>NC_068925.1:75520417-78032084 GCF_023091745.1 Budorcas taxicolor
AAAGTGCTTTTCTAGCAGAAATCTGAGCTTGACTTTATGGTTTATAAATATAAACAAACCAGAAGTGAAATGTTCAACGTGATTACCTATCCAAAGGGACCACTTAAAATAACCACCAGCACTCAAACCTAATAAGGGTTGGAAAGTTCCTTTCCTTCTTTCATTTTCAACTTTCCATTTCCTTCCCCTGTTCCTCTGTAAAGATTGCTTTTCCTCTCTGTTTCATATCCTTTGTACACATCTTCTTCTTCCTTGGTTTCTCTTACTCTGTCTCATCTTCCCTCACATTAATTCTTACATCCACAGAGAATGAAAGTAGCAAGCTGTGTAGAACAGGCATTAATGTTAGGGCTTGCTTAGAAGGTTATCCAATTTGCCTTGATTCATGGACCTAACATTCCAGGTTCCTATGCAATATTGCTCTTTACAGCATCGGACCTTGCTTCTATCACCAGTCACATCCACAGCTGGGTATTGTTTTTGCTTTGGCTTCATCCTTTCATTCTTTCTGGAGTTATTTCCCCACTGATCTCCAGTAGTATATTGGGCACCTACTGACCTGGGGAGTTCCTCTTTCAGTATCCTACCATTTTGCCTTTTCATACTGTTCATGGGGTTCTCAAGGCAAGAATACTGAAGTGGTTTGCCGTTCCCTTCTCCAGTGGACCGCATTCTGTCAGACCTCTCCAGCATGACCCGCCCGTCTTGGGTGGCCCCACATGGCGTGGCTTAGTTTCATTGAGCTAGACAAGGCTGTGGTCCATGCGATCAGATTGACTAGTTTTCTGTGAGTATGGTTTCAGTGTGTCTACCCTCTGATGCCCTCTCGCAACACCTACGTCTTATTTGGGTTTCTCTTACCCTGGACGTGGGGTATCTCTTCAGGCTGAAGCCTCTTGATGAAAGTGAAAGAGGAGAGTGAAAAAGTTGGCTTAAAGCTCAACATTCAGAAAACGAAGATCATGGCATCTGGTCCCATCACTTCATGGCAAATAGATGGGGAAACAGTGGAAATAGTGTCAGACTTCATTTTTTAGGCTCTAAAATCACTGCAGATGGTGACTGCAGCCATGAAATTAAAGATGCTTCCTACTTGGAAGGAAAGTTATGACCAACCTAGATAGCATATTCAAAAGCAGAGACATTACTTTGCCAACAAAGGTCAAGGCTAGTCAAGGCTGTGGTTTTTCCTGTGGTCATGTATGGATGTGAGAGTTGGACTGTGAAGAAAGTTGAGCCCCGAAGAATTGATGCTTTTGAACTGTGGTGTTGGAGAAGACTCTTGAGAGTCCCTTGGACTGCAAGGAGATCCAACCAGTCCATTCTGAAGGAGATCAACCCTGGGATTTCTTTGGAAGGAATGCTGCTGAAGCTGAAACTCCAGTACTTTGGCCACCTCATGTGAAGAGCTGACTCACTGGAAAAGACTGATACTGGGAGGGATTGGGGGCAGGAGGAGAAGGGGATGACAGAGGATGAGATGGCTGGATGGCATCACTGACTCAATGGACGTCAGTCTGAGTGAACTCTGGGAGATGGTGATGGACAGGGAGGCCTGGCGTGCTGCGATTCATGGGGTCACAAAGAGTCGGACACGACTGAGCGACTGAATTGAACTGAGAAGGTCATCTGGAGGTAGGGCTGGTCCATTAAGGGGAACAGGAAGACTTAGCTGGGGCCTGTTCTGCATAGCTATCCTACAGCACTGCCTTTTTTCCTTCCCCCCACCACTCAATCTTGTTCTTATGGAATTCCTTTGATCCCATCCTGTCTTTAATATCTGCTTCTGGAATATTCATTTAGTGGTCCGTAAAGTAGCTTTATATAAAAAAATCTAACTGAATTTCTGTTTAAAAAAAATATATATATATGTGCTTTTGGTTTTCTAACACTTCCGGCTGCTAGTACGCTAGTCCCCTGAGCACCCTCAATCCCACTGAGGAGTTAGGGAAATACAGCTCATTGATTTTTAACCAAATCAAATTCTATTTAATCTATCAAATTCTATTCACTCATTCTATTCTATTCATACTTAAAAGTTTGGGTCGAGTAGTTCCTCTGGTTAGGGACTTCATTCTCAGTATTCCCACAATTTCCTACATATTCCTCTGTCACTGCACCTTTGGGACTGTATCTGATCACATGTCTGTATCCCGTACTGCACTATTTTAGTTCTAACGCAGGGCCTACCCATGGTAGTAAGTCCATAAGTATGAATTAAATGATGAATACAACGATCACCTTCATTTGTTCAACAGATATTTGAGCACCTATTTGGTACCAGGTACTGTTTCCAGGTACTAAGAATTTAATAGTAAATATGAGAAGTGAAGCCCTTGCCATCATTAGACATATTTTAATGAGGCATCCATTCAATAAATAAACAAGTAAGTACAAAGTGGAATGTTGTGTGATGATAAGTGCTATAAAGAAGAAGAAATCAAGATAATGGGATAAGAATGCCAGATAGATGATCAGACTCTTCGATAATCAAACTCTAAGCATGAAGAAACTTAATGGAACTATACCAGTTTGTCTCTGAGAAAATAAACAAGTCATAGCCCCCTTACTTGGGGTTTTTAACCTCATTGCCTATATCCCTGCATTTTCCATAGATACAGAAATATTAAAAAGCTAAAACAGACATATTCTCCATCAGACTTCTTCCAGTCATATCTCTCTTTTCCATAAAGATACTCCTCTGGAATTAGCATCAAATGGACTTCTCAGGGCTGAAAATAAAGGACAAGAAGTCCCAGTAGTTACCATGACTTTTCAGCATCTCGGTCCCATGCACACATTTTGACAGAGGCTCCCAGAAGTATCTGCCTTGGGAAGGTCACATTCTGATCCCCATTGTAGTTGAGACTCAAGAAATGACAGAAAAAAGTAAAGATCATTCAAATATTCATGAGAGAGAGTTTCATGCATATGCTCCAAGAGGATAAAGTGGAAAGAGCTTTTAGAACACAGTCTGACAGACTAAACAAAAATACCGCTCTATTTCCCTATTTGCCTTCCTTTTATTCTTCTACAGGAGCCCACACAAAGAAAGCTAAAGGGAAAGAGTACATTTATATCTGTGTTTAGGTCCACTGATAGGCTCAGGGATTTTTCTAGAAACCCAGTGCTTCTTGGCTGTATTATAGTGAGAAAAACTGCAGGCAGAGGGAAAAATATGTGCTACAAAAGCTTTCTTAATAGTTTTCCTCCACCCCAGGGCTGGCAAAATGAGGGCCTTCCCTTAGGAAGATGAACGTAACCATCTTTAATGCTAGCGTCAAGTTGATAAAAATCACTAATGCCCCCTTATTCCAAATGAATCGTTCTGAAATACTCTGGTCCTTTCCAGACCACCCAAACCATGACCCCGTCACCCTCCCTGTCTGGCATTGCCTCTCACACTTCTCTACACACATTCTCTCTGTGCATTTGGGTGAGCTGCCTCACCGTCACATAATGCAGCATGTTCATTTTGGCCCCTGGGTAGGAGGTAGGGTTCAGTGAGAAGTACATGATCTCTGATGTCAGAGATTTGGTTTCCCATCTGATAATTATTTACTGTGTGACTGTGGATCAGTGTCTTAACCTCTGTCTTTCAAACAAGGAAAATGATACATCTTCTTAGGCTGTGAGTACTAGATGAGACATCGTATACATTTAAATCACATAATGCCATGTCTAACACATCCTTGTCTCACTGGTACCCTGTGTGCCCGCCTCTGCCCTTGTTGTCCTTCAAGAGTGAGCTGTAGATTCCATTCCTATAACCTTCCTGACTGATCTGCTGGGCTCTGGTTTCCTCCTCCTTGGAATAGCTGCAGCAAGTGGACCTTGCATAAACAAACTGCCTACTTGATGACACCGACTATGTAATGACCTCCTAGGTTGGCTGCTAGCACTTTCCAGGTGGCTCGGCGATCAAGAATCCGCCTGCCAATGCAGGAGATGCAGGAGACGGGGTTTAGTCTCTGGGTTGGGAAGACTCCTTAGAGAAAGAAATGGCAACCCACTCCAGTCTTCTCGCCTGGAAAATTCCATGGACAGAGGAGCCTTGTGGGCTACAGTTCACGGGGTTGCAAAGAAGTCATACACAACTGAGCGACTACACACACACGCAATCTTGGCTCTTAACAAATTATTTCTTTGAGACCAAGAGCATCTATTCTTCTACATAGTAGTGCTGAGCACAGATCTTGAGCCCAAGCTTATTGATGAAAATGAGACACAAACCATGTGCGCTTTCTCTAGTGATGCCTGCATTTTTTGGGATTTAGACTAAGTAAAGCATTGTTTTGAAATTATACAGGGAACCCAAAGCCTGAATTCCAGACACTGGCCACCTCAGAGAGTTAAGGCAGGAAGGGAATCTATGTTTGTTACAACATTTCACCTATGTTGTGTCATTTAAACAGCAGGACATTTCCCTGTTTTAACTGTATGAACTGTGTCTATTTTATGATTAGGACATTGAGCAGAAGTAAGCAGGCCATAATTACACAACCAAAGCAAGAGGAGAGAGGTCACGCCGTGGAAGACGGGTTGAAGCTAGTAATTCTGATTCCACCAACCTATGCCTCTTCCTTCACACAATCTCACTAAATTTCTTAATTTCTGTAGGTATGTATTGCCATTGTTTTCTCTCTATATCCAAAGCTTTACACTCCAAGCACCAAATTGTCATCACTGAAAATAAAGAATAGCTGCTTCTGCGCACTGTGTCAGAGTTTTCACAAGTTCTTTTTTTGGCTTTTTCTTGAAAAACAAGTACCAAGGGACTTCCCTGGTGGTTCAGCAGTTGGAACTCCGCCTCGCAGTGCAGGGGACCTGGGTTTGATTCCTGGTCGGGGCGCTGACGTCCTGCACGCAGCGGAGGAGCTGAGACTGCATGACTCAGCTACTGAAGTGCACGTGTGGGCTCTGGAGCTTGCTCACCACCACAACTGAGCCCACAGGCCACAACTAGGGAGTCCACACCCCACAACAAAAGATCCTGCACGGGATAATAAATCCCGTGTGCCGCAACGGGGCCCCAGTGCAGCCAAATGTAGCTATTTCAAGTACCAAAATGGCAGAATAACCCCCATTTTGATCAGCGAGAGCCCTTCTGCATGGTGCTTCAGTTTCCTCAGAATTCTTCAGATAGTGATTTGTCACTCTCTGTCTAGCAAAAGAAAAGGAAGTGACAGAATGATCATATTTCCCCATTTTGAAAGCTGACAGTTTTCCATTTGTTTTCTCACGCTATTAGACACATCTCTAGCGCTGATGGGAGAAGGACAGTCAGTGATTGAGAGAGACGGATCCGGAGAAACTCAGAGACGGAAAGAGACATGGAGAGAAGGAGGCGAGGGGTGTACAAACCAGTGGCTTGAAAGAATGATGTGCGCTTAGGACTATTTCAAAAGTGGTTGTTTAGCCACTAAACTGTGTCTGACTCTTGCAGTCCCGGGGACTGTAGCCCTCCAGTCTCCTCTGTCCGTGGGATTCTCCAGGTAAGAATACTGGAGTGGGTTGCCATGTCCTTCTTCAGAGGATCTTCCCGGCCCAGGGACTGAACCTGCGTCTCCTGCATTAGCAGGGGAATTCTTTGCCACTGAGCCACCAGGGAAGCCCTATTTTAGAAAGAGACAACCACAAATAAGGTGTCAGCATGTGTGGAGATGGCAGAGGGGACAGGGCCAGAATATTTTTCTTTGCTGTGTCTTCTTACTCTTCAGAGGTGATGTTCTGCTACTGGGAAGAGACATTTTCCACATGATGGGATACAAACGGAAGGTGTATCAGTTAGATATTGCTGAGTAACACACACACACTTGAACAACTCAGAAGCTTAGACAGTTAAGCATTTATTGCTTCTCATGGGTTTGCAGGTCAGCTGAATGGTTTTTCTAATTTGTTGCAGGCTTGCTTATCTCAGCTGGGCTTAAACACACTTCTTTGGTCACCTGATAGGTGGACTGTGGACTAGCTAGTCTAGGATGACCTCTAACACATCCAGCTGTCAGATGAGGCGCTGGGAATGGCTGAACCACAGGTCTTGCATTATCAAGCATTCCAGTGAGGTTCATTTCTGTGGTCTAAGCAGGAAAGCCAAAAGAAAGTGGAATTAGGCAAGGGCTCTTGAGGTCTAGGCCGAGAACTCATTCAACATCTCCTTTGTGTATACAATTGACCAAAGCAAATTAAAAAAAATCAGTCCAGACTGAAACTGCAGAGAAATTGATTCCATTTGTTGACCGAAAGACCTTTGAAGGTCACATTGCCGAGGACATGAATTCAAGGAGGGATAAAGAATTGCAGCTAGTTTTGCAATCTACCATTCACAGTCTGTCTTTTAATTAAATCTTTGGTCTTTTATTTATATCCTCCCCGCAATCAGAATGCAGTTTCGTGCAGGCCGGAGCCCACAGAATTAAAACAACAGCAACAACAATGAAGTTAAAACAAGCAAACAAAATAAACAAATTGTTTCTCCACAAACCAAAGATACAATTGTGAATAAGAATAGGGTGGCTATAACAAACAGCTCCATTTGAAAAGGGAAATGACAGCGGCAAACAGCCAGGCACCGGTCACAGCAGTTCTGAAAGCCTGCAGATCGAGTGGTTTTGGTCCCCTCCGTCTGGAGGTGGGGAGAGTTCCCTGATGCTGTTCCCGTTCCACTGCTTGGAAGTGTCTTCCCCAGTCTGTTGTTCTTCCTGACCCTTGCATTAGCTCTCAGGCCTTACCTGACTTACCTTCATTCCTATACCCTTCCTTATCAACTTGACCAACTTCCTCATCCTGCCTGTTGGTCACTATATGCTGATTACAAAAATGGACCAAGTGTTCCACGCCTCCCTGTGTATTTGCCATTAATAACTGAAGTCAAGTTTTCTTTGTCTTGGGCTCGGCCTTATTATTTGCTCTGGACAAAACAACGCGGCAAGAGTGATGGATGTGCCAATATGCACCTAAGCTTCAGGAGGCCTTCTCTTGGGCACCTGTGGACACCTCCGAATAAGCCCAGGCTAGCCTGCTAGAGGATGAGAGACCACAGAGAAGATAATTGTCCCACATGAGGCTATCCCAGGCTAGCCTTTCCCCAGATGACCAGCCAGTGGATTGCAGACACCTGATTAAGTCAAGCTAAAATTAGGCTAATCAGACCAGAAGAACCCTCATCAGATAATCAGCTTATTGAGCTAAAATAAATGTTTGTCACTGTACACTTGGGAGCTTGGTGGTTGTTGTTCTTGTGCAACATTAGTGTAGCAATAAATACAGGGGAGTTTCCTTGAATCACAGCTATTAACCTTCAAGTTCAAATTGTTTCTTAGGCTGTGCAGTTGATGTCTGCCCGTGCTGAAGCTTATAAATCATCTTCCCTAATCTACCTTTTCCAGTTTCCTGTGTTTAAGATGTGCGTTGCACTTCAGCCAACCCTGTAGGATATACACCTCAAGCATCCATTTCATTGACACACAAATTCTTGCTCAGAGAGATTAAGTGACTTACCAAGGTCACAGAGTTACAAGTCAGATATCGCATGCATTCTTCTACATTAGCAATCTTTAAATGTTATAAACTATATCATCTCACCTTGACTCTCATGCCCTACTCCTTATCTTTCATACTACATCAAAAAGGAAAATGTGGTTTGGACTCACTTTCCAACTGGAAATCTGAACAGCTAAATTCTGACTATCTTGGTCCTTTTATCAGTTGCTTCTTACGCAAAGTGTGCCATAAAAATCAGTAGCCAACCCAAACTACTATTGAGCGATACTGTCAGTTTGAGTGGTGAACAGAAAGAAGAGCTTGTCCTTGTCTGATCTGGGGGGCAAAAGTAAGGCCATGGTGTGTGTGGTGTGTGGTGTGTGTGTGTGTGTGTGTGTGTGTGTGTGTGTGTGTGTGTGTGTGCGCATGCGCACGCGTGCGCTCTCCGTCACGTCTGACTCTTTGTGACCTCCTGGAATGTAGCCCGCCAGGCTCCTCTGTCCATGGGATTCTCCAGGCAAGAATGCTGGAGTGGGTTGCCATTTCCTTCTCCAGGGGAACTTCCTGAGCCAAGGATTGAACCTGCATCTTTTGCAATCCTGCACTGGCAGGCGGATTCTTTACCAGTATGCCACCTGGGAAGCCCAGGGCCATGGATATGTTACAAAGAGAAAGATTTCAGGTTAGGATAGAGCTTTGTCATGGATCATTGTGAAAGTTTCAACATTTGGTGGGAGAGTAAACTGGATGACCTCTGAGGACTCTGTCGGCCCTGAGAATTGATGACTCTTACCTAATATGTTAATTTTTTAATAAAGGAAAAGGATATGCATCTTCCATCATATTAAGACAGCCCAGCTACTGTCTAAAAGATTTGTCAGTCACTACTGAAACACTTCCTGGGTTTTCACTCCTTTGTTGAAATGATATCGTCTTTCTCTTTTGAAATGCCACTCTGGTTTTCCTGGCAGTTTTTGACCACATCTACATGTCCTCTCTTTGTGATTTGATCTCCTCTATACTACATACTCTAAATGTAGGTACTTTCCCAGGACTCGTATGTGGCCCTCTTCGTTTCAAACTGAATGTAGTCTTTCCCTGGATTATCCACTGTCACGCTTTACTGCCGTCTATGTGCGAATCATCCTCAAATCTTCACGTTTGGACCTGTAATGGTCACTACTGCTCTTGCCAACTATTTCCAGCTCTCCCTCCCTTCAAAGGAATACACTCCTGGCTTCCAGTATGTGGGTGCAGCCACTGACTACTTCTTTGCAAAAGTGTCACATGTCACTTCCCAGGCAAGCATGTAAGTGCCAGGGCAAGACCTTTAAGACGTCTCTGTTCTCCCAGGCTTAATAGCTAACACCTTTTGAAAGGGTGGCTTCCTGGCCCACAAGTGGCTACAATGAGCCACGGACCGGCTGCAGACCTGCAGTAGATGTTCCAGTGAGGAAGAACGAAGCCTTTGTTGGGAGCTCCCCAGCGGCCCATTGGTGAGGACTTAGTGCTCTCATTCTTAGGGTCTAGGTTCCACCCCTGGTTGGGGAACTAAGACCCCACAAGCCATGGTACAGTGAAAAAAGAAAGATTTTTGACACTTCATAATCTAGTTCACCCCGACTGAGAAGAGTCCTTGCCTCTGTCTCCTGAGCTCCAAATCTGAATACCACCCCTACTATGCCCATGAGGAGGTCAGTTGTGCACCTCTAACATGCAAGCCCAGGCCAGCATCACCAGCCCAAAGCCAATCAGTAACCCTTCTCCAAGCTCTCCCTCTCCCCTCACCCTCTGTGATGCTGTGCCCTTACACGCATTCTACACGACCAACCAAAGGACGCACAGGAAAAGGAAAAACCTTCTCAGCCAATCAGGGACTATCTTTGCGTTCATCGCCTTAACATGTTTCACGCCCAGGCTCTTCTCTCCCTGACAACGATTTCTGCTGTAGTTCAAGTCCTTAGGACGTCTGGGCGGGTCACTTCATCTGTCTCCTAACAAAATAGCAACATGGACTTCCTGAAGAGCACATGTGATCATGTAACTGTTCTGCTTAAAATCCCATAAGGTTTCCCAGGGCCTTCAAGGTAGGGTTTAAACTGGTCAAGGCACTCTTAAAAAGTGCTCCAGGATTTTAGGAGCACTCACAGGAGAAGGAAGGCAAATCCAGGCTGAAGGAACACCATGTGCCAAGACCAGAAACAGGAGCCAGTGACGCAGAGGGGCATGAGATCAGCAGGGGTCCAGGGGAGGGGGAAAAGAGACTAGAGAGGGCCTCCTCACTGCATTCTCTAACTAAATCCTACTTACGTTCTTGCTCCAGTCCTTATGTCCTCATAGGAAATATTGATTTTCCAAATATTTGTCTAGTCACCACTGCTATCAAATCTTTCTCACAATAACACTTCATCAAGCTTATTTCTTCAGTGTTTTTACTCCCTCACTTAGCTGAGAACTTCCTGAGGGTAGAAACGATGAATTTCTCCTTGTCTTCATATCTTGGCATCCATCACAATAGCTGCCACAAATCAGGTACTCAATCAATGGCTGTTGAGTGAATGGACAGATAAATGAATGAATGGACGGATACTCTTCTTTGGCATCTCTTAGAAGCTCCATTCACTATTCAGAACGAACTGCTTCAAGTCCCAGCTTTATGCATGGATAAGGGAGAGGGGGCAGTTTCTGCTTTCTACTCCCTCCCATACTAGGGACCCCTTCTCCCCTAATGCCAATCTCAACCCATAATCCTGTCAGCAGCCAGCTGCTTGGTGCCAACACTGCCAACTCAGCAGCTTTCCCCACACATCCCTGGGGGAAACCATTCACCTTATCACCAAAGAGAGAAAAACTCCCATCTGTTATAGCTCAGAGCCAGAAGCCTCATAATTGTATCAGCACACAGGCTGCATATCAGATTTTCTTGTTTTTAGGGAGCACTTAGGGAGATTTCACTCTCCTTTTATTGTTCTTTTCCTCCCCAGCAAGTGACCGTATTTCATCTCCACTGAGACACAGTGAAAGAAATTTTCAAGCAAATTTGTTGCCTAATGATTCTACGGAAGGTGCTTAGAACCATAAGTGTCTTCTTGAAAATCTGCAGAGGAGCCCAGCTCTGTAAACTTTTAAAAATTAGCACACAGTAAATGCACGAGTCTTGCACTGGGTCAACACTGCAGATGAAGGTAGTTATGGCATCAGAGGGGCTCCCAGAATAAGCATCAGCTCAGCACAAAGGGTAGTGGCCTTTGAAATTTTACTGGATGGTTTCCAAAGACATGAGCCAGGGCAAGGTTGAAATTACACGGTCATTCCTCAAACATGAACTCATGGGACTTCTAAGTGTCTCTGGAAATTGCTAAGCTGAGGAAGCATTCTTGGACTCATAATCAAACACCTCCTGATGGCTTGCATGGTCGTAGCTGGGCTTGTTTCTCCATCTGTAATAATATAGAGAAAAACAATCCTACTGCCCCAGACTATTTTTACTCTTCCAAAGAGGAAAGACAATTGAATTTCATAAAGTTCTTTGAACACTAAGAAATAAACAATGTGTTCATTCAGTTGGCATGCAAATCTTCAGCACCCACTGTACATCAGGAGAATGTAATAAAGAAAACAAATATGACTGATCCCTTCCCTTGTGGACCTAAGTCTGGTAGGCAGATAGCTATTAAGCATATCTTCACATAAATCTATATTTAATTATTAATTACTTAGCCGCTCTGAAAGAAGAGTATAGATTTACTATGAGAAATATGGGAAATGATCTAATTTGGATTAGGAGCTCAGGGGAGCAGAATGGGGAAGAGAACTCAGAAGAGAAGAGTGTGCAAAGGCCCTGAGGTGGCATGTTAAAAAGCAACAGAAGCAAAGCCAGTGAACTGAAGTGAGCAAGAGAAGAGATAACATTCAATGGGGAGGTCACTCCTGAACTGCGGGTCTTGAACGCCATGCCAAGAAATTTAGTTTCTGAACCAAGTACAGTAAGAATGCACTGGAGTATTTTAAGCAAGGAAGCAGCATACTTATTTAGAATGAACTGGAAAAGGCTCAGAGGGAAGAAACAAGCGCAGTATCTGAAAGAGATGGAAGCTGACGGTGGTTTACTCCAGGGGTTGGCAGATTATGAACTCTGGGCCAAATCTAGCCCGTCACTCACTTATTGAGAATAAAGCTGCATTGAGGCACAGTCACACTCATGTGTTTACACATTGTCCTTGACTCTTTTTGTTCTCTGTGGCGGAGTTGAATGCTGCTGTATAGACTGTAATGCCTTCAGAGCCTACAGTATTGACTATCTGGCCCTTTCCAGAGAGAACTTGCTGACCTCCAGTTTAGAGGGTAGAGTTATTGAAATCTCTGTTGAGAAATTAACTGATTCAAGATATGCCTTAAAGATTGACAATAAGAGTTGTCAGCCTAAACTCCCACCTTGGTCAGGAGAATCGGGAGGGGAAGTACAGAGATTTCAATGAGTTTCAGAGACTGTCATCTCAATGGTGGTGAGATGAATTCGTATGGATTCATCCACTTACACTCTGTACTTTGGTCTTACTGAACTGATTTCACATTATCTTTGAATTAGGGAAGAATAGCATTAACTGTTCCTGCATTTCGTTTAGTCGTAAGCACTTACTGTTTGGCTTAGAAATTGTTCAGATACAGACAGTGTCTGCAGTTTTATCTTTTTTTTTTTTTAAGATGCTGATTAGAATTCTGCAAATATCTGGCAGGTTGGTAACAGGCCCAAAGGAGAGGTGTGAAAGACTATTGTCAGCCGCTTATTTCCATGGCAGTTCTACCTAGAAGTGTAAGGGGAGCTCAGGAGCTTTGGGACAAGCTGGCCTTTCTTAAGTCCTCATGTTTGTTAATGGGGAAATGGAGGCACAGAATCTCCTGGGTCATTGTACTTGGTCACCTACTTGGTCGAGAGTCCATTGCAGAGCTTTGTGGTTAAGTGCTCACATTCAGAAGCCAGACTTCTTCAGTCTGCATCCTGGCTTCAGCACTGAGTATACAGTGTAGGGGTCACAGTGTTAAAATTTTTAAGTCATCTAGCATGGCCCATGGCACATAGAAACATTCCAAAAACCTGACTTATTTTGCATTCTCATGCTTTGTAAGAAAACCATCTATAATTGAACAATTGCCATGTGTTCAAAACTTTATAGTATCACTTAATCCTTTCAAGGGGGACTGGGAGGTAGGCAATATTCTCTTTATTTTACAGATGATAGCACTGAGATATTTTCAAGTTCCTCATACTATTTCCTGTGGCTCGCAAAGGTCAAGCCAAGTATCAGACACACATTTGGTTGGCTCCAAAGCTCAGATCCACAACAGCTATGGGGACAGCTTCCTGTACACACCCTTGGCATGGGGAATTTGCCCAGGGCTTCTGGAGAGGGACAGATGTGTGGGGACTGAAAGGGGCTGTGAAGTGATATCAGGACCCTGACATCTTATTTTTTCCCTTAACTCTCATTGGGATGCTGAGGTTGCTCTCTTGTTGATCTTTGAACTTCATGGACAAAGCCAGTTTCCTTGATCGAATGTCACAACCTTGCATTTTGAGCAAGAAAAGGGGTCTGGGAGACCCATGAATTCATGATACCAACCCCCTACTGGAGCTAATCAGATCTTAATTGGATTAAAATTTTAAATTTACATGGAAATGACTTCAGCCCATTTTAGACAACATGCAAGGGGACTTAATAAGTTTGTTACCTATTTAGAGATTTCTAATCTAGTCAAGCTAGGACCACAATGCTAGAAAAACAGTTCTAAGCCACCTAATTTCCTGTCCTTTAAAAATACAATCTCCCTAATGCCAATGTATGTCCCAGAAGCCCTCATTATTTTAGATTTCCTTGTGGGGAGAAAGGCTATAATTGGACAAACATTTCAGGATAAACTGTGGCAAGAACATCAAATATTTTAGATATTTTCTGCTAACACTGGCCAAGAAAATTAAATTCTACTCCCTGTTTACACCCACCAAAAATAAGCACTTTAAAGGCAAATGGCTAATATCCATACATTTTGTGATTAATCGAATCTTAGTTTCTCAGTGTAACCATGTTCATTTGATATTCCGTCTATAAATAATGTGCAACGCACCACGTGACAATAATATGAAATTAGAGGTGAAAACTTGTGACTCCTAAGGGGAAGAACAAAGGAGGCTGCAACTCAATTTATTTAAATATATTTTTAAAATAGTTGTTATTTGGGTAAATTTGCAGCAGTCAATAAAACGTTTCTGTAGGGCTCTTTCATCCCCGGGTGGCCTTTAATTTCATTTGCATATTGGAAATTCAGCATTTTCTCTTGCTGTAATCAAACTTGTCAAAAAAAAAAAAAAGACTCAAAAAACAAAACCAGCCTGCTTTCTGTAAAAAGGTTGTTTTAGACACCAGTAAAGTATTGCAAAATATAGAAGAATATTGTAGGTACGTCCTTATGCGCGTCTGTCTCCCTTGCTTCTTGGCGATCTCCCCAAGGCCCAGTGCCTCAGCCCAGAAGGCTGTGAACTCAGAGGCAGACGTGGTAAGAAGAAGCATGATAGGGCCAGGAAGTGAGAACATCTGGGCTCTGCATCCACCTTGCTACTCACAGGCACTGATCTCGGACATTTTGTGAATATTTTCTCATGTCGCACTTTTCACATCTTTAAAATGAGGTTGTTGATTTCTAGCCTCCCACATACCACTCTCCTTGATGTCTTTCTTTTCTCATGCTCTTTCCTCCGAAAGTCTGCCTTTCTACCCATCTTCAAGGCACAGGCTCTTTCTCTTGGTAGGGTCCAGATCAGAAATCACCTGGATGGCTCTTGCGGAATTCCACATTCTACTTATACTGACACTTCCTTATGTGCATTTCTATCTGGTTTTAGGACCATTTGTGAAAATCTCCAAGAGCGAGAAGGATTAAATTTTTCTTTCAGCCTCAAGTGAAGGTTGTTTTTCTTCTTATGGAAGCAAATGGTTTGAAGCAAATTGTTGATTGGCTATTTTGAGAGCACTTCTAAAAAGGTCAGGATTCTGTATTTAAGAATAATGAATGCTTGACAAATTCCTGTTTAAAGGGTCATGGTGTGAAAGTCTTTGTTCTTTTCCATTAGTTTCTGTATACAACCTGGGAAATCTTTGTCCTGCATTTCCCTAATAAAACAAAAATTATTTGTGATTTGACACTGCAATGGACTCTCACTGTGTCCCAGGAGTCAGCATACCCTCCCCTACCCCATTGTTGCAACAGTCATCCAGTTGTCCTTGCAGAAACTAGGCTGTGGGCTTTAGGAAAAAACACAGACCCAGGGATGGCTCATTGTCCACACCACTGGGGACTGTTGGCTACACAGAAAATGGCTGTGTATTTTTTGTCATTGTATTTAATGAGCAGGACAATGAGAATGAAGCCCCTTGAATGATTTTTTTTTTTTTTTTTTGTCTCTTTGGGATCAAAGATTAAGAATACACTGTATTCTAAAAAGAAAAATAGTCCCTAGATTTTGTACCAACTGAAACAAAGAAACATTGAATCAAAATTATTTCTCTTTTATACTCCCCTTAAAGTTCTCAAAAGCAGGAATTTGTCTTCTTTTCCTGTGTGTCACAACCCTTAATCATATGTGGCACACAATATGTGTACAATAAATGCTGGTGGAATTGGTAGCTTGGGAGGAACACTTGATCAGTGATCTCAGGTAACATTTCCTCGCTGGAGTTTTATTATCTGGGCATAAATGTGGAGATTGGAATAGATGATTTTTCAGATCCTTTAGAGTTCTAAAGTTCTCGTTTCCTTTCTTTCTTTCTTTTTTTTAATTTCAAAGAGGCTGGAAGACTGAGCAATTCCTAAAAATAGGAGAAGTGAAAAATGTAAGTCGTTCAGTCCTGTCTGACTCTTTGTGACCCCGTGGAATGTAGCCCGCCAGGCTCCTCTGTCAATGGGATTCTCCAGGCAAGAACACTGGAGTGGGCTGTCATTTCCCTCTCCAGGGAATCTTCCCAACCCAGTAAGCAAACCTGGTTTTCCTGCGTGGCAGGCAGATTCTTACTGTCTGAATCACCAAACCGATGGCTAAAAACACCTGCTGGCTTGCCTTTAGTGGAGGTTTCTGCCAGACTCTGACTTCATGGTTGCCCTGAGGAAGGTTTTTTCTAGGATGTTTCTTTATTCCAGCCTCATTGGACCAGGTTTGTCTCATACTTGCTGAAGGAGAAGAGAAAAAGATTCTTGTAGGGTCAGAAGCAAAGGAATGGAAATTGAAATTCAACTTAGTGCATCTCTTCTAGAAGCTTGGTCTCAGGAGATGCAAAGATCCAGATAACATAATCAGACTGTATAATTCAGGTTATCATCTTATAGAGTCCTCCTGCCTCTCACCTCTCCAAAGGCACCCAATCAGCAGGTTACACTGCTGGTTTCTGGGATGCAGTCACCTCACTAGGAAAAATGTTGAGTTCACTGGTCCAGGCTGCAGGGATGTTTCTCTTTGGCTCAGGAAATTTTCCTCTGGGTGCTACTACAAAGGAAACTTCTAAACCATTACATCACACCCTCCACTGCAGCCCAGACTATTGGGCTAAGCTTCCTGGAGAAAGGTAAGATACAGACCATTGATTAGGAACGTGAGTCCCTCCAGGGACATATGGAGCCCTTCATCCTCTGAATGTGCTCTTGGATAGATGGTACAGGATCGTCCCCAGAAAAGTGAGAAACTAATTAGATGCTGAGCCTTTGGGCACCACTTGATACTGTTTGCTCCTCTTGGATTCTATACAAGGTGCAATATTTGGTCCAGAAGGTAGAAGCCTCAAATTAATGAATCACTGCCTTCCCCAGAAGGTGTGGATGGGTTAAATAACCTCTCAAGCTTGCTTCCAATTTTTACTGCAGACCAGCTCTAACTTTGCTAACCTACAGATTGTGTGTATTATAACACTTTTTAAAAAGTAAGAATGTCCAGATAATATGATTTGACCTATGTAGTTAAATGTTTGCAGATGTCCCATTTTCAAATGACTTCAGAGGTCATGGAGATAAAGTGTGTGCCTAAAGCATCCAGGCAAAGAAAACAGAGTGTAAGGAAAGACTAGGGCAAACTGCAGAGTGTACACCTGCCTAACAAACACCATCCTGGCCAAATAACACATGTGCGGGCCATGTTTTCACCAGTGTTCAATCCTGGGTTTGAGGCTTTAGTTGACTACTACTTATAGCCCGCATTTGTTAACTCAGTACCTGTATATTGAAGGACTGTATGCCGAGTGTTGGTGTGGACATCAAATAAAGAGTAATAAAGGATACAGATCTGCCCCAAGGAGAGGCAATGAGGTTTCAAGAAACCACAAACACCAACCAATTACTTCCTACCAGTTTTGTAGCAGATCTGCCTTTGAGTTAGGGACACAGACACATCTTTGTCTATCCTTTGGCTGGGGAGAAATTGAAGATAAAGGATTCAGATATAAAGCCTGAGTAATTCTGGCTAGCATGGAACATGGCCCTGACTTCTCCCAACATAAACTTTCAAGATACAGCCGGTTTGGGGGAAAAAAAAATCTCTTTCAATAATGAATAATCCGAAAGGAATTGCTAGAGGATTTGAAAGTCACAGTAAAATATTTTGCCCAAATAATAAAAAATGAACAGATAAGCTTAAAGCAATCGTCTCTGAAACAAACAAAAAATTAGTATAAGACCTCAGGATAATAGGAGGAGTTGAAACACTGTCTAGATAAACATAATAAAAAATGATGGGGAAAACAATCAGAGCAAGGAAATTGAAACTTGGAAATAAGTAAATAAACTCAATGAAATAAAATATTTAATCTGTTGGCTAATTTAAACAAGAAAACAAGGGGGAAGTTATAAATACACAAAACAAGAAATGATAAAAAGTAGCAATAAACACACAGAAGAAATGAAATATAATTACTCCTAATTCATAGTTTTGGATTAATATAGACATACTATTATGTATAAAATAGGTTAACAACAAATACATACTGTATAGTACAAGGAACTCTACTTAGTATTTAATAATAACCTATAATGGAAAAGAATCTGAGAAAGAATAGACATGTATGTATACCTGAATCACTATGCTATATACTTGAAACTAACACAATATATACTTCAATAGCTAAAAACCACTAGAAAAAAAAGAAATCGAAGGAAATTACTCAGGTCAATTTTATACAAGGAAACTCGAGAACATAAGTGATGTGGAAAGTGTACTAGAATTTTAGAATGGAAAAAATACTAGAAATATCAAACAGACCGGTGATCATTTTTCCTCTCCCGTATGCCAAAGGCATAAAATCCAGCTTCAGAAATTCTAGTAAAAGTTTAAAGAACAGAGTTTAACTTGTCTAAACCATTCCAGAGTGCGGGTAGGTTTGAGGGGATGGCAAGGAAAAAGGCTTCCAAACACTGAGGATAATCTTTTTATGATACTTTACATCAAAACCTGATGAAGATTGCTCAGAAAAATAAAACTATAGATGAATCCCATGTACAAATATAGATGCAAAAGTCCTAAATAAGTTAAGAATATAAACCACACCAACAGAATGAAGTTTCTTTTAGAAAGAGAAAAATGGTTCTTGGAAGATATATCCCACTAATTTTATGAAATAAAGGAGAATGGGCTTCTCCATAGACACTGCAAAAAAAAAAAAAAAAAAGCCACTTTACATTCTAGATTTACTTTTTGAAAAGGAAAGAAAGTAAAAGAAAGAGTTCATAAAATAAAAATAAGCGGAATTTCTTTAATGTGATGAAATATATCTCAGCTGCAAAGATAATGCTTAATAAGGAGACACTGGGAACATTAACAGACAGCATCAGAGTCACAAATAAGAATGTCTGCATCACCACTGCTTTTCAACATTATCCAGAAGTATTAGCAAAAACCATCATATAAGAAACATACAACTTAGAAGGGGAATTTGTAAAGTTATTGTTAATTGCATATAATGTGGTTAAGACCTATTACAAACAAGATAATTCAGTGAGATGAACAGAAACAAAATCAACAGTTTCCTTTATGTAAAAACAGTTTTTAAAATCCCAATAGACTCATTTATCATCACGAGAGATTCTTTGGTGGCTCAAACAGTAAATGATCTGCCTTTCAATTCAGGAATCCCAGGTTCAATACCCGGGCCAGGAAGATCCCCTGGAGAAAGGGGATGGCTACCCACTCCAGTATTCTTGTCTGGGTAATTCCATGGACAGGAGCCTGGAGGGCTACAGTCCATGGGATCTCAAAGGATTGGGCATGACATTTTCATGTTTAGACTAACATTTTCATGTTTAGACTCATTTAGAGTTGATTTAAAAAAATACAAAATGCCTAGTAATAAAGTTAATAAAAATTAGGTGAATGTTAGTATGTGAATGTCTATAAGATATCCTACTGAGGATATATGGCAACTTACACAAAGTGATAGACACACCAATGTGTTTGGACAAAAGGCCTCAACAACTATTCTTCAGCCCAGTTTATATATTTCACATAGCTTCATTTATTAAAACATTAAAAGTTTTGTTTTCGGAAGTAGACAAGCTGAATTCAAATGGAAAAATAAAGAAAGGAAGAAAATTGGCAAAAAAATTTACAAAAAGGAAAAAGACTAGCATTACCAGATATTAAAATATATTTCCAAGCTGCAATAATTAAATTTTTAGTTCAGCTACATGAATAAATGGCCAGTCAAAGGACAAAATTGGAAATCTAGAAGTAGACCAAAAGATTTATATGACTTTAGTATATGATAAATTTCCATTTCAAATCAGTGGGGAAAAGATGGATTATTCAATAAATTCTGTTGGAAAGCTGGGTCACTATCTGGAAAAAAATTAAAGTTGTATTTGGGCTTCCCTGATAGCTCAGTTGGTAAAGAATCCACCTGCAAGGCAGGAGACCTCAGTTCGATTCTTGGATCAGGAAGATCCACTGGAGAAGGGATAGGCTACCCATTCTAGTGTTATTGGGCTTCCCTTGTGGCTCAGCTGGTAAAGAATCCACCTGCAACGTGGGAGGCCAGGGTTCAATCCCTGTGTTGGGAAGATCTCCTAGAGAAGGGAAAGGCTACCCACTCCAGTACTGTGGCTTTGAGAATTCCATGGACTGTATAGTCCATAGGGTCACAAAGAGTCAGACATGACTGAGCGACTTTCACATACATTAAATATTTTACCAGGACAAATTGAAAATAGATATGAGACTTAAGGATAAAATACAAAACCATGGAAGTTCTAAAAGAAACCGAAAAAAAAGTTATTTTATAATCTCAGAGTGCAAAAGGCCTTTATAACGGTGTCACAAATCTCAGGACTAAAAGGAAAGACTGATATTTTGTTACAGTAAATTAAGAAAAAGCTTATTTATGACAAAAACATCACATGCAATCAAAACCTTTATGATTAAACTTTGAAAAACTACTTTCAAATCTTATCAGAGACAGAAGGCCAATCTCCTAATATATGAATAATTAATATAAATCAATAACAAATATACCCAACATTTCAAAAAATAATGGATGCTTTGGGGCAAAGTGCAAGTTGGAGCTCCCTCTATGAAGGGCATTTGAACAGTATTGAGCAGACTTTTATGCTAGGGAATGACATTCCTGAAAACTTAATCTAAATATATACTTGTGCATGAGAAAAATAGTGAACTACACATGATAATTCATTGATGATTGTTTTGAATAGTGAATAAGTGGTAACATCTTACAAGTCTGTCAGTAGGAAACTGGTTAAACAAATTATGGGGTGTCCATACAATGGAATACCACATAACCAGCTCTTCTTATAGACCGATGTAGAAAAATCTCTAAAATTGGTTAAGTGAGAAAAATGAAGTGAAAGAGGATAGTATATAACTTTTGGCACCATGTATGTCATAAGGCTAACACACATAAAGGCATACAAGGGTATGTTTGTGTATGTGAAATCTCCAGAAATGTTTACAAGAAACTGATAATAATTGCTTATGGGAATGCAAACTAAATAGCTGAGGGACAAAAGTGGTGAGAATTTTGCCTATGTGCTCTTTTTTTTAAATGTTAAACCATGTTAAATGTAGCGTTTTATAAAAATAAAATTCAAAATATTAATTGAAACAACGTTAAACATCAAAAAAAGGAATTTTCAATAAAGCCAAATTTATTCAATGTTCAGATTATTGCAAAGGGTCTTACTTTTATAATATGGCAGTGATAGGTGATAGATATGTTTTTTGCTTAAAATCTTTAATTTTTAAACTAAACAGATGACAAAGAGATGTTATGTATTGATATCTGTGTCTGGGGCAGCTATGTATAATCTTGATATTTTAAAAGAATAAAATAAGTTAAAAAGATTGAATAATATATACAAAATATAGGGAAATGTGAATAAGGAACAACGGTGACTTCTTACATCTTCATAAATAGTATCAAAAAGTATCAACATATTCTTAGATGATGGAGATGGGGACATCCAATTATTGAAAAAAAAAGCCTAAAATAGGAGGAAAACGCAAATATCTCAGAAGAACTAAGAAAACAGCTGTGGCTGAATAGTCAAGAAATGTAAAATACTGCACGTTAATTATGTGCTTTTTATGGCAATTCGAAATGGACCCAGTGATCTGATTCCACAGTTTTAAAAACACTGACATATTTTATCCCAGCTCTGCAGAGATGGGCTTTTAGAATTTGACTGGTGCTGCAGTGAAACCTGGAGAAGGAAATGGCAACCCACTCCAGTGTTCTTGCCTGCAGTATCCCAGGGACCGGGGAGCCTGGTGGGCTGCTGTCTATGTGGTCGCACAGAGTCGGACATGACTGAAGCGACTTAGCAGCAGCAGCAGCAGCTGTGAAACCAGCTTTAAACTCTCACACATTCCAATTTATAGTTTGTGAGCCGCTTCTATTGGCACGATTTTGATGTTTCCTTCTCATTGTAGAGGTTATTCAAGGCAAAGATTTGTTTCATTTTTCCGGACCAGGAGCTGAAATTTGCTTAACTTAAGTGACTTGCTGAAGGGCTGGGAACTGTAGAGCTAGAACCCAAAAACATCCTGGTTCCTCGATGAGTCTTCATTGTCCTGAATCAGGCTGTCTCATTTACACATTTTGTTTCATGGAGACTGCAGGAAAGTCTGCCCTGCAGAAGCAGGCCGCCAGCCTTTGAGGAACACATCCAATCATTCTTATATTAAACCCCAAGAGATTTCTCAAACACAATCTTCCTCTAATTGTGTCTCCTATGTGAGCAGTCATTTCTTTCGTGGGCAAGTATGAGTGTGTATGTGTAATGATGTTATCTATATGCCATCAGGGCACCTGCACATTTGCATATTGGGAAAGAACTGAATAAAACATGAGTTCTTTTATTCTAAAGGGATGCAAGAGTCTCAAAGGATATTTACAAATGTACTTAAGTCCCTCAGAATCAATCAATCCCTCAATCAACAAATGTTTTCTGATGCCCCGGTATGTGCCTAGCACTAAGATAAAAGCTGTCAGGGGAACAATGAGGCATGGAAAGGAGAGTTCCCACATCCCCCAGCAACCTTGGAAAGCTCCAGTTTGGATAAAAGACAATCATTAAGATTTACAGTGGTCTCCAACCAGTATCTGCAGAAAACACATTCCCTGGGTTCCCTTCAAAGGGCTTCAGTTGGAAAGAAAAGAGGAGTAAAAAAAGCTGCTGAAGTTCAGTCATCTACACCCTAGGGACCATTCGTTGGAAGGTTATTTGAGGAGAATTAGACTTTGTATATGGTGAAATATAGAGCATTGCCGGCCTTGAGAGCTAGTCGCGTAGGTGGGCTTTGCCGTGAACAATCCTTAGTACAGTCATCCTGCTTCCACTCCTGCATTTGTATAGTTTATTCTCTATTCAGTTGACAGAGCATTTTAAAAAAGTGAGTCAGACTGTGCTGCTCGTTGTTTATAATCTTAAAATGACTCCTTCTTAGAATACAGTTCCAACTTTTCACTGTGGCCAGCAAGACTTTGGTTGGGCCCCTGACTCCCTCTCCTATCCACCATCACCTTTCTTATCACTCACAATGCCCCAGACACATTTCTGACATTCTTCCTAGCCCAAACTCTTCCCCAGCTACGGGCTTCCGGACTTGCTGCGCCTTCTCCCTAGAGTGTTTGACTCCAGACCTTTGCACCCATGGCTGCTTGTCACCATTCAGATTTCAACTCAAATATTAACACCAAGAGATACCCTCTCTACCCCACCAATCCAAAGGAGCTGCCCTGCCTCTTGCCCTTCTCCCTGCATTTCAAGAATGTGTTCTTTTCTTATGGAAATTATCACTGTATACACTTTTTTCCTTGTTCATTGTCTCCTCCAACTAGAATGCAAATTTTTATGCAAGCAGTGACCCTATCTGCCTTGTTTATTGCCGTTTGTGCAGTTCTTAGGACAGCATGTAGGAAGTGGTTAAGAAATGTTTATTGAATCAGTAAATGAAATGCTTCAGAAACTGAGTGCTTATGGCTTTCCCTATCATCTGCCTCCCTTTATAGTCTAGGACTATTCTGAGATGTTACTTAGTCTCCCCACCTCCTGCACACCCCTCACCTCAAAAAGCACTCTGGGGCTCTCCGTCTATCACACCAGCAGCGTTGTTTGCCCGAGGGAAGATTAAGATTATTGGAGCGGTAATACAAAGAGAAAAAAGGAACAATAAGTTTTAGACTTTTTGAGTTTCTAAATGGATTTTTTAAATTATACGCAGACCCTTTTGAGTATCAGCGCTAAAGCCCTGAAGGAATTATGGCATAAAGTGTGTGGAAAAAGAATAGAAGAAGAATCATTTTGTCCCATCATGGGGACAAAATAAAGATGAAAGTTGTTGGCCAGGGGGGTGAGAGTAGGACAGGGTGAGAAGGAAAAGGAAGGGAGGAGGGGCGGATGGAGGCAGGGAAGAAGGAGGACAAGATGCTAGATGGTAGCTGACAAGGGCCCATTGTTCATGCAGCTCCTCACTGGGCTGTGCGCTGAAAGACCAGGGGCTCTCTGACTAGAGGAGAGCGAAGCTTCTTCAGGCTGGTGAAAGCCACGAAGCTGGGAGAGGACCGCCTCCTGCCAGCTCAGAGCCACAGTCCTAAAGCAGAAAGGGGGTGTGGCGTGTCTGTTAAAGCTGGGTCTGAAATAGCCTTCGAAGTTTTGTTAGAAGTAGCAAAATGAAACTTACAGAATTTTCTGAATTCCCAGGAAGAGTGGAAATGCTTGAAGGATACCTGGTGTTCTTAAAGGGGCCTGGTAGTCAGGATTCAGATGGAGAAGGGACCGTGAGTTCTGTAATGAGAGATCACCGCCGGACCGTGGACAGCAGCAGGACCATGGGCAACACCCGCAGATGCACGATGCACTGGGAAGCAAAGCTAAAGGTGGCGTCAGGCACCAGCAGAGTGCGGAAGGCAGTGAGGGGCAGACCTGATGCCTCCCCTCGTTCTTACTTCTTCAGCCCTTTGATGGCATAAGCGTGGCCCTAAGCCCTGCTTTTTTTTTTTTCCCCCACCAAATATTAGACGGTATCTGAGTAAAATGCGAGATAGGAGAATGAATTCTTAATGTGCCTGAGTTTGTATCCAAAATGTTTTGTTCTAATTTTGTGAGAGCATACCAGAATGTCCAGACTGTGTTTCTTTCTTTCTTTTTTAATCAGGTGGAAATGAGACTTGATGTATAAATTAGGATCAGCTCAAAGAAAGAACATTTTATTTTTTCACACCTGAGTTTGTGACATGAAACTTTTACCCATTACAGATATTTGAAGAGATGTTCGGATGCCTCAAAGGTAATGTGTGGGCAGAAGTTAGTTACACGTGGTTGACTGGTTACCTGAGATAGGTCACTGTCTAGCACTTAACCTGGGCTCAGATTTCTGAAGCAGGCTGCAATACTACCTGAAACCCATGCTTCAGGTCTAAAGTCAGCCCTCAAATCTCTGCATCTAATTTTTACAACATGGCAATTTGAGGCAAGACATTTAAACTTTGGGAGCATCAGTTATCTCATCTATGAAAAGGATACTGTCTTTAAAAAATTATTCAGGAATTAAATAATATAACACATATAATTGTTTAGAATATTTTCTCATTCTGAATAAGAGCTCAAAATGGGAATTACTATTGTCTTCATAAACAGGAATGATTGTTTTGTTTTTTTTTTCATTTTGGTCAAACTTGATGAACTCTTTTAAACATAAGCACTTTATAGTTTATAAATTTCTGCTTGTAGAAAGCAATATTTCTTTTAAGTATAGCAATTCACTGAGGAAGAATTAATAGCCAACCTGGAAGATACATTCATTCAGATTGTGAGTTAGTGAAATACACATTAATTTTCATGTTATAAATTGTAGCATTTGTATTTTCACATTTAATTTAACCTGCTCTTAGAGGAAGAACGAAAGACAACAGTGAACAAAAAGATTCTGTTTCCATTCTTGTTATTAAATAACAACATCACTTATGCAAGGAATTCACATCATCCGTTGTAGACACCAGGTCCTAGAATTTGAAGAAAACTTTAAGAGCCTACAGCAGTCATCTGGCTGAACTTTCACATTTTACACAGCAGAAAACTGAGGCCTAGGGCAAAAGTGACTTAGTTGGGATAAGTTGGCTGTTGGTGAGACTGGGATGGGGCTTCCCTTGTGGCTCAGCTGGTAAGGAATCCGCCTGCAATGCGGGAGACCTGGGTTCAGTCCCTGGGTTGGGAAGATCCCTGGAGAAGGGAAGATCGGGATAAAAGCTCTGTTAGTCAGTTCCTGCTGTGTAACAATCCACTCCAAAACTCAGTTGCTTAAAAAAAGTGTCTTTTTCACTTACAAGCCTGCAGGTCAGTTTTGACCAGGCTGATTCAGGCTGGGTTCTGCTGGACTTGTCTCCAAGCTTCTGGTTGGGTCCAGGTCTATTCCACCTGGCTCTCACCCTGGTGTCAGTAACTGTTAGAGGGATGTTATTCTTAGAATGGAGCCCATGTATGTGGGGCAGCGTGGGGCGGGGGTGGGGGTGGGGTGCAAGCACATAAAGTTACGCTTCTTGAGACTTCATCCCAGAACTGGAACACTTAATTTCTTCTGCCCCAATTCCATCAGCTGAATCTGGTTACATGGGTTAAGCTCCAAAATCAATGGCTATGAAAAATAGTCTCCATTCATTCTAGTGGAAATTCTTTCCAAGTCACATGACCCACGATATGGTTGTGAAATTCTCATAAAGAGAGGGCATGAGTGATTTCAGAGCTTCAGTTTATCATCGGATTCCAGTCTTCAGATTTCCACATAGGTTTTCTTCCCTTCCATCATGTTCTAAGCAATTCTTCAGCCTAGTAAGAAAAATACCCAGTTGAAGAAGCTGTTTGATGTCGAATCACATAGGGCCAAACTTGGCAGTAAGTTATCAATATCACCTTTAGAGAAAACAACCATAAAGCCTAGGAACAGTTATACAGAGAAAAATGAATAAGAAAATAATTGCTCATCAGCCAAGAATGCTTTCTACATCTCATTTACAACATTGAAACTCTCAGTAAGTTTTTCCGTCAGCTAAAAGGAATTTATAGCTTCAGCGCTATCAATTGTTTCTTAATTAAAAATGTATTGAGGTCCTCACGACTGGAGCACATAAACCAGACATGCCAATGCTTGGCACAGGCAGCCCAGTGTGGGGGTATAAATTATATACAGGGTGACTCGGGTCTGGCCAGGAGACACTGCAGCAACTCAGGATTATACTTTCTCTAAGTTAGAACTACTGAAACTCACATGCTTAGAATATTTAAAACATCTATCAGGCCTGCAAATGGATGGCTTTTCCATCCCAATAAGGCTTCTTCTTTCAGCAGTTTCAGAAGCCGCCCTTCCCTGGAACCAAGCGAGTTTGCATCCAGCAGGCTCTGCACTGGTCCTAGAATAGATAACCTGGAAGTTCCACAGCGTCCTGCACTAAAATCCAGATTAGCAGCAAAATCCTGACTGCAGCACCTTCAGTGACTTTGGTGACACTGAGGAGCGAAAGGATCCAACCTGATACAGGGCTTCGGGGATACACAAGTGGAACATAAGAATCCTCCATCCATCCTTTCATTCACTGACAACAATATCTGTTGAGATTTTGTTATAAACAACCAGTCACTGAGCTAGGAGCTGAAGCTTGAGCCCAGGAAAGGAGCTGAGCTCCTGGCAAGAAGGGAGAGTAGGGAACACAGACAGATAGCCAGGAGTGAAGTCTAAGGAGTGTGCAGGTATGCAGGTCTGATTTCAAAGCACAAGGAGACAGTATGTCAAGTTCTCTTTGTTCTTATTTGCAAAACATGATGAGGAAGTGATAAATATTTGCCTTTTGCCTGTGGCTAAGTGTAGGATTGATTTTGTTAAATCCAGGTATGCAAATTTTATAGACTATTATTTAAATGCTAAGGATTGTCAGTAGGTAAAGAAGGGTTACCTATTCGTCTTCTACAGAAGATGCTAGAGGCTGTTGATTTCAGTAAGGAACAGAGTAAAAAACCTTCTTGAATTTGAGGACGAAGATGCTCAGGATACCAGGTCAGGAAATGAGTTCATACATAGCAGAAAGCTCCCTATACCGAGAGTCATAGCTTTGAGAACTTGGACAACTTTCTTTCCCTTCCTGGGCATATATTTCCGAGTCTGTAAAGTGAAAGGGTTGAGTCAGATGAGCTACGAGTTATTTTCCAAATTCTTCTCGACTTCCTACCTATACAAAGTGGTCCCTACCTAATAGTTTCCCCACAGTGTGAGAAAAAAGAGTGCAAAATTTAGAGACAGTCCCTTCAAATTTGAATCACAGCTTATACATGATCTGGGGAAACCAGAATATCTCTGAATCCCACTTGGACTAAGAGAACTTAGATTTAAAAGGAGGAAACTAAAGATAATTTCTATTGGGTTGCCTCATGGATGCTCAAGAACTGATGAAGCAAGAACTAGCCAGCTCAAAATTGGTGACAGGCTTGAGTTCTTGGTGATCTGTGAGGATGGCAGGGTTAACCACTTGAAGCAGGAAATAGCCCCAATGCCTTTTGGACATATCACGGGGTCCCTCCTTCACGCAAGAGCTTTGGGGAATGAAAGACAGAAACAAGGAGCTGTCTCTGGCAGAACATAGGATTTGTCATCAGGCCCACTTCACCCCCACCACTACTTTGGATGTACATTGGGACAGTCCATTCACTCACCAATCATTTACTGAGGGACTGCTATGTTCCAGACGCAGCTAAGTGGGCCCTAAAGCTCCAGTGGTGTGTGATAATGCTGTCTCTGCCTTCTGGGAAATCACCGTTGAAATAAGGGGCAAGTAGGCTTATGCTTCTATTATTATGTGATCAGTGCCAAGACTGAAGTTAGCCCAAAGTACTCTGGGATTATAGAGTGGTTTTTTCTTCATTTAATAACAACAACAACAAAACAAGAACTCCTTTATTACAAGGCAATATTGTAAAGTAACTCAGAATAACGTTTACTGGATGTTTATTATTCCTAGTAAGTTACAGACACTCATTAATATTCACTGGTGGTTGTGGTTTTCTTTCTTCTTTTTTTTCCTCTTTCAGTTGTGGCTCCATTTTATGCATGCAGTAACTGAGGTATGGAAACTTTACATAGTTTTCTCCGAGTTACTCAGCCAGTAGTGGGAGAACTGGGATTGAAGCCAGTTCTGTGTGGCTCATCATACATTAGCACCGTGTCTTCTCTTTGATAACAGACTTAATCCTGTTTCTGAGTACCACGACACAGATGTCACTAAAAGGCATTTTTTTTTCCCTTAGTGTCATAGGGCAAGACCTTGTGAAAGGCCAATTTAGGTTTAATTTCATTGCCCTGAGAGTTTTCTCAGATTAGGAGTGAAGGGGAAATCTGGGGAAAGAGGATAAGGGGATTCGACTTCAATTTAGTGAACGTTTTGATGGCTGTGCTTTTACTCCAGGAGGCCCCAGGTTACATTCACCAGTCATCTCCACTTTGAAAGACATGTTTCTCCAAGTCACCAGGTCTGTTGCACACACAGTGCTAGAGCAGCTGCATTTTATCCCTTCCCTTCTGTACAAACTCCAAAATGAAAGAGTATGCAGAGAAAGCCAAGTGCAAAACATAACTCAGAAATGGTAATGTAACAGGGCCCTCCACGGCTGCTGACTCGTTGCATTCGTAATGATTTTCTCCAAATAATGCAAACAATATTTTTCCTCAGAAATGAAATATGGGCGTGCCACTTCCCACGGATGATGGGGGAGAACTCATAAAAGATTTTCATCTTTCCTTGTCAGGCTTCAGAAATGCAAACAGCCTCGTTCTCATTTTCTTTATGCCCTGGACTTCTAATTGAGGAAGCTGGCATCAATTATGCATGTGGGTACCACTGGGGAAGGAACAAGAATAAATATTTGGGGGTATCGTTAGCTAGAACATCACTTCATCTTTGTGTCACCATGATTTCCTATATCGTAGTGCTTTAGATTAGAACATATGGCAATAAGGTAGGTAATGAGAACAACAATTTTCTGAAACAACATTATAACTTTCCCCTCTTTATGGTCACATTTAGTTACAGTACATGCTGCCATTTAGGTGTAGAGCTTTATAAAAGCAAACCGCAGAGAGAAGAGAATTCAGGGGCAAGGGCCTAGCAAGTCTGAATGGCTGGGACCAAAGCCAACCCTGCAGATGGGAATTTGGGGGTGTGAACTAGTTAGCATTTGCTGCAGCAAAAATCCCAGCTTTGAAGAGGCTGATAGCAGTGAGATTTCTTCCATTTTTATGTTCCATGCAGGCTGTGCATGGGTATGAGTTGGCTGGGCTCAGCTTCACCTGTCTGCTCACTCAGAAGCCAAGCTGAAGGAGAGACCACTCAGTGTCATGGAGAAAGGCCCTGAGACCAGTGACTCAGAAGCATTTGCCACTTCTGCTTAGGAGTGCGTGTTTCATAGCCACTCTCTATCCACTATCCAAAACAAGTCATAGTCTGAATCTATCAACAAAATAGGGAGTCATAGTAAAGATGGAGATGTGTAAGATACACTCATGGGGAGAGAGCAGAAAGGATGGACGTTGCAGTCAACCACAGGGTGATACTTAACTCTACTTCGTCATTGCTGGGGAAACTCTTCTGAGGCAATGCAGTAACTCAGCAAGTGAGCAAAGAAAGTCACCATTAATGGGTGTGAAGGTTGATTTAGAATTCACATAAATACAAATTCAGCAAGCATCTCTCCAATACTAGTCCAAATGCTAGGTCCTGGGCAATGCATTTTGGGGACTAATGATGAATCAGATGATCTCTGCCAGTCAGGAGCCCTCAGTTTTGAGGAGATGGCAGCCAGGCCAAGAGTTAATCAAACTAATGGCTAGCATGGGAAAGTATGGCAGAGGGACAGAAAGCAGGGGGGGGGGGGGGGGGGGGGCGGGGGGGGAAGTTTAGTTACAGTGTTACAGCTTCATGACATACATTGTCTCAATCTGCACAGCACTCTGAAGTAGGAATAATACAGATAATACAAATGAGCAAACTTGAGTACCAGGCAGATTTAATGGCCTGCCCACCTAAAAGGGGAAGCTGGAGTTAAATAAAACAAAACTCGTGGGAATGGATTGGTAGAGCCATGCACTCTACCGAAGAGATTAGCCAAGGAACCGCACCACAGAAATGGTATTTCAGACAGGCCCTGACATTTGAAAAGCATTTCAGCCGAAAGAAGAGGAAAGACAAGCAGAAGACGCAGGCTGAGGACAGCATGGGCGAAGCCTGGGCTTCCTGAGGAATGGACGGGCGGGCCTCCTGTGCGGCTTCAGCAGAGGGTATTATCAAGAAGCAGGTCATTCAGGGTGTGTAGTTGTGTGTCATATTGAATATTTAATACTTTTTCTGCACGTAATGGAACCATTAAAGATTTCTGAGGAATGATTGATAAAATTTCAACTGTATCTTTAGAAAGATTATCTGGTACAAAGTCTGCAGAGGACAGCTCAGGGGTAGGCTGCTGAATCCTCTAAGATATGATACATTTCCCTATATCTATGTATCTCTCTGTGAAGTATTACAGGAAGAAGGAGGGAACTCTGTGGGTGTGTGTGGGTGTGTGTATTTCTGAATTCAAGGCTGTATTTGATATGATTTTACTATGTTTGCTTGTTAAATATAAGGTGGAGTTGCTCACATGGATGGGTATAAAGTAAACCAGGTTCCCAAATTCTCCAAAGTTGCCTTGCCTGGGTCTTCATCCTTGTTCCATCAATGATCCAGATTAATTTTCCTAACCTCAGATTAACTTCTAAAGAATAGAGTCTATTGTGAAAATAAAACAAACACTTCCATGAGTTGACCATGCAAAATAATACACACACACACACACACACACACACACACACACACACAAGCACATTCATCACGAAAACACAATTTGAAAAGAGAAACACTAGTGAGAAGAGGCTCTGTGTTAAAAGAAGCAGAATCTTAAGGGGTTTTCTTTATTATTCAGCCAAACACCCTCCAGCAAGGACCTCAGGAATCTTAACCTTGTCATCAACACCTAGCCTAAAGGTAGGCAACTATTTCCCCCCTTGAATCTCTTTAGGGGAAAGATAAAGCTAGCATTTAAAAGATAATTTAAAGGAAAACAATTGGGCAATGAATCATAATAATTTTTTCTGAGTCTAAGAATCTTAATTTTCTAATTTTTATTAGGCCCCCTCCTCTCTGAATTTCCTGACTTGTAATCTGGGAGTCATTAATCCTTCACTCCACAGTTACCTTCTACTTCAGTCTCTGCTTTATCAGAATAAATGTCAAGAACCATAGCTTACCCACTCACCAGAGGGCTGGCACCAGCCCCAGACCCCATGGTCTGTGCAGCCAGCTGTGCTAGACACAGCCTTGACCAACAGTGGTCTGGTAGCCTCTACATAAGGCAGGAGCTGGCAGCCAACCAGGCTGGGTGCCAGGCTCATCTATCAACACACCCATCATAGGGGGCCACTGCTTTGCAACAGAAGGGTCCATGCAACCAATATAGGGGGCACCTAGCATATAGCTCTGGTGACCAAAGAGGAGTGTGCTGTTGGACCCCATAGGATGTCCCCAACGTAAGATGCTGGGAGGGATTGGGGGCAGGAGGAGAAGGGGACGACCCAGGATGAGATGGCTGGGTGGCATCACGGACTCAATGGATGTGAGTCTGAGTGAACTCCAGGAGATGGTGATGGACAGGGAGGCCTGGCATGCTGCGACTCATGCATGGGGTTGCAAAGAGTTGGACACGACTGAGCGACTGAACTGAACTGAACTGAACTTGATGCTGGGAGGGATTGGGGGCAGGAGAAGAAGGGGACGACTGAGGATGAGATGGCTGGATGGCATCACTGACTCAACGAACGCAAGTCTGAGTGAACTCCGGGAGTTGGTGATGGACAGGGAGGCCTGTTGTGCTGTGATTCATGGGGTCGCAAAGAGTCGGACACGACTGAGCAACTGAAGTGAACTGAACTGAACAGAACATAACATGGCTTTTCCAGATCAGGAACATAACCAACCTACCTAATACATAAAAACTAAATACAGGAATTAGGAAAATGTGGGAGCAGAATAATATGTTCCATATGAAATAACAATGATAAAATCCTAGAAGAACTAAACAAAACGGAGATCAGCAACCTACTTGATAAAGTTCAAGGTAATGATGGTTAAGAGAGTCAATAAACTCAGAAGAATGCATGAACAGAGTGAGAAGTTAAACATTTAAAGTGAATGGTGATAGGTACAAACTTATTGGGATTCCTAGGTGGCTCATGGTAAAGAATCCACCTGCCAATGTAGGAGACACAGGTTGAGTCCCTGGGCCAAGAAGATCCCCTGGAGGAGGAAATGCAGCTCACTCCATTATTCTTGCCTGTGGATGTCTGTGTTGATTCTGTATCCTGGCTATTATAAATAGAGCTGCAGTGAACTTTGGAATTAGGTGTATCTTTTTGAATCATGGTTTTCTCAGGGTATATGCACAGAAGTAGAATTTCTGGGTCATATAAAGAATCTGTCTGCAAATGCAGGAGACTCAGGTTTGATCCGTGGGTTGGAAATATCCCCTAGAGGAGAGCATGGCAACCCACTCCAGTATTCTTGCCTGGAGAATCCCCATGGACAGAGGAGCCTGGCGGCCTGTAGTCCATGGGGTTGCAAAGAGTCAGACATGTCTGAGTGACTAAACACACACATGGATTGTCTTGGGTAATACAGTCGTTTTGGCAATCTAAGAATGTGGTATTTTTTCCATGTGTTTGTGTCATCTTCAATTTCTTTCATCAGCCTCTTTAAATTTTCAGAGTATAGGTGTTTTGTTTCCTTCAGTTCAGTTCAGTCATTCAGTTGTGTCTGACTATTTGCAACCCCATTGACTACGGCATGCCAGGCTTCCCTGTCTACCACCAACTCCCCAAGCTTGCTCAAACTCATGTCCATGGAGTCAGTGATGCCATCCAACCATCTCATCCTCTGTCATCCCCTTCTCCTCCTACCTTCAATCTTTCCCAGCATCAGGGTCTTTTCAAATGAGTCAGTTCTTCCCATCAAATGGCCAAAGTAGTGGAGTTTCAGCTTCAGTATCAGTCCTTCCAATGAATATTCAGGACTGATTTCTTTTAGGATTGACAGGTTGGATCCCTTTGCTGTCCAAGGGACTCTCAAGAGTCTTCTCCAACACTACATTTCAAAAGCAATTCTTAGGTGCTCAGCTTTCTTTATAGTCCAACTCTCACATCCATACATGACTACTGGACAAACCATAGCTTTGACTAGATGGACCATTGTTGCAAAGTAATATCTCTGCTTTTTAATATGCTGTCTAGGTTTGTCATAACTTTTCTTCCAAGGAGCAAGCATCTTTCTTTCTTTAAATTTTAATTGGAGGCTAATTAGCTTATAATATTGCGGTGGTTTTTGCCACACACTGACATGAATCAGCCGCGGGTGTGCGTGTGTCCCCCATCCTGAACCCCCTTCCACCTCCCTCCCCATCCCATCCTCTGGGCTGTCCCAGTGCACTAGCTTTGAGTGCCCTGTTTCATGCATCAAACCTGGACTGGCGATCTATTTCACATATGATAATATATATGTTTCAATGCTCTTCTCTCAAATCATCCCACCCTCGCCTTCTCCCACAGAGTCCCAGAGTCTGTTCTTTATATCTGTGTCTCTTTTGCTGTCTCACATATAGGGTTGTCATTACCATCTTTCTAAATTCCATATACAAGTGTTCAGTTCAGTTCAGTTCAGTCGTGTCTGACTCTTTGCAACCCCATGAGTCGCAGCATGCCAGGCCTCCCTGTCCATCACCAACTCCCGGAGTTCACTCAGACTCATGTCCATTGAGTCTGTGATGCCATCCAGCCATCTCATCTTCTGTTGTCCCCTTCTTCTCCTGCCCCCAATCCCTCCCAGCATCAGAGTCTTTTCCAATAAGTCAACTCTTCGCATGAGGTGGACAAAGTACTGGAGTTTCAGCTTTAGCATCATTCCTTCCAAAGAAATCCTTAATTTCTCTTTCTGTTTTCTCATTGTTAATGTATAGGGATGTTAATGTATAGGGTTTCTGTGCACTAATTTTATATCCTGCAACTTTACTATATTCATTGATGAGCTCTAGTAATTTTCTGGTAGTGTCTTTAGGGTTTTCTATGTAGAGGATCATGTCATCTGCAAACAGTGAGAGTTTTACTTCTTCTTTTCCAATCTGGATTCCTTTTATTTCTTTTTCTTCTCTGATTGCTGTGGCTAAAACTTCCAAAACTATGCGAATAGTCGTGGTGAGAGTGGGTACCCTTGTCTTGTTCCTGACTTTAGGGGAAATGCCTTTAATTTTTGCCATTGAGGATAATGTTTGCTGTGGGTTTATCATATACGGCTTTTACTATATTTAGTTATGTTCTTCCTATGCCTGCTTTATGGAGAGTTTTTATCATAAATGGGTGTTGAGTTTTGTCAAAGGCTTTCTGTACATCTATTGAGATAATCATATGTTTTTATCTTTCAGTTTGTTAATGTGGTGTATCACATTGATTGATTTGTGAATATTGAAGAATCCTTGCATCCATAGGAGAAAGCTCACCTGGTCATGACATATAATCTTTTTAATATGTTCTTGAATTCTGTTTGCTAGAATTTTGTTGAGGATTTTTGCATCTATGTTCATAAGGGATATTGGCCTGTAGTTTTCTTTTTTTGTGGCATCTTTTTCTGGTTTTAGTATTAGGGTGATGGTGGCCTCTTAGAATGAGTTTGGGAGTTTACCTTCCTCTGCAATTTTCTGGAAGAATTTGAGTAGGATAGGTGTTAGCTCTTCTCTAAATTTTTGGTAGAATTCACCTGTGAAGCCATCTGGTCCTGGGCTTTTGTTTGTTGGAAGAGTTTTGATTACACTTTTGATTTCTGTGATTGTGATGGGTATGTTAAGATTTTCTATTTCTTCCTGGTTCAGTTTTGGAAGGTTATACTTTTCTAAGAATTCATCCATTTCTTCCAAGTTGCCCATTTTATTGGCATATAATTGCTGATAGTAGTCTCTTATGATCCTTTGTATTTCTGTGTTATCTGTTGTGTTTTCTCCATTTTCATTTCTAATTTTGTTGATTTGATTCTTCTCCCTTTTTCTCTTGATGAGTGTGGCTAATGGTTTTTCTATTTTATTTATCTTCTCAAAGATCCAGCTTTTAGTTTTATTGATTTTTGCTATAGTTCCTTTCTTTTTCATTTATTTCTGCCTTAATTTTTATTATTTCTTTCCTTCCACTAACCCTGGGGTTCTTCATTTCTTCTTTTTCTAGTTGCTTCAGGTATAAAGTTAGGTTATTTATTTGATTTTCCTCTTGTTTCTTGAGGTAAACTTGTAATGTTATGAACCTTCCACTTAGCACTGCTTTTACTGAATCCCATAGGTTTTGGGTTGTAGTGTTTTCATTGTCATTTGCTTCTATGCATATTTTGATTTCCTTTTTTATTTCTTCTGTGATTTGTTGGTTATTCAGAAGCATGTTATTTAGCCTCCATTTGTTTGTATTTTTAATAGTTTTTCTCTTGTAGTTGACAACTAATCTTGCCACACTGTGAACAGAAAAGATGGCAAGTGTCTTTTAATTTCGTGGCTCTAATCACCATCTGCAGTGATTGTGGAGCCCAGGAAAATAAAGTCTGTCACTGTTTCCATTGTACAACCATATATTTGCCCTGAAGTGATGGGACCTGATGCCATGATCTTAGTTTTCTGAATGTTGAGTTTTAAGCCAGTTTTTTCACTCTCCTCTTTCACTTTCATCAAGAGGCTCTTCAGTTCCTCTTCACTTTCTGCTGTAAGGGTGGTGTCATCTGCATATCTGAGGTTATTGATATTTCTCCTGGCAATCTTGATTCCAGCTTGTGCTTCATCCACCCTAGCATATTGCATGAGGTACTCTGCACATAAGCCAAATAAGCAGGATGACAATATAAAGCCTTGACATACTCCTTTCCCAACTTGGAACCAGTCTGTTCTTCTACATCCGGTTCTAACTCTTGCTTCTTGACCTGCATACACACTTCTCAGTAGGCAGGTAAGGTTGTCTGGTATTTCCATTTCTTTAAAAATTTTCCATAGTTTTTGTGTGTGTGTGTGATCTACACAATCAAAGGCTTTGGCATAGTCAATAAAGCAGAAGTAGATGTTTATCTGGAACTCAATCACTTTTTCTATGATCCAATGGATGTTGGCAATTTGATCTCTGGTTTCTCTGCCTTTTCTAAATCCAGCTTAAACATCTGGAAGTTCTGGGTTCATGTACTCTTGAAGCCTCACTTGGAGAATTTTGAGCATTACTTTGCTAGTGTGTGAGATGAGTTCAACTGTGCTGTAGTTAGACAGCATATTAAAAAGCAGAGACATTACTTTGTCAACAAAGGTTCGTTTAGTCAAGGCTAGTATGGATGTGAGAGTTGGACCATAAAGAAAGCTCAGTGCTGAAGAATTGATGGCTTTGAAATGTGGTGTTGGAGAAGACTCTTGAGAGTTCCTTGGACTTCAAGAAGATCCAACCAGTCCATCTTAAAGGAAATCAGTCCAGGGTGTTTATTGGAAAGACTGATGTTGAAGCTGAAACTCCAATACTTTGGCCACCTAATGCGAAGAGCTGACTCATTTGAAAAAACCCTGATGCTGGGAAAGATTGAGGGCAGGATGAGAAGGGGATGACAGAGGATGAGATGGTTGGATGGCCTCATTGACTCAATAGACATGATTTTGGGTAAACTCTGGGAGCTGGTGATGGACAGGGAGGCCTGGCATGCTGCAGTTCATGGTGTCACAGAGTTGGACATGACTGAACGACTGAACTAAACTGAACTGTGCCGTAGTTTGAACCTTCTGTGGCATTGCTTTTCTTTGGGATGGGAATGAAAACTCATGTTTTTCAGTCCTGTGACCATTGCTGAGCTTTCCAGATTTGCTGACATATTGAGGGCAGCATTTTCACAGCATCATCTTTTAAGATTTGAAATAGCTCAACTGGAATTCCATCACCTCCACTAGCTTTGTTCATAGTGTTGCTTCCTAAGGCCCACCTGACTTCACATTCCAGGATGTCTGGCTCTAGGTGAGTGATCACACCATTGTGGTTATCTGAGTCATTAAGATCTTTTTTGTATAGTTCTTCTGTGTATTCTTGCCATCTCTTTTTATTATCTTTTGCTTCTGATAGGTCCATACTGTTTCTGTCCTTATTCTGCCCATCTTTGCATGAAATGTTCCCTTGGTATCTCTAGTTTTCTTGAAGAGATCTCTAGTCTTTCCCATTCTATGGTTTTGTTCTCTTTCTTTGCACTGATTACTGAGGAAGGCTTTCTTATCTCTCCTTGCTGTCTGGAAGTCTGCATGCAGATGGGTATAGATTTCCTTTTCTCCTTTGCCTTTCTCTTCTCTTATTTTCTCAGCTATTTGTAGGTCCTCCTCAGACAACCATTTTGCCTTTTTGCATTTCTTCTTCTTGGAGATGGTTTTGATTACAGCCTCCTGCACATGTTGCAAACCTCCATCCATAGTTCTTCAGGCACTCTAACTATCAGATCTAATCCCTTGAATCTATTTGTCTCTTTAGGTAAGTTTATTCCTAGGTATTTTCTTCATTTTGAAATAACCCATACACATATGGCCAATTAAATTATGACAAAGGAGGCAAGAGTATACAACGGATGAATGATAATCTCTTCAATAAATGGTGCTGGGAAAACTGGACAGCTACATGTAAAAGAATGAAATTTAACACCATACACAAAAATAAACTTGAATTAGATTAAAGACCCAAATGTGAGACCAAACATTATTAAACTTTTAGAGGACAACATAGGCAGAAAACTCTCTGACATAAATTGCAGCAATATCTTTTTCAATCTTTCTCCTAGAATAAAGGAAATAAAAAATAAATAAACAAATGGGACCTAATTAAACTCAAAAGTTTTTGCAAAGCAAAGGAAATCATAAACAAAATGAAAAGACGACCCACAGAATGGAAAGAAATATTTGCAAATGATGCAAATCCCAACAAGGAATTAGTCTTCAAAATTTACAAACAACTCACGTGGCTTAATATCATCAAAACAAACAACCTAATCAAAAGTGGGCAGAAGACCTAAATAGACATTTCTCTAAAGATATACAGATGGCCAAGAGGCACATGAAAAGATATTCTATATTATTAGATAAATTCAAATCAAAACTACAGTGAGATATCACCTCACACCAGTCAGAACAAATATCATCAAAAAATCCACAAACAACAAATGCTGGAAAGGGTTCATAGAGAAGGGAACCCACCTACCCTATTCATGTGAATGTAAATTAGGACAGCCACTGTGGAGAAAAGCAAGGAAGGTTCCTTAAAAAAACTAAAAATCAAGCTACCATATGATCCTGCAATTCTACTTCTGGACATATATATGGAGAAAAACATGGTATGAAAGGATACATGTACCAAAAGTTCATTTCAGCACTAGTTACAATAGCCAAGACATGGAAGCAACCTAAACGTTCATCAACAGGAGAATGGAAAAAAGATGACGTGGTACATATATACAATGAAATACTATTCAGCCATTAAAAATAATGAAATAATGCCATTTGCAACAACATGGATGGATTTAGAGATTGTCAAGCTGAGTGAAGTAAGTCAGACAGAGAAAGAGAGATATTGTATGGTGTCACTTATATACAGACTCTAAAAAAATTAAACAAATGAAAACATTTACAAAACATAAACAGACTCAGACTTGGAGAGCAAATTTATGGTTACCAGGGAGGGATGGTAGGTGGGAGGGATAGTTAGGGGAATTTGGGATGGGTCTCAAGAATATGCATTTATAGCAAGTACAGGTGAAGGTAATGGACTAGTTTCCCACGTGTTGAGAGTCATAGGTCACCAGCCCCACCCTCTCCTGGTGTCTTCTGTAAATCAGTGCAGAATGTAGGGGAGGGTAAGTGCTCTGAGGTGGGAGAGCCTTGTTGCCTGTTAGGCCTGGTCTGAATTCTTCCTCTTTCCCTAGTTATCCAAGTAATCTTGGACAAAGTGCTTGACCTCCCTGGGATTCAGTTTTCAAACTTTAAAAACAGCAACTAAAATATCTCCCAAGTGTTTTTGCTAAGAAATAAAGAATATCACTTGTATAAAGTCCTTAACACAGTATCTGCACACGTTATGCAATTCAGAATATCGCTTGTGTAAAGTCCTTAACACAGTATCTGCACACGTTACGCAATTCAGAATATCGCTTGTGTAAAGTCCTTAACACAGTATCTGCACACGTTATGCAATTCAGAATATCGCTTGTGTAAAGTCCTTAACACAGTATCTGCACACGTTACGCAATTCAGAATATCGCTTGTGTAAAGTCCTTAACACAGTATCTGCACACGTTACGCAATTCAGTATATCGCTTGTGTAAAGTCCTTAACACAGTATCTGCACACGTTACGCAATTCAGTATATCGCTTGTGTAAAGTCCTTAACACAGTATCTGCACACGTTACGCAATTCAGAATACCGCTTGTGTAAAGTCCTTAACACAGTATCTGCACACGTTACGCAATTCAGTATATCGCTTGTGTAAAGTCCTTAACACAGTATCTGCACACGTTACGCAATTCAGTATATCGCTTGTATAAAGTCCTTAACACAGTATCTGCACACGTTACGCAATTCAGTAGTCCTCCTCTGATTCTCCTGCTGCTTCCCTTAGGACCTCGTTCAGGTGAGAATCTTCCTAACCTCTCATATACAAGAGTAACCTATGCCGATTCTTCCCTTAAGACGGACAATGGAGCATCAGAGTGACAGCAACATGTAAATTACAATGGTTTATGCTTTATGCTCACGTTGTATTTGAATACAGCTTCTGCTAGTCTCCATTCTCTTCTTTAGCCCAAAGGAATGACATTTCCATATGGAAGTTACAAGATATAAAGTCATCAACTATGCTAATGGAAGTCGAAATTCTGCTTTAATGACAGCTATATCTGCACCATTAATTACAGAATGCCAAGGAAGGATGGCTGTTTTCGAGAGCAGAGGCTATGATTATTTCCTAAGTCATACGCGAGTTGCACACAGTGAGGAGTTGTGTGGAGCTGAAGCTCAGCACTGAGGAGAAGGATCAACAATGCCTCCGGCACCAAAGGCAAAAAGCTGGGAGAAGCAGGACAGAGCCATGAAATTTAAAAATCTGTGACTTTTGGAAGTTAAAGTGTCTTAGAGCTAAAGTTTATCAGGCTCCTCTTTGGAGATAGAAAAGAATTAAGGAAATATGTTGGCGTTAAAATTCAAGCAGACACAAAGAAATGTATGAAATTTCCAAGTGACTGTGAGTGGGAAGAAAAGAAGTCTGAGCTACCTCTCATGAGATTTCTGGACCAAAGTACTTAAAGAAAGGAGACAATGCATAATTCATTGTGTTTTTCAAGGCTAATGAGAAGATTCATTGAAGATACTCACCAAAATTCCTTGTGTATGGTAATCCCTCAATAAATGGTAACTATCAGTAGTTGTTATTATTTTGAAAAGCATATCTGATTACAATTAATTATATAATTCCATGCCCCTCTCCAACAATTAGATTGCAGGCTCTTCAAAGGCAGGGACCAGATCTATCCTTTTGGTCTGTGTGTATATGTGCGTGCCTTGGGTTATCATAATGCCTGGTGCATCACAGAGACCTGATAGGTATCTGTTGACAGTAGAAATGATGGAAGAAAACTTCAAGAGGAGACAGATGATTTAGGTATGAGTTCTACCATGCAGAAAGAGAGAGAGAAAAATCAGATGATATGGGGAACTGCATACAGGAAATGGACTGTAGCCCATTAGGCTCCTCTGTCCATGGGATTTCCCAGGCAAGAATTCTGGAGTGGGTTGCCATTTCCTTCTCCAGGGGGTGGATCTTCTGGACTGAGGGATTGAACCCATGTCTCTTGCTACCCCTGAATTGGCAGGTGGCTTCTTTACCACTGAGCCACCAGGGAAGCTCTTTATTTCTTTACAGCTAAGTCACTATTATTGCTTGTCTCCAGGGTTCCCCTCAATCCATCCTGCAATGGCAAGTTGGAGCTTTGATCCCTCTAATTACTGTCACTGTGTTCACTCTGGGGCTTCCAACTGTCTCAATCACCTGAAGTTCCATCAAGGCCATCATTAGCCTGTGTGACATCTTTGTACACATTTGTAAAAGGTGCCTCTTACACATGGATATAGCCACAGGCTAGGGGCTCTATCTGGTGAGTGGAGTGGGAACTGGGTTTTAGCCTTCTCCCACCTCTTCCTCCTACTGCCCCCTCCACCAGGTACGATATATAATCTAATGCAGTTATACTTGGTGGACTAGGGCTCCCCTGGACTTCAGTTACAGCAGCATAGATTTATCAACAGTGTATTTACAGTGTGTAAATACTGGGGCTATGGTGGCAGGTAAAACATGATCCCTGCCCTCATGGAAATCCCTAAGGAAGTGGCAACAGGCAAAATGGTTGAGCAAAAAGAGAATAAAAAGGAAATAATTGTGTGTTTATAAGCCACTCAGTCCAGGGCATTTTGTTACAGTGGTCTGAATGAGTGGGATACACTGCCTTTGAACACGGCACCAGTCAACCACTAGCTGTGTGGCTTTGAGCCAGTGATTGTGCCTTTCTAAGCCTCCATTCTCTCATCTGGATAATTGGGATTATGCCATTACCTCCCACAGAGATTTGCTGTAAATGTTACATGGAATGCAGAAATATGCTATAGCCTAAATATTTGCATCCCTCTCCCATTTTATATGTTGAAATCCAATGCTTATTGTGATTGGTATTGGAAGATTAGGCATTTGAAATGTGCTTAGATCATAAAGATGTAATCTTCATCAATGAACTGGACTAGTACACTTATAAAGACATCCCACAGGGTTCTCTAGCTCCATCCACCAAGTGAGGACACAAGGAAGTCAGCATCTGTGGCCTTGCAGGAGGCCTTGCCCAGACACAGAGGAGGAGGTACTTGAGAGGATGTGACCACCTGCAACCTGGATCCTGGCAACCAGAAGCTCCTCACACCCTCCCCTGCCCTTGGAATATATGTTCTGTCCACTGTTCCCACAATGGGAGCTGTCCCAAAGACAAAGCCTTGAGAGAGTAGAGTGTTGTTGGGACCCTTTGGTTGGTGTTAAGTGATTGAATCCAGTTAAGGCTTCTATATAAACCATAAGATTCTGATGGGCAGGTGTAGAGATCTACTTGTTTTGCAGATGCCCAAGATGAGCCTTGTGTGTAAGTTTCCCTGCTCGTTAAAACTGCCACCTACCAATCTGAAGTGGTCTGCCTCTTCCTTTGGTCTCACCTTGCCCTCTATGTAGAGAGGCCAGCTCAGGAACCAAAAGGCACCAAATCTGCTGGTGCCGTGATCTTGGACTTCCCAGCACCCAGAACTGTGAGAAATACTTGTCTGTTGTTGATAAGCCACTCAGTCTGTGGCATTTTTCTCTGGCAGCCTGAATGAGCTATGCATTTCACATATTTTGGGCATTATTATTATTATCATTCTCCAGCCAATCAGTGATATAACCATAAGGAGAATGGAGACATCCTTTCGGACTAGGCATACAGGAACGGCATCACCAAAGCAGTGTAACTTAAGCAAGCACGGTAACATGAAATGCCTCCAGGGAAGAGGCGGGAGCAAAAGTTCCTAAAATAGACCAGATCTGAAGCAATAAGGGGAGGTGCAGAATGTGACATACTACAGAGACATCTAAAAGCGTTCAACTTCAAGTGTTTGAAAACAAATGCTATCGTCTGCAGGATACATTCTGCCTCTGCAGGATGGGTAAAAATATGCAAAAATTGGCTTTAAAAAATCCCCATTTCTCTCAGAAGGCTTCTCTTTCTAATCAAGTGTTGGCACTCTTTCTTTCCCTTCCTCTCGGGGTGTTTCTGAGAGATCTTGAGCCCTAAAAATTTCTGACAACAGCCTCCCTTGATAATGGCACAGGTCCAAAGCTACAAAAAGCAGAGCCACTCTGTTCAGACGCTAACAGTGCTCCGTGCCAAACTCTCAGAAATTCTAGGCCTTTCCCTTCCGCTCACCGCCGACCCCCACCAAATCTGAGAGGAATTGACTGCAGAGACTTCTTGCTCAGAGTACATTGTTTGAAAGTTTGTGTCATAAACGTATCGATCCTGCCCAGTGCTCCCAAACAGAATCTTGATGTTGAAGCACTCCTTTAATCAAAAGTAAATTATGTACGGGCCACGCAGGTCAGCTCAGCCAGCCTCACAAAAAAGGCAATCCATCATTTATTCGTAAATGTCAGTGAAATCTGGGGATCAATATGTGTGCCAATGTGGATTTTGTTTATTATTTTTCTGTAAATATCAATGCCAAGAAATATTTCAAGGGAGCACATGGGCGCCATGGGAAATCAGAACCTAACCTAAGGTAAGCGATGGAATATTGCCAAGTGGATTTGGTCTGCCTTTTTGGAACGGCTTTGCAGGTGAGAGCTGGGCCCCTGGGAAATAGAAAGGAGACACTTATAGGTGTTCGAGAAAGTTCTAGAATTATCTCCTTTACAATGAGGTGGAAATGGCTTCTCTTGATACACTCTGAGGAGTGAGTTTGGGTACAGAAAATAAAAATGACTCCTAAAGATCTGTTTCATACACAGACTCCCTGGAGCCAGAAGACAAGGGAAAATCTACCCTTCTGTCCTATCCCTTTTTTGGCTCATCCTGATCAGAGCACCGTACATCTGACATTAGAGTCCTGGCTGCTGCTACTGCTAAGTCGCTTCAGTTGTGTCTGACTCTGTGCGACCCCATAGACGGCAGCCCACCAGGACCCCCCGACCCTGGGATTCTCCAGGCAAGGACACTGGAGTGGGTTGCCATTTCCTCCTCCAATGCATGAAAGTGAAAAGAGAGAGTGAAAGTGAAGTCATGTTCAACTTGTAGTGACCCCATGGACTGCAGCCCACCAGGCTCCTCTGTCCATGGTAGTTTCCAGGCAAGAGTACTAGAGTGGGGTGCCATTGCCTTCTCCGTGAGTCCTGGCGGTAGAAGCAATAAGCCATTATTTGAGAGAAAGGATCTTGTTTAATACTTCCTATTGTTTCCTTTCACTAATTCTAGAGGCAATAGAGAGATTTTGAGTCAGTAAAAAAAACATGTTTACAGTAATACTAAGGAAAGACAAAACAATAATACTAAGGAAAGATGAAACAATAAACTTTTTAGTAAAGAATATTGGAAGACATAAGGGACTGAAGGCAGAAGGGTCCCTTGTGAAGCCCAGGCCAGATGGATAGACATCACTTTGCAGCAGAAAGATCACAAGATACCAAGTCAAACACCAGGGACTGAAGTTGAGTTATTATTCAGTTGCTCAGTCATGTCTGACTCTTTGTGACTCCATGGACACCAGGCTTCCCTGTCGTTCACCATCTCCTGTAGTTTGCTCAGCCTCATGTCCACTGAGTTGATGATGCCATCCAAGCATCTCATCCTCTGTCACCCCCTTCTCCTCCTGCCCTCAATCTTTCCCAGCATCAGTGTATTTTCCAATCAAGTGGCCAAAGCATTGGAGCTTCAGCTTCAGCATCAGTTCTTCCAATGAATATTCAGGGTTGGACAGCAAGATTAAACTCCTTGCTCTATTAATTATCATATGTAAAAATGTGTGCAAATTATAGTACCTTTCTGAGCTCAGTGTCCTGCTGTATAAAATGAGGTTAATAAAAGCAGATGGATCAGTCAGCACAGGCTAGGTAATGCTGCTATAATAAACAATCCCTTGAATCTCTTAGAAAGTCTATTTTCTTCTTCTGCTTCCTGCCTATCCTGGGATGTCCTGAGACTCTGTGCTTGTTTTTCCTCTCAAATTGGGCATGTTTTACTTCAAGGGGTTCAGGAAAGTACAATCTTACACTGTGTTCAGACGGAGAAGAATTGGATACAGTAGGAGAAGAATTGGAAACACTTTGCAAAAATGTAAGCTCCATCATCTCTAAGGTCTTTAGCACCATTAGCTACTACAGTGACCTCATAGGACTCCAGGGCAAATTAGAAGTATCTGTGTAATATGAAGGAGAATGTCTGGTGCCTGACAGAAAGTGAGTAAATGATGGCTTCTCACACTGAGCCAGTACTTTTTAAAAGTAATTATTGGTCGATTGATTGATCACTGGCTGTGCTGGATATTTGTTGGTGCTCTGGCTTTCTCCAGCTGCAGAGACCAGGGCCTATACACTGTACCAGAATTCTCTAGTTCTGGCGCGAGGGCTTCTCATTGCCGTGGCTTCTCTTTTTGTGGAACACCAGCTCCAGGACATGAAGGTTTCAGTGTGACTCCCAGGCTCCAGAGCACAGGCTCAATAGCTGTGGTTTACTATTAGTTACTCCAAGGCACGTGGGATCTTCCCTGATCAGGGGTCGAACCTATGTCTCCTGCAATGGCAGACAGATTCTTTACCACTGAGCCACCAGGGAAACCCTGAGCCAGTCCTTTGACTGGGTTTAATCTGAGACACAGAATAATGACTTTATTGGAGGGGAATAGCTAGATGGTGGGCCTTGGAGATTAATTTATTCCAAGTATGGCAAAGCTGGAGGCTTTAAGACCCTCCTGGAGACGATGCTAAAGGCCCAGGCACATCATGAAGACAGAAAGTACCTACCGATATATCTGGGGCCTGGCAGTGCTGCAAGGTGTGAAGCAGAGATCTCTGGAAAGGGAGTCCATGAACCTGCTGACAATTTTCATGGCAAAATCAGTTCAAGCTGTAAAAATCATACAGTTAGCACCCAGTGTCCTTGAGAACATTTACCCTGATTTCTTCCCGTAAAGTTTCTTCCTGGTCTTTGTGTCTCCACCGGGAGTCTTGCAGTTGTGTCATTGTGGATTAGGTAATAGGAGGCCAAAGATCTGGGGCTATTACTCAGACTGTCTCTGTGACCTTGATTAAGTACTCCTCTTTCTTCTCTAGGCTTCAGGAGACTCATTTGTAAAATAGGAAAGTTAAAATCCATCATCTCTAAGGTCTGTTTCAACATCAGGTTTACAGTTTTTGGACGAGTGTTTGCAATGAGCACAAGATGACTCTCCTTTTGTGCAAGGAAAGAGGTAGAAGAAAATCAGAGTGCATATAATTTCTGGGAATCATTTTAAAGTACTGGAAATAAAAGGTGCAGAACCCAATTCATGCTTTTTTCATTTTCAGGTTTGGGAAGATCCCAGTAAACCCTTAAGTAGGCTGCCTTCAACCTTTGTCAGCAGGGCTGAGGGAAATAGGTGCATTTGCTCAGGTCCATGGTGCCCCGGTAGCACCAAAATTCCATAAGGTCAGGATATCGTCTTGTTCACTGCTGTATCATCAGCTCTGAGAACAGTGGATAACACAAAGAAGATGTTTTACAAAAGTCCTTGGAAGCAAATATACAAATTGTGGAGAGAAAACTAATCATCTGAGGGTCCTCCCGTACACGGTCTCGTTCCAGTCCTCTTCTCTTAGGTCAAAATTCTTTCTCCTATGTGTCTCCAGCAGTCCCTTCACCACCCTTCAATCCACACCTGCTAAGCATTTAATCCATGCTTAATCCTCACACACACCCTTAATGAAACATATGCTAACCTGTTTTTCGCCACCTAGTGTACACACTTGCAAACTGACTTGTACGGAGTCTTCCTTTTCGGAGAAATAGGTTTGACCTCTTCGCTAAGCGTATCCGATGGACCTGGAGGAGCATTCTTCCCTGTTCTTTTCTCTTTATAGAAAATTTTAAAAATCTACTAATGGATGATAAACAACAGTACATATTCTTGCCTCAGATGAATAATCAAAGGAAATAATGAAGTGTTTTCAGTGACTATTTAGCTTTACGCTTAAGGGAGATTTTGGAACCAGACTAGCTCGCATGAAGTTCAGCATTGCCCATGCTAGATGGGAAAACTTGGCAGGTTATTTATGTTTTGTTAGCGTCCACTCTCTCAAGCCTAACATGGATGAAAATAATAGTAACACTTTAGACAGTCTGTAAAACAGAGCCCAGGGTGAGTATTCTTTCATTCATTTATAAAACAAATGTTTATTGAGTGCCTTCTATGTCCCAAACATTAATTTTAGGCTCTGGGATATAACATTTGGCAAGCAGACAAAAATCTCTGTCCTTATCTTGTTTACCTCCTAATGCTTAATAAAGCTTAGCTGCTCTTTTTATTTATTGTTTTTAATGTTACGCTAAATCTAGATGAAGTCTTTTTCCCCTAATTGCTGTCTGTCAGTAAGCTGTATTTACTATTAAGTAACCACAGAGCGCAAGCCATGTGTAGGTGTCTGTATGGACGCAAAGAAAGAAGGAAGGGCAGACTGAAGCCGTTTCGTCTGCCTTCGAGGAGTCTGTATGTGTGTGAAAAGACTAACATGCACAGAGGTCACCTGGAATCATTTCTTTAGTTTTAGCGGTGCCACGTGGCCTGTGGGATCTTACTTCCCCAACCAGGGTTTGAACTCGTGTCTCCTACATTGGAAGTGTGGCGTCTTAACCACTGGATGGTCAGGGAAGTGGAGGTCCCCTAGATTTTGGAAACGTGCCTAAATAAACACACCACCACTTTTTGCTTGTTCCTAATTACCTTGCAGTAATACTACGAAGCTGAGTGGATGTTCAGCACTGTCCATTGTCATTTGTCCAGAAAAGCCACTGAACCATTCTCCGAGGTCCCGGAGGAGAACATTGGTAGGCTGTGTGTGAACATCTTGGGAAGAACATACTTTACGAAATAAATGGACACACGCCTCTTAAATTATTGACAGCAGTCCTTGTCAAATCTCTGACAAGGGAACAAGCAGACTCATGTCAATGATACGTATCGGATACATAACCTTCCCACGTAACTACATGACTTCAGACAGTTTGGACCTCTGATGGGAGTATCAGCGATCTCCTTAATTCAATCTTTATTTGATAGGTAAGGAAACGATGTAGAGAGGCAGGTGGTTTTAGCCAAGATCACATAGCTGGTGCACAGACGGCCTGCACTGCAGCCTCAGCAGCCCCCTGTCCACCCAGTGCTTCTGCAGCCTCCCGAAGCTCTCCCTTTGTCCGAGGGAAAATGTCCACGGCTCCGTTGGTCTCTTTAGGAGCCCATTTGTTCTGGGCTCAGGCTAGCAGCACCACGTGAGGAAATCTGAGAAGGAGCTTTCCGATACAGAGAGTGCTGACCGTGAGATTAGACACCTTTTCAGTGGTAGGTGGACAAATGGAGGCTTTGCTCGCTTTCCTAAGGAGTTCAGAAAACAGCTGCTGGCTTTCCCTTGCAGACCCTCTCAGAAAGGTTCAACCGGGATTTCTGGACAGATCGCAACGGACAGGGATGAAAAGGCACGCCTGTTCTTAACGGCGGAGAGGAAACTGGGAACAAGCAAGAAACGGTGGTGAGCATTTAAGGGATGCATTCTCTTAATTCAAGAGTCCTTTCAGGCCTCACAAAGGGCTTGGCCACCACGGAGGAGGCAGTACTCCCGGTGTTGACTAAAGCCGGCTCTCATGACTTGTCCTTCTGAAAGGATCCAGATTCATCTGGGAAAGTGGAGAGATTTTAAAAGGAGGTGCCACCTAGTGGCCTCTGTGAGGATCAGCAGCGGCAGCAAAAGAGGCTGGTCGCTAAGGACCATAGCTGCAGCCATTTGTCTCAGCTCCTGACTCAACTGCTGGAAAAATCAGTATGTTTATGTTGGGAGCAACCTCCAGAGATTTCCTATCATGACATCTGCCTCCTGTCAGCACGGATAATACGTCTTACCCGTATAATGTTGTATAAGACACTTTTACAAATATTATCACGTTTAATTCTCACATCAGCCCTGTGAATTTTGATATGACCATTATGTCTATTTTAAAGATGAGATGATCAGTCTTAATTTAAGTTTCTTAAGAGCATTCAAGGAGTGAGAAATTAATGGGGAACTTGATCCCAGGCTTTTTGCACAGAACTTCCCACTTGGAATCACCTGTTTACCAACTGCCAGGAAAACCTACGGGGACTTGAAGACTTAAAAGAGACATGTTCATCCCCAGTCTTACACTCCAGCCCTTGCACAAGTGTTGATTGTATCAGTATTTGGAACCAATCTTCCATTAAAATACTTGAGTTAAGAGAGTTTCTACCACCTGCAAATTCATCTCCAAATTTTCCCTCAAGAAATAAACAAATCAAACAGTCATGGACAACAGGAACGAGGCAGAATTGACATGAACCAGTGGTGGCAGAGAAGGGGCCACAGTGTCCATGTGGCAGTGACTGATGGAGCCGTCCTAGAATGCAGAAGAGGCTGCTGGCTGTGTCAGAAGAGTCTTGTAAGAGGAAATTAAGCCGGATGTAACCTCACTATGGAATCTCTGGGTACATCTCAGGTCCCGGGTTTAAATATTCAATATTCAATAGGGAGGAAATGAATTAAAGAATAGGGTCATCTGACAGGAGGATGAAAAAAACAGCGTTTGAAAAGTAAAAGAAAAAAAAAGCACTCTATCCCATCTGCTTTCTCAGCCCTTCACAGGTAGGGGAATATGTCTAGGCTTACCTACCACCACCATCTCCTGTCAACCTAGCCCCATGACATTTTCATCCCACCCTGTTATGTCTCCTGATACCTGGACATTCAAGGACAGCAGCTCTTAGCAGCCTGTGCCGTCACAGGCCATTCTCTGAAAGACAAGCAATCTTGTGCGGCTTGATTGTTTGAGAAAGGAGGCACTGTTAATGGAGGTCTTGACTTGTGGGCTGCAATAGCCAGCTAGGGATGTGTTTGCTTTTCCTGGCCGTTACTTGTTAGAGAAAAATATACTTAGGAGGGAAAAAATCATCTCCTGTTCCTAAGGGATCGAGGCAGACACGAAGGTTTCTGAGATTCAAGCCAGAGAAGATTGCAAACCTCGAGGCATCAGCAAGGCTCCTCTTCTGAACACCTTGTAGTGGGCACCCATGGGCTTCCCACCTGAAGCCCGGGAAGGGACCTTCCCTTCCCTCAAGGAAGAGCCTGCTGCTAGTATCCGAGGCATCCCTAAGAGGAAATTCAACTGAATATAACCTCTGAAGAGTCTGCCTGCCTTTCTGTGTCATCCTGTAGCAAAAGCAAAGAAATCCAAGCTGGGGGTAGAAGTAAGCTAGGTATGTAGTGTTTGTTAGTGTTGGGGTTGTGAGGAACCTGGCTGTAACATGCAGCTTGCCCTCAACCCCAGTTTTCTACATCTCAGCTGCTTCTGACCCCATCAGGGCAGGCATAGCGCCTCCTCTGGAGCCTCCTCACTAACCCAGAGCCTGCGTGTCAAAACTCACATATGTGTTTAGCCTTTTCGTCATGAGGGAATTTCAGTCAATTCCTTGCCTATATCACAGTCACTGCCCCGCTTCTCAGAATTCAGGAAGTCTGGTATAGATCTCCATGGCCTAGGCAAACAGAATGAAACAGGAGCTCTTAGGGGTTAATAAAGACGCAAAGATTTCTTCACTTCTTTGTTGTACGGTTCTTGCCTCCTCCTTAGTCTTAGATTCCCCAGAGTGACTTCAGAGCCCTTTCCTCTGCTGAATAGTCTCTCCATTGCTCTTCGGGGAGGGGTGTTCAGGATCATCTCACAGACGACAATGTTGGTGAATACATAGACTCTCAGGTTTGAGATACTCCCTTGCCTCAGCTGATGTGTCCAGCACTTTGCTAATCACAAGAGCAGCTAGGGTTCCTCGAAGACTATTAACAATTAATGCCACACACTCAATCAGCCCAAGATGTTTTAAAAAGTTTAAAGAATTTATTATGTGTCTGGCATCTTTCTGAATACTCAGAATTTATTTATCAGGCAACAAAACAGTAAACATCCCTGTCCTCATGAAGCTTTCATTATAATTCACGAAGGCTTTTGCCCATTTGCCTACTGAAGCTTTGCAAGAGTCTGACATCTGAATTTCTTGTTTCTACTGACAAAGGGCTTATTTGTTCTCATCCTCTTATCACTGGCTGTTCTCCTCATGCCCAGGTCAAATTTCTGGCCAGCCTAGTTCAAAATGTCTTTCCTGGTTGTCTCTGTCAATGTTTATGCCAACACATTGATCTTATTTACTCTGTAGGCAACTTGATGTTGTTGGAAGAACAAAAGATGCAGAAGAAACCTAAGCTCAAGTCTGCTCTCCACCACTCACTAGCTGGGTAGCCTTAGTCAAGTCTTTATTCCACTTGACTCATAAGTAAAATTGATTATGGTAGTGAAAAGCTGGAAGAAGGACCTATGTCTTATATTTGAAGAAAGAATTCAGTAAAGATATCAGGATCATGAAAAAGTTACAAGCTTTTATTAGAAGCAAAGCACATGTGGAAAAAAAAAAACAGAATATGCCTAGAAGAGCACATAGGCGAGCCCAGAGTGAACTGCCCACAATAGGGGCAGGTTCAGTTCAGTCGCTCAGTCATGTCTGACTCTTTGCGACCCCATGGACTGCAGCACACCAGGCCTCCCTGTCCATCACCAACTCTCGGAGTTTACTCAAACTCATGTCCATCAAGTCAGTGATGCCATCCAACCATCTATCTTCTGTCGTCCCCTTCTCCTCCCATCTTCAGTCTTTCCCAGCATCAAGGTCATATCCAATGAGTCAGTTCTTTGCATCAGGTGGCCAAAGTATTGGACTTTCAGCTTCAGCATCAGTCCTTCCAATGAATATTCAGAACTGATTCCCTTTAGGATGGACTTGTTGGATCACCTTGCAGTCCAAAGGGACTCTCAAGAGTCTTCTCCAACACCACAGTTCAAAAGCATCAGTTCTTCGGCACTCAGCTTTCTTTATAGTCCAACTCTCACATCCATACATGACTACTGGAAAAATCATAGCTTTGACTAGACAGACATTTCCTTGCAAACTAACGTCTCTGCTTTTTAATATGCTGTCTAGGTTGGTTATAACTTTCCTCCAAGGAGGGCCAAGTTAGGCTGCTCATTTAGGGGCAGTTTTCCGGGTCATCATCTTCATATTCGGTCCTGGTGTGGGCACACCTCTCAGCCAAGATGGATTCCAGCTGGCATCTTCTCTTTCCTTTTGCCCTTCTTCTGGACTGAGGGTCTTCTCTGCATGTGTGTCTGGCCAGGAAATCCTCAAGAATGTGCCCAGTGGCAGTGCTCCCGCTGGCATCCCAGCGCCAAGTGTCAGCAGGAGACCAGCCGCAGCTGCTCAGCCTGGGGCCTGTATAGCTTCTACCTCAAAAGGGTACAATAAGAATAAGATGTCTACAATACCACGCTTAGGGAAGTGCTAAGTTGACGGTACTGCGTTTTCTGCAATTGTGGCATAGAGAGCTTAGCTGCAAAAGGGATCTAGGAGAATGAATTTATGGGAGTAAGACATTCTAAGCTCAGCTATTGAGATAAATATATTGCTGTTGCTGTTCAGTCACTAAGTCACGTCTGACCTTTGCGACCCCATGGACTGTAGCCCACCAGCTTCCTCTGTCCATGGGGTTTTCCCAGGTAAGAATACTGGAGTGGGTTACCATTTGCTTTTCTAGGGTATCTTCCTTGGACCAGGGATCAAACCTGCATTCTCCTGCATTGGCAGGTGGATTATTTACCACTGAGCCACCTGGGAAGCCCCACTGAGATAAATATATATGTTAAATATATTTATATATTTTCTCTGAATGGAAACAAGATAAGAATGGAAGCCAAGTCTCTAGTAGGTAATTGAAAGGGCCGTCTCAAAAGTAGGGACATGAACATCAGTTTAGTTTTAGTAGAGAAAGAGAAATTTCAGCATCAGGTGATATCAGAAATTCCTTAGCCACTTCAAGAAATTCAGGTCTGGAGGAGGACTTGAGTGGCTATCTAATTCATTCCTCTGCCCCAGGTCAGGATGGCCATGTGGGCATCGGGTGGCTCCTGGGTCCTGGCATCGCTGTTGAACTGTTCTGAGAAAAAGGCAAAGAAGACACTAGAAACTAGGGTTTGATCTCTTTCTTTCTTCAGTCAATGCCCTAGAACAGATGAAGAGCAGGTACAAGTAGCAGGCAACCTGCTTCCGGGAGGCTTTACCTATCCAGACCCTGGGATTCCCTCTTTGCAATAGCAGCCTACGTCTGGGATCCCCTCTCAAGGAAGCCTGTTACAGAGAATCAGCCTCTGCCTTCTTACAAAGCTGCCCCTGTCAGGATGGGAGGCTGGAGTGCAGACATTTCTTCCATAGAGGAGAGAAAAATGATATGAGAGCAGCTTGGATGGGAATAATATTTCAGGCATGGCTAGCTGTTAAAAATGAGCTAATTCAGAAGAGGCACATTTAAATAAATATAATGCAAAGGCATAATGGCACAAGATAATAGTTTTGAATGGGGAATTCTAATGACTTCAAGTGCATTTCACAGGGCAATTAATACACATGGCAATGCTGCGGTGTTCAGCAAAAGGGGAGGGGAAAACAGGGTCTGGAGCAAAAGAAGGGGAGATGGCGGCAGCTGATAAAATAGGATCTGATTTTCTTTGCAGAAGGAGTGATGCTTACAAATATAATAAAAGGGAAAAATACGTGTGTCAGGTTTTATAATTCAGCTTGTAAAATTTAGAATCATTAGTTTCTGAAGAGGGCAATTAGCCCACTTTTGCATATTCATGGAGATTTAATGAAATGGGCTTGGGCTTTCTCCATTCTCTTCTGGTTATCCTTTTCTGTACCCTTCCCCCACTACACACTAAAAATATGTCTGATTCCCATCCAGCTAAAGCCTGGTCCCCTTCAGTTCATGGAGGGGTTCTCTCTGCCAACTGGTGCATATAAACGCCCAGGATTCTCTATAAGAAACTACACATCTTTATTGCCTCTGCTGCAAACTGGCAGAGGAGGTGGGGATTCTCCAGAGGCCGAGGACAACTTTTGATGGCAGCAAAGAGTGAGATAACCAAGGCAAGAGCTTGGCCTCTGAGACAGAGAGAGGACACCTTATCTGCCTGCTTCTTCATTTTCGTTTTTGCTAGGGTGTGTGTGTGTGTGTGTGTGTGTGTGTGTGTGTGTGTTTAGGGACAGAGAGAATGAGAGATGGAAAGTTGGAAGAGAGGGAGGGACTGATGGGGAGAGAGAAAGGCGAGTCTAAGGAAAGGCGCAGCCCTTCCTGTCGGTTTGGTGGAGGCCTATAGGATAATCTGAAGGCAGACAGCAAGCAGAGGGACTTTTCCCCCGCCTTTTTTGTTTATATCTTTTTGAAGTGTTGCCTAGAGCAAACAAAACTAGAAACCAATGAACCAACAAACTCTCAAACCCACACACAGTCAAAAACCATCTCAGCACAAAAGGGAGAGGTCCCGATGGCCCACCTGGTTTGCTGCCATCTCTCAGGGCACTGATTTCTGGTGTGTGGTGTTTTTGTATATGTGCATGCTTTTTTTCCTTCTCTTGTTTCAAAACTCAGTCATTTACCTAAGGTTTCTGTGCTGAGAACCTCTGGTCAGCTTCCCAATCTCTTGCTGCAGCGTTTGCCTCATGCCCTGATCCTGTTAGGGGTTTTGGCTCCTCCTGACATGGCCTCTGCTCTCTAAGATGGTCTTTCCTCCCCTCAGATGCTTCGTTTTTACCTCCTCCCCGCCCCCATCACTACCACACGCACACAGACTCATCTTGAATGGGGATAAAAGTGGCCGTCCTCATTCCTGCCATACACGGAAATAGTCAAAGATTTTGTCTGCATAAGATTTTGCTCAGGGCTGCCAAGGCTGAAAGAAGTCAATTATTCAAGGTCACAGTGCTAGTAAGAAGCAGAAGTCTGCATTCAGGTCTGTCTGCCTCCAAAGTCCAGTCTCCTCCCAGTGAACCCTTGTCTTCCCAGACTCTAGATCTTGAGTACGTTTAAAGGAGAAGTTCCTGATCTTTCTGCAAGAAGAAACTGCTTTTGATTTCTCCTGAAAGGGAAGCTAGAGAAAAGAAGTTGACTACGAGGAGACAATATCTGCTCTCCCTTCCAGCGTTCCTCTCCACTTGGAGTGATATCCATTAGCACACGGCTCCTTGGCTTCCTTCTCCATCTAGCTCTTCGGGATCTACCTGCCTGTAAATTGTTCATTACAGAGCCCACCCCTGTAGGGAAGACCAATCTCTCTTAAGAATAGTCTATGTCTAAGAAAATAAGTGATTTAATTCTGGGGTTCCATATTAAGAGGCTAACTGTCACATTTTCTAACAATTCTATAATAAATAATAAAGCTGACCTTTTGGTCTCCATTTACCTGTCTTTAATCACTGCAGATGGTGATTGCAGCCATGAAATTAAAAGACGCTTACTCCTTGGAAGAAAAGTTATGACCAACCTAGATAGCATATTCAAAAGCAGAAACATGACTTTGCCAACAAAGGTCCATCTAGTCAAGGCTATGGTTTTTCCAGTGGTCATGTATGGATGTGAGAGTTGGACTGTGAAGAAGGCTGAGCCCTGAAGAATTGATGCTTTTGAACTGCGGTGTTGGAGAAGACTCTTTAGAGTCTTTAGGGTGCAAGGAGATCCAATCAGTCCATTCTGAAGGAGATCTGCCCTGGGATTTCTTTGGAGGGAATGATGCTGAAGCTGAAACTCCAGTACTTTGGCCACCTCATGCGAGGAGTTGATTCATTGGAAAAGACTCTGATGCTGGGAGGGAATGGGGGCAGGAGGAGAAGGGGATGACAGAGGATGAGATGGCTGGATGGCATCCCTGACTTGATGGGCGTGAGTCTGAGTGAACTCCGGGAGTTGGTGATGGACAGGGAGGCCTGGCATGCTGCGATTCATGGGGTCGCAAATAGTCGGACACAACTGAGTGACTGAACTGAAATGAACTGACTAAATCTGCCCTTCACTTGGTTGAAAAATCAGGTGAAGAAAAAAGCGTTATCCATATGTAGCCCCTCAGCCATCAGTGAGGTGAGAGCCTCCTCTGACCCAGTCATGGTGCTAGACTCCCATCTGCCGGCTCCGTCTTGGGATATGGCACGTAGTGGTTATGGAAAAAGGTGCTGCTATTGTCATTCAGTTGACTGTGGAGACTAAAAACACTCATCAGGATGACTCAGGAGTCTGAACCTGGAATTTTCAAAAGCTGGAGTTGGGGTACAGGCAAAGGCATATGAGTAATTAAATTTTTGTGAATATGCATATATATATATTTTTTTTTTTATTTTTCTAGAAAGATCTATAGCTCTAGTCAGAGACTCAGAGGGTGTCTGATCATCAACATTAGCCCCTGGATTGGAAAGTCAGTGACTGATACCAACTTGGAAATAAAAACTTCAAGATCTGATGATAGATTCCTACCCTAAGTCACTATCACTGCCTCCCCATAATTTCAGTGTCTTCGAATTCTATTCTGATAATCACAAGAAACTGGAAAGTCTACTTAAATTCAAGAAGAACACATTCCTATGGTCTGTAAATTATCATCAAGAGTTCTGTTTAGTATATTAAATTGCAGAGTATAGGGAGGGTCAATGCCCAGACCTTGAACCTGTTCCATCCTCTCCTGGCTGGATTTCCCTTTCCATTGCCTGTGACCGCTTTTTTCTCCACTTGACACAAATTCATAGCTACTCTGAAGTGGAGAGTCGTTTCCCACTTTGACTTCTCTCTTGTCCTTTTGGAGGTCCATTAAGCAACCTGCCTCCTGCGGGGAATTTGCATTCACCAAAGATGGCCACCAAACCGTCCTTGAGAGAAAGCTAGACTTCATAGTGCATGACAGTTTAATTCATAAATAAATATTACATGTGCCGCCAGATGGTTCATTAGCCAGTTGTTATGGCAATCAGCATTTCAGCCAATTAAAAACCCTTTCCAAGATTTTAAAATTTGTTGATTGTGAAAACATGAAGTGCCTGAAGACCTTACAGATAAACTTGAATGCACGAGGCATCTCTGCTTTGGGACAGGAGGGAGATGGCAGGAACAGAGGATGAGGAAAAGAAAAGGGCACATCAGTGTGGGGCAGACACCAGGATGAAGATAAAGAATGTTGGGAGAGGAAGACATTTGATTAATCTCTACCCTGTATGTAAAGCTCTCCTCCAGTGTAGTCAGAAAGTCAAGGAGCTATTCATCATATATATATTTTTTTTTTTGTAGATTCCTTCCAAAGGCTGTGGCTGTATCTTGATGACTTTCATATTTTTACTGCTTAGAACACTGCTTGGCACACAGTAGGTGGCAATGTATAGTAATGAAAAATAGTTTAGCTATCATCTTCATAATGTTTGCTGTTCAGTCGCCAGTTCGTGTCTGATTCTTTGCAACCCCGCGGACTGCAGCAATAGGAAAAAGTATGAAATAGTCTTGTTCTGTTACAGACGCTGGACTTCTGCCACGTGCTGTTCTGACAGCCTCACTGATCCGTGCACACGTGGATGCTCTATTTCCCCACCCAAATCTAATCCTTTCTAAGACTGGCATTCAAAGGTCCCACTAGCCACCAGGCAGACATCAGAGATTGGATTCAGAAGAGCAAAATCTAAGCTAACAAATTTCTGTCCAAGACTCTAGGGGATGAGGAGGACCAGAGACACGCATGAAGACAGATTCTCCTGGCAAACACTTAAATCCAACCAAGATGGTGTAAAGCACTTCAGATGGCAATAGAGGCCTGCCTGCAGAGAGACAAGCATCTCATCTGTTTTCAGGATGAGAAGGAAAACAGACACAGAGCTAGAACCCATAATCCACTCATTTTTGTATTCCCATCACATTATGCAATGTCTGTCACATAGTAGGTCCTTAGCAAAAGTCAGTTAAATGAACAGCTGTCTTTTCATCATTATTTCTGTGGGCTAACCCGTCTCGTATATGAGTGACTAAGAGAATCAAAATCCTGAAGTCTATTTTGGGCTTCTTCATTCCCTTCCTGGAGAATCCTTTCCCAGTGATACTATCCAGAATGAAGATTTCCCTTCATTCTCACTCTCTGATCACAGGAATTTTCCATTCCCTCAACACCAGAATCGGGATGCTCTCCAGAGACCTAGGCCAGGGGATAGTGGAGGGTCTGGGATTTCCACCTCTTTGGATGCCAAGAGACATGGCTCTGCTCCCAGTGATTCCTGAAGCCCCTCCCACCCCTACCCCCATCCCTGCATCTCTCCACAGAGCTGTCTGGACCCCTCCACGCAGAAATCTGCTGTGTCTGAAATTGTACCGATACAGCAAAGTGAAAGGAAGCGCAAAAAATAACTTCCCCAGACAATCAGAGCAGATTATTTTAATGAGGGCTTGGAAATGGGAAACAAACGACACCAAATTAGCCTCGCTTCCATTTGTCAACTGCGCTGGTGAAGGCACCAAGCCCCTGTCTGAGTCAGCAGTGGGGGAGCCGAAGGCTGCTTCTGGTTTCAGGAAATTTCTCTCGGAGGCGCCCCACCTGCCTTTCCTAGAACTGCTCTTCCCACTTACTCAGGAGTCTGTTCACATTGCTTCAAGGCAGTCAGGGCCCATCACTGCTAGTCCGCATGTGCTTTAAATTTCCTCTGGGTAGAAGTGTGGTTCATTGAAGGAAAAGAGGATCCCAGAGCGCACGTGCAACTCAGGTAAAGCTAACAGCCGGAACCAAGGTACTCATGTGTCCCAGCCCCTGCCCCTGGACCAGGGAACTTCCGGGTAGGCTGCTTCTGAACATGATGCCGTTCTTCTGTTTCCATCAGTCGTATATCTCTTTCTTCCACACTGTCTAGCTTTGTCTCCTGGCAGTCCCTTGGTATTAAGAAATATGTCCCTGGGAGGTCATCAGGTAGGCCGGGGTAGACCATTGCCGCACAATCCACAAAACAGAACAACACCAGCAATGGTGCTCCCGCATGCAGCTGGGTGGGGCAGACCGAGCTCCTCTGAAACTGGGCCTTGGGTCAGAGCGGTGAACAGAGAGGACTATAATAGATTATTACATTAAGCAAAACGAAATTGTTTCCCCGCTCGAAGGAAGGAAAGTTATTAACTCGGAGGGTCCAGTTATCGGGGAAAATGATATCACATCTGCAGTGTGTTTTGGATTGCAATTTAAGAGGAAAAACTGGAAAGAATTCGGTGTGGGTGAGAGGTCTAAGGCTGACAGCTCGGGGAACTGGACTGTGCTGCTGCTTCGCCTGCCTCTACGTCGCTGTATGTGTCTTGACCTGTGGGTCTCACTCACCTGCTCTGACATCCTTTCCTCCCTCTCCAAAGAAGACTAAGGAGGAAAGAGACTGAGGTGAATGCCATCCCTTTCTCTTTCTGAAAGCTTGGAGGTTCTCAGTTTTCAGATGCATACCCGCAGTCTATTGGGTTGGCCAAAAAGTTTCTTTGGGCTTTCGTATGGAAAAATCCAGATGAACATTTTGGACAAACCAATAGTTTGGCTCTTAGCTTGCAGAGCTTCCTGTCTGCCTTTGCTGTTTGGGAGGTTACCATCTAAGGACAGCTTGGCTAGAACACAGTTGGGGTTAACCCAGGGAACAAGGGTAGACAAGGCACATCAGAAGTGAATAACTTGAGGCTAATCATTTGATCAATGTTTGGCTGAAGGCTTATCATGTGCAGAACACTGGATTTCCATGCAAGAAAGACATAAACATAGACACGACCTAAGTAATACTCCCTCAAGAAAGTCATCATTTAGATGAACAGATAACACACATGTTACAAGGTAATCTACAAATATCAGGCCATTCATGGCCAGAGTCACTGCAGAAACTGTCTTCCCTCTGCTCTCTTTCCACATCGTCAGCCCAGTCCTTCCATATCCAGGACTCCCAACACTTCCACATCCATCTAAGGATTGAACCACCCATTAGGTGAATCAATTTCAGTTAGATATTTAGAGTACAGGCAACTCCTATCCAGAGGTCTGCTCTATGTCTGCTATTCACATTCCTAAAGTGAAACTGCATTGTCCAGTTTGATAGATATATGTATAACTGCATAAAGGCTTCACAGACTTAGTACCACTAATGCAGTCCTTCCCAGCCCAAGATGTTTCACTACCTGGTTCCTGAAAAGTATGCTTTATTTTTTCTCGTTCTACCGTGCTACTTTAATTATATAATAGGATAATCTACTCTAAATTTAAAAATACATAGGATCAAGTAAAGAAGAGGTACAAGGTGAGCAAGAAACTCTGCTCCATGAAGTCATGCAGAGACCCAGGCTGGCTACTCAGTACTTCCATCCTCAATGTGGGGCTTCTGTGTTCAGGTCCGTGAATGCAGAAAACACCGTTAAATTATAAAATCCTTGATCAGTTGCTATAGACATCATTTCCACTTGCATTATATTGGTCAAAACGTAGAACATGGGCCTATCTAGCTGCAAGGGAAGCAGGAAAATGTAGGTTTAACAGGAAATCCATATGCCCAAGTAAAACTGGGATTCCGTCATTAAAAGCAAAAAAGGAAAAGGCATATAGGGACACAATTAGCTCTCTCTTGCACACCATTCTCTCCCACACTCCTGCCAACCAAAACCTTCTCTCTATTATCCTGCACACTGAGGTATCAGCTATATTCTTTTTCCCCTCTGATTTTCCAGTCTTCTTAGTCTTTAACCAAGTAGGATGTCCTCTGACTTACTTTGAGTCTTTGAATCTTAAAACTCTACAGGAACCCTCAAAGCCCTCTATGACCTTCTGCTCTTTCATCAACCACCTTTTCCTTTGATGAACTGATATTGGGACTTGTAAAGTACCCCTTCTTGCACTGATACAAAAATAGACAGAGAAATCTAGTTTCTGACTTGAAGGGTCTCCCATTCATTCCTCAGTTACACTTGCTCTTTGCTAACTCCTTTGTTCTCACCTGGGTCTTATCTCACTCTTCTGCTGGTTTCTTCTTGCTGGTTCATTCTCTAAAACAAAACAAAACAAAACACCGGGGGTTGTTCTGGTGTTGTCCTTGTACACTACTCTGTTTCCATCCAGAGAACCTCCTGATCACCACAGACGATCCTTCAATGTACACATTCACCCACCTATTCATCTGCCGCAAATCTAATGTCTGTGCCTGTTCTGCATGGATCTGTTCTAGGCACCAGGTCCACAGTGACCATGCAGGCTCTGCTATCCCAGAGCTCACGCTTGCCCATGAGACAGACAGGAAACAAATAAATTCAAGTGTACTTATTAAAAAGTGCACCAAGTAAATTGGGGGGAAAAAAAAAGACTCCCATGAGAGAGAATAACAGGGGGACATAGTTAAGACTGGAGTCAGTCTGGGGACATGACATCAACTCTAGAACCCAAAGGAGGGGCCGGGCTGTCCAGACAGGCTAAGAACAGTGTTTCAAGCAGAACACCACATAGCAAAAACCCTGAGGGAGAAAAGAAGTGGGCGTTTGAGGGACCAAAAACAGGCAATATGACAGACACGAGCTGTGTAGCCACAAGAGACGAAGGTAGGGAATGGTGGGTGGGTCTGAGGCAACAGCAGAATACACGGGCTTTGTGACGTGGAAACCTACCAAAGGATTTTAATAGGCAAGAGATGAGCTCTGCCTTATGGTTTAAAGTTTCACTCTGTTGTGGACAGGATGGGTTCTAGGGTGGCAAGAATGGAGGAGGAAGGAGACTAATTAGAAAACTACTCTCACATCCCCAGGGGATAAAGGTGCCCTGGACCAGGGTGGACATGCTGATGGGCAGGATCACTGCATCTCACCGGACTAAGGCGGGGGCAAAATTCACACCCCCACACCTGTCTTCAAAAAGAAAGGATTATTGGAACACAAAGACCCTCACTCATTTTATTATCACCCACGGCTATTTTTGGGTGAGATGAGGAGTTATGACAAAGACTGTACGGTCCACAAAATCTAAGCTATTCAGTTTCTTGGCCTTTGTAAGGCTCTGCTGAGTCTTGCTGTAGACAACAGTCTCAAAAAGTAGACAATGTACAGTGGAAATTAGTCAGACTTCTCACTCAATAATTTTTCTAGCTTTTCAAAAATCTTTTCTTTGATTTACATAGAAATCTCTCCCTGTTGCGAGCTTTGGGACAGATAAGAAAGAATTACAAAGAACATCTTATGAACTGAGGAAACATGAATGAGTCGGAAGGAAACCCAGATAGTCACAACCTTGCTAAATTTCTCGTGGTGTTAAAAGGAGCTGCTGACTATGGAAAGAAGCTATGCCCATTGATATTTTCCCATTAGGAAAACCTGGAGTAAGCCCCATACCTTCAGACCTCCTGATAGCTGCAATACCTCAGACCCTGCACTGTGAAATAGCCATCTACCAAATTGTATCCTTACTTGACAAATATCACTCCCGTCGTATTATGGCTATAACGCTTTTTAATACAAGTATCTGTAAAGATCACAAGATAAACCTTTGGAGTAATCTCTTCACTACTTCCTTCTGTTTTTCCACAAAGTCCTCACCCTTTCCTACAGAGAAGGTTTGTGTTTCCAAGCAGGTGCCTCTTTAGAGCTCTCCTAGAGAAGAGCTGAACGCAGTCTGTAGCGGAACTTCAAGAAGCCACGTTTCACCAATGATGTGACATTGAAGTGGTTAAGGTTTTAGCTTCGTCCTCAGAATACACCCCTCTAAGTCAAGGCAGCAGGTATTTTTCACTCAAGCTGAAAGTCAGGACTCGTCATAAGCCTTCCACTTTAGTCTGCCGACTGTATTGTCTGTATTAACAGTACAGGTAGTTTATCCATCTTTCAGGCAACTCGCCATTGTGTTCCCACCCAAGGTGAAAATCCATGCTGTCTAGAAATTATCACTTTAAACTGATTCAGAAGGAGATTGATGTGAGAAGAGAGACAGAATTTCTTAGCTATGAAAGAAATTAACAAATCGAATAAAAGGACACAAATAGTATGGTTCCGGCCAAATGGAATGCTGGGGGCTCATGTCAGGAAGGGTGGTGAGCTGAGGGACCCAGTCTAGAAGCCAGATTGCTGAGTACCTGGAAGTGTGGCCTCAATGTCTAAACCCTAAGGATTTCCCAAGGTATACTGTTAAAATGCAGATTCTGTATCTCTAGGTGAGGGTGCGGCCTGAGATTCTGAAATCCTAACACAGAATCAAGTGACGGCAGTGCCACTGGTCCATGGGCCCCACATTGAGCGCCAAGGTCATGAGGATCTAACGTTAGGGTCCATGTATATGTGAGTTCAAGGTTTGAAGATAACATGGGTCATCTACATCCATTTGGAGTCCAAATCATCCGTCAGTACTCATGAGGGGTGATGTTGTGGGGGATTTCAGGAAGAATGCAGACTCAGGAAAGGAGCTACAAAGAACTGGCAAAAACAGAGTAGGCTCCCTAAGTGCAGGGGTCCCCAGCCGGTACCAGTCCATGGCCTAATAGGAACTGGGCAGTGGGGGAGCAAAGCTTCATCTGTACTGCAGCTGCTCCCCATTGCTCGCATTGCTGCACCCACTGTGGGATCAGCAGCAGCATCAGATTCCATAGGAGCTGGAACCTACCGTGAACTCCACCTGTGAGGGATCTGGGTTGTGCACTCCTTATGAGAATCTAATGCCTGATGATCTGATTCTGCATCATGGTGAGCAGCTTAATTATTTCATTATATATCACAACATAATAATAATAGAAATAAAGTGCATAATAAATGTAATATGTTTGAACCATCCTCAAACCATCCCCCTAGCCCAGCTCCATGGAAAAACTGTCTTCCATGAAACCTACCCCTGCTGCCAGATGCTGACTGCTGCCCTCGTAGACATGCTGGGATTATCTTCCAGAAAGCTGGACAAGGTATCTTGGCCCCAGACTCCCAGGCAGAAGGGTGTCTTGGCAAGACTGGCCACACACATGACCTGAGCCGGGGAAGCGGGAGAATTGGAGGACTAACCCCAGCAGGGTGTAGGGGCTACAAGCACCACACCGGGGAAACTGGACCGGAAATTTGGCTCTAACACTCTGAGATTTTTTTTTTCCTGTCTGTGAAAAATTATCTCATGGGCTTGTTGGAAGCAGTAAATAAGAGAGCACTTGTGTTTTACATCTAGTCCTTAGAAACAGACCCTGAGATGATAATTTGTGTGAAAGCATTTTCTTACACAGTGCCCCAGGCAAAACCAGTAGGGGAGTGGGGAAACGGGACCTAGGAAAGGCAGCCAGTCAAGTATGGCTATGATATTTAGCAGAGTTCCACTAGAGTAACTGTAGCCCAGTCCCACAAGGGAGCACTGCAGAGAGAGTAAACTGCAAACATAGATTTGGCCCCAAATGGGGCCAGGGTCGCTGGGTTATTTATAGCCTTAAGCCCATTTGTCATTAAGGGCTGTCCCCTTAGAGATGTAAATTCTCAAGCACTTCTGATTCTCTGTACATACAATTAAAGGAGGTTCTGGAGCCCTAGGGCAGCCCTTTGATAAAAATTCAGGGATTGATTTTGCCAATGGAAAGGTACTCAAAATTGTTTGCACAAAATTGAGAAATGGCAAAGGAATCCAAGGGGATACAGGAAGCACTTTTTGTTATCTTCTAAATCATGAAAAGAGCTTAGCATGGTTTCTCACAATCCTAACTTATCAGTAAAATCTCTCTTTATTATCTACAGTGTATAAATAAATATTATCTGGAAAGACAAAGAAAGAAAATGGGGAAATGAGGCTTCCATCCATGACACACCAGGCAGTGGGACCAGGGCAGACTTTGCAAATGCAACATGGCATTAGGGAACCTGGAATTCAGTTAGTGAGGGACTTAAATGGTCGGAAAATTTTAAGACCCACCTATTGATGTTGACCACTTCCAATTTGCCTTGATTCATGGACCTGACATTCCAAGTTCCTATGCAATATTGCTCTTTGCAGCATCGAATCTTGCTTCTATCACCAGTCACATCCACAGCTGGGTGTTGTTTTTGCTTTGGCTCCATCCCTTCATTCTTTCTGGAGTTATTTCTCCACTGATCTCCAGTAGCGTATTGGGGAGTTCCTCTTTTGGTATCCTATCATTCAAGGGTGAACGTCGACATTCTAGGAATCAGCTAACTAAAATGGACTGGAATGGGTGGATTTAACTCAGATGACCATTATATCTACTACTGCGGGCAGTAATCCCTCAGAAGAAATGGAGTAGCCATCATGGTCAACAAAGAGTCCGAAATGCAGTACTTGGATACAATCTCAAAAACAACAGAATGATCTCTGTTCATCTCCAAGGCAAACCATTCAATATCACAGTAATCCAAGTCTATGCCCCAACCAGTAACGCTGAAGAAGCTGAAGTAGAACAGTTTTATGAAGACCTACAAGACCTTTTAGAACTAACACACCAAAAAGATGTCCTTTATATTATAGGAGACTGGAATGCAAAAGTAGGAAGTCAAGAAACACCTGGAGTAACAGGCAAATTTGGCCTTGGAATATGGAATGAAGCAGGGCAAAGGCTAATAGAGTTTTGCCAAGAGAACGCACTGGTCATAGCAAACACCCTCTTCCAACAACACAAGAGAAGACTCTACACATGAACATCACAGATGGTCAACACCAAAATCAGACTGATTATATTCTTTGCAGCTAAAGATGGAGAAGCTCTATACGGTCAACAAAAACAAGACCAGGAGCTGACTGTGGCTCAGATCATGAACTCCTTATTGCCAAATTTAGACTTAAATTGAAGAAAGTAGGGAAAACCGCTAGACCATTCAGGTATGACCTAAATCAAATCCCTTATGATTATACATTGGAAGTGAGAAATAGATTTAAGGGCCTAGATCTGATAGATAGAGTGCCTGATGAACTATGGACTGAGGTTCGTGACATTGTACAGGAGACAGGGATCAAGACCATCCCCATGGAAAAGAAATGCAAAAAAGCAAAATGGCTCTCTGGGGAGGCCTTACAAATAGCTGTGAAAAGAAGAGAGGTGAAAAGCAAAGGAGAAAAGGAAAGATATAAGCATCTGAATGCAGAGTTCCAAAGAATAGCAAGAAGAGATAAGAAAGCCTTCTTCAGCGATCAATGCAAAGAAATAGAGGAAAAGAACAGAATGGGAAAGACCAGAGATCTCTTCAAGAAAATTAGAGATACCAAGGGAACATTTCATGCAAAGATGGGCTCGATAAAGGACAGAAATGGTATGGACCTAACAGAAGCAGAAGATATTAAGAAGAGGTGGCAAGAATACATGGAAGAACTGTACAAAAAAGATCTTCACGACCCAGATAATCATGATGATGTGATCACTAATCTAGAGCCAGACATCTTGGAAAGTGAAGTCAAGTGGGCCTTAGAAAGCATCACTATGAACAAAGCTAGTGGAGGTGATGGTATTCCAGTTGAGCTGTTTCAAATCCTGAAAGACGATGCTGTGAAAGTGCTGCACTCAATATGCCAGCAAATTTGGAAAACTCAGCAGTGGCCACAGGACTGGAAAAGGTCAGTTTTCATTCCAATTCCAAAGAAAGGCAATGCCAAAGAATGCTCAAACTACCGCACAATTGCACTCATCTCACACGCTAGTAAAGTAATGCTCAAAATTCTCCAAGCCATGCTTCAGCAATATGTGAACCGTGAACTCCCTGATGTTCAAGCTGGTTTTATAAAAGGCAGAGGAACCAGGGATCAAATTGCCAACATCTGTTGGATCATGGAAAAAGGAAGAGAGTTCCAGAAAAAACACCTATTTCTGCCTTATTGACTATGCCAAATCCTTTGACTGTGTGGATCCCAATAAACTGTGGAAAATTCTGAAAGAGATGGGCATACCAGACCACCTGACCTGCCTCTTGAGAAATCTGTATGCAGGTCAGGAAGCAACAGTTAGAACTGGACATGGAACAACAGACTGGTTCCAAATAGGAAAAGGAGTACATCAAGGCTGTATATTGTCACCCTGCTTATTTAACTTCTATGCAGAGTACATCATGAGAAACGCTGGGCTGGAAGAAACACAAGCTGGAATCAAGATTGCCGGGAGAAATATCAATAACCTCAGATATGCAGATGACACCACCCTTATGGCAGAAAGTGAAGAGGAGCTAAAAAGTCGCTTGATGAAAGTGAAAGAGGAGAGTGAAAAAGTTGGCTTAAAGCTCAACATTCAGAAAACGAAGATCATGGCATCTGGTCCCGTCACTTCATGGGAAATAGATGGGGAAATAGTGGAAACAGTGTCAGACTTAATCTTTTTTGGCTCCAAAATCACTGCAGATGGTGACTGCAGCCATGAAATTAAAAGACACTTACTCCTTGGAAGAAAAGTTATGACCAACCTAGCTAGTACATTCAAAAGCAGAGACATTACTTTGCCGACTAAGGTCTGTCTAGTCAAGGCTATGGTTTTCCCTGTGGTCATGTATGGATGTGAGAGTTGGACTGTGAAGAAGGCTGAGCTCTGAAGAATTGATGCTTTTGAACTGTGTTGTTGGAGAAGACTCTTGAGAGTCCCTTGGACTGCAAGGAGATCCAACCAGTCCATTCTGAAGGAGATCAGCCCTGGGATTTCGTTGGAAGGAATGATGTTAAAGCTGAAACTCCAGTACTTTGACCACCTCATGCGAGGAGTTGATTCATTGGAAAAGACTCTGATGCTGGGAGGGATTGGGGGCAGGAGGAGAAGGGGACGACTGAGGATGAGATGGCTGGATGGCATCACGGACTCGATGGACATGAGTCTGAGTGAACTCCGGGAAATGGTGATGAACAGGGAGGCCTGGCGTGCTGCGATTCATGGGGTTGCAAAGAGTCGGACACGACTGAGTGACTGAACTGAACTGATTGATGTTGATCAATAAGCAACCTTATGAATGGTCTTTTCATTCCAGGAATTCATGACTCAGATTCAGTGCTGAAAGTGTGTTTCCTGACGTGAGTATCCATAGTCTGGTGCTTGTAGTTTATAGAGTACATGACCTCTCTGGACTCCATTCTCTCATCCTGGAGGGGAGAGGCCCTCCAACTCTAAAACATTATGATTTGACATACCAGTCATGTCCGACTCTGTGTGACCGCATAGACAGCAGCCCACCAGGCTCCCCCATCCCTGGGATTCTCCAGGTAAGAACACTGGAGTGGGTTGCCATTTCCTTCTCCAATGTATGAAAGTGAAAAGTGAAAGTGAAGTTGCTCAGTCGTGTCCAACCCTCAGGACCCCGTGAACTGCAGCCTTCCAGGCTCCTCCGTGCATGGGATTTTCCAAGCAAGAGTACTGGAGTGGGGTGCCATCGCCTTCTCCAATGCAAGATGAATACTCCATCAATTCCAAGCCACATTCTCCACAGTCATACATCCCCAGTGTTAAGTATTTTCCTGCCTCACTAAAACAGTGTTACAGATAGTGTAGCTTTGTTTCCTGTGTCTATATTTTGCAGATATATATGGTATTCACCAGACTAGCTTCTTGTAGCTGCTTTTGTTGCATTTTTCTCCTAACTGTGATTGATTAGCGTATGTGTGTGTGTCCCTCTCTCTTTCCATCTTCCTCCCTGTCTCTCCTCTCCCTCTTATTTTCTGTGCATTGAAAATAAGCTGAAGTCCCTTCCTACTCTGATTCTGAAGATTACCGCTTTTAGGATGTAGGGGTTAAGGGGCTAGATGAGAGGAAACAAATGTACTCAGGCGGGATGTCTGATGCTTCTAATTACTCACCAAGATATGGATAAGACCATTTTTGTAAGCCATGAATTGGCTCATTTGAAATTCTTCTGTTTTTGTCTTAGAAGAGAGAAAGGGGAAGAAAGAAGAAAGTCAGAGGATGAAAGAACAAAAGAAGCTCCCCATAGAAAGACAGAATCTTCTGCTAGCACATTTAAGAAACTAAACGGTGCCAAGTGCCAAGCAGATTGAGGGGCCCTGCTTACTGCCTGGAGAATAACGCAGGAGGGGAGGGAGCGTGTAAATAATGCAGGGGCTGAGAGGGAGTGCAAGGCAGGCAGTTCTTTCTGAGTGAAAGAGGGACCAGGCTTCAGAGACTGTCTTGCCTCATCTGGTAGCACTGCTGCTGCTGCTAAGTCGCTTCAGTCGTGTCTGACTCTGTGCGACCCCATAGACCGCAGCCCATGAGGCTCCCTCGTCCCTGGGATTCTCCAGGCAAGAACACTGGAGTGGGTTGCCATTTCCTTCTCCAATGCATGAAAGTGAAAAGTGAAAGTGAAGTCGCTCAGTCGTGTCGACTCTTAGCGACCCCAGGGACTGCGGCCCACCGGGCTCCTCTGTCCATGGGATTTTCCAGGCAAGAGTGCTGGAGTGGGGTGCCATTGTCTGGTAGCACAGGTAGGCACAAAAGCTTATCTAAGTCATGAATTCCTGGAATGAAAGGACCATTCATAATGTTGCTTATTGATCAACATCAATAGGTGGGTCTTAAAATTTTCTGAAAATTTAAGTCCCTCACTACCTGGATTCCAGGTTCCCTAATGCCACGTTGCATTTGCAAAGGCTGCCCTGGTCCCACTGCCTGGTGTGCCATGGATGGATGCCTCATCCACTGAAATGGGGTAGAAAGGACTGGAAGCAGACCTAGAACAGATCCCTCCCCAACCCAAGAAGTGGGAGGACAGGCACTGTGAGGATGCATCCTGCTACAGCCAGGGGGAGCGTGGCTGGCGGCCGGAGGACATGATGCGGGGCAGCAGGTGGGAGCCCAGACTATCGGGTGGCAACAGTGAAGGGGACAAGAAGGCTTTCACTATGTGTTACAGGACCTAAGAGTGGAGAGTCCAGGGCAAGCGTGATTATGATATCCAGGCAGATGTCTTTTTGTTGGCAGAGAAGACAGGCGGAGGGTGTGAGAATCGGAGGGCCTGGTCACATCGCTGAAACTAGAAGTCAGGTCTCAGTCCTAGGGTATGTTTGGAAACCAGCACGTCTGTCCCGGGGAGCCACAGAGAGTGGAAGAAGAGTGAATAAGACGGAGGTCACTGCTGAGAAGGTCACTAGTTTCCTGGGGCTGCCACAATAAAATAGTATACACTAAGTAGCTTTAAAAAAATGGAAATTTATTATCTTATCATTCTCCAAGCTGAAGTCTGAAACATAGGTATCAGGTTGGCTCTTGTTGGAGGCTCAGGGGGCGATTCCTGTCCTATGTCTTTCCTAGTTTCTGGCGGTTGCCCACAGTTCTTGGAGTTCCTTGACTTGGGGCTGTATTACTCCAGTCTCTGCCTCTGTCTTTCCCAGCATCAGGCTCTTTTCAAATGAGTCAGGTCTTCGCATCAGGTGGCCAAAGTATTGGAGCTTCAGCTTCAGTCTTTCCAATGAACACTCAGGACTGATTTCCCTTAGAACTGACTGGTTGGATCTCCTTGCAGTCCAAGGGACTCTCAAGAGTCTTCTCCAACACCACAGGTCAAAAGGATCAATTCTTCGGGACATCAATTTCCCTGATGCTGGGAAAGATTGAAGGTAGGAGAAGGGGACGATAGAGGATGAGATGGTGGGATGGCATCACCAATTCAATGGACATGAGTTTGAGTGAACTCCGGGAGGTGGTGATGGACAGTGAGGCCTGGCATGCTGCAGCCCATGGGGTTGCAGGGAGCGGACACGCCTGAGCGGCTGAACTGACCTGACCTGCCTCTGTCAGCATGTGGTGCTCGCCCTGAGTGCCTCCGGGTCTCTGTTTCCTCTTCTTATACAGACGCAAGTCATCAGATGAGGGCCCACCCCCATCCAGTACAACTGCGCTTAGTTTAACTTACTACATCTGCAAAGACCCTGTCGTCTTAAGTCAAATCTGAGGTTCTGGGTAGACATGAATCTGGGAGTGGGGAGGAGGGGTGTGAAGAGAGACATTATTCAACCCAGTGGAGTTGAACCCCAAAACTACTGATGCTCTGCAGAACATGGTACTAGACCAAGGGCGCAAGTTTGTGCTCTGGTTTGGGGAACAAAGCTGAAGTCAAGGTATAACCATAAGATACAGCATAACTATGTTTCCAGAACGGATGATGAAGCCATGGAATGGTGACTCCAGTTCCATATTTAAGAAAGAACCCCAATATTCAGTTCATATGTTTAGTTTGAGTCAGGAATGAGCTCCCATTGAAGAATGTTATTTAAATTAGTATGCCTCTCTTGCTCTTCAAGATTCAGGTACAACCCAGGAAGAGTATCAGCTCTTCCCCTTGCCACCCATCCTTTCTTCATTAGGATCATCAGACATTTGAGTAGGACTGGAAACCTTGATGCTTTACATCCACATTAGCCTTGGATGGATTTTCTTGGATTATTTTGTAAATAACAGGACACCTCTGAGACTGTGAGAAAGTTCACACCTGTGGAGAGAAATAAATAAAGACTTTCAGAATCTGTCAAGGAAAGAAATTTGAGACTTTCTTGCTGAACACCTCTGACAAGGTTAATGGTGTCAATACCACCAAATAAAGTCGAGAACAATCAGGAGGAAGGATGGATGCATTAGCCCGAGGTAGACATGTTGAGATGAGAAGTAGGCTTGAGGTTATGGGGAGAAGCAGATACAACCTTTATGAGCAAAGACTCAGAGAGACTGAACTCAGATTGTTAGGACAAATCGAACAACTCAACTGGTAAAGTCCATTTGCCAAACTAGAGCCAGTAAAGCCAGGGGTCATAGGAGACACTCAAGAGTCCCTGAGCGGCAGGCCACCTCTCAGGCAAAGATAAACAGGGCATCGATAGGGAGGAGAATGCCTGGGGCTGGGGAATCGTCCAATAGAGTCTCCTCCTATGCCCACTAGACTTTCTGGTTAACCCACGCACATCTGAACGCCCACTGCTGTTCAACATCATTGTTCAGTGATTCTTCTCTTGTGATTTAATTACTCTAGCAAGCTGAGTAGGGTAATATTAAAAGAAAAGAAAGTAAACAGAAAGGGTGATGAGACAAGAAAGAAAAATGATTTACTTTTAAGATATTATCACTAACTTGTGGCTGGATCATATTACAAGTAAGAAAAAAAAAAAAAAAGACTTCATTTTGTTATTGTCAATTCACTCCCTTACATTTGGATCTCTCTTTCTCAACAGTTTTAATCTGACGTTTTCTGAAAGTTTACAGCCTGGTTAGGAATAGTTACAGTGGAATGATGGGACCTAGTACAGTTCATATAACACATAGATTTATGTCATTTGTTCCCTTTAAGAGTCAGTAAGAGTAAGGATTACTGTTAATTCATCTCATGGAGGGAAAAACAAGCGACAACTGGAAATAAGTCGAGCCAGGACTAGTATCTGGGACTCCTGACTCGAATTTCAGGGCTATTTCTACACACCACCCTTCACCACAGGGCAAGGGAAGAACCTTGAATGAGAACTTCTACTTTAGAGGCGGGTGAACCGGCCGTGATTCTTCTTCACTGTCTCAAGGCAGAGTTCGGATACTCCCTGGAAGCGCCGACTGGCAGCTCTGCAGCGGGGACTGATGGCAAAGTTGTCGGGATGAGGAGGGCTTGAACTCCAACCCTGCTTGCCAAGACCCCGGGGCCACAAAGTCAGGAACGGCTCTGCCGCCTTCATCACTTAATTAGCCGAGTGCCACACTCCTTTTGCAGTCGCCTCTAAGACGCTTGCAATTGTGTAGCTTTCTTGGACTTTCATTCCATGAAAGGCTGTTTCGTACCAGCTCCTTCAGTCCCTGGGGAACTGGATAGGCAGGGAAGAAAGAAGTGTAATGGGGATTCTACGAACAGGCCTCCGCACCGTCTTCCCCTGTGGTCTCCGGTTTCTATTGCTTTCTCCCCTGGTGAGGTGCCTGGGTAGCTACCTGGATGGAACATATGAATTTTTATTTTTAATCTCATCATTACTCACTGAGGTATAGAAAACACACTCTGGCACCTTCCTGCCTCACTCATTTAAAATGCCTTTTGCTACGTATATTTTTATTTAAGTGAAAGAAAAAAAGAAAAGAGGGAACAAACTCAGTAGATGAAGAAACAAAAGAGGGTCCCTTGGGTTGGAGAAGGACGTTGCCAAACCCTCAACGCCTCCCAGGCGCTGACAAAATGCAGACACAAAGCCGTCCCGTCGCGGAGGAACAGACAGGAGCCGCTGAAGCTGTAACGAAAAAAGAGCCCGTTTCAGAGAAGCGCAGTTCTCCTCTCAAAGGTGTTGAGAACTGGCTTCAGCTGCCTCCCAAGCTCTAGGAAGAAAAGCATGAAATGGCTGTCAGAGATAAAACGCCCATAATATTTTGCTAAGCTGGAATGGCAGGAACTGCATCTTTTTTCGCTTTTCCTTCAACGCCTTGGATGCAAAAAACTCCATCAGGGCTGGGACTCTGCGCAGGATAACAAGAGACTATATTTGATCCAGGCTACCACGGATTGTGCTGACTTCCTCAGCTTTTGGGAAAAGAAGGGATGTCAGCAGGGCCAAGGCTGTTCCTACAAGACTGCGTGGAACTGTTAGGGGAAGCACACTGATTGAAACTGCCCACCCTGGCCAGGCACCATAGTAACCATTTGCATGAGTTGTTTTATGACAGGAGATCCTGATAAGGAATACGGAACTAATAAGCCACTACCAACCGAAAGAGTTCAGGAAAGGTCTAAAGGAGATATGGCGTGTCCGTCCACTTCCCAGAATCCCTCTCGCTCGCATCCATCCTGGCTGAGCAACGCGTGCGCCATCAGGAAAGTCTCTGAATTAGAATGATCGGCCAAAGACCACCTGGAAACTAATCTCATCACCATAAAACCCGACATTGTGAGCCATGCGGCAGAGCAGTTCTCCCGGGTTCCCTTACCCTACTGCTCTCCACCCGGGTGCCCTTTCCCAATAAAATCTCTTGCTTGCTCAGCACGTCTCCTCGGACAATTCTTTTCTGAGTGTTAGACAAGAGCCTGCTCACGGGGCCCTGTAGGCACCCCCCCTTCCTACAACAGAACCATGGATGACACCAACCCCAGCTCTCAGGTGGAAGTTCCCCCCGACACCCCACCAAGCTGGCTCCCCACTTTTCTGACTAACACTCGCATCTGCAACTCCTCTCTCACTCATTCTGGCTGCCTGGAAACACAAAAGCACTCAGGGGTACTCTAAGCCCTCACTTCAAATACCAATCATGAGCCTTCTCAAAGATTCTAGACACTTGGGCGATCTTCTGACATGGATGGGACGTAGTAGAAGGGCAATTGAGAGGAAGGAAGAGAATTGAACTTAGTGCGGAAACCAACCTCCACCCTCCCCACCAGGCAACCCCCCCAGTTTTTGTTGTTTCGGGAGAAAATAAGACTTCGCTCCTTCAGTTGTATCCTTCTCTACTTGCCAGTTCACTTTCACTTTTCACTTTCATGCATTGGAGGAGGAAATGGCAACCCACTCCAGCGTTCTTGCTTGGAGAATCCCACGGACAGGGGAGCCTGGTGGGCTGCCATCTATCGGGTCGCACAGCGTCGGACACGACTGAAGCGACTTAGCAGCAGCAGCAGCAGCAGCAGCTACTTGCCAGTATGTCATTTCTCCCTCTCTCCACGCCTTCCTCCTTTAGCCCTCATACTCCAGGAGTGATACGTGGCATTAGTATCTGCTGACAGTAGGATCTATTCTGGGATCAAAAAAAAAAAAAAAAAGTGTTTTCCAAGTAGACACGGCAACAACTTAGCGAGGGTTCAAAATTAAGGACATTGAAGAAATTGGCGGCTTTCTTTTTAAGTATCTGAGACTGCCTGTGCCTCTCATTTTGGCCTTTATCCTGGGAGAGAGAGGGAAGAACATAAAAGAGTCATCTCAATACAATGGGCCGATGGGAATAACCAAATAAGACATTGTGTATAATCTCTGTGGTATGAATTGTACAGAGACTGTGGATAGAAGAGGGAGGCAACTTTCCACTTGATTCCCCTCTGCCAATTTCACCTTAATCTCCAAGATCCCTGGGGGGCAGCCTCTATCGCATCTACTTGAATCTATTAAAAAAGAGTTGGTCCAGGAAAAGAGGTCTGCGAAGACCAAACAACCTTGACTTTGGTGAACTCACAAAATTCTTAAAAATTTCCTTTCCTTGATACTAATTTTAAGTCACCTAAACTAATTTCCCTTTCAAAACTCTTGATCAGGACTTCAGGTTGCAAAATCCAGTTGTTAACCAAGGGAGGAAAGTAGGGAAAAAAGGGGAAAGTGGCCATTTAAGAAAACATGGGCAGAGAAAGAGAGAGAAATGGAAATGTCATACCCGATGACCAATACATATCTTTGATAAACAGCTGTATTAGAAGTAAAATTCAGCTGCTGTCTCAAAGATAGTGTTACCAAACTCCTTGAATAAACATGAGCGGCCCTATCTCAGACATACACCACTTCTCTGTGGGCTGTATCTTCCACAAGATGCGGTAATCTGGCCCCCTCTCTCATTTCACATCTGACATGAAGCTGAGTATCTCCACAGCAACTGGAAGTTATATACCGTCCTGAATCTGCTCCGTCTTGCACAAGCCTGATGAGTCCAAGACTAAGTAGCCGGTTCAGGCTAGTCAGGGCACCAGCACTCTGAACACGATTTATTCATGTTCTCAGGATCCAGGACTTCAGGTTATCATCTATGGGACTGAGTTTCTTACACTATTTCCAGCAGATAGAATGTTTCCCTCCGTTGTTTTTCTATGTAACCAGCGTCAGAGTGGGGACAGAAACAGTGCCTGTTACTTTATCATTGTTTTTGTGTGGTTGCCAAGTCATGTCTGACTCCTTTGTGACGCCATGGGCTATAGCCCACCAGGCTCCTCTGTCCATGGGATTTCCCAGGCAAGGACACTGGAGTGGGTTGTCATTTCCTTCTCCAGGGGATCTTCTGGATCCAGGGATCAAACTCACATCTCCTGCACTGGCAGGTGGATTCTTCATCACTGAGCCACACTCATATGTGCTAAGTCACTTCAGTCGTGTCCGACTCCATGCAACCCTGTGGACAGCAGCCCTCCAGGCTCCTCTGTCCACAGGATTCTCCAGGCAAGAATACTGGAGTGGGTTGCCATTTCCTTCTCCCAAAGGGAGCCCAAATCAACTATACTTCAATTTTAAAAATTCACTGTCAAAGATATGCAGAATCAAAATAATAAAATGAAACAAAATAATAAAAAGATATGGAGTATGAACTTTCCCTAATGTGATGGTATTTGGGGGTGGTGCCTGAGGGAAGTGGTTAGGCCATGAAGGTGGAGCCCTCGTGAATGGGACTGCTGCCTCAAATAAAGAGACCCCAGAGAGTTCATTCACCCTTCTGCTGTGTGAGCACCCAACAAGAAGACAGCCATCTGTGGACTAAGAAGCAGGCTCTCACCAGTCACTGAATGTGCTGGTGCTGTGATCTTGAACTTCCCAGCCTCCTGAGTTACAAGGAATACATTTCTGTCACTTATAAACCATCCAGTCTATAGTAGCTTTCTTTTTTTCTTTTTATAGTAGCTTTCTTAGAGCTCTGAGAGATTAAGACAGAGCAGATTAATATTTCTGAGCATCCAATATGCACTAAATACTACATAAAATATTCAACTGATCAGCGAAACAGGAATGACTGTAGACATGGAAACTGAATTTCTGGAATCAGATGATTTGCCCTGATTCCATAGCTTAAAAAGTTCATGTTTGGAATCTGACTATTCTTGTGTCAATATCCACATGCTTTCCAAAATGCTGTGATCTCTTTCACAAGAGAGTTCTCAACTGTGGTTGAAAGCCTGTGTCAAGTATGTCTCACCATCTAAAACCAAGAAGTGCTTCCTTGCGTCTCGTCTAAATCCTTCCTGTTACACTGTGAATACCTCCCATTTCTTATTCTCCTCTGATTTATCCCTAATGCATCTTTACAAATTAAGTGACATCTCAACCTTTTGGGGAAATATCATCTAATTCCTTTGGGACCATTGCTTCTATCTGTGCAAAGTTATAGGAATTGATTAAGGTTGCATTGGGGTAAGAACACTGATGTGTATGGGTAAGATTTACAAGGGGAGTGATTCTGCTTCATTGCTAAGACTAAGATGCTCCCTAGGTGAAAATATCTTTTTGTAAATTCAAGTACAATGATCTAATATTATCCATACCCCACACTGTAATCCACTCCTGTCTCCCAGGGGCTCCCCATTACATACTGAATCTTTGGGGGGGCTTCTTTAAAGCCTTTCATTATCAAACAGGGGAGCAAATATGTAAAAAGGAAATTGGCAGGCATCCCAGAGTGATCTGAGGGGCTGGGAATCAGAATGCTAAACTACCATTCAAAATGTAAGTAATTAAAATTAATTAAGAATCATTAGGCAAACCTTCACTTTTGCAATTTCAAGGTGCAACTCAACTCACCGAGCTCATGAAGGATGTGCATGCTGTCAAAACTATGTGAAGGATTTCCATGACCTGAGCGTGAACTGAGGGACTGAGCTAGAGGAAGCTGGACCAAGGTACCACAGTGAGTCAAAACCTTAGTTTAAAAAATGAGTAGAAAAAAAAGAACACGTCGATGAGATGGATGCAGGACTCACTCTTTGATCATCAATCAACTGCTTCTTTTCTCTTCAGGGCTCAGGATTCCCAAAGAGCTCTGCTATTTCAGCCTCATGAAAAGCCTCAGATCTCACTCCAGGTTGCTTATGGTCTGATTTGGAAGGGTGAGACAGAGAAGAAGCCAGGAATAGCAAAAATGAAACACAGTAGGAAAACGTATCATTCACTGATCCAACCACATTTTAGACTACCTACCATAGAGGTTAGCACTGTGCTCAGTCCAATTCAGCTTGGTCATATCCGACTCTTTGCGACCCCATGGACTGCAGCATTCCAGGCCACCCTGTCCGTCACCAACTTCCAGAGCTTGTTCAAACTCATGTCCATTGAGTCAGTGATGCCATCTAACCATCTCATCCTCTGTCATCCCCTTCTCCTCCCACCTTCAATCTTTCCCAGAATCAGGGTCTATCCCAATAGGTCAGTTCTTCTCATCAGGTGGCCAAAGTATTGGAGCTTCAGCTTCAGCATCAGTCCTTCCAGTGAATATTCAGGACTAATTTCCTATAAGTCTGACTGGTTGGATCTCCTTGCAGTCCAAGGGACTCTCAAGAGTCTTCTCCAACACCACAGTTCAAAAGCATCCATTGTTCAGTGCTCAGTTTTCTTTATGGTCCAACTCTCACATCCATACATAATTACTGGAAAAACCATAGCTTTGACTATATGGACCTTTGTTAGTAAAGTAATGTCTCTGCTTTTTAATATGTATCTAGGTTTGTCCTAGCTTTTATTCCAAGGAGCAAGCATTTTTTAATTTCATGACTGCAGTCAGCATCTGCAGTGATTTTGGAGCCCAAGAAAATAAAGTCGCTCACTGTTTCTATTGTTTCCCAATCGATTTGCCATGACGTGATGGGAATGGATGCCATGATCTTAGGTTTTCAAATGTTGCATTTTAAGCCAGTTTTTTCTCTCTCTTCTTTCACTTTCATCAAGAGGGTCTTAAGTTTCTCTCCGCTTTCTGCCATAAGGGTGGTGTCATCTGCATATCTGAGGTTATTGACATTGCTCCCTGCAATCTTGATTCCAGTTTATGATTCACCCAGTTTGGCATTTTGCATGATGTACTCTGCATATAAGTTAAATAAGCAGGATGACAATATACAGCTTTGAGGTACTCCTTTCCCAATTTGGAACCAGTCCATTGTTCCATGTCCGGTTCTAACTGTTGCTTCTTGATCTACATACAGATTTCTCATGAGGCAGGTAAGGTGGTCTAGTATTTCCACTTCTTAAAGAATTTTCCACAGTTTGATGTGTTCCACATAGTCAAAGGCTTTAATGTAGTCAATGAAGCAGAAATAAATGTTCTTTTTGGAACTCACTTGTTTTTTCTATGATCCAACAGATGTTGGCAATTTGATCTCTGGTTCCTCTGCTTTTTCTAAATCCAGCTTGAACATCTGGAAGTTCTGGGTTCATGTACTGTTGAAGCCTCACTTGGACAAATTTGAGCATTACTTTGCTAGTGTGTGAGATGAGCCCCATTGTGCGGTAGTTTGAACAGTCTTTGGCATTGCCTTTCTTTGGGATTGGAATGAAAACTGACTTTTTCTGGTCCTGTGGTCATTAGTAAGTTTTCCAAATTTGCTGGCATACTGAGTGTAGCATTTTAATAGCATCATCTTTTAGGATTCAAAATGGCTCAACTGGAATTCCATCACCTCAACTAGCTTTGTTCATAGTGATGCTTCCTAAGGCCCACTTGACTTCGTGCTACAAGGTGTCTGGCTCTAGGTGAGTGATCATGCCATCATGGTTATCTGGGTCATGAAGATCTTTTTTGTATAGTTCTTCTGTGTATTCTTGCCACCTCTTCTTAATATATTCTGCTTCTGTTAGGTCCATACCATTTCTGTCCTTTATTGAGTCCATTCTTTGCATGAAATGTTCCCTTGGTATCTCTAATTTTCTGGAAGAATCTTTCCCATTCTATTGTTTTCCTCTATTTCTTTGTATTAATCACTGAGGAAGGCTTCCTTATCTCTCCTTGATATTCTTTGGAACTCTGTATTCAGATGGATATATCTTTCCTTTTCTCCTTTGCCTTTCTCTTCTCTTCTCTTCTTTTCTCAGCTAGTTGTAATGAGCCCTCAGACAACCATTTTGCCTTTTTGCATTTCTTCTTCTTGGAGATGGTTTTGATCACTGCCTCCTGTACAATGTCAGGAACCTCTGTTCATAGTTCTTCAGGTACTCTATCTATCAGATCTAATCTCTTGAATCTATTTTTCACTTCCACTGTATAATTGTAAGGGATTTGATTTAGTGGTTTGTGTTCTAGTGGAATGGTCTAGTGGTTTTCCCTACTTTCTTCAATTTAATTCTGAATTTTGCACTAAGGAGGTCACAGTCAGGTTTTTGCTGACTGTATAGAGCTTCTTCATCTCTGGCTACAAAGAATATAATCAATCTGATTTCAGTATTGACCACCTGGTGATGTCCATGTGTAGAGTCTTCTCTTGTGTTGTTGGAAGAGGGTGTTTGCTATGACCAGTGCGTTCTCTTGGAAAGACTCTGTTAGCATTTTCCCTGCTTAATTTTGTAGTCCAAGGCCAACTTGCCTGTTACTCCAGGTGTCTCTTGATTTCCTACTTTTGCATTCCAGTCTCCTGTGAAGAAAAGGACATTGTTTTTTGGTGTTAGTACTAGAAAGTCTTGTAGGTCTTCATAGAACTGTTCAATTTCAGCTTCTTAGGCATTAGTGGTTGGGACATAGACTTGGATTACTATGATACTGAATGGTTTATCTTGGAAATGAACAGAGATCATCCTGTTGCTTTTGAGATTGCACCCAAGTACTGCATTTCAAACTCTTTTGTTGACTATGAGGGCTAGCCCATTTCTTCTAAGAGATTCTTGCTTACAGGAGTAGATATAATGGTCCTCTCAATTAAATTTGCCTATTCCAGTCCATGTTAGTTCACTGATTCCTAAAATGTCTATCTTCACTCTTGCTATCTCCTGTTTGATCACTTCCAATTTGCCTTGATTCATGGACCTGACATTCCAGGTTCCTATGCAATATTGCTCTTTACAGCGTCAGACTTTACTTCTATCACCAGTCACATCCACAGCTGGGTGCTGTTTTTGCTTTGGCTCTGTCTCTTCATTCTTCCTGGAGTTTTTTCTTCACTCTTCTCCAGTAGCATATTGGGCACCTACTAACCTGGGGAGTTCATCTTTCAGTGTCCTGTCTTTTTGTCTTTTCATACTGTTCATGAGGTTCTCAAGGCAAGAATACTGAGTGGTTTGCCATTCCCTTCTCCAGTGGACCACATTTTATAGAACTCTCCACCAAGACCCAATCGTTTTTGGTGGCCCTACACTGCATGGCTCATAGTTTCCTTGAGTTAGACCAGGCTGTGGTCTATGTGGTCAGTTTGGTTAGTTTTCTGTAATTGTGGTTTCCATTCTGTCTGCCCTCTAACGGAGAAGGATAAGAGGCTTGTGGAAGCTTCCTGATGGGAGGGACTTGTTGTGGGGGAATCTGGGTCTTGCTCTAATGGGCAGGGCCAAACTCAGTAAATCTCTAATCCAATTTTCTGCTGATGGGTGGGGCTGTGTTCCCTCCCTGTGTTTTGGTCTGAGGCCAAACAGTGGTAACAGTGGCAGTAATGGGGGCCTCCCGGCAAAGGACTTAGGCCAGAACTCATGTATTCAGTGCCTCTGACCCCACCACAGGCCTCTGTCGACCCACACCTCCGCCGAGGCCTCCCGGACAGTCACAGGCAAGTCTGGCTTAGTCTGTTGTGGGGTCACTGCTTCCTTTTCCTCGGTCCTGGTGTGCAAAAGGTTCTGTTTGTGCCCACCAAGAATCTGTTTCCAGAGTCCCGGGGAAGTTCTGTAATCAAATCCCACTGGCCTTCAAAGTCAAATTCCCTGGAGGTTCTCAGTCCCTTTTCCAGATGCCCAGGTTGGGAAATCTGTTGCGGGGTCTAGCACTTTTGCAGCAGTGCAAGAACCTCTTTGATTTAATTGTTCTCCAGTCTGTGGGTTGTCTGCTTAGTGGCTCTATGGGGGGACCTCACAAGACCCGCCTCCCGGGTCTGCTGCAGCCAGAGCCCCAGTCCCTGGGCTCTTGTGCTGGGGCATGTGGTGATGGAGTCCTTTCCTTCAGTGCCAGTTACAGTAGGACTAGTTGAGGAATAAGGTGTGTTATGCTTATGGAGGGTTTCCCACGTGGCGCTAATGGTAAAGAGCCTGCCTGCCAATGCAGGTGACCTGGGAGACACGAGTTAATCCCTGGATCAGGAAGATCCTCTGGAGGAGGGCATGGCAACCCACTCCAGTATCCTTGCCTGAGAAATCCCATGGACAAGGAGCCTGGTGGGTTACCAATTCACTTCATTGTACAGCAGAAACGAACACAACATTGTAAAGTCACTATACCACCCTCCCAAATAAAATACCATTAAAAAAAAGAATGAGCAGGATGCATTTCTGGGGCAGGTTGACAGGACTAAAGAAGCACATTAGAGATCAGTGAAAAAGATTGCTCCTGGCAACCCTATGATAGATGAGATGAGATAAGGATCAAATTAAGGAAAACCTTCATAACCAGGAAATACTTTCCTGTAATTGCTTCTTAGATGATCGGGATTCAATATCATAGAACTTTTTTTAGGCAAAAAATGGCCTGAAGATGTCACAACCTCCATTTCAGAAACACAAGCAAATGAGAACATCAGTTATGTACTTTCAATGTTACCTTCATGTTCAAGGGTCATCATATTTATTACACTGAGAACAGACGTCCAGATGAGGATGTTTATGCAGACTGGAAAAATCTGAAGGATTGGAAATCAGGATATAGTCCAGATTGAAGGAGTCGGGGGAATTTATTCTGGAGAATAAGGGGTTGAGAAATGGAAACAATGGCTACTTCTGAAAACTTGAAGAACAATGTTTTAAGGAAACAAAATAGTTCTTATATGTTATTTTTTCTTTCTTCAGGAAATTCCAACAAAAATCTAACAGAAATTGAGCAGGAAAAAAGAGAGAGTGATGCTCAGACTGAAGCAGGAATGTTTGACCTCTCTGACCTGTCACAGACATCTGTGAGGGGCTCCCCAGACACTCTAGAACTGAAGAGAACACTTTGGAAAACATCCCCTGGAGGCAAGAGCTAAGGTTAACTAGAGAGAAGCTGAAATCAGAGGTTAGAATTTGACTCAGAATCAAAAAGACTTCTGTAATTAAAGCTGGCCTACCAGGACTTGGGACTCTCTGTGGTGTAGAGCTCACTCTGTTTGAAGAGATCAAATAGCAGCTGGAAGGTCACTATCAGGAAGGCAGTAGAAGTGTCTCCTGTCCTGAGGAAGGAAAAAGACGGCATTACCTCAAGTTCCTTTTCAGCTCTCAGGTTCTATGAGTTGTTGCCATGCTGCACATGCCAAGTTGTATTCTGAAGTAGTTGGAGGCCCAAGAACTGAACTCAAGCCTTGGTCTCCAGCCCTTGGAAATTTTGAGCACAGGAGTGAGTTAGGCATCAGGACAAACTTGAATCTAGGGTTTTTCCCAAAAGCAAAAGAACACATAGATGGGGAAACAGTGGAAACAGTGGCAGACTTTATTTTGGAAGGGCTCCAAAATCACTGCAGATGGTGACTGCAGCCATGAAATTAAAAGACACTTGCTCCTTGGAAGAGAAGCTATGACCAACCTAGACAGCATATTATAAAGCAGAGACATTACTTTGCTTCAACAAAGGTCCATCTAGTCAAAGCTATGGGTTTTCCAGTAGTCATGTATGGATGTGAGAATTGGACCATAAAGACAGCTGAGTGCAGAAAAATTGATACGTTTGAACTGTGGTGGTGGAGAAAACTCTTGAGAGTCCCTTAAACAGCAAGGAGATCCAACCAGTACATCCAAAAGGAAATCAGTCCTGAGTATTCATTGGAAGACTGATGCTGAAGTTGAAACTACAATACTTTGGCCACCTGATGAGAACTGACTCATCTGAAAAGATCCTGATGCTGGGAAAGATTGAAGGCAAGAGGAAAAGCGGAGGAGAGAGGATGAGATGGCTGGATGGCATCACTGACTCAATGGACATGAGTCTGAGTAAACTCCCGGAGTTGGTGATGGACAGGGAGGCCTGGCATGCTGCAGTCTATGGGGTCACAAAGAGTCAGACATGACTGAGCAACTCAACTGAACTGAAAAGAACAAATGAAATGCTGCACATCCCACTCCTTGCTGTGCGATGGGGAGACCTCCCTGTCAGCAGAGTCTTCCTACCAGGACCCCAGGAGGAAGATGATGCCAGTGGTTCCTCTGCTCTGTGTGAGGAGAAGGCCCAGAAGATTTGATGTAAATATCATAGACATATTTAGAGTTTATCTTTCCAAGTTCTGTTTTCACCATGCCTTTTGCCATCTTTCCTCCTCCTGCTAGGGAATTCAACTTATTTTAACATGAATGATTTTCACATGGTGAATTTTAACCATCTTCTGCTCCTCCCCCTCCGCCCCCCAAAAAGAGAAATGTATTTAAGTCCTACACCCTCACAACTCAGAATGCGGCTTTATTTGGAAATAGAGGAATTGTAGATGTAATTAGTTAAGATGAGGCCATATTGGAGTAGGATAGGTCCTAACCCATCTCAACTGGTGTTTTTGCAGACAGAGACATGGAAAGAATACCATGTGAATTGGACTGATGTATCTGTAAGTCAGTAATCATCAAACATTACAGGTAATACCAGAAGCTAGGAAGGGGCACAGAAGGATTTTCCTCCAAGTGTCTGAGGGAATATGATCCTTCTGACACCTTGATTTCAGACTTTAAGCAGCTAGAATTGAGAGACAATACCTTTCAGTTGTCCTAAGCTCCCTAGTTGGTGGTGCTTTGTTACTGTTGGCCCTCGGCAATGTAACACGGTGAGTCTCCCCTTATTGGCCTCGGTTACTAGAAACAGATCTGTCTCTTTCCCTCTGAGGCCATAGCAGAGGGCCCATGATGGGCAGAAAGTTGGCAGGTGGCTTTCTCTGCTTTGCATCTCACCTCCTGTGTTATAGAAAGATCACTCTCTCACATCTTGAGGATGCTGGCAGGCAGGAGAGCAGAATGAGTGTCAGGGAGCGTAAACATTGTCTTGAAGTGGGTCTTGATTTGATTGGCCTAGCTGCCTCATCACTTTGGAATTTAATCCAGCGCTTTGCAAAATGGAGATGATGCTCTTTTCATATTTTCTTACCTCCTTGTAGTCACTTCTTCTGGGTAATTTGAGGGCATGAAAGATAACAAAACCTTTGAGCTGCTCTGATGGGAGTATAAGGACTCCAACACAGGTAGCACTGGGCTGTCACAGGAGAGCAGGGCCACTCAGCGAGGGCCGGAGACCAGAGCCAGAGCAGAAGGGTGGGCCGGGCACAGGTGAGGTCCGAACCGGCAGCGTCGCGTGCGTGCTCAATCGTGTCTGACTCTTTGTGACCCCGTGGGCTGTAGCCCGCCAGGCTCCTCTGTCCATGGGATTCTCCAGGCAAGAATATTGGAGTAGGTTGCTGTTTCCTCTTCCAGGGGATCTTCCCGACCCAGGGATCGAACCCAGGTCTCCTGCGTCTCCTGCACTGCAGGAGGATTCTCTACCACTGAACCCCTGGGGAAGCCCCAGAATCAGGAGAGCAGTCAGTAAACCAGAAAGGGCAAACAGCTGCCCTGAAACCAGAGGAGGAAACCGAGTCCAGGCTTTAGTAACGTGAAGTCAGCCAAGAGGAAGCAGATAAGGTGTGGAGTCCAGAGTAATAGTCCAGGTGGGCAGACAGCTGGCAGGGATGTGGGCAAAAGCAAAGACAGACTATACCAACAGAAACAATGGAGGTTTAAGTGGAGAAATTGGAGCCAAGCAGAGGGCAGGTCAGCATCTGGGGTCCTGTAAGAGCAAACTGGGTTTAGTAACTGATCCTAGACAGAACCGTTTGCCGTCTGTTGAGGTTTTAAGAAGCCATTTGGGTCTGCACCTATGAAAACCAGAGTATCTTGCAAATTTTACTTATGAGAGACAGTAATTAAAACCTTGCATTCAGCAGGAACACAGTGAAGATAATTTCTGCAGTTACATCGAATCTTCAAGGTAAGACCAGTTCTGTGGGTGCTATGGGTGGTACGTGCATTCCACACCAGTGCTGGCCTCTCCAGCTACCCCTCTATTGAATCTTGTCACTTATCTTAGAACAATAAACACAAACTGCTTTCATAACTTGAAAAAAACACTAAGTCCCCTGCAGTTTGAAAATAGACTGAAATTCACTGTCTTCCTGTATTATTTCCCTATTAGAGCTTTGACCTACTCATTCCTATTCGGCAAGTTTCAGGTTTCTCAATCTATAAAATAGAGGCATTGTAGTAAGCATCGCTCAGACAGGGCCTGAGGTCAACACATCTCAGAAGTCCATGCCTGCCATGAGCCACTCCTGTGTGTGGTTGGTATTGATGAGGAAAGGGCTGAATAAGCCAAGAGGGTACGATGTACCCACGAATTCAGTAAGAAGCAACAGGCAGGCCAGTGAGGAGCGTAGCACTGTGCTGTCTTCTACTTGGGATGTTTTTCATTTCATCCAAAGAGGCAACGGGTGGCTTTCAGGAACGGGGACAGAGCAGTTGAAGGCGTCCCGCCCCAGTACTCCTCCTTGGGGGAGAGCACGACTTCTTTCCTCTGTAGTGCACATCAACAGTTTGGAAGAGGCAATATAGTTTTCTCTTTGTTACTAAAAACTGTGGGAATTCGAACACATTTAGTTGTTTTAGCAGTCACTCCTGCAATCCAGCTATGTTTATGAGAAACTACTTGCTGAGCGCCACTGTATGCTGAGCTTCCTTCTGTGTTAGCTCAGACGATCATCCTAAGCATCCTTTGCTATGGATGTTAACGTCTCCACTTCATTAGAAGAGGAGTCTAAGCCTCCATTTGGTTAAGTCACGTATACCCAAGGCCATATGCTTAAAAACAGCACAACTGAGGCTGGAAACCAGGGCAGCCATGATTTAAAAAAGAATTTCTATGGTGGAATTTGAGCCTAGTTATGAATGAATCGCGAAGCGCTTTTGGACAGAATTTCCTGTTGAGAAACAAGTCCGTGAGGTAAAAAGAAGGAAGAAAGAAAAGAGAGCCAACGTGCATTGAGCATCCCCTCTGTGGGGGACTCCAGACATACCTTTCATTCCCATGACAAACCAGGCTTGTCTGGCCCTCAGCCTGGGCACTTCCTTTGCTGCTGTTCACTGACTCTCAGCAAGAACGAAGCGCCCACTTGTCTTATTTTGACTTCCACCTTTTTATCCCCATCTCCCTCTGACATGCCCAACTGACTTCCCAGAAAGTTGGCTCTAACAGTTGCAGCAGCGAATAATTCGATGTAACATTTAGGGTTCACTTTCTAAGTGCCAGTCTCTGTGTTGAACTCTTTATGCGCATTTTCTCTTATAACCTTCAAAAAAAAAAAAAAGATGATATTATTATCCCCACCTCATGGATGGGAATATTGCCACCATTCCAATATTCCTGTTCTGTTTGTAAATATTTCCCCCATGGAGTCAGGAATCATGACCTGGAAAGGAACACAGGTCCTCTTAGAAGTAAAACTGAACCCAGACACAATTCCCTTTTCCCTCAACTTGTCTTCCAATGCAAAGATGCTTCCTTCTGTCTACAATTGTCTTGCTTTTTGTTGGTTTATAGAAGCCTCAGAGTCAGCGCACAGATGAGGATGCCGAGGTTATTCAGGTTCTCCTAGCGCAGCAGATGCTGAGCAATATAAGACCTGCCCGGGGGCAGTGGGAGTCACATCGGGGCCTTTATTAAGGCGCTGATAGAGCAGCTCCTTCCCCCAGCTCTGCCAGGCCACTCAGCGGGGTCTGTGTTTGAAAGGGGATCCTGACAGGTCTACCAAAGAAGATGAAAGAGGCAGCAAGGGCAGGGACAATGGATGGGTTAATGTGCAGAAATAAACTTTACAGCTCGGGGCAAGGCCACTGTAAACCTCCTCCACACTGCACCGCACAGGTTGTGGTGGCAGCAATATGCCGTGGATGGTGCATTTACTTGGGATTCTCAAGAAAACTGTGGTTTGCAGCTCTGCCTGTTCTCCCTGCCAGGCAAGGGGCCTCCCTTTCTGAGCTCCGCAGAAGCTATAAACTTTGGGACCTGGAGGCAATGCCTACAGTTCTCAGGGGAAGCCTCAGAGGACTGTAGTGGCCTAAGCAAGTCTGTGGGGTTGGAACTTGAACTCCTAGAGGATGTTGCCTACAGATAAGGCCAAGTGACACATTGAACACATTTCAAAAACTTTAAAAGGTCATCTCATCCATGCCACTGCCTCTTCTTTAGACCAATTCAAAACCATTTCAGACTGAAAACTTCTGTTTTCAAAAACTGCCAAGTGTAAAGTTACATTTGTGGACTTATTTGAACAACTTAGATGACCAAAAATAAATTGTCCTAGGTCTAAACTTAATCACTTTAGGAACATGGGCTATTTCCTCTTGTTCTACCTTCTGGAAGAGATGAAGGATATTTCAGTGGCATCTTGAATCATTTAGAGGGACTGAGGATTCAATTTCATATAATAAATATTTGCTGAGTTCCCGTGTACCTAATTCTGAAATGGGGCGGGAGGGTCACAGAGGTGACAAGGCTGGTTTCCTCCAACAGAAGCTCAGTCTGGAGAAGGAGGAAGGCTCTCGCATCACTAATTGCATGGTATATGATGTAGTAAGGCCACAAGAAGCCACCGATTTTACCTGGAACCAGGTCATTCTATGGTAGAGGTAAGAACAGCGTGGAGACCATTCGGCTCCCATCAGAGCCAAACGGGGTGGAAACAGAAGTCCGGGAGCACTGGGCACAGGAGTTGGCCAAGAGAAGGGAGCCATCAGGAGAGGTCCTGGCTGGCTGCGGCCGCAGACCTGGATTCCTGCCTCGGTCTTGGCGCTGAGTTCTCTCTGGACATCAGAGTCTTCCTTTAGAGCACCCGTTCTTCCCTTCCTCCATTCACCTGTCTGATTAGTAATTATCAGTTGCATGCCAACTGTGTCTTGGCCCTGAGTTTTGTCTGGGAAATCCATCAGTGAACAAGACAGACAAATGGAAGGACCCTCAGCCTTGTGGAATGGATCATGAGAATAAGAAGAAATACTTAACAAATAGGCGTTAAGCACAAGCCATGGTCCAAAATCCTGCAGAGGGGAAGTGCTTAAAGGGCCCTCAGGACCTCGCAATGTCGTGGCGATAGTACATGTGACAACCTGAGGTCCCCTTAAAGTGTAGCTCCCCTGTGGTCCTGTCCCCTCACTATGTCACCATACGCTGTCTTACCTTCCTTCATACTGCCTGTGCATACCTAGCAGTGCAGAACATTGTTCCCTGTCTCACTGACTGGACACTCCACAAGGGTAGCGCGTTTCTTATTCCGCTGCTCTGGCCTTAGTGTGGAAAATTATGCCTGGAACATGACAAGCACTCAGATCTGTTTGTTCTCTGTCTACCTATCTGTCATCTATCTTATTTATTTATTTATTGAAAACCTAACAAATTCTTACATGCCAATAATCATTTCAAGATTTCAGAGAAAGAGGAGGTAAGCACACAAAGGGCTATCTGAATTAAAATATTAGTCATTACAAAACTGCAAGTTCAAATCACAACGAGAAGCCATTACTCACGTGTTCAAATGGTTAAAATTTGGAGGATTCACCAATACCCAGTGTGGAACCACGGGAGCTTCTTTCAAACACTGGCGCAAAATGACGTAAACACTTTGGGAAACAGTTTTGCAGTTACTTTAAAAAGTTAATCATATACTGACCATGAAATCCAGCCATCCCACTTTGGTGTGCTCGTCCAAGAGGAGTGAAACCATACATCTAAACAAAGACATGAACAAAAATGCTCCTGACAGCTTTATTTGTAAACAGACAAATCTAGGAACAACCCGAATTTTCATCAGCAGCTATGGATACAAAGGATACACCTTAGCAATTAAAAGGAGCAAACTATTGATACATACAACATCATGCTTGAATTTCAAGATAATTGTGTTGAGTGAAAGGAGCCAGAACAACAAAAATATACAATGTGTGAGTCCACTTACTATATCAAATTCTAGAAAATGCAAACCAATCTATAGTAAGCAGAAGCAGATCAGTGCTTTTCCGGAGACTGGGGTAGAATGCAGGAAGGGGCAGGGAGGTGGCATAAGGGAACAAGAGGGAAGTTTTGGAGACAGCAGGCATATTCGTGATCTTGATTGCGATGATGGTTTCATAACCATATGCTTACATCAAAACTATTGTCAAAAAATTAAACATTACAATGTATTATATGTCAGTTATACCTCAGTTTAAATGAGAAGAAAATTAGAAGCTATATTTTTGAGAAGTTCAAGATTGCTCTGTGAATATCAGTCAGGCGCGACATTGATGTGTCTTGAAGTTTGGACCAGAAGGGTAAGGCATCTACCACCACCTAGAAGTATTAAGAATGTTAGTTACTATGCCTTGAAAACTTGTGATGAGTCTACAACTGGGTTATGTGCATACATTATCTCGGGCCCACAACAATTGTGAGGCTGGTAATTTTATTATCTAAGGTTCAATTAATAAAATTGAAGAGCTGGAAGTTTAATGATTTACCAAACATCTCAGGACACAAGCAGAATTTGAAAACAGGCCCATCTGATTTTTGAGTTTAAACTCTCAATCACTATGCTATTGCTAAAGCTTACCTACCTGTTAGAACAGTTGGGATGGGCCTGGGGAATCTTCATGAGATAGTTGAGTCTAACGCTAAATATTCACTATTAGTAAAATACTTGGTTTGAGTGCTGATTTCCTAATCAAGTGTATTAAAGCAATAACAATTGTTACAATTCTATATTTAGAAATCCTTAAAACAATCCTCTTACTCTCTCAAATGTGACTTCTTCCACCTCCACTTCTTCCACCTTCATCTCTGCCTGGACAGTCTCTCAGCCTCCTGGCTGGTCTCCCTGGCTTGTATGTTCCGTATAGTAACCTGAGCGATCGCCTGAAATAGTATCTTACTATTTTCTTCAAATCATCTAATGGGGTCCCAGGACACTTAAAATCTAAACCTATTCTGATTTGACCTCGTCTTACACCAGTCTACCCAGGATCTCTGCTTTCCAGTTTTGCCAACTTCCTTCCTGTTTCTTAATCATATAATATGAATCCCCCTCGATGGGCCTTTGTACTTGAAATATTGTTCTTATAGGTGTCTGTATGGTCCATCTTTTCTCATTCTGGTCTCAGTTCACATGTCAGGCCTTTTCTAACTCCCCGAGATAAGAAGCTTTACACTTGACCCAACAGGTTTTTCCATTACATTACCAAGTTCTGTTATTTTCAGAGAACTTACTACTGTCTGAAATAAACATACTCGTTCATTTTATCTTTCTTCAATAAATTTCTTCTCCAAAACGTTGTTTATCATTATATCCCCAGTGCCTAGAATAATGCTGGCACATAATAGTTGTTTAATAACTCTTGAAGGAACATATTAACTACATGAAAGAATGATGTTTTGTGATGAGATATAGTCCCAAACTTCACCAGCAGTTTATAGTTCAACAGTTGATAGCTGCAACCACCGACAGGCCAGCTTGGATGGTTGCTACTAACAGTATATCAGATTCTATGTCAATAATTTATTTCCTAGTTTTTTAAGTTTAAAATGCCATTTAGTGAGTGACAGCAAATGTACAGTGTCTGGTCAATTTGATGTGACTTCCAAATTGCAACATTTCCTCTGCTTTATCTGACCTATTGTTCATTCACTCAGTAATGCTCGGTACTTTGTGACCCCATGGACTACAGCACACCAGGATTCCCTGTCCTCCACCATCTCCCTGAGTTTGTTCAAACTCCTGTCCATTGAGTCAGTGATGCCATCCAACCATCTCATCCTCTTCTGCCCCATTCTCCTCCTGCCCTCAGTCTTTCCCAGCTTCAGAGGTTTTTTCCAACAGTTGGCCCTTTGCATCAGGTGGCCCAAGTTTTGGAGCTTCAGCATCAGTCCCTCCAATGAATATTCAGGGTTGATTTTCTTTTAGAGTGACTGTTTGGATCTCCTTGCTGTCCAAGGGACTCTCAAGAGTCTTCTCCAGCACCACAATTCAAAAGCTTCAGTTCTTTGGCACTCAGCTTTCTTTATGGTCCAGCTCTCACATCTGCACATGACTGCTGGAAAAAGTGTAGCTTGGACTATACGAATTTTGGGCAGCCAAGTGATGTCTCTGCTTTTTAATATGCTGTCTCGCTTTGTCATAGCTTTTCTTCCAAGGAGTAAGCGCCTTTTTAATGCTGTGGCTGCAGTCACCATCTGCAGTGATTTTCGAGCCCAAGAAAATAAAATCTGTCAGTGTGTCCACTTTCCTCCATCTATTTGCCATGAGATGATGGGACTGGGTGTCATGATCTTAGCTTTTTGAATGTTGAATTTGAAGCCAACTTTTTGACCTACACTCATCTAAGATTACCTGTTATGCTTTCTCAGGATTGCATACACTCAGCCAGACCTAGGGCCTGGGGTAATCACTGTTCAGCACCACCTTTTCTTATTTCCCATCCTCTCTCTCTTTGCGCTTTTCTGCTATAATGATTTGTTTGTGAAATAACCTCAACTTAAACTCTCAACTAGTTGAATATTCACAACTGCATCTGGGTATCACAAATCATTTGCTTCTTTGGTGCTATTCTGAGGCTAGGTCTTCAGAGCGCCTCTCTTTGGATTACTGAACCTGCCAACTCTCCCTTCTGGCTGCCAAGACTTAGCAGCAGCACCAATAAAAGCTCAGAAAACTTTGCTGTAAACCATTCAAGTCTCTACCCACTGTAATCAACAAATGAATTATGGTGGTGCCAAGCAGCAGCCCATCGTAGGAGGGGTCTACCTTTGATTTTTCTAGAACCCGTGCTTTAGGTGGCTCTCCTTGGCGGTGGGCAGGTTGCACTGGAAAGAAATCCAGATTATAAGCTGATGAGGCCAGAGATGGGTTGACCTATCTTTGAATTATGTAGCATTTCTTTAAAAATATCTTCTCTCTGTGAGGACTGTTTCCTAGCTGCAGAAAGCCAGACAGGAAACAAAAGAATCTTCTTTTTTTTTTAAACAAACAAACTATTCCTTGTATGTCTCTTTGTAGATGGGTGCTGTTGACAACGCAGAGAGAAGAGAGGACCCAAACAATGAAGCGTGCCCCGTGCCCACGTGCTGTCAGACACTTGGGAAAAAGACAAAGCCAAAGCAAAGCCATTGAGCGAACACGATGGCCTGTTGACTACCTTTCCTGATGCTCACAGCAGGATAGGACAGTGAAGTCCCTCCACCCCCACCTGCCTCCTCCCTAACATCCCTGCTCCCTGGCTACCTGCTGTCTTTTCTTCCTTCCTCCTGAGGCCCAGTGCTGACTAGCAGTTTGACAGTCTAGATTGGAGTTTTAATCCAGCAGCTACTATTGCAGCCTCATAGAGCAGCTTTGAATTTATGGAACAGTTTGAGGAGGAAATAAATCACCCTTGTTTGTAGATAATGTAAGCTAAGAGCAGTGGTTCCAGGGAGAGGCCAGGAGCAATGCTAGGTGATGCTAGGAAGCTAGGGGCACCACTGGCTCTCCAGGTCTCCTTTGAATTGGCTTTACTCAGGGTTCTTAAGGCTTCTTTGGTGGCTTAGAGGGTAGAAAATTGGCCTGCAATGGCGGGGACCTAGGTTCTATCCTTGGATCGGGAAGATCCCCTGGAGAAATGAATGGCAACCCACTCTGTATTCTTGCCTGGAGAATCCCATGGACAGAGGAGCCTGGTGGGCTATAGTCAGACACGACTGAGCGAGTAACTTTCAGTTTCACTTTTCAGGGGTCTTGAAAGTTCCTCAAGCCACTTCCTGGTATGTCTTGGCACTAACCTGGAACAGTTTTATGAAGACCACGTCATAGGCTCATTGGGAATGGAGAATGAACAATGGCGAGCGGCTGGTTGCACACACAAATGTGTTGGAGTGTGCTAGTGTGTGTGTGTGTGTGTGTGTGTACACAGCAAAACAATGGCGACAACTGGCATGAGACCATGAACTCAACCAATTTTTAAACTATTTGTTGAATGAATGGCTAGAAAAGTGGATGCTGTGGCCTGCAGTTACCAACCATAATAGACTTCTTAGAATCACAGACTCTAAGGAATACTATTATTTAGTTTAATAAATCCAGTGAAAATATTTATCAGTCTCTCCTAGAGCCCACATTTCTCAATGGACATCATATTCATGCCACAGAAATACCATAGACTCTGTAGGAGTCAATTACAGGCTAAATTCTGAATTGACCATTCAGTAACTACAAAAGCTTGGAAAAATAAGTTATATTCTGGGCCCCTATTTCTTCACCCCACAATAGAGAGACTATGTATATCCACACAGGGTGGAAGTAATGTTTCCCAGAGACAACCCACGTGGAAGTGCTGTGCAAGTGTTAGACTCACAGAGTGCTGTGCGCACGCAGCAGACTCAGTGCTCATCTGCTCCTCTTTGCTTTTCTCGGCCCTTAGACAAATATTGCAGCTAAGTCTGGTGCACTTTGTGTTCTGATAAGTAGGCCTGGATAAGTGTTTACCCTTCCCGTGCCAGGATGGCCGTGGGTACTCAGGGGGTTCTGGGCTCTGAACACTGAAGGGAGAGGACTGCCCCAGAGAATGAAGGCAGAGGCGGACTCCTTCCTGAACACACTGTGGAACTGGGTTAGCAGGCATGGTCCAGGCTTCAGGCACCTGTAGGTTTCCAGCTGTGGGTGTGCGCTGGTGCTTAAGCATAATGTTCACGCGTGTGTCTGTGCGTCTGTGTGTGTGGATTCCACACCAAACTCAAACAGGGCCATTTGCTTATTTTTGCTTTTGTTTCCTTTGTTTTAGGGAGATGAATACAAAAAGGTATTGCTGATATTTACAATTGTCAGGGTATGAAAGCAGCCTAAGCATCCATCAACAGATGGATGGATAAAGCTCTGGTGTGCGTGTGTGTGTGTGTACACACACAATGGAACGTCACTCAGCCATAAAAATGAAGGGCATTTGCCGTTTGCAACAACATGGATGGACGTGGAGCACATCAAGCTAGCGAAAGAAATACTGCATGAGATCGCTTACACGTGGAATTTAAGAACAGCATAGTGAATAAAGACAAAAAAAGAAGCAGACTCACAGATACGGAGAACAAACTATTGGTTACCGGTGGGGACAGGGAACGGGGAAAGGGCAAGATGGGGTAGGAAATTCTTTAAAGTCTTATTATGGGATTATATGAAGTCATGTTGAAAATTGCAAAGTACTACAGAATCTAAATTTTTTTTCATTCAGAAAAAAGTTTAAAAAAAATGTAAACAAGCTATAGTTATAAAACAGTACTGGCTCACACATCGAGATCATTATGAAGCCCGACAGCAGGGCTCATGAGAACTAGAGTGAGCTGAACAAGCGGCAGTCCTTTTAGATTCATTTCCACGGAACTTGGTAGGCTGAAGTTGGGAGTAAAAGAGAGCGGTGGGGTTTGCTGTGGAAAGGGAGGAGAGCTTGAGTGGAACCATGAAACGGGCGTCCTCTGGGCAGTTACTGAGGCGAAAGTAACAGATGGGAGGAAGTGTTTGGAGGGGTAAGGGCCGATTTTCTCAGCATGGCATAAAAATGTGCATCTTAAGGATTGTGAAACGTGCTGCTATGTGGCTCATACTTGACTCATGGTCTTTCCAAGTGGCTGCAGGGAACCAGCACACCGTTAGAACTACTCAGCACTTGATACGTGCCTGTCAGATGAAACTTTCATTTTTATGAAAACCTGTACTTTGACCTCAACCCAGTCAAGGGGCAGTGGAGCCCTTCTCTGTGAACCAGAGTATCTAGAACCTGTGGGCTCTTCCTGCATCACCAAGTACCCAGGCTCCCTGGAGGAAACGTGTGTGGCTGGGAGGGCTTTGATGTTGCCCGCACCCATCTTACTTTGCAGGCCTAGAAGTGCCCAGTCAGGAGTTGCAGAAACACACAGAGGATTGATCATTCAGTCCAATGCCTTCACTCTAAAGGTCAAGAAGATGAAGCCGAGGAAGGGAAGAAGCATGGTCAGTATCGGACCACACGTGAGTACTTAGGCTAGAGCTTGACTGTCTTGAGTTCAAACTCTATAGTCTTTTTTTCTTTTAATGGGGAGGGCTATCACCCAATTCTTTTTAAAGAGCACAAAGTCATTAATATTCATGTGACACATTTCACTTAGCCATACTGTCTATGGTCTTCCATAGGGTCCTGTCTATCTGAATGTCCATCAGAGATAGAAAAATATGCCATAAACTGTCAAATGCATCATGGAAAGGGCCATTCTAAGTGATCAGTAATGTGAGAGGTCAAATTTGAGTTTTCCCCTTAGAAATGGACACTTCTAGCCCACTTCCACAATTCCAAGCTGGCTTTACACACAAACTGAGTTGCTACTTTCTTATCAATGGATACAGACATGAGTTGACTGGGCCACTAATTCATTCTTTGGAAGTTACTGCACAGGTCCAGGAGCCATGCTTCTCAGGAGGAAGACAAGAGAAAGAGGAGAGATAAAGAAGAAAATTGGAGGGGAAAATGGCAGAAGAAGGAGAATGTAAATGAACTAGCTGGGCTTACAAGCAAACAGGATCCAATCCAGTCAACTAGACAAAAGTTTCTCAGTACAACACCCTGGAGTCTCTCACATTTCAACCCCTAGAATAAAAAGTTTGTCTTTCTCATTTCTCTACCCCAAATAAAACTCAGTCTTCTCACTTCTTTATCTTTTCACTTTCAGCTCAAACCTTAGAAGCAGTGTCTTCCACACCTCCCCTTGTGGCATGTCTAGCCCACATCCCCTGCAGCCTTGAATGTCACACGAACCTCTGAAATTTGCTCAGTCGCAAATATATTTTACCACTTTCTTTGCAGCTCCCACACATTCTTGGATTTCCAAACCCACTCAAGCATCAACGAGGAGGGGGCCTCTCTGAGTGGGGTCCAGGCAACTGTTGTGCGGTGGCATCAGAGCTCCCAAGACTTAGCTGAGAGCAACTCGACAATAAGCAATCCATCTATTACTCAGCGATCTCACCTGTTAGGTATATGTCACAATGACCATGCCTGACTTGCAAGTTGGGCTCTCCTTCCTACATTACTAAGTTGCAAAGACATTATTTGAGATGAATTGTGAGTTGGTAGGTACACATTTATCTCTGTGCTTGCTAGTTTTTAGCTTCTGAGACCCTCATCTTTAACTGTCAGCTCTTACCCAGCATGGACCTATCAGCTCTAATATATATTTTCAGAGCTGGCAATTCCCCATGTCCTGATATGAGAGGTTCCCAGGCCTTAGGCTTTCTCCATCGAGCTGGGTCTCCCCTTTGATTATATCTCATGTCTCCCCAGGCCCTCATTGCATTCCATTCCATTCATCAAGCATTTCCTGGGTACCCACTAAGGTCAGACACCAGCGAAGCACTTCAAAGTCACAAAGAAGTATAAGACATAATATTCATCCATAAGGGATGTTCAGATAAACACAGAAATAATCATGATGTGAGGAAGAACGTTATCACTGCCTTCTAAAATAGGCAAGAAGTCATATGGGATGGAAGTCACACTGGTTTGAGTGAAGGAAGGTGGCATTTGAAGTGGATCTCATAGAGTGTGTAGGACTTTGACAGATGGAGTCAGTAGGCAGGCTTCTAAGGTAGCAGGGAGGGTGAGAGTAAAAGCAGTTAGGAGTGGAGAGTGTATGCAGCGATTCCTCACACCTGCTCCATCAAGTGGGTTCTATAGGCTATAAGCAACAACACCAAAAAAAAAGGTTTAACAATAAGATCATGTATTACCTCCCCTTTTGAGTAAGTGGATCCAGGAAGGCATATTTAGCAGCTCACCGATGTCCGGGTTCTGTATCAGGTTCTCTGTCATTTTCATGGCCTCCCTTCTTATATAGATGGTTCCAGAAGCTAAGCATTGCTACGTCACACAAAGTTCAAAGGTGAAAAGAGGCATGTCTCTATCTGTGATTTTTTTTATTACAAGTGAGACAGACATTTCCAGAAGCCTCAGTAGACTTCCCTCCATTGGTCAGGAGAATATCACTTGCCCAGCCTTGACTGACCAATAATGGAATGGACTTAAATCAGCATTCATCTCCAGGACCTGGGGAAGGACTCCTGAAGCATTTGAAAATGAGCATTTGAAAGTATTGAGTTTCTGCCTCTGAAAGGTTGTTGCCAAGCTGTGCAGAAAATGTAGTTAGGTTTGAACCTCTTCTTTTCCTCAATTCTATAATTAACCATTGACCAAACTCCTCAGCAGATTATGGGGTAACTGGTCCCAAGCAGCTTAGCATCACCTGTAATGAGCTTATGTAAGAGAGACAGGAAAGCTATTTCCAGGCTGTTACTTGATAGAATGTGAGTAAGCAAAGCTAAGAGGAGCAAGTGAGGGAAAGGAAAGTTCTCCCTGAAGAAACTCATGAAATATTCTTGGATATTTAGTGGAATCTCAGAGGTGCTATCTTGTATCTTCTTTCGAGCCCTTGCCTTGATAGCTCACAGTTTATAATTCCAGGTAAAAGCTCATAATGGACTGATCACAGACACGGATTTGATGAAGTTGAATATCGTTGTGTTGATAAAAGCTTCTTTCTCTTGATAAGCCACCACCAAGAATGGAGAGTCAATAGAGACACTTAACGAGTTTTTCAAATTCATGTCTTCATCTTAACTAGACGGGCTGCAGGCAGTGAGGTTATAACTGTAACATACCTTCCCCTCTGCGGGGGACTGCCCGTAAAGGGTTAAGTCTTGGGAGCTGCTCGGCAGATATGCAGAGCCTTAGGCACGTTCCTAAGCTCCCTGTCCCGCCACCCTCAAGAATTTTTATAGCCCTTAAAGCCCCAAGATGTCTTGTTTCTGCAACATGTAAGACAGATAATCTTATAGTGCTCTGTACACAATGGTAAAGGTCTGGTGATTGTATCCTGAGGTTAAAAAATAATCCTGTGCATGTCTTAAGTCACGTATTTTATCCTATAAATATTGTAGCCTAATAAAAAAAGGCATCAGCCATTTGTGGTCTGATCCTCTCAACCCCATCTTTTGTCTCTATCTCTTATTTTTCTTAGCGGGGACGCTCCGTTCTCTCCCTGTGCAGGTGCAACTCTTGCTTGTGCTGGCCGCGGCACCCCTCCCCTAATAAAACCCGAGCAGTGAGAAGAAGGGAGGGATCCATGGGTCTTGGGGAGTGAGCATCAGTACCTTGATCCTCAGCTGTGCGGTATGCATTCATCGCCAGGGTCAACCATAATTTCCTCCAGCACTAACTCTGAGGAAAGCGAAGAGATAAGCAGGCCATAGGAACAACTTCCCTTCTGCCCTCTTCTGTGTCAGTGTCCAGGAAACTGAGGAATCTTGCCTAAAGTGGAATGTAAGAACTGAAGTTGTGTCCAAAACATTAATGCTATGTGCTGATTTTCAACCCAGACTCTATAGCCCGAAGACTTTGAGTTCATGTCCCGACTCTGCAGCTTGTAAACTAATGATCTGGGGCAAATTGCATCCTTGAGCCCTTTGTGTTTGCATCTTTCTCTATAATCTGAGGGTAATATGAAAATTTACCTCCTAAGGCTACCATGATGAATAAAAGTAATTATAAATACAGGGCCCAGTGGAAAGTATTCTCTACCACTGTGTGTGTTCGTTGCTCAGTCATGTCCAACTCTTCACAGCCCCACAGACTGTCACCTGCCAGGCTCCTCCATCCATGGGATTCTCCAGGAAAGAATACTGGAGTGGACTGCCGTTACCTTCTCCAATCCTCTACTGTTAACTCAATAAATATTTTCTTTTTTGTACTAATCTCATCACAAAAAAAGAAGGCTCGTTTCTTTGGAAACAAGTGGGGTGAAACGAGAGGCTTCTTGGAGAAAAATGAGTGATTTTATTCTACACAGAGCTACATGAATTTAATCCTTAAGAAACGTCTTCCTAGGAAGAAGGACAAAACAAAGGCACGCCAGAGAGTGAGGCTGATTTGTTTTGAAAAGAATCTTACGATTGGAAAAGAAAACCAAATCTGCTCTATGAAATTGAGCTACAGATAATAAAAATGTCAACGTGGGACACTGGTCAGAATACTGACTCAGTTGAAAAAAAAATTCATTGTAGTCCAGGAAAATATATATTCAGGCACCTTGTCAGTGCACATCCCGTCCCACTCAGCGTCACCCCGGCAGTGGATCTGCTTCGTTTACTGATGACAAAAAGAGAAGAGAAAAGAAGAAAGTTTTTATTATCTCCATGCTGAGTGCAATGGGGCCAATATAACCGTCCGTGGACTGCCCCGGTGCCCTGTTCCCAGCCTCCTGCCTCATTAGCTGAATGCAAACACCACTGTTCCCCCCAGCCCCGTGGGATGTGGAGCCAAGCAAGGGAAGGAAGATTCTCCCAGTTCAGAGAAGAGCAGGAGAGCCTCCCACAGCTCCGCTCTCCCCTGGAACTGCAGGTGCCCTGTGAGTCTGGCTGGGAGACACCTGATGGTCCTGGCAGAGGAGTGGGCTGGCAGCCCAGCTACGTGGAAGTCGAGAGTCCTCCCAAGTGAATGTGGGTTAAGATGAAGGTACACGGCCCCTTCTGCGAGTTTTCCACGACAGTCCAGCCGCCTGATCTGGCATCCCACTGTGCCGTCAGTAGGACCCACGGAACACTCACAGGGTGGAGGTAGGTACACTGGTGTTCTCTGCCCATACTCACTCCCCCTCTGGCCCCGGGCTTCTGGAGGTGGGCACAGGGTCTTGTTCACCTTGGTATGCACACGCCCTAGTGTAGTGCCTGGCTTACAGTAAACTCTCAACACACACTCAGAAGAATCAGCCCAGTAGAATTGAAGGATACCGGAGGAAGGAGAGGGACAGGAGAATTTCCTCTGAAGCTTTTTGAGGTATGAACGTTACTCAGGAAGATGGCTCTGTCCTTGGTGTTTATCAGCATCACTCGGGAAGCTTTTAAAATTCAAATGAGGAGAATGGCATTGTAACATGTATACTATCATGTAAGAATCAAATCGCCAGTCTATGTCCGACGCAGGATACAGCATGCTTGGGGCTGATGCACGGTGATGACCCAGAGAGATGTTATGGGGAGGGAGGTGGGAGGGGGGGTTCATGTTTGGGAACGCATGTACACCCGTGGTGGATTCAAGTCAATGTATGGCAAAACCAATACAGTATTGTAAAAAAAAAAAAAAAAAAAAAAAAGAGTAAAATGAAGAACGTAATGTCACTCAAAAAAAAAAAATCAGACGAAAGCAAAAAAAATAAAAAAATAAAAATTCAAATGACCTGTCTCCACGAGGGCTCACAGCCCTCTCTTTATTTTCTTCCAGTTTTACTGAGATAAAATTGATGTGCAGCTCTTGTATAAGTCTAAGGTATACAGGATACAGTGATTTAATTTATGCACAGTGTGACTTGATTATCACTGAGTTTCGTGAACAAACATCATCTCTTATAGATACAAAATACAAGAAAAAATATGCATGTTTTCCTTGTGATGAGACCTCTTAGGACACACGCTTAATTAATTTCATTTTTAACATACAGCAGTGTCAGTTATATTTATCCTGTTGTGCATCGCATCCCTACTACTTACTTATCTTATAACTGGAATTTTGCGCCTTTCAACCACTTTCATTTATCCAGAATCTCTTCAGTAAGGACTAGGCATCTGATTATTTTGAGTTCTCAAAACAAAAGTGTTATATGGTGTGGATTAAGACACACAGGAGTTGGGCATTGAACACACCCAGCTATCCAGAGCTCATTTCCTCCCATGTCCAGCCAGAGAAGAGACGGCATTTGAAGTTAGATAGAGACGCTGCAGATATAAGAGAGGCTGCCTCTTTCAGCTTAGAGGCACCAGCATCAGATGGCAATTACTAATTATTTCCCTTGTAGATTTCATTTCACTTTTAAGGGCAAGTAGTTCTTGAATATTTCACAGTTAACAGGAATGAGTTATTCAATAACAGAGCCATCTACCCAGACAGGTTGCCACTGGCATGTCTAAGCCCCCTTTGACAACCTGACCTAAGGACAGACATCTAATGCAATCACAGTCCCATGAAAGGAACACCCTGAATCTTTTGTAGGGGGAAATCGCACATATTCTGTGCACATCAACAATGCTTTTCTAAAAGCGCACGTGCAGAAACCTCATGCTCATTTCAATCCAGATTCCCAGCTCTAGTCTTCTGGTTTCTGGTTTTTGCCTATTTCTGCTTCATTGACTTCCATGGGCTCACCTAGCCTAGAAAACAAGCCTGCACCCATGGCCTAGAGCTCAGTTAGCTAGTCCAGGGTGGACAATCATTTTCTGTGAAGGGTCAGAGCATAAATAATCTGGATCTTGTTGATCATACCAACTATTTTGCAGCTACTCCACTCTGCCAAATTTGAATTTCATACCACGTTCGTGTGTCATGAAATAGTATTTTTCTTTTGGTTTCTATTCAACCATTTTAAAAAGTAAAAACCATTCTTAATTCATTGATCATAAAAAACAGGGGGCCAGCCAGGTTTGACCCACGGGCTGTAGTCTCCCAGATCCCACATTAGCCAAGGGGATATTGTCTGAGTTGAACAGAGCCCTAAGCCCGTGTCCTCAAATACACGGGGATGGAAGAATGCAAAGCAAACCCTCCTGATGATAGAGAGTACTGCTGTGGCTCTTTAGCTGCTCAGTCGTGTCTGACTCTTCTGAGATCCTGTGGACTGTGGCCCAACAGGCTCCTCTGTCCATGAGATTCTCCAGACAAGAATGCTGGAGCAGGTTGCCATTTCCTTCTCTAGGGGATCTTCCTGAGCCAGGGATCGAACTCGTGTCTCCTGCTTTGGCAGGTGGATTCTTTACAACTGAGCCACCTGGGAAGCCCTGATATAGGCTGGCTCTGCTCAAAAAGGCACTGAGATTCAGGAGGGACTCACAGAATCTGGATCCCATGATAAAACTTGTGTTCTCACACAAGAAAGTAGGCATGCAGATGGATGGGGGTGGAGAGGATGAACAACAGCGTTACATTTTTAAGTGGGGCTCCTGAGTATAGGGTTTGTTGTAAGCATCTGGCAAACCCCAGAAAAGGCTCCTGATTGTGCTGGCTGAGAACTATTCACATGGTAATGCTTTTTTAGGGTATTAAAGAGAGGCAGGATTCAGGAGGCAACCATACTCAGGAAGAAGAAAACAGTTTCTATTCCTGAAACAGAGCTATCATTTGAGAGATGGAGAGGAGGGCGGAAAGCTAAGTATGTATTTTATCTAGACAAGCAGAGATGTAGATGGCTAGTCACTTTCCGATCACCCCCAACATCTTTTTTCTTGCACCACGATCACTGTTTGGCTCTGAAATTCCTCTCAGCTCACGTCATTTGTCGAAATCATTTTTCTTCCTACATCTTCCTCTCAAAGACCTGCTGAGTCCACAGTAGCTGGGAACTGAGAAATAAAAGAAGCACACAGCCTCGGAGGAAGGCAGTGGGTGCCGCATGGACCTGGGTGTGCACTCTCATCAGTGTGTAAGAGTGTGCCCTGATGCCGTCTGTGGCAAAGGTGGGAGGGACTTTGTAACTGTCTCTCTGAATATACAGTACCAGGGACTATGGGGAAATCTGGGTGAGGCGGGAGACCACAGACAGATGAATCCGTGCTGATCAAGGCATATATCTGGGAAAGCAGACACTGTGTCTTGCCCTTAGCACCCCTGCTGGGTCTGTGGCTTTAGCTTCGCTTTAGTTAGTCCAAGAGCCCTGCATTCATAATTAACCCATCTTTGTTTAGTGCAGCCCAGAGCCAGCCAGTCAGAGTCCTATAGACTCTACTAAGAAAGCAAGTAGGTAAAGGGTCTCTCCTCTGCTTGTACGGCCCGTACCTTAAAGTATGGGGCTTCCCTGGTGGCTCAGTTGGTAAAGAATCTGCCTGCAAAGCAGGAGACCTTGGTTCGATTCCTGGGTGGGGAAGATCTGCTGGAGAAGGGATAGGCTGCCCACTTCAGTATTCTTGGGCTTCCCTTTTGGCTCAGCTGATAAAGAATCCTCCTGCAATGCAGGAGACCTGGGTTTGATCCCTGGGTTGGGAAGATCCCCTGGAGAAGGGAAAAGCTTCCCACTCCAGTATTCTGGCCTGGAGAATTCCATGGACTATGGGCTCGCAAAGAGTCGTACACGACTGAGCGACTTTCACTTTCCCCTTAAAGTGCCCCGTGCTTCTTCCTTGCTTCCCAGATTGTCTCACGGGGCCGCCGTTTATGGTTCTGCGGGTTGTACCCTCCCCCGTGCGCCTAACTGAGGCGGGGAGGGATGGCTGAAAGTCAGCCTGCGTTCTGCTGATCAAGCTGTGTGCCGTCAGAGCTGTGTCTGGTCCTCATTCCTCACCTTCACTCTTATGAAGGACCACTCTTTTCTTTGCACACATGTGCTACTTGGCCCCTGAGCAGTAAGGATGAGCGTCTTTGTCCTTCCAGAAGGTCACCTTTTCCTGATTCATCCAGACATATATACAGGCTTTTATTAGCCCTAGCAGTCCTCTTCAGGAGCATCACCCAAAGCATTGAGTGTTTGGTTATCCTTGTTACTCACCTCAGGCTAATGCAAGATACAGACTTTTTATGTTTTATAGAAATAAGAGAGACACATCACAAGGCCTTGAATTCAGTGGGAAGACAAATGGAGTCAGGTACCTATCACTAGCCAGAGGTTCCTAATGTCCCCTGGAGAAGGAAATGGCAACCCACTCCAGTACTCTTGCCTGGAAAATCCCATGAATGGAGAAGCCTGGTAGGCTACAATCCATGGGGTTGCAAAGAGTCAGACACAACTGAGTGACCTCACTTCCTCCCTTCCTTCCTTCCTTCCTAATGGTCTAAGAGATCAAGAGATTACCATCACCTGGGGACTGAAGGCCACCCTTAACTTTTCTTTCCAGCTCTAGTGACCAGTGGCATCTGAAGTAAGTCCATTTCAGGTCCCATCCTAGCAGCTTCTTTCCAGTAATGAAAGTCAGATATCTAGCTTGCTGAATCTGGGCATCAGAGGGGCAAAAAGCACTCTCACAATAAGAGCAGCACAGTTGCCAGAGTCTGGAGCCCCTTGAGTGTGGTTTCTGCTCAGCTTTCTTTCCTCCTGAGGTCTTGAGTTTCCTTCATTTTAATCCAATTAAAGAAAAGAAAAATCAGTACGTTTTTAGCACTAGAGGAAAAGGGCTCAATTGACAGCAGCTTAATCACTGTGCTAAGCGAGGTTAATTTCCACCCTTGGTCTTTAATAGGCCTGGTACTGGAGGTGAATTTTTTCAGTTGATGCCACGTTCAGGTCATCTGGCTGCCCATTTTAATCAGAAGGCTTCCACAGCTCTAACGTGTGTGTTTCACCACTCACCCGTTCTTCTTCTCTAGAGGCTGATATCATGAACTGCAGGCCAGACTTCCCCTGGGCTGAGTTTTCAGGAGACCCAAGCTGCCCTCAGTCTGCGAGTCCCTCTCCCTCAGGTCTAAACACAAACGCTTTTTCCTCTTCCCGGACTCTGCCATCCAGTTGCATCCTTCCTCCGTCTAGATCACCTAGGAACATGATGTCAAGGCAGCATCCTCTAACCTGAAGGTGCTGGAAGGCTAATGAAGCAAAGGGGAGATAATACAAATTAAAAGCAAATTAAAAACTATATCCAAGGTCAAAGCACATAAATGAAACTCTGTTAACTGCCGATCTATGGTTTGGTGGCATATGCTTGTTTGCTTGGGTGACAGAAGTGAGCGTGAAATCTGTTAGCTTCTAGGAGTGTCTGGAGAAACCTGCAGAACTCAAGAAAGTGTTTCCCATTCGGGTTAGATCAAGCAAACACCCTCAGAATGGCCTTTCTGGACTGAAGAATATTCTGCAAAGCTTCTCCAAGACAGGAAGCACCATTAAGTGCGGAGCTCGTATAAGCTGGCAACAGGAAACGTCAAGAGTCACTTCTGGGTGACATCCCTATGCACTGTGGCAGGAATCTGACCATACGTCAGGTCCAGGTTTATTTTAATGGATTCCCAAGGCAGTGTTAAAGCAGTGGAGTCCACTTACAGGCTAAGAATTGAGCACCATAATGCGGTCAGGCACATTTTTAATATCACTGGGGCATTACCTCCTTGTGGCAGGCACTACCAGAAATTCCTGGATTGGCCAAAACTAGAGGCCATAACCGGGCTTCCCAGGTGGCTCAACGTAAAGAATCCACCTGCAATGCAGGAGACTCAGGATAACATGAGTTTGATCCCTGGGTCGGGAAGATACCCCGGAGGAGGGCATGACACCCACCTCAGTATTCTTGCCTGCAGAATCCCATGGACAGAGGAGCCTGGCGGGCTATAGTCCATGGGGTGGCAAGGAGTCAGACACGACTGAAGTGACTGAGCGTGCAAGCAGAGGCCACAGTCAGTTCAGGTTTTCATTGCTTTCCCAGAAATACATGAAGACTAGGGTGGAAGGAATATTTGTCTCTGGTCCAGGAAGACAATGACGGGAAACCATCTGACCCAAAAGCCGGAAGGCACTGAATGCTCTTCTGCCCTCATCTTCTACCTTTTAGTTATCTCAGTGTGGAGGAGGCTGTGGACCCAACCCTATCTCCAGGCTGGCAGACAAGATACAGGACATTCACATGGCTTGTCTCTGTGGGGCCACCATTCTCTGGATGCTGCTTCCGGGTCCTCACTTGGACCAAACGAGAGATGATCCTTCATAGCGAAGGTGTCTGAGTAAACGAGGCCCCTGTGAGGCGGGCCCTCTGGCAGTGTGGTGATCTTGTTGGCTGTCATGGGAACAGGACTACCTGTGGGCTGTCTTCTGGCAAATCTTTGTCCCAAGCTTCCTAACAGGTCCTCTCCCTTTTTTGCACTGACGCTCACTCGGCCTCCTCTTTGGTACCATCAGCAGCAGAATGGATAGTTCTTTGCTCAGTTCAGTTCAGTCCAGCTCAGTCACTCAGTCGTGTCTGACTCTTGGCGACCCCATGAACCGCAGCACACCAGGCCTCCCTGTCCGTCACCAACTCTCGGAGTTTACCCAAACTCATGTCCATCGAGTGGGTGATGCCATCCAACCATCTCATTCTCTGCCGTCCCCTTCTCCTCCTGCCCTGAATCTTTCACAGCGTCGGGATCTTTTCAAACGAGTCAGCTCTTCGCATGAGGTGGCCAAAGTATTGGAGTTTCAGCTTCAACATCAGTCCTTCCAATGAACACCCAGGACTGATCTCCTTTAGGATGGACTGGTTGGATCTCCTTGGAGTCCAAGGGACTCTCAAGAGTCTTCTCCAACACCACAGTTCAAAAGTATCAATTCTTCGGCACTCAGCTTTCTTTATAGCCCAACTCTCACATCCACACATGACCACTGGAAAAACCATAGCCTTGACTGAATGGACCTTTGTTGGCAAAGTAATGTCTCTGCTTTTGAATATGCTATCTAGGTTGGTCATAACTTTCCTTCCAAGGAGTAAGCATCTTTTAATTTCATGGCTGCAGTCACCATCTGCAGTGATTTTGGAGCCCAAAAAATAAAGTCAGCCACTGTTTCCACTGTTTCCCCATCTATTTGCTATGAAGTGATGGAACCAGATGCCATGATCTTCATTTTCTAAATGTTGAGTTTTAAGCCAACTTTTTCACTCTCCTCTTTCACTTTCATCAAGAGGCTTTTTAGTTCCTCTTCACTTTCTGCCATAAGGGTGGTGCCATCTGTGTATCTGAGGTTATTGATATTTCTCCTGGCAATCTTGATTCCAGCTTGTGATTCTTCCAGCCCAGAGTTTCTCATGATGTACTCTGCATAGAAGTTAAATAAGCAGGGTGACAATCTACAGCCTTGACGTACTCCTTTTCCTATTTGGAACCAGTCTGTTGTTCCATGTCCAGTTCTAACTGTTGCTTCCTGACCTGCATATAGGTTTCTCAAGACGCAGGTCAGGTGGTCGGGTATTCCCATCTCTTTCAGAATTTTCCACCGTTTATTGTGATCCACACCGTCAAAGGCTTTGGCATAGTCAATAAAGCAGAAATAGATGTTTTTCTGGAACTCTTGCTTTTTCCATGATCCAGCAGATGTTGGCAATTTGATCTCTGTTTCCTCTGCCTTTTCTAAAACCAGCTTGAACCAAGCCAGCTTGAACCTTGGAATTTCACAGTTCATGTATTGCTGAAGCCTGGCTTGGAGAATTTTAAGCATTACTTTACTAGTGTGTGAGATGAGTGCAATTGTGCAGTAGTTTGAGCATTCTTTGGCACTGCATTTCTTTAGGATTGAAATGAAAACTGACCTTTTCCAGTCTTGTGGCCACTGCTGACTTTTCCAAATTTGCTGGCATATTGAGTGCAGCACTTTCAGAGCATCATCTTTTAGGATTTGGAATAACTCAACTTTGTTCTCCTAAGCTTTAATTTCTACTTCCAGTTCTGGCACCTGTCATACATCCTTTAATTATATATATATATATATATATATATATATACATATATATATATGAAGAGTTAGTAAAAGTAAGTTGCATTGAAATTAATAAATTGGGTAATATGTAGCAGAGGGAAGATAATCAATAATACTACAATAACTTTGTACAGTGTGTCATCTATGAAAATGTTGTATACCTGAAACTAGTTGACTTACTTATTAAGTCAGCTATGCTTCAAAAGGTAAAAAAATAAAAATAAATGAAGTGGATTGAATCCACTGAACTCACTTAAACACCTTTGTGGTAGAGGCACTGCTGTTGCCTTCTATCAGCAATAAGCATGTGTTAAGCCCTTCCCTGCTAGACTGTGGCAATGACAAAGGATGACTCCACTGATAGAGTCTCCCTGGTGCTTTGGCTATCTGTGTAACTCACTGTTTTTTCTAAACTATTCGGTGGTAACTTTCCAAAGAATAAGGAATTGCTTTTTTCTGAACGTTCACCAGGTGCTCATCACCAGGACAGTCTATGTATCATTTCAACCAAACTCCGCACAGTTCTACAAAGTTGATGCCTCAACCCACTTTACAGCTGGACAGGCCAAGTTTGGGTGTGTGAAGTCTTTGTCTGTGGTCACACAGCTGAAAAGTGGCAGATCTAGGATCCAAGTCTAGTTCTGTCTGATATTGAGAGCTGAGCCTTTCTCACTATTCTGCCCTTCAGTGATCCCAACTTCTGTATCTCGTGTATCAGGATCCCACATCATCACCTTGTACAAGGTAGGCACAAACTAAATGATGGATGAATAAAAGAAAATACAATTCCTCAACTCAAAAACTATTTGCAGTCTAGCTTTAGAGTCAATACGCAAAAGGGCTAAAAAATAAATAGCAATTTAAAAGATATGTAACAGTCCAGTACAACAATACTAAGGCTTTTAAATACAAGTCATAAGGCTTTTAAAGATTAATTGCCAAATGAATGATACAAATAATAAGTACTATAGGAGTGGAATGATCTGGCAAAACTTCATGGAGGAAGAGGGATGTTTTTAACTACAATTTTAATATTTATGAAATGCCTCCTCTGGGCAAAGCCCTATATGCAACGATCAACAACACTCTGTACCTGCTCTCCAAGGGACTGTAGAGTAGGAAGGGTGAGTAAGGAGATAAATACAAAATGAGATTTTGGAAACAGAGGGCTACAGATAGGCAGGGGGACAGAGGAGGTGGTTCTCCAACAACCTTCCCTTCACCTTCTTTGCCTGCTGCTGCTGCTGCTGCTAAGTCGCTTCAGTCATGTCTGATTCTGTGCGATCCCATAGATGGCAGCCCACCAGGCTCCCCCGTCCCTGGGACTCTCCAGACAAGAACACTGGAGTGGGTTGGCCATTGCCTTCTCCAATGCAGGAAAGTGAAAAGTGAAAGTAAAGTCGCTCAGTCGTGTCTGACTCTTAGCTACCCCATGGACTGCAGCCTACCAGGCTCCGCCGTCCATGGGATGTTCCAGGCAAAAGTACCGGAGTGGGTATCTTCTTTGCCTAGGTTCTCCCAAAAGCACTTTACTAGAATCTTGTTTCTCAGAGTATGATACAGCTTCATTTGGAAACTTGCTAGAAATACAAAATCTTGGGGTCTGCCCCAGACCTACTGAATAGAAACTGCATTTTAACAAGACCTAGAGTTGATCGTGTGGCTCAGTGGTACTCTGCCTGCCCATGCAGGAGATGCAAGACACAGGTTGGATCTCTGGGTTGGGAAGATCCCCTGGAGGAGGAAATGGCAACCCCCTCTAGCATTCTTGTCTAGAAAATCCCATGAACAGAGCAGTTGGTGGGCTTCAGACCATAAGGTCACAAAGAGGCAGACACCGCTGGGGACTGAGCACGTACGTAGAGAGAGTGATTTGTGTGCCCGTCAGAGTGTGAGAAGTGCTGATCTAGGGTGCAGAGTGTGTAAGCCACTGGGACCACCATCATTTCCCCATCTGTACCATGCGTCCCAATCCAAAGCGCTACAACCCTCCTAGAGGCAGGGTCGTGGACTTCAGAAAGCTGGTTCAGGCATCTGGCCCTCTGTCCTTTCACTGTTGTTGGGGAGTCATTTCTTCTTTACCTGCAATATATTCCTTCCCTGAAATCCCTGACTCATTCTCACCCCTGCAGTTCCCTTGCTGCACCCCATCCCTTCTGTGCCAATACCCAGATAAATAAGAATTACTTTCGCTACTCAGTTCCCTCAAATGTCAAATTCTCTCTGGAGTTGCCGGACGTGTCAAGGAGAAGGAATTATCTTTGTGGTTATATATAGACTCTTTCTCTCTTTCCCCCACGCCCACCCCTATCCCCTTGAGTCAGAATCAGCAGCAAGGGGAAGAGAACAGAGAGACTGTTTTGCTTCTTCAGATGGGAAGGTATTGATCAGGCAGAGAAGAGAAACAAAACAAAAAATAAAAACAGGAGAGAAAGCAAAGGCATTCAAGTCTCAGATGCATCTGGCCTGGATACAAAAGGGCTCTTTTATTAGGCATGGATTTACCTTCAAGTACAAAATGTGAGAAAGAAGATCTGAGAGACTGAAACACGCCCTGAGTACTTGGCATTTGCAACAGGAGACGTATGAACTATGATGATTAAAAATCAGCCTAACGGTTTTCCAAGACAATTTTAATACAAGGGGAAAATGTTCTAGCCAGATTAAAAGTTAAAGCTCTTTACCCTGGATGGTCTGGTGGAAAAATGAGGCTGCCAAATGAAGGGCAAGACAAGTGAGTAGGGTGGAGTGGTGGCTTCCCTCCTCAGTGTCTCAGGAAGAGTGCTGGGTATTCCGCAAATGCGTTACATGGATTATTTCATTTAATCTTCACATAGTGCAAAAATGGCACCCCACTCCAGTATTCTTGCCTGGAAAATCCCGTGGACAGAGGAGCCTGGTCCATGGGGCCGCAAAGAGTCGGACACGACTGAGCGACTTAAAAAAAAAAAAAGTGCAATAAGGAGGCATCATGAATCTTATTTTATAGTCAAGCTTAAAGAGATCGGAGAAGTTGCCCAATATTAATAGATACATGCTTGCAAAGCATTCATGGATTCTGTATTTGTGACTTCACCTATGAGCTAAAATTTATTTGTAACCTCAAATCAATACTCATGGTGTTTTCATGGTCATTTGAAAACATGCACAGAGTGATACAAAAAAAAAAAAGGAAAATTCAGTCACTTAACATGTACATCTTCAGATGAGGTCAAATGACGTGACCCTCTGCCTTTCAGCTCTGATGTTATAAACAAATGTTCTTTTTATGGTCTAGGTGCTGCCTTTTTTTTTTACTTGTTTCTACTTTTTGTTGACGCATTCATTGTTTAAAATTGCCTCAAGCACAGTGCTGATGTTCTGTCTACTCTCCCTAAGCACAAAAAGTCTGTGATGTGCCTGTAGAGGATATGTATATTAGACAAGCTTTCCTCAGGTGTGAGTCACGGTTCTGTTGGCTGTGAGTTCAAGGTTACTGAATCAATAACGTGTAGTTAATACAGTGCCTTTCAACAGAAATGCACATAATAAAGGTTACGTCTTCATCAGTTGATGAAAATGTCACGACCAGAGGCTCATAGGAACCTAACCCTATATTGTCCCTAAGAGCAATGTTCAGTATTCACTAACTCATGGTTTATGGCAACTTTATAGAACAAAACTACTGTGAATGAAGACAATCAATTGTGCTTTTTTTTTCCACTTTCAGGTAAAATTATAAGTGTACAAGACATATATATGCACACACGTACAGATGTATAAACACACACATATATATTTATATATACACATATTTAATCTCAGGGAGACCACTAGAACAGAAGACTTAAAAATCCTTTGAGATAGGAAGTAAGACTCTAAAGGACCTGCTAAACTGCTTTTCGTGGAGATAAATTCTGAGTGCATATCTGCCCCTGGCTGCTTGTGGGGGCGCAGTTGGGCCATGGCCCCCAGCAATTTGCCCTCCCCTCCATCACCTTTCTCCCTAAATAGTGTTGAACACATGATTTTAAGATACTAGATTGAAAAGAGGTCAAGTCACAAGCCTGCCTGGATGCCCAGAAGACTGTCCATCAGACTGGTTGGACTCAGGTCTGCCACACTCTAAAGCCATGTTCTTTCCCCTGTATCTTCACAGGTGTAATGTCCAAATGTTCAGGAACTTTCTCTTTCTTGAATTCTAGGACTTCGTGGAATACGAGGAGCCTCTCATCTTTCTGTTGAGCACAATTGATCTTGCTCCCATTTCCAGAGCATTGTCTTCTTCTCACCATCTTCCTAAAACAAAAAGCGAGGCACTCAGGAATCCCATTTTCACTCCACATTGGTGGATATTTTTCTAAAAACTGGAAAGTCTCCTACAAGCTGAATAGCATAGAATCACTTTGATTGTTTTTTTACAAATCTTCTATTGAGGTGTTTCATATTTGTATTGTTTCTTTCCCCTACTTTCATCGGACTCATCTTAGCTCTGGTTAATCCTCTGTGCCTTTTTCTCCTTGGCCATCTGTTTCCACTGATTTTCTCTTTATTCTTCAATTCAGCATGTTCTTCCACCCCAGCCATGCCATTCACCAAGGGCCCAAATCAGTAGACACGTTTCATTTTTTATTTCATCCTCTCTTCAGTCTTTGACAACTTTGACGACATCCTTTTATTTTTTTTTTCCTTTTTAGGGCTTGTAGAATGAGTAAGGGCTTCCCTGGTGGCTCAGCTTGTAAAGGAAATTTAAAACCATAATGTTAGAATGTTGCGACTTCCTGGTGGCTTAGTAAAGAATCCATCTGCCAATGCAGGAAACATGGGTTTGATCCTTGGTTCAAGAAGATGAAGGAAATGGCAACCCACTCCAGTATTCTTACCTGAAAAATCCCATTAATACAGGAGCCTGGCTGGCTACTGTCCATGGGGTTCCAAAAGAGTTGGACATGACTTAGTGACTAAACAAAAACATAATGGTATAGCAAATAGAACCCTAGAGGCCATCAGACAAAAATCACTCAGTGTGGAGGGGAGGGGGAGAATGACTTGCTGAAACTCAAGCTCCAGCTGGTAGAGGCATTCCAGTGCCCACTTCCCTGTAGCATCTGGTCTCCCAGCCTGCAGCACCTGATATTCTGTTCCAAGCGGGTCTCCCATTCAAGCATTATACAGGCCTGACCCTGACCAGCTCCATGGCTGACTGTATTCAAGGTGATAGATCTATCCTTTCTGTCACTTCACAGTTCTCTGCCTCTCAGGGGCATCTAACCCCTCGGGCTGGCCTTTTGCTGAGCATGACACCAGAGAATCATTACCAAGAGAAGAAGAAGATTAAAAGTGCCAGGCCAAATCCTTGAAGATGCCACGCCCCTTTGATGAAGGTAAACCTATCAGGATTTTACTGCCCAGATTAAAGGCCTTTGGACTTATACTCTGTAGAGTAAGACAGCTGCGAAACTGTAAGCGGATATGTATTCCCGGGTATCTTCCACGTAAGCCTGTGAATTACCATTTGTGCAGATACTGTAGTCAACTTCTTAAATCTGCTTCTAATGGGCTTCCCTGGTGGCTCAGAGGTTAAAGCATCTGCTTGCAACGTGGGAAACCTGGGTTCGATCCCTGGGTCAGGAAGATCCTCTGGAAAAGGAAATGGCAACCCACTCCAGGATTCTTGCCTGGAGAATCCCATGGATGGAGGAGCCTGGTGGGCTACAGTCCACGGGATCGCAAAGAGTCAGACATGACTGAGCGACTTCACTTCATTTCAATGAGTATTATGGGTCCTTGTGCTCTGAAAGTCTCATTCTATTACTATATACATACAAATAAAAAGAAAAGACTTTAAGAAACACATAGGGAGAGAAAGAGGAGGGATAGTTAAGAAACTTATCAGCTTAAGAAACCCCCAAGCGTGGCTGCTTTTGTAGGGATGGAGCTTCAATACTGGGAACGCTCCCTTACCTTACAAGTAACAGCCCATGGATCCTGGACTCCAGATACTATTTGCAGAGATGCTGCTTGTCCTTGAACTTTAGGGAGGACTCTTCCTGCTGATGGGAAACTGGGGTAGAATCCATCAGGTTCTACACACCACGCCTTGGGATCTAAACCGAATGGTGAGCAGCCTGGAGCGCGGACAGCACACAGATATCAAAGGACTTGAAAGATGTACCTTTGTTTTTGCAAAACCCACAGGGTGCCCCCAGGATTTGAAAGGAGCAACCTTCTTTTTCTAACTCACCCATGTTTAATTGTGAACTTTAAATATTATAACAGCCTCATCTCTTTTGTCATCAAGATTTTTCTTTTTTAATTCAGTTTTTATAGAGCAGCCAAGGGCTAGACTGTGTTTATTAAATTGCAGAAGATAATGCATGTGGAAAATGTTTTGCAAATTGTAAAACACCATACAAATGCTAGTCATTATTATTATCATTTATTAACAAATGCTGATTTCCATTAGGAAACTGGCGAGCGTATTTTCTATCGCCCTCAGCCTCATGTGCTGTTATTTTATGATGTGGAAGAAGTCAGGAAGAGAAAAAAGCAATAAACCTTCCATATGCCACATGCTATCAGAAAGAAATACAACCTCCATTTAAAGATTCATTCGTTCATTCCGCAAATATTTATTGAACAGCTATTGTTTGTGAAAGTAATACATTGGTGAATTAAATAGTCTCCACTCCTAAAGACCTTCCTGCATTAAAGAAAGACATTTTTAAAGAGTAATTAATCAATTCATAATGACAAGTTCTGTTAAGTACTATATTTATCGAGCAAATGAATAAGTAGTAAATGAATGAATTAATGGCTTCTCCACATAAGTGATATTTAAACCAAGAACTGACGGAGAAATAAGATTTAGCCAGGAAAAGAGCTTGGGGCCTTTAAAGTGATGGGAAAGGCTACCAAATCCTGTGAACAGGGAAGAAGGTGATGTGAAGAACAGGGGTCAGCAGGTGGTGGGCCCTGCAGAGCACCGCAGGCCACGGAGGGCTCTTCTGGCTGGGGTGGCTAGCCTGTGAAGCTTTGGCCCAGGAGGAACTGAATCTGGTTTAAACTCTAAAAGGATCACTCTGGCTGTTACCTGAAGAATGAGGCTGGGGATGGGGGACTGAAGAGAAGGGATCACTTAACAAGCTTCTGTAGGAGTGCAGACTAGTGAGACCAGCAGCGTAGACTTGGGTGGAAGCAGTGAGCAGACATACTCGAGATAATTTGGAGTTAGAATTAAGAAGCTTTTAATGATTGATTGGGAGGCAATGGAGTTGCCAAAGATCCCTTTGAGGTTTCTAGCTTGAGCAATTGGATGGATGAACTTGGGAATACTAGAGGAGTTTAGGGCGTAGGGTGAGCATAATTTTAATCTGAGAAATGAAAAGTACCTTGGCCAGGTGAGAGCAATGTGTCAGGTCGGGAAAGTGGGATGAATAAAACATAGCACTGCAAAGTCAAACTCCTTCTGCTCTGTGATTCAGTTCAGTTCAGTTCAGTCGCTCAGCCGTGTCCGACTCTGTGACCCCATGGACTGCAGCACACCAGGCCTCCCTGTCCATCACCAACTCCCAGAGTTTACTCAAACTCATGTCTGTTGAGTCGGTGATGCCATCTGACCATATCATCCTCTGTCATCCCCTTCTCCTCCTGCCTTTAATCTTTCCCAGCATCAGGGTCTTTTCCAATGAGTCAGTTCTTGGCATCAGGTGGCCAAAGGTTTGGAATTCCAGCTTCAGCAAAAGTCCTTCCAATGAATATTCAGGACTGATCTCCTTTAGGATGGACTGGTTTGATCTCCTTGCAGTCCAAGGGACTCTCAAGAGGCTTCTCCAACACCACAGTTTAAAATATCAGTTCTTCGGTACTCAGTATTCTTTAAGTCCAACTCTCACATCCATACATGACCACTGGAAAAACCATAGCTCTGTGATTGATATCTAATAATGTCTTTTGAACGCAGCTAACATGGGTTAGGGTTCTCTTAACTCGCTAATAGACAGTATGACATCCCACAGAGCTCTTCTCCAGGATCAAGGACATTGGAAAAGAAGAAATGCCCTTTTCATTCGTAAGGATACAGTTTCAAGATTCCCTGTGTAGGCAGCATTATCATGCTAATTTCTGATCAGTTGCTTAATTTCCTACAGGGCATTCCCCTTTTCATTACTCTCTTGTTGTTATTGTTGTTTGGTCACTCAGTTGTGTCTGACTCTTTTGTGACCCCATGGACTGTAGCCCACCAGGCTCCTCTGTCCACGGGATTTCCCAGGCAAGAATACTGGAGTGGGTGTCCGTTTCCTTCTCCAGGGGATCTTCCCCACCCAGGGATCAAACTGTTTGGCAGGTGGATTCTTTACCCCTGAGCCACCAGAGAAATCCATTACTCATTCTAATGAGGTTTTGGAGACCATCTCAATTATATGACAATAGTTTTCTTTTTTTTCAATTGTGTTAAAATACACACAACATAAAATTTATCATTGTAGCCATTTTTTTATTGTATAGTTGAGAGGTGTTAAGTACGTTCACTGTTATGCAACCATCACCACCCTCCATCTCCAGAACTCTTTTCATCCTGCAAAATGGAAACTCTACTCATTAAACAATTACTCCCAGGTCCCCCTCCGTGCTCTCTAATAGTATTTTTAACTTGGATGTAACAGAGTTTGTTGTTAGAAACAAGGATCTGCCTTGAGCTAAGGCACATGAGGCACTCGGCAGCGGAGAGGGGCCCCAGCCGGGCCTCTGTCCCTGGTGAACAGCAGCCTTCCCTGGGGCTCTGCATCACAGCAGGTGGAGACAGCAACAGCACCCCAGGCAGAACTGAAACTTGGAGGGTCAGAGCCCAGCTTCTGGGACAGTTTTCTCTTTCCACCGGGAGACTTCTTATTGTGCCTCTGAGACGAACGTTTGGCGTGTCTATCTTTTATATTTTAACAGCTTTATTGAGATATAATTCACATAAAATACATTTCACCAATTTAAATTCTACAATTCAATGCTTTTAACATATTTATGGAGTTCGCAATCATCGCCCCCATCAAGTGTAGGACATTTCCATTGCCCCAGAAAGGACCCCTGTGCCCACCGGTAGCCCCTCCCCCTCCTTCCCCAGCCCCCGCCCTTCTCACTGCCCAGGGCCAGGCAACGACTAACCTGCCTTCTTCCTTTCTGAATCTGGCCGCTCTGGACACTTCACATACATGCAATTGTACCGCAGGAATGCACTGCTCTCTTGCTGGCACCTCACTTATTAAGCAGTGAAAAGTGACCCCAAATCACAACCAGGTGAGCTGAGAGAATTGCAGCCTTAGAGGGGCTGCCAGAAACCCCTCCTGGCCTCAGGGTTCCCCTGGGGCGAGGGAATCCGGACTTCAGAGTCTCATCACTTTCCGAAAGCATAAAGGCCATTCCTTCTGGCCCTGGGGGAGTCCTTGGGGCTCAGTGCTCCAGGAGATGGGGAAGCCTCAGGCCTAGAAGCTTTCAGGTCACGATCCTTCACCTTTTGAAATAGACAGAGATTATAGTAAAGAGGGACTCAGGCTGGCGCTGAGAGACAGGGCTTATAGCTGAGCTGAGGGGGCAGAAAACCTCCCGAATGTGTCATGTAGGAACCACCAGGGACATATTCCCCTATACATATTTCCACACCGGCATGGGAATCCCTCAGACAGCAATTCTTTCCTTGGGGAGAATCATAAACTCTCCTTCTTGTACGTCACGCGTTAGTTTCCCAAGCACTTGGGCGCATGTGGCCTTTGCAATATCTTTCATTCTATTAGTTTTGAAAGAGCACCATCCATCTGTTTCCTCTTAATGAGGTTGTTGAGGACGAGGTGCTTTGCCTCATTGGTGCTCCCAAAGCGCTTTGCACTTACTTCTGTTACAGCACTAAGGAACTTTTATTCTCGCTATTTGTTTACACAGTCTATTCGCCCCTTTAGACTATCAGCTACTAGAGCAGAAGCTTCTAGGCCAGCACATGGAGGACACTGGTAGGCAGGCAACAAAGAGTACCAGTTCTCACCGCCCGTTTTACAGGAAGAAGGCAGGGCTTAATCCCACAAGGACAGACAGTGAGGGCCTGAAGAACCCTACTCGCCAAGGCACTTGAACTCAGCTTCTGTAACTCTAGACCCAGGGCTTCCCACGAGAGCTTATAGACGCATGTTCTGTGATTCGTAGTTTCACAAGGACATATATATATGTAGTCTAAGTTACCTTCATTATAGCCTTGTAAGGCAGGGACACCGTTTTAGAACTTGATGTAGAACTTAGTGAACAGGAAAACAGACTCAAAGATGTCAGGCAATTTACTGGGCAAGACAATCCAAAACAAAGGCTTTGAAGAACTGTATTTAAATGTCAGTTCTATCCCTTCTTGCTTATGATGATTTAACAGTTATTTCATCTCTAAAATGGGAATTGTAAACCCGGGCTTGGAGAAGATTCTGAGATTTCCAGATAAAGGAAATACATTGTTTGGCTTGTAATAAGCCTTACACAGAAGGTAACTATTCTGATTGCCAGCTTAAGGTTACATCTGCATTTTCTAAAGAAGCCCTCTTCTCATTTAGATTCTTCTTTTAAGATGTGAATGCCCTGGGCGGGACAATACTTTATGGCTGGCACGTCAGAGCAGAAGGTATTAAGGTTGAGTATTGAGGAGTTCTTCTCAAATTGCCAAGGAGACTGAAACCTGGGGGCTGGAGGTGACAAAGTGAGATTTTCTGACTTTATTGTTTTGGAGGTGGTCCCAGAGGGTGTAGGGAGTGGGGAGGTGGGGCCTAGACTGCCTGGATGCTTTCCTGTGCAGCCCTGCCTCCTTAATTCCCTAGGAGAGTGAAGTGAAGCCTGGACATACGGTACCTATGGCTCGGGAGAAAGTTCTGTGTGCTTGCATGCTGCTTTGAGGATGGGTAAGTGGGTGTCCAGAGTGATTATGAATTAGAGAAGCGTGTGGGTCTGTTTGACTTTGATGGGTCAGTACCTGCCTGCATGAGTCTCCTTTTGCGATGTTTGGAAATGAGGTCCTGGAAAATGAAGTGTTACCTCTTCTTGCTTTGTCCACACTTGGAATGAATAGCCTCGTCACTCTGAATTCATTTGGTGTTTATGGGAATATCATATGTAGTTCTGTCGACATTCCCTCGCCATTATAATGCAGTTACCATAGATAATGCTCTCTCACTGCAATATGTTATCACCATTTTAACACCCTGACATACGAGCTGCTCATATTATCACTGAAATGAAGCCATTAAGCAGCTAGAGGCTTCCAGGAGTCAGAGGCAAGAGCATCCGGTGGACAAACGTGAGCGACTTCCAGCACGGCCAACCTTATCAGCCCTACCTGCAGGTCATCCGGCCAGCTGGCTAAGGGATTGTTCCCTTTGAAGCTAACTTAGACGCCAGGCCCTGGGCTAAGAAAGGAACTCCTGCCTTATTACAACTCTTCTTTAATGCAGAAAAAATAAAAAATGGGTGCCTAAGAGCAAAACAATGAGATGTAATCAAATTCACAACTCCAGCTACAGAGCTGAGTAGTTTAGATCTGAGGGCGGCAGCAAACTCCGCAGAGACCTGAAATCACACCTGAAATTACCACTTGCCCGTGAGGTTTGATTTGAGGCATAGCAACAGTATCAACTAACATCTGCAAAATGCATGAGGTTGACAAACTCTTATCACGTATACTATATTTTATTTGATCTTCAAAAGCACCAGTAAGGTAAATTGTTATTATCCCAATTTTCAGGTGAGGAAAGGGGTTATTTTCATCAAGCTAGCCTCATAGGATTATAGGAGGGTAAACAAAATAATGCCTGTGAAAGCCTAGCATTTAGTGAGCACTCTCCATATATTTCTTCTCATTAACTGAGATATTTCAGTGGGAAGTTTCCTCTGTCCAAAATCATTTTTCCATCTCCCCCAAACTTAATCCCTAAAGCCTATCATCAGATCATCAGTCTGATTGATATTTGATCCATGAAATGGGTCTGTTGTAGGAGTCTGGCCCCCTGAGTCCAATTTCATAAACTGACCAGAGATGGGAGGAACCAGAGACTTGGGAGTCAAAGAACTCAATCTAACTAAATAATTACATTTCAGGATTAATGAAGTTTCATTTAAATACAAACTAGTAGATGAATTTTACAAAAGGTGTCGCTTACACAAGAAGATAGTAAGAAGTCCAGAAATTTGAGAGGTTAGGAGAGAGTTTGAATTTTAAACTTAAGCGGTTGCCATATAACAATGAACAGAGTTCCCTGCGCTATACATAAGTTCTTATTTGTCATCCTTTTTAAGTATAGCAATATATATTGTTACATGGTAGACTGGATGGCAGGAGAATTTGGGGGAGAATGGATACATGTATATATATAGCTGAATCCATTTGCTGTCCATCTGAAATCATCACAACATTGTTAATCAACTATACTCTAACACAAAATGTAAAAGTTTAAAAAATTAAAAATTGACAGTTTGTCCTCAGCTGGGACAACATAGACTTTCTTCTGGAGTCTTTATTCTTTTTAGAGCAGTTCACAGGAAAATTGACAGCAAGGTACAGAGAGTTCCCATATACCCTCTGTGCCCTGCACAGCATGAGTTGTTTTTAACCAGCTTCCAGGACTTGGGAGGTGAGACAGAGAGAGAGTGAAGATCCCGTGATAGAAGCAAATGAAGAAACCCAACCTGAGGACACAGGGGTGGTGAGCCCTGCAGGGTTTAGCAGAGGTCCTCATCAGACCAGAGGCCACAGGGGCTCTCGTGGGAGCAGAAACACACTCTCTGTAAGCTGGCAAAGTGATGCCAACACCAGCTGGGTTTGTAGTCTCCTTAAAGCTTTAGTGAATTATGTCTGGAATCCTCCACGCCCAAGATTGAATTCCACCTGGCCCTCTGCATTCTAAGCAGCCTCCCGGGTTTTGTCTCTTGCTTGGAGCTCAGTGTTATCCTCTCCATTTTTTTTTTTTTTTAACCTTTCTTTGACAGTGTATTGAATCATATAGGGGGTGGACATGGGATCACAGTTTAGAGGGGCTCCTACCCTCCGTCCAACTTTCTCTCACCACTGACCCCCTCATGCCCTTCTTTCTTAGAATCAGTACAAGGTTCATCCTATGGGACATAGACCCATCTGCTTCTCTCCAGGGATGACTTCTGTAGCCCCAACTGTTCCCAACCTTGGCCATGCCTATCTTGGGGAATCCCAAGTGGATTTATATCCAACCATTCTTATATGCTTTTTATTTCCATTCTGTATCTCCATTTTTCTTTTCTTTTCTTTTCTTTTCTTTTTTCAGTGCCAGAGGGGAGAAAAGAGGATGCTGAGAGGAAGTTAAAGGGCACAGCAGGAAGATATGGAGAAAGCAATGACAACCCACTCCAGTGTTCTTGCCTGGAGAATCCCAGGGATGGGGGAGCCTGGTGGGCTGAAGTCTACGGGGTCGCACAGAGTCAGACACGACTGAAGCAACTTAGCAGCAGCAGCAGCAGCAGAAAACGATCTCTACTTTACAACCAAGGTCTAACACTGATAAATTGTAAATAGCATTCACCTGCGGATGAGTAACCTGGCGGAGCTAGACTAAGGAAGCAGACCAATTCTAGCAGAAGGCTATGCAGCATGCTTAAGAACCAGCATGGGAGAGAGGGGTCACCAGCCGTGCGATCCTGGAGGTCACGAGGCGAAAGCTCCTCTCTCCAGACACTTCCATCCTGGGTTCATTTTACAGTTTGTCGGAACAAAGAGGTGCCGGGAAGGACGACCTGGGGCAAACAAATCCAGTGCTCTATCCTGGGTCTGCTGGAGATTAGGAGGCACTTTGGTGTGTCCTGACAAAGGGGGCCCTTCCGTGAAAGGGGATGCTCCTCGGCCACTGGGCCAGGCGCCATAGTGAAGCCAGAAAAGGTGGTCGTCCCTCTCTGAGGTTAATGGGGTAAAAAAGGGCACTTCCTTAGCTCTGCAGCCTGTACCTTCACGTAAATTGAAACAGACAGAATTACCATTGATACAAATTAAAAACAAATAAAAAGGGTACACAGAGCTGATTCTGAGAGTTCAAACTCCATTACCAGCTGATTTACTGAGCAGTGACCTGTGATTGTTGGGGGGAGGGCGGGAGGAACAAGGAGTCTCTGTGAATCCCATCAACCCCATTGCCATGTAGCACACCAGTCAATAAGCTATTTAATTTAATGGGAAATGGTATTGATGAGCCAGAGAATGCAACTCACAAAAGATGCATCTGCAAGGAGCAGATAAAGTCTTCAACCCAGCCTCACTCTCGGGGTATCCACCCCTTAGCATCTCCTTTGTCAGATTCAGAGGAGGGACCTGTGGGATTGGGGGATCAGGGCCCCAAGGGGATGGTGCTTACAAAGGATTACCAACACTGAGAGATGGAGTCAGCGAGGGGTGGACTGGCAGGGAGATTGGGAAGAAAATTGGAAACAGATCTTCTGAACTGAGGACAAAGCCGTTAATGACCTTTCAGAGTGAAGGCAGTCAGCAAGGGGAAGGCCAGTAATTCCAGAGGCAAACCCATTAGCACATCCCAAGAGGAGAACGAGCCCATCTGTTTGTTTTACTCTTTTTTTATGGGCTAGATCAGGAGTGAAATGCTACCAGAACCAGAAGCACTCTTTGGCCAACACAGAACTGAGGCGGAGAAAACCAAGCAAGTTGCACGCACCACTGGGGGCTCCAGCAGGAAAGACAGGGGAGTTTTTTAAGAAAGGGAACGGACATGCAGAAAATTAGGACTGGAAGGGGCATAGGAAAGAATCCAGCCTAATGTCCCTGCACTGCATTTGGGAAAGGGAAGTGAGGAATATAAGACAAAACAGACAGGGAGGTGGGGCTGGGTCCTTCACTCCACGTTCAGTGCAATGCCCAACGCTGGAAAGAGTGTAACAGATACAAACCAATGGGCAGGACTTGGACCAGCCTTAGCACACACTGAGCTTTAAGATCTGAGCTTTAAAGCAGGGGTCCCTAACCTCTGGGCCATGGACCATGCAGGGGTCCCCAACCCTCAGGCCATGGACTGGTCCTGGTCCATGTTAGGGACCAGGCCACACAGCAGGAGGTGAGGGTCTCTTTCTGTATCTAAATTTCCTTTTCTTAAGAGGATACCAGTCAGATTGGATTAGGGCTCCTTCCCAGTGACCTTGTTTTAATGGAATCACAGCTTCCCTGGTGGCTCAGAGGTTAAAGCGTCTGCCTGCAATGCGGGAGACCTGGGTTCGATCCCTGGGTTGGGAAGATTCCCATGGAGAAGGAAATGGCAAGCCACTCCAGCATTCTTGCCTGGAGAATCCCATAGATGGAGGAACCTGGTGGGCTACAGTCCACAGGGTCGCAAAGAGTCGGACACGACTGAGCGACTTCACTTTCACCTTCAAATACAATCACATTCTGAGATTCTAAGGTTACTAGGCTTTTTGAGAGGACACAACTCAGCCCATAACAAGCCCTTAAATTAAATAACTGGTGGTATATAGAAGTGGAAAAAAAAAGATTCCATTCTTGTAGAGCTTACTATCATGAGCAAGAAGATAGGTTATCAAAAAGCAAGTATACAATATGTCAGATAGTGATGGGTGCTATGAAGAACATTGTTGTTTAGTCGCCAAGTCATGTCCAACTCTCTGCGGCCCCTGGGACTGTAGCCCGCCTGGCTCCTCTGTCCCTGGGATTCTCCAGGCAAGAATACTGGAGTGGGTTGCCATTTCCTTCTCCCGGGGATGTTCCCCACCTAGGGATCGAACCCGGGTCTCCCGCATTGTAGGCAGATGCTTTACCCTCTGAGCCACCAGGGAAGCCCTTGGGAATACATAACACAGGGTGAAAGGGATTGCGAGTGATGAGGAAGTGCTTGCTGTTTTGCCTAAGATGTCCAGCAAAAGCATCTCTGATAGAGTAAAATTTACACAGTGATCTGAAAGCAGTCAGGAATCAAGCCACATTTATATCCAGATAGGGGGGAAAAAAAGGACACAGTTTTAGATCAGTGTCACACGTGGTAAGTCACAAAAGCGTTTGTCTTCACCATCATCACCACCACCGCCACGGTTTTCCCTGTCACTTTTCCTACACCTATTCTGCTGCAGTTGATGGAGACCTTCCTGCATTCTTCAGTTTGTGAACAGTTTCGACCAAGACCAACCACGTTCCTGGATGCTCTATCCTGCCAGCAGGTTTTGTCTGGAGACGGTCTTGAGTCTGTGTGCTCCATGCAGAACGTGCTCCATGTGACCGAGCCCTTTGTGCCAGCTGTGGCTGTCCCAGTGCCCCAGGAATCCCTACTGCATGGCTTGTATTTATATAACGAAGCTGTAAGAACCCCAGCTATCTCCCAGGCAGGACTGAAGTTCAGCCCTTAGCAAATAGTTCAGGCCTAGCTTCCTGACACCCCTGAAGTTCTTTTCTCTAGAGCAGTGGTTCTCAGTCAAGGGACAAATGTAATTTTTCACTCCTAGGTAACACTGAACAATGTCTGGAGACATTTTTTTCACAGTTACAATTTGTGGGGTGCTCCTGGTATCTAGTGGACCAAGGTCAAGGATACCACCAAACACCTTACATGGCCCAGGATAATTCCTGCAGCAAAGAAATATCCAGCCCGAGCTGTAAACAGTGACATCATTCTGGTTGAGAGACCTGGAATGAAAAGAAGCACCAAATGCCAAACACAGAGCGGAGTAGGGGAACAGGAAGGGACGTGCAACGTAGGGCAAAGTGCCTCCTCGGTGTGGGGGTCTGCCTCCCCTGATCACCCCATCCCTTTCCGTTCCCTCCTCACCCCATCCTTGTCCCAGTGGTCCCAGGCAGTGCCTGGAGGGCTTCTGTTAGATGGACCTCCAGGAGCTGCAACCCTAACCTTTGGTCTTGCTCCCTGCCTGCCATCCCACTGTCCTCCAGACCTCACTTCCTGGGACACGCTTTAGACCAGCATGGTTCCACACGGGCCTGAATTCACAGACCCCTGAAGGTACTAAATACTGTAGCTTCACTTCTCCTCACAGGAGCGACTGACAGCTGGGTGTCTCGCCACCTGAAGTCAGGCTCAATGCCAGCTCCCCGTCCTTCCCCAGGATGGCTACTGCTGAGTCCGTATCAGTGCAGCATCAGTCCACAGATGATGCTGGGAGACTGTTACCAAGGAGGTCAGACGGTCAACCATGCCTTTCAACACCATAGTCAGATCAGAGCTCTATGTCGGAAGAAATGTACAGCCAACTTCATAGAGCAATCCCACGGTCCAGTAGAACAGAATCTCTTCCAACAATTTCTGCTATGTAAACTCCTTTCCCATTCCCCAAAGGCTTGAGAAACTTCCCTTTTTCACCTTAATAAGTCAGCTTTCCTCCTGAGACAAGGAACATCTGTCCCTGGCCCTGCCTTTGAGCAACAGGCCACCCTGGGCAGTGGGTGAAGTGATGGGATGATGGAGGGTTTTCGTGTTCATGAGTCAGAGGACAATGGCACAGGGACTCAACAGCCCCAACAGGGTCTGAGAGTTTTGGTGATCCCCGCAAGTCTGGAACCCAGACTCCCTTCAGACAAACGTCTACGGCAACAGATAGCATCCAAGAGATGACAGTTGTGTTCTGAGTGCCACAAGCATTTCAGGAACCGGTAAAGTAGGGGTGCTTGAAGATGAGGGGCAGGGAAGGGGAGATGATATTGGAATGGAGAGGATGTGTAGTGAGTTTGAAGCCAGGTTATTTATAAAGCTTGTAGAGTTTCTCCCAAAAGGGCAGCGGTAAACAAGAGAAAAAGAGCAGATCGACTGCTAAATAAACATGAAAAATGGGCGAGAGGAAGAGGCAGGCAGCCGAGGCAGAGCATCCTGGGTGTGGAGTTGCTCCCTACCCTCCGCTTTGTCCTTCTCATCCTCACCCAGAAAGGATGCTGTTGCTGCTCAGAAAAGGTTAAGGAATTGTCCTGAATGCAATTATGGTAGCAAAGAAACAGGGGGAGAGAGATTATGTAGCAGCCTTCCAATCTTGAGAAACTCTGTGCCGAACGAAGACGAGAGTACTGGGCGTGTAATCAAGAGGCATAGACGCAAGTTCCATCACCGTCACTTTTCCAGCTCCTCCTGGCCAGTGATGGACCTCTGTAAACTGTGGTTTCTCCACCACAAACCCGTAATAACCACTCTGCGTCCACCAGAACCCATTCTGAGAATCAAATGAGATAACTGTGAATACGTTTTGTAAACAGGAAACATTAAACCAGCCTTTCCCACAATGTTCTCTATCGAACATTAATTCCATGGGAGGGTAGTAAGACCCCCAAGACACAAAACAAAACACACAAAAGATAGCCATCAAGTTAAAGGGCTCCTGTTTTAATTGTGAGGTTTGGGAAGGTCTTTCCAGAACTAAACTGCCTGGGATCTCTTACTGCTGAGCGTCTCACATGACTGACGTTGCAGAGCGAGCTTTGGGAAAGGTTTCCCTGTAGAGACATAAGGAACGTTCCCTCTCTCCTTGCCTGTCGCATCAGTGACAGGGCTGTGCAGAGGGGAGGGGTCAGGCTGCCCTGGCAGAGAGAGAAAGGGGCCTGAGGCCTTGCTGCTCCTCGAGTGTGTCTAACACGTTTCGAAGTTCGAGAACCCCTCGCTTTCTTAGGAAGTACAGACCACACGTTCTGGGTGGAACTGTGCCCCCCAAAGGAATGTTGAATGTCTAACTGCTGGTGCTCTACATGTGACCCTGTTTCAACACAGAGGGCTTGGCAGAAGTAATTAAGTTAAAATGGAGTCCTGAGGAGGGGCCCTAATCCAAAACGGCAGTCATCCTTATAAAAAGGGGGAATTTAAACCCAGAAGCAGGCATCGGGAGATAAGCAAATGGTACGTGCCACGGAAAGATGAAGACAGAGATCAGGGCGATGGAAATACAAGCCAAAGATTGCCAGCAAACCACCAGAAGCCAGGGAGGACATACGGGACTCCCTCGCAAACGTGAGGAGCAACCAGCCCCACTGACACCGTAATCTGGGACTTCTGGCCTCCAGAACTGTGAGACAAGGTGTTTCTGCTGTTTAAGCCACCCAGTTTGCTGCACTTTGACATGGTAGCTTTCGGAAACTAATACACCTCCCCTTCTCTAAAGAACCTGCCAACCCTGCATCAACATTTACAAGGGCCTGACAAAGAGCTGGAACTCAGAATACAGATGATGTTCAAGCTGGGCCCTGTTTAATAAAATTACAATAAGATCTGCTGGAATTACTGAGGCTTTTATTTTCCCCCTTGAGCTCAAAGCAAACCGTGTTTTGGAAAACTAAGAAACTCGAAGACGAGCTGTCTTCTTTGGGAACTACTTGTATTCATTCAGAGGAGGGTAAATGGGATGCTGTGCATTAGCGACAGTTGAGACAGTCAGATCTTGTCAACAAATATTTCGGACCGAGCCGTGGCAGAGATGAGGGCCAGGTGTTTGCTCAGCAGGACTGCTCTGTGGGGTCGAGACGTAAAATGTGGCTGTGGTGGCCAGTATCTGGCACGGAATGCATGTCTGAAAAGAAAGAGGAAACCGTGGCAGTCTGGGTCTGAGTAGCTTATCACTGAGTTTTATATAAAACTTCAATTAATTTTAACCAATCCGTTTTCTAAGAATTAAAAGGGTTAGTCAAAGTGCTATTTAACAAGACGTTTTTAAGCAATTGCTTTTTCCTAAGATACCAATCCATGCAAATATTTAAACATGTTGATACATTTCTGTATGACTTCTAACAGGGTCAAATATTTTCCCTCTAATGGGAATGTTTTCTGTGCCAATAGTGTAAATGCTGAGTCTTTAAATTGTATTTGCTGGCTTTTACGTTCAGGGAGTGTCATTAGCACTCTGCCATTTCCCCAAATTTTCTGACGTATTATATTGAGAAAGCACTTTATTGGTAAACTCTGGCAAGTGAAAACATACTGTGGACAGAACAGCAGCTTCTGTTTTGTCCAGACTTCTAGGAAACCCCAAGCTACATTAAATGTTCAATATCAACAATTAAGTTTTTTGATTCCTCTACTTTTTTTTGAGTTCATAAAGAGATGGGAATACCAGACCACCTAACCTGCCTCTTGAGAAATCTGTATGCAGGTCAGGAAGCAACAGTTAGAACTGGACATGGAAAAACAGACTGGTTCCAAATAGGAAAAGGAGTACATCAAGGCTGAATATTGTCACCTTGCTTATTTAACTTCTATGCAGAGTACATCATGAGAAACGCTGGACTGGAAGAAACACAAGCTGGAATCAAGATTGCCAGGAGAAATATCAATAACCTCAGATATGCAGATGATACCACCCTTATGGCAGAAAGTGAAGAGGAACTAAAAAGCCTCTTGATGAAAGTGAAAGAGGAGAGCAAAAAAGTTGGCTTAAAGCTCAACATTCAGAAAACGAAGATCATGGCATCCAGTCCCATCACTTCATGGGAAATAGATGGGGAAACAGTAGAAACAGTGTCAGACTTTATTTTTTTGGGCTCCAAAATCACTGCAGATGGTGACTGCAGCCATGAAATTAAGAGACACTTACTCCTTGGAAGAAAAGTTACGACCAACCTAGATAGTATATTCAAAAGCAGACATTGCTTTGCCGACTAAGGTCCATCTAGTCAAGGCTATGGTTTTTCCTGTGGTCATGTATGGATGTGAGAGTTGAACTGTGAAGAAGGCTGAGCGCCGAAGAATTGATGCTTTTGAACTGTGGTGTTGGAGAAGACTCTTGAGAGTCCCTTGGACTGCAAGGAGATCCAACCAGTCCATTCTGAAGGAGATCAGCCCTGGGATTTCTTTGGAAGGAATGATGCTAAAGCTGAAAGTCCAGTACTTTGGCCACCTCATGTGAAGAGTTGACTCATTGGAAAAGACTCTGATGCTGGGAGGGATTGTGGGCAGGAGGAGAAAGTGACGACAGAGGATGAGATGGCTGGATGGCATCACTGACTCAATGGATGCGAGTCTGAGTCAACTCCAGGAGTTGGTGATGGACAGGGAGGCCTGGCGTGCTGCGATTCATGGGGTCGCAAAGAGTCGGACACGACTGAGCGACTGAACTGAACTGAACTGAAGATTTTTATTTTCTACGTCAGTGCTAAATGCCTCATTTTTTCATTAGCAGCACTATTTTTATTTTCTACTTCTATTTGAATGTCCTATTTTATTTATCATTAGCTCTCTGAAGTTAGTCTTAAATCTCTTTCCTGAGCTCCAAATATCAAATATCCAGCTTTCTGTCCAGCCTGAATTTCTCACAGAGACTTAAGCTCAAGACTACATTCAAACTCATGCTTTTATTTTTCCTTCTAAAACAGAGCTTACATTCTGCTTTTCTGTCTGGTGATCGTCATCACCAGTTCCAGCTACGTCCTTCTTTTCACCCACACTCCTGCCGTTACTGTCCTGTTGAATTTGACTGTTTCTCAAATCAGTTTATGTACTGCGTCTTTCTTTATTCAGGTCTCCCTAGGTCCCCATATTGCCTCCTAATAAGTTTCCCTTCCATTAAGTTTATTCCTTAAAAAATTAGATGACGTCACTCACTATTAAGAATCCTTCCGGGCTTGTTCTCTGTGTGAGGATGGATTTAGGCTCCTTTAGCATGGCACACAAGATCATCTCTCCAGCTTAGTATGGTGCCCAAGCTCAGCTCCTCAGCCTCAGGACCTCCAGGTGGGTCGCATGCTCACCTCCATAGCATCAGTCTCTTAGCACGGGACTCAGGCTCACCTCTCCAGCTTCAGACTGCACACAGTCACACCGCTGCAGGTTCAGTTTCACTTCGTTTTAGACTTATCATTTACGTCCCAGATATTTTGGAATCACCTCTAAGTTCACAATGAGACTCTATCTCAAATATACAAAATCTCTGAGCCTCCCTCTTCAGGGTCAGTATTGCTACCATTAACTATCTCAACAGCTGACTCAGCCAGAAACAACAGTGTCTTCCCAAAATCAAGGGTCAGAGGAAAAATTGACTTCAGGCCTTTGGACTTGCTGATTTCCTTTCCTTGAATGGCATTTTCAAACTCTCTGAGACTCAGCGCAATCATCTCTTCCTCTACAAAGGTTTTGCTATTTCTTGTTTCCCTTTAAGAGCTGTAGCTTCTGGCCTGTGTGCCGCCAACGTATCTTCTACGTGCTCCTACTAGAGCTCGTGTGTAACTGTATGTTACCTTATCTCTACTTGCCATCGCCATGAACACTAAATTTTAAGTTCCTGGCCTTGAAAGCAAGAACGATTTTGCCTCACTTCTATCCCCAGACTCTAGAACAGTGATATCACATAATGTGAATTCAATAGAAAGTTTTCCCAGGAAATGAACAAATGAGAACCTTCCTGGAATTATATGAGATATAATAGCCAAATAAAAAGGTCAGTTCAGTTCAGTCGCTCAGTCACGTCCCACTCTTTGTGACCCCATGGACTGTAGCACGCCAGTCTTCCTTGTCTATCACCAGCTTCCAGAGCTTGTTCAAACTCATGTCCATCAATAGCCTTTAAAATATAAGGTCATACCTAGCACAACTGGTCTACTTACTACTGATCTACTTTATTACGAAGTAATTTGTGCCCATGAATACGCCTACTACTAACACCATGGGGTTCCCTATGTAAACGGCATGTAATTAACTAAAGTAGGTTTTCACTTTCTATACAGCAAAGCCTTGGAGTAAATCACTGGCTATAAAGACAAGGTCTCTATGCCTCAGAGAAGTTTATATCTAGATGTAAGATATAACACTATTCTACAGATAAAGAAGATGAGGCATTAAAAGAATAAATAACTTGTACCAGGTCACTTAGGGAATAAGCAGAGGAATAAGATTCAAATGTGGGCAGTCTGCCTCCCGATTCAGACTACTTTCCATTTCTATGGATGTAAGATATTAAAGGGAAATCTTAAAACATAACATCATCTTTAGCTCAAAGTTGTACTGTATGAGAGCTATAGGAGGCCAGAGGAGTAGATGGAAAACTTCATCGTGGAAGAGCTGGTATTTAAGTTGGTCTGAGCAGATCGGTTCTAACATACAAAGGAAAGGGAAAGGCATTCCCAGAAGGGGACATAGCATAAACTAAGGCTCATGCTCAGGAAATCACGCAAAACGTAACAAGAGTACTAAGTAGAAAACTATTAATTATTCAGAGACAGTAAGTGCTAAGTAGTCTTAATCTATTTTCTCCCAGTTTTTTCCCCTTTTAAATGCCAACTTTTAGTGTTATTTTTCAAAACTGAGATTAGACCATATGCACAATTTTGAATCCTACTTTTCTTTAACTTGTGTACTATCATAAGTATTTTCTTCTTATTATAAACTATCCATAAGCATTATTTTTAATAGCCACCTGATCATTAAATGGATATGTGATAATGTAATTAAACTTTTTCCTATTATTGAATGCTTAAAGTCCTGTACCATTTGCTTGGATTGGAAATGATGCGACTAAGAATATCTTTGTCCATAAAGTTTTTACGTATTTACTCTTATATCCTTGTGATACAATTACACAAGTGAAACAAATTTTCTTAAATTACACAAGTGGAATTCCTAGCTCTAGAGTACTATTATTTTACTGTTTTTCCCCTCATGCTGCTGCTAAGTTGCTTTAGTCGTGTCTGACTCTGTGCGACCCCATAGACGGAAGCCAACCACGCTCCCCGGTCCCTGCAATTCTCCAGGCAAGAACACTGGAGTGGATTACCATTTCCTTCTCCAATGCATGAAAGTGAAAAGTGAAAGTGAAGTCGCTCAGTCGTGTCCGACTCTTAGCGACCCCACGGACTGCAGCCCACCAGGCTCCTCCATCCATGGGATTCTCCAGGCAAGAGTACTAGAGTGGGGTGCCATTGCCTTCTCCATTTTCCCCTCATATAACTAAACTAATACTTGCTGGAAATAAGGTCTCAGAGTTAAATGAATTAGGTTGCTGTCCTCAGGAACTGACTTTCTAGAGTAAAAACAAATAAATAAACATAGACAAATAAACAAAACCCAGTTGGGAAAATGGCTTAATTGAAAGAAGTATAAGCAAAAGCCATGGGACTAAGTGAAATAAACAACATCTCTGCTGGGAGAATATGGAACAATATCAGAAGGAAGTAACTTCTGAAATATATTCTTATCAGCTTAATCTGAGCCTGATTTGGGGGAGACAAATGTAATGTCTGATCAAGTTATTTCAGTACCATTCGGAGACTCAAAGCTAGTGCTACCAACCCAGAAGGAGTCTGACAATTATATATTTTTTAAGATGCACTTGCCTGCATTATTAACTACATTTCATCATAACTATTAACTCATATAACCAAATTACCAGATGCAAAATTGAGGAAGCTCAGTGCTTTGCTGGCTTCACTCAACTCTGTATCATTTGGGGAAAAGTGAAAGAAACAGGAAAGAAACAAGAAATTGTGTTTTGGATGATTCTGGAAACAGCACCTTGTTATAAACCACAGAGAAAAGAGAGGGGGAAGCACCAGCTTTGCTAGGTCTCCTTCCTTCATGCTCACCCTCTAGGCCAGAGGTTTCCAGACTCAGTTTATGGCCTTCTTAGTGTCTCAGTAATTGCTTTCATGGCTTCCCTAAGCCAGAGGAAATAGCTAACTGTTCCGTTTATTAAGCAGTTAGATTAAATACATACCTAACTAAAGTTAGGTTAAATACATAATGATATTTAATGTCGTAAAAACATAGTAGCCATTTGAAAAATAATGCACATTAATTGAAAGAAAAAATTATTTGCACTTTATTCTTAGATAACTGCAGTCACTTGCAAAGGAGACCTGTGCAGAATTCTCAAACCTTGGAATCAGATTAAATATCACCACTCTTGCCTCTTGATCTGCATTGATCTTAACATAATACTTACCTTTTATCATAACGGCCACCATAAACACAGCTTCACAAAGAGACGATGGCTCCTTGCTGATTGGAATGTAAAATGGGGCGGCTGCTGTGGAAACCAACGTGGTGGTTGCTCAAAAAAATGAAGCCTAGAATTACTGCCACGCGATCCAGTGATTCTACTTTGGCGTGTCTGCTTGAAAGAATTGAAAGCAGGGATTTGAACGGAAATGTATACACCATTGTTCAAAGCGGCATTATTCACAACAGCCGAAAGGTAGAAACAGCCTAAGTATCATTGACAAATGAGCCAAGAAAATGCGGTGTATATACATATGTGTGTGTGCGTAATATATATAGAGAGAGACAGAGAGCGAGAATATTATTGTCCCCAGAAAGAAACGCCAGTGCACACTGCAACATGGATGAACCTTGAAGACGTTGTAAGTGAAACAAACCAAACACAGAAGAACAACTGTGGCATGATTCCACTCACCAGCTGAGCCACAAGGGAAGCCCTATGAGGTACCAGCAGTCGTCAGATTCACAGAGACAGACACTGGAGTGGTGGCTGCCAGGAGCTGAAGGGAGGGGAGGACAGGGAACTGATGTTTAATGGTGCAGAGTTCAGGTTGGGATGATGAGGAAGTTCTCAAGATGGATAGTGGGCATATTTGCACAAAAACTTGGACTGCAAGGAGATACAACCAGTCCATCCTAAAGGAGATCAGTCCTGGGTGTTCATGGGAAGGACTGATGCTAAAGCTGAAACTCCAATACTTTGGCCACCTGATGCAGAGCTGCCTCATTGGAAAAGACCCTGATGCTGGGAGGGATTGAGGGCAGGAGGAGAAGGGGACGACAGAGGATGAGATGGCTGGATGGCATCACAGACTCGATGGACGTAGGCTTAGTGGACTCCGGGAGTTGGTGATGGACAGGGAGGCCTGGCGTGCTGCAGTTCATGGGGTCGCAGAGTCGGACACGACTGAGCGACTGAACTGAACCAAACCGAACCGAACTGAACTTGCACAAAAACATGACTGTACTTAACTCCACTGAACCGTACACTTAAAAAATGGTTAAAAGAGTAAATTTTATGTACATTTCACTGCAATAAAAAAGCAAAAAAAAAAAAAAAAAATGTGATGCCATGAGAAGCAATGCAGCACTGTCGAATGCCGGAGCAGAAGTGACCCGGAGCCGGCAGCCCCGGACAGACCCGGAGCCGACAGTCCCGGACAGCCCCAGACAGACCCGGAGCCGGCAGTCCCGGACAGACCTGGAGCCGACAGTCCCGGACAGACCCGGAGCAGAAGCGACCCGGAGCTGGCAGTCCCGGACAGACCCGGAGCCGACAGTCCGCCTCGGCTCTGGCCACGCTGACTTCCGTTACATTTCCTCAAAATGTAAAACGTTCAGTGAGTGAGTTTGGGGCCATGTTCTGGGGTGCCTTGGCAGCTTTTACAGACATCTATATAGGTCACGTGCTCTACCTTAGCACTTATCCCTTCTCCTTCTGCGTAATTGTAGACAAAAGGGCGTGGAAGGAAGCCACGCAGCTGTTTCACCCCTGACTAGCTCTGTGCTCTTAATACAACCGCCTCTCTCACCCAGAGCTCCCTCCTTCAATGAAGATAATACTTTCCAAAACGCTTTACAAAATCCAAAACTATCTTGTTACCAAATAAAAGCTATATTGTTGCCAAATAAAAGCTATATTAAATCACCAGGTAAAAGCTATATTAAGTTCTATATCTTAATACCACTCATGGCACTCAGAAAAAGCAGGGTTTTTTTTACCGTGCTTTAGTGGAAATCCTCAAACTGGTGATGTAGATCCTGTCCAGTGGAGTCAGGCAGGCAGGCCACCCTCCCCACACTGCTCACTGCCTTCATCTCTCTGACTCTCTCCACTCCTATTTGTCAGCTTCTCTCTGTTCCAAACTCATCCTCAACATTCCTCTCCAAGCCTTTCCCCATGCTCTGCCTCCTACCTAAAAATTTGTCCCCATTCCCTGCTCGGTTTACCTAAGAAATCCCTGCTTTTTCTTTCATCTCCCACCTGTCCCTGTCCTTGGGAAGCCTTCCCTGATGTCCTAGACTAAGCATCGGGGATTGTTTCTTTGTGACTGTTGTGTGATGTCTTCCTCTCCAGCCTATGAGCTCTCTGAGGGCAGACACTACACCCGTCCTTCCCTCCACTGGGTCCTCAGTGGCTTGACAGGGTTCCTGGAACATAGAAGCTGCTCAACTAATTTTAGGAGTTCCTCATTCACTGGAAATGTTGAGATTCATACAACTGAAGCTGAGACAAAAAAAAGCGACTGACTGTATTGCTATGAGCTCACTTTATTCCTCATTCATCTGAAGGCTTTTTTTTTTTTTCCTTTCCTCTCCTCTTTTTCTTAATGTCTCCTTGTCTCTCCTTTCTGGCCCTTAGTACTCTTATACCGGTGTGTGCAAAGTCGCTTCAGTCGTGTCCGACTCTTTGCCACCCCAAGGACTGTAGCCCACCAGGCTCTTCTGTCCACGGAATTCTCCAGCAAGAATACTGGAGTGGGTTGCCATGCCCACTCCAGACCTTTCTGCCTCTTAGTACTCTCATACCAGAGATTGAGAAAAAAAGTGCTATTCTGGGAATCTGAAGGGGACAAGAGGGAGGAGCTTTTCTTTCTTCTGGGGCACAAAAAGAAGAGAATTCCTGTATTTAAAAGGTATCTTTGGACAAGTACAAATTTCGGCAGTCACTCCTGTTCTCCCAAAGTGTAAGCAAGTCTCTGCCTCCTTTTTGTGTTAATGCGCGTGTAAAAAGATCTTCAGAAGCTGTTGGGGGGAAGGGAGGTTGGGAGGGAGGGGTCTCCTCCTACGGCTGGCCCCCTACCTCTTGTTATCGGGAGCCTCCGCTGTACCAGGGCTGAATAAATCACTTTACTCACGTACTCTCTACTTCTTACCAAGAGTTATATCCTGAGAGATATCACTGCGCCCATTTTGCTGAATAGGGAAATGGACTCAGAGCGGTTAAGCGGTGCTCCTAAAGCTAACTCACTAACTTGGTCCTAAGGGTAGCAGGACATCACTTCCCGTTTTCCTTCTCCCTGGCCCCCATCGCATGCCCACTCTATTTCAGCTTCTGGAAGGAGAAGCATAGTGAGTATTTCCCCTTGGGAGCCCACTCATTTTCTTGGGTGCTGGGGCTTATGCAGAGCTTAGAGTGCCTGTGATTCTGTCTGCCACTTAACTGAGATTAGCTGGAAGCAATCTGCTTAAAGTTTAAGCATCAACTTATCACTTTGTTAACTGCGCATTCATTTTCCCGGGGATGGTTGACTTTAATGGCAATGGAGGGCTGAATCATGTGGCAACAGGTTCGGTGACATGTGGGAGCCAGAAGGGAAGTGAGAGGCCTTCCCCATCACATGCTGTGTGGAGGGGGGTCTGATGTAAAGAGCTGGATTAATTGTCTGCCTGCAATTTCCCCACAGGGGACAGACAGGAAGACTCTCATTCTGTTATCCCGTGATTGACATCAAGAGCTCACTCTCCTCGCAAGGCAGGATGGCGTCTGAAAGAACTAGCAAAGAGGGGAAGACAGGGTCAGGATTTCCTCCAGCCACAAGAAACACGGAGACACAGAGGCTATCAGAACCTGCCTGCCAGAAGGGATCTCCGTGCTCATTCAGTCTCATCACTTCACTCTACAGAAGAGGAAACCAAGGCCCAGAGAGGGACAGTGGCCTGTCCAACAACACACAGCAGGTCTTAGAATATAAGCAGACTTATTTCCCCATCTCTCACCTTCCAAGAATTTCTTGAATTCTCAATGGCAAACAAAATACAGCTTGCTTAATTCCTCAAGCCAGGTTTTCTGGACTTGCAACAGAAAGCATTCTTTGATCGTATGCCCATGGTTTCCTATTTTCTCCCAAAGAAGCAAAACTTTCCTTTGAGAAAATTAACAGGCTCACAAGTTCTTGAATTCCCATAAGTTCCACCCACCCCCCAGCTATCTGTAAGGACTATTAACTATAATCTTCTTTTTGTCATATGTTCTGATTAGGTACAGAAGGCCTAGACGTTTTAACTTAGTTAATGATGGATGACGCAATGAGAGGAGAAAGGTAGGTATGAGAGACCCTACAAATCCAGAGAAGTAGACCCAACTAGGAATCTGGTACTTCAGTCTTCATCCAGATAGCTGATTTAAAAATGTTTCCCTGGGACTCCCCTGGTAGTCCAAGGCTTAAGGCTCTGAACTTCCACTGCAGGGGCCACAGGTTTGATCCCTGGTCAGGGAACTAAGATCTCACATGCTGGGTGGTACAGTAAAAGAAAAAAAAGCAAAAATAAAAATATTCCCTTCTTTGGCATTTTCAAAGCACCATGCTCTGGCTCAGCTTCAACCACCAACTTTTCTTACCAAGTATCCATCCTAAGTCAGGCAACTTTCTTTATGGGCATCTCCAATGTCTCACGTCCATTCATAAAATGTGTATTGAGCCCCTACTACACATATGACATGTATGGATGTGAGAGTTGAACTGTGAAGAAGGCTGAGCACTGAGGAATTGATGCTTTTGAACTGTGGTTTTGGAGAAGACTCTTGAGAGTCCCTTGGACTGCAAGGAGATCCAACCAGTCCATTCTGAAGGAGATCAGCCCTGGGATTTCTTTGGAAGGAATGATGCTAAAGCTGAAAGTCCAGTACTTTGGCCACCTCATGCAAAGAGTTGACTCATTGGAAAAGACTCTGATGCTGGGAGGGATTGTGGGCAGGAGGAGAAGGGGACGAAAGAGGATGAGATGGCTGGATGGCATCACTGACTCGATGGACGTGAGTCTAAGTGAACTCCGGGAGTTGGTGATGGACAGGGAGGCCTGGCGTGCTGCAATTCATGGGGTCACAAAGAGTCGGACACGACTGAGCGACTGAACTGAACTGAACTGAACTGAACTGACATATATGACATTGTCCAATATTTCGGAAATAAAAGGGAAAAAAAAGAGAGATAAATCCTATCTTGCAAAGGGTCTGATACAAAGTAGCATTTTTCAGTCTACAAGTACTGATCCATTTGTAGGTCATGGAATACATTTATAGGCTGTGAACAGAATCTTCATTTAATGAAATGATGGTAGATTGCTACAGTCATGGCCCTCCATTTCTTCCTGCCTCTATGTGACACATTGGCCAGTGGAACAGCAGCAAGCATGACATAAACAATGACTTTAAAATTGTTTAAGCTTTGGGACTTGCCCTCTCCTGCTGCCATTGGGAACTCTGAGATGATCACTGTGTGAATGAACCTGGATCAGCCTGTGCAAGAACCAAAATACATGCCTCAGTTGCCTGTTCCCCAGACTGCAAACCTGATGTGTGAGCAAAGCCCACCCAGAACCAAGCAGCCTCTCACCAGCCAACCCACTAGCTGACTACAGATGTATGAGTGGGCCCGGCTGAGATCAGCTGAGCTCTGCCCAGTGCAGAAGAGGGCTTTTCAACCATTACTGACGTATGAGGCCAGATAATTCTTTGTTTGGGGGCTGTTCTGCACAGATGTTTAGCAGCATTTCTGGCCTTCACCCACTAAATGCCAGCAACATCCACCACCACAGTGATAAAAATCAAAAATATCTTGACTCAACCATGTGCCCCCAAAAGGCAAAGTCACTCCCAATTGAGATCTACTGGCCTAGGAAAAAAAACACCCAACAAAATCATGAGCAAATTACACTATTGGTGTTTTAAGCCATTCAGTTTTGGGTCCATGATACAACCAAAACCATCTGGTAAAGAAATATACTAGAATAGGATAGATTAAGAAACACGTCACTCAGTAAAGGTGAGTGCTATATTATAGAACAATGTCATGTGTGCACCAGTCCGTAATGTAAATTTTATTTCTTGCTATAAGCTGGAGTCAAAAAGAGTTCAAAATCCTGTGGCTTAGAAAGGAAAGCACATGGAGCTGGGTTCTTGCTCCAGCTCTGATACCTAAGGGAGATAAAAATGTCTGACACTTGCAGGCTATTTCCTCCATTTGGAGACCCCTGGCCTTCCTGCTTGTTACCTTCTCATGATACCTAACGACTGAGCAATAGCAGGTGTTTGTACTAAATATTCTGAGTCTTAGACTTCTCATCTGATCAAACCAGCCTGTCTCAAGTTTACTTATGAGAGCTAAATATATGAAAATAGATTGCAAACGACACAGAGCCACAGACATGTTTATTAATGCCGTCGTCGGCTTGCTTTCTGTTTGTCTTAGCTTGTCTTTTCATGCTCTGAGTGTCCTCCACCTCCCAGCTTCTAGTCAGACTTCAACCATGATTCCAGCTACGCAGCTCAGGACCTTGCTCTGGCAAGCATTCCTTCCTTGGTCATTCGTGGAATCCTTCTCGCACTTATTAAATGTACCACATGCTTACTTATCAAATGTTACTTGACACTTACTACTAATTCCCACTTAGCACTCAGCTCCATCCTGTTTTGTTCACATGTGGTACATGTTTTCATTTCTCTCTCCACCTAGTAAGTCTTCAACCTTCCTGAGGGTGAGAACCACCTTACGTCCTTACTGGCATTTCCGACCATGGTAGCCCATTCTCCTGGACACACGACAGGTCTTCAGAAGGACTTAGCTTCCTGATTCTCATTCAAAAGGCTTGGTGCTCACTTCCTTTCCACTTAGTTAATTCTATATATTCAGAAGACCATGATCTCCTCCATAAATTAGCCTCCCCTCTGTCGGTTTCTCAGATGCTCAGTCGAGTCCAACTCTTTGCGACCCCATGGACCTTAGCCTGCCAGGCTCCTCTGTCCATGGAATTCTCTAGGCAAGAATACTGGAGTGGGTTCTAGGGTTTGAGCCACCACCCAGATCCACCTGTGTGATTCATACTGGTGATCAGGAGCAGAATAATAGCCCCATGCTGACTCTTCAGGGTATCACCAGATAAACCTTTTCCTAAGAGGAATATCACCCACCAGGAAAGCAGCGGCTGCCTGTGATAACTGTGCTTTTCAGCTAAAGAGGGCCTGGGGCACCTGACCTCCTCCTTGGCTGCAAGCCCTGAGACAGGTTATTAGCAGCACAGCAGCTTCGTCCCCGGTAGAGCTGGGATAGAGCCTCCGCTTCTCATCTGGTTAATTACTACTCTTCCTGCAGGAAGCACCCCAGGCTAGAAGGGCACTTTTGGTGGGGAGCATCCTTATTGCTATTGGGCTCTCTGAGGCTGTGCCTGGCTTTATTCTCAGAAACACTATTTTCTGCTTTCTCTTGTCCCCCCAGGAAACAGCCCTGCTGGTCCAGCATGGAGAGTCTAGGCTAAGAGGAGGATTTACTGTTTGTTGGTAGATTATTAACAAGCACAGTCTGTTAATGCTCTCTGATTGACTTCTGGATGCGTTCTCCCTTCTGGACTGTTGGAACTCAGCTGCAGAGGCAGGTATGAGGAGACAAAACGTGTACATGATTCCTTACCCCAAAGGCAGCTAGAAAAAGGCATAGGAATTTATCAGATGAAGGCCCAGGTGGGAAAGGCCAAGCTGACTCTACCTTCCCTGGAAATCACATATCCTGAAGACACAGTCTGGTTAGGAAGAAAGAATATTGGGCTTGGGGCCTGAATATCTAAGTTTGAAGGCTACTTGTTTCCAGTAACTGATTTGTTTCCAAGGTGCTCTGACATTGGGGATCTCACTTCAGCCTTTGGAACCTGTTTTGTCCTCCAGTAAATAAGGACTGTGACAGTCTCACACTCGGGGGGGTTGAGAAGCTTATGTGAAATGCTCCCTAGAAAATTCTGAGAAAATAGGATTCCTTGTCAATACATAAATGGAATTAGAGCGCAATGGAAAACAGGACACATTGGATCTCAATGGCAATTAGACACAATGAGACTAGGCTGTTTCCACGACTGGTCATTCTAAGACAGTTAGGCAAACAGGACTCTTTTCTCTCGCCCTCTATACTGAGGTTCGTGCTACCAAATATGCCAACTCTTGTAACAAAATCAGAACGTAGTTTTGTTTTCTTTGCAAATGGTAGCTAAAAGCCACTCTTGATTTCGCTCAATTATTTAATTTGCCGTGGAAGACATTAAGTGAGAGGAAAATACCTTTCAATAGAGAGGGCTTAAAATAAAGACTGATCCGTTAAAAACATTATACGCCTATGTGGCAGTTTACAGTTTACAAAAGAGTCACATTTCTCCACCCCCGGAGGCAACATGACTGGACTTGGCAGAGACAGCGCTAGAATTCATTCACTTAACAAACAAATCCTCACTGAGCACCCGCCGTGTGCAGAAGGGCCCTCGGGAGACAGCGTGGAAGGTGGGAAGCACCATTCATCTTCCTGGAACTTACGTACCCCTGAGAGACGGTCCAGGAAGAAGTTAAAAACATGAAAATAGGACTCGAGGTGCTGTGAGGAAAATAAAACAGGAAAATAATGCCGACATTATAGAGGCACCATTTTAGAAAGGACGGTTAGGGAGGGGATTTCGGAGGCACTGCCATTTGAAGAGACATTTTAACGAAGGAAAGGATATATATATATGGATTTCTGGGTATATTTGGATTTCAATTCCATAATGAAAGTAAGTGCAAAGGCCCTGAGGTAAGAATATACTTTGAATATTTGAAAAACAACACAGCTTAGACCTCCCCTGTTCAGATTAAATTCTTTCTCAGGATCCTTTCCAGAATTTTGTGTCTTCCTAACAGAGGAGCAATCTTTTAATTATTATTTATTCACTCACTGTGGGTAAAACAGCAACCATATAAACTTTGCGTTCAAATGGAGTGAAATTTCCAGTCAAAGCTGGCTGAGTTCAGGACATCAGCTGTTTCAGATAAGGCTTCCTGAACTCTGCAAGAGCATTTGGGATTGGTTATTCCAATCAGCCTGCCTGAGATCTCAAGGCTCCCTGTTTATCTTCAGAGTAAAGTGAGATGAAGTGCTTGGTCCTATAATTGCTGGGGTAGAAGGAGCCACAGAGTGCTTCATCCGTACCCCGCAGGACTCCTGAAAAATTATCAGCGGAGAAAGAGTTGGCTGGAGAACTGAGAGTTGGAAGGGAACAAAATGGATAGGTTTTGCTGAATGTGGGGGGAAAGGACATATACTTTATAGTTGTTTTTCTCTGTAGATGCCGATCCAAACCAGACAATGAAATCCACTTGCACAGCCCAATCCTCTCTGCGTATGGGGTTGAGAGCTTCATAAACAGCCATGTCTGCTTCCCAGGGAAAATGGAGTTGGAGCTCCCCTTGCTTTTGTCTGCTGCCTGAGTCACTAGCTCAGTGCCATTGGGCAGCAGAGGAATGAAAATAGCATCTTTGTAACTGTTTTATGCTAAGTTAGTTAACGGGGACCCTCCTATTTTCTTCATGTTCCATTTTAGAGGGAAAACAGTCGCACGTATGAGACTCTATTTAGTTTTTCTTTGGGGAACCCAGAGGCAACGCTGGATGTGCTGACTCAGAGTCCCTGCGTCTGCCATGGCTCTGAGTGATAGCAGGAAGGGGGGCCAGACCAGAGAGAAAAGGAGACAGAGGAACAGATCTCACCTCTTGGCTGGCTTCTGGTGAATTGCTCTGGTTCTGTACTCATCCTTAATTGCCACGCCCAGCCAATCAGCGCAGTGACTTACATGTCCACACAGAAATTTTGGAAAGCTGACCAACTCATAATTTTCTTTTTGTTAGAATCTTCCCATTGTCAAATTTCTGTGAATTACGGCTCTCTGATCCTTGAGCAACACACTCCCCAGGCTACACCTCCTTCTTACTAACGCCTCTTTTTCTTCCATCCTGGTACCCCCTTTTGCCATTATCTCTGTTTATATAGAGAGGCAGAAACGTAGGCCATCTGAACACACTCTTGAAGCAGACTGAATTACTCATTCAGACCACTGAGAAGCGCTTTCAGGAACTCAGGTCCTGAACGCCCTTTCTTCCACCCAGGTGTGGAAGACACAGATTCGCTCACAAGAGTGATGGCTGGATGAATTTTCCCGCAAGATATGTTCATCCACCATCACCTTTCAACTAGGAGTGATCAATTATCCATTAACTTAGATATAGTAGCTCTTCTGGGAAAATGGGAAATTTGAGTTCTAATCCGGGCTTTCCACGGGTGAGTCATGTCTTCATCTGGGCTGTCTGTTGTCTCATTTGTAAAAGAAGGGCGTTTGGAGCAAATCCTCAGAGCCACAGTCTCTGCCGGGGAGCCCGTGGCCTTCTGCTCTCACTTCAGCCACCTTTATCACCCTTAATCGTGGACCTCCACTGGGATTTTGTGAATATCTCTAAGGAGTTTCATTGCTGCTGCTGCTGCTGCTAAGTCACTCCAGTCGTGTCCGACTCTGTGCGGCCCCATAGAAGGCAGCCCACCAGTCTCCAAAGTCCCTGCGATTCTCCAGGCAAGAACACTGGAGTGGGTTGCCATTTCCTTCTCCAATGCATGAAAGTGAAAAGTGAAAGTGAAGTCACTCAGTTGTGTCCAACTCTTAGCGACCCCATGGACTGCAGCCCACCAGGCTCCTCCATCCATGGGATTTTCCAGGCAAGAGTACTGGAGTGGGGGGCCACTGAGTTTGAAAACCGCTGGGCTAGATAAGGGCTAAGCTGCAGTGTGAGGAGGCAGCTCCTGAGGGCACATGGAGGACAAACTGATTTCAGTACAAGCTGCTCTCTTAGTACAGATAGAAAGAAAGAAATTTAGTCGCTCAGTCGTGTCCGACTCCTTGAGACTCCATGGACTGTAGCCCGCCAGGCTCCTCTGTCCCTGAGATTCTCCAGGCAAGAGTACTGGAGTGGGTTGCCATTTCCTTCCCCAGGGTACTTCCCGACCCAGGAATTGAACCCAGGTCTCCTGCACTGCAGGCAGATTCTTTACCAACCGAGCTACTAGGGAAGTACGGGTATAGGTAATGGTAATGTTCTCAAAGTGCGGCCCCTGATCCAGCAGCTCTGGTCACCTGGAAACTTGATAGAAATGCAAACTCCTGAACCAGGTCCCAGACTGACTGAATCAGAAGCCCTGGGGGTGGGGAGGGGACCCTTCGGTCCTTCATGATTCTGACAGATGCTAAACTTCAAAAACTGCTGCAGAAGAATGAACTTAACCCCTTTGCCAGAAGCTGTACCATCCCCCTTCCCATCACTTTACCCTTAAACGTTTTCAAGGCCACCGAAGGCACACACTCCCAACTCCTGGAAGCATGCCAGCTCGGCTTGGCTTCCAAAGGTAAGATGCTAGAATCAGGAACGCAGGCCCATAGGGCTAACAAGGCTGGAGGAAGGACTTTGGAATCACCGCAAAGCAAAGGACTGATTCCTCTCTGCAGCTGCCTCGGGATACCAGAGCTCCCCCAGAGGAGGTGCCTCGCTTATTAACATCGTAACTCAAGCAAGTTGCCTGGAGTCACCGCACACGGAAAATTGCCTTCTGCAAAGTGTTGAAGCTGCAAAGTCACCAGCTGAGTCGATAGACTTTTATTTTAACGATGTTTGTGATCAATATTTAAACAGGATTGACCGAGCCTGCTGCTAGAGTACCTCTCTCCTTCCAGCTGCTTGTGAGAGAGAAAACATTTACTGGGGGTGGGGAGAGGGGGGCATTTACAGTGGTTATACCAAGCGGGAACATGGGGGCGTGGTACAGGGCGGGAGTGCCATAGGGTACATTAGCATCAAGCGCTAATGGGTCTGCAGGCTCTGAGGGCCAAAGGGGTTTCTGTTCAGAATTTCTGGGCAGATTAGCAGAGAATTAGAGGAGAATTTATGGAAAGACTAGGTCACTAGTAGTATAATCTTTAGAGTAATAAGAGATTTTCTTGGAAATAGTCATAGTACATTTAATCTTGAATGTATTAAAACCCAACAGTTTATAGCTAAGAATCTAGTTCTGGGCTCAGTCAGCTAAAGCGTAACCCTGCCTACTGTGTTTCCACAGTCATCTTCATTAGCATCTCTGAGTTACATTTTTTTCCATCCATAAAAGGATTCCTCTTGAAATTTTAAAATATAAATGTTGCTGTTGCTAAGTCATGTCTGACTCTTTGTGACCCCATGGACTGCAGCACACCAGGCTTCCTTATCCTGCACAATCTCCCAGAATTTGTTCAAACTCATGTTCACTGAGTCAGTGATACCATCCAACCATCTCATCCTCTGTCACCCACTTCTCCTCCTGCCCTTAATCTTTCCCAGCATCAGGGTCTTTTCCAATGAGTTGGCCCTTTGCATCAGGTAGTCAACTTGTTGGAGCTTCAGCTTCAGCAACAGTCCTTCCAATGAATATTCAGGGTTGATTTCCTCTACAATTGACTAGTTTGGTCTCTTTGTTGTCCAAGGGACTCTCAGGAGTCTTCTCCAGCACCATATTTTGAAAGTATCAATTTTTCAGTGCTCAGCCTTCTTTATGGTCCAGCTCTCACATCAGTACATGACTACTGGAAAAACCATAGCTTTGACTAGATGGACCTTTATTGGCAAAGTGATATCTCTGCTTTTTAATACTCTATCTAGGTTTGTCATAGTTTTTCTTCCAAGCAGTAAGCATCTTTTAATTTCATGGCTGCAGTCATTGTCCAGAGTAATTTTGGAGCCCAAGAAAATAAAATATGTCACTATTTCCAATAAGAGTGGCAAAGTATAAATGAGATGATGTAAAGCAGTTGAAATACTGGCTCCCCAGAACAAGCATTCAAAAAGCATTAGGAAATTATTGGTAGACCTGGAACTTAAGACCCAGATCTATTTGTCTCTGACAGTATAATTTCAGAGGCTTATTGATGTACAAAATTAGATACCATGTTAGGATGAAGATTAATTAAGTGATAGGTTATATAATGGACATTGTGGGAATCAGCGAACTAAAATGGGCTGGAATGGGTAAGTCTAACTCAGATGACCATTATATGTACTACTGTGGATAGGAATCTCTTAGAGAAATGGAGTAGCCATCATAGTCAACAAAAGAGTCCAAAATGCAGTACTTGGATGCAATCTCAAAACTGAAAGAATGATCTCTTTTCATTTCCAAGGCAAACCATTCAATATCACAGTAATCCAAGCCTATGCCCCAACCAGTAACCCTGAAGAAGCTCAATTTGAACGGTTCTAAGAAGACCTACAAGACTTTTTAGAACTAACACCCAAAAAAGATGTCCTTCTCATTATAGGGGACTGGAATGAAAAGTAGGAAGTCGAGAAACACCTGGAGTAACTGGCGAATTTGGCCTTGGAATACGGAATGAAGCAGGACAAAGGCTAATAGAGTTTTGCCAAGAGAACACACTGGTCATAGCAAACACCATCTTCCAGCAACACAAGAGAAGACTCTACACATGGACATGACCAGATGGTCAACAATGAAATCAGATTGATTATATTCTTTGCAGCCAAAGATGGAGAAGCTCAATACAGTCAGCAAAAACAAGACCAGGAGCTGACTGTGGCTCAGATCATGAACTCCTTATTGCCAAATTCAGACTTAAATTGAAGAAAATAGGGGAAACCACTAGACCATTCAGGTATGACCTAAATCAAGTCCCTTATGATTATACAGTGGAAGTGAGAAATAGATTTAAGGGACTAGATCTGATAGCTAGAGTACCTGCTGAACTATGGACGGAGGTTCGTGACATTGTACAGGAGACAGGGATCAAGGCCATCCCCATGGAAAAGAAATGCAAAAAACCAAAATGACTGTCTGGGGAGCCCTTACAAATATCTGTGAAAAGCAAAGGAGACAAGGAAAGATTTAAGCATCTGAATGCAGAGTTCCAACGAATAGCAAGGAAAGGTAAGAAAGACTTCCTCAGTGATCAATGCAAAGAAATAGAGGAAAAGAACAGAATGAGAAAGACTAGAGATCTCTTCAAGAAAATTAGAGATACCAAGGGAATATTTCAGGCAAAGATGGGCTCAGTAAAGGACAGAAATGGTATGGACCTAACAGAAGCAGAAGATATTAAGAAGACGTGGCAAGAATACACAGAAGAACTGTACAAAAAAGATCTTCAAGACCAAGATAATCACAATGGTGTGATCACTCACCTAGAGCCAGACATCCTGGAATGTGAAGTCAAGTGGGCCTTAGAAAGCATCACAATGAACAAAGCTAGTGGAGGTGATGGCATTCCAGTTGAGCTGTTTCAAATCCTGAAAAATGATGCTGTGAAAGTGCTGCACTCAATATGCCAGCAAATTTGGAAAACTCAGCAGTGGCCGCAGGACTGGAAAAGGTCAGTTTTCACTCCAGTCCCAAAGAAAGGCAATGTCAAAGAATGCTCAAACTACCGCGCAGTTGCACTCATCTCACATGCTAGTAAAGTAATGCTCAAAATTTTCCAAGCCAGGCTTCAGCAGTACGTGAACTTCCAGATGTTCAAGCTGGTTTTAGAAAAGGCAGAGGAACCAGAGATCAAATTGCCAACATCCTCTGGATCACAGAAAAAGCAAGAGAGTTCCAGAAAAAAAAACATCTGTTTCTGCTTTATTGACTATGCCAAAGCCTTTGACTGTGTGGATCACAGTAAACGGTGAAAAATTCTGAAAGAGATGGGAATACCAGACCACCTGACCTGCCTCTTGAGAGACCTGTATGCAGGTCAGGAAGCAACAGTTAGAACTGGACATGGAACAACAGACTGGTTCCAAATAGGAAAAGGAGTACATCAAGGCTGTATATTGTCACCCTGCTTATTTAACTTCTATGCAGAGTACATCATGAGAATCTGGGTTGGAAGAAGCACAAGCTGGAATCAAGATTGCTGGAATAAATATCAATAACCTCAGATATGAGGATGACACCACCCTTATAGCAGAAAGTGAAGAGGAGCTAAAAAGCCTCTTGATGAAAGTGAAAGAGGAGAGTGAAAAAGTTGGCTTAAAGCTCAGCATTCAGAAAACTAAGATCATGGCATGTGGTCCCATCACTTCATGGGAAATAGATGGGAAACAGGGGAAACAGTGTCAGACTTTATTTTAGGGGGCTCCAAAATCACTCTAGATGGTGATTGCAACCATGAAATTAAAAGACGCTTACTCCTTGGAAGGAAAGTTATGACCAACCTAGACAGCATATTAAAAAGCAGAGACATTACTTTGCCAACAAAGGTCTATCTAGTCAAGGCTATGGTTTTTCCAGTGGTCATGTATGGATGTGAGAGTTGGACTATAAAGAAAGCTGAGCACCGAAGAATTGATGCTTTTGAACTGTGGTGTTGGAGAAGACTCTTACGAGTCCCTTCAACTGTAAGGAGATCCAACCAGTCCATTCTAAAGGAAATCAGTCCTCTGTATTCATTGGAAGGACTGATACTAAAGCTGAAACTCCAGTACTTTGGCCACCTCATGTGAAGTGTTGACTCATTGGAAAAGAGTCTGATGCTGGGAGGGATTGGGGGCAGGAGGAGAAGGGGACAACCGAGGATGAGATGGCTGGATGGCATCACTGACTTGATGGACATGAGTTTGAGTGAATTCCAGGAGTTGGTGATGGACAGGGAGGCCTGGGGTGCTGCGATTCATGGGGTCACAAAGAGTGGGACATGACTGAGTGACTGAACTGAACTGAACTGAGGGTATATAGTGTAATCTCTATTAAAGGAAGGTGGATAAACCAGAAATGGGTCAGGAAATCAGGCAAAACTATTGGGGGAGATGAAACTTGAGTAAAACCCATAAAGGTAAAGAGAATAATTGAGAAAGTCACTGGGAGAACAGAATACGTGAACATATCACAGGCAGATCTGATGCTGGGAGGGACCTCTTGAATTAGAGGTGCTTCTGCCCTTGTCAATACAGAGCAAGAGTTAAGTACCCAGTGAGTCAGGTACACAGGAAATGTGTGGACTCGGGAGATGAGACTAGAAGTCTGCTTCCCAAGGATCGGCGGTAAAGAGGAGCCCGTTTTGGCAGCTGCACAGAGAAAATTAGTAGGCATGATAGGGTGACCAATGTGTACCAGCTTTTCTGGCACTTTCTCACCTTAGTACTAAATGTCCCCAGTACCAGAAACCCTCAGCTTTTGGAAAACCAGGATGGTTGGTCACTTTATAATGAAGATGATCAGCAGTACATGGTTTCCCAAAGCTGAAGAAAGCAGTTCCACAGAGGAGAGAGCGGCTCGTGGCATCAGATACAAGAGAGAGGACCTGGAAATTCCCTACTGGACTGAGCAATCCAGAGGTCCCTGGGGACAGAGGAAGGGATGCGGTGATGTCCTGATGTAGGTTCTGGGCTTGACTTTCTGTACCATGCAAAGTCATCGTGGTTACTGCCTTTCAGCCCAGGAATGTCTGGATGAGAGACATCTCTTAAGAATTTGATTAGTCTCAGGACTTTTGTGGAGCACAAGAAAAATGACTCACAAGCACACAGCCCCCGGAGTGCAGTGTGTGGAGCTTGTGTGGTCAGCATTGCTTACCTCTGGTGCAGACAGCGAGGAGTTCAGCAGGCTGGTCTCTGGTGCTGAGTTCCTAATGATTCTGACGTGACATGGATGGTCAAATGACTGACTTTCCCACTGATCCTGGGAGCTTGAGATGTGAATGACACATTGGGCCACCCCCGCGGCTGCCTGTGAGAAGTCTGACTTTGTTCAGATAAGCTGCTCCAGACAACCTCTCCCTTGCCTTCTCCATCACCCTGTGTTTCAGGCTGTCTCTGTTTTCCTTGTGAAAACCCATACCTTCTCTTGGCTTCTTTCCTCCCCTCCATCCCTTTTTACTTGCCTTCTTTCCACCCCTCAGCTTTCTCCCCTTCTTCCTTTTCACCTTTTTCTCAGTTGTCTCCCTCGCCTGTCTCTTGCTTCTTCTGGTTTATTTCTTTGAGTCCTTTTTTGTGTTTAGCTGGGACTTGGCAGGAAGAGGGCCCCCATAAGCATTAAGATTCTTTCTTTTAAATTGTGGGCTGGAATCCAAAAGTCCTCTTAGCCCATCCCAGGGTCTCAGAGTCATATCTCCTCCGGTCGTGGCCCAGAGAATCAGCTAAATCAATGGTCAGCGATGTCTCCCTTTAACTGGCCTCCTTAAGACAGGGCTGCTGGGACAGGCCACACTGCAGGAGACAGGGAACTCCTCCACTTTCTAACAGAATAATTTTTCCCAAGGTGCGGGGAATCTGCATCTCCTAGCTTTAGCTTCTCAGACCCTTCTATTGTGGAGACTGAAGGACCGTATTTCAGGGACGCAAAACAGACGCCTATAGAAGATGGGCTGATTTTAGTTACTATCTGAAGGGTTGAACTGAAGCCAGCATGGATTATTTTAAAAGCACAGATATATTTTTAAAGTCAAATCAGTCTGGTTCTTATTAAAGTTGACTGTCTTCATGTGGGTAGGAGTAGGCTGGGGATGTGGATATGTGTCTAGATGTTTTCATCCTTCTTAAATCCTGTGAAATCACCTCTCCACTAATGTATAGGATCAACTTTTAGGCTTTAGATCTGTCTCCTCAGAAACCACAGTGCTGACTTTGAGGGTCTAAGCTCAGACACACTCTGCTTCTCCTTAGAAGTCTCAGGGAATGTCTTGGGGGTGTGTTTGAAGAGGGATTGCAAGTTTCCCAGTGTGTTTCTTGTTAGATCAGAGATTCAAAAAAAAAAATAAAATAAAAACTGAAACAAAAATTTGATTTGGTTTGCAACACACATTGTGCTAACAAGCCACACATGCTGCCATTTACGCAGAGTAATTCTGTCCGGATTGCTTTTATAGCATCGCTTTCCCTCCACTCACCACACAGACTATCCAGACACCCTCCTAAAGCATTTGTGTCTGTGTGTCTATACATGTCAACAAACTACAAAATTATAAGTGTGTGTATACATATACATAAGTTCACTGGGGGAAAATGTATTTTAAGTGTTTTGTACAATCAAACAGATTTAAGTTTCTTTTTTATTTTTTCCTGCCCATGTAAATTCTTGATTATGTACATGCGTGGCCCTTTTCCCAGTGAAAGGCATTTTTCACAGTAAGTTAATCCCAGCTCACAGGTTTTACTTGCTCACTGTCTCTCACACATACAATCTCTTTGGTATGTAATCACACCTTAGTCTTCTCCATCTTGACAAAACCTTCACTGCAACTTTTAGAAATACTGCAATTCCTGATCTTCCGTCTCTGAAACTCAAAACCCATTTCCTCTTTCTTCTTGCTGCTGCCTGTGTGTACCCCTGAAATTCAGGCTTATCCTGGCTTCCTTTCTGCTGCTGCTGCTGCTGCTAAGTCGCTTCAGTCGTGTCCGACTCTGTGTGACCCCATAGACGGCAGCCCACCAGGCTCCCTCGTCCCTAGGATTCTCCAGGCAAGAACACTGGAGTGGGTTGCCATTTCCTTCTCTAATGCATGAAAGTGAAAAGTGAAAGTGAAGTCGCTCAGTCGTGTCCAACCCTCAGTGACCCCATGGACTGCAGCCTTCCAGGCTCCTCCGTCCATGGGATTTTCCAGGGAAGAGTACTAGAGTGGGGTGCCATTGCCTTCTCCAGGCTTCCTTTCTACCTGTCATCCTTTCCTTGGAGAATCTTTATCCTTGAGGACTTTGGCCAAACACAGCATGACAACGGTTCTGAGATCTGCATTCTGACCTTAAGCTTGACCTTTCCTCTGTGGTTTATGTTCACCTTTTGATCGACACACAGGATTTTTTTAACTGAAATTTTCCCCCAAAGTACTGTCTAAAATCAAGCCTAATATGTTTTCCTTTCAACCTGTTTTCATCCTGTATGTATCACATTCTAAATTTATTAAAACCACATCATCACCATTTTACTCATCTCTTCCAAAATTCTCGCCAGTCCCTGAGGATTGACTTTGCTCACCAATGATCCTTCCTCTTGCTCACCAATCCCAGTCAATTGTCCTAATCAATACCTACCTAGATTTGTGTAACAGAGGCTTTGTTTTTTCCTCTGCCCCGGTGTCTCCTATCTTCCACTCCAAACACTATATTACCGACAAAATTTTCTGCAGTGTCATTTCAGCATCCGAATCCTTGCTTCACATCCTTATCACCAACTGGGTCACGTACAAACTCAGAGCTCTCTCTTTCCGAGACCTGGCTTCATCCTTGATCTTGCCAGTGATCTTTGTTTCCTTAGAATGCATTCGCCACTCACCATACCTTTTCACTTCTCAGGTATCCACTAGCGATCTCCTTAGAACAAGCTTCTCTTACTCAACCATCCAAATTCCTCATTTCCTAATGGGATTAATTCAACCCTCTCTACCCAGATGAAGCTTTCCCAGAGCATGTCTTTCCTTCAGTGCAATGAGTTAGCATTCCCCTAACATGTTTATTGGGACACATACTCATCCATTTATGCATTATGTTATTTTTTCCCAGTTTCCTCATCTCTTGTTTCCTTAAATGCATATTTAGCAACTTACTAAATCAGACCTTGTAACATCCTCAGAGTCGAGTATAGTACCTTGAAAATAAGAGATATAAACATGAATAATTATATACCACATCTTCTTTATCCATTCATCTGCCAGTGGACACAGGTTGCTTCCATGTCTTGGCAGTTGTAAACAGAACTGCTATGAGCATTGAAGGACATGTATGCTTTTGAATTAGAATTTTATCCAGATATGTGTCCAGGAGTGGGATTTGTGGATCATGTGATAACTCTGTCGTTAGTCCTTTAAAGAACCTCCAGACTGTTCTCCATGGTGACTATGCAGACAATGGAATCTTACTCAGCTATAAAATATCAAACAATGGCATTTGCATCAACAAGGATGGACATAGAAATCATCATATTAGGAGAAATAAGTCAAAGACAAATGTCATATAATATTATTTATGCATGGAATCCCCAAAATAAATGATGCAAATGAACTTATTTACAAAACAGAAATAGACTCACAGTCATAGTAAACAAACTTATAGTTACCAAAGGGGAAAGTGGGTGCATATGTAGTTGCTTCCATTGTGTTCGACTCTTTGTGACGCTATGGACTGTAGTCAGCCAGGCTCCTCCATCCGCGGTATTATCCAGGCAAAAATACTGGAGTGGGTTGTTGTGCAGTCCTCCAGAAGATCGTCCTAACACAGGGATCAAACCTGCATCTCTTACCTCTCCTGCACTGGCTGGACAAGATCGTTACTACTAGCACCACCTGGGAAAGGGGAAAAACTATGAGTATGAGATTAATTTACACACAACACTATATATAAAATAGATAAACAGCAAGAACATACTGTACAAAACATGGAGCTATACTCAATATCCTGTAATAACCTAATAAAAATGGAAACAAATCAGAAAAGTAAATATATGTACACACACATATATATATTATCAGTACCGTTCAGTTGCTCAGTCCTGTCTGACTTTTTGCAACCCCATGAACTGCAACACGCCAGGCCTCCCTGTCCATCACCCGGTGTTTACTCAAACTCATGTCCATTGAATCGGTGTTGCCATCCAACCATCTCATCCTCTGTCGTCCCCTTCTCCTCCTGCCCTCAATCTTGCCCAGCTTCAGGGTCTTTTCAAATGAGTCAGTTCTTTACATCCAGCGGCCAAAGTATTGGAGTTTCACCTTCAGCACCAGTCCTTCCAATGAATATTCAGGACTGATTTCTTTTAGGATGGACTGGTTGGATCTCCTTGCAGTCCAAGGGACTCTCAAGAGTCTTCTCCAACACCACGGTTCAAAAGCATCAATTCTTTGGCACTCAGCTTTCTTTATAGTCCAACTCTCACATCCATACATGACTACTGGAAAAACCATAGCTTTGACTAGACGACACTTGTTGGCAAAGTAATGTCTCTGCTTTTTAATATGCTGTCTAGGTTGGTCATAACTTTTCTTCCAAGGAGTAAGCATCTTTTAATTTCATGGCTGCGGTCACCATCTGCAGTAATTTTGGAGCTCCAAAAAAATAAAGTCTGACACTGTTTCCACTGTTTCCCCATCTATTTCCCATGAAGTGATGGGACCAGATGCCATGATCTTAGCTTTCTGAATATTGAGCTTTAAACCAACTTTTCCACTCTCCTCTTTCACTTTCATCAAGAGGCTCTTTAGTTTCTCTTCACTTTCTGCCATAAGGGTGGTGTCATCTGCATATCTGAGGTTATTGATATATCTCCCAGCAATCTTGATTCCAGCTTGTGCTTCATCCAGCCCAGCATTTTGTATGATGTACTCTGCATATAAATTAAATAAGCAGGATAACAATATACAGCCTTGACGTACTCCTTTTCCTATTTGTAACCAGTCTGCTGTTCCATGTCCAGTTCTAACTGTTGCTTGCTGACCTGTATGCAGATTTCTCAGGAGGCAGGCCAGTTGGCTTGGTATTCCCATATCTTGAAGAATTTTCCACAGTTGGTTGTGATCCACATAGTCAAAGGCTTTGGTGTAACAATGAAGCAGAAGTAGATGTTTTTCTGGAACTCTCTTGCTTTTTTGATGATCTAATGGATGTTGGCACTTTGATCTCTGTTTTCTCTGCCTTTTCTAAATCCAGCTTGAACATCTGGAAGTTCAAATTTCACATACTGTTGAAACCTTGCTTGAAGAATTTTGAGCATTACTTTGCTAGCATATGAGATGAGTACAATTGTGCAGTAGTTTGAGCATTCTTTAACATTTGCCTTTCTTTGGGATTGGAGTGAAAGCTGACGTTTTCCAGTCCTGTGGCCACTGCTGAGTTTCCCAAATTTGCTGGCATATTGAGTGCAGCACCTTAACAGCATCATCTTTTAGGATTTGAAATAACTCAACTGGAATTCCATCACCTCCACTAACTTTGTTCATAGTGATGCTTCCTAAGGCCCACTTGCCTTTGTATTTCAGGATATCTGGTTCTAGGTGAGTGATCATACCATCGTGATTATCTGGGTCATGAAGATCTTTTTTGTACAGTTCTTCTGTGTATTCTTGCCACCTCTTCTTAATATCTTCTGCTTCTGTTAGGGCCATACCATTTCTGTCCTTTATTGTGTCCATCCTTGCATGAAATGTTCTCTTGGCACACACACACACATATATATATAACTAAATCACCTTTCTGTACACCAGAAACTAACACTGCATTGTTAATTATATTCCAATTTAAAAACTTAAAAGACAACAACAACAAATGACTATTGAATGGACTGGTCATATTTTGGAAGAGAGTGCTGCATTAATATTCAAGTGACAAAAATTCAACTCAAACTGACTTAAGTATTAATAGATGGGGAATTTATTGTCTAACATATAAGACAGGTCCAGAGGTAAAGATGGTCCATGACAGAGTTGGACTAGGGGCTCAACAGAGCTAGGCTACCAACTTTCACCCATGACTCCATTCTCCTTCGTGTTGGTCTTACTCTCAGGCAGGACTTCTCTGTGAGTGATCCCCACCAACTCCAGGCTTCTGACTTTCCAGCTCCCATGCTATCAGAAAGAAAATTTCTCTTTGAAATGATCAGCCTGGAATTAATTTTTATTGAACTCACCTAGTTGTGCACCCATCTGTAAACTATTCATCATGGACTACAAACTGGGAACTGTGCTGATCAGGCAGGGCTAGTTCGCGCATCCATCCCTGAGTCCACTGATAAGGTGAGGACACTTGATGCTCAGCCTGGACAAGTCTGGGTCATTTGCTACTCCTGATGCCACCACTCAACTGGCAGGGAGTAAGGAAAGGGTTTTCTTCAAGCCAATCATGGTTTTGTTGTCAGAAGAAAGGAGAAGAACAAAGATGTTAGACAGGTAAAAACAACCAATTATCGTTATAGGCAATAATTCTCCCCTTATCTCTGTATGATAAGGCTGAGTACCTTGGAAAGGGGGAATTGGATTCAAGGGTGGACAGTTGAGGACTGGTGGTTTAGTCGCTAAGTCATGTCCAATTCTTGCGACCCCCATGAACTGCAGCCTGCCAGGTTCCTCTGTCCATGGGATTCTCCAGGCAAGAATACTGGAGTGGGTTGCCATTTCCTTCTCCAAACTGAAGATTAACCATGGGTTACTAAGTAATTTTACCTAGTCTCATTAAATGAAAGAAGATCTTGGCTCTGGGTAGAATTCTATTCTTCTTAAGGGTTCTGCTTCCCTATCAAATTTGCCTTCATTCATTTTCCACAGCATAAAGAAACCAATTCAGCTAGATACTAAAATGTGGTCAAATTTCATTGTAATCCCAGAATTAGAAAGAAAACATGAAATAAATTAAATCAAGTTATACTATAGGATTTCTTACTTTAAAAAAAAAAATCCTTTCTTTGCAGATTTAAAAAAGGCTCAGGTGAGTTAGATCTGTAAAAAAAAAAAATAAAGCGGGGGGAGGGATAGCCTTACAATGTAATTAATATTTATTAAGTTTTTAATACAACAGACATCACTGAGGCGAAAGGCTCATTATCAGTTCAAATTTCCTTACATAAAACTTGACCTTTCCCTGCTGGGACACTTTCCAGCTTTCTGCAACAAAAAAATAGCACAATGTAATTCTTATGCCTGTGAAGTTGAGGAATTGATTTTGAAAGAGAGAAATAAATGCTTCTTTCTTTTCTACGCCTCTTTCTTTTTCTCCTTAACAGAATGAGCAAATTCATCGATTCTTCTCACGGAGTTCTCTAAGTCTTCTCTCTGTCGGTTTCTATATCATACTAATTTCAGAGAGCTTGGCCGGTGGCAAAACATCTGGGTTCCTGATTGGGTCACCAAAGTGGCCTGTTAAACACATTTCCGTTTTCTTGTCTCCAGTTGTTGGTAGTCTTTGCTCTCTTAGTGAAAACTAACCCCATGATTTCACATGGGTCTCCTTAATGACACCAGGAAGCAGAACGGTGACTTCTCATCTTAGAGAGAAGAGCTTATCCATGATTTTGTCAGCTTATCCCCAAATGAAACAGAAGAGCCTGTAGCCATGCGGCAGTGGTTCTCAAGTAAAGAGAAACAGAATTGTTCCTCTGTTCTGAGCAATAATCCCCACTCAGACAAGCAGAGTCCCACCCTGCCTGCATGGACAACCAGCAGACTTGAGAAAGATGTTCTTTGTTATGTTTGTGTTCCCCCTGAGCTAACTTGACTTGGAATCAGGTTAGGAGCTGACACGTGTGATTCCACAGCTTGACTTCTGTTGACACCATTCAGTGTAAGCGAACAGACTAATGAGTGATGAGGCAGCACGCACGGCTGCTTCTCGGGGCTGGGGCCATACTGTTCTCCCGGGGCGCCACCTGCTCACTGCTGGGCTTCACCCCCTGCTGTGTCGGGCTCTGTTACAATGGATGCTCACCTAACTGGCAGGATTGGAGCCTCCTGAGCCATCATTTCTGGACGCAATGCTTCTTTTCTGACTCTGTCTTGGGTTCTTCAGGGGGCTTTCATTCTTAACCATCCTCACTTCTTCCTCATGTCCATCTCTCAAGAGTCTTTCCCCTTCTGTCTATTTTCTGCCATCTCACCGATAATTGGATTTCCCATGCAGCGCTCACAGTAAAGAGTCCGCCTGCCAATGCAGGAGATATAAGAGACGCAGGTTCGATCCCCGGGTCAGGAATATCCCATGGAGAAGGGCATGGCAACCCACTCCAGTATTGTTGCCTGGAGAATCCCATGGACGGAGGAGCCTGGCGGATTACAGTGCATAGGATCACAAAGAATCGAACGTGGCTAAAGTGACTGAACACACACAGTGAGAATTAGAACCACGGGCCCGTTCTGGACCCAAGAGACACACACGAGCAGAAGTGAACTCTGGACCTCCATGCTTCATAAGGCTGGAATATTATTTCCTCATCAGCAAACTCCCTACCTCATATGATTGGTATGAAGATTAAAGAAATAAAAATATGAAAAATACTTGTAAAACTGTATGTGGCAAATAGGGAACACCCAATAAATATTCAATGTTTTTGTTACTGTCACCTCATTACCCCAACCTGAACTCTCCCAGATGCTTCTATTAACAAACTATTCTTCTTATTACTTTTTTCCCTCTTTTTTTTTCTTCTTATTACTTTTTAATTAAAAAAGAAAAAGAAAACCACCACTTTGAGGGATGCACCAATAGCCAACTGGCAAGCAAACTAGTGGATTTTTCTCAGCCAAAAAACTTCCTATCACACTCTACGGGGGCTGTGGACATGGGTTGTGTTTTTTCAACAAAAATTAACTCTATTTTTCTCCCTAAGGTACAACCATAATCTTCCTTTCTTCTCCCTTCCAATAATTTCATTCCAACCAAAACAGGAGAATAAAAGGCTTTATTTGGCAAGCATCTCTCTAGAGGAACCCTTGAAAGAAGGAGGTAGGAGAAAGAGGCTTCCATCTTTTAATTTTCAATGTGTGTGGCATCCCGCTCTGGTCATTGCAGCAAGGCTGGGAGAGCAACAGGCTTCTCTTGCTCCACCCTCTTTGATTTTCTCTCAACTGCCCTTCCCTCTCCACTCCATCTTTCTACAACCCAACACCCAACAAAATGAGGTTATTTGCATGAAATCAATACCATGATTCACACACAAAGCCCAGAAAAACCTGCTATGCAATTGTGTGAGTAATTTTTCATGAATCAGACTCCAAGTGCTTGCCAACAAGCTAAATTATCCTCTTGTTAAGTGTTATATATTTTTTTCTTTCCTCTTTCTTCTTTTCCGTGTACTTCTTAATATTGATAAGCTTCTCTTAGTTGAAGGGAGTCATTTGCATTTTTCTTTAGTTCTCTGTGTAGCAAGCACATCAAAGGACCTCATTGCCCCTGCTTTTCTATTTTTCCTTCTCAGCATCAGAACTATCTTTAACCCATACTCAGATTGAAAATATGGTGCCGTGTTTGAGGTAAAAGTGAAAACTGAGGTCTAAGAATCTGGATTTTTAGATCTAAAACCAAAAGTCATTAGAAAACTAGGCTTAACTTCTTATTTTTCAATCAGTTAACTAATTCACCACTAAGTAGTGGGCATTACCTGGGTTCCCAACCCTAATTCTAAGTACTTTGGTGACCAGAAGCTTAAATGGAAAAAGAATAGTTAGTACTGACAAAATGAAAGTGATTTGTGACCACTAGTATAAGGGGTGTAAGTATAAATTGTGTGGTATGGGGCCTTAGGGCTGCTGATAAGAGCAGGAGGGTATTTTGAGTGAGTTGGGAGGGGGTCATGAGATGAAGAAGACTAGGTTATCAGAGGAGGAGCTAATAGACCCAGAAATGGAGGATTTGGATGTCAGTAAGCAAGGGAAATCTTTCCAGGCAGAGAGAAGACTCATTACCTGTTAGTGATAATTGGGACAGTTGGACAGCGAGGATCTGCTTTCAAATGGCCTGACTCTCTCTGGTATATCCCACCTGCACTGCGGCATCTTACGTACACATGGGCTTCGTGTGTAAGTCAGGTTCCAAGTAGCTCAGGCTCAATGGCCAGGGAGGTAGCACGCTAGAAACGATCAAAGAGAGAATCCAGTTGAGAGCGGATTTCTTCTCAGCTCAGGTCGGTGAAGAGGCAACAGAGTCAGAAAGATAAGGAAGAGTGCCGTTTCAATTGTCGTATAATATAAAAGCACACTAACTGCACACACACACACACACACACATGCACAGTAATAATTGGAATCCTGATGTACACACAGTTTTCTAGTTTTATTCCCTTAATAAAGCATAAGCTTTCTGGCTATGCTGCTAATTAAATATTATTTAAAAATATGACTTAATGGCTGAATGATCTATCATATTGCTTTACCACAATCTATTTAAACCTTCTCCTATGATTGCCTGCTTATGTTATTTCCATTTTTTTCTCCATTACAAATAGTATTGTGATAAACACCCTTTACTATTAATCTTTGATAGCATTTCTAATGATTTATAAGACATATTACTAGAAGTAGTATTATTGAATCCCCAACTACGTGCAGTTTAAGTCTTTATAAATAGTTCTAAATCACTTTCCAGCAACATAGTACCCATTTTTATTCCCAGAAGCAGTGAAAAAAAAAAAGTACTGGTTTCACTAAAACCATCTAAACATGGAATGCTACACGTACTCCTTCCATTTAAAATTGTATATTATTTCATACAAAGAAATATATAATCATACATTTAATCTTATTTTATTTGAGTGTAAATATGCATATGATTTGAAACTAATATATGAAAGTTTTAAAGCATATGGACGTGTTAAAACCTGCCACCCAGGTTAAGAAAATATAATTAAGAGTGTAATCGGTCTATGTGCTTGTCCCCAACATATCCCACCCACATCCTCCCTGCAACTAAGAAATCAACATGATGTTGATTTCCAATTTAATTTACCTTATGTTCACACTTTGTAAATATGATACTGTATGCATTCTTCAGCAACTTGCTTTTTTTTTTAACTAATGTACTTCATTGCTATATATGAATTTCATCATATGAATGTATCATGGTTTATCCTCGCTCTTGTCAATGGATATTTGGGTTGCCCCTAGTTTGGATCTATTTATGGACAACACTGCTGTGAAGATTCTTCTTTGTCTCCTGGTATTTTCCATGGGTGAGAGTTTCTCCTGGGCAATGACACAATCTGGAGAGTGCACGGCCCCAGGGAGAAATGAGGCTCTCTGAAAGCACATGGGAATAGACAGACTTTTGGGAATGTTTCCAAATTTTTTATTTCTGTCCATATATCTCCCTTAAACCAATTCTTTCTAACCTCTCCTATTTAATAGCTCTTTTTCCACTTCACAAAAGTAAGGCATACCTTTCACTCATCCAGATTCTTGTTACGGTGCATTAAATTGAAGTATAAAAGACTTCAGGATGACAAACAAAGGAACATTTTAAAATTTTATGGTGATGTTGAGAAAGCGAATGACTTTAATGAATGGATAACAAATCATTTTGCAATTCAGATGCATTTCAATTCCTTGTTGTCCACAAAATCAAGCTTTCAGCTGCTAGATTATTTTAAATAATTTCCAATGATAAAATCATCCATCATAAATCAGTAGGTGATATTTGGCATAGAGATAGCAATGAATTCAAAGAGCTGAGTGACACTGCTAAACGTACCTACTTCTGTTCCTCTGTTTATTGGGATTCTTAGCACTTTTATCTATAAAAACAATACATAGGAATAAAGTTGATGCTTTATTCTGTCTCATTCTAGCCATAAATGCTATTTATCCTTAGACACACAAAACCAATTGACAAAATTCTTTTCCAATAAAATATACATTTCCAAAAAGATTTTGGTTTTCATAACTAACAATTATATAACAGGGTTGTCATTTATCAATATTATCTGAATCAATTATTTTTGCCTAATAACTATAATAATTCAACCTATAAAAACATTTTGATACTTAGATCCTTATTATTGTAATGAAAATCTTTGAAAAATTCAATGACTGTACATCTTCTTGCTCTAAAGATGTGTGTGCTCAGGCACCTAGGTCGTGTCCGACTCTTTGCAATCCCGTGCCAGGGTCCTGGCTCCATGGGATTCTCCAGGCGAGAATACTGGAGTGGGTTGCCATGCAACCACTCCACTTTTCTAGGGGATCTTCCCAACCCGGGGATCAAACCTGTGTCTCTTATGTCTCCTGCATTGGCAGGCAGGTTCTTTATGAGTGCCACCTGGGAAATCAGCTCAAAAGATGGGTGGTAAGGTAATCAATTAAATACTTTGAAGCTTAAAACTATATTAAATTTGGATAAAATTATTTAGAGAGACATGGAATTTAAAAAAATAGGTCTAAGAAATAAAGTAATTAAACTCAAACTACAAAATAGCTTAAACCTGGTTAATTTTATTTAAAGTCAATACGCAGGGAATTATATTTGTTGCCTGAATTAAAATCTTCAGTGAAAAGTTTGTGACAACTTAAAATTATGCAAACGGTGCATAGTCCTTCGCAATTCTTTTAGGGGGTGCCCGGGGAAAATATTTGCCACCCTCTGTTCAAGGGTGTGTACTCAGGAGCAGAAGTGCATCAATGGTGTGCACAGCCTCGATATTTCTAGGTAATGTCACTCTGTACCTCAAGTTGTCTAACCCTATCAGAACTAGAGAGTTCCTAATTGCTGAACATTCTCCCAGACTCTGAGGATTGCCAGTTTTCCATTTTTGCCAAGCTAGTGGGTGTAAAATGACATTTCATTGTGGCTTTAATTTGCATTTTCCTGACTTAATGAGGTTGAGCATGTTTTCATACGTTTATTGGCATTTGTGTTACTATTATTTATTTTTAAGATTTGCTAATTTGATTTACAAAAAGTGATGGCTCATTTACATTTCTTTGATAACTAACAGGGTTAATACTTTTTCATATGCTTATTAGCCCTTTTTTATGTTTTATGTGAATTGTCCATTCATATCCTGCTCATTTTTCTATTGGGATTTTTAGAAGCTTTCTTATGAATTCCAATGAGTTCTATTAAGGCTTAAGCTCTTTACTTGTTATATTTATTGTGTTGCAATCTTGGAATAAACTGTACTTTGTAAATATTATACCATAGTTCTTTTAATATACTTATGAATGTGATTTACTGATCTTTTGTTTGGGATCGCTACATCAATATTTATAACTCAGATGGTCCTGCCAGTACTCCGCTCTGCTTTGTTTGGCTTTGTTTTGTGGAGGTGGCACTCCGTCAAGTTTTAGTATCACGATAATGCTTGCTTTTTAAAACGAATTAAGAAGATTTCTATTCTTTTCTAGGCAGACTAATCAATTACACACTGTTGTTTAAAATATTGACAGAAGACAACTATAAAATACTCTGCAACTGATTTTCTGGGAGGAACTAATTCTTAAGGTGAGTTATGATGTTTCTTTTTCCTTCTTTTTTTTAAATCAAATTTTATGTGTATACTTTCTCTAGCATATCATCAATTTCATTAAGAACTTCAAATTTATTATCATAGGTCAGGATAATCTGATTTATGGATTTTAAAATGTCATTTACACTGATCTTATATCCTTGTTCCCATTGCAGATGTTGTATATTTGTAATTTTTATTTCTTACTTTGAAATGTCAAAAGATTTTAAAATTTATTTTTCTCAAAGAACTATCTCCTGAATACATTAATAAATTTACTCTTTATTTTTTTAGTTGATTTCTCCTTTTACTTGTGTTTTTTTTTTTCCTTTTAGTTAGATTTGTTGCTAATCTATTGAGTCTGCTGCTTAATTTGTTTATGTTTGGTGTTGTTGACTTTCTGTTTAATAATGTGTGTGCGTGTGTGTTAATTGCTCAGTCATGTCCGACTCTTTGCAACCCCATGGACTGCAGCCCTCCAGGATCCTCTGTCCATGAGATTTTCCAAGCAAGAATATTGAAGTGGATTGCCATTCCTTTCTCCAGGCGATCTTTCTGGCTCAGGGACTAAACCCACACATCCCACACCGCAAGCAGATTCTTTACCGTCTGAGCCACTAGGGAAGACACCTGTTTAAAAATAAAAAACATTTAAGGCTGTTTCACAATCTTACTATCTCTTGAGTCAAGACTCATTTTTCAGTGATTAACGAGTTGCTGTCTGTATCTTCCTCTTTTGATTAATCGTCCAAAGATGCAGCTCTCACCCTCCCTCTCCTTAAAATATTTTACATTGTTCCTCATCAGCTACTGAAATAAGTTTCAGACTCTTCCCTTTATTTCATAGTCCCCTATTCTCTGGCCCTAGTGTGCATTTCTCAGTGTATATGCTGCTGCTGCTCAGTCGCTTCAGTCGTGTCCGACTCTGTGTGACCCCATAGACGGCAGCCCACCAGGCTCCCCCGTCCCTGGGATTCTCCAGGCAAGAACACTGGAGTGGGTTGCCATTTCCTTCTCCAACGCATGAAAGTGAAAAGTGAGAGTGAAGTCGCTCAGTTGTGTCCAACCCTCAGCGACCCCATGGACTGCAGCCTTCCAGGCTCCTCGATCCACGGGATTTTCCAGGCAAGAGTCCTGGAGTGGGGTGCCATTGCCTAGTACTTCCTTTATTTGCATCCTATTCTGGAGACCCACTAACTGGACACTGATTTTTCCCCAAATTTTCTAACCATTGTGTATTGGCCTATGTTATTCCTTCCAGAGGGAGTGCCCTTTTCCTCGCCCTCACCCTCTGGTAACATTACCATCTTTTGGAATTGCCTTCAGTTCTTCGGGTGGCTGTGGCCCCCTGGTCACTGGAGTCAGGCAGAGTTGGAGCCATCGGGTTATCTCCTACTGGCCACTTAATTTTGTCTTGCTGAGAGTTTGCACACAGGCTTGTCAGGCTTCGTGCCCGCAACAGTGCCTTCCATGCTGATGTATCAAGCCTCCCAGATACATCTCGTGGCCACAACATGAGCCCAATAATGGACAACCATTTATCAGTCAAGTCTAGACACTTGTTTTACTGAAAGGAGTCATGTTTAACAATTATACCAAGGCAACAGGTTTAAAAGCGCCCCATCTTGGGCAAACCAGAATATATGGTCACCCCAACTAGATCTCATGAATGGTGTCTATATATGTTTAACAAGTCTACATTTTTTCTTATTCCTCTGTAGGTTGGGGAGCAAACAAGAGCACTTTGTACAAAAGTACAGAAACAAAGGCTTTGTCGACACAGACATACTGACCGAGGCCTTCTCAATGTCCCTCTTCTTGGGTTTTGTAGATAATTTACATAGACTTTGGTGATCACAAATAATAGTTATCAGGACCTGTTGCCCTGACAGTGGCCTCTTAGTGTCCAAGCTAACTAAAGGGAGGCAGGCAGCCATCTGGCTTGACTAATTCTGGGACATGATATTGACCTCATAATGTCTGAGATATGTCATGGGAGAGAAGGATGTGATGTCTCAAGCTTATCACAGGATGCGCACTGTCACATAGACTTTATAGCTCCCAGTGTTACAATATTTTCTCAAGTCTTCTCCCAAATCCACTTTCTTTCCCATCACCATGACAACACACATTTCATTAATAATGGAGACCTAAAGGAATGCTTCTGGTGTTCGGCCCCTCTCAGGCCTCACCTCCTGCTTTGGCATGCCATGAAACCATTCTGATTCTAGACGCTGTGCTTTGAAGATTCCAAGTGATCTCAGTTTTACATAACAGAGATAAACAGTATAGGTGGTGAAAACTCAGGATTTTGCCAAGATTCCCTACAGCAATTAGCTAGTACAACAAAAGGAACAGAAGGAAAGCCATTATAAAAATGGTAAGCCATTTAGATTTGGAGATCCACGACTGATTCCTGGTTCTGACAGAGAGAAAAGGGAAGGGATGGATTCTAAAGTTTTCAGCCTGATTTTATAGTGCCTCTCCATCCCGGGACTTACGAATGAGACAGCAGAGAACAGTGTTTCAGAGACGAGCTCAAGATCCATATGGAAGGTAACAACAGCCTGCTGATCCTTGGTACTTTTTTCTTTATTGACGTAACTGACTTAAAGGCCCTGTGATAAAATTTAAAAATAAATAAAAGCAGAGATTCTGTTCTCTGATTTACTGTGGATTCCCGGACCTCACGTAGATGAGTGAATGACCTTAGATAAGTATACATTGCTCCCCTGCATTGCTGTTTCAGTAAAATGGAAAGAATAAGCCTAACACTAAAGATGAAAATTAATGCATGGAAGAACCTGGAATAAAATGATTCAATGAAAATTAGAAATAATAATACAAAAATCATCGGATGAGCAGTTTTGAGCCGTTCTTATGCACACATAAATTCCACTTCAGCCACAGAATCATCTAGCACTGGGAGAAATCAGAAGTGAGACCAGGGACCAACAGATGAAAATATGTTAAGATCAGGAACACAAGCAGCCAGAGTCAACAGAATAAAAACCGAGTTTCTAATCCCTGTCCTAGGAAGAGGAGTGAAGTGAAAGTCATTCAGTCATGTCTGACTCTTTGTAACCCCACTGACTATAGTCCATGGAATTCTCCAGGCCAGAATACCGGAGTGGGTAGCTTTTCCCTTCTCCAGGGGATCTTCTCAACCCAGGGATCGAACTCAGGTTTCCCACATGGCAGGTGTATTCTTTACCAGCTGAGCCACAAGGGAAGCCCTAGAATACTGGAGTGGGTAGCCTATCCCTTCTCCAGGGGATCTTCCCCACCCAGGAATTGAACCAGGTCTCCTGCATTGCAGGTGGATTCTTTACCAACTGAGCTATCAGGGAAGCCCTTTACAAAGAGGAGAGAGCATGTCAGAGTAAGAACACACGTGCCTGATGAATATCTGGCATCCCTGGGGGGGTCTTTCAGCAGCCACTAATGGTGGCTTCCAAGCCATGCCGCCTTCTCCATCACAGCATCATGGGGCCTGTGAGATGGAAAGGAATTTAAGCAGCAAAGGACAGGCCAAGGCATCAGTCTACTCCCCTCCTTATCTGTCCCATCAGCTCAACCCAACAAAACCCATCGTAAGTTTTCTTTCTTTCACTTCCCATTACCTAACCTGCCCTTTACATGTGGAGACTTCTCTGCTGCTAAAATGTTTCTCTTGTCTTCCCTTTCTATTTTCGTTCCACTCCCACCGTTCTCCAGCCAGCCCTTGTCAGCTCATGCCTGATTTAATTCAGCACCTTCCACGCAGATGTCCCTGTCTCCAGGGTCTGCCGACTCCAATGCATTCAGCACAGCTGCCAAGATCGTCTTCCTTAGGCAATGTTTTTGTCACACCATCCCCCAATCTCCAGGGCCTTCGGTGTCTCTGGTTCCCTCCTGCTTCCCTCCTCACTAAGCCCATCCCCTGCTCTTCTACACAGCCTCCTCCACTGCAGTCAAGCTTATTGGTTTCCCAAGCCCTGAATATGATCTTCTTTCCCTGATCTGAAATGGCATACCCCTTCCTCTCTGCTAATTCATGACCATGATTGCTCTTCAAAGTTTATTTCAAAACGACACCTTCATGGATGTATGTTGTTGTTGTTGAGTCACTAAGTCATGTCCAAGTCTTTTGTGACCCTATAGACCATAGCCTGCCAGGCTCCTCTGTCCATGGGATTTCCCAGGCAAGAGTACTTGAGTGGTTGCCATTTCCTTCTCCAGGGAATCTTCCTGACCCAGGGATCAAACCCATATCTCCAGCATTGGCAGATGGATTCCTTACCACTGGGAAGCCCTCCTAGACATATATAGTGTAGCAGTAAATTGCACCTCAGCTAGTGACTGGACTTGGATATTTGTGGGATAAACTGTGATCCCTGAAATCCATCCTAGATGCCCAGAGTGAGCCACTGAGTTTGATCTCTTTCCCAGGTGCTGGCTTTAAACTGTGGCTCCACTGTGCAGTAATTCTCACTTGATGATATGTTAGTTTATAAATGTTGTGACTTCATTTCAATCTCTCTCTTGAACTGGATGAAAATTCCCCAAAGGCAGTGATCCCGCTTTCCATTTGCAACCCCTCTGATCGCATATGCATAACTGTGTGCAGAGGACCGGCTCCAGAGATGCTGTGAGCTGTCTGAAGTAGAACTCTCCCCTGGCCTCAGGGAAGCTGACCTTTCCATGAGAAAAATAAATTGGAAATAACCTCAGTGCTCAACCCTATAAATATGTTATGAATATATATATATTCTTGTAATATTATTCATACCTTAAGAACATTTTTGAAGGAACTTTTAGTGACACGAGAGAATCTCACCATATAAACTTGCTTTATGTATATAATTTTTATGTAACTATAATAAGTAATTTAAATGTAACAACATAAAGATAAAAAGATGATGAGAAGGAAACAAGGAAGAAAAGAAAGAAAAAAAAAGGGATGGAGGGGGGAAGGAAGGAGACAGATGGATTAATGATGGAAAATGCATTGGAGGTTATCTCTGATATTTGGTTCTTAGTTTTTTTTTAATTTATTTTCATCTTTAGCATCTTCCATTTCTTCACATTTTCTAAAATAATACTACATTGCTTAAAACATAAACAGAAAACATATACCTTATTAGAACCTCAATTGCTTATCAAAATATCAGATTTTCTAACAGTATTTTAAAAAATATTCCATCATAGGAGGAATGAGTAGGCAAGTGATAGAGTGGAGAGACTGAATGATAACTGGAAGAATAAAATTTTGATACTCAGGAAATTTCCAGCTGTTACAGAGGGGGCAGCTATTCCTCAGACCAGGTAAAGAGAAAATTTTGGATGTTTTCATTTTGTGCATGTTGCTAATCCCATCCTTTGAGTGACAAAATCACCATGTTCATGTCCATAGCTACCATCCTCACCATCACCTCCATCTCCACCACAGGCAACATTACCTCCACCAACACTTCCACCTCCATCGTCCCCGCTGGCACCTCCACTCCACCACCACCAGCTCCATCATTTCCGCCATCATCTCCACATCTCTGCCTCTGTCACCACCACTTGCGCCTCTGTCAACAACGAATATCACCTCTACCACTGCTTCCAAAACCAACTCTATCACCACCTCCACCCCCACTGTCCACTTCACCACTTCCAACCCCATCCCCATCACCTCTGCCTCCTCCACCACCATTGACCATCACCTCCACCTCCACTTCCACCTTCCTGTCCATCACTGGCTCCACTACAACCACTATATGGTGACTCTTTTCCTCTCCACCACCGTCAGCCTAAAAGGGTAGACAAGTCCTTGGTGGAAAATTGAATGGAGGGAGAGCACAGGGACAGAGAAAATTAGAACACATCCCCCAGGGGACCATACTTCAGATATGAAAAATAAGCAGAACTTCCCGTGTCCACAGCTCAGAATAGGTGGGATTGGGGATAGCTGGTTAGTAGCATGAAGAGGAAGTCTCCTGACTTGCTCCTTTCAAGTAACAAGACACCACAAACTAGGTAGCTTATAAAGAACATAAGTCTGTTTCCCACAGTTCTAGAATCTGAGAAGTCCAGGATCAAGACACCAGCAGGATTTCTGCTTCATAGTCAGTGCCTTTCTGCTCTGTGCTTGCCTGGTCAGAGGAGCCAGGGATCTCTCTAGAGACCTCTCATAAGGGCACTAATGCCATTCATGGGGACTCCACCTTCACGACCTAATCACCTCCCAAATTCCACACCTACTAATTCCAACATCTTTGGGGATTAATATTTCAATATACGACTTTTAGGGGGACACAAATATTCAGAATATATGCCCCCTCAGCACCTGGGCTGAATGGGAAGACTGACCTTGGAAAGAACGCTGCCCCAGGTAGTCAAGAGTTCATGAACTTTCTAAGAACTAGAACACTCCATGAATCCAGTGTCGTATCATCCAATGTCTTATGAAGTGTCCACTTAAGAAGCTCTTGTATACTTACAGGCAGTAGAGACAAAGGGGAAGGGTGGGCAGGAGCGAAGGCAGCTGGCCGTGGAGGGCTGAGCAGGTACATGCCTGTGTAAGCATGTACACATGCACCTGTATGCACACACTCACTGGGGCATGTGAGAGGATCACTGAGCTCCAGGATGCCTGTAGCACCATTTGGTTATGCTTAGGTTATTACATATTTTCACATACAAATTGAGTAATAGTCACTTTTGCCCAGAAGCATGAAGGGATGTACAGTTTCAAATTAACCTTGTCTCTAAAGGAAAGCTTGTATGTGTGACACAGCAAGATGGAAAATGGTTTCTCTCTGCAGCACCTGTTGTAATTCAGACAAAAATATTCTGAGTTTTCAAGAGTGCAGGGAGGCAGGGAAGGGGAGGAAATCTGGTCAGAGCAGGGTCTGAAGTAGGGGGATGGAACCAGTCAGCCCGACAGGGGTAAGAAATGATGACCATTTGTCCACATGTCAGTGTCTAAAGGGAATGAGGTGAGGACAGTACGTATCGTTCATTCATTCATGTAAGAATCATGCACTGGGCACTCATTATATGCCAGACATTATTCCAGGTATTAGAAATCGTTCAGGGAACAAAACAAAGTTCTTTATAGAGCTTATATTCTTAAAGAGGATACAGATGACAAATAAATGTCTCCTATTATCACATCATAACTAGTAAATGGTATGAGGGGCATGATAAAAAAAAAAAACAGGGTGTAACCATAGCACTAGTAGTATTATTTCAGATGGAGTGGTCAAGAAAGACTACTCGGGGCAAGAGCCCGGGGCGGGGGGGGGGGGGGGGGGGTGGCAGGGAGCAGAGTGGAGGGTGATATTTGAACAGAATGAAGGGAGGGCAAAACCATGCAAGTATTCAAGGAAAGAACATTCTAGGCAGAGGCAGTAGAAAGTGAAAAGGCCCTGAGGCCAAAGCAAGCTCAGAGTGTGTTAGCTGCGGAATGCGCATGGTAGCGCAGGGTGAGCAGAGGTCCAGCCTGCAGGATGGGGCTGGAGAGGAATGACCCAGGGAGAGAGTGTGGAAACGAAGTCTATGAAATGGCTCCTGTCCAGATCGGGTACATGCTTAGTGGCCAGGGAAAGGGACTTTGAATTTTGTTCTAATTTGATGGAAAACAATGGGAAGATTTGGGGGAAAGAAACATTTATCATGTGCCTGGGGCACTTAACCCTTTGCCTATATAGTTCCTCATGTGAAGTCATTTGTCTGGGACATAGGGATGTGTATGGGCCTCCCTAGGCTCCACCTCTCACTCCACAGCTTCTGGAGGACTAGTCCCACAAGGGCCTTCACCAGCTTTGCTCAAGCACAGCCTGACAGCACTGTACCTGAGCCTCACCAAGCATCGCTTCCTGCCCCAGAGCTTCTCTGGTTTCCACCTTGGCATTCAGGAAGCTGATCTGGAACGGACAGCTGTTAACACCCAGTGGAGGGTCATGCCCGACCAAAGAGTAACAGAAAACAATGGCTAAATGCTTCTGCTTTTGTTCCCCCTGAGCAGCTAGTTCTGCTTTGAAATTCCAGTGGGATCCTGGGCCAGGCTTTTGTGCAGCATCCGACTCCATCATGCCTTCTCCTGTTGCCTTGTCCATCCCCTTTACCCTGATTCACTTTTCCTGTTGTATGTTCCTTCTGCCTGGATTCACATTCCTAAACAAACTCGCTGTGTGTTTAGCAGACATTGTATTTAGGGAAATACAAGATAAGATGATGTGACTATCTCCATTTTACAGATGAATAAGGAAGACACTGAATAAACTGTCCAGGGTCACACTGGAGTTAAAAGCCGAAAGGAAGTTTATCTGATTCCAACCATCAGAGCCTTAACCACTCTGGTATGCTGCCTCATCCTCAGAACCAGGCAGATGACAGTGCCTCATGTTGAGATGGTCCTTCCTGTTGGGAGAAGAGAAAAATCCCACACCAGGGATGAAGATGCACAGATTGGCAAGGATAACAAGGGTTTCCAGGGCACCTCATCTGATGGGGATTCAGGGGATGCTGCAGGTGCTGAAGGAAGGATCAGAGCTAATCCAAGGCTGAAGAAGCATCTTGAGCCCGTGGCTTGGGAAATGAGAGTGGACACAGGCAGATTGGGCTCAGGGAGCTGTCGGTACTGAGTCCTTCCCCCAGTGTCCTGGATACCAGGCCTGCAACAGCAGAAGAAATTTCAGAGCCTACCCTATAGGAGGCAAGTGAAGAATCTCATGTATTAAGCATACATAAGGTAAGTGTAGGGGAATTACCACCAGCTATGCTTTTTAATGATATATGTAGTGTGACTGATAAGAAACAAAAAATCCTAATTGCTAGTAATAATAGTTCCTTTAATCAGCACTTATTTGTGTCAGGCATTGTGTTAAGTGCTTGTGTCTAGTATCTTTTCAGAAATACCATGATGTAGATACAATTCTAATATAAATTTTAACAACCAGGATTAGCGTGGTTCACTCAGCAAGTGTCATGCAGTTAATAAATGATAGAACCAGGGCTCAAACGAGGTCTCTATGACACCAGAGCCCTTTCTTCCTAACCACTTCTCTAGAATGCCTGAATGAAGACTCCTTTTTAGGAGGCAATGAAAAGCTATTGGAGACATTGGGGCAGAACACTGTAGGTAAAATGATTTGAATGCCAGTTACAGAGGCTGAAATCATGCTAAGAAGAAACAATTAGGGAAAACTTCAAGGATCCCAAAGAAGGTGAGATGGGATGAAATTAAGGGGGTGGCCTGTGAATAGAAAAGGCAAGACAGGATTGACCCAAGTGTGACTGACTAAAGAACCCGTGAGGCCATGGTACCAATTAAACCAGAGCACAAGGGGAAGAACGGTGTCTTGGAAGATCCTGAAACCTTGATCTGATTGGAGAGTGATGGTGCCGTTAATGCTTACGGGACATCAGCAGGAGGGGGAGGGAAATGGTGAGGTCTGTTTAGGTGACAGAATTTGAGATCTTTTATGAAAAGTATATCCCAGAGACTGATAGAATTGGACTCGGGGCTCAGGGATGAGATGAGGTCTCAGTTCAGTTCAGTTCAGTCACTCAGTCGTGTCCGACTCTTTGTGACCCCATGGACTGCAGCACGCCAGGCCTCCCTGTTCATCACCAACTCCCGGAGTTTAGGTCTAGCGATGCAGATTTACGACAGCTCTAGTCCTGCACCCTTGGAGCAGTCGGGTGGAGAAAGAGGCTGGATTCTTTCACTTCTCTGTTCACCTGCCTCTTGCCCCTTACCAGATCTGCCTGGTTGCCAACTCTGCTCTAACCTTTCTTTCAAGAGAATCACACATGACCTGTTTTGTTCAGATTGGATTCCAAGTTATTTAACAGTCAAGACCCTAACTCAAACTTCTTTTTCTTTTATGCCAAACAGTATCGTAGTGGGTTATTGGCCTGATCGCCTACCAGGATTTTAATTTTTTAAGGGACAAATTCTGAAATGCGATTCCGATCATCTATCTCCTCAATCCAGGGTAGTTGGAAGCAGAAACGTAAACCCAAAGCATTCACCAGAAGTGACTCTAGCAGCATTTTAACCCCAGTCCTCGACAGGCCTTGCTCCATCCTCAATCTTTACTCCTGCTTATGATCAACATTCAACATCCCAGTCTCCCCATCTTCACTCTCCAATTTCTAGCCTCAGGCAGTTGACACATAGGAGCTTTGCAATTAAATTCTCCCCTCTGGCCAAACTGACCCCGAACTGTACTTACGGAATGGCTCAAGCCTAAGTATCGGTCTGTTTTTGTTACTGCATTCCTCTGGGGCAAACAGAGCCTCCTCGCAGGCAGAGCGGCGTTGCTGTACTCTGGAAGGTGGCCTCTTCTAGGGCAGGGATGCTACGAAGCGACATCGGCCGAGCCTTCCCTCCTGGACCCTCAGGCCACTTTGACCACTGTCTGTGGGCAGATCAGACCCTCAGCGAAAGGAGGAGACAGGCAAGGCAAGTCTACAAAACCCTCCCATCCACTCACTTCATCGGCAACCCCCGGCTGACCCCTGCCCGCTTGGCTGTGACCGATTCCTGAGGCCAGCACCCTCCAGCCCAGTCCTCCTCACCCATCCATCTCTTCATGGATACATGAAGGAGGCTGCTTATGGGCCATCCCTGCATGTTGTTCTGGGTTCCACAGAGAGAATAAAGCACAATCCTTTCTTCTTAAGAAGCACCCAGTTTAGTGGTGTGGCAAGTGCAATACCAGAGGGAAATTTATAGGAACAGCCCAGAAGGGCTGCCCAGCCAACCGGAGAGGCAGGGAAGGCCCATTAGATGCAGGGCCGACTTATCCATTAGGCCCACAAGGCACATGTCCAGGACCCACAGTGCTTTTAAGAGCTTGTGATAATTTATTTTTAATTTTAAGTGTTTTTAAAACCAGAAGAAAAAAAAAATGAATAGAAGTACAATGATTATATAACAATAAATTCAGCCTTGTATACTAACGTAGTTGCAAAATATGATTCTCAATTATGTTTTTTAGAACAGCGGTTCATAGCAATGATATTGCCTAAGAATCTACCTGAAATGCAGGAGACCCCGGTTTGATTACTGACTCAGAAAGATCCCCTGGAGAAGGGACAGGCTGCCCACTCCAGTATTCATGGGCTTCCCTGGTGGCTCAGTAGGTAAAGAATCCCCCTGCAATGCGGAGACCTGGGTTCGATCCCTGGCTTGGTAAGATCCTCTGGAGGAAGGCGTGGCAACCCACCCCAGTATTCTTGCCTGGAGAAGCCCATGGACAGGAGTCTGGTGGGCTACAGTCCATTGGGTCACAAAGAGTCGGACATGATTGAGTGACTAAGCACAGCACAGGGCCTCCCGAAGTCAAACTGTGACTCTGCCTAGACGGGGGAACTGCAGGGAAGAGAAGAAGGTATCTAAACGCGGGAAGAGGGAGGGCCTTGCTAGTAGGGGAGACTTACAAGCAAGCCCGGAACACCAGTGGCCCAGTGATGCTATGGAACAAGTTGGATTCAGCCAGCAGGGAGAGATTAGGTAAAGAAGGCAGGAATGTGGGTGTGGGCCTCAGCCACTGTCTTAACAACCTGTAAGGTCCTGTGAGCCTGCTCCCTTCCACGCCCTCACTTAACCCACTGCACTGAATCAAAACTCACCAATCCTGTGCCTCATTCTCTCCCAGCCAATAGTCTCCTTAGGACATAACCTGGGTAACAAAGACAAGCATATTTCATTTTACAGTGTTTTGCAGAGATTACATTCTTTAAAAATTGAAAGTTTGCCACAACCTGCACCCAGCAAGTCTATGAAAGTGAAAGTGTTAGGCACTCGGTCGTGTCTCTGACTGGGGAGCCCAGCAGGCTTCTCTGCCCATGGAATTCTCCAGGCAAGAATACTGGAGTGTGTAGCCATTTCCCTCTCCAGGGGATCTTCCTGACCCAGGGGTTGAACTTGGGTCTCCTGCAGTGCAGGCAGATTCCTCACGGTCTGAGCCGCCGGGGAAGCCCACGTCGGGTGAGTCTGTGGCTGCCATTTCTCCAACATCGTTTGCTCACCCTGTGTCTCCGTGTCACATTTGGGAAATTCTCACAATGGTTTACACGTTTGCAAGATTCCTGTATTTATGACGATGATCTGTGATCAGTGAGCTTTGATGTGACTGTTGTGACTTGCTAAAGGCTCAGATAATGGCTAGCCTTTTTAGCGGTAGTTTTTAATCAAGGCATATACACTTGCTGGACTGTGTTATGGCATAAGCACTGCTTTCATATGCACCATGCTGTGCTTAGTCGCTCAGTGGCCTGCGTCCCGCCAGGCTCCTCTGTCCATGGGATTCTCCAGGCAAGAATACTAGAGTGGGTTGCCATGCCTCCTCCTGGGGATCTTCCCAACCCAGGGATCGAACCTGGGTCTCCCCCATTGCCGATGGATTCTTTACTGTTTAAGCCACCAGGGAAGCCTTTTATAGGCACTAAGAAACCCCAAAAGTCACATGACCAATCCTGTGATGTTGGCTTTACAGCAGTGGCCTGGAACAGAACTGGTGACCTCTCTGAGGCCTGCCTGTGTGTGCCAAAATGCTCCTGCCCACGAGAAGCTTTCTACACCACTTCCTCTAGAGCGATAGTCCTGCTTTATATAAGAGAATGCTTCCCATAGCAGGTGAAGGATGAGATCTGGGAGCAGGAGGGTTCTGGGCTACCCACTACATCCTGCCTGCATCAGAACATCAGTGTGAGCCTCTCTGCGAGCCTGGTGAGGGGCCATCGGCTGCCTTTTTCCTTCTGTTTACAAAGTGCTCAGAGTTGTGCTCACTCGGTGACCATTTCTGAAACATGAAATGAAAGCAGTATGAAAGAATAGGAAAAAAACAAATGTTCATTATGCAGGAATGCCAGCGCCCCGCCCCCCATCGCCTCCTAATGCTTGTGTCACTTAAACGTACTTGTGAGAGGTGTTCATTATTTTCCCCCATTATTGTGAAATGTGCTTCAAAACCCCTCAGACAGCAGTGCGCCATCACGTTGTTTCAACATATGATTTGTTAAATCAGTACCCTCACAGCCCTGAAGCTCTGGGGTTATATCGTCTTAGAGCAGACACAACTCAGGGGTCAACTTGCCACTGTGAGTTGTCTCAATTGCTCCCCACCCCATCCTGATGGTTAATAAGGATCAGCTTCTGAAAGGCAAGGTCAAAAGGAGAACTCAGTGACTCCTGAGGCAGGCTGGTGGGATGCGTCCATTGTTCCCAGATGCTGGTCAGTGACCAGTGAGAAGGGAGCCCATTGCTGTTAAGGGACACCGGAGACAAAGCCTAGCCCAGCTCTGCACCTGAGCCTGGGGCTGATGGGGGCTTTCCAGAAGGATCCTTGACTTAAGGAATACCTCTCTTTAGGAAGACTTGGATACGTGAAAAGGGAAAGCTGCAGACAGATGCAGCGAGTGTGAGTTATGTGCACCAGCAAAGAACACCTTTGAGCAGCCGTTCCCTTGGGTGCGCTCAAGAGTTTACACTCTGGTCTCGAAATTGTAGGCTAGACACGCTCATGGCAAGCCACTGATTATCGAAAATCAAACAGAGATGCATTCATTGATTTGAGAGGAAAATAAGAATAATGGGGAGGAGGGTTTCAAACTTAAAAAAATCAATTTATGTGAATGTGTCAAGAAGATATCAGCTTCATGAAGAGAGTGAGGCTTCTTTGTTTTTGGCCTGGCGGCTGTCAACTCTCACCTCCTTACTATGTTGTATTTTCCCTGCACACCGGTCTATCTACCTCGTCTCTGCATGGCTACTTTACAATAAATGTGCAATTCCCTAGGAAATCAAAGGCCAAACCACAGAAAATTATATCAAGATCAGGAGGCAGCAAACCCATTCATACCGGCCTCTGTGCGCTTGGGGGAGGGTGTGGCCATTGTCTAGGGCGGCTATTGTGCTGTGGGGTTGGGGGGTGGTTCTCTCACAGCTGAGGGCAGAGGCATACCTCCAGTGATCCCCTCTCCCAGATTCCTTTATTCACTCAAGGTCACTGCAGAACTCTTGGAGATGGTATCAATTATCCCCTTTCCTGAATCCCCTGGATGTCGTTTGCCTCCAAATCCATTCTGTTCTTCCCCGGTAACCATCTTTCACACTCAGTCCTGCCCGTCCCAGGCCTTTCTCACCGAAGACCTGAAAATCTGCCGCAGCCCTTATGTCTTTCGCCCACTACCCTTATTCTCCGTCTTCCTTAGCGTGGAGGGTGTTCAGTTTCCTGTCAAGTGATGGTGGACAAATCACAGAAGAGTGCAGGCTGAGTTTTCTGACCCTGAATCGCTCCCTGCGGCGGTCGCGTCTCCAGCGGGAGGAGGAGCTTACGCTGGCCGCTCCTCCCTGTTGTCCCCTAGGCCTGAGCTCGTCATCCACTGGGAGCACCACTTCAAACAAGAGCACAGAAGCAACAGGAGAACAAGCGGTGGTCTGTGGGCACAGTTCAGTCTAAACTCACACTTAGAGGAGAAACATTGCCTCAAAGGAAAGGGTCTGAGAAGCTGTAGCCATGCTAACCACACAGACACATCTCTTACTGATTCAGGGACAAACTGGGGCTCCTCAAAGCAAACACTTCTCCATCACCTCCCTGACGTTAGCGCTTGGTTTCAGATGTCTGTACTCCATGATGGGTCTCTAAGAACGTTGCATCAGAAATGTGTGTGGGCTCCAATTCCCACAGGACAGGAAAAAGGAAAATCCAAACCCTGGGCCAGCTTTTGAGTTCAAGCTTTACTATTTCAAACTTCACTATTTCTCTCAAGGTTTCAAAGGGCTTAGGATTGAGTTTCATAAAGAAATAAGTTCAAGGAAAACTATTTTTTTTTCTCTCTCTTCAAACCATTTGAAGAGGGACAAAGTGATTTTTTTTAAAACTAAAAGTACTAGATTATCCAGGAGATAAATAATGTCCTCTTCTAAAGGAGATTCTTAAACTATTGTTGTTGTTCAGTAGCTAAGTCATGTCTGACTCTGCAAGCCCATGGACTACAGCACACCAGGCTTCTCTGCCCCTCACTATCTTCCCGAGTTTGCTCAAACTCATGTCCATTTGAGTCAGTGATACCATCCTATGATCTCATCCTCTGCCACTCACTTCCCCTTTTGCCTTCAATCTTTCCCAGCACCAGGGTCTTTTCCAATGAGTTGGCTCTTTGCATCAGGTGAATATACAGGGTGGATTTCCTTTAGGATTGATGGTTTGATCTCCTTGCTGTCCAAGGGACTCTTGAGAGTCTTCTCCAGCACCACATCTGTTCTTCGGTGCTGTTTTCCCTATGGTTCAACTCTCACATCTATACACAACTACGGAAAAGACATTCTTTGATTATACAGACCTTTGTCAGCAAAGTGACATCTCTGCTTTTTAAGATGCTGTCTAGTTTTGTCATAGCTTTTCTTTCAAAGAGTAAGTGTCTTTTAATTTTACGGAGGCAGTCATCGTCTGCAGTGATTTCGGAATGTAAGAAAATAAGATCTGTCACTATTTCCACTTTTTCCCCCATCTGCCAGGAAGCGATGGGACTGGATGCCATGATCTTCATTTTTGAATATTGAGTTTTAAGTCAGCTTTTTCACTCTCCTCTTTCACCCTCATCAAGAGGCTCTTTAGTTCCTCCTTGCTTTCTGCAATTGTAGTGCTATCATCTGCATATCTGAGGTTGTTGGTATTTCTCCCAGCGATCTTGATTCTAGCTTATGATTTATCCAGTCCAGCATTACCCATGATGTACTCTGCATATAAGTTACATAAGCAGGGTGACAATATACAGCTTTGTCATACTCCTTTCCCGATTTGGAACCAATCAGTTGTTCCATGTCCAGTTCTAACTGTTACTTCTTGACCTGCATACAGATTTCTCAGGAGGCAGGTCAGGGGGTCTGGTATTCCCATCTCTGAGAATTTTCCACAGATTGTTGTGATGCACACAGTCAAAGGTTTTAGCATAATCAATAAAGCAGAAGTAGACGTTTTTCTGGCATTGCCTTGGTTTGTCTATAATCCAGTAGATGTTGGCAATTTGATCTCTGTTTCCTCTGCCTTTTCTAAATCCAGCTTGTACATTTGGAAGTTCTTGGTTCATGTACTGTTGAAGCCTGGCTTTAACAATTTTGAGCGTGACCTTGCTAGCATAGACTTCCCTGGTGGCTCAGCTGGTAAAGAATCCTTCTGCCATGTGGGAGACCTGGGTTCAATTCCTGGGTTGGGAAGATCCCCTGGAGAAGGGAATGTCTACCCACTCCAGTATTCTAGCCTGGAGAATTTCGTGGACTATATGGTCCATGGGTTGCAAAGAATCTGATGCGACTGAGTAACTTTCACTCTACTAGCATATGAAATGAGTATACTTGTGTAGTTGTTGAACATTCTTTGGCATTGTCTTTCTTTGGGATTGGAATGAAAACTGATCTTTTCCAGTCCTGTGGCCACTGCTGAGTTTTCCAAATTTGTCAGCATATTGAGTACAGCACTTTAATAACACTATCTTTTAGGATTTGAACTAGCTCAGCTGGAATTCCATCACCTCCACTAGCTTTGCTGGTGGTAATGCTTCCTGAGACCCACTTGACTTCATACTCCAAGATGTCTGACTTGAGGTGAATGATCATATCATCATGGTTATCAGGTCATTAAGAGCTTGTTTGTGCTGTTCTTCTGTGTATTCTTGCCATCTCTTCTTAATCTCTTTTGCTTCTGTTAGTCCATACCATTTCTGTCCTTTACTGTCCCCATCTTTGCATGAAATGTTCCCTTGGTATCTCTAATTACCTTGAAGAGATCTCTAGTCTTCCCCATTTTATTGTTTTCCTCTATTTCTTTATATTGTTCACTTAAGAAGATTTTCTAATCTCCCCTTGTTATCCTCTGGAAATCTGCATTCAATTGGGTATACCTTTCCCTGTGTCCTTTGCTTTTTTCTTCTCTTCTTTTCTCCATTATTTGTAAGGACTCCTCAGACAACCACTTTGACTTCTTGCATTTTTTTTCCCCCTTGGGGATGATTTTGATCACCACCTCTTGTACAATGTAATAGCTTCTGTCCATGGTTCTTCAGGTACTCTGTCTACCAGATCTAATCCCTTGATTTGATTCATCACCTCCACTGTCTAATCATAAGGGATTTGATATAGGTCATACCTGAATGGTCTAGTGGCCTTCAACTTTCTTCAATTTAAGCCTGAATTTTGCAGTAAGGAGCTTGTGATCTGAGCCACAATCAGATCATGTATAGAGAGAGCTTCTCCATCTTCAGCCGCAAAGAATATACTCATCTGATTTCAGTATTGACCATCTCGTGACGTCCATGTGTAGAGTCACTGCTCACATTGTTGGAAGAGGATGCCTGCTATGACTAGTGTCTTCACTTGGGAAAACTATGTTAACCTTGGCCTTACTTCATTTTGTACTCAAAGCCAAACTTGCCTGTCGCTCCAGGTTTCTCTTGACTTTCCATTTTTGCATTCCAATTCCCTATGATGAAAAAGACACCATTTTTTGTGTGTGTTAGTTCTAGAAGGCCTTGTAGGTCTTCATAGAAATGGTCAACTTCACCTTCTTCAGCATTAGTGGTTGGTGCATAGACTTGGATTACTCTGATTTTGAATGGTTTACCTTGGAAATGAAATGAACTGAGATCATTCTGTCATTTTGAGATTGCACCCAAGTACTGCATTTCAGACTCTTTTGTTGACTGTAAGGGCTACTCCATTTCTTCTAATGGATTCCTGCCCACAGTAGTAGATATAATGGTCATCTGAATTAAGTTCCCCCATTCCCATCCATTTTAGTTCACTGATTCCTAAGATGTCAATGTTTTTTCTTGCTTGACCACATCCAATTTTCCTTGATTCATGGTTCCAGGTTTCTATGCAATATTGTTCTTTACAACATCAGACTTTACTTTCACCATCAGACACATCCACCACTGACCATCATTGCTGCTTTGGCCCAGCCTCTTCATTCTTTCTGGAGCTATTTCTCTGCTCTTCCCCAATAGCATATTGGACACCTACAGACCTGGAGGGCTCATCTTCTGGTGTCATATCATTCTGCCTTTTCATGCTGTTCATGTGGTTCTCAAGGCAGCAATATAAGAGTGTTTTGCCATTCCCTTCTCCAGTGGACCACATTTTGTCAGAACTCTCCACCATGACCCATCCATCTTGGATGGCCCTGCATGGCATGGCTCATAGTTTCACTGAGTTACACAAGGCTGTGATCCATGTGATCATTTTGTTTAGCTTTCTATGATTGTTATTTTCGTTCTGGAGGCTGTAGAATTGTAATTCTTGCTTCTTCTGCCTGCCCTCTGATGGATGAGGATGAGACTTGTACAAGCTTCTTGTACAAGTCCCTGGAGAGGAATTGGCTATGGGGAAAATCAGGTCTTGCTCTGGTGGGCAGGGCCATGCTCAGTAAATCTTTAGTCCAATTGTCTGCTGATAAGTGGAGCTGTGATCCCTCCCTGTTAGTTGTTTGACCTGAGACAACCCAGTCCTAGAATCTATAGGCTCTTTGGTAGGGCTAATGGCAAGCTCCAAGAGGATTTAGGCCAGCACGTATCTCCAGGACTGCTGCTGCCAGCATCCCTGTCCCTATGACAGGCCACTGCTGACCCACACCTCTGGGAGATTCTCAAAGAGTCACAGGCAGGTCCGGTTTAGTCTCTGTGGGGTCACTGGTCCTTCTCCCTGGGTCCTGGTTCTGTGCATAAAGCAAAATTCTGGGCCTTTCTATAAAATTTTGCAAAGAAACCACTCCCTTTCTGCTAGGAAAAATGAAAAAATAATCCTTACTCTCCAACCTTGGGTCTTTGTCTTTTCCTGAAAAAGCAGTGACCTAAACCTGACTTCAGTTCTCAGTTTCTCCACTAATGAGCCACTCACTAGCCGTTTCTCACCTCTGTCCAATGTCCATGTTCCTCTGTCAATTACAAAAAGTTGAAATGGAAGGTCCCTGTGGCTCTTCCATCCTTACTGAGACATGACCTTGTGGGGCTGCTAGAACATTCTTTACCAAGGACATCCTGTAGCCATCAGAGTGCTCTTGGACCAGACAAAGAAACTTCTCTCCAGAAGACTCCCACATTACCCAATCACAATGGCACCCAAGTTGGGCAAGCAAATTTTTGACTTCTCTGATTTCAGTTCTCACAAGGGAATTGGATTCACAGTATTTTCTCCTCTCGTAGAAAGAGAAGGGTTTTGTTCCCATCAATCCTAGTTCATCATCAATCCTAGCATGTTTTATATAAATGCCCCTAGAAAGCTCTCACTTTCACATCTTGCCAAAACTGGCTGAGCTCCTGGCTCGGGCTGGGGAACAGAGGAAGAATTACGAGTGTGGTTGAGCACGCTGGCATGCGTGAGGCTGAAGCAGCTCTGTGTATCAGTAACGTGTAATGACAGCCTCCCATCTGTTCTTGGAACTCTTCATCTGAGCCTTCATCACGCTGGAAATCTGGAAGGAGATGAACACAAGGAAGCTGTTCAAAAGCCATCCATGAGCTCAGAAGTACCTGCAAAAGAGGGATTTACCAGGGGTTGACAGTGGGGAGGCAGGCTGACTGCAGGGCTCAGGGGAGTGTTGTTGGAGTCTTTGAGGTGAGAAGGAAGGTCAAGGGCAGGCAGTGTATTCTTTAGCCCCAACTTCTGTGCTTTAGTGGAGAAGGCAATGGCAATCCACTCCGGTACTCTTGCCTGGAAAATCCCATGGACGGAGGAGCCTGGTAGCCACCGTCCATGGGGTCTCAAAGAGTCGGCCGCGACTGAGCAACTTCACTCACTCACTCGCTCTGTGCTTTAGAACAGGGTCTTCAGCATTTCTTGCAAAGAAATATCAGCCCAGGAAGAAGCAACTGCTCCCCAAACGCCTTCACTAATGAGACTCCAGATTTTCTCAGTGTCCATCGCAGCACAGACAGACCCCTTTGGCCAAAACAGAAGTTGAAAGTCTGACAAACATGAAGAACGTCCAACATTCTTACTGACTGATGCCCCCACTTCTGCTCTTAGGGAAAGAGAAGAGACAACAGGGAAAGAAGGAAGGTCGAGAGCAGCCTAGGCCCCCAGATGGGTAGTCTTTGAAGAGAAAATAATACTTATGAGGTCTGAGACTCCCTGATGGGTACAGAGCCACCTCAGTCCCTGGGAGTCCTGGAGAGACACCACCCAGGGAGAGCAAGAAAACAGTGCTTTACATTCAAAGCTCTGGCTTTGCAGAGCTGAGCTCTGGGGCCGGCATCTATCACTTGCTACCTGGGAGCCCAGGGCTGCTGGGGTTTGCCTCGGGCAGCTGATTAGACAGCAAGAAAGCTTATTAGGGCCCCCAATTTTCCCCTAGGAAATCTCTCCCTCAGGGTAGAGAGGGGCACATTTTCCTGGCTCTGATAAACCCTCTTGGGAATCTGTGATCACAGTCTTGGCATATAAAGGGAGTCTGAGCAGGAGATTATGGAATTTACTGAGGCTGAAATATGACATATGAAACGTCAAGGAGAAGGGGAGCTGTCGGCTGTGGGCCTGGCCGAGGATCACTTCCCAGCTGCAGGATTCAGACCTCGCATCCTCCTGAATAAGTGAGTCAATTCACAAGCTTCTTTGGCCGCCTCTGTGCCCTGTGAAGTTTCTCCAGCCAGCCCTCTCTGCTTTCTTCCTGCACCCTCAAACACAGACCATTGGGAAAGACCTCGGAAATGTGAACAGATTAAAAATATTTACCTAACACTTGAAGGGATTGCTAAACATTCCTCTGAGGGAGCCTCATTAGAAAGTGAAGTTTTGAAAGACGATTCACTTCGTTCGGTTAATTCATTTATTTAATGTTTTGGAGCACATCCTAGGTTCCGGCAAGGTTCTTGACCTGAGGACAGAGGAATAGGAAGCTCATGAAGTCTGGCTGAGGAGAGAGGAAATATGCATATGAGGCCATTACAGAAACAATCTAAGGCAATTTGAAGCAAAGGGAGATGGCAAGAGATGAAAAAGCAAAGTGTTGCTATGGAGAGATGCTTGGGGGCTTGACCGGGTCAGAAAGGGCTTGGAGGAGGGTGGGTGTCTCAGGCTAGCTTTGTAAGAGATTGAGGCTTTGAATGGAGCAGAAGGGCAAAGGTGTCCAAGAAAATTGGCAAAATGAAGCCTTTGCTTCTTCTGAGACCCTATCCCTCTGCTTCCTCCCTCCTCTCCCAGAACTGGCAAAAGGTAGCATCCATCAAGACCTGGCCTTCCACAGATATGGGCCTGAAACCACAGACCGTGCATCCCTGGGACAGGTTGATGGGCAGTGTGGTCCTCACATCAGCAGTGCCCACAGCACCTGTAAGCTTGTTGGAGATGCGAAACCTCAGGCCCCACTCTCGACCAACTGAATCAGACCTGCACGTCACAGAGCCAGGAGACTCAAGCGTATTCCAGTCTGAGCACAGAACAGGCCTCCCCATCCCTCCTTGGGTTTCCAGGCTTGTCCACCCTGCCTGCCCAGCAGGGTGGTGAGAGCCATCCTGACAAGAACTGTGCCAGGAGTTGTCAGCGCCATTGGGAGCGCTCACACCGCCCAGAGCTTCCGGCCCTGCCTCTCCCCCGTGGGCCTCTGTCTTGATGGCCCCATCTCACACCTTACCCCTAGCTTGAGAGTGTGTTTCTCTTCCAGAAACTGTCCTTTCTGGGGCCCGCACACCTCCCCACCCCTGCACCAGCCTCGCCACACACAGCGGGCCTCTCAGATGCAGGACTGCAAGAGAAGGCGGCTGTGGAGAAGACAGTCAGCCTCCGGACCTGGAGTGGACAGACCTAAGCTCAAATGTATGATCCACTGCTGTGTGACCTCAAGCAGGCTGCCATTTTGCTGAGGCTCAGTTTTGCTAACTATAAAAATTCATGTGCTAAGATGCAAAGGATACAAGAAAGCAGAATGGCTAAAAAGCATAGGCTGCAAAACTAGGTCCCTGGGATAGACTCTCTACTTAACTGCTGAGTGACAACTGGGCAAGTTAGGTAACCTCTCTGCACCTCAGTTTCCTTATCTGAAAAAAATAAACAAGAGTAGTAGGAGTAATACCTTAAGCGTTGCATCCTCTGCTAAGCTTCCTCGGGCTTCCCTGGTGGCTCAGCTGGTAAGGAATCCACCTGCAATGCGGGAGACCTGGCTTCCATCCCAGGGTTGGGAAGATCCCCTGGAGAAGGGAACAGCTGCCCACTCCAGTATTCTGGCCTGGAGAATTCCATGGACCGCAGAGCTCACGGGGTCACAAAGAGTCGGGCGCGACTGAGCAACTTTCACTTTCATCACTTTCCTTCCTTTCATTGTATGTTTGATTGAGTTAATATTTGAAAATTATTTAGAATAGTTTGTGGCATATTGTAAGTGTTACATGAGTGTTTGCTAAATAAATACAATGAAACACAGAGCAGGGTGACGGATCTCAAGCAAGTGCTCAGTAAACGTCTGTTGCTTTTGCATTTAAAAGTCAGTAAGATAAAAAGAGAGAGAGGAAAAAAAGCATGCAGGAGTCCCAGATAATAGGGACGCACGCCGTCTCTATGTCTTCTCTATGTCAGTCAAGTACCTGTGAGCACATGGTTGGGTGAGCTGGGCTGCAGCCTCATGAATGGGGCTGCTGGGGGCAAGAGAGGAAGGGGACACGGGCCGCGAGGCATGGCAGGGCGTGGCAAGATAGGCAGACCTGCCTGCCCTTTAGTCCCTGTCAGTTGCTTCCCGTGTTGATGACGTCCTGGAGCGTGTGAGAGCGAGACAGCGTCCAGCGTCTGTGCTGGATCTTAAGGCACCAGCCCCTGGGAAGCCAGGCTCTCACCAGGTCAGAGTCACGGGAGAGGCACAGCTGCTGCACGATCGCCTGGCCTTCTGGGGACGGGGAGGTGAACCCAGGTGCCCGGCCCCTGCTACCTTCACTTTGGAGAGGTCAGAGCATCAGTGTGACTGGGTCCTACAGCCTCTGCCTGTAGCAGTGAGTCCCCAACTAGTCTGCTCAGCTGGGACCCTGAGAAAGCGTGGATGGACTGCAAGGAAAGGGGATGCTTTGATGTTCCCTAGGCTGGGCACTCGGAGAAGGCAATGGCACTCCACTCCAGTACTCTTGCCTGGAAAATCCCATGGACGGAGGAGCCTGGTGGGCTGCAGTCCATGGGGTCACTAAGAGTCGGACATGACTGAGCAACTTCACTTTCACTTTTCACTTCCACGCATTGGAGGAGGAAATGGCAACCCACTCCAGTGTTCTTGACTGGAGAATCCCGGGGACGGGGGAGCCTGGTGGGTTGCCGTCTGTGGGGTTGCACAGAGTCGGACGTGACTGAAGCGGCTTGGCAGCAGGAGCAGCAGGCTGGGCACTAGCCTTCCTAAGCTCTCCCGCGTCTCCCCGCTAATCCATCCTGCCCCTCTGCCCAGACGCGACCGTCAGCTCTGCTGTTGTTAGGTGGCTTCGTTCGGGGTCGCCCCCATTTCCCACTGCTTCAAGCAGAAGCCACTCCGCCTCCGCCTGCTCCTGAAGTCCAGGGTGACCCGGGCGCAGCCAGCCCTCATTCAGCACTGACTCGAGTAAGACTGTGCCTGCCCCTCTCACCCTCTGTGCTTTATTTTCACAATCCTCCGAAGAAGGGGATAGATTGATGATGCGATTTGACCCTTGTCACCAAGCTAACAAGTACCAAGTTGGGAACAGAACTGATCTGACCCCAAAGCCCAAGATGTTGGCTCTCTGTGTTGGCATCTCCCAGTGTGTGAGAGGAAAACTAGTTCTTGGAAAACTAGTTCCAAAGTTTACTAATGGATATTAAAAAAAAAAAAATACCTGTGAAGATGTATGTGTTAAAAAATTTCTAGATTAACTTCAATGAAAGGATTTCTTTATTGCAGGGCTTCTCGTGGTGCCGATGGGACTCTCAGAAAGACCATTCGAGATTACTCCAATATGGAATCCATCTTCCCCCTCACTGTGCACCTTGCCTGGCTAGAGATCTTAGAAGGCGCTCAGGAAATGTCTCTCTATGCCACCTATTGCCTGCCATCAACTCCCAACACAGTTATATACTCTGCAACCACCCCCCCTCCTCCAGGCAGTGCGGTCTTCCTGCCCCACGGACTCTCCTGTCGTTTCTGCCTTGGTGCTTCAGCACATGCGGGACTTTTCTTTGGTAGTGTCTTCTTCCCTTAGATCTGTCTACCCATCGAGGCCCAAATCAAGCCCCTTCTCTCCTCAGAGACTTGCTTGGGCATTCCAATCTTCTCCATCTTCTGTTCCTCTCAACTCTTACCCACCTGTAATCTTATTTGCGTGTGCTTAGCCGCTCAGTCGTGTCTGACTCTTTGTTACCCCATTGACTATAGCCCACCAGGCTCCTCTGTCCATGGGGATTCTCCAAGCAAGAATACTGGGGTGGGCTGCTGTGCCCTTCTCCAGGGCATCTTCCCACTCAGTGATTGAACCCAGGTCTCCCACATTGCAGGCGGATTCTTTACCATTTGCACCACCAGAGAAGCCCAAGAATACAGGAGTGGGTGGCCTATCCCCTCTCTATGGGATCTTCCCGACCCAGGACTGAACCAGGGTCTCCTTCATTGCAGGCGGATTCTGTACCAGCTGAGCTACCAGGGAAGCCCATTTAGAGACTCTTAAGTATATTGATCAGAGGAGGCAATGGCACGCCACTCCAGTACTCTTGCCTGGAAAATCCCATGGACAGAGGAGCCTGGTGGGCTGCAGTCCATGGGGTCACTAAGAGTCGGACACGACTGAGAGACTTCACTTTCACTTTTCACTTTCACACATTGGAGGAGGAACTGGCAACCCACTCCAGTGTTCTTGCCTGGAGAATCCCAGGGACAGGGGAGCCTGGGGGGCTTCCGTCTGTGGGGTCGCACAGAGTCGGACACGACTGAAGCAACTTAGCAGCAGCAGCAGCAGCAGCAGTATATTGATATCGCTAGGAGCTTGAAAATCCTCTAAAGGTAAGAAATACACATCGCCCTTCCATGATGCTCCCAGGGTGCTTAGCACAGAATGGGAAATCTTCATCAGAATTTGTTGATGGAATGTGGATTATTTAAAAGGAAACTGGGATCCTCCTCCTGTGGGCCAGCCAACTCTAAGAGTACCAGCTAGGATGAGAAGGAGCCCTGCTTCCGTCTTCACCTGGTTCCCATCTGACTCCCTTTTCAGGCTTCATCCTGGGCGACAGTTCTGAGCACCGCCCTCAGCTGCACGAGCCGTCGGGATCGTTTTTTGACCACTTCTTTGACTTTATTGGTTAAGAAAGAAGGCCAGCCGTGCCAGGAGGCACTGGATCCATCTACAGCCAGACACACCTCCCACCCCATCCTCCAGTAAAGTGGAACTGCCAGTGGAGTGCTAGGCTGCAAACTCCCTGCAACAAGTAAATTTTTAAAAGGAAAAAGAAGAGTTCCTTCAGCCTCTGATCGTTGCCGGTTTGTCGTCCTTGCCGGTTCGTCGTCCTTTCCGCTTCCTGAACTTCGAGTCTCCTTCTGGGTCTCCTTGTGTCTGTCTCTGCTTGTCTGTCAGTTTGCCTCTCTTTAAAAAACAAGACAAAACAAAACAAAAAACCTGCATAAAACAGCAGACTGTCTCCCTTTCCTAACTGAAAGCAGAGGATAAAGCAGTCACATGTCAGGGGGCACATTTTCGGGTTTTATTTTCGGCAGCAATAACCCTTCCCCCCACCCCAATAATTGCTATAGAAACACCAAATCCTCATCGATCCTTCTTAGGGGCCGACAGACTTCACTGTAATGTTCCCGACTCCGTGCTGGCTGCTACAGCACATGCCAGCGCCCAGAAACGCGCAAGCGTCGGGGTGAAAATCACGCGTCCAGCCGATGCTGGCTGTGCTCCCGCGTCCCCTCATCCAACTCTTCATCTGACTTAAGACGCAGCACAGGACGTCGGAGCCAGGCGCGCCGCCGCCTGCGTGGCAGCATCAAGCGCCGGGAGCAGCTCTGGGGGAAGAAAGCGGCTCAGCTAGGTCTGAACGCGCAAGGCCCTCTGACCAGCACCCCCCGAAAGGCAAACCTCTTGCACCCCTGGGGGTTGGCCTGGCCTCCTGGGAAGGCTCAGCTCCTATGCGGAGTTCTGGAGCTTTCGCCCCGCCTAAAGAAAGGAGGAAAGCGCTATAGTCTCAGGGCTTTAGAGCCGTCTCCTTACGCACTTGCCCATCTGGGTCATGGATGCTGTTTGCACACAGCGTGAGACAGGAACTGGTCCCTTACAGGTTGAGACTCTGTTTCTGGCACATCTGCCTTCAGCTCCGAGAAGGGCCGAAGGAGGCTACGCGTGTCTTCTATGAGTAAAGGATTCACTGAGGCCCTGGGTCAGGGCCCCTGGCACCCCAGAAAAAAGCTCTGGGAGGATGCGGGGATAGAAACAGCTAAAGAACACGGAGGCTCATGATGCCAAGGGACCAAAGCCTTTCTTAAATGCCTTTGTGCAGGAATTTGATTAAACAGAGACTGGTAATAAAGCTGACCCGCTGCACCCCCGGCAAGATTGAGCTCGGGGCAATGTAGGCTGCGAGGGAGAGTGAGTTATGCATTGTACAAAATGATCCCATAAATCCTGAAATGGGTTTTTTAAAAAAAAGAAAAACAAAGCAAATCAAGATGAATAAATATTAATGAGTCACTGCCTCGCTGTGGCAAGAGGAACGTGTGCAGAGCTAATGACTCTGTCAGCGGATCACGTCGACTCTGAATATTTCATGGAGCACTGGAGGTGGACTCAGGGATGGGGCCACTCACCCGCGTGTGCAGCCGCAGCACTCAGAGCCCTAAAAAGCTGCCGGACAGGGACATGTCTTCGTGCCGAAGGCTGGATTTCTGGCTAACTTTTCTAGGGTGAGTTGGTACCTGGCATATGAGGTACGTGATACAAGCACTACGTTTACTGAATCATGACTCTTTGCAGATGCTTTATATATATTAGCTCTACCAAGGAGCTATCACTGTGCCCACTTCCTAGTTAAGGAGCCTGAGGCTTAGAGACAATAACATGCTGGGAAGTGGCAAAGCTGGGATTCAGATCCCGAGCGCTCTTGACTCCAAAGTCTTAGCACTACCCCACACTGCAGCTCACCACGTCTCTCTCCCTCCCCCGCTCCCCACATATTTCCTAGGCTTTGAATCACATCTCTGCAGCTTTACTTGACTTCTCCATTGACTTAGCATGGGGGACAGCCTCTCACATAGTAGGTGCTCAATAAATCAATAAATATTTGTTGAAGTGAATTTCCTGCCAGGAGAAGAAAATGACTTTACCCTGTTCTCATAGACAGATGGAAATTCACAAAATAAATCCTTCCCCCAAGGGTAGCTAACCGGTACAGCCCGACCTCCTCGGAGGCAGACACAAGGGCTATCACCCTCCCAATCATTACTGTTATTATTATTATATGGCTGCCAAGGGCTTGAACAGGTGACGCAGAAATGAAAGACTTGGCAGACAATAAGTGGTTCTTAAGAGGCAGCCCCACTTTAGCACCATCTCTATAGGGGACCCCCCCCACCAGGGGCTGCCAATCACACCCCTTTCCCCAAGCACCAAATTCACTTAAAACATTTTTTTTTTTAAATTAACAAACGGAAGATCAGGAGCAGACTTTCCCCAGCCTCTCTGTCATGTCTGCACCCAGCTAAAGCGTTTCCCCTGTCAGTCAGCGGTAAATACCAGGTCTAAGCTTTGTACTATACATCTCCAGAATAGACATCGCTAATGGCCTTGATGACAGTCCCTGATTTCCAAAGCACATGTGAGAAAGTGGAGAAGAGAGGAGGCCGGTGGGAGGGGTGCAGGGAGGCTACAGGCAGGAGTGGATGGTGCAGCGAGTATCTTTCTCTGCAGTAGCATCATGCTGCCTCTAATTTTGTTTCCACTTTTTTGTCATTTTCCTCTGAAAGCTCTTTCAAGTGTCCACAACTCTCTGAATGCTGAGTGGTTCTAGCCAGAGGGCCAAGAGGAAAAGGGCAGGAAGGAAACCAGACCTACCTTCTACTGACAGCTTGACGTCGATGGAGAGGACTGTTTCCTCCCCTTCTCGTGGACCCCCAGGAAGGCCACAGTGCTCTGGGGCACCCTCACTCTGAACTCTGATTCAAGGAGGTGCCATCCAGCTTTGGTGCCATCCCCAAAGCGAGACCCTTCTTCCTTGGTGCTGGGGTATTCATGCTCAGGCTGCAGGGAGGTAGGGAAAGTCTAAGCCTGTAGCTCATGCCAGATAGTGATGTCAGACTATTTGTCTAAAGAATGGATGGTCATTCATCAGGCAGTGGCTGGGGCTGATTCCTCCTTTCAATGAAAAAGAAAGGGGAATAAAGCCAGGGAGTGAGTGCTGTCCTGTCCTTAGTCGTTCAGTTGAGTCTGACTCTGCAAACCCATGGACTGTAGCCCACCAGGCTCCTTTGTCCATGGGATTCCCCAGGCAAGAATACTGGAGTGGGTTGCCATGCCCTCCCCCAGGGGATTTTCCAAACTCAGGAATCGAACCCAGGTCTCCCACACTGCAGGCAGATTCTTTACCGTCTGAGTCACCAGGGAGTGAGAGACAACTAGAAAGTTTCATTCATGCCACCAAAGCCACTGTTATCAGGCTATGTCCTCGTCGCTGTTTACAGGAATAAGACTCAGCCCCATTCTCAAAGAGTCCTCATCCCTCCTTACCTTTGTCATATTCATGGACCAGAACTCAATGAGCAGATGCTTCAACTCAAGTTGAAGGGACTTGAGGGTCAATTACACAACCCCAAACAAGGAAAAACAAGCAAAATTCTCCCAACCCTCTCTGAGATGAATCCCTGTACACAAACACACATCTACCAGTACCACTTTACCTCCCCACAAAATTGCATCACCCCGACTACCTTCCCCTTGCCCCAACCCAAAATAGTCCACAGTTCTCCTGGATCATGTCTCTTCAGTTCAGTTCAGTTCAGTTCAGTTCAGTTCAGTCCAGTTCAGTTCAGTCGCTCAGTCGTGTCCAACTCTTTGCGACCCCACGAATCGCAGCACGCCAGGCCTCCCTGTCCATCACTAACTCCCGGAGTTCACTCAGACTCACGTCCATCGAGTCAGTGATGCCATCCAGCCATCTCATCCTCTGTTGTCCCCTTCTCCTCCTGCCACCAATCCCTCCCAGCATCAAAGTCTTTTGCAATGAGTCAACTGTTCGCATGAGGTGGCCAAAGTATTAAAGTTTACTGTGTGTCCCTTGAGCTTCCCCGGTAGTTCAGCTGGCTAAGAATCCACCTGCAATGCAGGAGACCTGGGTTTGATCTGTGGATTGGGACGATGCCCTGGAGAAGGGAATGGTGTGTCCCTTGCTGTTACTAAGTACGTTATGTCTCTCACCTATGATGCAGTCACTGTAAATATCCTGTTTTATAGACAAGAAAACTGATACTTCTCATGGTTAAGTAATCCTCCTGGATTGTACACAGAGGCCACCTCGCTGCACAGGCCTCGTTTGTGCTTTTCTGTCTCACTGAACCCACATTGGTCTGGTCCTCACCCCTTCAGAGACGAATATGCGACCTCTTCTTTCCACAAGGAAAATAATAATCACCTTCCTGACTCCTGTGTGCAACTGATCACACGCTGAAGATTATAGTTATGGAGACACTTAGCTTTCTCCTTTCTGTTCCTGTAGACGCTGCAACTGGATTGTGTCCTGAAACAGTCATCCTGAAAGAAGAGGCCACAAGGCTCAGGGGACAATTGGCACCACATGAGGCTCTATGGCCCTTGTTGACTCACGTATGTGGTTTTCCTTGACCTCTATCTTGAGCATAGTTGCAGTGAATTCAAACACCTCAGGAAAGGAAGACAGGTTTCCCAATTGTCCTGTAACTCATAGTACAGTGTGTCTGCAGACAAATTGACATTCTGCAGGCAGCCAGGGGTTTATTTTTAAGAGTAATGATAAAATCACTGTTTCCAAGGCCTTCATCACTGGCTCTGATTTGACTGCATATCCCCAGGAGGCCTGCACTCCCATTCTCTCCAGACCATCAACTTTAATTTAAAGGCCCGTCAAAGATCTTTGAAGGCCTAAATCTTTCCCTTCCAGCTGGTCAGAGATATTGGCTTATTAATCTATTTAGTAATTATGTGAACAAGCTCGGACCATGTGTTATTGAAAATTAAACTATCAAAATGTGTCCAATCAGATCGCCCAATTTCTCCATCCCATCGTGTCATTAGATTCAACACCAAGATTAATTATCAAGCAATGGGCCAGGTTTACCAGATGTTGTGCTGATTCCAGTCAAGGTACATCTGTTTCTCCACCTACCATCTCTGCAGACTCAGCCACGACTCCACAGTTGCTGGTCTCGTTCAGGGTGACATTAGCCTGAACATGTCTGCTATTGACTGAGTCAGATGCTCCTGTGTTTCCTGCAGCTTGCTGTCCAAAGCCACTGTGGGTCCACGATCTGTCCTCAGAGAGTGACGGGGAGTGAGAACTGCCCGACAGCTCTGAGATGAAGGATGGAGCTGCTGCTTGGAGGGGAATTATAATTGCAGGGACAGGGAGGCTCCCGATGGGGGTTCTAGCCCAGAATCTCTGCTCCTTGCACTCTGTGGCACAATTTCTGGGTGAACTGCTTTTCTTCCTGGCCAGGCATTGTTACCACTTGTTACCTAAGCACCACCTAGCTAGAGTGCCCAGGGCTCCATGGGAAGAGCAGAACCTCAGGACTAACACAAAATTGGTCTCATCCAGGCTCCCTGCCACTAACTAGATATATGACCAAGGGCAAACAAGTTTTCCAATTGCTGAGCATTTTCAGTTGCAAAATGAGGCAGCAAAAATACCTACCTGACAGCATAGTAATAACTGTGGAAGAGTATACGAAACGTGCTTGGTATTTGTGCAGTGATTAAGCACTTAAGTTCTTGAGTCAGACTATCTGTTCAGTGTTTTCTCCACAGCCTACTAGCTACCAGCCTGATGACTTTGAGCAATGGATCTAACCTTCCCAGTCCTCAGTTTCCTCATCTATAAAATGGTATTTTAACAAAATCTATCTCATAGGTAGGATTAAAATGTAATTCATGCAAATACTAAGAAGAGTGCCTAGAAAATAAACATTTCATAAATATTCATGAATGTTACTATAATTATTTTCATGAAATATGTAACAGACATGCAGAAAATATTGGTTTTCTTCTCAACTCTCTCATTTTCTCACTATGTCTTTATGTCTCTCTATGGCCCTCAGAGTTGAAAAAGTGTTAGGAGTCATATGATCCAAACTCTTATGCCATATAGAAATCTATTTCTTTTATAATGAAAGAAGATTATGAAATTATAAACTTGACTACTTCCTTTAAGAGGATATATCATGGTATGTGGAATATATATTGTTTTATTGACTATCATAGGATGCTGGTGTTTGAGCTAGGAATTGGAGCTAAGATTGATTGCACAACATAACAGGGAAAGAAAATAAGGACACCACAACAGTGAGGTGTAGAGGGATGAGGTTAAGAATAGAGACACAAAAAGGAGAATAGAGAAGGAGAGACAGCAGAGGGGCAAAGTTCTAGAAGGTGACTCTCTTCCCAACGACCTAAAATGCTAATGAAGGGCCACTGATGCAAACAGCCGACTCATTGGAAAAGACCCTGATGCTGGGAAAGGTTGAGGGCAGGAGGAGAAGGGGATGACAGAGGATGAGGTGGTTGGATGGCATCACCAACTCAATGGACATGAGTTTGATCAAACTCCGGGAGATAGTGAAGGACAGGGAGGCCTGGTGTGCTGCAGTCCATGGGGTTGCAAAGAGTCAGACAGGACTTAATGACCAAACAACCACTGAAATTTCAGTGCGGGTTGACTTCTTACAAAAGCCAGAAAAATCATAGATTTTTGTTAATGTGATGTAAAGTAGGAGTTAGATTTATGGATGGAGGAGTTGAGGCATACACAACCAAAAAGTGTAAACATCCAATGAACCTGTTAAAATATTCTAGGTAATTTTCTGGCTTAAAAAAATTGAAGCTTTGAAAAACAAAAGTTGACTTCCACTTCTATATGAAATGTAAAAAATCATGAGAAAATGCTGTCATCACTCTGATAAGAACAAGCTGGATGACCTACAGATCATAAATTTCAAGCCAACTAAAGCATGAAAGATGAACACAAAAATCCAGGGAACCAAGATGCACAAAATAACGCAGCCCTCCTAGGAGAGAAGAGACCCATGATGGTTTCCATCACTATAGAATAGCTGGGAAGAAGGAAGCCACCCCAGCCATGTGTAAGAAGAAAGCAGCTAAAATTTCAATGAACTTGTAAAGTTCAAAACTGGATAGAAACGATGGTTTAGAATCCACAGGATCCCTAGAAATAAGATTCTGAACCCACTCACTGACTCATTTCCATTGGCTTTCATTAAGTGCTCATGCAAAATATCAGGGGTGAGGGCAAGAGAGCTGCAAAAGTCTTCTTGAAATGCACAATAGTGGAATATTCTGAAGCCTAGTGAGCAGAATAACTGAGACAAACCCTCCAGGAATTCAGACATCAAGCCATACTGTAAGGATGTTTCTAATCCTGCCCTTCAATCATTTGAAGACTCTAATAAACTGATTCTAATGAAATTAACAACCAAGCTCTGATTTAGCCTAAATGCAAACTAGATTGACTCAACCCCACAAGCCGGAAGCCAGATAGAAAGAGGATATTTTGTTCCTGAAGTAAATGTTATTGACTCCAGCTTCTATGGTATTTTTGTGGTTCAGATGGTAAAGAATCTGCCTACAGTGCAGGAGATCTGAGTTCAGTCCCTGGATGGGGAAGTTACCCTGGAGGAGGAAATTGCTATCCGCTCCAATATTCTTGCTTGGAGAATTCCATGGGCAGCCTGGTGGGATAAAGTCCATCGGGTCCCAAAGAGTCAGACACAGCTGAGCAACTAACACTACTGTATTTTATCCATAATGCCTGATATTCAATCAAAAACTCTAAGACACAATGTCAAAGCCGTGAAAAACAAGAAAATACTCAGGAACTTCCACAGATTAGGAAAGAAGACTAGGAAATATGACAGTGTGTGTGTGTGTGTGTGTGTGTGTGCAGCAAAAATTAACACAACCTTGAAAATGAAGCATGCTTCAGTAGAAGAAACACACATTACATACAGCAACAAAGATAGGCTGAGAGAAAAGGATGGTAAAAGATACACAATGAGAATACAATCAAAAGAAAGTTGAAGCAAAGTTGACACAAGTACTCACGAAATGTCAGCCACTAGTAACAGCACTTATGGTGAGATGTGCAGTCATTTCAGGAAACTAGAAAAATTGCTTGTAGTCAGTATTAGACAAAGAGGAAAGCTGAGCTGTGGGCTGGACCTTCCGCGGGTCTGCAGGAATTCACGAATTTGTAAACTGGTGCCATTTGTGAGCAAAGCCATGGCAACACCTCCTCTCTTGTCAGGTAGGTATCTGTGCCTGTTTTTTTTTATTCCTAACAAAGTATTCAACTTTTGTTTTGCCACATACACCACACCTATATCTTTTAGTTTTATTTTTCCTACAGTTAAAATTGTCAAAAGCCAAAGGGAAATTTGGAAAAGCAGAGAGTATGTGAAGCTAGACTACTCCAGATCCCAGGTCTCCATTCCTGAACTATGTGGTCTCCCACACATGCCTTAATCCATGTCTTCTTTTGTAAAATGGGTCAATAATCCTTATTTCACAAGGTTATTGAGATAATTAAATGAGCCAGTTTTATGTGGATCCCATAATATCTGGCATGGGATACGTGCCCAGTGTAGATCCTGTCCTCCCACCTTCCTATGAGATATGAGGATGTTTCAGGCATAGCAGGGAGGATGGTAGAAACCAAAGATTTTGTCACAGTAAAATCAGTAAGTTCATACTTTTAAAACTTTTGTCAATTCACTCATTCATTCATTCATCTCTCCTATTCATTTAATGAACAAGTCTTCATCAAGAATCAACCAAGTACCAGGTTTATTATGAGATCACAAAATTAATGAAACTGACCTCCTTTTCTACTTTCTGTAACCAACTATTCTTTCTGGCAGCAAGTGAATAAGAAGTTATTTACAAGCAGTCAACCAAATTCCTTGTGCTTTGTCCTGCATGGTGTAAGTTTTTCATTTCTGCTCTAAACTGGCCACAAGATCTGTAAGCCTTGCTTGGGGCTGGAGCCAGAGCCCAGGTTAAATCCTCTACCTTCTGAAGATGGCCTGGAGCTGAGAAATAAAGTCTTAGAAATGTTTTCAGCAGATGATCTGCTGGACTCATTAGGAGGACTACCTCATCCATTAGCTGATGATACCTGGCTCAGTGGATAACGCATCTGATTCAACAAGTAAAGCATGATTTCTTTTAAAAAATATACCCCTTTCCCCTCCCACCTCCACCTTCTACAGTAGTAGAGATACTACTGCTCAGAGCAACTCTGTTCACTTCCGTCCTCCTTACCCCCTTTTTGTGTGACTGTAGCCCGAAGGGCCGAATGCAGGTGTGTATTAGTATTACATACTGTGCTGATACAGGTGGAAGTCTGGATTTGACTTTATCAGAGACTCCCTGCCATCCAGAGTGATTCTGAACTCTGTTAAGAAAAAAAAAAAAAAAAGCCTCAATTTGCTCTGTAGTCAGAACAGGGCTGTTTTTAGCTTGCCGAAATTCACAGCTGAGATCTTTGTTTGCAAATCAGGCCTCTTTTCAACAATGCTGGGTGTGGGGACCAAAATAGCAATTCTAGAGTCACTTGTCACCCTCTGTCTCCACTCTCTACAGAAGGTGGGAGGTGTGAGATCCCTGGAGGAAGAACAGTTGTTCCCTTGCTGATACTCTTATCACAACCAGGGACAAACAGTCCCTGGTGCCATCCATACTCAGGTTCATGAAATGTACACAAGCCTGAATTTTGGATGCCTTTAAGCATTGGGGAGAACCGAGAAGGACTCAGAATCCTTCAGAGGGTTTATTAAAACATGGATTTCTGGGTCCATGGCATCCTTGTAAATGGTTAACAACCTGCTCCTTTTGGAGGAAAACATATGATTTACAAATGCCCATTTCTGCGGTGTAAATATCCCCATGTAGTCAATTTTAAGCTACCTTGAAATCGGGAAGAGATGCACAATATGCTCTCCAGAGCTTATATTGGCCGGCTTCAGCACCACTAGCTGGGCCCCATCTGCTTGACTGGGTAGGTCTGAGAATTTGTACCTCCAACAACTTTTCAGGTGGTATAGAGGCTGCTAGTCCAAGATTTTTAGGTGCCAGATATCATGGGAATTACCTAGGGCTTTGGAGGCTTTGCCACCCTCTAATATACCTTCTCTTAGGACCTTATCTTCCTTTTCCCTTATATCCTGAAGGGACAAAGGGCAGGGTGTTGGGAAGAACCTTTAACTGTGGGGACATGGTTCTGGGCTGCAACCTATGGGAAAATGAAATATGCCGATTTTCCAAAAGGAAGCCATGTGTCTTGCTGTCTTTTGTTTAACCCCTCGCTTTTCTTGGCATGACTGAAAGGAATTAAATCTTATTCATCTTTTTGTTCCTTCAGTTCAGTCCAGTCACTCAGTTGTGTCCGACTCTTTGCAACCCCGTGGACTGCAACACATCAGGCTTTCCTGTCCATCACCTACTCCCAGAGCCTACTCAAACTCAGGTCCATCGTGTCAGTGATGCCATCCAACCACCGCATACTCTGTCGTCCCCTTCTCCTTCTGCCTTCAATCTTTCCCAGATCAGGGTCTTTTCTAATGAGTCAGCTCACACGGCCAAAGTATTAGAGTTTCAGCTTCAGCATCAATCCTTCCAATGAATATTCAGGACTGATTTCCTGTAGGAGTGATTGGATCTCCTCGCAGTCCAAGGGACTCTCCAGAATTTTCCTTGCCTTTGCCCAAATAGCCGCCAAACTGAAATGAGCCAAATATACTGGCCTGCAGCCATGAAATACAGATCTCATAGTTCCTATCACTCACTCAATCTTTAAGCTATCTGCCTATCCATATACTTATCAGGTCATTAATTTGTGCAACGGTTATTGAAATCCCTACTATGTGCCATCACTGGTACTGGAGATTTAGTGGTGAGTAATAGGCACAATATCTGACCCATGGGGCTTATAGTAGGGAAGACAAATATCAAATAGATTTGCAATGAGATTCAAAGGAAAGCTCAAGATGCTATGTGGGTGTCCAATAAGGTAAGGAGGCAAAAAAGGACTCTCCAAGGAAAGATGGTTAAATTGAGACCTAAGAAAATGGGTAAGAGCTTTCCATTGAGAGGAAGACGGCAATGGTGGGTGTTTGGCAGCGGATAAATGTCCCAAGGACTCAAGAGCAGAGGGAAGGGAAGTATGGCCAGAGATGAGGCTGCAAAGAGAGGTGAGTTCTGGACTTTATCCTAGGAGCAGGCGGGCAGACCATGGCAGGATCCCAGGCGGAGAGCGGTCAGACCATCGTTGGCCTAAGGAGGTGTTGCCTTTGGATGTGGTTGTTGCTCTTTAGTCCCTTCGCTGTGCCTGGCTCTACGCCCGCATTTGTGTGTCGTTTCTGAATCACAGACACAGGCCCGCTGTACAAGGATTTGGTGAGCTCGGTCTTTGTTCTCTCACCTTTGCCATCCGATAAAGTTGCAATGCATTCAAGGTCAAGGACGCTGTCTTCATCCCTTCTGTTGTCCCGCTGTGCCTAGGAAGGTACCGAGTGCCTTCTGGGTTACCGGCACACAGCCCTGGGCACCAGAAAGAGCTCTTAATTTAATGAGAGGAGACCAGGCTTCCGGTCCATACCCACCACCTGCTAGTTTTTGAGAACTTTGTCGTTGGGCGTGTGATGTCTATCTGCTTCAGTTTTCTTACACACAAAAAAGGAACACCATCTGCGTTTTATAAAGTCTCTTTGAAAGAATCAAATAAGATAGAGCAAGAGAAAATTCTAGAATACTGTGCACCTGTGCGATGGCATAGTGATGAAGTGGTACCGGATCTCATGGGTATCTGGCATATCATGGGGGTAAGGACCCAGTCCTCACCCAACACAGCCTCCTCCTTCCCTTCCTGAGCAGAATTACCCAACCAACAAGTTGCCGTTGGTTTCACCGTCACTTTGCAGGTGCCAGAAGTGAGAGTGTGGGGCTGTGGCCTGGGCCTGGGAGCCCACATTTTCCCGGAGGTTGCTCTCACAGCTTGCACCCGCCTCTCTCTGATCTCTGAGGTGCCCTCCCATCAGCATCTCGCCTCATACATGTGTGCCATCTAATCATCTTTGGCGTGGAAAGGGCCACTGGGGTTCAGAGAAGTATTCTGCAAACTCAAGTTCATGAACCAGCCACATCAACCCAGCACTTATTAAACCTGTCTCGGCTCTGCTAAATCAGAATCGTATGAACACTTAAGGCTCCCAGCCCTGTGTGGCGGATAGAATCCACCCACAGAGATGAACACACAAGCTTCACCAACTGGACCTCAGTCTTCTTGTCTATACCTTTGATCACGTGCTGTGCAACTAAGTCGCTTCAGTCCTGTCCGACTCTTTGTGATCCATGGACTGTAGCCTGCCAGGCTCCTCTGTCCATGGGATTCTCTAGGCAAGAATACTGGAGTAGGTTGTCATGCCCTTCTCTAGGGGATTTTCCCGAACCAAGGATCGAACCTGCGTCTCTTCCATCTCCTGCACTGGCAGGCATGTTCTTTACCACTAGCACCACCTGGGAAACCCCACCTTTGATTACAGATCCTATTAATCTGTACCTCAGTTCAGGGCCGTGAGGGTTAAATAAGATAGAGCATGTGTGATGCTTAAAACAGCTCTTGGCACTTAGGAAGCATTTGATAAATGGTTGCGTTTATTATGTCACCCTGGCCTCTGAGCAGCCCTGTGTGTGGGTGGATGGAGAGCTGACATCTAGAAAAGCAAAATGAGTTACTAGAGGTCACACAGCTAATTAGCCACTGGACAGGACTAACGCCAAGAAGGCCCAAGTCCTAATCCGGCATGATTTCCGCCACACCAGGCTGCCTCCTTTAAGCCTTGATCTTCCCTAACTGCTTCTCTTCCATGTACTCTGGGTGGCCCGGCAGAGTGCTACATCGCTCCCTTTCATTAGCAATTTATCAGGATGTTGCTTTGTATCTTGCAAACAGATAACCAGCCGAGCTCAGCTGACCTCTAGAATCCCTTCAGATATAACTGAGTTTGCATTATCTGACAGGTAGCCCATCTCCTAACATTTAGGTAAATTGCAGCGCCTGTATACCTGACCTCCACAACCTGCCCCAGGGCTCTGAAGCCTTTGCCTTTCTCGCTAGACACTGCATCCCTCCCCACGCCAAACTGCCTTTTTCAAACAGAGATCCCCACACGTCTGCTCAGGGATGCAACTCAGGCCAGCTGACTTAATGCTAAGCACGCAAGAATACAGAGCCCAAACCACTCCCCTGGCAGATCCTGGCCCTGCCTTTTTGAGGCTGGGGGAGATTTAATTTAGATAGAGATGATGTCTTACGATATGGATGTCCCAGTCTACCCTTGAGGAACGAACAAGGAAAGAGGCTCTTGGAGCCAGACGCTGGAACACAACGCATCATCCCCATATCACGCCAGAAGCCTGCTGCCCACATTTCTCAACGCCTGTGAGTGTCTGTGTTATGCACCCTGAGGGTGCCCTCTAGCTCTCCTTTATCTGTGGCCCACCCACTCAGAGGTGGAGGAGGGAAGCTGGTGTTTCATTTTCTTGTGTCCCCGTGGCCTCTTCTTGTTCCTTCCCTAGGGATCACAGCTCTCCACCATCGCCCCCTTCATACACACATCTCCTCTTCCTGATTCCATCCCCTGCGACCTACACACGAGAAAAACAGGATTGATCAAGTCGCCCCAAGGTCTCAGAGTGACTACTTGTAAAAGGAGGGTGTTAACCGAGATGATCTGAAAGATTTCTTCCACCTCTAAGATGTCATGGCGCTCTAGATTACTCATGCTAGCTTCCTAGGCATGGGGTCAGGCACAACCCTCAATCGATGTATATAGCAGCATCTTTAAGATACTCTGTGGCAGAGGTTCACAAACTTTTTCCATTCACGCCATCCTTAACGTATTAGTAAGTCTTTTTTCACAGTACCCATAGGTCAAAAGAAACCTATGTATTAAGTACTTAGCTACTAACTGCGAACCAAATGAATGAAAAATGTTGATACTGCAGAGTACCTCAAGCTATCAGGTTACAGTCTCTGATAGATGTTGAACATCATTGTATTTGCCTAGAAATATAGAGATACTCTGTGGCATCTCTGTGAGTTTACTCAGGTACCCTAGGGTGCCTGGGCACAGAGCTTGGGAAAGGGACACTTCAGTCTTACTTCTTAAACTTTCATCTAAACTTCCTGCTCCTTGAAGCCTCTGAGAGAATCTCAGTGGGCAGCTCTCTGTACCCTAGTCACCCTGACCTGTCAAAGGACTTCGAGGAACTAGTCAACTTTGCATTTCAAAAAGTTTCTTAGGACAATCAGGTTTGAGAGACTAGAGCTTTCCACATCTCCTTTCACTGCCCAGATCCTACAACATCAAATCAGAGGAGAGCCTGTATTTTGGCAGTGCAGATGCACACAGATAGGTTAGATCCCAAACATGCTAGTAACATGGAAAAAGGCAGGAAAAGGAAGTTTAGGTGTAAGTTAAACTGGTTGCTGGGGATTCCGAGGTGGCACTAGTGGTAAAGAACCTGCCTGCCAATGCAGGAGATACACGAGACGCCGGTTCGATCCCTGGGTCAAGAAGATCCCCTAGACAAGGGCATGCCAACCCACTCCAGTATTCTTGCCTGGAGAATCTCATGGACAGAGGAGCCTGGCAGACTATAGTCCATAGGGTTGCAAAGAGTCAGACACGACTGAAGCGACTTAGCACACAGGTACAGACAGGTCGCTGTGTACATGATCTGGATACGTAGGTGGGTAATTCTGCAGCCTCACACTTCATGTGTGGGATAGACACTGTCCAGATAAAATTAGGCCTTAACAGTATTTTAAAAGGCTGTTGAGCCTGGCTGTGTGCCTGGTACAGCACTAGGATTTTAATATTCATAAATTCTACCCCCCAACAGCACCAGAATGTAATACTACAGTGTCCCCACCAAAGAGTGAAGCAGCCAGGGCTCAGAGCAGTTACATATGTGGGAGTAGGCAGGCCAGGACTTGCACTCAGCTTTCTGAGTACAGGGACCCAACTTTCAGCTAACTTTAGGTGCCTCTATGAAAGTCCGATTTTTCCCCTCGGGCTACCCAGTGACCTGCTGGGCAGGAACACTCAGGAATTTTACCCCAGAGTACTGGAACAAACCCATGGTCCTCAGCCCGTGTTATCACAGATGTGGGACCACTTTCTCCAGCTCCACAGCCCACACACACGTTTCTCCTCTACCAGCCATTTTAACCGTCTGTTCCCTGTGAGTCTGCACCATTTCCAGTGATTGCAAACTGTTTCTTCATCTTGGTCACCTCACCCAACAGCAAAACTGAAATTTATCCCCTTCCTTGGCCCCCTCCTCACATGTAACTGGGAAGGAAGAAATATCAAATGTCCTTTAAACAGAGAAGTCCAAAGCTATGGAAGAACAAGAAATGGCATTCGCTTAGCATGGAAGATGGATCATTCAGAGGTTGTGGCTTTAAGTTATTGGGAATCTATTAGGCTAGGCCTGTGGACATTTATTTCTCCCTGTTGCCAATGCAGGTTCTAGAAGCCCCAGTTCTATCTATAAAGCAAATGTCTGGGAAGCTGTAGCTCTCCCCTCCACGGCCAGACATTAATGCAAGTAGTGATGTGCTAATGCCTGGAAATAGTTGTTGGCTTCTGTCTGCATTTTCTCCCAAACTCCCTTTATCGACAGCCTAAATATATTAAGACTCTGGGGGTGAGACAAAAGAAAATCCTGGTGAGAATGAGGAGCCTGCCTCACGCGTGGTGGGAAAGCTGGCTTAGCCACCACCCGGATCATCTCTACATCTCCCTTGCAGTGATGGCCTCATTTTGCTTCAGACCCCTATTTGGTTTTATGCTGCTGCTACTGACCTTTCTCATTTTTCCCTTTTCTGATTGAGGTATAATTTACATTTTGCTATAGCGTGCTAGTTTGACGACATGTAACCACTACCACAATCAAGATAGTGAATATTTCCATAAAACCAACATTTCTCCCTGGGCCTCTTTGTAGTTAACCCCTTCCCCACCCTAGACACACCAACCACTGATCTGTTTTCTGTCCTTCTAGGCTTACCTTTGCCGGAATGTCAAGTGATTAGAATTACACAGCATATAGCTTTTCCACTGTGACTTCCTCCTCATAACACAGCGCCCGTGTTGTTGCATGCCTCAGTAGTTTGCCCCTTTTCATGATGAATGGCAGCCTGCAGTACAGACACATCAGAGTTGATATATTTCCCAGTTTCAAGTTTGGCTTGTTTCAAGTTTGAAGTGACTATGAATAAAGCCTAATTTCCCCATCCAGGTTTTGTGTTAGGTTTTCATTCATCTTCGGTCACACCTAAGAATAGGATTGCTGGATCATATGATATGTGTGCATTCACTTTCACAGAAAGTTGCAAAACTATTCCGCAATAGCTGTATCAGCTTCGTTCCCGACAGCAATGCGCTTGAGTTCCAGTTGTTCTGCATCCTCGCTAGCACTTGGAATTGTCAGTCTTCACCCCTTTTTGTGTTCCAATTATTCTGTGGCTCTGTAGCAATTATCTCAGTTGTGGTTTTAATTTGCCTTTTCCTTAGTGACTAATAATGTTAAGTATTTTATTTGCTTGTTTGCCATCTGTGTAGCTTTTTGGTAATGTGTTTCTGTTTTTTTTTTTTTTTAATCTTTTACCCATTTTTTACTGGGTAGTTTGTTTTCTCATCATTGAGTTGGAAGGTTCTTATGTATTCTGGATTTGAAGCCTTTGTGATTTGAAAATATTTTTTCCTATCCTGTGGCTTATCTTTTTGTTCTTTTAACACTGTTTATTGAAGAACAGAAGTTTTCATTTTTATAAGGTCCAACTTATCAATGTTTTCTTTTATAGATTATGCTTTTGATACAATATCTAAGGAATCTTTGTTTAACCCAAGGTCACATAGATTTTCTCATGTGTTTTCTCTAGAAGTTTTATAGTTTAAAATTATATATTTAAGCCCAAGGTCCATTTTAAGTTTCTTTTTTTTTCTTTTTAAATTAATTTTCTTTTAAAGCTAGAGAAGCCAAAGGCAAAAGGAGAGATTTGGCCTAACCCCTGTAAAAAATTGATCCTAGGTAACTCCTGTCATAAGGTAGTGGTTAAATCTTAGGCTCTAACATCAGATGCTTTGAATCTGAATCAGTTTTTCATATCCTAAGTTAGAGCATAGGGTGATTTTTCCTTTTACTTTCTGATCTTCATTGAAATGAATTATTAATTAACAAAGCTAAGATTAGAACTAGAACTCTAACATTTGGGCTCTATCATAAAGATTAATTCCAAGTGAGGAAGATAAGAACTTTTAGCTGGGGAACCCATTCTAAACTACCCAGGAAAGGTGGTCAGAGTGGTTTGTCATTCAATACTAGAAAAACCAATGATGATATGAGATCAAGGCTCTGGTACACCCCACATTGCATGTGGTCATGTTTTTGCATGGGCTCTCACTGCTTTCCTTGGATCTGAGTTCATCCAGGCCATTGGGTACCCTGAGCTCTTCTTACTGCTCAAACACACTTCCTCACTTAGAGGTGTCCCTGCCATATCAGCTCCCCATCTTCCTGGTCTCTCCATCTCTCTGCCCTTTATCTTCAAAGAGCACCTGCCACCTTTTTTCTGGACATTTTTCTTCCAACAAGCGAAGCCACATCATCATCCAGAAAGGGAGACTTACAGACTCAGAGCTCAGTATGATCAAATGTATTTGTGTTTGTCAGTGTGTCCCCAGCCTCCAAGCAGGTCTATCCTCAAACCTCCTGGAAAATGCATATCCCACTATTTAGACGTGAGGCGAAATGGCTTAGAGGGTGAGGGTGGGAGCACATAGGTTTGGGACTAAGATTTGGATTCAGATCACAATTACGGCCCTTATTATACCACACTGAGTAAAGTATATAACATTTTAGACTCAAGTTTCTCAAACCCAGAGTGAGGAATATTAAAATCTTTACTTGGTTTCATGAGCATTAAATGGTACAAACACTGTGGTGAAATACCTGGCACCCTGTGGCAGTTTTCATGATTATGATGGTGAAGTTAGCTTTGCCTTCTTCATCCACCGTTTCCTGAATTCACAGCCCTCTCTCCTTTCTAATCACAATGCCCCCTGCTGCTGGCCCAGCTAGTTTCTGAGGATCACATCCAGTCAATGGCCCTCAGACTATCAAATAGGAGTTGAGGACATCCTAATGGCTTTTGAAATCTTTGCAAAGTACATGTGTGTATATAGCCCAATCCACTTGTGAAGAACTTGTAACAGATCAATGACTGTAAATGCCCTAAACAGCCTCAATTGATCGCCATATGTGATCTGAAGTTCTGATTAATAGAGGCTTTGTTTAAAAAAGAGAGCATGGCTAGGAAAGAGAAGGAAAACACTGCTGTCCACTTTTGCCAATATCCTGACTTAGGAGGCTGGAAAATAGTCTCTGTTGGCAACTTCTCTTGTCTGGCTACATGCTCCTGCCAGAGCAAGTCTCTACTTGGGTGAAAACATCACATCTTCTATTTGTTGGGATGTTTGAAGAGAATCAGCTGGGAACATCTTGTCTCAGCATAATTTTTTTTTTCTCCCTAGGCTGAAAATGCTACTTTGTATTCCTGGGTGAGGGGCTATCTCGTGTATCTTAATCCTGTGCGGGCCTGGTGACTCACCATGACTCTTTGGGGCTTAGCTTTGAATTCCCTTGACTTTGAGGTTACAAACATCAATCCTTCCACGTGGCATTCCCTTCATTTCTGGAGCACTCACGTGCATATCTAACCCCTGTGTGCACATGAGTATTCAACTGCCTGCAAGTCTTAAAAATGCTAATGTGAAGCTGGGTTAGAATTCTGCAAGCCACACTGTGACCTCAAATATTAATCATGCCCAGGTAGCCAAGGGGAGCCTCAGCCATTGTAGGGAGAAGGCATACACTCGCTCTGAAGCACTGCGAGGCAAACTAATCGAAATCAAACCCCTATTTTGAAACATTTCACTCACCAGCAGGCTGTTCATTTTTCTCAAGTGTACGTCTTGTTTTTGATTAGACAGAAGCAGTGATCTGATCAACTTTTCGATTGAACAAGAAACAAAACAAGACACGGCCAATTCACATCATGTTTCTTGAATGGTTTTTGAAAGAAATTTACTCCTCTGAGTCTCCTTCTTGTTTATTCAATGTGATTTCTGTTTCCTCCTCTTCACCTTGACCTCTCTTCCCCTACGACTTTTTCTTCCCAGAACAGTTTCTTATATGCTGAGAAATTATTTAAAGATTGAACTGAAAGTTCAACACTTTAAAATTCCTTCTTATGAGCTCTGGACAATCCCTGGCCAGGGTCCTCAGAGGAGACTCTCTGAAGGATACCTTCTCTGCCTTGACATGTCAGGTGTATGCCTGAACCTGGCTAACAAAGCCAGTCACTGACCTGGAAGTGACAGTCATAGTGTGTTCTTTGTTCTCTGCGGGCCAGTGCAGACATAGCTTCCCATCTTCTTAATGGGCCTCATCTATCTGTTAAGCCTTTTCATTATGTCAAGCCCTGTGCTAAGGACTTTTAATCCTGGCAGTGCATTTGATTTCAGTTTGTCCTGGCAACTCTATATGACTTTGGTAATATTGCTACCCCCAATTTAGGGATAAAGATGACCCAGTCAGAAAGAAGTAGAATCAGAATTTTAATCCAGGGCTTCAGACTCCAAAGCTTACCTCTTTCCCCTGATTCTTTGCTGTTCAGTCACTCGGTCGTGTCTGACTCTGTGATACCGTGGACTGCAGCACGCCATGCTTCCCTGTCCTTCACCATTTCCTGGAGTTTGCTCAAATTCATGTCCATTGAGTCGGTGATGCCATCCAACCATCTCATCCTCTGTCATCCCCTTCTCCTGCCTTCAATCTTTCCCAGCAGCAGAGTCTTTTCCAGTGAGTTGGCTCTTCACATCTAATTCTCCTCTGATTCTTACTACTTTTAAATTAGCATCCAGTTTCCTTCCAGGAAAATAGGGCTTATATCCAAGACAACATTCCCTTCCCTGGGGACAGAGAGGACCTTACAGGCCGATTGGAGCAAAACGTTAAATTAACAAATGAAAAACCTGAAGCCCTGAGGGCCTTTGTGGCTTCCCTGAGGTCACCACTGTTGACTGGGCTGAGCTGAGACTTGGGTTTATGCCTTGCTGATTCTAAATATTGCGTTACCATTCATGCTCCATGCTGCATGCCCTGCCCAGTCCGGGGAATAAGACTCATCTCTCCACCACTTCTTAAACTCTTAATGGTTTATTTTGCCTCTTTGCATCCTGATTAGAGACAGTTTTATCAGGGATACAGAGAAGGGAAAAACAACAACAAATAAACAAACAAAGTACTCACAATAGACATGCAAAATATAAATAACTCTCAGGCTTTAGATTCCCGTTAAACCTGCCTTACTGCAGTTTTTGGAAGAACCTTTCACATTTTATCTAGAGTGACCTAGTCTCATCACAGAACATGATTGGAGTAACTGCAGGAACAAAAATAGTATTTCAGGCCCTAGATATCATTGCTGTTATTTGAAAGTAAGGAGAGAAAGCAGGAGTGAACTATATTTGATGGAGGTATTTCCATCTCTTTAACAATACATATATATATATTTTAGAACAAACTCTCTATTAATGCAATGAATTTATAGACCGATAAATGAAATACGATTTTAGTTTGGATCTAATTGTTGTCCCTATAACCAACTCATGATTTGTCTCTTCACAGAATCTATCTTCCAAGGGTACCTACACATCAAAATCCTAAAAGAAAAAGAAACATTTCTTGACATTAAAACAAGTTTTCATTCTGGAGAAAGATCTCCAAGAAGGAAAATGAGCAGCATGGAGAAGTTGGCTTAGTCCCCCAAACCCCCTCTATGCAATTCTCCCCTGGATTTGTAAGGAAATGGACGGACTCCACACCACAAATTTATTGATAGAATTAGATTGGCAAGGATTTCATTCCTAGAAGGTCAGCCTCCACCTCAGCTAAGCTGTGGGAAATCTCTGGTCAGTACAATGTATGTTTGTGTATTTATTCAACAAATGCCAAGCAGTCTTCAACTAGGTGCTAGGGATGTAAAAGAAAACAAAACTGGCAAAATACCGCCCTAAACCCTGCCCCTTGGTTACGTAAATAAGGAGAGAAAGGTAACAGCTTAGGTGATGATAAGCACCATGATGACAAGTGGTAGAGCAAACCCACGGTGTAGTCAGTAGATGAAAAAGCTACACACTGACTGGGACCCCGTCCAGCATCTGCCTACCTGCTTGAGCTGCTTCTCATTGGTTGCCCTCTTCTCCAGAATGCTCTTGACCTTGGTCAGCTTCGTCTCAGCGCAGAGATTCCCATCTCTAAGGGGAGGTTGCTGAGCTCGGTTGTGTCCATACCCCTGGCTCCGTATGTCCGACTGCTCCCAGCTTCCCTCCTTCCTCCTGGGGTCCATTCCATTCTTCTTGCTTCCACTATCTCTCACTCTGTTGTAACCCTTGAGCTCTCTTACCTGGTCCTACATATGAGTCTTTCTGGTTCCCAGCTGTCCTGGTTTTGTCTTCTATTTCCTACACTAAACCTGCCTTTTGAACCTGATGGTCCTCAAGGTCCCCAGAGAAAGGTTGCATTTTCCTCTGTTCTTGTCCACACTCCAGCAGAAGTCTGTGATAATGCCTGCACAAAGCTTGCTCTAAAATCTATCTCCAGGATCTAAATGGAAAGGAAAGGACTATTTGCAAATATCTTAAAGCAAAGAAATAGCCATTTCCTATGTGTACCCATGTATCAGTTCAGTTCAATTCAGTTCAGTCACTCGGTCATGTCCAACTCTGGGTCCTTTAATTAAGTCGTCATCTGAAAGAGCACACACCTGCCTTGGGTGTTGATTCCACGATGCTTTGTTGCCCCACAAGCTGAAATCTATTCACAGAGCACTACTCCCATGGAGATGGGGCTGCCCTGCTCTTTCAGCCATAGGCCTAATGTTCTTTGAGTTTCTCTAAGTCCTTTTCTTCAACAATATCTTGTTTTAGCCAGGATGCTTGGGTTAATTATACCTTCTTACATTTAAAAGAATTTCCTTTCTAAATCCACTTTAAATATGCATCCTTTAAAGTCAACATGATGCTCTCCCCATCTGGAGATGTCACGTGAACTAGATGTCTAAATGGCTTTTCAGATGCACTAATTACTTTACAGCCATCTCTGCCCCAGCTGTCTCATTCATTCTCTCATCTGAGCCACGGCTGTGGCTGCTTGCTGATACCTCTGTCCTACAACCAAGCTATGCGTGTTTCTTTTGGCTATGGAATTTCCTTTTTTACACAACTCCTGGTATCCACAGACTTTCAAGGCTGTAGGTTTCGATCATTTCCAGTGAATGATTGGGTTTCGATCATTTCCAGGGAATTTCCAAAATCTACCCTACTTTTCCAGGTGAGGAAACCTATCCTGTGACGGTTATTGTTGAAACTTAATAATACATTCTGTAAGCTTCAAATTTGTACATTTTTACTCCTTGTCTTTTAATAAATACATTTTACATGGAAGTTAAACTGAAGAACCCTGAGTTATACAGTCAGTTCTGAATACACATGCATTCAACTGCCCACCTTCATTTGAAGAGTAAGTTTATAATGGCCTGAATGTTAGCTCTGGTTTCTGCACAAACCGTATCTCCAGCCCCTGTGGCACTACATAGTCTCATGTTTAAACATCAGATTTGAAGTAAACAAGGATAGTTCAATGACTGAGAAAGCAAAGAAAGAGAACGTGAGTAATTTCAGTGTTGTTATTCTATGTGACCATTTGGATTATTTGTTTGTGTTTAATATTTAAATCAATGAAGCAGCATAAACTGTGAGGTCTAATATTTTTGCTGGTAATTGCAAATCTTTGTTCACACAAGAAATATCTTATTGAATTTAAGCAATATCTCTAAGATTGAAATTTATTCATCTTCATTCTTAATGGTTTTAAAACAAAAATATGAATTAAGAAAAGTAGGTTTTATTAAAATTAACTTATTGAACAGTCATGTACAATAAATATTATTATATCAGACAATTATCAAAGGATCAAAGGTCAAACTATTAGGCGAGTATGGAAGTCTAGAATAAACAGTTGTACCTACCCACTTTATCCAGAAGGAACATGGCAGAAAAAAGTGATGACAGTATTCATCTGTATTAATAATTTCCCTGAATTTGGAAAAAAATCTGAAGTGGAGAATCAGTTTAAAGAGATATTGACCTAAAGAAGCTCAAGTGTGTTAGTCACCAACTCTTTGCGACCCCATGGACTGCAGCCCACCAGGCTCCTCTGTCCATGGGATTTTCCAGGTAAGAATACTGGAGTGGGTTGCCATTTTCTTCTCCAAAAGAAGCTCAACAGAGAACTAAAAAAAAAAAAAAGTCCATCAGGGACAGTGAATCAGCATCTACATCTATTTTGAAATATTTAGTGCCTTTAACATCATACAAAGCTTCAGTTCATGGGTGCCACTAGAAATAACTCTGTTGTATACAGCAGGGGCTGTAATAGGTTATATGCTCCAGGTGTCAAATATACCGGATATACCATAGACTCATAGTTGCTCAAATTTTCATTTTCCTAATTAATGTGAAACTGCACATATTTTCACATCTATTAGTTGCTCACATTTCGTCTTTTATGAAATGCCTGTTAAATCTTGTGCCTATTTTTCTATAGTTTAAATAACAATTTATACAAATTCTTTATATTTTCTTGGCAATCCACTCCAGCACTCTTGCCTGGAAAATCCCATGGATGGAGGAGCCTGATAGGCTACAGTCCATGGGGTCCCAAAGAGTCAGACACGACTGAGCGACTTCACTTCACTTACATTTTCTTAATATTAATTTTTTCATCCTTAAGCATCTAACTCTAATCCCAATTGTCTGGGTCATATGCCACCATTTTGGGTAATATACCACCATTTTAGGTACTTCTGTGAGGCTACCTCTTTGTTGATAATTTTTAAACTTATTGCATTGTGGAATTAGTCTGTGACAGCAATTACTAGATATCAATTTTTTTTAATTTCTTCATGAATTGTTTTTAAAATTTTTATTTGATGAACGTATTTTTCTTAGAGTCTATTCTTTCTTTCATTAATAATATTACACTAGGACTTCCATTTCCAACCCAGATGAAGTACATTTACTAGACTTACCTTCCTTTCTGAAAAACAAACAAACAACAGAAGCAAGAATTTTCGAGTCAGTAGACAGCAGGTAATGTAGAATACTCCCTGATAAATGGGGAAGAAAATGAAGAAATCGGGGGGAAGAAATCAGTCTAGCTTACTGGCTTCAGAGTTTTCAGGGCGCAGTGCAAGGGGGGAAAAAGACAAAACTCAGGTAGAGTTTGGTAGACTCTGTGAGTAAAAGAAACAGAGTCACAAATCAGAGAGATAAGGTAGCTAGAATTCACAAGATAGAGTACGGAAGAGAAGGGACATAGAAAAAGAGAACTCCACCAATCTTGCTGGGTTCCTCTTTGACTATTCAACTGAATACTGATAAACACAGGCATGGGAGAAAACTATCTGAGACTGGGAAAAGATACATCCAGAAAGAATTTGGAAGAACAGTGACAAAAATTCACATTGGACAGAGAATATTTCCTTTTCCCATCAGGCAGATTAGAAAAACGTATACTTGCAAGACATCTTGTAAGGTAAATTTCTTTTCTCTGCTGTTTTTGAAAGCTGGCTTAGCTATTTTGGAAACTTCATTCACATAGATTTCCAAATATATTATATAGAATTCTTTTAAAATGCAGCTGGAGTTTTCATTGGCATTTAATTGGATTGGTAAATTAAGTTAGAACCAGAATACTTATAATATTTCATCATACCACATTCAAGAGTATGAAAGATTTCTGCGTTTTTTGGGTCTTTTCTCCATGTCCTTTAATACAGTTTTTTTTCTACATCAAAAGTTTATGAACTCCTTAATTCTTTGATATTCCATTGTTTTGTCTCTCTTGTGAATGGAATTTTATTTTTAATATTTTCTGTGATATTTTATCCAATGATCTTGCATTATAAACAGCCTAAATACAAAATTTTGTTGGTTACTTTTGTGCATTTTCTCCATAGACAATCAGCCTGTCTGTGAGTAATGACAATTGACCCCTTCCTTTCTAATTCTGTAAGTCCTATTTTTCTTTTCATGCAGAATCACTAGGACCATTAGTAATAGCAATCAGCGAAGAATTGATGCTTTTGAACTGTGGTTTTTGGAGAAGACTCTTGAGAGTCCCTTGGACTGCAAGGAGATCCTTGTCCATCCTTTAGAACCAGTCCATTCTGAAGGAGATCAGTCCTGGGTATTCTTTGAAAGGAATGATGCTAAAGCTGAAACTCTAGTACTTTGGCCACCTCATGCGAAGAGTTGACTCATTGGAAAAGACTCTGATGCTGGGAGGGATTGGGGGCAGGAGGAGAAGGGGACGACAGAGGATGAGATGGCTGGATGGCATCACCAACTCGATGGACGTGAGTTTGAGTGAATTCCGGGAGTTGGTGATGGACAGGGAGGCCTGGTGTGCTTCGATTCATGGGGTTGCAAAGAGTCAGAGTCGACTGAGCGACTGAACTGAACTGAAGAATACCACATCTCAAAGGAAATGTGTTCTCTAAAAGTACTCCATTAAATGATGATGCTTGCTCACTATAGTTTGGTCAAATTAACAAGTTCCCTTTCATCCCTAGTTTTCTAGAGTTTTTATTATACATGTGGATAATTTTCTATATTAGATGAGATAATCAGCATTTTCAAAATTTTTTAAAGTTTGTATTTATGTTGATTTACAATGTTGTCTTAGTTTCAAGTGTTCAGAAGAGTGATTAAGTTATATATATATATATATATTTATATATTCAGTTCAGTTCAGTTCAGTCGCTCAGTCATGTCCCACTCTTTGTGACCCCATGAATTGCAGCACACCAGGCCTCCCTGTCCATCACCAACTCCCGGAAATCACTCAAACTCACGTCCATCGAGTCGGTGATGCCATCCAGCCATCTCATCCTCTGTCATCCCCTTCTCCTCCTGCCCCCAATCTCTCCCAGCATCAGAGTCTTTTCCAATGAGTCAACTCTTCACATGAGGTGGCCAAAGTACTGGAGTTTTAGCTTTAGCATCATTCCTTCCAAAGAATACCCAGGACTGATCTCCTTTAGAACGGACTGGTTGGATCTCCTTGCAGTCCAAGGGACTCTCAGGAGTCTTCTCCAACACCACAGTTCAAAAGCGTCTGTTCTTCGGCACTCTGCCTTCTTCACAGTCCAACTCTCATATTAGTTATATGGTAATTGCTCAGTCATGTCTGACTCTTTGCAGTCCCTTGGACTGTAGCCTGCCAGGCTCCCTAGTCCATAGAATTCTCCAGGCAGGAATACTGAAGTGGGTAACCATTCCCTTTTATATTCTTTTAATATCCTTTTTCACTATGGTTTATTACAAGATATTGAATATACTTCTCTGCTCTATACAGTAGGGCCTTCTTGTTTACCCATTCTATATATTAATATAAGAGTTTACATCTGTTAATCCCAAACTCCCAATCCAGCCCTCCCCCACCCATAGGTAATCAGCAGTTTGAAGGCATTCTTATGTTGTCTTCAGGCACTTTTTGTTGTCAGTGTATACTCAGCCACTCAGTTGTGTCTGACTCTGTGACCCCATGGGCTGCAGCCCGCCAGGCTCCCCTGTCCATGGGATTCTCCAGGCAAGAGTACTGGAGTGGGTTGCCATTGCCCTCTCCATGGGCTCTTCCCCACGCAGGGATGGAACCCATGTCACTTGTGCTTGTGTCTCCGGCATGGGCAGGCAGATGCTTTACCACTGTGCCCCCTGGGAAACCCCCTTTGTTGTCAGTAGGTTAATGAGATCAATGCCCAGGCTTCCCAGGTGGTTCAATGCTAAAGCAGGAGACAAGAGTTTGATTCCTGGGTCAGTAAGATCCTCTGGAGAAGGAAATGACAATCCACTCCAATATTCTTGCCTGGGAAATCCCATGGATGGAGGAGCCTGGCGGGCTACTGTCCATGGAGTCACAAAGAATAGACACACGCTGAGCACAGAACAAACAACAGCTGATTAAGAATCTTATGATAGCTTCAGGTGAATAGTGAAGCGACTCAGTCACACATTTACATGTCTTAAGAGGTTTTTTCTTAACATTCTGAAATTCCCTACAATGTATTGGAAGTTAAGATGTTTAACGTAGTCGCTTTTGTTTTTGAATTCTTCTGCAATCTGCAGTCATATTCGAGACATATTCAAGTCTGGAAATTTCTTCCTGATTATTGCATCTCCACAGTTCATTTCTTCTGGGCATTTTGTTGGACAGATTTTGAACTGAGTTATTCCTCCTATCCCTTGGTCATATTTTCCACCCCTTTATCTATCTGTTAATCATGGTGCCCATTTCTTTAGCTATATCTTCAAGTATATTAATTCAACACTGTTCTGATGAAAGAAGATTAATTTCCATGGCCAGCATATGTACTCATACTGAAAGTTCCTCATGAGTCCCCATATTTGATTTCCTACACACAGAAACAAGAGACTATGGAAAGCTGACTCATCTGTGCATAGCCCCGGGGGATCTGCTAAATCTGGGAAACGCTGTAGGGGAAACTGAGGCTCAATGGAAGAAGCAACACAATGAAAGAGAGCTGTAAGTAAAGCAAATGTCAAGTTGGACACAAATAACCCCATTAAAATGTACTTGGAGGACAATTTAGCCTTGAGAATTTGTACACCTGCTTTAGAAATTCATCCAAAAAATATTCTTCCTAGAAAAATCTGTTTTTTCCTTTTTTATCTCAACTTGATTCTACAGGTCTCAAGGCTTTGCAAAGCCCTCAATGACTTATGCCTTTAGTCTAGGTCCACCTGACCAAAATCCCACAAATGGGCCAGCAGGAATGAACTTCTATTTTTCTATTTTCCAAGCACCACGTGGCAGACTGGACACCTGGGAACATGAACCTGGCTGAGAATGAACACCTGGAGAAAATTATACTCTTCCCCCAAATGATAGTAAAATGGAGAGGAGTGGGTTCTTTCCCCACTGCTTATTGGTAACAATAATTATGTAAATTAAGTTTTATATAGATTTGGTAAATATTTATTGTGAGAAGAAACTTTGAAAAATAAGATCTTTAGAAAATCTGGCTAAAAATCTTCCTGATATCTAAAAATAAAATCAGTATAAAAAGCTATTCAAGGATTCAAAATAATTCTACCATTCATAAAATTATGCAAATATGATGCACACTCATCAAAAATATGAAATTAAATTGGAAATACTTTTGGGGAAGAAATTGGTTAAAATTACCTCAAAAACTACTATATGTGGCAGATATAATTTTATAAAATGAAATTCTTAAAGAGCTATAAACAGGTTTTTTTCTTTTTTTTTTTAATGAGTTGAATTTTAGGCAAATTAGACAAGCTGATTAACAAGAGCACTGATTTCAGGCAAATTGCTTTCTGGCAAATTGATCATCATTCCATTTCAACAAGATGGTATCAGAGTCTTTTTAAGTTACAAATATTAGGGTTTAGTTGTTGCTGTGTTTTTTTTTTTTAATGTGCCGTAGTGGTCAATATATGATGTATATGAGTAGTATGTAGATAGCTAGGGTATTAAACCACTAAGCCAGAGAGAAGAGGGGTCCTTCAAATGAGCTGGATAAAGGCACACTTGGAAAGATTTAAAACTTTTCATTGATTGAAGTGAGGATAAAGAGGGAAAATGTCATGGTCAAGTTAAAGTATGGAAGAATTCAAGATGAATACATAATTGGAAAACAGGAAAGCTACAAGGATCTAAGTCAGAAAATCCAAGTGTAGAGGTGGAGCCTATCAGAACGCCCTGGCCAGAGACAGGAGACGGAGGCAGGAAGGGGCAATTGTTGATAAGAGATGCAAAGAACAGACACAAGCGAGCAGAGGCCGAGGAAGCCCAGAGGTCTTAGAGCTAAGATCTTTAAGCTATTTTGGTAGGAAATGGGCTTGCAAATTTAGAATGGCTTTGTGTTGCTATGTTAGTCAGCCCTGTCAGACTCTTTGCGACCCTGTAGACTGTAGCCTGCTAGGTTCCTCTGCCCATGGAATTCTCCAGGCAAGAACCCTGGAGTGGGTGGCCATTCCCTTCTCCAGGGGATCTTCCCATTGCAGGAATTGAACCCAGGTCTCCTGCATTGCAGGCAGATTCTTTACCATCTGAGCCACCAGGGAAGCCCACAATGGCTTTACTAAAAGTTGAAAATGGGGCCAATAGCCCAAACAGAAAAGGTTCTTTCCTCTCACTCATACCAGAAGAGACATCTAAAAGTGCAAAGATTTAATGCTGATAATGTAATGAATAAGTCTGCCTCAGAGATGGTGGACCTGATGCCCCGAATGCCTTAAAAGAAGACTTCTGAGCTAATGGAGGTGGTAAACGAGAGCACTTGGGGAAAACTGTGATAATCGTTTGATTATTGAGATCATCCTTAATAATAAAATAATTCCTATTGTTTTGACTTTTTGGTAAAGCAGACTTCTGTGTTGTAGAGCAAGGAGGAGGGAGAAATTTCTACTCTATAAAAGCAAACCACTTCAGTATTCCTGCCTTGAGAACCCCATGAACAGTGTGATAAGACAAAAAGATAGGACACTGAAAACTGAATGCCCCTGGTCAGGAGGTGCCCAATATGCTACTGGAGATCAGTGGAGAAATAACTCCAAAAAGAATGAAGGGATGGAGCTAAAGCAAAAACAATACCCAGTTGTGGATGTGACTGCTGATAGAAGCAAGGTCTGATGCTGTAAAGAGCAATATTGCACAGGAACCTGGAATGTTAGGTCCATTAATCAAGGCAAACTGGAGGTGCTCAAACAGGAGATGGCAAGGGTGAATGTCGACATTTTAGGAATCAGTGAACTAAAATGGACTGGAATGGGTGAATTTACTCAGATGACCATTATATCTACTACTGTGGGCAAGAATCCCTTAGAAGAAATGAAGTAGCCCTCATAGTCGACAAAAGAGTCCAAAATGAAGTACTCGGATGCAGTCTCAAAAATGACAGAAGGATCTCTGTTTGTTTCCAAGGCAAACCATTCAATATCACAATAATCCAAGTCTATGCTCAGACCAGTAATGCTGAAGAAGCTGTAGTTGAACGGTCCTATAAAGACCTACAAGACCTTCTAGAACTAACACCCAAAAAAAGATATCCTTTCCCTTATAGGGGATTGGAATGCAAAAATAGGAAGTCAAGAAATACCTGGAGTAACAGGCAAAATTTAGCCTTGGAGTACAGAATGAAGCAGGGCAAAGGCTAATAGAGTTTTGCCAAGAGAACGCACTGGTCATAGCAAATACCTTCTTCCAAAAACACAAGAGAAGACTTTACACATGGACATCACCAGATGGTCAACACTGAAATCAGATTGATTATATTCTTTGAAGCCAAAGATGGAGAAGCTCTATACAGTCAGCAAAAACAAGACTGGGAGCTGACTGTGGCTCAGATCATGAACTCCGTATTGCCAAATTCAGACTTAAATTGAAGAAAGTAGGGAAAACCACTAGACCACTCAGGTATGACCTAAATCAAATCCCTTATGATTATACAGTGGAAGTGAGAAATAGATTCAAGGGATTAGATCTGATAGACAGAGTGCCTGAAGAACTATGGATGGAGGTTCATGACATTGTATAGAAGGCAGTGATCAAGACCATCCCCAAGAAAAAGAAATGTGAAAAGCAAAATAGTTGTCTGAGGAGGCCTTATAAATAGCTGAGAAAAGAAGAGAAGCAAAAGGCAAGGGAAAAAGGAAAGGTATACCCATTTAAATCAGAGTTTCAAAGCATAGCAAGGATAGATAAGAATGCCTTCCTCAGTGATCACTGTAAAGAAACAGAGAAAACCAATAGAATGGGAAAGACTAAAGATCTCTTCAGGAAAATTAGAGATACCAAGGGAACTTTTCATGCAAAGATGAGCACAATAAAAGACAGAAATGGCATGGATTTAACAGAAGCAGAAGATATTAAAAACAGGTGGCGAGAATACACAGAACAACTATACAAAAAAAGGTCTTCATGACCCAGATAATCATGATGGTGTGATCACTCACCTAGAACCAGACATCATGGAATGTGAAGTCAAGTGGGCCTTAGGAAGCATCACTATGAATAAAGCTAGTGTAGGTGATGGAATTTCAGTTGAGCTGTTTCAAATCCTACAAAATGATGCTGTGAAAGTGCTGCACTCAATATGCCAGCAAATTTGGAAAACTCAGCAGTGGCCACAGGACTGGAAAAGGTCAGTTTTCATTCCAATCCCAAAGAAAGGCAATGCCAAAGAATGCTCAAACTACCACACAATTGCACTCATCTCACACACTAGCGAAATGATGCCCAAAATTCTCCAAGCGAGGCTTTAACAATATATGAACCATGAACTTCCAGATGCTCAAGCTGGATTTAGAAAAGGCAGAAGAACCAGAGATCAAATTGCCAACATCCGTTGGATCATTAAAAAGCAAGAGAGTTCCAGAAAAACATCTACTTCTGCTTTATTGACTATGCCAAAACCTTTGTGTGAATCACAAAAAGCTGGAAAATTCTGAAAGAGATGGGAATACCAGACCACCTGACCTGCCTTCTGAGAAATCTGTATGCAGGTCAGGAAGAAGCAACAGTTAGAACTGGACATGGAACAACAGGCTGGTTCCAAACCAGGAAAGGAGTACATCAAGGCTGTGTATTGCCACCCTTCTTATTTAACTTACATGCAGAGCACATCATGCAAAATGCGAGGCTGGATGAAGCACAAGCTGGAGAAATATCAATAACTTCAGATATGCAGATGACACCACCCTTATGGCAGAAAGCGAAAAAGAACTAAAGAGCCTCTTGATGAAAGTGAAAGAGGAGAGTGAAACTCAACATTCAGAAAATGAAGATCATGGCATCTGGTCCCATTACTGCATGGCAAATAGATGGGGAAACAGTGGAAACAGTGTCAGACTTTATTTTTGGGGGCTCCAAAATCACTGCAGATGGTGATTGTAGCCATGAAATTAAAAGATGCTTACTCCTTGGAAGAAAAGTTATGACCAACCTAGACAGCATATTAAAAAGCAGAGACATTACTTTGCCAATAAAGGCCCGTCTCGTTCAAGCTATGGTTTTTCCAGTAGTCATGTATGGATATGAGAGTTGGACTATAAAGAAAGCTGAGTGCCGAAGAATTAATGCTTTTGAACTGTGGTGTTGGAGAAGACTCTTGAGAGTCCCTTGAACTGCAAGGAGATCCAACCAGTCCATCTTAAAGGAAATCAGTCCTGAATATTCATTGCAAGGACTGATGCTGAAGCTGAAACTCCAATACTTTGGCCACCTGATGCAAAGAACTGACTCATTGGAAAAGACCCTGATGATGGAAAAGATTGAGGGCAGGAGGAGAAGGGAAAGACAGAGGATGAGATGGTTGGATGGCATCACCAATGCAATGGACATGAGTTTTAGTAAACTCCGGGAGTTGGTGATGGATAGGGAGGCCTGGCATGCTGTGGTCCATGGGGTCGCGAAGAGTTGGACATGACTGAGTGACTGAACTGAACTGAACTGAACTGAAAGGCTATCAGTGTAATCTGAGTTGGAAAAACTTCCCCATTTGTATTCTTGGGTCCTAGTTGGCTTGATTCAGAAAGCAACTCCTAGATGCTACAAGGAACCAATATACAATCTGTGCTCCTCATGGGGGCTTTTTCTTCCTCCATCCCTCTCCTCCCCTCTGCCCTACTCTCCTCAAGCCTGGCTTTGATGACCTTCATCTGAGCCTCGATTGCATCTGGCCTTCTCTGTCCAATAGCACCTGAATGTGGATTGATCACTTGCTTACCTCTTTTTCACCATCACTGCCCTATGAGCTTCTAGAGGACAGGGACCTCTGTCTTTCCCTTTTGTATCCCCAGGAACAATGCCCAGGATAGAAGGCAATGATGAATGAATGAAGAGATAGGAATAGCTGGATGGATAAACTAACTCATATGAGCAGTAACTCATACATACGCACATTAAAATCACCTCTACACCAACACCAGATGCCCAGGCTACCTGTGTTCCTCTGATGTTTATTCTTGGGCCAGGCCTCTCTGCGCTGTCAAACATATTCCTTGGAGAGGTTGCCATCCGCTGTCAACACTTTCATCTCACCATCTCTAAGTGTTGTGTGACCCGCTGTGCAGATCTAGACTGCTGTCAGAGACTCGTCCTCATCTCTGGTGACTATCTTCATCCTTCCAGCCTCTCCTTTTTGGTGGCCGTTCAGCATGTCATCTCCTTTAAGAGGAGGGCAGTAGCAATTTGCTTTCTTGCCATGTTTACTTTCTGTGTTTGCCCAATATCTATTTGTCATTTTTATTGCATTTTTCTCTCTCAGCATTTGTCTTGGATGAGGCCTTGTCCTCAGTATTTGCTTTCAGAAAAGAGAACAGGATGCCTCCTGGAGCTATGAATTTATGCCACTGGTTCCTGCTGAACCCATGTACTTGGGAAATAGAACATTCACATACCCATCATAAACTATAGGAACTTAAAACTATATGGCGAGTTTTCATTCTTGAAAGCATTTTCAAAAGCATGATTTTATTTGAGTCTCACAAGGGTAATTTAGGGCAGGTATTATCCTCTAAAAATACTTCAGGGTTTTGAAAAGAGCAGTTCGGTCTGATTTGTGCTTTAGCTCTTCTCATCTGCTGGTGTGACTATCAGCAAATCACTTACTACCCCAAGCCTCCTTTCTTCCCACCTCTTACATAGCAATAAGTAATATCTATCACTTTCCTATTTTTTAAAACTTAGAATATATATATACATACACACATACATATAGACACAATAGCGTGTGTCTAACCGCTTCACACAATTTTGATAAGTTTCAAATAAGATAGTATAGATGAAAGAGTTCTTGACATCATGAAGCATTACAAAACCAAGAGGGATCAGTATCGTCATTACTGAAGAATTACTCCTACATGTATTTCCAAATTTTCGGAATAAGGACAATTGTCGATAAGCAGAACTCAAGTCTCTCAAGCTCCCATTCCAGGGTATCTTCCTCCCCAGCAGCTACCTAGTCCTGATAGGGGGCCAGAAGGCGCCTCTTCCTGCCAGGGTAGTCAGAATGTCACCTCCCACTCCTAATCAACCTTCCTTGTTCAGGGAGAGGAGCTGGACTTCCTCCACCAAGGAGAACAGAAAACTAAGTTTCTCTCCATCTCAGTGGCTTGTGGAAAGGGAATTTGGCTTGAGCCAGAGAAAAGAAAGCAGTAGCTATATAGCCAGCCTGAGATACGTTAAAGAGGGCGGTAAGGAAATTCACATTTGCTCCTTTTTTTCAATTTTTTTTTGTGTGTGTGTGGTTTTTATTTGCTTGTTTTCGGTTTTCCATGGTCTCTCTCTTTAAGACCTGGGCAATTTTCTGATTCGGTGAATGATTCAACTCTCTTAAAAGCACTTTAGCTTACCAACAGGTTCCCTTTCTGGCAAATACTTCAATGGTTGCCATCTGGGAGCTTTCTCCTATCCTTCACTTAATGTTTTTCGCTGGGGCTAGCTGTTTTTTTAAATGCATTTATGTATTAGGCCATAATAGCCTGAGATCCACTGTGAGAAGCAAGCTATGGCCATGTCAGTGAATAGTTAAAGGAGACAGGCCTCAGAGGGTAGCACTGAGGTCAAAGACACTCCTGAACAAACACAATGAAATTATATTTCCTCAATTCAAAAATAACTTGATGGAAACATCTTAGCCTCAAATCCAATTGCTTTCACCAAGAAAGTGATGAAATTGGCTTGGTTGATAAAAGCCAGCACATCTCCCCTCCCTAATTGCATCAGCTTGACCCTCTCTTCTGATTAAATGCTTATAATTTTTCTCCCAGCATGTAATTTTTTAATTATAATATGTTTGAAGAACATCAAAATTATTTGGCTCTTTGCAGGGTAATGGTTGACAGCGGAGTCAATTCGTCTTTCTCTCTGATGTGCTGAGCACCCAGTGGGTGCCTGAGAAATAATAATTGATGAGAGAGGCAGAGACCCTGTAGATGGGTGATGGGCCCACAGTCAATTGTGTGTGGGGAGGAGAGGGCTCTGCACTCACTGGAGGCTGCATTCCTGCCTCCCCATGCATTTGAGATGGTCTAAAAGAAACCAGAGAGACACTGGATCATGTACCCATGTTATTGTTACTATACGGAAATTTCTGCTACAAGGCCTCCAGTTAGCTCAGTTGGTTTTCTCTGTGTTCGGGGTTGCGATGCAGCAATGGTTTAAGAGACAGATTCTGTTTAGGACCTTGCTTTCCCCTTCTGTGACACTGGTCACTTCATGCGCAGTGTTTATGTAAAGCAGCACCTGTAACGGAGCACGAGTGAAAGCGCTTGGGAAGGGTTGACAATAGTTATTATATATATCAAGAAGTTTCTGAATCAGCATCCATGCAGCACTCTTCCTGTGAAAACTGTAAACACAGTTGAAACTCACAGCTGCCTGGACCTCTCTGAGCCTGTCTTTTCTGGAAGCACATGGCTGGACAGAATGGCCTCTAGGGACTCCCCCTGAAGGAGCCACCAGTCTGTATCTCTGAAGCCACGGTCCCCTGGCTCCACTGCCTGCTTGTCTAATCTGTGTGTTTTTCTGTTTGTGTTTTTTGTTTTTCCTGGAGTCAGCTGCGTGACCCTCAGACCTGAAAAGGATACTGAATTGCCAATTCAATTTACCTAAAACTGGTGGAGCCTGAAAGCCTGGCCTACATTGACATATAGCTAATCTAATACAAATTGATTTTGGTTTTAAATCTGAGCAAGTTAAGAAATTGCTGTGGGTCTTTCCAAAACACAAAGGATCCTGCTTGGCTGCAACCGCAAAGTTTCTGAGTTAGGCTTCCTGGGTCCTGGTCTTTGAAGCCATATTCATGTTCGGCCCCATAGCTGAGGCTGCTATCAACCACTCCCCCACCCCCATCCCACAACACTTCAGATGCTGATTTTTGTAGATATTTCAGGAACTCCAGACCTCGGGCCACGGTTCCCCATTCAGTAATCGTTGGTGCCAGTTTGGCTCTATCCTTGAACCTAAAGTCTGATCACTTAAGCTTGTTTCTGAAGCTCCATAACCAAGAACACCGTTCTGATAACTATACTCCAGGGTGCGAGCTCTTATCCAAAGTAACGTTTGGCTAACTCAGTTCCTCTAAAAGTGAGAATCTGCCCTGTCTGGGACCTCTATTTCCATCCATAGGACTGGCTTCCTGAATTCTGGGGCAGGGCTCAAAGCCCTATCACCCAGAACACTTTCCCATTGCCTACTGCCTACGTCCTGACCTGTTTGCTTGGGTTTGCTCCACATCCTGACATGGACACATCATTGTCCATATCTCATTTCAGATTTCACAGACACCAGCCTCTTCCCCAGACCAGCACTGGTTATCTATTTACAAAAAAAAAAAACAACAAAACTTCAAAAGCATTTTTATTGAGCTGGTCACAAATCAATTTTAAGCTGAATTTCTGGATATGAAGAAATGGATGGGATTCAGATGTGACCAGTTAGGGGAATATGGCAAGAAAGAAAAGATCATGTCACATCTTGGAGCAAATTCGCAGTCATGCTAATTCTTCTGAGGATACGTTCAAATGCAGCAAAACAATAATATCTATTTAGTGTGGTGGGATGATTACATGAGATAATGACACCCAATAGTCACTTAACACATATTGACTGTAGTACTACGTTTTTGGTTTTTTTTTAAGTCCCAAAGCAGCAGGGTTGGAGATAGGTGAACTGAACAGGTTAGCAGCTAAAAGAACCAGGTACCTGAGGTGCAACTGGCCTCGAGTGAGAGGGTACATTCAGCTACAAGTCTCAGCAGGAAGTCGAGTGCAGTGGACAGCAATGTGTACACAGAAACTATGGCAACAGCCAGCAAGCATTGGGCTGTACGTGGAAATCTAAATAAGCAGACAGGTAGATGGAAAGCCAGCAAGGGATGATGAAAAGTCTTGAGTTTGAGAAACAGACAAGGGTTTCCATCCCTAATTGTAGAGGACAGCCATTCTTAAATTCTAATGTGTGTAAGAATTACATGATGTGCTAACTATAAATGGAGATTCCCTGTCAGCGTCTACAGTTTTTGAATCATGCAGTCTGGAACAGGATCTTTATAACATGTTCTTTTTTTGGTTAATTTTTATTTTACATTGGACTATGGTTGATTTATTATGTTATGTTAGTTTAAGGCGAACAGCAAACTGGTTCACTTGCATGAGTTCTTTAGATGATTCATTCACATGTGATGGTTTGAAGACCACTCTTGAAGAAACAAGAATGTAGGGAGACAGACAACAGCAAAGCAGCCCCTATGACTAGAGGAACCATGTCACCCAGAAAGTTAATCAAAGGAAGATTCAGGTCCAAGGATTCAGTCAACACAATAGTAGGGCTAGGAGTCTGAAACAAGGCAAGTCCCCCTCCCCTCCATCCTTCTGACTATTAGGGGAATCAAGCCAGCCAAGAGCGGGTAGAGTAGGTTTCAGGGAAAAATATGAATCAAACAGCAGAAGTTTCTCTATGCTCAAGGGAAATAGTGACTGCTTTGATTTGATGCTATTTGTCTCTTGTTGTCTTCATTCATTTATTCATTTATGTATCAACTGCATTGTGATTCCAAATTCTGTTGCTCCAACTACAACCTTGCTCATGAATCTAAGAACTATGCCTAAACATCCTCCTAAGAGCTTGAGATATATATATATATATACACACTTTATACATATATGTGTATATAAAGTATAATCAGCATCTTTTTGTCTCCAAATTAACTTTCTCCCTTAAATTCATGTTATTCAAAGGATAAAAAAAAAAATTGGAATCCCCTTTTTTATATCTATATACCAGGGGCTAGAATAGCAAGAAGTTCATCTATATTTGCTACAATAAGCAGTAGAGGGGCAAGGATCTTCTGACCCTTTCACACACCTTCAAATAAAGGCTTGAAATAAAAGCATGAAGAGGCAAATGTATGAACCCTGCAGTCCCAATTTCCAGCTTGAGGTTCTTTCCATTTGGTCCCCCACTGGTGAATTGAGTGTCCCTAATGTAGTTTGGAATTGGGGATTGGAGAATTATCTGGGCCAATCTGTCTAGTGGATAATTTGATTGAAGAAAAACATAAGGAAAGGCTCCATCACTCAAAGTCATCTGCAGCAATAGCTTGATGTATTGCCTCCTATTCTACCATTAGCAAGTCATTCTTTAGACAACTTATTTTTAAATGTAAATAAGTACCATTGCCAAAGTAAATAATTATAGCGAACTTTTCAAACTGAATTCCCAGGACCCCTCGAGGTTCCCTTGAACATTTCCCAGGACCCATCAGAGGGGACAAGGCTCACCAACCCCTCTAGGCCACCAGTCTCATCAGCTTTAACCAGAGGAACTGTTTTGTTTTGTTTTTTTCCTCTGAGAAGGTTAGGAGCTTCATGCAAGACTATTTATAGAAAAGATGCTTTACCTTTGAATGTCAAAAATAATTTGTAAGAGTGGAAAAAACTGGAAACAGGCTAAACGTCCATCCTCCTAAATTATCCTGCTTCCATACAATGAAATGTAGGAGGCCACTAAAAAGATGATATAGGCTTATATGATCTGAACTTGAAACATTTGGATACTTCATTAAGACAGAAAGTCAAGTAGCGAAAGAGAGTACTTCTCTGTTCTTTCAGTGCCAAGTTTTGGACTAGTTCTAAATGTGTTCAAACTGTATATTTATACACTTAAATAAGCACAATATAGTTTAGAAAAAGCTCATAAATTTCAACTTAAAAATTTGGACTTGGAGTTTGGGTATATATTTAATATTTCACTATTACTCTTCTGTTGCTTTTCATATTTTGATCTTTGAAAAAAACTTATAGTTTTAAATTTTTTGAAAATTATTGCATTAAGGTATCATTTTTCATTATGAACATCTTGGAAGATATCAGTAATTACTTTCTTTCCACAGTGACAATTACCTCTGAGTAAAGGAACCCCTGAAAGGTAAATGCTGATATGAATGTGATTCATGGAGGTGGAATGATGTGGAGAGTTCCTGACCTGTTTGGGACCCTGACATTTGACAGGGAAATTCCTCCTGGTGAGGAGAAACTAAGTATATTCATATATTATATACAATTATATAATATATACTTAATATATATAATATAAACTATATAATTATTATACATTAATATGTATGTTATTAATATATTATATATATTTAACATACATATTATATATACCATTATATGTTATATAAGATAAATAATAAAATGCATATAATATGCACATATATTATACTATACACATATATTATATAATACATACTATACACATATATTAGGACTTCCCTTGTGGCTCAGTTGGTAAAGCGTCTGCCTACAATGCGGGAGACCCGGGTTCAATCCCTGGGTCAGGAAGATCCCCTGGAGAAGGAAATGGCAACCCATTCCAATACTCTTGACTGGAAAATCCCATGGATGGAGGATCCTGGTAGGCTACAGTCCATGGGGTTGCAAAGAGTCGGACACAGCTGAGCAACTTCACTTATACACATATAGTATACAATATATAATATATACATATATTTGGGTGTTCATTGGAAGGACTGATGATGCTGAAGCTGAAACTCCAATACTTTGGCCACCTGATGCGAAGAGCTGACTCACTGGAAAAGATCATGATGCTGGGAAAGACTGAGGGCAGGAGGGGAAGGGGACGATAGAGGATGAGATGGTTGGATGGCATCACCGACTCAATGGACATGGGTTTGGGTAAACTCCGGGAGTTGGTGATGGACAGGGAGGTCTAGTGTGCTGCGGTTCATGAGGTTGCAAAGAGTGGGACACGACTGAGCGACTGAACTGAACTGAACTGAACTGATACACATATATTATATAATATATATTCATATATATTAATATGAATGGCTGAGAGAAAAGCCTCACCTTTTACACTCTTTTGCTTTGTCCTCTGATTATGAACATCCTCTAAATGATTCCCAGCAGAGAAACTAGGTCCAGAAGGCAGGGGGCTACGAGTCAGATATTAAAGGAAAATCATTTTGTTCGAGGCATCACAAGGCTGTTATTTGGGTTCGACACTGACTCTGAAAAAAATCACCCAGATTTTTGCTCATCTCTCTACTTCCTGCGTCTGGGTAGGAGACAGAGTCCTTGGAGTCTAAGGGCACAGGAGTCAGAAAGCCTGGGTTTGTGTCCTAGCTTCCTTAATTAGTCACTGTGACCGCTGTGGAAGGAAGGGATTGGACTTAGCTTTTCTCCAAGCTCTCTACAACTCCGAGTGCTGTTATAATCCAGACACAGGCAGACCCATCTCCCGGGACTTCCCACTTGCGTCCCTCTCAGACTCCCCTCTCCCTCAAAGGGCTCCAAGAATAAAACACCCGCCCTCCTTCCCATGGCCCATCTCTTTCCTGGCTCCTGCCAGCAGGGGTCTGTGCGTGCCAGGCGGAGCCCATGGCCCCGGGCTTCTCCTGCAGAAGACTAGGCCTCAGGCTGCTTCATCAGGGCCCCGCGGAGCCGTGCTCTCCAGGCCATCGATGATGGTCTCTCAGAGGGAGCACGGTGAGCAGTCATAGTTAGTTGGCCTCCATCCTCAAGTGTGCTCTCAGCGTCCACTCGGGAAGGCAATGGCCAGAGGACTCAGGTCAGGCCATCATCGGCCATCATCGGAGGCGCCGAATCACCCTCACTCTCCCCCTCACTCCTTCCTGTACCCGCAGGGGCTCTGAGGGGAGGCGGTGGTGACCCCGCCTGCACTGAGGGGAGCCTGGGGGTGACCCCGCCCGCACTGAGGGGAGCCTGGGGGTGACCCCGGCGGCTCTGAGGGGAGGCAGGGGGCAGGGTGCTCTGAGGGGGAGCCTGGGGGTGACCCCGGCGGCTCTGAGGGGAGGCAGGGGGTGACCCCGCCGGCTCTGAGGGGGAGCCTGGGGGTGACCCCGGCGGCTCTGAGGGGAGGCAGGGGGTGACCCTGCCTGCACTGAGGGGAGGCAGGGAATGACCCCGCCCGCACTGAGGGGAGCCTGGGGGTGACCCCGCCCGCACTGAGGGGAGGCAGGGGGTGACCCCGGCGGCTCTGAGGGGAAGCCAGGGGGTGACCCCCGCCGGCTCTGAGGGGGAGGCGGTGGTGCCCGGGAGAGGACGTCAGTCCGCGTGCAGCGGGGACACAGGGCAGAGGGAGGCGGCACCTCAGATGCAGCCCCGGGCAGGCCAGGGCAGGCCAGACCGTAAACACGCCGCCGCCGCCGGGGCCCTCTGCGTTCTGCGAACCCAGCCTTCTGCCTGCTTGCCCGGGGCTCCCATAGGTGGTCTTGCTGAAACCCAGGGTGTGGAGAGTGTCAAAGAGCTCTTACGTGTAAACACAGCGTTGCGGCCGGGAGAGGCTGTGCACACAGGGCGTGTGTCTCTGCTGCTTACTCAAGGCAAGGCTCTCTCAAGAACAGGACACTTTGTCCTCCACAGCTTAGGTCACGGGAGCCTCGACTTCCGAAGTACCCGAGAGTCGTCCTTGACTTGCTCCTTCACTCCGGATCCAGTCAGCCACACAGTCAGGCGAACTCAGCCTCCTAGAGTGCCCTCAGATCCACCCGCCCCTCTTCCTGCCCTCTGCCTCTCAGCTCCCATGGCCCCTTTCTGAAGGGTCTGTAGAGCCTCTCAACCCGCCTTCCTGTGCCAGTATCTTGCTGTTGAAAAGTCATTCTTGGCTTTGAAGCCCGAGCTTTCCAGTAGGCAAATGTAATCATGAACTCCCCAATGCAATCGTGAAACCCATGGAAAAACATTCAATGACACTTTTCTCTACCAAAAAATAAATAAATAAATAAAGGAATAGGGTCAAAAGGGCCGATCTCCAAATGACCTTCAGGGCCTGTGGTCAGCTGGCTGTATGTCTGCCCCATAGCAACAGCATTAGGAGTAGCCGCTATGTGTTAGACAACTGGTATGTCCAAGATAACAAACCAGGGTTCTGCATATGAAAGATATTTTTAAAAGTCAGATGCATCTCACTTCTTACTATTCTCAAACATGTCTGCTCCCCTGAAGCTCCTCACCTCTGCAGGTGCCATTCCTTCTGCAGAAAACACACTTTGTGTCAATTTTACCCTCTGTCATTCCATTCCCAGCCAAGGCGTCGTCCTGTGAGTCCAAGCTCCCCTGCACATGGCCAGCTGCTCCCTCCGGAGTCCCTGTAGAACCCTAGCTTCACAATGTTTTGCTGCTGCCTGCCGCTATATACTCACCTGATTTCCCCCTTGACTTGGAGCTCTTTGGGAGGCAAGAAATGTTTCTTTCATCCATCCCTATGTTGTGTCTTCCACTGCGCCTGAAGTTTACTTAACCAGGTTTTTGATAAATAAGGGAAAGAGGGGTACTGTTGATAGGAAATCAGGAGTTCAAGTAACCAAACATCAGCCTGAGAGGGCAAGTGACGGCAGTTGGCCAGGATCCCAGAAGGAGAGAGCTTTTCTTCTCCTTCCCTGAACCCCAATGCATTCCCTTACACCCATTCCTCCATGAGGTGTATCTAGGGGGAAGCAGAAGGCAAGGGCCTTGAAAAATGAGAGACAGTGCTGAAAATAAACCTCAGTCCTAAAGGGCTGAGGACTCTGCCATCTGGGGCCACACTGTTGCAGTTTTGAGCTTGTCCTGTTCTTTCTGTTCTTGGCAGACTCAATCTGGCAGGACCCAATGTGATGAAAAGTCAGGACACTTCCTTTACACAAGTAGGGAAGTTTGAGGCAAGTAGCTTGTATTGGATAAAATTCTTGCCGCATCTCAACTCATTTATAAGGACCTTTCCCTCATTTGGTTGTATCTCATGGCTTCTCCTTTGTGACTACCCATTCAGGTGTGCGTACGATGAGCAAATCTGACCTCTGAACAGTCCTTTCGGATAAGGGCCTCATTATAGATCCAAATGGAAATCAGTGTATGCAGATCATTGAATCCTGGTTAAAGGGTTCTTAATTTATTCCCTTTTTCGCCCCACCCCCACCCCCACCTCTGATCTCCATGCAAGGAATCCTAGCTGTAGGCAGTGGGGCAAGTCTAATTGACCTGACCACCACTTCCTGGACTACACAGTGGGGAGAAAAATAATATTCCCTAAACCAAAGAGTTATTGTGAAGATTGCAAAGGTTAACCCAATTCTTAATGCAGATAAATATAAATATTTAATAATAATAATAACCAGAAACCCCTTCTGTAGGGCATGGATGCCTTAGATACTTTTTGAATTTCAATGATGTGAATGCCTCTCTTTCCAACCCCTACAAATAGATTCCCTGAGTTGCTCTTTTCAGGACCAAAGATTTTCTTCTAATCACATTCCCAAATACCTTCACCGAGAGCAAATTATCCTGCTGCCTGATATGTTTCTCCACCAGCTTCCCTTTCCTTTTTGCACCTGACTCACTTTCTGGAAAAAGCTTGAGAAGCCCTGTCCATCTAGGTCTTGTCCTGTCTGTGCAGGTCCCAAGTGCACAGATGAGTCCAAGGAGTCATATACAGCTGTCTTGGGAAAACCAATGGTAAGAATTCTGCAGGAACTAAAATGGGGACATTTACCTCAGAGGGTCATCTGATACTTTCAGTTCAGTTCAGTTTAGTCGCTCAGTCGTGTCCGACTCTTTGCCACCCCATGAATCGCAGCACGCCAGGCCTCCCTGTCCATCACCAACTCCCAGAGTTCACTCAGACTCATGTCCATTGAGTCAGTGATGCCATCCAGCCATCTCATCCTCTGTCATCCCCTTCTCCTCCTGCCCACAATCCCTCCCAGCATCAGAGTCTTTTCCAATGAGTCAACTCTTTGCATGAGGTGGCCAAAGTACTGGAGTTTCAGCTTTAGCATCAGTCCTTCCAAAGAAATCCCAGGGCTGATCTCCTTCAGAATGGACTGGTTGGATCTCCTTGCAGTCCAAGGGACTCTCAAGAGCCTTCTCCAACACCACAGTTCAGAAGCATCAATTCTTCGGCGCTCAGCCTTCTTCACAGTCCAACTCTCACATCCATACATGACCACAGGAAAAACCATAGCCTTGACTAGACGGACCTTAGTCGGCAAAGTAATGTCTCTGCTTTTCAATATACTATCTAGGTTGGTCATAACTTTTCTTCCAAGGAGTAAGCGTCTTTTAATTTCATGGTTGCAATCACCATCTGCAGTGATTTTGGAGCCCCCAAAAATAAAGTCTGACACTGTTTCCACTGTTTCCCCATCTATTTCCGATGAAGTGATGGGACCGGATGCCATGATCTTCATTTTCTGAATGTTGAGCTTTAAGCCAGCTTTTTCACTCTCCTCTTTCACTTTCATCAAGAGGCTTTTTAATTCCTCTTCACTCTCTGCCATAAGACAAAATCTCCCCCAGCATCACTGAGTTGACAAAATATCTCAAAACAAAGATTAAGGGAGAAAAAACTCAACATGACCAAATTTCTCTCCTAAGAGGATAGACCTGCCAGTTCAAGGAATAAAGCCGAAGCATCTGGGAGTCCCCCCACCTTGTTTCTAAACACAGTGCCTGATTTAGAGATTAGCCCTCCAGCACCAGAGAGGATTAGGGCAAAACAGCCAGAATGAGCAGAACCGACTCATTAGAAAATATCCTGATGCTGGGAAAGATGAAGGCAGGAGGAGAAGGTGGTGACAGATGATGAGATGGTTGAATGGCATCACCAACTCAATGGACATGAGTTTGAGCAAGCTCCAGGAGTTGGTGATGGACAGGGAGGCCTGGCGTGCTGCAGTCCATGGGGTCGCAAAGAGTCAGACATGACTGAGCGACTGAACAGCAACAAGAGCCAGAAAAATCCAGGGAGTCTTTGCACTGTTGGGCTCACTGCTGCTGTCCTTTGTTAGAACACTAGCCTCTGCTGCCTGCTCGGCCCGTCTCTCCCTGTTGGGATCCCTTCTGCCCTTCCCCTGAGGACACTGTCCTCTGTAGAATCCCCTGTTCCTCCCATTGCCAATAAATAGAGCCACGCTTCTCTGCGTGTGGCCCCAGATCCCGACGGAAGGGTCTCCTGTGATCACAATCACTGACGCAGCAGCTCAGCGTTTCTCCCCAACCACTGAGTCACGATTTGCAAGGCAGGGGCCTGAACCTCTCTATTTCCAGAAAACACCGCAGGTGATTCAAAGTGTGAGATGTCTTGTTACAGAAGGGTCCACATCCATGGTGCACTCAAAACCTTTCATGAAAAAAAACCCGGTCCTCTATGCTTCATCTCCAACATTATCTCCCTCTGCTCTGTGAGGAACACCACTGGCCACCCCCAAGGTGTGTGCTCCCAATTCCCCACATCCCACTTGCCGATTCCTATTTCAAGGCCCTTCTCCTCTTTCTTCAAACCTCACTTCTATCAAAATTTGAGTGCTTGTTAATTTGTGAGATTCATTGCATTGAGTACCCTCTGAAGATGGCTCTGTGTCCTCAAGTTTACGACAACGTGTAACATGTGGTTCCTGCCCTCCGGGAGCCCTAAGTTCCTCCAGGAACTTCCTGCTCTAAGGTTGAGCAGGAAGATAAGGCGGCAGACATCAGCAACCATAGGAAGAGGTAAAACAAAAAAGCAACAAAAGTGCTACAGAAGGGCAGGGGTATTGGTTATCCAGGAACTGGTGTTTTCTCCAAAGTCTTTCAGCGAGGATGGAACTGGAGACGAGAAGAGAGATGTGGGAGAGTGAAGGTAGGGAAAAAAAGAGTGTGAACACAGAGGTGGGAGAGTGAAGGCAATAAACAGGATGAGAGGTAGCACAGTTCGGCGTGTTTGTGAAGAAATGTGAGAGACTCAGCTGTAACCTTGATTAGCGTGTCCTCAGCTCCCCCCCTCCTTTGAATTCCTTATATTTTTATGATCTGAGTCAACTCAAGTAGGACACTTAGCACAGAGGCCTATTCATTTCTTTGAATTGCTATCAGTATGTTTCTGAAGGCAAAGATTTTTCTCATTATTAAACATTTTCACTGGAGAGAATTTGGACAATGTAGAAAACTGGTAAAAATTAAGTTACTCCTTAATCTACCACGTGGAAATACCACAATTAGCATTTTGGCTGAACCTCAAAACATTTTTCTTCTATACATCTAAATCTATATATATATATATATATATTTTTTTTTTTTCTCCTAAAAACTGAAATAAGACCGCATACAACTTTCTACCTTAATTTTTAACTTTGCAGGTTTGAGTAAAAACCCACATCATTAAATATTTCTTGAAAACACTGTTGGGGACAGCTGCCTAATATTGTGACGTAAGGACATTTGAGTCCATTTTATTACACCTCGTATTTCCTCACTGTAATTCTATGTGTACATGTGTGTGCTCAGTCATGTCCAACTCTGTGTGACTCCATGGACTCTGGCCCACCAGGCTCTGCTGTCCATGGAACTTTTCAAGCAAGAATACTGGAACTGGTTGTCATTTCCTTCTTCAAGGGTCTTCCTGACCCAGGGATCAAACCTGCATCTTCTGCATCTCCTGCATTGGCAGGCAGATTCTTATACCACTGCACCACCTGAGAAGGCATACTTATCTGGAATATCAATAAATGACTTAGTAACATATTAAATCAAGTTAACACAATTTTTTCTCCTTCAGGATTCCATAAGTCTTTGAAGAATTTCAATGTAGATTTTGATTCCTCAAGAAGGAATTTTAGCAAATAGTCCCAAATGTATTAATAATGAAATCTTTTTTTTTAAAAAAAAACAAGCATTTCCTGGGATTCATGTTCCATGAAAGTTTAGAAAATACTGGTTTAACCTTTATCCCTTTGTAAGACATTTAGATGGTTTCCAGTTTTCCAATATTATAAATAATGCTTAGCTAATGGTCTTTGTGGAGAAGGCAATGGCAACCCACTCCAGTACTCTTTCCTGGAAAATCCCATGGACGCAGGAGCCTGGTAGGCTGCAGTCCATGGGGTCGCTAAGAGTCAGACATGACTGAGCGACTTCACTTTCACTTTTCACTTTCATGCACTGGAGAAGGAAATAGCAACCCACTCCAGTGTTCTTGCCTGGAGAATCCCAAGGAAGGCGGAGCCAAGGGGAAATGCCTTCTATGGGGTCGCACAGAGTCAGACACGACTGAAGTGACTCAGCAGTAGCAGTGATCTTTGTGGGATTCCCAGATGGTGCTAGCGGTAAAGAACCCCCCTGCCAATGCAGGAGATATAAGAGATTTGCGTTTGATCCCTGGGTCAGGAAGATCCCCTGGAGGAGGAGGAGGCATGGCAACCCACTCCAGTATTCTTGCCTGGAGAATCCCCTGGACAGAGGAACCTGGAGCACTACACTCAGTGGGGTTGCACAGAGTCAGACATGACTGAAGTGATTGAGCACGCAGTGATCTTTGTACATAAAATCCAGGCTGCAGTTCTCAATATTTCTTTAAGGTAGATTACTAGAAGTAGAATTGTGAGGTCAAAGAGTGTGGCTTTTACACTTTTTAGTAAATAATCATATTCCACCCACTCTACCTGAGGACCACCAGCCTCCTGACCTCTGTGATGGTGCTGAGTGGTTTCCGCCCCTCCCTGTTGCACAGCCTCCTGCCCTTTCTTTAGAAAGCCCTCAGTAAGTGTTTGATGATGGTAATAATGATGTTAAGGAAGAAAGAATTGTCTTTTAGGGGAGAGGATAGGTTCAGAGCAGGGGGAATTACATCCTTCAGTAGAAAATGTCAGTATAAAATAGTCCTCAATGCAGGTTATCACACATCAGCCAGCCTGAGTTCAGCTGTTCAACTCATTCTCTGAATGACCTTGGCCAAATTACAGTGATAATAACACCCAACTCATAGGTGTGTAGCAAGAACTAAACTAGAAGATGGGTGCAAGGCTTACAGCACAGGCCTGGCCTCACAGAAGCACGGAATAAATAGGACTGTTACACCACCATCATTGGCTAGTGTCTAGAACCCAAAGGAAAAGTGACCATTTCTGTAAGAAGATGAAATCGTATGAGTTACACAAGATCAGAGTCCACAGCAGCTGATTGGAATGAAGCTTGAGTCCGGGGAGACACCAAGGAGCAATGGCCAGGGAGCGGACTGGGCATGTTAGGGATGGCCTCAGTGACAGCGAAGGCAGCCGATGGGGAGAGATGGGAGTCAGCCAAGGCAACCAGAGACTGCGTTACGGTTGAGAAAGTCAGATCTCTTTTGGCATGGCAGAGACTAACATTCATCTCAACTCCTCTCTCCCCGGGAAAATACCATGATTTCCACTTCCAGAGGTAATCGACCATCTCCCCCTGGACTCACTGTAGTGGCCACTAGCCAGCTCTTACCTGGCAGCTCCCTGTCACTGCCTAAGCCACCATGGGTCTCCAGGCTGGGAGCCCCAGAGGAGACACTGACAAGAACAACTCTGATGCCTAGCAGCTCCCTGGACCCTCTTGTTTATTTCTTAATTTCAAAGGATTCATACTTATTTTATTTACTCACTAACTACATTTTTTCTGGATTCCGTGGGTGCATTCAACCCAGAATCAAAAGCTTGACCATTTAACTACATTTCAGAAATCTGAAAAGAATTGTAACTCAATGCTCTGAAATGGGCCCAGAGCGGGGGCACTGATGGTGTCAGACTGGGTCCCACCTCGCTCTTCAGAGCTTCTTTCTCCCCTCCATGCTCTTCCCCATTACTCTCAGAGCTACTGAGAGTTAACGAGTGTTAAAAGCCCTTAGATCTATTTAGAGGGAAGGCCAATTTACTGTGATTAAATGCAAGGTAGCGTTCAATTAGCAGAAGATAAACACAACATATCAACCCACTATGATAATTTTTAAATCAAAAGTTAGAGCACACATAGGCTGCTGCCATAATAATTTACTAATTTAATGATGATGGAGCTTTTTAAGATCTTGCCATTCTCTAGGAGTGTGTATGGAGGACACCCCTAATGTTAATTAGAGCTTGCTTCATTAACAACTTAACCAAAAGGCCACACTTTGCGAAATTATTTGGGAGCCTACAAGGAATGAGAGTTGATGAAAAGAAATTACCACGAGTATCTTTCCCATCAGTTAATGAAGAGTATGATGTATAAATCATTAGCAGGGGCCATATGGTGACAGTCAGGAAAAGAAAGGAGAATTTGGAATTTATGGATGGGAGCAGGGCAGATGGCTGGGAAGAATGTGTGAAGGCACATGCCTCATCATATATGTGCACCCTGTGGCAGCAAAGACCCACTCTGCCACGCAAACTGCAGGGTGGTTTTGTTTGGCAGACAGCTGTTGCCTACACCTCTGGGCTCTGCCTGACAGTCAGAGTCACCTCCCACCTAGTACCAAAGCTTTGACGGACAGTTAGTGCTTCCAAACTTATGATGAATTCATTGGCCGGCACTCCAGTTGGAAGGACACCTCCCAGGTTCAGCACAGTCCTTTCTGCACCAGGTGGCCAGCTCCTTTGAAGATGTGTGCACTGATTCATCAACTGTTCAAGCCAACTTGAGATTCTAGGGAGCAGCACCTCCTGACAGTCTGCGAAAGCGGTTCCAAAGATTGCTGCACATGGGGATCAATTGGAGGTCTTTTAAACATGCAGTGTCTGGCTCCCACCCCCAGACATTTAGTCCAAGTGGGGGGTGCTATGGACTAAATGTTTGCATCCTCACCCAAACTCATAGAGTGGAACCCTACTTATCAAAGGGGTGGTATTTGGAGATGAGACTTTGGGAAGATAGATGGGGAGAGGGGTCTATCTTTCTGGTCTTTGGGCCATGAGAATGGTGTCTTCATGGTGGGATTAGTATCCTTTTAAGAACAGTCATGAGAGCACTTGCCTTCTTGCTCCATGTTCTGCCATGTAAAGATACCTGGAAATCAGACCCCAAGGCTGTCAAGCCCTTGATCTTGGACTTCCCAGCCTCTAGGACTGTGATTCTGGAGAAGAGAAAATTCCTATTGCTAAAACCAGCCAGTCTAATGGCATTTTTGTTGTAGCAGTCTGAATGTACTAACATAAGGTGTATCATCTGAGCCTGGGGACTTTTTAAAGCTCCGCCTGCCCCAGTGTTTCCGACATGCAGCAAAACCTGGAATCATTGATCTAGGACCCAAGCCCAAAGTCTAAGGCAGATGAAAGGCTCTAATTTGTACTAAATCCTGGAAACTGGGAGAAGAATGTCCCCAGCAAGGCTGCTGACCATTGAGGGATGTAGTCTCCAGAAAAAGCAAGGTCTTTAGAATGAATAAAGCTTGGATTAGAACTCCAGTGCCACTTCTTACTTTGGATAGTTATCCTCTCTGAGTTTTCTGCTCTGTAAAATGGAGGAAGCAATGCTTTCGGGAGAAGTTGTTAGTATTAAATAAAATAACATATAAAGAATACATAGCCTGAAAAACGTTAAGTGGAGTAATGGTTGTTTAACCAATGAGACTTAACTCATTGAGACTTAACTAGCAGGAAAAAAAAAAAAAAAGGATCATGGGCCAATAGTATCTAGTGCGTGTCCAAAATTGCTAAAGAAACTGTAGAAGTGCCTGCAATAAACCCAGGACACTGTGGTAATAAGTGTATTTTGTGGTGTGTCAATGGGGAACCAGACGCTACTGTAGGCATTTCATAAAGATTTCTTAGATTGTTGATTGGTAAACATGTCCGTCAGGATTTTCAGACAAGGAGCAAGCCAGCGGGAAGCTGTTCCTGAGGAATTCCACTAGTCCAGGGTGCATGCTATCCACGGCAGCAGGCCATGGAGGTGGACAGAATACCTGTCCATTTCCCAAGAAGATGCAGTGTGAACTGGGGGAGAGGGGCCTGCCGGTTGTGGGCACGTTTCTTCACCACCCGGCCTCTCAGTTTGCTCATTCTCATAAGGAACAGAGGAGTTCATTGAGCGGAAGGCACGAAATGAGATAATATGGGTGACAGTGCAGGTCGTGGAGCCAGGCCCACAGTGAGAACTCTATCACCAGGCCACCGAGTTATGCCTTCTGCACAGCAGAGGGCTCCCCCAGGAGTGGGAGGAGTGTGGAAGGCAGCCTGGGAGCCCAGCTCCTGGACCCATGAGGCCCCGGGGACTGGCATGCACTTTCCTGTTTCCCAGCCAACGCCAGACCTAATGAGCCCTTGAAAGCATCCTCTTCTGGCTCCCAGACATATTTATACATCCGTGGGCACTGTGTTCCAGGCAAGCCCCTCAGCAGGGGCTGAGAAAACCAAAAGGGCTCTGCAGCAGCCATGCCATCCCACGGGCATGACGTCTGGCACCTTGCTTAGACTGCGGTTGGAGAAAAGCCAGGTGCCACCCCCACTCAGTACCAATCCTTTCGGCAGGAACCCCCAACCTCCCTAACTAGGGGAATCAATGGATTCTTCTCCCTGCAGATGCCCAAATAGCTATTCGAATGTGTTCTATAACAGGAGGAGCTGTTGAACAAAAGGTCAGGGCTGATTTGAAGTCAGTCTTTATATCAGCAATTGCTTTTAAAGACGTCATTCTCCCAACTCTGTGAGCCCCTGAAGATAAAAAAAAAAATTATATAAATGTACAAATGACTTTATGACTTTGATTATACAACTTCTGAGAAAATATCCCTATGAACTGTTAAGGAAGACTAAAGATATTGTGATAAAGAAGGCTCTTTGAAATTCTGCTTTAAAAAAAAAATCTATGTCATGAGATATGAATGTAGCCCAAGCCCTGATGAAAGTCACGTCATCCTTTTGCCACGGAAGCTGCTAAGGCATGAAAGGGACCACAGGCCTGGAGATCCCTGCTGCCTTTAAAGTCGGGCTTATTAACATGCATTAGAGTCTTCCTGAAGATGGGTCTGGCCAAAGGTTATCAACAAAAACTTAATTTAATGAGCCCAGAACATGGGGAGAGGAGCCCTGCCAAGCCAACACTGGGAGGGATTGGGAACAAGGGCATTCCATTTTCTGAAAAGGAGAAATAAAGACAAACTCATTAAAGCAGAAGGTACTGCATTGTTGGTTTTTATCCTCAGAGCACCACTCTCTGTGGGGGTGTTGCTCACTCTCATTTTGGGGACTAAAATCTCACCCCACCCAAAATAGCAGCAGATGATAATAAAGGCTTTGAGGGTAGAGGAGAGCCACAGGGAAGGCTGTTCTATAGACCAGCAGCGGAGCTGAGATGTGACAGCCGCTGCGTGCAGGGGGCCAACGGGCTCCTTGGGGGCAGAGGCTCTGCCTTCTGAAATCTGGTTACCAGCGGATCTGGGCCATTGCTTCCATTACGGCTGTGCGAATGCAAATAAGAATTCTGGGAACCCTGAGGACAGAGAAAGCTGCTCAAAGAACAGAGTGCAAACCCTCTCCAAGTGTGGAAATGAATTGTTCTGAGGCTAGAATGCTGAGGACATCTTTTGGGGTAAATCACACGGGAGTCCCAGACCACATTGCTACAAAATTCAGTCCATTTCAGTCGCTCAGTCGTGTCTGACTCTTTGTGCCCCATGGACTGCAGCACACCAAGCTTCCCTGTCCATCACCAACTCCCGGAGCTTGCTCAAGCTCATGTCCTTCAAATTGGTGATGCCATCCAAACATCTCATCCTCTGTCTTCCCCTTCTCCCCCTGCCTTCAATCTTTCCCAGCATCAGGGTCTTTTCCAACGAGTCAGTTCTTTGCATCAGGTGGCCAAAGTATTGGAGTTTCAGCTTCAGCATCAGTCCTTCCATTGAACACCCAGGACTGATTTCCTTTAGGATGGACTGGTTGGATCTCATTGCAGTCCAAGGGACTCTCAAGAGTCTTCAACACCACAGTTCAAAAGCATCGGTTCTTTGGCGCTCAGCTTCCTTTATAGCCCAACTCTCACATCCATACTTGACTACTGGAAAAACAAGCCTTGACTAGACGGACCTTTGTTGGCAAAGTAATGTCTCTGCTTTTTAATATGCTATCTAGGTTGGTCATAGATTTTCTTCCAAGCGTCTTTTAATTTCATGGCTGCTGTCACCACCTGCAGTGATTTTGGAGCCCCCAAAATTGAAGTCTCTGTGTCCATTGTTTCCCCATCTATTTTCCATGAAGTGATGGGACCATATGCCATGATCTTAGCCATGCTCTCCTGAACATGGCTACGGGGAGACAGGCATGTGGCGTAAGGTGATGAACCAGGCCCACAGTGAGATATCAGGGCATGCTGAGGTGAGAGTAGGGGTTCTTTTTAAGGGAATAGAAGATCCTCAGCTCTAATGGATAGCTGCCCCTCCTGGAAGGGTGACATGTTACCAGATTTGATTATTTAATCAGCTGGAAGCTAGAGTTTTTATGTAAAATCTCCTGATTTTAAAGTCTTGATAGTTATTTTATTTTTAAAAAACTTTTTGTGGGCCAAGTAAGACAATCCTGTGGAATGGATATAACCAAAAGTCTGTCAACTGGGGCTTCTGACAAGCATCAGATGACAGTGGATAGCCAGCCTAGTAACGAAAGTCAGAGGACGAAGTACTTGCTAGGAGGCTGAGTCACGTGCCTAGCTGCTCAGTCGTGTCCAACGCTTTGCCACCCCATGAACTGTAGCCTGCCAAGCGCCTCTGTCCATGGGGTTCTCCAGGCAAGAATACTGGAGTGGATTGCCATGCCCTCCTCCAGGGGGTCTTCCTGACCCAGGGATCAAACCCAGGTCTCCCGTGTTGCAGGCAGATTCTTTACCACTGAGCCACCAGGAAAGCAAATGAGTTACACTATTTGCATTTATTTGTGGAAGAAAATATCATCCCGTGAGGACTGTCAGGAATGGCCATGCGTGTGGTATATGACACAACACCAGGAGGCATCATGTATAACAAACACTATATAAATGGCACTTCTTGCAGAGTGCACAACCTACTCAACCATACCCAGCAGCCCTGGTTGTAATGCACCATGATCCTTCATTTCAGTAAGTTCCTGAGGGACGGAGAGCAAACCCATTCTAATTCCAGTCCATTGACCCAGATGGACCAGCACACTTGATCTTGACCTTCCAAAGAACTTCCATCAAAATCGATTATAAAAATAGCTCTTTGGCATTGTAAGCACTACCAGAAAGAATGAATTTTTTCCCTCACTTTGTTGACCGCAAAGCAAGATGATCTCCAAAGCTGCATCAGCATGGACCCAATAAACTGTACTTTAGTAGTGATTTAGCCTAAGTATACTCAAGTGTGGAATTTTTTTTTACATAGAAAAAAATATGTAAGTTCTAGTGGCTTTGATTGTGGTCGGTTTGTAAGAGCTGCCATTTAAGATTGATTGTTGGGCTATATGTTTTGTCTTGGTTTAATACAAAAACCTTTACCGGGTATAGAGTTGTATCTCCAATAACCCAGAGGCTTCAAAGACAATGACAACATTGGCTGGCCTTGGGGCAGGAGGTCACCTGCACCTATGATCTCATGGGAAAGGATAGAAAGGGAGTTCCAAAAATTGTCAGAAGGAAGTTATCCTCACATCTTGAGTCAAGAAAAGATTATTCTCCTTGGAAGCTCAACAGGAACATAAATACATGGCTGCAGTAAGTATCTTCAAGGAAAAGAAATATGGGAATGTGTTAGTGAATGTGATGAGCTGTATTTCAGTGGCTTAGAAAATATGTAACCAGTAATTCCCATAAATATTTAAAAATAAGCCAGATATATAAAGACAAATGAGGATACAAACACATTTGTTACACAGTATTAAAAATGTATCATAAACATTTGTTGACTAAAATGATATTTCAGTTTACATAATCTCCAAAGACAGAGTTTCATTCCTGATGATAAACAGTGACATTGCTTAAAGGAGGGCATGAGAAAGAAGATTGGAGCTCTCAGTTGACCCTGCCATTGCTGGCCTTGGTGGAAGTGATGGGGCATGACCCGTCTCTGGTCCACTGGGTCACTAATGAGGACCTTAATACTCACTCATCTGCATAGGGGCTGTCCTAAAACACAGTTTCCAGAACACAAGAAAAATAAAATCAGTAAGACACCAGTCTCCTCTGTTAAGACTGGGTCAGTCTGCAAATAAAAACTGAGTGGTCAAAGTACGAATGACTCTATCTGACTTGTTCCATGCTTTACATGGGAACAAATTAAAAAATGAACTGCTACAAACATCAGACCAGAACGTTGTGGGAGCTTAATAAACACCTTCATGAAATGTTAAAACGTCTGCCTCATTTGTCTTCAGCACGAGTCAAGCATCACTATGAGAGTGCTTCTTGCTTCCTTTCTAAATCAGGGGCAAATTCCTGAGCTTAAAAAAAAGAAAAATGGAGGGGACCCCATGTGGTCAATGATTTATTCATGGAGCCAAGAAAACTCTTCCCCTCTAAAATGATGTTTTTCCTCGGTTTGGACCCTTCGATCTTGCTCCAGCCTAAGAATATATTTTTCTCTCCTTTTCTTTCCTCTGTGTGTTTTTCAGTGGTTTCCATTATTATATGACACACTCAGTCTATATGCTGACATCTCTGCAGGGTTGTCCATCCTCAGAGAGTCTTGCTGATCCAAGCTCCTCACTGAGGCTTTGTCTCACCAGAAGAGCTGAGCAATGTCTTCTTTAGAGGGAGGCCTTCCCCGCCCCAGGAAGAGGCTATGAGTTGAGCACTGGGAAGCAGTGTCACCTGCAGTTGGTCATGTCCACAGTTCGTACACAATAGCCTTTGAAAGAATGCGGAAAGATGGGTGGATGATCAAGTGTCCCAAGAGATAGCCTGTTTCTACAGAGACACAAGGACCTTAGCCCATACCCTTAGAGGGCTTTGTGTGGCTTCAGACTTTAGAATTATTATCCATAAGCACATAAAGATTTGGGGAATAGAGATATATAAGAGACTCCCAGCTATGACTCCCCCGGACATAGGTTAACTTGTATGTCAGAGAATTCAGCGCAAGCCTCAATATAAAAACGGGCAGCAAGGTGGGAATGAGCTTTCAGCACTATATAAAGAACATAAGGAGATGCCTTTTAGCCCAAGGCCCAGAGTCTGGGGGGAAATATCAGTTGGGATTGAGACACGCAGCCATTCACTTGCTTTTCTGGTGATTACGAGGGAGAAACAGGTTTAAAGGGGTCATGTTTACCCGCAGAATCATTCCTTTAGGTAAATGTCCAGCGGTCTCTCACTCCCTGCCCACAAATCTGCTTAGAAAAGTGGTGGCACTCCAGAACTCAACGCAGACACCACACTCTTGGCGGCTTTGCCCTCTGCTCTGGGTTCTGGACCTACCTCAGTTGCATGCGTCGCGCCGCTTTGCAACTTTTGGCTGAAGGGACATGTCTGCTATCAGAATGTGAGTCCTTGCAGGCAAGATGAAGGATTCTTCAGCTCCGCATCATTAATGCCTAGTGCCACTATGTGCCTGACATATAGCATGGAATCAATGTGTGTGTGTGTGTCTGTGAGTTAAGTCGCTTCAGTCATGTCCAACTCTTTGCAACCCTATGGAATGTAGCCCACCAGGCTCCTGTCCATGCGATTCTCCAGGCTAGAATATTGGAGTGGGTTGCCATGCCCTCCTCCAGGGGATTTTCCCCACTCAGGGACTGAACCCATGTCTCTTGCATCTCCTGTCTTGGCAGGTGGGTTCTTTACCACTAGCGCCACCTGGGAAGTCCATGTAATCAACAAATGTTTACTAATTCTACTTGTTAAACGGTATTTCATTCTGATTTCCAGTTTCCTTCCCCTGCCCACCCCAGTGGTGTGGGTATCTATCTCTTACACTACTGTTTCTGGCCCTCCACCACTCCCATTCAGGGCACCTTCTTCCATTCTTACCATTTGTCACTTGGCTCCCTTCTCTCTTCTCCAGCCCTACTGATGATGACCATGGATGTTTCCTGAAAAAGAACTCCCAGAATTTCTTGAAGAGAGGCTATCCTTCAGCTGTCTGGCATCCCTTGGAATAACCAGAGAGAAGAGAGGATATGGAGCAAAAATCTCTCAAGAGAGTAGTAGAGAGGAGAAAAATAATAACATTTATATTACTGATGGGCTAGGGAGATGGATAGGGAGTGAGGGACCCTTTGGAGACAAACCAGCTTTGAACTTCGCCAGAAAATACCCCCAGATCCATAAAGAGACCTACAGCCACTGGTTAGGGATTTCCTCATTCAGCACAGTAGGTAGATATAGATGGCCAGCTCTACTTTTAAGAATGGGCCCTGTTTTTTGTTTGTTTGTTTTTTTCCTACTCAATACAGCTCAATCAAAATATATACATTTTTTCTTTCTTAGAAAAGAATGCTCTCACGAAGTCTGGAAGTCAGGACATGGATGGACTCATCCAAATAGCAGACTCCATTAGGAACATCTCAATGCTCTCTAAACATAGTCCTCCCCGAGATGCCAGATTCAGCAGTTCTGAGATGTGGCCACGGAGCCTGTGATATTAATCAAATTCATGAGGGGAGGCTGAGGCCAGAATGCTGAAGGCCAATGCATCCTAACGTGCTCTTTCCCCATTAAGGGGGGGAAAGCGAGCCTCGGTGTAACATGACATCATCAATCTAAGTAGGCAAGTGGAAAAGATTTCCCGATTACCAGGTTAAGCGATGCATCAAACAGGAGCAAGCCTGGTCATTGCTAATCATTTAAATTTAGGAAGACTGAGCTCAGTGACATTATCAGGCCCACATTAAAGAGTGACTTCTCTCTGCTATCAGGAATGTATTGGTGTCCCCTCCAGGATTTATGACTCTGGGAAACTGCAGGATGGGCTGAGGCAGCAACTTTCTATGGCACCAGCGGCCCATCCATCATCCCACAGCCCCAATTCTGATCAGCCTCAGGGGGCCGGGGCCTCTGATCTCTCCTCTCTCCTGGGCTCCTTGGGTGGTCAGGTCTACAGGCAGACTAAAGAGCAAGTATCCAGAGATGAGCTCAATTAAAATATTCTTTGCTATATCATTAAACCTCCAATCAGCTTATTTCCCTCTGGTTTTCATTTTGGGAGAAAACAACGCTTTCTCATACTCCAGACTACAACAGCCACCTGAACCCAAAGATGATTTTTTTCCCCAGGACACACATGCTTCAAACTCATTGCCAGAGATTCTATTTAATTTGCTCTACAGTGGAAACCAGGTATCTAAATTTAGGATAAAATTCTCAAGTGATTCTCAATCACATCAATGATAAACACTGATATCCAAGGTCCCCTCTAAGGAAACTTAGGCAGTAGAGCAGATGTCTGGGGGCTGCCCACCAATAAAATCACTGAACAGAGTCACAGTTGAACTTGAGAGCCAGAGTAAAGGCATGACTTTGAACAAGGCTTTGGACATTATCAGCTATACCAGGGCTTCTCAAAGTACAGTGCACCTATGAGTCACATGAAAAGCTTGCTAACAGGCAGATTCTGATTCAGGAGGTCTCGAGTGAAGCCTGAGTTTCTCAACTCATAAACTCCCAAGTGATGTCAGTGCAGCTGGCCCATGAATCCCAGTGTGGATAGCAGGGCCCAATAAAAATGGCTCTTAACCTGGACCTCACATTAGAATCATCTGGGATGCTTTCAAAAGTTCCAATGCCATGCTCACCCCAGACCGGCCAAGTTGTAATTACTAAGAGTGGGCCCATGCATCATTATCTTTTAAATTTCCCCAGATGATTTATTTGTACACCAAGGCTGAGAATCATTGATCTATCCTGATGAACAGCTCTGCTCTTGGGCAAATTCAGTCACTACCGAGGCTTCTCTGTTGAATAGTTTTGATGGACATTTAGCATAGAAATCCACCCTCACTGGAAATGCATGGGATCCAGTGGGATCCAGAGAAGCTGACCATGCTTCTAGATTAAGGAAAGGGTCTGAGTTGTCCTAAGCGCCAAACCCTTGTCAGTGTAGTGGAATAATGTACATGTCACTCAACATAAGTCAATGAGATGTAAAGAGATGTTTCTATATATGGTCTTATAGATATATGTGAGCTAGTAAATCTGTTATTACTTAAGCTAACTTTACTTGGATGAAGGTGTCTGAACTCGTATTGTTATTTGCCTTATGAATAACAAAGGACAGAATAATGCAGTTCAGTTCAGTTGCTCAGTCATGTCCAACTCTTTGTGACCCCATGAACTACAGCACGCCAGGCCTTGCTGTCCATCACCAACTCCCAGACTTTACTCAAACTTATGTCCATTGAGTCTGTGACGCCATCCAACCATCTCATCCTCTGCCGTCCCCTTCTCCTCCCGCACTCAACCTTTCCCAGCATCAGGGTCTTTTCAAATCAGTCAGCTCTTTGCATCAGGTAGCCAAAGTACTGGGGCTTCAGCTTCAGCATCAGTCCTTCCAATGAACACCCAGGACTGATCTCCTTTAGGATGGACTGGTTGGATCTCCTTGCAGTCAAAAGGACTCTCAAGAGTCTTCTCCAACACTGCAGTTCAAAATCATCAATTCTTCGGCGCTCAGCTTTCTTTATAGTCCAACTCTCACATCCACACATGACTACTGGAAAAATGATGCCTTGACTAGATGGACCTTTGTTGATAAAGTAATGTCTCTGCTTTTCAATATGCTATCTAGATTGGTCATAACTTTCCTTCCAAGGAGTAAACGTCTTTTAATTTCACAGCTGCAATCACCATCTGCAGTGATTTTGGAGCCCAAAAAATAAAGTCAGCCACTGTTTCCATTGTTTCCCCATCTATCTGCCATGCAGTGATGGGACCAGATGCCATGATCTTAGTTCTCTGAATATTGAGCTTTAAGCCAACTTTTTCACTCTCCTCTTTCACTTTCATCAAAAGGCTCTTTAGTTCTTCTTCACTTTCCGCCATAAGGGTGGTGTCATCTGCATATCTGAGGTTATTGATATTTCTCCCTATATAATGCAGTAAATTATGCAGTAAACCCTATACTGTCAAAAAAATGGGAACAGGTCTACCAAATTTGACTAAAATCTTTCTACCTCCCTTCTTATTTCCTCACATCCATTTCTCCCATTACCCTAGTCTCTCTGTGGCAGGGTAGAAAAGTAAAGTGAATGCCTAAGGACTGTATTTCTGTTTCCAACCTCTCATAAGAAGAATGACCTTGGGAAAGTCCCCAGCTTTATCTAAGCCATATTTTGCTGATATTTAGCAGGATAAGAGTAATATCTGTGTCACAAAGCTTTCATGAGCATCAAATGAGATAATGGATGGGCAAGCATCCTGCAAATGGTAAGTTGCTATAAAAATGTCATCTGTAGCTTTTTCGTGGTTGTTTCTTGCTGTTAGGAAAAATAAGCAGTGGTTTCAAAGGGGGCAGTTTATTCATACCACTGGCTAGTATGCATCCATGCATTGTCTCATGAAGAATCCAGGCAAAGCTGCATGTACTGCCGGTTCTGGCAGGGTTCCCATCTGAGAAAATGTCCCTGAGTTATCTAGAGCAATCAGGTTGGAGGAAGAGACATAAATTGCACTGTTCCTTACAAGCAGGGGGGAGTCAGACAGAGGGGCAGAAAGGGAGGGTGCAACCTAAATGATTTTTAATTATTTTCTGATTCACTACATCATTAGGGAGACAGAGAAGCCTCTTAAGACGTAAGACATAGTGATCTAATGTCATTGATTTTCACATATATTTTACGAGTTATGAAATACGATGAAGCTGGGAGAGAAAAGCTTTTCAAATATGATAAGACTAGAGAATCTCTAAGCCCATTTATAAGAAAAGAAAGTCAAATTCAGGCTGACGCTGCAAAAGCTGGGCTTGAAAACTCCCTAGCTACCCAAACCTACCCTGAGGGTGGTTGACTGTCCCCTTCTTAATGATAAATTTAGGAATTAGTTTGTATCTGCTAAAATATAAGTTTCTCTATACCATTGGCATTGTATCCTCAAACTCTAGCATAGCAAGCCCTCAGTATATTTTGAAACAATGAAACTTAAATGTCTAACACTGCACTGGGTCCTTCAGAAACAATGGAGTCTGACTCCCTTACACTGAGGTTATAATTATTTGGAGCCCTACATGCAAAAATAATTTAATAAGAAACATAGACAATGGTGCAAATTATACAATTAAGCCCCAAAGAGCTACTATAAACTGTGAAGTACTAGCTTTAACCCAACAAAGGAAAAAGTAAGTATGGGCTAGTATTACATAGGATGACATTCCAGATGAAGTAGAATATATACTTAATTCTCCAGTGCTTAGCATGCAGCCTTGAGCGACTATGATGTCCTTCCATATTCAATCCAGCAGCTTTATTCCTAATTAATCGCTTCATTTTATCCAAAGGAGAACAGAAGCAAGTGTCAATCAACCCATCTGAAGTATAAATGATCTGTGATGTTAAAATACATTCAGTGACAGATGCCGAGTAGAAGGATGTGTGCTCACCTCCCCCCCACCCGCCCCCTGCTACGAGAACTCCAAAATCACAACTAATTGCTGAACAGCCATTGACAGGAGGATGCTAGAACCTACCAAAAAGACAGCCCGTCTCCAAAGGCAAAAGAGAAGCTGCAATGAGACACAGGAGGGGCACAATCATGATAAAATCAAACCCCATACCTGTCAGGTGGGTGACCCACAATCTGGAGAACAATTACACCACAGAGGTTCTCCCACTGCTGCGCAGGTTCTGAGCCCCACCTGAGGCTTCCCAGCCTGGGAATGTGGCAAAGGAACTAGGAATCCTCAGGGAATCTGACTTTGAAGGCTAGCGGGATTTGACTGCCAGAACTCAGCAAGACTGGGGGAAGCCAAAACTCCACTCTTGGAAGGCACACATACAACCTGGTGTACATGGGGACCTGGGGAAAGGAGCAATAACCCCAAGGAGATTGAACCAGACCTGCCTACTAATGCTGGAGGGTCCCTTGCAGAGGCATGGGTCTGCAGTGGCTCACCATGGGGACAAGGACCCTGGTAGCAGCTATCCTAGGAAGCACCCACTGGCATGAGCCCTCCTGGAGGTCATCACCATTCGCCCTTCCATAGAGCCTGTCGACTCCAAGGCTGGGTCAGTTCAGATCAAACCAGGGAGGGAGTGCAGCCTCACTCATCAGCAAACAAGTGGACTACTACCAAAGGCAATATGCAGATTCGGTGCAATCTCTATCAAATTACCAAAGGCATTTTTCACAGAACTAGAACAAAGAAATCCTAAAGTTTGTTTGGAGATGCCAAAGACCTCAAACAGTGAAAGGAATCTTGAGAAAGAAAAATGGAGCTAGAGGAATCAGGCTCCCTGACCTCAGACTATACTGCAAACCTATACTTATCAAAAGAGTATGGCATTGGCACAAAAGTACTTCAAAATATAGATCAATGGAACAGGATAGAAGGCCCCAAAATAAATCCATGCACCTATAGTCAATTATTTATGACAAAGAAGGCAAGACAATGTTGGCAAGACAGTCTCTTGAACAAATGGTGCTTGGAAACTGGACAGCTACATGTAAAGAAACATGAAATGAGATCATTCTTTAATACCATACACAAAAATAAGCTCGAAATGGATTAAAGACCTAAATATGAGACTGGACACTATAAAACTCCTAGAGAAAAACACAGGCAGAATACTCTCTGACATAAATGGCTGCAATATCTTTTTTGATGCATCTCCTAGAATAATAGAAATAATAACAAAAATAAACAAATGGGACCTACTTAGACTCCAAAGCCTTTTCACAGCAAAGGAAACAATAAACAAAATGAAAAGACAACAAACAGATTGGGAGAAAATATTTGCAAATTATGTGACTACAAAGGATTAGTCTTCAAAATCTACAAACAGCTTATGAAGCATAATATCAACAAAACAAACAACCCAATCAATAAATGGGCAGAAAACCTAAACAGATATTTCTCCAAAGAAAACATACAGATGGCCAACAAATACATGAAAAGATGTTCAACACTGCTTATTATTCAGTTCAGTTCAGTTCATTTCAGTTGCTCAGTCGTGTCCGACTCTTTGCGACCCCATGAATCGCAGCACGCCAGGCCTCCCTGTCCATCACCAACTCCCAGAGTTCACTCAGACTCACGTCCATTGAGTCCGTGATGCCATCCAGCCATCTCATCCTCCATTGTCCCGTTCTCCTCCTGCCCACAATCCCTCCCAGCATCAGAGTCTTTTCCAATGAGTCAATTCTTCGCATGAGGTGGCCAAAGTACTGGAGTTTCAGCTTTAGCATCAGTCCTTCCAAAGAAATCCCAGGCTTGATCTCCTTCAGAATGGACTGGTTGGATCTCCTTGCAGTCCAAGGGACTCTCAAGAGTCTTCTCCAACACCACAGTTCAAAAGCATCAATTCTTGGGCGCTCAGCCTTCTTCACAGTCCAACTCTCACATCCATACATGACCACAGGAAAAACCATAGCCTTGACTAGATGGACCTTTGTTGGCGAAGTAATGTCTCTGCTTTTCAATATGCTATCTAGGTTGGTCATAACTTTTCTTCCAAGGAGTAAGCGTCTTTTAATTTCATGGCTGCAGTCACCATCTGCAGTGATTTTGGAGCCCCAAAAAACAAAGTCTGACACTGTTTCCACTGTTTCCCCATCTATTTCCCATGAAGTGATGGGACCAGATGCCATGATCTTAGTTTTCTGACTGTTGAGCTTGAAGCCAACTTTTTCGCTCTCCTCTTTTACTTTCATCAAGAGGCTTTTTAGTTCCTCTTCACTTTCTGCCATAAGGGTGGTGTCATCTGCATATCTGAGGTTATTGATATTTCTCCCAGCAATCTTGATTCCAGCTTGTGCTTCTTCCAACCCAGCGTTTTTCATGATGTATTCTGGAAATGCAAATCAAAACTACAACAAGACATCACCTCACACCAGTCAAAATGGCCATCATCAAAAATCTACAAACAATAAATGCTGGAGAGGGTGTGGAAAGAAGTAAACCCTCCTACACTGTTGGTGGATATGTAAGGTGGTACAGCCACTATGAACAATATGCAGGTTCCTTGAAAAAACTAAAAATAGAGCTACCATATGACCATGCAATCCCACTCCTGGGTGTATCAGCTCAGTTCAGTTCAGTTCAGTCACTCAGTCGTGTCTGACTCTCTGTGACCCCATGTATTGCAGCACGCCAGGCCTCCATATCCATTACCAGTTCCCGGAGTTCACTCAAAACTCGCGTCCATTGAGTCAGTGATGCCATCCTGCCATCTCATCCTCTGTCGACCCCTTCTCCTCCTACTATTCTCGTGACTCTATTGTCTCAAGGTGCCACCAAGTACTTCTGGCTTCTTAACAGCATACCAAAGTGAGGGTGTGAGGTTGGAAAGACAAATTAAGAATTTTTCATGGCTCTGCCCAAGAAAAGACTACTAAATTACCAACAAAAATAGATGGAAGAAAGACCAGAAAATTGTATGTATTCCCATAAATTAAAGAGTAGTTGGCCATTAAGGTGGCCATTATTTTAAAAAAAAAATTAACAAGCAGTGAGAATGTGAAGAAGTTGGAATCTTTGTGCGTTAGTGGAAAAGTAAAATGATACAGCCACCGTGGCAAACAGTAGAGCAGTTTCTCAAAAAGAAAAGCATGCAATTATGATCTAGGAATTCCATTTCTGGTATATACTCCCCCCGCTCCCCCTGCAAAGAAGTGAAAGCAGAGGACAAGTGGGCTAGAAAGTGGAGTTTGGAGAACAGGCCAATGGAGGGGACAGCTGGTGGATATTAAGAGACAGCCTGAAGGGTTGGGAGTAAGAAGTTCCCATCACTTCTGGAAGAAGCCTGGGCCACCATAGAAGCAAGGTGCCACTGCAGAGTGACACACAAGTTTGGGGGGACTGCCATCATAACCCCCTGCCCCACCCCCTGGACCCTGCCTTGACAATCACTGGGAGAGGTACCCACCTGAGCAAAAACAAGACCTAGAGCTGACTGTGGCTCAGTTAATCAGCATCTCAATGCAAAATTCAGGCTCAAATCAAAGAAAGCCAGGGAAAACCACTCAGTCATTCAGGCAAGATGCAAATCAAATCCCTTATGATTTTATAGTGGAGGTGACAAATAGATTCAAGGGACTAGACCAGTAGATAGACTGCCTAAAGAACCAGAGAAGGAGGTTTGTAACATTGTACAGGAAGTGGTGACCCAAACCATGCCCAAGAAAAAGGAATGCAAGAAGGCAAAGTGGTTGTCTGAGGAGGGCTTACAAATAGCTGAGAAAAGAGGAGACGTGAAAGGCAAAGAAGAAAGGGAAAGATAAACCCACCTGAATGCAGAGTTCCAGAGAACAGCAAGGAGAGATAAGAAAGTTTTCTTAAGTGAACAATGCAAAGAAACAGAGGAAAACAATAGAATGGGAAAGACTAGAGATCACTTTAAGAAAACTGGAGACACCAAGGGAATATTTCATGCAAAGATGGGCATAATAAAGGACCAAAATGGCAAAAAGCTAACAGAAGGAAAAGAGAGTAAGAAGAGGTGGCAAGAATACACAGAAGAACTGTGCAAAAAAAGGTAATTCTCAGAATGGGAGAAAATATTTACCAATGAAGCAACTGACAAGGGATTAATCTCTAAAATATACAAACAGCTCAAGTCAGTCAGTCAGTTCAGTCGCTCAGTCGTGTCTGACTCTTTGCAACCTCATGAACAGCAGCATGCCAGGCCTCCCTGTCCATCACCAACTCCGGGAGTTCACTCAGACTCATGTCCATCAAGTCGGTGATGCATCCAGCCATCTCATCCTCTGTCGTCCCCTTCTCCTCCTGCCCCCAATCCCTCCCAGTATCAGAGTCTTTCCCAATGAGTCAACTCTTTGCATGAGGTGGCCAAAGTATTGGAGTTTCAGCTTTAGCATCAGTCCTTCCAAAGGACACTCAGGACTGATCTCCTTCAGAATGGGCTGGTTGGATCTCCTTGCAGTCCAAGGGACTCTCAAGAGTCTTCTCCAACACCACAGTTCAAAAGCATCAATCCTTCAGCACTCAGCTTTCTTCACCATCCAACTCTCACATCCATACATGACCATAGGAAAAACGATAGCCTTGACTAGATGGACCTTAGTCGGCAAAGTAATGTCTCTGCTTTTCAATATGCTATCTAGATTGGTCATAACTTTCCTTTCGAGGAAGTGTCTTTTAATTTCATGGCTGCAGTCACCATCTACAGTGATTTTGGAGCCCAAAACACAAAGTCTGACACTGTTTCCACTGTTTCCCCATCTACTTGCCATGAAGTGATGGGACCACATGCCATGATCTTCGTTTTCTGAATGTTGAGCTTGAAGCCAACTTTTTCACTCTCCTCTTTCACTTTCATCAAAAGGCTTTTGAGTTCCTCTTCACTTTCTGCCATAAGGGTGGTGTCATCTGCATATCTGAGGTTATTGATATTTCTCCCGGCAATCTTGATTCCAGCTTGTGCTTCTTCCAGCCCAGTGTTTCTCATGATGTACCCCTCATAGAAGATAAATAAGCAGGGTGACGATATACAGCCTTGACGTACTCCTTTTCCTATTTGGAACCGGTCTGTTGTTCCATGTCCAGTTCTAACTGTTGCTTCCTGACCTGCATACAGGTTTTCAAGAGGCAGGTCAGGTGGTCTGGCATTCCCATCTGTTTCAGAATTGTTCACAGTTCATTGTGCTCCACACAGTCAAAGGCTTTGGCATAGTCAATAAAGCAGAAATAGATGTTTTTTCTGGAACTCTCTTGCTTTTTCCATGATCCAGTGGATGTTGGCAATTTGATCTCTGGTTCCTCTGCCTTTTCTAAAACCAGCTTGAACATCTGGAAGTTCACGGTTCACATATTGCTGAAGCCTGGCTTGGAGAATTTTGAGCATTACTTGACTAGCGTGTGAGATGAGTGCAATTGTGTGGTAGTTTGAGCATTCTTTGGCATTGCCTTTCTTTAGAATTGGAATGAAAACTGACCTTTTCCAGTCCTGCGGCCACTGCTGAGTTTTCCAAATTTGCTGGCATATTGAGTGCAGCACTTTCACAGCATCATCTTTCAGGATTTGAAATAGCTCAACTGGAATTCCATCACCTCCACTAGCTTTGTTCATAGTGATTGATGCTTTCTAGGGCCCACTTGACTTCACATTCCAGGATGTCTGGCTCTAGGTGAGTGATCACACCATCGTGATTATCTTGGTCGTGAAGATCTTTTTTGTTCAGTTTTTTGTACAGCTCAAGTAGCTGAATATAAAAAAACAACCCAATCAAAAATGAGCAGAAGCCCTACATAGACATTTCTCTAAAGAAGACATACAGATGGCCAACAAGCACATGAAAAGTTGCTCAGCATCACTTATTATTAGAGAAATGCAAATTAAAACTGCAATAAGGTATCACTTCAAATGAGTCAGAGTTGCCATTATCAAAAAGTCTACAACTAATAAATGACGGAGAGGGTGTGGAGAAAAGGAAACCCTCCTACACTGTTGCTAGGAATGTAAATTGGTATAGCCACCACGGAGAATAGTATGGATATTCCTTCAAAAGCTAAAAACAGAATGACCATATGACTTGGAAATCCCACTCCTGGGCATATTCCTGGAGAGAACTCGACTCCAAAAGATACATACACCCCAATATTCACTGCAGCACTATTTACAACAGCAAGGACATGGAAGCAACCTAAATGTCCATCAACAGACGAATGCATAAAGAATGCGGTACATATATACTATGTAGTATTATTCAGCCATAAAAAAGGGATGAAATTGTGCCATTTCCAGATATATGGATTACCTAGAGACTGTCATAGAGAGTGAAATAAGTCAAATAGGAAAACAAATATCATATAATATTGCTTCTGTGTGGAATCTAGAAAAGAGTACAGATAACTTATTTGCAAAGCAGAAAAGACACAGATGTAGAGAACAAATGTATGGATACCAAGGGGGAAAGGGGAAGGCGGGATGAATTGAGAGATTGGGATTGACATATATACACTACCATGTAGAAAACAGATAACTGATGAGAACCTACTGTATACCACAGGAAACTCAATGCTCTGTGTTAACTCAAACAGGAAGGATATCTAACAAGTGTATGTGTAGATACATGTAGCTGGTTCACTTTGGTATACAGCAGAAACTAATAAACCATTATAAAGCAACTATACTCCAATAAACAGTAATAATTAAAACAAACATTTGAACTCCTGCCCCAAAAAAGTTGAACTCAAGGACTCAAAGATATTTGTGTGTTCGTTTCAGAGTAGCATCATTCACAATAGTCCAAAGGTGAAACAATATAAATATTCATCAAGAAATGAATGAGTAATCTAACTATGGTGCATACAGGCAATGGAATATTATTCCAGCCTTAGAATGAAATTCTATCGCATTCTACAACATGGATGCTCCTTGAAGGCCTTATACTATGTATGTGAAATAAGCCAAATAAAAAAGATAAAATAATGCATGAGGCTTCTTACGTGAAGCACCTAAGAACAGCCAAATTCATAGAGACAGAAAATAGAAGAGTGGCTCCCAGAGCCTGGGGGAGGGAGGAATGGGCAGTAATTGCTTAACGGGTATAGAGTTTGCGTTTAGGAAAATGAAAAAGTTCTGGAGTCGGGTGGTGGTGAGAGCTGCACAATGATGTAAATATGTTTGATGTTACTGAACTGTAATGGCATGGCAACCCACGCCAGCATTCTTGCCTGGAGAATTCCATGGACGGGTGGGCTACAGCCCATGGGGTCGCAAAGAGTTGAACGTGACTGAAGCGACTTAGCATGCAGCATGCACGCACGGAACTGTAAACTTAGAAGTGGCAACAGGAAACAACTACTGAGTTTCAACATAATGAATATAATGAAAAAATTAAACAGCTAAAGTGGTCAATTTATGTGTGTGTGTGTGCGCACGCACGTATTTTACCACAATTTAGTAAAAAAGAAGTTGGCCAAGCATAAAGTTGGAAGCTGAACAGGTTCCCCTCCCTCTGTATGTGAGGAGGCAAGAGAGACCCAGCTATTTAATATGTTCACCCAAAGGACAGTCCAATGAATCATCCTGAAGTGCCTGGCGTTAGGGAAACAAGTTCAGCGTGCAGTTGCTGAGTTTTATGCTATGATCCATCTTATTAAAACAGAGACACTAGGATTAACAAACCGATTTCAAGAATCTGGCTGGCAAATGCATTTGTTTAGTTCCCCCAAGAAACGTCAACTTAAGTACAGCCATAGCCATTGCTGGTCCCAGGGTGGCATCAGAGGGAATCTCAATCAATCATAATTGGGATTAAAGAATTAATAGAAGACTGAAAATAAGAATGTCTTCAGAGTGAGTTTTTCATCTCGCCAATGTGCCTCAGGCAGCATGCCAGCTCATTTTCTGGAAGTATTTAGACACAGGATAGGACCAGATCTCCTGGGTTAAGGTAAAAGCAGGGAATGGACACCATCCCTCAGCAGCCTCCCTCCCCGCCCCGCGATCCTATAGGTAGGTCGTTCAGCCATGTGTTGTTTTCTGGGAAGTGGCTCACACGGACTTGGAAATTGCTCAAGCCTTCCTAGCTTGAGCAGAAAGACAACAACGCAGAGCTCCCAAACTGGGCAAACACTCAGATGGGGTGAGAGAAAGCGGGTAGCATTTAGTGGAGACAATTCTCACAAGCATTTCTCATCCCAGAGATGTTACAGCTCCTGACAGCTTCAGTCTTCCATTTTAGAGATTTCTATTGATTGGGTAAGAATGACACACGTTTCGCCCACAGCACAGAGATATCAAAGCAAACTTTTCCCCTAGTGCCATTTCCACAGGGGATGGGAATGATTGATTTTTATTGGTTCAGCTTCTAGGATACTCACATCTCAATCCAGCCAATTTTCTTTGGAGAGAGCCCACTCCAGTCCACTTAATTGTATTTTCTAACCAAAGAGTTGAGAGAGATTTGTCATCTTTACAGTCCAGAGGGGATGAATATCCAGACTCCTCTCCCAATTGTATGTGCTGGTTTCTGAAGTTGGTAATCGAAGAAGGGAGTCGGGCTTAGGGGAGACAAAAATTACATGAAATCATAAAAATGAAAATACAGTGACTGAAATGCAAGCAAAAAAAAAAAAAAAGAAACCACCTCATCTGGGCATCAAGGATTTCAGAGGCCTGAGAAGAAACAATTTGCTTTATGCTTTCAACTTTTATTGGACAACAATTCTATAACAGTCTTTCATTTGGATTTGAACAAAGAAAAACCATATATTGACTAAGGAATCATCCCCTCAATTGTCTGGCACATCTTCCTTTCTGTTTGCCTTCTCTTGTGGCTCACTCTGTATTCCCGTGAACCTCTCATCACCCCAACCCCTGCTTATTAACTTTCATTTAACTCATACCAAATTTCCCATGTCTCCCTGTCTCAGCAATAGCTTGCTCTGGGGTGTGGAAATGAAGATCCAGAGAAAACTAAGAATGCTAACCTAGCTTGGAACTTTGGAAAAATTATTGCCCATGGTAAAGGGAAGTCCTCCTCCATTCTCTTGGCAAATGGAAAAGGAACCTAACTCGCAATGAGATTCTCTAGTACATGGACACTTTCCAGCCCTCAATTATGCACTTTCTTCTATTAAATATACAAGCAGCCCTGACAGTTCCTTCACAATGAACTTCTCTTAGCCCATAGATTCTGTAGTATGTTGCATCTCTCTGTTTTGTATATCTATTTCTTTTCATCTTCCCTATTACACTGCAACATTTCTGAGGACCAAATAACTGCTTCTTAGCTTCTTCTACAGAAACACAAAAACAAAAACTCCCCACAAGGTTGGGCAAGACTTTGAAAATGTTACGAGGTACTGTTACAAAGTGATGATCTCATTTTTTATTTTTTCAATAAATTTTTGTCACGATAAATTGTACAACCAAAGAAGTACTAGACTTCAAAGAACTCACCAAAGAGTTGCTTGATGGTTTCCTTTTTCTTTCTTTTCTCTTTTTTTCCTTTTCCTTTCTTTCTCTTTCTCTCTCTCTTTCCTCCTTTCCTCTCTCTCTCTTTCCTTGCTTGGTAACTTTCACAGACATTCTGTAAACCCGAGAAAATGTTAGCTAATGATCTATTATAATTTTCAACACATTGTTATTAGTTTATTTTTTATTTATGTTTTCAACTACTAAACTTGATATACTGCTTTATTATCCCACTAGATCAAAATTATTTTTTGATGACTTCAAAAGTTACTGCCAGTGATTCCCTCCAAGACAATATTTTACCTCTGCGAAAGTAAAACAAAGGAGCAGGCTATCCTCAAACTGGAACACAATAAATTTTGACATTGATAACTGCAATCAGTTCCATCAAGGAGCAGAGGGCAGGTCCCCACACCAACCAGTTTTCTGTGAGACTGCCTGAGGGTCCTGCAATTCAACTCAGTTCTGATACTATCTATCTGGACAGAGCGTCAGATTCCACAGGTTACCAGCTCAGCCCTGCAAGTCTGCCCCTCCCCTCCACCTTAGACATCAGTCACAAGTGCCACTTGTCACCTAGGCTTGTAACCAACTGGCTACAGATTGAAGGTTCTGACACCCCCTCCTCCTCAGGTTCGGTTAATTTGCTAGAGTGGCTTACTGAATCAAAATAACATTTTCTTTACTAGATTGTTTCCTTACTAGATTATGGGGCTTCCCTCATAACTCAGCTGGTAAAGAAACCACCTGAAATGCAGGAGACCCTAGTTTGATTCCTGGGTCAGGAAGATCCCCTGGAGAAGGGATAGGCTACCCACTCCAGTATTCTTGTGCTTCCCTCGTAGCTCAGCTGGTAAAGAATCTTTCTGCAATGTGGGAGACCTGGATTCTGTATCTGGGTTGGAAAGATCCCCTGGAGAAGGGAAAGGCTACCCACTCCAGTATTTTGGCCTGGAGAATTCCATGGACTATCGTCCATGGGGTCGCAAAGAGTCAGACACAACTGAGTGACTTTCACTTTTCACTTACTAGATTATTAGTTTATTATGAAAGGATATCACTTTCTCTAAAGGGCACCATTTTGGCCAAACTTCCATGTGTTCACCAACTAAGAAGCTTTCCAAAGCCCATCTCTTTGGCTTTTTATGGTGGTTTCATTGCGTAAGCATAACAAGTCAAATCACTGGTCATTGAGAATTGATTCTTCTTTGGGGGATATGAAAATCTCTGTTCGTGGTCCAGCATTCTTGACGTTAACTTCTATATGCAAGGTAAGATTAGTGCCTTTGGCGCTCCAACTGTAAACACGGCACATTCTCAGTCCTCAAGGAGTATTACTGTCTACAGGCAAAGAGAGGTCCTTACTCAAATATCTTTAAAAGAAAAGAGAAATTGCTTCTGTGAGTGAAATGTATATGTGTTAGGAGAGATAACAGGAAAGAGGCTGTTGTTACTTTAGTTGTGTATGTTGTGGGCAAGGAGAACCTAACAGAAGTTCTCATGAAGGGAAAGTTTCAGTATCTGTATCCATCATTCAGGTAAAGCTACTCAAGACAAGCTTCTTGAATTTGTGGATAACACAGAGCAGGGCGTGATGGCCAGTAACTGATTAGCAAAATCAAGATTCTGAAATGATTCTACAAACCCAAATGACAGGGAACGTTAATAAGATGAATCTACACAGTTATGAACGTGGAGTAACAAATGGGTTCACAGCAGTGCTTATGGGGGAGAGACCACAAGAGTTGTAGCAGATCACATAAACTCAACAGCCGTAAAATTTCATCCAAATATTCCTCCCAGGGCTCTTTCAAACCCCTTCATGTACCTGCTCACCTTTGAGGTTCACACAAATTCCATGAGGGCTGCAGCAGGCAGGTTTTACTATTCCCACTTTAGCAGGGGCACGTGGTCACAGAGCATAAACGACTTGACCAAGGTTCTGTAGCAACTTAAAAAGTGAGAACCAAGCTTTCCTGGCGACTCAGTAAAGAATCTGCCTGCAAACGGGTTCAATCCCTGGGTTTGGAATATCCCCTGGAGAAGGAAGTGACAACCCACTCCAATATTCTTGCCTGGAGAATCCCATGGACAGAGGAGCCTGTCTGGCTACAGTCCATGGGGTTGCAAAGAGTCAAACACAACTGAGCAACTAAACTTTCGCTTTCTTTCACCTTTGATCACAGAGATTTGATCACACAGAATGACTTCACAATCAAGGAATCTCAACAACAATCAGAATTCTGTGGTCAGTTTCAGGCACATTTTATAAAGGATGTTGACAATAAAGGATCCCTCCATCTAGTGGAGCTAGTTAGGATGATGAAACCTCTGGACATCATGGCATATAAGAAATGTTTGGAGGAGTTTTGCAAAGAACAGAAAAGACATAAGAACTACTTTCTGCAAATATCTGAGGATCTGTGATACGGAAAAGAATCAGACTCATCTGTGAAGGTTCACAGAGCAGAACCAACACAACTGCATGAAACTAACAGCAAGAGGAAGATTTCAGATACTGTAAAGGAGGGCGTTCTATCACCTAGAAGTAGGAAAGATGAGCCTGCGGAAGAGTGAATCCACCATCCTAGGGCAGATTAGAACATAGGCTGCGAACAGCCATAAATTGCAGTCATTGAAGGAATTCCTGCCTAAAAATAAAAACTTCATAGCTTCTCAGATCTCTTGCAACTGAAAGACTCTATTACTTAAATAAAAAACTACTTCACTAGGAAACTGACATCCCAATGCTAGATCTTTAAAACATGCTTAAAGAACATGCTGACGCCATGACTTAGCATCATCTTCATCTGGGTCATAAAAACATCATATAAATAGTCATAAGGCCATTCACATATCCTGATTTTTGCCATTTACTAGTCTTCATAACCCTCCATGAATGAGAAAGGGGCTTGAATGACTATCCCAGAGAAGTGAAGTAACAAGTTTAAGGTGATGTGGCAACTTAGTAGTGAAATCAGAGCCAGAAAACTAGTCTCCCCTTAGATTTATTGAGATCTCAGTAACAATATTAGCTTAAAAAATTGACTACTATTTACAGCTCTTACTATGGGACAGTTACTTCTTTAAACACTTTATATCTGTGATGTCACTAAACTTTCACAAAAACCTATCAGATGAGAACGATTACATCCCTATTTTATAGGTTAAGAAACTAAGAGCAGAGAGGTTAAGTAAGTCATCTAAGATAACAGGTCCTACATGGCAGGGTGAGATTTCAAACCTAGGCAATCTGACTCTAAAAGCCATTCCTCTCAACCACTAGGCTTTGTTTTCCTTCCAGAAATTGTTTTATTTGTGAGAGAGAAAGGGCAAGTCCCCATACTTTTACATCACAGCTTCTGTGGACTGTGTTGCCCAAGGAACCAGATAAGCAGGTTTGAAAGCCATGATAGCTGGAAGAGACTCTTCCTTAGGAGACATCTCCCTGCCTCCTTCAGCTCATCCCTCCCAATATGAAGGATGGCTGCAGACGCTTCTTCTCACCGATGGGATGACAGAAATGAAAGGAGCAAGCTGCAAACTTCAGACTCAGCGTTCAGATAATCAGACCGGACTGAAATGTGGCCGAGGTTCAGGCAAACTCTGCGAAGGAGGGGAGGTCCTCAGAAGAGAAGGCAGAATCCACGTTTGACCCTTTACTGGAGAGAGAGAAAGACAAAACTGAAATAATGGGTACCACAGATAACTGTTTATTCCTTTCCAGCACAACAAGCAAATAAACTGCGATTGGTGCCTCCAAACTTCATACAGGGTAATATTCCTTTAATGGAATGCTTTTAGAGAAGAGTCATAAAAATAAATTGAAAAGTGCTTTCTGCTGGCTACAGCTGGCATAAGCAGCATCTGAGCAAACAGGATAACACAAGGCTTAACTTAGCATCGCCATTTTTATTACTCACCCGCGACAGGTCTTATAATAGTATAAATTCACTTAAAAAACGGACTCTTCTTCCCCATCACCGCCCCTCCTCTCCAGCATCGCGCACCCAACAGTCTCCTGTGTTCATTCTGAGCAGCATAATTACAGGTCTTTTTATGATTTAGGTTTGAGACCAATTAGCTGATACTGCAAGCCTTTCAAATGCCAGCTTCTCTCTCTTGGCACTCCCTGTTCTGCTGGGATTTACCTGAGTGCTTATAAAAGGCAAATGTTTTGTGAGGCACGGGGAACTCGGGTCTGTTGGTGGATGGGTTCCCTCCTTCCTCTCTCCTCTCTTGGTCTCATCTGCCCCTGCATCTTGGGTGCACCTGGTCTCTAAAATTGTCACGGTGTGAAATGCGCACTGAATATTCATGCCGGGTGCCCACGCCGCTGCTGAGAACAGGTAGTTGCGCGGTAGAGCCGCCGGCGGCTGCCTCCTGCAATCGCCTTTCCCGTAGGTGGGGCTGCAGCTCCATGCTGCGCGGTGCTCTGCCGCCATTTTGAAGCCTGGTAGCCATGAGTGGGCAAGAGTTCAAGACTTTGGAAAGGCACCGCCTGAGAGCCTGGCCTCCTCCATTGCGTCCCTAACGTCTTCCACTCCGCAGTCATCACAGGGTAAGGCTACAGCGATCATCATAATGTCATATGTTCAGCGGAGAGCTACGTCATCAACCAACGAGCATGAGTTGTATAAAGCCCTACGCACCATTGGAGGATGCAAGGGTGAATAAGGTGCCCTGCTCTCGGTGTGTTTTTAACTGAACGTAAGGAGGCTCAACTTACTCACATAAAAGGACAACTTAGAATACAAGGCAGGATGTGGAAAGTGCTCTGTGGAATAGACAGTAAGTTCAAAGAAAGTTTTGCCCCGGGGGCCTGAGCAAGCAGTCTCTAGCCATCGACTCTGTAGCAAGCACTTTACAAATTGTGTTCAATCCTTATACAACCCTTTAAGATACATATAGTATATATAATCATAATCCTTTAAGGCATATATAAGGCTTCTCTGGTGGCTCAGACCATAAACAGTCTGCCTGCAATGCAGGAGACCTGGGCTCCATCCCTGGGTCAGGAAGAGCCCCTGGAGAAGGAAATGCCAACCCACTCCAGTATTTTTGCCTGGAGAATCCCACGGACAGAGGAGGCGGGCTGCAGTCCATGGTGTCCCAAAGAGAGACAGGATCCAACGACTAACACTTTCACTTTTAGTTTCAAGGTATTTGTAATTATATGTTATACCTGAATCATTCTCAAGATTAAAAAAAAAAAAAAAAAAGCCTGTCAAAATCAGGTAACCTTTCCAAGATCACACAACTAGTAAGTGACAAAACCTAAAACTGTGATTTCTGGTGTAACACCAAAAGCTTTACCCTCATAGCATGTTTCCTCCCTACAGATCAGCAGAGATGAAGTTTAGTGTACATTCTGCTGGTGGTTGTGGGGTGGTTGTAGAAAGAATTATGAGAATGTTTGAGAAAGGAAAGGTGGACTAATTTGGATAGAATAGAGGAATTAAGAAAACCATAAAATGCACAACATGAAGCTAGAAAGGGATTTACAAAGCTAACCTGAGATACATTATTAAATTAACAACCCAACAATATATTGGGGTACTACATAGCCGTTAAAAAAACCCTGAAGACTAGGTAGAATTATGAAAGATGCTAATGCTGTAATGTTAAGTAAATGAAATAATAGGAAGATAAAGCAGAATACAAAGTACTTTCTGGTTCCAGCAATGTGGAAGTAAGTATTGATAGAGTTTTTACATAAAACTTCTAGTTAATATTGTTTAAGAGGAAAAAAACAAGTCCATCCCCTGGGCATATGCATGACTATATTTATACTTTTACAGACAGATGGTTTTCTCCCCTCTTCTAACAGATTTCGGTGAAGAGAAATCTAATGCCCTCACTGTGTTATTTTAGTGCCTTGCAACGCGACTTCCTCAAGTCTAGCCTCCATCCCCTCACAGTTGGCTTCTGCTTCTGTGAGCTAACCACTGGCTTAAAATTTTTAACATGCTTTGGGTTCCAGAGATAATGAATGTAAGATTGACATTCCCCCCAGCTCTCTTTTTGTATTCTGAACTCTAGCTCTGATGGTACTCTTGATATGGCTGAGAAGGTAGAAGGAAAGGAACTGATGATTAACCAAACAATCTAAGCGTCATCACTTACCAAACCTATTATTGTCCTATCTTCTGTTTCTTTCATGCTACTTACAATGACTCCATTTAATCTCCCAATATCTTTCATATCTAGTAATTGAAAAGCTCCCTTACTCTCTAAAATCTCTCTCTCTACTATTTACCAGTGATAGTGCTGTTCTTGTTCAGTCACTCAGTCGTGTCCAGTTCTCTGCGACTCCATGGACTGCATCACACCAGGCTCCCCTGTCCTTCACTATCTCCCTGAGTTTGCTGAAACTGATTTCCATTGAGTCAATGATGCCATCCAACCATCTCATCCTCTGTTGTCCCCTTCTCCCCCTGCCTTCAATCTTTCCCAGCATCAGGGTCTTTTCCAATGAGTCAGCTCTTTGCGTCAGGTGGCCAAAGTATTGGAGCTTCAGCATCAGTCCTTCCAATGGATATTCAGGACTGATTTCCTTTAGGATTGACTGGTTTGAGCTCCTTGCTGTCTAAGGGACTCCCAACAGTCATCTCCAGCACCACAGTTCAAAAGCATCACTCTTTCGGTGCTCAGCCTTCTTTATGGTCCAACTCACTCATCCGTACATGACTACTTGAAACACTAATTTTGACGATACGAACCATTGTTGGCAAAGTGATGTTTTTGCTTTCTAATACACTGTCTAGGTTTGTCATAGCTTTTCTTCCAAGAAACAAGTGTCTTTTAATCTCATGGCTGCAGTCACCATCCACAGTGACTTTTGTAGTCCAAGAATATAAAGTATGTCACTGTTTCAATTGTTTCCCCATCTATTTGCCATGAAGTGATGGGACTGGATGCCATAATCTTGGGTTTTTGAATCTGGAGTTTTAAGCCAGCTTTTTCACTCTCCTCTTTCATCTTCCTCAAGTTCCCTTTTTTTTCTTTAGGTCCTTTTTGCTTTTTGCCATTAGGGTGGTGTCATCTGCATATCTGAGGTTATTGATATTTCTCCTGGCAATCTTGATTCCAGCTTGTGCTTCATCCAGCCCAGCATTTCACATGATGTACTCTGCATATAAGTTAAATAAGCAGGGTGACGATATACAGCCTTGATGTATTCCTTTCCCAATTTGGAACCTGTCAGTTGTTCCCTGTCCGGTTCTAACTGTTGTTTGTTGACCTGCATGCATATTTATCAGGAGGCAGGTCAGGTGGTCTGGTATTCCCATCTCATTAAGAATTTTCCACAGTTTGTTGTGATTCATACAGTCTAAGGCTTTGTAGTCAATGAAGCAGAAGTAGATACTTTTCTGAAATTCTCTTGCTTTTTTCTATGATCCATCACATGTTGGCAATTTCATCTCTGGTTCCTCTGTCTTTTCGAAATCCAGATTGTACATCTGGAAGTACTCAGTTCATGTACTGTTGAGGCCTAGCTTGAAGAATTTTGATCATTACTTTGCTAGTATGTGAAGTGAGTACAATTGTGCAGTAGTCTGACCATTCTTTGGCTTTGCCCTTCTTTGGTATTGCAAGGAAAACTTTCCTTTCAGATCTCATTACTATTATCACTCTACTCTACATCTTCCTATCTATCCTCATGCCAGAATAGTATGACTCTTGACAAAGTTAAATAAACCCCACCCATTTCCTTTTATGAGCAGATATCAATAAGCCCTATTAAGAGAGTTCTTTGCCTATTCTGATTGTCTGTTCCCAGGGTAATACTGAGCTCTACCATACATAGTCACTGCTAAGATGGGAAAATGAAAACATAGCCTTGAATCAAAAGGGTTATATGAGAGGATATGAATAGATAAGCAGATAGATAGATGAATGGGTAGATCGATAGATAATGGATGGATAGATAGGTAGACAGATAATAGAGATAAATACAAGCCAGGGTCACTTAAGCAGAAAAAGGGATGCTATGAAGCAAAGTGAATAACCAAAACCATTGGTAAGTCCCTGTATCTGTGGCAGCCAAATGGGAAAGGCAAAGCCAAAAGAGAAATCGGAGCTCAAGAACCAGCTGTAGAATTTTCCGAGCGAAAATCAGAATCCTATGTAAGGAGTGGCTGAATTATTTGGATACATTAAATTGTGCTGCTGCCCCTTTACAAGGTCCATGATTTCCCCTTTCCCCTGTCAAACCAGGAGGCACCCTGAATCGGATACCTGACCCTCACACAGGAGGAGGTCTGACGCCATCAGCTGTCAGGCCCTTGTAGTTTTCCAAGATGCCCCTTTACTCCCTCTGACCTTCACCCACATTCTGCCTGGTTCCATTGCAGTGCTTGTCATCTCTCCACACTTGAGAGCTGCCTATCTCTGGAGTGCAGTGGCCCACTTTCTCTGACATGCACTCAGTCACTCACAAAACGCACTCTTTGTCATATTGTCCCCAGCACCCCTTGGCAATTTGTAACTCCATCTTCAAGGCTCCCGTAGCATTTTGTCAGAGGGCTTATCAATATGTTATAATTGCTTACCTAAATGTCTCTCTTCTGGACTCTATAAGGAGTCCCTTACAGACTGACTACTTTTCTTGTCCATTTCTGGGTCCCCATGACTAGCGTTTTGCTTGACATACCATAGGTACGCAATGTATATTTCTTAGATGAATGAATCAAATATAGCTTATTCCATGTTCACCTATTCACTTCATTATCCTCTAAGATCTAGCAAATCAAGAGTGGCAATCTCCTAAAACAAACAGTATGACACCTAATAGATGTCGCTATCACAGTTAATAGCCAGCAAATAGCCTCAGTCAGGAAAAATAATTAACATGTCAAGATACTGTGTTTCTTGATAGCTCTTTGTTCCCAGGCTACTCCTCTAGGTAAGGACTCCGTCTCTGAAAGCACATGCAAATATATTTTCTGAGACTAGTTCTGGAGAGTACAGCGCAAGATTGTGAAATTCAAAATACACCTGGGAAATTCAGACATGATCTCAATAATAAGAGCTGTAATCAAGGAAGAAACCCTTACTTAAGCAAATAATTTGCCTTGGGAGTAAAAAGCTGAACACGGTGTTCTTCACACACAGGGACTTCAGTCGGCATTTTGTCTTCACTCTGCATAGATCTCGCTGAACAAATCACCAAAATAAAATATTTACACTATGCCTACCGTAGTAGAAATGGTCTTCCAGTCAGAGAAGAAATTGATGTGGTGGGAATAAGAAAGAGTGTGAGTAGGAGAAAGAGTGCTTAACATTAAAAGGAAGTGCCATCCAAGGGCAGAGCAATTTGACCCAGATTCCCCCCAGGTGAGGGTAACATGAATGGTAATGAATTAGGTCTTATCTCTGCAGTTTTGTGGATGATTTGTAGACATCAGATTGTGTGACATTATAGACACAATCCTCAAATTCCAAGAGAGGGAGAAAAGTTGATGCCGAAAAATACACTCTGACTAGATAAACAATAGCTAGACAACTGTATATCACAGCAAGATATAATGTCAGGTTTGGACGCAGATAAATTGCAAATAACAGTGGAGAAACAACTGAACCTTGAGGACTATCAGCAGATAAACCAGATGAAATGGATCAAGGCTCACTGGGTAGAGATGACAGTGAAACCTTCCTGGCAGAAGAGTGGGGGTAGGTAGACAGAGGAAGTAGTGGATTATTGATGGAGCCTGAGCATCTAGATTAAAAGCTGCAGTCAACTTTCCAAAAGTCAGAGGAAATAATAGCAAGAAATAATGAAGTATAACGGTAATAGTGTCAGTCGTGATACGCAGATAATTTGTTACCCCATACAGCCTGAGGTCCCTTTCCCGAAGCAAGCAGAAATCTAGGTTCCTGGACTTATCAACCTGTGCAGTCAACAAGAGAAGATGCAATGCAAAGAGCAGCAAGAATCATAGTGTTTGTATTAGAAGGGACCCTTCAGTTCAGTTCAATCGCTCAGCCGTGTCCAACTCTTTGCAACCTCATGGACTGCAGCATGCCAGGCTTTCCTGTCCATCACCAATTCCCGGAGCTTGCTCAAACTCACGTCCATTGAGTCAGTGATGCCATCTAGCCATCTCATCCTCTGTTGTCCTCTTCTCCTGCCTTCGATATTTCCCAGCATCAGGGTCTTTTCAAATGAGTCAGTTCTTTCCATCAAGTAGCCAAAGTATCGGGGCTTCAGCTTCAGCATCAATCCTTTCAATGAACACCCAGTACTGGTCTCCTTTAGGATGGACTGGTTGGATCTTCTTGCAATCCAAGGGACTCTCAAGAGTCTTCTCCAACACCACAGTTCAAAAGCATCAATACTTCAGTGCTCAGCTTTCTTTATAGTCCAACTCTCACATCCATACATGACCACTGGAAAAACCATAGCTTTGACTAGATGGACCTTTGTTGGCAAAGTAATGTCTCTGCTTTTAAATATGCTGTCAAGGTTAGCCACAGCTTTTCTTCCAAGGAGGAAGTGTCTTTTCATTGAAAATCTTTTAATTTCATGGCTGCAGTCACCATCTGCAGTAATTTCAGAGCCCAAGAAAAAGTCTCTCACTGTTTCCATTTTTTCCCCACCTGTTTGCCATGGAGTGATGGGACTGGATGCCATGATCTTAGTTTCTGAAAGTTGAGTTTTAAGTCAACTTTGTCACTATCTTTTTTCATTTTCATCAGGAGGCTCTTAAGCTCCTCTTCGCTTTTTGCCATAAGGGTGGTGTCATCTGCATATCTGAGGTTATTGATATTTCCCCCAGCAATCTTGATTCCATTCCAGCTTGTGCTTCATTCAGCCTGGCATTTCACATGATGTACTCTGCATATATATATGAAAAGGACCTTAGCAATTATATAGAGCAGCCTCCCTTTCCAGGACAACAGACTATCTTGGTTTCCTTCCCACTTCACTGGACATGTCTTCTCAACTCCTTTTCTGGTCTCTGTTTCTCTTTCGCTCTTCTAAATGTTGGGATGGGTCCCTTTCTTCTGTAAGCACTTATTCCCTAAGTGATCCCTTTCAGTTTCCAAGATTTAGATATCTAAAAGATTACTTCCATATCTGTATTCCTAGCCTTGACGTCTCTCTCAGCTGAGCTCCAAACTTGCATACTCAACTGCATGCTTGGCATCTCCCATTGAATGGCTTCTAGGCGTGTCCCCAAAATAGAGCTCTTGATTCTGCTTTTTCTACCCAGATCAGTTCCTCCCTGGTTATCCCCATCTAAATCAAGTAACCTCAATCTACCCATTTGCCCAAGCCAAAAACCTGGGTTCCATCTTTGATTCCTTTTTTTTCCTCTTTCTCTCTCTTCAACCATATTTTATCTACTGATAAAATAGATAGCTTTGCTAATTAATAGCATAATTAATGCTAATTAACTTGTTATGCTGATTAATTTGTTAGTGACAAATAGGTGTATCCATTCTATTTCCACGGCCACTACCCCGACTCTAGTCACCATCCAAGTTCATCTAGAGTAGCCACCCACTTAGCCCTCACTTCTATTCTGAGAGCATGTCCTTGAAGTTCATTCCCTACACAATGGCCAAAGTGACCTTCCAGAAAGATTTTTTAATAGTATAAATGGGATATCATTGTTAAATGCTGATTGATACAGAAAAAAAAAAAATTGTTGGGCAGGGCTTCAGTGGCATGAGAATCCTGAGTGAATGTCGCTTCGATCCAGCTGAATCTTCCCATCGCATAATGGCCCGCCGCACACTCAGTGTTTCTGCCAGCCCGGCCCTGTGCGCTAACATTGCACCACCCCTTCTTAGGGGCTACTTGGGCTGTACATCTGCCTGCTCAATTTTAAACAAAAATAGCAAGCATGCTTTCCATTACTTTCTCCTCCCTCACTTCTGGAACATCATTTCTAAATTGTCATACATTGCTTGCATTTCTTTTGGATATCGAGTGAAGCATGGTCATTGCTACAGAGTCTCTTAGCCTCAAAGAACGCAGAAGCAACTCTGGGTTTGGGGGACTGTCTCATTTCCATTAACCCTCCTCCTCCCCCCCGACCCCACACACACACCCTTCTCAAATTGGAACATATAGGTCAGTGTTTATGCCCACAGTTGCATTAAACCCATTAAGCTAGGGATGAGGGGGAGAGAGAGCGTTGCTTGTTTGCCTACTTAGGAGTGTTAGAATAAGGGCTCTAACGTGCCCCAGAGGCTCTGGATTCTGAATAATATAATGATGTGCACTGATCAAAGCGCTATCACAGTCATTATGTCATTATTCAGCCCAGTAATGCTACAGCCCTAGGTCCCAACATCTCTGTTTTACAAAAGAGGAAACTGAGGCTCCCAGGGTAAAGTCGCATGGTAACATTACAGAGCTGTGATGAAAAATCCTGAGAGCGTGGTAAAAGCACTCACATCGACCCACGAATGAGGTTGGGGGTAGTATTTCAGCAAGGCTCCCTGTTACTTACTGGAAACCAAGGGAACCCCTCCCTATCACAAAGCCCCTTGCCTGGCACCCTTTCCCATAGCTGCAATGAGCAACTGGTGACCCCATCCTCAGGGGGTCTGTTTCCTGGAGGGAGACCCCCCAGGTTGTCTTTCTGCCTCCTTCCCTCACCAGGGCCCTCCTGTGGGTCCAGGCATCCCTGCTACAGGGACAGCCTCACTTTCACAGTCCCAGGCCCACCCCGGGGAAGGGCCGCTGATTAGACCTTGGGCTCTTCCCACCCACACTCCAATCTGAGGCCGGAGGCACTGTCAGACGGACCCTCCGTCCTCGTCAGCTCTCCCTGCTGTGTGTTACCGTGCAGACAGAGGAAAAATGACAGATTTCATCATTTCCTGCTAAACGATTCCGTGCTGATTCAGACAGTTTCAACGCGACAGCAGTGCATTGAAGAAAGGGGGGGGAAAGACCCAGAATAGAAGAGCAAGTGCTTATCAACCGTTGTGAGGTATTTTTGCGGGTATTTCCCTTCACTCAGAAAAGCCCTTGTCACCCTTTTCAAGGACAGATGGCTGCAGGGGAGAGGAGCCCCCTCAGAACCATCCCTTCACTTATCTGACTGATTTCCCTGTCAAGGGCTCTTTTTTTTGGAGAGACACCATTGTTTCTCATGCCCCTGCAATGGGAATGCTTGGCGTAAAAACCAGTCGGCAGAGCAGAAATAGAATGTTCCACCCCAGAACCAAGCCATGACCTTGGGTAAGTCATTTCCCATGTCTGGATCTCAAGTCCTCTCTGCAGAGCGAAGATCGATCCTCTTCAAGTGGGTGATACACTTTGCAAGCTCTGAAGCATTGAAAGAAAACAAACTGCATGGAGTTTTCTGTCTTCAAATCCCCCGTTTACTTGTACTGCAGGCTCTCCCCACATATGAGCCGGAGGGCAGGATGGCCAAACAGGGGTTGTGATGCCTGAAAGACACGCCGGGGAGAGTCGTGCTCTGGGGAGGACTTGGTCTTGCGTCTTCTTTCTGGCTGAGGGCAGCGACAGGGACTCCTCCCTGTGCTTCTGCTTCTAGCGCTTTGCCACTTCTGAAGCTCTCTCGCCACCCTGACCTCCAGCTGCAGCCCAAACTCCTTTCCTGCTTTATTCAGTCAAACTCAGCCTTCAAGGAATAATCCCTATTTCTTTAATCCCTTCCAGGTCACACCAATTCACCTCAAAATGCGCATGTTCCTTCTCTGTTCTCCCCCACTTGAACTTTTAATTTAATGTAACTAATTAAGCTGAGCAGACCAAGCCAGCAGGGTGATAGTTTGCTTTGTTCCAACTTCCCAGGTAAAGAGTGATCCCATGGTGGGACTTCCCTTTCTTCCCTCCATATTGTAAAATGTGTGGTTCTCTTTGCATGGGGTCTTCTGTTTTTCTTTCTGCCTCCCTGTTCCTACGTAACTCCCACGGGCAGTATAGATCAGTCTTACAATCACTCCGTCCACGCTGTCTGCCCTCATTTATCACACCATCTGCCTAGGGCACCCACCCCAGCACCTGCCGCTCGTCTTCATCACCAGCACCCTTGTAATTCCTGCTCACTCCCTGTCTGCCCCCCCCCCCCCGGAATGGTTCCCTGGGAGCAAGGTTCAACCCCTGTGTGTTGACCCCCCCATGTCCCCAGGGCCAGGCACTTTGCCTTGCACAGAGTAGGGACTGCATAAAGAGATGTTGAATGAATGAATCATGGTGGCCAAGAAGATGCATTTTGGCACTGACTCGGAACTGACAGGACCTCAGATGCCACCCAGAAAGGGCCTCCACCGAAGCCTGGCATTCCTCTGCAGCGTTCCTGACACAGACACAGCTGGCTCCTGCAAGACCGGGAGCAGGTATCCAGACGCCGCTTCTTCACAAGCCCACTGATGCTCCACCTTGGCAGTTCTGCTGGCAAGTTCCTCCTCATCCAAACTGGCTCCTCCACACTCTTGAACGTTCCCTTCCTGTCCGCAGGGGAGGGTACAGATGTTCTATGACAAGCACTGCGGGTGTGTCCAGCGCTGATGGCAGTCGTCCCCCTTGGCATTTCTTGGTTTCTTTCTGAAGTCGTCAGTTGAGCCCCACCACCTCCTATCTCCACTCCACCGCCTGGCATCAGATCTCCATCATTCGGGTGGAGGCTTCCTTAGGACTATCTGACTTTCACTCCCTGATTCTCCCTAGGTACTGCCTTTCACACCTCCATTGACTCCATCCTCCCCATTCCATACCCAGATTCAAGTCCTTAAAGTTTTGGTAGAGCACTCTGGATGCTCGATTCTCTGAAAGGTGAGTTGGGACGTTAGTTAAAGTGAGAGTGTTTTCTCTTAGGAAATGTAGACATTGGTCCCAGTGTGGAGCGATGTGCCCCTCCATGAAGGACGGACAACCCCCCACAATTATCCCCTTTCCCGCCAACACTCCACCTGTGAGTGTCTCTCTTCTCCAAATCCAACAACCTCGGTCCTTCTCATGTGGTGTGATTTCCGAAGCTTCCACAGCTCCAGCTATCCTTCCCGGGATGATTATTAACAGGGACCTCCCTGAAAAATCTCAGACCTGACCCCAGCCAGATCCACCTGAGTCCCTAGAGTAATATGTAGGTCCTGGGTTTTCATTTATACACACAGAACACTAAGAAGGGTCCCTATCACTATCAGATAATTATTCTTTCTCACAGTGGAATATGTTATGTGCAGCAAGGCAGAAGTTGCCCTGGGGAAGGACTAGGATATATACAATCTACTCTCCATTTAAAAAATGAAAAAGAAAACGGGAAAAAAATCCACAACTTCTCCCTTTCTGTGCTGTTAAGATAAACATCCTTTCCCCCAGTTCCACAGCTCAAGCTGATGGTGAATACTTTTCTCCCTACAGAAATCACTTCTGAAAAGCAGACATTTAACATTTCCAATCTGTCTCTGAAGCTGAGATTAAATTACATTCTGTTTTGAAGGAATCGAAAACACACTTGTTAATATAATAAATGCTTTCCGATGGTTCTAGAATTTGTCTTTGTTAGGCACATAATTCAAGAATTATCTATTATGGTAAAAAAAAAAATTGAGCCATCTGGGTCTGTGCTAATATCTGTGAGCAATAAGTCTTCGATTTCCTGCATACTTCATTACTGGCGATACACAGAGAGCAATCATTCCAAAATCAGAGCTTGTTTTCTGTTGTCGGACTATTGTTCATCAGGATTTATGAAGCAACAAAAAGGCATTTTCTTGATTTTCATAAGTTAAGCTAACAGTCCGGTGATGACAACCCCATTAAAACTCAGCAAGTTAGATGTTTAAACCATGGGGTTTTGTACCATATCTATCATTTTTACAAAGCGGCTTTCTTTCCTCCAACTTTCCATAGAATCTTTTATCAATAGAAAAGACAGGGAAAAAATGCTTATTTACCATGTATTTGTTAAGCCATATACATTTGCAATGTATCTTACCTGACAATGTGGAAAGGATATAAAGCGTTATCAAACTGACCGATTTTGATGATGCAGAGAAAAGAGATGGTAGGCCAATAGCATTCTCTCTGAATGAACTCTGCCACAGTGCTTTTTAATGCCCCGGGGGATGGGAGCAGGGACGAGCCGGCTCACTGGTAGCTGGTCAGCCGCACAGCGCCCTCTGGAGATAGCAGGACGGCCCATCTCAGGGTTTTGGGGCCACACTCTATAGATGCACAGCCTGTACACTGTCTGTTGTGAGTCTTCTTGTGACTCAGGATGCTGGAAGCCTTCAGTGCCGCTTGAGACTTTGGGAATAAATGCAGGAAAGGAATCTCTGGCAAGAGAAAGAGAGATCTTGGCTTTAAAGCCTTGCATTTAGGAAGTTCCCATTGGCGACGGAGGAATTCCTGTTAGGTACTGAGAACATTGGTTTCTTCTCCGTAACTCATTTCTTCTGCAGGGCTGCCTGTTGGATTTACAGCAAAAAAAGTTAACCAGGGCAGAAAGTTTTGTTTTGTTTTGTTTTGTTTTTAAAGAAGGAAGCTCTTGTCATCTAAGAGTGAAAGAGGAGGCTCTCAGGTCAGTTCCACCTTAAATCAGCCTACAGCTCGCGCGTAGCCATGACCTTAGTAGCGGGGACCTAAGAGACACTTGTGGGTGACACTGAAAGCAGAGGAGGAGTTTGAAGACATTTCATTCTGAGAAGAGGTGAGCTTCCCAAGTGGGGTGAGTTCATTGTGAACTTGGATAGAGGCAGAGAGGTGGACTGAGTCCCCAAGAGCCCCTCAAAGTCTTATCTCTAGGCTGCTTCCATTATTTTGCTGTTCTAGAGACATGGCACCCCACTCCAGTGTTCTTGCCTGGAGAATCCCAGGGACAGGGGAGCCTGGTGGGCTGCCGTTTATGGGGTCGCACAGAGTCGGACATGACTGAAGCGACTTAGCAGCAGCAGCAGCAGAGACATGGCTGGGAAGGGCGAGGAAAATGGGCTCACATTTTTTTGTGCCTATTGTATTCTACACACTGTACTAGACATGTTTATATATGTGATCTGTGGTTTTCAAAGATGCCCGGTCGGCTGTTTTTCCCAAACATAGCCTCCCATGAACCCAGAGCTACAATTTCCAGCTGTGATGGGGAGACATGAAAAAAAACTGTGTGCCCGATTGTGCTTCGTGATCTGCCCCCAGGAGGTGACTGATGTGGAGCCGGCAAAAACACAATCACTTTGATAGATGGCTGGCTCCTCCAGGCTCTGTTTTTAAGAAACTCAAAGTCTTCCTGTGGGATTGCCTGAGATTCCAGAAAGCCTGGGCTTTGTTTCTTTCTGCCATCGTTGCAGCTGAGGTCAGATGCCATCTTCTGTGTGACAAACTCCCTTTCCTGAAATGAAAACCGGTAGAAACAGCTCCCAAACCCAATCAGCGTGGACCGGTTGGTAGCTGAATTCCCTTGTCCACCCATCTTTGCTTCTCGCTTGTTCTCTCGCCTGGTGAGTTAATGCCATAAACTTTCTTCCCAGTCATTCTATCAGTACCCTTTATTGGGCTTCTCTTGGGATACCCAGTAGAAGAATGGAACACAGAGTCTTTTTTTTTTTTTTTTTTACGAAACTGCCTGTAATAAAATAATTTTTAAAATGATAGATTAGATCTTAAAGTATATGAACAGCTTATGTTATCGCTTGCCTGAGAGACTTCACCCCTCCTGTATAGGTTCTGACTCTGTTTCTGATTAAATAAAAAAAAAATGCTGTTGTGAGCATTTGGCTTCTGATTTTCCATAATTCTTATTTGTAAGCACTTTTGTGCTGGTTCCTCCTTATAATTTACTAAGTGCTTTGCTCTTTGAGAGCACTTAGTAGAAAGAGGTGCAGGGAAATTACATCTGGCAATTATGCCGGTAAATTTAACTCCAGGGTTTAGGCTGTGCAGGTCATTCTTCGCTTTAGGTTTCCTGTCCTTGTCCCTGGCAACAGGTTGCCCGAGGGCTGCTCCTGACCATGTTGAAAGAGGCATGAGACAATTTGATTGCCTGCTGTTAAGCTGTCATTTAGGGTTCTGATGGCCCTGGGAATGCATGAGTGGGACTCATTCAAGAGCCAGAACAAAGATAGTCCTGCCAAGGCAAAACTCAAGAAGCCTACATTCCAAGAAGTCTTGCGGTCTTCGTTTCTTGGAGCGCCAACTAACTCAGCCCTCAGAAAAAGAATATGGCCAATTTTTTTTTCCCTCTGCCTTAGAGAAGATGCCTATAGTCTTGTCTATGACCTGCTCCTCTCACTTGCCTAAGCATTTCGTATGCCTTTTGCATAGAACAACCATTGAATGTATCTCCAAACTCAGATATTTCTGAGAGTGAAAGAAGGACCTTGACAGTCACATAAGAAAAATGGATGTTCCCAAAGATTCCTGGGCGAACTGGGGGTGAGTGGACACCGCCTCCGGTTAACAAGAAGTGGGGATATAAAATAAGACTGGAGAATGAGTGGTTTGAGTCATGAGCTCTGAGTCTGCTTCCCCGTGCTGCCTTTTCCAGAATGTTGGTGGTTTCAGCCTTCTTCCTGCCAGGGAGAGAGAAGACACTTGATATCATGTGTACTTGGTCTTCTGAGGAGTTGGGATGGTGAAGCATCAAAGCATGTGGGCTCTGAAGCCAGACTGTCTGGGTTTAAATCATAGCTCCCCTCTTACTAGTTGGGTGACCTTGGGAAAGCTACTTACTTTTTTGTGCTTCAGTTACTGAGTAAATGAAGAAGAGAGAACTCAGGAGGATTATAGAAATGGAAACACATCTACCTGGAAACAAGAGGAAAGGAGGTGGCTGCTTAACAAGGGTTACCTTTTTTTTTTTTTTTTTAATGCCCACCAACAGCAAACCCTACATGATAACTTTTACCTTAATAACAACTCTGCAAGGTACATATTCTTATTACCCTTATAAGCATCAAAACCGTTGTTACATCTGTTTGACAGATATGAACATGGAAGCTTGAAGACATCACGTATCTTGCCCAAGGTCATATAGCTAGCAAGAGTTAGAATCCCAAGCAACCTATCCAGGCTCTAAAGTCTGCATTTCTACTAGAATACATCTCTCACCTGGAGAATGCATGTTTACAAGAGTATTCTGCTTCAGTGAGACCCCTGGTCAAGCTTAACTCACCACTGCCTCAGGAAGTTTACCCCAGATTGGAAGCCCCTCTTGACAAAGCATTTCTCCTGCCTCAAGACTTTGATGGTATCACTGTGTGACCCAGGATGAGTTACTTCATCTCTCTTTGCTTCGGTTTCCTCGTCTATGAAATGAGGCTCATCTTCATACCCACCTCCTGGGAGTTTTATGAGCTTTCAGTGAATGAACACATGCAAAGCCCTCAGAATGCTCTGCACATGCAAAGCACAAAATGATTTGCTGCCGGAATCATGCTCGGGGGGCATCAGAAAGCTAGAGGGACAGTAGCCCCCTCATTGGACTGGAAGGGATGTGGAAAACTTCAGAATTCCTCTGCCAAACAAGAAGGAGGTAAAGAAGTAAATGGGACAAACAGAAAGATCCTCCTTCCCGCCTCTATAGAGAACCTTCTCAAGGTTCTGGCTCATACGTCATCCTTTCCTTCAGTTTCACAGTAGCGAGGAATCGGTCCACGTTCAGCCTCACTGAAAACCAGGCCCATGGTTTCTGCCCTTGCCTGCTGGCTCTGTCCTACTCCCACGTCGCCTGCTCGTTGGCAACATTAACCGGCTTGAGAACCGCATAACCCCGCCGACTGCTCTGTGTCTCTGGGAAAGGCGAGCCAGGGCAGAGAGTCCAACCTGAGAGGCACACACACCTGAAGCAAGGTTCTTCGTCTAGAAAATGAGGAGGCTGGACTCAGTGATCTCCAAAGCCAGCTCTGACACTCTATGGGTCTGTGATTCAAAGGCGGCCCCGGATTACCAGGGCTGAGCCGGTTGCATTTCTCATGCATAATAGACTAGAGGGAAGCAATTGGTGGGAATTAAAGTCTCAAGTCCCAAGCACTGCCGTTTGTCCTTGACGCTTATTGGGAAGCTGAAGGTCATACTTTGCCAGAGTCTTGAATATCAGTCTCATCCATAAACTTCTTTCAGGCTGCCTGGAGAGTCAAAGGCTCTTATTCCAGAAGAGAGCAAGGTGGGGAAAGGACAAAGGACAATGGAATATTTTAATACCGGCCAGCAGCTTCTAGAATCGAATTGCCTTATTCAGCTTTCTTTCTCAGCTCTGCTGTTTGATCTCCTTGCCATTGGGTTGGAAATTGTAAAAATATTTAACTTGCAAAACTCCACGGTGGATGTGGTTTTTCCATCCACCAACTTTTTAAAGAAGCATTTAAAATCCTGGAATGCTATGATAACCAGAGACCGTGGGCTGAATCCTCGAGGGCAGTAAGGTCCTAGAAACAGGGATGAAGGTCGCAGGTGTTATCCTGTCCAGCCTATGAGGTGTGAACTTGAGAATGACCTGGGAGAGTGGAGAGGGAACACAGAAAGGCAGGCTTGTGTGCAGATTCTGTAGGGTCAAGTGATGGTTTCCTAAATGTCACGTTTAGCATGGAACGGGGTCAAAAGAGAGAATGGTTGCTCCTAGTCTCTGGAGACCTAATTCCACCTGCTGTTGGGATTCCACTTCCCCTCAAGCACGTTGTGTCTCTGCCGCACTACGATGGCACATTCTACAGTCTAATGAGACCTTTGCCATGGGGTGCTCCTGCCAGGGAACTGCTTACATTCTGTCCATCCCAAGTGTCTCTCTGATTCACATCCTATCCCTTGGCTCTCCTGAAGACCCTTGTTCACAAGGTTCACTGATGATTTCCGGAGATCAGCGCTCCAGACACACTTATAAGAGAGTATAATAGGTTGATAAGCACCAAAACCCACAGCCAGACATCCCAGGTTAAAACCCCGCTTCTGTCACATGTTGACAAGTTACTTAATGTTTTTGACTCAGTCACTCCTCCATAAAATGAGGAATAGCTCACCCCAGCAGGTTGTGGAAAGGACTGCAGTATATGGATATTTATATAGGTATCCCCTATTTTTTTCCTCATTCTCATCAAACGAGGGCTGGATATATTATGTCAGGGACTCCTGGGGAGGCTTTTAAAGCTCTGAAAATCCTCCTTCACCACTTGAGGGCTTTGTCCCTTCAGCATCTGAAGTTTAATTCCAGATTTTGCCACTGCAAAAGGGAAAAGGCTACTTGTCTAATGATGATCAGCAATTATCTCACTCTCTTGGGGAGATCAAACCCTGTTCTGGTTTGAAAGGAGGAGAAAAGGAAATAAGAAGGTGCTAAGTGTTGTGAAGCAAGAGGTGAGGAAGCAAGGGGCAGGAAGAGGAGAAAGGGGCCAAGACGGAGTTGCTCAGAGGCCTGAGAGCGGCTTTCCTCAATGGCGCAGGTTCGCTTCTCTGGCGTCGCTAACTGTGCCCCCTCCCCTCTGTCGTCAGAAACCCCCACGTCTCTCCCTGCCTTTCTCCTCTCCCCCTCCACCAGCTCCAGACCGTCCTACCCCCGAGCAGCCTCTTCCGAGCTGGGGAAGAGGAGGTGGGATGAGGCAGGATTTCAGGTCATCTGTGCCAACCATCTCCAGCACTGGCCCTGCTGTGATGACCAGATAATCCAGAAATAAGCCTGGGACACACTTCAAACCAGGGCTCAGACTGACACCGACTCTGCACCCTCCCAGCGTGGTGCAGAGGGGCAGGGTGGATGGCAGCTGCCAGGGGAAGCGTCTAAAGAAGGGGGCTCCCTTGCCCAGTGGAAAAGGGGCCCATGCCCCTCTCCTCATGCAGAGATTCAGTTCCCGCTCTTGGCAGCTCCAGAGCATTAAGAGTTCTGTCAGTGGCACATTTTTTAAAAAATCAATTTTATTAGAGTATAGTTGTTTTACAATGTTGTGTCTGTTTCTACTGTACAGCAAAGTGAATCAGCCCCATATATACCTATCCCCCTCCCCTCTTGGACTTCTTCCCATTCAGGTCACCGCAGAGCGTTAAGTAGAGTTCCCTATGCTATGCAGTCGGCTCTCAGTCTACTTTATGCATAGAATCAACAGTACATTTTATTCAGTTCAGTTCAGTCGCTAAGTTGTGTCCGACTCTTTGCGACCTCATGAATCGCAGCGCGCCAGGCCTCCCTGTCCATCACCAGCTCCTGGAGTTCACTCAGATTCACGTCCATCGAGTCCGTGATGCCATCCAGCCATCTCATCCTCGGTCGTCCCCTTCTCCTCCTGCCCCCAATCCCTCCCAGCATCAGAGTCTTTTCCAATGAGTCAACTCTTTGCATGAGGTGGCCAAAATACTGGAGTTTCAGCTTTAGCATCAGTCCTTCCAAAGAAATCCCAGGGCTCATCTCCTTCAGAATGGACTGGTTGGATCTCCTTGCAGTCCAAGGGACTCCCAAGAGTCTTCTCCAACACCACAGTTCAAAAGCATCAGTTCTTCGGTGCTCAGCCTTCTTCACAGTCCAACTCTCACATCCATACATGACCACAGGAAAAAACATAGCCTTGACTAGAAGGACCTTAGTCGGCAAACTAATGTCTCTGCTTCTGAATATTCTATCTAGGTTGGTCATAACTTTTCTTCCAAGGAGTAAGCATCTTTTAATTTCATGGCTGCAGTCACCATCTGCAGTGATTTTGGAGCCCCCCAAAATAAAGTCTGACACTGTTTCTACTGTTTCCCCATCTATTTCCCATGAAGTGATGGGACCAGATGCCATGATCTTCGTTTTCTGAATGTTGAGCTTGAAGCCAACTTTTTCACTCTCCTCTTTCACTTTCATCAAGAGGCTTTTTAGCTCCTCTTCACTTTCTGCCATAAGGGTGGTGTCATCTGCATATCTGAGGTTATTGATATTTCTCCTGGCAATCTTGATTCCAGCTTGTGTTTCTTCCAGTCCAGCGTTTCTCATGATGTACTCTGCATAGAAGTTAAATAAGCAGGGTGACAATCTACAGCCTTGACGTACTCCTTTTCCAATTTGGAACCAGTCTGTTGCTCCATGTCCAGTTCTAACTGTTGCTTCCTGACCTGCATACAGATTTCTCAAGAGGCAGGTCAGGTGGTCTGGTATCCCCATCTCTTTCAGAATTTTCCACAGTTTATTGTGATCCACACAGTCAAAGGCTTTGGCATAGTCAATAAAGCAGAAATAGATGTTTTTCTGGAACTCTCTTGCTTTTTCCATGATCCAGCGGATGTTGGCAATTTGATCTCTGATTCCTCTGCCTTTTCTAAAGCCAGCTTGAACATCAGGGAGTTCACGGTTCATGTATTGCTGAAGCCTGGCTTGGAGAATTTTGAGCATTACTTGACTAGCATGTGAGATGAGTGCAATTGTGCTGTAGTTTGAGCATTCTTTGGCATTGTTTGGCATGAGATTGAGATGGACACATACTTTATACATAGAACCAAATCTGTGTATTTTATACATGGGATCAGATGTGTTCATCTCAGTCTCCCAATTCATCCCCTCACTTCCCCTCTCGGTGTCTATACAGTTGCTCTTTCCATCTGTGAGACGACTTCTGCTTTGCAAATAGGATCACCTACACCGTTTTTCTAGATTACACATATATGTGTTAATATATGATATTTGCTTTTCTCTTTATGACTTAGCTGTCACTCCATATGACACTCTCTAGGTCCATCCAGTACTATTCACAATAGCCAGGATGTGGAGGCAACCTAAATGTTCGTCAGCAGAGGAATGGATAAAGAAGATATGCAACATGTATACAATAGGATACTAAAAAGGGAAAAACTGGGTCATTTGTAGAGGTATGGTGTGTTTCATTGGCTAGGAATTAGTTCCAAGGCCCGGGTGGGCAGGCCTCAAAGCCCCCCGTTTTTCTTGCCCTGTGCCAGGTTCCTTCTTCTCTGCTCTAGCTCATATTTCTTTTCTCCACCTCCAGAAGAAAAAGGTCCAGTGTTGCACAAGAGAGTTGAATTTGGGGAGGGGATATATCTTTACAAAAGTAATGGAGTAAAAAATGAAATAGTCAATTTGTAGGAAAATAGAAAATAGGAAAATAACAAGACATCCCCATAATGGCCTAACCCAACAAGTTCCCTTCTCAGGGGTAGTCTTGTTGAACAGCCTTGTGAATATTCTTTCAGAAGCTTTGTAGGTACATATAAGCACTTGAGAATAAAAGCAACAAAGTTTTATGGATAAAGTAAATGTATGTTATGCTTATGACTCTGGGACTCCATTTTCTGCTCAGTGATAGATTATGGGTACATTTGTTTCCTAGGGTTGTTGTAGCAAAGCATTAAAGATTGGGTGGCTGATACACCTTAAACTTATACACTGAAAAAAGTGAAAGTGAAGTCACTCAGTCATGTCTGACTCTTTGCAACCCCATGGACTGTAGCCTGCCAGGCTCTTCCACCCATGGGATTCTCGAGGCAAGAATACTGGAGTGGGTTGCCATTTCCTTCTCCAAACGTATACAGTGCTGTAGGTCAATTACATATTTATGAAATAAGAAAATGAATTAAAAATAAAATTTTATTTGAAAAAAATAAAAATAAAACTAACTTTACTGAATATTCTGGGACTTTTACTAAATATACTTCAAATGTAAAGGAGAAGAATGTATCCCTTGACTCCAATTTGTCATTGGTCAAGAGAGGCCCCATGAATCTCCCCCTGTAATTCCAGGTTGGGCCTGTATGAGTGAAAAACACATTCTTACCTACATTCTGCATGATGCTCCCCAGCAAAAAGTAAGAGATAAGTGGTAAGGACCAAAGACAAGTGCTGTTTGATCTCACCTGCATGAAGTTGGTCAACTTACATTCCATGAGCCAGTTTTTACCAAAAGCCCTTGAACAGGGCCATCTGATGGTGCTTTCCACAGTGAGAAATAGTCTATATCTGCGCCGTCCAGTGTGGCAGTCACTAATCCTTATATGACTCTGCACTGTTCAAATGTGGTTTGTGCAACTGAGGAACTGAACTGTTAATTTTAGGTTAACTTTAATTAATTTAAATTTAAATATACAGAGCCACATATGGCTAGTGGCTACTTACAGGATGGCATCTGCCTGGAATAAAATGTGGATGAAGAAGATTCTGAAATGGTGCTTAAGTGGTGCCAGTATATCTTTTATCACGTACCAAGCACCATAAAAATTTAGAATTTTTCTATGATATACTAAGATCCTTACATATATTATGCCATTTAACTCTCATACCAACACTATGTCAAAGACATTGCTATTCATGTTTTATAGCTGAGGTGACTAAAACTTAGAAAATGACTAAAGCTAAGTAACTTTCCTGTATTTCCATAGCTAATAATTGTCTGGGGCCAGGATTTAAAGCCAGGCAGTATAATTCCACAAGGTGTACTTTTAATCATTACACTATCAGATCCCCTTTGCACCAAATTCCCATATATATATGACTCTGTATCTGGATTTTGTTTTTCCTATTATGCACCAGAACCACACCATTTAAATATTGCAGCTCTAGAGTGTGTTTTGATCCCTGGTAGCTTTTTAAAACTCTATCATACAACATTTTAAAATATGTTGGTCATGGCTAACTACCTTCTTTATGTGAACCAGAAGTAATTAGAGAGGCAAAGGATGGCTAATATGCTTTGCAAGTGAAAGTGTTAGTTGCTCAGCCATGTCTGACTGTGACCCCATGGACATGCCAGAGTTCTCTGTCCAAGGAATTCTCCAGGCAAGAATACTGGAGTGGATCGCCATTCCCTTCTCCAGGGAATCTTCCTGACCCAGGGATTGAAGCCAGGTCTCATACATTGCAGGGAGATGCTTTAACATCTGAGTCACCAGGGAAGCCCAAGATATTTTGCTTTGGGCTTTAAGTAATCAAAAGCTCCACTAAAAATAGGTGTTTATTATCCCACATATTAAGAAGTCCATAGGCAGGTATTTCCAGAATTAGCTAATAAAGTTGCTCAAAGACTTAAGTTTTCAGGTTAATTTACCTTTCTATTTTTCCAGATTGTTGGCATTTTCTCTAAAGCTTGTCTGTCCATGGTCCAAGATGAGTATAATACTTCTTTTTTTAATTGATTTTTCATTGGAGAATGATTGCTTTATATATACACAATGGAATATTACTCAGCCATGAAAAGAAACACATTTGAATCAGTTCTAATAAGGTGGATGAACCTAGAGCCTATTTCACAGAGTGAAGTAAGTCAGAATAAGAAAGACAAATATACTATAATATCACTTACATGTGGAACCTAGGAGGATGGTGCAGTAGAAATAGAGTCACAGATGCAGAAAACAGACTTGTGGTTACCAAGGGGAGAAAGACGGTGGGATGTTTTGGGAGACTGGGATTGACGTATATATGCTGGTATATCTCAACTAGATAACTCGTGAGAACCTACTGTATAGCACAGAGAACTCGAGTCAATGCCCTGTGTGACCTAAATGGGAAAGGGATCTAGAAAAGAGTATATATATGTATATATGTAACTGATTCACTTTGTTGTACAGCGGAAACTAACACAACACTGTAAAGCAACTATACCTCGATAAAATTAGTTTTAAAAAGAACTCAGAGAAACAAAAACACCCAGTATGCACCACCTGTAGTTCCTGTTAACAATCATGCCTTGTATCTTTCCATACTTTTGTAGTGCATATTTATAGACACTTTTTTTTTAATTTTTATTTTTACTTTACAATACTGTATTGGTTTTGCCATACATTGACATGAATCCACCACGGGTGTACATGCGATCCCAAACATGAACCCCCCTCCCACCTCCCTGCCTACTTTTTTAAAATGAAAAAGTATTGTATCTTACTTTTTCGTAGCCTCCTTTTAAAAAAAAATTTAAAGATACATAAGGGGTATTTCCACTATCAATAAATAGTTCATAGCTTGACTTTTTTAAAGTATATTAAAGTATGTTTAACCTAATCAAATTCCCTATGGTTTAACATGTAGGCTTCTTATTAATATTTTAATATTTTAGAGATATATCTTTATGCATTCCCAAAGGTAGGAAAATGCAGTCAAAGATATGCACCTTATTAAGGTTGTTAATACAGTTTGCCAAACCGCCCTCCAGAAAGCTTTTATCAATTTACACAGCCCTTAGCTATAGGAGAAGGAAATGGCAACCCACTCCAGTGTTCTTGCCTAGAGAATCCCAGGGACAGGGGAGCCTGGTGGGCTGCCGTCTATGGGGTCACACAGTCAGACACGACTGAAGTGACTTAGCAGCTAGCTGTGTATGAGCTCCCCTCATCCTCCACTGCCTTACCCGCACTAAGGGTTATCATTCACCGTAATCTCAGCCAAGGGCAGCTTTTGTAAAAGCCAAGCTTACCTTTGTGACTGCATTTTATTCCAAACCCCTTGCAGCTCTCATGAATTCATGCTTCGGCCAAGGTTGTGAGAGGGGTTTCTGGCCTCACTCGCTGTGCTGACGTTGATTAAACAAACAGTTTTGCCAAAAGGACAAAACTAACAGAGGTGATCACTGGGGAGACCTGCTAGCAAGTGGCCATGTAGAGGGTCTGGGGGAAAGAGCAGTTTCTCCGAAGTGCCTCGGACATTCTGGATTGAGGCGATCCCTTCTTTAATTGCCATCACCTTCCTCTCCTGCAGGTCATTTCCCTCTGGCCTCAGGTTTCCCCAGGTAGGGGCTTATTTGCATTTCCTTATGCAGTTCATGCTAGTGGACACACAAAGGTGAGCCTGAGAGCAAATTTAACAAACAGGCAGGAGAATCTATTCCGGGCTCTTCTGGAGTCGCCTGGGAGAGTAGGGTGTTTTATTCGCTGCTAAACCCTGTGCAAACAACAGGGTGCTATATTTCTTTCCATGGAAGCTTTAATAACCCAACCCAGTCATAATGAATTCTGGGGCAGAATGAATGTAAAAGTAATGGTGATCAGGTAATTATCAAGTACAGAGAGTATTTAACCTTCCCAGTGACAGGACTGCCTAAGACTAGCTGATATCGTGTATGCACTCTTGAAATAATTAATAATTTTAAAATTATCCAATCTCTACTATTAATCAAAAAATAAGGATCCAGGAGCAGCGTCAATCACGCTGAGTTTTTTCTCCATTTAACGTCAACCAATGCGCTGCATCTCTCTGGTATCTTTGAATGTGTTGGCCTTTCTGATTTTTATTTTAGGCTGGCCAGACTTAAGCTGTTGCAAGTCTCTCAGAATATCTCAACAAGCTAAGACACATCACCCTCTAAAATTATCCACCCCAAGCAAAATGCCAGGGAATAACCTTTGGCCTCTGCCTCTTTTAATTGCAGCTCAAGCCATTTTTAAGCCACAGGCTGTGACAGCCCCGTGTTCTGCTCCCCTTCACCCATTCTCCAGCCCCCTCCACCCCTCTTGGGCGGTCTACTCCAAAGAGATTGTGTATGTGTGTGTATGTGTTTGTGTGTGTGTGTGTTGTATAATATATGATAGTCTAGAAAAAAAAAGTATGCCTTCTCCCTAACATACAATTTAATTCCACAATACAGGCAGCTATACTTAGATGGGTTTTATGAGCCCAAATATACATGAATGCCTGTGTGGCACCCACAAATGCATACACATGCAAATATTACCTGGCGAGTAGAACAATTTGTTTATGCTAAATAACAACACGTGTACTACAGGAAGATTCAGAGTCAAATAAACTAGAAGGGATCACAAATCTCTCCAAACCCCTCACAGAGAAGACAATCTTGAGACTTTAAGAAAAGCAGTGCCTCTTTTAGGGTCATACAACTAACAACAAAAAAAGAAAAATAATTAAAATACAACTTTCTGACTCCTGATCCTAGAACTCTTTTCCCTAAATGGAACTGAGTCTAAGGCCAGGATATTCAAATAATGCAGGGAATCTAAGTATCAAAACATTTGTTTCTGTGCATGCTGCTTCTTCCTCCTAACATGCCCATCAGGCTTGGCTTTCGTCCTTGGACAACTGACTCCTTCAGACGCGGATCAAGGAGTACCTCCTTCAGGAGACCTTCCCTGCTGAAGCATTCGGGGTCAAGGCCCTTTCTGTGAGCCTGCATAGTCATCTGTGCTTAATCTTAAGATAGCATTTTTTCAGAGGGTAGCCAGGATTCAACTTTTGGCCTTTTACAGCTCCTGTGATTCTAAGATAAAGAGGTTGCATGTTATTCCCTGTTGCACCCTCAGCCACCAGCCTCGTGCACAGTGCTCAAAGAGTTATCACCAAACTATGCAAAATCTTCCAGATTTGGGAAGCCATGACAAGGTCAAGGGGACACATCTGCAGAAGAGCTCAGGCCAGATGACTGGTCGACAATCTGGGACAAGTAGATGCATAAAAAAGTGAAGGGAAGTCTCTGCCAAGAGGTGTTCCTGGTGGACAAGCCCAGCACAGGCTCAGATAGTCTTGCTCCTTCGTGGAGCAGAGATATTCATCAGGGAGAAGCCCACGATGAGTCAACAGTGACAGAAAGGGACCCCACTTGTATAGCAAAGCAGATAGAGTTTGGGAGGCAGCAGGGACCCCAGGAAGCAGCCCAGAATGGACAGCAGTCTGGATGTCTCCTTGGGATCTGTTACTCTGAAGGGGACAATTTTGGGGAGAGGTGTGCAGTCTGAATGTCTGCCTGCTGAGTGCACTGACTAGTATTGCAGATATGGGCTCCATGTCTGGCAATGTGGGTGGCGGCTGGGGTGTTGAGAGTCTGTGATATACACACAGTCCCTCCGGGCTGGACTCAGGGAACACAGAGTGTTGCAAAGGCTTTTCTCATGCACCCCTCTCCTCCTCACTGAGGTAGGCTTGGGTCATTAGGCCTGCATCCTAGAGTGTCTTTATTCTTCGCAAGCATTTGCTGAGAACTGTTGGTGCCAGGCACTGGGCTGGGCACTTGATTCTATAGCTCAGTGTTTCCTAGTCTTCTGTGATCATGAGGATCATGATCTTTTTTTTTTTAATTACAGATTCCTGGACAATCCTTCTATATCCACTGACTTAAACTGTAGGGGAGGGGTTTCAGAATAGGAATTTTTTCCAAGTAACCCAAGGAATATATACCATCCATCATTATCAGGAGACACCGATTGAGATGATAATGGGCTGGCCAAAAAGTTCATTCAGGTTTTACCACCATTGCAGAAAAAACCAAATGAACTTTTTGGCCAACCTGATAATAGTAATAATAACTGAAATAAAACAAATAAATGACAATGACTGCTGCCATCAATGAGTACGCAGTTAGATGAAAAAAAGTATTCTTTTTATAATTTTCTAAAATCATTTATTTTTAATTGGAGGATTAAGATTACAATATTGTGTTAGTTTCTGCCAAACATCAACATGAATCAGCCATAGGTATACGTATGTCCCCGCCACCTTGAACCTCCTTCTCACCTCTCACCTGATCTCACCCCTCTAGGTTGTCACAGAGCACCAGATTTGAGCTCCCTGCGTCATATAGCAAATTCCCACTGGCTATCTATTTTACATATGGTAATGTATATGAAAAACATTTAAATAAGCATTCCTAACTCGAGAGACAGTCATCACTTTCTAAGAACACACATGAGAAAAACTAGAGTTCTGACTAGCCCATGACATTCATTTGCGTGATTTTGGTACAAGCATCTCTTATAGGGACTGACTTGGAAATCCCCTAATGGGGACGGGTAACCAAGGAAAGGACTCCAGAGTAGCTACAGAAAATGTTGGCCCAACTGGAGGACCTTTGGCAGATCAAGGCTCAGGAAATGAAAATATAAGCTTTTATAAACAGAAAAGAGTTTCTCTGGGTTCTGGGAAACATTTGCAGATAGTGTGGAGAATGAGTAAGAGCAAAAATCAGTCACCAGCAGAAGCTCATGATAGATGAGACACTTAGTACACATTAGGGAGGCAAAAATTTTCCCCAGCTTTAGCCAGTGATGCAGAACTTGGGGCAGCTGAGCAGATAGTTCTCAGAAATTACTGGACAATCACAGTCCTATTTGGCTATAAAATAAGCATTGCCACCATATGGGAGTCCCAGTGTCTGCTCTCTGCATCAGCATCTCTGCCTCCTATCTACCATTACCCTCTTCCCTTAGAGGACTCCTCCCCTTTCCACCCGCTGGGCTTGGCGTCCTTTCAAATGCTCTCACCCTCCTCTGGAAGCTTATCACCAGCCCATGAGGCCTTAATGCATGTACTAATGGTAAAAACACGACAAAGTTATTTCCTCATGGTGCCAGGATAATCAGAGCATTTGTTAGGGGGGAGGAAAAAGAATCAGTGTGAATGGCATGTGGTAGCTACAAAGACTAGATAATGGACTTCATTTATCACTTTTCAGCGAGTGCATTTTAGTGTTAAAAATTATTAAATATTGGGGATTACACGGTCCAGGGTTTTTGTTTCAGATTTGCTTGTTTGCTTGTTTGTTTTGTCTTGTTTGGCAATGGGGCCTATTTTTTCCGTGAAATACTATGCAGAAGGCTGATACACAATGTATGCTTGTCGAGCTGCTGTGGATAGATGGAAGCGGGAAAAGACGCAGATTCGTGCTACCCCGCCCACTCGTGTTTTTTGCTCGGGATCCCCTAAATCACCCTACAGGTATCCAATTCGCTGAAAAAGTCTGTTTGCAGTCCTCCAAGCCCCTTGTTCCACAAATAAGGGACCTGAGACCCAGGGATCGGAATTCGGCGTGCAGAATTCCTGCCCAGGGCAGCGGAGCTAGAAGCAGTACTCCAGTCTCCTGAATTGCAATCCACTGCCCTTCGCCTCCACGCCTAGAAGCCAGCCTTAGCCGAGGAGCCAAGGTTCCTCAAGGGGTTCTCACCACCCCAGGACAGTGGGGAAGGGTGGCAAGAGGAGGGATCAGATGCTTCCTAAGCCATCTTTCCACTGCTCGCTGCACCCACTCACTGCTTTCTTTGGAGGCTCCCATTTCTTTAAAATCCTCAGCTGGGTTAAGGTTAAAAGGATGAGTTAACCCCTCCCAAACTAGACAGCTATCCCAAAAGAAAATAAAATGGGCAAGTTGCGGTTTTCTTCTCAAGTCCACCTTCAATGTCTGTGTACTCCAGACCCCACCGATCAAGGAGGCAACCGTTCACTAACTCTGGGCATTGCTTTTTTTTTTCCTTCTATCTCCCTCTCAATTTCTGACCCAGTCCACATTTCTGCATTTGTATCTGTCACTGTTCCCCTCTAAGAATATCTAATAATCTTAGCTTCTGTTCAGACTCGTTGCCCTGCCCTGGAGATTCTCTTCCTTTATCATCTGCCAATAAGGTATTAATACATTAGTTACCTCAGAGTGCACTCTATAATGAGGGCCATGGCCATTCATTTAGCTGAATCTGATGGCAACAACACATTGACATTGGTAAGGTTAATCATCTACCGCTTTATTTCATTGAACGAGTTGAACAACACTGAGCACATTGATCCACGAGGTCCTACAATTCGTCTTGGCTGTTACTTTAATGGTGCCATGGCATCGATGCCCTTTAAGTAATTGGCACCAGGAAGAGATGGACTTGGCCTTGTCACGTCAGATTAGAGCTATGTTGAATTGTGAACGATTTTTGCCTTCCCTTGATTCTCTCTTTCCTCTCATTTTACATCCTCCTGATTGAAGAAGCAGGAAGGGGCTCATAGAGACCAAGAGAGTGAGTCTGGCTGTATTGTGAAGAGACAGGATTATGCATTCAGGAATGCAAAGATCAGCATTTCTGAAGCCCTGATTCCCTTCCGATCATCACGCCTGTGTGACCTGGGGTGGGCTTCTGAGCCTCCTTGGATCTCAGTGTCTTCATTTTAAAAATGAGGACAATTAATAAAATCTACTCATCCCCAACCTGCTTCACAAATGGCAGGTCCTAGTTCCAAGACCTGATGCTTTGCCTTTGGTGTGAGGAGCTGACGGAAGAAAGACAATAGAGCGGGCCGGGACCTCACCTGAGCCCTGCCCACAGGGACGGGCAGGCAGCAGCTTGAGGACACTGCAGAGCAGAGGCTAGCTCTGAGGTGACACCTGGGAAAGCTGGAGATAGAGTCTATGGTCTTGGTGAGTGTGCAGGTTTGCCAGGAGTGGGCAATGAGATCCTGACTGGGTAAGCAGAACACAGGAGTCAAGATTATGGGTGAAGCCAGACACGTGCTCGGTACTTAGGAGTATGTCCTTGAGACGTTTGTCTAGAAGGAATGAGTTCGGGATAGACTCTATGTCCTGAAGGTGAGCCTTGGTTGGGTGGAAACTTTGAAAGAGGGGTGTTGGCTGATGGAAAGATGGGCTCTGGCTGGAGGACTGCACAGAGCTTAGCAATCTCTCTGCCAAGAGATACCCCTTTTTATTTTAGCTGGTGGGATTCTAGTGGTAACTGGGCCACTGAACCCCACTAAGTCTGAAGCCTACAATCTCACTATATTAAAAATTGTCGCTAAACCGTGTCTCTTTTGCAACCCTATGGACCATAGCCCATCAGGCTCCTCTGTCCATGGAATTTCCTAGACTAGATTACTGGAGTGAGTTGCTATTTCCTCCTCCAGGGGATCTTACCGACCCAGGGATCAAACCGGTGTCTCCTGCATTGGCAGGGGCATTCTTTACCACTTAGCCACCAGGGAAGCCCATATTAAAAGTCAAGTCGATTCAAATTTCTGCCTTAGTCAGGATTGGCTAAGAATTTGTGAGAAGATGCAGAAAGAGGTGAGGTCTGAGCTAGCAAGGAGAAGCTCATGGCACGTGAGGGCTGAGGAGGTCCACATACTGAAGCTGGCTTTACCACTTGCTTGCTGGCTGGCTTGATTCATACTCAGATTACTGAAGAGCTCTGAGCTTCATTTCCCTCCTCGGTAAAAGAGGAAGTGACATGACTCCGCAGGGGCTTTGTAAAATTGGCTGCTGTAACGTGTGGGGTGGGATGGAGCCTGGCTGGCTGGGGGAGGACCGGCAGCATCAATTTCTGTTTGAAAGGAATGAAATGAGGCAGAAGAAAAAGACATGAAGTATGTCTAACATCATTCATTTAGCAGACCTGCTATGTAACAGACGCTAAACTCAGAGTTGAATAAACAAAGATAGACCATATGGTATCCCTGCCCCCAAGTTGCCCACAATCTAAGAGAGGAGACAGACTGTATATTTTGATGTCAACTCTGAAATATTTGGTCCTCAAGAAAGGAAAAAGTTACCGAAATACAGGAAGAGAAAGTGTGGGGCCTCTTTCTTTCCATCATCTTGCTCACCCACCACAGCACACTTCTGCTTCTCCTGGGACCGGATGCGTGCATTTCACTCTGGAGGAAATTATTAGAGAGGCACACTTGGCTGCAGATCTAAGCCAAGTTCTCTAGTAAAATTTACCGATAAAGTTTATATTTTTATATCCATCTGTTTGACAACTGTGTCTTATTTCTCGATTGATTCTGAATTCAATTGGGGAATAAAGGGGTGTTGTTTATTGGTTTTCACAAAATCCAACATGACACAGATTATTGTAGTGCAGAAAGATGCATAAAGCGTAGAATCAATGTGTAGTAGGGAGGGATTTCTTTTATATGGTGTGTGTGTGTGTGTGTGCGTTCACATATGTGTGCACATGCATGTGAAGAGAGGGTGTGTCAGGAAAGATTCACAGAAGGGGGAATGGGTCACTAGCCAAAGGATGATGGAAAAAGAAAGACAAGAAGACTGCATGTACAGGGAATTGACAAGGTGAGAGACAGCACATGTAAACAAACCAGGAAAGATAAAAGCGATGTGCAGATTTTCATTAAAGTATTAGTATCATTTTTTCAACCTTGTATTAAAGGGCCCAGTTTCACAGGATAACATCTCTCAGCTCTCTCCCTGTCAGAGCTGACAGTGTCCTAGTAAACAGAGAAGGGCTCCATCAGAACTGTCCCCGTGCTGATTGCGATGACACTGCAGAATCCTTAGGGACGTTGCTTCACCCCAACCACTCAGAAGCTCGAGTCTGGGTCTCACCGCCATTGTCAGGGCACACTGCCCAGGACTCCAGTTTCCCCATGTAGAAAAGGAGCAGCAATATCATCTCTAAGGCTTCCTCCAGCCTTGACCTTCTTGGAGCTCTTATCCTTTCACATTGTTTTGTTTTGTTTCAGTCAATTCTTTCTTGACCTTTCCAGCTCTCAACAGAGCTCTCCATTCTCAAGGTCTGTATAGATTAATTATCAATATTTCAGATCTTGCTCTGCCAACTCGTGGAAGCACATCCCTGTAGGACATCACTTGACTCTTATTTCTCCACTCCTTTATTATCCACAAAGGAGAGTGTATTAAATTTGTAGAGAGGAAAAAATAGTGGGCTGAGCCAGTTTGGTTTTAAAATCAAATACAATTCCTGAAGCCCTTCTCCTTCCCTTAAGGACTCCCATTACCCCGTAGTCATACTTACAGACCCATAAAAAAGGTTAATGCCAAGATTGTCTCTATCCTGAAAGTAGGGCAAGTATGGAAATGTTTACTCCTCTAGGGCAGAGTTTCTCAACCTTGGCACTATTGACATTTGGGCTAGATGATTTTTTTGGGGGGAGTGTGTGGTGTCGGGGTTAGCCTATGCCCAGTAGGATGTTTAACGGCACTGACTGTCTTTACTAACCGGAGGCCGGTAGCGCTCCTTCCCCAGTCACGACGATTAAAAATGTATCCAGGCACTGTCCAATGTCCTTTGAGGGTCAAAAGTGCTCTTTGAGAATCTAAGAGGTTACTTTCCCCTAGCTGAGGTGACTGAATTTATCATAAGGATGCGTGCACATCTTTAGAGAATGTACTTCTTTTTTAATGTTATTCATTCCCGTATTCATTCAACAAATTAAGTTGCTACCAGAAATGTTTGCTATACTTCTTGACCATTGAAACTGTCATTTCTTGGATCTGTTTTAAGCCTGACATACTGGCTTTCTCTTGGCCACAGTAGCCCCTGCTGCCATTCACCACCTTATGGTGTGTGGCCTCACTCCAGCGCTTTTGTGACCCCGTGGACTATAGCCTGCCAGGCTCCCCTGTCCATGGAATTTTCCAGGCAAGAATATTGGGTTGTTGTCCCTGACCTGGGTAGAGTGGCACCTGATTGATGGTGCCTGTCTCATGTCAGTGAGGGACAAAACACCTCCTTGTTTATCCCAGCTTGGCTTTTGCTCTGTACTCATGCCTGGTTCATGCCCTAGACACATAGATTAAAAAAGAAAGCAGAACACTGGGTTGCCCTTTCCTACTCCAGGGGATCTTCCTGGCCTTAGGGTCGAACCCCTGTCTCCTGCAGTAGCAGGTGGATTCTTTGCAGCCTGGGAAGTGCTGGGCATCGTAGAGCTTGCTCATTTCCAGCTCTGTGCTTCCAGACCTGTCGCTCATCCACAGGAAATCATCTGCAACAGCGAGAACACCAAGGGTCTGAAGGTAAGGCCTTGAAGTCTAGTTCTGGTTCTGCCAGTTCCCAGTTGTGTGACCTTAGAACAGCACGAGTCTGTGTGAATGTCACATCCTGGTCTGTAAAATGGGAAGGACATGTGGCACCCCCCTGCTTACTCATCCGGTTGATTGAGGAGAAAAAGAAGAGCAAGGCAGAGGACGTGATCTGAAAAGGAGAAGGCACCGTACAAGAGAGAACGATTGTTGTTCTCATGATCATTATCTGTAAAACAAAAGGTATTGACAAGAAGTGCTTGTCAAGCAGAGAGAAAGCCGGCGGAGGGAGAGAAACAATTACCACCTAGATTGGAACAGGATAAGGAGTTAGAGCAGAAAGGCATAGTCCTTTGCTGATCTGGGGGCAACTAAGCTCACTTCTGACAGAATGTGCTCCACTGGAGAAGGGAATGGCAAACCACTTCGGTATTCTTGCCTCGAGAACCCCATGAACAGTATGAAAAGGCAAAATGATAGGATACTGAAAGAGGAACTCCCCAGGTCCGTAGGTGCCCAATATGCTACTGGATATCAGTGGAGAAATAACTCCAGTAAGAATGAAGGGATGGAGCCAAAGCAAGAACAATACCCAGCCGTGGATGTGACTGGTATAGAGGCAAGGTCTGATGCTGTAAAGAGCAATATTGCATAGGACCCTGGAATGTCAGATCCATGAATCAAGGCAAATTGGAAGTGGTCAAAGAGGAGATGGCAAGATTGAATGTTGACATTCTAGGAATCAGCGAACTAAAATGGACTGGAATGGCTGAATTTAACTCAGATGACCATTATATCTACTACTGTGGGCAGGAATCCCTCAGAAGAAATGGAGTAGCCATCATGGTCAACAAAAGATTCCCAAATGCAGTACTTGGATACAATCTCAAAAACAACAGAATGATCTCTGTTTGTTCCCAAGGCAAACCATTCAATATCACAGTAATCCAAGCCTATGCCCCAACCAGTAATGCTGAAGAAGCTGAAGTTGAACGGTTTTATGAAGGCCTACAAGACCTTTTAGAACTAACACACCAAAAAGATGTCCTTTACATTATAGGGGACTGGAATGCAAAAGTAGGAAGTCAAGAAACACCTGGAGTAACAGGCAAATTTGGCCTTGGAATATAGAATGAAGCAGGGCAAAGGCTAATAGAGTTTTGCCAAGAGAACGCACTGTTCATAGCAAACACCCTCTTCCAACAACACAAGAGAAGACTCTACACATGGACGTTACCAGATGGTCAACACTGAAATCAGATTGATTATATTCTTTGAAGCCAAAGATGGAGAAGCTCTATACCGTCACCAAAAACAAGACCAGGAGCTGACTGTGGCTCAGATCATGAACTCCTTATTGCCAAATTCAGACTTAAATTGAAGAAAACAGGGGAAACCACTAGACCATTCAGGTATGCCCTAAATCAAATCCCTTATGATTATACAGTGGAAGTGAGAAATAGATTAAAGGGACTAGATCTGATAGAGTGCCTGATGAACTATGGACAGAAGTTCATGACATTGTACAGGAGACAGGGATCAAGACCATCCCCATGGAAAAGAAATCCAAAAAAGCAAAATGGCTGTCTGGGGAGGCCTTACAAATAGCTGTGAAAAGAAGAGAAGCAAAAAGCAAAGGAGAAAAGGAAAGATATAAGCATCTGAATGCAGAGTTCCAAAGAATAGCAAGGAGAGATAAGAAAGCCTTCCTCAGCGATCAATGCAAAGAAATAGAGGAAAACAACAAAATGGGAAAGACTAGAGATCTCTACAAGAAAATTAGAGATACCAAGGGAAATTTTCATGCAAAGATGGGCTCGATAAAGGACAGAAATGGTATGGACCTAACAGAAGCAGAAGATATTAAGAAGAGATGGCAAGAATACACAGAAGAACTCTACAAAAAAGATCTTCACAACCCAGATAATCATGATGGTGTGATCACTCACCTAGAGCCAGACATCCTGGAATGTGAAGTCAAGTGGGTCTTAGAAAGCATCACTATGAACAAAGCTAGTGGAGGTGATGGAATTCCAGTTGGGCTATTTCAAATCCTGAAAGATGACGCTGTGATAGTGCTGCACTCAATATGCCAGCACATTTGGAAAACTCAGCAGTGGCCACAGGACTGGAAAAGGTTAGTTTTCATTCTAATCCCAAAGAAAGGCAATGCCAAAGAATGCTCAAACTACCACACAATTGCACTCATCTCACACGCTAGTCAAGTAATGCCCAAAATTCTCCAAGCCAGGCTTCAGCAATATGTGAACTGTGAACTTCTGATGTTCAAGCTGGTTTTAGAAAAGGCAGAGGAACCAGAGATCAAATTACCAACATCTGCTGGATCATGGAAAAAGCAAGAAAGTTCCAGAAAAACATCTATTTCTGCTTTATTGACTATGCCAAAGCCTTTGACTGTGTGGATCCCAATAAACTATGGAAAATTCTGAAAGAGATGGGCATATCAGACCATCTGACCTGCCTCTTGAGAAACCTATATGCAGGTTAGAAGGCAACAGTTAGAACTGGACATCGAACAACAGACTGGTTCCAAATAGGAAAAGCAGTACGTCAAGGCTGTATATTGTCACCCTACTTATTTAACTTCTATGCAGAGTACATCTTGAGAAATGCTGGGCTGGATGAAGCACAAGCTGGAATCAAGATTGCCGGGAGAAATATTAATAACCTCAGGTATGCAGATGACACCACCCTTATGGCAGAAAGTGAGAAGGAACTAAAAAGCCTCTTGATGAAAGTGAAAGAGGAGAGTGAAAATGTTGACTTAAACCTCAATATTCAGAAAACGAAGATCATGGCATCTGGTCCCATCACTTCATGGGTAGTAGATGTTGAAACAATGGAAGCAGTGTGAGATTTTGTTTTTTGGTGCTCCAAAGTCACTGCAGATGGTGACTGCAGCCATGAAATTAAAAGACGCTTACTCCTTGGAAGGAATGTTATGACCAACCTAGAGAGCATATTGAAAAGCAGAGACATTACTTTGCCAACAAAGGTCTGTCTAGTCAAGGCTATGGTTTTTCCAGTGGTCATGTATGGATGTGAGAGTTGGACTGTGAAGAAAGCTGAGGGCCGAAGCATTGATGCTTTTGAACTGTGGTGTTGGAGAAGACTCTTGAGAGTCCCTTGGACTGCAAGGAGATCCAACCAGTCCATTCTAAAGGAGATCAGTCCTGGGTGTTCATTGGAAGGACTGATGCTAAAGCTGAAACTCCAATACTTTGGCCACCTCATGTGAAGAGTTGACACATTGGAAAAGATTATGATGCTGGGAAGGATTGGGGGCAGAAGGAGAAGGGGACGACAGAGAATGAGATGGCTGGATGGCATCACCGACTCAATGGATGAGTTTGGGTGAACTCTGGGAGTTGGTGATGGACAGGGAGGACTGGCGTGCTGCAATTCATGGGGTTGCAAAGAGTCGGACATGACTGAGTGACTGAACTGAACGGAACTGAAGCTCACTTCGTCTTCCTAGGTTGCTCAGCAGTAAAGAGTCTGCCTGTAATACAGGAGATGTGGGTTTGGTCCCTGGAGAAGGAAATGGCAACCCACTCCCGTATTCTTGCCTGGGAAATCCCATGGACAGAGGATCCTGGGGCTACAGTCTATAGGCTTGCCAAGAGACATGACTCAAATGACTGAGCAGGTGTGCAAGCTCACTTCCTCTAGGAGCAGGAGGCTAAAGATAAGAAGCACCGGTGTGGCTGTGAATGGGGCTTCCCTGGCACAGGGAGCAGGGCAGCTTAATGGGGCCTCGGTCCAGATTTCTAAGTACAGTTCTTTTATACAGAGGAAAAATTAGAAAGTACCTAATACATGTTAGGTATATAATTAGGTACTTCCTGTGTGCCGGGCACTAGACTAGGAGTGCTTCTGAAGATGTTGTCAGAAACACTGCATCTAAAAAAGATGGAAGAGCTGACATTTCTCTCACAGCCCCATCTATGACACCCCAATAGTCCAATGGAGTGTTTCTCTGTCTCTTAAGAAAAAACCTAACGTACTTGGGAAACACTAGAACGTGAAGCAGCATGGTCCATGAAATGACTTTCAGAAATTGTGACGCATGCGCCATGGTTCTGTTTTTGTGTTATAATGATGGGGATGGCAAGCATGTGTGCAATGCCTAGTACAGGCCAGGTACTAACCTAGACACTTCACGGTTTATGCATTAATTAACACAAACTGAACGTGAGTATGAATATAAGCCTTATCACGCAGAGAGGCCTGCAACCCTCTTTCCCTGCTACCCTGGGCTCTATGCCTTTGGATTTTCAGTGAGAAGTGAGTGGAAGTGAACATCACTCAGTCGTGTCCAACTCTTTGCGACCCCATGGACGATACGGGTCCATGGAATTCTCCAGGCCAGGATACTGGAGTGGGTAGCTCTTTCCTTTTCCAGGGGATCTTCCCAACCCAAGGATCAAACCCAGGCCTCCTGTACTGCAGGCAGATTCTTTACCAGCTGAGCCACAAGGGAAGCCCTTCAATGAGAAAAGTATGTCCAAAAAGGGGAACTCACCCAGCAGTGCCCAGTGAGAGCACTATCAGTGGTGGTGAAAATGACCCCACTGCATTCCATAGAGAAGGAAGAGGCCAAGAGATGGTGGGTGAGGCTGGCAGGTCACCAGGCCGGGAACGGCAGCCATGGGCAAAGGGACGAGGGTGGCTTGTCAGAAACTTCAGGGGAAGTTGAAGAAGAAGTCAGATACCAGAGACGACCAGATTATGAGATACCAGAGAGATTTCCTTTTTCACTCAGGTAGAGATTTTAGGGGATTGAATCTTGTCATGATTCTTTGAGTGGGAAGAGAATAATTTAAAAATAACCCTTGTCTGTATGTGTGCAGAGGGGCATGACATACTCATAGGAGCATCAGAATCCTCTAAAGAGACATTTTCTCTGGCCCTGAAATAAAAGTGTTTACTGCCCGACAAGAGCAGCATGGTGTTCCCGTGACATTTACTTAACGCCCCTCACCAACTCCCGATTAAACAAATCATGGTACCCAGAGATCTCAGTGTTCATACAAAGCTGGTGAACACAAGTCATTTCGTGTACCTGGAAGTTGTGGATTTTTTAATTTTGGCTGAGGTCAAGCCCTTTTTTCCAAGCCAGCAAACATTTCATTTTCACTAAGATGAAGTAGGAAGGAGAAATAGCCTTCAAGGATGTGCTGCCATTGGGCCGAGGTTTAAATCTGAAAAGATGGCCCCATTCATTGTAAGTATGGCCATTGCTTTGATCATTTAGCAGCTGACTTGACTATCAGTCTCAGATCCAAAAAACATCTTTGGCAGCTAAAGAATCCTTTTTCAACCAAACGCCATGCCTCCTGTATTTAAAACCACCTAAAATGTATCTTTTAGCGTAAGTGAGAACTCCCCAGTTCATCACTTCATGTATCATTCCACTTAGTCCTTAAAACGATCCTGAGAAGACAGGCATTATTATTATTAATATCCTTATTTTCCAACTGATAGAATGATGCTGTGAGTAAGCAAGTTACATTTCCAAGATCAGAAAGTGGTAGAACTGATTCTCACTCTGAGTGGTCTTTATCGTTCTCAAATTCCAAAGGCCTTCATCTTCACCCTTCGCCACGCTGCACTCAGTTCTCAGGTACGAGTTTGGTCACTTCTCGGAAGGGCTCTTCCACATCATCCCCTAACAATAACATCCCTTCCACGGCAACAGCTGAAGTTGGCAGTGTCTATACTCCCATAACTCAGTCTGCTGGAGGCCACTTCTTTCAGAGTTGCCTGTAGCCTTTGGTGCAATGGCTCAAGACACATGAAGCACTCAGGAGCCTCAGGCAGGAGACAGCAGTGGTACAAAACTTTCTGAGGTCAGATATGGGGTCTGTCCTTTTCCACCTTTGCTTTTCCTTCTAAATTACTGTTGATTGTGGAGCATCTGCTTCCTTCTGAGATGCATATGCTTCCCCCTGTCAATCTGAATGCCTGTCGAGTGGCCGGTACAGAGCTGCATACGGACACGCAGCTGAAAGCTGCCTTTAGAACCCCTCCATGAATCAGACCCACAAGCTCAGCCAGCACATCTCTGGAAGTGGTAGGTAGCAATAAAGGTAAGATAGAAAATACCTTCCCAAGTCATCTGATAGCTCCCAAGTTTCCATTGCTCTAGGCCCAGATCACTAGCAAGGCAACAAGCAAGGAAACGCTGTGCCTTCTTCACTGACTGGATTGCCAGCCTTCCTGACGGTGGAAGAAAGAGGGACTCTGGGGTCTCAGGATGAGCTCACAAAATTTCAGAGAGGGAGAATCAGATGTCAGTAAACCCTGTGTCACTTTATCTGCAGGCCCCACCTATGCCAATCCCACGCCATGTCTCAGTAAGTCACTAGCGCTCCCGCATTCGCCCTCAAACTTTTCTAATCAACGAGGTCTTTTTAGACATAGGCTCTTTCACACACACCCTTGCCGTGTATCTTACATATACTCACTTTTGAAAAAAAATATCGGGAGAATTCATTTGAATTAAATGATTTTGCTTGTGTTGGTGGTCATAAAAAATCGACAGCAAAATGAATAATCAAGAAATAATTATCAAAGCCAACACACCGAGAGGTCCTAGTGTGAGCAAAGGAACACTGTGTGGACTGGAGCAGCCAGCCCTCCGTGGAGAGTATAGAGGTACACGGCTGACCTGCGTCCTCTAAAACATGACCGGGGAGGAGCCTGGGCAACTGAGAGGAGAGCTGGATTCCAGGGGCCTGTCAAGGCCAAGGTAGAAGTTTCTCCAGCCTATAATTTCAGCGCATGGAGTCAAGGTGCAATTAGAGGAAACAGACTCTTTAAACCAAGAACTTTAAATGGAGTATCTTTGTTTTTACAGGTTTAATAAGGTATATGTGACACGTGATGAACTGCACATATTTAAAAATCCACAATTTAATAAGGTTTGGTATATATATATATATATATATATATATATGTATATATCAATAAAAATAATCACCAAAATCAAGACAACAAGCCTACCATACCTGTCATGCCCCAAAATTTCTTTGCGCCTTCCATCCTGCCCCTCCCACCCTCCTCCCAGACAATGACTGACTTGATTTTGCTATAAAAGTGTTAGCATCTTCTAATGTTCTTTTTTAAGGGAATCATTCAATAAGTATTCAATAGTTCATCCTATTATACTGGTAAGTGTGATATGCCACAATTGGTTTATCCATTCACCTGTTGATGGGCATTTGGATTATTTCCAGTTTTGCAGTTACAAATAAAACTGCCATGAATATTTATGTACAAGTCTTTGTACAGAAATGTGTTTTCATTTCTCTTAGGTAAATACCTAGTGGTGGAACAGCAAGATGGTGTGGCAGCTGAATGTGGAATGTTTAAGTAACTGTTGAGCATTTTACAAAATCTCCATACTATGTTACATTAGCACCAGCAGTGTTTGAGAGTTCGAGTTCTGACACATTCTTGCCAACACTTAGTCAATCGTTTTAACTATTCTAATAGGTAGTGGGATAATATTGTTATTTTAACTTGCATTTTCCAGTAGTCATGTATGGATGTGAGAGTTGGACTGTGAAGAAAGCTGAGTGCTGAAGAATTGATGCTTTTGAACTGTGGTGTTGGAGAAGACTCTTGAGAGTCTCTTGGACTGCAAGGAGATCCAACCAGTCCATTCTGAAGGAGATCAGCCCTGGGATTTCTTTGGAGGGAATGATGCTGAAGCTGAAACTCCAGTACTTTGGCCACCTCATGGGAAGAGTTGACTCATTGGAAAAGACTCTGATGCTGGGAGGGATTGGGGGCAGGAGGAGGAGGGGATGACAGAGGATGAGATGGCTGGATGGCATTACGGACTCGATGGACATGAGTCTGAGTGAACTCCGGGAGTTGGTGATGGACAGGGAGGCCTGGCGTGCTGCGATTGGACAGGGAGGCCTGGCGTGCTGCGATTCATGGGGTCGCAAAGAGTCAGACATAACTGAGCGACTGAACTGAACTGAACTGAGCTGATGATGTTGAATATATTTTCATATGCTTATTTGCCATTCATATATCTTCTTTTGTGATTGTTGGTTCAAATATTTTGCCCATTTTTTAAAACTGGCTTGCTAGTCCTTATTCCTGAGGTTGTCCCGATCAACTTGATGGAGGATTAATTGACACACTTCTCAGTGAGGTTTGAAAAACTTGTACATTCCAGTAACTGCCATCACAATCAAGGTGAAATCTACAAAGTCCTGACTCCTTTCTTGATGGTCAATCCCACTCTTTGAACTTTTACTCTTTTTTAAATGACAAATCTGTTGAAATATAATTTACATACCAAACAAATCACCCACTTAAAGTACAAGTGTTTTTTAATATAGTCACAGATTTTTAAATCAACCTATAATCTTTTTCATCACCTCAAAAAGAAACTTCATACCTGCTAGCAGCCACCCCGCTAACCCCCATGTCCTTTCCCTTGCTTCCAAACCTCTAATCTGCTTTCTGTCTCTATAGATTTTCCTATTCTGAACACTTCCTATAGATTAAATCATAATAAGTTCCTTTTCTGACTGGTTTCTTTCATGTAGCATAATGGTTCAATTCACTTTGTAGCATGTATCAGTATTTTATTTCTTTCTACTGCTAAAGAATAGTCCATTGGATATTACCATATGGGTATATAATATTTTATTTCTCCATTTATCAATTGATAGACATTTGGGTTTTCATTTTGTTAGCTATTGCTTATATAATGCTGCTATGAATATCAGTGTACAAGTTTTCGTGTGGATTATTGAGATAATAGAAAAATTACAAATTAAATATATCTGTACATATATATTGCTCTCTGCCCCTGGTCCCTGACACAGAGCTCCCAAAACCTTTGTAATTTCCTAAGTGAAAAGAATATTAGAAATATCTTTTGTTCTCATGAGGCAGCTCTGGATGGGCTCCTGGATGGGGGCTGGTCTCCAGAAGACCAAGCCATGGTTAGCTTGGGATTTTCAGCCTCCTTGCCCCCAGCTTCTCCAAAGTGTAGAGGGGCTAGAAATGAAGCTAGTAATTGATTGTGCCTATATAAAACCCCAGTACCAGGGGGGTTGATGAGCTTCCAGGTGGCAGATACATCCACAAACCAGGCGGGTGATGCATTCCAACTCTCTGAGGACTGAAGCTCCTGCATTTGGGACCCTCTCAGACCTCACTCTATGTATCTCTTCATCTGGTTATTCATTTATATTCTTTAACATATATTTTAATAAACTGGTAAATAAATATTCCCTGGGCTCTGTGAGCCACTCTAGCAAACTACTCAGATTTTAAGAGAGAAGAGGTCATGGGAACTTCCAATTTGTAACCAAGTAACTTGGGGATCTGCTTCTTGCAATTAGCACCTGAAGCGGAGGACAATTGTTTGGTGCTGAGCTCTTAACCTGGGGAGTTCAATCAATTTCCAGATAAATGAAGTCAGAACTGAGTTGGATTATAGAACACCCAGCTGGTATCATGAAGAATTTCTTGACTTAGGGAAAACAATACACACATAATTTGGTGACCAGAAGTGTCAGCAGTGAAGTGTTCTGTGTAAAAGAAGATATAGAAGAAAGACTGAATTTTACCAATACAGTTATGTTTTGCTTTTCTTGTGTATGCACCTAGGAAGACATTGCTAGGCCATATAGCAGTCCTACATTTAATGCTTCATTTTTAGAAACTGACAGACCATTTCCAAAGAAGTGTACCATTTTACATTTCAACCAGCAGTGTGTAAAGATTCTGATGTTTCCACATCTGCAGACACATAATTATCTGTCTTTTATTACAGCCGTCTCAGTAGGTATTGAGTGACAACTCATTGTGGCTTCGCTTTGCATGTTTCTGGTGGCTAACGATGTTGAGCATCTTTCCATGTACTTATTGCCCATTTGTGTATCTTTTTTGGAATGAGGTCTATAAAATCATTTACTTACTTTTAATTGAGTTATTTGTTATTTAACTATTGAGTTGTTAGTGTTTTTATGTTTTAAGTCCAACAAGTCTTTATCAGATATATTTTTTTTTCCTTCCATTTCGAAATTTTCCTTCCATTTCATAGGTTGTCTTCACTTTTATAATGGTGTATTTTGGAGAACAAGAGTTTTAATTTTGTTGATGTCTTATTATTGAGATATTTTATCAATTTATTTATTTTGATTGGAGGATAATTACTTTACAATTTTGTGATGGTTTTTGCCATACATCAGCATAAATCAGCCACAGGTATACATGTGTCCCCCCATCCCGAAGCCGCCTCCCACCTCCCTCCCCACTCCATCCCTCTGTGTTGTCCCAGAGCACCAGCTTTGCGTGCTCTGCTTCATGCATTGAACTTGCACTGGTCATCTATTTCACATGCGGTAATATACAAGTTTCAATGCTATTCTCTCAAATCACCCTCCCCGCCCCGACCTTCTCCCAATAAGACACAGATGTATTGTTGAGACAACCTAGATAGCATATTGAAAAGCAGACATTACTTTGCCAAAAAAGGTCCATCTAGTCAAGGCTATGGTTTTTCCAGTGGTCATGTATGGATGTGAGAGTTGGACTGTGAAGAAAGCTGAGTGCCAAAGAATTGATGCTTTTGAACTGTGGTGTTGGAGAAGACTCTTGAGAGTGCCTTGGACTGCAAGGAGATCCAACCAGTCCATTCTGAAGGAGATCAGCCCTGGGATTTCTTTGGAGGGAATGATGCTGAAGCTGAAACTCCAGTACTTTGGCCACCTCATGCGAAGAGTTGACTCATTGGAAAAGAGTCTGATGCTGGGAGGGGTTGGGGGCAGGAGGAGAAGGGGATGACCGAAGATGAGATGGCTGGATGGCATCACTGACTCGATGGATGTGAGTCTGAGTGAACTCCGGGAGTTGGTGATGGACAGGGAGGCCTGGCATGCTGCGATTCATGGGGTCACAAAGAGTCAGACACGACTGAGCGACTGAACTGAACTGAACGGATGCATATTGTAGACATATGCATATATATATATATATATAATCCTTTATCAGTCACATATCTTGCAAATATTTTCTCCTAATTTGATTTGTCTTTTCATTCTCTTAACAGTATCTTTTGAAAAGCAGTTTTAATTTTCATGAAGTCAGATAGGTCAACATGTTCTTTAATAGTTTTTCTTTTTGAGATATTATCTCTGAAAATTTTGCCTAATCCAAGATCACAGATATTTCATACTATGTTTTCTTTTAGAAATTATATAGTTTAGGTTTTATATTTAGACCTATGAAGCATTTAACTTTTTTCATATTGTGCAAAGTATGGATTAAAGCTTCTCCTTTTTTAAATATATTCAACTGTTCAGCACCACCTGTTGAAAAGACTATCCCTTCTTCACTGAATTACCCCCTTACCACTATCAAATCAGCTGTATAGATATATGTGCATCTTTACAGACTTGTATTTTTGTATCATCTATGTTTATACCAATTCTACCATCTTTGCTTTCTACAGCTTTCTTAACCTTGAAATCATGTGATGTTACTCCTCCAACTTTGTTCTTTTTTAAAGTTGTTTGGCTCTTCCAGAGGCTCTGCACTTCCGGTGAATTTTAGAATCAGCTTATCAACCTCTACAAAAATAAAAAATAAAAGTCTGCTGAGAGTTTGATTGGGATTGGCTTCCCTGGTGGATCAGATAGCAAAGAATCCACCTGCAATGTGGGAGACCTGGGTTTGATCCCTGGGTTCAGACGATCCCCTGGAGGAGGATATGGCAACCCACTCCAGTATTCTTGCCTGGAGAATCCCCATGGGCAGAAGACCCTGGCAGGCTACAGTCCATGGGGTCACAAAAGGTCGGACACGACTGAATGACTAGGCACATAGCAGTGTACTGATCTATAAATCAATTTAAGCAAATTGACATCTTAACAGTACTAAGTCTTTCAACCGTAATAAATTATGTACCTCTATCTATTTAGGCCTTTAACCTCTTGCAACAATATTTTGTAGTATCATTGTAGAAGCTTTTCGTCCCTTTTGTCAGACGTATCACTATCCATTTCATATTTTTGATGCAATTATAAATAGTACTGCAACTTAATTTTAATTTCCATATATTCGTTGTCAGTATATAAAGCTCTTGCTAATTTTTATGTATTGATCTCATATTCTACAATCTTGCTAAACACACTTACTGGCTCTAGTAGATTTTTATAGATTTCATCAGATTCTCTTTATCAGTGATTCTCAGCTAGGAGCAGCTGAGCCCCTGGGGGTCATGTGCTAATGTCCAGAGACGTTTTTGGCTCTCATACCTTGGGATAAAGGGATACAGACAATGATACTGGCAACTAATGGTTAGATGCCAGGATTACTGCTAAACATTGTACAACACATAGGAAAACCTCCCACAACAAAGAACTATTGAGCTCAGAATATCTTGCAGAGATTGAAACAAACAAAAAAAAACCTATCCTAAATAGATAAGCATGTCATCTGCAATAAAGATAGTTTATTTCCTCTTATACTATCTGCATGATTTGTACTTTTTTTAACCTGGATATACTAGTCAAATCTTCAATGTTGGATAAAAGTGAAGAAAACAGACATATTTGTCTTGTTTTTGGTTTGGCGATAAGGCATTTCGTCTTTCACTATTAGGTATAATGTTGGCTATAGGTTTTTTTGTAGACGGACTTTATTAGGCTGAAAAAGTTCCCTTCAATTCCTACCTTGTTGAGTGATTATTCAGGAATAAATGTTATAGTTTGTCACTTTATTTTCTGCATTTATTGAGATGATCACATAGCTTTTCTTTATTGGTTTGATAATATGATGATATACTTCCTAGGATAAATCCACTAGCTCAAGATATATTGTTCTTTTATAATACATTGCTGGACTGGATTTGATAAAAGTTTATTTTGAATTATTGCACCTGTAATCAGAAATGTATTAGTCTGCAGCTTTTTTGGTTTTTGGTTCCTTTAACCTGTCCTGTCTTTGCCTAGCTTTGGTGTCAAGACAGTCTCAAAGAATGTGTTAAGCAGTATTTTCTCCTCTTCAATTTTCTGGGGCAGTTTATGTAGAATTGGTATTATTTTTCCTCAAGTGTTTTGAAGAATTCACTAGTGAAGCCATCTAAGCCTGTAGTTTTCTTTACAGGAAGATGTTTAACTGTAAACTCAACATCTTTATTTGATACATAGCTATTCAGGTTATCACTTTCTCCTTGAATGAGCATCAGTAGTTTGTGCTTTTCAAGGAATTTGTCAATTTCATCGTAGATGTAAAATTTATAGGAATAAAATTGTTTACAATAGTCCCTTATTATCATTTTAATGTCCATAGACTGCAGTGATGTCACCTTTCATTTCTGACATTGGTAATTTGTGGCCTTTCTTTGATTCCTGACCATGTGACTGGTTCTAAGAGATGAAGAAAACTGAGAAACCTCTGCTGCTGCTGCTGCTGCTGCTGCTGCTAAGTCACTTCAGTCGTGACCGACTCTGTGCGACCCCATAGACGGAAGCCCACCAGGCTCCCCCATCCCTGGGATTCTCCAGGCAAGAACACTGGAGTGGGTTGCCATTTCCTTCTCCAATGCATGAAAGTGAAAAGTGAAAGCAAAGTCGCTCAGTCGTGTCCGACTCTTCGCGACCCCATGGACTGCAGCCCACCAGGCTCCTCTGTCCATGGGATTCTCCAGGCAAGAGTACTGGAGTGGAGTGCCATTGCCTTCTCCAGAGAAACCTCTAGCCATACTGTTTTATATTTTGGGGATTTCTGCTTTGATCTTTATTTTCTTTCTTTTTACTTTAGTTTTAATTGTACTTTCTTCCCTATTTTTTTTTAATATGGAAGGTGAGATCATGTGACTTAAGACTATTTTTTCCTGATACAGATGTTTAGTGCAATAATTGTCTCCTAAACACAGCTATAGAGCATCCCACAAACTCTAATGTACTGGGTTTTCATTCAATTCAGTTCAAAATACTTTTGATTTCTCCTTTGACTAATGAGTTATTTAGAAGTACATTATGTAGTAGATTATGTGTAGGTTGGAAGTTTGGTGTTGACATGTATACATTGCTATGTTTAAATATAAATCATCAACAAGGATTATGTGTAGATTGGAAGTTTGGTGTTGACATGTATACACTGCTATGTTTAAATATACATCATCAACAAAGACCTACTGTATAACACAGGGAACTCTGCTCAATGCTTTGTATAAACTAAATGGGAAAAAATGTGGAAAAGAATAGAAACATATACATGATTAACTGAATCACTCTGCTGTACACCTGAAACTAACACAGTGTTAACCAACCGTCCTCCAATATAACATAATTTTTTTTAAAGACGTACATTATATAGCTTCTAAATCTCTAGAGATTTTCTAGATATCTTTGTGTTACTGATTTCTAATTTAATTCCATTTATTGTAGGCCTTGAATCCTTTTAAATCTGTTGAGACTTGTTTCATGGCCCAGAACATAGTCTTGACCACCCGCATCATGGAAAGCAGGCTCCAGCCACAGGCCCAGCATTTGGGTCAGGCTTCCATCTCTAAGGGAAACTTGATACTGACCTATGTACACTCAAAAATAAATATTCTGCTGTTATCTGGTGGAGCTGTTCCGTAAACATAACTCAGGCCAGTTCAAGTCTATTTGTCCTTGCTGATTTTATGTCTCAGATCTGGGACTTTATATTTTTTAGCAAGTTTAGGGGGAAAAAATATTCATTATGTGTAAAAATATGTTTTCTGACCTCCCCTTCTTTCTTCAGGGACTTCAATCACACACACACACACACACACACACACACACATATATCAGTCTTCCTGAGGTTGCCCCGTAGCTCCTTCCATTTTTTTTCAATTCTTTTTTTTTCTTATGTGTTTTATTTTAGTTAGTTTCTATTTCTATGTCTTCATATTTAAAAATCTTTTCTTCCCCAATGACTAATCTGTCATTAACCCCATCAGGTATATTTTTCACATCAGACATTGTGTTTTTTATATCTAGAAGTTTATTTTGGGCCCTTTGTATAACTTCTTTGTTTTTACTTAACTTTTTAGGGGCTTTCCAGGTGGCTCAGTGGTAAAGCAAGAGACGTGAGTTGGACCCCTGGGTCAGAAAGTTGCCCTGGAGATGGAAATGGAAAACCACTCTGGTATTCTTGCTCTGAGACTCCCACGGACAGAGGAGCCTGGCAGGCTACAGTCCATGGGGTCACATACAGTCAGACACAGCCAAGTGACTGAGCACACATGCAAGCAACCAATGCCCTTACCAAGTGAATAATTTATATCAGCGCTTGATCATGTTCAGTTCTTTTCCTCACCGTAGGTCATTCTTCCCTGTTTCTTTGCATGCTAGTAATCTTTCTATTGGATTCTAAGCATTGTGAACTGTCCTTTGTTGGGTGCTGTATTTTCTTGTTCCTAGACATATCCCTGGGCTTTGTTATCATACACGGTTAAATTAATTTTAAAAAATAAGTTGATTGTTTGTGTTCTATTTTTAAGATTTGTTAGGCAAAACCAGATGAGTGTTTAAGGTCTTAAAACCACTGCTTTATTTTGTCTGTTTTTCCTCTGGTTGCTTCAGACAGAACCTAAATTCAATCCGTGTCACTCTATTTTGTCCAGAAGCTGCTGCTGCTAAGTCGCTTCAGTCGTGTCCGACTCTGTGCAACCCCATTGACGGCAGCCCGCCAGGTTCCCCCATCCCTGGGGTTCTCCAGGCAAGAGTATTGGAGTGGGGTGCCATTGCCTTCTCCCTGTCCAGAAGCAGGAGTCTTTAATTGTGTTATCTTTTAAATCTCACAACTACTCGGTAAGAACTAAATCTGCTGTGAAATTTTGTTTATTGTATGGAAAGATAATTTGAAGGGCAGAAAAGTTACTCAGTCAAGTTTGCATAGCTAAGTGAGGTGTGCGTGATTCACACCTAAATCTGTGTGACACCAGGCTCTATGCTCAGTCATCATATCTGTCTTTCTAACATTGTGATACCATGATATCTGTGGACTTGCCCATGACCGGCCCCAAACCATCCTCGCTGACATCCATTTCTAGCCACATTCGAGCACTCTTATTCATGCAGTCCATTCAAGCGAATGAACAGTGCGGGAGGAGATGATGTGAATAAGTAACCTCAGATCCCAGCAAGCAGATGGATACTGGAAAAGGAGCTCTAGGTAAGTGACAGCTAGTAGCCCCATCTGGCCATCTGCAGTAGAAAGCAGTCTTTTAGTCACAGGACAGCCATTCAAGAATAGGCTTCCCATCTAAGATGAAAAAAAGAGAAAAAAAAAACAGTAAGATTAAAAGCAAGGCTGGAGAAAAGCTTGAATAAAGATCAAACAGATTATTGTTTTCAAATATGCTTCACAGAATTGTAATTGGGCACGTGATAAAGGCAAGAGTCTATTCTCAAAACAAGTGTGCCATGGATCAGGGGGCGCGTAGAAGAGGAAACTGAAGCGCCGGATTTAGTGCCGGTCACCAGATCTTCAGCCAAAACAACAGGGAAATCGGCTCAATGCTAAATTCTTTAAGATGGGGTGAGATGGCATAAGTATTCCTTGCTTTAGGTCAGAGTCTTAAAATCTGGGCAGACTTGGGCTAAGATGAAGAGAGGAAGAGAGACAGGAGACCAGCTGTAGAGAAGTAGAAACGAAGATGTGTATGCGTATGTATACACGTGCGGACTTAGAAGTGGGCTAGTAAGCTCTGTATAGAAGTGTTAGGTATTATAGCTCTATGTGTAGTTATGGTTTGTTCATTCATTCATGGCTTATATCCCACATTAGACTGTAAATCCTTAGATGGACCTTGACCATCTTCCCTGCTACTGTATCCAGAGCACTTGGTGCAGTCCGTGGCACATGATCATTATTTGATAAATATTTATTGACTAAATGACTGGGACATTTGTCCCTACCTCATAATTAAAGATGGGTGCAAGAATTCTGGGTGGGAGAGCCATACAACTGTGACCAACAGAATCCCCATTCTTCACTGATAGGTTTCTACCGTAAATGTTCTACCCACCCCCCCCCCCACCCCCCCCCCACCCCCGCCCCAGAATAGTGCATGAAGCAGCTGGCTGATATTCCTTCTGCCTTTCAGCACAGTCATGTGCTACTGGGCAATAAACCTCCACTTTCCCAGAAGAAGCAGAATTGCAAAATGAATAAATAAGAAATACAGCCTGTATCTGTGTGTTTGTTCTATGATCAGGCTTTGTGCATTTCTTTGCCATGCTGATGGAAGTGAGCTAGGCTTTGCAGCCAAGTCCCCCTCTTTATCTGGATTGCCTGGGAGCCAGCCTGGTGGGACAATTAGCGAGCAGAACCACAGTATATATGAATGTCCCTTATTAAACATACAGCCCAGGATCTCCAGACTTACATCTTTCTGACATAAAAGCAACCTTAGTTCAGGCTAAGCTGTGCCAGCAGGTAGCTTGGCACTGCAGTAAAGCATTTTCCTTCACTGCCTCCTCAAGAGCTGGCCACAGAATCTGCCAGGGATGGGTCTTGGGCTCCTGGCAGAGCCTCCAACCGCAGAACCCAATTCCCCTCCCCTGGCATTGCATCCCCTTCTTTGCTTTGAAGAGAAGAGCTTCAAAACCAAAACCAACCAACCAAGCAAACAAACAAACAGAAAAACCCATTCTTGTTTGTCTACCCATAGACAAGCAGACTGGGCTTGTCCCTTTAGGGGAAGGCTTTGTGTGTCATTACCCTAACATCTGTGCTGAGCCCCGCTGGTCCCATAACTGTGAGTCTCAGCCGCAGCTCCCAGACCCAGAAAGGCAGTAAAGGGAAGTCAGGCTGCGTGTGTCTATTAGATCTTGTAAGGGTTCTTTTGAGAATTTTGCTCCTCTATCAGAGACTATGTCCCTGTGTTTCTTCTATGTTTTTTCTCTTTTCCTGTTGGATCGTCAATGTCCCGTGTCTTTTCTTCCTCCTCTCAGCTCTAGAATTCCTCTTCCGTTGCTGCCGCTGTACTTCAACCTCTGGGCCCAGGAGCTCAACCTAATTCAGGTTTAAACTTTTGCCACTCACTCTTTCCCTCCCTACTCTGGGCCCTTTAGGGCAGGTAAGTGTTTTCCCCTTCCCCAAACACTCCACGTCCTTGTAATATCTGACTTTCTTTCTTCATCCCACAGCTTCTGCCTGGAAATTCTTTCTGCACCTTATATAACTGTCATACTCCATCACACTTCTTAAGCATGAGCCCTTCTTAACACATTATCCCTTCCTGTTTCAGAACTTTACTATTTATGCTTAATTTCTTAGAATTACACTCATTCTTACTAAAACAAGTACTCCTCCAAGGTAGGGACTATGTTTCATTTATCTGTAGCTCTTGTTCCAAGTATGGGGCCTAACTATTAGTAGGGGATTAATGGAAAAGTAAATGATAGAAGGAAACAAGGAAGGGAAGAATGGGTCTGAGGTCTGCTGAGTGTCTGGTACTTTTTTTTTAATAAAAAGTTACCAGGTAGAGACAGTCTTATTTATGCTTCAGTTTTTTGCATCCAATGACAGTCTTAAGGGTAGAATACAAAGCAGAAGCAAATATAGGGGGTTCTCCCCAGCGGAATGCCCCCATCAACTCCTGACAATCCTCTCCCGGAAGTCCCTTGCACTCTTGCGCTTCAACCTTACACATGATCTGACTTAGGCTTCTACCGAAGTGAAATGCCCATTCCTGACAGATGTCGAGTGCAAGAACTCCATCTTTTAGATGGACAGAAACAATTTCCATAATGGAAGACAGGCAGCTGCTGGCCTTCAAAAGAGCAAACCACCTACTTGCTTGGATTATGCTGGGTCCACATGACTAACACTCACCAGGAATAATTCTTATTCTTGTTAACCATGAAGTGCTATGGTTCTCTCACCCGCCCATTCAGTTTTGGCATTTTTCATTACGTTATTCCAGTATGTGGGAAATTGTCCACACTCCTGACTCCATTCCAATGGAAAGACTAGGCTCTATTATGTGGTTGTTCCTCTCCTGGCATTTTGACACTTAGCCCATCCCCAGGCTTAGTATTCATCTCAGATTGCCTGGGGCAGTCCCAATTTACACATGTTGTCCCAGCGTAATTATTAATAGCACCCCCTTTCATTCTCATAAGTGTCACGGTGTGGATGATGAATTATATGGTTACACTACCCATCTCTGGCTTTCCCTACTTCTGTCTCTGAACTGACAGCTCACTCACTTGTCACACCCACCTTGTAATATGCTGAGATAGGACAATTCCCATCCTGACCTACTTCTGTCTGTTCCACAGCATTTGGGTTGCTGGGCAGAGAGTCAGTGAATATGTTAGAATGAAATTCTAGCCTTCTATCCATGCCCCATAGACAAGTATGTTTATACTCAACACACATACACACTCATGCACTCAACAGTTGAAGCAACATTAGCATCCTTGTTTTTAACAAAGAGACCTCCATGTAGTAAAAAGAGAGGGAGGAAATTGTCTGGCAGCATTCTAATGATAGATGTCAAGCAGTGACACAGAAAAGAATTATAAAGGACCAAAAAGATAGGGCCCAACAGTGATCAAATCCTTTTCCTCCAATGGGATGCCATTTTTCTTTCAAATCCACACCATAAAGGGAAGAGATATTTTTCGCACAGATACTGGCACAAATAATGCTCACAAGGTCTTCCCAGCAGATGCTCATTACCTAAGCCAACCACCAGAGAGTTCTCACCTAAACGAAACCCCATGAGCTGCTTACCTCATGGAAAAAGGGAACATGTGCCTGTTAGCAGTGTTTCATCAGTGTGGCTTTCCATTCTGTTTCCTCTGAAACCTGCAGAAGCCTAGACGCATTTGATCTGTTAAACATTTTATGCTGAAAATACCCCTTATTTAAAATGACTTCATTACCCTGCCAGAATGGCTCCAAAGAGCACTCCAGGGTTACCAGCTTATCTATGATTTCTATGGGTATTCATACTCACTCCCTAAACATTGCTGAAAAATCTAATTCTTCCAAGAAACCTCCCCTGATCAAGAAGGGTCAAGGTGAGGTGCCTTTTTTTCCTCTTAACAACCATTTCTAACCAACACAAGTATCAAAGTCAGCACAGATAAATAGGAACATAGTTCTGACCCCAAACCCAACCAGTCTGAAAGAGAAAGTAACACCTAGCTCACTGCTCTTCTGTGAATGCCAGGGTTTCCTAACCTGCACTTTATAACTGGGGTACTAGTGTTCCAAGGTCAATCCTCAGCTCATCAGGTGGCCAGGCTCGGTCTTGAAGCAGCTGGAATTCACATGCAATTGTCTCAGGGGTTGAGCAGCCTCGGTGGTTTTACCCCACTGTACTATTAACATTTTCTACGTGCGCCATGGCATGAAATCGTTAGGAAGTACCGCCATGTATCAACACACAGCCCTAGGAGCAAATATGAACCTTCGGGCGAATTCAAAGGAAAGCATTTGTCATTCGTACTATGATTAACAAGTCAAAAAATATTAATAATACTAACAGGTAGGGAAATGAATGAATAATGTAAAAACACATCCATTCTAAACAGAATAATGAATACCTTGAGTGTTAACACTAAAAATAAATCACATGCTGTCCACTGTGATATTAATCCTCATACAGACTCGCTTGCATTGTTGGTCAGATTTGCAGGACATTACCTTCTGAGCTCATACTCTCTCTTAGCTCCAGGGAAGGGATCTAACGGACAGGCAAGTTGCGCAGAGGAAAGAGGACTGATCTGGAAGGCACCCTGTCTCTGCCAACAATGAGGAAATCGTGGATAACTTTTTCAGCCTCTCTATTTTCTCATCCCTTCCGTTAGGGAGTTGTTGGAGTCTTTCTACTGCCAAAATCTTCTTACCACTGCTACGACATTTGTGGACATCACTGTACACGAAACAAAAAGAAATGGCAAGTATATGTGGTTTATTTAAATACCAAAAACCAAAATAAATAAATAAATAAATACCCAAAACCCCTACCACTATTCAGACCAACTTCACTAAGCCAACCAATGCACGCTTAGTAGCTCAGTCATGTCTGACTCTGTGCAACCCCATGGACTGTAGCCCTCCAGGCTCCTCTGTCCGTGGGATTCCCCAGGCAAGAATACTGGAGATTACCTAAGCCAATTCCTTGCCATTTCCTTCTCCAGAGGAGAAGTCGACCAATAGAAGAGACATAACACAATGATAGTAGAGACTTCCAGCTCTCACCCATAAATAACCACCCTCTCCTTCTAGCTGCACAAGAGGGTTATATTTCCTTGGCCCATTACAGTTAGGCAGGTCACATGACTGGTTCTGGCCAATGGACTGTGAGTGGAAGGGATGCGTTTCACTCCTAAGTCAGAATTTCAATGCCAGATAAGACGCTTCAGCATACTCTTCTGCTTCCAGAATTAGAGACAGTATAGCAACAATATCATGTTCCATCAGCTTGGGTCCCTGAGTAAATTTATGAAGCAGACTCCTCCACTGATTTTCATAAGAAGTAACACTTTGGCTTTGGGAGACTGGGGGGTTGTTCATAGCAGTATCTAGCCTGTCTTGACCAATACATTAACTCCACCCAGTTACCCACTACACTCATTTTATGGTGTTGTTCTTGTTTGCTCTTTTGTTTTTTGAGAACAAGCCCCTGAGTAAAACAGAATGAAATGAAGGCAAGTCATGCCTTTTCTTATTTATTAGTTTTGGCCATGTTGCTTTGTGCAGTTACTGTAGAGTACCCCTCACAATATGAGTTGATGATTTGGATAACAATAGGAAACTCACGCTAATTCAAGCTAAGGTTACCAGAAGGAAATATATAAAAGATTCGAGAAAAGCAACCGTATTTTTCATTACTGCAAATGCTCATCTTTGGTCCCTATCACCCCATGTCGTACTCTTGACCTCTTCCTTAGTGAAGACCTGGAAAGGCCCTGATACATTTGTCTTTTGCTTCCCTGAACTTCTATTATGATGTGAAATTCTAATGCCAGAGCCCCCATCAGCACCTCTGCTCAGTGGTTCGAAGTGGGTTGAATTGTAGCCGGCGGCAGGGGGTGATAAATGTAGCGTGAGCTGCCTTTCCCCCAGCAAACTGCAAATTGCCTGAGCAGTACAGCCCACAAAAGGTTCCCATGGAGTGAATTTATCTTGCATTGTCGAGTGGAAAGGGAAAGAGGAGAGACCAGGCATTCTATTTTTGCAAAGTCACATTCGATCTTGTTCAACGTGCAGTCCACACATCTTTTAAAGGGGGTCTCCAATGGAAAAGAGTACCTAGGAATGTAGAACAGATAAAGGGATTTATTTTTAATGCTGTTGGAGTTCACAACTGTGTGAGCATTTCAATTTCAAGTCACTTGCTCCTGAGTAATAATAATGTGTTCTGCTGGAGTGAACATCGTGTCACCCAATGTTTCCGGATGGAGAAGACCAGCCATGGACCAGAGAACAAGGGAAAGCTCTCTTTCCTTGATAACACGTGTTCATTCAGGAGGGGAAGCTATGCTTCTATCAGTGACCCAAGTTCTCCTCTAGCCTCGCTTCTAAGTTGGTGTCCCTTCCAGAGAAAGTCCCATGAATACTTCATGAGTCTGTCAAAGCGGCTGCCATTTTGGAATCCTCCCAAGTGTTGAAACGTAATAAGAACCTTCGTATCTGACAAGCTTCATTATAGCAGGCTTTAGAATGAGGTCTTTGGGGCAACTCTTCCAGATATAGATCTTTCCCTGTCTCCTTGAATAACTGATAATAATAATAATAAATTTCTGTTTGTCTTGCAAAAGCAAGAGTAGTCATAGGACTTCATAAGGTTATTGTAGCCACAGGTCAGAAGATTTGCTATGACCTGACTCTCTCATTTTTGTTCTATGTTTTCAATTACATCTGGGAAAGGAGGGGTTTTTTAGTTTTCCTCACTATCCAGAACGCATCCTCTTCTCTAAAAGGCAGGCCTGAATCCTTTTTCCCTTTTTCCCAGATCCACCCGCTTCATAAGGACTTCCCTGACAACTTCTGCCTGCAAAGATTTTCTTCTGCCAAAGAAAGTCTGGGTATTAGAAATACTCGTTTGGTCTGAACCAGTACACAAAAATACAGAGTTTGGTCTGAACCAAACTCTCTTAGCCTTTGCTATAAACATGTGCTATCCTCCTTGTATTCTTCACAGCATTTGATACATAGTAAGTGATCAAAACAAAAATCCTCTCAGCTGAAACAGTAGTTAATCTCTGGATGGTTAATAGCTTGGGCACAGGAATCACAAAGCTGGGTTCAACCCCAACACGCCTAGTCACTAACATGGGCACATTTAGTGATCCCCTCCATGTTTGTATTTCTTCATTGTAAGGTAGAAACAATGATTAATATCTACCTCCTTGGGGTCAGGCTCAGTGGGAAAGAATCCTACCGCCAGTGCAGGAGACATGTGTTCGATCTGAGTCAGGAAGATAACTTAGAGAAAGAAATGGCAACCCACTCCAGTATTCTTGCCTGAGAAATCCCATGGACAGAGGAGCCTGGCCTGCTACAGACCTTGGAGTTGCAAAGAGTCAGACACAACTTAGTGGCTAAACAACAACAACAGTGGGTCATTGAGAGGATTAAGTGGGAAAGTGCATTTAAAGGATTTAGGACAGCATTCATAAACTTCTGTAACTCTTGGTGTCAACTGCTACTATTATGATTTACAGTGTATTGGCACTCTCCTTGTTGTGCTGTGTCCTCCCCCCCACAGCCCTTTTAACTGGAGATTTCTATGGCACAGCAGTAATTTCACTCTAGGATTTCTCATATCTAGTATTGGATTATGGAAAATAAAGGCAAAAGTTTTCTATTACCATGTTCTGGCACATTCGGTTAGAGGAACATCTCTGGGAAATGTTAGTAAAATGATGACATAATGAAATTCCCCAAGACAAAGTGTTGAGACAAACACCTCATCAGAACAGACGTGATCGAGAACGCCTGAGCAGGGCTTCTGCTTTCTAGCTGTTGCCCCAGCGAACTAAAAAATCCATTACATAGATTATAAGGTTAATGCCTATAGATTCCAGATATGTGTGAAAGAGCTGAGACAACTCGTTGGCCCAGCAAGCTACTCCCAGGCAGAAGCCTTCAGGGGGGTCCTGGGGCAGGCCCCGGACAGGTGCTTTTCCTCTTTGTTTGGGTTAAAACAGACTAGAGTTGAACAATTCCAGGGTTAATCTGAGGATAAGTTCAGTGAGCTCTCGTACCCCAGTTCTCCATTCCAAGGATTGAACCAATCTCAGGGTGTGTAGAACCAGAGTATATACTGTGAAAAAATGTCCATGTATACGTGGGCCTGCACAGTCCGAACCTGAGTCATTCAAGGGCCGACTGCAAACTTTCCACAATTCACTGTGGCATTCTGGGAGACATGGGGGAAATCCACCACCCCATGGTGCTGGCTGACTACCTAGTACTACTTATAGCTGTGTCCATTTATCAATAGATGCCAGTATTTCCCCCCGTTACTGTCGTCTGGGAAGAAAACTCTTTTCACACATCATGGGTTTAGAAAATAATAATCCCCAAAATTCTGTTTGTTTGTTTGTTTAACTTCAGGTCCTAGGTCGTTTCATGAAGGCCATTCAGAGTCCAAGCAGGGCGTTGTGCTGTCCAAACTCAGTAAGGAGGAAGTCTGTTTGTCAGTTACCCAGAACCAGCTAAAACTCTGCTTTTAAAGACCAATTTGTCTGGCAGGGCTGTCTTCACTCTCAAGCACAAGAGATTGTTTTTATTCTGGTTTTTCAGGCCATGAAACCTGACTTGCCATCCCAGAAGACCACTTCTGGCTACCTGCCCCAACACCACCCAGTCTCACTTGCAGGGCCCGCCTCTAGGGAGGTTCCCTCTTAGGCCATGTGATCATTTTTAGTTAAAGGTTTCTAAAGCAATAAACAGTAACTTTAAGATCTTTACAGAAAAAGAACGTTGAACAACAACACAGTATACAGCCCTTTGGGTGTTTTTAAAATCATGCTGAGATAACAGATCATTTGCAACTTTTCAAAATGATATTTCAACCACCTTTATAATTAACAAGGTTAAAAACTAAGAAATGAAGAGTAAAATCCCAACTGAGTTAAAATGTGAGGCTGTTTCATTATTTTAATGGTGTTTGAATTCACTGATTTCCAAACCCCTAAGATTCTGAAAGAGATGGGAATATCAGACCACCTGACCTGCCTCTTGAAAAATCTGTATGCAGGCCAGGAAGCAACAGTTAGAACTGGACATGAAACAACAGACTGGTTCCAAATTGGAAAAGGAGTACGTCAAGGCTGTAGATTGTCACCCTGCTTATTTAACTTATATGCAGAGTACATCATGAGAAACGCTGGACTGGAGGAAACACAAGCTGGAATCAAGATTGCTGGGAGAAATATCAATAACCTCAGATATGCAGATGACACCACCATTATGGCAGAAAGTGAAGAGGAACTAAAAAGCCACTTGATGAAAGTGAAAGTGGAGAGTGAAAAAGTTGGCTTCAAGCTCAACATTCAGAAAACGAAGATCATGGCATCTGGTCCCATCACTTCATGGGAAACAGATGGGGAAACAGTGTCAGACTTTATTTTTTTGGGCTCCAAAATCACTGCAGATGGTGATTGCAGCCATGAAATTAAAAGACACTTACTCCTTGGAAGAAAAGTTATGACCAACCTAAATAGTATATTCAAAAGCAGAGACATTAGTTTGCCGACTAAGGTCCGTCTGGTCAAGGCTATGGTTTTTCCTGTGGTCATGTATGGATGTGAGAGTTGGACTGTGAAGAAGGCTGAGCACTGAAGAATTGATGCTTTTGAACTGTGGTGTTGGAGAAGACTCTTGGGAGTCCCTTGGACTGCAAGGAGATCCAACCAGTCCATTCTGAAGGAGATCAACCCTGGGATTTCTTTCGAAGGAATGATGCTGAAGCTGAAACTCCAGTACTTTGGCCACCTCATGCAGAGTCGACTCATTGGAAAAGACTCTGATGCTGGGAGGGATCGGGGGCAGGAGGAGAAGGGGATGACAGAGGATGAGATGGCTGGATGGCATCACAGACTCGATGGACGTGAGTCTGAGTGAACTCTGGGAGTTGGTGATGGACAGGGAGGCCTGGCGTGCTGCGCTTCATGGGGTCGCAAAGAGTCGGACACGACTGAGCGACTGAACTGAACTGAACTGAAGATGCTTTTCTAAATCAAATCCCTTTTGGTTTTGAGTTATGAATCATTGCTTTCTCTACATATAAAAACGTTCTGTTTGCCAATTTGCAGATGGACTAGCCCTTCTATAATGGCCCTTGCTCTGTACAAAAAAGGCTCCTGTGGCTCAGTCATGCCTTCCATCCTTTTTCTGGTGGCTGAGATGGAATGATAGGGAGACAGACCCTTGCCTCTCTGGAACTTCTTTTTGGAGAGTAATAGGCAGTGAAGCCATCGACTTGTGCCTTCCCTGAGGAGGCAGACTAGAGCGTACCAGACTAGAACCAAGTCCACAGCCATAGTGACAAGAGATATTCCCTAAGCAGCAGAGCTAACCATTGGCAGGGATGAACAAAACGAGACCTAGATGGGGTACGACTTCATGGCAAGTGTGTCTGTGGGACCCATCAGTGTGTAACAAGGGTGCTTGTGGGACCCACCAATGTGTAACCCGCCCATGTGTAACAAAAACTGTTATTTCTCAGCAATGCTCTTCCATGAGCAGACTCATGATCACAGTTGCAGCACGTTCAGTTCAGTTCAGTCGCTCAGTTGTCTCCGACTCTTTGCGACCCCATGAAGCGCAGCACGCCAGGCCTCCCTGTCCATCACCAACTCCCAGAGTTCACTCAGACTCACGTCCATCGAGTCCGTGATGCCATCCACCCATCTCATCCTCGGTCGTCCCCTTCTCCTCCTGCCCCCGATCCCTCCCAGCATCAGAGTCTTTTCCAATGAGTCAACTCTTTGCATGAGGTGGCCAAAGTACTGGAGTTTCAGCTTTAGCATCATTCCTTCCAAAGGAATCCCAGGGTTGATCTCCTTCAGAATGGACTGGTTGGATCTCCTTGCAGTCCAAGGGACTCCCAAGAGTCTTCTCCAACACCACAGTTCAAAAGCATCAATTCTTCGGTGCTCAGCCTTCTTCACAGTCCAACTCTCACATCCATACATGACCACAGGAAAAACCATAGCCTTGACCAGACGGACCTTAGTCGGCAAACTAATGTCTCTGCTTTTGAATACACTATTTAGGTTGGTCATAACTTTTCTTCCAAGAGTAAGTGTCTTTTAATTTCATGGCTGCAATCACCATCTGCAGTGATTTTGGAGCCCAAAAAAATAAAGTCTGACACTGTTTCCCCATCTGTTTCCCATGAAGTGATGGGACCAGATGCCGTGATCTTCGTTTTCTGAATGTTGAGCTTGAAGCCAACTTTTTCACTCTCCACTTTCACTTTCATCAAGTGGCTTTTTAGTTCCTCTTCACTCTCAGCCATAAGGGTGGTGTCATCTGCATATCTGAGGTTATTGATATTTCTCCCAGCAATCTTGATTCCAGCTTGTGTTTCTTCCAGTCCAGCGTTTCTCATGATGTACTCTGCATATAAGTTAAATAAGCAGGGTGACAATCTACAGCCTTGACGTACTCCTTTTCCAATTTGGAACCAGTCTGTTGTTTCATGTCCAGTTCTAACTGTTGCTTCCTGGCCTGCACACAGATTTTTCAAGAGGCAGGTCAGGTGGTCTGATATTCCCATCTCTTTCAGAATTTTCCAGTTTATTGTGATCCACACAGTCAAAGGCTTTGACAGAGTCAATAAAGCAGAAATAGATGTTTTTCTGGAACTCTCTTGCTTTTTCCATGATCCAGCAGATGTTGGCAATTTGATCTCTGGTTCCTCTGCCTTTTCTAAAGCCAGCTTGAACATCAGGGAGTTCATGGTTCACGTATTGCTGAAGCCTGGCTTGGAGAATTTTGAGCATTACTTGACTAGTGTGTGAGATGAGTGCAATTGTGCAGTAGTTTGAGCATTCTTAAATGTTAGACATATGAGGGCACCTGGATTTAATGCTGTAGAAATAGACACAGAGCATAAAACCATATAAAATATTCTTCATCAATGACACAAAAGACAAATCACAAAAAAAAAGGAAAGAAAAATCTGAACAGCTGGTAAATACAGGAAGTCATACTTGACCTCCTTATTAATGAAACAATGCAAAATGAAACCAAAAAAAGTTACTTTATGTCTATTATACTGTAAATATTTGAAAATAACAGAATAATTATTAAAGCACCTACTATGTCCTGGGCCCTATTCTGATCAAAACTCGTAATCCTCAGAATACCTTATGAATCAGATGCTAGTTTCAGTACATTTTACAGATGAGAAAACTGAAGAAAAAAAGATTTTACGTTTCTTAACCATAGCTAGGGCTTCCCTGGTGGTTCAGATGGGAAAGAATCTGCCTGCAATATAGGAGCCCAATGTATCATCTCTGGGTCAGGAAGATTCCCTGGAGAAAGGAATGGCAACCCCCTCCAGTATTCTTCCCTGGGAAATCCCATGGACAGAAGAGCCTGGAGGGCTATAGCCCATGGGGTTGCAAAGAGTCCTACACGACTGAGCAATTAACACCAACAGCCATAGGTGACATAGCAAGAGAGTGTTGGAGCCAGGACTGAATACCAAACACTGGCAGGCATGTGGGGAAACGGGATATTTACATATTGCTAATGGGAAAGGAAGTGGGTGCAGACATTCTAGAATGTAATCTAGAAATGCAGAGTAGAGTTAGGGATGCTTCACCCTATCACCCAGCAATTCCACTCCTAGATGTATACCCCACAGAAACCTTCACACAGGTCCACCGTGAGATACAGGCATATTAGACAGTCATTGCAGCTCTGTTTGTGGGTATTCACAGCTAAGGGAATGGATACATGTCATATACTTAATATAAGTGCATAACAGAATGGTCCATCTTGGTCAGAAATAATGAGCAGGATAGATTTCAAAATATGATTTTAAGCAAGCAAAAGTAAGATTTATAGCACAAAACTGTTTATGTAATCTTTTTAGGATAAACAAACAACACACTTTTAAGGCTGTTGCTTGTAAATAAGCAAATGAAAGTTGGGTCACAATGCCAGGCAAAATTATGACCTCCAGGAAAAGTTTACCCCCTAATTTCCAGATCTACAAATATGTTAATTTACATGGCAAAAGGGACTTTACAGGTGTAAGTAGTTAGTAAGCTTTTGACCTTAAAATAAGGAGATTATCCTGCATGGTTAGGGAGGGTCAATGATCCCTAAGAGCAGAAGGGAAAGCGGAAGAGGAAGTTGGAAAGATTCCAATAGAAAAATTCTAAGTACAAGGAGGATTCAACACACCACTGCTAGCTCTGAAGACCAAGGAGACTAGGAGCCCAGGAGTACAGATGGTTTCTAATTGCAGACAATGACTCCATCAACAGCCAGGAAAGAACGCTATGCACACAACAACCCAAATGAGCTAAGATACAGATCTCGCCTCACCTTGGAGCCCCCAGATAAGAACCAAGACCAACCAATACCTTGATTTCAACCACGTGAAACCCTGAGCAGAGAACCCAGCTGACACTGCTGGATTTTGACCTACAGAAACTGAGATAAGAAGTTTGTGTTAACTTAAAGCTACTAAAAGGGAAAGGTGAAGGGGAAGGGGAATAAATTAAGAGTTTGGGATCAGCATATATGCCCTATATATATACAAAATACAAAATCAACAAGGACCTGCTCTACAGCACAGGGAACTCTATATGGAAAAAGAATCTGATAAAGAAGGCGGGGAAGTATATTTAAAACTGCAACACTGTGCTGTGTGCCTAAAACTGACACAACATTACAAATCAACTCTATGCCAACATCAATTGTTTTTAATTTAAAAATAAGTAAAATAAGCTTGTCTTATTTAAAACCCTATGCATGTGTAACTTGTTCAGGCAGCAATAGGAAACTAATTCACTGAGAATATGTATGAAACCCACAAGAGCTGGAGCCTGTAGAATGAAGGATAGAGACATAAAGAGCAGGGACAGAGCAGCAACAATCAAAAATCAAATGATAGAGGCTTCTATGTGGGCTGATGTTAATACTGTGCCGTGCACACAATTCTGTGAACCTGAGGTCAAAACACCCTCTGCAGAAGAAACACTTGGTAACTCTTTGCTGAGAACATTTCAAGCATAGTCTGTTCTAGGCGAGCTGCAATTCTGCATGCAAGAGGCAAGCTGCACAACAGTGTCTGGACAGGCCTGACCTTCTCAGTCTTTAGGATAGCGGGGTTTGCTTCTATCAGAGGTGGTCTTACCCAACCGTGCTGGGGGAAAGCCAGGCAGGCAGATCTGAGGTCTCAGGCCCATGGAGAGTCTTCCTCACTGACCTCTGCCCATCTTCTCTGGTTCTCCAGTTTCATTCTGGCTCCTTCTTTCTGCACTTCGAATTTCACATCAGCCTACCTCATTAATTCTACTGCCAACTTCGTTCCTATTTCTAGCATTACCCTCAACCACATGCAATGTGAGAAACCCCTTTCTCGGACTTACAAATAGGCAGACAAATCTCTGCGTACAAATAAATGTGGATAATTAGAGTGGGTTTTGAGCAACTTAGAGTCAAAGCCTCTGTGTGTCATGGCTTATAAAATTTAATCTGCCAGAAGCTTCTAGAAAGGTATCAATTACTGTCCCTACAGTGAGAAAAGGACCTGATGTTTCTTGAACCACAGCTTTGCATGAGAGCATATGTGCACACGCACACAAATATATATGCCCAGACCCACCATGGCTATCCAAAAGCCCAAGGAAGGGGAGAATTCTGTTTTGGGTTTCCAGACTCCCCAGGGGAAATCTCCTTCCCTGTCACTCGTAAGATCACTTTCCTCTGTCAGTTCCAGGAAAATACTACAAGCTCTGAGCGTTCAGTTGATTCGTGCCCCGATCCCAGGTGGAGAAAAGCTACCCTGCGCACCCGTCTGATCACATTCGTGACAGTAATTATCCAGGAATCAGACATCGAGTCATTACCAGTGCAAGAATTATAACTGGAAACAGTTAGTGTCCAATAATGAAGTTAATGGGAGGTAATATGACAGGCATTAGACTGACACGGCTCTCTTCATTGTTGAAGAAAGAGGAACAGTCATCAGAGGCTGGCAGTGGACAGGCAGGATTAATCTTGGTCAGACAGTGTTTACGACACATCACCGAGACTCTGTTCTTGTGGTCTCAGGAATGGGCCGAGTTATGATTAGAGGGGTTATATTTCTTGCTGGAAGTCAGTAGGGGTTGTTCAGAGGAGAGCTCCCCACACTTCAGCAATACTGACAGTTTTGCAATTCTCTGACCACAAGATGACCTTACACAAGGCTCTGTTTTTGCCCAAGCTGTTCCCTCTGCCCACATTTCTTTCATCTATAAAATTCCTATACTTCCTTTTATGCCTAACTCAAATATGACTTCCAGAGAACCTTCACTATAAGTCTTCCAGGAGGGCCTAGCCTCCCCCACCTCGATGTGCCCCGGTACCTTACTGGGAGCTGTTGGCCTCCCAGCATTGCATTCCACTGGTGTGTTGATACGTCTCTGTTCCCTGTTGCGCTGAGAATGCCTCAGAGGTGAGAGCTGTGTGTTTCACATCATCAGCACCCAGAAGAGAACCTCTTGGTTCAACAACATCTGATGAAAGAAGAAAGGGAGGAAGGTGGGAAACTGGGATGAAGGGAGGAGAGAAAGGAAGGAGGGAGGGAGGGACAGTAGGAGAAGATGTGAGAGAGGAAAGAACCAGCTTTCTAATTCAAACTCTGCAACGTAACAGACAGCAAACCGTATAATCCACCCAGCCCTAAATTCTTCACAGTCCAGATGAGGGGATCTTCCTTACTGCTCTGACTTCCTGGCTGGGAGGTAGATAAAGGAGATAAAGTGGGTATAAGACAGCACTTTGGACTCAGATGAAAGCATTATAAGTACAAAGGATTTTTATCTCCACGTTGCCCTGGATAGACAGCACATCCTTTTGGTCTTGGATAAAAATATCCTTCGGTGTGATTCCACACCTCCCTGTGTGCACCGGTGTACATGCATTGATGGTGCTGAGAACAAACAAATCCAGTTTGACTCAGCAGAAAGAGCCAGAGCTGTGTGAGTAACCAATGATACGCTGGTGCCTGCAGAGTTTTCTTTCCCTTTAGCTTCATTCACTGTGGTTGGCACAAAGTGAATATCTTTAAGGAAAATCTTCGAATTAATGGTTAAAAAAAAAAAAAACACTTTTGCTAAGACAGAGAAGAAGAGAAGAATAATGAAGGGTAGTCATGCTTCCCCTTCACTGGTGCTGCTCTTGGAGGGATGCGCATCACCACTACCGCCACGAAATAAAGCCTCACTTTCCGGACCATCCATGTGCCCTGGGCATTGAGGCCAAAGAGTTCCCCTGGAAGGAGCCTGGAGAAAGGAGCCTCCAACGAGGGGGCCTGAAGTGGAGGAATCAGGGATGGAGAGCTTCCTGCCCTCTGGACCCCACCCCTTCCCCTCTTCTAACTGCCAGGCCAGAGAGAGGATGAAAAGAGATATACGCTGAACTGGCAGAGCTAAGACTGCACCACAGCACGGAATTCGAAAAGGAGAGACTGAGGTCCTTCTTGAACATCAGTGGAGCTTATACATTAGAGTCTTTAGGGGGAAAAAAGGATCAAGAGGATGTGCGTGTGTGCATGTATGACACATGCATACATATATATATACAGAGAGAGAGAGAGAGAGAGACTTTAAGGAATTGGTTTCCACAACTATGGAGGCTGAGACACCCCAGTATCTCCAGTTAGCGAGCTGGACACCTAGAATAGCAGGTGTAGGATGACAGTGTGGTTCCAGTCTAGATCTGAAGTCCTAAGAACCAGGGGAGCTCATGGTATAAACTCCAGTTCAAAACCCAGCTAGCTCAAGACCCAGGAAGAGCCGGTGTTTCTGTTTGAGTCTGAAAGCTAAAAAGACTAATGTCCCAGCTCCTCATTCAGGAGAAATTCCCTCCTATTCAGTCTTCTTGTTCTACGCAGGTGTTCAGCTGAGAGGAGGAAGCCCACCCAACCTTAGGGAAGGCAAACTGCTTTATTAAGTCTACCAACTCAAATGTGAATTTCATCCATAAACACCCTCACAGACACCCACAATAAACACCAAATGTCTGCACAGCCCATGGTCCAATCAACTTGACGAACACAATTAACATTGCAGATTACAGCTCTCTCCTTCTAGCCCCCCTACTATGGGGTATCCCATGGGTGGGCATCCCAAGACCCAGAGGTGTAGAACTTTCCTAGGTACAGTGCTCATGGCGTCTCCTCTAGAACGTCAGTAAGGTTCAAGCCTGCTAAATCACTGCTGCTAAGTCACTTCAGTCATGTCCGACTCTGCGACCCCATAGACGGCAGCCCGCCAGGCTCCCCCATCCCTGGGATTCTCCAGGCAAGAACACTGGAGTGGGCTGCCATTTCCTTCTCCAATGCATGAAAGTGAAAAGTGAAAGGGAAGTCGCTCAGTCGTGTCCAACCCTTAGCATGGACTGCAGCCTACCGGGCTCCTCCACCCATGGGATTTTCCAGGCAAGAGTACTGGAGTGGGGTGCCATTGCCTTCTCCGAGGTTCAAGCCTACACTCAGCAAAGCCTTGCTGATGCCGCAGTGCTATACAGATGCTCTCTTCAATGAGCATGCCCTTTGAAAGTAGGGGCCGTGTCTCTTTCATCTTTATATTGTCCCATTTCTCTTTATGTCTCAGAGCACCCAGAAAGAGGCTGACACACAAGAGGCGCTGTTTTTACACCTAACGCTCACTTCTGCTTTTCATGACCCCGGCACTGCAACCAGGTTACCCAGGGCTATTTCTTGGGCACTCCTCCTACTTTTATACGTCTTTGCTTTTCCCCCAGTTGGTCCCTGGGCCTGGAATGTCCTCCTCAGTTCTTTTCTTTCAAAGACCAGCCAAAATGCCACCTGCTGATTATGTGCGTGTGTGTGTGTGTGCTCAATTGCTCAGTCGTGTCTTACTCTGCAACCCCCTGGACAGGAGCCCACCAGGCTCCTCAGTCCACGGCATTTTCCAGGCAAGAATACCGAAGCAGGTTGCCATTTGCTAGTCCAGGGGATCTTCCTGACCCAGGGATTGAAACGCTGTCGCCTTCATTTCCTGAGTTTGCAGGCAGATTCTTTACCACTGAGCCACCTGGAAAGCCCACCTGGTAGCTATGTGAAGTTGTGAAGTTGCTCAGTCGGGTCCGACTCCTTGAGACCCCGTGGACTGCAGCCTACCATGCTCCTCCATCCATGGGATTTTCCAGGCAAAGTGGGTTGCCATTTCCTTCTCCAGAGGATCTTCCCGACCCAGGGAGTGAACCCAGGTCTCCCGCATTGTAGGCAGATGCTTTACCATCTGAGTGGATTTCCCTGGTAGCTATAATGCCATCTATTTAAGTTCATCCGTGAGCCACCAGCCCGGCGGTGGTGATAGTTAATTTTAGGTGTCAGCTTGACTGAGCAAAGGGATGCCTGGAGAGTGGGTGAAACATTATTTCTGGGTGTGACCCTGAAGGTGTTTCCAGATGAGATTAGCATTTGAATCAGTAGACTGAATGAAAATTGATCTCACCAGCGTGGGTGAGAATCATCCAATTTGTCGAGGACAAAATGGAGCAAAAAAGCAGAGAAACGATGAATACTCTCTGCTTGGGCCGGAACAGCCATCTTTTCCTGCCACTGGACATCGGAGTTCCTGGTCCTCGGGGCCTTTAGACTCAGACTGAGACTTCCACCGTGGACCCTCCTGCTCAGGCCTTCAGTCTTCGACTGGAACTACACCCCTGGCTCTTCTGGGCCTCTAGCTTGCAGACAGCAGATGGTGGAACGTCTCAGCTTCCCTGATCATGTGATCCAGTCCCTCACACTACCTCTTACAACATAGCTGTCTATGTACATCCTCTTGGTTCTGTCTCTTGAGCACCCTGACTAAGACAGTGGTACCATGAGATGCCATCAGACTATAGTGGCAGCTTCAGCACTGAGGATTAGGGGCGCCCTGGATGAGGTTCAGTCTCTCACACCGGGCTGTGTGAGCTGGCCTGCAACCCTGAAGACTTTGTATTCCTCTCTGCCTCAGTAGTCTATTAGTCTTAGGTATACAAATGTTGGAGAAGACTCTTGAGAGTCCCTTGGACTTCAAGGAGATCCAACCAATCCATCCTAAAGGAAATCAGTCTTGAGTATTCATTGGAAGGATGGATGTTGAAGCTGAAGCTCCAATACTTTGGCCACCTGGTACGAAGAACTGACTCATTTGAAAAGACCCTGATGGTGGGAAAGATTGAAGGCAGGAGGAGAAGGGGACGACAGCGGATGAGATGGTTGGATGGCCTCACCGGCTCCATGGACATGAGTTTGAGTAAACTCCAGGAGTTGGTGATGAACAGGGAGGCCTGCCGTGCTGCAGTCCATGGGGTCATAAAGAGTTGAACACGACTGAGCAACTGAACTGAACTGATACAAATGTCCTTCTATTCTCCCTGGGTTCCAAGTATACAAATACTCCAGGACCTAGAGCCTCCCCTTGAACGCCAGCTTCAACCAATCTGTGGGGATATAGACCAGGCAAGGCTGGGGGCAGAGCGGGAAGCAGAAACCTATTCCCTTGACACCAACATAAAGCCTCTAAAAGCAGAAAACAAAAGCAAATACACCCTGTTTTTCATCAATTTCAACTCTAGACAAGGGATTCTTAAATTATGTCACTGTGAGCGTCAGAAAACTGATTAGGTCAAGGCCAGTGATGGGCCCTACGTCTTCAAATTTCACAGGGCTAGGACAGTTCTACAAAGCAGTGGCATGGACCGGGTCCAGCCCTGGCAATAGACACTCGTTAAGTGCGTGGGTGAATAGATGATGATGTTAACTTTCCAGAGGCCTAGAGACTCTAGGGCATAGGTGTATGAGCTATGGCAGTGGAAGCGCCTAGTTTTGGAACAGTGTTAATGGCCCTAATGTGAATAGTATCTTGTTCAGTCCTCATCTCTGCAAAATTGCAAAAGATAACCTTAAGTAACTGGCTTTCATACCAAACCATTTACCAACATGACTTTATTAGCAGCCACAGATGTGATTCTAGGCAATAGCTTCCTCCTTGAGGGTGACTGGTACTTGTGACCCCAGCTCTGACTATGCTGCCTGCTCAGGCCGTTGAATAGGAAATTGGAACTGGCTTGAGATAGCTCGTTGGCAATGACTCGAGTATTAATTGTAAGTAATTTGGAAAATGTCTTGGTGACTGTGCATGCATTGAGTGGAACCAATTAAACTGGGGAAACCAGGCGCTTATGAGGCCAGGCTACTGCTTTGCAGAGGGCTCAAGTGAGAAAGGACCTGGGATCTGCACAGCCAGTACCTGCATGAGCAGGCAATGTCCTCTCCCTGAGGCTGCCTGGAGCTGAGCTAGTAACACTAAGCAGAATGGAATGAAGCATGGAACAGAGACTGAGAGAAGAAGAAAGCCTCCATCATTTTTGCAAAATTAAGCACACTTCTAAGAGTATTAAGGCTATTGCTAACTATCATCTGACATTAATATACAGAGGCTGATAATGGGAAAGGGTTGATGATCTCTTAGACTAAATCAGCACATACTTAAGCAAGACACTTAAAGTAAAGGCAATTAGCAAATCAGGTCAAAAGCAGAGGTCTCCAGTCTAAGCCATGCCGGAATTTTTCAGCCTAGTTTAGGATCTACTAGGTTCCCTAGTGGAGAAAGCAGGTGTTCAGTAGGGAAACTTTCCTTCAATGCTATTACCAATATAGTAATCTTACTGTGTTCACTCTTGACCTCCCCAAACCTCCAAACCTCTAAGAAACTAAATTTTAACTGAATTCCTACTTCCTATACATTTTATGTCATGTTTTTGGTATACATAAACTTGCATCATGTTTTGACATCTGTTTTATCTCTGTAGCCCATATGTCTTCGGTTTTCTTTTCTAGTTGCCTTTCTAGTTTTTGTTTCCCATAACAAGGACCTGCAAACGTTTTCTCAAACAGGCCAGTTAGTAAATATTTTAGACTTGACAGATCATATGATTTCTGTGGCAGCTACTCAGCTCTGCCGTCATAGCACAAAGGTAGCCATAGAAAATACATCAACAGATAAACATGGCTGGGTTTCCGTTAATCTTCCTTTATAAAAAGAGGTGGGTGCAGACTTGGCTTGTAGGCGGTAGTATGCCAATCTCTGTCCTGTGGGAACCGAATGAGAAAGAAGATTCCCCTGACAGTTAAGCCTGTACGACCGCTGTGGATTTTCACATGAAGGAACCCATTCCCTGCCACGATGAGAATTCAAGCAGAGATAGACAGCCACTCCAACTTTAACCCTAAAGACAAAGCTGGCCCAGAGCAGTTCTGTTACAACTGAAGTCCGCTCAAATCACTTTCGTGCTCAGAACCGCAACTCGCTTAGAGGAAAAGGTAAGAAGGGTCAACACCATCCATACCCTCCCATCAACTCTGATGTCATTTCCTTCCAGCCATTAGCCTCTAATTCTTCCACGAAGCAGGAAGACTTCTGCTTGGGATCTTCGCACCTGTAGTCCCCTCTGTTTGGAACGTTCTTTATCCAAAAATGTACATGGCTCACATGCTCACTTCCTTCAGATCTTTACTCACAAGCCACCTCTCAGTAAAGTCTCCACCGGCATGTTACCTGGGATCTCATACCCCCTCTTCTGCTTAGCGCTTACCACTCCCAAGCATTACATATACAAGCACTTACCTGATATCTATTGCTGAGTCCTACACACTCTAAAGCATAGGCTTCTCAAGGGCAGTTAGCTTTGCTTACTGGGTGAGCAAATGCATCCCCATGGCCCAGAATACTGTTCATAGCATAATCAATAACTATTTGTTAAATGAATGCATCCGAGCTCATAACCCTAAGAAGTTCCTCATTAAACAGAGGCATTCTCAATTAAATGGGGCTTCTCTTTTGTCCAAGTATATATCTCTTTACTCACTTTCCACCACCCTCAGCATCTACCTGCCTGGGAAAGATTAGAAATTGCCGTAGAATGAATGTAAAGGGAAAACACTGAGGCGATATCAACTTTGAAAGGCAAAATGTAGATTGCTGGGGCTCTACAAAAGCTGGCAAGCCAAGTCATTGTCGTGAGGAAGGAGGGTCCATGACATCTCTGTATCCGCCCAGCACACTGGAGGGTCTCAATCAATAGAGGCGTTTTCCCTAGGTGTGGGGGCCTGTTCTGGGAAGGAGAAGCAGTGGCAGATGAGGAGGAAGAAAAGTCCCAGGCCCCTCCCCGGGGGCCTCCTGGGGACGGTGGGAAGGGAGGGGTGGGGCACGGAGAACCGCACCCACACCTCACAACCACTCTCTGAAGAGCCATTCACCCTGATTCTTTTGGGGACTGTTGGAAGAATCTCACTAACAGGCAGCCTCCCACCAATCTGGGCCTTTTTGTTGTCTTTCGTCGTGTTCAACTCTTTGTGACCGTTTAGACAGAAGCCCTCCAGGCTCCTCTGTCCATGGGATTTCCCAGGCAAGAATGCTGGACTGGGTTGCTATTTCCTTCTCCAGGGGGTCTTCTAGACCCATGGGTCGAACTCAAATCTCCTGCATTGGCGAGCGTATTCTTTATCCCTGAGCCACCACGGAAGTCCAGCTCAGGCCTGAGTAGAGATAATTCCTGGAGTGTGGTCAGGCAGAGGGCAACCTTGATGATTAGGTCGACCGAACCTGTGCATGTTCCTGGGTGGTACGGCTGCTGGGTTGAGAGTCACTGGGTCCGCCAGGGTATTACAACATGACCCCACAGTGGGCCTTGGCTGTGAACCTTCTGTCCAGCAGGCCAGCTAGAGACACAGCACGGAGCTCAGTGGCACCACGTTGGTGGGAGCTCCATTGGAAGTGGCGGCTAGGCCACGACAAATGACTCCCCAGGGGCATTGGCCACCCACTTCGGCGTTGGAAGCAGATGAGGGACGCTAACCCGGTGACTCGGCAGACAGAGGGGCCGGTAGTCAGCAGTGGCAGGAGGAACTCGCAGGAGGGCTGGGGAACCATTCCTGCCTGCTGTGGACCTTGGTTAGATCCCGTCAGTCTTGTTTCTGCTTCTTGAGCACATGGGAAAAGTAGTGTTCCCTAGCCTCCCTTGCAGTTAGGCTGAAACACTGTGACGAGGTTCTGGTAAATGGAATGTGCACGGTATCAATGTCTACCATGCAGAATTCCTTTATATATTCTCTTCCCCAGAAAAGCACTGCAATCATTGAGAAATTGAGAGAGAAATTGACAGAGAGAGAGAGATGTCTTGAAGATAAAAATAGACGAAAGGAACCTGGATTCTTAGGTCATCACTTAGAAAAAAGCCACACTCCCTACATGCACCATGACATGGAAGAGAAATAACCCTTTTTTCATGTTATGCCACTGAGATTTTAGATGGTTGTTTGTTATAGAAGTTAGCATTATTTATCCTGACTAATACATATACCCAATGCGAAACCACACACCCCTTCCTGTATGGCGAAAGGCCAAAGAAAGAGGTTGCATGAGATATCACACTTTTTTTTTCCCCCTAGAGAGAGACAGAACATTACCTCAAGGCATTATTAAACTTTTTAACTTTTAAAATCGACTAAGGTTATATTAGACTGGACATTGCATTAATTTATTTTCCTACTAAGTGGACACTCAAGAGAAAGACCAAGTTAATTACAGACAAAAGTAAAATTTCAGACTTTATTCTTTTGCACATTTGCATTAGGATGGAAGTTAAATTTGCGATCCCATTACAAACAATTTGGGAGAAAGGTTTGAACAATAATTCTAAGATTCTAATTCTAGCTTCTGCAATTCCAGTAAGTGAAAGTAAGATTTGGGGACAAGGACCTCAGAGGAAGAAGTGCATAAAGGCTTTTCACAACGAGGGCTTGCAGTTCAGTCAACACGTCTTGACTTTTTCTCAGCCTCCTATGAACCTGTGACCTTGAGAAAGTCACTTAATGAATTTGAGCCCCATTTTCCTCACCTTAAATGGGGGGATACCACCTTTGCTGCAACAACTAGGTCTTATGTGGTCTACAGATCCCTTACCCCAGTGCCTGACACTGCATACTTGCTGTGTTGATGATTAGCAGTAAACTCAACAAAGAGGGAAGTCTGAGAGAATTCATGAAGTATGGAGTTGAAAGGAAACTTCTATCCTGTCGTCTCTACCTCTTGAAAGGATGTTGCGTTTTTCAACACTTGAGAAGAAAATTCTCTCCTCTCTAGACTACCTGCCTTTTTCTGACTGTCTCTCTGTCTCTATCTTCCTTTCTCTCACACAGAAATATACACTTGCTCCCCTTATAACAGTTTTATTTGGATTCAAATGTGCAATTGAAATATTCTGCACAAATAACTGGTCCAAAGTTTGGAATGCCACAAAGTCGCAATTAGACATGCTGCCTCTTTCCAAACAGGCATTTGGGACAGTTCGCGATACCCCAGGGGGATTCCCTCTTCAACAGAAAACAGGTCTATTTCCCCCGAGGAGGAATGTGACCCCACCTCACCTCTGAAGAGACTGCTGTCACTAAAGACTTATATGCAGAGCCTGGATGACCACCCATGTAGGATGTTGGGAGAGAGAAAATCACGCATTTTTTTCTGACTGTCTTTGATCTGCCCAGCTGTGAGAATTACCTCTTGCTTCCTGCAGACCCAGCACTACTAGTCTCTGAAATAGAGAGCCACTCTGGAATTCTGTAGGCGCCTGCCGGGGTCCAGCCCCGGTGGATCCAGGGTGATTCGAAGGTGGGGACGGAATCGGCGTCCTGGAAAATGCTTATTTAATTACAGATATAGAGGGAGATTAGAAACAGATAGTGTAGTAGGAGAATTAGTGGAGAAAAGAGGCTGAGTAACTGGTTTAAGTGGAATACTAATCACCACGTACGTAGGCCACAGGCGTCTTTCCATTCTCCCGAAGGAGAGGAGGCACTGAGGCCTCCCCGGTCCGATCTCAGAAGCCCAGGCAGAATTAGCAGGCTTGGTGAGTACCCACATTTCAGATGGAAATTCAGCCAGGAAAGCGGGGAGCAAGAAAGAAACGACACGGGGGAATCAGTCTTTCCAGAAACTGATCCGATTTCTTTATTTTTCAGGTTTGTTTATATACCTTTTTGTTATACATAGGGATGAATACAGAGTCACGCGGGGGTCAGCAGACCTGACCCTTGTCACAATCAGGTGCTTCATATAAAATTATACAACGGTCTTATGAGTTTCATCATCTTCTGGCCATGAGGTCTGCTGACATTTTATGGCCCTTTCTGATACCGGTCAGTTAACCAGAAAACTTATTTTTCCAGGGGTGATTTTTTCTTAAATCAGGCGCCACCCTCCAAATAAAGTTGCATTCCTATAGGGTGAGGGTGTAGTGAGTTACAATCAAGAAAGGAATTTATTTAACCTAAGGTTTAACATGATTAATCTTAAAGGTTAATACTTATTTCTCCTATATGCTAGTTATATTCATTATAAGGACAGGAATATGGAGATTTAGCAGCAAGCATTGGCTCAACAAATGTAAACCCTTCACCAATGTTCCCCTTAAGATCTATTTAGTCTTAAGATAGTGATTAAGTTACATTTTTGCATAGCAAGGACACAGTGATTTATAGTGATTTATAACAAAGTACAGTGATCTATAACAAAAGAGAAAATTCATTAACTCAAAAAGTCTAGTATTGCTAACATCAAAAAACTATATTTCCTTTTCTATATTCCAAATACATTGATTAATATATTCCCAGGTGCCTAAGGATATGGAGGCCTGATGGCAATTATTGATTCATCAATGAAAAAAGACCTATGCTAATACTCCAAACTCTCTGTGCTGTTTATGGTTGAGAGGTTGTCACACAAGCTAGTCTGTCAGCAGAGAGGTTTGACCTGAGACACCCTTGTCACACCCAGGGCAGGAAATTAGCAGTAATTATTGGCATGACAAATGAAGAAAAAACCCTTCACCAATATAATTCCTAATCAACCCACTAATACTATACTAATGATCTTCTAACTTCTCAAAAAAGTCTGTATTTAGAAAGTTTTAAAACATCCCGTGCCTCTCACCGTTGGGAGGCTGTAAACAATCACATGCGGCCAGATGAACCTGATCAGGCAGGCCAGAGAACCTTCAGAGTTTGTAAGCAGAAATACTCTTGTCACGCCCAGGAATTTTTATGAACTTGGAGCTGCAAGTTAACTCCTTCTCCGAGAGAAATGGTTATGGAGGAGAGCTCCCCGTAAAGTACTCTGATTTGGGGGTAGATGCTCGGGAACAGGGGGTTTCCTGAGGCTTGATCACGCCTTTGCGTATGCCAAGCTTCCTTCCTCATGACCTTTGCTATGGGCGGAGTTCCTCACGCTGGCTCCCAACAGGCGCCCACTCCTTATGTAAATGGTGTCCGCTGTGTCTGTGTAGACTTTGTTGCCAGGGACCCTTGGGCACTGGGCTGTAGCCTTCAGACTGCCCCTACTAGGTGCAAACACCACCAAAGTGCCCTTGTCACTGTTTCTTTATGTCATTTCCAACTCCCGCTCGAAGCTCAGTTCTTAGCCCAGTTTCCCAAAAGTTCTGACCCCTTAGTTTAGCAGTTTCCCTAGAGACAGACTTAAATTTTCAGCCCCAACATAAACTTGGATAGATGTTGAAAACAATGTAAATATCTCAAATACAAAAAAAATATTGCCTAAGGCCATTGTACCATTGCATATCCCCGTGTTTGGAGTTTAATCCAGCCTAGATCCACCCAGAGTTCTGATTCTTCTACCTCCTGGCCTGTGGTCTCTGCTCAGGTCCTTTCCTGACAAGACCAACAGCGTGCTCCTCCACTGCGAGGAGAGGGCTGTTGAGCGGCTGAACATGCAAGATATCGTGCAAACACTTTCATCAATGAGTTGGGGCTTCTCAGTCTTTTTGAGTGTATTAAATTAACATCCACAAGATAGTGCTTGAGTATTTTGCTGATTAAAAAATACAGAGTGACAAGAAGTTACTATGACTTTTATTATGTCTTTAAATGATTTTTACTTTATTAATCCCAATAGCATTGGACTTCCCTGGTGGCCCAGACGGTAAAGAATCTGTCTGCAGTGTAGGAGATCTGAGTTTGATCCCTGGGTTGGGAAGATCCCCTGGAGAAGGTCCACGAGCTATGGTCCACTGTAACATTCTTGCCTGGGAAATCCCATGGACAGAGGAGCCTGGTGGGCTGCAGTCTATAGGGTCACAAAAGAGTTGAACGTGACTTAGCAACTAAACGTCAACAAATAAACAATTCTTAGCATATTGAATCTAGATTAATCTTTGCCTCCACCATGTAGCCATAGCTCACAGGTAGATTCTTTACTCCTAAGGTGGGCTTCCCTGGTGGCTCAGATGGTGAAGAATCCGCCTGTAATGTTGGAGACCTGGGTTTGATCCCTAGGTTGGGAAGATACCCTGGAGTGGGTGATGGCAACCCACTCCAGTATTCTTGCCTGGAGAATTCCCATGGACAAAAGAGCCTGGCGAGCTATGGTCCATTAGGGTTCCAAAGAGTCAGACACAGCTGAGTGACTAAGCACAGCACAGCAAGGCGGGGAATCAGATGCATGGTGATCTTCAAATCTTTTTGCCACCATCTTACATTTGACATCTGACAATTCCCTGCATATTCCCAGGTGGTACAGTTTCCTCCTCACCAATTCACTTTGCCCTTTTCTCTCTCTTCCCTTGGGAAACCATGTAAAAATGCCAGCAAGTGTGGCATTAAGGCAGAGATCACCTAAATTATAGTAATTTAATCTATAGAAAATAACAGATTTATTATTTACAAGTATTGGCATTTTCATTATGATTTCAAAGGAATTATATACTTCTCAAGTGATTGAAGCACACCAGGATACCATGACAATAGGCCAGAAACCACTGGATGGATAGTTTTTATACTAGTTTAAAGACAGCATAAAAGATAAAGATCAGGTGTTCTTTTTGCCAGGCAGTTTATGTACATTGTTCAAGTTAATCATTTTCGTAAGGAGCTTCTCCCAGAAAGGAAATTGGGACAGAGGAATGCTAAATATCCAGCTTCAAACTTTAGTGTTTGTAAGTGGTTTCAAACTCAGTTTTGTTACCAAAACCCTTGCAGCCCACCATGTTTCTTGATTATCTGTTTTTCTACAGCAGTCCTAAAGGAAATGGTATTTTGACCACTGCTAAATTACTTAATTTTTGCCACTGCTCTGATTATCAAAAGAGAAGGCTCAGGGAGGTCAGCTATAAAGATTTTGCCACTGGTGAGAGTTTTTCAGAAACAGATTTGGGTTCCAACCGGGCCACTCAGGAGGTCCATGTGTTTCTCTGCTTGTTTATTTCAATAACTTCAATGCAGTAGATGTGCCGATTAAGGTCTTAGACTCTCGAGTCAGACTGCCTGAATTCAAGTCCTGACAGTACCTCAAATTAACCGAGAAGACCTTGGCATGCCTGTGTGCTCAGTCGCTCAGGTGTGTCCGAATCTTTGAAATCCTTTGGACTGTAGCCTGCCCAGCTCCTCTGTCCATGGAATTTTTCAAGCAAGAATACTAGAGTGGGTGTTCATGTCCTCCTCCAGGGGATCTTCTCCACCCAGAGATCCAACTCTGGTCTCCTGCATTGCAGGCAGATTCTTTATTGTCTGAGCTACCTGGGAAGCCCTTATACCGGATAACATGTGGCCCAGATTACAAACGGGGACCCATCAAATGCTGTGCACAGGGCTGGCTGTTCAGTAGGCACGAATGACTCCACCTCAAGTAACTTATAGGCTCATAAGGGAGATACGACACACCAATGAATATTCCATTTTTTATTGGTTTAACATTTGGCATGATGAATATGAGAAGGATTACGCCAGATGGAAAAGCAATTTAAGCAAAGACAGTGAATAAAAGAAAGAAAAGATTGGGTTACGTTTGGGTGGACAGTGAATCTCTTCACAAAGTTGTCAGCATTTCTAAAGTTCTGGTAGAAATTCAAGTGGGAAGGCAGAAGTAAGGAAAGTTCGGTTTCGCACTAAATTACAGAACGTAGCACACAGACAGGCCCTCCGATTTGCTGACTCTGTCAATCAATCACACATCCAATAACAATCAATCACACATCCAATAACAATCAATCACACATCCAATAACTGTAGGTCCCTCGAATCAGAAGCTCCAGGCCCCTGTCATTTCTCCACGAGCATCATTCAGGTTACACCAGGAATCACCAGGAATCAGGGTTTCCAACCATGAAGAGGTTGGCCCATCAGCCATTCACAGCAGTTAGAACTCAGCTGTGTTCATTTCCTAAGGCTGCTGTAACAAAGTACCACAAACGGGGTGGCCTAGAACAACGTTAAAGTCTTCCTTCACAGCCCTCGAGGACGGATGCTGGAGATCAAGGGGTCACCAGGGGCCGCCCCACCCCCCGCCGCCGCCGCCAAAGGCTCTAAAGAAGAATCCATCCTTGTCCCTTCCATCTCCCAGTGGCTCCCGGCAGCGTCTCTCCAATCTCTGCCTATGTCCTCACACAGCAATCTTCCTTCCGTCTCAGTGCCTGCTGCTCTTCTTGTGAGGACACCAGCCGCTGGATTTAGAGGCTACCCCCAATCCAAGATGATTTCATCCACAAAGACCCTATTTGCCAATCAGGTGAGATTCTAAGGTCCCAGGTAGACATGAAGATTTAGAGGACACCATCCAACCCACGACAGCAGCCACGAGGCTAAACACGAAAGAGCCACACGTCAGAGGTCGTCTCTGCGACCAGGTCCTTGATGCCAGGCGTAGCCGCTGACAGCCCGCAGGATCCTCTCACCCCGGGCTCCGTTCTGCCAGCTTCGCCGTCTCTCGCCGGGGGTCAGATGGTTGCATTCCAAAGGTCGCACGTGGAAAGGAAAATAAAATTTATTTTGAACAGATGCTCCACCGAGCAGCAGTCTGAGGCGACAGCTTGCACTTCCCGTCTTCCCAAAGGGCCGTCCTCCACTTGCAGTAAAATACTCCAAGGGAGCTGCGAGCTAGGGAACTGTGACCTCCCATTAGATGCTCTGGCAGGGAAACGTGACACGTGGCAATGAGGAGCAGGGGACGGAGGGGAGCGTGCCTCGGGGGCGCCAGGCTCGTCTCATCAGCCGGATGACACAGGCAGAAGCACGGAGGAAATGAATCTTTTCCACTGGTGCCTGAGCAATGGTGTTGACCGAGGAGCAGGTGGGCTGCTGGCTCAGGAGAGAGCTGGTTCTTCGATCGATAACACACACTTAGGCAGTTCGTTTTTTCAAGTGTTAAAACAGGACGTTTTAAATCTCTTTCTGGATAAGACTCCCCTGAACACAAAGGCCAACTGTTGTCCGTATTCACCTGGGCATTCAGGAGAGCACAGGTTCTACAGGGTTTTTCAATATCCAGAGGGGTGTCTCATCCTCAAAAGGCTAAGCATTTAAAATTTCTCAAGAGAGCTTCTGCTCCAGATATAACATTAATGATTAGGGAGGAGAGGTTGAATTAACTCTTCACTTTTGACTGATTTAAATTTAAGGCCAGACATCAAAGAACTGAAGTCCCCTCTTCTGCTTCATGGCAGATTTTTGGGGGGAGAACCCTGATGTTAACGATTGAGATCCGAATGGGCAAGTTAAGTTGTTTACTCCCTAGAGCGCCTGACATTCTATGAAACAGAGAGTTCACGGAGCAGACAACTGACATTTTTGGTCTGTCTGGTCAGCGTTTACTGGAACCTTTGTAGGCTGCTGCAAGGGAGGCTGGGAATGTCAATCTGTTTGCTATGGAATTCCATGTCTTGATCTTTATCTAACAAGAATTAATAAAACGCTGGTTAATTCTATGTATTGTTTCCATCGTCTAAGAGAAAAATTGTCCTGACTGGGTATGCTCAGGTAGAAAAACGGCAAACTTAACTGAAGACAAAGTCATTTGACTTGTTTTTGTTTGAGCTTTTACATTATCTTTAAAGAAAAACAAAACCAAGATACCCCTCCACTGCAACAGAGTGAAGAATAGGAAACAGCAAAGCATAAAATGTTTACCATCCGGCCCCTCACAGCGAAAGCTTGCAACTCATAGCTGATAGTATAACAAAATGAAGCTTGACTCCCCAACCACAGTTTCAAAAACTGAGCTAGTGTAGGTTAGGGATTGAATCATAGATTAATCATAGTGGAAGTGACTGAGTTTGAATCCTGGCTTCACCACCTACTAGCTAGTCACCCTGAGCCTCAGTCTCTTTATCTGCAGAATGGGGGTAATGAAAATATGCCCTCGGGTACATTGTTGTGAGGATGATACACCATTCACCCTTTTAAGGTTCTGAATAGACCAGCACATAATAGAACTGGCTCTCAATAAATGCCAATAATGTTTCAAATTCATTTCATAAAAGCACTTTCAGGCAGGAAGGAAAATCAGAACTAATATATCCTGAACAGGGAACACTGCTCAGCGTTTACACCCTTTTAGTGAACAGCACACTGAAAGTAACTTACATCTTAGGAAGACGTCAAAATACTATCTAACCCATCTCTGAGTCTTGAAGTTCCTACAAATCCATTTTATTGATGAGAAAACTGACCTCAGGGAAGTTCATTAACTCACCCAAAGTCACAGCCTCCTGTTTCCCACATCAGAATGCCTGTTGTAACAGGATGAAATTATGTCTTCTCTACTCACGTAAGATGTGTTCATTCATTCATAAATATATATTTTATTGGCACATGCGGAAGAAAGTGGGGGCAAGCTGGGGGAGGGACCTTCCTCCAATGAATGGGGCTGAAGGAGGCTGATAAACAAATAAGTGCAAAACGCAAAGTGTTACAGATGCTAACACAGAAGGGCACGTAGGAAAGGCGGAGACCGGACTCTAGACTGAGGAGGAACTCTCCATGCAGAGAGAATGGCAGGAGCCAATCCAAGGATCTAAAAGAACCCAGCACATTCAGAGAACGTCAAAGCGTTTACTCAAGGTGAGGGGGCCACGGTGAGGATAAGTAAGGACTAGAGTGTCAAAGGTCACAGACGGCATACAGATAAGTTTGCACCTCATTCCGTAGCAGCGATTTCTGGAGTTTTAAGCAAGGAAACAACATGGTTTGCCCTTCAGAAAAATCACCATGGAAGCAGCCGGGCGTGTGATGGATGGAGGAGAAAGACAGAGGTAGGGAGACCAACAGGGGTCTGTTGCAGACGACCAGATAAGGGAAAATGGCAGCCCGAACTGGGGCAAGAACTGCTTCAAATGTCAGGAGAGGAGAGAGAGAGAAATAAGTGAGACTGCGGATGGGGTCTCCAGAAGTCCGCTTCTATTTAGATAGTGACACTGTAAAGAAGAAAGGGGAGAAGGTGAGTCCCAGATTTTGAACTGAAAGAGCAGATAGTGGAGGGATTTACTCAAAGGGAAATAAAAAGGAACAAGGCAGTTTAAGAGGAAAGACCATTTGGTTGGTTTGGGATACAATGGATTTGAGGGACGCGTGAGGCATCAGGGTGTTACGTCTAGTGCACAAGACTGCTCAGAATGAAGACCCAGGCTGGAGACACAGATGTGCCAGGAACCAAGACAGAGGAAGCAAGTGGAAACTTGAAAATACACGTAATTTTCTATCAGGTAAGAACCTAAGACACCCACGTTTAAGAAGTAGATGAAAAAAGAGGACACGAAAGACAAGCTTCAGGAGAAACAGTCAAGACAGTGAAGACAACCCAACAAAAACGTCACCTCCAAGGCCAGGGGAGGGCAGGGATTCCTGGGAAAGGGGGTGATGACATCACCAGCCACACAAAGGCCTGAAAAGTGGAGACGTGAAGATCTGTTGTTTGGACATGGGAGGTCCCTGGTGAGATTTGTGCAAAGCGAGAAAAGGAGGGGGTGAGCAAGTGGAGAGAGCGGGTGGAGGATTCTTCCTAGAAGTTGGCTGGGAAGGAAGCATGAAGCAGAGGGCATGGAAAGAGAGGCAGGACCACGCTGCCTTGTTTCTGCCTTGTCTGTTTGCTTTTAAAAGCTGAGACGCCTAAGAATTTTTTCAGAGTCACTGGGAAATGGACGAGAAGACTGGACAGCTTTGGAAATGAGGTTGGCTCTCTGGACCCAGGGTTTCTACATCTGCAAATTTAACCCACCAGAGATACAAAATATTTTTCAAAACAGTTTCAGAAAGTTCCAAAAAGCACAACTTGAATTTGCCGTGCACAGGAAATTATTTACATAGCATTTACACTGCATTTACAACTATTTACATAGCATTTAGGTTGCATTAGGTATTATAAGGAAGCTAGAAATGATTTACAGTCTATGGGAAGGTGGCTGGTGGTCAAGTGGCTAAGACTCCCCTGTCCCCATGCAGGGGGCCCAGGTTTCATCCCTGGTCTGGGAACTTGAGCCCACGTGACAGAACAAAGAGGTCAGAGGCCATAAGCACAGATCCCGCACACTGCAGAGAAGATCGGCGATCCTGAGTGCCCCAGCTGAGACCTGGGGCTGCCAAATAGATAAATATAAAAACCAAATTAATTAAAAAATAGAGTATATGGGGGGACATGTGTAGGTTATAGCAAATACCGTGCCATTTTACATAAGTGACTTGAGCACGCTCAGATGTTTGCATTCTTGGAGGTTCTGGGACCACTTCCCTGTGGATCCCGCAGGAAGACTGTATGTGTACAAGTGGGAGAAGGCCAGTGCAGCAAAGCTCGTAAAACGGAGAGGGCGCACAGGTCAAGAGTGCGAGCAGAGTCCAGACGGCCTCTCCCTCTGTTTTTCTCCTGTCCCTCCTTTCATCCATCCCCATGACCACTGAAGCATCACTTCCTTGGGTGAGTACTCCCAGTATGCATTTATTATAGTGCCTTGATGAATAATTCCGGCTCTGCAACCTCATTTCTTGAAGTCAAAACCTGGGGCCACTGGGCTTTGAACACATTGCCTCTTTGCCCAAAGTATTAGTGAGAAAACAAAATCAGTTAAAGTGCACTGAACAGTTCCCAGTAGCCATAAATATTAAATGGATTGAGGCTGTATCTATTTTTTACTGTATTTTGCCATGGTAGCATTTATCACAATTTATTTTTTATATATAATCTTATGATTAACTATTTAACATCTGACAGTTCCAATTCAATATAAGATCCTTGAGGACCTGGAACAGTCTTTTGCCTCCTCATTATATTCTGAGGGATCAGCAGAAACTAAGCCATCAAGGAGTATAGGAAGCGTCAACTGAATTTATTTAAGCAAATATACTATTAGACTGGGGCATCTCTGTTGGCTCAGGAGTAAAGAATCTGCCTGCAATACAGGAAACTTGGGAGATGCAGGTTCAATCACTGGGTCGGGAAGATCCCCTGGAGGAGAAAATGGCAATGCACTCCGGTAATATTGCCTGAAAATCCCATGAACAGAGGAATCTGGGGGGCTACAGTCCACAGAGTCAGACAGGACTGAGCAGGCATGCACACACTATTTGACCAAAAATACTATTTGATCAAAAATACTGAGGGGGAAGAGAGTCATTGATAAGATGTACCAAGAGGTCTAGATTAAAGAAAAAGTGAGATTTGAAAGGGGCTTGGTGACTCGGGAGAAGAGTTTAGAGAAAGCAAAAGTGGAAAGAAGCAAGTTCAAATAACAGGAGATTTTATTGCAGGCCAGCAAGTGAAATTGAATGCCTCATTCAAAAAAGAAAGAAAAAGTTACTTGCGCTAATGATAAAAGGGTGAGATGGGCTGTTGGGATACATTTACACTCTTACTAACACATCCTTCTGGAATGGTGAGGAGCACGGTCTTTAGTGGGTTTCTATTCCTGCTCCTTTCTACTTCTATAAGTGTAGGAAAGTGCCTCGGTAACTTCATCTCTAAAATGAGGAAGATATACCTTCTTGCCAACTTTTGATGAATAAATAGAGTATGAATATAAAGCATGGGCTTCCCAGATTGCGCTAGTGGTAAAGAACCTGCCTGCCAATGCAGGAGATGTAAGAAACCCGGGTTCAATCCCTGGGTCAGGAAGATCCCTCGGAGAAGGGCATGGCAACCCACTCTGGTATTCTTCCCTGGAGAATCCCATGGATGGAGGGGCCTGGCGGACTACAGTCCACAGGATCACAAAGAGTCGGACACGACTGAAGCAACTTGGCACACAAACACTCGCAAATAGAAAGCACACGGTATGTAGTAGGTATTCAATAAATTGTAGCTGTTCTTACATAATAATGATTATTCCTGCTGCATAATTATATTCCTGAGTGATTGAATGCAAATCAGTCCATATTTGAAATGCACTGCTGTGTTTGCTAGATAAAAGAATCTAATGCTGAAGCCTTTTGTAAAACATAAAATCACTCAATGGTGTAGTGACCCCCGATTAACTAATTGATGCAGTTCTTTTATGAATGCTAGGGTATGATAATACATAGTAATGGGTCTATACGGTTGGCATCTAAATGCAAAACAATATACCTGTGACAGGTCCATGTCCTTCATGGGGCAATTACCAGGAGAAGAGTGCTCAGTCTAGAGATTGGAGCTGAGGAGAAAGACTGGTGAGACAATAGAACAGTCTTCTCTCAGATTTGATCATGAAAGCATTACCTTGATTAAGAAAGAGGTCTTGGATCATGCATTACAAAACCAGCATGTGAGTCTTGACTCCACCACTTACTAGCTTGTGTGGCCTCGAGCTAGTCAATCTGTTTGAGCCTCAGTTTCTTCACCTGAAGAATGGGCTTAATAATGCACATCATATAGAAGAGTTGAAATGAGGAAAAGAAATGATGCATGCAAACATCTTTACAAACTGCCTGGCACATAGTAGAGGTTAATAAAAGGCGAGTGTTTCATTCTCTGTGCTTGCATGCATTCTCAGTCACTCAGTTGTGTCTGAGTCTTTGCAACCCCATGGACTGTAGCTCAGCAGGCTTCTCTGTCCATGGGATTCATCAGGCAAGAACACTGGAGTGTGTTGCCATGTCCTTCTCCAGGGGATCTTCCCGACCCAGGGATCAAACCTGGATCTTCCACATTGGCAGGTGGGTTCTTTACCACTCGGCTGGGAAGGTCAGCAGATCTCCTCTACCCGTGCTGATGCAGACTGAGATCTAAGAATCAGAATACCAGGCAAAGGGCCGTCTGAGGTTTGCAAGGACTTTGGTACTAGAGGCTAGAAGCTGCAGCCTCAGGCAGGTTAAGGCAGCATCAGGTACCCATACAGAATGGTGACAGGACATTAAAAACATGCCTGTATTTCCCAGGCTTCTTTCAGTCTCATTCTCTCTCAGTATTTTGTAAAGCCTTGCAGAAGTTTCATCCTGCCTGTAAGGAGGTAGGAGTTCCAGCAAAGGCAATTGGACATTTGGGGCCAAATAAGAAACACAGAGCAAGCCAGCCAAGTAGACCAATGTCTGGGAGATCTCAAAGCAAGAAAACCCTAAGTATGGCCAGGTGTATAGTACTTCACCTGTGGCCCCTCACACATAATGATTCCTTCTCCAGAGCTAATCTTCATGGATCGAGGTTTGACTTCTGCATAAAGTTAACCCTTTCATAGATACGGTTTCCTTAAGACACACTTGAATTTGCCAGGGCCTCCTAGTTTCACCGCTGAATCATCAGATTAAAACAAAAATGAGAAAAAAGCATCAAAACCATTAATTACAGAAGGGGACAGGTGATTCAAGCCTCCCTGAGGCCTCCTTAGCTCCTCTGCCTCCCAGTTCCTGCAGCTTTGGTAGCTGATCTTCAAAATGCAGTCCGGATGTCCGGCCCCGCTGCCCCGGGAGCTGGGGTTTGCTCAGAGCTCATCAGCCAGTCCTTTCCTGGGGCTACCTCTCCAAAGTCGCTGGAAGACAGCCCAGCCAAGGCCTCAGGCAACACATTCTTGCTCTGGCCCCAGCCTCCCCTGCCCTAATCCCCAGGTTTAATTTCGTTTTCATCAGAAGTCTGCAGAAGGACATTTTTAGCAGATCAGAGGGACAAAGTGAGCATGAAAGGAACACAGTCTCAGGGCAGGCGCAGGCGACATGGTGCCCACACAGGAAGACCAGCTGCTTTCAGACGTGTTTGGAGGCTAGGAAACAGCGTGGCCAGAAACCAGCTTCGGGAGACGCACAAATCTGCAAACAGGGCTCAGTCAGTGTAGAGGTTTGAGTCATGCCAACCGGAGTGAGTTGGACCCCCAGAAAAGAGCCAATGCTGGGAGTGCTGAGTTCATCAGGCCCACCTACCCTGCACTCCCCCCACCCCCACCTCAGTGCAGTACCCGTCCCAAAACGGAGGGAGAGCCCCACATGGTTCCATTGCCTGTGTGCCTCAGAGGTATAGCGTACAGTTAAAAAATAAGACTCTTAAAGTGAGTGAATAATATTAACTTATTATTCAGAGGTGCAACCATCCAGAACAGAGGCATACGCAAAGAAGAACACTGAATCATAATATCTGTCAAAAAATTCCTGCCCAAAACGAAGGAGGATTGTGGGCTGCTGGCAATTATCTACAACTTGATTTAAGTGGTGGTTGCATGGATATTTACTTTGTAAAAAGTCATGGAGCTATGCCCCTATGATTTGTGCACTTGGATTTATATTATATCTCAATTTTTTAAAAGTTTTCAGGAAAATTCCTGCCCTAGAATTATAAATTTTTATATATATAAGAAAACTCCTATTGCCTTCCCTCAAATCAATATATTCTTATTTTAGATACAATTCGCAACAAAGTCATTTATATAATTTTGTGGTCCTCAACAGCTATCAAAAAAGGGAAGTGACTATATATAGGGAGGGGTCACTGCCGGATTCTAGATTCTCAGGTACATGGATAATGAGAAAAGTCTAGCATGAAAAAGTAGAATAGAGAGGAAAATAGCAAAACATAAAAATTAAACTCAAAAAGACACAAAATAAAGCTACCGAAGGCTTGTTAGCATAGAAGCAATTAGGTCTATAAAATGACAAAGCCCTGAGACAGCACTGAGATCCAGCCTCTCTCTGTACCTGTGTGGCCTTGGGCAATTCATTTAGCTTCTCTGATGCTACCATCCTTATATTTGAAGAGGAATTACTAATACCTATCTTGCCAGGTTGTTTTTGCAAGCAGATTCTTCACCATCTGAGCCACCAGGGAAGCCCAAGAATAAGGTAGTTTATCCCTTCTCCAGTGGATCTTCCCAAACCAGGAATCCAACTGGGGTCTCCTGTATTGCAGGCAGATTCTTTACCAGCCAAGCTACCAGGGAAGCCAGAGGGCCTAAAGTGTTCTCTATTAGTAAATGGCAGAAATAAAGTACAATGTTTTAACTTATTAATCAATTCTATTAAGGTATAATTCAGAAACAATATAATGTACCCAATGAGCTTTGACAAAAGTATACCTTCTTGTAAGTGCTAGCCAAAAAAGATAGAATCATTCCATCACCCCAGAATGTTCCCTCATGTCCCTTTGTAGTTCCAGCCACCCCAGGCAACCACAAGTCTATACACTGATACATTGATACGATGCATCAATATACATTAATTGCGATGGGCCTTTGTTGTTGTTGTTGCTTAGTTGCTAAGTCATGACCAACTCTTTTGCAGCCCCACAGACAGTAGCCTGCCAGGATCCTTCTGTCCATGGAGTTTCCCCGGGAAGAACACAGGACTGGATTGCCATTTCCTTCTCCAGGAGAAGGCAAGAGATCTTCCCGACCCAGAATCAGACCCCCGTCTCCTGCGTTGAATAAAGAAGATGTGCTAATATACATGGGCCTCCCAGCTGGCACAAGTGGTAAAGAACCCGCCTGCCAGTGAAGGAGACATAAGAGATGCAGGCTCAAACTCTGGGTCAGGAAGATGCCCTGGAGGAGGGCATGGCAACCCGCTCCACTGATCTTGTCTGGAGAATCCCATGGACAGAAGAGCCTGGTGGGCTACAGTTCACAGGGTCACAACGAGTCGGACTTGACTGAAGAGATTAAGCACTCACGCCTTATATATATATATATACACACACACACACAATGGAATATTACTCATAGATTTTTAAGAAATGAAATTCTGCCTTTGCAACTATGTGGATGGACCTAGAGAGTATTATGCGTGTTGAAATAAGTCAGAGAGAGACTAAAGCTCTATGTGTCCCCCGTATGTGGAATCTAAAAATAAAAGAAATGTACATAACAAAAAGAAATAGTCTCACAGATATAGAGAACAGTGGTGATATAGCTGCCAGTTGGGAGAAGGAAAAGGGGAGGGGCAGGATAGGGGTGTGGGATTAAGAGATACAAACCACTGTGTATAAAATACGTGAGCAACAAGCAGACAGTCTACGGCACAAGGAAATAGGGTCATTATTTTATAGCAACTTTAGTTGGGGTGTAATTCATAAAAGTACTGAATCACTATGTTGTACATATGAAAATGGCATATACAATATGGTAAATCAACTATACTTCAATAATGAAGAAAGCAATTCAGATCCAGGTCAAGGAAGGTGATATCCTCAGAAATTTGAGATTTATTTTGTATGCAGTGGGAAGTCATAAAAAATTTCCAATAGACAACTGATATAATCAAAGCTCTGCTATAGGAAGAGTACTTTAAAAGCAATAGATAAAGATAACTTTGAAAGCCAGATAATAAAGTTAGGGAATCCAGTTAGGAGACAATTTCAACACTACAAGTAAGAGAAAATTGGGTGCTGAACCAAGGTAATAAAAAGAAGTCATAATTTGTGGGACTCAATCAACAGATCTTAAAAATTACCGGCGGTCAGGGGTGAAGGGGCAACTTTAGATGGTGAAGACTCCGAGGTTCTAAGCCAGTGATTGACAGGCTTGATAATGCCATACCACAGCTCTGAAAGATAAAAAGGTAGGGGCTGCTTTTAAGAAACCTATGATTCAGGATTTGGGCCTGTGTTTGTAAAACCCCTAGAACCTTAGCTGGCCATGCTGCCCCATAAGAAGCTGACATGTTTTACTCTCTGAAGAGAAATGGCCTTAGAAATGTGAAATTGGGGTCATTTGCCATCTGCAAGGAGAAGATTGTTGGAAACATGCGGAAAGAATTATTTTGAGAAAGATTGAAAATAAGAGAAAAGTTTCAGTGACATTTAAGGGTAGAAGGAATAACAAGAGTAGGTTAAGGAAACTGAGAAGAAAATGGTCTCAAAAAGTGAGCAGAAAACTGAAAAATTCAGTGTATGAACACCTAGGAACCTTTGGAAGAGTGGGGTGTCAGTGCTGTCCAATGTTTCAAAGAGGCTGATTATCCGAAACGACTAAGAAAACTGCGCTATGTCCCACATACTCCATCCTCAGCATACTCTGTCAGGGAGAGGTGTACCATATTTACAAAATTTTGTTTTTATAGTCTATATACTCTTGTAAGATTTCCATGTTAAAGTAGTGAGCTTGAGTTAACTTTTAAAATCATTTATGGGCAGAAAAACATGGAATTCCCTAAAGGCAAATGAACCAATGGAGCTTTTTTCCAAACTTCTTTTCCCAACTAGATAACCCTTTCTTCAAGCCAAACCTTACTCAGAAGCTCAATTTCTAAAATAAATAGAAGCCGCTCTGATGAAAGATAAAGGAATAGGAGAAAAGTAGTGAACACTCTGTGATCTCTCCAAGACTGATCAATAGTCAGTAGATAGGTAGATTGATAGGCAGACAGAGAGAGGATGGATAGACAGACAGATAAACAGATTTTAACGTCTGCATATTTCCAATAGAACATAGTCTTCACAAGAGCAGGGACATTATCTGTCTGGCTTACCGCTAGGACTGTATGTGGCACTCAGCGCCAAACAAAAACATAAGTGAGTAAGCAGATCTGAGCCTCCTAACAGTGGTACAATGGGGAAGAAATAAAGTTCACATGTATTGACTGTCTACTGTACACAGAATTCTGGGCTATCTGAAATTATGTGAATTAATGTTCTATAACAACCCTGTAAGTACATGCTATTATCCACACTGTATCCATAAGGAAATACCTGCTTGCAGAGCTTCCCGAAAGATGCATAATTTGGCCAACCTAGAAATCCAACCCAGAGGCATTTAGTGCCAATATGCAAGGCCGTTGCTCCTCACACCACCATGTCAGGCCACTCTTCCCGTCTCACTGAAGGATAATAACCTGGCCTCTGATGGTTGTTCTGGCGCAACTCAAATAAGTTGTCTGACTCTTGGTTGAGAAGCTCTTTGCACCAAGGGACGGCGGGCACAGTTGGGAAAGGCTAGAGAATAGGAGAGCAGCAGAAATTAACTCCGCTCTTCTTACGGATGGTGTAGGTACTTGGGATGAGAGGACAGGTAGGGTTCAGTCAATAAAGAGTAAACTCTTTCTAATAAAGGGTGTTCACACACACATGCACACACACATAGGGATGAATGGGGGAATGCTATGGATTCTGGGGACCAACTCAGCAGGTAAGTACTTGCAGCAAGATGTGCGGTGGGTCTTTATCCATTGTATCAGTTATCAGTGGCCGCTAGAAAAACCACTCCAAGTAGAGACTTAAATGAACAATCACTTGTTTGTATTGCAGTTCTAGGGATGAGCAATTTTGGCTGGGATCAGTCTGGGGGCTCTGATTACTTGAGCCAGACTTGGCTGATACTGTTAAAATGTGCTCATGCGTCTGTGGCTAGCTGCTAGGCTGGTATGCACTAGTTCATAGAGTTGCTACAACAAAGCACCGCAGATTGGGATAAAGAACAGAAATGCGTTTTCTCACAGTGGAAGCTGGAAGTCCAATATCAAAGTATCAGCAGGTTTGATTTCTCCCAAGGCCTTTCCCCTTGCTTTGTAGATGGACATCTTCTCCCTGTATCTTCACATGGCCTTTCTTCTGCACACACACGTCTGTGTATAAATGTCCTCTTCTTACAAGGACGTTAGTCATATAGGATTGGGCCCAATCTAAAGACTGAATTCTAATCTAATTACGTCTTTAATGACCTATCTCTAAATACACTTATATTCTAAGATTCCGGGGGTCAAGACTCCAGCTTATAAATCTGGGGTGGAACACAGTTCAAACCATAACAATGGGCAACCAGCCAGATAGCCTAAGAAGCGTCAGCTGGCCTCATTGTCTCTGTTCCACACGATGTCTCATCCTCTGAAAGGCTAGCCTGAGTTTGTCCACAAGACAGTGATTACAGACATCGCAGGAGAGAAGGATAAAGAATGCAGGCCCTCTCCAGGCTTGAGTTCAAAACCAAAACATCATTTCTGCCACATTGTACTGGCCAAATCAAGTCACAAAAGCAGCCCAGATTCTAAGGGTAAGAAAACTAAGGGCCATTTTTGCAACCTACCTTCCCACTCCCACACCCAGGGAATCCCACCATATTATACAATTTTCACTGTTAGGTTGAGACCCTGGGAAAATGATCCAGTGAAACTTGTTCTTCAGCCCCGTCCTCATAAACAGCCTTCTTTTCAATGCCTCTCTTCTCTCTCCAGCTCTTAGACATTCCCCACCTTCCATTCTACATCAGAAGGGTGTTTCATAAAATCATTCATCCTGGGAGTAAAGGAGTGGGGTGAAGGTTATGGCTTTGCCAGAGATGCCTGTGTTTCAGTGGATGCCTAAGTCTTAAGCTAAGGAATGGAGCACTGCGGCAGAATTTCTAGCAACAACAGGGAGTGAGAGAAACTTCCTTAAGCCCATAAAAGTTGCTTCACTACGTGGAACAAGGAAAGTCTTCTGTTTGTTACTTTCTACATGCTGAGCACAAAGCCCACACCAGCAGCCACTCAGTGAACACCTCGTGAGTGCTTCAAGGGTGAACGTGAGGGTGAAGGTTCTAAGGTCTTTTCTGTGTGAGTGATCATGGAAGAATATTACTGTAAGGCCGGACCCCGGGGGCCGTGATGGGCCGCCCCTCCTCTCCCGCACGCAGGCAGGGGAAGTCCCTAACAGAAGGCGCCTCCCAGATCCCGGGGACCAAGGACAGCACACTCCGCCAGCTAAACCACCCCACCCCAGCCACGTAGAAGGACCTGTCATCCCGCGATGCCTTGGCCTGGCGACCTACTGAACACCCGTCCATCTAGCCTGACCATCCCTTGCAACGAACGTATAAAAGCCACCCCCAACACTGTCCGGGCGCGGACTGCCTTGACCTGCCTCGTTCGGGTCCAGGAACCCCACCCGGTAGCACTTTGCCATTAAAAGTCCTGTTAGACACTTTTTTGGTGTCCTGGGCTTTTACCTAACAATTACTATGAAGAGGAACCAGAAGATCTGGGTCCCAGGCTATTCTTAGTGACCACTCGGCGGCTGGACCTTTGCACAAGCTATTTTCAGTTTCTCTGAATCTCAGTTGCTTTTTCATTTCCAAAACGAGAGGTTTGGTGAGGCAATCTCTAGAATTGCTTTCAGTTTTAATTTCCTCTGAATTCTAATACAATCTTCACGGGAAAAGAGCAATAGTCTAACCTCTCTCTCCCTAGCCAACCAATCCATCCACGTGTTTACTCAGTGTGGGCAACCTCATGCCTGGCTGGCACTGACTGAGGAGCTCTGAACTAAGTCAGCATCACTGCTAGGGCCAGCCAGGGACAGGTCGCAACTGTCCTAGATTATCTAGATGCTTGTGAGTGACTCTAGGGAGATAATGAAGCTATTACGTTCGGGAGGAAGTGTCGACAGGTTTTCATCCGCCGAGTGTTTTCTGCCTCTCAGAATAGTAACTAGGGCTCAGAAAGGCTGGAGTCCTTCATCCTCCCACTCTCAACTCTGCTCCTCCAAGCAGCCCCCATTTCTCAGTGTATACATTGAAATGCAGTCTGTTGTATACATTTTCTCTATATACACAATACATCTGTCTGCCCTGGATATACACAGCCATCGTCCAACTTTAAACATCAGTCTGTCTGTACAATGTGGGTGGGTTGAGTTTGGACCTGACCAGGACAAGGCCGTGTACCCATACATATTTAATAGTCCTGTCTTGACAATCTGCCATTACAGCAAATGTGAAAAAAATAAACAGGGACAGAACTTTTTATTTTTTTCCCCCCAAACTCTACATCGAAAGTTATTGAGTGATTTTGCTGTGCAATAGCCAGAGGTAGCGGTAACCACAGAAAAAGCTCTAAGCTCTAACTTACTCTGTGGAAAGCAGTTCGTATGCTTTATCATCTCTTAGGACCTGTCAAGCTCAGTTAGTTGGGTGGACATGGACTGCCTCAAATGGCATTTGCTAGGCATTTGTTTTCCAAACACACTACACCTGTTCGTTGGAAGGTTAATCCCAGGAGATAAAATGTTTGGAGGTTGATTTGGGGCTTACCAAGTTGTTCTCCTTTAAAGCCCAGTCTCCAAAGTAAAAACAGAGATGGAGTTCAAAGGTAGATTTCCTATCAGAGCAAACCTAAGCTTCAGTTAAGCTTCTGCTAGACCTTAACCAAACGTGGATACAATTATTTTTAAGCAGAGAACTTACTTCTGTTCACAAACAAGGTTGTTTCTCCATTTACCTTAAGACCCCCAGACTCAGTCTCCAATGTTCAGGACTGCACTGACAGCCTGCCCAAAGATACTGAGTGGCATGGGATTTCGGGGGGTTCTCCTGAGGCCTTGAGCAAGGTCATTGCTCTGTGTATTATTAGCACGCCAATGAAGAACACATGTGTGGCAACGTCTAGGACAAGAGGGAAAAAATGAACAAAAAATACCAGCATCTTCTAAGTTTCTAGTCTCCCCAGCAATGAGCCAGGGTGCAAATAGATGCAAACAAAAAGAAAAGAAAAGAAAGGCATCTCTCTGGCTCTGGCAGTTGAAAGGACTGGTTCTGCAACAGTTCAAGTGTAACAAGAGGCAGAATATAATCGAGTGTTTGTTTACGTGGAGGGGATGGTAACAGACCACATGGGAAGTTCAAGAATTTCAAGAAGGTGAACTGTTCCGTAGGATAGTAAGGGAAGGTATGTAGGCGGACTCCTAAAAAGGCCCCAGGAACCTCATCCCCTGGTGCGCCTGCTGCTGCTTAATCCCTTGTCCTCGAGTGTGGGTGGGCCTGACCTAATCAAGTGAATCCTTTTCTTGAAGAGTCTAGAGGTCAGAGACAGGAGAAGTCAGCGATTTCAAGCCGCAGCAGATGATCTCCTGTTTGCCTCAAGGAAGCAAACCGCTACGTTGTCAAGAGGGTCACACGGCAAGAAACAGCCGACAGGCTTTAGTAGCTGGGAGAGGCTCCTGCAAGAAAGTAGGGACCTCCATCCTACAACCGCAAGAAGCTGAATTATGCCAACCACCTTGTGAGCCTGAGGACCTGAGCTCTGGAAAGATACCTTGATTTCACTCTGGTAAGGCTCTCAACCGAGAACCTATCTAAGCTGTGTCTGGATTCCTGATCTACAGAGAATGTGAAATAATGAATGAATGCTGTTTTAAGCCAATAAGTTTGTGGGAATTTTTAATGCAGCAATAGAAAATGAAAGCAGAAGTCTTTTTCGACCAGAAATAACTTGAGCAGAGCCCAGAAGAATATGCTGACAACTTGAAGAAGTTTAAAGAGGGTGGGAAGCAGTCATGCTGTGGGCAAAAGGAAGAGGTAGGAAATATAAGCAAAGACCCAGGAGTAATCAGGCGCATGGTCGGATGCATTAAAGATAATGTTGTGAACAAAGAGACCTTCACCTCTTTATTCTTCATTTTGATGCGTGTAGCACTCCAGTGTTCTTGCCTGGAGACTCCCAGGGACGGGGGAGCCTGGTGGGCTGCTGTCTATGGGCTCTCACAGAGTCAGACATAACTGAAGCGACTTAGCAGCAGCAGCAGCATCTGATGAGCAGGCCATGAGTCACCATGCTGATGATACCTGAAAAAGCTGGTATCTAGGGATGTTGTTTGTGAATCCCAATTGTGTGTATAGATGATTAACCAGGGCCAGGGTTAGTTTTCTGAAATGAAAAATCTGACTGAAGTTTATGAAATGCTTTTCATCCCTGCAGCCCAGAAGATAAGATCTAATTCCTCAACCACAAGAGGAGACCTTCCGTTCTCCTCACTCGGCCTCCCTGTTACACTCTAGCCAAGCCAAACTGCACGCACGTGCGCATAGCCGCTCTCCCCTACACTCCTGCATTGGGCAGATGGTTCTCTCCATGCGCATTGCCTTTCTCTACTCCTACCCTCCCCCACCCAGCTTGCCATCCCAAGCCCACTCAGCTATGATCTTCCAATCTTTCTTTAAGATTCAAGTCAAAAGTGATTTCTCCTGTGAGGCCTTCCCCTGTGTTCCCACTTAGCACCCCAGGTATAATTTTTCCTTAATGATCCTGTAAGACATTGAACATGCCACTGTTATCACTTAATAATGATAACAGCAATAGTCCTGATAATTGCTCACATTTTCTGGGTGTATATCTAAAGCCATGTACTGTCCCTTTTTACATGCATTACCACGATGTATTTTTATCACACTTTTTGCATGTTTACAAGGTTCTCTACTAAATGGTGCATCTCTCAAAGGCAGAGATGATGGCTTTTTCATCTTTGTATCCCCCAGAGCTTTGCAAAGTGTAGAAGGCACTCAAAATATATTTAATAAATGAGTTAGAAGAGTCAGAGTAGGGCTGGGATTCCAGTCTATGGATCATGTTGCAGAATTGCATGCTGCCATACCATCATAATAAAATGAATGTCCAAAGTCTTTGTGGAATTAAAGAATACTTTATGAGTGGAAGTTACAGAAGACCAACTCACTTCCCCCATCTGAGCTTCTTTCTTATTTCCTACCTACTTCTTGCTGCCGAAAGTATTTAGATTATGATCATGGAAAAAGGAAGAGAGTTCCAGAAAAACATCTACTTCTGCTTTATTGACTATGCCAAGGCCTTTGACTGTGTGGATCACAATAAACTGGAAAATTCTGAAAGAGATGGGAATACCAGACCACCTGACCTACCTCTTGAGAAACCTGTATGCAGGTCAGGAAGCAACAGTTAGAACTGGACATGGAACAACAGACTGGTTCCAAATAGGAAAAGGAGTGCATCAAGGCTGTATATTGTCACCCTGTTTATTTAACTTATATGCAGAGTATATCATGAGAAACACTGGGCTGGAAGAAGCACAAGCTGGACTCAAGATTGCCAGGAAAAGTATCCATAACCTCAGATATGCAGATGACACCACTCTTATGGCAGAAAGTGAAGAAGAACTAAAAAACCTCTTGATGAAAGTGAAAGAGGAAAATGAAAAGTTTGGCTTAAAGCTCAACATTCAGAAAACGAAGATCATGGCATCCCGTCCCATCACTTCATGGGAAGTAGATGGGGAAACAGTGGAAACAGTGTCAGACTTTATTTTGGGGGGCTCCAAAATCACTGCAGATGGTGATTGCAACCATGAAATTAAAAGACACTTACTCCTTGGAAGGAAAGTTATGACCAAGCTAGACAGCATATTCAAAAGCAGAGACATTGCTTTGCCAACAAGGTCCTTCTAGTCAAGGTTATGGTTTTTCCTGTGGTCATGTATGGATGTGAGAGTCGGACTGTAAAGAAAGCTGAGCGCTAAAGTACTGATGCTTTTGAACTGTGGTGTTGGAGAAGACTCTTGAGAGTCCCTTGGACTGCAAGGAGATCCAACCAGTCCATCCTAAAGGAGATCAGTCCTGGGTGTTCTTTGGAAGGACTGATGCTAAAGCTGAAACTCCAGTACTTTGGCCACTTCATGCGAAGAGTTGACTCATTGGAAAAGACTCTAATGCTGGGAGGGATTGGGGGCAGGAGGAGAAGGGGATGACAGAGGATGAGATGGCTGGATGGCATCACTGACTCGATGGATGTGAGTTTGAGTGAACTCCGGAAGTTGGTGACGGACAGGGAGGCCTGGAATGCTGCAATTCAAGGGGTCACAAAGAGTCGGACATGACTGAACGACTGAACTGAACTGAACTGAATTGAAAAGATTATAAGCACTTCTTGTCTACTTTATCTAGCCCAGGAACCCAAGACTATAAAGAGGAGTGAATATATGTTCATGATGGTGGGAAGTATCAAGAAGGCTGGAACCAGGGTATCCAATGAGCAAGGTGTAGCAGTCTGGACACATGGGTAGAGAACCCAGGAATCCCAAGCAGCAGACAGAGGGAAGCAAGCTCCCAGGTCACGGGCCCAAAAAGACTTGGTCCTTAGAATTCTGTGCTGAACTCCACGCATCGCTTTGGTAAATAAGGCAGTTGGCGTCTCTCTTTAAGGAGCTTTCACAGACTCATTATCCACCAAGTCAGTGGGATTCTCCTTATTCAAGTCCTGCTATTTAGAGGTGGGTAACAGCATCACTGTGTATAGCACTCTGTACTTTCCTCTCTTGCTTTTGTATTTATAGGCAAAAGTTGAATATTAAATCAACTACCAGCAACATTGCATTCTGCTCTATTGACCCTAAGTCTCAGCTAAAAAAGTCAGAGGCAAGAATTTTTTCCTCTCAATTTAATACAACAGACTCTATCAGGACTTCATGATTCTTAGCTTTTTTTTTTTCCCCCAAACAGCAAGGTATACAATTCTTTCTTTGTTTCACAATTGCCTGTGCCTTCGCTCCAAATCTCCTGCCTTCTCGCTCTCCCTCCTTCCTCCCACTCACCGAGCACAGATAGCTAGAATGTCTCTAAAGGTGGGCTGCATAAGCAAATATTAGATGGGGTGAGAAGGGAAGAAAAATTATTAGCATCTCACTTGCATAGTTGGCACTGGGCTTAGAAAGAGCATTTTAAGGTCAATTAGAGGTAACCCTTAGGAATAGTTAGCAAGACCCTACTTCATTTTCTCTGGAGGAAAAAACAATCTTACAGATTTTTTACCTGAAGAGAAGAATAGCTTATTCTTTTAGATTATGTTTGAGAATAATTCTTGCCTCCCACCCAGGTCAACTCAAGAAACCTTATGGAAAGCAGGATCAGGTGCCAGAAGGGACACAGAGATAGAAAGAGATAGTCACCGCCCTCCAGAAACTGACAATCTCGTAGCAGACTATGATCAATTGATATATAAATAAATAATTCTGAATAAAGCAGAATTGGGGTAAATGCTACATGAGAGATGGAGGCAAAGATGTGCGAATAAGAAAAATTATGTATTTGGCAGGGAGCATCATCGGATGCATCTTCTAAACTTCCCTTTCCTGGAACATGGACAACCAAAAGTTATTACAGCTAAAATTAAGGAATAATGGGGGGGGGGGGAAGTATTGTTTCCTACTATCAAATAATGATTGCATTCTTAAGAAATATCACATTATCAAAAATAGCATAACAAAAATTATTCTAATGGAGGAAAAAGGTAGTTGAGGCTAGACACATTTAGATGTATAATGATAGTTATTTTTCTTCCAGAAATTTCAGCCACTGAAAATGTTTTCACTAGGTCTAGGTATATACTGTTATTTCAGGCAATGTCTTGGTTCATCAAAACTGACAAAAACAAACCTAGACACTCTCGGGCGCATCTGAGCAGCACATAAAATAAGGCCAAAATATGTAAGTTCTGAGACTATCAGAATCAATTGCAGCCCCATTTGTGGCTGATTGCCTTGACTGACTGACTGACTGAAGTCGCTCAGTCATGTCCGACTCTTTGCGACCCCATGGAGTGTAGCCTACCAGGCTCCTGTCCGTGGGATTCTCCAGGCAATAGTACTGGAGTGGATTGCCATTTCCTTCTCCAGGGGATCTTCCCAACCCAGGGCTCGAACCCGGGTCTCCCGCATTGTAGACAGATGCTTTACCATCTGAGCCACCAGGGAAGTCCGGCTGATTGCCTTAGTGAAAGTGAAAGTGAAGTCGCTCAGTCATGTCCGACTCTTTGCGACCCTGTGGACTGTAGCCCACCAGGCTCCTCCAACCATGGGATTCTCCAGGCAAGAATACTGGAGTGGGTTGCCATTTCCTTCTTCAGGGGATCTTCCAGACCCAGGGATCGGACCCAGGTCTCCTGCATTGCAGGCAGACGCTTTAACCTCTGAGCCACCAAAGAAGTCTGATTGCCTTACTCATTGCTAAATATTCTGGTTTCAACCCCCGACAGTGCCCCTCCCTGTGAGACCATGTGACTTGCTTTGGCCAATGAAATGTAGGCAGACATGATAGACATCACTTCTAAGCAGAGGCTCTCAGAGCTCCACCACGTCCCTTTCCCTCTGCCAGCACTACGAAGAGTACCTTGAAAAAGAAAATGAAAGTGAAAGTTGCTCAGTTGTGTCCAACTCTTTGCGACCCTATGGACTATACCGTCCATGGAATTCTACAGGCCAGAATACTGGAGTGGGGAGCCTTTCCCTTCTCCAGGGGATCTTCCCAACCCAGGCATCAAACCCAGGCCTCCTGCATTGCAGGCAGATTCTTTACCAACTGAGCCACCTTAGCCAGAGAATACTCCTTCAGCCAGAGGTCTAAAGTAAAGAACGTGGAGTAAAGATAACACAGAACAGAGCCCCAAACAGCTCAAGACAGGAATGCATAGCAGAGAAGGAGGAGTAAACCCTTGCTGTTGCAAGCCAGTAAACTGCAAGGGCCATTTGTTACCATAATGTAACACACTTTATTCTGACGAATACACAAGTACAAGGTATAAAGAAGCATGAATTGAGCAGCTACAATTCAAGTAAAACAATTTGCTACGCCCAGTGGTATTTCCTAATCATGATCCTTGTTAGCAATTATAGCCTGCGTAATACTGCCATTTTTTGAAGACTCTATACTAGATATTTTTTTCATATATTATCTCATTTAATCCCTTTAACAATGGTACTAAGGTGAAGTTAAATCTCCATTTTCTAGATAAGAAAACTGAGAGCCAAAACAATGAAGTGATCTGCCAAGAGTTACTCACCTATTGCGTGCCAGAAGCGGGAACCTAACTTAACTCTGTTTGATTCCAAATCTTGCCTTCATAGCACTTTTCCACAGGGCTAATCAAGGAATAAACCACAACTCTGAAGCCATAAAAAGTGGGGTGATGCTAATGTGATCTCAAGTTACTCAGCCTCCCCGAGGCTTGGTTTTCTCATCTGTAAAATGGAGATCGCATTATCTCCCGTGTCCTCAGAGGATTCAAACAGATGGATAGTTCCCAGCATGCTCTCTGGTATGTATCAGCCCTCAGTTAACAACCCATATAATCAGTGGCAATCCTCATCCAGACTAGGTATACACACTTAGACTGAACAGAGAAAAACTCGCTCTGGGGTCCCTAAAGAAAGCAGCGCCCTCCTGGGTCCTCATGAGGCCAGGACACAGCAGGGACCTGTGACAGTAGAGATTTAGTGCCGTACAGCAGAAGAGTCACCACTGAGGAGAGGGTCACAGGCTCGGTGCTGGGCAGCCGCAGACCTAGCTCTGCCCTCAGTCTAATAGGCGAAGCACAGACGGCCAGGGACAGCCATCAGCGGGCCTCCTAACAGATGGACCCATGAAACAGGGGAACAGGTTGGGCCCCAGCAGCCAGAGAGAGAGAGAGAGAGCTTGGAGGAACAGGGCCTGTCTCTGGATGAAGGCAGAAAGAGATGTGCAAACAAGAGCGAGTTGGTGACATGCATGGCCCCTGACTAGCAATGAGCTGATGGAAGCAGCTTATGGGACTAATGACAGGAGGTAATGATGATGAAAGCACTTAAGCAATGGGCCTCAAGTAGCCGTTGTGGTTGCTGAAAGGCCTCCGCCACCAAAGAAAGCAATTAGTCAGTCACCCCACCACCCAGCCCCTCCTCTGCCCGCCTCCCTTTTCCCACCTTTGCAGACCTTCGGCCATTCATCCCTTTGTCTGAGCAGCCCAGCCTGCAGCAGCCCAGACCCAGCAAACAGACACGTACCAGCTGGAGCCCAGCCTATTCCGGCTGTCTCCCCAGCCCGCAGTGCCAACAGTGGCCCAGGTTACAAAGGAGGACGGGCCTTGGGGAGCCCTTTCTGTCTCTGCAGTTTTACCATGAATTTTACATGAAAATGCTACCTGTGTGTTCGTCCACTTTTCTGTGTGGCATTGCTTTTCCCATAACACAAAGAAGAGACTTACTGGCTTTTGCAGCTGGGAGGGTGGCTCTAAGCTGCAAGTTAGAAAACAGTTTTGAACTTGGACCTTTCTCTACCCAAAAAGGAAGATAACTAGGCTGGGAGTTGAGGATTCCTGAGTTCTTATTCTTGGCTTCTACTCCTTCTTTAAGACTTCTCTTAAGCATTTCCACTCTCGGAATCTTTCCTTCATCCGTGCAGACTGTCCTCCCGGTCTGCTCCCATTACAGGTACCGTGAGATAATGTTACAGTTCATGACTGCTTCTCTCTACCCATCCATCTTCCTTCCTCTCAAGACTGTGAGCCCACAGATGGCCAGGACTATGTCTGTTCTTTCAACCCTCAGTATCCAGCATCTCGGTGCTACACAGCACATTGGTCAAGTTTCTGAGGTACCCAACGTCCAAATCCACAAAGTAGGGGTAATAATATCTGTTTTGTTATATGTTCCAGTTTGGTATTTGGGGATCAAATATGAGAGCAAAACTGAAGAATGTTTGGAAATGTAAAGCAATAAATAAATTATGAATGTCAGGCACTGCACATCTCTGCTTTCCGCATTTACTCATACAACACATTTGAGCACATTTTCTGTGTTAAGCATTTTGTTGATACAGGTAGAAGCACCTTTTGAAGTTTCTCCCACTAAACTCACTGTCTCATTCCCTCCAGCCCTGTACTGAGCCTCTGGTTATAGCCCAAACCAGTGAAGGTGCTCCTGATGGCCTTTGCCTCCCCTTGTTAATGTCTACACCAAAACCCCAGGGTTATTATCGGCCCTTCATGAAAATCAACAATGCTATTTTGAGTGTCCACAACAAAGAGGGCATGGGACCAGGCATAGAGCGAAGGGCTAAAATATAAAATGGCCAAGGTATAGAGTCTTCCCCCTTAAGAAAATAGAGCATAATATAAACAGAAAGTGAAAAGAGTTGGAAAATATCCACTAAAGAATGATGTCACAGTTCAGAGAAGGGCAAGCTTTCATTAACTGATCCATTAAAAAAGCCTGAAGGAAACGGGTGACATTTGAGTTTGATCATGAAGAACTGAAAGATTTCAGGAGGCAAGGACTGTGCAAAAAAAAAAATTATTCTCAGAAAAATCAGAATTATGACTTTCCTTAGAGGGTCAATCCTCAGCTTCATTGTACAAATGAGAAAATCGAGGCAAAGAGAGATTCAGTAATTCGTTCACAATCACTTAGTAACAGGCAGGGCTGGGATACAAATTCTGCAACCCATGCTTTGGCAAAGAAATGGTGTACTAGAAAGGGCATAAAGCAAAAGAGACAGAGGCAAGAAAAATGAGAAAAAATGATGGGCTGGGAAGAAAAAGAAAGAGAGATGAATTAAAAGAAAAAAAATCGAAATTTCCAGAGAATGGGAGACCATTTAGGAAGCCACTACAAAAGTCTAGAAGCAAAATAATTAAAGCCTGGTTAAAAGTGGTAACTGCAGGGGTAGGGAGAAATGGGAAAGTCTGGAAAGGCGATGTGCTGGTCCATCCACGACGCTGTAACACCCTCTACGTGCAGGTGTCTTAGGAGCAACAGAAACGTGTTTCTCCCAGCTCTGGAGGCTGCAAGTCTGAGATGAGGGGACCAGCACAGTTGGGTTCTGGAGAGAACCCACACCCTGCTTCACAGACAGCTGTCTTCTCTCTGTGTCCCTGAAACTCTGTTATAAGAGCTGCTGCTGCTAAGTCATATCAGTCGCGTCCAACTCTGTGCAACCCCATAGAAGGAAGCCCACCGGGCTACCCCATCCCTGGGATTCTCCAGGCAAGAACACTGGATTGGGCTGCCATTTCCTTCTCCAATGCATGAGAGTGAAAAGTGAAAGTGAAGTCGCTCAGTCATGTCCGACTCTTAGCGACCCCATGGACTGCAGCCCACCAGGCTCCTCCGTCCCTGGGTATTCTCCAGGCAAGAGCACTGGAGTGGGGTGCCATCGCCTTTTCCAGTGCATGAAAGTGAAAAGTGAAAGTGAAGTTGCTCAGTCGTGTCCGACTCTTAGTGACCCCATGGACTGCAGCCCACCAGGCTCCTCCGTCCCTGGGTATTCTCCAGGCAAGAGCACTGGAGTGGGCTGCCATCGCCTTCTCCGTTATAAGAGCACTAATGCTCTCCATGGGCTTCCCTGGTGGCTGAACTGGTAAAGAACCTCCCTGCTGATGCAGGAGATGCAAGAGACACAGATTCAATCCCTGGGTCAGGAAGACCCCCCGGAGAAGGAAATGGCAACCTGCTCCAGTATTCTTGCCTAGGAAGTCCCAAGGACAGAGGAGCCTGGAGGGCTACAGTTCATGGAGTCGCAAAGAGTCAGACACAACTGAGCGTGCACGCACACAGTCGTATCCATGAGACCTCCGCTGTCACGACCTAATCACCTCCCGAAGGCCCCACCTCCCATTAGCATCACCTTGAGAAACAGGTTTCAACAGATGAATCCAGGGTAACAGAAACATTTAGTCCACAGCAGATGACTTAACAGGCTTTGGTTATTGAATGAAACGAGATGCAGGGGAGTAGAATCCTGAGATTTCAAGCTTAGAGAAAACAGAAAATAGTTTAAAAATCTGCGTTTTGCTAAGCCTACCATCCCTTTCCCCAGATTATGAGCAGGTCTCCATAAGGGACGAAAAGGCACCCATTGCCATTTTCCCCTGACTTGCGAGAGAAGAACGCTGACAAAGGCGAAGTGGGGGATGATTGCTTTCACTGTAGGACTCATCTATCACAGCAACAATAGTATAAAGTCAGTAAATAATTGATCTCAGATGAATAAGGAGGCTTTGGAGTTATACAGCCCATCACACCTCACACAAGGGCACATCAAACAGGGTTGTGCCATTCTGACTGTTCACAGGGGTTCTTGGATGTGTAAACATCTCTAAATTCTGTCTCCAAATCAGAAGGCACTAGCTTTGTTGAGAGTCAGCCATGTTCAAATCTAGGATGTGCCCAAACACGACAGAAACATTGTTTTCTGTCCCTCGGCTCTCCGTATGTTAAAAGCATCTATTAAAATGTGTCTGGGATGGAAGACACCCAACACACTGTCATTAATTTAAGGAAATAAAATTACACCATATGAAGGGTTATCATAAGGAAGATGGTGACCAGCTGTTCTCCATCTCCTCTGGGTTAGAATAAGAGAAAGTGGGAGGGAGTTTAATTTGAAATTGAATTGGGAGTGGGAACTTGACAGAAGGAAGGGAGCATAGCCAATGAGGGCTACAAGACAGACAAACAGTGGAGCTGGGTTACGGGGATATGGGATTATTGAGGGGTGGGGAGGAGAGGGATGCACCCAGCCCAAGGCAAAATGAGGCTTTCTTTCCTCTCTTTCTCTGGGAGCCTAACAACCTTTGAGTTTCCCTGCTTTTTAACCTCTTTCCAGAAGAAGTATTGCTTTCTTATTTTTACGAAGGTTAAAACAATTGAGGCATTTTCATTTGAATATAGATCAAAGCCTCCCAGTAACTGAGTGAGGCAGGAGGTAGATTATCAGAGGCCCTTTTCTGCAAAGTAGCTCATAGGCCTGTGTAGTGTTCAGTCCAGCCCTGCCAGAGAATTCAGATTTGAGTGGATGTGGGAAATGGGCAGTATAGATTTGAAGTTCCTAGTGACTTAACGAACCTCTGATTTCAACCTGGTTCAATGCTAAGCTGTGAGTAACCTAATTTATTCATCAGTCACCCTCAAATTCTGCATCTGCTCTCATATCGGCTGTTTCCTTTCATTTGTAGGCCTCTCCAGAGCCAGTCACCATCAAAACATGTTTTTAACATGTAATTTGTAACAGTAATTTACCCTTAGTATGATTCAAAATCATCCCTAATCTCTCTCCTAGTTGCATTTGTATGTAAGCTGTGCTTCTTACTGGGGAACCAGAAACGTGATTCTCTGGTCCAGAAATTCCAAAATACCAGGAAAAGAATGGAAGGATTTTCCTCTGAAAGAGATTCATTTGAATCCTGAAAAGAGACAAAGAAGGAGGCAGTTTGTTCTCCCTGCTTCTCAGGGATGTTCCGTTAGAACTGATCCTCCGTTCAGGAAGGAAACCCCACTGAAAGCGTAAAGAAATCAGAGCACTCCTCAAACTGACCTCCCACTCGAAAATATCAGGCGAAGTGTTGTCATCACAAATGTAAGTCAAACTCCACAGTATAGGAAGGAAGGACGGCAAGTACACAAGCATACACCCTGTCCATGAGGAAAGACCTGGAGGCGTTCAGGGGAGGGAGGGAGTTAGAGTTGGTCAGATCAGGAGAGGGTACGTGAGGGAGAGGGTACTTGATAGACACTAGGCTAATATCTGAGTGGGTTTTATTTCCTCGTGGAGACCTACTCAGAATCTCTGAGTCTCGGAGAATGAGATGGTATCCCTTAGGAAAACACAGATTTCTGAACTAGTTTCTAACTTGTTCTCCAAGCTTGAAACCTTGAGATTCTACTCCCTTCTACCTCTCGCTTCCATTCAGTCATCAAAGTCTGTTAACCCATCTGCTATGAACTGAATGTTTGTGTCTCCCCAAAATTCATGCATTGAAAAACCTAATCCCCAAGGCGATGAAGCAGAGTCGAGAGACAAAAGCATTCTGAGTCAGCAGAGGGCCATGGACAAGGACGTGGAGGGGGCCAGACGGAGCCAGGAAACCAGAGGGGCCGAGCACCTCTGGGGTGGGCGTGACGAGGGCAGAGGCAGCGAGCGGCACTGGCAAGGCAGGCGGCACCCTGCCCTGCGCTGTCCCCAGTCCCACCAGGATGAGAAGCGTCTCCTTTACTCTGTGCACCAGGGTGACTTCCCGTTTTGGGGAGGAGAGCAAATCGGGCAACACGTTATCCACAAGACCCAGGTTGGCTCTGCGTCCATTTCATCATAAGTGACCTAATTCTTTTCCGTATGAGAAGAATTTCAGGGTTTTACCTTCGCGGTCGGGTTTTGCCTTCCTGATCTGGTAACACTTGACCCAGAGTGACCACAGATTAGCCTGTTTCCGAAGCCCTTTCTAGCCGTTACTTCCATCCTTCTCTCCTTAAAGAGCCCACGTTTCGCATTTAGGTCTAGAACAGAAGCAGTTCCAATGGAAAAGAACAGAAGGAGAAATGCTTCTGAATAATAATCTTGGCATTCAGTTTTTCCTCAACTGAGGAACGTTTCGGTTGCAAACTTGGCATTGTCCCCGAGTCGAGGACTGTCGCAACCAATAGCGGAGCTAGGAGCGCAGTGAAGAAAGGGGGTGGGGATAAATTAACCCTATAGTCAGGCGCGAAACACTGGAGTCTGTTTCCCTGTCACCTCAAAGCAAGATGCCAAGTGTCTCTGTTTTTCCTGGCAACTCTAAAGCAAGCCTGAACCCAGGCTCCAAATCAGTGGGAATCTTGGAACACAGTAAGGTCAGAGAACCAATTGGTCCCCTCCAATCAAAGCGGCATTCATTTTGTTTTTTAAGTGCAAAGTTGGTGGAGGATAATTTCCTCCCCTGCTGACAATCTATGTCAAAGCTTCAGCCTCACTGGAAACAGTCGTGATCTGAACTCTTTCAGGGGAAAGAAAATAATAATAATAATAACAATAAAGGAAAAATGAAAGAAAGAAAATACACACAACTCCCACATAACTCCAGCTCTTTTAACAGACAAGTTGACAGAGTCCTTAACCAGCATCTCTCTGGGACCCCTTCATAATCGCAGGCTGGAAAGGAGAGCTGTGTTTCATGGGATTAGAGATTGGTTGTGCTTCTGTCCATTAGGGAGTAAAGAAGAGGAAGCATTTTCAAGAACTTGATGCCAAACATTTTTCACTAGGGAATTTTACTCAATTACTCGCAAAATAGTCGCAAAGATGGTCATTTCATCATTAAAATGTCCTTTTGAAAATCAGCCACAGATTTGTTGAGAGCTGATTTTGATTGGTGGCACTTTGGAAATTATGTGCTAGATTCAGCCCCATCCTCTCCTAAAGCCCTACCCACCACGCCCCTTTCCCCATCGCTGTTCCGCTTAATTGAGTCAGCCTCTCCCTTTTCGCCTGACCACTGATGAAGATATACAGCAAACAGCTCTTTAGCAGTTCCCTCTCCCTCTTATATCAGGGGAGTCCATCAACCTGGAGAGAAAAAAAAAAACAAAAAAGCCCTGGGGAGGAGAGGAGAGGGGAAGCCGATCAGACCTTTCAGAAAAGGCTGGAATTAGGAAAGAGTTCTCCTTGCTGAAAGAAACCTCTTTATAGCTTGATGTTGGTGATATGGCTAGTCCAGTAGGGAATGGTTAATGAGAGGCAGAAACATGCCTAGGATGCCCTTCAAACTCAATGCATCTGAGCCAAGGACTTTGCAGGGAAATGCACTCCTAATCTATACTGATCTCGTCTAGCATTGATTCATCAATGGCTAGGGCACTATCAAAATTTCCATCATGCCTTCCATTCTGCTCTTTTTTAAAAAATGTAGTGCCACATTCCTACATGTTTTTTGTTTAATTTTTAATGCTTAGCTTGGTTTGTTTCTTTGGTTATCCTCACAGGTGGGATCTTACTTCCCTGACCAGGGATTGAACCTGCATCGCCTGTATTGGAAGCACTATGGTCTTAACCACTGGACCATCAAGAAAGTCCCTCATTCCTCTCTAACTAACCCAAATTCTCCTCAGCCTGCAAAAGGCAATTCAGACCCCACTTCTCCCATGTCGCTTTCCTTGGCCACTTTATCCTACCCTGGTCTCTCCTTTCTCCGAAATCTATTTTCACTTCCCATCACTATCACAGAGTGCAGCATTCCATAGTCAGTGTTCTTCTCAAGAGCAGAGCCCAGGATCACAGAGACTCTGTAAGACTGCTACAGAGGCCTGCCTGGCACCAGCGACTGTGTCAGGAGGAGGTGGGGGAAGGCGGACAGTATGCAGCCTCCTTGAATGTCTGCTGTAGAGACCTCCCTTCTGCAGATGAGGACCAACTAATGTATTTCTCACGGGGGAAGGGAGTTGAAATGGCCAGCCGGAGAAGGGAAGGAAGGCGTTAAGTGGCAAGGAGGCAGAGGAGTGGCAAGGGGCCCTTGAGCCTGTGGAAGGGTCTGCTTTACCAGAAGTCCCGCAAGGCTGATACATCAAAGGGAGAAAGAGGAGATGGAGCCGGTCTGTGTGTTTTGGAAAGATGTTATCATGAAAGGTGCTCCTGAATCAAATTAATACAGCATTTTCTGTGGTTGGGAATTTGTGTGGAGAGTCTGACTGTACAAAGAAAAGGCATCTGTGGAATGTGTGTTCTCCCTAAGTATGGGAATGTGATTACAAGCATCACAGACACCCAGGACAGGTCAGATAGGAGAGGCGCAAGAAGCCTTTCTTTTGTAACAATGGGAAAAATACGCATGTTTCTACCCTGGTGTCTTTACATACCTCCTCTGTTACTGCCCCTTCACCAAATACACACACACCCACCCACCCACACACACACACCCACACCCACACACACACACACATTTTGTTCATTCTCTCCTCAGTAACTTAACAGGTGATGGTTCGGCTCTCTCTCTCTCTCTCTCTCCAAATTGTTCCCACCCCCAGCCTGTAATGCTCATTCTCGTCTCCCAAATTATTTAAAAGCCATCAAGCATTTAACGTAGTGCTGCCGTGATGTCCCTTTCATTAAACCTTCTGTGATGGCATTAACTCTTCTCTGGAGCGGTCCTGCATTAGAGATCTGCTCCATGTTCTTAGCACACGCATGTTGTGGGAGAGGGGGCAGGGAGGGTTATGTGTGCAAGTGTGGGGGTGCACACAAGTAGCTGCCCTGATGGGAACCAACGTTTCTTGAGGTTTAGGTTGGAGAACTCCTTCAACACGTGGTTGTGTTGCTGTTTAGTCGCTCAGGCATGTCCAGCTCTTTGCGAGCCCATGGACTATAACCCACCAGGCACCTCTGTCCATAGGATTTTCCAGGTAAGAATACTGGAGTGGGTAAGCATTCCCTTCTCCAAAAGATCTTTCTGACCCAGGGATTGAACCCGTGTCTCCTGCATTGGCAGGCAGATTCTTCACCACTAAGCCGCCAGGGAAAGCAAACATGTGGTAGGCCTCAATACAAGTCAGTTGACCCAAAGGTGAATATTAGATCACACCCATGTGGCTATGGTGACTTCCCACTATGCATACTATTGAACCCTAGGACTTTGGGAGATACTGTATCTTATGTCCCCTTGGCCCAGGGATAGAGGGGACTCAGAAAGGGCAAGAAGTACCTTGGGAACTCTCTTCCCTTTTCCTGATATCCAGCCTTGACTCTGCCATTTCCTTTCCCAGTGCTACAGAAATGTAACCATCTCCTGTCTCAGACAGGGCATAAATGCCATTTCCCATCAGTACCAAACCAAGGGCAAGGACGCTCCAAAAGTCTTGGAACCATAGACTCTCAAGCAGTCCCACCTGGATAAGCATTTGTTCCCTTACAACGGAAGTCAATAAGCCCTCTTTTCCCCACCTTGAGATAGGCACAGCAGACACTTAGAAATCAAAGTAATGCGTGGAGAAGCTGGAGATGCTTCTATGCAGTAGGGGCAGAGGTGTCACAAGTCTGTCCGTTGGTAAGTGTGGGTCACAGGAGATCTAACCTTTGTAGGACGCTTGTGTTCACGGGCAAGTGGCTGGTTTCTGTTGAAGGTACCAGGCTATTTTCAAAAGGCTCAGGCCCATTTTAAGAGTTGCTGTGATTTTCATATACAAACTGAATGGGTCCTAGAAAGAGACATCGATTACTCAGGCCTCCGCCGGTATTTTGTCACCTACAAATACAAATGGTTATACTTAGAAAAGGGTCTGGAAGGGCACCGCATGTTAAACAGCTAACAGGATTTCCTACAAAATAGGCTGCATGTTCCACAAAGTTCCTCTTCTTCCTGTTCTGAATAGGAATCATCATTATAATTTGCATTATATGTCACTTTTTTATCATAATTTTCTGTTTTTCTATGTCCACCTTTATATTAAGTTTTATGCTTAAGTCTACTGGAATATAACCAGAGAAGACACAGATGTGACCAGGAAATTGTAACTAGCATTTAAGGTGGCTCTTCTGACATCAACTCTGGATGGACTAGTGGGGCATGACATCGTATTGCCTTCTAAAGGGAGGAGGCTGAGTATGCGTGTCCGCATGTGTGATGATGCTAACAATCATAGCTACCGTTTACTAAATGCTCAGTCTTTCCAGGTGGCACTAGTGGTAAAGAACCCGCCTGCCAATCCAGGAGCTATAAGAGACTCGGGGTCGATCCCTGGGCCAGAAGATCCCCTGGAGGAGGGTATGGCAACCCAGGCCAGCATTCTTGCCTGGAGAACCACACGGACAGAGGAGCCTGGCGGGCTACAATTCATGGGGTCTCAGAGTGAGACTTGACTGCAGCGACTGAGCGTGCATGCATTAAACGCTCGGCTTCTCATCCATAGCAACTCTATGAGGTGAGACACTAAGAAATAGAAACTTTTAAGTGACTGTCTTGAGGACATAATAAAACTGAAATGGTAGGGCCAAGATTCAAACTCAATCCGTCTGATTCCAGACTATAGAATCTTCACCACTGTGAAAGTGAAAGTCACTCAGTCATGTCCGACTTCTTGAGACCCCACGGACTGTAGCCCGCCAGGCTCCTCTGTCCATGGAATTCTCCAGGCAAGACTACTGGTGTGGGTTGCCATTCCCTTCTCCAGGGGATCTTCCCATCTGAGGGACTGAACCCAAGCCTCCTGCATTACAGGCAGATTCTTTACCATCTGAGTCAGCAGGGAAGCCCCTTTACTACTAAGCTTTACAAATAATAATTTATTTAGTCAGAGATACTTTGAGAAATAAGCATGTGAAAAAAAAGAGAAAACCAGGAACAGAATATGCTAGGTATTTTGCAAGTCTTTCTTGCCTTTTCCCCAATCGGCCATAGCTGACTGACCCTCAGGTGAATGCTTGATGAATAGCCATGGCGTAGACTGATGAGTGCCTGAAAGACAAGCTAGTCAGTCAAGTTCTTCCCAAGTGTTTAAACTAAGATGCACAGAGATACAACACTGAGGGGCAGCTTTAGAACTGAAGTGAGTGAACTCGCTCAGTCGTGTCCGACTCTTTGCGACCCCATGGACTGTAGCCCACCAGATTCCTCAGTCCATGGGATTTTCCAGGCAAGAATGCTGGAGTGGCTTACCATTTCCTTCTCCAGGGGATCTTCCCGACCCAGGGATTGAACCCGGGCCCCCCGCATTGCAGGCTGATGCTTTACCGTCTGAGCCACCACAGTTGGAAGCAGTTTTGGAACTGAAAGGATATATAATTTTAGGTGGCAGGGAAGCCATTTGGTAGCATATGGAGAATTAGTAAGTAGAAAAAGGTGGCTGGTAAAATGGAGAAGAAAACAGAAACGTAGAGAAAATCTGAGATAAACATGCAGTGTTTGATAGAAAAACTTTCTCTTCAATTTTCTTGAGCTTTCTTGAATATGTCTGTTCTTTTCCCTTGAAATCCAGGTAGTCTAACCACACAGTATTATAATTAGTTTTCCATTGTGGTTACTCTAGGACACAGTATCTGGAACATAGTAGGTACTCAAAAAGTGGTTTTCAAATGAAAGGATAAAAAAGATTAATCCTGAATAAACACAGAGTCCTGAGACCCTATGTCGAATAACTAACTGGGTGATTTTCTCAGCTCCTCTACTGTTTTAAGCTACACAGCAGAAGTTTCCCAACACTTGATTTGGTACAAAGTCTTTAACTTCCTCCCCCAAGTTTCTGACTCTCGCAGGCACTGCCAAGCTTGGAAAAACAATAATGGCTGTGTGCTTTCTTCATAACCCAAAGAGACTCTGCTACCACCTACCACACCACCACAAGTAGAATTGCCAGATTAAATGCATGCTGCCCAGTTAAAGCTGAGTTGTAGATAAACAACAGATAATTGTTTATAACGGGTGTCCCGAATAGCACACTGTACGTATATATACTAAAAAAAAGAACTCATTGTTTATCTGGAATTCAAATTTAACTGAGGATCATGTATTTTTATTTGATAAATCTGGTACTCAACAAGGATATGCTTTCCCCCAAATAACCAGTTTCAGATGTCCAGTTCTAGGATTTGTCTTCTCACAGTAACTCATCCCATGAGAAGATGGTGACTTCCCTCCACTCCACATATGTAAGGATACAAACACACATCCACACACACATACATCCTACGAAAGGAAGCTCTATTACTTTCTGATGCTCACAAGATAGAAGTTACTAGATTCAAAGCACTGTTAAGCTCGCTGAAAAAAATGTGGGTGGAAATAGCAATGCTTTGACCTTTTTTCCTTCACTTTCAGTGGAGAGAAGTCTTAATATCACCAGCGCTGAGCAGGAAAGACCACTTTGCTAGACTTCACCCAACACCTGACAGTGTTTCCAGCAAATCTAACTGGAATCTGCTACTTTGGCCGAGTATTCCAGTTATGAGCAAAAGCTCCTGCTACCCCTCTTTCCTGAGCAGGACAGCGGTGACATCGCAGCATCCCTCTGGCGGGAAGTACCGACCCTGCCTCCCAACCACACTTTCTTTGGGAAGAGCAATATAGAGAAGAGAGGTAAAGAATCAGAGCCTTGGTGCTTCTTGAGACAGCGTTGCCCACTCCCAAACCCACATAACCATCATTGCCGCCTCCTGCCTGATACGACTCATGTCTAGGGGATGGAGTCACCTCCCCCACAGCCATGTTCAGAGGCCGCAAGTGAGAGGGAGTGTCTGTGTGTTACACTCGAGGTCCCAGATAGCCTCTGTGTCACAATCATAACGTAAAGTCTTCATCGTTTAAGACATTCCAAAACCTCCCTCATTCGGCTGCCATAGTCATCTTGCGGCTCAATATAGAGACTTTGCCAAGGTCGCGATGAGACACTTACAGACCAGGGCATGAAGAGCTGGGACTCAAACTCTGACTTTGCCCCTTCCAGCCCAGAGCTTCTCCCCGCCTCCTTACCTGGCTCAGGTGAGAGTGCGTGGCCTCTGCCATAAGGTTTGCTGGGAGATGTAACAGCCTGTCTCTGAGGAAGGCATGGACTGGCCCCTCTTGACACCCAGGAAGGCAGAGACATTAAAAATATATTTTCCAACAAGTGAGATGAGCACGGTGGGTCAAAGAAGAGGGCTGGGATTCAAAACTGCCCAACCCCAGAGTAGCCAGGGCAAGAGCTAGTGCTTGTCAGTTATCCAGGGCACAACCGATCGCTGTGGAGGGCACACGTGCTCCTAAACCATTGCACTAGATGCTAAATGAAGCAATTAGAGATGAAGGGGACATTTTAATTACCAGGCTTGGCCAGCTCCGAAGGGGCCCAAATTTCAAGTGAATGTGAAAACTCAATTATGCTGAACGGGAGCAAGACACCTGGCATCATGGGGCTGATTATCTGGAAGCCCGAGGTGAAGGGAAAGGATGCCAAAGAACAGAGCAAGGGAGAAAGGGGAAGCCACATGACAAAAAAAACTCATAAGACAGCAAGAAAATGCAAGAGATCCATAACATTCTGAAGTGTGGGATGAACCAGCCGCTCAAGGGAGAGTGGGCAAATTAGTCCCATTTGCAATTTTAGAAACTCCCTCTTTTCTTTCCTCTAATGGATATACGATTTTCATTTTTTAGCTTCAAACATCTCACGAACTTTTCACCTTTCCATTTTTTTCCAAAGCTGAATTTCTACTTGCCTCCACCACCGGCAACCCTGGGACAGGAGCCACAGCAATTCTGTGCTGCTGCTAAGTTGCTGCTAAGTCGCTTCAGTCATGTCCAACTCTGTGCGACCCCATAGAGGCAGCCCACCAGGCTCCCCAGTCCCTGGGATTCTCCAGGCAAGAACACTGGAGTGGGTTGCCATTTCCTTCTCCAATGCATGAAAGTGAAAAGTGAAAGTGAAGTCGTGTCCAACCCTCAGCGACCCCAGGGACCGCAGCCTACCAGGCTCCTCCGCCCATGGGATTTTCCAGGCAAGAACACTGGAGTGGGTTGCCATTTCCTTCTCCAATGCATGAAAGTGAAAAGTGAAAGTGAAGTCATGTCCAACCCTCAGCGACTCCTCTGCAGCCCACCAGGCTCCTCCGTCCATGGGATTTTCCAGGCAAGAGCGCTGGAGTGGGTGCATTGCCGTCTCCAAATTCTGTGCTAGCTTGTCCTTTCTGGAACTTTCCAAATGAGATTCACCCTAAGATACCCCAGCAGCAAGGGAAAGAGTAACTGGTGTTGGGTAAGGGTTCTGGTGTATCATATTTCATATTTGAGGAGTATTTCTTTAATAATAATAATTAAAATTCTAATGTGTACAGAATTAAAGAATTTTCTTTCTCTTTCATCTCTGTTTTAAATCTGTTCAAAATAAATTAGAATCCAAAAGGCAAACCTTTGCGTAAAGACATTTTACATTTGTGATGGACATGTCTAGAGAATGCAGGAAATATCTAGTCTTCCATGTTTAAGGCTACTGCTATTTTATGTACCGTTGAATGCTCCATGCCTATGAACAGATCTGTTTTCAGACAGATACAGAGAGTCAGCTAAGCTCACCCTCTGGTCAACTGATTCACTGTCATTCACTAGCCTTGCAGCATGTTGGATTCAGATAAGCTAAATATGTTAGCTCCAGAGTTGAAACCAGAACCTGAATATCTGGACTCCTGGTCCTAGCATTTCCCCCAGGTGATGTTATGTGATATTTTTGGGATTTTGCCTAATTTCTAAACATAAACATATGGTCCAATTCATCCTAGGTCAATTTCTCATCTTTTTTTTTTTTCTTTTTCTTCTTTTCAGTCCCTAGGCTAAACATATTTTGACTCCACATAATCTCTTTGCCCAGTACTAAGAATGTCTAGAAATAGAGATAAGAGTTACTCATTTTCTCATCCTCCCATCTTCTTATTTTCATAAGACTGGGGCCAGCTAAGATCACTGTGTGGTGTTAGGAGGAGGCTTGCTCTTTCGCCATGGTCCACAATGTGGGTGGGGGTAGGGGGGTTCACAGCGCTTTTGGATGAAATTTGCCTCACTGCCCAGCAGGGAGAGGGCTCTTTTCAAACTGAAAGTCAGCAGCATCATGGGAAAAGAGCTGACAGCTGAATAGGACAGGAGACAATAGTTGTTTAAGAAGAGCCGGCCGGTCCCTGAGAAACAGGCCTGCCCTCTAATGACTGGAACCATCCCTGTGCGCAGCGCTGGGAGGAGGACAAGAGCCTTTCAATGAAGATACATTGTCTTCAATTCCCAGAGCAAAGATCAGTGTCCCAGAATCATGGTTTGAAATGGTTTTCTCTGTGTCAAGGGGTCCACGCCTCTGCTTTCAGGATTTTGAATATCATCTCAACAAAAATATCTATGCAAGTGTTGGAGGGAGTGGCCGCAGGCAGCTGGTATATTCCAAAAACTCCCCAAGGAGAAATATGTCCCAACCATATCCTTTATTTGGCCCCATCCCCACTTCTCCTTCTAACAGGAAAAAGTGTATGAAGTTATGTGTTCCTTTCCCATGCTTTTGGCCATCAGATCAACTTGTAAACAGCAGTCCTTTCCCTCCCCTTGAGACAGCTCGGAAAGCTTTGTTCCCTTTTAAACAGATGGGGAAACCGAGGTAGAATGTGCCATTGACCAGGGGGCCCTGGAGACTGGCGGATTCTGGTTCCCAACCTGCCCATGCCATCCACAGAGAAGAATGAGCTTTCTCTTCCTCCCTGTAATTAAATCAGACCGTCACCACTTCAGTAAAATAACATTTGTTTAGGGACGAAAGAGGGACGCGGCGTGTGGTGCAGACTTCCCTTTGAGCAGCCCTGATGGAAACAGGACCGGGCCCATGTGCGCCCAGCGGCACCCTTTTGTAGTACACGCCATTCATCATTGCCTTTGAGGGCAGCTAAGCGGAGGGCAAGAAAGAGAGAAAAAAACGACATGAGCTTCCAAAAACACAGTGGTGTTTTTCCTCTTTTCTTTTCCCTGTTCATTTAAAAGTCCAAAAATATAAAGTGCAGGGTTCAGTTAATCAAAGGGCTAATGCTTTCTACTCCAAAGGCCCTTTAATCTGAGGAGACAATTCACAAACATCTCTTCCCCAGGTATTCCCCTTTCACGTTCCATTAAGAGGACGCTAATGCAGCCTTAAATTGAGTCAGAGTAGACCGGGGTGCTGTGTGCAAATTTGCCCATGCACCCTCCCAGGTCAGTGTTCAGACCCACCGCTCAGGACCCGCAAGTAACACATCCTCCTGTTGAAATCCTCCTCCCGCCCCGTCAGGTCTATCCTGCTTCAGGAAAGCCCACTATATGAAGCACTCAGAAAACAGGCAAGTTGTCTCCATTACAAAAGCTTCTGTGGGTAAATGGGAGCTGCTAAAAATCTACACTGGGAGTAGGGAAGCCTGGGTTCAACTCACCCATGAAGGCAGGAGTTTGCTTGTTCTCTAAACCAACATAAACTATGTCAAGACCCTCTGCTGAAGATCAAGGTTAAAAGGTGAAGAAAATATAAATCTCCCTCAAGCATTGCAGGCCTGGCTCAGTCCAGTGATCAGCTGTGTCCTTGAGTTAGTCGCTCAAGCAATGTGGGTCTCAGATCTCCCTTTTGAAGAAGAAAAATAATAGCTGGCTTCCCTCTAGCTCACAGAGTGAGAGGGTAGTAAACCTGTGCATTTAAGTGTTTCTTTACAGATCATTAACTGCTCTGGGGAATGGAGGGTCATAAGAATAATAGAATTTTTGAGCTAGAAGGAACCAAAGAAATCAACTATTCCAACTTTTTCATATAAGAAGGGAGTTCTGAGAGCTAAAATGTTAGGAGGCTCTGTCTGTTGGAAATCTATCAGAAATGAAAACAAAACATCTTTGAAATAATAATGAAAGCTAGAGGCTTAGGTTTCATGATTCATATCACTTTGTGGGGGGCAGGAGAGGTCTCAAGAATAGCAATCGGGAAAATTGGGTTCTAGTCTTGAATTTTTCACTAACCAGCTAAGTCCATAGATGAATGATTTAACATCGACTGACTCCCAGTTCTATCACCTGTAAAATGAGAAGTACAGATGGGGAAACATGGTTCAATGGGGACACAGTGGGCTTTGGAGTCCTACAGAACTGGGTTTGCGTTCTGTCTCTGCCACATTTTATCTGTGTTCACCAGGGGTTTAAGTCACCTAAATGTGACTCCTTGAGTCTCAGCTTCTACTTCTGTAAATTGGGCATAACCCACCTCTCTAATGGGGTTGTTAGGATTAAATATGCCGCTGCATATAAAGCACTTTGAACATGGTGAGTACTTTTAATGAATGTTAATTCCCTCCCTTCCTAGATAGATAACCCCTTCTAACATTAAAGTGCTATGGCTATTAAATGTCTCCTTTAAAAGTGATCTCATATCAGTCTATTGGCTTTACAAGGTAGGGAGAAGCCAGACACTTTTCTTCTAATAGAAGACGAAACAGGCCCCTGGAAGTATGACAGCTCACTCAAGGTCACAATGTCTTAGCCACAGAAATGGAAGCTGAACCAGGTATCTCAGCTTCTAGGCTGGAGGCATTTCTCAAAACAGCCATTTGTGGCTAAGAGAAAGGAACGCTTCTCATCAGCCAACTTCCCATGAATTCAAATGGGTAAAAAGAACAATAGAAAGGAGAGAAAGAACTCATATTTGAGCTAATGGTACCACTGATAGCTCATTTAATCCTCTCAATAATCCCATGGGATAGTAAGTATCCCCATTTAGGAGATGAGAAAATGGAAGAACGGAAGGGTAAAAGAATTTGTCTAGGATTCCAAACTTGTCGATGATGAAGCCAGAATTCATCCAGGTACAAAGCAGGTACTCTTACCTGATCTCACACAGGCCTGGAGTCATCACCATGGTGCATGTATCTGGGGTCAGCAGAGATCTCTGTGTCACCAAAAAAGACTCAGTTTCTAAGACCCTTCAAGGAACCCTCTCTTCTAGTCCATGGTCTCACTCATGAACTTTGATACAAGCCCTCTAAGAGTATTTCTCAGCTCGAAATTTGCTTATACCTCCCTCCTACACCCTCACTCAGAGCCGAAGAGAAAAGCCAAAGGAATCTGGGGCTTCTAGGGACAGTAGTCAACACCTCTGACCATTCCTGAGTAAACAGATCTGGTCCTTTCATAGGCTTCAAAGAAGGGACTGAGGAAGTCCAGGACCTGGGAACATGTGGCACGCTTTAAGGCTAAAGCCAGTAGCTGATGATAAATGGAAAAAGACTTTTCAAACAGAATGAATGTAAATGAGAAAAGAAGCCCCTGGTTAGGGAAGTTATTCTAGCAAGTGGCTATATAAATGTCTTTATATTGTTATTTCCAATATTAGTTTGTTGTTCCTCCATGAAAGCTGATTTATTTGAAATGTTATTACTAGAAACACCCTAATCTTTTGGTAATAATTCATATACTGGAAGATTACAGTTTTGGAAGGAAGCCCAGTGCTGTCTGGAATCCTATTTATGGATTAAAGGATTTGAACAGCATTGCAAGCAAGATCTCTAAAGAGTAGGATAATGTAAACCTGGTTCCATATAAAATGCTTTACCCCAGCTGTAGTAACCCCATTAAAGTCAGATTGTCAGAGGACACTGGGCACGAGAACTTTCATTACAATAAAGCAGGGTATCACTGCCCCTGAAGAGCAGGGATTTTTCAAGCCCAGTTGCCCCTTGTCTTGACAGACCATGCTTAACTTTGCATTTCCCCTTCCTCCTAGGACATACAACTTCATGTGATAGGTCTTGACTTCTTGAAATGCGATATCCAAGTGAAGGAAGGATAAACAGTAATTTGGCACAGCAAAGCAGTCGTGGAGCTAATGCAGTTTGTCTGCAGAGCTAGGATCACATGGACCAGGTACTTAGTATTCTCAGAAGCCTTCAGGTTGAGATCGATCCCGTTCTACCAAAAGTGCTCTTTTAGGAAATAGTAAGTAGTCCAGGCTTTGATGCTGGAAGAACCCAAGGAAGATTAATTAAAGTCAACAAGACCTGGCAAAGATTGCTGTTGACCGTAGGGAGGAGGGCAGAACACCCAACAGATGCTGCGGAGCCGCCGAAGCGAAGAGCTGGGCAGCCCTCTTCCCTCCGAGGGCCCTGGGGAGCCCTGATGCCCTGACAAACAGTGACAAAGCCCCGGGAGGCGCACTCAGGCCCACCTAGGTCCACTCTTCGCTGGTGGTGTTGTCACGAGGCGGTCATTTAATCTCTTTGAACCTTAGCTTCTTCATCTTTAAAGACAGTATCTACTTGCAAAGCTGTCGTGAGAATTTGATGCAATCAATTTGCCAAATGTCCAGCGCGTGGAGGCTGGGGAAGGAATGGTAGCATCACCATGACTGCCACCAAACAACCGACGCCCTGCAGGAGGGGGTCCAGTTTCCATCAGACTCTCAGCGGCGGCTTTGCTTCTTTATCACGAATCCCTGCTGCTGCTGCTAAGTCGCTTCCGTCGTGTCTGACTCTGTGCGACCCATAGACAGCAGCCCATCAGGCTCCCCCATCCCTGGGATTCTCCAGGCAAGAACACTGGAGTGGGTTGCCATTTCCTTCTCCAATGCATGAAAGTGTAAACTGAAAGTGAAGTCACTCAGTCATGTCCAACTCTTACCGACCCCATGGACTGCAGCCCACCAGGCTCCTCCGTTCATGGCATTTTCCAGGCCAGAGTATGGCAAACCCAGAATGCCATCAGAACTGGCTGGGGCTCAGCAGAAGCAGAGATACAGTGGGAGGGAGGCAGGAAGGGAAAAGATAGACCAATGTCACGTTCTCCTTCAGCAAAGACACTGCCTATTAACACAGAGTCATCAAGCACCTCATGAACATCATCTGCCACATAAATAATGGATAATAATTCTAATTATACCACCATCTAAAACTTGACTTAGGAAGTCTTTATTTTTTTTCTGTAACTTATTTCAGTCACCTCAACCAGATCCTCTTTTATTTTATGATTCCAGCCTCTGTTCAATGATTCAGGTCTGGGTTCTGACATTGGATACAGCACCGAAGAAAAGTCTTCTCAGACCCACTGAAATGGAATGAAAGCATTCCAGGGCACTTGGCGGCTCCAGAGAAGCAGAGAGCATTATTTTTTAAAGGTTTGTTTTGAACTACTTGTGTGAGAGTCCCTGGGGGACTCCCTTTTATTAAAATGCAGGTTTCTGGGTTCCACATTAGAGCCATTAAATCAGAAATTTCTGAGAACGGGCCCTAGGAATCTGCACTTTTAACCGGTTCGCAGAAGAGCTTGAGTGCACTAAACTTGGAGAACGGCTCGAGTGTAGGAATTTCCAGGGAGAAGCCAGAAACAGTGCCCTTCAGGACTGCCCATGAAGCACGGTGATAAAGGACAATTTCATTGCATTTTACTGTTTGCAAAACACTTCCACCAACATTATCACATACTAAAGGGTGTGCATATGAACAAAACGGAGACACCCACACTGCGAATTATTTATATTGACAAGCAATACAGCACACCTTATCGACCCAGATCAGAGAAAGGGCTGTTCTACATAAATGCATTTTCTAAGGAAAAAAAAAAAAAACAAAAACTGGAACATAACCCTTTGAATGCCAAGTATTTGAGACAATTAATCCTAGTACTATTTTAATGAATTTTACAGGTCGCTGCCTTAGTAAACCAAGGAACTCAAACATAGTTTATCATTGCCTTGTCTCAGGGTCTTCACTAGGATCATCTGCTTCTGCAGGGAGCTCTAGGGGCAGTGAAGATAGGGCTTGGAGGCATAGTGATGTGCTCCGGGCTCTGCTCCCAGGAAACACTCTTTGTCCTGACCTTTGGCGGCCCCAAGCTCGAGGCACTTTTCTTGCTGTTTTTTGTGTTTCAAGCTTCTCTTTGAATTGACTAGCCAATGTCACTTCCTGCCATTGGGACACAAAGCACCGCCTCCCTCACCCTTTCTGATGATGTACTACTAGTATTCTAAGGCAGAAGAAAATTGAGAAGGTCGTAATTATAAGTACAATGTGAGGAAATCACCTCTGAGAGTTTCTGAATAGATGGTCCCAGGAATAATATTCACGAGACTGAGGGTGAGTTATGTTGATCAGCTCAGAGGTCTGTTTCCTGCAGGGTTCAGGAAGTTGGAGAGGACGTCCATCTGACCTCTGGCTAAACAAGGTTAATGGTTGCAGAGCCCTGAGGCTCTCAGAGCAGAGTGCCTGCTCACCAGAAAGATGGGACAAAGGACCTGGGGTCACTTATATATTTACCACCAGAGCGTGGAGGGAAGGGACATGGAAGATACATGCATCACTCGTAAAAAGGAGACTGAATATTTCTGGGTGAATCTGTAAGAATTTTTTTTCCTGTGGAGACTGTCAGATAAGCAACTTGGATTAGCAATAGAACAAGGAGGGGATTTGTTAGCTCACAAAACTGGCAGGTTTCTCCGTCTCTGCTCTCGTCTCTGCTGCTGTGTGTGCTGACAATGCTCTCATCCGCAGGTGTTGCCCATGAACGCTCTGCAGCAGGAAGCATGCTCTGCACTCAAACCAGCCTCTCTTAGACTCTGAAGGAGAGCGAGGCCTCTTACGTGCGCACTTTAAAACTTCTGCTTTAAGAAGTTTTCTGATTGAATCAATACAGCTCATATTTCCACCTCTTGAACCAATCACTTGTGGAAGGATGAATGGTTGGGATGAATAGGCCTTGTGCCCATTACTGCAGTCAGGGGTACTGAATGCCATGATCAACAGCCCATTGTGGTCATAAGGTGGATCAGAAGCACCTCCCGAAAGGAAGTGGGAATTGATCTTAGCAGGAGGGTGGGACAGATGGTGCAGAAATTAAACAAGAGATACCAACTGTGGCAAAACAACAGCTCAAGGCCCATCTAACCGCAGCACCATGGGAAGATCAGGTAAGGATGACGAGAGTCAGATCAGAGAAAGCTGCAGAGGTGTCAGCGTCCACGACGCTGAGCCCCCTCTTCCCACGGAATCCCCAGCAGAAGACTTTTAGTGAGGAGACCATTTTATTTTAGTGACTGTATCAGCCAGTGGAGACCAGGTTTCCCTGCGGGAACCGCTAGCCTGCAGATCTCAGCACTTAGCACGAAGCTTTACCCCTCGGTACTGGGCACACCCAGTGCAGGTTGCATCTGAGTGTCACTGTCTGCACTCAGACCAGGCTGGTGGAGCGGCCAGGGTCTGAGGAGGATGGGCCACGTCTCAGTTCTAGGAGCCTCTGTCTGGAAGTCACCCTCCATTTCTGTTTGGGCAAGTACGTGAAATTCTGCCATAAGTTTGGGAAGAACTTAACAGACAACACTGCTGCTGCTGCTGCTGCTGCTGCTGCTGCTAAGTCGCTTCAGTCGTGTCCGACTCTGTGTGACCCCATAGACAGCAGCCCACCAGGCTCCCCCATCCCTGGGATTCTCCAGGCAAGAACACTGGAGTGGGTTGCCATTTCCTTCTCCAACGCATGAAAGTGAAAAGTGAAAGTGAAGTCACTCAGTCGTATCTGACTCTTAGCGACCCCATGGACTGCAGCCTACCAGGCTCCTCCATCCATGGGATTCTCCAGGCAAGAGTACTGGAGTGGGGTGCCATCGCCTTCTCCACGATGGACAACACTAGTGACTACCAAAGATTCTGTGCATTCCCCAGCCTCCAAAGGAAGGGGGGTGGAGAGAGAAAAGAATGGTTCCCTACCAGATTCTACCCAGTGAAAGCAGCACCCTGGGTTCACTCCCAAGCCTCCATCCCCTATTTGTACCATTGTTCCACTCCACTGGAACTTAATAAAGGATTCTGATGTTGTTTTCAGGAGAGGAGAGGCAGAACCTTCCAACTTTCTACTGGAATACTTAGAGAATGTGAGAGAGAACAGGCCTATCTTGGCTGTGCCGTGGTCTCTAGGTAGATAAAGCTATCATATAGATAATCATATACATGTCTGGTTGGCAATAAGAGTAGAAAATCTGGGAGGGGACTGGGCAAGAGCTTGGAAAATCTAAACAGATTTACCTGGGGGAGACTGTGGAAATGATCTCCATCCAGAAAATGAGCCCAGTGAAGCTCCATACGTAGCATCAAGAATAAAAATCAAAATACCCTCCCAAACTAGGAGAGAAATAAAGAAGTAAAGAAAGAACAGAAAGAGAGTGGAAGGAAGGAAAGAAGGAGGAAAGGAGACAGCTTTCTTATGAGTGATTAGCTTATCCCGGCATAGGTCAGACATTTATTCATCTACCATTTGCTAAGAAACTACTCTATTGATCAAGTACTAAAGTTACAAAGATGACTAAGACACAGTCTTTGCCTCAAGAACTTCATTTATTGTAGGCAAACAGGCAAGTAAAGAGAAAACATAAAATCAGGGAGATACTGCTGTGCCAGAAGCAAGTCCAAACATTGCAGGCACCCCAAGAACAAACACCTATCTCAGCCTTGATCCATGGCAATCAGCTACGCACATCAATGCGAAGGCAGTCTCTGAATCCATCCTACAGGGTAAATAGAAGCTAACCAGAAAAAGGGAAAGCAGTTTGAGGGAGAATATTCCAGGGAGGATGGAGTGCATTTGAAGGATTCCCAGGTAACGAAAAGAGGTGCTGTAAGTAAAACTATGAAATTAGGATGGGAACGGTGATAAAAGGTGAGACTGAAAAGAACAGTTTATAAAGGGCTTTGGGGTGGGTTTGCAAAAGGATTTGTATTTTATCCTGAGATTAATGAAGCTAATTTTAAGCCAGCAACCAAAATGGTCAGATTCAGTTTTTTTGTAAGTTAATTTCTTATTGAAGTATAGGTGACTTACAATGTTTCAAATGTACACAAAAGTGATTCCGTTATACATACACATTGAAGTCAGGCAGACAGAGACAACTATCTATGACATCACTTACATGTGGAATCTGAAAAACCGGTGCAAATGGAACTTGTTCAGCAGACGTAGACTTGCAGACGCAGGAAACAGACTCACGGTCACCCGAGGGGAAAGACGGAGGGAAGGATGCACTGGGGATTGGGGACTGACAGACACACGCCTCCACTGTATGCAGGATAAATGACAAGTACACGCTGTACAGCGCATGCAGCTAGGGCCACGTTTAAATCGACCGCCGTGGTTAAATTATAAGATGGACCAAAAAAGTCCAGGACTGGAGGTGCAGGTGGGGAGCAGTCAGGGGTTCTTATAATAATCCCAGGAAAATACTGAATCTAGGGAGCTGAGGGAGAGGTGGGCATCGACATAGCCCTAATCAGCCGTGAGGGGAAAGCAGTCGCTTGGGAAGGAAGAGTCGGGCTCTAGAGTCCTTCGGACCAGCGTAGAACACCATCCTATTTAGTTTCTTCCTGGGTCCCTCCTATTAAAAAAGGTTTGCTGAGAACCCTGACACTTAGAGAGTAAAGCTGATGGGTGATCCTGCCGCCTGTACCCTATCAACCTCATTCCCCTAGAAGTTATCAGGTGTATGGTGTTGAAGAGACCACTTCAGCATCACCCAGAGGCACCTCAAACAAATAACAGCCAAGAACGACGTGCATGGTCAAAAGAATCAGGCGGTGTGTGCCCAGAGAAGACTCCGATACTGAAAGGGCGAGGCGCTTAGGGACATCTCTCTCTCCATCCCCATGGAGCTTACCAGTCACTTTCCACAACTTGGGTCTAGGCGTTGCCAGAAAACAATATGCGTAGAGTTATTGCACCCCTTCCCAAACACAGCCCATGCTGCTGCTGCTGCTGCTGCTGCTGCTGCTGCTGAGTCACTTCCATCCTGTCCAACTCTGTGCGACCCCACAGACAGCAGCCCACCAGGCTCCTCCATCCACAGGATTCTCCAGGCAAGAACACTGGAGTGGGTTGCCATTTTCTTCTCCAACATGGCCTATAAATGATATTTTTGTCTTAATGTACAACCAGGGCTCAGCACTGCACTTTTTTCAAAACATCCTGGACTCAGCCCATTAATGATACGACAGCAGCAGCAAACAGGAGCCCACGCCTCAGGGCCATAGTCACTGCCAAAGATGCCTAAGTCCCACTGGGAACAAGACAAGCATATCTGTTCTCCTTCCTCCTGGAGAGTCAGGTGCTTTGAGGCAACAAGTCTACCCAAAACCAACTGAACTTATTATAACAGTGAGGAGGGGAAAGGGTAGCAGCCAGACTATTGAAAAATGGGAGAAAATTCAAGGAAACTCCATTCATTTCAACTCACCATCTTTGGGACGTGTTTGTTTGGGGAAAAACAATACTGATGGACAGGCAGACAGGTCTAATGAGCTGTAGAGTCTCAGCATCCCTTTCTCCACTTTCCCAACCTACACTTGTGTTTGAAATCAGGTCTACATGGCTTTAGGAAGAGTCCCTCTGTCTTGTGAGTAATTCACAGAGCCTTCCCCAGGGACTGGCTACTAGCTCAAGGCCTCAGTGGCAAGTGTGGAACCCTGAGATGGGATTCATATGAGTTTCCAGCAACACCCAAGGCCTCGCAATCAGCCAAGGCACCCGGTCACACATCCCAGCCCCTCTTCGAAGCCTGTCTGTGACAGTGTTGCTTTGAAATCCTATCTGATCAGGCAGGACTTCTTAGCGATACCATTTTCTGTTCTTTTGAAGATGGTGGGCAAGAATAGGTGCAAGAATGGCAGCTGTAAGCCTTCCCAGGCATCGTCCCACTCAGGCACAGACCTTTCACCTCATCACCTGTTTCAGGGGAAATAGCTGGAAGTACACACAGTCGTGTTTTGTGTGGATGTTAAACACACCACTCTGCACGGTCAAGATGTCACAGCATCACCTTTGTCCTGTGCTCGGCGTGTTGCCAAGGAAAGGAGGGTTCCAGGGTATGGGGCAGGGAAAGGCTGCCCAAGTGGACACTTTGATCTGCTCTCACGGACAGAAGGATGTGAGTCTTTACCTGGAGTGACTTGAAGAACTTCCCGACTTCTCTTTGCTGCTAAACCAAGTCAAAAGGACATTCTGACCAGTTCTCTGTGATGTCTCAGTTTCCACCATAATAGTATCACTCTTTGAGTAATAATATTGTCCCCAATGGTCTGATATAAAGACATAAACTAGTACAAGAAGGATTTTGGTTTCAGGCTTGAATCAGTCACTAATCTCTCAGGTTTCCACCTAACAAACCTGAGACACGTGGAACAGGACCAAAAGCTAGGGTTATGTAGGTTACTGGGTGCCCAGGTGAGGAAGGATGATAAGACACAGGACGAGTCTTCCGTTGCAATAGGAAAGGAGCCTTGGTAGCGGAGGCGGGGAGACAATGGTAAACAGCAGCATCTATACCCCTCACTTGGCCCTTTGTTCAAGGCCTGTCTTGACCCCAGGCTCAGTCACCACTGGATTTTAGTGCTGAAGAAATTTCAAGAGAAATGCAGGGCAAAGGTTCAGTCTCAAGCACAACTGAACCACATTTCCTTCTAACAAAGTGGTGTGTGCATTGATGCTTTTATATCAACGTATCAATAGAAACACTTCTCTCTTTTTTTACAAGGACTGTATCAGCAATTCTGTCAGACTTTCAGAAAATGTTAGTTTGTTGGCACTTAAATTTTATCTTCTCTGCCTGCATATCTACTGACCCCCAACTGGGAAAAAAAAGCTTTTCTGTCTAGTCATTAATGATGTATACACAGTCACTTAGGAGAACTAGAGGACTCATTCTTCAAGGAAGTATGTTGGAGCTTTTTTCTTCCTTATAAAGCAAATAGTAACCGCCTCCAAATGTGTGTGCCATTTAAACTGTTTTCTACATTGGGCTTTCTAGTACCCTTCTTAGAGAAATAAGATCTCAGAAAAATGTCACTTTATTTTTTTAACCGAATTAAGAAAGTAGGTTTAATTTGGGGTGTGGGAGGAGGAGGGCTTCTTAGGAAGGCTGCTATAATTTGAAAGAAGTTATCAAGAATAATTTGGGGAGCTTCTTCTGCAGAAGTCTGCTTAAATGGAATGCTCAAGATTGCTGCCCTGCCTACAGAGAGGGGCTCCGACATAAATGACCTGAAGCGCTCTCTTCCAGGCCCAAGAGCCGTAACCCTAGAGCCTGGTCCTTCCTTTCTGGATCCCTTGGTAAAGCAAGAAAGCAGAATACCTTGTCCATCCTGTTCTCCTAGCATGCTGAGAAATCTAATGGGATAAAAGCTCAGGTTTGCATAAGAAGTAAATCAGAGTCCGTCTCCACAAATTCTGAGCAGAGCCCATCTTGATAAATAAAATGTGACATTCATAACAAACAAACCAAAAAGCAGATAAAGGATGAGAGCCCTCAGCATTAATGCCAGAAAACCTTTGGCGATAAATAAGTAATATTATAATAAAAGATATTATAATGCGTTGTCATTTGTAGGAAGAAATGTAATATAGTCTGAGGAGGAAGATAGATGGCTCAAGTTGTTTCTCTGACAGTGGAAGTAATAGCTATTGAATGTTATGTTTAGCATATCATAAAATCAGTGTTAGCAGGCAAGACAGCCCTCAAGCCTTCCTGAAGTCCGCATTCAGCCTTTGGACATCAGCAAGGAAAAGGCCTGCAATGCAGCTCACCTGGGATGGATGACCTCGATTTAAACCAAATCAGATGAGACAGAGCTTCCCCTCGGCCCTCAGCCTGAAGTGGAAATGAACTTGGGGTGACTGGAGAACATCTTTCTTCAGCCCCCTCTGTACCTGCTATCCCCAAGGGGCTCCTGCCAAGCTCGAGCTTGAATTCATGTCGCACTGACAACTTCTCTAAGCTGGAGGAGCCAGGGACCAATTCAGGATCTCCCTGGAGCTGCTGAAAATCCTCCTTCTTCTCACCTCACCAAAAAAAGAAATCTGCGCAAGTACCTACCATGTTGCCTGACCCGCCCCTCCCTTATTTATTATGCCCACTGTAGCCCCTCTACCTGAAGGAGAAGAGAGAGCCCCTTGCATCTGTGAGACAGCAGGCCTGACCTCCCTACCATTTCCAGCTGGAGCCCTGCAGCCTTCCTCATTGCAGGGACAGGAAAGCCAGTTGCGAGAAATAATTCAACCAAGTGCTCACACAGGAGGGGGCTTCGCTTGTGCCAAATGATGCAAAAAGAACACTAAATTATTTACTTTTTTTTTTTTTTGGTAAATTATCTGCCAGGAAAGCCCACTAACAAAATATCCTGGGCAAAATGTATCCAACTTTTTTTTTTTTTAATTTCTCTCTCTCTCTCTCTCTCTCTTTTTTTTTTCATTACAGGATGAATTTGAGAAAGGATTCAGATAGTCCTCCATCTCTGCTTCCCAGGAGCTGTAACCGTGGCAGTAGTAACTGAGTACCGCTACTGCTGGGCTTCACCGACTGCAAGAAATGGGCCGTGGACTCTGTGAAAGAGCTGGGCTCAGAAGGACGCAGGAGGATGCCTAGGAAGACAGATACGTAAGTCATATTTCCTGAGAGGACTTGATTTACTGTGAATTTTTCTTCTTTTCTATCTAAATCTCAAGGTAAAAATTCCATCAGAAACCTCTGGCTCCCTCCCTGTACCATCAACATCCATCTCAGAAATGGGAAGAAGAGTCCTTTGCTCACAAAGTATTCTAGGAGCCACCATCTGTCCCTGTTGTTTATAGAAAGAGAAAGAAAATCCTCCAAGAAGAGCTCTGGGTGGCGTGGCTGAGCAGGGGGTGATGGTGGACTGTGCGTGGGCGCTCAGGGAAGGAGACACTCACAGGCCAGGAGAGGCAGGGTGGCTGCTCCTTCCCTTCCTTAGGTCCTGGTTCAAAAACCTTGTAGAGAAGAGAGACAGACATCGAGAATCTTCTTCGCAGAGGGCTCTGTGCTAGGTGTTCTAAGAGGTATTAAAGGCAGCCAATCCTCAAGGAAGCAAGGAGATGCATACTCTCAAAATTAAGACGATGGCCAAGCAGGACAGTATTCACCCGCTCGTAAGGTCGGCAGACCTAGCTTCTCATGCCCATGACCAGTCTCCTCTCAATAAGCAGCAGAGGCAGCTTTAAGAGCTGGAGCTTTGAAATCTTAGCCACTTGACTCTGCAGCCTACTTTGACCACTTAGTTGGTTCTGGGATGCTGGGCAAGTTATCTTCAGCTCTTTGAGCACCGAGTATTGTGATATTGAAAAGCAGACAGTCACTGTGGCCACTTCATGGGACAGTTGAATGAGCTTGTGGATGCAAAGCACTTAGCACAGCATATAGTAAGTGCTCAATAAATGCTGGCTGAAAGGAAGCTGAAGATGTGCCAGACACTGGGCTTGAAACTGTCTACCCAGATGACTGATGTCCAGGAGTTTACAGGACAATAACTCAGAGTCAAATAACCATAGCAAAATGGCAGAAACACGTACTAAGCTGCCTGTTCTTGTTAAGAGGCTGGAGATGACATAAGCCTTTATTTGGATTGTTCCTTTTATAGAGATTTTTGAGAGGAGCCTGGTGGGCTACAGTCCATGAGGTTGCAAAAGAATCGGATATGACTGAGCAACTAAGCATGTATGCATGCCCCAAGGAGAGAAGCTGGGCCTGTGATTCTAAACCATCCTATCCAAGTTTCATCTAAGGCCCAGTGCGTGACCTGTGGAGGTTAATATGTTAATTAATTAGAACATTGCTAAAGTACCTACTATGACATGGACACTATGATTGGTGCCAGAGATAGATGGCATAAATTCCTGGTGTTCACCAATATCCATGCTCTCCTTTGCTTCCTAAGCATCCAACTGGACTACACTTCCCAGCTTCCCTTGCAGTTACACAAAGCCATGTGGCTTGAGTTCTGGCCAATGGAATGTGAGCAGAAGTGAGGCACTCCACTTTCAACGCTGACTGGTAGAAACCTCCTACCAATGACCACTTTTTCATTTCACATCTACCAGGTGAATCAGAAGTCCTTCAGGGATCCAGAGGAGCATGCAGCCACAGATGGAGACTTGAGTCCTTGAATCTTGGGACCAGGTTAGACTGTGATATGAATGAGAAATGGACTTCTCTGCTGAGTTGCTGAGATGTGTAGGTTTATCTGCTACAACAATTAGGGTTATTTTTCATACCTAGAAGAGGAATAAACAAGATTGACTTGACCCTGGTCTTGTGGAGCTGACAGACTGTTTAAAATGAACAATTAAGTTAGTAATTAAAGTGTAGCATGATGAGTGTTGGAGCAGTAAAAAGACAGAGATGTGGAAGCAGACAGTAGGATGACCCAAGCTAATCAGAGAGTTCAAGAAATTCTTTAGAAAAGATGCAATTATCAAGAGACTTGAAAGATGGCGTGCCCATCAGCTCTGGCTGCCAGAGCAGAGTACCATGGGCTAGGTGACTCAAAACAACAGAAATGTCCTCATTCGCAGGTTTAGAACTGGGAGTCCAAGATCAGGGTGTCAGTCGAGTTGGTTCCATTTGGAGTTTCTCTCCGCGCCTTGCAGATGGCTGCCTCCTCACTCTGTCCTCACATGGCCTTTCCACCACGTGTACACACATCCGTATGCTAATCTGCTCTTATCCTTAACACCAGTCCAATTGGATTAGGGCCCACCTCGCTTCACCAGAATTATCTCTTTAAAGGCCCTGTCTCCAAAGACAGCACATGATGAGATACTGGAGTTAAAACTTCAACATATGCATACAGCCCATAACAGACGGCTGAAGCTGAAGCTCCAATACTTTGGCCACCTGACGCGATGAGCCGACTTATCAGAAAAGACGCTGGTGCTGGGTAAGACTGAAGGCAGGAGGAGAAGGGGACAACAGAGGATGAGATGGTTGGATGACATCACCGACTTGATGGACATGAGTTTGAAAAAGCTCCAGGAGATGGTGAAGGACAGGGAAGCCTGGAGTGCTGCAGTCTATGGGGTCACAAAGAATCTGGCAACACTGAGTGACTTCACTTTCACTTTCATGCTTTGGAGAAGGAAATGGCAACCCACTCCAGAGTTCTTGCCTGGAGAATCCCAGGGATGGAGGAGCCTGGTGGGCTGCCATCTATGGGGTCACACAGAGTCAGACACGACTGACGTGACTTGGCAGCAGCAGCAGCTGAAGGATTGGGGTGAACCTCGGGTTCTCTCTCTGGTCCAATGATGAGAGCGGCACAGAGAAAGCAGGGGGATGAGGAAAGAGCTCACATTTATAAGAAGGAAGGTGTAGAGCTATTCAAGGGGTGATTCAGATCACACCCTGACAGCAGTGCTTTGACTGCAGATTTGGAGCTTAAGATATGAAACATCAAATTGCAGAAAGGCAGGAAACAGCAGCGCACCTTGGCTCTCTGGGGAGGGAAGGAGACTGACTGCAGCTGTGGTCTGTGGACCTGGAGCCTTCACGGGGCTATTCTGCTTGCCAAGAAATCCCAGGAGGGTCTTTTAGAGTAAAGATTGGCCCCAGAAGTCAGATCGCAGAATGATAGCTACCTGGCCATGTGCAGAGATTGAAGATCAATGGGTGAAAGATCAATCTGAATAAATGATCTATTAATATATACCACAGGTTCCTAGCAATTAATCTCCAGGAGAATGACAGCCCGCCAGTTACAGTGAACTGCTGATGGTGATTGACATAATGGGATCGTCTGCAGCTGCCAGGCTGCTGAGTTAGTGATATTCACATTTATTTTCCTGGTTGGATTGAGTGGTTTCTGGGGCAGCTCTGGAGTTTAGAACTGAAAACATACTGCTCACAAGACCAAAATAGTCTCTTCTAAGAGAAGGTGTACATAAGCAAATCTAGGACCAACCACTGATCTACTGGAAGGAAAAAAGAGAGACCTTTCTTCTTTCCCAAGTGCTTAGTGAGGTCTTTGAAATATGGAGCTCGGTAAAGGGATTTGGAGAACCTTGCTCAGAAAGGAGGAAAGTTACCCCACATTTGAGGGCTGTCATTGTGAATGGAAATAACTGCATAGCCATGAGAAATATGTATTTTAGAGTATTTTCCCTCTTTTTATTTTTTAGAAGAATGCCATGAAGGACAGTTGTTCTTCCAAAATACGTGACCCCAGACTTTTTGTCTTCTAAGCTCAGAATTTGAAAGTCTGCCTAGTGAATCCCTACTTATTCTTCAAAGCCCATTTCATTAGCCTATAACCTTTCCTGAAAGATATTTCCCAGGTGCTTTTGATGCTCCTCCCAAAACGTATCCCCAATCCACCCACCCTTCTCTGTGTCCACACCTACCATTTTAGTCCAGGCCACTGTCATCACTTGCCTGCACTTCTGCCAGAGCTTCCTACCTGGTCTCCCCGCTGACCGCCTTACCCATGGTCTAGTCTTCACACAACAGCCAAATTCTGTGTTTTAATTATATATCAATGTGTATTATTACCATTGCACTCAGAGGAAATTTCACTCTAATCCTCACCACGGCCTACATAGCCCTACAAAAGCTGGCCCCTCACAGCTCCTATGCTTTCACCTCTTACCAAGCTCCCGACAGTTTCTGCTGCACGAGGATAAGGTCAGACTCTTCTGCTTCGTGAAGCCTTCCTTTTTCTGTCCACCCTCCCTATCCCCTTCTTCTCCCGAGCCCCACGGCTCAGATCTTCCCATGATGGTTTCCTCATCATATGTAGATTTCAACTCCTCGAAGAGGCATATCTGGACCAAGCCAGTAGCTTCCAGTACCCCACCCGAGTCACTATCATATTACCTTCTTTATTGCCTTCACAGCGCTCATCATTATGTGGAATTATATATAATATATATAATGTATGTATAGTACTTGTTTATTACCTGTCTTTACCCACTAGAAGTTAAGCTCCATAGAAATAGAATAGTTCTAGCATTATTTGCATTTCGCAGCAGGCAGTCAAGTACCTGGCTTACAGCAAGTGTTCAAGTCTTTTTAGAGTGAATGACAGAAAGAATGGCACAAGCTATCACTTACTCCTCCGAATTCCCATCGTATCCGATTCCCTTCTCGGTAAAGATGTTCACTACACTGTCGAATGGGGATCTGTCAGAATCCATTTCTCTCGTCCTTGATTACGAGCACCTTATGGAGAGGAACATGTATCCTGAGATGGCGTGTACTAAAGCAGAGGACACAGTGTTATCCACATCGTCAGTATTTCTCAAACGTTAATGGGCGTACAAATCAGTGATAGGATCCTGTCAAAATGCAGTTTCTGATTCATAGTCTGGAGCGGAACTCAAGCACTCCTAATAGGGTTCCGAGTGATGCCAGTACTGCTGGTACTCAGCATATTTTGCATAGAAAGGCATATTTTGAGTCAGTGATTTAAAATGTTGTTCCTTCCCTTTGTATTTGCTACAGAGCCCCACACAGCACTGGATATAAATTAGCATATATTAAGGAGAATGAATAAATGAATGAGTTAAATGCTCTCAAATTTAGAGGAAGTAAAACTGACTCATCAAGAATTAAATAACATGCTTTACCTAAGACATCACAGTCCAGTCTAGAATCCTTGCCTCTATGGCTCTTTCCTGAGTCACAAGTTCTCCCTCCAGTCCTCTTAGGGTCAAGGTTTAGAGGTTCAAAGACATCCAAGATAAACTGTGAGTAGCCCCCCACCCCAAAATAAATGTCAAAGCTCTGGGAGGGGCACCCCGAGAGGAGAAGGGGCCATTGCTTGGTAACTACCCAGTGCACTCACACCCCTGCAGGCTGTCAGGGTTTTGTGGTCTGCCCAGCCTGGAGGGGTATCATCCAAAAGATTTTTGTCTGCCAGGCCTTTCTTCTTGGCAGAATCCATCGCATTTACATACACCAATTGCTAAAGGTGGCCAGCAGAGACTTGAGAGGAGATGTATTTCAAATCCTGAAAGATGATGCTGTGAAAGTGCTACACTCAATATGCCAGCAAATTTGGAAAATTCAGCAGTGGCCACAGGACTGGAAAAGAATGCTCAAACTACCGCACAATGGCACTCATCTCACACGCTAGTAAAGTAGTGCTCAAAATTCTCCAAGCCAGGCTTCAGCAATACCTGAACCGTGAACTTCCTGATGTTCAAGCTGGTTTTACGAAAGGCAGAGGAACCAGAGATCAAATTGCCAACATCCTCTGGATCATGGAAAAAGCGAGAGAGTTCCAGAAAAACATCTATTTCTGCTTTATTGACTATGCCAAAGCCTTTGACTGTGTGGATCATAATAAACTGTGGAAAATTCTGAAAGAGATGGGAATACCAGACCACCTGACCTGCCTCTTGAGAAACCTATATGCAGGTCAGGAAGCAACAGTTAGAACTGGACATGGAACAGCAGACTGGTTCCAAATTTGAAAAGGAGTACGTCAAGGCTGTATATTGTCACCCTGCTTATTTAACTCCTATGCAGAGTACATCATGAGAAACGCTGGGCTGGAAGAAGCACAAGCTGGAATCAAGATTGCTGGGAGAAATATCAATAACCTCAGATACGCAGATGACACCACCCTTATGGCAGAAAGTGAAGAGGAACTAAAAAGCCTCTTGATGAAAGTGAAAGAGGAGAGTGAAAAAGTTGGCTTCAAGCTCAACATTCAGAAAACGAAGATCATGGCATCTGGTCCCATCACTTCATGGGAAATAGATGGGGAAACAGTGGAAACAGTGTCAGACTTTATTTTTGGGGGCTCCAAAATCACTGCAGATGGTGACTGCAGCTATGAAATTGAAAGATGCTTACTCCTTGGAAGGAAAGTTATGACCAACCTAGACAGTATATTCAAAAGCAGAGGCATTACTTTGCCAACAAAGGTCCGTCTACTCAAGGCTATGGTTTTTCCCGTGGTCATGTATGGATGTGAGAGTTGGACTGTGAAGAAAGCTGAGCACCGAAGAATTGATGCTTTTGAACTGTGGTGCTGGAGAAGACTCTTGAGAGTCCCTTGGACTGCAAGGAGATCCAACCAGTCCATCCTAAAGCAGATCAGCCCTGGGTGTTCTTTGGAAGGACTGATGCTGAAGCTGAAACTCCAGTACTTTGGCCACCTCATGCGAAGAGTTGACTCATTGGAAAGACTCTGATGCTGGAAGGGATTGTGGGCAGGAGGAGAAGGGGACGACAGAGGATGAGATGGTTGGATGGCATCACTGACTCGATGGATGTGAGTTTGAGTGAACTCCGGGAGTTGGTGATAGACAGGGAGGCCTGGTGTGCTGCAATTCATGGGGTCGCAAAGAGTTGGACACAACTGAGTGACTGAACTGAACTGAACTGACTGAACCTAGTTTTAGCAGGCTGAAGAGAAAATCCCCACAACCTGGGATTAGGGGGTGAGGGGCAGACCCCAGGGCATCAGGAGGACCCTGATGCATGGCTCCCAAGAGGCTTGGAGAGCAAAGACTATGCTGCAGGCTCAGTCTTTGCTCCAAATTAGCTCAGAAAGGGTTCCGCCTGGGCAGGTGGGCCCTTGATTCCCACCCCACCTGAGAGCACTGGAGCCACCTGGGGGCTCTTCATTCAGAAAGTGCACACTACACACTAGCACCATGGGATCTGCCTGGAAGAAGCTGTGTTGACTTGCAGGGGGCTGAGCACAAAGAACAGCCTAGGAAACAGATGTGCACCGTTGCTCCCAGGCGCCTGTGGGAACACGGGCCCTGGCCCTCGGGAGAGCATATGGAGCACACAGAAGAAGCGCAAGCTGCCAAACAGCTGACCTGACCGGAAGCTTTTCCCAAACTCTTTCCTCTCATCATTTTCCCCATCCCTGTTGGTCTTGAAAAGCTGTGATGGTTATCTCGGTCCTTCCTATCAGTCACAGAGAGTAGAATCAGGCCAGGCTTGCGGAGAAGCTCCAGAGTCAAGGCTTCCAGATTCTCCAGGATTGTATCACCCCCCTGCTTCCCAATTGACTCCGAGGACTTGGGGAATTTGAAAGACCCAAAGGGTTAATATGAAGGAAGGGTTCAGCTATTTTGCCCCTTTGCTGTGAGCAGGAAGAAAAGCAAGATACAGGATGTCCACAGGGCACTTCGGTCAGATAGACAGATGTGAGTGTGAACACACCGAGATTTTGGATCCCAGGTCGCCTCCCTGCAGCACTGATGGGCAACCTGCTTACTCAGAACATGGTCCAGAAGCAGCCGGGAGAGGGCAGACAATGGAGGACCCCCTCCCAGACCCTGATGTGCCTCCAGCTGGGCTAGTATCTTCCATCCTGGTTGGGGAAGGAGGTGGACGAATGAGGATTCAATTTCCCTAGAATTTTCTCATCAAAACCCGCTTCTCCTTTGTCCTGTTTATGGGCGTCTAATTACTGTGCAAGAGTAAAACCCGCATTTCTATTTTAGCCCCAAACACAGCGATATTTAAATTCTTAGGCACCAAGAGCAGACAAGTGAGATAAATTGCAACTTGTCCCACAAATCAAAAGCGACGTTAGGAGTGGCCCCTTTCCCTCACCGAAAGAGCAGGGTCCATGGCGCGCCCTCGCTTTCTCACAACCACCCCTTCAGCTCTGTCCCCACTACCCCCCACGTCCCTCTTCTTCCTCTTCAGTTTCTTGACTCACAACAGTTGGTGGCTCATCACAGGAAGGGGTCTCTTCCACCCCTGAGGGTTGGCGGCTCATCACGGGAAGGGATCTCTTCCACCCCTGAGGGTTTGGTCAATTGGCTCTGCCCAGGAAGGGGTCCTCCCAGTCTCTGTCTCTCCAGCTGGCTCTTAGACTCCAGTCCCTTCTTGCCGTGCCCTCCCCTGCACTGCCCTTCAGCCTGAGGCTCCCCCAGAGCTCTGGGCTGGGGGGAAGCACGCCCTTCTGTCACTGTGAGTGCTCGCCGCCCCCAGGACCCTCTGGCTTGAGCCCCTCTTCTGCCTGGCTGCACACAGCTCCTTTGATGCCTGGGGAACCAGAATGGCAGGTGGCAGCTTGGTGTTGGAGGCCTTTTCACAGGTGAGCTCATATGCCCCACTCTGGAAAGGATCCCCCTGGCCACTCTTCATGGACTGAAAAATGTATACATTTAGAGTCTATGTGGGGTAGTGAGAACCGATTAGGCTGGCTGAAATTCAAATCCCAGCCCTGCCACTGAAAATGTATATGACCTTAAACAACCATGGGATGGGAATTTTTTCTTTGGATTCTTCAGCTGGGTATTCAGGATCATAACATCCACTTCCTAGCATGTAACTGGCACCGAAGCCATCTATTTTTCTAGGCTTTTTTCCCTTTCCACCAAACCTCTCCTGCTCACCCGGATGCTGGCCGCCTGGACTATCTCTGGTTCTGGGTATTCGAGATGCCAGCCTCCCTCTTTACTCTTTATGCCCACAGACAGTCCCTTCTTCCAAAGACTGGTAGTCAGTACACCTGGAGCTCCGAGAGGTGACCAGTCCTTGTCTGGGCAAAATCGTTCTGGAGATGTGAACCCTTCATGGATGAAAGAATTCACTGCCACACTGTTAGAAGCTGTGGGACAGCAAGGATTCCCAGGAGCCCCCCTGCCCAGGTGTTCACGCAGGTGGCTCGACCTTGTGTTCAGTTTTTAGCCATTTCATTGCTGAAAAAAAAAAATCTGGACAGATCAATTAAGATTTAATTAATATTCTACAGTGAATACAAAATAATTATTGTGGTCTTTTAATTAAGGATTGATGTGGGGAAAGTGGAAATCATAAGAACAGTTATATAACAGTTTCTTTCCTCAGGGAGGCTTTGACTTGTTATTCTCAGGAGATGTGAACCCAACATAACGGTTTTATTAGCTCTTATTAAGGCTTTGATACATGCACTTCAAAGAAGTGACCGTTCTCCTTTTCATCTGAAGTACAGGAATCTCCTCCGGCATCTGGGCTGTCTGGAGGGGCAGCTGCTCTCTGTAGAGCTCAGCGCCGAGAACCTAGAACAAACCGAACTTTCTGACAACCCCAGTTCTCCCTAAAGCTATTTATTTTCCCTTTTTCCACCTTCTCCTATAGAGTTACGGAGTAGGGCGTGGACAATGTGACAGGGGCTTCCATAATCAGGGTTAAGCACCCTTTAAGGGTCAGCAGAGGTGGCTTGACTCAGAGAGCAAACTGTAATCCTAGAGTTGGGAGCCATCAGTGAGATCCCCTAGCGCGCCCACCCATTCTGGGCGAGAATCTTAGCAGCAGCAGCGTCTGGTCCTCAGCTGGTCACCTAACCTCTGCTCTTAAGCCTGCAGTGATCAGAAGCCAGCTAATTCGGAAGTCCGCCTCGTCCGCATCTAGATGCTATCGGCTATTTTTCTAATCTTCTGTGTGTTGAGTGCATATCCATTTCCCTTTCCTACCATTCACAGACCCCAGTTCTGTCCTCTGGAACACAACTGAATAATCCAATTCATCTTCTCCATGGGACACTTTCAAATACCTAAAGCCAGCTGTTACTGCTTCCTGAAGTATTCTCTTTCTAAATTCATTGCTAGCGCAATCAATCTTGTGTTGACAAGACACCCGGACATTTCTCAGCATTCTGGTCCCCATTCTTCTGTTTGTCAGTGTCCTTCCTGAGTATATGGAGCCCAGAACTGACTAGAGGGCTCTGAGCAACTCCAACTAGGAGAGCAGAGGGCAGGCCCTCATGTTATTCATACAGGTATAAACAACAGGGCAGAGAAGTATACGTGTATATCCTGATAAAGTCTATGGTCAACTGAACCTCACCCAAACGTTTCTTTTATAAACTGTGTTCAAACCACTTCTTCCTTATCCTCTATTTGCAAAGTCAAGCCGCCTTTCAAACCTGAAAACTAAGGCTCTACTTTTATCCTTGTAAAATTTTTCTCGTTCCTTTCAACCTATCTTTCCAGATATCAAGATCTTCTGAGACTTGTTTATATCGTTTGTCATATTAACTGACCTCTGCCTCGTGTCATCACAAATTCGATAAGCACAGGGTCAATGTTTCATCTGAGTCGTTGATAAATTCTTGAAACATGACAGAGACAGGCAAAAACCTTTAAGGTGCTCCCAGAGACCTCCTTCCCCTTAGATATCATTCCAGAGATCAACTCCCTTTTGAATGGCGTTGCACTATCAGCCTTAAATTCACACACAGCCTGTATTTTCCAGGTCATTCCAGAGGATACCAAGAGAAACTCTGTCAGAGTTTAACTATACCGTCATTCTGTGTCTCTACCACCCAGCCCACCACCACCATTCCTGTCTGCCAGACTAATAAAAATATCAAAAAAAAGGAGCTAAGGACGTTCAGCGTGGCTATCTTGTAGGAAATCATGGAGGCTTCTAATAATCAACTCTTTACATTTTGTGTGTTCACAGACCATCTGCTTAATAATACACTCCAGGATTTTTCTAAGAGTGAACAGCAAGATCACTGGCCTGTGGTTTTTATCATTCACATTTCCCCTTTTGTGAAACTGAGGACAACGTTTGCCTATTAATCCAATTCCCCATGATTGCGGAAGATCAAGGCCGCCCAGGACTATATAATCAAATATTCAATTCAGAGTCCAAAGAACTGGGGAATCTGCATTATAAAAACATATTTCTTAGCCAGTGAAAGAGAGAGCCCCAAAGGCCTTGCCTTAAAGAGTTCTCCTGAGCACCTTAAAAATTTACCATCTAGGCCTGAGAAGCTGCTGGAAGATCTAACAGAAAGGTAAAATCCTAGCTTTTTCTCCAACTAGCAATTAGTTTCTACTGGTCCCAGTTTCCTCACCTGTAAAATGATGAAATATACTCTACTTTTAGGTTTTAGTGACTTACCAGGTTGGTTACGAAGGGTGACCACACAGGGGACTAGATTTACATACCAAGGCCTGACTCCCCGACTTTTTTCTGGAGGGTTTAAATAGCAATGCCATTTTCATTTGCCTTTGGGATATAAACGTGCACAAACATATACACATACACACACGCTCACACACGTCAGACTCTGCAATTATTAACTGATTTTCTTTCCAGTATGTGCATTTGCCGAGAATAAAATCCATTGTTCTAACATTATCTCTGTGTTATAATGAATCTGTTCTAGGAACAGCTTGTTACAGCATCATCAGTCAAGAATGTATTACTAATGCCTTATAAGACATTCTCTGTACCATGTTCCCAAAGAACAGCCCTGGATTTAGATAACATTTATTAAATGTTAGAAACATTGTCAGATAACTTCACACACACAAGTAAGGTTGCAGGCTTTGTGTGTGTCAACACACATGTATTTCTAAGGAGAATAACAAAGCCCGGTGTGAACAGAAATATTTTGTGATATTCTGTCAAATTCAACATATCCTATTTATGTTCCTTGAAACATTTCAGGGCGTATATATTTATCCAAACAGAACTGCAGTGAGCAAAATACAGGGAGGCCAGAAAGACATATGAACACACACACACACACATACACAGTACCAGCACCACCAAGAGGCTGCTGGCAAAGAGATTAAGGAAGAGGATGTAGAACTTGGCTCAATGAGCTAGGGAAAAGCCTCTTCTATTCCATTATGAAGAATGTTAGGATATCTCTCCCAGCTTTACTTCCTAGCTTAGGTCTAGGTGGAAAGATGTAAGCATGGTTCTCAATCCTCATGGCTGATAAGAATCACCTATAGGAACTTTCTAACCTATGCATGCCTAAGCCAAAATTTAGACCTACTCTCCTTGTGGGAGTTCATTCATAAGCATGTTAATTTTGTAAATCTATGCTTCAAACCTCCAGTAGGTTTTATAGGAGTCCTGAATCCCTTTACCAAGGCTGCTGCTACATTTATACCAAGGACTTTTAACATACAAAAACGCTCATTGCAGTGAAAGTCAATATGAAATACGATGGCATGGTTGGGTACATAGGCTCTACAGCCAGACTCTTTGGGTTCAAATGTGTTATCAACTACCTTCAATCATCTCTGTACATTCATCTCCTCTGCCATGAAACAGAGCTACTAATAGCATTATTATTAAGAACAAATGAGTTAATATATATAAGAAATTGGTTTTTCCTTTAAGGTAAGCATTCATAAATGTCAACTCTTTTAGGCAAATACACCTAGCCCTGGTGGCTCAGACAGTAAAGAATCTGCCTGCGATACAGGAGGCCCAGGTTCTATCCCTGGGTTAGGAAGATCCCCTGGAGAATGGAACGGCTACCCACTCTAGTATTCTTGCCTGGGAAATCCCACGCACAGAGGAGCCTGGTGGGCTGGAGTCCGCAAGGTCGGCACACATGGCCATATTTTCTGGTGAAGCCGTGGCCGGTTTGACCACGTGCTGCCTTCGATTCGACTTTCTTCCTGCCCTGTGTCGGTTCCTCTCCACCTCCATCCTGCTTCTCTGGGATTACCTCTTCCACGAACAGACCGTAAAGCATTTGCCATAAGTTATGCCTCAGGCTCCATTTTCCAGGGAACTAACCAAAGATTTAAGGTTTACCAAGATAAACTGGCATGGAGTGTTATTATGCTTTTGAACAGAAAACATAAATATCCATAAGTGGAATCTGCTACAATCATCAGAGGTGACCTAGCCAGCCACAGTTCGCCTAGGACTTGAGGATTAAAGCAGGGGTCAATCTAGACGGCAGGGCCCACCCCCACGCTCCTTCCCTGACACCCCCAGTGAAAACGATCAGGGGAAAAGTTCAGTTCAAGATCAAGGAGGCCTTTCCTCTGAGGACAGCCCCAGAGGTGACTGGTTTCAGAGAAGTCCAAGACCCTAGCAGAGTGCCCTGTGGACCAACCCTGCACTGGAGAACAGTGAGAAGCTCCATAGTTTGAAGGCTTACTTAAATCCCCAGGAATAGGTCATGGGATCCAAGGCCCACCTAGGAGAAAGAACTCCTGGAAAACCAGGAGTCTATGTAGCTAAATTGCTTGATCCAAGGCCTCACAAAGCGGACTGATTCTTCTTCCAGCTCAATGCACGGTGAGGATTTTTGCATGGGTCCTACCTACATTCCTGAATTTGGCTCAGGAATGGAGTGACCTGTAGTCAAAATTGAGACCCTTCACTAAGGAGGAACAGGGATTGAGACACTTAGACAAGATGTATGCTGTGAGATCACAGGACCCTATGGGAAAGTGTTTCTATAACCCGAACATGTGTCTAAGCACACTCATGGTAAAAAAACTACACGTGTGAGATTCCAGAGAGAGCAGTCAGAGAGATGGGCCACGGTGCCCAGAGCTGTGTCTAACATCACACTCCTCAGCAGGGTGCAGAGGGAAGCAAATATCAACCACGGGAGTCATTTCTCTTTCCACCCCCTCAGTTTGCCTGAGGCGGTCACACTCACCACCTTTTCCTCTGAGTCCTAAGCTAGCTAACCCTGGTTCCCGCCCACACAGGAAGGCTGTGAAGAGCCCAATGTCAAGGCCAGGGACTGCCTCAGCAACCCAAGTTCTCATTTCCGGCACAGTCTCATCACGTCCCCGCTTCTGCTTCCTGGTTCCATTTCTGAGCTTCCGTACCTCCACTGGTTTCTGATGTTTGGCCTAGGATTTGAAATTTTCTCTCTTTCTCTCTCTTTTTTGGTACCTTTGGGATATTAGTTCTTTTCTGTATAACTGCAACTCGGCCACCAGCCAACCCTGGTCTCCCTGGTCGAGTATCACTGGACTTTTGGCTGATCCACTTGATTTAACAGACTTCCCCTACCCAATATTAGCAACTGAATTCCAACTGTGGCCCTGTGCTCCCCAAAGTCTCTATGAAACACACATAACACACATGGACGTGTGCATGCACACACATACACACACATACACACACACACACACACACAGAATGATAAATGACCCATTTTGCCAGAGTTTTAAAAGAGACAAAAGCCATCTCATTCTGTTTGTGAGTTCCCAAGCTAGATCTATTACCCCCGATAGTGTAGAGTCCAGATGAATCACAGAGACAGCCGGCTGCACTCAGTGGTCCTGGGCACACGAGTTCTTTGGTGAGAGAAGACCGAGCTACACAACAGGACCCTGCTGATGTCAAGCTGATTTATCCCCTGCTCCTTCCACTTCTCCTCCGTTACCCAAACCTCATGAGACAAGAAGCCTCATTTTGCCATTGACAATAAAGGGAAAGAGAAGTAGGGGTGGGAAGTGGATGAAATCAGAAAACGGAAAACAAATCAAAGCTGTCTCTAGGTTTCCATTTGTACAAGACCCCACTCCCTGCCTGCATTTAAGCCCACACTGTTGTGGGTGGAATCTCACCAATGGGGCAAAAGTTGTTTCTAGAGCCACCAAATTCACATTACTTAAGCAAGACTGAACTATAAAATTCCAATGTTGTCCACCAAAAAAACCAATAATAGGAAGTTGTACAGCACAGAATGTGCTGACAGTGGTAACGTTTCGGTAATAATTCATGTGCAGGAGACGATGCTCTGGAAACCAGCCCAGCCGACTAATGTAGATTGGGGGTGCTCTCCTACTGATGGCCAAACGATTGATTGACATTTCTGCCCCATCGTGAAATCAGCTTGCAAACGAAGTGGAGGTGGTTCCAAAAGGAGGGAAAGTGAAGACGAACGAGGGAATGAAGGGTGCTGAGCAGTCCTGCCCAGAGAAATTTGGGCAGAAAGACCAAAGTAACTTCTTCAAGCTCACAAACGAGGGAATGAAGGGTGCTGAGCAGTCCTGCCCAGAGAAATTTGGGCAGAAAGACCAAAGTAACTTCTTCAAGCTCACAAACGAGGGAATGAAGGGTGCTGAGCAGTCCTGCCCAGAGAAATTTGGGCAGAAAGACCAAAGTAACTTCTTCAAGCTCAGTTTCTAATCTAAGCCAACTCCTGTCTTGATTCTCAGCGATAATTTTAAAAGCTAAAAACAAGCTAGTCATCTAATAAAGGTGACATCAACTATTCATTCTATTTTCCACTTGGAACCAGATCTCCCTCCCAAATAAATTAGCTGCCTCTTCCCAATCGTTCTGACAATAAGATCTATAAAACCAATGAACTCTCCTGTTGTACACACAGACCTCAGGGCTTATCTGTCCTCATGGTAAATGTGCCATCAACTCTTGATGTCCGGGAGGGAGCAGGGCTTGAGTCACCCTGCCATTCAGGGTGCTTTATGGTCTCCTCTGTCCATGACTCAGAAAAGGAAAATTCTCTGAACTGTGATCTATGGAATGTAATGAGATAAGAAAATAAGTTCCCCTTGACTATGTAATGCCTAACAAAGAAAACCGGAAATAGCCTCCTGAATTTAACGTGGAGATTTTGAAGTAGATATCCTCCATATTTTGTGACTGAAATTTAGGGACGAGAGAGAACTTAGAAAGGGGCTACCATGTGCCAAGCTCTTGAAATGTAATGACTGTTTTATGTAAGTATACAAATGGGCAATGGGCTTGAAGAGTAAGTATGAAAAGTGAACATAAAATATTGTGCTGATAATTATTATATTAGTCATGTCCGACTCTTTGCGATCTCATAGACTGTAGTCTACCAGGCTTCTCTGTCCATGGGATTTTCCAGGCAAGAGTACTGGAGTGGTTGCCGTTTCCTTCTCCAGGGGATCTTCCTGACCCAGGGATTGAACCCAGGTCTCCTGCATTGCAGGCAGACGCTTTACCCTCTGAGCCACCAGGGAAGCCCCAATTATTATATTGTTTCTACATTGAAATGATACATTAGAAATATCGGGTCAAATAAAGTATAAAAATAAAAGTAATTGCACCTGTCTCCCTTGGTTCTTTTCAATGTGGCTGAAGTTCAAGTCTCCATTTCTTTAAGTTCCTTAACCTCTTGGTCTCCTCTCCTTTATCTGGGAAGCATTGCGGCAGGATGAGGCAATCAATATTAGGATAAATGAGGTAATCAATGTTAGGATATTTTGCTCCATCAAGTTTTATTTATTTATATATTTTTTTAGTTACTCATGAAATGAAAATGAAACTCAGGTAAATCTGAGTTTAAGTCCAGCTCTATATACTATCAGGTAAGAAACGAATCGCCAGTCTATGTTCGATACAGGATACAGGATGCTTGGGGCTGGTGCACAGGGATGATCCAGAGAGATGATATGGGGTGGGAGGTGGGAGAAGGGTTCAGGACTGGGAACTCATGTACACCCATGGCTGATTCATGTCAATGTATGGCAAAACCAATACAGTATTGTAAAGCAAAATAAAGTAAACATAAAAATTTTTTTAAAAAGTCCATTTATGAGCTATTTCTTCTTAATTTAGTCCTTAGTCTTCTCATCTACGAAAGGGCTTAATAACAATTAATTTGCAAGATTGCTGTGAAGTTTAAATAAAATGATGTGTGTAAAGCAGTTCCTACAATGCCTGGGATATAGTAATCATTCAAAAAATAGGGTTGTTATTACTATTGGTCAAAAGAAATGGTTGAATAAAAGTGATTTTTAAATCTGTTATTGAATAATATGCCTTTTACCATGGGTGGTCATTCAAAATTGAATTATGGATACAGAGGAAGACTTTTAACAATTGCTGGCTACCCTGTTGATGCACTTTCTGCATGGATTCAAAATACTCTCTGGATCATTTTAGACCATTGTGCATACAGACATGAGGACAACCCAACTCAGGTCAAGTTCCACCTGCTCCCTGATCCTTGTCTGAGTCCCACGCCTGTCATAGGGGACCGTCCACATCTATTTCTGAGGATAAGAATCTCCCACTCACTGTCTCATTGACCATGCTGCCCATGATGTCCAGAGCCTGGCATCAGTGGGAATCAGTGGTGAAGACCTTGTCCTCTGTCCCTTCTACAACATCTTAGCTGGCTGAACCTCCTGCAACTACACTCAAAATACTGGCTGAAGAAAATTATAGAAAGCATTATTTTTTCCTGTAAAGCTTTCCTTAGCTTCTTGCGGCTCTTAGAAATAAATCTAGACTTATTGACGTTGTCTGTGGGACCGGTAGGATGAGGCCATTCCTGCCTCACCAGCTGTATTTTCACACATACCCCTCCCTCTTTCTCTCTGCTCCACGCAAGTTGGTCCTAATTCCTGCCGATCTCACCGGGCTCTTCCCTGCCTCTGAGTCCCTGATACAATGTTTGCTCTTCCCTCAGACTTCGCCTGCCTGGCTCCTGTTTATCCTGCAGCTCTCTGTTTATGTCTCCTCTGCAGAGAGATTTTCCTCATCTTTAATTCTAACATCACCCTGATTTTTCCTTCATGCCCCTTATGGTCCTGATCAAAATTTTACTTTTTCTTTCTCTGTCAGGATCACAACTTTCTTAAGGGCTGCATCAATAGATGAATAGCTAGACACTGGCTGTCCAAAGTGGAATTCATGACTCATCCACCTTTCTAACACCAGTGTTTTCTCATCTCCATTGCCACTTAAGACCTTCAACCCTGGAGCTCTTTCTTGTAAATGATTCTTCAGCAGGCCCTACACTCAGCCAGCAGTTGTGATGAATAAATCATTCTATGGCCAGATGTTGCAGCCGAGGAAGGAGTTACACAGGGTCATCAATGCACAAGTATATTTCAAATAATATCTTATCATTTGGAGTGTGCTATGTCAGTTTTCATTCCAATCCCAAAGAAAGGCAATGCCAAAGAATGCTCAAACTACCGCACAATTGCACTCATCTCACACGCTAGCAAGGTAATGCTCAAAATTCTCCAAGCCAGGCTTCAACAGTACGTGAACCGTGAACTTCCTGATGTTCAAGCTGGTTTTAGAAAAGGCAGAGGAACCAGAGATCAAATCGCCAACATCCGCTGGATCATGAAAAAAGCAAGAAAGTTCCAGAAAATCATCTACTTCTGCTTTATTGACTATGCCAAAGACTTTGTGTGGATCACAACAAACTGGAAAATTCTGAAAGAGATGGGAATACCAGGCCACCTGACCTGCCTCTTGAGAAATCTCTGTGCAGGTCAGGAAGCAATAGTTAGAACTGGACATGGAACAACAGACTGGTTCCAAATAGAAAAAGGAGTATGTCAAGGCTGTATATTGTCACCCTCCTTATTAAACTTATATGCAAAGTACATCATGAGAAACACTGGGCTGGAGAAAGCACAAGCTGGAATTAAGATTGCCAGGAGAAACATCAATAGCCTCAGATATGCAGATGACACCACCCTTATGGCAGAAAGTGAAGAAGAAGTAAAGGGCCTCTTAATGAAAGTGAAAGAGGAGAGTGAAAAAATTAGCTTACAGCTCAACATTCAGAAAACTAAGATCATGGCATGTGGTCCCATCACTTCATGGGAAATAGATGGGAAAACAGTGGAAACAGTGTCAGGCTTCATTTTGGAGGGCTCCAAAATCACTGCAGATGGTGACTGCAGCCATGAAATTAAAAGATGCTTGCTCCTTGGAAGAAAATTTATGACCAACTTAGACAGCATATTAAAAAGCAGAGACATTACTTTGCCAACAAAGGTCTGTATAATCAAGGCTATGGTTTTTCCAGTGGTCATGTATGGATATGACAGTTGGACTATAAAAAAAAGCTGAGCACCAAAGAATTGATGCTTTTCAACCATGGTGTTGGAGAAGACTCTTCAGAGTCCCTTGGACTGCAAGGAGATCCAACCAATCTATCCTAAAGGAGATCAGTCCTGAGTGTTCATTGGAAAGACTGATGTTGAAGCTGAAACTCCAATACTTTGGCCACATCATGTGAAGAGTTGACTCTTTGGAAAAGACCATGATGCTGGGAAAGATTGAAGGCAGGAGGAAAAGGGGATGACAGAGGATGAGATGGCTGGATGGCATCACCACCTCAGCGGACGTGAGTTTGAGTGAACTCCAGGAGTTGGTGATGGACAAGGAGGCCTGGGGTGCTGCAGTCCATGGGGTCTCAAAGAGTCAGACAGGACGGAGTGACTGAACTGACTGACACAATATGTGAGTACATGTATATTATCTCATTTATCCTTCGCAACAGTCTTACAGGATAAGAACATCAACTCTCCCCATTTTGCAGATGAGCAAACTGAGACAGAGATTAGGAATGAAGCCATAACATCAGCTAATTATCAAATGGAGATCTGAAACAAACTTGGTTTAACGCCAACATTCATCCATCTAATCTCCAGAGTTCACTGTCTTTCTCAGCCACAGGCACCAGCGTTGTCAGTTAACTCTCATTTGACCTTAGCTCCTCTCTGCTTCCCTCTTAATCCACCTAAGCTCTTTTCTTGGATTGTTTGTTTATCCACTAAGTAGTGTCCAACTCTTTGTGACCCCATGGGCTGTAATCTGCCAGGATCCTCTGTCCATAGGATTTTCCAGGCAAGAATACTGAAGTGGGCCACCATGCCCTCTTCCAAGGGAACTTCCTGACCCAGAAATTTCACCTGCGTGCCTCTCTCGCATCACGGGTGAATTCTTTACCACTGAGCCACCTGGGAAGCCCTTTTTCTGGATTGTGAGCACTAATACTCAGAACTATATTCTTTTATTTTTCAGGAGCTAGATTTTCAACCTAATGATTACCTCTGAAAATTTCCTCTCCTTTTGACTTTATTGCGCTAAAGATTTTGCTTTATTGGATAATCCATCCCGACTATAGGGAGAGAGGTCATGAAACTAAAAATCTTCCACTACTTGTTAGAAGCTGCGAAAAGTGAGCTTTAAACCAGTATCTAAGAAGAAGGAAGTGACTTCCCTGGTGGGCCAGTGGCTAAGACTCCATGCAGGAGCAACACCTTAATGGTAGTTCCCCCAAATGACTCCAATCTCAGGCAGAAGTTAGTTTTTCCTCAACACTCTAGTACTATGGATGGATGAGTCTTCTCTCTGGTTCTGACACCCAGCATGCCTTTTACCAGATTTGCAACTCCTGTTTGTAGTAAATAAATAAATAAATAAAGCTAAGGGCGTTGTGACTCTTGGGCTTAACTAGGGGACGGGGGAAAAGCAGCATCCAGCTAGTCCCTTCTGTGTGTCAGCCATCCTTCCCAGTGTTTCACATGCGTCCCCTGATCCAACTGCCTAACAACCCATGACGTGATTATCAGCATCCCTTTCATATACATGATAACACACAGAGACACAGAGAAGTCAAATAATTTGTCCAAGATCACATTAGCTACTATGTAGTAAACGGAATATGTCATACCTATTTTTTTTTTTAATTCCTAGGTCATGCTTTTTCCTTTATCTGCATGATATCCATAACCCCAAACCTTTCTGGTTTGTCTAGTAAGCCTTCTCTCCTTTTGTTTCTGAGTCTCCTGGTCTTCATTGTTCTTGGGTGGGTTTCCCCCTCAGACACCTCCATCCGGATCCTGGGTGATATAGTTTCCTCTCCCACCGTCACCAAGAAAGTCGCCCTGTTTTCCTGTTTCCTTTCTTGAGCGATATAAATGTATGTTTAGATGTGTGTTCATTTGACTTACATTTGCACGACAAATCACTTGCATTTCATTTGGGAGCTGGTCTTGTGCAAATGTGCGTGCAAATGTGCGTGCAAATGTGCTCAGTCACTTCAGTGGTGTCCGACTCTTTTGCATCGCTATAGACCAATACCTGCCAGGCTCCTCTGTCCTTGGGATGGGATTTTCCCGGCAAGAATGCCGAAGTGGGCTGCCATTTCCTTCTCCAGGGGACCTTCCTGACCCAGGGATCAAACCCGTGTCTTCTGCATCTCCTGCGCTGCAGGCAGGTTCTTTTCTGCTGATCAAATGTATGCACGACGCCACATATTATCAGGTTAACAGAAAGTAGGACCCTAAGGGAATGGACGGAAGACAGAGCAGCTTTGATAGGATAAGTGGAAGTCTTGTAAAAGACAGCTAATGGATGAGAGGCCAACTTGGCTCCTGGGGGTAGCGGTGGAATGGAACCAGCAAAAGGGCTCAGGGGGCCCTAATGCTCAAAGAGAGATGGGAGCCAAGGGGGTTGGCAAGCACACTGTTTTCCAAAACGAAGAGTGAACTTCAAGTTTCCATTCGTCCGGTCCAAAATGTACCATTACGTCTGTGTGTGTGTGTGTGTGTGTGTGTGTGTGTGTGTGTGTGTGCGCGCGTTAGTTGCTCCGTCGTGTCTGACGCTTTATGACCCCATGGACTATAGTCTGCCAGGATCCTGTGTCCATGGGATTTTCCAGGCAAGAATACTGGAATGGCTAGCCATTACCTTCTCAGGCATTACCTTTGACTTATCTCTAAAAGTAAAAGAGATGTGGAGAAAGATAATTGCAACGTGATCCTTATAGAAGATAGTGTTGGTCACAGAAGACCTGGCTCAATCATTGAATCTGATTGGGTTGCATACACAGAGGATACCTGTGAAATATCATGGATCTCCCACAGCAGACACAATTAACTGGGTTTCTCATACAGTTTAAGCGTGGCATCTGTGTCGGTTAGGTTCACACAAAAGATGGGTCTGCTCATATTAGTGAGGGTTCCAGGGAAGATCTACCTTGTGGAATCTGCATTCTCCAGGCTAGGTTTTAAGATTCTTCTCTTGGGAGTCATCAGCCATCTCTCTTGGGTAAAAATCTGTGAGCTTTAATTTATAAACGAGACCATCAGATTTACTTATAAGTGCCATGATTTGAGTTTCAGTGTAAGCGCAACATCTGAATGACAAGTGTGAGAGAGGTTTTTAGAGATACAGTTTTATAGAGATACAGAAAGCACTGATGGCTTACATGTGTATGTGTTGCCTAGGAATGAATGCCTGGCCACTCTTGATAAGAGCCATAACTATATCCAGTTTCCAGTCCCTCTTCCTGGGACTGCCTGATGTAAAGACTTGCTCTGGGCTAAGTCACAACTGTTAACAGTCATACGACCCCCATAAAGTAGATACAATTTTCATTCACCCAGATGTTTCACCTGTAGGTAGAAGTGTCCTCGTTGCTCGGCACTGGCCAGATATCAGCTCACAGCTCCCTTCTCTGTAGAATTGCCTTTGGTTAAGCCATAACTGCCATATCCCACCATCTCCAGAGCCTTGCTCAGGAGGATCATGTTTTATATGCAATTTGTGCTTCACAGCTTCCTTGATGATGAGAACCAAAGCAAGTGTCCAGAAAAATATGTTCTCCTTAACCCTTCCCTCTGTCCCATCCTGTTCTCACTCTCCGTCCTCCAAGAGCACTCCTCCAAAATTGAGATGTATTTATACAACGGCTTCCCTCGTGGCTCAGACAGTAAAAGAATCTGCCTGCAATGTGAGAGACCCGGGTTTGATCTCCGGGTCTGGAAGATGCACTGGAGAAGGAAATGGCAACCCACTTCAGTATTCGTGCCTGGGAAATCCCATGGACAGAGGACCCTGGCCAGATACAATCCATGGGGTTGCAAAGAGTCCAACACACCTGAGTGACTGAGACACACAAAGAAACATATACCATGGGATATCATCTGGCCTTGAGCAAGAAGGATATCCTGCCACTTGCAACAACATGGATGAACCGTGAAGACATTATGCCAAGTGAAATAAGCCAGACAGAGAAAGACAAATACCGTATGTTCTCACACTCAGAATCCCGGAAAGTTGAACTTATGGAAGCATGAAATAGAATGGTGGTTACCAAGACCCAGAGGCATAGGGAAAAAGGGAAACACTGGTCACAGAGTACAAACTTCCAGTTAGAAGATGAATAAATTCTAGGGATTCAGTGCATAACACGGTGATTATAGATAACAATACCGTACTGTACTCTTGAAAGTTGCTAGGAGAGGAGATCTTACATGTTCTCACTGCAAGAAAGAGATGATAATTACCTGATGTGATAAAGGGGTTAGCTAACACCACCGTGGTAATTATATTGCAATATATAACCGTATCTAATCAACACTTTTTATACCTTGAACTTATACATGTTATATGTCAATTATATCTCAACAAAGCTGGGAAAAAGTTGTTTGAACAAGGATCCCCATTTTAGGCTCTGCCAGATCCTTTTTTCCCAGCTTTGTTGAGATCTGGGGCTGCCCAGGTGGCACTAATGGTAAAAAGAACCCTCCTGCCAAAGCAAGAGATGTAAGAGATGTGGGTTCAGTCCCTGGGTCGGAAAAGTCCTGTGGAGAAGGGCATGGCAACCCACTCCAGTACTCTTGCCTGGAGAATCCCAAGGACTGAGGAGCCTGGCGGGCTGTGGTCCACAGGGTCACAAAGAGTCAGACACGACTGAAGTGACTTAGCGCTCACACACTAGGGAACACCCCCAGTGGCATCGGTTTCCTGCCTCTGGCTGGACCAAGCTCTTCTGGAGCTGTTGCCAAGCAACACTCAATAACTCTCCAGCCACTCAGGCCACCCTGTCCCACTTACACGCCCCATGAGTGATGTGACCTGTGCTCCGTCCAGGCTGGCAACAACCTACTGAGGACTCAGGAGGAGGCTGGCTTTCCTCATTTCCCCAGGTCTGTGAAGAGTCCACTCTTGCTTTCACCTTCAGATTTAGGGAATGAGGCTTTGACCTGACTCAGCCCCAGCTGCCCCTGTTCCTGGACTCAGGGAGAGTCCACAGGGTAAAGCAGAGGTCTCAAGTCTGCACGGGATTGAGGCCAAGCTCACTGAATCGCTGGTACCCAACACTAAACTGTCCTGACACCTCTCTTAACAAGTCCCTCCTCGTGAGCCGCAGGAACAAGGAGAGGGAGCCGCTCCTTCTCCACGAACAGGTGTTCCCCGGGCCATCCTCCTAGGAGCAAGGTGCTCAGCAACGGCCTCAGGCAGAGAACTGGGAAAGAAGATGCTGACCAGCCCCCAACGTACATCTATTGAGTTTTGAGGTGCTTGGGAAGTAACACTCCTTTCTCTCCCTCTGTATAGAAGAAAGAATCAACAGATGGAGAACAAGAGGTTACCTTTCTCTTTGCTAAGTGGCAAGAAAACAAGACCTTCCCCAAGAGGTCTGCTAACACGTCATCCCTGAACTTTACAACTTACTGACCGTGTGAGAGGCCACGCCGGACAATCTCTGGCCTCTCGTGAGGCTTCCTGCTCAGGAGAGGGGAGGCAGGGATACATCAGACAGGCCAGGCTGGAGAGCAAGTAAGCAAGGGGCGGAGCTCAGTTTCTCCCACTTAGATTCTCTAATGGAAGACGTCACTGCTCCCCGCCCAGGAGAGGAGGGAGGGTGGGGTAGAGAAGTGTTACCTCTATCTGGGGCTTTCTTTTCCATCGTTACTAAATGCCCCAGGAAGGTGGGAGACTTTGGAAAATGCAAAGGGATTTGCAGGCACTCAGCAGTCAGGAGTATGAGCTAAACACCCCTAATGGGCCGGGCAGTGCCTTTCACCAAGAACGGTCCCATCCAAAATACCACCAGCACCCCCATGGGAAGCAGCAGTTCTAGGAGGAAATAGGAGGCAAGGAGCGAGAAGGCTGCTTCCACCCTCAAGCACACCATTGATCACTTATAGATTCCAAAGCACAAGACACTCAGCAAAGTGAATCAAGGAGGGGCAACACCAGTTTCCCAAGCTCAGAAAACCCAGGAGACACAGACCCCTGGAGGGCAAGACATCGTTCCAAGCGCTTCATTGAGCGCCCTGCTCCAGGAGGACGGAAGTCGGGCCTGTCGCCTTTCCTGGGAGAAAACACCTGCAGAGGCGGCAACACAGTCCGCGGCTGGTCATTTCTGCGGAAAGCTGCAGTCAGCTACCCGGGAGTTCTCACCTCCCTTACTTCCTTCCCATTTCTCTTCCCCTTTGCTTAAGAACTGCGATCCTTCTCTGCTAGGCTTATTGTTAGCCTGTCACGGTTCCCAGGACTGTCCCTGTCAGCCCCCATCTTCTTAAGGATCAAAGGTTTTCAAGGGATAATTTTTACAAATGCCAGTTCACACACACACACCCCTTTGCTCCTTTCCTGCTTTCAAAAAAGGCCAGTGTTGCCTTGGCTTTGGCCTTTAAGCAAGTATTCCCAGAACTGTGGCTCAGTCATCTAATTCTGCACACATTATGGGGTCTGGCCATATTAACAGGGTTATAAATATGTCTGAAGTTTAGAATTGATCAACAAAGTACTCAAGCAGGCACACTTCTTATTGAAGCCCGAGAGGGCCACAGTGACTCGCAGAGAGGGCCCACACACATCATTTTCGCCTTCATTTCCTAATCTGATCTACTTTTATTTCACGCCACATGAAAAATGTATGGGAAGCTACTTGATGAGTAGCTTTGATGAGTCTGATGAGTTTTCTCTGTAAGTCTTCTCCCCGACCTGCTGTTCCGGTGAGCATGACACCAGAATTTGCAGAACCACTTAGCCCAGGCCAGGCCAGCCACAGAGACAAAACCCATATCCAATAGCCAGAAGAAACAGGGGCCCCAGATCTTCATGGAAACAAGAACCGGGCACTCAGGAAGTCAGCCAGCAGGCCCAGGAAAGTGACATAGACTCAGCCTTTCCCAGCATCTCAGGGGTTGAGTGAGTTATGGGCAAATGAAAATTTGTAGATAAAAAGAATCCCGGAAATCAATTGGTTTCAGATTTATTTACATGACTGGCTTGGAGAGCCTTTTGGAAATGGTCCTCTGTGTCTGACCCTTGTGTTTTTAGTAGCACACATTTCATAGTATCAGGCACTCCATCTTATCCTGGAAATTTTAGCCAAACATTTTAAGATGATTTTCTACTCAAGATTGTATACATATTTCATAAAAAGGCCTAATAATAATCAGAGTGACGACCAACTACCACCGACCACTTAGGATGTGTCTGGCAGTATTCTGAGCACTTTAGAGAGACTGATTTATTTATTCTTCACAGGATTGTGTCCATTACACAGATGAGGGAATGGAGGCAACACTGCAGATCAGAGATGTGCTGGCAAGTGGCCCAGCAGGGATTCAAAGGCAGGCAGACTGGCTGTGGAGCCCAAACACTTAGCCAAGACACTGTTCTGCTTCTCACATTTACGTTCACCAAGATTCTGCTGTGAAACTAACATATACACATGACTATATATAAAATAGGTCATCAACAAGGGCTTCCCTGGTGCCTCAGTGGTAAAGAATCTGCCTGCCAATACAAGAGATGAGTTCGACCCCTGGGTTGGGAAGATTCCCTGGGGAAGGAAATGGCAACCCGCTTCAGTATTCTTGCTGGGAAATCCCATGGACAGAGGAGCGTGGTGGGCTACAGTCCATGGGGTGCAAAAGAGTCAGACACAACTCAGCAACTAAACAGCAATAACACAATCAACAAGGACTTACTTATAGCACGGGAAACTCTATTCAATACTTTGTAATAACCTATAAGGGAAAAGGGTCCACAAAAAAATAAATATACGTACAACTCAATCACTGCGCTGTACCCCTGGAACTAACACAGCTCTGTCAGTCAGCCACGTGCTGTGCTGTGCTTAGTCGCCAGTCGTGTCTGACTCTTTGCGACCCCATGGACTGCAGGGGTCTCTGTCCATGGGGATGATCCAGGCAAGAATACTGGAGTGGGTTGCCATGCCCTCCTCTAGGGGATCCTCCCAACCCAGGGACTGAACCCAGGTCTCCTGCGTTGTAGGTGGATTCTTTACCATCCGAGCCACCAGAGAAGCCCAAGGATCCTGGAGTGGGGAGCCTATCCCTTCTCCAAAATCAACTATAACCCAACATAGAATAGAAACTAAGTTTAAAAAAATTTAAGGAGGAAAAAGATTCTGTTATGAACAAGCTGAGTGTATGGATAGAGTCAAATAACATTCAGTTCAGTTCAGTCTCTCAGTCGTGTCCGACTCTTTGCAACCCCATGGACTGCAGCACGCCAGGCCTCCCTGCCCATCACCGACTCCCAGAGCCTACTTAAACTCATGTCCATTGAGTTGGTGATGCCATCCAACCAGCTCATCCTCTGTCACCACCTTCTCCTCCCATCTTTAATCTTTTCCTTCAGTCTCTCCCAAAAAACATCAGAGCCTTTTATAAGGAACTAGCCCAATTGTCTATCTCAGATGCCTGTAGAAAAAGGGCAAGTAACATCTAGCAAGGATGGTATGGCCTGTGAAGTGGGGAATAGGAAAGAGGCCTAATTTATATCTAAAAAACACTCCTTTATTTATTTATTGTCCATGCTGCACAACTTGTGGGATCTTAGTTCCCCAACCAGGGATCGAGCCCATGCCCCCGGCCCTGAAAAATGCAGTTTTAAGCACTGCACCACCAGGAAAGTCCCGATTTTTAAAAAACACTGCTTTAATATATATATATATATATATATATATATCTCCTTAGACTCAATTCTGCCAACTGGCTGCCAATAGGGAAGTCCTGGTTCTAGTCTAAAATTTTGCAGACAGTGAAATTAGCCCAGAGAGGGAAAGTGGTCTGCACAAGGTCACACATAAATAGTGACAGAAGCGAGGCTAGAAGCCAAGCCCTTTCTGCCTGTATGAGAATACTCTCCACCCACTACTTCCCCAAGCCTTTTCCTCCCTCGCTAGTTCCCATCTCACTGATGCACATGCAAGGAGGCTTTTATTCTATTTGCAAAGTAAATAGAGCTGAGATACAGATTACTCTCAAGCTTCGAAGCTTTTCTCCAATATAAACAGAATCAGGGTAACTTGCTCCCTCTTACTCCCGTCTCCCTCACGCACACAGGCTCTGTGCTGCCTTCAGTATCATTGCTGCTGCTGCTGCTGCTGCTGCTGCTGCTGCTGCTGCTGCTGCTGCCAAGTCGCTTCAGTCGTGTCCGACTCTATGCGACCCCGTAGACGGCAGCCCACCAGGCTCCCCCATCCCTGGGATTCTCCAGGCAAGAACACTGGAGTGGGCTGCCATTTCCTTCTCCAGTGCATGAAAGTGAAGAGTGAAAGTGAAGTCGCTCAGTCGTGTCCGACTCTTCACGATCCCATGAACTGTAGCCCACCAGGCTCCTCCGTCCATGGGATTTTCCAGGCAAGAGTACTGGAGTGGGCTGCCACTGTTAGCGGAAGGCAAATAGGACTCAGGCACCCCAGCCAAACTGGGGAACACGGTTTACCTCCAGTCCTACCAGGGAGATGCATTTAGAATTTCTGCATTCCTTCTGTTTTCCCACTGACTCTCTGGTGGGAATAAATACTGGATGGTTCTACATGAGGTACGTCACGGAAGAAAGAGCTGTGGACTGGAAGTTGGGGGATCTGAGTTCTCTCATAGACCCCTGAATCTCAGTTTACTTATTTGCAGTGATGTGAAGATTAAACAGGTTAATAGAAAATAAAGGTCTGAAATCTGGTAATTAGCAAAGTCCCTATTCTCTGCTCCTCAGATTCCCCAAACTAACCAAAGAGAACACGCGCTCTCTCTCATACACGCACACCTGTGAAAATAATACACGTGGTTGGGAAGTTGCACTTTGATAACGATAGAGCTGCCATTATGCAAAAGACGCTTTTTTCAGAACTCATTCCTCAGAATGGTATCAGGGGCTCTAGAAAATTCAGGATAGCTTTGACAGGAGCAACTCTTCACTCTCTACGTGTGAATTGATTTGATCTTCGGTTATAACCAGATGTCTTTCTTCGCTCTGGAGAACACAGCTGGGACGCAAGCCTGGGACATTAGGTTCGGGTGTGGGGAGGCAGAGCATAGACAATTGCTCAGGATCCCACGTCGGAAGACCTGGATTGTGCTCTGTTCAGACACCTACCAGTCCGGTAGCTTGAGGCAAGTCCATAACGTTGCTCAGCCTCAGTGTCTTCATCTATAAAACCGGAAGGATAACAATTCCTTCACAGGATTTTTATGAGAACCAAAAGATAACAGTATATGAAAAGTGTTCCTTAGGCCATAAAATCCAAATGTAAATTTTAAAGCAGTTTTTTTTAAATATAAAAGATGTGGAGTGATTAGTAAATTAAATCTGAAGGCAGTTCTTATAATGGGACTTAAAAGTCATTATACTGGGAGCAAAAGTAATTACCATCATTGTAAAGCTCCTGATAAGACAACCTTAAATGGCCAAACTCATATCTACACAGTTCATTCATTTAGTCCACAAGTTGACAGATGTCCCTGGAGCACCTAGAAGTGCCAAGAGCTGGTAGGTTCAGGGGACACCACGTCTAATGCACAAACCCCCTTTCTGTCTAAAAGTTCCAAAGCGACGTGACTAGACATCTAACATTTGCTGTTCATTTATCTCATTACCTTAGCGTTAAATCTCCTATAAACAAACTGCAACTGCTGAGCAACCCTAGAGGCTTCTTGAGGCTCCTGGGCATCTACAAAATGCTCTGAAAAATAAAAGGCACTCTCACCACGTGAGTCAAAAGAGAGGATGAACCAGCGTGTGGGTGAGTGAGGACCACAAAGATGGTAGAGTAAAGAACACCAGGGAAAGTTTCAGGGAGGAAGTGAGAACGGAAACACTTCGGGAGTGCCACCCACAGTTCGGAGGACTGCCCTTACCAAACGCCACTCACTTCCTGCCCGCCATCTGGTCTCTGGTGACATAATCTACAAAACAAAGGTACTAAGCAAATAACAGTCAACATCCATTTCAGCTCTGAGAGTCCGTGATTCCTTGCCACGTTCAGTTAACCTGAAGGAGTTAATTCATCTCAAAACATTTGAAACCTGAGTCAGCATAGGTGAGGCAGAATATAAGGAGAATCACCACCACCATCACACCCCCGCCCCACACTTCCCAAGAAGACAAAGCTGCCCGTCATTTGCCTTTAATCTGTTTTCTTAATTTTCTTCCGAAGGAAAGTCACAGCTCCAATCAGTCCTCTAATCAATGGCTGCACTGCTCTTGCACAAATGAGCTAGATTTATTAAAGGAGTCCTCTCTTCGATGGAAATGGGCTCCCTGCTGGGGCTGCAAATACAGGCTAAGATTGACTGCTCCCAGAATAGGTGAAGATGTAAAGAAAATGAGCACAGGCAAGTGACGGGCAAGAGAGGTTCCAAGGTCTCTGTACGACCACCCCACCACCATAGGCAGGAATGGGTGGTCACCAGGGACCCCCTGGACATTTACATCTCACTGAGGCTGATCCTGGGCACGTAACTAGTAGTGCCACCAAGTAAGTGCCCTCTGTCAGTTCTCTCCAGGCCTTAGGAAAAGAAGCTCACCCAAAAACAGGCTGAAAGGGAGACTCTTCCAGAGAGAGAACCTCACAGAAACCAAGAGGTTATAGGCTGTCATAGCTGGAAAGATCCCCAGAGGGTGATGTACAGCCTCCAACTGAGAGCGTGCTCTGTGAAAGGACCCCAATATTTATGAATCATGGATGACTAGAAGCAGAGGAACTTCATATTCCAAAGCTGTAAGAAATTGTTCACATTAGACAAACATTAGATATTTGCATATTACATTTGGGGGCTGAGATCTCCTTGGTGGTAAGCAGTAGACACTAAACTCTTGCTTACAAAGAGAGGAAGCCAGTGGAGATGCTCGGAATGAGGAAAACTTCATCTATTCTGCAAACCCTGTCAAGCTCTGCCTTCACTGTAGGCAGATTCATATTTCTGGAAATTACTATTATGTTTCCTGGGGTGTTGTAGAGAGGATGGGGAAATCAATTTCTTGTTTATTTTCCCTTGAAGCTTCTAAGAAGCCTGAGGGGATGGGATCTCAGTGTAGAATATGGACAAAGGTACTTGTGTGGTGGGCCGGCATCTGGCTCTGGTGACATAATGGAAGACAGAGAGACAGAGAGAGAGAGAGGCAGAAAGAGATAGAAAGGGAGAGAGAGATACAGAAAGAGATAGAGAGAGCGGCGGGGGAGGGACAGAGAGACAGAGAGAGAGAGAGGGAGGGACAGAGACAGAAAGAGACAGAAAGAGAGAGAGAGACAGAAAGAGATGGGGGAGGGACAGAGAGACAGAGAGAGAGAGACAGAAAGAGACAGAAAGAGAGAGAGGGACAGAGAGACAGAGAGATAGGGACAGAGAGACAGAGAGAGAGAGACAGAAAGAGACAGAAAGAGAGAGGGACAGAGAGACAGAGAGAGAGAAAGAGACGGTGGGCGGGGCGGGGGAGGGACAGAGAGAGAAGAGGCAGGGAGAATGGGGATCCTATGCTGTAAACAATAGGAGCCGAGCTGCTTAGTAGCTCTCTTTTAAACATTTCTATTCTCAGCTATAATTTCCTTCTGTTACCCTCAAACTTCACTTTTGTTCAGTGTGTCAGCCTGAGAGAGAGCAGCCTGGAAAAGCGAAACAATTGCAAGATGGTAAGGAGTACCAACGCAGCACAGATGCAGAACAAAGCCAGCACGGAAATGATGAGGGTCACGCAGGATGTGTTTGTGGACCACGCAGCTGTTCCTCGGATAATCCTCCTTCAAAGCTGCAGGCAGGGGAACCTGGCTGAAGGCGTGCTGTTCTGCAGTTGGGTGGAAAAGAAGGCTGGTGCGGACTGTGAATAAGGGGAGGCTGGGTAACCTCTGAAGGCTGGAGAACATCTGGGTCCCAGGAGCAACAGAGTCCAGAGGTGTCACGAAGTGACTTGCCCAGGGCCACAGAGCTGGTCAGTGACAGAGGCAAACTCAGGTAGAGATCGTGTGATTCTTAGTCTTGAGGTTTTTTTTTTTTAATAACCCTGGACTCACCACACCTCTCCCCACTTTTCAAAGTCCAGTCAAGCTTTAAGTCACCTGTGCTCACCACTCAGAGAGAGAGGAGGAGGAGGGAGGTGGGGAGGAAAAGGAGGAGAGCAGACTCAGCCAGTGCTTAGGGGAAGCAGACGTTCCAGAGTTTTCAGATTGTTCATATTTTTCTTGACCTGCTTCTGCTTTCCAGAGACTTGTGGACTGTTAGAACTGGAGGATTCTAACTGGCCACGGCCAGTCCATTGCCCGGACAGTGGTGGTGACTGGCCTAACATTACTAGCAGCCACGAGTCCGGGCATGCTTGGAAGCAGGGGGTGAGCGCAGCAGACACAGAATGTGGAGGAAAAGGAAGCAAAACAAAGGCCCCAGGGAGACCCGACTCCAGGGAGGGCGGTGGGCGGAGCCTCTGTGCGCCTTCCTGTTCTCCCTGGTCCACTGGCTTCCCTGACTCTGCTGTGTCGCTTCCTCTTTCCTTCCTGGAGCCCCTAAAGCAACTAGAGTAAGAAAAGACCGCATCTTACTCGTCTCCATCCTGTCTCGTTCCCGTCCTCACTCACCTCGTGTGAGTCCTGTTTCCCCAACACTCCCAGCTCCTGCGAGGTGGGAACTGGATTCCATGGTATGGACCGTACCGCATGCTTCTGTTTCACAAAATGCCTCACCCAATATTTGAATCGCTTATTCAAATACCTTCTTGTTGATTACCCTTTGAGAAAATTTGCGAAACTTCTCAAGGTGCACATATTCTTATATTATAGAGGAAAACATGTAAAGGCAGGGAAAATGAGGCTTAGTCTTCTAATCCGAAAAATATAAAGGGAAAGACTCCGTGACCCAGGGCCATTCCTTCTTATCTGAGCTGTGTTTTTTATGGGAACAAAATGCAGCAACTGCGCTTACTGACTGTACAGTTTGGACAGGACATCCTCAGACCAACAGGCTCTCTCCCCTTTTCCCTGCCGTCCCCTTCTGTCTCATTCCACGCAGAATCTTCCAGGAGCCTTGCCACGCACAACGTTCAGGATGTGATCGCAGCCTCCAGGACTCCAGCAGAGACACAGGCAGGAACCTGCCCGAGGTCTGCGAGGAGTGGCTGCTTTGTGACGCCTTTCTATGTGCTTCGTCTCAGTCGACACTCCGCGTCTGATGGCGAGGAAGGGGATTCTGCAGCGTGTGGTTGTCAGCTCTGTCAGAACACGGAGTTGGCTTTGCCTGCAGAGACAGGCCGGAAGTGGGTGGTGGCTGCAAATGGAGAATCTGCCTGAGGCACGGGAGAGTGTGCGGTGTGTGTCAGTGGCTCCCTCTCCCCCACACCTCTTTGCCCACACCCACCAGCCTATATGTCTGTGCATCATTAAAATCTTACTCGTGATGTAAAATGCCAGCCTGAAGTCCTAAGGTAACTTTGGCAGCCATAAAACTATCTATGGAAATCTTGAATTTTAAGTTGTCGCCTCTCCTCATTGCAGAACATTCTAGGGGATTGTGAGAAGGAGGCGGGGACCTGCTCAGGCTCCTCATCAACTAGGGAGATGCTGAAAAGACTGGAGAGGAGCGCGTATGCTCCCGCCTAAAACATCCATCACAAAGCCTTTTGCCTGGCATCACACCGTCACTTAACCTTTTCCAACTGGAAAGCAGCTTCCAGGTGTATTTACTGTCGAGCCAGGTCATAGCTCCACAGCCCTAGCAGAGGGGAACCACATGCAGCCTGCATCCTTCCATTCTGGCAAATCGAGGCAGAGCTGAAGACAGATGCCACTCTGTCCCTCATCCTCTGACCTTCGCTCCTGAAAGCCACTTGCCTTCAAGGTGACCAAGTTTTGTTTTTGAACCTATTAAATATACATACCACAGTGGCTAAAGTGTTCTTGAAAGGATGGGCAAAGGGAGTGCCAAGAAAGAGGAAGCATTCTGGAATGAATTATTGATCAAGTTTTCTTTCACACACACACACACACACACACACACACACACACACACACGCAAGTGTCAAGCATTCCCAGCCAGATGGAGATTGCTTCTTGTGTGGTCTTCACAGGGTTAAGAAAGGTAACCTCTTTGCTCTAAACTCCATCTATTTGGTGGTTGGGAAATGTGTTTACGTCTCTGTGTATCTCCTTTTGCTTGGTTTTCCGAGAGAGCCTGAATCAGCGGATTTCAGAAGAAAGCTAACACATCTGACAGGCTTAGAGAAATGATGTGTGCCACGTGAAAAAAATTAATTAAATAAAATGTTTTTCACTTATATAGCAGTTTTTATCCCAGTCTCTAAACAGGTTATGGGTATTAATTGAATGTTGTCATGCATGACTTGTCACCTTGGCCCCACTGACCCAAGTGGAAAGCTCAGGTCTGATTGCTGAGAGACAGAGAAACTGAGGCGGTGTGGAAGGACAGATGAAACAGTCCTGAGGAAGGAAAGGGAACCTCTGTGCTGGCCACACCGTCTCATGAGAACCGAGTCAGTGACGAACTTAAGGGAACTGTCACCTCTGCCCTGGCCACGCCGGTTTCATTGGTCTCACAAGAAGCGCAGCGGAGATGACAAGCCATGTATAGCTGATACCACTTCTGGCACGCTCACTCTCACTGGGGGTCATTTTCTGCTCTGCCAGCTGATGGAACTGCCTCCTCACAGGCCAACTTTGTAGCCGTTACAAGAGTATTAGTTAGCTATGGTTATATTCTTTGCAGCCAAAGATAAGGAAGCTATATACAATCAGCAAAAACAAGACTGGGAGCTGACTATGGCTCCGATCATGAACTCCTTATTGCGAAATTCAGACTTTAATTGAAGAAAGTAAGGAAAACCACAAGACCATTCAGGTATGACCTAAATCAAATCCCTTATGATTATACAGTGGAAGTGAGAAATAGATTTAAGGGACTAGATCTGATAGACAGAGTGCTTGATGAACTATGGACGGAGGTTCGTGACATTGTACAGGAGACAGGGATCAAGACCATCCCCATGGAAAAGAAATGCAAAAGAGCAAAATGACTGTCTGAAGAGGCCTTACAAATAGCTGTGAAAGAAGAGAAGCGAAAAGCAAAGGGGAAAAAGAAAGATATTCACATTTGAATGCAGAGTTCCAAAGAATAGCAAGGAGAGATAAGAAAGCCTTCCTCAGCAATCAATGCAAAGAAATAGAGGAAAACAACAGAATGGGAAAGACTAGAGATCTCTTCAAGAAAATTAGAGATACCAAGGGAACATTTCATGGAAAGAAGTGCTCGATAAGGGACAGAAATGGTATGGACCTAAAAGAAGCAGAAGATATTAAGAAGACGTGGCAAGAATACACAGAACTATACAAAAAAGATCTTCACAACCCAGATAATCACGATGTTGTGATCACTCACCTAGAGCCAGACATCCTGGAATGTGAAGTCAAGTGGGCCTTAGAAAGCATCACTATGAACAAAGCTAGTGGAGGTGATGGAATTCCAGTTGAGCTATTTCAAATCCTGAAAGATGACGCTGTGAAAGTGCTGCACTCAATATGCCAGCAAATTTGGAAAAGTCAGCAGTGGCCACAGGACTGGAAAAGGTCAGTTTCATTCCAATCCCAAAGAAAGGCAATGCCAAAGAATGCTCAGCCTACTGCACAATTGCACTCATCTCACATGCTAGTAAAGTAATGCTCAAAATTCTCCAAGCCAGGCTTCAGCAGTATGTGAACTGAGAACTTTCAGATGTTCAAGCTGGTTTTAGAAAAGGCAGAGGAACCAGAGATTAAATTGCCAACATCTGCTGGATCATGAAAAAATCAAGAGAGGTCCAGAAAAACATCTATTTCTGCTTTATTGACTATGCCAAAGCCTTTGACTGTGTGGATCACAATAAACTGCGGAAAATTCTGAAAGAGATGAGAATACCAGACCACCTAACCTGCCTCTTGAGAAACCTATATGCAGGTCAGGAAGCAACAGTTAGAACTGGACATGGAACAACAGACTGGTTCCAAATAGGAAAAGGAGTACGTCAAGCCTGTATACTGTCACCCTGCTTATTTAACTTATATGCTGAGTACATCATGAGAAACACTGGGCTGGAAAAAGCACAAGCTGGACTCAAGATTGCCAGGAAAAATATCAATAACCTCAGATATGCAGATGACACCACTCTTATGGCAGAAAGTGAAGAGGAACTAAAAAGCCTCTTGATGAAAGTGAAAGAAGAGAATGAAAATGTTGGCTTAAAGCTCAACATTCAGAAAACGAAGATCATGGCATCCTGTCCCATCACTTCATGGGAAATAGATGGGAAAACAGTGGAAACAGTGTCAGACTTTATTTTTGGGGGCTCCAAAATCACTGCAGATGGTGATTGCAGCCATGAAATTAAAAGATACTTACTCCTTGAAAGGAATGTTATGACCATCCTAGATAGCATATTCAAAAGCAGAGACATTACTTTGCCAACAAAGGTCCATCTAGTCAAGGCTATGGTGTTTCCAGTGGTCATGTATGGATGTGAGAGTTGGACTGTGAAGAAAGCTGAGCACCGAAGAATTGATGCTTTTGAACTGTGGTGCTGGAGAAGACTCTTGAGAGTCCCTTGGACTGCAAGGAGATCCAACCAGTCCATCCTAAAGGAGATCAGTCCTGGGTGTTCATTGGAAGGACTAATGCTGAGGCTGAAACTCCAGTACTTTGGCCACCTCCTGTGAAGAGTTGACTCATTGGAAAAGACTCTGATGCTGGGAGGGATTGGGGGCAGGAGGAGAAGGGGACGACAGAGGATGAGATGGCTGGATGGCATCACCGACTCGCACGTGAGTTTGGGTGAACTTTGGGAGTTGGTGATGGACAGGGAGGCCTGGCGTGATTCAATTCATGGGGTCACAAAGAGTCAGAAAGGACTGAGCAACTGAACTGAACTCAACTCAACTAATTAAAGCAATTATCAGGAACATAAACTTAAGCAACACACATTTATTGTCTCACCGTTTCTGCAGACCAGGAATCTGAGCATGACTCAGCTGGGTTCCATGCTTAGGGTCTTACAAGATGTCAGTGAGGGCTGCGTTCTCACCTGGAGGCTCAGCTGAGGAAGGATATGTTCCCACAGTCTGGGCAGCATTCCGTTCCTTGCTGCTGTTTTTCGCTGGCTGCTGGCTGTTTTCCTAAAGTCTTCCAGCAGGTCCTTGCCGCCTAGGCTTCCTCTGCATGCACGCTTATTTATCATGTCAGCAAGGGGAGGATTTGTGTCAGATATCAAGACAGAATCTTATACAATGTAATACAATCACGCTATGTGCTTTGTGATTATAAAAGGGGACATCTCATCACTTTTGCTGTATTCTATTAGAAGGAATTTGCCTGTCTCACCCACACTCAAGGTAAGGGAATTACATAAAGGCGTAGATACTAGGAAAAAGGGATCCTGGGAAGCTGGAGTCTGGCAGCCAAATTCAAAAATCTGGAAATAGAAACTCCTTCATATCTCCAAGCTCTGTGGCTGGCTTTCAAGAAAAAAAAAAGAGGTAAGGAATTTGTTAGATTATTTGATATTACAGGCATACTTCTGAGACATTGCCAGTTCAGTTCCAGACCACCACAGTAAAGCAAATATCACATAAAGAGAGTCATGCATTTTTAAAAATTTCCCATTGCATATAAAAGTTATGTTTATACTAAACTGTGATCGATTAAGTATGCAATAGCATTATGTATAAAAAAATGTGTGTACCTTGATTAAAAATATTTATTACTAATGACCATCCTCTGACAATGCAGAGTTGCCACAAAACTTCAATTTGTATAAAGTGCAGTATGGGCAAAGCACGGGAAAATGAGGTACGCCTGTATCCACCTCGCAGAAAACAGGAGAACTGAGCAGAACACTGAACCCATACCAAAATAGATGTTTGATAAAGATCTCAAGGAAGCTGCTGTGGTTTCCCTCATTAATCAAGACGTACAGGATTAAGTTACTCAACTAGCAGCCGGGGTGCTAAGACGGCCCCTTCAGTTCCCCTCTTTTAGTTCAAGAACTGCAGGGAGTCTCACCTAGATTGAAGTGTGAGGGACCTGGGGGGAACGGCACGTCAGAAACTTTGACACGCACGTGACTCAACTAAGGTCGGCTTCTTGTTTTCACCTACTCTTTTCTTTTTTCTTTTTAGTTGATTCACATTTTGTGTTAGTTCAGGTGTACAGCCATGTGATTCAGTTATACCCACACGATTGCTGAGGTCTTGTTGGAATGCAGACTCTGACACAGTAAGTCTGGAGTCAGGTCAAGATTCTGCAAGCTCCCAGATGACGTCACTGTTGCTGGTCCTCAGAACATACTTTGAATACCAAGAGGAGAAGGTAAGTAAGGATGAAAGAACCAAATAGTAAAATTTTCCCCCTATCCAAAGTGACTGTGAATAATAGGATTTTAAGTCATTTAAATATTTTGAGTGGAAAATCTCCAAAACATTCCAAGAGCCAGATGGGAATTGCCTTTTTTTCCATGCACATGGCATACTGTGAATTTGGGGAGAAAGTGATATTTAGGCTTGGGGAAGTGCGGGGAGAGAGAGCTTGGAGTGGGACAGTGAGTGACGCCATGGGGAGAAACTCTGAAGCCAGTGAGGATTCAGGTGAGTGTCTGAGAAAACTGGAGGTTGGTCAGAGCTAGCTAGAACAGCCTAGACGGACCTGAAGGAGATGGAGCATCAAGCATCCTGGATGGGATCAGCTAGAGGGAGTCAAAAAGAAAAAAAAAGGAGACAGGATTTCTAACAATTATGGATCAGAAACAACCAACAGTCTCCAACCAAATGCACAAAAGAGAATGGAAAGCAAATGGGATTTCCAAGAAGGATGCAGAGGGCAGGAGGCAAGGAGTGGAGAAGATGGCCACCAGTTTAGCTTTCTAGCAGAGCTAATGGGGGTATATTTTAAGGGCAAAGGTTTGGTTTTGAGCCAGAGAATAGAAGGAGAGGAAATGCCTGGGAGGCCCAGGGTGGCTAAGTAACATTTTAACCCTGAGTGAAACTAACTAGTCATGGGGCTGCACAATATTGGAAGGCACAGGGCCATGCGATGCGGAGAGAAGACTTGGAACCGGGGATCAGGAGACCTGGCTTCTCTGTCAGGTTCATCTTTTCACTCATTACAAATTCACTGGGAGCCTGCCAGACTCCAAGCCCTATGCGAAGTTTTGGAAAACTTCAAATAGCAATTGAAATAATAATAAAAAAAATAACAAAAGTAATACAATAATGTTAGTAATAAAATTTGAAGTGATTGATTCGTGTTAAGTGCTATCCTAAGTAATTCACATTTGTTGAGTACTTTAACTGTTAGAGGCTTCCCTGGTGGCTCAGACGGTAAAGAACCCGCCTGTAATGCAGGAGACCCAGGTTTGATCCCTGGGTCAGGAAAGTCCCCTAGAGAAGAGAATGGCTACTCCCCTCCACCCCCAGTATCCTTGCAGTATCCTTGCCTGAAGAATCTGATGGACAGAGGAGCCTAGTGGGCTGCAGTCCATGAGTTCACGATGAGTCAGATATGACTGAGCAACTAACTTTTTAGATACGAGAACAATCTACTGAGGTAAGTAATGCTTTATGTTCAATTTTCAGATGTTGAAACTGAGGTGGAGAAATAACAGGACAGATTATTTCTGCTCTAAGGGAGCTTATTTCTAACAGTCACGTCTCCAATTAACAGAATGACTTCTGGTGACTTCTCATGCTGTTTTCCCCTTCTTTAGCTATGACAATCATAGATAAAAGTGTGAAGAACTGTTCATTATCATATTCAATCCTTGCAATAACCTTATGAGGTAATTACTATTATCATTCCCATTTCACAGATGAGGAAACTAAGGTTCAGAGAAGCTAAATAAATTTCCCAAGGTGCCTCACCTGGGATTTAAACTCAGGCAGCCTAACTCTAGACTAAAATACAACACCATCGTAAATTAGGAGATTGGACTAAATCTCTGAGATCACATTTCGCTGGAATGTTCCACTGCCTTCCTATAAGTTCCTTGAATCTCATGTATTTTATGATTCAGATATTTCTGTTTTCAAACTGGCCATGTGCGCCAACAGAGTTCAAGGGGCAGGACACATCGTGACAGGAAAGGAATCCTTTTGTGGTCGGTGGGCAAAGGCAGTGAAGAGCCAAGTCAGCTCTCCTCTCTGTGGTTGCTGGTTTCATCTCGCGGACCCAGACCCGGTACCATACGGAGATGCTCCACTCAGCTGGGAGACCTCACAGTACATGCAGGGACTTGTTCCAGCAGAGATCCAGAATGCAACCTTTCCGGATCGAGTTGGACAGGAAAGGATTTAAATCGAGGTCATGCGCTTAGAGAGAGGAGAGTTCATGAGTCATGCTCATTGCTGGAGGCAGAAACAAATTCATTTTCCCTGTGAGGAGTGTTATCAAGCAGGAAATCAAGTCCCCAGGCTAGGGAGGCAGTGAGGTGCCCAAGGGAAACGGCAGAGGCAGCCAGGCAGACACCGGGAGTGAGTGCATCTCCAGACTCTGTCGAACTTCACACCAAAGCAAAAAGTCTTCACAGACCATGCACAATCTTTTGGCTTTTATAAGACATAACAAAATTTAATGGATGTCCCCAAACTTGGGAATTTTGACTTGTCCAGAGTCAAAGTCATTCACTCATTCCTTCATCTCACAAGTATTCAGTGAATGTCTGCTAAGCTCCAAGCCTAAGAGATTTGACAAACAGAAATGGACCCTGGCTTTCTCAAGCTTATTTCCAGTTACAGAAAACACTCAGAGAGCCTGATAACTATAGATAAACCCATAGTAGTTAAGTAAGACAATTTGAGATGGTGATAAATGTTATGTAGGGCACAGAGATGACCTGATTGAAAGGGAGGGGCTGGAGATGGGATGCTCTTGGACATGGCGGTCAGGGAAGATCTACATTATGAGTGACACTGGGTCTGAGACCTGAAGGTGAAAGGAAACCCATGTGACAAGCAAGGGGAAGAGAGTGCCCGCAAGCGGGAAGGGCAGGTTCAAGGGCTCCAGAGCAGCAGCAAGCAGGGACGTCACAGGAGGCCACATGGCCGCAGAGTGATGGGAGGAGCATCCTCGAGATGATGGGGGAGGTCCTCGAGAGCAGAAGCCAGAACAGGGCAGGGGGACACAGGGCTGTGGGTGCCTCACCGAGCAGGTTGGTTCTAGTCTAAGAGCAAAGGTAGCTTGTTAAGCAGAGGAGAGACTTGCTTTGCTTTATGCCAAAGGTCACTTTGCTTCAGTGTGGAGAATGAACTTGAGGGGGTTCCAAGAATGCTGGCCGGGAGACTTGTGAGAAGGCTATCTCAGTCACCCACATGAGAGATGATGGAGGGGCAGAGGAGGTGGGGAAAAAAGTGGATGGATCTAAGAGGTATTCTGGAGCCGAAACTGATAGTACTTGCTAATGGATTAGGTGTGGGGATGAGGAAGAGGGCATTTTGTGCCCTAGTATCACAGTCTTTCTGTACTTGAAGCTCTTCTTGGCGAATTCCATTCAGCTTCATAAAACAGGGCTGCCTTGGTGGCTCAGATAAAGCGTCTACCTACCATGTGGGAGACCTGGGTTCGACCCTTGGGTCAGGAAGATCCCCTGGAGAAGGAAATGGCAACCCACTCCAATACTCTTGCCTGGGAAATTCCATGGATGGAGGAGCCTGGTGGGCTACAGCCCATGGGGTCCCAAAGAGTCGGACACGACTGAGCGACTTCACTTTCACTTTCATAAAACAGAGATGCCCCTGTGTGTGAAGCGCGGTTAACCAGTGTGGCATCCCGTGCTCTTCTCTTTTGTGCTGCTGACCGTGACCCAGGGCAGACCACCGTGGAGGGGAGAGCGAGCCAAGGACGTGGAGGACCCGGCCCCTGGATCTGCAGCCTCTCCGCACCATTAGCCTCCAGACTCCTAGGCTGCAATCACCTGGGGGAGGCCAGAGACACCACCCTGGGCACAGAACACTGGAAGATGGCTCTGCCAGTGGTTTCATCTCTGCCTTATGCCACCAGTGAGGAATGAGTAGATCAGGATGGGCGTGTGGGTGTGGGTGTGAGTGTGTAGGAAAGTCAAGGTTAAAGTTGAGAAAACCATGGAGAGCAGAGGCAGGCTTGCAATTACCTACGGGAAGGGTCCTCCTCAGCTGCCTTGAATTAACAGATAGAAAAATAACTCCGTCTTACTCCTGGATGTCTCTGAACTCTTGGGAATCTGTCTGTGATTTGCGGCAGGAGGGCAGGAGGTGAAATCTGCCTGTCCTTAGCCTCCCTCCCTCCCCAGTACCCCTGCCCCCTCTCCAGGCAGGGCCCTCCAGCGGGATGGTGCGCGGCGCCTCCCAGAGGCCAGGTTGTGAGCCAGAGGGAATCCCGGACATGCTGCCCCTTCGTGACCTAGTCAAAGCCAATTAGCCATAAAGCGGGAAGAGTAGGTCTTTGAAAACTTTTCTTGAAAGCAAAATAAAAACCCAGAGCTGGGCCTGAGTGATCCACCTTCAAAAATCAGAGAAAACGAAGGGGAATCTCAGGTGGGAGGAAAAACAGATTCATTGAAGACAGAATCCAAGGGTATGTTTGGTTTGGCCTGTGATAAAAGAGGGAGTACCAGACGGATGGAGTGAGGGGTCTGCTGAGCCTTTAGAAAGGGGCTCTCGCATCCTTCCACCCATTTCATATTACGAGTTTTGAAAAATCACTCAATCTTGTAGGCCTTTGTTACTTTGTAGGGCTTCCCTTGTGGCTCAGCTGGTAAAGAATCCGCCTGCAATGTGGGAGACCTGGGTTCAGTCCCTGGGTTGGGAAGATCTCCTGGAGAAGGGAAAGGCTACCCACTCCAGTATTCTGGCCTGGAGAACACATGGACAGTCCATGAGGTAGTAAAGAGTCAGACACGACTGAGCGACTTTCAAGGGAAAGGGAAAACACACCATAAAACCTTAATTGTGCGGAGACAGGGGACTGGGCCAAATGACCTATCAGGGTTTTTGCAAGGTGTAAGGGCTACAACAGCATACAAGAGGCAAGAAGCCTTGGACATCAAATCATGACTCCTCCGTCCCTTAATTCCTTAACTTGCAAAGCACAGACCATAGGAAGGTTGCTGTAAGGACTGAATGAGTTAACATAAGTAAACTGCTTAGAACAGAGCCTGCTTATTGCTCCATAAATATTAGATGTGTTTTCTCTGAAAACCAGTCTCCTGTATACCAATGACTCAATTATTTTGGCCCCAAAGAATTCAAATACAAGATCCTTAGGCTACCAGGATGATTTGGCCTCATCCTGTCTGTTTTCCTGCTTCCATGGAAACTTTGTCTAAACTATCCCAGAGAGATGGGAGCTTGTGCCACAGAATAGAATTTGGGGAAGCGCCCTGAGATATCTGGTTTCCATGGCTACCAGCCGGTGAGCCTGGATATGACCAGGAAGTCTCCCCTCTGACTAGGAAATCTGGTGGGTACCACAGCCACCATAAATGAGGCCGGCCTCACAAAATCAGGCATTTGGGCAAAAGATCACAGTGAAGGGTAGCTGTCTGAGAGCATAAAGCCACTTAAAGAGCCAGCTCAAGCTCTCATCCCCCGGTCAGTGTTCCAGGGGGTTGTGACACAGAATACTCTCATCCCAAACTTGTTTTACTTAGTAAGGCCAAAGATTCACTAATTAACCATCAGTCTCATTAAAAAGAAGAGACACAACTTCACAAAGCACCGGGGACCCACAGTTCTCAGAGCCAGGAGCAGAGACTGTCGGGAAAGGCAGGCCGAGAATGGTGACTCTGTGACCCGGCTTGGGGAGCCAAGTGTCCCCAGAAGTCTTCCTTTCTTAAGCGTGATATTGAATGCTGCTCTAAACTATGAATAATAAATGGCATGTGGGTGAGTCCATCCTCTAACAACTCAGAGAGCGTCAGAAGCAGCTGTCATCTTATCCACTCCAGAAGAAAGAAGCAGAACTGCAATGCCTTTCCTTATTTAACAGAAGAGAAAACTGAGGTCCACCGAAGGACTGACCCAAGTCTGCAAAGCAGTGAGAGATTTGAAATTGAACTCCGTTGTTCAACACCCAGCTACTCAGGCAGCCTCATACCTGATAGTTTAAGCAAGGGAGAATAAGATACCTTCCCACAGAATCTCCGGTTACTCGCCTTGCATGACCCAAAAAAGCAGTAATGTTTGGAAAGAATAGGGAAAACATCCTGCAATGGTCTCAGTGCCTCTGGTCCCTTCCCCTGAAATGCAATACTGTTCCCAGAGTGATTTTTCTAAAACCTAAATCTGCTTATGTTACTCTCCTGGTTAAATCCTTAAATGACTCCCCATTGACTTTAGGATAAAATTCAAAGGCCTTGTAATGAGACCAATTCATGAATTGGCTCCTGCTTCTCTCATCAATGTCATCCCTTCCTCTACCCCAGCACACATACACACGCACTGCATTCCATCCATCAGAAGCTCCCCAATAGCTACGCTTTCTCTTTTCTCCAAGATACAGTATGTAGCTCACACTGCCTGTCCAGCCTTTCCAACTTTCCAACTTCGGTTCCTCCATAGCCAGATACCACCTCCTTCAGAATGCCTTCCCTGACCATCAGGCTGAATGAGGTTCCCCTGTCAGTGCTCTTGCAAGATACGGAGGAGTTCCCTTAGCTAGGGTGTGTCACCACCTTTCGAGTTAGTGACCCCTTTCCATATGAGCTGCCCTAGGGCAGAGGCTGGGAATATCCATGTCCATCTCCCCAGTCCCTAAAACAGTGTCTGGCACATGGTAGACGCCTAATAGATAGTTAACAATTGCCTCTCTCTCACCTAAAGTCTGCCCTTTTAGTGTTAATATTTTTACGTATATTTATTTGCAAGCCCATTTTATCTCAACCAAGGAAAGAACAAGGGAGCAGAATCGATAGTTAATTACTCTGAAAATGATTATCACCAGCTTTATCAGGCGAAAAGAATGGTATCAATAGCTCAAATCAACAGATGCCCTAGAAGTCACTTCTAGCTAATGTGTATGCTGTATGGTATAGATGTGCGTTTGTGCACACATACATGCGTTTGTGCACACATACATGCATTTGTGAAGAGCAGTGTGGCATGTGCAATTACCTGGGAGGTTTGCTTTTATAATTTGACCTTTATTTTGCTGATTGCATACATGTTAGAGAATGAAGGGGAGAAAACAGCAAGAAGTTGGAAGAAATGAGTCTGGTACTACAAATTACCCAAAGGCATAGAATCCACCAGAGGGATAACTCACAATATCCCAGGAATTTAGCAAAAAGCTCTCAGTGTTCCTGATCCCTTTGTCATAATAACCCCGTAAGTTTCTGTTGCCTGCTAGAGTTTCCAAAGCACTTAAACATTACTCATTTGTCTCTGACCGCATTCTGAAAGGTATGGAGTGTATCTGATCTTGTCTTGTTTTATCTCAAAATAATGCAGCAAGGAGCCACGTACCCACCAACAAAGCAAAAATTAGAGCCTTCCTGGAGATCTGCACTTTCCGTACTCGACAGCGCTGTAGTCTTTGCCCCCCTCACTTCTCCCCTACCCCATGCCCTGCAGCACCACGCTAAAGGAAGCCGTCTCTTTCCTTTATACGTATTTCTAAAAAGCACCTTTTTATTTTAGTTTTTTTTTTTAAACTAAAGCTAGCTTGAAGTGGGCATCATGTGACATAATATCTTGGTGCCTGATTTTTTTTACCTTAATGCTGGATTGCTAGGTTTCAGGCTTACAGTTGCATGGAGCTGTTGCATGTTCCTTTTGTGTGCCAGATAATATTCCGTTATACAACTTTACATTACACAACCTCTCTATATACATTATACAACTTCTCCTTCAGTGGGTACTTGAGTTGTTCACAAGTTGTTTCACCATTGAACGATGCTGGTATGGATATTCTTATGCACGTATCCTTGTACACATGGGCAGAGGTATCTCTTGGGTATTGATCAGCAGTGCAATTTCAAGGAAATAGAGAAAGTAAATGGTAAACTTCCCAGAATAATGTTAGATTGTTTTATGAAGTGATTGTCCCAAATTGCCTGCGTGCCACCGGAGTGTAGGTGCCCCCATCAATCCAGATCTTCTCCAACAATGAGATTGACCCAAATAACTGAGAGTGATAAAACATGAGTCTCAACCCAGTATCCTTTGAGCCAAATGAGGCTATCTGTCTTGCAAAGTCTTTCACTAGTTATTTGCTTAGTTAGTCGCTAAATCGTGTCCGATTCTTTTGCGACACCACAGACCATAGTTTGCCAGGCTCCACTGTCCATGGGATTTCCCAGGCAAGAATACTGACTGGGTGGCCATTTCCATCTGCCCAAAGTCTTCCGATCCAGGGATCAAACCTGCGTTTCCCACATTGGCAGGCGGATTCTTTACCACTGAGCCACCTGTCATTTGTTTATTGAGTTTAATCTGACTTTGGAAGTCTTTGGATGAACAGACAGTTTTGTCTACTACAGTCCTCACTATTCCCTAATGTCTTATGCATGGGCTAATTCACACATTTTCTTATCACCCAGCCTCTATGAGCATTTGCGTTTGAGATCTCTGTGATTCATAAAGCTTCTGAATTTAGACTACGGAAGAGTGAGTCCAAGAAAACGTGCTTTCTAAAAGAATACAGGAAGATTCCATCAAATGCCTTGAAGATTGTTGAAAATTATCTCTAAAAGCTGAAACTGCGTATATTCTGAACTAAACAGAGTGAGGTATAATCTAAGGAGTTAGTGAAATTCAAGCCCAACTGACAGGTGCAAATGGGATGGTACGTGAAATAAACAATGTTGAAGGCACGTGCTATCATAATTAAGCTTCATGCCAACTCGTAGAGGTATGTGTTCTTCATTCAAAGCCAAAGAAAGTGAAGCATAGGGAAGGCCCTTGGCATCTCAAGCTAATAAGCAGGGGAGAGCTGGGTTTTGAATGGATGACTGGATCCAAAACCCATGTACAGCACACTAGAGCACACTGCCTCCAAGATAACACTGCGCACCTCTGCTCTGTGCATGAGAGCACATAGCAGTTTCATAGGAAGCACCGCATTTAACCCCTTAATATCACTGCAAGGGGGTATAGCAGTGGTCCCTGCTGTCTTGTAGAAACGAGAAATTGGGGTCTGGAGAAATTAAGGGGTTCACCCAACATCACCTGGGGAGTAGGTGAAGGTACTGGGATTTGGACATATTCTCCTCTCACTAACACCAGCTTCTTTTCCCATACAGGCTGAGTCACCAGCCCATACCGAAAGAACCAACAGGAGTCATTGCAAGCTGACGTAATTTATTCTTTCTGGATAGAACCACAAGTCTCCTCACAGCCAGGCATGGAAATTGATGGTCCCACAAGGAGCAAGTTTAGGAAGGAAGAGAACAGTTTCACCTATACTCATCTAGATATGGGGCTGAACTTTGAGACTAATTATCTCCTCTGGAAGCTTGCTAAAACAGGAGGCACAGGCCAGAGCTCAGAGATTCACTAATCTCCCTGGAAAGGAGAGAAATGTCAGGAAGACAATCTTCCAGAGAAAAGTAACATCCTCTCAGGAAACAATGACAAGCATGGGAACCACTTCCATCAAGTTTTAATACAATGCCCTTCTCCTTCTCAAAGTAGATTTGGGAGGTTTCCAGAATAAACTGATCATCCTTGGAGAATAAATTAAACTTTGAATTTTTCCAGTCCAGGTCAGCTTTCCTCCATGCTGGGTCCTGGTGAGGGTTTTACTGTAGAGACCAGGAGGACCCTCCAATTTCAGAATTGTCCTCCAGAAGAGCCATCACTGGATCATTTACCAACAACAAAGTCTGAAATCCGAGCCTATTTGAAGAGAGAGTGTTTCTGAAAGACTGGGGTGTCATTAATAATAGGTGCTCCAAGCTTGCATGAAGGCTGTTTCTTTCCTGAGTACCACGCAATCCCAGGAAAGTCTTGGGATGATGACTACTTGCCTTCCTTCAGGCACAGAACTAGACACAGGATGCAACGATGAATAAGATAGGCCTCACCCTCCAAGATCTTGTAGACGCGTAGGGAAGACACATGTAGAAATAGGCACAGGGAAGTTTCCTGGTGGTCCAGGGGCTAAGACTCCGTGCGCCCAATGCAGGGGCCCAGGGTTTGATCCCTGGTCAGGGAACTAGATCCCACATGCCACAACTAAGACCCAGGGTAGCCAAGTAAATAAACTAATTTTTAAAAAATAGGCAAAATCAGAGAACCATGCTCAATGATTAAAGCGTGCAGCCAGGCCTGAAGATGAGAGAAATGTTGTTACTGCTCTCTGTGGTGGAAAAACAGCATAAGGAAAAGGAGACTTAAAGAGCTGCACTTTAAGGATGGACATAAGTTCCATCCTTTGGATGGTCAGGTCCATCCCCTGGATTCCAAGTTTGTGTCTAGAATCCTGTCCTGAGCTACCTCTTCACCAAAAAGACAGAGTAGGTATCTCCTGTGTGGCAGAAAATTAGCACTTGCATTCATAGAGCTGAGATTCACTGGTCCTAAGATTAAAGAGAAAATATATCCCTTGAAAGGCATCAGTGTAGATTGCAGCCCTTTTCCTGCTCTAGAGGAAGAAGCTAGCCCTCCACTCAAGGGTTCTCCCTACCTGGATTCGTTTTGTACCTGTGGAGACAGAGGCTGAACTGATCACCTCTGATAGTAGCATCTGCCTCCTTATCTTTCGCTCTCTTACCCAGCAATAATAGCAACCTTTTCTATTGTCTCAGAATCCACAAGTTCAAGCTGGCACCGTTATCTCCTGTGACCATCAGATCACCAGATATGCCTGTCTCTCCTTTGCCCTCCAGAGAAAATACAGGTTAATTTGTTGCAAAGTAGTGGAGAAAAGAACTGCCATCACCTTCTCCCCAGCAATTTAAGCTTCCCCACTCCTCCTATCCCGCTCCCTCCCATCGAAGTCAACAACGCCAACCATTCCATCCTGATCTGTCCCTTTCCCCTGCACTATATAAAGCTAGCTACAGATGGCAAGCACGGATTGATGCTCCAAAACTCACCAGTGCCCACTCCCTTCCATCAAGCTGGTTCCTAAATCTGTGGATACAGCAGGCTTCAGAAGAGGAAGCGGCGTGATCACGCAGTATGAGCCTTGGCACAGTGGAGCCTGGGCTGTGCCAGGGCCATGATGCCCGAGTCTCACCCGCTCTGATGCAGCACTTGGGATGGCATCTGGTTGCCCTACTGCCCACGTGGTGGGAGCCTGGCGCTGAGAGCCAAGTTTCTCTCTTGAACGTGCCTTGGGTAGTAGATAAAGAAATTCATGATGAGTGGAGAGAGACAAAAAAGAAAAGGAACAGGGGCAAAGGGGTTGAGGGGGCTTAGAGGAAACAAAACCTTGAGCACTTCTTTCTCTGCTCATTCATCTTCCTGCAGACAGCTTCCAGAGGGGTCTTGGGTAGAGCCAACTGAAGAAGCAGGATAAAGGATTCTGGAGGCCTTTCTCCCTTGAGAGTTGTTTGGGTTTTTTTTAACTGTTCGCCGTATTTGTGCCCCAGTCATCCTAAATTCTGTCCCCAGAGCATTTAATAATCATAATAATACTCATAGGTTGATATCTATTCTGTTCTAAGCCTTGAATAAAATGTTTTCTACTCCTTTTCTCATTTAATTCTTAGGCAAAGCTGAAAACGGGTATTTCTTCCCAATTTTCTTCCCAATTTCTTCCCTTTTTATCAGAAGATAAAATGGAGATATTAAAGAAGTTGCCAAGATCATACAGCTCTTAAATGGTGGAGCCAGGATTTAAACTCCGGTCGGAAAGATATCAAACCCTTATTCCTAAAGGATCTTGTCAACCTCAACCAGCTGTCATAGTAGAGTCAAAAAGCGTTACCTGAAGCTCCCTTTCTTGGAGATATTTACATTTTAATAGCCTGTCTTTTAATGAGGCTTCAATGAGCAAAGAAATGAGTTGCTTGTAATGCTATTTGGGGCACTGTAATAGGTCACAGAGAAAATTCATGGGGTCAAGGGTGTCCCAAATAATGGTGCGTATCTCTCGCAACTCTATGTAATGAAGCCAGACCCATCTGAAGGGAGACTGAAACTCTTTTGTATTTATCTCAATAGAAATTGTGTTTATTAGGGTTATGATCAAGAGAAATTTTACGTGGATATAGGAAAGACTTCCCAGAGAGGGAGATTGTGGAAGTATGACAGATGACTGCAACATATACATGAATACACACACACTCACACTCACACACACACACACACACACACACACACACACACACACACACTCAGCTCTCACTCCCCAGCCTGGAGAAGTTCAGTCCTACCTGGTCACAGAGATGAATCTAAGGTGATTTTCCAGAAAAACTCTTGTTCTCAACTTGGAATATTTAACTTTGACTCAGAATATTTCATTTGATTTCCCAGGACCTTCTGAAGACACACAGTTGACACTTTCTGTCCTTAAAACAAGATCAGATAAGCAAAACTAGAGACTTCCAACACATTCTTTGAAAAGAAAAATATTTCCCCAGACTTGGCTTAAGAATGGGCTGTCTAGGCGGTAACATTTGGAAATTCAACTGTCTCATTCCTCCAGGCTTCCAGGTCTCTCAACCCAAGTTAACTCTGTGTCCTTCTGGGTCAGCCTATCAGTTCAGTGCAGTCAGTCAGCTGAACAGGAGCTCTATAGGATCAACCTATGGAGGAAGTCACTTACTGATCAGCTACCAAACACAACCCCGTGAAAGCAAGCAGCAAACCCAAGGGCCTTCCTTAGTTCACTTCTCTCCTCTCCTGCTGTGGAGACAAGCTCGTCTCCCATCAAGGAAGATACAAGGGGAGCTGCCCGCCTCCACCCCAGGGCAGGCAGAGGCTAGGATGCCCGTTTCCTCCTCGGATGCTCCCTCCCTCTCCCTCTCTCCCTTCCCTTCCCAAGTCTGGATAAGAATGTGTTAAAACCCTGTTTCAATTTCTTTTCATTCTTGATTTGCACATGGTAGGCTGGTTGGATGGCATCACGCAACCTTCCTGCCCTGCCAGAAAGGGAGAAGAAGGAAGGCCACAGCCTCCAGAGGAGGTTCCACCCATCAGAAGCCTCAGTTCAGTTCAGTTCAGTAGCTCAGTCGTGTCCGACTCTTTGCAACCCCATGGACTGCAACATGCCAGGCCTCCTTATCCATCACCAGCTCCCGGAGCTTGCTCAGAACTCATGTCCATCGAGTGGGTGATGCCATCCAACCAGCCTACCATGTGCAAATCAAGAATGAAAAGAAATTGAAACAGGGTTTTAACACATTCTCATCCGGAGATGTAAAGGCAGGTGAGCTGGATGAATACGGGCTTGGGGACTCCACGGCTGACTTCCTGTGTGCTCTTTCTTTCTGGCACAGGTAAGAAGCCCAAAATATTCTAGTTCCATCCTACCCACAAAGCTGTATCTGACAAATGCTTTCGTCATCAGCTATTGGTGATTTTGTCCTGCCCTTAAGAATAGATGGGGCTTCCCTTGTGGCTCAGACGGTAAAGCGTCTGCCTACAATGCAGGAGACCCGGGTTCGATCCCTGGGTCAGGAATTTCCCCTGGAGAAGGAAATGGCAGCCCACTCCAGTACTCTTGCCTGGAAAATCCCATGGACAGAGGAGCCCGGTAGGCTACAGTCCGTGGGGTCGCAAAGAGTCGGACACGACTGAGCGACTTCACTTCACTTAAGAATAGATGATCCAGCTCATCAGTGTTTAACCTCAGAGGAAAAGCCAAAGTCCCCGTCACAAGTGTCCCACAGCACCTTTGCAATGCGCCCCCTACCCTCAGCCTGTCTGCCCTCATTTCTTAATAACTGCCCTCTCACGGCCCTCCAGCAAATGGTCTCCTTGCTGAATCTCCGATTTAATGATCCTTGCCCTGGCTATGCTTTTTGACTGGAATCATATTTCCCCAGAAATCTCCTCCGATCATCCCCTTATCACATCAAGTGTTTGTTCAAATACCACCTGTCAAAGGAGCCTCCCCTCTTCCCTAAGCCCCAGAGCAGCCCTGCTGCCCTGGCCCCTCCCCAGGCCCCCTCCCCACTGACCCACTTTGCCCTGCCCTGCGCTCCCCTCCTCCGCTGCACCCGTCATTTCAGAACACACAGCATACTTTGCTGCCTTACTGTTTATGCTGTTTATTTTCCTTTATCTGCATATCCTACTAGAACACAAACTCTGTTACAGCAGGGTTTCTTGAGGTTTTTTTTTTTTTTTTTATATCACGGATGTATCCCAAAATATCTACGGTGATCCCTGCCACATAATAGATGCTCAAGAAATGTTGGCCGAATAAGTGCTGACTGAAGGGAACACACCTCTGATGGAGGGATTTCAAATACTCTCTAGAACCAGATATTCACCCTCTACCTGTATTCCAGGCAGTCAGGTTCACCCCAACTCTGCAAAGAAGGGCAGACTCACATATTTCTTCTATTCCTCACAGCCTTAAATCCTTAGTCCCCTTCGATCTATTTTCCTTTCACATTCCTTCTCATTTCACACTCTGCAACCAAAGGCAAAGTTCACCCTCCCACCGTTTTACTTCCTGATTCATTTCTCATTATAGACTTACAGTCCCGCCCACAGCTCTCGGGTTGCTGCTTTACTTGCCTGCAGTTCAGGCTCTTCTTCCCTCTCGCTGGTTCTGGTCTCCCAGGGCTGCCTGCCACCCGGTTCTGCTTGGACGCTGGGTTCCTCTGCTGGACAAGAGCCGCCCCACACACCCCGCTTGGCTCGGAGAGGCTCTTCTGGGGAAACCGGGACTCTAGAATAAAGTCATGTTCTTGTTCTTACTGTTGTCAGTGGTACCTGAACACATTCGAATCAATAGTAACAAGCTCTCCGTTCCATCAGGAGACGAGTTTAGTAAAGAGGATGACGCACAGTCATGCCTCCTTTTGTTCTGGATGTCAGGACTAACCTCGAATTTGTACATCAATATGACAACAGCAAAGCATGTAAAAACCTGAAGCCACGAGGATGACAAACTGTCCCTGAACTGCGCGTGTGTTTCGCAGAGAATTTCTCCCAGTCGAACGCTTTCTGACAGCAAAAATCAAATGATGCTCTACTTTTCAACAGCAGCTCAGTCTCAAAGCTGGGGGCAGCCATTTTGTACACTGTCATCGGCCACCCTGCCCACTTTATGGGATGGAAACTCTGAACACTCCAGACCGAGGAGAGGCTGCCGTGGACACGTGCTGTGTTCTGCAGGCTCATTACATCTGTGAAACCTCAGCGTCCACATTCGTCACAAACCCCTCCCCCTCGAACCCACCATTCCTCATGCTGCAGGACCTACCTGTCTTAAACCCCATAGTTTCGTTCTCTGCCCTCCCTCCCCACTATATGAAAATAGCAGCTACCATGTGCGCATCCCTTCATAGGTTCCGAGTACCTCTACATGCATCCCGTAGAGCAGGCGTTACTGTCCACGTGTTACACACAAGCAGTACTAACTAAAATACAAGGGACTGTGCAAGGCACACAGCGGGATACAGAGCGGCTAGGTTTGAGCCCAGGCCCCAGACCCCACAGCCAGGGTTCAGCCTTCCCATCTGTGCTCTCTGACTCAGCCCCGCAGCACGCTTCAGCTCCCAGTCAATCAGTTCAGTTCAGCCGCTCAGTTGTGTCCAACTCTCTGTGACCCCATGGACTGCAGCACGCCAGGCCTCCCTGTCCATCACCAACTCCTGGAGCTTACTCAACCTCATGTCCATTGAGTCGGTGATGCCATCCAACCATCTCATCCTCTGTTGTCCCCTTCTCCTCCTGTCCTCAATCTTTCCAAGCATCAGGGTCTTTTCCAAGGAGTCAGTTCTTTGCATCAGGTGGCCAAAGGACTGGAGTTTCAGCTTCAGCATCAGTCCTTCCAATGAATATTCAGGACTGATTTCCTTTAGGATGGACTGATCTCAGTCAATACTCTGCAGATAAATACTTCTTTCATGCTTCGGAAATGTTTGTTTCCTCACCCCAACTGCATAGCCATATTGTCCCATTGGTGGATGCGCAAGGCATCTATTTCAGGTTCAGGCACCAAACGGATGCTCTCTGCTCCAGCTCCCTGCCCCCTCTGTGCTCTTGATCCACACCATGACTATCACACTTCTTGCTTTGAAGTTACTTGCTTGTGCGTCACTCTGCTCTAAAGGGCTCCTCCAGGACGGGGGCCGTGTCTCACTCAGCTCTACTGCCCCAGATTTTAGCAGAACATTTGATACAAAGGTTTTCAATCAAGATAGATAGTCTCTGAGATGTCAAATGAGTGACAGTCGTGTCCAGAAGAGGGAGAACCCTTTCTGGTCCAGATCCAAACTGCATCCCAGGCCCAGGGGCGCTACCCCAGCTACACGGTCGTCTCCAGAGCTGGCCAGTCAGGGGCCTCCCGAACAGCCACAACTCCCTTCAGGATCTAAAGTCCCAGGGACCCCACAGTATCGCTGCTCCAAGAGCCTTGGAGAAAACTCAGAGACGCGAAGAGCTGCTGGAGTTGGCAGGCATACGAATAGAGGAGAGTAAAGCTCCCAAGAGGGCAGAGGAGGGTCATGGGGTGCTGGGAGGAGCACCCACTACATCTTCAGTCTGAACCCTGATGTGGCAGAGCCTCTGAACTAAGTGCTCCCACTCTGAGGTCCCTACAAAGAGGCCTGTGGCTGAGTCAAGAAAGGGCTTTCATATCAATCTGGAATTACACTCTCTATAAGCAAAATCTCAAGCTCCCTGAAAGCTAGTCCAGACGTACTTCGTTTTATCTCCATAATCTTCACTCCAAACCCCGCTTCTAGTTGGGGCCTCCCTCCTAAATACATACACACACACACACACTCCTAAGACCAAGTTCAAATGTCTACCACAGTGATGGGACCTAGAGTCTTCTCAGCCGTCTATGCAAGTCATTTAAATGTAACTAATGTGCTAAGGCCTCCTCTGTATCCAGCATAGTTCTGGGCATACAAACCTGAATAAGCATGGCTCCTGCCCACACAGAGGTCTCAATCGGGTAAATCAGATGAACCCATATTGAAAGTAGTGTTAGTCATTCAGTTGTGTCCAGCTGTCTGCAAGTGAGTGGTCTGTAGCTCGCCAGGCTCCTCTCTCTATGGAATTCTCCAGGCAAGAATACTGGACTGGGTTACCATTTCCTTTTCGAGGGATCGCCCTCACACAGGACTCAAACCCAGGTCTCCTGCATTGTATGCAGAGTATTTACCGTCTGAGCCACAAGGGAAGCCCCTATATAGAAGTTACTGCTGCTGCTGCTAAGTCGCTTCAGTCTTGTCCGACTCTGTGCGACCCCATAGACGGCAGCCCACCAGGCTCCTCTGTCCCTGGGATTCTCCAGGCAAGAACACTGGAGTGGGTTGCCATTTCCTTCTCCAATGCATGAAGGTGAAAAGTGAAAGTGAAGTCACTCAGCCGTGCCCAACTCTTAGTGACCCCACGGACTGCAGCCTACCAGGCTCCTCCATCCAGGGGATTTTCCAGGCAAGAGTACTGGAGTGGGGTGCCATCGCCTTCTTCGATATAGAAGGTAAGGAAGTTGTGAAAAGCAATAGAAACGCTGTGGAATTAAGAAAGAGAAGGGGCCATTCCTCTTAAAGCGGATCGGAGATAGCTGAAGCAGCTTAGCACCTACCCGCGTACCTTTAACATTTACTTTCAAACTTGATCCCCAGTGGAAGCCCCTGCCCTCAGTCTTGGTATCAAATCTAAACACGCAGACTTCAATAAGAAGTTGTGCATCGGGGCAGTGTTCCACGGGAATGGTGGCACACGGGGCCTCTCGGGGAATGGAGACTATTCCCACACCACTTGATAGGTGGGGATGGTGGGAAGCAGTGTGGCCAGAGGCCTTGGGGATCAGAGCATGTGGGACTATAAATCACCAAGCCAAGGGCTCCCGATGGGACGGCGCTGGCTGGGCGGACCACTGAAGGCTTCTAAGGAGTGAACCGATCTGATCAGGTCTTAGCTGGCTTCCCTGAGACCTGTGTCCTCACTCCAGGAAGTAATCACCCTGCAAGGAACATAGTGTTACTCCTATCCTTAAACGATGAGGAAGGCGTTGGCTGCCTCTGTGGTCTGTCTGAGCTCCTGGAGATCGGTCTCTATGCGGTTACCTCTGAGGGCCTTCAATGCCAAGTATACCACTAGATGTTGAGCACTGCCAGGTGAGCACGAATGTGGCGCCTCACCCCCTGGTGAGAGGACCAACAGGCCTGTGTGTGCAGTGCCTTCTGCCTAACGGATTCGGGTCCCCAGATGGCAAATACGGTGTTCCCTTTGTTCACAACACATATTCTCTGTCTTCCCTGAAGGCTTCCCAGGGAGAATGCGTTGCTACTCAGTGACATGCAGCCATTTGCATTACAAACATATGGTATTGACCAGCCCCTGCGAATGGGTTACCACTGAGCAACACAGACTCACTTGTCTAGCCCAAATGACAATGTGTTAGCCAGTGGAGGGCCTTGAGTAACCCATCCTTGCCATGGAAAGGCATGCACATGAAAGCAGGTAAACTTGAATCATTAGAGGCAAGAAGGAAGGGTGGTGTGGCCAACCTTGCGCTTTGATCAGAGGAAATGCAAGTGGCTGTTCCCTCGCTAACTACACTCACGTTCCGCCGCATCCTGACATCTCTGGATGAGCGGGCTTGGGCGGAGCTGGCGCAGAAACTGTGAAGTCAGAAGAAGTAAGCCTTCGTTCTTGTGGCTTCTGGGTTATCGGAAACTAAGGAGTGTTTCCATGGCAGAATAGATACTCAGATAATTACAAGGAACATATTTTTAATATAAAAATTGGACATATGGTTTGACAAGTGTGGAAAATATAAGAGAGTAAAAAAAAACATTGAAAATTTGGACTGTTCTTGAACAAGCTTTGACATATGGTCACCTTCACATAGCGCCCTCACTTAGAGAGGAATGCAGCACATGTAATTCAGGATAAACCAGTTAACACAAACCACTAATCACAACTCTGGTTCACCTGTGAGCTGCTTGCAAGACCTCATCAGCATCGCTCAGCTGAGCCTCTGTGTGACTCTCAGCAGCTCAGCCAATGACTCAGAGGTCTCCGCATCCTGCAGGTGAGGGAGCCTCCATCTCTGTGAGCTCAGGCCAGCGCAGCACCTGGGCGCAGACTGCGACGCTGATCAAGTTAAGGGGTGGGAGGGGTTACACACTGTCCTCCCAGGGAGCTTTCTCGAAGGGGGTTCTCCATCTCGTTTGTGTACAGTTCTCATCAGGATGAAGTCACGGCTTTCCTCGCTACCTAAGAATTAGTTTGTTCTCATCCACAAAATGCACAGTTGGTCCCAATCACCCATATACACATGTATACACACCTCCAACACAATCCACCCCCCTCTCTCTCACACACACACACACACGCACACACACACACACGTGAGAGTAGGTTCCATTTGGTTGTAGCTCTTGGGAGGGATGCAAAAAGGAGCCAGATTTGCATAGGATGCCAGACAAGCCCTCCGGCCCCTGAAACTTCACACCTGTCTCCTGCCAGCTCTCCAAGTGCCATCTGCTTCCCCAGGAAAGCCAGACACAAGGCCCCCCTCTTTCTGCCTTTGGTAGAGGAAGAGGAAACCTGGCATGGGGAGCCTTAATTGCTCAGAAATAACCCCATGGTACGCAACATACAGTTACATGAAGATCCGAAGAGAAAGCCTTGGCAGTCTTCTTACCAACATTCAGATAATGGTCGGGACATGCAAAAGAGAAACTATTTAAGGACTCAACCGCATCTCAAATTATTTCTACCGCCAAGAACTCCACCAGCGAGGAGTTCTGAGTGTGCGGTAGAAAGTCCCCCAACAAAGGCATGGGAAGCATCCAGGCAGGATTGTCCTTTTTCATCTACCTCACACTGGGGTTGCGAGGCTCTCCTAGAGCTTTTTCTATTAATACCACCTCACACAAATAATCTTACTCCTTGGTGCTACTTGTAAAACCGACTTCCAACTCCAGTTACGAGGCCAGAGCAGAGGGAAATGCCCTCCTCCAGGCCTGAGCGAGAGCAGCCACACAAAGCAGGGGGGCGTGAGAGAAGCAGCAGGGTTTCTGGCGTGGAGAGTCAGCGCAGCAGCGTCAAGGCCAGCGGACGCTCGAGGGCAGGCTTTATCAGCGGTGGCCCTCTTGACATTTGGGGCTGGATGCTTCTTTGCCATAGGGAGGTTTTCTGTGCGGGGTGGGATGTTTCGAGCATTCTTGGCCTCAATTCATTACATCCCAGACATCGCGCTCCCCAGTAAGACAGCCAGAAATATCTTCAGACATTGTCCAATGTCTCCTGGGGTTGACAGAGGGGCAGGTGGGGAGGGCAGCTTCACCCCTTTGGAGAACCACTGAACTAGAGTCTCGCAAAGTCTCTTCAAAGCCTATTTTGGGGTATGTAGGTGGCAGAGAGCGTTCTGATAGCATTGCATTAATCGTAGAGAATGATATTCACTTGCTTGTGAGCAAGGTCTCCCACTAGACTGCGTTTCAGTGAGGACAGGCGTCATCTCCCTCTGAGCCCTGCCATCTCTCCAGCCCACGGCCTGGTGCCTGGCACAGGCATCAGAGGAAGGGGTCAACGCCTGGATGAACGGCAGGCTGGACCCAGTCTCCTTCCCAGCCTCGAGCTCCCTGCGCCAAGCGCTGGGTCTTTGTGTTGGTGGTGGGGGTAGGGAAGGATAACTTCACAAAACTAATAAAATAAATGACTAAATAAATGGAACCTCTCGTCTAAAGAACACAGAGATAAGATAAATCATTCTGAGTCCTGGGAAAATTATCTCCACCATCCTGCCCCACTTTCTCCATTCAGCCAGAAAACACTTTAATTTATCTTGTGAAATTTTTCATCCACCAGACGAACATTAAGTATTTCTTTCTTCTTCTTCTTCTTCTTCTTTTTTTTTCTAAATAGTCCTCTCTCTACAAAGGTGGGTTGGCTCTCGACTCATTGGAATAAAAGCTCCATTAGCCTCACTGCACGTAAGGCTCATGAGGTTGGCCTGGATTCAGGGCCGGCAGAAGGATAAAGAAACCTGACACTCATTCTTCACGTAATTAGAGTTGGTAAAATAAACTGTGTGCATTTCATTAAGGGAATGGATCCATCAGGCCCAAGACAGGGCAGGAATCCCATGCTCACTATATCAGCCTTTTGTCTCAAATTAACCCCCAGCTGATCAAAAAGATTCCTGTGGAGTCCTTGGGGAAAATTCCTGCACCCCACCTCCCCTGGCCCTTTACGCCATTTAGTCTCTGAGTCCACATAGTTTTGCTCAGCTGGCTCAGACTCAGCAAACACTACACACAGTTGTCTGCTTATACACGACACATGTTCTCCAAATCCCTGCATCAGACGCTGCTCTCGCCCCTGTAACATGATGGCGTTTGCCAGCAGATACCCAGGAATCCTCCCCTGGCCAAGAAGGCACTGGTTTTTCATGCATGTCAAGAGCCAGGATGGGTTTGCCCTGAGAAACCCACACTTGTGACCTACCTTGGGAGAAGTAGCAAAAGGAATGACATTGCTGATGGGGCATCAGTAGAATAATCTGTGATGTAGAAATAATGTCTTTTTGAAAAGCAAATGCCCCTTCCTAAATTCAAATTATGGTTCTTACCTATGTTAATATCCTCTTCTGCATGCCGGATCCAACAAACTCTAACAGCTTTCAAAAAACGCCAAGGTCTTAGAAGCGTCCAGCGTTCTTGGATTACCGACTGAAAGCTGCAGTCATAGCTCTGTGTGGTCTCCCTCTCTGCCATCTTACCATGCCCTCACTTTGGCTAACTTAAAATCAGTCTAAATCTCCTCTAGCAGTTCTCCCCCGCTCCTCACCTAGCAGATGCTCTTATCTTTCTGCATATTTGATCTCTAGGACAGAGAGGAAGGCGGCTGCGGGAACAAGATAGGCTTAAGGAACAGACAAGCCAGGTCTCTCCGGTCTTGGAAAACTATCTCAAGTAAGAAACAAGAAAAGAGCTGGAATAGTTTAGGACCACTGGGAAGGAAAGACAGTCTTCAAAACTGACAGCCTGGGGAGGAGGCTAGGGAAGTAGGAATGGTTTTGCCCAGAGGTGCCAGAGAGCAGCCTGGCAGTCTGCCCTCATCAAGAACTTGCAGGGCCCTGAGCTGGGGCCACATGGCTGTGCCCAGTGCTGGGAGAGACGAGGAAATAGCTGAAGCTACGATATCAGCTAGCGAGGGGACTTCTCTGCTGGTGCAGGCTGTGAAACGGCTTTCACCATTTCTGGGGTCTTCAAGATCAGGAGAGGTGGTCTTCTATCTAAGAAGAAAATAATGCTGAGCTAGCCCGGGTGGATTCTTAGAAGCTTCTGTAACTCTAGGAAACTATGAAAATGTCCAAGGGGCTCTTCCCAGGGCAGGGTGCGGGGCCCGAGCAGACTCCAGCTAGGGGAAGGGGTGCTATGGGAGTCTGGCTGGGTCCAGCGTTTGTGCCCTTTAACCCAGCCAGGGTCTCCTCCGGCTTCAGCGTGTGCTGAGGGTATTTCTCCGTAGTCCTGGTGGTTACACTTTGCAGTGTTTTCTTTTTCACCGTCTCACTGATAGAAGTGCTTGTGTGTGTGTGTGTGTGTGTGTGTGTGTGTGTGTGTGTGTGTGTGTACATGCACACATGTGCATTTTCTTGGCCATTTGCCCCATGGGAAGGTTTCCAGGGATATTTCCATGAGGGTAGAAGCTTGAGCAGAGATGAAGAGCTAGAGGGAGGTGGCGCAGGGGTGGGGAGAGGGGCTGTTCACGGCTGAGCCGTGGCTTCTCCATGAACTCAGCCGCCTGGCATCCGTGACGTCTCTGCCATCGAGCTCACAGCAGAGCTGGGGGCCGTTCTCCCCACACCCTCCTCCCCAGCTCCCTCCTCTGTCCCCATCTATGCCCTGCTCTCCTCCCTGCTGGGTTCTTCAATTTCAATGAGTTTATTGGCATGACGAATGTTGCCAAAGCCAAGAGCGCCGAGTCTCAGCGTCTGGGGATGGATTTCACAGTGGGAAGGGGGTGATGACCGGGGCCTCAGACCACATTCCCACTGTGGGTTTCAGCTTCAGTCTGAGCTGGTGGCAGGCTGCCAGAGACCCTGTTCCCGTGGATTTCCAGTCCCAGCTGAACTCACCAACCTTGTCTCCAGACGGGGAGAAAGTTCTTATTATGGCAGAGGTCATGTCTGGAGCCTCAGGTCAGGGCGGAGGGGCGGGGGGAAGCTTAAAGCTCCTGTTTTCAAGGAGCAGTTTATAAACACACCTCTCACTGTCCTGAGTAAGCCAGGACACTAAAACTCCAGCCACCCACTGACCCTGCAAATTCACACACTGGGGTCAGGGTGACAAAGACAGGCTGCTCTCAACCCAGGAGTTCACAGGAGATTAGAAAGTGTCCTTAATGGTCTTCTGAACATGGAACAGTTCTTTCTCCATACCCACCCCCCTCCCGCCCTCCCACTCCCTGCAAATACACACACATAAGCAGTTTGGAGTAGGCAAGAGAAGATGGATATTGTTACAACCAGAGCCTCAAATATCCATCTCAAATGAGTTCTAGCTAAGGAAGTCTCCTTCCTAATGAAGAAGCCTTATGAGGCTTATCAAACTTCTATTTTCTCTGTCTCTCTTTTTCTCTCTTTCTCATTTTCTTAAACACGCGCGCGCGCACACACACACACACACACACACACACACACTCCCCTGTCAGCACAGCAGACTTTCCCCTCCAGGGTGCCTCAGCTGATGGAAATTTCTATTTGCAATGAAAATCAACTTTGGATAAAAAACGTCACAGCGAGGGACTTTTTTTCCCTGGCTGCCCCAAGATTGATCTGGTCCATAGGATGCCCCAGATCATTGCATTCGGTAATTTCATTCTGCTTATGATCTATTTCTTATACGATCAATATGATAAATGCGAGGGAGAGCAAGGCGGGTTACGGCCCGACGGTGGTGAAGTGAGGAGAGGGGAGCGCTGGGCTGCCGCGCCGTGTGTCTCATGAAGCAGAAAAGCAATTCAGTCAGACTAAAGGCTACAGACAAGGCGGTATATTCTCCGTGATAAATGCAAATAATGCGAGTCCATTTCCTAACCGCCCCACCACCACCCCGCGCACATGCGAGGAGGGGCGGGCGGAGCAGAGCCCCGCCGTCTGGAGTCACGGTATTCCCCTAGGGACCCTCAGGAAGTCTGCACGAGGCACCCACGTGGATGGGGTGAGCGTGGGGGTGCCGGGAGGGAAGAGCCAGGGCTGGTTCCATAGTCAGGGCTAGGCAAGGCCCCTCTTCCTGATCCAGCCATGCCTCTGAGCACTGCCACTCTTAAAGCCGGGCACAGCAGAATCAGGCGTCTAGCCAGTGGAGAACCACGGGGAAATTTTGAGCCGTGCCCTGATCCCTGAGAACCGCGCCATCTTTTCTGAGCGTCCGAGTTCCCTTTGGCTTCTTATAAGAAACAAACCGTGTCACTGCCTGCCTTGTTATTTTGTGCCAGGGTCTTCTTCTGTCCCATACGAGCTGGTGTACTTCAGTTCAGTCTCTCAGTCCTGTCCGACTCTTTGCGACCCCATGGACTGCAGCACACCAGGCCTCCCTGTCCATCACCGACTCCCGGAGTTTACTGAAACTCATGTCCATTGAGTCAGCGATGCCATCCAACCATCTCATCCTCTGTCGTCCCCTTCTTCTCCTGCTTTCAATCTATCCCAGCATCAGGGTCTTTTCCAATGAGTCAGTTCTTCACATCAGGTGGTCAAGGGATTGGAGCTTCAGCATCAGTCCTTCCAATGAATATTCAGGACTGATTTCCTTTAGGATGGACTGGTTGGATCTCCTTGCCGGGTGTACTTAGGTGTCTTTGAACAAGCCGTTGAATTCTCTGCAACCGAGTTTCCATCATCTGGTAAAGGAGATCCATTCTGTCTCTGAGGTTGTCAGAGAGTGTCTTTATGAGGATGAAATGAAATAATGTAGATAGGTGTAGACACATATAATGTGCCCAAAGTGTAAGATGCTGGTTGTGGTAGGTATTGGGAAACCTGGAAAAGAAGAAAAAGAGGCCACTGTCCTCAGAGCTTAGAGCTTGATGGGGAAGATGGTCAAATACAAAAAGAGGAGAAGCAAGGCAAGTTCACACAGAAGAAACAGTCCTGGACCAAGGAATGCAAACCCTGAGCTGTAATCACGGCTCTTCCACTCCCCCATCACATGGTTGTACAAGTTCCTTCCTCTCCTGGGCCTCAGCTTCCCCAAAGGAGCATGTTGGAGAATCTCCAAGGCCACCACGGGCTCTGATTTTTTTTTTTTTTATGATGCTGTAACAAATCAATCCCTAATGTGGATGCAAAAAATGAAAGAGTGATCTGAGCGCCAGAAGGAAATGAAATAGATTCAGATTTTTAGAACAGGGGAAGGGCGTGCTTTGGCAAAATGGAATGGCAGGGACATTCCAAATGTGGAAATCAACCTTGCTAAGCTTCCCAAGTGAGAGTGGGCGCCTCCCAATCAAACGTGTTCAAACGCAGGTGGCTGGGTCTTAGAGAAGAAGGGTAAAGAGAAAGGAAAAATGGCATGGGAGATACCTTTGGTATCTGAGCCCTCATCTGGGAAGAGGGCAGACAGATGGCAGGGCACGGCACTGTTGGGGTGCTTGGGCTCTCCCCACCAGTTGAGAAGGGCCTGACATGCTGCCCTCTCACCTCCCATCTGTACCAAAAAGACCTTGGGATCATTCACAGGAAAGCCGTGTCACCACAACACTGCTGTGTCTTGTGTCCTTCCAGGAAATTAAATTTGAAGTTGCTCAACCCTGCTAGTGTTGGATCCCTCCCAGACACTCTCCCCCTCCTGCTGCAGAAAGCCTGAGGCGGGTGCGGGGAATGTAGGCCAGGGGGAGAGTCCTGTGGGTGGGGATGTCGTGTAAGATGGATTCCAGCAACTCTGCATCGGTGATTCTCTGCCCTCCTGCCCCTGCCACTGCAAGAAAGTCTGGCCTGTGTTTAGAAAGGGGCAGACAGAAGGCCCCGTCTCTTTTCTCATCTAGGCGGCAGAGGTTGGAATGAATCTCCAGGGGGAATGTTGACTAAATAGCCACTGTACCAAGGACAGAACTGGGAACTGTGATCCCACTGATAACCAAGCCTTCATTGCCCATGTGGAAATGGTCAGGACTGCTCCTCTGGATACCTTCCATGTGCAAGGGGGCCAAGGGAATTGTGTTCTTAATATGTACTGTTTCTACCAAACGTATATCTTGTTGGTGGTGTTCAGTTGCTAAGTCATGTCCTACTCTTTGTGACCCCATGGACTGCAGCACACCAGGCTTCCCTGTCCTTCACCATCTCCCAGAGATTGCTCAAACTCATGTCCATAGAGTCGATGATGCCATCCAATCATCTCATCCTCTGTCATCCCCTTCTCTTCCTGTCTTCAATCTTTCCCAGCATCAGGGTCTTTTCTTATGAGTCAGGTGGCCAAAGTATTGGAGCTTCAGCTTCAGCATCCGTCCTTCCAGTGAATATTCAAGTTTGATTTCCTTTAGGATTGACTGGTTTGATCTCCTTAGATTTTATATCTTAGATTTTATGAAAGGTGACCTTTCATGTGTTCATTCAGTACTGGGAAGAGTGCCCCCAAACATGAAAGTGTTGCCTCCTTCATGATGGCTGAGACAGCTGAGACCTGTCCAGGGTGAGACAGATGGTAATTAGAAGACTCGCAGGTCTAGACAGTGTGGGAGGTCTGTGGCTTTTGAAGGAGATGGGGGCCTGGGTGGGAGACCATATGCAGCTGTTTGGCCACATGCAGCTGTTTTCCGATTAAAAGAAGACATGAAACTTTGAAAATGGGAACCACTTATTTTAGCCAAAGTTTTCTCATCTCCTCTCCACTCAAGTATCTCAGCAAGTATGAAGCTCAGAAGGAGCACAGGGTGGTGTCAGGGATCAAAGGCGAGGTCCACCCCCTTTGGCTTTCCTGGCACAAGTCGTCCAGGCAGAGTGCTTCAAGCTTGCTTATCAGTGACTGAGGATCATCAGCAAAGGAAAAGAGCTTATTGAGTTGGTGTGTTCAAAAGCTGCAGCTGGTGTGCTGAATTAAGAATATACAACTCAACAACAAAGAAACAAACAATCCGATTAATAACTGGGCAGAGGATCTGAACAGACATTTTTTCAAAGAAGACATAGGAATGGCCAACAGACACGTGAAAAAATGTTCAACATCATGAATCATCAGGCAATGCAATCAAAACCACGATGCTAGATCCTCTCATGACTGTTACAATGGCTACGATCAAAAAGACACCAAAGGACAAGTGTTGGCAAGGATGTGGAGAAAGGGCACCTTCGTGCACTGTTGGTGGGAATGTAAGTTGGTGCAGTCACAGTGGAAAACCATATCAAGGTTTCTCCAAAAATTAAGAATAGAATCACCACATGATCCAGCAATGACATTTCTGGGAATTTATATTAAGAATACAAAAATATCGATTCAAAAATAAATATGCACCCATATGTTAGCTGAAGCATTATTAGCAATAGCCAAGATATGGAAATAGCCTAAGTGCCATTCATCCGTTCAATGGATGAATGGATAAAGAAAATATGGTCTATATGTATGGAATACCACTTTAGCCATAAAAAAGATGAAATCTGGCTATTCATGACAACATGGATGAACTTTGATGGTATTGTTCTAGGTGAAAAAATCAGATGGAGAAGAACTAATACTAAATGATTTTACTCATATGTGGAATAGTAAACAAACAAGACAAAACAAAAACACAGAGATATAGAGAACAGACCGTTACAAGAGGGGGAAGGGCGATGGAGGGAAGTAGAAATGGACAAAGAGAGTCAATTGTGTGGTGACAGATGGAGACTGACTTCTGATGGTAAGTAGACTGCAGGGTATACAGAAGCCAAAGTATAATGCTGTGCTCAAGAAACTGATTTGATGTTATAAACCAATGTTACACCAATAATAAAATTAAGTAAGGGCACATATGACCTACTGAAGGAGGAGGTACAAGCCACCTACATGTGATCAGCAACTAACTTCCTCAGCATCAGAGCTCCCATATCAAGGGATTGAAAATTCTGAGGTCCTTTTGATTGATACAGGGCTTCCCAGGTGGTGCTAGTGATAAAGAACCCACCTGCCAATGCAGGAGATGTAGGTTTGATCCCTGGGTCAGGGAGATCCCCTGCGGGAGGGCGTGGCAACCCACTCCAGTATTCTTGCCTGGAGAATCCCATGGACAGAGGAGCCTGGTGGGCTAGAGTCCAGGGGGTCACAAAGAATCGGACATAACTGAGCGACTTAGCACGCACAGCACACAGTTTCAATAAGCCCACCCACACAAAGGAAAGAAAGTGACAAAATTTGCTTCTCACAGATCCCATAAATGGGGAGGATGCATAAAGTGAGCTGAGGCAGGGACAGTCCTTTATCCCTGCTTCCCAGGTCAATCACAGACCAAAGGTCACAGGCAGGTGGGCAGAAAATACAAAGCAGGGTAGTGAGCACCTGTTATTATAAGGCGGTTGGGGTGGAGATCACTAACTTCTCATGAGCTCACCTCTGAGCAGTTATTTCAAAAGGTGACCCAGGAAAAGCCAAGTGGGAACTTGAGTCAGGAGTCAGGACTCCTAAGCTCCTATCTACGTGTCCAGACTCGGAGTAAGCAGGGTTGTCATCCTGTGAAATGCCAGGCAGCAGCTCAAGAGTTGTTCCTCCTGTCCCACCTTCCAGCTCAGAAAAGGAGCAACACTGCTCCTCCCCCAGCCTCCCCACCTGTGAGTTCCTTTTCTGTTTCCTTGACTTTAGCTTCTGTCGGTTTCTAGCCTTGAAGGGATTTCTGACTGCTCTTCTTTGGTTTATAACGAGTTCAATTCCCACGAAAAGCCACAGCCTGCTTCAGAGGCCTCAGGGCAGGTCCCAGGCAACCTTTCTGCCTTACTTGCCCGTGAATTCATCTCAAGCCCCCGGACAACTTAGACTCTGCTCCCTCCAGCCCACTCTCAATCAAAGTGAAAAGTGAAAGTGAAGTCGCTCAGTCGTGTCTGACTCCCAGCGACCCCACAGACTGCAGCCCACCAGCCTCCTCCGTCCGTGGGATTTTCCAGGCAAGAGTACTAGAGTGGGGTGCCATTGCCTTCTCCCTCAGTGCTCCAGAAAAAGTCAAATACCAACACTCAAGGGGAATTTTCCAGTGGAAAGGCTTCCAAAATCACCAAAGACTTGAATTACCTTTCCATCATTGGGAAAGTCCACCAAATAGCAGAGACATGATCTCTTTCTTTTTCCCCTGGCTTGCCAATCGAAACACTGTCTGCTCGCGATCCAAGGCCTGTCACGAGGCCTCTCCCCTAAGAGCTCAACTCCAGTAATTGGAAGCAGCCCTACCTCGCCTTTGGTCTTGGGTATTTTCATCATGGGACTGTTCCAGCCAAGGCATAAATTTTGCCAAGGAAAACTTTGCTTTGAAACCTCCATCTTATCCAAACAGAGAGTTGGAATTGACTCTTGGCAGCTCCAGAGATAGTTCTGAGTTATGAAAAATAGAACATATGTGTCAGCGAATCTATGAGATTGTCCCCAATTGGGGGGGGGGGTGTGCCGCGGAAAGGCAATCTTACACATGAACTCATCTCTCCTTCCTATAGCTGATAAAGCCGATGCACCTGCAAAGTTCAGAGTCCTTTGAAACCACCTGTTCTGCTCCCCTAGATGTGACCACCCCCTCAATCCTTTTACCCAAGGAAGTTTGTAAGGCAAAAGAGCAAGAGGTGTTTCAAAGAAAGAGAAGATCTAGGGTGCAGAGAGACATAGTTGTATTCTTCAAGGGGAGGCATTCAAATTCCAGCTCCTGGCAAGATTACAACCTGGGGAAGGTTCGGTCCAACTTGGAGGAACTTCAGCGTTGGGGAAAAAGGGCATTTGCAGGCGCTGTCTGCCTCCTTTGGGAGTAGAGTGGGTCTTCATGATGGAAACCAGATTTATACCCAGAAGCTGGAGAAAACATTTGCAAATATTCAAGCCAATCATCTGACCTGGAAAACAGAAGGTATGCGACCCCCTGACAGCCTTCCCCCAGGCAGGGGTTGAGGGAGGCAGAGGAGGGCCCTTCTTGAGAAATTCCAGGCTCTGTGAGTTTCCTCCTGTCCTGCCTCTTCCTGGGTTACCGATTTCTTTCCTCGTGGCCTTCACAGCTCCTGGAGACGAAGTGTTATCACACCACACTCTCAGGACAGTCACCCTAGGGGGAGAGAAGGCTGCTTAGAGTTATCAAGTCTCATGATCAGGCATGACCTTAAAGTCCATTTAGTCACCTGGCCCATCTCATCTAGAACGCCTCCCAACACAGGAACCTCCATTGCCCAGACAGTTGCTGTCGTCTGAATAGCTCGAGGGGCAGGACCACACAGGGTGTGTCATCGCTGTGGTAACCGGATATGGAGACAGATGAACCAACTTTACCAGTTTAGGGGATAATGCTGCTTAAGACCATGCGCTGAGACTGCCCAGAATTAGACCCGCTAAGCTCAAACCCTGGCCCTACCATTTACTATTAGGTGACTCTGGGCAACTCAGCTGACCTGTCTGAGCCTTGGTCCCTCATCTGTAAAATAGGGGTCATGATAATACCTGCTTCATTTGGTATGTATGAGGTTAAAATGAGCCAACATGAATAAAGCACCTAGAATACGCTTATTCCACCACATCAGCCAACAGAAATCCTCAGATTAAAAAAACTTACTATAAATGATTGTATATAGTATGTATACAATATCAGTATAATGGGCCCTCATACATCAAAATAGTATCATGAATGACTCATCCAGCTGCAACTACACTTCACCCACTTCACTCCCAGCCCCGATTATTTTAAAGCAAATCCTATTTAATCCTTAAAGGTTTCAAAATGCATCTTTAAAAAGGGGCACACTTTAAAAACTTAAAAACCATAATAACATTATCACCCTCCTCCTAAAATATAGAATGATTCTATAATATCAAATATTTTCCGTCTCTGTTCAAAATGATATGAAGAAAAGTCCACACACTGAAATTTGTTGATACGTCTCTTGCTGTGGTCAGTCGCTCAGTCGCGTCCAATTCTTCGTGATCCTATGGACCGTAGCCTGCCAGGCTCTTCTGTTCATGGGGATTTCTCCAGGCAAAATACTGGAATGGGTATTGCCACACCCTGGTCCAGGGGATCTTCCAAACCCAGGGATCAAAATCAGGTCTCCTGCATTGCAGGCAGAGTCTTTACCCACTGACCTACCAAGTAAGCCTGGTATGTCTCTTTCAGTTCAGTTCAGTTCAGTCGCTCAGTCGTGTCCGACTCTTTGCGATCCCATGAATCGCAGCACACCAGGCCTCCCTGTCCATCACCAGCTCCCAGAGTTCACTCAGACTCATGTGCATCAAGTTGGTGATGCCATCCAGCCATCTCATCCTCTGTTGTCCCCTTCTCCTCCTGCCCACAATCCCTCCCAGAATTAGGGTCTTTTCCAATGAGTCAACTCTTCCCATGAGGTGGCCAAGATATTGGAGTTTCAGCCTCAGCATCAGTCCTTCCAATGAACACCCAGGACTGGTCTCCTTTAAGATGGACTGGTTGGATCTCCTTGCAGTCCAAGGGACTCGCAAGAGTCTTCTCCAACACCACAGTTCAAAAGCATCAATTCTTCAGTGCTCAGCTTTCTCCACAGTCCAACTCACATCCACACATGACCACTGGAAAAACCATAGCCTTGACTAGACAGACCTTTGTTGGCAAAGTAATGTCTCTGCTTTTTAATATGCTGTCTAGGTTGGTCATAACTTTCCTTCCAAGGAGTAAGTGTCTTTTAATTTCATGGCTGCAGTCACCATCTGCAGTGATTTTGGAGCCCAGAAAAATCAAGTCAGCTACTGTTTCCACTGTTTCCCCTTCTATTTCCCATGAAGTGAGGGGACCAGATGATGCACAGTTTCCTCCTTCAATTTTATTTTTTTACTAATTTTCCCCTTGCAACTTTTTTGTCCTAAGATTGGACCATTTGTTGTATAGACTTTCTAACAGTCTGGAGTCTACTGATTACATATCATTTAACATGTTTCTCTGTCCCTTTTTATTTCTTATATATTGATAATTAGATCTGCAGGCTTTAATCATTTGATAAATCTACTTTAATGATCGAGATTCAATAATTTGACACACCTACTTCATGGGCAGTGGTATGTATTTCTGCCAGGAGGTTCACAACGTCTGGTTGGTTCTTTTGTGAGGATGTTAGCAGTGTCAGTGATCACTGTCTAGATTTATTAACTCATGGTCAGATTGGCAGCCAAATGCAGGATGTCCAGTTACATTTGAATTTAAGGTAAACAATGAACAATTTTAAGTGTCAGTTTATTTCAAATACACTTGTACTAAGTAACTAATTGTTTTTTATCTGAAACTTATAGTTAAGTGGGGTTCTATGTTTTTACTTGTTAAATCTGGCCACCATAATATGGGACTGCAAAACAGTGACTTTCTATGCTTCCTTTTTTATTTGTTAGTCATATTTTTCTAAACATGCACTTCCCTTCATTGAATTGATAACCCTACAATACATATCACATGTGAGAAGCAGAAGAGATACTTGACTTTTTTTTCTTTTACTTGTCAATCGAAAAATAATGAGATACATCCTCTAATGGTCAATAGAGGCGGCCTCATGAGCTCACAGATGTGAATGTATTTGTTGTGAATTCCAACCCTTTGCAGTTATTATCTTTTTTGATGCTTAAACCATCCCAGCTCTGGTCAGGGAAAATCTATTCTAGTAGGCTCCTGAGTCCTTTTTGACATGACACCAGTAGTTTAATATTTAGTTTGCTTTCTAGCGTGACCAGATTTTCTAGGCTCATCATGTATGTTTCCAGCCCTGGATCTTAAATCAGGCATTTAATTTCTTCAAGAAACTCTATTTCCCTTTAAGAAGAAATGGTACTTAGAAAACATAATCAGGGAGCTACAAGAGTTCCATGCTACTGAGCTGTTCATTATTTGTAGGTCTTTTCAGCAAATAGAGCCAGGAAGCATGTATCTTTTTCAAAGACAATGAAGTTCATAAATTTGTAATATTTTCCATAATGATGCAAAACCATGTGTTTTTCTTTGCTTCATTGATCTCACATCTGTATTCCTTTTCTCGCATGGTAAAAATCCCTATTGTCAATGACATTCATTTGATTACTCCCATACAACACATACACATAAAATAATGTATACACGCAATATACAACTTCGCTTACACCACAACTTTGGAATAGCAAAATACCAATGCTACCACCAACAATATGCTTGGTAAACATAACGTAAGGTTCTGTTTCATTTTGTATAGTTATTTTTATTCTTAGGGCATATATCACTAGGGAAATAAAAAATATGTACTTTTTATATAAGCAGAGACATTACTTTGCTGACAAAGGTCTGCTTAGTCAAAGCTACGGTTTTTCCAACAGTCATGTATGGTTGTGAGAGGTGGACCATAAAGAAAGCTGAGGGCTGAAAACTTGATGCTTTTGAACTGTGGTGTTGGAGAAGACTCTTGAGTCCCTTGGACAGCAAGGAGATCAAACCAGTCAATCCTAAAGGAAATCAGTCCTGAATATTCATTGGAAGGACCAATGCTGAAGCTGAAGCTCTAATACTTTAGCCACCTGATGCAAAGAACTGACTCATTGGAAAAGACCCTGATGTTGCAAAAGATTGAAGTCAGGAGGAGAAGGGGACGACAGAGGATGAGATGGTTGGATGGCATCACCGACTCCATGGACATGAGTTTGAGTAAACTCAGGGAGCTGGTGATGGACAGGGAAGCCTGGTATGCTGCAGTCCATGGGGCTGCAAAGAGTGAGTGACTGAACTGAACTGATGTTCCAGCTGGATGTACATTTAAGTTCTCTTTTTAAATTTTCATTTTACTTTAAATCAGTAGGAACTGCTCTTTTGTGTTGCATTTTTAAATTATGTAAAAGCATTTATATAGTTCCAAAGACAACTCTATAAAACATTCAAAGAAATCTAGTGCGTATTCTGGTCTCCTCTACTCTACTCTTTTCTTCCTTCTAAAGGTAAACAAATTATTTTCACAATTTATCCTTCATTGGTTTATCCTTCTATAATTACTTTAATCTTAAGCAAATACAAGGATACATCTGTATCCTCCTCATTCTTCAAGGCTCAGCTCCAATATTACTCCTCTGAGGCTTCACCAGCAAGAGCTGAGTACTCACCAAATTGATTACAGTTAGAAGTATCACCTGCCTCGCAATGGTAGGGCCACACTGTTCACAACCAACCTCCATTCTTATGGTGCAGTTTCTGTTCTCATTGGCTGGTGCCCGAGTTTCACCTGATGGCAGTTCATTGTAATAGCATCTGCCTCTCTTGGGAGCAAATGCTGCTGGGATTTCCTAGAAAGTCAAGACCAGGCCAGCCCTTATATCTTTTTTTTTTTTCATATTCCATACAGCCACCCTTAATGAAAATTCATTGAATTGAAAACATATAAATCAGTGCCTCTTAGCCCTGGATAAGCATCCAAATTACCCATATAGCTTTTCCAGCTTTTTAAATAAGTACAGGTTGCCAAGTTCTACCCAAGACCCACTGAATCAGAATCTCCAAATGTGATCACCAAGAATCTGAATTAAATAATAAAGCATGATTCTATTACACAGCCAGTTTGAGAACCTTTGACCAAAAGCCGCTCCACATAGAGGCCCCCGTGGAGCGCGTGCAGGCAACTGCAGTGGGTGTTTGTTAATAGAGTCTCCCCTCCACTGTTTAAGATGGGGCAGTTCTGTGTCAGTAAAAGCAAGAGGAAAGCTTAGCTAGCCATTTCATTTACCCTGAGGATTTCCTCCAGAGAAAACCTAAAGAACTGTGGAGGGTGGGCTTATGCCTTTGAAAGAGAACAGTTGCATTCAAAGGTTAATTACTTTTTAAGGTCACACAGTTTGTCAACACCAAGGATGAAACTGGGTTCTTGGTCTCCTGGCCCAGAGCTCTGTCATCATTAGCAAAACAGTTGCTTCCCTTTACCAAGCCCAGGATTATCCAAGGGCAGGGATAACCCACGTCTTCTCTGTCTCTCCAAGGGCACTTTCATCCCTAGGCAGGATCCAGAAGGGATTTCAGGGATCTGATCCAATCCCTAAGGTGAGAGAGCCCTGTCCTGGGTCAGACAGTTAAACGCAGGGCTCAGACTAGAAGCCCAGTCTCTGGGCTTCCAAGCTGATTGGGCTTTTTCCTTTCCTGGATGCCTCCACAGTCTCACCCTTTGCCATCCAGTTAACAGTCACTGCATCCCCGCTTTGCGGGACTAACAAAGTTACGGTGGCTGACATCTAGTCTCAGCCGAATGGGCCGAAGTCAGATTTCTGCAACTATGTAGAAGGCAGGACTCAGATCCTGCTCCACTTGTCTCAGCTTCAGTGACAAAGCCATTCCCAGACCAGTGTCCAGGAAGCCACACCCGACGTGAGCTGGGAGGGGGAGAGGGAGCTGGTGGAGAAAGGATTATCTCCTCCTTTTACAATAGTTCTAAATGAGCTCTCTAGTGTGATTTTTCTTGATCATCTGGCAGTGAAAAGGGCCGGGGGTGGGTGGGTGGGAGGGCTGGGGCAGGGGGCCCCCAGAAGTAGCAGCGCCTTCAGCTTCCCCCAAGTCTGCCTTTTCACGTCTAGCCCCAGGGCTCTGTAAGCCAGAGACGGTCTAATTGGTGCCCTGGTGGAAAGGGATGGTGGCTGAGCTCTACAGAAACAGGCCTGGGTTTTTCTTCCATTGTGCCAGGCTCCGTAATCCTCACCATTCTCTGCCCCCCGCCCTCGGTTTGAACCAAAGGCAAAACCTGGAGGTGGTCCACTTGGGTACATCTGGCTATTTTGGAAAACTCCGGGGAGGAAGTCATCACAGTAATCAAATGCATGTATTAAACCCAACAGACCCTTTTCAATCACAGGCAGCATATACCTACACGCACAAGCACACACACACGTGCACACACACACACACACACACACACACACAAACAGAGTCTCATTGTACTCTCCAGGACTCACTCTGGCCTCCCCATCTTCCACACTGTGAAGAAAGGCAAAAGAAAAGAAACTCTATTCAGGTCACAAGGCTGAGGTTATGACGGATGAAGGAAACCAGGGGGGAGGGGGGCCAAGCCTGCTGGTGAAGTTGGGTGTGTGCCAGGGAAGGGGGCTTTGAAGGAAGCGTGCTCATGCTATAGGGACGCTAATCTTGAGAATTTCACTGGGATAATAATGGGTCTCTCTCACTGGGATGCACACAAAACTGTGCTGTGGGATGGGAGCCTCCCAGCTGTTCCCTGTGGCTCCTTTGGAACAGAAGTCAGTGGTAGAGAACAGCCTTCTGCCCAGGGCTTTCAGAAAAATCACTGCTTTCACTAGATTAAAGTTCAAAAGAAAATTTTAAGCTAGAATTTAAGAATCTTCCAGGCTAAAAGCGCTGTAAAAATTATAACAAGTACCAAGAGTTTTAGTAATATATTCTAGGTCTCCTAAAGGTTATAGTAAATGCTTAATCATTGGATGGATACAAAGAGATAAAGAATTACCACTTATTGAGTTGATGCAGGCAATAATTTTTATAGAGGGTATCCCCCCAAATGTATGTTCAAGTTTGTGTCTACTAAAAGTATATGTTCAGTTTCTAACCCCAGTACCTCTATATGTGGCATTATTTAGAAAGAAAGTCTTTGCAGATGTATTCAAATTAAGAGGCAGTCATACTGGACTAGTTCAGTTCAGTTCATTTCAGTCACTCAGTTGTGTTCAACTCTTTGCAACCCCATGGACTGCAACTCAGCAGGCTTCCCTGTCCATCACCAACACCCGAAGTTTACTCAAACTCACGTACATCATGTCGGTGATGCCATCCAACCATCACATCCTTTGTCATGCCCTTCTCTTCCCTCCTTCAATCTTTCCCAGCATCAGGGTCTTTTCCAATGAGTCAGTTATTCACATCAAGTGGCCGAAGTATTGGAGCTTCAGCTTCAGCATCAGTCCTTCCAATGAATATTCAGGACTGATCTCCTTCAGGATGGACTGATGGGGTCTCCAAGCAGTCCAAGGGGCTCTCAAGAGTCTTCTCCAACACTAGGGTGGGCCCAAATCCAACGACTGATATCCTTATAAGAAGGCCATAGGAGCACACACATGGACAGGAAAGATGACATGTGAAGAAAGGGGCAGAAAGTGGAGTGATATGGCTACAAACTAAGGAATTCCAAGGGCTGTGGACAACAGCCAGATGCTGGAAGAGGCAAGGAAGCGTCTTCACTAGCGCTTTCAGAGGGACCCATGGCCCTGCTGACACCTTGACTTCCAACTTCTAGACTCCAGCCACCATGAGAGGATAATCTGTGGTTTTAAACCATCCAGTGTGTGATCTTTTAGGAAACCAATGGGCTGCCCAGGCGGCACGGTGGTAAAGAATCCACCTGCCAGTGCAGGAGGCGCAAGAGACAAGGGTTCCATCCCGGGGTCGGGAAGATCCCATTAGACTTCACGGTGCTGTGAATTTCTCCCACACAGGCGCACTCTCCCTGCCCCTCACATAAATATCAGCTGCATACCTTGCGCTGGCTCTTGGGAACAGAAACCAGATCCTAGTACCCAGAGCTGGCAAGTGGGATTCCTGACTCAGGAGCACATTCAATCCCAAACAATTCGGATAATCCAATCCACATCGCCGCTGATGCCTGTAGAGGCAGACTCTCCCCCAGGCAGTGGGAGGAGGAGGAGAAGGGGAGAAGAAAGACAGTGGGCTCAGTCTCAAGGTCACTGTGACCTCCCAGCCGGAGTTACTTGGGACAGATGGCTTAGAGGCAATGCCAAAGTTCCTAGAGGCTGACACCAGTGTCCTCCTCTGAGGAATCATGATTGAAAGTAACGATGGCACATGCTTCAAGGGACAGGGCACCTTCCAGAGGCTTGCAGGGGAGCCCACACCTCTCCAAGGACAGCGCATGGAGCTGGACTCAGAAATCTTGCCTTGATCTCGGCTTCTCCATTCATCAGCTGCGTCCCTTGAATGAAGTGTCTGATCTCCTAAGCCTCAGTGGCCTCGTTGGAGAACAGTGATGTTGCTTGACTTCATTGCTATCTTTCTGTGTTGTTCTGAAGACGGAAACGTATCAGGACCTGACGCGTCCCACTTTACAGAGGAGGAGAACAAGGCTACCCTGACTTCCCCAAGGCCACACTGCCAGTTAGTGACAGACAGGGGCTGACACGGAGGAACTGCCCTGTAAGGAGCAGGTTTTCTCGAACCAGATACTGCAGTTTACAAGACTCGTTTAATTCCCAAAACAACTCTATGATGTCCACATTCTTTTCCTATTTTCCTGTTGAAGGGGTTGAAGTCAGCAAGAGGTTAAGTAACTGCTGAGACCAAAAGGAGTCGGTGGCACAGCCAGGAACCAAGCCCACTCTGAAGTCTGTGCTCTGAGCAACTGCACTTGGACCCAGCCAGCTTTCTAGCATGTGTCCACCTGCTCCTAATGCGCTTGAAAACTTTGCCAATGCTTGCTACACACACTACTACGTTAATTATTAAGTGTAACTTTTATATATTATTGCATTAAGAGAAGTGAGCATTAATTTGACTTTGAAGCTCGTCAAAAGCACACAGGTGAGTCACAGGTCCTGGGATGAGGTGGCTGCAGAAACTACAAAGCAATTTGTCGTGTTCTTATGTCAAAGGGTCTTTTCTGAACCAATAACAGTGAATCTGAAAGCATCTCAGATGTCTCAAATGAGGAGACGTTCAGCCTCCTGAGAGTCCTGTGCCGTCACATTCCATGTAGGAAAGGGAACCCCAGATCAGTGGAGCGGGGCTGGGCGGAGGAACACAGTTCACGGGTGTGTGCCGATCCAGGTCCGCAGAAGACCCCGGTGTCGGAACCAAGACCTTCCAAAGTTTGGCTCCGAGATGCGTATTTAGCCAGTTTTGACAGGCTGGAGGAAAGCTGGGGTGAAGTGGTAACAGCAGATTGATTAAAATTTTTCACTTCCAAGGTAAAGTACAAGAGAAACAAGGCCTGGCCCCCTGCCCAAAAGGACTTCGCAACCTGATGAAAAAAAATGAAATGCTGAAGCTAAGCACACTAGTGAGTAACAGGAGAGATCAGAGGAGATTGTAGCAGGAATGTAGCATAGCAAAAGGAAAAGACCCTGGACTCAGAGTGAAAACATCCAGGTTCCAGTATCTTCTCTGCCACAAAACTGGATAGGTGATCTTCAAACAGCTTAAGCTTGTTCAGCGTCTTTACCTTTACCTTCTGGGAAATGGTGAAAGTAACTCAGCAAACATGTATCTAGTGAATTCTCTAGGCCAAACTCACTATGGATAGAAACAAGCTTACAAATTATTAACCCTTTAGGAGCATCAGTGCCCTGAGCAGACCTTGGAAACGATATCTTTAAAAACACAGGTCCTGGAAATGGCAACCCTCTCCAGTATCCTTGCCTGCAAAAGTCTAAGGACAGAGGAGCCTGGCGGGCTGCAGTCCATGGGGTTACATCACTGAGCATGCATGCATGAGGGTAGACGGAGATGGGCTGGTATCAATAGACTGGTTCAGTTCAGTTCAGTCGCTCAGTCGTGTCCGACTCTTTGCAACCCCATGAATCGCAGCACACCAGGCCTCTCTGTCCATCACCAACTCCCGGAGTTCACTCAGACTCATGTCCATCGAGTCAGTGATGCCATCCAGCTATCTCATCCTCTGTCGTCCCCTTCTCCTCCTGCCCACAATCCCTCCCAGCATCAGGGTCTTTTCCAATGAGTCAACTCTTCGCATGAGGTGGCCAAAGTATTGGAGTTTCAGCCTCAGCATCAGTCCTTCCAGTGAACACCCAGGACTGATCTCGTTTAGGATGGACAGGTTGGATCTCCTTGCAGTCCAAGGGACTCGCAAGAGTCTTCTCCAACACCACAGTTCAAAAGCATCAATTTTTCAGCACTCAGCTTTCTTCACAATCCAACTCTCACATCCATACGTGACCACTGGAAACACCATAGCCTTGACTAGAGGGACCTTTGTTGGCAAAGTAATGTCTCTGCTTTCTAATATGCTATCTAGGTTGGTCATAACTTTCCTTCCAAGGAGTAAGCATCTTTCAATTTCATAGCTGCAGTCACCATCTGCAGTGATTTTGGAGCCCCCAAAAATAAAGCCTGACACTGTTTCCACTGTTTCCCCATCTATTTCCCATGAAGTGATGGGACAGGATGCCATGATCTTCGTTTTCTGAATGTTGAGCTTTAAGCCAACTTTTTCACTCTCTTCTTTCACTTTCATCAAGAGGCTTTTTAGTTCCTCTTCACTTTCTGCCATAAGGGTGGTGTCATCTGCATATCTGAGGTTAGTGATATTTCTCCCGGCAATCTTGATTCCAGCTTGTGCTTCTTCCAGCCCAGTGTTTTGCATGATGTACTCTGCATATAAGTTAAATAAGCAGGGTGACAATATACAGCCTTGACGTACTCCTTTTCATATTTGGAACCAGTCTGTTGTTCCATGTCCAGTTCTAACTGTTGCTTCCTGACCTGCATATAAGTTTCTCAAGAGGCAGGTAGGACTATTGGAAGGAAAAAAAAGGTCTTGAGATCCTAAAGATTGTTCAGGCTCTGGGAAGTGAGGAAAGGTACAATGCATTCCAGAACATGGGCAGAAGTATGGAGAGAAAATGGGTTTAACAATTTCAGGGAACCAAGAGAGAACCAGTAGCCTAGGTGGGTGGACAGAGGCTTTCAGAAATAAGACTGAGCATAGAGAGTGGGCAAAGTAATGAAGAACCTTGAAAAACGGCCTATACGTCCTCTGATATTATGATTATGGGGTGTTATTTTTATTTAAGGGGAGGAAAAAGCAAAGCAATTCATGTTGCTCACCCAAACATCAGGACATTCTGTTCCTCTGTGATCGTGCTTCGTGAAAATGCTCTCCAGCGGAAAAAAAAAAGAGAGAGAGAGAGAGAGAAAGAATGATTAAGGGGAAAAAAAATAACCAGAGCCACATTCATTTCAGCTCCACTGAGAGCACAGCAGGAAGAAGTCGCTGTGTTTGCCAAACTCCAGAAAGAGACACAATTGATGGGGGGAGGGGTGCGGGTTGGAGAGGGGGAGGGGGCCGGTGTAGCTTTATTCTCCCAAGAAGATATTGTAAATAATGGCGAGGTATGGTGCACAGAAGGGGAAATTACTCTGACAGGGCCCTTTTAGGGAGGAAAATGGAACTAAATACACGTTCCATTATTTCTGATCTTTCATTCAACTCCCCATTTACATGGGGGCTCCCCGGAGCTGATGTTTCCCCTTTGCTGTCATAAGTAGTCATTGACTGGAGCCGATCATTTCGAAATAAAGGCCTGCAATTCTTCCATTGTCGTGATTAACACAGGGTAATAATTATTAGCCACACGGAAAAACTGCAGAGCAGAGAGGTACCGCTGCCAGGCTGCCCAGCTTTCCCCACGCCAGAAAAGTTCCCAAGCATTCCACCAGGGGGGGCGACGTCCCCGAGAGACCACAGAAGGGCTTTGGGAGGCTGGGTGGGCAGCCAGGGCTGGAGTTTGTGGCTCAGACGGTAAAGAACCCGCCTGCAAGGCAGGAGACTTGGGTTTGATCCCTGGGTCGGGAAGATCCCCTGGAGGAGGGCATGGCAACCCACTCTAGTATTCATGCCTGGAGAATCCCCATGGACAGAGGGGCCTGGCGGGCTGCAGTCTATGGGGTCGCAAAGAGTCGGACATGCCTGAGCGACCAAGCACAGCACGGCAGGACCTTGTGGGACAGCATAAGATAGAAATTCCGCAAAGAGGAGAGGGTCAGGAGAGCCAGGCGGGAAGGGTCAGAGGGTGAGGGGAGAAAGTGAAGCAGATCCACCCTACCTGATCATCCCCTACTCGCCTTGGAAACATCAGGAAACATTATCAGCTGGATGGATCGAAAGGGCTGGAGCCACCCATGACTCAGAAAGCGTCATAACAGCAGAGCCCTAGACAAGACAGTTTATCAAAGGCAGGCAGAGACAGAAATACCCAACTGCAGGCCATTCAAAGGCAAAATCCTCCTTCGCAGCTGTTACTGTGCTATGCATGCCGGGTGGTGGTCTGGGCCCTGGGCTCTCTTAGTCGTGGCCAGCAAGCTGTCTAATGTCCAAGGCCCTTCTTCCGTCCTCCAAGGAGAGAGCTGGAGTGAGGACAGGCAGAGAGGGGCATGAGGAGCCTAATTCCTCCTTCTTACGGATGCGGAAACCAGGGGTAAAAGGAGGGAAGGGACGCGTGCAAGGCCAGGCAAGAGTGGCAGCGGGGTCAGCGCCCCGGTCACCTGACACCCAGAGGGGAGGGGGTCCGACCTCCATTTATTGATGGAAATAGTAGCCTTGTCATTCGAATACTGATTCTGAGTGCATAGAAGCCATTTCAGAAAGGGGGAAAAAAAACACACAAAGACAAATAAACAAAAATCAGTGCTGTGACCCCAGAAAGAAAGGCGAAGAGAGTCAGAAGAGAAAGACAGAACCAGAATCGCTCTCACTGTTAATCTCTGCTTTCCACCTCGTACGTGCGAAGTCGCTTCAGCTGTGTCCAACTCTTTGTGACCCCTTGGACTGTAGCCCACCAGTCTCCTCTATACATGGGATTCTCCAGGCAAGAATTCTAGGATAACCAGCAAGAATTTATTTCAGAAAAGGGACAAAAACAGAATTATTAAACTGACTATGAGGGGAATGTGTGGACCTTACTTTCTAGGATTTCAAAACTCAGAATACAGCAAATAACTTTAAAGGGCTTTATTTCTTTCCTGGTGGCTATTGTTTCATGATGTTGGTGATGACACTGTTGATTCCTGCCTGCCAAGACTTGCGCCATTTCTGACATTTTCCTTGTGACACTAGTTATTCACATCCTGCCCTAAATTTATAGCATTGAAGCAGGCCCTGGGGTTGGCATCTGGATGCCAGGACATCTGAGTTATTTAGGCAGTGAGGGCAGTGGACTTTACTCTTCACCAGCCTTCTCTGGGCAAGGCCCCATCCCCCTACCCCCACCCCCTCCAAAAGGCCCAGGATCAGCCGTCAGGCAGCGAGCTGGAGGCATCGCAGGCCCCCTCCCCGCCAGCCCCTGCTCAGCACTGACTCCCAGCAGATCAGCAGACCTGGGACAAGCCCCCGGGCGGGGTCTAGCTTTTCCAGCCAGCCCCCAATCATCGCTCGAATCACACACAGGCTCCAGTTCCAGGGAGGGCCTGGCACCACATTAGGTCCTCCAGGTATCAGACAGGAGAGAGAAGGCTGGGGGCAGAGAGAGAAAGAGCTTAATGTTCTGTCCCTGAAGAGCCTGCCGTCAAAGGCAGGAGGAAATTCTTCCGCTATCATTCTTGTCTTCCTTTCTCCCCTAATTGGGAGGAGATGTAAGTTCAATTCTGTTGGGGTTTGCAGAGCCCAGATGCAATCAAGGAGAATGCAGACACCGGTGCTTGGCTGGCCCTGCTCCCTGTGAATCCCACAGTGACCGACTGGCATGCTCTCTCTAAGGGCTGGGGCTCCAGCCCACCACCCCATTATCCTGCGGTGTTGTGCGGGGCAGAGGTTGACAGAAGCTAATGGGGACCTGCACGTGTGGGCAACGTCTTTCCTCTGGACCAAGTCTCACTGTTAAATGCATTCACCCTGCAAAAGAGAGGACAGTTGAGCTCATCAGTATGATTGTTTATAATAATCACCATAACAATGGCAACACGCTCTCCTGTGTAGGAGAAAATGACATTGCTGACCTTCAGCAGAAGCGGAGCTCGGCGATGTTCTGCTGGACTTGTGATGAGGAACTCCTAAGGAGCCCTCTTGATACAGGGAGCTCTGGCTCACTGGCCAGCTCACCGCTGAGAACAGGAATTAAGGCCCAGAGCCTCCCTTGTCCTGGCACGTGAAGAAAGGACTCCCATACTTTCATCCCTTTTTCCTCCTCAGAAGAGAACAAAACTAGAGAAAAGGGATGTCAGAGAAACCCAGGTTCAAATTCGGACTACCTGGACGATCTTGGGACAGTTCCTTGGCTTTCCAATCATCAGTTCCTGCATCTAGAAAGTGGGGTGGTAACACCTACAAAGACCAGACTTGTGAGGACGTGGAGTCAGGTAGGCACACTGTCAACTGCAGTAATGGAAGCAAGGTGGGCACCCAATACACGTTAGCATGTACCACTTTATGACGACAATTATGAGCAACTGAAGGGCAGGTATCGCTTTGTCTAAATGAAGAAGCCTGGAATAAGTAGGTGCTCCCCTATAGGTTCGATCTCAGAGGAATAAACTGCACTGGCTCTGTCCTCGCCGTCTTACTCCCACTCTGGAAGGCCGTGCCTGTGTCTGCCCACAAGACACTGCATCCTCAGAAAGCCAGGCAGCCCAGCTCCGGCTGGAGTTCGGAGAGTGACTGCCCTCTGAATCAGGCTGGGAGGTTAACGTGGAGTTTGTGGCTGGTGAGGACGGCTAAACAGAGAAGGACCTCCAAAGAGCATCTTCATACTGTCTCTCAGGCAGTGAGGGACCACCGCTTTCTGATTCCTGTACACTCGGGAGTGTCCTCCAAGGCATCTCAGCTCCTCCAGTCCTCCCCCGCCTGTCTGGAAGAAGCACGTGGACAGGGACAGGCCCGCAGTGAGGGCCTACTGCAGCTGGGAAGTGCCCTGTGCTTCCACACAGGAAGGGAACTAGGCAGAATCTCGGTCTGCAGCACCGTCCCGTGGATGCGTGGGAGAAAAGGAGGGATGCCAACAGGATGGGGAGACGATGTAGCCACCCCAAAAGCAGACGGGTATCTCTAAGGCGCCCAACTCCTTCTCTCAAACACCGAACAAGAGGTTGGACTTAGATTCAGCAGCTGAGAAGGCGTGGCTCTCAAAATGACCTTTAGAACTTTAAGACAGCATCCCCGTTAGACAAATGTGTTGTGCTCTCCAACTCACAGCGAGCATCGTGTCTGATTCTTGTGAAGCAGAGCATGCGGGCCAAGGATATCATTTCCACTGTATAGATGAGGAAACAGAGGCATGGAGAGGCTTAGCCAGGGATTACACGGCCAAACCGGTCGTATGTCTCCTTTTGGGGGGGATCTCTTGGGAAAGAAACTAGCAAAGAGGACCCTTTCTCAGGCCTTCAGTGTCCCGCACAGACCAGTAGCGGAAGTCACACGCCGGAGCTGAGCCCTTCACCCCATCCTCACCTCCCACATCTGAAGCCCAGCGGTCCCGGCTCACCCCTCGCCCCCTGCAACCTTCTCACCCAGGACACACAGGAGTCTTTAGATGGATCCAGAGACCCATTCACATAGGTTTAGGGCTGCAGTTGGCTGAGCCTCCCAGAGAATATTCTCCTCCCAGAGCAGCATTCTTGATGGATGGAGAGAGGGAGGGAGCTTAGGGAGAGAAGCTGAGGATACAGGCACACCAGCTCCACTTGGGGGAGGTTGAGTGAGAAAGGAATGAAATCCCGCCTTGTTTGATTTGGAGCCTTAACAGGCTGGCTACTGTTTAAAGTACACAGGAACGTGAGCTTTGTGAAGGGCCGAAAGGGGAGGAGAGAGGCGGCTGACATCTTTATGAATGGCGCTGAGAATCCTGGAGCAGGTGCCCGATGGCCGCATCCTGGATCGCTGTCCCCAGCGCCCAGCCAGTGGCCCGCCACTCTCCATTCACAGGGCCTGGCCCACACACTCCAGTCTGGCCCATCAGACCGGACCCTTTGTCCCAGCCCATGTAAGGGGGGGTAGGTGGGCGGCTGCTTCTGCACTGCGCCCACCTCAGCATCCACTGGCCAAAGTGAGGTGGGGGGTGGGAGACGGAAGGGCTCACCCGCCAGGGAACGTGTCCCCGCTGTGAAATGGGGAGGTTCAGGACGGGTGGGGCAAACGAAAGGGGACAGGCCTCTTAGAGCCGAGGGAGATGGAGCTGGCGGTGGCATCCGCGGTCTCAGCTTTGGGAGTTAGAGGCAAGCCTGCTAAGAGACCATGCTCCACCCAACGGTCACCGCTGACACTGGCTTCCTGCCCACAGCTCCAAGCATGCAGCCCCCCAGCCCAGGCCCCGCGCCACTCAAGGCCCCCTAAATGTATGCACGGGCACACTCGCAGGCAGCGTTCCCATGCTCAACACCGACTGCTTGCCACCCTCCCAACCTCCGAAAGACAGCAGACTGGATGCTGAAAGCCTGCCAAAGTACGGCTGCCTTCCAGCACCAGAAACACCTCCCGTGATCCGAGGGGCTGCCGCACTGGCATCTATCTGTGGGGCTGGAGCTGCTACTGTGACAGAGAGGACTTGCCCTGGGGGTGGGCTGGTTGCCCATTTGGGCCTATTCTGCCCTAAAGTCTCAGGCTTGCTTGCAAAGGCCTTCGGAGGCCTGCTCAGCCAGACCTGCCTCTGCAGGAGCAACCCTTCTTTCTCCCAGGGAAAGTTCGGCTCCATTCCGGAGTGTGCCTTTGTCCTGTGCTCTCCCACTCCTCTGACCCTCCTCCCCAGCCCAAGCCACCCATCTGCGGACCAGCAAAGAAGAGCCTGGGGCCTGGGATGGCAATGCAGCAGGCACCGGTGATTTTGCAGGACTGAGGATCCAGGAGCACCGTGGCCTGCAGAGGTAGGTGGCTGGGGGGAGGGAAACCCTGTTGAGCTACAGTCTTCCAAAGATGAGGATTGGGCTTACAGCAAACATCTGCCCACCCATCCCTCTGTTCATCTGATAGACATTTACTAAACACCCACCACTTGCCCAGAGCTGTGCTGGGCTGTGATCATCGCTCCTGATGGGCATGAGGAGGAATGGCAAGGGGCTGGCAGAGGCTTGATGAGTCCCCAGGGGCCATGAGTTTCATATCAGCTGAACAGGATGAGAAAGAAGACATCAAAGCCCACACAGATACCAGGAAACTCAGGTCCCAGAAACATGTAAACGGGTCTGAGGGCACGGAAACTGTGAGCATGATTATCAACATAATTTCCCTTAAAAAAATACGTGTGGAGGAAATAATCATGTACTATGTACCATTCCATTTAAGAAATCTAATAAAGTCACTCTTAATAAGTAATGTTTGTGGAATGAATGAATGAATGGATACCCAGTGATCAAAAAGATATGATTATTGGAGCACCTTTGAAGATCAAAGGCTCATGTATATTGCCATTGCCTCAGAGGGTGTTATATCTAAATATACAGCATGAATCCGAGTTGTTCTTTTTTTATTCCCAAGATATATTGTTGTAATAATGTGCTTAACTAATAAGATCTATATTTGTTTTAGCCTATCAGGACGAAAAATCTGAACAAATCTTTCCATTTTAATGACACTATTAAAATCTTCTAACATTTCTATATATTTCCATTTTAGCTCTCACAACTCTCTGAAGATTGAAAGTAAGAATTCCCATTTTACAGATGGACAAATCAAGGCCCAGAGAAGTTAAGGGAACTTTAACAGGTGCCTCCCAGTAGACCGAGTAGTGTCCTTGCCACTGTTGTGCAGGCCACAGGCACCCCCATCACGTCACAGGACTCAGACCTCAAGCTGTGCTCTGTAGCAATGTGCAAACTGGGTGGCATCGGGTTACGCTGCCTGGAACAGGTTTTCCGCCTGGCTTCTCTCTCTCCCTCTCTTTCTTCACTGTTCATCTGAAAGGGAGAGGGGAGACTGGGGTGAAGGAGGCCGTGAGTGGAGAAGCTTTCTTCATTTTACCTCCCTTCCTCTTCCTTCTAGGGTTGATTTCTGGGCCACTGGAGGTAGGATTAGAAAGTTATTTAAATTGCTACCAAAATCAAAATCGTCCCAAGACAATTAAATTGAGGCATAAGGAGATCAAACCAGTCCATCCTACAGGAAATCAACCCTGAATACTCATTGGAGGGACTGATGCTGAAACTGAAGCTCCAATACTTTGGCCACCTGATGCAAAGAGCCAATTCATTAGTAAAGACCCTGATGCTGGGAAATATTGGAGGCAGGAGAAGGGGACAACAGAGAATGAGATGGTCGGATGGCATCACCAACTCAGTGGACATGAGTTTGAGCAAGATCTGGGTGATGATGAAGGACCGAGAAGCCTGGCGTGCTGCGGTCCATGGGGGTGAAAAGAGTCGGACACGACTGAGCGACTGAACAACAGCAAAAAAAAAAAAGAGAGAGAGAGAGAGATGGAACCTCCTCCAGAGTCACGCGCACTTCATTAGAGAATCAGAAGGCCCTAATTTTCAGCTTCAAGCTTTACCAGTTAGGTATTTCCAAGCCTACCACTGCCTATCCTGGGTTGAGCTGACCAGACCCATGCTCCATGTATCAAACAAATAAAGACATTTTCCAAAGTCTTCTAGCATCTTCTTCAAATCATATTCCTCAATAAATTGTGGTTTATATTCAGTCTAACCAAAGTTAAGACAGCAGGCAAGGCTGTCTGGATGGAGAGACAAGACCAACTTATGAAGAGAAATAAATAATAGTATAGAGTAACTTATGATAATTGCCTGGAGGACTACCAACAATAAGTACTAAAGAAGTTCAAAGAAAAGAGCAGGTATGGATCAGGAAAGACAGCTTAAACAAATTCTTCGCAGCTGCACAGGACATTACAAAGAATAACCAGTGAAAGTCACAAGAAGACAAATTTCAGCTAATTAACAGTGAGAAAAGAACTTTTGAGAAATGAGCGAATTTCTGTGGATGAAGTAAATATTACATTTCCCCCAGAATACTTCACTTAATTCAAGGGGTGATTGCACAACATAACAGGTGAGTCTACATTTCTCTCTCTCTCTCTTTTTTTTTTTTTCTTTTTGTTCTTTAAGGCCCCTGCTGCGCTAAGAATTACGTGTGATTTCTTTCAGGGTTTCTTGTGATTTTTTTTTTCCCCCCTTCTCTTTTCTTTATACCACTGAAGCCTGTGGCCACGAGAGGGCAGTAGACGGAGCTTATCGGAATACTCGGACGTATTGAGTAAACTCGCGTGTGCTCTGATCGCCAACAGGGACTAGGCAGATCCTGCGAAGTCGCTGGGGTCCAGCTCGCAGGCCTGTTTCGCAAAACCGCGTGCAGAGGCTGCGGGGGAACCGAGATTCTACAGGACGTGGAAGCAAGCAAGTTAAGGCACCGAGGCACTGCCATCCGGAATCCAGGCGCCTCTCACCTTAGTGTATTAAAACAAGTTATTGTACCGCTACCTCTCTGATTCCCCTGCCAGGGAGGCTTCCTGGGTCTGGACATAGAAAGCTCCCAGCTGGTCTCAGCCTCCCTCACTTGCCAGATGCCCAGGGTCTCTAACCAGAGTCCAAAACTGGCAATTCAGAGCAAGGCTCGTCTTCACATAATAAAAATGGTAATTAAAAAAAAAAAAAAAACTTCAAACCTCACTTGACAGCTTGTTGGCTTTCTGAGATTCACGAGCAGACGGAATCTGCTTGCACAAATTCCGAGAGCCCCCTTCTTAACCTCATCAGCCAAAGGTCGGTCCCCCCCCCACCACGCACCCCTCAGATTAAAGACGAAGAGGGGCTGTGCAGTGTGCGCGCGGTGACAGGTGATGCCGGCGGGGGGGGGGGTGTGCCCACGTCCCCACTGACCTCACCCACCCACTCCGCTTCAGCCCTGAGCTCCGCACGCCCCGCGGGGCTCGGCGAGGCCCCCACCCGAATTCCCAGGCCCCAGCACGATTGGCGTGCCCACCCCCCGCACCCCCCTTCCCCCAAAGCAATCCCGCTTTGGCCACTTAAGGTGGCTGGCGGGTCCGGGCTGGAGTTGGGCGCCGAGCAGACAGCGGGGCGGCCTCCCCCGGCCCAAGCTGGTCGTCCTTTGTTGACAGCTGGCGGAGGAGGAGGTCCGGGGGTGGGGGTGGCGGGGGGGTGGGGAAGGGGCAGGGGGCTGGCTGCAGAGGGCGGTGCCAGCGGCGGGCGCGGCCCCCGTCCGGGCGGGCGGCCGGCAGGGAGGGGGTTAAGGCGCGCGGCCTCTATGATAATGAGCCGCCTGGTAAGATAGGGGGGCCGGCGCTCAGGGCCCTGCCGCCGCCGCCGCCGCCGCGGGAGCCGAGCCGCCGGGCGCAGCGCCGTCCGCGCCAGACAGGAGCGGGAGCGCGGCCGAACGCAGTTGCTGGGAATTTTTCAGCCGAGAGGGCAGGCGATCCAGACGCAGGGACCCCGCGATCCAGACAGGGACCCCGCGCGAGCTCGGGAGCCGTGGGGAGCCCGGGGGCTGCCGGAGCGAGCGGAGCCAAACCTCGAAATAGATCCGGAGAGCCAGGTTCCCGGAGGAAATGGGACTGTGAACGAACCCGGGGAGCGAGAAGGGAAGGAAGCGCCGCGATTGCTGATGTCAGAGGAGCCCGGAAAGTCGCGCTGGAAAAAATCTGAAGACAGCCGGGGCTCTGCTGCTTCCCAAGGCGAGACCACCGCCAGCCGCCGCCGCCGCCGCCGCCCCCCCTGCGCCCCCTCGGCGCCTCCCGGTTCTCCCCGCGAGCCGGCCACCGCGCCCGGCGGGGCCGCCACCGGGCGGCGGAGGACGGAGGGGCTCGCGGGCCGGAGACCGAGGGGCCACTTCAGGAATACAGATAAGTGGCTGGTGGCTTGACGTGGATTTTAATGAATTTGGACTCCATGTGGATGCGGTCGCCCGCGTGATCGCGAGCCGTGGGCAGCCGGAGGAGCAGGCAGCGCGCCGGCCTCGGTAGCCGGCGGCCGAAGCGGTCGGACCGGGGAGGGAAGGACAGACCGACATCTCCGAGCTGGGTAAGCGGCGCCCGAGGCAGGGTGCTCGGAGTCCGCGGCGCCTGCCCGCCGCCCGATCCTCCCGAAGCGCGCTCGCCCCGCGGCGGCTTCCCCGGCGCCCCGCCTCCGCGGGGTCCCAGCCCCGAGCGCCCGGGCTCGGCTGCAGCCGGCGAGTCCCCGCGCCGGGCCGGCCACTTTCGCGGGCCGGAGCGCGGCGCCCGCGCGCGCGCGCGTGTGTGCGGGCTTCACTCGGTGCGGCCGCCTCCCTCTCCGCTTCCCCGCCGGCGCCCCGCTTCCCCGACCGGCTGCTGGCGGGCGGCGCTCCTCCGCGCGCCTCCACGGCGCACCTGCCGGCGAGCTGCGGCTCCGGGCAGCGCGGGGGTGGCGGGTCTGTCCCGAGAGCTGCAGCCCCAAGCGGGCCTACCCGGACACCGCACCCGCAGGAAAGCCGGGTCCACGGTGGCCGCCGCTCGACTGGGGGCGGGGGGGAGGGCGGCGTTCAGTCTGGAGCCCAGAGACCCTGGAGGCCACTGGCGGTTCTTCGGAGCAGGGGACTCAGGAATCCTAGGCGCAGCTTCCCGAGGCTCAGGGAGGGAGTCCAAGGCACGGAATGGGACAAGTGCTCTGGGCGCCCTGGCGGTGAAGCGCCCATCACCTCCACCACCCCCCCCCCCCAGGTCTGAGCTGCAGGGGAGGGTCGGGGGCTGAAGGATGAGCTTATTTCGGGTCTGAGAGGCCCCTTATAAGCCACTTTAGGATATTTCTCTCCTTAGGCTTCTTCCTGCCCCACCCCACAAGTGATGTAGGGATCTTAGAAAATTCTAGCCCTATTTCTCCATCCCACAGGTAATCTCTATACATAGGTTAATCATGGTCTGGATGGTCAGACAGAGAGAGCCATCCCGAAACTACCATCCCAGGCCCCTGACGAATGTCCACCTGTTTGGCATGATTCTTGTTCGAGTAAAGAGCTACCTACTCAGACTCATTCGAGCTACCTACTCAGAGGGATGGAGTTGGAGGGAGTCAGCTGTTTCTAGAAACAAGAGCCCTATGAAGTGGGTAGAGGAAATATCATTAGTCTCCTGTAAGAATCTAAGATCCTAGGGCAAGCATGGCATATCCTAGCAGTGGGTAGACACGGGACACAAGACAGGACCAGCTCGAGGTGGTGGCTTGGGGACCCAGCAGCTTGGAGGAACCTACAGAGATCTGGGAACGCACTCAATCCCCTTCCTTCTCTCCCTGAGCACAGTGGACAGGGTTATGAGCGGCAGATGAGGATGAGTATCTGGGCTGGGCAGGGCTGGACCTTCTGGGAGCTGGGAGTCAGGTTCAGCTCAGCCTCCGCACACAATAGTAGGCTCCTGTCTTGCTGGGCTTCTTTCCCAGACCTTGAAGCTTCACTCTTCCCTCTGGGCAGTCTCTGGGCTCTGGGGCCTTCCCCAGAGCGACAGAGCCCGGGAAAGAGATAGCTCTGGCTGGAAGAATTCAGCTCTTCCCAGTTGAAATGCACAACTTTCGTGCAGTCACCCCAGAATGCTCCAGGAGTTGCTAGCAGCTCTCTCCCGTGACCTCCTGGCAAGAAGAGAATTCATTAACTTTCCCGTCATCCCCATCTAGTACCTTTTGAAGTAATTACCTAGGCCTGTGGGGAGGGGGTCCAGAGGAAAGGTGGGTAAACTAAGAGCCATCTGCCAAGATGCCCTGGTGAGGTTTTGCTTTTCCCCTTCTTCCACCTGGCATCTCTGCTTCCACCCACCCTTCCTCATCCCGGAGCCTCCCCGGCTGCCAGCGTCACCTGAAAGAGTGGTTCCGCTCAGCCCTCCAGCCAGCCCTCTCCGGGCACCGCTGATAACGGCAGGGCAGGGTGGGCTGCCCTCTCTGCTCCCTCGCTGTCCTCAGCAAATCGTATTAGGATGGGGCAGATTGGCTTGCGGACCAGCTAAATGGAAATGACATGTAGAACGCTGTGCAATGGAGACGCGGCTGAGGAGCGTCAAGGTGGGAAGTGATGGAGAGTGGGAAGGGCCCCTCCGCCCAGGACCGCGAGTCTGGCAAGGGGATTCCACCTGGCCCTTCTCTTTGACAGGATGTAAGGACCATGGTCACTCATAGCCTGGTGCCAGACAGGGGGACTGGTTAGCCTTGCAGCCCTAGGCTAAATGAAGAGTAAATGGTGGTGTCCCATCACCCCCAAAGAAACGATGCAATTACAAGGTTGGTGGCCCTGCTTTCAGATCTGCCCTGAACACCCACCCCTGATCCCAGAGCGCCAGGGAACATCTGCCCCCTCCAGCCTCTAGACCATCAGAGCTGCAGGCACGTCAGATGCAAAAGTTCTCCAGCTGTTGTCGTGGAGTCTGAGCTTAACATGAGGTTCCAGAGACCCCCTTTGAAGAACAGCTACTTCTCTACCAGGCTCCTTGCCCACTTCCAGATCCTTCTGGCGATTCTGTTCATCTTTATTTCATGGGCACATTACAAGGAAACACATGAGCAGGATGGGAGGCCAGTGACACAGTTAAATATACACGGCGGCAGCTGGCAGCAGCCTCAACTCGCCAGTTCAGGTGCCATGAAATATTTATGGCGCTGGAGTTGTCACTGTTGGGGGGGTTTCTAGTCTCTGTCCTGCCTCCTCTGCTACGGCTGCCTCTCCAAGCTCTGGGCTTTGGGGCAGGGGGAGGCGATTTCTGTCTCCAGGAGCGATATCCTTCCCCCACACCACCCCACCCCCCGCCCCAGCTGTCTCCCTGCATTGCCACACAGCTGTCTCCACACACGCAGACAGGGGTGGGGGGGCCAGTATCATCTGTGTCCATCACAGCCGAGGGGAAGAGAGACGCCCCAAGCCAAGCCCGCAGCCCACGCCCCCCCCCCCACCACCCCGCCCTGTTCTGATCATAAAGAGACCGGAGCGTCGTGTTACTGGAGTCTGTGAACTACAAATAAGTCAGGATGGTCAACAGGGAAACTGGCAGGAGCAGGCTTTGAGGTGCTATAGTTTTAGAGCTCGTGGACACAGCCACCCCCAAGCGCTGCCGCCCTCGCCCAGGGCCAGTCTGCTATCAATTCATTCTAAGAGCATCTTTCTCCCCTTCGCAGATGCTCAGTTCCAACAATAATGAACGGAACCGATTCCCTTATGGGAAACAGTTTTTTTTTTTTCCACTTAGTTACAAAGATTTCATGCCTGATTAGAGTAAATGAGGGGTGGGGGGGGGGGGTGTTCCCTTCTTGTCTGGTTGTTTCTAAAGGTGAGCCCTGTGGAGACAGAGAAAGGCTGTTCTTCCTGGGGATGGGGGGAGGGGGTCAAACAGCCGGTCCCAAGGGCCAGGAGGGATGAAGGTAAAAGCTGGACATCCCCCTTCTCCCTGGGCGTAGCCCTCAGCCTCTCCAGGCCTCCGTTTCCTGGCCTTTGGGGCATAGGGAACTTCTCCTCTTCTATCTGGGATTCCAGGGCAGAAATAGAGGCCAGAAAGTTCTTTGTTGGGGAGCCCGGTCCCTACTGGGAAAGTGTAAGGGCAGAGGAAGAGGGGAGGCGGGGAGAGGAGACAAAGGGCCCCACAGCGCAGAGGCTCCTGCTCCCGCCGGGCTCAGCATTGGCCCCTGCCCTGGCCTGGTCCTGTCTCCTGCAGGTTGGGGGTGTTCCCTGTGCCCCCCTCTCCTCACCGCAGGCCGTCCGCCCTGTCTCCGCTCTGTCCCCAGCTCAGCCCGGGCTCCCACTGACCCTTTTCTCTACCCCCCTCCGCTGGCACCAGCATCCTCCTCCCAACCCCTGCTGGCCGGCCCCTCCCTGGGGCTCTGCCAGCTGTTGGCCTGGCAGCAGGCTGCCCCACGGGGATGCTGGCGGGATGGTGGGGAGAGTGGATGGAGGGGGCACATTGGGTTCACGCGGGCCTCCAAGGCCGGAGCTCCAAGCTCAGGCTACAGACTGCTTCACACCTGCACATCAGCCCCGTGGGGGTGCCAGGTTTGCTAGGGAGCGCGTGTGAGGCTGGGTTCCCTCCCCTCGGGGAGCACCTGAGTTGGGTGAGGAGTCCCTGCCTTGGCCCTCGGAGACAGACCACTTGCTCCAAGGCTTGGTCAAAGCATTTCCCTCTCCCCAGGCCTGGAGCCCTGAACTAGGCGGGGAGGGAGCCCAGCAGACCGACCAGAGATGCAGACCAAGATAGAGGCGTGCCAGGCGCACGAGGTGAGACCCAAGCCAAGATGCAGGAGCAGCCGCAGACAGGCTGAGGGAGGCGGGTGACAGTGGACAGAGAGCCTGACGGTGAAAGAGGGGCGGGAAGGGCTGAGAGCAAACTCAGGGACGGCCGGGGGGAAGGGCGGGGCAGAAAGACGCTCGGGTCCTCCCAGGCCCTCAGGGGGCTGAACTGGGAAACCGAAGCTGCAGGTTCTCTCCACTAGAGGGGGCGCTTGAAAACCAATCTGGGCTGTAAACAGTGGCTTTTGTAGAGGGTTTGTGTGTGTGTGTGTGTTTTCTGATTTGTTTTTGTTGTTTGTTTTGTTTTAGGAGAAGGGAAAAATATAGTTAAGATATATTAGAAACTCCCAGCTGTCACTGCTCTGAGACCACAACTGGTAGGGTCCCGTTGCCGGTGGGATGTCTGGGCCCCGTCTGGTGGCAGGGGAGCAGGACAGGGCGCCTGCGGCATTAAGAGGGGGGCCAGGGTGGGGAAGCCGCTCCGGGAGGGGCCTGCCGGGTTGGCAGGATGCGTCTGGGGGCCGGGGGGTGGGCAGGCGTTCTCAAGCAGTCCTGGCCGCCAGCTGGCCCCGCCACGGAGAGGCTCTAGCCTCTCTTTATCAGCGATGCAAGTTTTTGGCCCGACCCCAAGGTGCCTTCACAGGCCTTCCTCTTCTCCCAGCCCCCCTAAACGTGCATTTTCCAAACAGTCTCAGGTGGTGGCAAGACTGCTCCCGAGGAGACTTTTTAAAAGAGACCTTTCAGGAGCTGAACGCATGTCAGCGTTGTATCAGTGATTTTATCTTTGTCTTCGTACTCTCTGTGGGAGCCTTTCTCTGAATTATAATTCCCCCTTTCATTTCAGCAGAGGACAATATGGAGAGAACAGGGTCCAGAGGCTTTTCTCATCTGAACAGACAGTAACCATCTGATGGGGGTGGGGAAGATATTAAAAGTTTGGGGATGGCAGCGGGCCGGAAAGGAGCATCTCTTAGGATCTGATGGTGTCCTCTGATATTTAATCTTGGCGCCCCATTTGGCTCACGTTTACCTGGGGTCAAAGAGGGAGGGGAGGGAGGAGAGAGCAAGGAAAAAAGAAAAACAAGATAAATGTATCACGTTATGAAAGTCTAATCCTGCTTTCCCTTGGCTAAAATTGCTTTCGGTATGAGAGATAAAAGGCAGTGGAGTCACCCTTGAAGAGTTCAGCTTGTCTTAGAGAAGGAAGTGGGGGAGAGCTCCCAGGGCCAGTGGATTATCCCCCCTGCTCTGCCTGTCCCCCCGCCCCAACAAAAGCATGTGTTCTTTCTGCAGCTTTGAGAGAGGGGCGGAGGCCCTGACTAAGGCACCTTCACTTCTTCTCCATGCTGTCTGGGGAGTTAAACTTTTTGTATCTTTGCATTTACAACCCTGTCTTCCCACCTCGGTTTCTAGTTTGCATGTGGAGGGATGGGGAGGGATAGGAGAAAGAGGAGTGGAATAGCTCAACAAACTCCGAGTGCAATCTCCACGTGAGAATCATTGCCCTTGTGCTGAACCAAGACAGAAAGACAATGAAACCTGGAATCGGAGCCCACTTAGGTTTAATCAAGTAGAAATTGATCATTTAGGCAGTGCCAGGAATGTGTAACACCCAGGACCAAGACAAAACTATAACTGACCCTACCTTCAAGACACTACAGCATCCTGCGGGGGAGGGAAAATGAACCTCCCCTCCCAGAATTTCAATAGGAAAGTAAAGGCAGAATGGAATTAACAGTATGCTGGGGAATCAGAGGGAGTGGAGGTGCAGAAGTTTCCCCTTTGCTCGTACCAGTGGAAGGCGCAGGTTTTCCGGGAGGGAGACTGCGATGCCCGAAAACCTCACAGTTCCCTCTCACCCTCTCCCCTTCCTCAGCCTGTCAGAGCTACCCCAGCCTTTTTTTTCCCCCCTCCACCGATTTTAAACTGACACCACTATAGTTGTCTTCTGTTAGTCAACATCCTAGAGCGAGATCTCCATGTAGCACCCTCCCAAGGGCTTTGCACTGTGTATTCTATGTAAATTGCATCCCTTTCCGGTCTCCCAGAGCTGGCAGCTTGGACTCCACTGTGCTTCATCAGGAAATGTTGTTACTCATCTGTATTCACGTTGAAGTGTCCAGAATCCTGCTGTTAGTGCACGCACTTTTGTCTGAAGGAACCCATTAAAGGGAACCCAGAGAAAATATATTCGGATTTCCCCCCCTCACCTTGGCTGAGCAGGAAAGCCCCCTCCAAGAGCCATCTCTGCCTTCTGACTGCCTCCTGGAGGACTCTCCTTTAAAAGTTCTGTCCACAGAGAATGCCGGGAGGATTAAGGGAGGGAGGTTACAAGCAGGCGGATCTCACTTCAACCTGAAAACTTTCTCTAATCCCATAATGGAGGGCAGTGTTCTGCTTGTACCTTGACGTGTCCAGATCAGATTTGGGGTGCAGGGAGGCTCGGGCCTGGGATGGAAAGAACCAGGGGGCGTGCTTGGACTTTAAGAGGCCTTTGAAACCTTTAAAAGTCTATGCTTTTGAGAAATACATGTATGTGTGTGCATGTGTGTGTATGTATTTCTGAAGAGAAGAAATTTGTAAGCACTCTCCCCAACCCCACCCGATGTAAAGAACCATTGAATTCGAGGCTCCAGGAGCTTCTTTGGCCTCAGTTTCCTCTTGGTGCTCTGGTGGTAGATGGTATAGAGGCTTCGGGTGAGGAATTGTAACCCCAGTGCCTGCCCTGCGTCCCCAAGTGACAGATGACTGACTCAGAGGAAAGACGAGAGGTCCAAGGCCTAAGGCTGGAGCGCCCAGGTGTGGTCATCGCTGTACAACCACGGACAAGTCATGGCACCTCTCTGGGCAGGAGGCAGGGCAGAGGGTTCCTGCCTTGAAGAGGCCAAGGGTGGAAGGTTCAGGAACGGAGGAAGGGCTGGGTGAGAGAGCCCTGACTGCCCCATGGAGGCAGGAGGGCCAGCTGGCAGGCAGAAGCAACACGAGGGGACATTGCCGCTTTGAAGCGGTTTCCTGCTCCGTGAAAGCGAAAGCCCTCAGCTGGGCTGGGTAAATATTACGTTGGCCTCTGACCTCCCACCTCCCCTGACCGCCCCCCACCGCCCCTCCACCACTGCAGCTTCCCTTTCTTTCTTCCTGAGCTACAAAGTTACCTGAGGGAGAAGAGGCTGTTTTCTGAACTCGGGGTTCTCAGTGGAAGCCCTTGGCCAAAGCCAGGCGGGAGGGCCAGGCTCCACAGCTGCGCCCAGCCCTGGGAGCCCAGGTCAGCCAGCCCTGCAGGGTCTGAGTCCCTGCTCCACGCTGGAGGCTGGTGATTTTTCCAGGAGAGAGGCAGTCAGGGATTCACAAGCCCCTGAAAGGACTGGTCCCCTACTCTCACCTCAGCCACCCAGACCTTCTTGGCAAGTCCCTTGACTCTCTGTGAAATTAAAACCCACAACCACTAGGGTTTCAGCCAGGCAAACACCCCCTGAGGTTTATCCGGAAATTAACAGAATTCAAGTCTAACGCCCCATTCTGAGTGACCCCCAGCGTGTGAAGCCCTGAAGGTTCTGGGCCCAAGAACCTAGCTGTGAGAGGCTTCGAGAAAACCATGGGAACAATTTGTGAAACTGGGAAGTCACACCTGGCACCCGTCTTCAAGATGCTGAGAGCAGCTAAGGGGGGTCAGAACAGATGGTCAGGAAGAGGCTAGTGTCAGGTTAGGGTCCTGATGCATGAGAACAAAGGGCCTGCCTTCACACTTGTGGCTCTTCCATCTTCCTGAAAGCTTTCTCACCTGTTGACTAATGCTCACCCTCCATTTGCTTCCCGGTCAAAGAGGGAGATACTAGGGAGCCCCAAGACACTCTGGGAGTATGGCCTCCTGCCCCTCACGCAGCACCTCCATGTCTTCATCTGTATAGTGGGGATGAATTCTTTCCCTGACTCTCTGAGCACCCTCACTTGCCTTTGTTTCTGGAGCTGGGCATGGGAAGATAATGTTAAGGGATTTGGAAAAACAACAATTGTCGCAACGTGCAAAATAATTCTAAAAGTTAGGGCAGAAATACAGCCAAGCTAGAGATTGTTTTCCCCTCCCCTCTCTCTCTCTCTGAAATTTGTTTGGAATTTTCTGATAAAAATAAGATTTTATTTAAAGAAAATCTGTGTGCTAAAGATTTTTATATAGAGAAATAGATGAAGAGCTTAAGGCTCAGTGGAGACTGGAAACTGAGGACAAAACCCACAGTGATCCTGGCACCCAGGTCATACGTGTGGCTCTGGGTTAGCACTAAGCCGTGGAGATGGAGTTTGAATTCCGAATTTGCTACCCTTGGGGCTTTGATGTCTTCACATCTAAGAGTAGAGATTTAGGATACTGTCACAGAACTGACACGCTGGCATTTTCCTGGGAGTCAGCCTCCAATGAAGGGCAAAGGGCAGAGTTCCCAGGCTCCTCGCTGCCTGCCTGCAATCAGCTTACATTGGTCTGCAGAGAGAGCTCCTAGAAGCGTGGATATGAATGGGATGGACACAGCATGTAAAGCACTTGCAGACACTGTGGCCAGGGCCCAAGCTAGACCCTGGGGCCCAGGAACTAGATCCCTGGGCAGAATGTAGCAGGATGTCGGGGGAGAAGCTGTCTTCTACTAGCCCAAGAAGCTCCCTCCACCCAGCCCTCCCTGCTTCAGCGCAGAGCCTGGCCCCTCGTTGGAAACAGCACGGGAGGGTGGATGCAAGCAGAGGGAGCCCCGTGCCTTCCGCAGCACTGCCCAAGAGCCAGAGGTGGAAAATAAGGGTGACAAGGTGCCTTGGGTTTCTTTTCCAGAATGTTATGAAGAAAACCACTTGCATTGCAAGAGAATAGGTGTTATACGTAGAACACTTGAGAAACGTCTAGTGTTTGATAGCAACTTTTCCCCTAGTCCACACAATAGATGCAGAAGCTGAGTCCAGCCTGGGGAAGCCGGTTGTCACCCAGCCTGGCCAGTCGAGCTGTGGAGAAAGTGAGGAGGTCCGTCTGCCCCAGCCAGGCCCAGCACACATCTCCACCTGCCTGGGTGGGAACTTCTCTTTCCAGCCTCTCATGCCTCGACCCTGTGCCCCACCACGTCTCTCTTTCTTGGGTTTGAGCAGGTGTCCCCGAGGCCGGACCTCGCCCCTGCCCTGCCAGTCCGCCAGCCCTCGGGCACCCCCGCGCTTCTCTGTGGCACAGGGCAGTGTGTGGAGAAACCGCTCCCCGCTGTTAAAGACTCCAGCAAGCTTTGCCCCATCCACAGCAGGCCTTGCTATTTGCAGAGTCAATGGCCCTGGCAAAGCCCAGCTCTCCCCTCCCTCCCCAGAGGCAGTGTGGGCACTGTTTGCGTGCCGGTCTCTATAGACTCGGCATTCACAGCTTGGAGAGGCTGAGACAATGACCCGAGCAGCTGTCTGCAGACGGAGCTGGCTGGGAGACTGCCGGAACGGGAGGCGGGAGCCGGGGCTGGCCGGGTTTGCCCAGCTCGCACCTGCGAGCTTTCTCAGGCGGCCGTGGTGGGCCCGAAGGCCACAGGAGGCGGGGCTGGGATCCGGTGGACCTGGCCCAGGCCACCTGACTGACTCCTGCCACGAGCCCCCAGCCTCCCAGGCCAAGGCTTCCACCAGCCCTGTAGTCACTCTGGGCCTGGAGGGACAAGCAAGGCCCTGTCTTCTGAGGACGCAGTGGCCTCTGGCCTGAGGACAGGAAGTGGAGAACACCTGTCCAGGTAGGGACAGATAGGCCACCTCCCCAGGAGCCTGCCCAGGCAGAAGAAAGGTTTTGGGTTTTTGCGTTTTGTTTTTTTTTCTTTGCATTACTTGCAAGGAGGCTGAAGTTGGCACAACATAATTAACTTTGTACAAATGTTTATCAAATACCTGCTATGTGGCGGGTATCATGTGAGGGAGGCAAGGCCCTGTCCTGGCTCTTGAGGAGCTCCCACTGTGGCAAGGGAAAAAGGGGAACATGAGCAAATAATAGTTGTACAAATTAAGTGTTGTGGGAACACAGGAGAGAGAAATCAGCCAGTCATGTGATCCAGGGAGGGAAGGAACTCTGCATCCACGTGGGGGATTCAAGCAGAGGTTGGAAGGAGATGACCAGGTCTCCTGTGCAGCAGCAAGGTGGAAGAGGTGATGGCCGAAGTCCTCACCCACACCCCAGCGCTCTCACCGTGGGTCTTTCTGTTTGCTGCTCGGGGAATTCAATGCAGGAAAAGGCTCCTTTGAGAAGTGAGGTTGGGTATCAGGTCCGTGAGAATGACTCGCAGCTGTTGGCCTAAATTCCACAGTAAACAGAGTCGGTTCTCACACCTTCGCCCCCACCCCAAGACTCCCCTCGGAGCAGGGTGCCAGGAAGGCTGGAGGACTGGGATAAGCCCTGGCCTCTCCTGGAGCCGGAATTGTCCTAATCATGTCCGAGTGAGCCCTCTGTCTACAAGCAGGGGCAGAGCCATGTGCGTGGTCAGCTCTCTGCCTGCACAGCTCTAACTTCTAATCACTGTCATAAACAGGACGGAAGCAGCTGCTCACTCCAGTCTATTATCAGCTTGGTTGGAGACAGAGAAATTTAAATGACAGTAAGATGCTTAGCAAAGAAACGAAAGTCGGTGTTAAAAATAAAGAAAACGAGACAGCTTGTTTCATCGAAATAGAAGGGTTATTAACCAGCCCTGAATTAATCAGTGATCTGCCAGGGCTGGGACTCAGAGCATGTGGAGCCAGGGTAGAGAGCTGGAAAAGACAGGGCAGTCAGAGGCAGGTAGGGGCAGTCAGAGGCAGGTAGGGGCTGCCTGCTATCTCGGGCCAGCTGCTGGGACCGCGGAAGCAAGGGTCTTAGCAGGGGAGATGGCAAGTATAGGTTTTCTCCCCCACAGATAAGAGCAGGTCGGGTGGGGAGGGGACTTTGGCACCCCAGCCTCTTTGCCTGCAAAGCCGTATTTCTGGATTCTTTTCACCTGCCATACCTGCGCTAGCCCTTGAGCCATCTCCAGTCCTCGGCCCCTCCCCGGGACTGGACAGGAGCCAAGTGGCATTGGGTGGAGGGCTCCTAGCCAGGCGTCTTCCTCTCTCACAGGTTGCCCCCACGAACGCAGGTCTGACTTGCGCTCCTTACACTGCACGCCCATTCTGGAAGACTGGTGACAGACAGTGTGTGCTGGGTGTGGCCAGAGCCTGCCTGGTGCAGGGATACTGACCTCCAGAGTCGGGGGTCTGTCCTTGCTGGTATCACTTGGTGGCACCTCTCACTGCAGGCAGCAGAGCAGCAGACAGAGGGATGTAACTCCAGGATCACGTCCAAGGCCCACTTCCAGATCAGTGCTTTCTCCAAAATATTTCACCTCAAGTCTGCCTATGTCTGTGAAGTGGTTATGCTGATGCGCCTCTCTCCACGGGCTTGCATGAGCGGTGCGTTAACAGGATGTTGTTGTTCACTCAGTCGTGTCCAACTTTTTGCAACCCCATGATTCCCTGTCCTTCACTATCTCCTGGAGCTTGTTCAAACTCATGTCCATTGAGCCGGTGGTGCCATCTAACCACCTGTCCTCTGTCACCCCCTTCTTCTCCCACCTTCAATCTTTCCCAGAATCAGAGTCTTTTCCATTGAGTCGTCTCTTCACATCAGCCAAAGTACTGGAGCTGCAGCTTCAGCATCAGTCCTTCCAGTGAAAATTCAGGGTTGATTTCCTTTAGGATTGACTGGTTTGATCTCCTTGCAGTCCAAGGGACTCTCAAGAGCCTTCTCCAGTGCCAGAATTCGAAATCTTTGGCACTCAGTGTAGGTGAAATTATTAGTTAGCTATAAGATCGCTACACAAATGCTTGTTTATACTACAGTGGGGTCCCTTGGAGACTCAGGACAAGTGGAAAGGAAGGTTTGCCAGAGGGTGTGGAGTGGGTCTGGGGAAAATAGACTTGCAGGCACCTGGGCGGGGCCTCGGGCGGGGAGGCGGGGCCTAGCATATCCTGAGCACATGTGGCTCCTGAAGGCTGCCTGCTAGATCTTGAATTAATCACTCCAGGAGCGGTTTTCTTTGCTCTTTGACCTCAACATTCTTTCTGCCCCCGCCTCCCTCCCTCTCGCTTCCCTCCTGGCTGTTTACCCTTTTCCAGGCTCCTCTCTCACACCCCATTCATCATCGGGGGCCAGATCCTCCCTGGAAAAGCCCTCTCATCTCCGGCCCAGGTGGCCCCGTGCTGCCCCGGCCTGTGTTTCCCTCTCTCCCCTCCGGCACAATCTTCTCCCCGGCCGTGGCCAGCTTGCCCTATAACTGTGCCCTTCACTTTTGCTCACCGCTGTAGGGCCTCAAAAGCCTCTTCTCCCCTCCCCGCTCACCCAGGTGCTCAGGGTCCTCCAGGCCAAATGCGTCTGGCACAGGCAAGCCCCGTAAGTGAGCACATCTCTGCCCAGAGTATCCCTGGCCCCGCCGTGTCCACGTGTCTCCTTTATCCAGCGCCGCCGCGGTTCCCCTCCTCCATGTGAGCCTGAGTGCGCCTGTTACTTAAGAGAAGCTGCTTGACAGCTCGGGATCTTTTCTGCCTAGAGCTCAGAGCCTCAGACAAAGAGAGTAAAATAATAGAAGCTGAAGGTGGGGAGGGACAGGGTTGGGACAGAGCCTGCTTAAGAAGCTTCCTCATAAAAAGGAGTTACAGCTTTTTATTCAAAGGCAGCTGTTGGTTCAGAAAAGCCCGGGAAAGAAGGAGAAGCAGAGAAGATACTGGAGGGGAGTTCCATCCATTGTGCTGACCATATCCCAAGCATGGGAAGAGCCCCCCCAAAATGTGGAGCTCAGCCTGGTCAAGCAGCTCTCAGCATCTCTCCTTCCTCCTGTAGACCAGCTGTCCTCTCTTCCCCTTTCCTGCCAGGGGCACCTTGGTGAATCACCCAGAGCCCAAAAGAGGCCCTTAAATCTCTCTCAGGGCCCTGAGAGGAGGGGGTGAGGCCCAGGGCAGCGTGGGGCCCAAGGGCTGGAGTAACGGCTACTAGGTACCAGCAGCACCCAGGTCCTCCCCAGAGGCCTGGGTCCCCAAGCTCCACGCACAAGAACCACCCCATCACCTGCGTGAGGCCAAGGCTTCCTTTTCGTCGCCACCACCCAGGGCAGCCATTGTTGCCAAGGAGATGATGCCCTTGCAAGTGTTTCTCCAAAAACAGAAACAAGAGTAATTGGTGTTTATTCAAAACCGTAGCGTTTGCAAAACACCTCGTCTATTTTCTCATTCATTCTCACCACAACCCTGTGAGGTATCCTTTTACAGTTAAGGAAACTCAGACTCCAAAAGGTTAAATAACATGTTCAAGGTCACTGAACTAGTAAGTGGTAGAGCAGGACTTGCACCCAGGTCTACTTCCAAAGGGCTTCCCGGCTGGCTCAGTGGTAAAGAATCTGCTTGCTAATGCAGGAGCTGCAGGAGCCGAAGGTTCCATCCCTGGTTTGGGAAGATTCCCCTGGAGGAAGGCATGGCATCCCACTCCAGTATTCTTGCCTGGAGAATCCCATGGACAGAGGAGCCTGGTGGGCTACGATTCATGGGGTCACAAAGAGTCAGACAGGACTGAAGTGACTCAGCACACACTCACATCCTACCATAGCCTTCCCTCTGCATCTGCTGCCATGTGTCACGGTGAGCTTGACTTCCTCATAGGAGAGTCCTCCTCCGAAACCTTCCGGCGGGGGGAGTCTCACCGCACCCCCTCTGCTGCTGATCACGCTACGCTGTCTGCCGGCCACTCATGAGTGTGTATTTCTGAATGTGGTTGACGATAGTGTATGTAGGACTCATGGCTTTGGCACTCTCTTGCCAAGGCTTTTCCTGCACCAGTCCTGTCTGTAGGGGGTGTTCTTCAAAGGAGAGCTGGCATCTTCCTACTCTGCTCCATCCTTTTCCCCGCCTTATCCACCTGGCTAATGACATCTGCTCATTACCCAGTGGGCCCAAGATGAACAGCAGCCAGGATCCTTCCCAAATGGCTCACCCTCTTCTTCACTGCTGCCCAGTGACCAGTTATGACAAATAATTGAGGCAAGTGTGTTATTCCACCATGGCTTAGAGCAGCCTAGCGGGTGAGGGAAGCACATATGCAATCCCCTCGCCTTTACCCTGCTCTCCTCAAGTCAGACTGAGTGCTGCTGCTGGTGCTGCTGCTGCTAAGTCGCTTCAGTCGTGTCCGACTCTTCACGACCCTATGGACTGCAGCCCACCAGGCTCCTCAGTCCATGGGATTTTCCAGGCAAGAGTACTGGAGTGGGGTGCCATCGCCTTCTCCGAGACTGCGTGCAGTCCTGAGTCAAAGGCCTAATGCTAACCCTGCACAGATGTCAACGACCTCTGCTTCGGTGGGAAGGTAGGACATGGTCACGTGAAAAAGAGGGCCGACACTGAAGTGCAATGTCTGCTAGAAACAGCAATTTCTAATGGACTTTGGAGAAGAGATGGGTGCGCGTCTAGAGGCTTCCTGAAATGCTGAAGGATGGGCAGGGTTTGGATAGGCCAAGAAGAAAGTGGAGATGGACATTCCAGAGATAAAACTGTGCGAGGTGTTTTGGGGACTCAGCAAATGAACAAGTTCGTTAGGAGTGGAGTCACTCTGGAAGAGGTAGGAAGGAGAGCCAGAGAAAGACGGAAGAGCCAGCTTGGGAGGACTTGAACTTGGGCACTTAGCAGTCCCGGGTCTGTCTGGGCAACAGCAGGGAGCCGAGGAGGTTGTTTCCATGGGTGGATATCATGCTTTGGCCATATGCCTGGCAAAGTCAGTCAACGGAAGTCTTCTGACGCACGAGGAATGAAGCAGCACAAGGCACACCTTGCAGGAAGTCTTCGGCTCAATCTTGATGCCGGTGGGAAGCCTGGATGGTGACTATCTTACACGCACATTTTCAAGGAGGCAGTGCAGGGTTGCTGGTGAAGAGGACCACTCTTTTGAACTTTGGGAACCCCAGCTTCTGGAAACAGCATTAAAAAAAAATGCACCTTGATCTGGCACTAATGGCCACTTTCCCTGACGCCAGGACAAGGAATCAGCGATGGGGAGTTCCCCTGGTCCCTGGAGCTCTTTCGGTGGCTGCCATGGGACAGAAAGCAGGAGGGTCTGCAAGAGAAACAGCAAGTGCTCTCACCCAGGGTCTCCTGGGGGCTGTTAAAATTCTTCAAGAGGAGAAAGGCAGGACCGCTTCCCAGAGAGTAAGTGGCATGTAGGGCCAGTCCCCTGCCTGAGCTGAGATGAATGTCCAGGGCTTTGTGTTTTCACTTTCTTCGCTCTTTTGCCTCCTCCAACAACCGCTCCCCCCACCTCCCCTGCTGAGATCTGGAGGTGTGTCACTCTTGTTTGAAAATATGGCAGGTAATGGAGCATAATATGCCATTAGTGGAGTGACTGTAATTTCTTAAGATCTAACCCCTTAGTTGGGCCCTGTGCCCTGCTCTCTGGTCCCATTTCTGTCTGAGAGGTCCTGGCTCTCCCTTGTACAGTGAGCATGGGTGAGAAGGCAGGAGACACCCTGCCAGGCCTCTCGGAAAGATCTTTGGGAATTTCTCTGAAAGGTGACTGCCAGCCCGCAAACCTTTTGTCACAAAGCACCTCCAGACTCCACCTTGTAACAGATAACTCGGTCTTGGCCACTCCACTTTCAGCCCTGCTCCATTACCCAGATAAAATGGGAACCTCAAGGCTTGACCTTTGAAGTCCTTGCCAAGTCTTGTTTAACATCCTCGCGAGTCTCCCCAGACCAGGGACAAGAGAATTTGGTTGAAAAATAACTTGTAAATATCTCAGTGACGTGAAAGAGTGGGGAAAGCATGGGTGTCAGTAAGTTCTGCTTCCTAGCAGAACGATGCTGGTTTCTCAACCCTCCTGAGAAGATAGGACCCTCCCACCATTTTTTCCATCTGTGAAATGGGGAGAATAATACCTATCTTGCAGGATAATCGTAAAATTACCCATTGCGCTTGCCAAGAATCTAGCAGTGTGCCACACAGCAGAAGGTTAATGAATAATACTAGTGATAGCTGCTCCTCTTTATTATTTTTGCCATCATGGAAATTTTTATCATCCTACTATTCATGGCCCTTCAGCTTTGAGGTCTTCAAACATGAATTTGGATTTGACTTAGCAAAGCTGGATTCCCACTTTTATTCCTTTGCCAGACTTGGGAAGGGGCCTGAAAATGCCTCTTCCTGTCCTTTGATTTCAAAAGGCCTGCCCACAGAGCAACGCCACCACTGGGGTGGTTTGGATACAGTCCAGCTGGAGTCCGGGGACCAGTGGGGTAGCCTTTCTAGGGGCCCATAGTGCAGAGGGCAGGCATACTCCTAGGGCACAGCTTGGAGGCTCAGTGCCCCGCTAAGTCACCGAAATTCTTTCTGCCCCGGCGGGTGAGGTGGTCACGGCCAGGCGGGGCTGTGCCATCCCCCAGAGGGGGTTGAAGAGGGCAGAGCCCACGGAAGGGGGACAGGGAGGGGTGGCCGGCTGGCAGCTGCTTGAAATTGATGGCTCTTGCAGTTTGGTTTATACCGTGGGCCCCTCTCCGCGCTGCCCGGGGGGCGACCTTTAGATAATAAAGGGAATTCTGGGAGAGCTCTGACAGGCCCGTGACATATGGGGCAGGTCCGCAGGGTCAGGCGGTGTATCTCCCTGCTCCCGCCCCCGGGGTAATGAATCTTGTTTGACTTGGCCGAGCCAGCCCAGCCAGCGCCCCAGAAAGGAGCCCAGCCCCTCCCTGCTGCAGCCCTTCAAATCAACGCCTGTCTTTGGAAACCCTTCATAATGCAGGGAGACAATTCCAAACTTTGATAGCCTGTGAGCGGAGAGGAGAAACACGGCGTGTTTTGCTAAGGCGCTGGGAGAGCTGGTGCGGTTTCCAGGGCTCGAGGAGAGCCCACTGGGAGACCTGGGAGAAATTAAAAACAACAGCAACCGGGGTGAAGAGGCAGGGCTCCCTGGAGGACAGGCCGGAGGAGGGTCTGCGGTGGGAATGGAGCGATGTGGCTCCTGGGGGGCCACAGAGTATCCCCGAGTGTCCTTGGGGTGGGCAGGCGACACGTGGACTCTTCTGGGCCGGAGCAGAAGAGGGCGGGGGAGGCGAGATGGACCGGAACTGCCTGCAGGAGCAGCGAGAGAGGTGAGAGGTTCTACTCCCGCCGGGGCCAAAGCGGGCTCAGGGACCCTGTGTTTGCCTGGGTGAGAAGGGAAGCTTGTCTCACCGCCCCCGGTTCTCACAGAGACCCGAAGGGGCCTTCATCTCCAGGAGTGTTGGCCCTGTGGTGGTTTCCACCCACCCCCCTCGCCACAAACACCCTTTTCTTTCAAGGAGCAGGTCCCAAGCCCAGCCAGTGGAGTGCATCGCTCCTCCTGGCTACGGGAGTTAGCGAGGACTGCTGTGGCTGAGCACCACCCTGGGGTGGCTTAGACACCGGGGGGTTAGCGGCCTCCTGGAGGCCTGGAGTCAGGGTGTGGGCAGGGCTGTGAGGGAAGGCGCTGTCCCGGACTCTCTCCTTGGCTTGCAGGTGGCCGTCTTCCCTCAAAGCCTATCTGTTTCTGTGCCCAAAATGCCCCCTTTTTGTAAGGACACTGGTGCATTGAGACATAAGAGATGTGGGTTCGATCCCTGGGTGGGGAAGATCCCCTGGAGGAGGGCATGGCAACCCACTCCAGCATTCTTGCCTGGAGAATCCCATGGACAGAGGGGTCTGGCGGGCTACAGTCCATGCAGTTGCCAAGAGTTGGACATGACTGAAGTGACTTATAATGCACACGCACCACCCTAATTATCTAATTTTAATTCAGTTACCTCTATAAAGACCCTGACAACAAACGCAGTCCTGCTCTGAGGTCGTGGGGATTAAGGCTTTGCCATATGAATTTCTGGGTGCGTGTCAGCGGAGGCACACCTGAGACGCCTGCCTTTCGTGCCAGGGCCCAGGCTTGAACCTCCCCTGCCCCCTACCTTGCCCATGGTGCCATCTAGGGGGCAGAGAACATGCCCCTGCCATGCACTCACGGGGGATGCAAGGCACCTGCCTGGCCCCCTCACCGTCCGAAATCTGGGTGCTTCCCTAACTGCTGATCAGTGTTAGGGAAGCCCCCACATTCCCTTCACTTACTCCTTGGTTATTTGAAACTGGATCAGATTTATCCACCTGTGGAAAAGAATGGCATGAAGGATAAGCAGGGTATCTCCCTTCTCACAGTGAGAGGAGCAACTTTCAGATGCTACCGAAAGTTGCCTTGACACACAGAGAGGTGGGGGCTGGGGAACACAATGTCATCTATTTCACTTTCTCAGAAAAGAGGCCCAGAGGCCACGTAGGCAGAGGCCCGTTTTCCTCCTCCTCTTGTCTCCCCTCGCCTCCTCTCTCTTGCTCTGGGGCAAGGTGTAGCCACTTAGCTTCACAGAACAGCCAAGTCTGGGGGGGGAAATGACATTCGATTAATGAAGCAGATGCGGCTGGTACAGCAGTGACGTCTAAATTGTTCCTCTGGTCCTGTTATTTTCTGTCGGAAATTCTGCCTCTCCCCACCCCACTCCCTCCCCTTTTCCCTTTAAATCGCGTGCGTGAAATACGCTCGCTAATAACAATCTCGGGTGTCTGTGCCTGAGTGACAGCTGAAATAAGAAAAAGACTAATCGTACCTCCTGCAGCCCCGTCACATGGTCACATGGAGATTAAATGAGTCTCTCCCCCACCCTCTCCCTGCCCCCCTCCCCCTCCCCCCACTTTCTCTCCTGGTCTCTTCTCAATGAGAATCATGGGCATTTGAATAATAATATTATAGACGCCATCAGGGTGACAGTGGGGGAAAAAATCAGCTCAAACCGATGATTACTCCTTCCATCTAATAATTATTTAAATACCAGATAACTCCTTTCACTCTAATTGAGGCCTTTCAGCTGTCGGCGTCCCCTGGGGGCCTCTGTGCGCGCCCTGGCACTCACCTTGTGCTACCCACCGTGCCTGGACTACTGCGGAGGTCGCTGTTCGACAGAGTGACGCTCGGAGTCCTGGCGTGTACAGCTGTGCAGATGACATGCGTGTGGGTCCTTCAGGAGCAGTCCACTCACGAGAGGCAAGGCAGGGCCCCCGAATTTTGCTCTGAGAATGTTTTACTCTTGTAGATTTTGATTCATAGAAATCCTACCCCGAAGGCTGCCTTCTTGGGTCATTGGAACCAGTCCCCTGCCTCTGGGTAAGCGTATTCCTCAACAGCTGTCAGGAAAACTCAGTGTCAGAAAATTCCATAATTTCCTTGGCAGGATTCCCCGAGATCTTCTCTGGATAGGATGCCTGCTGGATAGCTCACTCCCATCCCTTCTGCTCTATTTCTGACTCTTTGAGAAAAAGAAAGACGCGGTCTGTGCTGGGACACACGTGTCCTGTCTGTGAGGTTATCCGCAAGCCCGAGGAAGATGGTACAGGATGCTGTGGGAGCTCCTCAGTCTCAGTTCAGTTCAGTTCAGTTGCTCAGTCGTGTCCAACTCCCTGTAACCCCGTGAACCACAGCACGCCAGGCCTCCCTGTCCATCACCAACTCCCAGAGTCCACCCAAAGCCATGTCCATCGAGTCGGTGATGCCATCCAACCAGCTCATCCTCTGTCGTCCCCTTCTCCTCCTGCCCTCAATCTTTCCCAGCATCAGGGTCTTTTCAAATGAGTCAGCTCTTCGCATCAGGTGGCCAAAGTATTGGAGTTACAGCTTCAACATCAGTCCTTCCAGTGAACACCCAGAACTGATTTCCTTTAGGATGGACTGGTTGGATGTCCTTGCAGTCCAAGGGACTCTCAAGAGTCTTCTCCAACACCACAGTTCAAAAGCATCAATTCTTCAGCGTTCAGCTTTCTTTATAGTCCAACTCTCACATCCATACATAACCACTGGGAAAACCAGTCACAGTAGAGGAACCCTTCTCATGTGTGATGACCGCCTGGGCCTGCCTGGGCCTGGAGGAGCTCTCTCCCCTGACACAGAGGGGAGCCTTGTGTCCCTTTTCTCCCCTGCGCTTTAATCCGCACCCATCGAGTCTGCCCTGCATTATCACCTCCCTGTCCAGGCCCAGTGCCAGGCCCACCTCCGCCATCACTGGGCCTCCACCATCAAAAGGCATCTTCTGCACCCCCAAAACAGGGCAGCCTCGAGGCTAAATGTAACCTGCCCACGGGACCACTTCGCCCACAGCAGAGGAAGCAGCGGGGCTTTGGCCACAAGATCTGGGTTCTGCTGGCACCTGCCTCCAAGTCACGCTGACGCACCTTTGACGATTTGTTTCCTCTCCATGTGTTTTGGCTTCTTCCTTTGAAAAAAGAGAAGTGGGTTGGAGTCATCTTAGAGTTGCCTTCAGCGCCGGCCTGGAATCCCTGCTTTAAAGGCGCCACTCATTAGGAGGGGCAGCCGAGGAGAGGACAGGCTTCTCCCTGCCCTGGGAGATGAAAGGGCTTTAGGTGAAGCCCAGGAACAGCTGCTGACTCCTCTGACTTCACAGGCCTCGTTTTCTGTTCGTTTTCAGTTCAGTCGATCAGTCGTGTCCCAACTCTCTGTGACCCCGTGGACTGCAGCACACTAGGCTTCCTTGTCCGTTTTGTTTTATTGATGTACAGTTGATTTTATTATAGCTGATATTGTGTTAGTTTCAGGTGTACTGAAAAGTGATTCAGTTATATATATATATGTTTTTTCAGATTCTTTTCCATTATAGGTTATTATAAGATATTGAATATTGCACCCTGTATATTACAGTAAATCCTATTTTATATATGGTAGTATCTGTTAATCCTATACCCCTGAATTATCCCTGCCCCCTTCTTTTTCCCTTTAGTAGCCATAAATTTGCTTTCTATGTCTGAGTCTGCATCTGTTTCGTATATGGATTCATTTGTATTATTTTTTAGATTCCACATATGTGATATCATTATAATATTTGTCTTTCTCTGTCTTACTTCACTTGGTATGATATTCTCTAGGTCCACCCACATTGCTGCGAATGGCAATCTTTCAGTTTTTTATGACTGAGTAATATTCCATTGTATATGTGCACCGTATCTTTATCCATTCCTCTGTGGATGGACACTGTAGTTGCTTCCACATCTTGCCTGTTGTAAATAGCGCCCAGCCCCCCTCCTCATACTTACTGTCTGGATTCTGGCTTCTCAGGATCCTGGCTGTGTGAGCCACCTAGTTGGTGCAGTTATAATAATAGACACCTTTACTGTTATTGTGATGAGAAATATCATAGCCTGGATGATGTTGGTGATGATGGTGCCAGGAGGTGCAGATGGGCCCACGGGTGGGAGCTCTGGCATCAAGAACTTTCACTCAGTTTAGCAAAATTGTATTCCAATGCTAACTCCTCTTCCTGCCTCCTCTTCTTTCCTTTTGCAATAAGGGAGGCCAATAAAGCATAGAGGTTTGTGCTCCCAGATATCCTGCAAAAGGCAACAGAACGGGTTGTGGGGAGGAGAGAATCCTTCGCTGAGCTGAGCTGGAAATGCTTGTCGTCTCGCCCCTGCTTTGCCCCTGGTGTCTGCAGCATCTGATCGGGAAGGTATTAGGTGCCTCCTCTAGCTGACACCAACACCTGCTTCCTGAGGCCTCATCAGGGAGATGGTTTCACCAGGCCCTCGAAATGAAATATTTAGTGACTCTTGCTTCCCAAAGAGGCGAGTGTGGCCTCCCCTTGGCATCAGTGCTCCAAGCGCTCTGCAGGTCGAGCTGGCATCCCAGGGCGGCGTGTCCTCATTTGAGACTTGGGACGGGGGAGAGGGAAGCTGGTAGGAGAACGGCCACTCAGCAAGTGTGGCTCTTGAGAACGCATGCGGCACAGCAACTTCACAAACTAGACAGAGAGAGGAAGAGGGACAGGAAGGAGGCATCGTGGAGAAAATCCCCGTGGGTGACACTTGGGGTGAGGAGGAAATCCTAGCTCTACAAAATCATATGCGTATGTTCACTGGCTCCTACCAAATACAAGGATGGACATTTTATTCTAAGACAGACCGTGGGATGGACAGAGATGAAAAGCTGGGAATATTGACAGATAGATTACTACTGATAAGGCTAAGGTGTCTTGAACGTTTATAATGGGCCAAGCGTTGTTCTAAGTTCTTTATGTGTATTAAATGACTTCACCATCATAACCCTGTGAGGCAGATGCTAGTGCCAATCTCATTAAATCTAGTGAGATAGCATCAGAGAACAGCTATGTACCTTGACCAAGTTTACACAGCTATCACCTCTGTTTGAATCCAAGCACCTAAATCCAGAGCTTATGAGTCTCTCCATCACACTACATGGCATCTCATCAGAGGCATAGAGGTGGGTACCCTTCTCCCTTACCCTGAACTCAGACAGGACCAACCAGACCAGACCTTGCCAACCAGACCCTTCTTTGGAAGAGCTACCTGGTAATGTCAGCCTTGGCATTGAAAGACTGGGGCTCTCGATTCACTCTTGAAGCCAGTTTGTCCTTGTGAATTCCAAGGTGAGATGCAAGCGTCCCTCCACCCCTGCACTGCAGGGGACCCCGTCTCCTCTTGACCCTGAGGCCCCAGTGCCTGTGGCTCCTACGTGGACCACCCTTGAGTCCCGTGGAAGGAATCTGTGTGGCTGGTCCCCGGGAGCAGTCTGTCCCAGAGTAGACGCTGATTGAGAAGGAAGGGGAAAATAGTACAATTACTGGTCTGTTGAGACCTCTAGATTTAACCAGCCCTGCCAGGCAGGACAGAAGGACCTCAGCTGTTATTGCAATTATTGACTCTAGAAGCTGAAAGAAGCAAGTCTCAAGATACCATTTTGTCTGAAGGAAGAAGTCTTTCCAACTGGTTATGACATCCTTTGTTTTAATAGCATTCTTTAAGATCAAATAACATCCTTTATTGGTTAAGAAGTAGGCTCGGGGTGACGCTGGAGCAGCCTAAAGCCACACAACTCATGTTGACAGAGGCAGGATTTGGACACAGGTCTCTCTGAGTTCCCCACTCTGCCCCCTTCCCTAGGACTCCTTGCCTTCTGGACACCAGGCCAGTTTTCCCACTCACACTTCAACTCTTGGGATCCTGTACCTCCACCAGGCTCCCTGCAGGCTGCAGAGAGCTGTGCTGGGACTTGTGCAGTAGTGTGCCGGAGACGATCACCTTCAATCTGTTCCCTTTTCTCTGATGCACGCCTTCACCATGCCAGGGAGGGCTGGGGCTCAATGGGCTGCCCGCAGTGTTCAGTCCCATGGAAAGGAAGAATATGAGTGAAAAGAGAAGTCAGGAGGTCTGGCAAGATTCCTAAAGCGCAGTCTCTTGGGGAGGCTTCAATGATAATAATAACTGGTATGAGTTAAGCATTCACTGAGTGCCAGCTCCCATGCTAAGAGGCTTCCCCGCATTATCTCATTTACTCTGATGACAACCCGAGGGGTCGGTACCGTCATTATCCCATCCTACCAGAAAGGAGGATGAGACTGGACTTGCCCAAGGTCCCACATTTCTTCCTGAATTCTGCCTGACAACAGAAGCCACTCACACTTCAAACCATGTCTCTGGAGGATGCCTGGCAGGGCAGTGAGACAGTTCATCTTAACCTCACTTGGTGTCCTCTGGCATCACCTCTGCTCCTGGGACCATCTCCCCCCTCCATGGGCTAAGCATGTCTGTGCATGTAAGTTGTGGGGCAGGCAGGGGTTCTCTGCCTGCACACTCAATGCCAGAGTGTCTCAGAAATCCCTGCCCAGAAGGCCAAACCCCAAGTGCATCATGACGGCAACTATAATCCTCTGGCGGGAGGTGGAGGGGGACACACTGCCCTCCACCTGTAGGCAAACAAGCTCTCCTGCCCAGAGAAGGGGCACGCCCAGCCAGAGAAGGGGCACGCACAGCCCAGCTTCCTGCAGCTCCCTACCCAGATGGAGAATGTGAGGATTCTGTTGTTTCCTTTCCGCAGCTTCTCTTGAGGAATTCACGTCCGGCTACCGGCCCCAGGACATAGCTAAAAATAACCTCCGATTTTCAAACCGAAAGCTCTGTCCATCGGGGAGGCTTTGCCGGTGAGCGCGTGGGGCCGGAAGGGCTGTGTCAGAGCCCCTGAGGTCAGCCCGGGCCTCATGCCGCTGTGCCTTCCTCTTTCCAATGAAGCCCAGGGCCTGATGAGTCACTCCAGAACAGCATCCCCGTGGAGCCTCCTTGGAGGCGAGTGGTCAGGTTGGGCCCGCCTCTGGCACCATGGGGGCTGTCAGGCGTGGGAGGCACAGTTGCAGAGGACAGGGGAAATTTTGAAAGACACAGAGCAGAGAGCACGTGGATCCCGCAGGGGGCATCTATTCAATCCCAGATTCCAGCCCCATGTAGCCAGGTGGGGGATAAATAAAGGGATCCAGGACCCTGATGCTGGGAAAGATTGAAGGTGGGAGGAGAAGGGGACGACAGAGGATGAGACGGTTGGATGGCATCACCAACTCAATGGACGTGAGTATGAGTAAACTCAGGGAGTTGGTGATGGACAGGGAGGCCTGGCGTGCTGCAGTTCATGGGGTCACAAAGAGTCGGACATGACTGAGCGGCTGACCTGAGCTGAACTGGACTCTCCTAGGCCGCCTTGGTACAGAGAAGGCAATGGCACCCTACTCCAGTACTCATGCCTGGAAAAACCCATGGACAAAGGAGCCTGGTGGGCTGCAGTCCATGGGGTCGCTAGGAGTTGGGCACAACTGAGTGACTTCACTTTCACTTTTCACTTTCCTGCATTGGAGAAGGAAATGGCAACCCACTCCAGTGTTCTTGCCTGGAGAATCCCAGGGACGGTGGAGCCTGGTAGGCTGCTGTCTGTGGGGTCGCACAGAGTTGAACACGACTGAAGCGACTTAGCAGGAGCAGCAGGCCGCCTTGGAGCACGTGCTCCATCCTGGGCGTGAGCCTTTCCACTCCTGCTGCCTCATTACCCGGACTTCTGTCTGGACTTGTCCAAGAAGGTTGCCGGCCAGTCTGTCCAGCCGGGAGAAAAGATTTCTCTGCTAGAGCCACCACTGTCCCCACCTCCCCCATAAAAGTCAGGGGCAGGCAGAGCGATGGGAAGGCTCCACCATCTATCCCCTGCCCACCACTCTCTGAAGGTCTGCAGGAGCCCCCCCTTGCCCCTCTGGGCAAGCTTTCCTGGAATAGTAGGAAAAGCTGCAGAACCTGGGGCTTGGGAGGGCAGAGAGGGAGCAGGGAAGTCAGGGCAGGGGACTGACCGGCGGGGGCGGGCAGCCTGAGGTTGACCGTGTGGAGCCTTAAACCATCACGGGGCCCCAGCAGTAGCTGACATGTGACTGACCTTCAACTCTCTTCCCTTGGCTCCTCCCCATGCCTCCCAAACCCAGAACTCTCGCCCAGGTGGCTGAGGCTGGACTCAGCCAGCCAGTCCCCATGAGTAAGGTGGCCGGCTCCATGCTGGACTCGACCTGCAAAGGAGGCAACAGGGTCCCTGCTTACCGGGGAGGCAGTGGCTGACATCCTCCCGACCCAAAGAGGAGGGGTGGGTGGTTGTCTGCCCTTTCCCCGGGGACTCCTCAGGCTCCTGAATAGCACCCATGTGGGCCCCGGGCCTAGCTCACTCTCAGAACAAGTTTTCCCTGCTAACACTGCAGGATTCTCTCTATAGAGGACCAGGCTGAAGGGCAGTGAGAGGCAATGTTAGATGACCAGCTCCCCTCCTTCCTTCCCTGTGGGGGACGGAGCATGAAAGAGGAAACCAGCAGTGCGAGGGGGTGGACGGCTGAAATAAGAAGGAATTTTATTTGGGACACCAGATTCGGAAGGGAGAGCCTGGGAGAGGGCCTCCCTAACCACTGGTGTTTCACAGGCTGGAGCGTTTTCCACTGGACTGGGAGCGAGCAGGAGGAACCTCGCAACTGGGTGGGAAGACTGGCCTTAGTCCCCACACTGGGATCCACTGGCTGCGGGGACTCGGTCTGTTAACCTCTCTGAGCGGTAAAAACGATCTCTGAAGAGGACAGAAATAGAGATGCTTTGTAAAGTTTTTAAAAAAAAAAAAAAAAGCATTTTACAGTGTCAAAGCTGGAGACCAAAATAGATAATAGGATTCCCTGAACATCCCGAAGAGGGAGAATGTATGTTAAAAATAGAAAAACCCAAATACAGAAGGAAGAGGCTCCTGGGTCAAGCAAGCCGGTTCTCCAGGGATTTGTTTTCTGTCTGACCGCTCTGCCTCTTGTGTTTTGCAGAACCATGTGAGGGCCAGGCCGGGGAGGCGGAGTTCGCGAGAGATCGGAGGCCCTGTGTCCTGGCCCTCGGCCGGCTCAGGATGGAACAGAGGAGGCCCGGGCCGCGGGCGGCAGACGGGGACGGCTGGCCTGTGGTCCTGCTCTCGGCCGTCTGCGTGCTGCTGGCGCCGCGGGCGGCCAGCGCGCCCCAGTTCAGCACCTTCCACTCGGAAAACCGCGACTGGACCTTCAACCACCTGACGGTGCACCGCGGGACCGGGGCGGTGTACGTGGGCGCCATCAACCGCGTGTACAAGCTGACGGGCAACCTGACCATCCAGGTGGCTCACAAGACAGGCCCGGAGGAGGACAACAAGTCCTGCTACCCGCCGCTGATCGTGCAGCCCTGCGGCGAGGTGCTCACGCTGACCAACAACGTCAACAAGCTGCTCATCATCGACTACTCGGAGAACCGGCTGCTGGCCTGCGGCAGCCTGTACCAGGGCGTGTGCAAGCTGCTGCGGCTCGACGACCTCTTCATCCTGGTGGAGCCGTCCCATAAGAAGGAGCACTACCTATCCAGCGTCAACAAGACGGGCACGATGTACGGGGTGATCGTGCGCTCCGAGGGCGAGGACGGCAAGCTCTTCATCGGCACGGCCGTGGACGGCAAGCAGGACTACTTCCCCACGCTGTCCAGCCGCAAGCTGCCGCGCGACCCCGAGTCCTCCGCCATGCTTGACTACGAGCTGCACAGCGACTTCGTCTCCTCGCTCATCAAGATCCCCTCCGACACCCTGGCCCTGGTGGCCCACTTCGACATCTTCTACATCTACGGCTTCGCCAGCGGGGGCTTCGTCTACTTCCTGACGGTCCAGCCCGAGACCCCCGAGGGCGTGGCCATCAACTCGGCCGGGGACCTCTTCTACACCTCGCGCATCGTGCGGCTCTGCAAGGACGACCCCAAGTTCCACTCCTACGTGTCCCTGCCCTTCGGCTGCACGCGGGCCGGGGTGGAATACCGCCTCCTGCAGGCCGCCTACCTCGCCAAGCCCGGGGACGCGCTGGCGCGGGCCTTCAACATCAGCGGCCAGGACGACGTGCTCTTCGCCATCTTCTCCAAAGGGCAGAAGCAGTACCACCAGCCGCCGGATGACTCCGCCCTCTGCGCCTTCCCCATCCGCGCAGTCAACCTGCAGATCAAGGAGCGCCTGCAGTCCTGCTACCAGGGCGAGGGCAACCTGGAGCTCAACTGGCTGCTGGGGAAGGACGTGCAATGCACCAAGGCGGTAAGGAGGACGCCCCCGGCACACAGCCGGCTCAGGACACGCCTGCCCCCAGATCCCCTGCAGGAGGACATGGCAACCCGCTCCAGTATTCTCGCCGGCAAAACCCCATGGACAGAGGAGCCTGGCAGGGCTACCGTCCGTGGGGTTGCAGAGTCAGACATGACTTTGCTACTGGACAACCCAGACCGTCGCAGCCTGCAATGAGGGAGGTGGCAGGCTCATGCACTTGAGCTACGTTTGTGATCCTGCGGAATCATTCCGCATATATCCCATCCAGTGTCGTAAGCGCTGCCGGCTTCAGCCGTGAACCCTACCACATCACGACCTGCCCTCATGGAGCTTTTGGGTGTGTGTCCACGACTTTTGCTCAGTCGTGCCCGACTCTTTGCGAACCATGGACTGCAGCCCGCCAGGCTCCTCTGTCCATGGGGATTCTCGAAGCAAGAATACTGAAGTGGGTTGCCATGCCCTCCTCCAGGGGATCTTCCCAACCCAGGGATCGAACCTGGGTCTCCGGCGCTGCAGGCAGATTCTGTAACGTCTGAGCCACCAGAGAAAGCCCCTTACTCACTTCGTTAGTGAGGCAAGACATAGAAATACATAAAACGGGTAGTCGCTCCAGTGGTGACAGTTGCTGTAGAGAGAAAATAAAGCAGGGAATGGGGAGAGGCAGGACCCAAGAGGATTGTTTCATTGAGAAAGCAGCATCTGAGCAAAGAATGAGGAAGAGCCAGCTGTGTGGGTATCTGGGGAGAGCGTTCCAGAGTGGGCGGGAACAGCAGTGCAGAGAATGCCGGGCATGCCCCGAGCGCCTGACGAAGAGCGAGGCGGCCACTGCAGCTGGACCTCGGCATGCGGCAGAAATTGTGGCTGGAGAGGAGGCCGGTCAGGGGTAACAGGGACCACGTCTTGCCCACGCAGGGCCCTGCCGGCCACAGTGAGGGGTAAAGGAGGCAGGCAGGTATGGAGGCTGGAGGAGCTGGAGGAGGGCAAAGGGGGTCAAGCGTGACTGATAGGTTGAAAGCTAGGGAAGAAGAACCAGGCGACCCGGCAGAGGGAAAGGAGGAGAGGAAGGGGAGTTCAGAGTCCAGACCTGAGGATGGAAGAGATGAGGAAGTCAGTGGCGAGCCCTGTCCTGTGAGAGGATCAGAAGGCCGCCATCTCGGTGGTCACCACGATCCATCAGTCTGTCCATCCATCCGTCATGTCATCCATCTATCCACCCCTCCATTCTTCCCTTTATCCCTCCCTCCGTCCATCCATTCAGCAAGAGAGTATCAAAGATCTCTCGAGTGCCCAGCACCCTACTAGGCACTGGGAATGCAGACATAAAAAAGACATGATTGTTACTCTCCAACGTATCATAATCCAATGGGCAAGAGAGTGAGAGATAAAAATAGCAAGCAGCGTGTGTGTAATGCCGAAGAGTTTGGCATTCAGAGTTTAGATTCCATCTGTGCTACTTCCTGGCTTCAGAAGTAGCTTAGTGTGTCTACATGGTCATCTGTGAGGTGGGACTCATAATGCCTACTTCAACGGGATGATCAGATGTGGCAAGATTAACACCATGCCCGGCGTGTTAGGTTGGCCATGATTAGTTAACTGTTATGCAGTGTGACAAATTCTAAGATGGATTTCTGTGCAAAGTCCTGTGGACTCGAGATCTGCAGCCTGGGGATCAGTGTGACACCAAGTGACCCGTATGGCTGCCTTTTGAAACCCCTGAAGAGGGAGTGTCTGCTACTGGGACCAAAAGCCACTTCTTAAAGCAAGCAAAAAAAAAAAATCACACGTAGACGATGCTTCTGTTCCTGCTGTCAGTTTCTTGGTCCAGTAGAACAGTAGTTAAGGCCACAGGCCTGGAATTCCAACAGATTTGTGTTTACAAGTCAGTCCTACCACTCGTGTGACTTTGGGCAAGTTACGTACCTGATCTGAGTTGTATTTTTATTTTAACAATAGAAATAGCAAGTCTGTTTTTATGAGGATTAAATAGAAAAAGTATGTATTAGCACAATACTTGGCACATAGCATCTAATAAATGACAGCTATATATTAATTAAAGAACCATTCATTTCTTGTTATTTTACCTTTATACAATGAGGAGGTTGAGCTAGATAGTTTCCAAAGTTCTTTACAGCCCTGAAATTCTATAACCTATGGCCCCAGTGAATTGAGAAAGTAGCATTGAGATATATACATTGCCATGTGTAAAATAGACAGCTAGTGAGAAGGTGCTGTATAACCCAGGGAGCTCAGCCCAGTGCCCTGTGATGACTTGGATGTGGGGACAGAAGCTCCTGGGGGCGGGTATATATGTATACTTGTGGCTGATTCACGTTGTTGTACAGCAGACATCAACCCAGTATTGAAAGCAATTATCCTCCAATTAAAAATAAATTTAAAAGATAATAAAACAAAAATACAGATTGACAACCGAAAAAAAAAAAAAAGAAGAAGAAATGGCCTTCAGTCAGCACAGCAGGCTGCCCACCACAGTTTTGTTAAATGAATAAATAAAATTCCCTCAAGCACTTAAAAAAAGAGAGAAGAGGAAAGGGAATGAAAGGGTTAACGCCTTGCAGAGTCTGTCCCGGTTCCCACTGCCCAGAGGGGGCCTTGTCAGGAGGAAACTGCTGATTCCTGCCTGCTTCTGAGCCAGAGGAAGGAGGAAGAGCCCACACCCTCACGGGACTCCCCAGTCTGCAGAGACAAGCCCGGGCTAGTAAGCAAAGGGCCCCAAAGGGCCGCAAAGGCGGGGGACAGCAGGTGGGCTAGGGCTCGGAGGGAAGAGCCCCGCACTAACCACGCCCACCCTGAGCATCAGACTCTGCTGGGGCCGCCTGGGTAGTAGGGGTGGGGTGGGGGGCAACAGGAAGGGCCCCTTACCGTCCTTATAGTCCCAGACCTGGGCACCCAGAGGCATTCCAGTGGCCTCAAAGGGGGATAAGGGTGAGTGAGAGAAGCAGAGGTCCCAGGGCTTAATTTTAACATGCTCTCTGGACTCACAGGAAACTCTCAGATAAAAGATTTTGAGCTCTGTTCCCAGAAAAGAAATAAGGAAGGGGACCCTCACTCACTGAATAGCAGCTCTGTCCTAAAGGCTGTGCTGGCCAACTTAAGGGTTATCTCACTTGATCCTTAATATGACCCTATAAAGCAAGGATGTTTGACAGATGGAAGAATAAAGATCCCCAAAACTCAATTGCTAACATCAATACAACAGAATGGCACAGCAGGGGGTTGGATGTGGTTTGGCCCATAGGACTTCTGAATCCAAGCTCTTTGCCTTTAGCCATGATGTTCCTAAGGAAAGCCATGCTTCAGGCTCTCCCTTTCTGGACAAAGTAAACGGCAGCAGGTGTCTGAGAATATCTGACAACTTAGAGAAGAGAGAAAGAAATGCTGGCCAATCCTGGCAGCTTAGGCTCAGAACAAGCCATTTCCCTCCCAATCTGGGGATTCTAGACGCAGGAGGGATATAGAAAAATTCAAAATCACCAAGTGTTCGGCTTCTGTCATCATTTCTCAGAAGCTGGCTTGGGTTATGTCTGAGCCCAGGCTCGGCAGCCTTACTGGTCCCTGGAGAGACTGGGAAAGAAAGCAAGGCCGTGAAATCAAGAACTTTCAGAGCCGAAAGGCAGCTTGACAATTGCCTGCTCCAATCCTTTTCCTTTACAGTTGAGAACATTTAGACTCAGAGAGGGTGTGTGACAGATCAAGATCACCCGTCTGGCTAGGGGTAGAGGCAGGGCTACAATCTAGATTTTCTGATTCTTTACTGGGACACTTGTGCCTACAGCATAGGGATGAGAAAGAGAAGTAGAAAATGTAAAAAGTGGTAGCTGAGTCCTCTGACCTGCCTTTCTAGGGAGCTTGAAATTTCCCTCATTGGCTCCAGGGATGTGCTGGTGAGTCTTAAACGGATGGTTATATGCAGGCAGTGGATGTGGTAGGGAAGAGATGGGGCTGGGGGATCTTGATCAGAAGCATCTGCCAATGTCCTTGGTGTAAATACTCCCACTGTGAATGATTTCAAGCCACTAGTGTGATGCCGCCAAATGCAGAGATAGATGTATGGGCATCCCTCCTGAGCTGACTGGAGCAGGTCATTGCTTCACTCCCTTCCTGAGAAACTTATCCCTTCTATTGTGCAGAGCTACATAAAATCCAGAGTTCAAGGTAATCCTTAACCTAAGACTCAAGTTTCCTTTCCTAAAGAATAAACACACACAACCACACACAAGCGTAGTGCCACGATTCGCTTGTTGGAACAGCAGATCTCTACGAAACACCAAGGAATCAGAAGGATGCAAGCACTGTTCCCTTTGGATCTGAACAGGGAATGGAAGGGAAGTTCCTGTTTTATCAAAAAGAAAAAAAAAAAAAAAAAACGCTGATACACCAGTTCTTCCTAGGAAATGAGGCTGTCAGGGGCCAGTAAGTCAGCCTGCTCTTCCCTGGTGTGGCTGAGAGGAGGAGCGTGATGGGAACACGTCTCTCCACCATGCCTTCCATGCTTCCTGTGACCATCATTTCCTTCCTCCCCGGGATGCCTTTCCAGACCCAGAAGGAACAGCTGCAACAGGGCTCAGTGTTCTTTCAGGCCCAGAGTTGGCAACTTTTCCCCAAAGGGTCCCCTGTTGTGTAATCAGCCAGGCCATTTCAGAGGACCCGTCATGGCCAGCCCCAGGCCAAACAGTGCAGAGAATGCGCGCTCCTTAGCAGGCCCTGGCCTCGGGATGCATGCAGTCTGTTTTCTTCTTCTTCTTCTCTTTTTTAAGCTGAGAGAGATCTTGGAAATAATTTAAAAGCTCCTAAAGAGGATGTTACTAGTTAAGGTTCACAGAGCCACACAGAGGTAGGGCAGAGGGTAGAAATCTTTCTCTCCAGCTATTTTTTCACTTGCTCAAGGCCATCTCCTTTTGAAGTGCCCCAGTCTCTCCTGATAGATACTCTTTATACAAGCACACCCTGCAAAAGGCTGCTAACGGGAAGGTCTTCATCCTCAGAATCGACCCAGATTCCATCGAAGACCTCTAAAGACGAAGGTGAAAATCGCTGCGTGCTTGTGCTTAGTTGCTCAGTCGTGTCCGACTCTTGCGACCCCAGGGACTGTAGCCCACCAGGCTTCTCTGTCCATGGGATTCTCCAGGCAAGAATACTGGAGTGAGTTGCATGTCTTCCTCCAGGGGATCTGCCAGAGCCAGGCAGAACCCATGTCTCCTGCATTGCATGCAGGTGGATTCTTTACCCGCTGAACCATAAGGGAAGCCTGAAACTCACTGTACAACGTGACCAATCTTTGCAGGCATCGTTTCCTTTCCTCCCCAGTGACTCGCTCATGTAGATGGGCAGGTAGTATGACACGTGAAAAAACTGAGATTCATGTAGATGAAGTGGCTTTTCCAAAGTATAAGGCACTGTTCAGTATTACGATAACTGTTTTCAGTCTATCCCCAGTATTGGATGTGGAATGGCTGAAAATTCCTCATGCCCAGAGGCAGGACTTTGCAGTCCAGGAAACAAATAAGGAGCCCCCTCCAGGCTGTAAGAATCTTGTGAGGTTGCCGCCTCTAGACTGAATCCTCACTGTCTAAACAGAAAGAGCCCCACCAATGGCCACAGGGAGTTTCAATGACAAGGACATGAGTTCCAGCGATCAGTTTTGCAAACTGCCACCAGTGATCTTTGGGTGGCAGAGGGTGCAGGAGGAAGAAAGCTGCTGGGTCCTCTCTCTGGACTCACTGGAGCCAGTGTGGGTTCACGGGGTGGGTGTGTGGGTCTGCGCAGACAGCATACGGTAGTCCCCATGCCTGCACTTCTCCGAGGCCCAGTGTCCCAGGCTGGTGGCCGCAGAGGCTGGGCTGGTGTGGGGTGACTCCGCCCTACCCCCGCTGACACTCGCCCCCGGTCCCTCCCCTTCTCTCCAGCCGGTGCCCATCGATGACAACTTCTGTGGACTGGACATCAACCAGCCACTTGGAGGCTCGGTCCCAGTGGAGGGCCTGACCCTGTATGCCACCAGCCGGGACCGCATGACCTCAGTGGCCTCCTACGTTTACAACGGCTACAGCGTGGTGTTCGTGGGGACAAAAAGCGGCAAGCTGAAAAAGGTAAGGGTCTGAGCCTGGATGTCGCGATGCTGTAACTAGAGGCAACTCGGTTTTCTTGGGGTGGTGGCAGTTAAAACGGGGATGGCACTAGGGGGTAATTCGTGGTTTATCTTCCAGCTTCTTCCTCTAGCTGTTGGTCAATGAATGTTTTGGGAATATACACATATTTCAATATTGTTGAAACACCAAGGAATTAGGAAGGTGTGTCTGGCTAAAGGAGAAAAAACAAATGGTATCTTCAAATCAAGTAGAACTGATTTTTTGATTATCTATATTATGAATGGCTCACATCACAAATCCCTCCCCACAGCTTCTAGAGTTGAGCAAAAGTCTTTGTTGAGTCCCAAGCAGCTGGTTGAAGCAGATGATGGATTCTGGTTCTCAGTAAATGGGGTGCAGCTCTGGGATGGTATACATGCCTGGCTTAAAGGCCATTCCCCTGTCTTTCCTTTTCCTGCAATCGCAGGCCCTTCCCTGCCCCTCCGTCCCCACCCCCAGGACCCAGGAGGAAGTAGACATCTTATCCCTTGTGTGTGTGTGTGTGCACACGTGTGTACCTGCCCTGGGCACTTCTGCCTGCAGGAGGGCATTGGCCCTCTGGGGCTGGCAGCGCGGGAAGCCTCCTGCATGGCAGGCTGAGGCCGGCAGCTTGTACCTGCTTGTCTAGCACCCCGGGCGTGGAGACTACGAAGCACAGTCTGGTTCATTACGTGGGATTACAGCCGCCGCATTCTTTCCGGTCCCTGCTAATCCCTTTTTCCCACGCTCACCCCTTCCTCCTGCCCCTTTTCCCCGTCCTCCCACCTGTGGATCAAGGCACCGGCCAGACCTCTCTGCATTTCACCTTGATGTTGGCTTCAACCCTGTAGCTCTTCCCTCCTAATCCATTTAGAGCCTCTGGAGAGGTGTTGTTTGGGAAGGAGGGTGGCAGGGAAGGAGCCTGAGGAGGAAGTTCCGTGTTCTGCTTGTTCTGAGTTGCTGCCAACCGAGGTGAGAAAAACTGGTCTGGGTTGATGTGGAGGTGCTGAACCCAACAGACCTCTTCTTCTCATGGTACCAGAGCCCCTTAAGCCTTTCCTCACTCAAGGGAGAGCTTCCTGCCTCTTCCAGCCCTGCGCCCTCTGCTTGGCCTGGGACTGTGGGCCCTGGCTTGGTTTCAGGCCCAGGAGACTGAGGGTACGTGTGGTCCCTGTGTTTGCTTTTCCAAAAGTGGAGAGAGAAGGGGTTGGCCTTCTGAGATTCCACTAGGATTTAAAAGTGGTATATTCTGGGAAAGAATCTGAAAAGGAATGTATATATTTAAAACTGAATCAGTTTGGTGTGGCTCAGATGGTAAAGAATCTGCCTGCAGTGGGGGAGACCCGGGTTCGATCCCCGAGTTGGATCGATCCCCTGGAGAAAGAAATGGCAACCCATTCCAGTATTCTTGCTTGGAGAATTCCACGGACAGAGAGCCTGGCAGGGGGACAGTTTATGGGATTGTAAAGAGTCGGACACAACTGAGCAACGAACACACACACACATACCTGAACTTAACACAACATTATAAATCAACTATACTTTGACTTCTGAAAAGCAGCATAGGATCAGAAAGACCCGCTGGAGGAGGAAAGGACACCGGACTCTAGTGCTTGCCTGGAGAATCCATGGACAGAGGAGCCGGGTGAGCTGCAGTCCATGGAGTCGCAAAGAGTCAGACGCAACTGAACGACTGAGCGCAGCGTATATTCTATCCACAGGGTTCAACTTGGACACTCTGAGGCTGGCTACCTTTTACAGGGTTATCTATACAGTCGAGTAGATTTTGCCCAGGGACTTTGGGCCAAAGGGTCTATGGGAGTTGAAATCTAGCCCGAACTTTCCTAGTCAAGCCGAGTGCCCTTGGGTATAAACATACCCCCAGAGGGGTCCTCTTACTGTTTCATCTGCCCGTAGAGACCACCTCCATCTCAACTGCACAAGGACTTTCTAAGGCCAGCAGTAACCACAACCAGGCTGGTGCTCAGCATCTTTCCCTGTCCTTCCGGAACCTTCAGTCTCTCTTCTGGATCATTCCTGTGACCCTGTCTCTATTCTCTTAAAAGTTCTATTAAAGGCGGAAGTCATGCTTCATTCATATTTATTTCCTTCTTCCTGCCTCATCCTTTCATCAAATGTTCCCTCCTGGGATGGGCCCCAAAACTATCTTGAAAAATAGAACCCTTTTCTGAGAAGTCTTAGAGACCATCTAGCCCAACACTAGTGTTATTTGACAGGAAAATTGAGGTCCAGAGAGGAAAAATGACTCATCCAAGCTTAGAGATGAGGACAAGTTGCCTCTTGCCCTGACACCCAAGTTGGCACCCTTTTTACATAAAGAGGCAGCCACGGAGCCTGAGGGTGGAGGCTGAGAACAGTCTTCGGGTTCAGGCTTGCTACAAGGTTCAGCCAGGGGCTAGCACCTTCACTCTGCTGGACTCTGGATCTGAGTTAGGGAATTATCGTTTTCTGAATGGACGGATGAGGGCTGAGTGAAGGCAGAACCCCCCAGCGAGGCCCAAAGGGCCCTGCGCGCACCTTCCCATTGCCTCTGTGCATCTTGTGCACACAGACAGGGGGCTGCTGGGGCACCTTTCCAAGCCAGGCTCTCCAGGTGGCTCTCCTCGCCCTGTAGGAACCCCAGCAGACAGGTCACTAAGGAGGCAAGTTGCAGGGTTCAAGGACGAGGCTGGAGGTGTGGCCACCCACAGCTTGTTCCAACCTGCAGGCTGGCTCCTTCTCCTCTCTCTCGGCTTTGCTGTTCTCTGCCTGTTTCCATGAGCTCATAATGCCCCTCTTTCTCCTGGGGCGACTCACCCTTCCTTTCCACCCACATGCCTTGGAAGCACCTGATACCAATGCCAGCTCCCACCAGCCTCCCGTTTACCCAGAGAAATGGCCCATGAGGAATCTGTGGAATGTCCCCAGGAAACCCTACCATGGTCCAGGCCCCAAAGCTCTTTCAACACAGGAAGGAAAATAAAGAAAAAAAAAAAAAAATAGCCAAGAGTTTGGAGACGGGAGGGAAGCTGGGTGCGTCAGAGCCACTCATTTCTTCCCTGCCTGGCCAGGCGTCTGTCAGACCGCGTGGACTGCGTCCATGGCCGCCCATGGGAACAGGATGTCCCGAGTGGGGACGGCTAGAGGAAGCAGAGACTCGCTAGAAGTGGCAGGACCGCGAAGGACTGCTCTGCGCTGTGTCACGTTCGTGCTCACACCCAGCCCTCGGCAGAGAGCAGTGCAGACAGGCCACTGCCTGCCGAGCTGCAAACACGCGGAGGAAACAAACAGAAGAAGGGCGAGACCTCAGGACCCAGAGGGGTCATACGTGCAGAGCCTAAGGACCAGGGCAGTAGAGGCCATAAGAGGACAGGCCAGAATCCCCCACAGAGATGGAACAGTTCCAGAGATATCAGCTGCAACCAGGTGATTAACCTGGAGGGCTTCCCGGAAGAGGAAGCTTACCAGGATTTACTCCAAGACTGAATGAAACAAAGTGATGAGTTGAGGGTGGGAGAAAGGGCCCCTGTAGACCTCGGCTGCCACATTGAGAAGATGCAAAGCATGTGTCAGGAAGGTCTAGAGTGCCTGGCGGGGCTTGGAGGACTCGGTGAGGTGCAAGCCAAGAAGCAGAGTGGCTTGAGGCTTCAGGCGCTAAGAGGATCAAGTGAAAAGGACCTTGGGATTTTCACTGACCTTGTGAGCCAACTGTCTGATCCGGCGGAGTTAATTAGTCTTCACCACACGAACAAAAGAGCGAATTCCAAGTCCTGAGAAGTTGTGGCTCCACTTTGCACTGGAGATAACATTGTAAGAGGGCTAAGTCAACTAAAAAGTATGAGCTCAGCAAGGGCTGGAAGGATATGGGAGTCTTGCTCTCTGGAGAATATGTTTAAAAGGCTGCTAGCCCAAGGGAAGAAGAATAAAGGAGGGGACCTAACAGCTTTCTTCACACAGTATGATTTACTGAGCACTTATTAAGTGTTGTTCATAGAGCTTTTATCTCCTGACTCATCTAATCTTTACATCACTCAATGGGGTAAGTGCTGTGATGCCCTCCATTTTACTGATGAGGAAACGGAGACCCAGAAAGGTAAAGAAATGTGTCCAAGGCTGCACGCAAAGTAAGTGGCAGGGCCGGGATTCGAACCTGGATCACCTGGTTTCCCAAGCTTCGGGCTTCTCCGCTAAGCTGTGCCAGATGAATTAGACTGATTCGTGCGGCCCCAAAGGGCACCAGAGGGCCACCAGGTGGGGCTTCCGGTAAAATAGCTTTCCACTTAGTGTAAGGAAGAAGCTTCTTGTAGCCAAACTGTCCCATCATAGAAAGGGTTGACTCAAGAGGAAATGACCTCCCAGTCTCAGTGGAAACACTGGGGCAGAGCCTGGGTGGCCCCCAATCAGGGAGGCTGTGGAGGGGCCCTTCCCCACGCACGTGACTTTCCATTCATGCCACACCGCTCCGGCTCTGCCTCCTTCGGTAGGAGTGGGGGTTAAGGGGGGCCAGATGAGGCGTCCAGAGCCAGGAGGCCGAGGCCCCCGGGGTGTGTGGGCTCTGAAGTCCCTGCTGGGTCTGTGCTAACCCTCCGGGTGTGGCAGAAAGGCCCCTCAGGGTCAGCAGGGAGGCACTTGGCCCAGAGAGAGGGTGAGACAGGGTGCAGATGATGGCGAGGGTGGGCTGGCCTGGGATGCAGGGCAGGGAAGAGACAGCAGGACCCCCCAGACCTAGGCACGGCTGACTTCCGACACCCCTCCTGGCCGCAGGCAGGCCGTGGGGTCCCCCGGCACAGACACGGAAGATTGTGGCCACAGGGACCTCGAGCTCTTTGTCTACCACGTCCCGGGTTGGCACATGCAGTCCCAGAGGCAGGCCACGGGCTGTAGGAGGGAAGGGGCTGAGCCGAGAAGGCAAGAGACGCCAGGAGCAGGAGGCGGGACTCACAGGGCTTGGGGCAAAGACCTCTTGGTTCCTCTCCTTCATTCGCACCTGCTGGAACCACCGCCTCAAGGCCTGGCTTCCCCTTTCTCGGCCTCCTCCAGCCCCCCAACCCCAGGGCCTCCCAAGAGCAGGGGGCCTGCTTCTCCTTCTTGTCCCTGCACCGCGACACCCCTCCTGCTCGAGGCCCGTCCTCACCTAGCCCGTAAGGCCCTCCTCATATACCCCACCGCTTTGCTCCGACAAACATGGGAGCGGCTGCTAACGCGTCCCCGCCTCTTGAGAGTCACCATCCTAGAGATCAGGGACCCTCTTTTCCATAGATGTCGCCCATCCCTGCGGTCAGATCCCTTGTCTCTCACCCCTCAGGTGCTCATGAAATTTGTCTCAGAGGTACCTTCTCCAGGCCAGACATGCATTTGCATGGAGTGGTATAGAGACAGACACCAAGAGTGACTCCTGTTCACGTGGCTGCTTTGCAGAGGGAGGAAGTTGGGATGCGGTGTGCAGGTCTGGGCGAAGGGGCAGGCGGGTGAGGAGTCTAAGAAACAAGAGAACTGCCAGGACAGGAAGAGAGTTTGTTTGCTGGTGAACAGCGCTTGGAAGAGGGTGGAGCTGAGCTCTCAGAAATGTGGATAGAGCTGGGAGAAGGGAGCTGGGTTGCTGCTGTCACCTGTATATCCCCAGGAGAGCACGGCTAGCCATCTGCCTCGCCTGCATCACGGGCAGGCTTGCCTCCAGCAGGGAGGCAGGTACAAAGGCCCAGGTGACGTCCCTCCCCAGCACCATCCCCCATGCCAATCCTCTGTTTATTGGACGAACTCCCGGACATTTTGGCAAATCCCCAGAGACTCAGCCTTTTCAAGATCTGGGGAGAGCTGTGGCCTCTTTTAGCTCCACCTTCTTTCCTGATGGCTAAGGCAGCCACCAGAATGCCTGTGAAATTCTTGAGGAAAATTCTTTCTGCCTTCCCCCATGGGACCTAGCAGCGCAAGGCCTCCAGTCTGCAGCCCACAGGAAACCCGTCTGACGTCCCTTCCCATTCCTATTCTTCTCTTTGTAAGCTCACAGACGATTTACTGAGCCAAGTCAGGAAAACTGCAAGCTTCTTGCAGGAGTAGCTTAAGAGCTGGAAAGGCTCCATCAGGAGCACAGAAGGCTTAAGCCTCCCGGGCCCTAGGGCTGATGGCTCAGTTACTTGATAACACTGATTATTTGTAAGATATCTTTCCACAGTTCTTTGCATCCTCCACAAATACTCCAACTAAGGGTGGTGACTGCTCCCTGCATCGCCGCTCCATGTTCCAAACATAGAAAACGGAGCCCCCGGGATGTTCAATATCTTGCCCAAGGTTACACAGCCCTGCCGTTAGCAACACGGAAACCTTGGCATTTAGGCTTCCTCCCACACAGACGTTCCTAACCTATGACTTGGCTCCCTTGTGGGGCGGGGTTGTCTTGTGGACGGAAAGCCAAGTTGGATGCAAAGCTGAGAAACATGCCCCTCTCTGTGAGCCAACGCCACCGAACAATAGCCACTCATTCCTCATTCCTGGGAGTGGAAATGATTCACTCGTCTCTTGGTGTGAACCCTGGATCAAGTAAACAGCCAGGGTCGCGGCTCTTGTTGCAGGAGACTCAGCGGCTGTCCCGGGACCTGGGACCACTGAGCCGATGCTCTGGCTCCCCGAGACCTTTCAGCAGCAGCTCCAGAGGCTGGGGGCAGTGGGAAGCAGACACTCTCTCCTCCTGCCCTAGGGCCTGCGCGGAGGAGGTTGGGGTGGTGGTTGGAGCTCACCATCACATCCCTAGTAATGAGTTTGGCTCCGTGCCCAGGCTCCTGCCGCCAAACTCGCTGTTTGTTTTGTTGTTTTATCGGCCTCTTGGGTCCCGAGAACCAGTCTTCTGAAAGCTGGGAAAGGCAGCATTTGGTTGGCACAAGGAAGGGGGCATATTTACAGAATCCCCCTAAACCCTTGCCCCCGGCCAAAACATCTCCCCTACTTGACCATGACAAGCGGGGAGAGGGCTGTGGGTTTCTATCTGGAGCCCCAGCTGAGCTCCAGGGAAGAGGCCCTGATCTCCCAGAGCCATTCTGAAAGGAGAGTGGAGAGATTCGTTTACTGTTTGTACCTTTTGCGTGCCTCCTTGTGTGCTTGGTCTCGGGCAGGCCCTGCGTGAGGCTCCAGGCTGCATGCTCAGCTGGCTGCTTACCACACCCCGAGAGGAACCCTTTGCAGTCCAGGCTGTGTCTCAGAGCAGGTGAAGCACAAGGGTCCTGATTCAAGCTCTCGGAACCCAAGTGGCCCAAATAGGTTCTGGAGAATTTTTCAGAGGCCACAGTGCTAATGTTTGCGGAGCATCTTTAGGAAAATACAAACCGCATCGACGTACATCCTTCTGGACCATTGAGCCCTGGCTGCTTGTGGATGCAGAGCATGGCAAATAGCTCAAAGTTGGACAAGACCTCCGAAGACCCCCTGGTCCTGCCCTCCTGCCCTCAGGTAGGAGCCTGTTTGCATAACAAAGAGCATCTGAGCCTCCAGAGTGCAGTCCTGACTCCAGCTGTTAACTGTTTGACCTCTGAGCTTTAGTTTCCTCATGTGTAAAATGAAGACAGTTATAATACCTGCCTCGTGAGACGGTAATGAGAATTAAATGAAATCATTTGCTTTTGAACAAAAATGTACTGAATGCCTACTATGCACCATTTGCTGGGTATACAGTAGTGAAAAGTCAACACTGCCTGCCCTAGAGAAGATTATTCCTTAATATGGGAAGACCGATGAGAAAATAATGAGAAAGCACAATCTACAGTGTATTTAGAAGATAACAAGTGATGACGAAAAAATAGAGCATGACAAAATAATTTATGAAAAGCGGGGTGCTGAGTTTATATGCATTTCAGTACCATTACTATTGTTACTTAACTTGTGAGCCTCACATTTTTTTTTTTTCCTGTGGAGTGGGTAGTAGTAATAAACACTTTGCGTGGTTGCTGGAAGGACACAGTGAAATCTTGTATGAAAAGTGCTTGCTCTGGTGCTTGGCAACAAAAGTGCTTCCATTATTATTACCAGCATCTTTGAGGCTGCCCCCCGAAGCCCACTTCTCCTCTGACTCCCTGGGGGAGTGGAGCTGTCAGATCAGCCTCCTTTTTAGTGACATGTTTGCAAGGTCAGATGGAGGAAGCGAATCCTGCTCCCTGCCCCCAGCCCTAATCATGGGAAAGAAAATTCTTAGAAGACTAGGCCAGCCGGGCCAAACTAATCTAACCCTGCTGGACACTGCCACCCAGCTGCCTTAGTCACCAGGGAGAGCTTTCCAAGTCCCACATCATCCAACAGTATGTACTGACCCCTCCTCAAGGCGGGGCTGGGGGAAGTGCTGGTTCTGCTCTTACAGCTTGGTATTATTAACTAAAATGGAACCATCCGCTGTGCTTCGCATGCTCCCAAGCCCACCTTAATATCCTAGGGTTGCACAGCTCTGCCTTAGATAAACTGTGTGATCCTGAGCAGACCTCAGTTTCCTCAACGGACCCACTGAAGCTACTTTGCAAGATCACTATGCACGTCGGACGCGGGGGCTGTAAAGCACTTTCTGTCAGGCCTGGTGCATAGTAGATGCTCAATAAACGGCAGCCGTTGTTGCTATTACCACTGTATCTACAAGCGTGACCCTCCCTAGTGTTATTGCTACCACTTTTGTACCATTACCGTGCTTTACTTCCAACGACCCAGATTCTCTTGGTTTCTATTAGCTCATGAATCGTTATTTTAGGATAAGTAGGGTGCTTCCCAGGTGGGGGAGTGATAAAGAATCCACAGGAGACTCGGGTTTGATCCCTGTGTCGGGAAGATCCCCTGGAGAAGGAAATGGCAACCCACTCCACTATGCCTGCCTGAAAAATCCCATGGACAGAGGAGCCTGGCGGGCTACAGTCCATGCGGTTGCAAAGAGTCAGACACAATTAAACGAGCACACACACACACACTCTCTCTCTCTCTCTCACACACACACACACACACACACACACACGGGTGCTAAGCCCTGCAGTAAGTGGCTTTTTAGTTAAGCCTCGCCATACCCTTATAAGGTAAGGATTAATAGTATGCCCATTTTCCATATGAGCAGAGGGAGGCTCAGCAGAGTTAGGTAGCTAACCAGAGCCCCATTGCTACTAAGTGGAAAGCTGGGATTGGAATCTGAACCTGTCTGTCTCCAGACCTGGGCTTAGTGAACCACGAGCGCTGAGCCCTGGGCCGCCCTCCTCTAAGGCTCGGCTGGCTCCTCGGTGACCCCCCCACCTGCCCAAGGGAGCTGCAAGGAGCTGCGAGAGGAGAGTCGGGGGGACCGAGTTTGCCCTCTTCCCAGCCAAGGTGCTGGGGAGGCCTGGGCCACGGCAGCTGTCCCCTCAGCACACGCTGCCTGGTGCCACCCCCCCCACAGGCCTCTTCCTCCCCTCCCCACCCACCGCAGCCCAGACTGCAGAGGATGGGGTGGCCGCCTTTGTGCCACACAGTCCCCAGCTGACCCCCCTTTCCCCAGGCATCATTGTTTGCCATGAGCTTTCTGAAGGGGACACAAAGCAGTGTTACTGACGAGGCCAAGAGCAGCTGTGTCAAGCGTGGGGCATCACGCTGCTGTCAAGCGCATCATCCTTTGGAGCCCCCCAGCTTTCCTTCAAAGACGCTGTCTGGGGTCTTTTGTGTGCCCGTCATACCGTTCGGAGCTGGCCGGGCAAAGGTTTCGGCAGCGGGGAGGAAGACTCTGAGCAATGGAGTCATTTTGATCTGGAGAAATTGGAAGAGACATTTAGTGCAATAGTTAACAGCAAGCCACTGCTGGGGGGTGGTGGGTGGGTGGGTCGCAATGCTTGTTCTCTGTTTACGGAGCTTATGCAGTTCCATCAATATTGATGCCTGATGCCTTTGATTCTGACACTAATCATTGCTATGAATTAAATTTGCAGCCATATAATTAGGATTGCTATTAATAGGGCCCTGAGCTAAGCTCTACGATGCGGCATGTCTTTTTCTTGATAGAAATGGCATCCTTGGAACTCTGCTAATGGGGCGCACCTGGGATTTGCCAAGAATGACGCGAAAATTATACATTCTATATTTGTATTGGGCCTTTACTAAAATGCCAGCGAGCAAAGGTGAGGCTGGCGGGAAGGTTCTCCCCTGCCCTGTGGCTGTGGGCAGCAATTAGGTATGTCTCTCGCACTTCCAAGTCTTTGGGAAAGGATATTCCAGAGCCAACTTGCTTGCTCATGGTCCAGCTGCAGAGAGTCAGGAAGGTCTTCCTTAAGTTTAACCTAGTTCTAGTTAGTTTAGGCTAAGGGACTAGGCTAAGGTACTCTGGTAATTTTGTTTTCAGACGTTGAGAGGGATATGAACCAACCAAGGGAAGAAAAGTGTCTCGGTATGCCCCAAGTTTGGCTGGAAGGGGCTGAGCCAAACCCCTATTGAGAGTCCCAGTTGGCCGCATTTCTAGGGCGATTAGTAAGCATGACCCCCCCCCCCCCACACACACACACACTCATAACTGATTCCAAGGGCTCCCATCCAGAGAGCACCAGTGAACCTCACACCTAAAAGAGCCCACTGCTAGCCTGCTGGGAAAGGACGAGCTGTCCAGCGTGATGAGATGCCTTCCCGGGTAAACCTCCAGCAGGTCCATTGACTGAGGAGCCCCGTCTTTTATTATCATGAGGTCCCCAGGTCAGCACTCGAGACCCGATGCCCCCATTCAGCCTCTGAGTAATCATGTGTCATGGTGCATGAAAGGGTCCTCTAATCCTTTTCCAACGACACGTGTGGTGACAGGCCCTGGCCCCTGGGAATAGCAATGTGCACCAGTCGGCATAAGGGATGCATTAGTCCCTGCCCATTTGACCTTCAGCCTGAAAATAATTTTTCCTTCCTATCATAATTTATTGATTTTTTTTCCTTTCATGTTTTTAAGTCCTTGTGAGAAGACAGTGGTTTCAGTTCAAATCCTAACCTTCCCATTTATTAAATTTGTGATCTTAGCTAAGTTACGTAACCTCTTGGAAACTTGGAGTTGCAAGTTCGCATCTTTAAAGCAGGGATAGTAACATCTACTTCGTAAGGATCATAATGATTTTAAAGAAGTGTCTGAACTGCTTATCACGGGGCTTCTGTACCTAATGAGAGTCCCCACTTCCCTTCCCCTTTCTCACGTACATGCTTGGATGTACAGGACGGGAAGAGGCGGCTCTTGGTACCCACGGCTTTCGGAAGAACGCCGCTCTGTTTCCCACCTATTCGCAGGGACAGCACATGGAAAATTGATTCCTCCAAACGAATGGTGAGCTGCAGCATCAATTCCAAATGCCTTTGATCTTTTGCTCACTACACACGAGAAGGCTGAACAGGGGTTCCTCACCCCACCATAGACACCCAAGTCTCTGCTGTTTCTCTTTATTCTCAAGTAACCCAGAGTCCTAGGTGGACTGAACACATCCTTGGGTATTCAGGGGCCCTGAGTTCCAGCATGGCTCCCCGGTGCTTAGTGCCTCGAGGCAGAGAGAAAGGGGTGAGAGCACCTTAGCGTCACCTGGAATGGAGGCTCTTTTTCGTACAGGAGTCTTACTCAGTTCTGGGTTCAGCCCACACCTCCAGGGTACATTTACCCATTCTGTGTGCAGGCATATGGCCAGGTAAATGTGTAGGCAGACAGCAGGGGCCAGTGGCCAACATTAGCCAGAGGATGACTGATAGAAAAGCCTGGAAAACAGTGTGCTTGGTTCAGTCCTCAAGTACCTGAATTTGTCACAAATTAGTAAACAACTATTTTACTCTTTGTGCCTGAAGTTGAGAGGGATAGAGATTCGTGTTGGGGTATTGTTGAGGGAGCCACTGTTCTTTTGGTTCCCACCAAGCAGAGAGCATATATCAGTCCCTTTAATTCTTTAAATTAGCTTGTTGTTGGGCAGGCACCTAGTTACTCACATATGCATTCAAGCACAACAGGCACAGTTAACGCTCATCCCATTGTGGCCTCTTGTCACTTGCAAGATCTTGAATGGTGCAAGCGAAGCCCCCACGGGCTCACCCAGTGAGGTGATGCTCCCACAAGTGCTGCTGAACCTCCAGTCTTCCCAAGAGTCGACCTGCTCTGGAATCCATAAAACACAGAGTAGCTTCAGTCCCAGACAGATTGTGGGTCTCCCCAGAGGAATGGCCACAGTCAGAGAAACAGAGGAAGACATATGCCCAACCTCCCCCCACCATCAAATCAAAGAAATAAAAAATCTGTCTCCTTGGTGCCTCCCCAATATTTATGTCTGAGCTCAGCAGACACCCCTGGGCTGCAGCCAGTCTGTGTATTAGCATTAGTCCATTACGCTTTTTATGACGCATGTTACCTACCCTCCACCCCTACCCCCCCACCACCATTGCAATATTTTATGACTGTCCTTTTCATTTCTGGAAAGAGCTTCACAGAATGGCAGATGCCTGCATTTCCCCACTCTTTGGGGAGCTATTTGTAGGCAGCCTGTCCCAGGCCATAAACAATGGGAGATAAACCACAGCCACGGGCAGTAAATGTATCCAAGGCCAAGGAGACACAAAGAGTAGGGGCTAGGGGGATCAGTGGGTCTGGGGTAGCTGCCGCCCACAGAAGGAGAAGCAAGGGACTGATGCAGAAGTGGATGCCACAGTCCCGGATTTCTGCAAAAGCCAGAGAGAAATCCTACCACGCTCCCTCATTCCCATGGAAGCCCCTTGTCCCTGAACTGTGATCAGAACCGGTAAACTTTCCAATAAGAAGAGGATGGTTCCCTTTGGCCTCATTTTCCACTGCCAGCTCATGTTGCTGCACAGATGACTCCGTGCCACTCCTGTGCCATTGATGCTGCTGGATCTTGGAGCCACTGCCTGCAAGTGTCTCTGCCTTCCGCCACCCCGTGTCCCTGGGACACCCACCCCAGCCCCTCCCTTCTCCCTTCTCCCCTCTCCAGTCCTCTTACCCTCCTTTACGCCCAAGACCTAGTCTTCCCAATCAATCACTGCCAACTTCTGCCTCATTAAAACTTCAGCCAGGACTCTGGTGGTCCTGGAGGTGATATTTATTTATTTCGGCTTGAAGCGGCACCCACACACAAGCTGCTTGTGACGCCACAGGGGCCAACACCTGGAGCCAGCTTTGCTCCATAAAAGGCACCCCTGGGAGAAGAAAACCAAATTCTGAATGAATAATTGGTCTGGTGGAGCTTTCAGATTCTTTCTGCACGCACAAACAGCCACTGCAAGCAAAGAACGGAGCAGAGATAGAAGGAGGTGATTGGTGGGGAAGGTCTGCCAGCAAAGCCCTGAATAATGAGTGCGTGGAAGAGTGTTCTTCACCCTCAACCCCGTCGTCACGGCAGGACATGGACAGAGGGTGGAGGTGATGCTCTTTTTCTCCTCCTCCTCTGGTTCCAGACCCCACATCAAATGGATACAAGCAGATGAAAGTGGTGTGCATTTAAAATGTCTGTACACATCAGGCTGCTGGAGATAGTAGCTATTATACCGCGTGTATTTTTTTTGCAGTAAGCTGCTAAATTATTTATTGGGCACTGGGCTTTAATCTCATAAACCTGCCTGTGGGCCCCAGGCACCAGCAGGCTGAGTGCCACATAAAACGCAGACATCGGCCCGGCTGTGCGAAACACTCTGGTGACTCTGGGTAGTGAGTCCTCGTTTTCACTCGGTCCTTCCCCCCAGATCGGCTCATTAACAGCAGGCAGACCCAATGAAGAGCCCTCTCATTTTCCCCTGGCTCTGAACTCGGAAGCTGATTTGCATCTTACGTGGTAGACCAGAGCCCCCACCTGAGCACAGAGAGCCAGGGGCGTGGTGGTAAGGAGCTGCCCCAGAGGCTGAGGGATGGGAGCCCTTAGAGAGGGCCGATGAGCCCAGGACCCCTGGATGTTGCTGGGATCATCCAGAGCTACATCCCTAAGCTGTGAGTGCTTCCGGTTATCCCAACTTACCGAGAGATGACCCTGAACGAACCCTTACCCCTTAGGCATCAATTTGTCCCCTTTAAGTCAAAGTGGTCTCTGCTTTCCTCCCTGGTTCCAGTCCAGAAGGTAGCTCTCTCAGTATAAATCTCCTGGTCATTCATTCTCTGAATGCCAAGATACTAAGAACCCCCTTGAACTCAATGGTTTGAGGTACAAAGAACTTTCATATATACAGCACCCATTTTGAGCTCAGCTAGTAATCCTAACAACCCCACAGGCTGTGATCTTACAGATGAGGAAGCTGGCCCAGCGGAGTCAAGTGGTTTGCCCAGCATCACCCAGTGATAGCGCTGTGATCAGACCCTGGCTGCCGATCCTTTGTGCATTCTAGATAGGGAAACTCACGGGCGTTAAGCTAGTGTGGAAAACTGAGGCAGCAACCATCTCTGACACCCAAACTGCCCAGGGCTGGCTGTGTGGGAGCCACGTTAACAGCCATGCCCGTGTCCCAAGAATGTGAGTACAAGAAGGCTGTGCTTTCCAGATCCTGGGCCTCCCTTCTCCTTGAGCAGATGAAGCAGTGACAGGACTTGTCTGGGTTTCGTCATTCACCGTGCTGCAGCCGCCAGCATCTTATACCTCTCCCTCGGAAAGTCAGAGGGGCAGGGACGCCCGCTAGGAGGATGTGGCAGGAGCTGAATGCACCAGATTTTTCACCAATGTTCCAGGATTCGGGAGGGTTCACGATCTGCCCCCACAAATGTTCTGCAAACGTCTGTATGTCCATAATGTGTGTGTAGAGGGCCCATTACTCTCATCAGATTCTCAGGGCGGTCTGTGACCCTGCAATGTTGACTCTAATTTGTTAATATATACATCTTTAATTGGAGGGCGAGTGCTTCCCAATGGTGTGTCATCTCCTGCTGTACGGCGGTGTGAGTCGGCAGTAGGGGTACATATAGCCCCTCCTCCTGCAGCCTCCCTCCCAACCCCCAATCCCACCGCTCTAGGTCATCACAGAGCACCGAGCTGAGCTCCCTGTGTTATTCAGCAGCTTCCCACGAGCTGTTTTATACATCAGTGTCATTCTCTCAATTTTTCCCTCGTGGCTTTTAGGCAGTGTGCCTTTGAGCTCTAAGGCGATGACTCCAGTCCCCCAATTCCATCCTCCTTCGATGAAAGCATCTTGCTCTCATCTACTGAATATGTGTCAGGGTTACCAGTATGATTCCTTTGTTGTTTAAAAAGTAAGTTCAAATGACAGGTGATGAAATCTCGGCCCTACCTGACCATCGAGTGGTGTGCACCTCTTGTAACAGGCATGCCCATACCATACTCACCACCTACCATGCACACACGCACATATTAGACACATGTATGCACATGAACACACGTACAAGTGCATATTCTCACACGCACACAACAACAACAACAGCGCCCATTCCCAACCTGGTGTGAGTGGCAACAGAACAAGGTGCGACAGAAGGAGCCCAGACCAAGGCCAGGAGGCGAGTGAGAGCCGAGGCATGGGGGCTAGATCAGGCCTGTGGGAAGGCCATGCGGGCAGGAGGCGGAGCGCCAGTCCCTGTCCTGGTTGTAAAGCCACATCGGACAGCACAGGCTAGGACTGGAGGACAAATGGGCGGATCCACGTGAGTGTCCGGAGGACTAGCCCAGGCCAGAGGCAGGCGTCCTGATCATTGAGCCCATGCTTCCAAGCCCAGGCTGAGGCCAGAGACAGGGGTGTGCACGGGGAGGGCGTGAGTTACTCCTAGAACCTTGATGCGTCTCCGTGGCCTTCTCACCTTGGGACTTTGTGTGCCGTCCTCTCATACTAGAACACTTCCTTCCCCTTGCCCACCTAACACCTTCTCATTGGCAAGATGCCTTGACATCACCTCCTCCAGGAAGCCCCCCGCCCCCGCTTTGTGTGCTCCATGGAGCCCCATCATGCAGCTATCAGAGTAGAGAACACAGTGGTTAAGAGATGTCCTGGTTCCACTCCTGACTCTGTCCCTTGGTACCTGGGTGGCATTGTAGGAATCACACCACCTCTCTATGCCTGCTGCTTCATCTGCCAACTAGAAATAATGAAAGTTTCTGTCTCACAGGCTTGAGTTACATGAGCTGCATGTAAGTGAGCCAGTGCAGGTAGAGCACATAGGTCCGCGTCCAGAACAGGACCAGGGCTCCATGGGTGTCGCCCACGGCCATTAAATGTCTGCTCATCTTCCTGTTTCTTGTCCCTGCCCTTCAGTACACTCAGCAGTTTGGGATGGTGGTTGCATTTGCGTCTGTAGGATCAAATAATATGGCAGTCATTCAGTACATGCCTAAAAGGAAAGGAAGGAGTCAGGGAAGGTGAGCGGTGGGGGGAAGAACTCCGAGAACAGAAGTCATCTCTCTGCCCCTGTCGCAAGGCATCTTCTCGGTGGGAGTCAGAAAGGGCTTGTGGGGGTGTCCTCCTCCACATAAGGGAGCACTGAGGAGTTCCTAGCAATGTCTCTGCCTGGCCAAGAGCAAGAGATGGGATTCTTTGAGGAGTGCATGTGAGTCAAGCCATCACATCTCATACACAGGAATTGAAGCCGTCAACTGCTGCAGGCAGATTCCTTTGGGACTGCCCTTTCCCAGAAGGGAAAGTTCCTTCAGCCTCATTTCACTCACAGCCTCACTCACCTGTCACTTCTCGTCTGCAGATCCCACTAGGCACCAGTATGTTGGTTGCTCCGTCATGTCCAACTCTTTGCGACCTCATGGACCATAAGCCCACACCAGGTTCCCCTGTCCAGGGATTTCTCCAGGCAGGAATATTGCAGTGGGTAACCATTTCCTTCTCCAAGGGATCTTCCTGACCTAAGGATCAAATCTGGGTCTCCTGCATTACAGGCATATTCTTTACCCTCTGAGCCACCAGAGAAGCCCCCTGGGTACCAGGTCTGCACCAAAAAACAGCTGGCAGCAGAGATACCAAGATGCTCTGCCCAGCCCGCTCTGTGATTCCACCAATCTTCTGGAGTCCAGAACTTAGTAGACGGTATTCCTCCTGCCACCAAGAGTTTGAAGGTACAGAACTATATCCATGGTTACTTCACATGTTCATTCATACATTTGCTCATTCAAAAAAATGTGAATATTACTATCAATGCCTACTATGTGCTTTCAAATATATTACTTGTTGCTGATACCATCATTAACTACATTAAGCCAATATCCCTCAACTGAGGCAGTTCTGTGGACATTTGGCAAGGTGTGGAGACATTTGGTTGTTATGTCTGGGGCAGGAGGGGCTACTGGCATCTACTGGGTGGAGGCCAGGGATACTGCTGAACATCCCAGGATGCACAGAACAACTCCCACAACAAAGAATGACCCGGCCCCACATGCTGCAGTGCTACAGCTGAGAAACTGAACGAAGCAACGTACATTTATGGGCCGTCAGCTCTGTGCCAGCCAACTGCGCTAAGCACTCAGCTTCATTTAATCCTCCCAACTGCTCCGCAGCACAGGGGCCAGGACTATGTATCTTTCCAGATGAGAAAACCAAGTCGCAGGGAGGTGGAATTATTTCCCCATTCATTCATGCCGCGTGTGTTTATTGGACAACTCAGTCAGGTGGTGGATTTGGAGAGGAAAACCAGGTCTGCAGGCCCCACAGTCTGTGTTCGTCCATTAAAGCAGGCTAGCTCTCTGCTCCAGAGCAGGCGAAAGAAAATAGGAAATGTAAGAACGGGAGAAGCGCAAGTTTGGGGAGGAACGCGGAGCTGATAAATGCCACTGGGTATGATGACAAAGACACTGCTTCTCCTTCCCTGCCCCCTGCTGCCCTTCTCCCCCGCACAGACACGCACGCTCCCAGGCTCCCAGACACTCACATAAGCAATGGAACCACATCCTTGAGGCCCCAGTTTGCCTTCAGGTTTATTTTGGTGTGGGTGGTTTTTTTCGCTTGAGATTGCACCCGCACTCCCCTCCCTTCAAAACGTGTCTCATCTTATAAACACAGCCAACCCTTCGGCTGGGAGAAGGGCGGAAATATTTCTCCTCCCGTTCCTGAAGTGTCTTGATAAAGATCTGCTCTCTGCCAGCCTCCAGCTTCTCTTTGTGCTGATTTAGTGTGTGCTGGAGGAGGTGTGGTATTTTATCTGTGGCTCCTGCCTGGTGGGCCGTCTGGACGGGCCCTGCATGTGTCGTGGGAAGAATGTGGACTTTGGAATCAGACTATCTTGGTGCAAATCTTGGCCCACCTACTTGGTAGACGGTATTGGGAAAATTAGCCTTATTGAGCTCTGATTTCGTCATCTGTGAAATGAGAATGATGAGATATACCTTGAAGGGTGCTTTCCATAATTAAATGAGGTCAGGCATGTTCAGCTTTTAGCATGGTGCTTGGTGAAGAGTGAGTCCTTAGGAAATGCCAGCCAGTATCCCCGTCTCCCACTTCAGCCCCAGGTCGGCTCTTCCCAGGGGCTCACGGAGAGGGAGGTGTAGTCTGTGTATCCTCCTAGTGGGCCTGCCTACCTGCTCTGGGTCTTTTCTGGGGCCCGTGTGCATGGGTCAGCCTAGGCCCCCAAATCGACCACAAGACGGCCATCCTGCCCTGCCTCTGCGGTTAGCTGGGTGACTTAGACCAAAGCCGCCAACCCCCTGGCACAACATGTGAGTCACCCACATTTCCCGTTTAGCCCTCAACCCAGCAGAGGTCCAAAGAACGCCACGGAAGAGTGGGCAGTGCCACAGCTGACCCTTTTTAAAGTTGTATCCTGACAGCATTTCAGATGCTGGGGCCAGGAGCCATTTTCAAGACGCCTTGGACTATTGACTGTGCTCACCACTGATCTTTTGCCCTTCTCCTCCAGCTTCTCACAACAGCGCCTCTCCTAGAATGAATGGAGACAGAAGGAAAACCCATTCATTGAGCACCTGCCGAGCACTTAGGCCTTTTGCCCTCTGGACACAGCCCACCCTCCCCTCCTGGGTGCACTACACCCAGCCCACCCGAAGCAAGAGGCATGAGCTCTGCTCTAAGGACCCTCAGAAGAGGAGCTCCCTTTCCTCTCTGCTGTCTTATCTTGGGTGACCTCCTGAACCGCAGGGTCAGGAAGGTCCAGCATTAGTCATTACAGCACGCAGTGTCCTTCTCACTCCCTGTCTCGTTCAGTTCCGGTAGCGGCTTGAGAGGTGCATCTCCTTATCTCCGTTAGGAAGGTGGGGTAAACAGCTCCTAGTAGATGATTCAGTCCGTGAGCCCTGGAGCCTTGACAGAAGTTCTCCTTTCCTGGTTCAAAGCTCACAGTCCCCACGATGCCTCAGCTCCCTCGCTGGATTCTTTCTTATATCCTACTTAAGCAACCATTTAAAACATGTTCTTGGAACCCTGTAGGTGATGGGCCTTTGGGAAATTTAAAAGACAACGCCACAGGGGTCCTCTCCTCGGGTACCTGCAGTCTATTTGAAGGTGTGGGATATGTTTGCCTACTTCTCTCTTCCTCTGAAGACAGGATGCCGTGGGCCCTCTCACTGAAGTTCTAGCAGTGCAGCTGGGGCAGGGGTGGGTACGGAACAGGGGAATAGGAGCCCAGACATCAAGGATCCTGGGCTCCAGCTGTTGCTCTGTAGCCATTGACCTTGGGAAAGTTGTCCTGTTCCCTTATATCCAAAGTGGAGACCTTGATAATTCTGGTTCCTAGTTCTAAGGACTAAGAGGGAGATTGAGTGAAATAATATGTGTGAAAGCTTTTGGAAAGCAAATGTTAGGCTCAATACTCTCATTCTTTCCCCCGCCCCACCCTGCCACATCTTATTAGGTGCCTCAGACACTCTGAGACATTTCTATTGCTAGGTCACCATTGCAGTCTGACCATATGTCTCCTGACCCAGGCAATTACATTTCCTTGCTTTAACTTCTGCCCCAAGCCTTGCCCTCCTCCCCCTCAATTGAACATCTTTACATGTTCATCCTAAAGGAGATCAGTCCTGAATATTCATTGGAAGGACTGATGTTGAAGCTGAAACTCCAGTACTTTGGCCACCTGATGCGAAGAGCTGACTCATTTGAAAAGATCCTGATGCTGGGAAAGATTGAGGGCAAGAGGAAAAGGGGACGATGGAGGATAAGATGGTTGGATGGCATCACTGACTCAATGGACATAGGTTTGGGTGGACTCCGGGAGTTGGTAATGGACAGGGAGGCCTGGCGTGCTGTGGTTCATGGGGTTGCAAAGAGTTGGACACGACTGAGCGACTGAATGAAACTGAAACGTGTGATGGTAGGTTAATAACACCCCTCCCCATTAAAGTGATAGAATGAGCAAGGCCCTGGAAAGAGAAGCGGACATGTGCAGGTTAGACTTCAGGAATACATGACCCGGTGATGCCCTGCAGGTGGAGAGCAAAACGCCAGAAATTCCCACCAGGTCTTGGTCACCGTCCCAGCAGGAAGGGGATCAGCAGTTCAGGAAGGGCCAGGGGCCCTGAGGACATCTGTCTTCCCACAACTCTAGGTGTCATGGTCTCTCCAAGGAAGAGTTTTGACCAGGGAAGTTTTCAGAGTTGCCTTCATGAGATGGGTTGCAGGGAACTAAGCTTGAGCACAGAGCAGAAAAGCATTTCAGATCTCAAGCGCTCACAAGGAATGCACTCCTTGTGAAGGCTGCTGCCCCGTCCTTCTAAAGCCAGCCCTGCCTGGTGTCTCTGGCTCCCTGCAGAGCTGAGATTAGCTAGCTAACCCAAACATCTCCCTCTGGCTGGTCTGTGACACGCCCCTGCCAGGACAGGAGCCATTACCTTTTCCAGATGTGGGATAATTGCAGGACTCGTCACCCTTGGAGGCTTCTGGGATCGCTCTCCCAGGGACTCCAGGTCCTTTCAGTTGATCCTCAGGGGAGTCAGTAACCATAAAGGAGCAAATGGGGGATGCGGAGGAGAGGAGCTAAAGTATTTGCCCAGAGACACAGTGAGCTGCTCGTAATTCCAGCTCAGAATTCTTAAGTCCGCAAAACGCTGAAATAAGTCTCTTCCTACAGGAAGACTTTTGTGCAAAATAGCATTGCAGTTCCCAGAGCAGCGCTCCATCGCTCAGCTTCCTCTCCGCAGATGTGGGGACCACCTCCTCATCCCCCCTCCATCCCATTTTCTCCATCACTGCCTCCTGCCTCCGAGCCTACCTTCCTGGAAGACACTCTTGACACTGTCGTTAAACAGCTGCCAGCAGCACCTGCTGGCGTTCTCTGGTGCACTGATAACAACCCAACTTTAGAAAGAAAGGATACCGAACAAGAAAGGCTGTGAGAGTTGTAGTCCTAAGTTCGGAGCTTTTTTTTTTTTTTGCCAAATTACCTTTTCTGCATTTCTCTGTTGATTCTCCTATTCTTGGGTATTTTCTACTTTCCACTTATGAATCCACTCCTCCAACCCCTACTTGGAAAATCAAGAAAAGGAAACCTGTTTCGGGATGAAATGTGGTGTCAACATGTGGCCAGGCTCTCAATACCTCACGTGAACGTCCCCGGGGCTGCCTCCAGTCTCCAAAGCCTTTAGCGGTGGAGGGGGGGAAAGACAGAGGCGCCAGCTGTTCCCTCCTCCCCGCTCCGCCTGTTTCCAGCAGTGCTGATGCAGGGTGATGGAGAGACAGTTCTTAGAGTCTGTCTCATGATAACACCCTTGAAAGTCATTACCTGGATGGCTTTTCCCACTCTGGCTCTGCTTCCGCCCTGGAGTTCCTCCTGTTTATCCCAGGAGCCGTCAGAGGGAGACCCACCACATCTCTGCTTACCGCCCCGGTGGTTGTTAAGCCCGCCCACCGGGCGGCTCACCATCCTGCACACAGAGGTCTAGCCATTTGAAAGCCACTTACACTCCGTTCTTCACGACAGTGTCCCTGAGTGCCAAGGGATCCTGCTGCCCGGCTCATTTCTTCCTGCTGCCAGCTGGAGCTCACATACAAAGCCTATGATTTATTTTAAAATGATAGGTCAAAAGCAGTAGATTCTTTTTTGTTTGTTTGTTTGTTTTCAGACAGAGGCCAATGAGGAAGAAAGTGGCAGCTTCAGGAAACTGAGTTGTGTCTTGTGGTTGCCAGGGGTATGCGGACTGTGAGGGCTGGAGGGGCTGAGTTACTGGAAGCAGGGTTCGAGGGAGTCTTGCAAAGGTCAACCCAAAGCTGTATTTGTGGGAACGATCAAACTTGATGACTCTGCTGGTTTTCTATTGTGTCATGGAAAGGGCTCCGGGGGAATTCTTGGCAAGTCTTTAGAAAAAGAAGAAAAAAAAAACCCTATATATATATATATATATATATATATATATATATATAGCTAAAGATGGGTGTATTTATAGAGAGCTATATGGATCTATTTATGCCAGTCATGCCAATTATCTCTGCAGGGAGGAGGAGGTGCCTCTGGAAAGAGGAAAGCAGAAGGATCTCCCTGCAGCTCTCCCAGGCTCTAGGAGAAGGAAACAAGTGTCATGGGAGATACTGGGGTCCTTGGGCTTAATCCCCAGGGGCCCACTCCTAGACCAACAGAGGCTCCCCGATGGAGGCCAAGCCTCTGAGCCCAGAGTTCTCTGAACTATTCTGTCAAGTCTCTGCCATCTAGAGGACGCCTTGGAAGGAGATCTTTCTGGGCTCTGCAACCTAATCTTCAGAGCGGAGTGTGAGAGGCAAGGGGACCATATGGGAAAGCGCAGGGGTGCCGGCGGAGGGGTGACGACTGAGAGCTGATGACCCAGAGAAGGGGAGGAATGCTCCGCATTCATTTGCTTCCCACCTGTGAGAACAAAGCTTAATTGAACTTTTGGGTTTGGAGGGGCCCAGACCCTGATTTTAGAGGCGTTGGGAAGTTTGCCTGCTTGGCTGGGACCATCTGCTGGGCCCCTGGGAGTCTGGAGGAGCAACTGAGATTTACTGAGAAGCTGGGCTCAAGATTCCTTCCAGAATCTCCCTGGAATTACATGACGTGTGTGGTACACATGTATGTGTGAGTGTGTATATCCATGTCCCTGTGCATGTACATGCGTTTATATATGTGTGTGTGGTGTGTCTGTGTGTCTCTGTGTACGTGCATGTGTGATCGGTGTATGGTTTGTGTGCATGTGTGTGTGAGCATAGATGCCTGTCGGCGTGTGCTCCTCCCAGCTTATCTCCACCAAGGGCCCTCCCGGGGTGGGTGAGGCAGCCAGGGCTGTGAGTGCTTTGGGTGGGAGGGTAAGCTGGGCGAGCCCAGTATCTGACTGCACCTCTTATCCCATTTCCATCATGTCAACAGCTTTCAGAATTGACTGAAGCATAACCACTTGCCTCACCCCCAGCCTGTGCCCCTCCCCCCATCCCTGCCTATGTCCGCCCATTAGAGGCCCAGGGGTGTGATGAGTAAGTTGGGCTAATGACGCTACACCCACCTCCTGTAGGATTGCCCTTGGTATATACCTCCCTTGACATGCTTCTGAAGCCGCGGGTGGGGATGGGAGGCAGGACCTTATTGCCAAACCCGTTTGGCTGGAGCTATCACCTGTATTCCTCCTCCACGGCAGACACCCCATGCCGCTCCTCCCCCGGCAAACTGAATAGCTTAGTACCAGCAAAGAGATGCAGGGTCTAAGGAAGATGTCCAGAGTGGCAGCAAAGAGCAGGGCAGTTGTGGCATTCTTACGCCTCCCTTTCCTCCTACCCATCTCACCCCACCCCAGACCCATCCTTAAGGCCAGTCATTCCTCGTTTCTGAGGCGGAGGCCAGCATGTGAGCATCTGAAGAAATCAGGAATGAAAGTCAGGCTCGTGTCAGAACCTTTCTAGAATATCACTGTCCCAAAGATCTTTCTGTGATAAGGGGAATGTTTATGTCTCTTCCAGCCAGTACCGTAGCCCCTACCCACAAGTGCCTACTGAGAGACTGACACACACTAGCGCTCCTGAAAAACTGAATCTCCTGATTTTCCCGAATTTTAAGTAACTGTGATGTAAGTAGCTCCACGTGGCAAGTGGCTAGTCTACTGGATGGTGCCGTTTGGGAATATGCAGTAGAAAGAACCCCAAAGTCTAGGACACCTTTCAAGCCTAAAAGAGAATCCTCCGTCTCTCAGTCCAAATTTAAAAGTTGGGGGCAGGGGGTGGGGAGCTTTGTCAGATGCCTAGGCAGAGTTTGTTTTCCATCAGCCCCCAGAGTGAGCTGCATTTTCAGCCTACAGCACGAGATCTGCTGCTTTCTATGATCTGTTCCCCAGGCGAAAGACACTGAGGGCGGGAACAAGAGGGGCCCAGCCCTCCCCACCCCCTGCCCTGGGAACCACCCGGGCCCTCCCCTGCACCTGGCCCAGTTCCCGTCCCCGCGTGGGACCCTCGGAAGCAGTGGGGCTGGGGGCGCCATGCAGAGCAGGGCTGCAGCTGCAGACCTCTGCTCGCCCTCCGTCTCTGCCCCTTCGTTTCTTTCCAGTCAGCAGAGTCAAAGAGGCCCTGCAGCCCTCTTTCCCGGTCTCCTCTGCTCCCCATCCCCTGCTGCGGGAGCTTAAGAGGGAAAGAAGGGAGACAGGGAGGTCGAGCGAGGGTGAAATGAAATGTTAGCGACATTCAAGGCAGTGGCTTCCTGGGCCCCTCACTGCCCTCCCTCTGGATCCGGGATGAACCTGTCTGGTCTCTGAGCTGTCAGCGACTTCTTCCCTGTCTTGAGCCGTCAGACCCTCGGTCCTACATGCTCTCCCCCGCTCCCAGGAACACAAGAACACATGTGACCAGCCCATCTGTGACCTTTATTCTCCGGACCTCACTCCCGGAAGGGGAGGAAGCCCCAGAAGAGCTTGCGCTCCCTACCCCAGATTGGATGAATTCCACCTTCCTCTCGGCCCTCAACCCTCCCAGTTCCTCCGGGGACACAACAGGAAGAGGGGAAAAGCCCTCTTTCTGGGCCAGAGGTTGGCAGTCCTGGCTGGATCCTGCAGGAGGAGAAAGCCCGGCAGGAGGGACGTCTTCCTCCTTCGGATCCCAGAAAGGCATCCTCTGCCAGCTCCTGCAGCCAGCGAACTGACCACCCTGTGAAGCTGTGTTCATTTATCGCCCAGCAGCGGATGGAGCCTCCTTGAACAGAGGCTGGCTGTCCCTCTCAGGGTAGGTGGCCACCCAGGAGTCCAGAACACAGACCCTGCACAAGTCATCTCACCTGAGAGGCAGCTCTGCAAGCCCCTTTGCTTTGCCCCATCTGCAGAGACAGCTGAAAAGCCCCCCGTTTTGCTGCCAACGGCAGAATGATGACAGATACCCCTTGGTTTCCTTCTCTGCAAAATAAGGAAATTGCGTGGGAAGGCTCTTCTTAAGCTGACCTTCCATGAATGTCATTCCAAAAAAAACCCAAAAAACAAAACTCCACTTCTGTGGGCCAAGCAAGGGGCTTTTAATCGCTGTGGAAGGGCAGCAACATTCTCTTGCGGTTCTCTTGGTGGCTCTGATTTCTCAAGGAAGAGAGAGGAGCCAGCTCTCGGTTTGAGTTAGAGTCACTCACTGCCTCGCCAGTTCTGCGCTTTGGAACTGGGCTGAGCTAGATTGAACAGGCCGTGGCGAGGGACAGAGGACAGATATTAGTGAATTCGCGGTTGTTTGTGCAGCAGTGAGAGCAGGGAGGAGCTGGAGTGAGGTAATAGAACTTCCTAAATCGGTACACTCTCCGGGGAATGGAGCATTTCAGCATTTCCTTTCCGAGCTGAGTTTCCAAATAAGAAAGTTGGAGGGGCACATTTGCATCTTGAAAGTTGTTTTTCAGGACGTGGATTTAAAAATACACATTCTCCTCGTACCTACTGGCACACCACCACCTCCTCCTATGCCCAGACCCTCTCTCTTCCCGCCAGGTCCATGGGGGCTGGCCTACAGATTGGGGGAGGAGGTGATTCTGGGAGAAGAGAGGGGTCTGGCAGAAACCGGGGGTGAAATTCCCCTCCCAGCCGCTCACTGACTTCTGACCTCTGCACCTTTCTTGCCAGCGATCCCTAAATTACTGAGCTGTCTAAGCCTCCCTGGGGCGGGGGTGGGGGGGGCGGGGAGGGAGGCAATCGGGGCTGCTGGGAGGTAGAGCAGGGAAAGTATGAGGGGAAGGTCAGGGGTCGTTTCACAGTATGTTTTGGCAAAGGAGGCCCGTGGAGCAACCAGCGGGATCGGACTTTCATCCTTCCAGAACTTCCCTCCCAAGGCAAACAAAGGCTGTCACTGGAGCGGTGATTTGGAGCATGTGCTCTGGGGAACGGGGCTCAGCCTTCAGGGCCAGCGACCTGGGGGAAGGATTAGATAATGGTCTCCCCTGCACCCCCGCCTGCCCCCAGGCTCCTCAGCCCAGGGAGGTGACGGAAGTGCCTGGGAAGGCCACAGCCGGGACCACAGAGGCTCAGCCAAGCGGGCGGCTGGTGTCCTCAGGGTCCAGCCAGGACGCAGCTTCCGCAGTGCTCTGATAGCTTCCAGCATCGCCATGCGGCTCCAGAGAACCACCCTGCGTGTCTGTCTTCTGTGCGGGCAAAATCAGGTCTGAAAGGAAAGAAGAGGTGGTGGTGAGCTCAGGCCCCGTTAGTTAGCTCGTGCACCTCGTTCAGTCGTGCCCAGCTCTTTGCGATCCCATGGCTCCTCTGTCCACGGGATTCTCCAGGCAAGAATCCTGGAGTGGGTGGCTGTTCCCTTCTCCAGGGGCTCTTCCTAGCCCAGGGATCTCAACTGAGCCTCTCACGTTGCAGGCAGATTCTTTACCATCTGAGCCACGAGGGAAGCCCAGAGGTCAGTGCGGGGACTGCTTGGAAGGCTGGGAGTTTGGGAGTCCAGAAGAACCAGCCCCCGCCAGCCCCCCTCAAGCCCGGGGAGTGAGGAGACACCAAACAGTTGACCTACCATGAGCATAGCCAGTAGGACTCTTCCCGCAGCTTAGATGTCTTCTCCCACAGCTCCCCTTGGCTGCTTCAGCATGCAGGTCGGTAGCAGGAAATCCTCCTGAAGGGCAGGCACTCCGCAGCACGAGCTGGTCTTAACTGGAACCAAGTCTCCAAAGATAGGGCCATGGCATCACATGATCTCTGTCTTCGTTGCTTTGTCCGCCACTTGCTCGCTGCCTGACTTTGGGCAAGGCCCTTGGCCACCGTGGCTTGGGGGTCCTCCTCTGTGAAACGGGGATATCGCTCGTGCCCCATGGCGTGCACATGGCTGCCCCGCGAAAGCAGATGCAGAGAGCACAGGGCTGGGTCGGTGTCGGCTCTCCCGGTTCTGCCTTGCCTCCCAGCTCTGTCTCAGGAACGTGCACACAGTGACCATCCAGCCCCCAGGTAGCCATGACCACCGCATGCCAAGGAGTGGACTGAGCGATGACCCCTTATCCTGCGCATCCTGCTTGTAGCCTTCCGGGCCAGGAGGTGGCCACTTAGACCTGCACCTAGCCCCTCTCCCCCTTCCCTGAAGCAGAGGCGTTTCCTCCACGGACAGTCTGAAGACAGGCCATTTTTCTTCTCTTCCCATATAATGGCCTTTACTCCCCTACCCACCACCCCCGCTTTCCAAGCCTTAATGACTTTAACATACACATAGTTCTGAAAAAAAAAAAAAAAAATACAAGCCCCCTGTGAGCTGCCCAGACCCCTTGTAGTGGAGGAGAAATAACCCAAGCACATGTCCACAAGTCACCGCTGGCGATGACAGGGGTCCGCGCGCCGATTTCCTCCTGTGTTTGAAGCTGGAGCAGGGGGGGTGGGGCGGCAGGGAGGTGACGGAGGGCCTGGGCATTCGGTGGTTCCCTTTGATCCTCCTAGAAACGCTGTAGCATTTAGGGAAATATTTCACCCTGAGAAATCTAAAGTGTAAGAAAGACAGGCTGGGCGGGCGTCGGGGACGATGATGGAGGGAGATTGCTACCAGATGACCTTTTCTCTCCTTGAGAGTCTGAATCTCTGCTGTCTTGCTTCTCTGGGCTGGGGAGGGAGGAGACAGTCTCTAAGGGGAGACATTAGCTCAGAGTATTTACGGGTCTGCTGAGGCCTGCTACCCCGACCAATAGGCATGGCTTCTTCCTCCAGCTTCTCTGTGGTTTGCCTGACAGAGAGAGAGAGAGATGGAGGCCCACAGAGCCCAGGCCCCTCATCTTCCCAGTGCAGACAGCATCCAGGGTGACCCTGTCCCTCTGCCACCCTCAGGGCTGTGCCCCGGCCTCCAGAGCTGTCACCTTGTCTGTGAATGAACATCCAGGGGACGGTCTGCTAGGAGGTGGAAGACAGGCACCGCCTGCTTCTTGATTGTATCCCCAGCCCTGCATCTACCCACACGGGGCCCGGAGCAGGAGCTGACCTGCAGGAGGGAGGATCCAGCAGAAGGGAGAGATGGTGCAGGGCCAGGGCCCCGCTGCACCCCCAGGTGTGGAAATGGAGCTGGCCGAAATCCAGGTTTTCCTCTAAATCAGAAGCAAAGGCACCCACACGGCAACCTTACCCCTTGACCAAAGACGGGAACGTGCCTGTCTGACCTCACGTTATTGGTGCAATTATTATCATTATTGGTAACATCACCATCATCATCCTGTAATTGACCAGTTTCAATGGCAGGGAGGCCCAGGCCTCCTCTGGGCTTTTGTGTTCCAAGAAAATGAGTTGTGGCAGCCTCCCCACCCCTCTACTTGTCCTTACCAACCACAGGGCCTCTTCCCTGCCCGGTCACCTGAGACTCCCTGGCCCTGGTCCAGCGCCTGTATCCTTGTGTGGGGACACTGCATGGCGGGGTTAGGTTCCCTGGGCAAGCAGGGAGGCCTCTTTGCTGAGAGATGGCATATGTCTCCCTCTTTCCAGACAAGAACAAGATTCAATCCAGGCCCCAAGCCAGTGGTTCTCAGGTTTGAACGTGCCTCAGGGTCACCTGGAGAGCTGGCTGGACTGCAGATTGCTAGGCCCTGTCCGGGAGTTTCAGATTTCATGGAGCGGGGCATGTGGCCCATGAACGTGTCTTTCCCAGATGCTGATTTTTGCCAAGTACCCAGATGATGGTGACGCTCTTGTAGGGACTGCACTTTGCAAACCACGGCCCTAAATCATCCTCAGTTGAGTATGAAAGGGTTGAGTCGCTTGCACTCTTCTCTTCCCATCCTCTTGGAGATGGTGTTTACACTGTGCCTCATTGCACGGCCTCAAAAGCCAGTTCCCAGACAGGGGGCTGAGGGCCCAGGTGCTGCTAGCCCTCACACCTCAGGACCCCTTGGAGAGAAGGCCGAGGCAGGCAACACACCCTCCCCACCCCCTGAAGACTGATGCCTTCAGTTGGCATTTCGGCGAGCCTTCCTCCGGGGGAGGCTGAGGCCAGCCTGACTCACTGTACAAACCTTTGTTGGGAACGCTGGGCCTCGGCCAAGCCCTCCTCCCTGCGTCTTGCCCACCTGTTCCTCTAGCTGAGCTTCGGGCTCCGCAGAGGATGACAGGCTCTCTGTGCCCACTGTCCCCACCCCCTGGGGTGCCCACTATCTGCACATGTTCTCAAAGCGAGGCTCCCACAAGTCTGTGCCGTAGCCTCCCTCGCATACCCGCCCACTGAGGAGCTCAGGGATCCTCCAGAAGCTGCGTCCTGGGAACAGGGCCGTTTCTCTTTCTCTGCTCTTACATCACGCCTCTGGAGGAAAAGGAGGGAGGCGGGCCGGAGCTGACCCTCGGTGGCCTGCTCCTGTCTGGCAGAGACCAGGCTAGCTGTGTTCCTCATGGTCTCCCATGAGCAGGAGTGTTTGCCCCCTTGATACTTGCTCTGGTCCTCTGGGGAAGGCCGCAAGCTTGTTTTTTTTTTTTTGTTTGTTTGTTTTTTTAATTTTAATTGGAGGATAGTTTCAATATTGTGATGGTTTTTTTTTTTTTTTTTTTTGCCATACATCAACATGAATCAGCCACAGGCCCGAAACTTGTTTTGCAACAGGTTTGAAATCTCAGGGCACACACTATACCTGGATTATAAGAAGTGGGCAGAGTCTAGCCCAGTGGTTCTGAAACTCAAATCGGCATCAAAGTCACCTGAAAGCTTGTTAAAACATACACGGCCGTGTCTCCCACCCCTGTGAGGGGCTCTGATTCAGAAGCTCCGGTCCTGTGTGGGGCCTGAGATTTCTGTTTCTAACAAGTTCCAGGTGGGGCTGATGCCACTGATGTGGGGACCACGCTTGAAGTACCACAGGTCCAGTTCTGCAGTCCGTTGACGAGGCTTTTGCTGACCGTAATTCCGTGTTTCTCTTCATCAGAACTTTATTCCACCCCCTACATTAGATTATAGCCTGAGTTCTTCTGAGGTCACTGAGGAGAAATGTGACCAGCTTGCTGATTCCAAACTGTTTCTTCATTCATTCAAAAGATAATAATCATTATAGCAAATGCTTACACAGTGCTTACTACGTGCCACTGTCCTAGAGCATTGCATATATCATCTCTTTTCATCCCCATGATGGTCCTGTGAGGTATCTGGAATCGTTATCTCCGTTAGACTAGTGAGTAACTGAGGCACAGGGAAGATCAGGTTATGAGCTGAGTTAAGTTTCACCAGAGGCAGAGCGAACCAGGCAGTGTGGTTCTAGGATGTGTACTGCTAACCAGTCCTCAGCTCCCGAGCATCTGTTGGAAGGTAGGCACCGTACTGGATTCTGAAGGGTTAGGTAGGGAGAACACGAAGACGCGTGCCACCCTTTGCCTTGTGTTAACAGTCGGAAGCAATGTCATAGGACAGCGCCAAGACAGAAGCACATGCCGAGTGCCGAGCACGTAAAGCAGAGGGGACGGTGGCTTGGCCTGGGAAAGGCGGCAAAGGGGAGCGGGCGCTGAGCTCAGCTTACAGAGCAGGAAGGGGTTTTCGAGCTGGAGAAAGGCTACAAGGTCAGTCCCTGGCGGCAGCCAGACAGTCTGTGCCAAGGTGCTGTGTGCAGTCCAGAGGCTGAGAGTGGCTCCGTGTTCGAGGTGCTCGAGGAGGAAGGGAAAGGAGAGAGAGAGCTGCCGCAGAAGCAGGCCGGGCCGGGCGGTGTGCCGTCTTGAATGACATGCTCAGGGGTTTGGCCTCCGGAATGAAGGGGGAGCCATTTGAGGTCTTTGAGCAAGTCAGGGGCATAACCAGAGGGATTACTGTGAAAGGTTCAGCCTTGGGTCCACCGCGGGCTCACCTCCGCCTGCACCCTCTGTCACATTCCTGAGCAAAATCACTTTCCCTGGCACTTTCTATGGTCTGAACAACATCCTTGGTCTATTTTGCAGTTCAGGACTTTTTCTAGTTCTCTTTCCCATTCTTCTTGAGGCTTTTCCAACTGGTATCAACCTAATTCTGACCTTGTCACTCATGGTCATTGGATCTTATTCTCCATGACCCCAAGTCATGCTGTTGTATAGCCTCAAAGTCTGTGCTTAGGTAGATCAAGGCTCCGGCTTGGGCAGGTAAGGGTATCCTTGGATACACACATAACTTCAAGGATAACAGGGGTCATGGCCCCGCATCCTGCTCACTCCCATGGAAATGGATGGTCCCCAGAGTTAATTGCAAGCCATTTGGATTCCCTCTGCAGGGCTTACTTCCACTGCATTTAGAAGGTTTTGTGAGATCTGTCTAAACTGGCTCTTATCATCTGATTGGAAATGCTGTTGGAACGAATATCAGAGGCAGTGTCCCTTGACCTTCATTTTCTCACCTGTGAAATGGCAATAATTCCTTACCCATTTATTCAACAGAGTTTTATGATCTGAAATCAAACTTGGATTTGGAAGCATTCTGTGAACTGTAAAGCACCAGAGAAAGACGAGATAAAGGAGGATGCATAAGGCCGGTAGCTTCAGATAGACGCAGAAGTGAGCCGTCCATCAGCTTGCTTCAAACGAAACCCCAAGATGCCACGCAATGGGAGGCAAACCCATGTCCAGCTTTTTAACCATCCCAATGAGTCCCTCAGTTCAGTTCAGTTCAGTCGCTCAGTTGCGTCCGACTCTTAGCCACCCCATGAATCACAGCGCGCCGGGCCTCCCTGTCCATCATCAACTCCCGGAGTCCACCCAAACCCATGTCCATCAAGTCGGTGATGCCATCCAACCATCTCATCCTCTGTTGTCCCCTTCTCCTCCTGCCCTCAGTCTTTCCCAAGATCCAGCAACCATGAGTGACAAGGTTGGAATTAGGTTGATGCCAGTTGGGATGAGTCCCTGGGTGCCTGGCAACTATCTCGTCGGGCCCTCTGTCTGGGGCTGCCAGTTTCCTTAGGCTCTCTCTTGGGAAGACTGCCTTTCTTATATTGTTTCTGCAGCCTGACCTCTGCTCCCCAGAGCTTCCAGTTGTAGCTCCCATCCCCCGCTGGTACTCTGGATAACCCTTCCAGCTTTCCAGCCCATTTCCCAGGAGAGCAGTGACTACTGGGTGGGAGCCAGCTGGTCCCAGAGCTCCGAGCAGAGAACAGGCTCAAGCAGGCGGATGGAGTCCTCACCAGGCTGCCAAGAACTTTAAGGGACACAGGCAAAGTTAGGCCTTGTCCACCCTGACAGGCTCTTTAAGATATAACCTTACCTTTTGCTCACCCTTCGGGCCAGGTGGCCTCTCTCCTTTCCTACTCGGATGCTGGAGCCTTTGTATCTCCCATTCGGAGAACTCCGGGGCGGCAGCCCTACCAGCCCTGGGGGTGTCCAGTGGTGAAGGCAGGGAGCGCTTCCCCTGAGAAGGAATGGCCCCGCTCCCCAGCAGTTGGCCGTATTCCATAGTGGAGTCCACGCTCACCATCGAACACTGCTCTGGGATGAGTGGACCTACTGAAACATCCACATTTGTTCTCAGCCTAGCGCATCCTGCCCTCCCCGCCACGCTCTCGCCTTAGCCTTCTTTCCCGTCATCCCTCAGTCTAGTTTCCAAGTGGTCCAGGGTCTCCAGGTGTTCGCTTCCTTCCAAAGATTTCTGCAGCATAAGCCAGCCTGCTCACTGCCGGAGGCCCGGCGGAGGTGCTGTTGGCTTCTGTTTTCTGGAGCATCAGGGAGAGGCACCCACAGAGTTGCCAGCACACAAAGGTCCAGCCACAGCTGCTTCCAGAGAGCATCAGTCTGCCAGGCCAGGCCAGAGAGTTCCAGCGTCGGGGAGGTGTCAGATCAAGGGCACCAAATCCCACCTCCTTGGTGTCCCTGGGATGTTGAGGGAGACGGGGAAGCACCAGCTCATTTCCTTGAGCACGTCTCTCCTGGGCCCACCACTGCAGTCCTGGCAGCGTTGTCCCTCTGCAGCGGTGACCCTGAGGATGAGACACAGGAGGGGAGGACTCGGGGCTGGTGCAGAGTCAGGAGTGTCCTGTGGGCTTCGAGTCCTGGTGGAGACTTAATGCAGAGGGAGCCGCCAGAGCCTCCAGCAGGCTGCCTATCAGGGGCATGGTCCTGGCACAGTAGCTGGCTTAGCAGGAGACATGGCAACCGCCCCCCTACCCTGATGGCATCGCTGAGTGGGCCGACCAGGTGAGATGCCGCCCTCGGCCGCGTCCTCTACCCTGCCCAGCCACGCAGCGCCCACCCCAGCCCGTTTCCTCCATCTGGCCCCGCATCTGGCCGACGACCAGCAGGAGAGTTAGGCAGCACCTCTGCCCTCCCTGGGCATCTCTCGCCTCCTCCCACCCCCAACCCGCGAAGTCTCCTTATGACCCTGCCTTCTGTGTTCCTGCCTGCCTCCTCCAAGTGCCCTGCAAGAACAGAGCAGGAATGCGGGCTCTCCAGGGAGTCAGCCCTTCTCTCCCTCGCCCTCAGCCTCTCACACAACCCGAGGTCTTACCAGGAGCCCACACTCCCCTCCTTCCTACATCCAGAAGCCCCTCTCACAGGAGCTGAGGCCAGTCCTTGGGCCCCTCCATCACCAGGCAGACCCTGGACTCATTTGCGGAGACTGGCCTCTGACCGCAGTACCGTCCTCAGAGAGGATTTGGCAGAAGCCAGAGACCTGGGTTCGATCCCTGGGTTGGGAAGATCCCATGGAGAAGGGAAAGGCTACCTGCTCCAGTGTTCTGGCCTGGAGAGTCCATGGACTGTGCCGTTTATGGGGCTGCAAAGAGTCGGACACGACTGAGCAGCTTTCACTCTCACTGCAGTGTTCCTCTCTCCAAGGATCTCCTCCTGGGCTCCTGTTCTGCCCCTGGTGTGGTTTGTGCCTGCGTGTGTGTGTGTGTCTGTACACAGTGTGTGTGTGTGTGTGTGTGTGTGTGTGTGTGTGTGTGTCTGTACACGGCGTGTGTGTGTCCATACACGTGTGTGTGTCTGTACCTTCTGTGTGTGTGTCCGTACACGGTGTGTGTGTGTCTGTACACACCTCACAGCCTGGCATCCCAGCACGTCCCCATGCAGCATCCCAGGCGGCGCCGCGGACGTGGAAGTGGAGATTGCGGAGCAGATGTTGCTGAGAGTTCTTCCTGGCCCGGTGCTGCCCATCCCTCCGCAGGCCAGGCCTGTAATGAGAGGATTCGTTTCCGTTCCCCTCAATCTCAGCCCCAGTATGGCTGGCAAATGCTGGTTCAGCTGTAGCATTTTCATTGGCAAATCCCCGACTCACCCTGGAGACGGGTTCACCAAACACACTCAGGCCCAGAACTGGATCTGCCTGGAACCGGAGCCCGGGCCTCGGGTCTCAGCCAGATGCGACAGCTGGGGATCGTAGCTTGGGCCTTTTGTCCCCCTGCAGATGGACGGGGGTGCACGGAGGCTGGGTGGGGCCGCACGTGAATCCCGACAGCCTGAGCTAGCTGCGTGACCTTGAGGATGTAGCTGAAGTTCTCTGAGGTTAGCTTTTCTCCTTCCTTAATGAGCATTGTAACACAGGACTCACAGGACTTGTTGTGAGGATTAAGGACGATAATGTGTTCCCATGTAGTCAGCGCTCAGTAAATGCTAGTGGAGTCGGAATCTAAATGGTACACACGGTGCAGGGAAAGCGAGCCACAAACTTTTCAGAGCCCTTGGAAGGGCTCACGCATCCGAGAGCCTTAGAGCAGCAGCAGGGAGCGCGGCCATCCGAGTGAGCCCCTCGCGTGCTGAGTGCTCCGTGTGTATTAGCCACAGTCCCGCACCAGCCCACCTTGCGAATGAGGAAATTCGGCTTGCCAGAGGGAAGTACCTTGCCCCATCTCATGCAGCCCCGTCGTGGTTCAGCCTGGAGTCCAGCCGAGCAAGAAGGGGTCCGGGCTTCCCTTTCAACCACAGCCCTCCACCACCCTCGGCTGTGCCAGGCAGCTCCAGCCCAGAGAGGGCAGGGACTGGCTCCAGGCCACCCAGCTGGGAACCTTCTCCCTCCTAGGCCTGGACTCTCTGTCCATGGGCTAATTGGCCACATTATTTTATGTATTTTTTAAGAATAATTGTATGTGTTTATCGTTGGCCATGCTGGATCTTCGTTGCCGCGTGGGCTCTTCTCTAGTTGTGCTGAGTGGGGGCTACTCTGCTTCGCAGCGGAGGGCTTCTCATCGCCGAAGCCGTGTCCTCTCTCATTGCAGAGCGCAGGCTCTAGGGCATGCACACTCAATAGCTGTGACTCGAGGGCTTAGCTCTGTAGAGGTATGTGGGATCTTCCCAGACCAGGCATCAAAACCACGTCTCCTGCACTGGCAAGCGGACACTTCACCACTTCACCTCTGGGGAAGCCCTGGTCACATTTGTTTAGAAGGTGCTGGAGGGACCCATCTTCTCCAGCCAGACAGCCCCGTGTGACTCAGTTAGCCCCATCTCCTCTGCTACTGGAGGAAATGTCCCCTGAAGACAGAGAGCTGCTTTGTGCAGGTCCTGAGGGGACTCCAGGCAAGGCAGGAGTTCAGCCTTCCCTTCTGCACAACAGGCAACGCACTCAGTACTCCCTGGGGACACTATGTGCTCAGCACCCTCTGCCCTCCGGGATCTTCTAGAAACACAAGGCGGCTTCCTTGGGATGGTTGCCACCCAAGAGCTCAGTACCCTTGCTCCCCAGCGGTGAGATAAGTGTCAGAGCACGTGCTCTGTTCAGCCTGCCTAGGCTGAGCTCAGACCCGTGTGAGCTCGCGTCAGCTGCAGATGTAGGCAGTGTCGTGGGTATCCAGCTGGCAGTGGCATCAGAAGTGGGAAAGAGGGGCAGCCCTAAGTTGCAAGCACTTAGCTAGGGTAAAGATCCCACCTGCCAATGCAGGAGACCTGAGAGATCATAAAATATAGCCCTTGCTCTCAAGAATCCCAGGATCTAACAAAGAGGACAAGACAGGGGGAAAGAAACAGGGAACAAAGCCCATGAGCAAATTCTGATACCAGTGATTGTCATGCCAGGAGTTCAAGAATCAGTTCAGGGATCAGGGATCAAGGACCATATTTTATTTAAGCTTCATACCGCGGGATATTTAACACTCAGAAGGGGCTTAAAGAACTTGGTTGGTACATCACCAATCATGGTTGATTGTTCATTAAAAGCAATGCAAATTGTTCAATCCCTGGGTTGGGAAGATCCCCTGGGAAAGGAAATGGCAACCCACTCCAGTATTCGTGCCTGGGAAATCCCATGGACAGAGGAGCCTGGCGGACTACAGTTCATGGGGTCACAAAAGAACTGGACACGACGTGGAGACTAAGAAACAGCAGTATGTAGACATGTAGCCGATTGACTTTGCGTACAGAAGAAACTAAGCCGACACGTGAAGACTGCAGACTCTGATAACACTTTTAAAGATCGGAACAGTGTCTGGCCATAGTAAACGTTCAATAAAAGTAAGCTATGACTATGATTACCAGCAAGTAAGTCTGATTGAAAGCACCCCATTCCCAGCATCCTTAATTCTTAATAGCCCTTTCAGGTCAAGTGGTGGCAATGCCATCTCCATCACCACTCCTTTTCGATATGGACAACTGACCTCTTTCCAAGCTTGTCAAGTGTGAAGCAAATTTACCTACTTACCTTTAATATGTGTCCCCTTATTCTGTCTGGCAGTCAGATTGAGCCCCATCCTGAGATAGGGCCACCCATTACTGCATCCCTGGGGAGCGTCACCCGCTGCAGGAAGGCTTGCCTCCTCAGCCCTGACTGGTCCCTGAACTGCTGGCATGACTGTCACTGGAGTCAGACATTTGCTCACTGGCTTTGTTCCTTGTTTATTTCCCTCTCTTATCCTCTTCGTTAGATCCTGGGATTCTTGAGAAGCAAGGACCATATTTTATTTAAGCTTCATACTATGGGATATTTAACACTCAGAAGGGGCCTAAAGAACTTGGTTGGTAGATCACCAATCATGGTTGATTGTTTATTAAAAGCAATGCAGATTGTAGACAGTTTTGGTCAATATCTAGGCCTGTCCCAAAGGCCAAAGTAACTTTGGGGTCATGGAATCCTATCATGAAGCCTGTTCAACTTTGGCCACGCCAGAATCATTCCATCTTCAGGTCTTTGGCGCAGCTAGCCCGGTGAGGAGCACCCCCACAGACAGCTGTTGCCCACCAGCCAGCCTCTTACCCTCACCTGGCAGGCGTGCAGCCCTGCAGGGCACCCCCCGCCCGTCCCCTCTCTGTGGGTGGCTGTGGCTCTCCTCCTGGCTGAGGTTCAGATCCCACCCGCCCCCGCTCCGCTTCCCCTCCAGGCTGTCAATCACCACTCTCTGGAGATGGTCCCCAAGGCCCACCCTCCTTCTCCCCAGCCTCCAGTCACAAATGACTGCTCCAAGGCAGGCTGGTCTTTGTTTAACGTTCCTTTCATTTGACTTTGGGCTAAAGAGGAAGATAAATGACACTGTCTCTTTAAGGTAAAAAAAAGGCTTTTTTTTTTTTTAAGACTTTTTTTTTTTTTGCCTTTTAGGAGGAAAAAAAAAATTCCTCTAAGTTATTAGGGGAAAGAAAATCATTTGACTTAAGCAGCCTCTGGCAGTCTGGTGATGCTGAGACAATATACCTGTCAGCATCTATCAGGTTTGGAAAACAAAGCCATCTGCATATGGGGAAAGGAAGAGGGCTGGGAGTGAGAAGAGGTGGTGAATAGCTAATAAGGGAGGCGCGGGGCACCCCACCCCGGAGGAGCGCTTGCACATCCTGGGTGCCGTGACTGGCCGTGACCAGGAAAGTCCAGATACTTGGGGAGGGAGTAATAAGTCTGAAATTTCCGATTTTTCTTTCTTTTTTAATAGTGAAGATTTTAAAGTTCATCCAGCCTAGACTTTCCGTTTTGGGGGGTTAAAAAAAACTCGAGTGTGTGAAAGGGAGGTGATTTACTCAAAGCCAGTGCCAGAACCAAGGCTGGAATCCAGTTCCCACCCAGTTTCCACGCCGCTGTGGGTCTTGGTCCCTCCTCTGCTGATCCGAGTCCACGTTGACACCTGTTGAACACGCTGTTTCTGTCCTTCCCCTCCCATCCCCCAGATTCTGCCCCTGGGAACCCCAATGCTATCTCCAAGTCCAAGCCTGACTCCTTGGTGCCCCCAACCCCTTGGTGCCCAAGCCCCTTGCCCCCTTGCCTGCAAGGCAGGGTTCACTCTAGAGCAAGTGTTCCAGGAGAGGGGCTCTGGCTTATTTCCGAACAGGGCCAGGTGCACCCAAAGTATCCTTCTGGGTGAAGCACCGATCTGCCCTGGGGCTGGGGCTCTGCAATACCCAGTCTCCTGTAGGTGACGGAGAGCTCTGCCTGGTGAGTTTCAGTTTTATCAGCGCACAAGGCTGGCACATCAAGATTCTTTCTGATCCTATATGAACCATCTGAACTCTCCCTTGTCTTGCCGTCACCCCATTAATCTGCGCTTGTTTATCAGGTTTTCAGTATGTGTCAGGTCTGGATCTGGAGCGTGTGACCTGTCACTCCCATCTGCCCGCGACTCCCAGAGGTCAGCCTCTTCTTTCCTCCGACTCTCCCTGCAGCATGCAGGGGAGCGCAGTGCAGGGAGGGGCCGGCCTCGACCCAGCCCAGCTGCTCCACGTCTAATAACTTGGCCCAAGCAAGGACAATCAGGACCCTCTCCAGGGAGTTCACTCTAAAGCGTGCAAGATGGGCTGATGATCAGCACAGACTAATAGGAAACCGCTGAAGGGGCAGGGTATCTTTTGGAATGAATATGGGGGTGGAGTCTAGAGTCCCCGATCCTAGAGGGACCCAGCCTTCTGCTTCCCAGATGTCCTGCCTCTTGTGGCCCCATGTCCTGGTTAAGAACTATGGTGGGGGATGGGCATTAGCCTCTCAGGAGCAGCACTTGTTATTCTTTAAAACCACATATACTTTATATCTTCTGTATTCATTTTCCCTTTTTCGTAAACTAGAAAAGCTCCACTGATGAAAGCACCAGCAAGAGCACTTGAATCAGGCACCTGGTTTGTTTTTTTCCAAATTAGCTGTTGTGCCTTGGACAAGGCACTCAGCCTCTCTGAGCCTATTCATTCTTTCACAAAACCGTGACAACACAATCCTCCACAGGGGTTTGTTATGAGGATGAAATACGAGAAAGGGTGTCATTCACTTATTTATTCAGTGTTTCCTGAGTACCTGCTGTGTATAAGTTACTGTTCTAGGGGTTGGGGACACGTTAGTGCAGAATAGAGCAAAGAGCCTGTTGGGGTCTGGCGGCCTGCCCTGAAATCAGCATCCTGAGTGGACGGCACCTTTCCATCCCCGTGGTCCGCTCCTCTCCTCTGGGTAGACGCCGCCACTCCCCATCCAGACGCAGCTATGTGTGCAGAAGGGAAGGGAGAGAGAGACAAGCACTGGCGTTTCTTGTAAATCGTGCCCTTTAATCCTCCCAGTGTGCAGGTGTCACTGTGCACACTTTCCATTTAAAAAAAAAAAAGAAACAAGGCCCCAAAGGGTTAGGTCACTTGCTCAAGAACAGCAGCACCAAAATATAAAGCCAGGCCTTCCAACTCGAAAGCCCTGCCCTTGCGGTTCCACCCAAATGAATCCGCACGGCAAGCTCACCCTGTCACTTGAATCAGTCCTGATTACACTGGTCCCCGAAGCCAGGGAGTCATTCTGTGATGGGTTGAGGGGGGCGAGCAGGGCCCAGGAGGGCACACAGGTGCTGGTGCTTGTATCTGCCGAGTCTGTGTCTGTGCACGGGGTATCAGCGACGGGGGTCTCGGCGGGGAATTGGCATTTGGGCTGCTGAATAACCGCAATTTGTATTAAGCGAAAACTAGTCACTATGTACCACATGCGGGCTGCCGTGGCTCGCTCACACTGGAGAAGCGGGAAGCTGATGGCGCTCTGGCCTGCGGTCTAGCGAGCAGTTTCCATCGGGGGTCCTGGGAAGCCCTTCTGGGGGCAGGATGAGGGGGTCGGGTGGTTGGACAGCGAGAAGACAGGAGGATGGGGGCGTATGCCCCTCAGCTCCAGAAGGGGACTTGTGTCTCTTGCCCTCCTACCTCCGTGGGCTCCTCATCAGTAGGGCCATTCCGATTCTCATTAACTCCAGTAAACGCATCCCAGCGCTGGGCAGGGGACACACGTGTTGATATTTAATTATATAGTGTGCACTGAGCCTATTATGGCTCCTCCAGGGAATGGCAGTTGCAGACAACGAGGTGCAATGGAGTACGTTCAAAACGACGTAGTTAATGAATGCATTAGCCGCTCACTTTGGTGTGTGTGTGTATGTGGCGGTGTGTGGGGGTGTGGCGGTGGGGTGAGAGGAGAGAGACACCAGCTCTTTTCCTGGTGCCTTCTCCTCTGAACCCTTTTCTTCAAGGAGCTCTAGGAAATTCTCGACCGTCGGGACGGCCTCCATCAGGAGCTCTGGTCAAAGAGCTAGAGAGCGAGGAGGGCTAAACCTTGGCAGTGGCTGAAGTCAGTGAAGCTTGGAAACGGCGCCTGGATTTCCTTTGTCTAGCTGATGCCAGTCCCCAGCGACCTAGAGACTCAGGGAAATCATCGAGCTGACATTCCATCGTAGCCCCGAGCTCTGCTCTCTATTTTGGGAACTCCCTCCCCCATCCTGTAGCCCCAGGTGCAGACTCACTCAGGTGCTGAGCTGCGCAGAATCCCAGCACGCCCGGCAATTGAGTGGTTTCGGGGGGCGAGGAGGAGGAGGACCGCAGGGAGGGAGCCAGGTGAGGTGTTAGGAACTGAAGCCAGAAGTGATGAATCCCTTCACTCAGAAACCGTCAGGGGAGAGAGCCTTTGTCCCAAGTTCCTGCCCGTGTGTATCCCTCACCCTCCTCCAAATCTGTGCCCCTTCCTGCCTTTGGTGAAGCGTGAGGTCAGTGCACGAAGTCGTTTTGTGGTCTTTGCAGATTTCGTTACTCTCCCGCTCTGCGTGTGTTACTCTCCCGCTTTGCATGTTTGTTGATTTCCCTTTCCTTGCTCCCTACCCTATGGACTCAATCTCTCATCCTTTTGAACTTCCAGAACGGTTTCTGAAGATTGCACCTGAATTTGTCATTAAGTTTCAAAGTTATGCGTATGGTTCCCTCCCAGTGCGAGCTGCTGGGTGCAGAGCCCAGATCGCATTCAGCTGTCTGTGCCTAGAACCGAGCTTTGCGTAGCAGGCCTTCGAGCAGTATTGGAAGTGGTGCATTCTCTCCCCATCACGTCTTCAGGACATCCCAGCGGGTCTGTGAGCCTATCTTCCTTTGTCTTTGGAGTTTCTGCTCCCACCTCAGTAGACACACCCTGGTGGCCAGTTGCCCACATTATCAGCCTAGTGTCAGCTCTTAGGGCAGCTAGCCAAGCCGGAGACCTCACCGAGAGAAGGGGCGACTGGGGTGGCACTCGGGTGACCAGCTGCCAGCCTTTGTACAGAAGTTCCCGATCAGTTGAGATTTCTTTTCTCTCCCTTCCAAAATGTTGCTGTTTGGGGTTGATTTCCTTCCGCACCACATGTTAAATGTGAGAAAAGGTAACCTGGTGGAGACAGGGCATCTTTGCAGAGTTTCGTGTCCTTGGGCCACTGGAGGTGGGCCCTGCCTTCTCGTGGGAGGTGACCCGCAGTTTATCTGTACAACCAACACAAATAGCCCTCAGCCTGTCGCGGGAAGTGAGCCCTCCAGGGGATGTTTCTGAGCAGGAGAGGGAGTATAGTCAGCCCTGAATCAGTCTGCCAGTGGAAACTGCGGGAGATTTGTCATCCTTGGTCAAAAAGTGAGACCCAGGTGCCCTCGTCCACGTCGAGGACAAAGTCCCACCTGGATGCTTGGGCTCCTCTCAGAGCTGGGGCTCTGAAGTCCTGAGATGGAAGAGGGGGGCCCCAGCCACACACTTGCCTCTGGGTCCCCGCAAGAGTGAGACAAATCCTCCAAGACCAGCCTAAGGCTGGACTGGCCTTAAACCTAGTAGAGGCACCTGGGCCTCTGGGCCTTTTAAGTCCAGTGACATTAAATGAGGGTTTGTCCTAAGCTGATGGGGAGAGCCTGGTGGGTGGGTATGTCCCTGCGAGGATGATTATGGAGCAGAACTGTTGAGAGAATAGAGGATGCGGGATCCAGAAAACCCTCGTCCGAGTGCATGCTCTGCCACTTCCTAGATACGTGACCTTGGGCAAGTCTCATAAACCCGCAGAGCTTTGTTTCCCCATATATAAAATTGGGATAATAATTCTCACCCCGCAGGCACGTCGTGAGGCTGCAGTGAGGTATAGTATGAGGAAAGACTTCAGAAGCAATAAAAGTGTTCTATAAAGGTAGGGTGTTATTATGCTCTCCCATCCAGGCCACAGTTCCTTCTCCAGGGTAAGAGAATGAGCGTTATAAAATGAATCAGAGCCTAGGCACCCATCCGCCGACGCAGGGAGGGCCAGGTGCCTGCAGTAGACCCACCAATACGGAACTGTCCAGACCTCGTAAACGAGGCAAAAAGGGAACCCCTCCGTCTCCGAGCTCTTTTGCAAATTCGAGTTGGAGGCAAAAGAGTGGCTGAAGTCCAGCGCATCTGGTTCCACTCCTGACTTCCTGTCGCGGAGACCTCTCCTGCCTAGAACTCCCATAGCCGGCCCCCACCTAAGTCGCTCTGCTAACAGAGTATTTTTAACCTGCCACCTCCTTCCGCTTTGCCGATCTGCAGACAAGGGTCCCGGGAGATAACAGAATCCATTAGTGCCGCTAGCATCAGGCAGTGCCTACTAAGTATGTCCTCGGAGCGCCCTCGCCAGACACCCCTGCCGGATGATGGACACTGAGGGCAGGCTGGCTCCAGGCCCCAGGCGAAGGAGGCTCCCGCGGGGCCCCAGAAGGGTCTGAATCCCCCCTTCTTGGGCATTTTCAGGGATGGCCCCTTTCCTTGTATGTAGAAGAGCCACGTTATTCCACAGCATAAGGATCAGTGCTTCCCTGGTGGCTCAGCAGGTTAAGAATCTGCCCACAATGCAGGAAACACAGAAGACGTGGGTTCGATCCCTGGGTCGGGAACATCCCCTGGAGGAGGAAATGGCAACCCACTCCAGTATTCTTGCCTGGAAAATCCCATGGACAGAGGAGCCTGGTGGGCTACCTCCCGAAAGGTCTCACAAGAGTCCGGCACGACTCAGCGACAGCGTGTATTAGATAAACAGTGACGATCAGATGCCCCTGGCTTCGCTTTCCTCTCAAAATCCCACTGGAATTTGGGTAGCAAGCATTGCTTAGAAGAGTCTGGAACTGGCTCTCAAGGGAAGACACCAGCAAGGGGTAACTGGTGGTGAACCCATGGGAGGAGGGACTAGGGAGGAAGAACCACGCACTCCTTACATTTGGAGGGGGCAGGGGAACGAGGCCCCAACTCCAGAAGGTGGAGAAGGATTTGGGGAACACGAGGGGGTCTCTCAGCCCCTCCCAGGGACCCTCTTCAGGTCCAGGTTGGCAGTGGTGGCCCAGAGGAGCTTGGGGAAAGCTCGGACAGCGGGCAGGGGCGGATTGGCTGGGAAGGGCTGGCTACGGAAGGGAAGGTCTCCTCAGCGGGAGCCCGGTTGTGGGCTGAAGGTGTCCCCCAGCCGAGTCCTCTGTAATGGCTCACGCACACACCAGCCCCTCCTGCTGAGGCCAATTTCCATGCTAAACTGTTCATTATGGCCACCCGGCCAGCGCTACAGAGGTGTCAGAACCCATCAGTGCGGGGAGAGTGGACAGGGGGACACGGGAACGCACCCCCCGCCCTGTGCTCGGCAGGAGGCTCAGACCCCAGGGAAGTGGTGATGAGAATGCATGATGCTGACGTCCAAGGGTGGGAGAAGGGTGTGCAGCCCAGAGGCAGAGCTCAGTTCTCTGAGCTAGTCTTTACTGAGCACCGCCGTACCCCAAGCTATGTTCCACCTAGGGCTGAACACAGCTCAGTTCAGATAGGGAAAAGGACACAGCAGCAAGTAACCACAAGACTTGCTGTTTGGTACAGGGGTGCCCCGGTTAAAGGGATCTATGCGGTCCCATATGCAAGTGAGGACCTGTGCCTAGGGATGCAAAGCTCCTGGGGGTGGGAGGTCAGAAGAGGCTCCCCCAGGGAAGTGAGCTGTAAGCTGAGTTGGGGAGGCCTCATCAGCCTCCCTGCTTCAGTCCTGGGGTCTGCAGTTTGGAGCCCCCGCCGTCCCCAATCCCCAGCCTCCCACGAGCAGCCGGCCCTCTGTCTTCCCCAGGTGCCCCTCCTGCGTTGCTCTTTGCCTCCCCGCCCCAGCCCAGCTGAGGCTTTGCTCGCCTGCTCCTGAACCCCTGCTGGCTTTGCATCCCTTCCCTTAAGTTCAGTCAGTTCAGTTCAGTTGCTTGGTCGTGTCCGACTCTGCGACCCCATGGACTGCAGCATGCCAGGCCGCCCTGTCCATCACTAGCTCCCGGAGCTTGCTCAGACTCATATCCATTGAGCGGGTGATGCTATCTAACCATCTTATCCTCTGTTGCCCCCTTCTCCTTTTACCTTCAGTCTTTCCCAGCATCACGGTTATTTCCGATGAGTCAGCTCTTGGCATCAGATGGTCAGAGTATTAGAGCTTCAGCCTCAGTTCAGTTCAGTTCAGTTCAGTCGTTCAGTCGTGTCCAACTCTTTGTGACCTCATGGACTGCAGCACTCCAGGCCTCCCTGTCCATCACCAGCTCCCAGAGTTTGCTCAAACTCATGTCCATTGAGTAGGTGATGCCATCCAACCATCTCATCCTCTGTCGTCCCTTCTCCTCCCGCCTTCAGTCTTTCCCAGCATCAGGGGCCATAGTCTCTAACCCTATTCACAAGGCCCCACAGCTTTTAGGAGGTAGCTCAGACCCCTGAGCAAGGTCCCAGCGTCTGGCCACCAGAAACCCCTCACCTCCACCCACACGCCTTCCCCACGTCTGCCACACGCACACCCCTCGTTCTAGGTTCTCCAGGCCGCTTGCTCCTTTCTCAGTGCTGTTCTCAGTCCACCATCCTGGTTCCACCTCCTCAGTGAAGCCCTCCCTGGTTTTCCCATTCAGTCCATTAAGATCTTGCTACTGGTGACAGCACCCAACAAAGCCAGTTGCCTGCTTGAGTTATTTCATGTTCCTCTGTCCAAGGCAGCCTGCGCAGTGACCAGTGTCACAGAGTTTGGGGTGGATTCAAGACTTGGTCTGTTTGCTAGTGTGTCTTTGGCCAAGCACTTAAGCTCCCTTTTCGCATCAGCAATATGCATGCACAGTGGTACCTGCCTCAGTGGGGCTGTTGTGGGCAAGTAATCATTGCCATGGGTAAAGCACGCAGAAAGGGGCCTGTTTGCTATTATTTTTATTTCCTATGTGATTGCTGTCTGCTCTTCTTGCCTGGTTGTGAATTCCTGGAGGTCAGGAAGCACACAGGATTCATCTTTGTGTTCTTCCAAAGAGATTCCGCTTCTCCTGTGGTCTAGAAAGAAACACAAAAGGCTCAGGCTAGAAAGGACCGGAGAGGTCATTTGGAATTAATGCTGGTTTTCCTGATTGGTAAACTGAGGTCCAGATGAGCTGAAGGACCTGCTCGAATCACACAGCCAAAGGAACCTCACGGTCAGGGTGTGAGATCCAGGTCTCGTCAGCTTTTTCCGAGCCAACACAAATGCTATTTCTGTGTGCTCTTCTGAGAACAGAGGGTCAGCGTCGTCTCAGCCTTCTCCCGGTGTAGCAGTGACCACGCTCTAGATGGCCGCTCAACTCCGGGCCCCTCCTGCTAATGGATGTCCACTGTCCTAAGCCCTTTGGCCTCTCCTACTGAGGCAGGTTTTCCTACCTTCCAGTCGGGAGGCTGCGTGTGCTTTACGTAGGGAGTGGTGATCCAGATCAGGACTTGACCCTAACAGAGACTCCAGGGGTGGGGGGTGGGGAGTGCAAGGGAAGGGAGCCGAGTCCAGAAGACACAGTCCGGCCCAATCCCAGCCCCTCCCGGCACCTCCCCGCCAGGCACCCAGGCCACGTTCAGACTCCTCCCTTCACCGTGGACTTGATACAATCTGGAAAACGCATTAAACATTACAGAGAGTAGTTGACGCGTAATTAATAAAGTACGGATTTTGGCTGGAAGCCTCAACTTAAAATAGCACGGCGGCTGAGAGCGAGGGCAGGGGAGGGAGGCGCAGAAGATGGCATGTGATGAGAAGCGAGACTGTTATCTCTGCCGGAACGGGGTCGCGTCCCTGAAATTAAGGAGGGGGCAGAAAGAGAACAGTTGTGTTTGTGTCATTAATAAGGGTGAGGTCAGAGCTCAGGGAGGTGAAACATCTTGCCCCGGGCTGGCTGTGTGTCCCGGGACAGGGCCAGGGACCCGAGCCTGGGCCGGCGCTTTTGACACTAGTGCACATTCGGGCAGTGAACGAACACCTTTCGTGTCTCCCTGAACCCCTCTCGTGAGGTTGAACCTTCCAGGGCTGTTTTTAATTTGAGAGATGTATTAATGGCATTTTGAGACAGCCTGTTCCCTCAACAATTCTCCAGAGAGGCTGGAGGGAGGTTTGTGTCTTCTTTGAGGAAGGAGAAGAGAAGAAAATGTTGGGGGGAGCCTTTTCTTCTGCCAGCACGTTCAGAGAGACCCTTGCTGTGGTTAACCAGCCTTCTGGTGTGAGGGGAGAGGTGAAGAAGGGGCTTGAGGAAGCAGAGGGAGAGGGGAGAACCGGCTTCTGTGGTTAATTCAAATGCCTGGCCTCAGGGGCTTTCTCTACGGAAGCTGGAGCCCTGCTGCTTTCTGCCAGCCAACCCCAGCTGGCTTTCAGAAGCAAAATGCAAATTTCTGCCCAGCTAATCAACCCTGACAAGGTAGCGTCACCTCCAGCCTGCCCGTCATTAACAAACGACCCAAGGCAGACCTGAGCAATCAGGAGTACCAGCCCCGGGTGGAGGAGGCCATGCTGGAAGGTTCCAGAATCTTTAAAATGAGCTCACCAGAGAGCAGAACCTTGACACCAAAAGAGACACTGAGTCAGACAGGAAGTCCCTGCGTGACCCCCTCATTCCACTTTGACAATATTGCCGTCCTCTCTCTGTGGGACAGAAATGAACTGGATCGTGTTTAAACAGTAATGAGTGGGTGAGGGTGTGTGGAAGTCTATTGTGTTATGAGACCCAGTGGGCCCTCTATGAGAGTAATTAATCTATTAATCGTGTGACATAAGGGAAACAGTCCTGGCTTCTGCATTTGTTTCTATATGCCTAAAGCCGTAAGCACTATCCCTGGCACATCAGCCAGTCCGTTCAGTCCCTCAGTCGTGTCCGACTCTTTGCCACCCCATGGACTGCAGCACGCCAGGCCTCCCTGCCCATCGCCAACTCCAGGAGTTTACTCAAACTCATGTCCATTGTGTCGGTGATGCCATCCAACCATCTCATCCGCTGTCGTCCCCTTCTTCTCCCACCTCTAATCTTTTCCAGCATCAGGGGCTTTTCCAGTGAGTCAGTTCTTCCCATCAGGTGGCCAAAGGATTGGAGCTTCAGCTTCAGCATCAGTCCTTCCAATGAGTATTCAGGACTGATTTCCTTTAGGGTGGACTGGTTGGATCAGTGGCACGTGGCTCTTCAGAAGTGTTTGTGGTCAAATCTTTGCTCCAGGTCTCCCGGAGCCTCAGGATGTTAGTCTGTGGCATGGAGATGGAGGGAGCTCCCTTTCCCTCCAGGCTGTTGAGTGGATTCAGTGAGAAGCCACTGTGGGTCTGGGAGCCAGGCAGCAGCCCAGTGATGTCTGACTGCCTTGTTCTGCCTGCTTCTGGCTTCTCCCTTCTTCCCTCCCATGCCTGGGTCACAGTGAGCAAGAGGATCTGAGAGTCAGAGAGACGAGAGGCATTTCTGCCCTCTATCCCCCGATTCCCTATGCAGGCACCTCGTGCTCAAATATCCAGAACTTGAACCTAGGACTGTATCTGACTACTTCTTTCCCTGGAGGAAGTAGGTCAGTGATCCAGACCTGGGGGGCCCAGCCAGCAGCCAAATTCCCAGCTCTAACCATTCCTGCTTTACTGGGTGGGGGGTTGTCACCAGGAGAGAGGGAAGGGGCAGAGAAGGAGAGTGCAGTCTCTGGTGCCCAGGGGATGAGGGGGAGGCTGGTGGGAGCGGCAGGTTGGGTTTCACTGGCATTCCAGAGCGGGCTTTCGCCCTGCGGCTGAATCAGAGCCGAGGAGCTGCGGAGACCAGAGGAGCCTCAGAGCCGGGCTGTGGGCAAACCTGATAGCCCGTCTGGAATCCATCCCCGGCCTGCCTCCCTCCTCCCCCGCGCCCTGAGCCCATTGGAGGAGCCACCGCTGTGGGAACGCAGAGCCCGGCGCCTTAACCAGCAGGCTGGGCAAATCCCCCAGGTGCCAACCCACTAGCCTGCACACCCTCTCCCAGCTCTAAAGGCACAGATCCCCTCCGCACCAGCCCCCAGCATGGGTTCCTGCCCCTTCCTCTCAGAACCAGAGTGAGCCAACCTCACGGCTCCCCGTAGCTCCAAAGAAGGAGGTGCCTCAGAGTTCAAGCCATCCTGTGGTCACTCCAGGGGCCAGAGAGTGTCCCCCCAATCCACGTCAGGAAGACATCTGGATGGGCATCCAGGTCAGCCAGTCAATTCGGTCACTCAGTCGTGTCTGACTCTGCGACCCCATGGACTGCAGCACACCAGGCCTCCCTGTCCATCACTGTCTCCCAGAGCTTGCTCAAACTCATCTCCCTCGAGTTGGTGATGCCATCCAACCATCTCATCTTCTGTCGTCCCCTTCTCCTCCTGCCTTCAATCTTTCCCAGGATCAGGGTCTTTTCTAACGAGTCGGTTCTTCACATCAGGTGGAGACCGCCTCCGACCATCCTCTCCGCACAGTGGCAGTGGCAGTGATAAGTGCCCGCCTCAGCTGGAGACCCTGACCCCCAGGACTCCTTGTCCCCTCCCTCTCTGGGGTGTCCTCCCAAAGCCTCTTGGAGAGGGATTTATTTCCCCATGTCCCCGGCACCTCCCTACCCCGGGGACCTGATCAAGGGGGTCATGGTGCCATGTTATCACCCACTGTAATTGATTAACCTTTGATCACCACCCAAAACCGAGATAGCGTATTCAAAAGCAGAGACATCCCTTTGTCGACAGAGGTCTGTCTAGTCAAAGCTATGGTTTTTCCAGTGGTCATGTACAGAAACGTGAGTTGGACCATAAAGAAGGCTGAGTGCCAGAGAATTGATGCTTTCGAACTGTGGTGTTGGAGAAGACTCTTGAGAGTCCTTTGGACTGCAAGGAGATCCAACCTGTCCATCCTAAAGGAAATCAACCCTGAATATTCATTGGAAGGACTGATGCTGAAGCTAAAGCTCCAATGCTTTGGCCACCTAATATGAAGAGCCGACTCGTTAGAAAAGACCCTGATGCTGGGAAAGGTTGAGGGCAGGAGGAGAAGGGGATGACAGAGGATGAGATGGTTGGATGGAATCACTGACTGAATAGACACGAGTTTGAGCAAACTCTGGGAGATGGTGAAGGACAGTGAAGCCTGGCGTGCTGCAGTCCGTGGGGTTGCAAAGAGTTGAACAGGACTGAGCAACTCAACAACAGCCACCCAGACAGCATGTGGGGTTGGACACCTGTGGGCCTCTCCCCCTGTCTTTCCATGAGCAGGAAGGAGTACCCCTGACCCCCGGAATACCCTTAGCTTAGTGGGCTGGAAACAGAGCCCACCAGAGGGATCCTGAAATCTGAGTAAAGTTCTCCTTTGTTGGAGAGCCTGACGGGATCAGAGGCAGCTCAGACCACCTGGAGGGAACAGGCCCTTTGCCCACCACAAATCTCTTTTCACAACAAACTTTGAGAACAGCCTGTTTTCCCAGTGCAGCTTCCTCCATAGTGTTTGCCTAATCCGTCTGTCCAAAATCCCTCTCCAAACACGAGGTTTCCTGCCCAGCACTGGCAATCAGAGAGCTAATTATCTGGGATTAGAGATGGAATGGGAGGGGGAGGCTCCCATTTAATTACAGGAAAAAATTAGCCCAACTGATGTGGGCAAAGCCACTGGGATTCGAATGGAAGTCCAGGTTTGAAGGCAGGGCAGGTTGGAAGGCGCAAGCACCCTGTGCTCCAGCCTGGGGTCCTCTGCCCTTTGGTGGCTGTGAGATGAGGAGGAGGGCTCCAAGACTGTCTCTCTTGGGGATCCGGGAGAGGTGTGTGTGTGTGTGTGTGTGTGTGTGCGTGTTGGAGAGAGACAGGGAGAGAGGCAGAGAGACAGCACAGAGAAAGACAAAGAGGGATAACAGACACAGACACGCAGAGAGACTGGAAGTGACAGGAGAAACACAAGGAAGGGAGGGAGAAGGGGACGGGCGGGCAGGAGGCGGGAGGGGCTTGCTGGAGACAGGAGACATCCCCGAGGCCATCGTCCTCGCGGGCTGGCCTTTGGGTCCCTTTCAAGGCGGGAGGGGGGACAGAAAGGCCTCCCCCGCCTTCCTTCTTCTCCTCTCCCCGCTCTCCTTCCCCTAGCACCCGGCACACAGACCCATTTAGCCACCCACAGCGCAGGTGATGAGCAGGTTCATCCCAGCAGGGGGACGAGGCTGGGATGAAGAGCGTGGCTCCTTTGGGATCCTAGTGATCTGGAGTCCCTTCTGTGGCCTGAAGATAGGGCTTCCTGCCAGTCCTTGCCTCCTCTTCTAGGAGAAGAAGCTCCTGGCTCAGAGAGACATTCATTCATTGAGTTACTCATTCATTCTTCCATTTTACAAATAGCTAGGGAGCCTGAGTTTGAGTAAGCTCCAGGAGTTGGTGATGGACAGGGAAGCCTGGCGTGCTGCAGTCTGTGGGGTTGCAAAGAGTTGGACACGACTGAGTGACTGAACTGAACTAATCTGAGGGAGCAGTATTAGGGGCCAAACCCATCATTGAGCTATGGATTTTCATTAGCCCAGCAGAATGGAAATTGACTCTGGCTCTAAGTTATGAGCGATAATCTCCTCACTTCTTCCCTCTCACATACACTAAAACCATCCTGGAAATAGCCCAGAAACACCTCCTGGCCAGCTCCTGTCCACAGAGGATCTGAGCACATTGTGCAAAGACCTGACAAAACACCAAGGCGTCAAACAACAAAATGCAAGCCTGTGCAGTACAGTGTTTCAGTCCTTGAAGATGCTTATTTATATGCATTTATATGTCGTAGCCCACTTCTTTCCAAATAAAGAACTAGGTAACATAAAAGACAGGCAAACATTTATAACAAAAACCACCCCTGGACTAGAAGGCCCAAGTCGTGAGAGGAGCAAAAATAAATATGCTAAGAATAAAGCCAAAATAGACACCAGCATCCAGCCTCTCATTTGCCCTGAGTATCCTGGCAGCCACATCAAAAAGGGAAATGGGATGAACTAGAAATTTTTAATCTCCAATAGAAAGAGATTTTTATTTTTCAAGAGAGACAATTTCCAGACATTGCATTCTGTAATTCACCATGTGAGCCCTTATACAGAAACCAGGGGAAAAGTTTGACATCAAAATCAGAAGCCTCTTGTATGTGGCAGTTTCTTACCTTACCTTCCACTGAAGTGTCAGGCCTGTGATATCCTTGTAGAAGTCATCATTCAGTGAATTGCTCTCGTGGAGTAACCAACAAAAAAAGGCAAGTGGATAAGGCCTTTGAGGAAAGTGAAACTTGCTGGTTAAGCTTTAGAGGCCCAAGTTTGTGGCTTTCTGGAGCTCTAACTTAATTCAAGGACAGAATGCAATTTTTTAATCACCCTCTTTCTGCTTGGCACTCTGTTGAAAGTTGAATAAAATGAACTCAATAGCTTCAGCTTCTGGGAATTTATTATTTTTGTGGGCACTTCTATGGGGCTCAGACAGCAGAATAAGAGCCTTTAAATGATCGACAGTAAGATGCTAACCTCCTTTATAAGACAAGGGTGAACGCGTTTTGGGGAGGCCTTGTTGCTAAGTCAGTATGTCTGACTCTTTGAGGCCCCATGAACTGCTGCACCCCAGGCTCCGCTGTCCTTCACTATCTCCTGGAGTTTGCTCAAATTCATGTCTATAGAGTCGATGTTGCCATCCAACCATCTCATCATCTGCCGCCCCCTTCTCCTTCTGTCTTCAATCTTTCCCAGCATCACTGGGGAGGTACGCAGCTTAGTAAAAGACTATTTAATCAAACCGACCCAGGTTCCTGTCTCTCTCTACCACTTACTGGCTATGTGATCTAAAGCTAACCTGACCTCTCTGAGGCCCCGTGTCTTCATCAGTAAAGGGGGCTTGGGGGATTAAAGTAGGTACTTGGAATAAGGCAGCTATTGCCTCATGTAGCACATAGTATGCGCTCAATTAGTGGCAGCCGCACTGCATTCCAGGGTTACTGACGAAGGCGACCTTCCTAGCATGAGGAGGAGGCCTGAACAAGGCGAGGAGGCTCACCAGGGTGGCAGGGACCCGTGGCCCCCCCTAAGAAATCCCCTCAAAGCCATCACTCCCTAAGGACTGGGATGGTTCAGAGCAGCTCTGCAGCCCTGCAGCCTAAGATGTGTCTCTCAGCTTTGTGTTTATCACCACTTGGCTGGGAAATCCATGACCCTTCTGTCTCTCCCGTTTGCTTTCCCCTTTGGAGACGCCCAGGACTTGGCCTTTCAGCAAAGGAAGGCCCGTCTCTCCTTGTAGGGAAGGCCCATCCTTCCCTGCCCAGCCCCATGGTCTCTCTCCAGACTTCTGCCCTCAGGGGGCCCTCCTCTGCAAGTCGTGGTGAGGTTCAGGTGTCAGGTGGGGTGAGGGGCATCCCTTGCTGATTTGCCCGGAGGCAGCCCTTGTCTAGACTGGATGCCAGCCAGCCCCAGGCAGCCTCCAGGTGACGGAGGAGAGAAGGGCAGACGCCCAGAGCTGGGCGGGATGAGAGAGGCAGATCCGTCCCGATCATCACGGGGTCAGCCTGGGCTGGGCTCACACCAAGCTGGTCTTTGGGACACACCCCCTTGGCCCACCCACTCCTGCTCTGCTTTTTTTTCCCGCAGTTTCTCTGGTACTTTCGAGCTCACTGCCAAATTGTCAAAAGCCATGAGAGGCAAAGTGCTGTTCAGTTAATGATTCCGGTCCCTGGAGAGGTGGAGCGCTCTTTTAAGAGGAAAAAAAAAATAGGATTTGGGGGGGTGGGGGGTGGGAGGGGCACGGAGGGGGGTCGCCTTAGTACTTTACACAAAAGCCAAGCTGCAGCTCCTTCTAGCTCTTTCTTTTAAGGAGCAGATTAGAAGTGGGGAGGCTTGCCCCGAGCGGCCTTCTCTCTGTGGGGAAAAGCCGGGGGCCTCCCCCTCACTTGCCTCTTTCTCACAGAACAGAAAGAGTCTGCAGTGGAATGCAGCCATCCTTTGGGGGCCCAGCAGCCTCTGCCCTCAGCATCCCCAGCACAGGTCCTGAGGAGACCCTGGCAAAACCACGCCTCCACTCTAAGAGGTCGCTTTCAGAAGCAGGCAGCAACCTCCCGCCCCACAAAGGGCACCCGCTGCGCCTGCCCTCACTGCCCACCCCTGCGTCCTTCCCCAGCTGTTCCCCTGGGAAAGGGCTGAGAGTTGGGGAGCGGGGAGCCTCGGGCCCCTGAAGAAGTCCCTCCCGGCCCAGTTTTCCTCCTCAGTCTGGTCCCACCCAAGTCTGTGGATCAAGAGTAAATCAATCAGAAAGCCTTCACCTCTGTGCAGCCCTTTCCAGAGTCCTGGTTGTTTCCAGATTCCTTATCTAATTGGTCCTCACCATAGCCTTGTCATGCTACCATAGCCTTGTCATGCTGGCAGTATTTTTTTTTTTTTTTTCACCATTTTTGCAGAGGAAGAAAGTGAAAATTAACTCCCTTGACTGAAGGTCCCCTGTGTAGCCTCCACCCCCAGCCAGTTAAGACGTCGGCCCTGACTGGACAGTCTACACCTGTCAGGAGGGAAGCCTGACGTGTCAGAGAGGAAACGGCAAACCCCTCTGAAAAGGCTGCCCTCCTCACAGAGACGAGACCTGGGCGCTGTTTAATTCCCGTCATCTCCAAGTGTGTGGAGAAGGCAATGGCAACCCACTCCAGTACTGGAACATCCTATGGGTGGAGAAGCTGGGGTCGCAAAGAGTTGGACACGCCTGAGCGACTTCACTTTCTTTCTTTTCAGGTGTGACCTGCCTTGGGGGGGAGTTTTATGTTTTGTTTCACAGTATCCCTAGGACAGCCCCCTGCCTTCCTGACCCCTGTCCTCTGCTCATATCCTCATGGGAAGAATCCCATCGGCTGCAGAGAGACATCCACCCCCTGGGTGCCGTGGCGTGTGGCTGCCCAGAGTCTAGGGGCTCATAGCCTTCTGGGCAGTGGGACCCTCTCAGGAGTTGGGAGGATGGGAAGCCGAAAAAGATGGGCAGTCGCTGCACCTGGCTGACCCTGGAGCCCACAGGATGTTCTGTTCAGAGAAAAGGCGGTATGAGGTTTACAGTGCACAAGGCCGAGCCCGCTCCCCGCCTTCACCAGCCCCCTCCGCGAGCCCCTGGCACCTGCGGCAGGCAATGTGGTACCCAGGCCCCAGCAGGGGCTGCGTGCTGGCACCGCGCCTGGCAGCTGTGGGGTGTCAGCTCGGGAGGGGGCGGGCATTGAGGAGAAGCAGGTGTCCAGCCTGAGAGAAACTGGTGACCGGGAAGGGTCTCTGAGCAGCGAGGCCTGGGTAGGTGGCTAGAGTCCATGGCGGATCGAGCAAACGACACGGTCCTTGCTCATCACCCCACCCCACCCTCAGCCCACCTTGATTAGAATGATCTGGCCCCCGAAGAACAGCAATGAATTAATTAGGGGTCTGTTGTCATGAAGCAGCTGATTATTAAAGTCCCTCTCCTGGGAGGGGAGATGGAGAAAGGTGTGACAATGACAGCTATTTAAACAGAATCTTTTAACAGAGTTAGGCCCTTCCTCAGCTGCCTGCTCTGCCCTTGGGCTCCGCCAGGAAGTCAGACACAGCGGAGCCCACAGGGCAGCCCTGAGCTGCACCGGCCACCCTGGATTTCAGGCGGTGGAGGCTTTCTGTCCTCACTGCCCTTCCCTTCTCGGACCCTGTTCCTCGGACCTCAACTCTGAGCCCGTCTTCGTGACCTTAACCCACCCTCTCCATCTGTCGCTGAGCCAGCAGAGCTCCAGCTTAGTGCTTCTTTTCAGAGCAGCACCTTGCATGTTTATAGTTGCTGCTGTTCCGTCTCTCAGTCGTGTCTGACTTTCTGCACCCCCAGGGACTGCAGTACGCCAGGATTCCCTGTCCTTCACCATCTCCTGGAGCTTGCTCAAACTCATGTCTGTTGAGCTGGTGATGCCATCCAACCATCTCATCCTCTGCCATCCCCTTCTCCTCCTGCCTTCAATCTTTCCCAGCATCAGGGTCTTTTCCAATGAGTCAGCTCTTTGCATCAGGTGGCCCAAGAATTGGAGCTTCAGCTTCAGTCCTTCCAATGAATATTCAGGACTGATTTCCTATAGGATGGACTGATTGGATCTCCTTGCAGTCCAAGGGACTCTCAGGAGTCTTCTCCAACACCTCCTGCTAAGAGCTCTTACCAATCCCATGGGAGCCAAAAAAAGATCATTTTAACAGGTGCTAATGTGAGCAGTGTGTTTGTGTGCCAGGTTCCAGAAGATTTGGTTGTGGGGGGTGGGGTAGATATATGGACATGATTGCCTCGCTCTCTGCCCGTTCTTTTCTGTAGATGGGAAAACCGAGGCCCAAGAGAGTTGAGTTCTAGCTTGCTGCCTGCCAGCTCTGTGACCTTGAGGAAGGTACTCACACCTCTGTGCCTCAGTTTCTCACCTGTGACATGGGATATAAGACCTTTGTGAGGATTACGTGAGATGTGTGTAAAGCCCTTGGCACGATATCTCACAATGTGTTGCTGTTCAGTCGCTCGGTCTCAAGTGACTCAGCTAAAGTCACTAAAGTTTAGTAACTCTAAAAGAGTCCTGTCCGACTCCTTTCGACCCCATGGACTGTAGCCCACGAGGTTCCTCTGTCCATGGGATTTCCCAGGCAAAAATACTGGAGTGGGTTGCCATTTTCTTCTCCAGGGGATCTTCCCAACCCAGGGATTGAACTTGCATCTCCTGCATTGGCAGGCAGATTCTTTGCCACTGAGCCACCTGGGAAGCCCAGTCTAACAATAAGGGGGATTAAATCAACGTGGGCTGTGACTTGCGATCCACTCCTGCCTGGTTTCAGCAGCAAGAATCTATCCCTCCATCAGTGTGTGTTCCTGCAGCCCTACTCAGTGCACAGCAGTCCCCAGTACCCAAGGCATACGGTGCTGCACAGAACACAGTGTCTGCTTCCCAGGGACTGACAGCAGTCTCAGGAAAGATAACTGCACATGTTCACAAGTACCTGTGCCTAGGTACTTGCGGGGTACCTAACCGCCACGCTAGGTACTGTGGGGGTTCAAAGGAGGGACTGGTGTGGGCTTCATGGAGGAGGTGGCGTTTGGGTTGGGCCTTGAAGGATGATTAAGATCTAGGAAGTAAAATAAATTCTTAAGCAGAGGTATAAAAACCAAGAACCTGGGGACCTAATGGGAAAAAAAAATTGCTGGGAATGCCTGAAGGTGGGAGAAGAAGTGGACGACAGAGGATGAGATGGTTGGATGGCATCACCGACTCGATGGACATGAGTTTGAGTAAATTCCAGGAGTTGGTGATGGACAGGAAGACCCGGCGTGCTGCAGTCCATGGAATCGAAAAGAGTTGGACACAACTGAGCGACTGAACTGAATTGGAAAATGGTGAGAAGGTCATGTGAGTTAGACCTCTGAATGACACCATGGACTGTAGCCCACCAGGCTCCTCCATCCATGGAATTTTCTAGGCAAGAGTACTGGAGTGGGTTGCCATTTCCTTCTCCATTCAATTGGGAAAATTACAGGTAATTTGTGTGTGTGTGTGTGTGTGTGTGTGCACGCGCGCGCATGGATGCATGCAGTGATTTCCTTTATTTCATCTTCCAAAAGTAGTGTGTGTTCATCATTTAAAAAAAAAAAAATAGGAGACCAAGATAAGCCAGAGAAAGAAAATTACAAACACCTGAAATTTAAGGATTTTGCATACAGAAAAGGCAGGATCAAATAAGTGTTTTAAGAAGATTAATCTGGCAGTGTTTGGTGGAACAGATTAGAGCAGGAATATGCTGGAGGCAGGGAGACTTCTCAGGTTATTGCAGGAACACAGATAAGAGGCAATAAAGACTCAGACCTAGCCCGTGAGCAATGGGAAGAGAAGTACAGCGACATGGATGTTTCTCTCAGTTACTGCACATTTTCTGCACTGTGGTCGACACATGCCACATGCGTGTTTAAAAAATGACTTTTCCTTTTAAAGTCTCAGGGAGTCTCCTGCACTCAGGCACAAGCCCAGTGTCAGAAAGCCATGCTCACAGCCTAGACCTCGCTTCCCGTCTTTCCAGCCTGAAATGCCATCCTCCGTGTTAATGAAAGCAAGAGATTACTGTTCCAGATTATAAAATGTGGGGCAATTTTAGGCCATTGAAAAGAATGAGTTAATTAAAGAGTGTAATAACCCTCTTCAGCACCGGCCCTGTTTTGCTCTTTTTCCAGCTGCAGGTGGCCTTCTTTGTCACCCTGGAGGAGACAGCTATATGATCTATTTTGTTCGCAGGGACTTATCTCCAGGGACACCCAGCACTTTCTAGATGTAATTTTTAGTCCCAGGGCAGGCATTGTCCTCCTGTTTGACTTAGGGAAAGCCGAGGCCCCGGGGGATGGCTGAGTGAAAGAGGCTGAGTTGCAGGCTTTGCAGTCAGGCAGCCTCTGCTTGGAGGTCTGCTAGGCTCCCTCCTAGCAGCCTCATCTTGCGCTTGATACTTTGTTTCTAATGCTGTAAGACGGGAAGGCCCCCCGCAGAGTGTTTCACTGTTTGTGTCTCCAGCTTTTTTGCACACTGGTTGTCAACGCTCAATAGATGTTCCATATATATGTTGAACTAATTGATAAGGGCGATAAGCCATTCAAAAGCCCTATGTATATCCAGCCCCAGGACATGTTAGTTTCCTTTGCCCCACCCCCACTCCTCTCCGCCAGCGCCCCCTGGAAATTTTCCAAGGTAGTAGTTAACCCTGGGGGGCATATGTCCATATGCCTCGTCTTCTCTGCATGCTGTTTCAGAGCTTGGAGAAGCCTGCATTGCCCCCACGTGGACCTAAAGGTTGGTTCTAAATCATTCCCAGTTCAAAAAGCCTAAGCGGTTAGATTGTATCCCCACACGGCCAGGGCCTCCCCAGGCCAGTCACTTGGGTGTGATGGCTCGAATGGAGATCCTGAGGCTCCAACATTGCTAGAGCTTTGGATAAACAGAGGTTCTGAATTTAGCAGGAGACGCTCATTATTGTTTATGAATTCCTCTTGCTACCCCTCCATGCTCCCCGCCCCCCAGCTCTGTGCGCTCCCAGTGAATTATTGCTTTGCCGCTGCGTGATTTGATTTCATCTGAGGCTGCTTAATGCTTCTTCCGTCCCTCGTTCCTCGCTGTGTTTATCTTATTGTTTCCCAGAACAATCAAGTGCTTCCTCTGCCCCTGGCAGCTTCAGCGTGTTCCCGGAGCCTCCTGACCTGCCCAAGCCTTGAGCTGGAGCATCCTTGAAAGGCAGGGCTGGTCTCAGGTCAGAGCTCCGGAACTGCCTCACATCACTCACCTCCCTTGTTTTCTCTTGTCCCTTCCCCAGCCCCTGCCAGCCCTCCCTGGTAGAACGAGACCCAGAATGCTGGATTCTGGTGCTTCTGGGCCTCGGTGTCGGTCTCCCGTGAGAAGTACAGGGCCAGGCCCTGAGATAGGAGCTGGTGCCCTTGTGAAGTGCAGTCGGTCCTTACCCCCAGGAAGGCATGAAGACAGACTGCTCCTCGCCACTCTGTGGGCCGTTGGATGGTGATGCCTTGGCCAGCCACCCCTGGCTGATAAGGAGCAGAGAAGTCATGACTTAGAAGAGAACCCCAGCTAACGTCCCCAACCCAGGTTAGAGTCTCTGCTCAGTACATAGTCACCACATCCCCTGTCCTCAGAAGCCAGAGTTCTCAGCCCGTCCAAAGATGCAGAAGTCCAGAGGCAAGTGGTTCCTCTTGGGACCCTCTCCCTGCTCTCCAGGAGAAAACCCTCCCTGAGCTGGCCTTCTGAAATCCAGGAGCCTCTAGCCCCAAGGCCTGTGTGCTAGCCCGACCACCCCCTGGTTACTGTCTAGGGCAGATTCCTAACATGCACAGAAACAGAAATAACTGAACCTGGAAATGTCAGTCTCCAGTGTCAAAGCCCCAGGATTGACCGACAACTCACTGGGGACCAGTGCAGGAAGCATCCACGTGTATGTGGATGGAGGATACATGTGTGTGTGTGTGTGTGTGTGTGTGTGGAGGATGCGTGTGTGTGTGTGTGTGTGCGCGCGCGCACAAGGGTGAGGGTCACTGGAGTTCTCAAAGTTTAGTGCACCTCAGTGACCTCCTTCCATCTCGTGGACCGGAAGGATCCTTAGTTTCCCTCTTCCTCGTCTCTCCTGGCTCCATGCAACCCACAGGCCACGTTTTCCAGGCTCTTATGTCCTCTGCCATTATCCGAGCGTTTAGGGACAGGCTCCCAGCTGTCCTCCAGGGAGCCTCACCCCACTGGACTGTGTGTGACTGCCGTTTGCACAGATCGGGGGCTGAGAGAGGGGCGCTGAGCCCCTTCCAACACCCCGGAGGTCGCTGCTGCGGTGTGTCCGTGGCCGTCTGTGGATTCACGTGTAGTGAGTGCCGGAGAGAGGGAGGAAGAATCTCAGAGACCGAATCTACCAGAGACTTCAATCTATCAATAATTCGGGTCATGAAACTCTACAAAAATAAACTTCAGCACGAATCCTTGCCCTCGAAGCACTGAAGGCACGGCTGCAGACACACACACTCATTAACTCACTGCCAAGTTCAGTCTGAGCAGCAGCAGGCTTCTCTACCTTCTTCAACAGACCCAGTGTGCGCGTACACACACACACACACACACACACACACACACACACACTCGTGCATGTAGACACACACTCTGCACTACGCAAGTCCAGAGTCCTGAGGCAGAAATAAAATCAAAGAATACAGGCCTCCTCCAAGGGGAATTTTACGACACATGGTGGTAAGACCTGCGGAAATTGTTGAGCCCTCAGTGACTACATATCAAAAGCCTCACCCTCTCCAAATTTACTCAGGTCTGACAAACTGAGTTTCCAAGAAATCTGGGCTTGGATGTAATAATCGCACTTCTATATTTATGTCACACTTTATAAAGTTTCCAGAGACTTTGCATTTCCTTCCCCTCCTGCTTCTCAGTTTCGGTATCAGCTCCTTCATGAAGCCCTCCCCTCCTTGCCAGCCTCCCTGGATGTCCCCCCGCAAACCTCTATCACACGGGGCAGCCCAGGTGTGTGAGGTCTGATGGGATTGTCCACTTGCCTGTTCCTGGGCCTTCCTAAGGGAACCTTTTCTCAAAGCGTCCCCAGCTCTCAACACAAGCCTAGCTTCCAGGAGGCCATGTCCTGAATGAATATTGGACAGTCCTGAAATTCATGGCTAATAAGTCAGTTCATTCTCACAACATCCTGCTTGAGCTCTGAGGACAGAAGTTACCACCCTTATTTGGCAGCCGCGGAACCTATTACACAAACAAGTGAAGCGACTTGCCTGAAGTCACACAGCCAATTAATGAGAAAGCTGGGATTAGATCCCAGCCCTGCAGACACAAGCCAGCGCCTCCCTCTGCGGGGTGCTGCCTCTCAAACCAGTCTGCTTCCTACTGAGATGCCCAAGAAGATCCCTGGTTCTATGGCTCCTCAACAGCTATTACAAAAAATACTATGACTACTAATACCCCTACTACTACTAATAAAGTAATATGAGAGTGTCAGATCCCAAGCAAAAGCCCCATAATTTTGAACTAACTAGAGAAGAAGCTGATGCATAAGAAAAAGCGTTTGGAGGGGCCTGCAGGTAAGCTAGTTAATTGGATATGCTGATTTGAATTGGATATTCAAGTAAAGAGGCTGTCATTAATTTCTGTGCAGACCTAGCTGTGATTTAAAGGCAAGTGACTGCTAATAGGATTACTATTTCATTCTCCTTTCGAAGAGGCCCCTCCCACCTGGAAGACCAGACAGTAAATCTCCCCTGGATTTCAGCTCACCTCCTCCTGCCCCAGAGCCAGCCCTCATCAGCTGACTTTTAGCCTCCCAGCACGGCCCTCCCAAATGAGGCTCTGAGCTTACTGCCACCTCCAGGAGACAGGTGATTGTCCCACTGTGGCCTTGGGGGCTGAAAGAGGAAGAGCAGCTAAAGACAGGGCTTGGACGCTCATCTACCCATCTCCTCTGTTCTCAGCTGCAGTGAACGGCTGTGTGCACCCATTAATATTTCTTAGGAGAGTCACAGAGTGACTCTGAGAAATTGGACTCTGTGTGGGTAACCCAGTTCTGCCACTCTTTAGCTGTGTGGTCTTGAGAAAGTGATGTCCTTCTCTGCGCCGCCAATTTCCTATCTGTACAATGGGAACAGTAATAATATGCCCTTCAGGGGTGGCTCGTAAGGATTAAATTAGTTCATTTTTGTTAAGCACTTTCGACAGCAGTCAGCACATTGTAAAGCTATAGACGTGGTTGTGTGTTTAATCATTAAGTCGTGCCCAGCTCTTTGCGACCCCATGGACAGCAGCCCGCCAGGCTCCTCTGTCCATGGCATTTTCCAGGCAAGAGTACTGCAGGGGGTTGCCATTTCCTTCCCCAGGGGATCTTCCCGACCCAGGGATCGAACTGGCATCTCCTGCATTGCAGGTGGATTCTTTACCGCTGAGCCACCAAATAAGCTCCAATAGAAATAGGAGCTATTATTAAATCCTTTAGGCCAACAGGGCCCTTTGAAAAATCCACCAGGTCCATCCTACCTTGAGGCAGGTCCACATTTAACCATGAACCAAAGAAGTCATCCTGAGTTCAAAGCCCTCCTGAGAAGGAGGGCGCGGCCTCCTGCAGTCTCCCACTGAGCAGCAGGGGCTCCTCTCAGCAGGAATTCTGACTAGACCGAGCCTCAGCCTCCTTGTGCAATGGTTTAGGCACGTGATTTTTCTTTTGCTGGTCTCTGTAGAGACTGTCGCCCTCCATTGTAGGACACTGTCCATCTTGTCCCACCTTCTGAGCAGTGTCCAAGCAAAATGACAAGTGCTAAATCTGCGCGTCCGCTGAGGTCCCGCCCTCCCAGGAGAGGAGGAGCCCAACCAGAAAGACAGGTTGAAGTGACCGGCTTTCCCTGTCTGGCCTGTGTCACCTCCCTGCCCTGCACCGACTCCACGCTCCTCCTCTGCCTGGTTGGATTACCTGGCGGGGGCCTGTGCAGCTCAGTCTAACGCCCTTCTCTTGGATTGGATTCCTGGCCTATTTCAGCGTCCTGTGTCCTTGTGGTCATTGGATCCTGGCCCTGGGGCACAAGCTTCAAAGCCGAAGAGAACTCAGTTTGCGGGACACTGCAGGACAGACGCAAGTTGTTGCATCTTAAAATCCACTTTTGTCTGGGTTTCCGCCGCAGCCTTCACCGTCCCCATCCTGTGTCTGGGGAGGATGGAGGGCAACATCCAAACTGAAAACTTACAAGGCAGAGAAAGATGGGGACCCCTGGGTTTGAATTACAGCAGGACCACCCTTGTCCCTTCTCCGTCCAGGGGTGTTGGCTTCATCAGCCGTGATTTCCTCTGGACCACCCTGGATGGAGCTGGTGGGAGCCCCAGGGCCAGCCCGGACCACCTGCGTCCACGAGTGGAAGGGCTTGGGTGAGACGGGCTCCAAAGCCCCACAGCTCCAGCAGTTTCCCTAAGTGTGTGATTCTCCTGTGACAGGCATGGAGCAGATCGCCTGTTCAGAGAGGGAAACTGAGGCTCGGGGAGGTGAGGTAACTGGCCTGAAAGTGAACAGGAGGCAGAAATCAAGCCCAGACAAGAGCAAGAGCACAGTCAGAGCAGAAACCCCGGAACCTGGTGTCACGCTTTGGCGTCCTGTGCACAGGGAGAGAGGAATCAGGGAAGGGAACGGCCTCTGCTGCCCAGCTGGCCGGTCCCGCCTGCATCTCATCCCTGGGACCCCAGCCCCCTGTCCGCCTTCTCCATCTTCTCTGTCTTCTCATTGTGATCTCGGAGGGCTGCACAGCTCGAGGCGGACAGAACAGACTTCTCGGGCAGGACTGCTCCCCTCTCCAGGGATTTAGAGGGAATGACATAGGCTAGCTCAGTTCAGGTTCAGTATCAAGAACATTTCCTGTTCTGGTTTAGTTTCAGCTCTGATGTTTTCAGAGTTCTGTAGGTTTGATTCCGGCCTCAACTGGTTTATTGAAAGGTTCGGATTGTAGACAGGAAAAAAAAAAGTTTAGGCTTCTTATTCAGAAAAAAAATGTTAAGGACTGGGATTAGTCCTAACTGGGACATTCCAGAGTATGTGATGATAAGTTATCTTTGGTAAGATTCCACTCCAACATGGCCATGGGTACCATCTAGTCCTGGGGCCCGGAGAGGGAGGGCCAGACGTGGTGTTCCTCCTTCTGAGTGTGTGTGCTCAGCCTTTTGGGGAGGAGGCTGATTTATCTGGCAGAGGGTTAACCAGCCTGCCCAGGTGGGGGTATCCTGAGCTGGCCAGCCCTGAAGTAAGGTGATGGTTCTGCAGCTCTTGGGGCTGAGCCAGTGCCTGGAGGAGAATTAAAACATCCTTGGAGAGGAGCAGCTGTCATAGGGAGGGTGGTAAATGGCACTGGGACATTTCCTTTTCAGAGGAGAAAGCAGAGCTTAAACTCTCCCATTTTATGGATATGGAATAGTGAGGTTAAGCCAATCAGAAGTCACGACTATCACATCTCCCCGTACATCCTGCAGTAGCCTGAGAACTTTTGTTTTAACAGTCTTTTTAAAATATATTAATGTATTTATTTGACTCCATTTGATCTTAGTTGTGGCATGCAGGGTCTTCATTGTATCACAGGGATCTTTCGTTGTGACTCAAGGACTCTCTCCAGTTGGGGCTTGTGGTCTCGGGAGCACAGGCTTTGTTGCTCCATGGTAGTTCCCTGACCAGGAATTGAACCCGTTGCCCCTGTGTTGCAAGGCAGATTCTAACCACTGGGCCACCAGGGAAGTCCCACTGGAGAACTTTTGTGATTAAAAGCTACTATGTTTCTAGAAGAATCTCTTGGAAATTTTGAATTTCTCCATCTAAGAGAGAATGCTGCTCTGAAAGCTAAGGGGAGCTATTTTAATTGTGGGGCATTTTCCCAGACTGAGACCCTTGTTCTTCCCTCTGCTTGAGTCCATCATGAGATTCTCTCCAGGGTGGAGGGCAGTAGCCTCGGCCTCCTCCACCTTGGTCGCATCATTGGCGACCCCGACTCTTCCTCCACCCAACAAGAATGAACTAAATAGCCCCCTCACCACTTCCTGGAAGGAGGGGCTTTAATGACAGTTGCCAAGGCAACAGCTTGGAACAGTAGGAAGCCACTAGTTAGGAAGAAAAAGGTCGAAAGAGGAGTTCAGGGGAAAAGAGTCCACCCTACAGGGGAGTTTCTGGGGTAAGAGTGGCTGAGAGTGAGTTTCTTTGGTTCCACTGAGGTCACCTCCTCATCTTCAAAGCCAGAGCTCTCACCAAAGTCACCCATGAAGCAGGCAAGGAGAACACGGCACCTTGACTCTCGCCCGGCTCCACTGTCCCCACCCCTGGGATCCAGACACAGGGCCTCATGCAGGAATCTGCTGGTTCTGCCACTAGGAACTCCAGAACCACTGTACCCCACCCCACAGTGGGATCATGGTCTCCTTCTTACCCATGCCAGTCCAGCCCAAGTTAACAATCGCAGACCATACCCCGGCTGAGGCCCCTCTAAGAACATGTGAATAGGAGCACTAATCCAACTTTCCCAAGTCTGCGGTAAATAAATGCTCCTGACCTTCCCTACTTGGCCAGTAAAAACTGCAAATGCACCTCCACGCTTGCATGCTTGCTGTGGCATCGGGCTCCATGCTTAGCCCTTGCGATGAGTAAGTCCTTGCTCTCAGTGGGGTGGGAGAAATGGGCAGAGGGAAGGAGATGGTTAGAAGTCCAAGAGAGAAATCAAAGTGAATAGGAGGGAGGGACTTCATCTTAAAATCATCCAGAGAAAACTGTTTTTTGACCTCAACTTTGATTTAGCACTAAAGAGCCCACGATGCTTTATCAGCTGGATCATAGTTCATGTCCTTTCAATAGGCATTTCTCAAGCAGTCCCTTTTATCCATCACCAGCTCTGTTCCCTGTTTCGTTCTAGTCCTCAGAGAAACAGAAAGCATTCCTGCCCTCAAAATGTCGGTGGACTTACGCACATGTGAGGCAATCAGAACAATTTACTTACGCACATGTGAGGCAATCAGAAAACAATTTAGGTAGGTAGTCAATACGCATTAGCTAATACATATACAATGAACAAGTCAATTGATTATAATCTCAGGACAAAATGTCTGGTGGGGGGAAAAAGAAGCCCTCAGGGTGAGGAGCAATTAGTGTGGTAGAGATATTGGAGAAGGCTTTATGGGGGAAGTGGGCTTGAACTAGGGGGTTTAGATGGACAGAGAACAAAGAAACGGCCCGGGGTGGCAGTATTGGTCAGCAGTCAGCTTCTGTGTTGGAAACAGGAAGCCTGGCAGGAGGAGTGTGTTCAAACCATGGGCTCCCCGTCATCTTGTCTCTGTCTGAACTGATGGTCCTCAGGGGCCTTTCTCCGCTGGCTTTCCAAATTCTACGTAGAACTTGAGTGTTACTCGCTGAGTCATGTGACCCCGTGGACTGTAGCCCTCCAAGGCTCCTCCGACCTTGGGATTTTCCAGGCAAGAATACTGGAGTGGGTTGCCATTTTCTTCCCCAGGGGATCTTCCCAACCCAGGGATCGAGCCCCTGTCTTCGGCATTGCAGGCAGAGCCATTACCGCCTGAGCTACCAGGACGCTTCATATATTGCTTAGACTACAGGAATGTTTCTCCAACCCCCAGCCCGGTAGTATCCACATCGGCTGGGAATTTATTAGAAACGAAATTTCTCAGGCCTCATTCCCACTGAATCAGAAACTCTGGGATAGACCCAGGGCTGAATTTCTCCATTCCCTCCAGGCGGTTCTCCAGGCATGCTGGTTTGATAACCGTAGGTGACATTGGTGCTTTTAAACCCCGGCTGCTCATTAGCGTCCCCCGGGGAGCTTTGAAACCCAAAGAAGATGCCAGGTCCCCCAGCACAGAGTTCCTGATGAATGGATCCAGCCACGTGTTTTAAAAACTCCCCAGATTATTCTCATGTACATCGAGCCTGAGAAGCGCCAGACTCGATGACCTCTAGGTTCTTCCTGATTTTTTAGCCTGGGATGGACTCTGAGACTGACTCCCAATTTCTGTCCTCGGGGATTCCTGGCTCCCCAAAGTCACCTGGGGGATTTGCACACATCATTCAGGGGATATTGTTGTGGTGCGGTGGCGGGAGCAGAAACCTCTTTCTGAGATCCTAAAATCTTGACTCTCTCGATGACCAGTTTTTGGATGGTTTCTGTGCTGGTCCCACCATCCTCCCCTACCTGCTCAAGGCAGAACCATCATGTGTAGATGTTGATTCTCCGGCCCCAAATCGCAAGCAAGTGTGCACAAGCACACACTCACACACCCCCATCACACAGTGTGGAGAACGTGTGCATACGCACACAAGAATAACCATATAAGGATATCCAGATCACACCCAAAGACATATTTGCACACACAAATACACCCACCATTAGAAGGTTCAGACCAGCACACTCAGACTGCCTGGAAAAGGTTTCTTCTTGGTGGAAACTGGGCTGTTTGAACTAGGAAGCACCTCTGTCTTCCCTGTCACCCAGCCTGCTTCAGGGTAGCCCTTGGGGACCAGACGTGAGAATTATCTTCTATAAACTACCTGCTCTAGGCTCAGGCAGGGAATTCACAAGGGACTGCCGAGGACAGATGCTGAGGATGCCCTTGTTTCTTTCGCAGATTCGAGCCGATGGTCCCCCCCACGGTGGGGTCCAATATGAGATGGTCTCCGTGCTCAAAGATGGGAGCCCCATCCTCCGGGACATGGCCTTCTCCATCGACCAGCGCTACCTGTACATCATGTCCGAGAGGCAGGTACGTGCTGGCACCCACCCCTGCTCTCCCGAGCCTGGGAGGCGCAGATAACCCATGACCTTTGTGCAGAAGCTTTTCCGCGGAACAAGAGAGACCCCTGGGCCTGCTGCTCAGAGGCCCGGGGAAGCTTATGCAGGGAGTCAGGGAGAAGCCACTGGGGCCAGTCGCTTCCCGGAGCTTCTCTGCAGGCCACAGACCCTGTCTGAGCACATGATGAACAGCCCCGCAAGAACGGGCCGACTGCACGGAGCAGCTTGGTGTGATTAGAAGGTAGATTTACTGCCCCGGGCCCACAGAATCTGCTGCTCAAGGGAGCCAAAGAGGTGTAAATAATCCAGGCCTCCAGGCTGGACTCAGTCCTGGGAGAGATAGACCCAAGATAGGGCCTCAAAAGGAGATTAAAAAAATCTTGGCCTGAGTCTTAGAGGGATGCAGGGTAGAAGTTGGCCAGCACTGAGGAGCTGCAGCTCTGCCTGCGGAGATGGGCAGCCCTGAGAAATGGACCGCCCTCCTTTGCTAGGTAACCCCCGAGTGGGTTCCCCACCCGCCTGGGTGAAACGCTACTCCCTCGGGGTTTTATTCAATCTGAATATGTAGGAGCAAAGAGAAAGCAAATGCAAGGAGAGCCGTAGTGAAGGGCGAGAGAAGCGGGGGACAGGGATTCACCGAAGCAATGGAGACGCAGCAAGCCAAGCTTAGACCTTAGCAAAAGTTGGCTCCTCTTCCACTCATTGCCGGTGGGTCAGCAGTTGGTCAGCGGTGGCGGCAGTCTTGGCATTGACCTGCACATGGTAAGACCAAGGCCATAAGAAGCAGAAGGGACCGGGACTCTGTCTTGGTGCGGAGGACACTGACTTGGGCTAGATAAGGATGGTGTGCTGGACGGCCAGCAAGCTCTCGCAAGCTGCCTCCCTGCTCGGGCGTCATTCTCAAAACACTCTGCAAAGATCCCAGGCGTCAGACATCAGCTTCACCTGGCCCGGCGTTCTCTCTCTCTCCTCCATGTTTGTGTTTGTGAATTCTGAATCGGGGACAAGGGAAGAGGGAGGGAGGCGGAGGTAAACGGGTACCTGATGGCATAAGGGCAGTAGGGCTGCAACTCTAACTTGAAAAGTCCTTCTCAGAAGAGATGACACAAATCATAGGCTAATCATCGGCAAATTATACCACTTCCTCTTGAAGCCACCTTTTTTTTTTTACCTTCCTTTATGTAACCCCCATGATCAAGGCATAAACAGGTCCAGATGGGAACTTATAACCCTAAAAAAAAAAATGGCTGGTCATGTATTTATTGGGAACAATGTTCTGGAAAAACATCAGAATAAATGGAACTTGGTCACTATCCTTAAGTTGCTTGGAATCTAACAAGGGAATCTTTAGCATCAGATTGGAGGCTATAAATGCTCTGCCTTTCCTTCCTGTTTTTGTTTATAAGACAAACAGTTATTTCTTTAAAATGGTAGATGAGCATCATACAAATTCAAATAACACATACAGAAAAGGAAATAACAAGTTCCCAAACCAAACACCCCCAAATGTAACACCGTGTCATCATTTGATGAACACCATTCTGAATGCTTCTGCAGAATCATCTACATATTTAGAAGGATGGGTGAGATGGTCCCCTAGGCAGGTGCATAAAAGGATGGTCAGAGGGATCAAACAGACCTGTGGTCCCCCACCTTTTTTCACACCAGGAACCAATTTCATGGAAGACTATTTTTCCATAGATGGCAGTGGGGGTGGGGTGGGGGGTTGGTTTCAGGATGATTCAAGCACATTGCATTTATCATGCACTTTATTTCTATTGTGATTATACCAGCTCCACCTCATATCATCAGGCATTACACCTCAGAGGTTGGGAACCCCTGAAGAAATAGAGCCAGATTGACATAATATTAATATTTTCAGAAGATGTTAAGTATGGCTGAGGAGCAAGCTGATCAGTTCAGTTCAGTTCAGTTGCTCAGTCATGTCTGACTCTTTGCGACCCCATGAATCGCAGCACGCCAGGCCTCCCTGTCCATCACCAACTCCCGGAGTTCAGTCAGACTCACATCCATTGAGTCAGTGATGCCATCCAGCCATCTCATCCTCGGTCGTCCCCTTCTCCTCCTGCCCCCAATCCGTCCCAGCATCAGAGTCTTTTCCAATGAGTCAGCTCTTCGCATGAGGTGGCCAAAATACAGGAGTTTCAGCTTTAGCAGCATTCCTTCCAAAGAAATCCCAGAGGCTGATCTCCTTCAGAATGGACTGGTTGGATCTCCTTGCAGTCCAAGGGACTCTCAAGAGTCTTCTCCAATACCACAGTTCAAAAGCATCAATTCTTCCGCGCTCAGCCTTCTTCACAGTCCAACTCTCACATCCATACATGACCACAGGGAAAACCATAGCCTTGACTAGACGGACCTTAGTCGGCAAAGTAATATCTCTGCTTTTGAATATACTATCTAGGTTGGTCATAACTTTTCTTCCAAGGAGTAAGCGTCTTAATTTCATGGCTGCAATCACCATCTGCAGTGATTTTGGAGCCCCCAAAAATAAAGTCTGACACTGCTTCCACTGTTTCCCCATCTATTTCCCATGAAGTGATGGGACCAGATGCCATGATCTTCGTTTTCTGAATGTTGAGCTTGAAGCCAACTTTTTCACTCTCCTCTTTCACTTTCATCAAGAGGCTTTTTAGCTCCTCTTCACTTTCTGCCATAACGGTGGTGTCATCCACATATCTGAGGTTATTGATATTTCTCCCGGCAATCTTGATTCCAGCTTGTGTTTCTTCCAGTCCAGCGTTTCTCATGATGTACTCTGCATATAAGTTAAATAAGCGGGGTGACAATATACAGCCTTGACGCACTCCTTTTCCTATTTGGAACCAGTCTGTTGTTCCATGTCCAGTTCTAACTGTTGCTTCCTGACCTGCATATAGGTTTCTCAAGAGGCAGGTCAGGTGGTCTGGTATTCCCATCCATTTCAGAATTTTCCACAGTTTATTGTGATCCACACAGTCAAAGGCTTTGGCATAGTCAGTAAAGCAGAAATAGATGTTTTTCTGGAACTCTTTTGCTTTTTCCATGATCCAGCGAATGTCTCTGGATAAAAATTCTTTCTTGGGTTCTCGGAGCCCCGTGAAGTGGAAAAGCAGAAAGAGCCAACAGAAGTGACCAGTGAGACTTCGGTGGGACTGAGACAATGCTGAGACACGTCTCTGGGCTAAATGCTCGCTTGCTTCATTCCTGTCCGACTCTTTGCAGCCCTATGGACTGTGTAGCCTGCCAGGCTCCTCTGTCCACGGGATTCATATCTTTCGCTCAAATGAGATGCTTTTTGAAATTGAATTCAAAACGTGACCAAAGGAAAGGGCTGGAGGCTGATAAGTGGCCTATAGGGAATATAATGACCTCTCCAAACCATATCTGATGTTGCCTCTGAAAGCATCAGCGCTGACTAAACCAGCGTCTGCAGCTCATTTCTGAATAATCCTCCTTCAGTCTCATCTTCTGGGTCTGCTGCCCAGGTCCTGTCGGTTTGCACCAAAGCAGAGCTGCTCAGTAGTAACTCACACTGGGCCGATGTAGCAGGAGTCTGGGTTTCATGCCCTGTGGCTGTCTTGAATCAGGTGAGCTGTGAGTTGGGAAGGTCCCTGTGCCAGGCGAGCCCGGATCAGTGGGCAGCGTCAGGGCGGGGGGGTGGGCGGGGAATTGGCGGTAGAGCTCGGAGTCCCGTCGCTTGGAGAGCCACAGGCCATGCGCCAGTCACTACCCCGGGGATCACACCAGGGGCCGGGCTCGGGTAGGGGGGCCAAGAGCCACCCAGGAGGGCCATCTGAGGCAAGCGGCGACGAGTGCAGAGTTCTCGCGGGCAGCCTGGACCTCTCTAAGGGAGGAGCTGAATGTGTGGGGAGAGAACAGTCGATGATGATGAAATCGGATGCCGTGCGTTCTGGTCCAGAGTTTGCTCTGATACTGGATGTATGACCCCCTTAACAGCCTCCATTTCCTCCCTTCTGAAATGGAGGAAGTGAGGTGGAATTGCTCAGTCATGTCCGACTCTTTGTGACCCCATGGACTGTAGCCCCCCCTCCCTGCCAGGCTCCTCCGTCCATGGGATTTTTCCAGGCAAGAATGCTGGAGTGGGTTGCCATTTCCTTCTCCAGGGGGTCTTCCTGACCCAGGGATCGAACTCGGGTCTCCTGCATTGCAGGCAAACGCTATACGTCTGAGCCACCAGTGAATCCTGGTGGAAATGGAGGATTTGCGTCTAATAACAGGATCCTGTCTGAGGTCTGACACTCTCAACAGGGTGGCCTCAGACAAGTCCCACCACCTCGTCTCACGGGGGTCGATGTGATATGGGCTGAGACGGCAAGCAGGGAGTTCCTGCCGCATCACCTCACACACCACAAACGCTCATTCCTGACGGCCCCTCCCAGCTCTCAGCCCTTAGGATCCATTACGCAGGAGGGCGGCGACCGTGGGTGCTGATTAGGAGGAAGCTAAGTGGCGGTCGGCACTGCCAGGACCAGGAGACCTGAGTTCTCCTCCTGGCCCCCCTTTAGCCAGCCGGGTGACCTAGACCCTGGACTTGTCAGGGACTCAGTGTCCTCAGCTGGAAAGATGAAGAGAATAAATATGACTGTAGAGTCTCTTTCAGCTATTAAAGACTTTGTCTAAGGTCTGGGGGTCAGGACTCTTTTCCATCTCCAGAAGACAGCCTCAGAAGCACAGGAAACAATCTTGAGGTTAGACCAAAAGAACCTCCTGAAGGAGGCTTTTTTTGAGGCTGTGTGTGCTCCTATGAACTTCTTCCCCCAAGGATGAACCTGCAGTGGGGATAGAACGGTGGCTATGGGCTTCCCTGGTGCCTCAGTTGCTAAAGAGTCGGCCTGTAATGCAGGAGACCCAGATTTGATCCCTGGGTTGGGAAGATCCCCTGAAGAAGGAAATGGCAACCCACTCCAGTATTCTTGTCTGGGAAATCTCATGGCCGGAGGAGCCTGGAGGGCTACAGTCCATGGGGTTGCAAAAGTCAGACAAGACTGGAGTGACTAAATCACCACCATGGGTAAGCAGATTCCTGTTTTGAGGCAATGATCTAAGACTTTGGAGTTCCCTGAAAGACCTAAGACTTTATAAGACATGATGGGAATGGGGGTGTCCATCACCCCACTTTACAGTAAACCTCTGGGCAGCCTCCTCTCATCTCTGCCTTCCCCGGGTCCCTAGCTTTTGTCTCCGTTTCCCTCCCCTTCCCCCAAATCACGGTGCCTATTGTATCCTTGACGCCGACTCCCCACAGAGTCAGAACAATCCAGTATAGGCTCCTGTGTTCAGGCAAGCTTCCTCTCTCTCTCCCTCTCTTAGTTAATTAAATGTAATTAAGAAATAGGACTAGTAAGAAGTGTTGGGCCATTAGTGCCACTGCTTAACGACCTTTGACAAGTTGGTGTTAATGTTCTGCTAATAGATCCAAGGCCCGCCGGTCCCAGGGGAGTGTTTGGGACCCAATTCCCCCAATCCTACTAATTGCCCAGGTGCTCCACTGATAGGCTGCCCGGCCCTTCCTTAGAAAGTCCGCCCCGGCTTCCTCGACAGCGAATCGACCGGCAGATGTTGTGGGAGGGGATACGAGCTGCTACCACATCCTCGGTGTCTAATGGAAGTCAGACTGCGGGTCCAGGGAAAATCAGGCAGTGAGCCAAGTGAAAACCTAGGTCACGAGATGAAAAGAAACTTGATAGCCTGAGTTTCCACCCAACTCGTCAGGCTGGCCACTCTCCGAAAGGGAAGCTCCCCCTGTACGCGGGGTGGATGGGAAAGAAGTATGGGGATGGAAGCAATTATTCTATTTTATACTTTAATTAGTTTGAATTAGCAGAGGGAATAGAGGCATAAAATGATCCAGCGAAGGGTGAAATGGAAAAAGGGAGTCACAGTGGAGAATGGCTCCGCGAAGGCTGGAAAAGGCCTTGGGAACAGCAGAGAGGCTGGCGATGGGTGTGTGTGTGTGTGTGTGTTTAGGGTGGGTGAGGGCATGGGATGCTGCTATTTCAAGACCTGGAGAGGCAAGATAGCATAGTGATTAATAGCAGGAGCATGGCCGTCAGACCATCTTGCACGTCGTCTGTTGCCACTTACTAGACGTATGGCTCTAAGAAAGTTGTTTCACTTTTCGACACCTCACTTTCTCCATCTGTATAATGGGCCTAATAGTGGTGACTGCTGCGAGGATTGAGAGACAGTATACAGACTGCCTAGCATTGTGTCTAACACACAGTCAGTGCTTTCAATAAGTGGCAATGATCATCACCATTATCACAAGACCCGATGCTGGGAAAGACTGAAGGCAGGAGGAGAAGGGGATGACAGAGGACGAGATGGTTGGATGGCATCACCGACTCAGTGGACAAGAGTTTGAGCAAGCTCCAGGAGCTGGTGATGGACAGGGAGGCCTGGCGTGCTGCAGTCCGTGGGGTCACAAAGAGCCAGACACGACTGAGCGACTGAACAACAACATTGTCATTAGCGGGATTATTAGAATTTCTGAGACCCCAGGGAGGGCCAGAAGCATCTCCACTGTAAATTATGGCTAAGACAGATCCCAGTCTCAGGCAAACACCTCCAACCTGACATTCTTGCTGCTCAATCCCAAGGGACGCCTCAGAAACCTCTGTCCTGGTTGAACAACAGTGTCCGGCTGAGTCGCTCACAATCTGCTATTTATTTTTAAAATACAGGAATGTGCCCAGAGACTAAACAGTCCCACTCCCGTTGATACAGACGGAGGCAGCTCTGGGCTCGTGTGTGAGGCCCAGGAGGCCAGTATTCCAGGCATCTGTGGAGAGGAGGGAGGGGGACCCTGAGCCCTGGTCACCTCCCAAGACTCAGGCTCCTGTCTGGCCACGTGTGTGGACAGTGGGCTGGAAAGGGGCTGCCCTGGGGGCGTACCATGTCTGACCTCAGGCTCCTGTCTGGCCATGTGTGTGGACAGTGGGCTGGAAAGGGGCTGCCCTGGGGGCGTACCATGTCTGACCTCTGCAACAAAGTGAACTGTATCTCCAGCTCCCTGCCGTAGATGGAGCCGCCATGCTCACAGACTTAAGTCAGGCGTTCAGGCAGGTGCCCCAAAGGCTGCTTGTCTCCTCTCTGCGGCATCCAGACTGGAGCCTCTGCTGGGAAGACGTGAATGGGCTGAGGGGACTGGATGGCTAGGGCTAGCATGGCCTGGAGCCACGTCCTTCCACATGCATGGTAGCTGGAACCAGCTGGGCCGTCAGCCACGGTGGCTTCCACGAGGCCGCCCCCTGCACCTTGGGCTTCCTCCCAGCATGGCGGCCTGAAGGTGCTCAGACTTCCTGAGCATGGCCGCTCAAGGCTCCAAGAGTGAATATTCCCTCAGATCAGGTGTGTCAGGCGAGCGTATTCTGCCCTGTTCTGTCTCGTCTCAACAAAAATTCGAAGCACCGGACGTTAGAGCCTTTGGCATGTCACAGCTCTCAAACAGACTGTTACAGCTCTCAGGTCTCGGACAGACTGTGTTATAGCTCTTAGACAGATCCATGTTACGGCTCCGTGTTACAGCTCAATTCTATTTAGAAAATAGCAGGAAAATGCATCCTCGAGGCGTGAGGGCATGCCGACCCAAAGACGCGGGAGGAGAGGAGGGAGCACACCAGCGCATGGGAGAGAGAGACCCCTGCCCTTTGGCTCCTCTTTTTATATGTTTTTTCTCCTCCCCCTGGGCCTGCCCTAAATCGGGCGAGCCAGGAGTGCTGTTTGTCCCACCTGAGGTCCTCACTCAGGTCCTCGGACCTTCCTTTGTTTCTTTTTCGCAGGCTTTTCCCTTCCTTGTCTTTTGGCCACCGCCATTCTGGACTCCTGTTTCCTATTCTAACTACCTAACAGGTGGGAATGTTATTGCCTTCTTTATGCCTTAACCTTAGAAGTCATACAGTCTCCTCTTCCGCCCGCCTCCTCACCTCTCTACTGCCCGTCTCCCCGTGACTCTGGCGGGTGTAGCCCATGACCCCGCTTTGAGGCCCAAGGCACGGGGAAGATAAATACATGGTTTCCTGTCTCGCAGGGTCAGGGACCCACAGAGCATGTGAGCTGGTAAGGACTTCAAAGCTCACCCGTCCTGACCCCAGTATGAGGCCCATGGGGCGTGGAGCAGGCCAGCTTCCATTTCAGCCTGAGCTACACCCGACACCTAAGATCAGAGTCCCCAGAACTGGTTTGGTTTCCCTAAATTCGCAGAGAAGTGCCAGTAGCTTTAAAGCTTGCTGTTGATGGACTGAAGGTTGCCTTGAGCCCTAAAGGAGACCCACATCAAAGGCGGCTCTTTCTGGGAAGCCTTTGAAGGAATCCATCAGGAACAGGATCACGCTACCTGGAAACTGCCCAGGCGATGGCGTGCGATATTCAAGGGCTGTCCCGGTCTGTCTTCCTGTGCAGTGTTGCAGCAGCCCACTTAGAAGACCCTTCTCCTGGGCGACCTACCTTCACATGCAGGGCAGGGCAATGGGACTTCATGTGGATGAATGGATAGTGACTTTCTAACCACTTCCACCTTAAGTCATTTCAGAGAGCTGGGGCAAGGAGAACTCTGGCCTGGAGTTACTAGAAATCAAAATTCTTTGGAAAGATTATGAAGCCGCCCTTCTCTGAAGGTCTCAAGCGCAGGAGACACCCCTGCCCCTCAACTTCCTGCACTGGTTTAAGACCCCGTGCATGGTAGGGGAGAAGGCTGGGAGGACAGACCCAATGCCTCTAGCATGCCAGCCCAGCCAGCTTCACCTGAGAATCAATTTTGGTTTCCTTGGTTCGGAGGAGGGCCTGTCAACTATAAACCGGGACCAAGGGGCAAAAATAAGAAGCATTTTCAAAGGGCCTTATTGTGATGTAAGGGTACTAAGTCTGTCACCTGTGGCCAAGGCCACTGAACGGCCAAGCCCCTGGGCCTCTAACGACTTGGGGAAGGAGCAGAAAAAAACGTGCAGAGCCATCCTTCCAGATGGCCCCTGCTCATTTATTTTGACATCTCAGACTATTGTTTTGATTGTGCACATTTGTTTAGTCCTGGTGATAAGGCTTCCCAGGGCGCTGGCAGAGCGTGCCAAGGTGTATTTTTACAAGGCGGTCGGAGCCCCAGTAACAGGAGGCCTCCCCTCTGCCCGGACTGAGAGGCCTGGGCTGCAGCCGGGGAAGGAGGGAATCTGAGGAGGCAAGGGCTGGAGCAGAGCCTGGGGGACTCTGGGGGAGAATTACAGAGTCTGCGGACTAGGAAAGTGAGGATAAGCAAATTTCTGCCGTACTTGTGTTTTCAAATGTGTCACTTTCAATCCAGGCCTTTGATGCACACGTGTTTCTCGTTAAGGACCTCAGTGTGGCCCAGAAACCAAGCACACATCTCAGCGTCTTTCCCAAAGGAGGGGCGAAGCCTGCCTCCCGGAGGACTGGGCGCAGGGACCAGTGACCACCCCAGGCCCGAGTTTGATTTTTTCTTCCCCTCTTCCTCTCCCCTCATTTCACATGTCAGGGAACAAAGAGGCTGACACAGAGCTGATTCCCTGGCTATTAATATTCTTATTGGAGCATTTTTAATAAATATTTTCACATGAAGGAAGCGAATCACAAACCCACCCTATTAATCAGGCGCTTGGCTTGTACTTAAGAAAGAAAACTCCAGCCTCTTATTTTAAAATCCTTTGGTTTGGAAAGAAATGATTGAACACAATGCCCAGGCTGGGAGAACCGGTGCCAAAAAAGCTCATTTCACTAAATGGGCAGGGAGGCTGGAGACTCTTCCTCTAATCCTTGGCAGGGGACGTGATGTCTCTCACCAGGTAGGACTGCTGGATGCTGACTCTCTGATGACCCAGAATGACGTTCCTAGGATGGAGAGGTAGGGAATCACCATACCTCAATCCCAGAAGGAACTCCTCCCCTTATACTTAAGATGAGGAAAACGGTGCCAGAGAAGGGAATCACTTCCTACATCATTCCCCGAATTACCAGAAAAGCCAGAATTAATCCTAAGTCACCTGGTCCAGCCCGGCATTCTTTTCCCAACTTGGCAACAGCTTCACTCAGCACAGGCCAGACCGAAAATCGGTTATGTTTAAAAAAAAAAAAAAAAGACTTTCAATTAAAAAGCATTAAAGCTACCCAAGCCCAAGGGAGTCCCGGAAGATGTTCCCAAGGGTCAAATTAAAATAAGGAAAGATTTGCATCTCATTTGCATACACAGACTCATTCATTCAACAGACCATTAAGTGTCTACCATGTATAATGCATTGAGCTGTCCACTGGCAAGTTATCTGCATATGCAGATGTAGACGGGGCAATCTTTCTAAGTCATATTCCAGCAAAAGGTCTTATAAATAGGTACCTTCTTGATTTCTGAAGATAGGTGCCTTCTTGATTTCTTTCTGCTCTTTACAATGCAACAACAGCACCGCCGTTCAGCATGCTTTTGTATAGGAATAAATAAAATATAATCCTTGACCTCAGGGACTGTACATTCTGGTGGGGAAGAATGATGTATAGATAAATTACGATATAAAGTGAGCAGTACTATCGCAGAGATATACAGCCTGCCCCGTGACTGAAGTAACTCATACCGACCATGGGGAGCCCTTCCTTGTCCCTCCATGCTTGGGCTCACTCAGAGGACAGACCCTCTCCCTGATATAGCAGTCCAGAGCTGGGGGAGCTTCAGGGACTGTCTGGTGAAGGGCGGTCCTTCCTTTTATAAGTGAGAACAGGGGACCTTTGAGACCTTGAAACCAAAGTATCCACCAAGCCAGAGTGCAAAGAAGTAGATAGCGCCTGATGATGGGCAGTTTCCTGGCCACCATGAAGAGCATGGGCTCTAGAGACTGCTAGCCTGCCCACCTTCCTGGGTTCAGATACTGGCTTCCTGCTATGTGGCCTTAGGCCAGTTGCTTAACCTCTCTGTGCTTTGCTTGCCTCATCTAAAAATGGGGATAATTATGACATTGAGGATTAAATGAAGTGAATGAATACATTAAAAAGATTAAATGAAGTGAATTCATACATTAAAAAGCACTCTGAGAAGTACCTGACACGTATCACCTGCTTAATAAACGTTAGTAACAGTAATTATGCTTTTACGGTTGTGGCCCCACGCATAATCGCCAGGTGAAGCTCTGCAAATCAAGCTCCCCTCACAGCCACACCTCGGAAAGAAACTTGGCCACCCCGCCTTGCCTCTCAGCTCTACCTAATTTAAGACGTGTTGAAATCTAACTAACATATAGGTCGTGTTTTTCTTCTGATAGTTTGCAAACATGACCTTGGCTAATACAACAATCTCCTGGGATAAATAGTATTGTCTTTGCTATTTCTTTAATAGATAAGAAAACTGCAATTCAGTCTGGCTAGGTAATTTGCCCAGGGCCCCCGAGCTGGCCCGCGGGCAGAGCTAGGACAGCCCCCCCACGCCCCCACCCGGGAACAGATGCGGAGTGAAGCTGAGCCTTGTCCCGCGTCCTCCTGGGATGGCGCCCCCTGGTGGCCGCACGGCTGCAGCGGGCCCGCCCCGCCTGCTCCCCGTCCACCTGCCGCTCTCAGGGCTCCAGACGAGGCCAGACTCACGACTCCTCCCTGGACACCCGCCAAGGACTCTGGGGCAGGGCGCTGTTTTGTTTTGTAAAAAAGTAACCAATAGAGGCCTGCTGCCCGGTGTGTCCAGTCACAGGAAATGTCTCTGGTGGTCAGAGAGGAAAGAGAGAGGGCACCCGCCCCAGGAAGCTGCTGTTTGTCCGGCAGGCCAGGTCCTCTGCCAGCATCATCTCAGCCGCTTACAGCAACCTTGAAAGACAGGTATTCTCAGCTCTGTGTGACACGGGGGGAAGTCAGGGGTGGCAGGGTCCAGTGACCAGAGCAAGGCCAGGCCCCCCCCCCCCCCCGAAGACTCCTAGAAGGCAGAGCCGGGGCAGAGGCGCTTGCCAGGCTAGCTCCTGCCCTGCCTGCCATCCCCCCACCACTTAGGAGCCCGGTTCAAGGCGCCCAGGGGGTGAGGCCAGCCCTGCCCTGCGCTCTCAATCACACGGCCTGTCTGGCAGACTCACACCTTTGCAAGGAGGGCAGGTGCAGACGCGTGAGAGACATTGCACAAAGCTGATTGAGCATTTTAGGTGCATTTCCAAGTGTGAACCAGGCAACAGGTATCGATCAGCTGCCTTGCTAGCCCTACCCAGGGGTTCTTGGGCTCTCAAGAGCCTTCTGTGTTGCCATCTTGAGTCTGTCTCATCCGGCCAAATGCGGGGGCCCCATCACGACGCCCCAGAACCCTGCAACCTACGTTTCAGCTCCCGACTAGAGCGCCCTCTCACACTCCCCATGTGGAGTTTCTGTAACCGAGTGTGTTTTATTTAGACCGTAACATTTAGTGCCGCTTTGGATTTCCAATTAGGCTTCAGTCAGATGTGGAGAGCCTGATTTCGTTTTGGTGTTTTGATCAACACAAAAGAGGGCCACATCAAGGGGAGCCCCCATGCAGTTATTTCCAGCCGCTGGCAGCTGGAACAGTTGCTATGATGTGAAGATGCAGCTTTGGAGATGCCAAGAGATTGTCCGGGTGTGAGGGAAGGGGCGCGGGTGAGGGGGGTCAGTGAGCCCCTGGGAAGAAGCACAAGTTAGCGTTCTGAGAGCCCAGCCCATACTCCATGGGGTCCGTCAGGGAACACGGGGAGGTGGTCCCTCAGTAGTCCTGCCCGCCTGGACCAGGGTCCCACTGCCCTTGTGAGATGGCCTTTTATCCAGAGGTTCCTAGAGCACTAGCTTTCCCCGACACGGAAGCTGATCACTAGTGGATTTCTCCAGAGCAAAGTTTCTGAGCTCCCCAGCCAGAAATGACCCCCTAAGCTAGTTTCTAGAAATACCAGAGAGAGGGTTGCTTCACGACCCGTGAGTTCTGCCCAGCTCGCTCACACATGCTGCCTGTCAGACAGGTTTTCTCTCTGGGGCTGGCCTAGGGGACAACATTTAGAACCCAACTTTGAGCTGCCAGGGAGTCAGAGGGGCAGCAGAGGGGTGAGTGTGGCAGAGTGTCGGGGGAGTGGGAAGTTAGGATCCTGCCTCCAGGGACTCATCACAGACTGTCACGAGTGCCTCTGAGTTAAGACCAACTGGAGCCTCAGTTTCCCCATCAATAAAATGTATCAGAATGCTCTCCGCGGCCATGACCTGTGGGTGTTTTCTGCAGCCGTAAATATATTTCAGACGGTGGCTGTGGGCACAGCCCTTGGAGGCTGACTCGGATCGGCGTCTGTGATCCATGTGTGTGTGCGCGTGAGACAGGGGTACGTGGAGACAAGGGAGGTGGAAATAGCATCACTTTGTGTTCTGGGCTGTGGAGAGGTCTCTACACTAACACGAGTTTTTCCTGCAACAGGGCAGGAAGCTCTGCTGTGCTCCCTGCGGGGGGAAGTGGTCATGCCCCCTCTCCTGCAGGCAGGCTTGCTGTTTTCAGAGCCCTACTTCGCTGTGGTTTTCCAGCTGGCCCTTTGATCTCGCCTACCCTGCTCAGGGACCCAGCGTCTCAGCCACAATCTTCCTTCATAGTTTGCACACCACACAGTTCAGTTCCCCGAGCCTTCACCACTCTGCCCAGAGTTCCCTTCCTCTCTCCTGCTTCTGGTTATCCCCACTCCCAACTAGACCACCTATAGATTGGGGTTTGAAATTTGCACCAGCTGGAGGAAGAACTGGCCGTGTTATCAGCCGTCAGTGGCTTCCAAGCAGTCTGGGTTCAGTCTGTCCATCAAGTCATGTTTAATGATGGGAAGAGGGAGATGGACAGAGAGGAGAGCCAGGCAGAAGGAAGATTAGAAAAGGGGGAAATGGACAGAGCTGAGAACAGTGTCTTAGCCATTCACCCACCAAGTAACTCATCAACAACCTCTGAGGACTTCTTGTGCGCACAGAGCTCACCCTCACAAAATCACAGATCCAGGATGCATGCACGCATCCAAATTTACAATACAGTGTGCAGAGCACTGGGAGTGTGTGAGAGGGTGCTACCCAACAGAGCCGGTGAGTCAAGGAAGGCTTCCTGGAGGGGGTGATATTCTCGGTATATTACGAAAGGATGGGGGTTCACTGAGTGGAAGCAAAAGCCAAAGAATCTGAAAAATCACTTTATTGTGTTTACTAACATGCATGAGTGCTAAGCCACTTGAGTCCAACTCTTTTCGACCTTATGGACTTGTAGCCCGTACTGGGATTCTCCAGGCAAGAATACTGGCGTGGGTTGCCATGCCCTCCTCCAGGGAATCTTCACAACCCAGGGATCGAACCTGCCTCTTCCACACTGCAGGCAGATTCTTTACCACTGAGCCGCCGTGGGGGAAGCCTGTGATTCCTAACACAACATCGTAAATCATCTCTGCTTCAATTTTTTTGAAAAAAAAAAAAGGCAAAGGAACGCTTCTCAAGTGAGGGAAAGCATGGAGGCATGAAAGAATTCAGCATGTTCAGGGACCATTCCCCTAAATTTGATGTTGGAGCTGAAGGCAAGGGTCTTGGGGCATCAGTCCTCATGGAATATCCACAGCTCACAGGCAGGCAGCCTTCTGGTGGGCGCTCCCCACCTCCTCTTGTCAAGAGGAGAGGAGCCTCAGCCTAGACAGAAGGCACCGCTGGTTCCCCAGCCCGGCTGCTGGAACACGGTGCCCAGGAGGAAACAAGCCCATGCCCAGCTCTCTGTGATCCTCCTCCACCAGCGGGGCCCCTGGCCAGGCCTTGGAGCTGAGCAGCAAGTCAAAAGATGTGCGGTGAGAAGGAAGAGGCCCTCCACGGGCAGAAACCACTGCTGAAGCCCCCTGTGGCCAGGCCAGCGCCCCGTCCCTCAGGACAGTCACCCCTCCCGCTGTGCGGCAGGGAAACCTCTGCCCTATGCAGGTTCGTGGGAAAAGAAAGGAGAGTGCGCCAGTTCGGTTCATTCAGTTGGTCATCCCAACAGCATTCCTTGCTGGCAGGGACCTTGGCTGTCCAGGCGGCTTCTGTCTCCCAAAGACATATTACAGTGTTCAGCCCTTACTGCTGCTGCTGCTAAGTCGCTTCAGTCATGGCTGACTCTGTGCGACCCCAGAGACGGCAGCCCACCAGGCTCCCCTGTCCCTGGGATTCTCCAGGCAAGAACACTGGAGTGGGTTGCCATTCCCTTCTCCAATGCATGAAAGTGAAAGGTGAAAGTGAAGTCGCTTAGTCGTGTCCCAACTCCTAGCGACCCCATGGACTGCAGCCCACCAGGCTCCTCTGTCCCTGGGACTTTCCAGGCAAGAGTACTGGCCCTTACTAGGTGCTCAATACACACTTCCTGAAGTCTTGGAAGAGAGGAAAAGACAAGAAAAGGGAGGGTTCAGAGGCACTGTTGGATAATCTTTAGATTAGAGCTCATCTCTGGAGGCAGGTGGGCCTGTATTCTTGGCTCTGGCACTCTTCAGTCGAGCCTGGCTTATCCTCCCTAAAGCCTCAGTTTTACCTTCTGAAAAATGGGGAGAAGAGTAAGACCTGCCTTATAAGGGTGTTAAGAAGATTCAGTGACTAATCCCTGCAGGATGCCTGGGACAGAGGAAGAGCCAGACCCTGGAAGCAGCTCCAGCTAATCCCTGTCCTTCCCTCTGCTTCATTCATGAGCTTCGTGCTCCTCTACCCCTGAGCTCCCTCACCGCCAACCCCACTCCACTAACATGTTGCTCATTTTTCATCCTTCAGTCATCTGCCAGTTGCATCTATTTCTAGCCTCTGTCTTATGAGACAAGAAGAAGGAAGGGAAGAGATAACTGCAGAGGCTCATTTGCCAGTTGTCAGCTCCTGCCGTCAGCAGAGCTCTCTGCCTGCTTCTCCCTGGGTGCCTGGGGAGAATCACTGTGACCTTTTATTTACTAGTCGATCTAGTCGGCTCTTGGCTCCGTATCACCTCTCTGCTCCCCGCCGCCCACCACGCGGCTCCAGCCCACCTTCAGCCCCTCCATCAACCCAGCGCTGGCCTCCTGCCTCCCAGGTCCCATCACACTTAGGATGGGCGAGCTGCCCTGGGCCCTCTGAGCCACCCCGCCTTCATGATCGGAGCCTTAAACACCTGTGAGCACGCACAGAGAGGAAGGGGAACCAGAATTATTGATGGCTCCTGCTCACTGCTCCCACCAGGGAGGATTTCTGCTGCCGATTCTCTTCTGCGGGGCCCCTTCTCCATCTCGGTTTCACTGTGGAGCTACACAGATGTCAGCCAGTAAGCGACCTGCCCCAGAGCTCTCAGTAAGGCAGCAGCACCGCCTGGAAGAGCCTGAGTCTCTCTCAGTTCCTCACCCCAGAGTGTGTCCTTTGACTTTTGCAGTTTTCTCTCCATCTCCCTTCAACTTCTGCCACCCTGTGTGCGAGCTCCTGGCCTGGGTGGCTGCAGTGGTCCACAGCCCTGTCAGCTTTTCTTTCTCCTTCATCCCTAAAGCCAGCTACACATTCACCTACAGCCCCTCTGAGCCAGTTGGGCTGAGATGGGCAGGCCTGGGGGTTCGTCATCGGGAATGGTGACAAGGGTAGAGGTGATGAGAAGATAAAGATGGCTAAGAAGTGGGTGCTGACAGGGGTCCCAGAAGGCCAGAAATGAGCCCGGCACAGCCAAACTCTCTGTGTCTTGCAGGAGTCAATTGTATCTACAGCATGCCTGTGTGCATATGTGTACGCACATGCACCCATATTCTATCATATGCAAATTCGCTTCTGGAAAAAATGGTCCAAGGTAGAGTAAGGCTTTTGACTCCATCACCTTCAGGCCATCTGCCTTGGACTTCCCAAAGCCTTCAATGCCCATCCCAGAACTGGCCAGCCTTCCAGCTCCCTTGAACGGGGGTGGGGTGAGAGGAATTTTAAAAGCCTCTCGGGCAAGTCATCTCCCTGCTTTCCAAGCTCTCTTCTTGGCCCTCGCTGTCAGCATCAATTTTCTGCAGGGAGTGATTTAACCTTCATTTATTCATTAATTCTTTTTTCCCCTTAACTTCATTAGGTAAGATTTATAAAGGTGCTGAAATGGAAAGGTCACCTGTCCCTGGGCCCAGGACACGGTGTGCCTGCCTCCCTTCTCGTGAGTTTCCTTCCAGAAGTGCTCTGGTGGTAGAGAGGGGAGGGGAGCAGGGGAGAGAGAAAGCAGAGCCTGTGACACCCAGAAAGGCCAGGCAGGCCGAGGGATGCTGGAACCTCCAAGCACGTGCCATGCTACCTTCTTGGGGTTGGAAGACTGAGCTGTGTGGGGGCAAGGCAGACTCCATGTTAAGCACATCTGGAATCCTGGCCCCACCCCTCACTATATTGACCCTCATCCAACGATCCCGTCTTATCAAGCCTTCCGTTTCCTCTTAGATAAATTGTCTATAAGGGTAGACTCTATCAAATGTTGCAGGGTGAAATAAGGTGCCGTAGGCACAGCGCTGAACACAGTGCCTGGCACACAGCAAAAGGAGCTTTTGAGAAAGCTCTTGAACATTCTAGATGGGCCCTGGCCATGTTGGGCAGTTCATCAACTAGTATCCACTGAAGACTGGTAGGCGGGGAGTCTGATTTCGCCAAGAAAAGGAAGGGCCCATATTTTATGACTGATCCCATCTCCAGAACCACAGGGAAAGCCTCAGCTCAGGCAGAAGCCGGAAGGAACCACGCCACGGCTCCATGTCAAGACTGTTTGCCAAGGCCCAGCAGATTTCTGCAGGAAGTCAGGCTAAGCTGGCATCCTGCTCTCTGACCACACGCACTGTCTCAGGCCCACCCAGCAATTACCCAGAGCCACGGGCCTTCCTTCAGCCTCGAGCCCTCTCTTCTCAAGGAGTTGTGTCTCTCATGAACAGCCTCCCTAGAAGGAGAGGACACAGAATACAGATGAAAGATCCAGGCAGGTATTTTGAACTTGTAGAAAGAAGAGAGTATCTGCCTGCTGCCACCTTCTTGAGTCCTTGACCTTCATGCCCCCATCAGAACTCAAGACGGGCTCCCAACGGACCCCAAGCAGAATGAATTTAGCTCTGAGTTTGTCTAACTTTATGGTAAAAGCTACATACCTGGAGGGAATATCTATTTGGTGCCTCCCTCATTAGGATCTAAGCTACTCAGGGGGCCTGATACAGGTCTGAGGTACCCCACACCCTCCCAGTGCCTATAATACAGCCAGAACTCAATCAGCGTTTGAGAAAATAGCTTTAATAGGAAAGCATGGAGGGAAGTGGGCAGCCAAACCTATGCTGTGTGCCAAGCTGAGAATATTGGGTTTGAATGTGATCGCAGAGGATTACAATAATTAATTTTATTTTATCTAATACTCTTGCAGTTGGGGCCTCCAGAATCCAACATGCAAACGTATGCTGTTAGTGCAAATTGGAGCATGCCCAGATTAATAGAGAGTAGTCCCCCGACTTTCTCTGGAGTCCTATCTCCCTCACCTGGGGTCACCTACTTGTTTGCCAAGGGTGGGCTGAGGAGTAAATTCAGGACAAGAAGGAGCTCCAGGGCTGAGTAACTGTGACCAGTGCCTCCCCGCCGCTGCATGGCGTGGAGAGAGGTGCTGGGCACGGGACAGCAGCCCGCCGAGCCTGTGGCTTCCAAGCAGCAGCCGCCGGAGACCTAGACTGCGGATCTGGCCCAGCGGGGGCCCCGCCGCCACGCAAACCGTGTCGCATGCATGATGTTAGCCGGTGCTGTCCTCACGCTCCCAGATTTAATGAGCTTCTTTGAGCATGGTTAATAAACAACGCTTGACCTTTTTAGAGTAGCAACACTGTATCGCTTCATTTCCTGAGATAGGGCCTTACACGCAGACTCTTTGGTGTAGTTATTGCTGTTTTCTGATGGATGTAGTTCTAAACATGAGTTTAATTCTGTGACACACAGGTATCCCCTGAGGTGCCCAGGGATACGGGTCACTGAAAAGCCCAGATAGGAAGTCACCAGCTGTTGTACCTGAGCTTTACAGTCACTCCTCATTTCTGAGTTCTTCCCAGCTTCCGCCTGTGGCCGCAACCACGACCCCCGTGTCTGGCAACTGAGGCCACTGTAGTCTGTGCCTCTGTCTTAGCCTGGCTGTGGACAATTTCCTCTCCCTGGAGCTCAAGCTAAATCAGTTTCTAGGAAAGCAAAAAGGCATCACATAACCCTCTTCTGGTGGGTTTTCCTGAAGCATAGATATTAGTGCATGGTATATCAGGTTCTATTTTGCATTAAGCTAAATTCTAAAAAAATTGAGCTAACTGTTCAGTTCAGTTCAGTTCAGTCCCTCAGTCGTGTCTGACTTTTTGCGACCCCGTGAATCGCAGCATGCCAGGCTTCCCTGTCCATCACCAACTCTGGGAGTTCATTCAAACTCATGTCTATCGAGTCGGTGATGCCATCCAGCCATCTCATCCTCTGTCGCCCCCTTCTCCTCCTGCCCCCAATCCCTCTCAGCATCAGGGTCTTTTTCAGTGAGTCAACTCTTCACATGAGGTGGCTAAAGTATTGGAGTTTCAGCTTTAGCATCATTCCTTCCAATGAACACCCAGGACTGATCTTCTTTAGGATGGACTGGTTGGATCTCCTTGCAGTCCAAGGGACTCTCAAGAGTCTCCTCCAACACCACAGTTCAAAAGCATCAATTCTTTGGTGCTCAGCGTTCTTCACAGTCCAACTCTTACATCCATACATGACTACTGGAAAAACCATAGCCTTGACTAGACAGACCTTTGCTGGCAAAGTATTGTCTCTGCTTTTGAATATGCTGTCTAGCTTGGTCATAACTTTCCTTCCAAGGAGTAAGCGTCTTTTAATTTCATGGCTGCAATCACCATCTGCAGTGATTTGGGAGCCCAAAAATATAAAGTCGACATTGTTTCCACTGTTTCCCCATCTATTTCCCATGAAGTGATGGGACCAGATGCCATGATCTTCGTATTCAGAATGTTGAGCTTTAAGCCAACTTTTTCACTCTCCTCTTTTACTTTCATCAAGAGGCTTTTTAGCTCCTCTTCACTTCCTGCCATAAGAGTGGTGTCATCTGCATATCTGAGGTTATTGATATTTCTCCCGGCAATCTTGATTCCAGCTTGTGCTTCTTCCAGCCCAGCGTTTCTCATGATGTACTCTGCATATACGTTAAATAAGCAGGGTGACAATATACAGCCTTGACGTCCTCCTTTTCCTATTTGGAACCAGTCTGTTGCCTTAGACTAACATCTAGTGGCCACGACATAATGGTGGGCATCAGGACAGAGACTGAAGCTTCACCAACAATCTAGTCTTCAAATATTTTCACTCTGGAGCCAGGTGGACAGAATAGATAGCCTGTATCTTTCAGAACCTGCCCCTCAGGGACACATCTCGCATCGTCTATAGAACAAAGGTGATTGACATTTCCCGAGTCCAATGAATAGCTTTGTCATTTCAGTCCAGTGTATAAGCCCCTCCTCCTTCAGGGGGGTGCCTTTGGCCCAGAGATGTCTCCGCTTCCCTGCATCCTAAGGCTACAGTCTGAATGTCTAAAATTAACTTGAAACATAAACAATGACAGATAAGCATTAGAGGAGAGTCATTCTTTTACACTGTAAAAATAGAGCTGGGAATTGTCACTTTTAAGAGGTAAGAGAGAGACATATGGGCAGAATACCAAGAGACGCTCATTTGCCTCTTAACATTAAATCTAAATCATAAAACCGCAGACAGGAGACTCTTACATTTGGATCCTCTTTTGCTTTCCTTTCTTTGTATAAAGGGTATAGTGTGTGCGGAAAAAAAAATACACACTCAAAAGAATGAATCCTTTCTCCTCTGTTATTCCTCAGTGGTAAAAAATAGACTCCAACTGCCTAACCTCTAAGTCTGTAACTACTAACTAATCTTGATCCAGTGAGATTTCTTCGGGCGACAGTTGGACAGTGTCCGTCATGACACTGGCTTCTGTGTGTGTGTGAAGCTCTGGTCTTCCACCTGCTTGGCCTTGAAGAAAGAAATTTAGGAAGTTGCTAATACATGCTACAACAGGAACAAACCTTGAAAACATGATACTAAGTAAAAAAAAAAAAAAAAAAAAAAGCAGCTACAGAAAACCTCCTGTTGCTTGCTTCATTTACGTAAACTGTCCAGAATAGCAAATCCATAGAGACAGAGAGGTGACCGGTGCTTCCCTGGGGCTGGAGAGGTGCAGGGACAGGCAGGCAAAATGGAGAGTGACTGCTAATGGGTACAGGGTTTCTTTTGAAAGGTGAGGAAAATGCCCTAAAATTGATCGTGGTCATGGACACAAAACTCTGAATATCCTGAAAACCACTGACTTGTACCCTTTACGTGCGTGAGTATTCTAGTATGTGAATTATACCTCAATAAAGCTGTGACTTACAGAGGACTCATGGGAAGGGTGGGCCATAATTGGTGGCTACCCCACAACTGGTCCTCGGGCACCCTCACCCGAGAAGGCGTGGCTGCCCACCGTGGGTGATGCCGGCGGGCGGCCTCCGGGCGGTCTGGCTATCCTCTCTCTCTTCCTTCCCTTTTCCACCCTGCCATCTCCTGCCTTGGTCTCCGCTCTACCTGTCCCTTCTGCTTCCCCTCTTTTTCCTTCTCTCCCTATTGCTCCCGCCAGCCAGCAGGCTTTCCTTGACCCCAGGAAGCTGAAAGGGGAGGGGACAAGAGAACCATGAACATTCATCGTTCACTATATTGATAAATTATTATCGCTGCCTAGGACTTCATCTAATCTGCACAACATCCCCATTAAGGGGATAATTATCCACACTTTATAGATGAAAGAACTGAGACTCAAGCGAGCAGCGTAACCCAAGCTCATCAAGGGGCAAAACGAGAATTCAAAAGCCAGGTCTCTCTGGCCTCAGAGTCAGTTCTCCAGAGCATGAGAGGACCTTGGATATGAGTCTGGACTGGGTTATGTATTGATGAATTTTAATAGCAGTCATTTGATGGGCTTCAAAACTGCAGTATCCACGATCTCATCTGTTGGTCCGATATTTATGGCCACTTATGGGTGATATCTGTGTGGCCCTCCATTTGTTCCATTCATTATGGTTTTCATTAAAAGCCTAGTCCTGTTTAGAAGTCTGTTTGTCACTTTTAACTGCTCTGTTTCATCTCGGAGCGCCCTGATCCTTCTTCACGACAAGCCGGAGGGAGGCAGGTCCGGACGGCCCTTCTCGCAGTTGTGTGTAGGCAGAGGGGGTTGGGGGGGTGGGGGTGGGGTGACAAGCGTGATGGGGATGTCTGTGTGTCATGAGTGTGTCTGACGTGAATGTGTGTGTGTGTGTGTGCGCGTGTGGTGGGAGGATGTGTGAAGTGTGCGTGCTGTTCGTGTGCTGGTGTGGAGTGTGAGTGAAGGGTATGAATGTGTGTTTGTGTTTGTGAGTGTTTGTGTGAAGAGTATGTGTGTGTAGAGTGAAGGGGGTGTGTGTGTGTCTCGGGAGGCTATCATTCACTGTATCCTTTTTATTTTCAGAAGCGCCCAGATCCTTGAATTAAGGCCTAGCCGTTTATTTCCAAAGCACAGGGGATGCTCCCCGCTCTCCTGTGACAGCCTCCCAGGCTCCCTCCCCTAAGACATGCTTGGAGTTGGAGGGGGGTCTTGAGACCAGCCTTACACTCATCAGGGACCTTGAATTCATCCTTAGAGGTCCCAGGGATGGAGATCACCCTTCCTCCCTGCATTGCTGGTTCATAGACAGATTCTTGCTTTGGACTAATCTTCCTTGAGGGAGGCCTGGAGCTGTTTTACTTGTTTAATTCATATGCAAAATGGCTACTCCTGAGGAATCGGAAAGAAAAGACATTCAAAGGGGACGTGCTTTATCCTGTCCTTTGCTGTCCCCAGAGCACACCCGAAAGCTCATTCTGTCTGTTGGAGTTTGCCCAGGACACTTCACCCATCCCCTCCGCAAATCCCCCTCCTCCATGGAGCCTTCTCTGCTCCTCAAGCCACTCTTGACTTCCACCTTCTCTGGACTGCCCCCCCCCCCCCCCCCCACCGCCCCCTGCCCAAGAGGATTTAGAAGAGACAGTGTTTGGAATCCAAAACTATTCTGTCTGTGGGTCATCTGGGTAAAACTCTGGTCAAGCCACACTATGCATTTCCCCTTCCTGTTTCACTAGAGACGCCCTGTTTGGGCTTCCCAGGTGGCACTAATGGTAAAGAACCCACTTGCCAATGCAGGAGACGTAAGAGATGCAGGTTCGATCCCCGGGTTGGGAAGATCCCCTGGAGGAAGGCATGGCAGCCCACTCCAGTGTTCTTGCCTGGAGACTCCCATGGACAGAGGAACCTGCTGGGCTATAGTCCTTGGGGTCACAAAGGGTCGGACACGACTGAAGCACTTAGCACACACGCACACCCTATTTGGGCATCAGGGCCAGTGGATGTGATGGTTCAGGCTATGTGCTGCAAGCTGAGGGCCAGTTCAGTTCAGTTGCTCAGTTGGGTCCGACTCTTTGTGACCCCATGGACTGCAACACGCCAGGCTTCCCTGTCCATCAGCAACTCCCGAAGCTTGCTCATACTCATGTCCATCAAGTTGGTGATGCCATCCAACCATCTCATCCTCTGTCGTCCCCTTCTCCTCCTGCCTTCAATCTTTCTCGGCCTCAGGGTCTTTTCCAATGAGTCAGTTCTTCACATCTGCTGGCCGAAGTATTGGAGTGTCAGCTTCAGGGTTCATTTCCTTTAGGATGGACTGGTTGGATCTCCCTGCAGTCCAAGGGACTCTCAAGAGTCTTCTCCAACACCATAGTTCAAAAGCGTCAGTTCTTCAGCTGAGGGCCAAGGGGAGCCAATACCAAGTCCTTACTCATCTTACCAAACCATGCACCTAGAGGGGCCACCTTTTCCAAATTGCACAAAAGGGCTGTATTGGCTAGAGGTGACCAGGAAAGGGAGCCTCAGAGGACTCAAACCTGTTGTCTCAAGGCCTCTAGTTGCAGTCAGAGGCATGCTTGATGGGGACACAGAGAGGCTGCCTCCCTCGCATTCAGCAGATGAAGCCAGGCCCCCGCAGCCCTCCTGCAGAAGGCCTGGACCCCTCCCATCACACTTGGATCACCGCTTAACTCCACATAGCTCTTGTCTGACTCCAGCTTAATTTTCACTTCTTGGTATCTGCCTTTTAAGTGTCCTAAGTCCTTTTTTCACATCTTTGTTGTGTCCTTCCAGATAATTAGCAAGCTCTAGGAGGGTGGACAGCATGCCCACCCTTTATTTTCCGCCACCCACCCCTGTGACATCTATCCAAAGATTCAGCCCCACTGGGGACCAAGTCAGTGAGCTGCCAGCTGAAGGGGTAGCAAAACCAAAGCTCTGTTTGCGAAGCCTTGATGGATCCCTCTCCTGAAATGCCAGCTCAGCTGAGTGTCTCAGGGGACAGAACCCATCCACTCAGCCTCCCTTCTTCTCTGGTTCCTAAGGGTTAGAAGGTTCTGGAGAAACTCAGCCTGTCTCCTGATCTCTCTCCAGGGTGACACAAAATGCTGGACAGGAAAATGAAGAAGTGGCCCCAGTCCTCCACCAGATTAACTTTTGATTATCACTTAGCAAACCATCAGCTGAGGCTTTCCAGGTGGCACAGTGGTAGGAAACTGCCTGCCAAAGCAGGACATATAAGACGATCCCTGGGTCAGGAAGAGCCGCTGGAGTAGCAGATGGCAACCTGCTCCAGTATTCTTGCCTGGAAAATTCCATGGACAGAGGAGGCTGGTGGGCTACAGTCCATGGGGTCGCAAAGAGCTGGACACGACTGAGCGCACACCCATGCGTTACAAACCATTGATTAGACCTCTGATGTGCGGTGGCTTGGCAGGGACTAAAGCTGTACCCCTCCAGATGCACGTCTGGTTTGAATGAGGGACAGGCCATCGTGGAGACACAGCATCCCAGGAAATGGCCTTTACCTGGCTCTGGGACGTGGCTGGGTGGTGCCTCTGCAGGACAGTGTATGAGGTGTGTCCAGCCTGCACCAGTGGGAGAAGTCGCTGTCTGCCTTTCTTCCTCAGGACCTCCAACCCCGGGCCCCTGGCTGACCCCCTCCACTTCTGTCTCCATCTTTCAGCATTGGTACCCCCTCAGCACGCTCTCACACTCCGAAACAAAGCACTCAGGCAGTCACGAAATAGCTGTATTGATGCTCCACCCTGCATGCCCCGAGATAATAATGCATCGCCCGTCGTGCCTATCCAGACGGAGCCAGATTATGCTCAGGTGCTTAAAAGTCCAGGTCTAATTAGAGTTCCAGGGAATCAAGCCATTGTATTATTAATGATTCTCCGCCAATGTTCTGATTAAAACAGTAATTTTAATAAGCACAGCTCGATGCTAAGTGTTCACTGAGCACCTAATTACATCAGTTATAACTCCAAAATTATTTAAAATCCCCCTTTTTTTTTCCACCAGACCCGGCATGCACCAAGTAAAATAGACTCAGACAACTCGGTGATTATTTGGTCTAATTAATTTCTTAAGCACCTGTTTTTTTAATAAAGAATCTTTTGTCTGTCTTCCATCTCCCCACCTCCCCCTCCACTCCTTTCTATGCTCAGAGGCTCCGTGTCATTGGTTACATTTGAGGCCACCATCAAAGGAGGCCACGAACAGAAGGAAGTGAGGAAGGGAACGATGTGGGCCGTCCCCTGCACCAGCCTCCAGGCGAGGCGAGGTTGCAGAGTCTGCACTGGTGGCTCCTGCCTGGCTGGGCTGAGAGGGCTTGTAGCCAGAAGCCAGTTCCTAGCCACATCCTGGTCTCCTAACTTAGACCAGCTTGGGATGTCTTATTTAATGATCGCACTTGCATCTCCAGGAGGACGAAGGCAACTGGGTTGACAGGCTTCCTTCCCATTGTGGCTGTTCACAAATCCCTTTGACCCTTGAGTTTGAACAAGAGACCTCACACCTGTTCACTAACCGCAAGGATACCAGAATTTCAGAAAGAATGGTCTGCTAAGTCATCCAAGAGTTGACGTGCAACATTTCCTTTAAAAAAAAAATCGTGTCATCAATAAGTTATCAGTCTATCCCCAGAAATAACACCAATAAACTCCCCTGCGTTTGTGCGGTAAACTCAATCTTGAACAAGGTACTGCTCCGGCTCTCATTTCATGTGACCCTCATGACAACAAGCAAGTTAGGAACAGCAGTTGTTAGCATTCTCACACTCAACCGGTATGCCGGAGAACCAAATCACAGCTTTATTTTGTTCATTCTTTCACCTCTGCATGGGGCAGGCTGCTTAGCTCATCATCTCACTCTTGGATAATAAAAAGTCCTTCATGTCTCAAACACAGCCTCCAGCCAGGAGTATAATGCCTGGTTCCAGACTAGAAGTAAAACTCTGGACTTCCCTGATGCCCACATCTTTCTCCCCCAGCGCCCTGGGTCGGCTGCATGCTCCCCACTAGCAGAGGTGGGGAGACATAGTTCTTCTCTTTCTGTCACTTATCTTCCCCCACTGAGGCTGTCATTACTGAGTCCTTGCACATCCTTAGCCTGTCACCGTCACCAGGGAGCTCAGTGGCCTCCCAAAGTCCTGCCTTCCCTGTGTCTCCCGAGAGCTCGCTACCCTACTCTCTGGATTTCCTGCTTCCCAGCTCTTCCTGTCCACTCTGACCCCTGCAGTCCTGAGGATGCATCTCAAGCTTCCTAAGAGGTCATAATGAATGCGCCTCCCTGGTGGCTCAAATGGGAAAGAATCTGCCTGCAATGTGGAAGACTAGGGTTCGACCCCTGGGTCGGGAAGATCCTCTGGAGAAGGGCATGGCAACCCACTCCTGTATTCTTGCCTGGAGAATCCCCATGGACAGAGGAGCCTGGTGGGCTTCATTCCATGGGATCGCAGAGTCGGACACAACGGAGGAACTAACCCACAATGAAGGGTGGCTGGGTTACAGCATCCCAGGGCCTTCTTCCGAATATCTCACAAAATCCTTTTGTCATTCTTCTTCAACCACTTTGCATTAATCTGGGTCAGGGGATGCAGAGTAAAAGGTAGAAGATTCATGTACTTGGATCTTAAGAACCTACTCTTAAATCTTGCTTGAAGCCAGCCATCCTACTTAGTAGACAGCAGTCATATCTCAGCACCTTGGTGGATGCTTTCGTTCTGACATCCACCGATATTTACAGGTGTGGAAACTGAAGCTCAGAGAGGTTAAGTGGCTCACCCAGCACAGCTGAGCATATGGTGCGGCTGAGCCAAGTGCTTCTGACAGTAATAGTCATGTCCTTTCCATGACACCATGCACCTCTGCTGGGTTATAAACATTAACTCTATTTAAAAAAAAAAAAAAAAAGCCTTTGCGTCACCTAATGGATCCCAGCAGAATGCCAGGAGCCTCAGCCACACCTACAGCGTCTTTGCATAGTTCTTAGTACATTTACTTAAGGAGCTTAAAATAAAACCTGGATCACCCGGTAAGTGTGATTAGCTTCTCAGCAGGTATTTATAGACCTATTTTATGTAAGAAACTGGAGTTGGAACATACAGGGATATCTCATATGAAGAAATAGAAAGTAGAGCCCTGTGAATAGAGACCTCAAAAGAGTTTAAAAAATATGTTCAGAGTCCTGCCAGTTGGGCAGAGGATCGGATTCTAGACTCAGAGAGAGGGGTCACAGAGGTCAATGGAAGAGGGTTCGTGGAGCAGGGATTTGCGTGCTCAGGAGGGAAAGACATTCTGATTAGTAGGAACGTGTGCGCAAAGCAAGTTAAGGAGGCAAAACCATGCAGAGCAGGAGAGGAGGCCCGCCTGCAAGGCGTGGGATTCATGCTGACAGAAGAGTCTGGAATGGGGATGTGAGCTCGGGTGGGGAGCAGAGGTTAAAATGCTCAAACACTGGGCTGGGATATTTGGATTATAAACTTCCTCCAAGAAGCATTTTTTTCTTGTTGTTTTTGAATTTTTTATTTTTTTGGCAGGGGGAAGGTATTGATTTTTGTTTGTATTTTAGCCGAGGCCAGGGTTACAGAACACTGCCTCTGAGAAGCCTTCCCTGATTTTCCCTTCCTCTTTGCTCTTGCAGTTTTGCCATATCCCAGTCATAGTGCGATTCCGTGATGACTGGCATCCCATGTGTCTTCCTGACAACACTATGACTGCTTCAGGATCAGGACCCAAAGTCTATTCATCTTTGAACTCCATGCCTACACAGGATATATAGCCGGCCCTTCATGTATTAATAATAGCTAACAGCTGTATCCCAAGCACTGGGCTAAGTGTTTTCCAACCCATGTCACCCTTTATGCCTGAGAGGCAGTTTAGTGGGGAGGTTCTGCCAACCTGCCAAGATTTGAATCCCAGCTCTACGACTTACTGACTACAACCTACTTAATGCGGTGTTAGTAGCTGAGTCGTGTCCGACTCTGCAACCCCATGGACTTTAGCCCACCAGGCTCCTCTGTCCATGGGATTCTCCAGGCAAGAATATTGGAGTGGGTTGCCATTTCCTCCTCCAGGGGATCTTCTCAACCCAGGGATCGAACCGAGTCTCCCACATTGCAGGCAGATGCTTTCCGTCTGACCCCCCAGGGAAGCCCACTGTGACTGTGTGACTATCAAGAGATTCGCTAAGCCTCTCTGTGCCTTAGTTTCTTCCCCATCTGCAGAGAGAAATCCTACACAGGTATGTGCTATAGCTATCACCATTTTGTGAAGTCGCTCAGTCATATCCAACTCTTTGTGACCCTGTGGACTGTAGCCTACCAGGCTCCTCCGTCCATGGGATTCTCCAGGCAAGAGTACTGCAGTGAGCTGCCATTTCCTTCTCCAGGGGATCTTCCCAACTCAGGGACTGAACCCGGGTTCCCCGCATTGCAGGCAGATGCTTTCCCCTCTGAGCTACCATGGAAGCCACAGATGAGGCTCGGAGCTGAGTAACGTGCCACGGTTCACACTGGCTGAGAAGCAAAGGCGCAGGGGTCTGGACCAGGCGGCGTGACTGTGGGGCCCGTGCCCTCAAGCACTACGCCTTTTTGAGGAGGAGAGCCCAGGGTGTGCAGAGCACATGAAGTGTGGGAGGCGAAGGGAGACGGTGGCCATGCGCCCCGCCTGCCGTGAGGATGGGCCCCCGCAGCGCGAGGCCCCGGGGGCGCCCGGCAGGGAGGGAGCTGCCGAGCTCCGCCCCGCCTCCGCCTGGGCGCCACGCCTTGGCCCCTGCGTCGCCGGACATGCCCGTCCCTCGGCTTCTCCCTGCACGTTCGCGTGGCCGTCTCCTGCTCCTGCTTCTCCCTTCTCACACAGCATCTTCCGCCACTCCCGCCTCTGAAGATATCACCAAGTTTGCCAGGCCTCCCGCCCCGGATAATGCCTTACTGGCCCCTTCAGCCCAGAGGGCTCACTCCCCGTTGAACCTCTCATCTTTCCCTTTCTGGCTTCTCCACCAGCGGGGATGCTCTTTATCCACTTGGCCCGTCTCTACAGCTTCCCAAAGCAGCACCGAGGCACGGCATTCAGCCTCACACCGCCTTGTTCAGGTTAAGTGAAGGAGTGTGTGTGAGTCGCTCAGTCGCGTCCGACTCTTTGCGACCCCACGGACTGTAGCCCGCCAAGCTCCTCCCTCCATGGAATCCTCCAGGCAAGAATACTGGAGTGGGTTGCTGTGCCGTCCTCCAGGGAAATGAATTGAGTGCATGAATGAATAAGCGAGCTCTATACTGAAAGCAGGGCCTCCCAGGCGGCTCAGTAGTAAAGAACTCACTTGCCAATGCAGGAGACATAAGAGATGCCGGTGTGATCCCTGGGTTGGGAAGATCCCCTTAGGGAGGGCATGATAACGCACTCCAGCATTCTTGCCTGGAGAATCCCGTGGACAGAGAAGCCTGGCGGGCTACAGTCCATGGGGTCTCAGAGTTGGACACGACGGAAGCGACTTAGCACCCACACAGGCATACTGAAAGCAAGTTAAAAATCTTAATATTAAGTGAGGAGACTTTTGTAACATACAATCGTATCCTCCACCTCTGTCTCTTACACACATGTGCACACACACTTATCCAACACCTACTAACTTGTCCTAGAAAGCTGTGAATCACAAGAAACTTCTCTGTCCTTTCTAGGGGAGCTAGTCACTCAGCATACGAAGAAAAATCAGGGTGTTTTCACATCAAATGTGTCAGGGAGGATGAGATGTCGTCGTGTCATAGTTAGAAAGGCGCATTGAGAGATGACGGAAAAGACGCACTCCCTGGGTCTACTGCAGACCAGAGTTCTGTTTCGCAGTGGCTTCCGGTCCGCTCAGAGTTGTGTGGCAGCTGAGGCAGCGAGGGGGCCCGTCTCCGACCCAGCCCCCGTGGGCAGGGCTGAGACAGCTCTGTTTATGTGCGCAGCTGCTGTTGGGGGTGGGCTGACAAGGGGCCTGGGAGGTTTGGCTTACCCAGAGCTGAGTCCAGCTTTTACTGTCTGGGAGGATTGCATTCCCTGCATCAAGATTACCTGGGAACTTCAACCCGGGGGCCCTTCACTATCCCAGAAGTGTATTCCAGGGAAGGTATCGAGGTCCCGAGACCCCACCAGCTTGTCTCAGTAACCCTGCGTGCCAGCACCCGAGGCGGAAGTGCCGTCGGGCACCAGGAATCAGAAACTGGAGCTTGGTCGGGAGGCAATGCCAGCAACTCTGCTAAACGGGGCTTGGTGTGAACTCCTTGGGGAGTAGCGGTGTCCTGAAGGCCCACTTGCCGTCTTAGAGGAGTCCCTGAGTCCCCTTCTCAGAGAACACTGAAGGAGCCCACCTCCTACCCAGGCAACAGCAAAGGTGTTCTTACTCCAGGTGTCTGAGCAGCCTCTTCACCGCCCTGATGATTCCCTCCCCAAACCTCACTTTTTTTTTTTGTAATTATTTTAATTGGAGGCTAATTACTTTACAATATTGTAGTGGTTTTTGCCGTACATTGTCATGAATCAGCCATGGGTGTACATGTGTTCCCCAGACCTCACCTTTTAGAGCTTATGGACGGCAGACCCGTCAAAGAGAACTCAGGATTAACAGGAGGGCCACGCCCTCCTGTCTGGCTCTCCAGGTGACCGGAAGGCAGGCGAGCCCGAAGTTGAAGGAGTGGGGCCCAGAAACCAGGTTGCGCTGGGCAGATGTCCCACTCTCAGATGTTTCAGGCTCCACGTGGCACGGCTGCCCTGGGCCCTCGGCATCCAGGGGCCCGTGGAAAAGCCTGGACGCACAGGAGTGTGAATGAATGAATGGGAACGGGCTGGTGACTGGGATCCTTGCTTCATCACTCCATCCCCTTGCCATCATCACTCTCCCCCTCTGGGGCTGATGACGAGTTGATGTTGGCCCTGTGGGGAGCTTTGTGGGCCCTCTCTAATCCCAGCCATCTGGTCTCCAGGTGAGAGATCTGTTTTAGCTATTCCTTAGGCCCTATTTCCCAAATCCTCTCATCCCCTATTTCCTACCCCACCTGCTTTCCCTCACTGAATAAATCCACGGTTGTCATGGAGACAACATAGTATCAGCATCTCTGCTGCTTTGTAGATCCTTCCGGAAAACAGAACTAGAAAGGGCCCTCCTTGTACCTTCTTAGTGTGTCTGGCACAGGAGTCCTGTCTGAGAAAGTGTGGTGTGGGGTTTGGATGTTTCTGCTTCGCCCATTCACTTTCCTCCCTCTGTCCTTCCTTCGCCCAAGTTCCACCTTCTTAGGAGACTAAGCCCGGTTTGACTTTTTTCAGGCGAGGGTCCTGAAACTAGGCCCCTAGCCTCAGAGTCCTGTGTTCTTCAGCCTCCAGCAGGGACTGTGTCATGAATAAGAAGAGTCTGAGGGACTGTGCAGATGTAATTCTCCCCAGATGATGGATCAGCAGTCTCAGCACAGAGAGGCGAGGTGGCTCGCTCTAGACCACCCCACGCGGAGTGCAGAGCCTGCAGCTTCCCTTGCAAACACTGCCACCTTCAGTGGGTCTGCACCGAGAGACAGCACAGTAACTACCGCTATTAAGCACCGACTGTGTGCAAGGCTCTCCATGTACAAATGTCACTCAAACCTCCAAACAACCTTGCAAAGTTAATATCATTATTGTCAGCATTGTTACAGAGGAGGAAACTGAGGCACAAGGAGGTCAATGAGGACCCTTTATTCACTGATCATCATAGCAGCTGGATTTGAAACTGAAGACTATCTCCTTCAAAGCCCCACTTAACCAGGACAAAGTAAATACGGCCTCTACCAAAAGGATTCAGGAGGGGCCATCCTTACCCAAGTGTTCATCGATAGCATGAATTCCACTGTTTGGGGCCAGAATTTGCTTTCCCCGTCATCCTTTCCCCTTTGACTCCTACAAGACCCTCTGCTGGGTTTTATGAATGAGAAGGGGAAAAAAATATATCATTGAAAAGTTCAACCAACTTTGGCTCCCATTCTCAGAGTGATAGATAGCTTTAATTACTCCAAACTACTCAGCCACTCTACTCTTCTCCCCCCAGTCATTAAAAATAGATTTTTCTCTTTGAACTTCACTCCACCCTCGGGGGTCCAGATAGTCAGGAGTTCTTAGGAGACAGCCCCAGGGTCAGCTTCTGGTCAGAAGGTTGCATGTTGCTTTGGCGGCAATCACAGGGTCCAGAAACTCCAGCTGGCTTCCTGGGAGGTTCACGCCTCCTTCTTGATGCTATTAGTCACGTGACTTTGGCAGCTCAGAGGATGGGCAGGGGGCTGGATTGGTGTTTACTTTATGAGGATTTAAGGGGCTCTCACACATCACTATTGATTTTTAAAGAACTGGACCTAACCCTGGGAACAAACAATAAATAATGACTTCTTCACATTAATTACTGGGAAGTTGATTCGTTGGAAAGGCTGGAGCTGAAAATAGGAGCTCAGAAGGGCTCTGCTCCCTGATGAGCAGGCAGGATGAAGTGAGATGGGTATGGTGGGCTCTGTTTTAAAAGTAAGGGAGGGAGGCTTGAAGAGGTTAAGCCGCTTTGCCGAGGTCTCACTGCAAATGACTAGCAAGGCCAGGATAGGAAGCCCCTGCTACTTCGGCCTCCAGGCGGGACTGGCTGAGGGCTCGTGGCTCAGGGTAGAGGGTGTGGGACCTCATTTCCACTGCTCTGGTCCTGGCAGGTTCTTAAGATATCCCGCAGGGCATCCTCAGCCCCACCAGCCTTTCCCCCTCTTCAACTCACATCAGCCCCTGTGTCGTCTGGCTCCAGATCCACCCGCTGACTCTCCATCAGCAAACAGAGAAAGCCAAGCGCGCGGCCGGCAACAGTCAAGAGGGGAAGTGTCAGTACAGGGCCGCCCCCGTGTCCAGAAGGAAGAAAGGTGATCCTGATTGACAGCCCTCAGGGCAGCCTCAGGCGAGGGGCCTTCCCTGCCTGATGCCGCCGCACCCCCCTCACCACCCCCGCCTGGCAGTCGGGCACACCCGGACTCCAGTGCCGTTTCCGCCACCTGCAAGGCGTGCAACTAGGGCAGGTGATTGAACCCAAGACTCAGGCAAACCCACTCCAGTGTTCTTGCCTGGAGAACCCCAGGGACAGGGGAGCCTGGTGGGCTGCCGTTCATGGGGTCGCAGAGTCAGACACGGCTGAGCGATTTCACTTTGACTTTTCACTTTCATGCATTGGAGAAGGAAATGACAACCCACTCCAGTGTTCTTGCCTGGAGAATCCCAGGGAGGGGGGAGCCAGGTGGGCTGCGTCCATGGGGTCGCACAGAGTCGGACACGGCTGACCCGACGCAGCAGCAGCAGCAGCAGCAGCTTTGCAACAAGCAAGGTGGGTCTCTTCCCTCCCCTGCGAGGCTGGTGTGAGCCTCAGGTGAGGGGACAGAGGACACAGTGCAGCAGATGCAGGTGAACGGCCGCCTCATCCCCTTCCTTGGACAAAGCTCATCCAACTGCCCGCTCAGAGGAGGGTGGCGTGGGCCCGGGGCGCCCTCAGCGGAGGCCTCGGTCCCCCTCACATCCAAAGAGGGGGTCTCACGGCTGCCCCCAGCCACACCTGGCAGAGGAGAACGAGGTTAAAATGCCGCTTCAGGCATCCGGTTGACAATCAGCTCTTTGCCTGTAAAGCGCGGGAGAGCGCACAAGGGTATTATTCCATGAAGTCTTGTGGAGCCAAAGGGCTATTTATTGTATGAGGTGTGTTTGGAGCCTGGGGAGGCTGGCCTGTCCCTGGAGGGTCCACTTTGGCTTGGGTGCCTGAGAGACTCTGGCCAGGGCTGGGGGCTGGACGAGGCCTCCCTGAACGTCTGTGCCCGTGTTTCTCTTCCTGTGGGAACCCTGAACTCTGGCCCCATCAGGCGTACAGGGAAGGCAGAGCCCTAAGCTGTCAGGCCGGCTGCACTTGTTCCCCACGGGGCTGACAAGATTTGGCTAAGCCTGTGAGGAGAGACTCCTCCCTGCCCATCCGTGCCAGCCGGTAACAACTGCCAGGCCCAGGCCAGCTCCTAAGAGCAGTGGAGTCAAAAAGATGAACGCCCAGCCTGCCCTCTGGTTGCTTCCCACCTTTTGAATCCCGCTCTGACCTCAGCCTCCAGACTGACCCCTGAACCTCCTGTCCCTCTTTTTCTCCAAAAGATCCCTTATGGCATGTCACCACTAAGGCCATGGAGGACACCCTCCCCTCCAGCTGACCTTCTCCACTCCCTGGGACGGGCCCAGGGGTTTCAGCCGACCCTTCGTGTGTATTAGCCACTCAGATATATCCAGTTCTTTGCGACCCCATGGACTGTAAGCTGCCAGGCTCCATCCGTGGAATTCTCCCGGCAAGCATACTAGAGTGGGTTGCCATTTCCTTCTCCAGGGGATCTTCCCGACCCAGGGAACGAACTTGGGTCTCCCTCCATGGTGAAGGCAGATTCTTCATCTGAGCCACCTTGGGCGCCTCTGTTTCCTGGTGGAGCAAATGGATCTCCCACTACCTAACAATCCGCAGCCTCTCTGCCTGCAGGAGCTGAGCACAGCGAGCGAGATAAGCATGCAGAGTGTGCCCACACCCTCTCCCGGCCTGGCTGTGACGGCGCCGCGGAGCCCAGCCCGCACACCAGCCCTGGCAGGGCCTCCCTTCAGCCTGCCCTCGGCCTGTGACCGTAGATGAGCATCAGGTTGCTTCTTGAAAAAACATATCTGGTTTGGGAAGAAGAGCAGAAAGGAGGTCTGAGACCCTAGAGGCTCCAAGGGAAGAGAGGGTGGGCTGGTGGGGAGGGCCCATCAGGAGAAGGGACGAGAGACGGGAGGGCAGCTCCGGGAGCCGGCTGTGCCTCAGCTGCTGTGCGCTTTGCCAGGGGGCCCCGGGGACCCCGAGGCGGTGGCTCAGGCCAACTGCATGCTTCCACACAGGCTGTGTGTGTGCCCTCCTAGTCCCGTCACTTGGCTCTCAGCCACTGAGAAGGCCGCTGTTTCTCTGCTTGCGGCAGGAGGCAGGAGACATGTGTGGGGACAGGTGGGGACGTCTGGCCGGGGGCGGGGGGGTGGGGCGCAGGTTCCGGGGAAGCAGGGACTGAGAGGGCCACTGCGGCCTGGGGAGCGGCTCTCCCTTATTCCTGCCTCTCTCCGTCTCTCTCTTGCCCAATTGCCAAGGGCTCCTGCCCCCTCTGGAGCAGACTGCCCACGTGGAAGGCCCCCGAGGACAGCCTCTGCACTTTGTCCTCTGAGTCACAGCTGTCCCTTGCTTGATGTCCCCCATGTCCCTCCGTCGTGAGTCTGTTCTACCATGTTAAGATGATCCAGTTTCCTTGGTTTTGTCCTCAACCAAACCATGGGCTCCAGAGAGCAGAGAGTGCGGCCTGATGCCCAGTGGAGAGCTTGCATGCTAAGCCGAGCCCGACTCTTTGCGGTCCTGTGGACTCTAGCTCGCGAGTCTCCTCTGTCCATGGGGATTCTCCAGGCAAGGTTACTGGAGTGGGTTGCCATGCCCTCCTCCAGGAGATCTTGCCGACCCAGGGATCGAGCCCTGGCCTCTCATGTCCCCTCTTTGGCAGGCAGGTTCTTTGCCACCTGGGAAGCCCAGTGGAGGGCTTTGTGTGTGTGTGTGTTGTTGCTTAGTCGTGTCCAGCTCTTTACGACCCCACCCACCAGGCTCCTCTATCCTTGGGATTCTCCAGGCAAAGTTACTGGAGTGGGTTGCCATGGCCTTCTCCAGGGATCTTCCCAACCCAGGGATTGAACTCAGGTTTCCCACGTTGCAGGCAGATTCTTTACCTTCTGAGCCACCAAGGAAGCCCACCGTATAAATGCTTTGTAAATACTGAAGGGTCATGGGGGACCCAGGCCCAGCCCATGGTCAGAATCTCTACGTTGGTCTCCTTCCAACTCAGGTGTCTCTCCCGTAGACACCCCCGGATTCTCAGAACCCGGTAGCTCCTTCTAGGTGTCCATACAGGGTGGCAGAGATGCGGGCTTGATTCTCTTTCCCCTCGATTCTGCTGTCCCTCACTCCACTGTTGGGGAGCTCTTCTCTGAAGAGGGACAGCTTGGCACCTGACGGAGTAACTGTCCAGGCTGATGGTAACCACCAGGGTCACAGAGGTCTCCAGGGCCTTCCCGCATGGTCCTAGCCCTGCAGGTGTGCCATGTCCTTCGAGACCTTCAGGAAGGAGGCGGCTTCTAGCCCTTCCCTTGGTGACTTGTCCCCAAAGCCGATGGTCATCTGCTGTCACACCCCTTGTTGAGCCAGACCCCTCACCCCGTGCGCCAACAGGGGGGGCAGGTGGGGAGCAGGGGCCACTCCAAACTCTGCGCCCTGCCGAGCCCCACCCGTGTCACATGAGCCCCTGGGACTCAGGCCAAGGGGAGGCCCTGGAGACTGGGGCCCCGGAGCTGGAGAAGCCAAGAACGCAGTATGAGTCACCTTTAATGAAGAGGGTTTCTTAAGTAAATGACTTAGTAGGGCAGTTACATTCATTAGAGGCTTAATTACGAGGCCTAAGATCAAGTGGAGATGAATGCTGAGTGAGCAGTGGGTGGACTCCAGTGTGGCGTGACCCCGTGGTCTTGGGAGAAGGCGGTGGAGGCAGCAGGGGAGGGTTGTCCTCACCGCCGCACCCATGTGCCCACCCAGCCACCCGGATCCCCGCACTCAGGGTGGGGGGCGGGGGAGCCTCCGGCATCATGAAAGCACAATCATAATAAACAAAGACTAATTAAAGTGTCATCATCGAGTGTCCCATTAGACCCTGAGTCAGCCTGACAAAGCCCCGCCCGACGCGGTGGACACTTTCCAGGACTAGCTCCCTTTCGTTCTAGAGCTTCCCCGAGACAGCGCGCACCCCCAGCCCATCCTCCCCCAGGCCCCAGAGCAAGTGCCCACCTGTTGCCTGTCTGGTGCCAGCTGAGTGGCCCCTGACCCCAGGAGTTTGAATTCGGTTCCTTCAGGTCCGCCATAGACTCAGAGATACTGGAATCAATTCCTCCTGGGCCGAGGAGCGGTCCCCAGACCAGCCTCCAGCTCTCCTCCCCGAGAAGCAGTCTAGTTCCTTCTGCAGCCCCGAGGCAGTTTGGTTCTATTTCTTCGTGGCCCCGGGCAGAGCCTGACATTTAAAAAGATTTCCCAGGATGTGAGGTCACGTTTACCAGTGGTTCTCATAAAAAAACTAGCTGGAGAGCTTGTTGGAGCCATTTCTCAGGCCCTGCCTCATGCCAGAATTTCTGACTCAGTTGGACTCTGGATTCTGATGTCTCTTAAGCTCACGGGTCATGCCAAGGGTGTTGGTTTGAGGATCCAGGAAGCCTCTTCACAGAGGACACTCTTTTGGCCAAGAAGTGATGGACTGGAGAGCTTACACTGTGTGCTCCTGCTGCGTGGACTTCTCTGTCCTTCCCAAGTCAACCCAGATCTCTATATGCTCATCACTCCTGGCCCTCAAGCTCTGCTTTCCTGTTTGCTCATGCGGTTCCTTCCAGCCGGGACCCTCTTCATCTGGATCTTCACCTTGAAGACCCAGACCCAGGCCACACCGCTCACAAAGCCTCCTTGGGATGCCCGTCTAGAGCCACGCTCCCCCCACGAGAACAAAACTCCAGGCACCCAGCGGCGTGTGTCCTTCTAAGTTTTCTAGCAACCATATTTTAAAAAGTAAGAAGAGGCAGCTGAAATCAATTGTTAGGTTTTATTTAACCCCAGATTTACTAAATTTTCTCAGCACTAGTCAATAAGAATTAGTAACATGCTGTTTTCCATCCTGGTTTCCCATGCTGTGTCATCTATGTCCGGTTGTCTTTAGAGCGTGTCTCAACTCGAACTAGCCCCTTCCAGATGCTGGCAGCCACACTGGCCCACGTGCTGGATGGCATAGACGTAGAAGTAGTCTTTTCTTTGCTCTGAATTCCCTCAGCCCTCTTTCGATACCTAAGAACACACATCACTTTTCTTGTTTTTATTGTTCGGCTGCTTGCAACTTGAAGGTGATGGCTGCGTTTTAATGCTGCTGTTGATTTTATTGCCCTAAAGTGCCCAGCACTGGCCTTTCTGTATGATGTGATCAATGCCTACAAGTTGATGAATGAATACGGAAGCACATGATTATAGGAAAGACAGAGCAGCCGTGGAAACACCTGACTTTGAGCGCCGCCCTCCAGTCCCCTGTGACGTTTCTCTCCTCTGGTTTGTATATGGCTGTTAGATCTCCGAGAAGAGAATAAATTCAAGTTTTAGGACCCCCACTCCCATAAAAGTTTCCTGTTTCACTTTGCTCTTCAACTCTGTGTATTAAAAAAAAAAAAAATTCCCACCAGGAGGGCCCAGGAAACAGGAAAATAGTTGTGCAGTTGGTTTCGTGTTTGGAGAAGAACAGGCTTCTCACTATCTCCGCGGCACTTGGCGTGAAAGTGGGCTTTGTTGCCGGAGACACTGCTCCCATTCAGGGCCCCGTTCCCCAGCTGCTGAGAGCAGGGCTGTGTTTTGACAGACGGGCCGAATGCAATGCAGACAGTTGTTTTAATTTCCAGCCAGATGCAGACATCACTCACACGGAGCCTGAAACCCAGGAAAGGGAGCCGGGCACTGGACCGCGGCTCTCGGGCCTCCGAGGGCAGGTTGGGAGGGGGAGGGCACTAGCGGAAGCCCCCCTGGGTGACTGGGGTCACAGATACCCTGAAGGGCTGAGGGCCCCCAGGCGTGGGGAAGGGCTGCGGGGAGAGCATCTGGCAGTCACATGCCGGAAAGGTGCTTCTAGCAGGGATCATAGGCCATGAGTCAGGGGTCAGCGGGGGGTCCTTAAGGCAGGGTGCCGTCAGGGGCCAGTGGTATGCCTGGAGATTACCTTTGAACCGTCCACGTCATTCAGCAGTCGCAGGGAGGAGTTAGGAGCGTCCTGAAAGTCAGAGCTGGAAGGACTCAGGCGGCCTTCCTCTGGGTCAGAAGTATACCTTCCGAAGCCTCCCAGACACGTCCCCTTGACTCAGCTCATGCCTCCCACGGACGGGAGTCCCTGCTGGAACCCTGGCCTGCTGCATTATTGGACAGCCTTGACGTTCTTCTGTTGGGCTTTCCTGGATCTCTTTACCCCTGGGTCTCATCTCCGTCACAGCACTGCCCTTCAAACCACGGCAAACCACTTCTGTGCTCCCCCTTGAGATTCACCTTCTCTGAGCTAAAGAAACATCCAGGTCTCTCAAGCTGCACCTCAGATGCCAGCGCTGGGTCCCGCCCCATCGTGACCACCCTTCTGGGAAGTCTGTCTGGTGGGGCTGCATGTCTGCAGGGGCAGGCTGCCCAGCCCTGAATTGGGAACTCCCCAGGGTGGGGCAGCTCCGTCCCGACAGCACGTCCATTAACGCGGCCTATGACCCAGTTAGCCCCCAGAGCCATGCCATCACCCTGTCAGGTCCGATTGGACCTCTGAGTTGAGAGTCCACTCAAACCCACACACCTGTCATGCATGAGCTATTTCAAACCAGCTGTCCTCCAACCTCCACTTAGAATATCTGCTTTTTTAAACTAAATTTCCTGATTTTACACGTATGCTTTCTGCATCTCATTTATTTTATTATTAAAGGCAACTCAGGAATGCTTAAAGCCGATCATGTCACTCAGAGGGAAAAGCTGTGTAATTCAGAATGTTAAGTGTTAAGATGTGGGGCAAATGAGTCAGTCGGGGGAGGGCACCCAATAGAGAGAAGGAAGGTTTCTGGGGTTGGTACCCAAAACCTTTCGCAATCTGACCCCTGGTTACGTACACCATCTCTCAGCTCGTCGCATCCAGTATGCATGCCACACTTGAGTTAAGCTGAACTGAGCCATGATTCCCAGGTGAGGCAGTGGTAAAGAATCTGCCTGCCAATGCCGGAGACCAAGAGATGAAGGTTTGATCCCTGGGTCGGAAGATCCCGTGAAGAAGGAAATGGAAACCCACTCCAGTATTCTTGCCTGGAAGATTCCATGGACAGCGGAGCCTGGTGGGCTACAGTCCACGGGGTCGTGAAAGAGTCGGACAGGACTGAGTTTGCGTGTACCAACAGCCATGATTACTTTTGCCCATGGTAATCTCTCAGCTAGGAAGGCCCTTCCAGGCACCTGCAGCAGGCCCGCTCTTACCCTGACTCACCCATACTCAGCTGCTGGTCCGTTTTCCAGACAGATTGTGCTGAGTGGCCCCGCCTTTAAGCTGCCAAGGCCCCCGGGGCATATAACCATCGCTTGCGATGGATGTTCGCCACAATGTAGAGTAGGGCTCGGTTTGTAATTACCAAGTCCCGCGGGCTGCGTGCTCTCCGGGGGTGCAAATCTGTGTCCGGTTCACTGCAGTTTCTCTAGCACACAGCACTGGAGCCTTGACGCAGTGACATCTGATAAACGGTTGCTGGGTGAGCCGTGTTAGACTCCATCCCGAGCCTCTTGGGAGGATGCTGTGAAGGCGTCTCCATCAGACCCTTCATCCCCCTGCCAGAGGTGGAACACTGGGCTGCTGGACCACAGGTTGTGTTTCCGCTTGACTTCACACGTCCAGTAGGTGGGGAACCTCTCTGCCCTGACAAATGAGATCCCATTCCCAGCCTAGCAAATGTTTTTGCAGCCCAGCTGCCTGCGGGCTCAGCCATCGACAGAGACCTAGGACAGACCGAATGCAAGACTTCAATCTTCTGACCCTTTGCCTGGCCTTAATGTTAACACCCGCTGGGCAGGTAAGGGTGAGTAATGAGCACACAGGCCTGGTTTCTGTCCCAGCATGGCCTCACCCGGAAGCCAGGAAGGGAAGGCTGCCTGCTCTAGTAGGGGGGCAGGTCACGGGCTTGAGCTACACACTCCCTTTCCCCAGCAAGACGGCATCAGACAGGCAGCTCATCTCTGTTCCCATTTAGCCAGACTTTTCAAAGGACGGGAGATTTACTAGGGAAAACTGAATACAGACATCAGAGAATAGGCTAATTGGATCCAGGTGGTGCGTCTGGTTGGCGGTAAAAAGACGGTGCCACTCGGTGAATACTATTTGATAGGGAAAGTTTCTCCTTCTCTCTCTTTTTATTTATCAGTGTTTTCTTTGCAGGCAGGATGTCTCAGCCCGAGCCCAGCTGAAAGCTCTTCAGAGGCTAGTTGGTGGCACTCAATGGCCTTTCAGCAGAGTTAACCATTTCCAGCGTCTTCCTGGAGCAGGCCCAGCCCTCCTGAGGACTTTAGTGCAGGCAGAGAGAGGCTGGAGGGCTTGCTTCCAGCCCTGGGGAAGGCCAGAAGCCTGGGGGCTGTTGGCTGTGCCTGCCCCGTGCAGGGGAAACCGACGAGAACACTGAAGGACGGATTCAGCCCTGTTGTCTCCTCTCCAGGGGTGGTGGCAGTGCCAGTGTGCACACGCACGTGTGTGTGTGAGTCGCTCAGTCGTGTCCGACTCTTTGTGACCCCATGAACTGTAGCCCGCCAAGCTGCTCTGTCCGTGGAAGTCTCCAGGCAAGAATACTGCAGTGGGTAGCCTATCCCCGCTCCAGAGGCTCTTCCCGACCCAGGGATGGAACTCTGGCCTCCTGCATTGCAGGCAGATTCTTTCCCATTTGAGCTACAGTGGTTAGGTGTAACTGAGTCTGAACACACCGTCTGGAGGCATCACTCCCTGATCTAACCTGCTGTCTTTTCCCTCTCGGCCAGATCACCAGGGTCCCCGTGGAATCCTGTGAGCAGTACACGACTTGCGGAGAGTGCCTGAGCTCGGGGGACCCTCACTGTGGCTGGTGTGCCCTGCACAACATGTAAGTTTGGCACAGTCTGGGAAAAAAAAAAAAACCTGGAATGCAGAAGACCAGGTACTTTCCTGGAAATGTTGATGAGGGATGTGACCTCAGTTTGCAGGGAGAGAGGAATTTCCCTCTGCTGAGCAGTAATTCTAATTGTGGTCGGAGTGCTGAAAGCAAATAAGAAGAGAGGCCGTGAGTGCCTTCTTTGCAAGGGCGGTGCCTCTGTGGTCTCACCTCCAAAACCCGACCCCTACTCCCTCCATCTCTGGCCAGCTGCTCTGAAGTCTGTACCTTTGCTACAGGGAAGGCTAGTGGTGTTGGAAGAGCTTGCAAGGGAAGTTAAAGCGTCTCTAGATTGTAGCCTGAACAAGGCACCTCCTTCCTGGAGTTTGGACTCCAGTGAGCGGCCGTGTGACCCGGCATGGTCCACTGACAACCCTGGGCCTCCTTTTCCCCATCGCTAAAAAGGGATAATGCCTACCTCGCAGGTGAACTGTGAGGATTAAATGCTAAATAAATGCTTTGGCAGTAAGGAATCTCAGGATAAGCTACACAAGTCAAAATGATGATCATGGACTTGGAACCCTTGGGAGGACCCTTCTGGCCTCATCAGTCCCTGATTCCAAGAAGCCTACATCTCACTCCAACTGGCCTCGCATCTCTATTCAGATACACCCCCCTGCCACTGAATACCAGCCCAATAGAAATGCAAAATCGCACTTAAACTTCCTAACTCCAAGAGCCCCAGAGGGAGAGCAGAGGGAAGAAACTCCAAAAGCAGAGGGGGAGGCGGCTGGCTAGGAATTCTGCTCCCCAGGGGCCTCGGAAACTCCAGGGCTCCGTGCCAGCCAGCAGAGCACCCCCACGAGAAGTGCCGGTTTAGGGTGGGGGCGGAGGCGGAGGGCCAGAGTTCAGGGTCCTGCACAATCGCTCTTGGCTTCCAGCCTCCGCAGCAGGTGTTGGAAGGGCTATGCAGGGAGGGAGCGAAGCGAGCGCCTCACAGTTGCAAAATCCGGACTGGATTGGCGCCCACACATCCTGGGTTCCCTGCTTAGATTCGGAGGTAAGGGGCTCCTCAGAAAAGTTTTTGCAGAAATGCCCTCACCAGAACCCGGACAGAGCGGCGCCACGTGGGTCAGACAAGTGGCAGAGATACTGATGCCGCCCCTGCTGGGCCCCGGGAATGCCGGAAAGGGAAAAGTGAAGTCACTCAGTGTTCAACTCTTTGCAACCCCATGGACCATAGCCCACCAGGCTCCTTGGTCCATGGGATTTTCCAGGCAAGAGTACTGGAGTGGGGTGCCATTTCCTTCTCCAGGGGATCTTCCTGACCCAGGAATTGAACCTGGGTCTCCAGCATTGAAAGGTGGCTACAATTGGGGTTCCCATCAGTGAAGCTGGCCCTACAGCCAGCAGGCTCTCTTTCCTCATGAGGGTTTCTCCCTCCACGGAACCCGACAGCCACCCCCAGCTCCTCGCAGTGGCCTGGGTCACCTGGCCCCCTCACTGGGCGGTGGACAGGTCCAGCCATACCACCACCCTGCTCCTCCCTGCCAATCTGGCCATGATGTCCGAGTCTCCCAGACCACCCGTCCTCCTCCTGGGCCAGGTCAGCCGGGCTGACTTAGAATGACCTCAGGAAGGGTCTCAGGTTTTCTCTGCGCTCTGAGTCCCTCCCCTCTCATCACCTCCCAGGGATGCACCGCTCCTTCCAACAGCTCAGCTTGCCTCTTGCAACACGTGCGCATCAAGCCTTTCCCCAGTTTCACACGGACTTTTCCCTTCTCCTGGCCGGTCTCATTTTCAGCCCCTTGGGCACTGCCCACCCACCCGCCGTCCCCTTGCCTGGGTGACGGGGCCTAGTGGAGGGACCACCTCCAGTGGCCAGGACCACGCACTGGATTTGAGCAGAGGCAGAGGGCTGAGGGAGGTAGCTCAAGAGCCTCTGGATCCAAGGGTGGGGGGTGGAGAGGATCTGAAACCCTCCTGTTTCTTCTGTAGGCCTTGCTCTTGCAAGTGTGTTATTGTCTCAGAGGCTATTTATCTCTGTTGGGGCTGTTGCCATAAATAGTATGATAAAAAAAGAGCCATTTCAGTGAGTCAATGAGATAAAGGCTCCAGTCAAGAGCTCACTTTAGAGCTATCTTAAGGATTCACTTAAACCTCCATAATTCTTTCCTTTGGCAGCATTCATATTTAGATCCATTATGTGCCTGGCAAGGAAGGGTCGGGGGGAGGGACTTTGTGGGGAGTTCGGTGGGAATCTCCGCTGGGTGGTGGACTCTTGTCGCGTCCCCAGAGGGGCGCTTTGGTCGGAGAAGCGCCAGCCCTGGAGCGTGTGTGCAGGGGTCACAGTGCCCACCTGCTGCTGTGGCCCGCAGCGCCAAGGACCAGAGATGAAGATGGGGGACGAAGCCGCCACGCGCGCTTCCTGACAGAGGCAACCCTGCCCGTGCCTCTCCGTCTGTGTTTCACAAACATTTATTGAAAATAAACCATGTGACAGGTGGAATATCTCAATGAATAAAACATGGCCCCTGTCTTCAAAGAGCCGGAAATCCAGCCACAAGGTCACACACACGCTATCCTACACAGCTAAGACCCTATCCAGGGTTTTACATGCCCCTGGTGGGGAATAATAATAATATCCATAGCCATCATCATTAATATTTTTCTTAGTAGGGCCAAGAACAGGCCATTTTCTAAACACTAATTCTTTTAATAGTTACACCAGCCCTGTGAGATACAGTATTATCACTGGGCCCAGCATTTTATAGCTGGGGGAGCTGACACGTGGGGACTTCCAGGAACTTGCCAAGTGGGGCCACAGCTAGCAGGCTGGAGGTCTGGGTTAGAACCCAAGCACCCTGCTCCAGAGTTCACATTCTTTGCCTTTTGCCTGATACGTTTTCTGTTCCCCAACCTTCCCTCCCTCACTCACAGAGCTTCCCATAAAGATGCTGTCTATAAGAGCTATTCTTTACGTCTAAACTGCAGCTCTCATTTTGGGAGGAGGGGCGTTGATCCCACTTCTCTTAGTCTGTCCTCTTTTTAAATAGTCTTCTAATTTGTTTTTTATTATTTTTGGCTGTGCCGGGTCTCCGTTGCCGAGCGGGCTTTCCTCTCGTTGCAGCGCTCGGGCGTCTCGTTGCAGTGGCTTCTCTCGTTGCAGAGCTCGGGCTCCGGGGTGTGTGGGCTTCAGTAGTTGCAGCTCCGGGGTTCTAGAGCATAGGCCGGGAGTTGTGGTGCCCGGGCTTAGTTGCTCCACAGCATGTGGGATCTTCCCGAATCAGGGGTTGAACCTGTGTCTCTTGTATTGGCAAGCAGATTTGTTGCAGGGAGGGGGACCCCCTCCAGAGCCCGAAACTGGGCTTTTGTCTAACACTCAGAAATGAATTGTCCAAGGAGATACACGTGTTGATAAAGCAAGATACTTTATTGGAAAGGCCGCTGGGCAGAGAGCAGGAGGGTGAGGGAACCCAGAGAACTGCTCCGCCACGTGGCTCGCAGTCTCGGGTTTTATGGTGATGGGATTAGTTTCCGGGTTGTCTTTAGCCCATCATTCTGACTCAAGAGTCCTTCCTGGTGGTGCAGGCCTTGTTCAGCCAAGATGGATGCCTGTGAGGAGGATTCTGGGAGGGGGTCGGACATGTGGTGTCTCCTTTTGACCTTTCCCGAACTCTTCCGGTGGGTGGTGGCTTCTTAGTTCCGTGTTCCTCACCAGGACCTCCAGTCATAAAACAGCTCATGCCAGTGGTGACTGTGGTGCCTGGCCGGGGTGCTTCCCCTAACAGATTCTTTCCCACTGAGCCACCAGGAAAGCTCCCTTAGCCTGTCTTTGACCGCAGTAGAGACCATCTGGGAGTCACCGAGCCCTCTGGGAGGAGTGAAGCTCGCCCTGAGAAGACGGACACGGGCCTCAGAGCTGCAGAGCCCCTCACTCACCCCTGTGCGTCTGTGGCAGGTGCTCCCGCAGGGACCGGTGCCAGCGGGCCTGGGAGCCTAACCGATTTGCCGCCAGCATCAGCCAGTGCGTGAGGCTCGAGGTGCACCCCAGCAGCATCTCCGTGTCTGAGCACAGCCGGCTGGTGAGTGAGCCCGCGCGGGGCCTGGGGGCGGGGCACAGCGCGCGCACAGGCGTGGGTGTGTTCCTTTAACTCCAGCGCAGTGTAAGCGGATCAGACTCCATGCACTCCAGGACATTTTAGAGGAAAACTATGGTAACGCCTGTCGTTACCCAGAACCCAGTCATTCGCCCCGCTCCTTGCAGATCCGTCGCCCATTGATCTGGTTTGTAAATCTACATTTTGCATTTAGCAACAAGCCTCTGCAGCATCATGCAATCCCATCCCATTCTGTGGTGTATGATAGAGATTGCAAGGGACCACCTGGTACAGTCGCTCACAGGAACTTGGAGTTGCCTTTGTATGTGTATGTGAGAGAGAGGCAGACAGACAGACGGACAGACAGACACAGAGAGACTGAGGCTTAATTCACAGGGTGTGCCAAAAGAGAATATTAAAGAGGTACAGCAGTCCTTCACCACCTGTCGAGGTGCAAGCCCAAATACTCCGCGTCCTCGGGCCTGCGCGGTTATTTCCTTCTGGAGGTTTTATGGGCATTCACGAATGCTAATTAGTTAATGAACCTCCCAAGACTTGCGTTCATTCATCCCCACCGGGAGGTTTTGGCTCCCACAGAGCTGAGGGAACGAACAGCAGAGTTTGTACCTAAGTCTCTCGGCCCCATGGAAACGAAACTGGGGCAGAGGTTCAGCAGCAGACAAATGTATGGAAAGGCTAGGTGATGGCCACTGCGGCTGAGAAAGCCCTCCAGGCATCATGGGAAGACAAAGCGAGACCTCCCTCCCTCAGGACTCGCTTCTCGGAAGACACGGGGTGTTGTCACCGCGAACCCCCATGGGCACTCCCCACTGGGAGTCACGTTTCTCTCCTCTGGTTTCCAATACCACTTAGATATCATATTGTCATTTAGTACAAACCCACTTCCGAGGGCACGGAAGTCACAGCGGTGTTTTGCTATTAAACGGTTTCTCGATCATTCTTCTGACAGTCTGTGATATTTTTACCATTCAGAGGAGGATAGTCAAACTTAAAAAGTCTGCAGACCTCTGGCCTGCCTCCCTGGAAGCCTAGGGAACCGCAGACATCATCCAGGGCTTTGGTGTCCACTCCCTGCCTTTCTCTGATCCCCTAAGCGCCTTGTGAGGCAACTGCCCTGCTCTCGGGGAGCACTCAGGGGGCAAAGAGCCAGAGGCCGACCGAGAATAGAAGCCCACCACCTTGGTAGCCAGCCCCTGCATGACAGCCAGGGTGGGGAGCCAGCCAAATGGTAAACTCCTTATAAACCTCCAGGCTGGTGACACATGTTCTCTGTGAACCTAAGGCTTGTTTGTGATGAGTTCAACTCATAACTGGCTTTTTTCAAGTTTGCATGCTTTCATGTCAAAACGAGCTCGGGCTGAGATGGGCTTTGGGAACTTCCCCCACCTCTAGCATCCCCTCCTCTCCCGCCAGTGCTTTATGATTCTGGACAAGACTGAAAAGTAGTGTCAATAATAAAGACCACCGACCCTGCAACACCCCTTGCAGTGCTACGGTAATGGCTCCGGGTCAAAGCTAGAAGGGCTCCTGGACCGACATCCTCTTCCTAGATGAGGTCCAGGGAGAGGAGTGAGCAAGTGGACAGCGGCAGGGCCAGGCCTGGAGCTCAGGTCTCCTGAGCCCTGCAGGGTCTTCCCACAGCATCGTCTCTCTGCTCCGCCCACAGCTCAGCCTGGTTGTGAGCGATGCCCCCGATCTGTCTGTGGGCATCTCCTGTGCCTTTGGGAACCTGACGGAGGTAGAGGGACAAGTATCTGGGAGCCAGGTCATCTGCATCTCACCGGGACCCAAGGATGTGCCTGTCATCCCTCTGGATCAGGGTAAGAAGCCTCTGCAGTGAGCATCAAATGCTCGGGGCTGCTTGATCAGCTGGCCCAGAGTAGGGAACCCAGGAGACAGGGTGGCAAGTGTCAGCACAGACCGACTGACAGCTGCCAGACTAGGTCTTCTTACGCCAGACTCTAATTTGACTTGTAAATCCATTTAAGTTTGAAAGCAAGCTGTCATGCCCCAAGGAAATTTCAGGAAGAGGGAGGTCCCTGTCTCCTATTTGGGTTAAGCCTGCACAGTGTGCAGAAGAGTTTTTCCAGACTTCCCTTCCCTTCGAGTAACATCGGTGGCTTCAGCCAGTGGTTTTTAGTAGGTTCTCTCCATAGAACTGGGGGCTTTTAGACGTTTTGACCTGATATATGTATTTTTAAAAATTTTATTTTTATATTGGTGACCCTGATATTTCTGACAGTCTTTCAGTAACTGAACATATTCAACCTAGGCAGGGGACCCTACAAGATCTGATCCGTCACCTCCTCCCTAAGGGGGGGGCCTGGGGTGTCTGGGTCTCAGTGATGGGCTGGTGATCAGAAGGACAAAAGGGACTCTTGGAAGAGGACTCAGGAAGGCTCCATCTGCCATCACTGCCCCATGGGAGCCCCGGAGTGGCTGAATGATTTACCCCTCAGCCTCTCCACTGGGCTCCCAGCTTGTAACTTTCTCCTCCTCGCCCCCCCCCCCTTTTTTTTTTCAGACTGGTTTGGGCTAGAGCTGCAGCTGAGATCCAAGGAGACAGGGAAGATATTCGTCAGCACTGAGTTCAAGTTCTACAACTGCAGTGCCCACCAACTGTAAGCACGCCCCTAGTGGCGCTAGCAGTCATTAGGGTCAGAGCGGGAAGAGCACCCTTAGAGATGAGGTCAGAGGAGGCTGGTGAGCAAGTGGGTCCTGGCAGGGCCAGGCCAGAAGCCGACTTGCCTCAGGTCTGGATATGTGTGTGGGGGGGTTCCCTTAGGAACAAGAACGGTCTTACGTTCACCACCCAATCTCCTGATCAGATGTGGCACTTTGTCTAGAACAGCGAAAAGTGTCCCATAAATATTCCAGTTATATTCAGTTTATTCAGTTATACCAAACTGAATGGCATTCGCTGTCCACAGCCTCTGATCTCATTCAGTCTCCCTTGCAACACACCCTACCCTCAACTCTCAAGCTAAAACGGGTTTGAAGTAGAAACAGAAGTCACAACCCAGGAGCTTGAAGGAAAGTCCTCCCTTTTATGCCAGCGGGTGGTGGCTTTGAATGTGGAGATCGACAGCCAGCGGCATGTAGCCACGTTATCCATGGGCACGTGAAGAGGGCCTCAGAGATGACAGCCTCAGAGGAAGGGGCAAGGCTGGGGAAATGGCCTCACCCGGCGCCCGAATAAAGGACCTGGGCTGGGACACAGCGAGGAGGCTTTCAGCTCTACCGAGCTCCACACTGAGCCTTCAACTTTTCAAGGAGGAAGCGAAAACCAGACCCAACCATCGGTCCCCAGGGGGCTTAGGTGCTGCCCATCTGACTTCACCAGCCACGTCCAGCAGCTGAGTGCCATGGCTATGAGTTCTTACAGCTGTGCAGAAAGCCAGGCGCACTTCATAAGTAAAAATCGGGGCCAGGAGTGGAGAGAGACCCATACTTAGTTTCTGCCGGTCTTCTCTTGAAGTGAAACTGAGACTCTTTCCACATCATCTGGAAACTCATGTGCTGTGTGATTTAGAAAAAGAGAAACCGGGGTCTCTATAATAGGGCCATGTAAGAGCCATGTGACCTTGGTCATAGGCAGGAGCAGAGGTCAACCAAGAGCTCCAGGCCAGAGGGAGAAGCACCTGGGAACGTTCTGTGGACCCATCCTTCCTGTTGCCCGGGACAGCATCTGCCTGTGGACTCCAGTGGCATCAAGTTTGAGGGTCCAGGCTGTGGCCACGATGGGCCCAGCAATCCGTGTGGGGAAAGGCTCTGTTAGCAGCTAAGCCCTAAAGGAATCTTTAAGCCATGAAAACAGACAGACGAGCTTCATTCATTTCCCCTTTTCTGATCTGGATTTTCATGATGAGAATCATCTGCTGGAGTTCTCAGGTCTCCAGAGTAGCTAAGGAAGGAGACATCACTTGGACCCATTTGGGACAAATCAGTAGATGAGACAGAAAGACAGAACAAGTGATAAAAAGTGGCTTGGGAGGAGCCAAGACAAGGCGCTAGAAGCTGAACCGGCTAAAATCGTCCCCTAAGCCCTGTGTCCAATCCCAGCTACCGTGTTTTGGGAACCGCGAGCATCTTGGAGTGGGAACTCCCCAACCCCCTCTCACGCTCCAGCACAGTGGTGATGGAACCCATTGCTTGTGAGAACGTCCTCATCTCCACAACACCCCAGTGTGATGTCACCGCTCTCAACCGTGGATTACCGTGGCAGTGGAGATGCTGTCACGGGCAGCAAGTTTTAGCAGAAAGAAACGCAAGTATCTTTGACCTTTTATTGCCACGCACTGTCTTATCTTATCCGTCCAGTTACAAATCACAGGATCGTGTTCAAGCCTCTCTTTTTACTATGGTAAACTAAGGCCCAGAGGGGATAGGTGCTCCATTGGAGGTCACCAAATTAGCAAGTGGACAAGCCTGTTCTCGAAAAACCCTGATCTCATCATCCTTGATCCATTTTTGTGATTTACTTGCTGAATCGTAAGATGTGAGGAGGACCCAATCCATCTGGCCTAAGTTCAGGAACGAAATAACTATGGGCATATCTAGAAGGGGATGAAAATATCCGGCATGGGGAAGAAGCGTCGATGGGATATCGCGCCTGGTCCGCCGTGGTTTATAAGCCAATGGGCCCTGGATCAAGCCCCATCCGCCCAAATGCCGTTAGAGCCCCAGCAGGTGGCGCCAGTTTGCAGACCTGGCCATGTGCCTGCCAGGTGGGTCCTGGACTAGGGGATCTGGCAAGGACCGAGGAGGTCAACTCCACCGGCCAAACCTATTTCCCTGACGGTGGTCTGACCGCACACAGGGAGCCTAGATGATACACAGAATGCAGGGAAAACCGGAGGGAAAGAGGCGCTCTACCTGGCGAGAAGGGCAGGAGCCACACGCAGCCTGTCGCTCCCATGTCTGGCTACTTGGAGAGGGCGACAGAGTTATCAGCTGATACCATTCACTCCACTCAAACTCCAAAACACAAGTGATATGAACCACCTGTGAACACTCAAATATGCTTTAAGAGCTTGAAGTAACAGGTACGTTAAGCCCCTAAAAATAATACATTTAGCATTGTATTTTTTAAAACCACATCCTATACGTTATCTTGTTTGACACAAAACAACCCCCTGGAGTGGACAGAAAAGTTTCAGTACAGACGGATGAAGAAATTCTGATTCAGCAGGTGAAGTGACTTACTCAGGGCAGCCCTAATGGCAGGGCCAGAGGCAAAACAGGAACCAGGTCAGCCCAGTTCCTATCGCTGCTCTCCTTGGGCCATTCCCTCTTATAAGTGGTGCTAGGCTGGCAAATGTTTAGCTATCAGAAATCAGGGAGAAAAGCTTATTAGGTGGCATTTTCCAATTTCTATGGCATAAATACTCCCTCTGTGGCTCGTTTCAAGCTGCTATCATGTCGATGACCCGCTTGCAACATTCCTGAAAATATGAATAATTGGCTGTCATGAGCGGAAACAGAGCAACTCCAGCACTCCACTGCTTTCGGAGACGTTCCCACTCTGGACACGTTTCTCCCTCAATTTTCTGGTCCCCTGGTCCCCTGAGCATCTTAGAGGAAGAAGCCACAATTTTCAGGGCTGGGGATGCCCCCCAGCCCACCCCCCTGAGAGACTCGGGTGACAGACTTCCATCATGGCACGTGGGCTCCCAGGCCCCCTTCCCTTCCCTGTGTGCTCTCCTCTTTGCCTCTTACTGTCTGCGTCTTTGCAGGTGCCTGTCCTGTGTCAACAGCGCCTTCCGCTGCCATTGGTGCAAATACCGAAACCTCTGTACTCATGACCCCACCACCTGCTCCTTCCAGGAGGGTCGGATCAACATTTCAGAGGTAAGCAGGGCTCCGCCTGGCACGGCAACATCCCCAGTGAATCCGCACAGACCTCCCTTTTCAGATGGCCAGTCCAACAGCTTGGCCATCTCCTTGCCCTGGTCCAGGTTGGCTTCTTCCAGAGAGGTTATTATAAAGCCAAAAAAAAAAAAAAAAAAAAAGTCAGCAAATACTCCTGAGAAGGAGACGTGTGCTGTATTTGCTAGATTCCAGGAACTGTATTCATTCAAAAGTACAAGGGGAGCTGAGAGCTGAGACTGAAAGCTCAGAGGAAACATATCCAACCACACGGGCTCCACGGTCTAGAAGAGTGTAGAGAATGGCATTTGTTCTCTGAGTTTTAAGCCCTCTGCTCGGCTGCAGACATAGTTTAGTTTAATAGCACGTTCACTCTCGACCACTCTTCCATGCCAGCCTCTCTTCCTAGGCAAAAATTCAATGATTCTTTGACTCTTTTGTAGGACTGAGTAGGTGGCCTTAGAGAAGAGAGAGGCAGTCCGCTGGTGAAAAGAACCCAGGCTTGCTAAAAGTCACATTTTATGAGCACAGTTGATGTGCCATCCCTAACACCGGTTCCACCTTTGTTATCAACACAGGGAGATAATAAGTTGCTTATCTTTCCAATAAATAATCCCACCCAGTGATGTTTCCTTGAGGTTCACTTTCTTACAAGCTCACAGCAGGCCTTAGGACAACGAAGCCTGCTAGGTCAATGTCCTTTTCTCATATCTAATGTTTTCCATGCCCCAGGGTGACCAGTAGTTGGGTTTGAACAATTGTAGAGACCTTACTTCTTCCCACAAACACACATGTGGGTGAATATACATCCCCATCTCGTTCTACCTTTTAGGAAATCCATAAATGTAAACAAGTGATGTGTAGCATGTACAAATATTGCTGTGACCTTCGTCTGTCTCCCTCTTACATTAGACTGAAGAAGTGAAGTCGCTCAGTCGCGTCTGACTCTTTGCGACCCCGTGGACTGTAGCCTCCCAGGCTCCTCTGTCCGTGGGGTTTTCCAGGCAAGAATACTGGAGTGGGTTGCCATTTGACTACAGCCTCCTTAAAGGCAGGAGTTATATCTTATCATTAAATCCTCAGGACCGTTTTCAGTGAAAGTCTGCAGTGTGCATGCATGAAAACATAGAGGAATCAATGACCACTGTAACCAAACGTCATTGATAGGAAGTGTTCCTTGGAGCTCCTTGTCTAAGATTTCAAGAAAGTTTCTTGTCTCTCCTAATCAGGGTAGAAGTAACAATTACTTCCAAGAAAGAGCACCTTGATCGACATGATCATGTTGTACACGTAATTTTTTTAATTAGATGATAATTGCTTTTGTGTTGGTTTCTGCTGTAGAAGGGAGAAGGAAAGGGCAACCCACTCCAGTGTTCTTGCCTGGAGAATCCCAGGGATGGCGGAGCCTGGTGGGCTGCCATCTATGGGGTCACACAGAGTTGGACACGACTGAAGCGACTTAGCAGCAGCAGCAGCAGCAGCAGCTGCTGCTGTAGAAGAATATGAATCAGCCATTCAGTTCAGTTCAGTTGCACAGTCGTTTCCAGCTCTTTGAGACCCCATGGACTGTGCACACCAGGCCTCCCTGTCCATCACCAACTCCTGGAGTTGATTCAAACTCATGAGCCATTGAGCTGGTGATGCCATCCAATCATCTCATCCTCTGTCATCCCCTTCTCCTCCTGCCTTCAATCCCAGCATCAGGGTCTTTTCAAATAAGTCAGTTCTTTGCATCAGGTGGCCAAAGTACTGGAGTTTCAGCTTCAGCACCAGTCCTAATGAATAGTAAGGACTGATTTCCTTTAAGATGGACTGGTTGGATCTCTTTGCTGTCCAAGGAACTCTAGAGAGTCTTCTCCAACACCATAGTTCAAAAGCATCAGTTCTTTGGCACTCAGCTTTCTTTATAGCCCAACTCTCACATCCCTACATGACTACTGGAAAAACCATAGCTTTGACTAGATGGACCTTTCTTGGCAAAGTAATGTCTTTGTTTTTAAACATGTTGTGTAGGTTGGTCATAACTTTTCTTCCAAGGAGCAAGCATCGTTTAATTTCATGGCTGCAGTCACCATCTGCAGTGATTTGGGAGCCCAAAAAAGTAAAGTCTGTCACTGTTTCCACTGTTTTGCTATCTATCTGCCATGAAGTGATGGGACCAGATGCCATGATCTTAGTTTTCTGAATGTTGAGATTTAAGCCAACTATTTCACTCGCTTCTTTCACGTTCATTAAGAGGCTCTTTAGTTCTTCTTCACTTTCTGCCATAATAGTGGTGTCATCTGCATATCTGAGATTGATATTTCTCCCAGCAGTCTTGATTCCAGCTTGTGCTTCCTCCAGCCCAGCGTTTCCATGATGTACTCTGCATATAAGTTAAATAAGCAGGGTGACAATATACAGCCTTGACGTCCTCCTTTTCCTATTTGGAACCAGTCTGTTGTTCCATGTCCAGTTCTAACTGTTGCTTCCTGACCTGTTAAGTGTCCCTATTCGCCTCCCCTTGAGGCTCCTTCCCACTCCACCCCCACCCAGCCCTCTAGGTATCACAGAGCACCAGGCTGAGCTCCCTATATTATACAGCAACTTCCCACCAGCTGTCCGTTTTACACATGGCAGTGCAGATATTTTGGCGCTGCTCTCTCAGTTCGTCCCAGCCTCTCCTCCTCTTGATGTGTCCACAAGCCCCCGCTCTGTGTCTGCGCCTCTATCCCCGCCCTGCGGATAGGCTCATCAGGGTTAAATACCTCACGATTTTATTCGTCAGTTGTTGTTTAGTTGCTAAGTCAGGCTGGACTGTTTTGCAGCCCCAGGTACTGTAACTCACCAGGCTCCTCTGTCCGTGGGATTTCCCAGGAAAGAACACTGGAGTGGGTTGCCATTTCCTTCCCCAAGAAATCGTCCTGACCCAGGAATCAAACTCGTGTCTTCTATATTGGCAGGCAGGCTCTTCACCACTGAGCTAAAGCCCAGTTATACCTCAATAAATCTAAGTTTTTAAACTTTTAATTTAAGAAGAAAGTAAGCTTTGAAAGGTTTCCCAAACACACACACACACACACACACACACACACACACACACACACACACACGGCCTTGAATTCTTCTTAGCTTCTGAAACAATATGTGTTATATTCATGCTAGAAAAAAAAATGAAATCTGCCTGTCTTGAAAGAAAGACACACAGATGGTGTCCACAGGCGGTATTTAAGGCAGACCCAACCGCAGGTGCCTCCGCGGGATGGAGCCAGTTATCTCGGGCCCCGAGAACCTTTCAGGGAGGCCTTTCCTCCAGCCAGTCGGGATGCTTTGAAGTGGCTGCCCAGAGAGCGCCACGCTGGTCTTAGTGGGCCTCGGAAATTAATCCCAGCCCCGGGATCCTGCAGGAGGCTGAGACCGCTTTTCAGGCCTGTCTCCTCACCCATAGTAAAGGACCCATGAGCCGAGGGTGCGGTGGGAGAGAGGGGGGACCCAGCCTGGGCGTCCACAGGACAACGGCCAGAGGAGGCCGGACGCCGGGGGCAGGGTGACGCTGAGGCCAAGGCTGGGCAGCGAAGGGCCTCAGACACTGACCTTCATACCACTTCTAATCTCCTAACTTAAGTTAGTAAGTGTTAGTCGCTCAGTCGCTCCCGACTCTGCGACCCCATAGACTGCAGCCCGCCAGGCTCCTCTGTCCATGGGATTCTCCAGGCAAGGATACTGGAGTGGGTTGCCATTTCCTCCTCCAGGGGATCTTCCCAACCCAGGGATCGAACCCAGGTCTCCATCACTGCAGGCAGATTCTTTACAGACTCAGCTACAAGGGGAGCCCTTAACCTCCTAACTTGGTTGATGAAATAAGTCGAGGAGGACGACAGAATGCTGAGAGAGAGGGAGAGGGAGAGAGATGGGGAGAGGGGATGACAGGGACGTCCGGATGAGAAGCCACTCCATTTTCTCCTGGCGGCGGGACTTCTTCAGGCCCAGAGAAACACAGAGCCAAGCCTGACAGGACCTGCAAGCCACAGGAGCTCGGGCAGGGGGTGGAAGACCCAGCGAGACAGTAACTCTGCCCTGTGTGGGGCCAGGGGCCTGAGGCCCAGAGGGCTAGCTGGCATCATGCCGCCTCCCTCACATGCTCTAGAAGTCCCTGGAACACAGCTCCCTCTTGGCCACGGGTAACTCAAGAATTCCAGAGAGCCGGGCCTGGGGGAGGCGGTTGCCATCTGAAGTTAGGATTAAATTAATACCAAAAGAGCCCTCGGGGGAAAGCCAGAGGCTTCCCGGCTCCGTTTTCATTTCCTCTCCTTAATGTCTGCTCCTGGAGGTGAGAGAAATGCCTTAGTCTCATCGCTTCCTCCTCCTCACCCTGCTGACAGGCCCCAGGCCCCACCCTGGGGATGGGCCCTCTCGGAGGGGCGGCCCCGGGCCCCCCAGGCTCCTGACTTAGCTCAGGATGGGAAGCGGGAGGCAGGACCCTAGGAGATGGCAGGGCTGCAGCCCCTCACACATCACTTCCCAGCTGACAGCCTGCAGACCCTGCTGCTTGCTGTCCGAAGCTTGCTTTCGGGGGAAGCCCCTACCCAGAAAATGGGGGGAACCACAAAGGTGCATGTGTTCAGCTTGAGCGAGGTTCCTTTATTCGGTCGGGAGTCTTTCCTGGCATCCTCAGGTTCTTCTATGAACTGGAGATCCCTTAGCTGTCCCTTTGGGGTTCCTAGAATATCTTTTATGCTTCCAGTAAGCCCCCTCCCCCCTGCCCCACTGCAGTTTGAACCAAAATTTTACATCTATCTACTTCTTAGAAACAATATATAACTGATTAGCCCCATTGATTTGTTTAGCAAAGCCAAGACATAACGCATTTGCATTTCTCTCGCATGTGACAGGAGGGTGGGGGAGGGGAGCCGCACCAGCATCACTCAGGAACTTGTTAGAAATTCAAATTCTTGGGCCCCATCCCAGAGTAAGCCGAAGATGGAGAACCACTGACATATGGCATCTCAATTGATTCTCACAACGGACCTGCAGTTTCACATAATTCATATTTGACAGATGTAGTAACCAAGATGCTAAAAATTTAGTTTTTTTTTTTTTTTTTTTGCCTAAGGCTACAGAGAACTCAGGCATCCCAAAAGGCGGAGTACAGGATGCTTTCTCCAGAAAATCAGGCCCAGTTCGCGTGTCTGTTTCCATGGTCTCAGCTACACTTGCAGTCCTGATCTTAGCCAGGCTCTGTGCTGTTGGTCATGAGGGTCCGGGGTAGGGAGAGCGTATGTGTGGCACTCAGTCACGTCCAGCTCTTTGAGACCCCATGGACTGTAGCCCGCCAGGCTCCTCTGCCCATGGGATTCTCCAGGCAAGGATGCGGGAGTGGGTTGCCACGCCCTCCTCCAGGAGGTCTTCCTGGCCTAGGGATCCAAGCCGCATCTTTTCCATTTCCTGCGTTGGCAGGCGGGTTCTTTACCCCCAGTGCCATCTGGGAAGCCCCCCAGTGTGGAGGGGCCCACACAAATCCATTCGCACAGATGGAGAAACTGCCTGTGGAGGACAGGTCAGTAGTACCACGTCCAGACGCAAAGGTGGCCAGTACATGAGGTACGTCTGCCCACTTCTTTCCAAAGGGCTGATGGACCGATGCTCCCAGGCTTAGTCCTGAAAACCAAGAACCTCTGTGCTAAGTGAAAGTGTTAGTCGCTCAGTCCGACTAACAACCCCGTAGACTGTAGCCCCCCAGGCTTCTCCATCCCTGGGACTTTCCAGGCAAGAATGCTGGAGTGCACTGCCATCTCCTTCTCCAGGGGATCTTCCCGACTCAAGGATCGAACCTGGGTCTCCCGCATTGAGGGCAGACTCTTTTCTGTCTGAGCCACCAGGGAGGTCCCAGAGTGAATGAAATTCAAAATAAACATATTAGCAGTTAGCATTTGTTGAGAGTTTATTATATATGCAACATTATACGTGTATATTTTTAACCTCAGTTGTAACTGTTCTGTGAAGTAAATTCTGTCCTAGATAAATGAACTGATGAGTTTAGACAGTTTTCCTATGATCCTCACATAAATGCAGAAATCATGATTCAGTGTTCCCAAGCTGGCGCTGAATAAGTTCAAGTCCTCTGATCCTGCATTCACATGAGAAATATGCAGTGATGATATTAACATGGTTAATCCAGTTTATTACCACTGACGACAGACCTTCATGTCCCTCTTGCCTGCAACCTAGAGTTGTCAAGTATAACTGGTCCCATTCTATAGATGCCTGTATGGTAAATCTGTTCAGTCATGTTTGACTCTTTGCAACCCTAGGAACTGTAGCCCACCAGGCTCCTCTGTCCATGGGATTCTCCAGGCAAGCATACTGGAGTGGGTTGCCATACCATCCTTCAGGGGATCTTCCTGACCCAGGGATCGAAATCCCATCTCTTAAGTCTCCAACATTGGCAGGCGGGCTCTTTACCACTAGCGCCACCTTGGGAGCCCATTTTGTAGATGAGGAAGTTGAATTTCAATTGAGCCATCTCTTGAGTGCTTTTAAGTTCATGAGCCAGACCTTCCCCCCACTCAGAGCCCAGCCAGTCTCGGATGGGGTCCCAGAAATCTGGGCCCCCCTGGGCCAGGTGAAGCAGTGACACAGTGTTTGCAAGCGGGTGTGCGCCGGAGTATATATGGCTTTCAGCTTGAAAAGCTCATCTCCCACCATGGCTAAACCAGGCCTAGTGAGATGTAGATACATAAATATCTCCTTTACACCCTGTCCCGGGGGAAAGATAGAACCACATAAATCCGATTAGCTTACCCGGATGCGGGCTGCTCTCTCTCTTTGAAGTCCAATGGGTGAAGATAATGTCATTTGCACATGGGAGCCGTCGTTTCCGAGGGCTGAAGGAAGGGTCCCCCGTGCTGAGAGCTGGTGAAGTACAGAACAGGGTGGACCATGTGGCCTGGAGGCTTGTCCATCAGGCTGCAGGGCCAGCATCCTGCCCTCCCCCCTCACGTCTCCTCCTCCTCAGCCCACCCCTCCCCCAGGATGTCCCCAAACAGGGCATCTGCTCATCTTGATAGAAACTCAGCTTGCTGCTAAGGAGTGGGATCCTGCTGCCCATTGACCTAGAGGCAGAGGGAGGAGCAGAATGAACTACAGAGGTCATTCAGGAGACCGGGGGTCTGCAGGAGCAATGTCTTTCAGCAGCGTTCACAGCAGTCCTCACGCTCTGCATGAAGGGCGCAGCATGTGTCTGTATGCAGGTGTGTGTGTGTGCTCCCAGGAGCAAACAGGTTGGAAATGGCCTTTTATATTTGATGAAACCTATCACCTTCCACGGGCTTCCCTGGTGGCTCAGCTAGTAAAGAATCCACCTGCAATGCAGGAGACCCCGATTCAATTCCTGGGTCAGAAAGACTCCTCTGGAGAAGAGAGAGGCTACCCACTGTAGCTTGCGCTTCCCTGGTAGCTCAGCTGGTAAAGAATCCACCTGTAATGCAGGAGACCCCGATTCAATTCCTGGGTCAGAGAGACTCCCCTGGAGAAGAGAGAGGCTACCCACTGCAGCTTGGGCTTCACTGGTGGCTCAAACGGTAAAGAATCCACCCGCCATGCGGGAGACCCATTCCTGGGTCAGGAAGATTCCCTGGAGGACAGCATGGCAACTCACTCCTGTATTCTTGCCTGGAGAATCCCCGTGGGCAGAGGAGCCTGGCGGGCTACAGTCCATGGGGTCCCAAAGAGCCAGACCTGACCAAGCGACTAAGGCAGCGCAGCGCAGCATCACCTGTCACAAACCCCAGAGGAACTGGCGTTCCGACAGCGTGGCGCTGTTCCTGGCTGCCAGCTCTCCTGCACCTTCCACCCGCACCACCGCCTTTCCCACCCAAGACCCACTGCCGCCTCCAGACAGCCAGCAGAACCAGCTCATAACCCAAGGAGTCTGTGTATCCCCTGTTTCCTAGGAGAAGAGAGGACACCTGGGCACCAGCCACTTCTTTTCTTTGCCCTAGAGAATGCAAGGAAGGATGCGATTCTGTCTGGCCCAAGAGAAATAGCCAAAAAAAAAAAAAAAAAAAAAAAACAAGCAAATCCTGAGATTCTTTTCTCCAGGGGCAATCTCAGAACCCTTTTTAGGCATTTGGAAGCCCCTAACCATCACCCTTCAGCTCAGTCCCAGAGAGTCTGAAACAGCAGACCACAGGAATTATTTTTAAATAAAATTTTAGAATCTCTTTTAAAAATGCATAAAAGTACTCGCAAAGTCTACTTATGATTCTTAAACTCTCAGGCTGAATCAGACAACCCAGCCCGAAAGATGAGGGTGTATGTGGGTATGTAGGTGTGTATTTTTGCATGTACACATGCATACATGTATTTTTTTCATGGTTGATAGGATTCTACAATCTTGTTCACTAACCTAAGACATCATACTCCCAAAAGTACATCTTAAAAACTCTGCTTGTGAAATTTGAATTTGTTCTCTGAGCTCATTAGAGGTGAAAAACAACGGGTCATCCTTTACAATATATCAACTAGTTCTGATTCTGAAAATCTGTTCTCTCCCTCTCTCTCTTACAGGTACACACACACACACACATGCACACACACCCCTTGCTGTACTGTAGCCTTATTTCCAGTCTAAATTAAAATTCTGATTTATTAGACTCAATGAGGATTTTTAGCCACTAACAGGAAATAGTATCTCCTTTTCTATGGGATGCCTGGGTTTTCCTAAAGTGGTGTTCACTTTTTTTTTTCTTGGCTATAAATATATGAAAGACTCTGTCAAGAGGGCCCTCGGGGAATGAAAGTAAAAGTGCAGCAAAGAGCAAGTTTATGAGTTGGCAGCTTGAGTGACTGGCTTCTAAACAGGGCCCCATCTGTTCTGGGGCTGCCTCCTGATTCTGTCTCCTGTGGAAACCGAGCTTGCCCATGCCCTCACAGGCAGTCACCGAGGGATGGCTCCATGACCCCAGAGGTTCTGCCAGACCCTCCTAGACGGGTTTCTGTGGCACACTTCTCCTGGATCCAGCTTTCCGTAAATCCTCAGGATTCCTCCATAGATACGGACATACCAATTTAGCAAGCCTGTGACTCCAGAAACAGTGACCATTTCAAATCAATCCCAGTTTTGGGAGTCAAACTCCCGCCCAAGTCTCTAGATGTCCGGAAGACAGGGATTTACCCTCATCTCTGAAGAATCTGGGAAGTTGGAGCCGAAAGGAAAGTTTGAGATAGTTTTGTGTCTCTTGCTTTACTTCCTTGATTTCCACTTACCTTCCCACAAGCCATGAGCAGCTGTCCACTACATGTCAGGAATGGGGATAAAGCCTGGGGATACGGAGGTGGGTAAGATGCAGCCTAATCTTCAAGGCTCACAGGCCAGTGAGGAGGACAAGTCAACAGGAAGCTGCAACTGTGAGGGCTCAGTGCTGCTGGCGGAGGGCCCAGGGGAGGGGTGGGGAGCATCTGTGGCCTGCCAGCTAGGGCCAGGGCCAGGGGCTGCTCTACAAAGAAGGAGCTGCAGAGCTGAGTTTGAAGGCTCCGGTGCTCTTGCCTGGAAAATCCCATGGACGGAGGAGCCTGGTAGGCTGCAGTCCATGCGGTCGCTATGAGTCAGACACAACTGAGCGACTTCACTTTGACTTTTCACTTTCATGCATTGGAGCAGGAAATGGCAACCCACTCCAGTGTTCTTGCCTGGAGAATCCCAGGGACGGGGGAGCCTGGTGGGCTGCCGTCTGTGGGGTCGCACAGAGTTGGACACGACTGAAGCAACTTAGCAGCAGCAGCAGCAACTAAAGAGGGCTGAGTCAGGGGCCAGGAGGAAGATTAGGGGTGGACGGGGAGTGTTTCCGGTAGAGAGAAAAGCATCTTCAGAGAACCAGAGGTTGATGAGTAAGGATGATGACTCTTCAGGTCTAATCTTAAATTCCTCTGTGGTATGGCTGGACCTTGATGCACAGGAATCTCAGAGTAATAGGGACGCGGGGGCCAGATGGTGAAGGACTTCCTTCTGAGGCCCACTGCTGAAGCCCACATTGAGCCAGAACCCCCCATCCCCCACCCCCTACCCTCACCCCGCCGCCACAGGCCATCTATCGTTCAACATTCCTGCCGTACCAATGGCTTCTTTCCTGGGATGCCTTGGGCCTTGGAGAAGGACCGTTTATTGTTCTAGACTGTCCTACGCCTTGATGCTTTTGAACTGTGGTGTTGGAGAAGACTCTTGAGAGTCCCTGGGACTGCAAGGAGGTCCAACCAGTCCATCTTAAAGGAGATCAGTCCTGAATATTCGCTGGAAGGACTGATGCTGAAGCTGAAACTCCAATACTTTGGTCACCTGATGCAGAGAACTGACTCATTGGAAAAGACCCTGATGCTGGGAAAGATTGAAGGCAGGAGGAGAAGGGGACGACAGAGGCGGAGATGGTTGGATGGCATCACTGACTCAATGGACGTGGGTTCGAGTAAGCTCTGGGAGTTGGTGATGGTCAGGGAGGCCTGGCGTGCTGCGGTCCATGGGGTAGCAAAGAGTCGGACACGACTGAGCAACTGAACCGAACTGTCCTACACCTTGAGGAAGTTCACCATCCTCCCCCGCCCACCCCTACACTAAATGCCAGTAGCACCTTCTGCAGGAGAGCGACAGAACAACCCTACACCGTCCCTAAAGAACCACCACCACCACCGTGGACCACAGAGGACAAGGAAATAGGCGCCTCCTTCAAGACTTGCCCCAGCTGATCCTTGGAGACAGGACACGGCTGCACGTGAAGGAGGCTGCGTGTCCTCACTGCCCCAGGCCACTGGGCAATGTCCTCTCAGAGAGGGAGAAAATGGGCAGGGGGCTGGAGCTGTGGGGAGGTGGCCATCTGGCCTCTGGCGGAGAAACAGCCTCTGGAAGAAGAGCTGGGGGACATCACTCTCCTCCTCGCGTCCTGCCTCTCTCATGGTCCTTCCCGCAGCGTGGGCCCACCAGGACTTTCTTTTTCTTCTGTTTTGTTTTCCAAAGCAACATGGTCTTCACGCCGGGCCTGGTAATGAACTGAGATAAAAAGCCAGAGCAAGCATTTAGAGCACTGATAGTTGAGGCAGGGGGGTGGGTGCAGTGGGGGCTTGATCCACCTCCTGGAAAGACTGCTCAGTCGGAGCTGGGAGCTGAGGCTGCTGATAACAGATGGCTTCGGGCATGGACGGTGCAAGTGGGTGGGGAGCTGGAGCCCGGTGGGGAGAGGCAACCGGCAGTGGGGGCATCCAGGCTGGGGACAGGCACATGTGGAGCCTCGTTTAGCCTGTGTCTCAGGAGATAAAAATTCCGCAACCTGCCACAGCGAGGCTTGAAAATTTAATTCCTCGATGGTAACACGCACATCAGATTCAGGATGACTCGTGGGCTGGGGATGACAGTCTCAAAGCCCCGGAGCTAAGAGATAGATCTCACGTTCCCTGCCGACTCCACAATGAGGAGTGTCCTCGGGGGCAGCCCGCCTGGATGCAGGGGGGTCTGGAGCGGCATCGAAGGCCTGTCCCTCCGCCCGGGCTTGGGGAGTAGGGAGGTATGAGCCAGGACAGACCAGACGGAGGCCTTCTGCTTGCTCCCCAGGACTGCCCCCAGCTGGTCCCCACCGAGGAGATCCTGATACCTGTCGGGGAAGTAAAGCCAATCACCCTCAAGGCCCGAAACCTGCCCCAGCCTCAGTCTGGCCAGCGGGGCTATGAATGCGTCCTCAACATCCAGGGGGCTGTCCACCGGGTCCCCGCCCTGCGCTTCAACAGCTCCAGCGTCCAGTGCCAGAACAGTTCGGTAAGAGGACCGGGGCCCAGGCTGGCCAGAGCCGGCCTTTCTCTCACACCTGAGCCAGGGCCTCAGCCTGGCCTCCCCTCAGCTTCTAGAACCTTCCGCGTCCACAAGCAACCCATGTCTGCAGAGACAGAGGAGCATATAGAGACACCTGGGGTTCCTCAGCAGAGCAGGGCAGGTGCTGGAGGGAGTGGAGGGCTGCAAGGACCCCCGTGGCTTAAATTGAGAGCTTTGCACCCTCTGAGTTGAAAGAGTACCTCTTAGCCTTTGGTGAAACTTTTTCAGCACCAGTCAGTGTGACCCCAGAGCCTGCCCCAGTTCGGGGAGTGGATGCAGGGAGGGTACCACATGGGAGGAAAGCTGCGGAAGGCACTGGGGGAGGTAGGAAGGCCGTGGGGAAGGGGGGAAGAGGAGGAGGACACAGTGAACCTCAAGAGCAGCGAGAGTTAAACCGATCCCGAATGCTAGACAGAGAGCCCCACGAGGTGTTTCATTATCCTGCTAGCCCAGTGAAGATCTTTTCATCTGCCAGCTCCCTGTATCCGCCCGTGGGGGGTCAGCTGGGAGATGGCGGGGGGGGGGCTGGTGACAAAGGTGCTGAGGGAAGGTAATTCGCCTGCGAGCGATAAAGAGAAGTCTTGGGCCTCTTATCAGGGAGCTGTCAGGTTCCCAGGTCACGGGCGCTTGATAGAATTTGTAATTGGTGGAAGACCGCCCAGCACCCAGGGAAGGTGGGAGATGAGAAAGCCGTGGAGCACGACAAAGGGAGGAAGGTGGCGGGAAGCCGGGGCCGGGGAGGGGGGCGGGCGGACAGTGACGGGCCCTGGGAGCCGCGTGACCAGGCTGGGCAGCCCCCACGGCAGGGAGTCCCAGGGGCGGTCTCCGCCGAGGCTCAGGAGCTGGACCACCAGAGGGGCGGGTTCTGATGTGTCTGAGGGCTGAGGGTCCCAGGCAGAATCAACACCGGAGGAAGTCCACTCCCGCCTGTGGCTTGGTAGCCTTCAGGGGTTAGGTTGCTCAGAGGTATGCCCACAGAGCTCTGGGCACTGTCCCTAGTGGACTGTTGACGGAAGTAAAGCTCACACGTGGAAAGAAAGGGCCCCTGCAGGGCCCGGCCGATCGACCACTGAGGCACTGCTGTTTGTTATGCACGTGCTGTGTCAGGGCTTTGCGGGGTGTCCAGAGTGGTGTGTGGACTTCCTAAAGAGACTTCCATGGGGGAAAACGCAGTGCAGATCCCAGGAAGTGCCGGGTTCAAGACCAAACACCAGGGGACGAGGAGCACGGGGTGGGCTGGGAGGGAGGGCAGAGAAGACCCCTGGGGGAAGGTGCGTCTGAGCCAGGCTAGAAGAGGCAAGGGGCTGGAGGCTGGAGGCTGTCAGGAGAGGGGAGGCTTTCCTTGTGAGGTGTGAACTGAAGGTGCAGCGAGGGGCTTAAGAGAGTTTGCTCAGAGACAGGGGCTCCAGAGGTTTCTGGAGGAAAGCAGTGGAAGTGAAGTTTGGAGAACTAAGCCTGGATTGGATTATAGGAGGTTTTGAATGCCAGCAAAAGGATCTGAGCGGGGTCCTGTTGGCACCAGTGACTGGCAGTCGGAGGGAGGCACTGTAGGGATGATGTGAGCGGCGCCTGGGGCTCTCGTCTCTCCATCTGCTCCTCTCTCATCCCAGAGGGAACCCGGGCCCCTGGTTTGTTTCCTGGCCCCCTGGGATGCCAGCAGCCTCCTGACCCCCAGGATAGAATTCCTCGTGAACGTGTGTCCCCGCCCCTCTCCCCGCAGTACCAGTATGACGGCATGGACATCAGCAACCTGGCTGTGGATTTCGCCGTGGTGTGGAATGGCAATTTCATCATCGACAATCCTCAGGACCTGAAAGGTAGGCAGCTACTTCCGGGTCGAGTTTTGATCTTTTCACGACCCTGGGAAAGACCGGGGCTAGAGGGATCAGAGCCAGCGGCCGCAGTGCCATGACTGATACACTCCCCCTGTCTGCGGAACTCTTCAGAGGCACCTAAAGCAACATTTGGCACATCAAAGGAGTGCTGTTGGGAACCTTGTTTTATTGCAACTAGAACATCCGCCGGGTGGCTGCCGGATCATCGCCTGTTCCTCTGCCTTCCAGAGACTTTGAAGTGTCTGTGGAACCTGACCAGGAGAACAGCGGGCAGGAACGTCCGGCTGGTTTCCCTAGAAATGGAGATATTATTCCCAATGGGGTCGTGGTTCACCCTGTCTTTGGCCTTAGTCGCTGTACCAGGAAGGCTTGTCAGTCTGCTCCCCCGGTCCTGAGGTGGGTGGGAGGGCCCAGCTTGCTGACTCCAGGGCGTGGCTGTTGTGGGAAACCTCGAGAAGGAGCTGGGCTGATGCGAGAGGGGGCGTTCCATGAGGTGGCCTCATTCTGGTCCTGCAGACCCACGTGGAGGTCCTCCTGGATGCCAGGACGGCTGCCCTCCATACAGCATTCCTTCCAGCTCTCCAGAGTGACTGAAGTGACTCCAGTTTGATGAGCACCCTGGCTAGGCACTCACTGAGTGATTTATTTAGGATTTTTTTTTTTTCCTAATCATTGTAACCCTGAGGAGGATGCCCTAGCATTATCTTCATTTGATAAATAAGGGAACTGAGACCCAAAGACGCTAAGAGAGGGACCAAGACTGCTGGCTTTGGCAACCCGGACGCTAAAATTGGAACGAGGCAGAGAGCAGCCTGACCCTTGTACAAAGCGATGCAAGCTCACGAAGTGTTCCGTGTTTTTAAGACAAAGACTGTGTAGGATAACTTATATGTGGAATCTGAGTGGGGAGGAGAAAAGTCCCAACTCATCAGAAACAGAATAGAAAAGTGGTCAGGGGGTTGGAGAAATAGGGGGAAGTTGGTAAAGGGGTACAAACTTCCAGCCCTAAGATGAAGAAGAATCTAATTATAGCGTGGTGACTATGGTTGATATCACTGTGTTATGGAGCTGGAGTTTGCTAAGAGAGCAGAACTTAAATGTTCTTAACATTTGTGTGTTCTTAACATCTATTAATTAACTAGATGGGAGGAATCTTTTCGCTCTGTAGTATATCAAATTATCACTTTAAATATTATACAATTTTTTTGTCAGTTACACCTCAATGAAGTTGAAAAAAGAAAGAAATGGACCAAGAGTCAAATAATAAGAGCCAGGATTTGAACCCAGACAGTCACATTGTGGAGCTCAACCAAGTCACTGTCCTTCCTCCCATGGCTCAGGCCACTGTGAGATGTGAAACTTCCTCCCCCAGAACCCTGTCCCCTGACCTGGGCCATGAGCCACATGTCACGTTTCAATTAGCTAGGGTTTTCACAAGCCTGTCCTTCAGGCTGAGGTCACCCCAGGGGCACAGAGAGAGGGACCAAGGCCCCAGGAGGACCTGCAAGTGCTTCGGCTTCTCCTCCAGACGCTGCCATCCCTGTGCTGGATGCTGCCATCAAAATCAGAACTCAGGCTGGGGGATTCTTCTATTTCTCGTCATGGAGTGAAGTCGCTCAGTCGTGTCTGACTCTTTGCGACCCCATGGACTGTAGCCTGCCATGCTCCTCCGTCCATGGGATTTTCCAGGCAAGAGTACTGGAGTGGGTTGCCTTTCAAATTTTCTCAGTGCTAGGAGATAGACATTTCGCCTGCTGAGAATCTGGGCTTAGTTCCCGGAGGTTGCCTTTGCACCTGGAGTTTTAGAGAAAAAAAAGTGGCCACATCCAAGCTGTTGCATCAGAATCCTCCCTTTTGGCGCCCAACAACTTTTAAGCAGCTGCTTGAATGCATGGGTGTCTTCACACTCACTTCCCACCCAGAGCCTCTCTGTCCCTGGAAGCTAAAGCCTCTCTGTCCCTGGAAGCTAATGCATTCTGTTGAGTGGAGAAAGTCATGGTGCAAAGGACTAGGATTCCATAATCCCACAAACTGGGGTTCGAATCCTGCCTCTTTCACTGATAGCTAGATGAACTCACACTAATTACTGCTCCTCTGCATGTCCCAAGTTCTCTGCCTGGGCAGTGGGGGGCCATCGTGAGGCTCAAATGAGGAATTAGATGTGGACCATTCATGCATGTTACTAAATGCAGTGTGGACCTGTTCATTTTAAGATTCCCATTTCCTGCTCTATACCATAAGAAACCGTAGGATCAGGATGTTTCAATGTAGTCTCTGTAGCTGAGATTGAGGAATGCTTGGCAGAGCAGAGGAAAAGGATGAAAATAAAAGGGAAGAATAAACCCATGAAAGAATAAAAAATGCCCCTATCTTGGGACCTGTCCCTGGCCTTCAGATGCACGCTGCCCAGGGGCCTGCGAGCTCATGTGTGCTTGACCAGAACTGAGAAAGGGCTTTCCAGTATCCCACTTCTAGAGAATTCCTCCTGGGACTCCGAATTCAAAACACCAGCTTACAACAACCGAGCCTCGGGCTCACAAAACAGTTCTGCCACTGGCCTGTCTAGGGCTTCTACGTCAGGAAGAGACAAAACCAAAAGCATATGCGGACTCCAGAAGTAGCCAGTTTGTCCTCTTTCGGGACGTTCTCTCCACCCACAAGACTGTGTTGACCCTCCTTCCTTATGAGCTAGCCCTGTCCCCACGCCGCTGGGCACGTGGCCTTTCTTGAAAGCCCAGCTGGCATCTCTCTCAGACCCACCAGGTGCCCTGTGTGCGCCTCTCCTCTCGGGACCTGCATTCTAGAAGTGCAGCAAATGTTCTCCAGCTTGGGGCACTGACCTTTAAACTCTGAGAGTCCCTACCTCTCTCTTTGAGCTCTCTTTGAGCTTCATTTTTGCCTGAAATGGGGAAATCAGTCCTTACCTCTTTCAACGAGTCCATATGTGCCAGAAATAGAGGCAGCAGTGTAAACATGTGGCTTGAGTTGAAAGAAAAGATAATAAGCAGGTATAGAACATAGGCTATGTTGCAGACACTGTGTTCATCACTGAATATACCACATCTCATTCAAACCTCACGAAAAACAATGATTATTGTGTGGATCACAACAAACTGTGGAAAATTTTTAAAGAGAAGAGAATTCCAGACCACCTCACCTGCCTCCTGAGAAATCTGTATCCAGGTCAAAAAGCAACAGTTAGAACTGGACATGGAACAACAGACTGGTTCCAAATAGGAAAAGGAGGACGTCGAGGCTGTATATTGTCACCCTGCTTATTTAACTTATATGCGGAGTACATCATGAGAAACGCTAGGTTGGATGAAGCACAAGCTGGAATCAAGATTCCCAGGAGAAATATCCATAACCTCAGATATGCAGATGACACCACACTTAAGGCAGAGAGAAAAGAAGAACTAAAGAGCCTCTGGATGAAATTGAAAGAGGAGAGTGAAAAAGTTGGCTTAAAACTCAACATTTCAGAAAACAAAGATCGTGGCATCTGGTCCCATCACTTCTTGGCAAATAGATGGGGAAACAGTGGAAACAGTGACAGACTTTATTTTGGGGGCCTCCAAAATCACTGCAGATGGTGACTGCAGCGTTGAAATTAAAAGACGCCTGCTCCTTGGAAGAAAAGTTATGACCAACATAGACACCATATTAAAAAGCAGAGATATTACTTTGCCAACAAAGGTCTGTGTAGTCAAGGCTATGGTTTTTCCAGTGGTCATGTATGGATGTGAGAGTTGAACTATAAAGAAAGCTGAGCGCCGAAGAATTGATGCTTTTGAACTGTGGTGTTAGTCAGTTAGTCTTCTTCTTTGGAGAAGACTCTTGGGAGTTCCTTGGACTGCAAGGAGATCCAACCAGTCCATCCTAAAGGAAATCAGTCCTGAATATTCATTGGAAGGACTGATGCTTAAGCTGAAACTCCAATACTTTGGCTACCTGATGCAAGGAACTGATTTATTTGAAAAGATCCTGATGCTGGGAAAGATTAAAGGCAGGAGGAGAAGGGGATGACAGAGGCTGAGGTGGTTGGATGGCATCATCAACTCAACAGACATGAGTTTGAGTAAACTCTGGGAGTTGGTGATGGATAGGGAGGCCTGGTATGCTGTAGTCCATGGGGTCTCAAAGAGCCAGGCACAACTGAGCGACTGAACTGAAGTGACTATCTGATCCCCGTGTTACAGACTAGATACTCAAAGAATTTAAATTCTTTGTTACATCACTAGGAAGTGCTGAAGCTCCAAGGAAAGCCCTGATCCAATTTAATCTAGAGCCAGAATTCTTAAATAATAATATTTTATGTCGTGCCCTTTAAACGACTGCTAAGAGCCTCAATTTATTATTAATTCCCCGTCAGTTATTCTTTGCAAGGATAATGACAGTCGGTGTTATCCATGGACGGGGCGGTTTCTATCACGCTCGCAAGCAGAGGGTAAGCAGCTCCCTGTGTGACCGCCCCGTCCCTCTCTCTGCAGTCCACCTCTACAAGTGTGCAGCCCAGCGGGAGAGCTGCGGCCTCTGCCTCAAGGCTGACCGGAAGTTTGAGTGTGGCTGGTGCAGCGGCGAGCGCAGATGCACCCTCCGGCAGCACTGCGGCAGCTCCTCCAGCCCCTGGCTCGACTGGTCCAGCCACAACGTCAAGTGCTCCAACCCTCAGATCACCGAGGTAAGCCCCCCACGTTCCCAGAGTGGGACGGGATGGCCAGGAGCTAACTGCCCCAGGGCGCTGGGAACTGAGCCTTTATGGAAGAACGCTTGATGTAGAGCGAGGTTAATGCGAGGGCAGATAACGCCTCTCATGGTGTCCCGATGGCCCAAGTCCAAGCATAAGCGACAAGCGTGTGGGAGTGTGTCCTCATGCACATGCACAGCCATGCATGTGCCTCAGTGTGCATGTGTGTACCAAGGAGGCAGAGCCAGCCCAGCCTGCCTGCCAGGCCAGCTTTGCCAGGTGGGGACGAGAAATTGGCTGGATGGTGGGTGAAACATTTCAGAAAAAACGGGCTCCGCTTTTCTCAGCAGAAATGTGATGTCAGGGGCTGCAATTAGCTCAGAGTTGCAAAGTTGAAAAGGGAAGGAGAAAGCGAAGGCAGGCACTGCATGAGCCACCGTACCATTCCCCGGGCTTCCTTTCTGTCCCAATTCGTTTGTGCATTTTAATGGAAAGAAATAGGTAACTAATTATCCTGAGGAGGGAAAACATGATGTTTCCTGAATGGTCAGTTGCAAGGGAAGGTGAAGAGATGATGTGAATGAATACGCAGCTGCTTGGGGTTTGAATGGCCGGGGAGAGGAATAGTTGCGTTTAACTTTGGTTGCCTTGGGAGCCCATCACTCTTTACTGCTCCCTACTCACCGACTGTCGCTTGCACTTTGAAACTAATTACACATTCCTTATGATGACTAGGAGTATCAGCCAGGGCAGGTACCGCTCTGTAAGTCTAATAAAGCAGGAGCAGGAGTTCTCTGCTGGTCCAGTGGGTTACATTCGGGCTTTCGCTACCATGGACCGGGTTCTAGATCCCCCACCAGGGAACTAAGGTCCCACAAGCCATGCAGTTTGGCAAAAAATTTTTTAAAAAGAAAAGAAAAAAGAAAGCAGGAGCGGCTGCTCCTCTTCTGCTTCTTCCCTGAGCAGCTGCATTTTCCCTTTTCCTGCCTCATTTTCCCATTACTGGCCAAAGCAAGCCAAGTCTGGCTCTCGCCTGTGTCACCGAGTATTGGGAAACTAATGGAACATCCCTGCGACCATTTTGCAGCTTCAGATCAGTTAAAAAAAAAGAAGAAGAAAGAAGAAGCCTCAAGATCAAATGAGTATTGTTAACCTACCATGAGATATTCGAAGAGGGAGCAAATATGTGTTTGGTGTGCTTGGCACTGTCTCATTTAGCCCTCATAAACTCCATGAGAAGCCAAAATTCTCACCTCCATTTTACAGAGGAAGAAAACGAGGCTCTGAGTGATGGAACTGTCCAAGTTCACAATGGCAGAGCTTACATTTCAGCTCAGATATATTTAATTGTAAGAACATTTTGAAAGTGTCTATGATTTGCCCAAGTAATATTAAACAAGAAGGGGGCTTCAACTGAGGGTCTAGGTCCGGGCAGCCGAAGAGTGTGGTTAGCAAGATGAACAAAGATGTGCAGTAGAAAGCATGGATTAACCAAAAGTTGATAGAAACTGGAGAAAGAGAACTCCTCAAAGGGTTGCTGAGAGCTAAGTTAATTGAATGGGGCTGGAAGGATCAGCGGAAGGCACGCTGTAAAGATCATGACTTTAAATGATATGATTTGCTTTTTGCTTTTTCACTAGAGGTAATTAAAGAAAAAAGACTATAGCATGTTACTGTGGGTGACTTGGTGGCTGAAAGCACACCAAAAGGCAGAGCCCTGGTACCTGACAGTAAAAAGAACATTCCTTGCTCAGCATGCCAGCCTTTAAGAGAGAATGAGATTATGTTGTTTGAGGGTTTTATTTCTGGAAGTAAAACCTGCCGTAAATTAGGAATCGATCTCCCAAAATAAAATCCTTTTTTGTATGATTGTAAAGTAAAAAAGAAGTGGGCTTCCCCATCCCTCACATCCAGCCTTCCTAGTGGGTACAGACCAGATGCCGTGTATACACAGGACTGTGAATCCCAGGGACAGCGAGGTGCTGGAGGAGCATATGTCCCTCCATCCGGGTTCTCATCCATCCCTGTATGAAGGTGCTGTGAGAGTGTGGACACTGCCCTTCAAAGACCAGGCTTCTATGATCCCGTCCTTCTCTTGGCCATGCCCGCTGGTAGTGCCTACTGACTCTCTCCTGTGCCCTCATCTCATCGGCAAAGTGCTCGCCGGGACTGCTGGTGGCACCCCGGCCTCTGCCCCCAGACGGCTAGCTCCTTGAGCCGCTCAGGGCTCCGTGCCTTCTCCCTGATTCTAGTGATTTCCAGCAGCGGCTGCCCTGAGAACTTGCTCCGTTCTGTAATTCTTGCTGTGGCTGTGATTCGTCTCTCTGCTTCTGCACCTGCGGTCCAGGGGCGCTTGGATCAGACAGTAGGGACCAGTTTCCATCAGCCTCTCTCACCCTTGCCAACCCTGACTGCTGCCCCAGCCCCGCCCAAAGGCGGGCTTCTCAGGAGAAACCTCTGCCCCCAGGCCCCTGCTCACTGACCGGGGAACTGACAGGCTGCTCCGTTCCCTGGGACACCCAGGCTATTCGATGCTAATTAACCCCCTGAGGTAATTAGGTGGTAATTGATTTTCCCAGTGAATGCAGCAGCAGGAAGTGGAAACCCTGAGCAGTGGGGTCTCTCCCGTTGGTGTTTTTCAAGTAGAGGCTGTGGACAAAGAAAGAACATCAGGGGAGAGAGACAAGCCCACACGGTGTCTCCAGCCACTCCAGGGACAGCAGGCACTCCGGACAGGACACGTGGGTGGGAGAAGCCGGAGCAGGAACATTCTACCCGAGTTCAGCCTGCACCCCCTACCCCCAACCAAGCCTCCTCTCCTTACAAAAGCCATTTTTTACTTTTTAAACTTGGCATGTTTGAGATAATTTCAGACTAATAAAAAGGTGCAAAAATAGTACAAAGAACTTTCATATACCCTTCACCCAGATTCTCCAAAATTAGCATCTTATATAACCACAGTACAATGATCAGAATCAGGAAATTAACTGATGGAATAACGCTGTCCAATATACATGTCTTCTTCACATTTCCCAGTCGTCCCGCTGATGTCCTTTTTCTGGTCCAAACTCCAATCCAGATCACGTGTGGCATTCGTCATCACGACTCCTCAGTGCCCGAATCCCCAGTCTTTGTCTTTCATGACCATTATTTTGTAGAATGTCTTTCAATCAGGATTTGTCTGATGGTTTTCTCACGATTAAATTCAAGTGACATATATATGTTTAGCAAGGAACAGTAAAACAACTAGTTTGCACGCATTAGCCGACCTGATTTAGCCCCAGTGGCCAAATCTAGGGCAATGTGAGCAAGAAAATAAATAATCATCCTAATGTACTCGATGCGAGAAAATAATATAAGAATGTGTGGTCCTTATTGATATAAGTAAACAATGTGGGAGAGAGGAAGCTCCTCTTTATACTAGAATTCCAAGTCCTAAAAATAGAAGGATTTAGGGAAACAGAAATACCACTTAGCAAAGTTCACAGTAATCTTTGTTTCAGGCAGCAATGTCCAAAGAAGGCTAAAATTAGCAAATGAAAGAACGGTGAGAAATGGGATACTCACAGAGCCTCAAGCTCTCTCCCCACATGACCTGGGGTCATTACAACAAGAATGGTATAGAGTACTTTCGTATACACTTTACTGTGAAGAAGCCTGGTGGACAGTGGTTAAGGGCTTAAGGTATCTTAACCAAGTGATCAGTTAGCATCACCAGTAATCAGGAGAATTAACCTCTGTAGCATGAGCTGAGAAGAGCACCACCTCATTTCAGCGGCATCTGTTCCCAAGAACGTGTGATTTGTTAAAAGTGACTTTTAAGAAGAGTCAACTCATTTCCTTTACCTCAGCTTTCTTGGCTAATTCCTTGACGTTGGCCTAGCTCTTTTTTTCTTTTTTTAACAATCAGAATTCTATGAGCTCTGTGCTCTTTTTTACATACCTCCCTCTTGTCTCTGACCCTCTCTTATCTTCAAAAATGTATAGCCCCTCAAGATGTGCCCACGTGTAAACAGGTGCCATTGACCGCAAAGATCCTTCCGGAGGGAGGAGAGAAGATTCTCTGATGGCCCACGGTGGTTCCTGGGAGCAGCAGAATGCCCACTGCTGGAAACCAGTGGGGACTGGAATGGGGCTGTCTTGCTTGCGGGGGCAGGGCAACCAGTGAGCTGACCTCCAAGGAATTCTACTTTAGGAAAAGGAGTGAGCTGAAGCTTAGTTGGATGAACAGCTGTGTTCTGCCTTAACCCCTGCTAACCCAGCTGTCTCCATGGCAACCAAGCCCTCCCTTAGACAGCCATCTCCTGTGGCAGCTCCATGTAGGACACGTCTTCCAGCCGATTGAGTTTCCCAGTTTGCCTCAACTTCAGGTTAGGACCCCCTCAGGACTCACCGTCTGCTCCCTTTCAGCCAGCCCTTGGTGTGATAATGACGCTGTCCCCGGCGGGAGGCATCCCAGGCTGTCCCCGCTCCAGCTGTCATCCCGGGCGTCTGCACACGTGTCACCTGTTCAGGCCCCAGAACAGGAGATGACGCGCGGAGGTTTGGAAAGCACGCTTCTGTTCTTCCCCAGCGTGTGCCTCAGGGACCTGCCAGGACATCACCGTGGAGGATGTTAGGAGCCGTCCCGTAGAGAGAAAGCAAAGCCCAGAGAAACTGAGTGGGCAGCGCTCAGCAGAAACGGCCAGTGGAAGAGGTTCTTGGGAGAGAACTTCGGGAAGGGCCAGGAGGCATCGGAGCACCTGTGAGAGAGGCCTCCACTCCAAGCGAGCGCATTGGTCTGCTAGGGCTGCAGGGATCAGACTCCACTGGGGACCTTAAGAAAAAAACAGAAATTTGCTTTCTCAGTTCTGGAGGCCAGAAGGCTGACATCCGGCTTTCAGTGGGTTGGTTCATGCTGTGAGGGCTGCGAGGAGAATATGTTCGAGCCTTTCTCTTCATTTCTGGTGGTTTGGGGCAGTACTTGGCATTCCTTGGCCTGTGGAAGCAGCTCCCTGACCTCAGCCTTCATATCACCAAGGTGTACTCCCTGTGTGCATGTCTGTCTCCAATTTTTTAAAATAAGCATCCCAGTCATATTTGATTAGGGCCCACACTGATGACCTCATTTTTAATGTGATTATCTCTGTAAAGACCCTATCTCCAAATAAGGTCTTATTCTGAGGTGATGGGAGTTAGGGATTCAACATGTGAATTTGTGGGGGATAAAATTCAACACAAATGCCCACAACAGAATATTCTAAGCAAAAAGAGGAGATGCCATGGTTCTAAGGAATTTATTCAGGCATGATAAGGTTAGAAGTTATCACGTGGATAAATTAGTCCTGAGTCGGGTGGCCAGGCGATGCAGCCAGCCTGTCCCTGAACATTGGCCACCTGGAAGAGGCTGGAACCTGCTTGCCCTGCAGGCTGCTCTAGTTCTCCCAAAGGGCTTCAGACAGAGATTTGTAATTTGTAACCCTTTGCAGCTGTCTGCTATGAGGAAAGAGGACTGCAGCAGGGACCTAGAGCTCCACACCTAACAAGAACACCAGTCAGGCCAAGGACCTGAACAGATGAGTCACACTCGTAGTTCCGGGAGTCTTACGAATAATAGCTTTTCTTTAACAAGACACTATTATGTGCCAGAACCCCTAGATTCCGCATACCTGCTCCTTCTTATGACAGTCTTGCAAGATGACTGTCATTATCTCCGTTTAAGAGCCAGGGAAACAGTGCTTAGGGGAGAAAATAATTTGCCCAAAGTCACACATCTGGTTAGTGGCAAGACAAATTCACTAGTGCTTCTTGACTCCAGAGTGCACTTGCCCCACCTTTTGATGCTCCTTCTCTTGGCCAGAGGGATAAAGAAGTATTCCCTGGCTGTGCACTTTCCCACTTCACCCCACCCCCAAAACATCTGAGCCCAGGATCCGAGTCCTGTTGGTCAGTGTCAGGAAATACAGACAAACTGGAGACATTGCCTACTCTTTTAAGTCTTAAAATAACCCTTCCCTGTCTTCCTAAAGATAATTAAGTCCACACTTATTTCTATCAGTCGGGGAGAAAAATGGTAGAACATCTGGGGGCACTTTTAAGTGTAAGGCGATCACTTCCTGTATATCCAGGGGAGGTGTTACTTTAATTGCATGTGGTCCTTAAAACTATCGGACTGTTCGATTTGTTTCTGGTCGCATCTATGAATGGGATGATGGTCACAGTGAAAGTTGCTCTCACAAGCATCTCAGTTGATGGGAAAGCGCAAAGGCTGGGGCCCAGGCAGTTCATGTCTGCAGGTGAGAATGGAGATTGAGGTGAAATAAAGGCGAAGTGGGCTTGGGATGCAAGGGACAAATCCCCGGTGCTGGGGTCCTCAGCGAGTGATCAGGAGCCTGCACCATTTGGGTACCAGGAGACACTCCTGTGTGCCTCTGAAGTCCCCTGCCACGCTGTCCGGTAAGGTCACACTGATGCCAGATCCTAGGAGAACTGGTTTTGCAGTGGTCTCTCCATTAACCACTTTGTAGCTTTTCCGTATAAAGTTGTCAACTTCAGTAACTCCCCACGCCTCACTAGCCCCCCGTTTGGGAATATCCATTCTGTTTAACATTATCTTAGGTACATGTAACCGGGAAAGAAAACCAGTTGTAGAAAACTGCCAACACTGCCCTCCGAAACCAGGCATAAATAATTCTCGATGTGCTAGAAGTTTGAGATGATCCATTGATCTTGATTCCTCCCGCTCCGCTCTCTGTTTGCCCTAATATTTTAAAGCAGATCTTTTTCCTAGATTCTCTTAGTTGTAAATGCTTGTGTGAAACTGTGTGGCAAGCTGGATACTTGGAACTATTTATCTATAAGGCTACAGCGAATTTCCGCGGGAAAAGACAAGAGCCACCTGCCCAGGGCGAGAGTGACTCGCTGCAAAGTTCCCAACAAATAAATAAATAAGTCAGCCAGCTTTCCTGAGAAACAAGTCGGCCCTCTGATCTCCTGTTCATTTATTTGCCGGCCTCATTAATATAACATCACTGCAACAAACAGCTAACGGGGGATGGTGTCAGGATGAATAATGGAGTTACTCTGCTGAGATAACAATTAGGTTTTGAATGTGCTATCAGCTAAGAGCCGGCAAGGATTCTTGCCGCGTAGAGAGCTGCTATGGATGCCTGCAGAGCTCTTAGACTGGGCTCTGCCGTGAACAGTGTGCTCACGCTTGCTCAAGCACACACATGCCCATGTCCGCATCCACACAGACACACAAAGGTGGAAAAGGACGTGACAGTCTGCTATCTTGGGTTCAGCATCCAGGTGCCTTGGGGAGCCAGGCTGGGGTCAAAATTTGCGGGCACAAAGTTGGCATCACTGCCCTCTAAAGTCAGGAAAACTCTAAGCAACAGGAAAGGAGTAAGTAGGTTAGTCAGGAGAGGATTAACTGTCTCCGTACCCACAAGTGTCCTCCCTGGCCTGTCCTGATGAGGGGGCAGAGCCCTCCTGATCCCAACCTCAGACACAGGAGCTTTGGATGCAAAGTGTAACCGTCCACTGGGGGCGCTCCACCCTGAGTGACTCCTCTGGACCCTTGCCTTTGGCTGTGCTGGGAGGCTCTGAATTCCCCTTTCCCATCTCCTCTTAAGAACACAGTCTAGGGTGCTGACAGCCTGCTGCAGACACAGCAAGAGCCGCAAAGGTCTGTCAGAGAGGCAGCCACCACCGTGCTAGGCAGTCTCCATGCCTGGCTTTCCCCTGCTACAACTTGTCTCTCTCCCCTAGCCCTGAGCCCCACCAAGAACAATGCCCAGAGGATCCACTTGCATGGGACGCTTGTAAACATGAAGCCACTTTAGGAGAAATATCAATAACCTCAGATATGCAGATGACAACAATCTTATGGCAGAAAGCAAAGAGGAATTAAAGAGCCTCTTAATAAAAGTGAAAGAGGAGAGTGAAAAAAACTGGCTTAAAATTCAACATTCAAAAAATGAAGATCATGGCATCCAGTCCCATCACTTCATGGCAAATAGATGGGGAAACAATGGAAACAGTAACAGACTTTATTTTCTTGGGCTCCAAAATCACTGCAGATGGTGACTGCAGCCATGAAATTAAAAGACGCTTCCTCCTTGGAATAAAAGCTATGAAAAACCTAGACATTATATTAAAAAGCAGAAATATTACTTTGCTGACAAAGGTCCATCTAGTCAAAGCTATGGATGTGAGAGTTGGACCATAAAGAAAGCTGATCGCCAAAGAATTGGTGCTTTTGAACTGTGGTATTGGAGGAAACTCTTGAGAGTCCCTTGGATGGCAAGAAGGTCCAACCAGTCAAAGGAAGGACTAAAGGAAATCAGTCCTGAATATTCATTGGAAGGACTGATGCTGAAGCTAATACTTTGGCCACTTGATGCAAAGAACTGACTCATTTGAAAAGACCCTGATGCTGGGAAAGATTGAAGGCCAGAGGAGAAGGGGACAACAGAGGATGAGATGGTTGGATGGTATCACCAACACACTGAACTTGAATTTGAGAAAGCTCCAGGAGTTGGTGATGGACAGGGAGACCTGGCATGCTGCGGTCCATGGGGTCGCAAAGAGTCGGACAGAACTAAGTGACTGAACTGAACTGAACCAACACTTCGAGGTATAGGATACCCATAATTTCTGAGTATTTCTAAGGTTCTGTGGAGTTCATTGTTTTGCTTCTGGGTCAAGGCTGTATATTGTCACCCTGCTTATTTAACTTCTATGCAGAGTACATCATGTGTAATGCTGGGCTAGATGAAGCACAAACTAGAATTAAGGTTGCCAGGAGAAATATCAATAACCTCAGATATGCAGATGACACCACCCTTATGGCAGAAAGTGAAGAGGAACTAAAGAGCCTCTGGATGAAAGTGAAAGAGGAGAGTTGGCTTAAAATTCAACATTCAGAAAACTAAGATCATGGCGTTTGGTCCCATCACTTCATAGCAAGTAGATGGGGAAACAATGGAAACAGTGTCAGACTTTATTTTGGGGGGCTCCATTTTCACTGCAGATGGTGACTGCAGCCATGAAATTAAAAGACGCTTCCTCCTTGGGAGAAAAGCTATGACCAACCTAGACATCATATTAAAAAGCAGAGACATTACTTTCCCAACAAAGGTCTGTCTAGTCAAGGCTATGGTTTTTCCAGTAGTCATGTATGGATATGAGAGTTGGACTATAAAAAAAGCTGAGTGCCAAAGAATTGATGCTTTTGAACTGTGATGTTAGAGAAGACTCTTGAAAATCCCTTGGACTGCAAAGAGAGGCAACCAGTCCATCCTAAAGGAAATCAGTCCTGAATATTCACTGGAAGGATTGATGCTGAAGCTGAAACTCCACTACTTTGGCCACCTGATGCCAAGAACTGATTCACTGGAAAAGATCCTAGGAAAAGATGCTAGGAAAGATTGAAGGCAGAAGAAAGGGGACAACAGAGGATGAGATGGTTGGATGGTATCACCAACTTAAGGGACATGAGTTTGAGCAAGCTCTGGGAGTTGGTGATGGTCAAGGAAGCCTGGTGTGCTACAGTCCATAGGGTTGCAAAGAGTCTGACATAACTAAGCGACTGAACTGAACTGAACTCTTTTGGAACTCAACTGGCCTGGCTTCTGCTGAGATTTCTTAGTCATAAAATAGTAATGAGAAAAAAGATAGCTAGCATTCACTGAATGCTCACCTGGGACGTAGCACTGCTAACTTACCACTGTCTGTATATTATCTCATTTAGACCTTATGACAATTTCTATGAGGTGGAAGCAATTATCATGAGCCCCATTTTACAGATGAGGAAACCAAGGTACTATGAAGAGTGATACCTTTCTTAATGTCACACTGCTGGTGAGCTTTAGAACTAGGAGTTCATCCTAGCTACTTGACTCTGGAATTCCCATGTTTGACCCTGTAGCATCCTTCATCTCTTTCCTGGGTTCACTTAGACAAATAGAACTGTCAGTCCACGGGCTGGGGGAGGGAATGGAGTGGGCACCACACTCGTCATCAAGCCTGCTACAGAGATGGGAAGCAAGCCAGTGGTCCCCACCCAGAGCATCATTTGGGGAGACTCAAATGCACAGGGAGCGATGGCACCGGGGCAAGGCCGAGGCGGGTGTGGGCATTCACAGGGTCGGGGCCAGAGAGCGGGGAGGATGGAAGCTGAGAAGTTCGGAGAAATGGTGGCTAGCCAACTCCAGAGCTCCTTGGAGGGCAGCAAGTGTGGCCTTAGCCATGGCAGGCCTGCACAGAGGGGCTCACGAGGCTGGGGCATGAGTTCTCATAGCCGATGACCTTGGGGCTGTGCCCCGGCAGGACGCTGGAGACTCAGGCAGCGTGGTGGGGAGGCTGGAGGCACCGGTTAGGTGGACCTGGCTGGGCTCTGCCGTTCACTCTGTCACCTTGAGCCGGTTCCTTCACCTACCCAGAACACTATTCTGCATATGTAAAATGAAAAGAATGGTAGCACCTCCTTCATAGTTTGTCATGAGCTCTAAGTGAGATGTAACATATAAGAAAGTGAAACTGTTAGTCTCAGTCATGTCCGACTCTTTGCGACCCCATGGACTATAGCCTGCCAGGCTCTTCTGTCCATGGGGATTCTCCAGGCCAGAATACTGGAGTAGGTAGCCACTCCCTTCTCCAAGGGATCTTCCCAACCCAGGAGTCAAACCCAGATCTCCCACATTGCAGGCGGATTGTTTACCGTCTGAGCCACCAGGGAAAACCCAATATATAAGACCCTTAGCACAATTCCTGACTCATGATAAGTACTTAAAAAATGAAAAACTTCATAAGTAGGCACCATTATCAGAATCTTTAGTAACCTGGAGCTGATGCCCACTTCTATCAGGCAGGAGATATAAACAGAGAAGACAGGGTCTCTAGGATGGGAGCCAGTCTTCGTGAGGCTCCCACCACTGAGGGGTTCTCCTGTGACCCCTTAACCATCTACCCGTACATCTGCCCCAACTCCAGCCTCCAAGGCTCTGCCCAAGTCCAGGAGTGGCCCAGCCAGTGCTCCCGAGGCTGCCCAGGCCCTGGGCCTCCAGCACCTCCCTCTGCTCCCGGTGTAGCCCCGTGGAGCTCCCCAGCTGTAATTAATCGGCTGCATCTGCTCTCGCCCTTGGGCGGCTTTGTGGCACAGTTCCCTCCGAACTGTTCAATTAGCGGCTGCAAGAATCAGGGCGAGTGCAGCATCACAGCGGCTGTTTTCCAGGTCACGGCACCCACGGTGGAAAACAAACATGACGTAGGCTGGCAGGAATACAGATCTGGCTGGGGTGCTCAGGCGTGCTGTGGGCTAGGCTAGGCTGCTGGCAGGGGAGGAGGTGGGGAAGTGCTCAGGCGTGCCGTGGGCTAGGCTGGGCTGCTGGCAGGTGAGGTCTGAGGAGGTGGGGAAGTGGGTCCCCAAGTTGGGAATTCCTGGAGACTTTTAGAGGACCCACAGGAGACAGGAGTCTCCTGGTTTGTCCCCTCCCATCATTCATGCCAGCCTCATCCCACATCCTGCTGACCTGCTCATCCGGGCCTACAGTGGGCAGATGAGGGGCATGGCCCAGGCTGGGGCCAGACACCGTGATCCTGGCGTGATCTGTGATTGCTTCTGGGACAGGGCTCAGGGGCTGCTGGACTGAGCCCTCTCTCTGCCTTAATGTGTTTCCCATATTCTCCTTCTGAATCCTGCAAACAGACAAACTTAATTCTACAACTAGTTGAAAAGCCAATACTCTTAAGGCAAGGTAATAACACAACTTAAGTCTCAGCAGGATGCAAATAAAAGGTTCTTCAGTTCTTGCCTGGTGGCTTAGATGGTAAAGAATCTGCCTGCAATGCAGGAGACCCAGGTTCTATCCCTGGGTCCGGAAGATCCTCTGGAGAAGGGAATGGCTATCCACTCCAGGATTCTCACCTGGAGAATTCCATGGACAGAGGAGCTTGGCAGGCTACAGTCCATGGGGTCACACAGAGAGTTGGACATGACTGAGTGAGTAACACACTTAAAGGGTTCTTTGGCGTTTCCCTGGTGGCTCAGATGGTAAAGAATCCACCTGCAAACCAGGAGACCTGGGTTTTATCCCTGGGTCAGGAAGACCCCCTGGAGGAGGGCACGGCAACCCACTCCAGTATTGTTGCCTGGATAATCCCATGGACAGAGGACCCTGGCAGACCACAGTCCACGGGGGCGCAAAGAGTGAGATACGAGTAATCAACAGAGCACATGCGCATCAGAGGTCCTTTAGGGAAGAGAGACACATAGGGCGAGAGGTGACCGAAATGGGGAAAGGGATTCCAGGGAGTAAAACAAGCATATGGGAAAGAGAAGGGCTTACCTCCCCCGGCGGTTTGCCCGGGGCCTGCCTGGCCAGTGGCGTGTAAGCCCGCACTAGGGGAAGTCGATGTTGGCACAGGCCTCCCTTGCAATGAATCAGCAGGCCTTTGCTCAAGCCGCAAGCCTGCTTGGCGTTTCTTTCTTACACTCTCAGAGGATGCATGGATATCCGAGGGTCCAAAGAAAAGCATCTGAAATGATCAAAGGGCCTGGAAAACAAGAGCTTCCAACACAAGGCTGACGGAATTGCAGAAGCACAGACCAAGGGTGACTTAATTGCTGTCTTCAGTATCTGAAAGAGGTTTGATGAGATGGCAGCTGTTCAGTCCTCCATTCGAGGAGAAATCACAGCAGAAACTGGCTTGAGCTAAAGTCAGCGAGATTGCAGGAAGAACTTGATGCTTCCAATGTGAAAAGACTGCCCCACTTCCAAGCAACACCTGGGCACCTATCTCCATCCTTGCAGCGGTCATTCGAGAACCCAGGTTGTCCCGGAATTTGCCTGAGCCCAGTGTTTCCCAGGAAGAAAATGCTGGGGACAGGTCTTGACAGCTGCTCTGTCCCAGGCAGCGTGCTATGTCAGGTTACTAAGAAAAACGGAGGAAGTCCCTGTCCCGAGATAGTTATTGTCTTACGGAGAAAAGACAGACTCCAGGGTGACCCTTGCTGTCGGGGGCGTTCACCCATGGCAGTGGGGGTGTAGGCAAAGAGGCTCCTAAACCTGCCGAGATGGTTAGAGAAAGACTTTCTGAGGAGGTGTCATTAGCAGAGCCTCGCGTGATGGGTAAGCATGTGTTAGCATCACGCTTGAGGGGCAGAGGGAACCATGGGTCAAAGGCACACAGGCTTCAGACCCTGTAGCCACGGGCGCCCCCCCTCCCCCAGGGAGCACGCACAGTACGTAAGAGAGTGGAACCAGAGCTCAGGGAGGGGACAAGGGGGAGCACACAGCGAGGGCCGGCACAGAACTTGGGGGGGGCCCTTGGTCGCCCCCGGAACCCCCCCTCAGCAGCTGCTCTGTCTCTCCCCGCTGCTCCCCTACTTCTGGCTCTCCCTTCTGGGGTCCACAGAGGAGAGTGGACACCAATCCCTGCTCCACGGTGTGTGCTGAAAAGCATGGAGCTGAAATGAGTCCATGTATAAAGATCTTCCCAGCTGATTTCACAAGATTTCAGCTCCCTCCCCCCTCTCTCCACACCCCCACCACCCACACGCGCGTGCACACACATCCATCCCAAACTGTCAAACCCTTTGTGTGGGTGTCTCATTCAGAATTACTTTCCTGAAAGAATCCATTGAGTTCATAATGCAATGCCCCATCTACCTCAGAATGGCCAATAGCCAGGGGCAAAGAAGTGACGAGAAGCGAAGAATGAAGGCCATTTTAGACTGGGCCAGTGCCTTCCCAAATTTATTCTGGGTGAAAGGGCGATGTCTGGCTCCGAACAGGCTTCTGGCGGGAGCCGTGAACCCGTGGACACCAAGGCCCCGCCCCGGGCGGCACAGCCACGCCCCCACCAAGCTGCGGCTTTCTCCAATCAGCCCGCGTCTCTCTCCGCCCTGGGTGAGCCCGCCAAGCACCGTCTAAGTTATGCGTTCCCTGGACCGCCTGTCCTCTTTCCAGGTAAATAGAAAGATGCCTGCCACCTCTAGGCCCTCTCCACCACCACCCCGCCATGTTTTTGTGGCCTAGGAAGACACAGGTGCAGGGGGAACGCTAGCAAGGAAACTGCCGACTATCGTGACCTGTTCTCGCAACCATCATCAAATGAGGGACTTTCCAAGTGTTCTTATTTCACCTTCACCGCATCCCTGCGAGGCAAGCGCTGGTATCTGTTTTCTGATGAGAACACTGAGAGTGAAGGTTACCTAGCTTGTAAGTATCAAGCTGGAATTCAGAGTCTGTCCCCCTCCCAAGCTCGCTCTCTTCCCGCCGCAGACACCGCGTCAGGCCCCCTTCTGCGCCCCTGTGCGGCCGGCCGCCCAGGGCCCCAGACACCGCCCGAGCATCAGGCCCCGTTCTGCACCCATGCGCGGCCAGCAGCCCAGGGCCCCTCCGAAACCAGAAGACAAGACGCATGGATCTGGCCGCTCCCCTGGCTGTCTCTTGGTCTCCCTCTGACCGTGGGGGGACTCTCTTCGCGTCACCTCTGCGGGAGGTTAGCGCTTTCTCCTCTCTGGCCCCACACCTCCTCCCAGTTCTGGAAGGCCTTCCCCGGAGCTCTACAAGCAATAGTCTGGGACTCCTCCAGCTTGCCTCCCTGTAGACCTACATGGAGAGGCCAGACGTGGCTCCCAAGGGGACCAAGCTTCCTGGGTGCCATGGTGGGTGCCCTGCCATCTAACCCTGCTGTACTAAAGAGAGAGTCTTGGAGGCAGTCTCCAGGGTGGGGCACTGCTGGGCCTGGGGCAGTGTCCTGAAGACTCCTGTTCATGGCCTCTCTGGAGAATACATTCTTTTCCTCCAAGCCTCCCCTCCAGAGCCTCCCCTCCATACTTGGTCCTGGGGAGAAATGAGAGCAGGATGGCCGGGATGTTACACCACGCAGACAGGGCTTTGGCAGACCCTGACTCTTGTTCTCAGAGTCACCTGGAAGCCCTCAGGTGGCAAGTGGTGAGTTTCACGGGACTCCTGTCTCTGTTCCACTGAGCCCAGACCTCCACCCTGTCTCGCTCTAATTTTCAAGCCAGTGGGGAAAGCAAATGACAGGGTCAAAGGCACAGAGAGCTTTAGAGTGCCTTGTGTGTACAGGAACCCCTGGGCTCTGGGGAGCACTGGGAGGACAGAGTGAGAGGGCTGATGTGGCTGAAGTTACTAAGATCAGAAAGTGAAGGACCAGCCCGGGAGTCAGAGACTTTGCCTGGACAGGGGCCAGAGCCATTGAAGGTTTTAAGAGCAAGCAACCAGTCCCCAGATCAGGTATGTGTCCATGACGGCCACCTGGCCGTGCGAGGAAGTCAGATCGCACAGAGGAAGACTGAGGATAGTGTGATTGAGGACACAGGTCTGCTTATCACCTCCCCTGACACCGGAGTGGGGCACGGATTCAGAAGACACCTGGGCGCCAGCACTGATGGTCCCTGCGTTTATCACACATGGTAGGAGAAGGAAGGGGAACAGAGATGCTTGCAAGATCCCTAGCTGGGTGCATGGTGATCCCATTAACCCTGAAAGAGGATCTGGGAGGACAATCAGGCTGGGGGTGGAAGGAGGGAAAATTAAGAGTTCATTTTTAGACGTGGTGAAATTTGAGGTGCCTGAGGGACATGCATGTGGAAGTCGAGGTGTCCAGTAGCAATTGGATATATGGATATGGAGCTCAGGAGAGAGGTCTGAGCCAACAATATCGATTTGGAAAGCATCCGTGATGGCGGCCTTGGGAATCCTCTTGCAAATCAGGTTCTCACCACCTCATCTGTGGTTTGGATAGCCAGATTTTTGTTCATCAGTTTTGTCTTAAGCAAGAAAAGGGAAGCTATACCCCATGTAAGCCCCAGGGCACAGTGGCTGCTGAGTATTCTGACCCTCAAACTCCTTCACCACCTCCCCAGGTGCTGGAGGCCCAGGATATAGTGTGTACTGTGTGGGGAAGACCCACAGGGACCCAACACTCCCAAGCCACTTGCCCCTAACCCGTGAGGATAGTCCCAGTCTGGATTCCAGCAGCTCTTAGCTGGGTTAGAAGGGTTCAGACTTGGGTCTCCACACCCCTAACTATCCATGTCTTTGATGTGTCTTCATGCCAAGATGATAATGCTTGCTAATAATGTTAAGTCTCCCATCTCTAAACAGCATAAGCTGGCTTATGCTTCTGAGCAGCTCTGTGCTCACAAATGTCCATTTGTGACAGTCCCCAAGTGACCAGACCTCTGCCCCAGACCCTTGAAGGTCACTGCGGTGAATTCCCAGCAGAAAGACACTGCCCCATGGACCTGCCAACACCACAGAATAGCCACAATACCATCCCCACGTGCTACCTGCAAGACCGAAATATTTTTAGGCTTTCCAGAAAGATTTCATTTCACAGTGTTTCTGAAAGGTTGTAATTAACTGCCGTGAGCAAGAGAATGTATTTTTAAAAAAAAAAGTGAAGGAAAGAGAGCAAGCCAATCATCACGGTTCTGTCAGGGTTTTCAGTAGGTTCCTGGCATCCAGGTGGCTGAAGGAGGGCTATCAGGGGAGAGCGCCGGCTCAGAGATACCTCCTTCCTCCTGACACTCTCCTGCAGGGCCATGGAGGCCACCCTTTCCTATTTCTCCATACAAGTCTCCATCTCCCAGAGCCCAGGAGGCCCAGGGACCTGAGGAAGTGGCACCAGGGGAGGGTGGAACAACCAAGATCTCATGTTGGTTATTTTTAGAATCCCCAGAGACAGGAAAGGCATGGGGCTACAGGTTCCTCCTGCCAGCTCCTTTCTTTCCAAATCGCCCTGACTCCCCCTGACCTCCAACCCCACACCCAGTGCCCAGGCCTCTGGGCACCCCCTTCCCTCCCTCAGGAATTTATCTCATGAATCTGATTGATTTGTGTTCATCAGTTCAGTTGCTCAGTTGCTCAGTCGTGTCTCCACCGCGACCATCATCTCCTCCCTATCTGCTCTCACCTGGGCGCTCACGGCCACACTGGAGGCCTCATGCATGGTGCTGACATCGCTGGCAGAGAGCAGTGCCCCCTTGAGAAAGACAGGCGGGAGGAAGAGTCTCCAGAGCCTTCGATAGGGTTTTTACCTGTGCTCACTGCTCATCGGTGCCCAGAGACCCCACCTGGAGGTTTCTAGTGGATGCTTGGCCTTGTCCCACCCTCCTTGCCTCTCTCCCTCCCTTACTGTCTTGTCTCTCTAATGTGCAGTAAAAAGAGCCCTGGACATTTTTTTTTTTTTCTATTTGGTCCATGTATACAGGTGGTATGATCTTAGAATAAGATACCCTGGCTCTCCTTCCTGTTCCGAAATTCTGTGCTTCTGCCTGAGGTTGGGTTTGTGTCTAATTTCCTCCTACTTTGGATAACTATGGACCTCGAAGTAGGAACTTATTCCCTGGAATCTGTTGGATCCCAAAGAGCTGTGTTTTTCCTGGAGCCTGATTCATTCTCAGATAGAAATTTACATGTTTGGAGAGCCTGATTCTACACGTTCCTTTTCCTGTTGCATCAAAATAAAATCAAACAGTCAGCATTTGGTGACTGAATTAAGAAATGAGTAAATAAATGATCCTGGCTACTGGGAGACTTCCCTGGTGGCTCAGATGGTAAAAGCATCTGCTTACAGCATGGAAGACCTGGGTTCGATCCCTGGGTTGGGAAGATCCGCTGGAGAAGGAGATGGCAACCCACTCCAGTATTCTTGCCTGGAAGATCCCATGGACAGAGGAGCCTGGCAGGCAATAGTCCACGGGGTTGCAAAGAGTCAGACATGACTGAGCGACTTCACGTCACTTCACTGGGAAAGAAGCCAGCAAAATTTGGAAAATCAGGAAGCTATTTCTTTGATACTAGCATGATCGAGTTACAGGATTTTTCTCTCGTGTGTGTGTGTTGAGTAATATCAAATAAACTCTCCGTCTGTGGTCATCCCCTGCAGCAGCCCTTAATCAGGGACTTCTCAGAGCTCCCACAGCCTTTCCTTCAAATCTGCCTTATCACTATGTACCCTGCATCAGCCTTACTTATGGCCTTCTTATCTCCTCCTCCTTGACCACTAAGTTCCTTGAGGGCAAGTTCCCTGTTCATTGTTGTAAACTCAGCTGAGGCTAGCACACAGGGGTGGCCGGCATAACATGTCACAGTTTAGTTCAGTTCGGTTCAGTCGCTCAGTCGTGTTCGACTCTGCAACCCCCTGGACTGCAGCACACCAGGCCTCCCTGTCCATCACCAACTCCCAGAGCCTGCTCAAACTCATGTCCATCGTGTCGGTGATGCCATCCAACCATCTCATCCTCTGTTGTCACAATTAGAGAGCCCTTGGGAGTTGACAGGATGGTCCTGGAAACCCTCCATGTGGGAGCTTCCAGGGTGAGGTTGGTTAGAGAGGATTATCTGCCTTCCCAACGAAAGAGACCTGGGGTTCAGGGAGATTCTGAGACTTGCTTTCAGTCAGGCAACTAGTGAATCCAAGCACTGCCTTGAGCCCAGTACTTGCTCCTAATCTCTTTCTCATAAGTGGACGAATGAATGAAGGCGGCGTCGGATGGAGGTCCTAAAGAACCAATGAAATAGGTACAACTTCATTGTCGGGATAGTGACGTTGGGATCCTAGACAAGTTGAAAAGAGGTGGAAACACAGTTCCCCCCTGACTCCAGGTGTTCCAAAGCCTCCCTGCGGGGAGGGAAACGGGTGCCCCGGCTCCTCCTGCCGTGACCGACCAGTTACTCCTCCCGCTTCCCTCCCGCAGATCCTGACAGTGTCCGGACCTCCTGAAGGGGGGACTCGAGTGACCATCCACGGCGTGAACCTGGGCCTGGACTTCTCGGAGATCGCCCACCACGTGCAGGTGGCCGGGGTGCCCTGCACGCCCCTGCCGGGGGATTACATCGTCGCTGAGCAGTGAGTCCAGTCCACTCGGGCCCACCCTGCCAAAGCTTGGGGAGGACTCGCCCCTCTCTCTCTCCTCTGGGACTGCTCCAAGATCCACCCCCGGCCTCCCTCTTCCCAGGGACCCCACTCGCTGAAGCCTTCCCGGGACCCTCTCCTAGCCCACCTCCGCTCCTCGAGCGTCTTGTCCAGTGTGATTTCCATTTCCTTGGCTCCTCTGGCGTCAGGGCTGCCGGGGCCAGGCTGCCCCGCGGTTGGTCTCCGCCTGCCCACTAGCTGACTGAGCCGCCTTCCCAGCCCGTCCGTTCTCCTCCTTGGCCTCCCCCACCCCTTCTCCTCCGGCCGCCCTGTTGGAAGGCATCCCACTCGGTGGGCTGCAGGCAACAATTTGTTTGGCTCGTGGGGCTCTGACAGCAGCTTAATCCGAACAGGGCCTCCGCCGGAGCAAATTCATTTATTTCACTAAGGGAAATGTCAGCTGGAAATTAGAAAATAGGCATGTAGCGGCGGACGGGCGAGCGGGGCTCCCGGAGTGACATAGGCTCCAATTTGGGGTGCTCATTTGGCAGTGGTGGCCGCTGTGGAGTCAGTGGACAGGAGGTGGGCAGGAGGCTGGGGGGCTGCTTGGGGTGGGAGGGCAGCGGGAGTGATGTTTCCCCCGCTAGGGAGAAAGGGGGGGCTGCCAGGGTCTTCTGTGTGATTTCTCAGGTGGAGTTGGGCCATGTCACCCTGGGTCCAGCGGGCACGCAGCTCTGCAGGGGGCACTGGGAGCCTGGCTGTGAGCAGGGCTGGAAGCCGGGTTCTCCCCTTAAACGCCACCCCTTGCAGCCTCCCTCAAGCCAGCCCTGAGTAACAACCAGAAAAGTGGCGCTGGCAACCATGAAAAGATGACAGGGTGTCTTTCATTGGCACTTACGCTTTCTCATCCATCCTCTCACTTCTAATTGGTAAGGACTCTGAGAGGTAGACGTTGTTATCACTATTTTAAGAGCAAAAGACTCGGAAGTGAAGTGACATTCCCCCCCACCCCCTCACCCCCCCGTTCATTCAGGGCATAAGTGGCGGTAGAGAGTTGGAACTCAGGTCTCCTAAGTTTTGGTTCAGGCCTCTTGCTGTTCCCTAACAGCCAGGGGAGACTCCCAGTAAAGAGTGGCCTGGAAATCCCATGGTCCGCCAGCATGTGGTTTTCTGGGTCAGAGGCCATGATTCCAGGATGGCCAGGACAGGGTCAGAGTCGGGGGATGAGTTCTCCAACTCTGGGGATTCCCGGCAGGGGAAGCAGGAGCTGCTTGCCTGATCCTTTGGACCTTCAGATCTTGCAGACCGGACCCTTCACTGTCAGCCTTGGCCCTTCAAGGAGTGAATCCTGGAGGAGAGACTGGCCAGGTCTGCAGGAAAGAGATGAAGAAGAGGCGAATGGGGAAATATTTAAGTAGTGATTCTGAGCCAGGAGGGGAGGGGAAAGCTAGCGGACAGGACCCAGAAGCCTGCGGACTGTGGTCAGACGGTCTCTACAGAGCCCAGCGCCCCGGCAGACCCAGCTAGACACTCAGTCACACTGAGCCCAAATCCGCCTTGGCCTCACAGACATGCCCTAGGCCTCGGGACACAGGCCAGGTCTCCAGCTTGGTGACATGCCACAGGACTGCAAAGGAAAGGGTTTGTGGGAGATGAAAGGGTAAGGCTTTGACCTGAGAGGTGCTGAGTCTTGGGCAGCTGAACATGGAAATGGCCTGGGATCTGGGGTCAAAAAGCCTTCTAAGTCCTGCCTTACCTACTCCGGGCAGCCCTGAGACCGTAGTGAACTGCTCCGTCTCTCCAGCCTTCACTGGCCTCATGGAAACCACGATTCTTACCGAGTGGGTTTTGGGGGAGAATTCAGTAAGATGAAAACGAGGAGCCCGTAACGTGCCTTGGGAACATCAGGAAAGCTTGTTCCATCTTTGAAATCAAATGCATCACACCCACCCAGGTCCCCAGGGAAGAAAGTTCCCCAAAAAAAACTGAAAGTGAGGATACAAAAGGAGCCTGGGAAGGTGAATGGTTGCCAGGGGTCCCTGCCTAGGCCAGTAGGCACCCTAGAAAACCACCCCCGTCGTCTCCTCGGGCGCAGGGCAGACAGGAGGCGACAGGCGCATTCTGCACCTCGGCTGCACGCAGCCCTGGCTTCCAGCCGTGCCAGGCTCATTACTGCTCTCGAGGTTTCAGAGTTTGTTAACATCATTAAAGCCTCCATCCCGGGCAGTGAGCAGCAGGCACAATCATTACAGATGTCTGCGAGAGATGAATTTGGCTAAATGGGCCCAGTGCAGAGTCCCGGGCACGGGCAGGATTAGCAGGCACGGTAATGACTCACCATATGCTTGTGCCACGCCATCTATCACTCAGCAATTAGGTTAATGTTGGTTAAAGGGTCCCGCTTAGTCCTGCAATCAGCGCCCCACAGGTCTGGGGAGGGCCGGATGACTCCATCACAGGACGTTTCCTGGGTGATGAGAGGCAGGTTGAGGCTGCCGCTCAGCCCTTCCTGAGACGGGCTCTGTATGAGACAGACTTAGCTGAGGTCCTCAGACCCGCCCCCGGCCTCCCTCATCCGCTGTACCTACGAGCTCAGCCATGCCTTGATGGATGTTAGATTGCATGTGCTGTGCTCCCCACCCCAAGGGTGCGTGCTCATGGGGAGAAAAGCGCCACCCATACCAGTCTGTGGGAGGTGGTGCAGGGTGGGGTGAGGGCACTGGGCTGGGTGCCAGGAGCTCAGCTATTGATGAGCTCTGTGACTTTGGGCAAGTCTCTTTGCTCCATGACCCTCAAATGTCTCATCTGGAAAGTGGGTCTGTAGAAACAGATCTCTGCAATCACTTCTACGGTCCCTAGGATATCAGAAATGATAGCCTCTGTGCCTCACAGGATCTGCAGCCCCCATCATTAGAAAGCATTATTGGTGGCACTAACGTGGACCCAGAAGCCCACTGTCTACCAGGAGGAGTCAAGCCTTCAAATGTGGAAGCTACTGTTAAAGGGTTATTTAGTCTAATTCCTCATTTTACAAGGAGAAACTTTAAACATCCCCAGCTCCTGTCTCAGGTAATACACAGGAAGACTGAAGCTATCGGGGATGCTGGGAGGAGGCAGGGAGGCAGGGAGGTAGGAGGTCCCCAAAAGTCTAACCACAGGAACTTTGCTGACCTGTAAGGCCTGAAGGAGGAAGTGGTACCCACACCACTGCCTGTGGTTCTGTCCTGCCAGGGAGGGAGTGGGTGCAGCTGGGTAAATCTCGAAGCCTTAGGAACCCAGCCAGGTCTTCCCTACCTCACCATCCTCCACCTCCGCCAGCAACCTCAGCTGCACCCCAGGACAGCCACCTTGTCCACTCTGTCCCTTCCACAAAACACACAGAGAGCATTCCGCTGATGTTAGGGCAGCAGAGTGGAGGAGCATCAAAGGCATGAGCTTTGGAGCCAGGCTGAACCTGGATTTGAATCACAGCTCTGCCGCTTCCCAGCTCCGTGGCCATAGGTGAGTCACTTAGCACCTCGGAGCCTTGGTTTCCTTGTCTGTAAAAATAGAGACAGTAAGACCCACCCTTAGGATGTCTGAGGATGACATGAGATCCTGTCTGGTACAGTGCCTGCCACTGGCAGCTCAGTAAGCTGGAGCTCTTGTTATTATTGAGAGACTCCACTTTGGCTTGACCCTCATCCTCAGTATAACCCTCTGCACTCCCTACAGTTGCCCTCGAGCTCAGGGATCAAATACCAGTAACAGTAACAGATCCACTCAGTCAAGGGGACCTCTCCATCCTTCACTGCAAGCACTGGGTCCCAGGAATGAAAAGGAAGAAGAGTGACAGGTCCTCAGAGTTCCCTACAACGTGGTCTGCGTCCTTAGCACTCTCACCCAGTTCTTAGACTTACCAGATAGACCCTTCTGCAGCCCACTGCTGCCCCTGTCCACTCAAGAGAGGGATGGATGAAGTAGAAGCCCGCTCCACTGGCAGGGAGAGGACTCAGCTGCAGGCCCCTCCCTGCAGACCGGTCCCTGGGCCCCACATCACTCCCTTCCAGGAGGGACACTCAGAGCCAGCTGCAGGCGCTCAGCCTTGGGCCGTGGGGTAGTGCCCTCGCCCCTCCGTTCGCCTTCTCACAGGTGCTTGACATGCAAAGCTCACCTTTTGGGCCATGAACCCTGAGCAAGAATATGTTCTGGGAAAGACAGTGTGCCAAGAGGCCCCAGCCCTGTGGTTCACCCCCTACAAGGACAGCAGAACAGGCCATCCTAGGCCTTCTCCTCTCTTAGACAGGTCCCAGGAGGAATAAAGATGCCCATGACCTTCACGTGTTCTCACGTTTCCTCTTTCCCTGACTTTGAGCCCACCCTGATTTCCTCCTGCTTTTTCTTCTCGAGGGTGGTTCCAGCACAGTGACCAATGTGGGGTGAGTGAGGGACAAGAAAGCGCTGATGAGAAAAGAAAGAGACTCATCTGCTCCCTCCTCCTCTTGGCCCTCCCCTCCCTGCCACTTCCAGCACAGAGCAGAGATAATCCGCTGATGCCGCTGGAGAGTGCAGGTCAGCAGGATCGGATGGCAGGGACCCCAGACAGGAGCAGGCGCTGGGGCCCAGGAAACCCGGTAGGAGGGTTGTTACTCCAAGCAGGAAGCAGCGTGGAGGTAACCCCATGCGGTACCTTAAATGAAGCTTCTCAAATGCTCCACTAATGAGGTTTAAGGAGACAATTATGTGTAAAATACTAATTGATCACCACTATCATCTTTACTGTGGGTTCATAATTAATTTATTTATTCTTGGCGAAAAGGAGGGGAGAACAGCCTTCAACATGCACCCACTACTGTCTTGTCGAACTTAATATGCTAAACGCAATAAGACAGTTATTGCATGTTAAGTAAATATTCACCAGGAGTGAAAGTACTTATTTGGGATTAACTGTTATGAAGGAGATGGAGCTCGGTGGCATGCCGTGTGCACGAGCACACCGTGTATTTGTTTAATGCAAGTTTTATTACATCGAAATGAAATCTCTGTTTAGTTACCTTCCTTCCTAGAGAAGCTGTTGAGATAAGCATCGCTCGGTTAAACACGGATCTTCCCCACCGTGCCTGGATAATGCTGAGGATTACTGGAGAGGGGTCTGTTTTTCTGGCTCCCCACTAAGCCAGCCTACCAAGGGCACCAGACTGCTCAGAACTCTTAAATGGCATTGGGAGGAGGGTTTCTCTTTACCAAGCCTGGTGGGGCCCTTTCCCACCCACCCCATGCCTTAGGATTCCGGGCAAGAGGTCCCCCCCAAAATCTGATTTCTTCCCTTCCTCCCATATGCTCCAGCTGCTGCCCACTGCTAGAGGCGGCTGTGGCTGAGGCAACCGGTCTGTAAATGTGCTTGTGACTTATCTCAGGCACCAGGGAAGCCCCCGCCCCACGAGGGGGCATCGATTTTGCACAGCAGCAGCAGGAGTGCCCCGCCCCCTCTTCCCTCCAGCTCTCCTGTTGACGTGAGACGTGGCTTCCAACCCCGGGGCTGGTTGGCCGCCTCGCCCACCAGCTTCCTGCGCTCAGCCCTTGATTAAGTGGGAGTCCAGTGTCGGCTGCCGTGCTAATGAACTCATCCACCTGCCACCCCGTCCCCCGCTGCCGCTGGACGCCGCTGCTCTCGCTCAGCTGGGAGCTCCGGTTCGGGGAGCTCACTGTCTGGCCAGCTTCTCTGTCCCCTCACTGCAAACCACAGGGAGGGAAACAAACCACACACGAGGCAGCTTGCCCAATCAGTCCTCAGTCCTTCTTCTCGGGAGTGTTCAACTGTTGGCCTGTCACTGCCTCTGCCCTGCCCCTCGGTCTCTCTACAGGGCATTAGGTTTATCCCACGGATATTGGGACAGGACTCAGTGCTAAGCCCTGCACTAGGCACCGGGGACTGCAGGCTTGTTCATAGAAATAGGCAGCACAGCGTTTTGAAGGGACACAGGTCTTTAGAGATGCGCTCATCCACCTTCTCACTGTGTCCATGAGAGATTAAAGCCCAGAGAGGGAAAGTCCTTGACCCAAGGTCACACAGCCACACGGTTGAGCAAGCCGTCTTGGTCCAGCCCTGGTGTAAGACTGTTCAGTTACTCACTGTGACTGTGGTGGGGTGAGCAAGCAGGGGCAGGAATGCCCGCTGTCCGCAAGTCTCTGACGGGAAGGCTCGCTCTCTCGTCAGGATCGTCTGTGAGATGGGCCACGCCCTCGTGGGAACCACCTCTGGGCCTGTGCGCCTGTGCATTGGCGAGTGTCAGCCGGAGTTCATGACCAAGTCCCATCAACAGTACACCTTTGTGGTGAGTACTGGGTCTCGTGCTGGGCTGTGCTGCTGCTGAGTCGCTTCAGTCGTGTCCGACTTTTTGCGACCCTCTGGGCTGTAGCCTGCCAGCCTCCTCTGCCCATGGGATTCTCCAGGCAAGAATACTTGAGTGGGTTGCCAGGCCCTGCTCCAGGGGATCTTCCTAACCCCAGGGATCAAACCCACATCTCGTCTGTCTCCTGCATTGGCAGGTAGGTGGGTTCTTTGCCACTAGCCCCACCTGGGCAGTTCTGCTCCCGACTTCTCCCAGCAAAGTCCCACCCTCCCCTTCCCAAGCCAGTGCCTCCGGGCTTCTTGCAGACTGAGTAGGGGACCAGAAGAAGGAAAGCCTGTCTTTCCCGGGTGAGTCGAGTTCATGACCAACAATGCTTCTTTGGACACTTGGGAGTCCCAGGGAGCCACAGGTCAGGGTTCTGAATAAGCAACATCAGACCTTTCTTAGAAAGTGGATCCTCAACGCAGGGTGGGCAGGCGCTGCCCTTTGTCCTGCCAATGTGATATCTTTGTCTAATTCCAGCCTAATGAGGACAGATAGCCTGAGGGACCTAATTAAAAGGGTCTATATTTATCCACATGCTTTTTTTTCTGCCAGGGATATTGTAAGAGGAAGTTTAGAGGAGCCATTTGAAATCCTGCAGGGACACGGGTCTGTGTGTGCGGCCACGGAGAGGAGCATAAGAGTGAGCTGCTCCGTGTATTGGCGTGTTGCATGTACATACACACATGCACAGCCCTGGAAACGCTTCTTCACACCCAGGCAGCAGGTGGAATCACAAAGACTTTCTTTACTGCTTCAGAACAACCCTCTTCTGGGGCCCAGAAGTCCCTTTTCTGACACCTAACCAACATGGCTTTAAAAAGTGTTAACGCCCTGCAGAGGGGGTCAAACCAGCCTTGCTCAGAGTATTGAAAAGTTACTAGATCACAAAATTCTCTTCTGTCTAAAGCATTTTACTGCTTATTTTAGGTTTTCCAGTCTCTGCCTTGTTAGCTCTGCAACTCCACCTTTTCCTTATACCTGTCTTCTCTTGGGTTGGAGGGTACCACGGGCTTCCCAGGTGGTGCTAGTGGTAAAGAACTGGCCTGCCAATGCCGAAGGCAGAAGAGACGTGGGTTCAATGCCTGGGTCGGGAAGATCCCCTGAAGAAGGACATGGCAACCCCCTCCAGTATTCTTGCCTGGCAAATCCCATGGACAGAGAAGCCTGGTGGGCTACAGTCCATAGCGTCGCAAAGAGTCAAGACACAGCTGAAGCGACTTCGCACTCACGCGTGCATGCACACATGCAGCCCACCTCCCGCATCTGAGAGGGTCTTGTGTGAGAAGCAAACTCAGAAAGACTAGGTGGAGAGAGAATGGCAGAGTGACGAGCGGGGAGGGCTCCAGAGGCCACGCCGCCCTCCTCCTCTCTTGGCAGAGTAGCAAGCGAGACTGCTTGCCAGCCCAGACCGACGCGGAAACTTGCTCCAGGAGTGAGTAGAACTTGCTTGCATCACATCGCTAGCGAGTGGCTGATGCAGACTAGAGTTCACATTGCGTGGTTGCTCAGTTAAATGCACTTTCCACTCCACTCTGCTGCCCACTGGGCAGAAACAATTTCTTTCTGATGCATTCTAGGCCAATGACATTGCTTTTAGGCTTCAGGGTGATTGTTATAGTTTAATGGGCTTAGTAGAACATCCCAACCAATGATAGGCCATCCTCCTGGTGAAGGTCGGGGAAGCCAACATTACTGATGAGTGCCTGCACCAGGCACCTTGCCGTGCCCCTCTCGGGCTGAGGGACGGCTCAGAGGATGTGAGCTTGGACCATTAACGGAGACTCTTGGTGGCCCAGTCCAGACAGGGATGCTTTATTCAGCACTATCGATTTTGTGCCAAAAAAATCAGTACTGCTGCAGATAGAGAAGCATTCTCAATTGTTCTCAATTTGTAAACTAATTGATAGATTAGTCAGTGTCATCTCTGCCTTCCCATCAGGGTTATGAGCAGAAGACTCCCCGGGGAGTTAATTACTTGCCAAGCGTGGCCTTTCTGCCTTCCCTGGATATGCCCGGAGCCGCCTCTTAGAAAGGGTCTCAGCTCCAGGGTGGGCAGAGAGTGTCTGGAGTTCCCCCTTCTGTCTGTTTAAGCCTAGCCTGGGCTTCTCCCTGTGGGCAAAGCCTGAGCCGTGATCATGTCTCTGCTTCCTCCCAAAGAACCCTTCTGTGCTGTCGCTCAACCCCACCCGCGGGCCTGAGTCTGGAGGCACCATGGTGACCATCACGGGCCACTATCTCGGGTCTGGAAGCAGCGTGGCCGTTTACCTGGGCAACCAGACCTGCGAGTTCTACGGGTGAGAGGGGCTTGGAGGCGCTCTCGGAGACCATGTGTGTGCGGGCTGTGCACACATACAGGCACATGTGTGTGCAGGTTCACATATATGCCCGCCCCACCGTCTCCATGGTATGCGTCACATCCTAGCCCCAAACCCTGCTCCAGTCACTGCGAGAAATGCCTGCCAGTAGTCAGTTTGAATCGCATCATAAGGGCTAAATAGTCCTACAAACACTTGGAAGTGAGGCCCATGCGACCTGCTTCTGAGCAGGGCTCCCAGGAGCACTCAACCGCCATCAGGATCGAGGGAGCATTCATTAGGTCCCCACTGTGGTGACTCCAGAAGCGTGGCCTCTGTCCCCACGTGACGCACAGATGCCTCCTCGGGGCACCTCTCGTGTGTAAAAGTTGAAGCCTGGGGATGTAGAGAATCCAGAGAGAATTCTGAAAGGGATCCCTAGATGGGAACCCAGCTTGCTCAATAGACCTCCTGCCTGGACCATACACAGCCTGGGGCCAAGACGGTGTGTTTTCTGTGTTCGCTTTTCTGCATAGTACATACTCCATGTGTCAACTGACCAACCAGACTCCAGGCACTGGCTAAATAGTCATGTTTTAGAAAAATCCAGAAAGACAGGCATTCTCCCAAACCCCAAGGAGCCTTGCCCCTGCCCCATCTTCTCTAAGCCCCTTCTCCAATTGGCTGCCTCCCCAACCCAACCAGAGTTGGAGCTCAAGTAGAAAGAGACACTGATACACACTGCTAAGAGATGTTCCCTAGCCTGGAGTAGAACAGGACAGAAGAGCCCATCCTTCAACTGGGGGAAAGCGCCTTCTCAGGCCAGAGGCCGCCGCCTTGCCCCGGCTCCTAACCCTCCTGCGGTCTGCCTGCAGGCGGTCCATGAACGAGATCGTGTGCGTCTCGCCCCCGTCGTCCAATGGGCTGGGGCCCGTCCCCGTCTCCGTGAGCGTCGACCGGGCCCGAGTGGACAGCAACCTGCAGTTCGAGTACATAGACGACCCTCGGGTGCAGCGCGTCGAGCCCGAGTGGAGCATTGCCAGGTGAGGCGGAGGAGGCGCCCAGCCGCCGCGCCCGAGCCCCTTCCGCCCCGGGGCGGCTCCGCCCGCGTCCTCGCGGAGCGTGGGGGCGGCTGCAGAGGGCTGTCTCCCTCACCCAGCCTCTGCTTCTTCCCAGTGGCCACACACCCCTGACCATCACGGGCTTCAACCTGGATGTCATTCAGGAGCCGCGGATCCGCGTCAAGTTTAACGGCAAAGAATCTGTCAACGTGAGTACCTGCGCGTCCACCCGGCCCTCAGGAAACGCGGCTATGGGTGTGTTTGGCAAGATGATGGGGTCTGTTAGCCCTGGGGCCTTCGACTGCCAGAGCAGAGTCCGCAGTCATGGCCCCAAACACCGGGGCCTTGCAGTGGTTTTTATAATTACAGTATAACTGTTGTCGCGTGACTCCTTATCCCAGTAGGGCTTCTGAGCCTCGGACATGGTGCCAAAGGGCTCCTGTTTTCTGCCATGTTCCCTTCGAGGTCTGATCAGAGGAGTGTGAGAGGGTAAAGAAATTCTGGCTGCAGATTCACATGTTTTCAAATTAGAAATAGGACGCTGCCATCTATTAGCTGTACACCCGTGATAAAGTTGTTTAACCTCTCTGATCCCCCCTTCCCCGGCTAGAGATGCTGATGATAAGACTCTCCTCATGGATCTGTAAGATGCAATGAGGCTGGCACTTGATAAACGCTAGTCACTGCATGCAGAAAAGTCCATCCTGGTTGCTAAGACGATCAAGCTGAACATTTCACTTCGCTGTCCTGGGCAGAGCCACGTAATTTAATTTTTTTCCCCTACTGTGGATTTTTGTGACGTTAAAAAAAGTTCTCTATCGTAAACGCAGAATGTCTGCTATGTTGTTATAAATTTTTTAGTTTGTTCCACTGGCTCCATCTTTCTCTTTTCAGTCAATATGCTCTAAAACATTTCTGTATTCATAATTATAGTCCAGGAGATGCCATTATGGCCATCATTTTTCACATGAGTTACTATTATTACTGCTTTGACCTTCTGGAGATTGATGAGGCTGAGATGGAGATGGAGAAGGTGGTGTTGCATCGATGCTCTTTTTCCTGACGCGTTCCCAGCATGCTTGAAGCTTCCTTGGGAAACACAAATACACAAAATGACAGACTTGCCGGAAGGTTAGATCTGGAAAGTTCTCAGAGATCATCTGGTCCAAACTTCTCCTCGTGTAGCTTAGAAGATAGGGCCAGAAGGGAGTAATGACTTGCCCCCAGACATGAAGAAGGCAGGTGATAGGGCCAAGCTCAGTCCCACACATCTGACTCTTGGTAACTAGACTATGTGAGATGCTGGTAGGCTTGACGTTCCATCGTGCCAGAGGCGTGGGATGCCAGTCTATCACCTCCAGCACATCGTGGTAACAGCTCTGTGGCCTAGACGAGCACATGACTCTGTGTCCCAGTGGAGAGCTTGATACCTGAGCAAGAGAGACTGTGTCCCCTTCCACTTTCAAGCTGAGGCCACAGCCCACCTCCTCCTGTCCGCTGTCTCTAGGAACTGGCCAGCCTGGGGAGGGGGCACAGTCCCTCCAGGGTCAGCAAGACCCCAGAGGTCAAAGCATCAGAATGCAGAAAATGAAAGACACGGTTTGTCTAGCACAGAGGGAATTTTGTAGGATGAGCACATGACTGAGAAGGTCAACCTCCAAGGCTTCATGGTTAGTCCCCAGGAAGCTGTTTGAAGGGAAGACAGAGCTGGGAAGGGCCCCTCAACAGCTGACATCCTTCTGAGAATGCTTGGGTCTTACTGCCCTCCCCAGGATGCGCTGGCAGGAATCTCCCCAGCAGTTCCCCCCGCCCATCCCCCAGGACCTCAGTGCTTCAAGGAGTTAAGAAGCAGCCTCTCCCTCTCGAGAGATGGGGGGCCCTGAGCACCAACAGTGACCTGCCTGGTGTCTGCGGGCTGCAGCCTAGAGGAAGGGCCTGGGGGTGCATGTCGCCAGCAAGCCGGTCCCGGGAGGGAAAGCCAGTCCGCTCTGCCCAGTGCCTTCCCGTTCAGGGGTGCTGGGAGAGAACTGTGTGTCCCCTTGGCCCTGCCTGGAGCCCACCTTACCCTCAGGCCCTGGCGCTAACGCCCCCGCCTCTGGGTTTGGAAGCAGCCCCAGGGGGACGGGCCAGAGTGCAGGCCGCCAAACCCGAAGGAATGTTTGGCAGGCAAAGTGCCGATGCAGCACCGGGCAGGGAGCAAACAGAGGCTGTTTGTCTGGGGGTGGTTTGCTCATTCTCAGAGGAGCCTCGTCCAGGGGCACCGGAGCGAGTGGAGAGGAGACGGGGCGGGCAGGGCGGCGGTGCTCAGGCTGGGGGTCTGTCCCACGGACCCCGGGGTGGGACCCCCAGCTCAGCTCCTCTGCCCGTTTGACAGCACCTCTGTTTCCCTCCTGCCAGGGTGTCCCCAGCTGGCATGTGAAAGGGACTCTGGGTTCATAGGGGGCTGCTGAGGGGACCTGAGGAAGGCGGGGTGGGTACTGCTCTCTGACGGCATGGAGCCCTCCTGAACTGTTTGCTTTAAACTCTTCAACTCCCCCTGGAAAGGGAGGGTTAAGGCTTGGAGCGCTGACCTCATCTCCATGCAAGTGTCCGCTTTTTCTGCCCTCTCACACACCATCTTGTTTTCCAAACGTGAAGCCCGGGTTTGTGTATGTTGGCCGGACACACAACACGTGTGGAGCTGCCAGGACAGCGCGTACTTGAGCAGGGTTCTCACACATGCCCCTGGCGGTTGCTGGGACACCGAGCCTCCCGCAGCCCCAGCAGCTGCAGAGAGCAGGACGGGAGGAGTGGGGAGGGGTCCAGACCGCGCTCGGGCCCCAGGGCGGGGTCTCCAGTTGGGCTGCTGCCTGGGCAGCCCCTAGACCAGCCGGCAGAGGAGGGCCAGCTCAGCAAGCTGTTAGCTGGAGACCAGGGCCCACCCAGGAGAAAAGGACATTGTGAACCCAGGGGCGATACCACGGTCGCACCTCCATGGACGGTGAAGGGACTCTCGGAGAAGAGTGAGACCTTGACTAGAACATTGAAGGAGGTGAAGGAGCTTTTTCATCCATCACTATGGTCAGTAAACATTAACTGAACACCTACTGTGTGCTCGTCTCACACAGCTTCCCACATCCCATCACACACACACATTTATACACACATACACACGCAGGACACACACACACACATAGACACAGATACACACATACATACACACATATACACACACACACACGGACACACATGAACACACACACACGACACACACATGCATAGACACAGATACGCACATATACATACATATACACATACGCACATGGACACACATACATAGACACACACGTTTATACACACATAATTTATACACACATATAAATACATGTATACACACATGGACACAATACATAGACACACATTTATACACACACATACACATGGACACATATACATGGACACACATACACACATGCACACACATTTATACACACACATACACATACATATACACACACACACGGACACACACAGACACATATACCCATACACACACATGCATGACACATGCACACACATAGACACAGGCATACATACATATGCACACATACACACATGGACACACACATACATACACACATACATGTACACACATGCATGACACATGCACACACATAGACACCGGTATACATACATATACACATACATACATGGACACACATACATAGACACATATATATACACACATTTATACATACATACACACAAATGGACACACACACATACATAGACACACATACATGTACACACACACACAGGACACGGCTTCTGTTCTGCTCTTTTCTTCACTTGTTCATGCCCCGTCATTCCCAGGCATTTGCTACGGGTTTTCTCCACCTGGAACTTGATCCTTTACCATCCCTGCTGTCTGGGAAAGTCCTACACATTCTCCAGGTTAAATTTCATTCATTTTTTTCCAAAGGAAAGCTCCCATGAGTCACCCTCACCCTGCCTCAGGCCACGCGCGCACGCGCGCACACACACACACACACACAGGCTGGTGCACACACACAGGCACCCCTAGAGTGCCGGGGACTCCCCCATCCAGGCGTTTCTCACTCCATCCGTGCCTTTAGCAGTGCCACGGCCCCTCGTGGGCCGCAGGCCCTCTGCTGCGGCCACACTGTGATGCTGGTTGGATCCTTGCCTCCGCCCTGGACTGGGACCGTTTCACTGATGGCCCAGCTCCTGGGCACAGTGCCTGGCACAATGTAGGTGCTCAGTCAGTGTGGGCGAATGAAGAAATGAAGTTAAAATGCACCCCTCCTCCTACATACACACACACAAAACCAACAACAGAAAAATACAATTTCACAGCTCTTTTCCTGAAGCAAGTAGCTCACTAGAGACCGGCCAAACAAAGCAGAAGGTGGGACTAGGGCGTGTGACCCCGCAGTGTTGCCAGCTGGGTGTTGGAACACTGCGCTCTGGGCCCCGTAGGTGTGCAAAGTTGTGAACACCACCACCCTGACCTGCCTGGCACCCTCGCTGACCACGGACTATCGGCCCGGCCTGGACACCGTGGAGCGGCCAGACGAGTTTGGATTTGTCTTCAACAATGTCCAGTCCTTGCTGATTTACAACGACACCAAGTTCATCTACTACCCCAACCCGACCTTTGAACTGCTCAGCCCTACTGGAGTCTTGGATCAGAAGCCAGGATCCCCCATCATTCTGAAGGTAGGAGCGCAGCATGGCCAGACCACCCCTCTCCCATCCTGGCCTCGCCTCCCTTCAGTGCCCACAGTCTTCCATCGCTGCCAACGCCCTGTGAAGGGAGCTCAGGAATAGCTACAGACCCACGCAGTGACGTATCTTGAGCTTGGGATTCTCAAGGAGCCCTGGGGAGTATTTTGTGTTCTTGCGGACACTGGGCTCAAAAAGCCTTGCAGTGCGTTGGAAGCAGCCACGTCCTTCATTGACCTCATCCGCGGCCACCATAACTGCCCTCAAATGTGAGGCGGTCACGGTGCCCGGTACCATCCCTCCAAGGGTGTGTTCCTCCACTGCTTTCAGCTCTCGCCCTGCGGCCTCCCCTGCAACGTTTCGCTTGTTTGCTGTTTGCCCTCTCCTTCCTCCCTCGTTACCGCTCTCTCCTTCCCTTTCGTTCTCTCCTCCCTTTGTTTTCCCTTTTCCTCTCTAAATTGTGGCGATGGATGTCCTCTCCGATGGAATGCCTCTTTGGTTTTTGCATTGGTGCCCTAACCCTCTCTCTTTAATCTCTTCTTACATAGGCAATTAACTTCTGTGTGCACATGTCAATTATTCCTAATAAGATTGCTATTATCTGCAGGGCAAAAATCTTTGCCCTCCTGCCTCTGGAGGTGCCAAACTCAACTACACAGTGCTGATTGGAGAGACCCCATGTGCCGTTACCGTGTCCGAGACACAGCTCCTCTGCGAGCCTCCCAACCTCACGGGGGAGCACAAGGTCATGGTGAGCGAACCACCTTCTATTCTTTCTTCCCTCCTCACCTTGCATGTATAATCTATCGTAGCCAAAGGGTTTTCCAGCTCCTCCACATCCCCTCATCTCAAGGTTCTATACTGAAATGGTTAGGAGCAGAGGACACAAGAAAAGAAAGGCAGGCAATCTGCAGGAAGTTGTTTGGTCGTCAGACTACACTGTGTGGTTGTGGTTGCTCCTGTCCTTTCTGAAATGAGAAGGACTGGACGGCTCGACAGCGTTTGTGTGCGTGTGTCACACACAGGTCCACGTGGGCGGGATGGTGTTCTCGCCCGGCTCCGTGAGCGTCATCTCAGACAGCTTGCTGACCCTGCCCGCCATTGTGAGCATCGCGGCGGGAGGCAGCCTCCTGCTCATCATTGTCATCATTGTGCTCATCGCCTACAAGCGCAAGTCTCGAGAGAATGACCTCACTCTCAAGCGGCTCCAAATGCAGATGGACAACCTGGAGTCCCGTGTGGCCCTGGAGTGTAAGGAAGGTAAGTGGGGCCGTTCCTTCGCTTCCGGAACCGCTTTCCTCACCAGCCTTATTACCCCTCTTCTCTGAGACAGCTCTCATCTTTACTCCGATCTTGTCCACCCCAAGCTGTCAACCTCCATTTCGACCTCTGTTTTCCTTTGAACTTCCTCTGCTCTTGGGGCCAGAGAAGTCCTATTGACATGCGCGCAGTGAGGCCCCAGGTCTGATCACATTATTCTGTCCCGCTGTGCTCTGACTCATCCCACAGTCTGGCCACCTTCCTCTCTCCTGGGACAGCAGGTGGCCCTCCGTGTCCCCACGGGCAGAGCCTCCTGGGCCCTGTGGCCTCAGACTCTAGATCCCCACGTGGGAATGGCCCCTTTCGCCTGGCCCCCCTCGGAGCAGCAGAAAAGGCAGGAGAGCGCGTCCCCCCTCCTGCCCCGTCCCCTCCCCCAGGGCGTTGTCACCCTGTGCTGCCGGCTGAGCCTCTGAAGGCCACATGCAGGGCATCTCAGACTGTGATGGTGGAGACTGTGCTTCCTGCATCTCCCAAGACACCGCCACTGCCAGGTGACTGGTGTACCTGGTGTACCTGGTGTCCCCTTGGGCTGAGAGCCCGGCAGACTCTCTGGGTAAACATCTCAATCAGGAATCAAAACACTTCTCTTTTTCTGCAAACTTCAAGATCAGAACAAGCCCCCTGCGAGGAGCTGGGCTGGGAAAGTGGGCCATGGCTCCTCCCTCTGCCAGGGGTAGGGCAAACAGAGGAGGGGCAGGCTTGCCGTCAAGGGGAAGCCCCTACTGGCCAAGGGCCTGGCAGGCAGGGCACCCTAAGGCTGGTTTGGTGGCGTTCTCAGTTGTGTGTGTGTGTGTGTGTGAAAATATATATAACATACAATTTACCATTTAACTGTCTAATCTCTATACCCTAGTGCTCTCCCCTCCAGTTCAGAGGCATTGTGTGCATGTGTGTGTGCAAGCAAGTGTGCATGCTCAGTCACTTCAGTTGTGTCCAACTCTTTGCGACCCATGGAATGCAGCCCACCAGGCTCCTCTGTTCATGGGATTCTCCAGGCAAAATTGCTGGAGTGGCCTGCCATGCCCTCCTCCAGGGGATCTTCCCAACCCAGGGATCGAACCCCGGGATCTCTTCTGTCTCCTGCTTTGGCAGGTGGGTTCTTTACCACTAGTACCACCTGGGAAACTCCTCAGGGGTATTAAGTACATTCAGCATGTTGCGCGACCATACCCACCATGCATCTCCAGACTGCCCTCATTTTCCCAGCTGAAACTCTGTACTCAGAAACGGGCGTTCCCCGTGCTCCTCTCCCTTTGGCCCTTCTGCCTTCTGTCTCCAGGACTCCGGCTGCTCTAGGAGCCTCACAGAAATGGCATCAGGCAGCATCTGTCCTTTTGGCAGGTTTATCTCCCTTAGCATCATGTCTCCAAGGTTCATCCACGTTGCAGCACGTGGCAGAATTTCACTCCTTTTTCAGGTTGGATAATTGTCCATCAGGTGTAGAAACCACGTTTTGTTTATCAGGTTATCTGTCAATGGGCATTTGGGTTGCTTCCACCTCTTGGTATCGTGAATAATACTGCTGTGAACGTGAGTGTACAAGTATCTATTCAAGTCCCTGCTTCCAGTTCTTGTGGGCATATATGTCAGAAAGGAATTGATGGGTCATAGGATAACAATTCTTTAATTTTTTGAGGAATCATCAAATTGGTTTCCAGAGCAGCGGTGCCAGTTTACTTTCCCTCCAACAAGATACGAAGGTTTGCGTTTTCCCACGCCCTTGCCAACACTTGTTATTTTCCATTATTTACATTAGCCATACTAACGGGTGGAGCTTCCCTGGTGACAATAGTCTTAAAGAACCCGCCTGCCAGTGCAGGAGAGGTAGAGATGCAGGTTTGATCCCTGGGTTGGGAAGATCCCTTGGAGAAGGGCACAGCAACCCACTCCAGTCTTCATGCCTGGGAAATCCTATGAACAGCAGGGTCTGGCGGCTACAATCCATAGGGTCACAAAGAGTCAGACACGACCAAAGTGACTTTGCACACACACATACTAATGGGTATGAAGCGGTATCTCCTGGTGGTTTTGATTTTCATTTTCCCCCAAGTCTTTGCATTCTGATTTTTTTCTTTTGCTGGGAAAAGGGGAGTAAAGCTGCCTATTCTGGTCTTTATTTGATCTGCTCAACCAGTCTCTCACCTATCTCTAGCATCTGTATCACCTGTATGACCCAAGTCTCATGTGCTTCCTTTGTTTTAATAGCACGTGTAATACATAGAAAATTCAAAATTATAGATAAGCATAGAGGAAGAAATGGGCTTCCCTGGTGGCTCAGCAGGAAAGAATCCACCTGCAATGCGGGAGTTGCACGTTCAATCCCTGGGTTGAGAAGATTCCCCTGGAGAAGATGATGGCAGTCCACTCCAGTATTCTTGCCTGGGAATACCGATGGACAGAGGAGCCTGGTGGGCTACAGTCTGTGGGGTGGCAAAAGAGTCAGACACGACTTTGCAAGTAAAGACATACACACATGGAGGAGGAAACAGTATAGAAATCACCCATATCCCCACCACCTAAAAAGGCAGTCTGGAGCTAGCTCACTCCCTCTGGAGGTGCACACACCCCACACACGCACTGTCTCTGCATCCCAGCCCTTCCTTCCTCCTTCACAAACATCTCTGCCTCTCCCCTCCCCTGTCTGGGTTCCCCTCCTGAGTCTCCCTGTCTCCCCTGTACCTTCCCAGCTTTTGCCGAGCTCCAGACAGACATCAACGAGCTGACCAGTGACCTGGACCGCTCAGGAATCCCCTACCTGGACTATAGGACCTATGCTATGCGAGTCCTATTCCCGGGCATCGAGGACCATCCCGTCCTGCGTGAGCTGGAGGTAACACCTGCCTCCCTCGCCCAGCTGCCCACTGGGGACCCAGGGCCTGGGTTTCCTAGGCGATGCCCCGCAGCTGAGGAGGGTCATGAGTGAGGAGGAGAAACCGCCTGTAGCAGCAGCAGCACCACGGGGACATTTCTGAACAGGAATCTCACGGCCACGGGGGCACCTGGGTTCTTCGGGATGATTCCAGGGGAAGGCTGACTGTCATTCTTTAATTACGGACTGAATTAATTAAGATTTGGCCTCATTTCCAAATGGATTTGAGGTGGCTTAAGGAAAGACCCATGATTCTGTGAGGTTTGCCCGTTCATTTCTCAGTTTGAGTTTGTTTTACTGAAGAGAGTACATCAGGACAGAGGAGGTGGAGGGGAGGGGAGTAAACCCAGCTAGTCTGATGGGGTGGCTCCCCTTGTGTTGGATCCTTGGTGCAATCAGATGTATAGCATCCTCTCTGGAGCCCAGCCCTCTCCACCCACTGGGAGCTCAGAACGCAGAGAGCAGGCATTCCTGCCTCTCTGGGGTGGGGTGGCTATCAGTGCCATGGAGAGGGTCCTAGAGCTGGTGTCATCATCAGCTGAGTCCCCCACCCCCGGGGAGAACCGGAAGCCCGCCCTCTGATGCCATGCTGCCAACCCCGTCCCCAGGTGCAGGGCAACGGGCAGCAGCACGTGGAGAAGGCCCTGAAGCTCTTCGCGCAGCTCATCAACAACAAGGTGTTCCTGCTGACCTTCATCCGCACCCTGGAGCTGCAGCGCAGCTTCTCCATGCGGGACCGCGGCAACGTGGCCTCGCTCATCATGACGGGCCTGCAGGGCCGCCTGGAGTACGCCACCGACGTCCTCAAGCAGCTGCTGTCCGACCTCATCGATAAGAACCTGGAGAACAAGAACCACCCCAAGCTGCTGCTCCGGAGGTCAGACCTGCACCCCGGGGCTGGGGAGGCAGCTGGCGTCTGGACGGGGACGTGGTGGGGGAGCACCCCTCCCCGGGAAAGCCTGTGTCCCTGCAGCCCCCCAGCACAGAATCTCATGTCCCCTTTCCCAGACGGCTGGGCCATGTCCACAGGGGCTGGGCGTCCAGTGCATCTCAGCCTGAATCCCAGCGCGGCCAGCGGCTCATCATGAGGCCTGGGGCCAGTGGTGCAGCGTCTCTGCTGTTTAGCCCCCTCATGAGCAAAATAACACTCATCTCCAAGTCTCTCTCCCACCCCTTTATCTCGGGTTTCACTGTCCAATGCCATAGCACATGTGGCTGTTAATTAAAATTAGATAAGTGTGAGATTCAGTCCCTCCATTGCACTAGCCATATCCCGAGGGCTTGGTCCCCACAAGTGGCTGCCATGTTGGAAACGCAGGCAGAGGCTGTTCCCATCCCTGCAGGAGTTCTCCCTTCAGCACCCAGCTAAGGATTTGGTGCAGCCTGTGCCTTCAATGCCCAGCTTCTGGGATCTGAATCACCAGCACTTACCACCAACCCCACCCCAGTTGCCATTTTCCCGGCAGGGAAGAGGGTCAGAGACCTTGACATCGATCCCCCGACCCCACCGTCTCTGGAGGCCCCAGAGATCCAGCACAAAGAACCACCTCCATGTCACCACCTCCTCCGTAGCCTTCTCCTAGCAAGGTCTCAGGCTTCCAGACCCCACGTGGGGTGAGGAGGGAGGAAGAATGGCTTTGTGTTATGAGTACAGAGCCCCCATTCTGCCAGTCTGAGCATTAGAAACTCTCATTAAGAACTGTTGTATTTAAATTAGAGCTAATCTCAGGCATAATGCAGGGAGAGGGTGCTGGGAGGAGCCCACGGAGAAAGCTACAATTTCTTCTGCCTTTGTCACTGTCTCTCAGGCCCGGGGTTGCTGAGCCACCCTGGCAAATGCCTGGGATTTACTGCAACTGGAGGGTATAATTTGCACCACGTGCAGGGAGTGAAAGTACTCCTCCAGCGTCCTCATCCCTGAGGGATCTGTCAGGGCCGTGTTGTTCCTTCCCAGGTCCCCAGAGCTGCGGCCTGGGGTGGGCGTGGGGGTTGGGGGTGGCAAGGCTTGCAGAAGCAGATCCCCCGTTAGCTAAACGCTCATGCACACGGCTCTCTATGTGAGAGGCTGGATCCAGACCCCACGTGTCAGCGGTGATGACAGCTTCCGGTTCTAGGCACTCTTCTTAGCGCTTTTTCTACATCGACTCATTCAGCCTTGACAACAGCCCTGTGGGGTACCCGATGACGATGGTGGTGGTGGTTACCGTTATTAATTGTGGTTGTTGTTATTATGATTAATTCCCCATTTAGAAATGGGGAAACTGAATCCAGAGAAAGAGAAGCGACTTACTCGAGATCACACAGCCAGTCCACGGCAGAGTTGAGATCTGAACTCAGTCTGATTCTGAGTGTTTGGAGAGGCAGGCACCAGGAGCCTGCTAGATATGCATATAAAGTATTCAGACCAGGCAGGAAACCTCAGAGGGACAGAGAAACTGTATTTATCCCCCTGAGGCCAGAAGAGGGCTGGAGGAGGGTGTCATTGGCACCTGCGTCTGTAGACCCAGAGTGCCACTCCATTTTCCCAGGAAATTGAGGCTCAAAAGGCAAAAGCCTCTGGCCCAAGGTCTCATGTCTTGCTATTGGGGCGAAGTCGGGACAGGACGCAGTGTCCTGGCTCCCAGCCCTGGGTTCTCTTGGGCCATAGTCCACCCAAAGAGCCAGGCACCCTCTTGGGAGCCCTCCATGAAGGACCTCCATGAAGGCTCACCCCTTCTGCCTCCCCAGGACAGAGTCTGTGGCGGAAAAGATGCTGACCAATTGGTTTGCCTTCCTCCTGCACAAGTTCCTGAAGGTGAGAATGCGAATAGGGCAGGGACTGGGAGGTGAGAGCGGGATGGGGGAGCTGCCCCTCTGAGCCTGGCAGCCAGGGCTGCATGGATGCACCCCCAACCTTCCATTTGGAGCAGGAACTTACCTGGCCAGGTGCCCCAAAACCACGCGGGCCTAGGAGCAGGGTCAGGAGAGGGAGGGAGGGGGGAGGCAGGCTGGGGCCCCGCTGCCCACGTCCATCTGTGCCCACTACCCACAGCCGCCTGTGCCCACCACCCGTGCCCGCCCGTGCCCGCAGGAGAGCAGGGTCAGGAGAGGGAGGGGGAGGCAGGCTGGGGCCCCGCCGCCCATGCCCGCCCATGCCCGCAGGAGAGCAGGGTCAGGAGAGGGAGGGGGAGGCAGGCTGGGGCCCCGCCGCCCATGCCCGCCCGTGCCCGCAGGAGAGCAGGGTCAGGAGAGGGAGGGGGAGGCAGGCTGGGGCCCCGCCGCCCATGCCCGCCCGTGCCCGCAGGAGTGTGCTGGGGAGCCGCTGTTCATGCTGTACTGCGCCATCAAGCAGCAGATGGAGAAGGGCCCCATCGACGCCATCACTGGCGAGGCGCGCTACTCGCTGAGCGAGGACAAGCTCATCCGGCAGCAGATCGACTACAAGACCCTGGTGAGGAGGCAGGGAGCCTGGCGGGAGCCTGGCGGGACAGCGCGGACCTCCTGCTTCTGAGCCCCGCCCCAGCGTCTGGCTGCCAAGCCAGCCTGAGGGCTCTGCAGCGAGGCCGGGAGACCCGCCTGGGGGCCAGTCCAGGGTCCCAAGGGTGGGCACGCCAGCCTGGGCTCCTCTTCCCCATCTCATTGGGTGGACCCAAAGAGCTCTGATTGCCTCAGTTTACCATAGATTACCCAGCATCGGGCCTGGGAAAGTTGGCATGATGGGGAAGAAGTCTGCTGATTTCTAATGTAGAGATTTCAGGGAGGCGGGAGGTCAGCCCACCTGCAGCCACTCCTAAACCCTGGACCCGGGATGGCCGCCTCCCCTAAGCCATCGGGGGCTACAGGGTGGAGTCCTGGCTCTTTGAGAAGTAGAAGAGTGGGGAGAAGGACCCAGGTTGCCATCGGCAGATGGCTGGGAGGTGGGAGAAACTGACACAGACAGACAGACGCTCGTTTCTCTGTGAAGAGGAGGAGCCTGGGTGAGAGACGTTTCCAGGGCTGCACTCCCCACCCCCAAATGACATCTTCGACTCACATCTCCTCTCCCCCACCCTCGATCACCACCTGCAGATTCTGAACTGCGTCAACCCTGACAACGAGAACAGCCCGGAGATCCCAGTGAAGGTGTTAAACTGTGACACCATCACGCAGGTCAAGGAGAAGATCCTCGATGCAGTCTACAAGAACGTGCCCTACTCCCAGCGGCCCAGGGCTGTGGACATGGACTTGGGTAGGAGCCCTGGCCTTGGGGGCACCAGGGCAGCTCCTGAGGGCACTGGGGCTGGGGGGGCGGGCTGGGAAGATGGGACGCCCTGCCCAGCAGATGGCACCCCCTGGGGGCCTGCCTGGGTCCCCCTCCCAGGTGGGGAGCCGGGCGAAATCCTTCTCCCAGGGCACTGCCTGCTCAGACGTGGCCGCCTCCCAGGAGGCTCCTTCCAGCCTTGCACCCACAGAGCCCTGGACATCTTAAGTGCTGTCATTGTCCCCACTTCCGGGAGCCAGGGTTGCCAGGCCCCTAGAGAATGCCCCACGGGGCGGTCCCGGCCCCCGCCCCTCACACTGCTGCCCGCCCCCTCCTCCCAGAGTGGCGACAAGGCCGGATCGCCAGGGTCGTGCTACAGGACGAGGACATCACGACCAAGATCGAGGGCGACTGGAAGAGGCTAAACACGCTCATGCACTATCAGGTGAGGGGGCTTTGCACCAGGGACCCAGGCCCTCCCGAAATGCCCCCTAACTCTAAGGTTTGCTCTAAGGCCCTCAAGCCCTAAAAGAGTTTTGCTGTCGCCCCTATCTACCGGGGAATCCCTGGTAGCTCAGCTGGTAAAGAATCCGCCTGCAATGTGGGGGACCCTGGTTCAATTCCTGGGTTGGGAAGGTCCCCTGGAGAAAGGATGGGCTATCCACTCCAGTATTCTTGGGCTTCCCTGGTGGCTCAGCTGGTAAAGAATCCACCCGCTCTGCAGGAGATCTGGGTTCAGTCCCTGGGTCGGGAAGATCTCCTGGAGAAAGGAACAGCTACCCACGCCTGTATTCTTGCCTGGAGAATCCCACAGACTGTAGGAGCCGCTGTGGCCCATAGGGTCACAAAAAGTCGGACACGCCTGAGCAACTAAGCACAGCACAGCACAGCGCATCTCCTCTGTCTGACTCCTCCCTGAGTCCAGAGCGGCGATTCTCAGCCCCGCCTGCTGATTAGAATAACCAGGGGGATGTAAAAACACGAGTGTCCAGACTCATCCTGAGACAGTGACTTAAGCTCTGGGGTCCGGTGGGACCTTCCCATCCTATACAGAGTGTAGCTCTTCTCGTGCAGAAAAATCGCATCTTTCAGGGACAGGTTCAGAGGCGCCTGCCACTTTCTCTGACTTCTGACTAATGCGGCTTACCTTCCACTTCGCGCCCGCAACGAAGCAGGGAATTGAGTCTTAGTTTCTGCCGCTTACCCGCTGGTGTCCTTGCGGAAGCTGCTTAAGCGCTTGCTCTTCTCATCTGTAAAATGGAGTTAATGGTGATCCCTGCCCCGTGAAGTGGTGAAGCAGGTGGAGCGTTCAGCGCACCAGCAGACACACTAAAGGAACAGTCAAAAAAGACAAATCCCAGCCAAAGAACAGAAGATCCGAGAGGCAGCAGCTCTCACTCTGCTTGCTTCGCAGGGTAACTGCTCACAGCTGGGGTCTCCGTAAGATTAAGCACAGGTAGGCTGGTAGGGATTCTTAAAAAAATACTAAAATAGGAGCTGGAAAGGAGAGTCAGTGAGGGGAATTAACCAGAGGAAGCGCCTCGGGCTGCAGGACCCTGTGGGACTGCTTGATTAATAGCATCACTCTCTGTCCCTGCCTCACGCGGGGAGGGTGTGCAGGGCTGGCATGCTGGGCTCTCACACACTGAGATGCCAAGGGCCAGGAGGCTGGGGGTCCTAAAGGCCAGCAGGACCTGGCTGGGAGCCTTTCAGTGCACACAGAAAGCTAGGGGAGGGGTAAAATCCCCAAAACGTTCCCTTCCAGGCTCCATCCTCCTTGCATTTGCCAGGCTGACACCTGGCCTGGACTCCCACTCTAAATGGAGACTGTGAGGTATAGTGAGAAGAGAAGAGGGTTTGTGAGCGCTATTTAAACCCCTGCTTCCCCACTTGCCGGTGATGTGACTTTAATCTCCCTGAACCCTGAGCTCTTCATGAATGAGTGGAGACGCGGTCCTGAATTGCGAATGCGGTTGGGAATGTTAGAAACCACAGGCGAGGTTTACCAGGATGTGTATACCTCTCCACAGTAGCTATAATCACGCTGTTGATCCCGCCCCACCCCGCTTCACACTGAGGAAAGCATCCTGTAGCACAGTTGTAATGAACCAATTAGAACCGAAGAAGAAAGTGCAAAAGAAAAGAGCGTTGCGCCCCCAATTTATGTTTCTCAAAGGCAGCGATGCGCTGCTCCTCTGTCTTTGCTGCCCTAATGCTTAGTAACGGGCTGTCTGTCCTGTGACTCCCAGTCAGAAGAACGGAATATTCTTCATTACAGTGTTCATCACGCACAGCACTTTCAATTCCCCAATGTCATTTATCATTCATGTATTCATTCATTCCTCAAATATTTACTGAGATTTACTCTGTGCGAGGCACTTCCCACATGCCAGCCCTGAGTGACAGGGGACAACAGGGATTATTCTTCCCTTTGAGAGATGGTGGTGATGGTGGTGATGGTGAAGATGATGGTGGTGATGGTAATGATGGTGGTGATGGTGAAAATGGTGATGATGGTGGTGATGGTGAAGATGACGGTGATGATGATGGTGGTGGTGAAGATAATGGTGGTGATGTGATGATGACGGTGGTGATGGTGAAGATGATGGTGTTGATGGTGAAGATGATGGTGTTGATGGTGAAGATGACGGTGGTGATGGTGGTGATGGTGGTGGTGATGTGATGGTGACAGCAGTGATGATGATGGTGAGGATGATGGTGGTGATGGTGGTGGTGATGGTGATGTGATGGTGACAGCAGTGATGATGATGGTGAGGATGATGGTGGTGATGTGATGGTGAAGATGACGGTGATGGTGATGATGGTGATGGCGGTGATGATGGTGGTGATGTGAAGGTGATGGTGATGATGGTGAAGATGACAGTGGTGATAGTGGTGGTCGTGGTGGTGATGGTGATGATGGTGAAGATGACAGTGGTGATAGTGGTGGTCGTGGTGGTGATGGTGAAGATGGTGAAGATGACGGTGATGGTGATGATGGTGATGGTGGTGATGGTGGTGATGGTGATGATGTGATGGTGACGGTGATGGTGATGATGGTGGTGATGGTGATGATGTGAAGATGACGGTGGTGGTGAAGATGACAGTGATGGTGGTGATGGTGGTGATGTGATGGTGACAGCAGTGATGATGATGGTGAGGACGATGGTGGTGATGTGATGATGGTGGTGATGATGATGGTGAGGATGATGGTGGTGATGGTGGTGGTCGTGGTGGTGATGGTGAAGATGACGGTGATGGTGATGATGGTGGTGGTGATGGTGGTGATGTGACGGTGACAGCGGTGATGATGATGGTGAGGACGATGGTGGTGATGTGATGATGATGGTGAAGGTGATGGTGGTGGTCGTGGTGGTGATGATGGTGGTGACGGCGGTGATGGTGGTGGTGATGTGATGGTGACAGCGGTGATGATGATGGTGAGGACGATGGTGGTGATGTGATGGTGATGGTGATGGTGATGATAATCATAATAACAACAGTAACCCCAGCATTTACTGACTCTCACTGGGCACCAGGCACTGCGCTCCACCTTTACTCACTCTAACACCTTTAATCTTCACAGCAAACCTAGACACAATTGTTATCCCCTTTGACAAAGGAGACAGTTGAGGCACAGAGAGCTTAAGTGACTTTCCCGAAGCCGTGTCGCTAGTAAGTACAGAGGCAAGGTCAGACCCTGCCAGGCATCTTGACCACGGCTTGGCATCATGTGTTGGTCGAGAGAAAAACTGAAGCCTAAGGACAAGAGCGATTTAGTGATGAGAGTGGGAACTGAGTTGAACTGTGGTCATTCCAGTCACCTTGTGAATCTCTCTTTAGGTGACAACAAGCCATAAACGATAACGCAATCCATTCTCCCCAGGAGAATAAACCCGTGCCCCTGCCAGGCATTCAAGTATCATTTCTAGGATGCTAGTTGCAGAGTTCCTGAAAGATTGAGGTGGCGAGTTTCCCCTTTGTGTCAGACCTGGTGCAAGCTGCCCATGGTCCGCGGAGCTGCCCCCTCTGGGAAGTAACTATGCCTTGGCATCTTCCAGGCACTGTGAAGAGCCCTGGACCCTGCAGCTTTATGCCATCAAGTCAAAGCATTGCCCTCTTGTTACCCTCCCAGGAGTCAAAGGTCCTCGGAGCCCCTACAGGAGAAAAATCTGCATAACCTTAATTAACAAAGAGATTTTTAAAAACTTCCTGGGCTCCCGCAGATTTATAGGGAGGATGAAATTAAACACCACCGCTAAAACTGGCTATCAGGGAATCTCGTTAGCACTAATGTTCATTTATAGTTTGACTTCCCAACATTTAATTCTTTTTTGGTGGGAGAGAGGGACTGACAATTTAAGACCCAGAAAGATGGTTTTACGACTGGTGCAGCTATAAATCAAACTTATAAAGTTCATAAAAATTGTTAAAATAAAAAATGGTTTAATAGGAATGTTTTATGGCCCATAACATTATTATAGCTGTTTTATTCCCTCTGCGTTAGGGGTTTAATTGGATCGCCACAATTCTGGGGATTCTCCATTTTTATTGGATGGAGGGTAATCTTAAATCAAAATGGCCCCAAATGTCTTCAATATGGTGCCTCATTTATCAGCCATCGCCCTGCAGGCTGGGTGCTGAGCCTCGGCACCCTCACAGAGGACATGCAAGACACCTTCTTTGTCTGTTGAGTCCCCAGGAGCAGCTGCCCTCTGGGGAAGCTCCTCAAGGTGGCTGAACCATTATAGGACCCAGGCCAGAAAAAAATTAGAGCCAAAGGGAAAAATGGGCTCAGACCAGGGTGTCTTGAAATAAAATCCCGAATTAGAATGTGATGAGAAGAACACGTGCTCTGGAGCCCGACAGCCTGGTGGCCAATTTCAGCTCTATCGTATATGAAGCGTGTGACCTTGAAGGACGAAGCTCAGCCACTCAGGGCTTTGGTTCCTCCTCTGTAAAATGGGGACAGTCGTACGTAACTCACGGAACTGAAGGCAGGCTGGGCTACCCCAGCTCCCTCTAACAGAAACACAAACCACATGGATACCTTGACTTTTTTTTACTAGTCACATTTAAAAAGTAAAGATGAACAGATGAACGTGATGTTAACAACGTTGTCTCTAACACCACTGATCTGAGATAATTGTCATTTAAACACATAATCAACATAAACATTACTAATGAGACAGTTCGTATACCTTTATTCAGCCTCAGTCATTGAAATTCAGTGTATCTTGTACATTTCCAGCATACCTGAGCGCAAACACTTCCCAGGCATCTCCCTTTGGTCAAGTCAGACTGTAAAAGCCCAGCAGCTACAGGTGGCAAGTAGCTATCATACTGATAGCAGCAATGATTATTCCTAGCATTCCTCACCTCCGTACCCTCTACCCCTACCTATTCCGTCAGCTTCTAGAAGTATCAACAATCCCATTTCCCCAGGTGCCAACATCCACCCGAAGTGTCTCTCTCGTATCCTCCCCAGGTGTCAGACAGATCGGTGGTGGCCCTGGTCCCCAAGCAGACCTCTTCCTACAACATCCCCGCCTCTGCCAGCATCTCCCGGACGTCCATCAGCAGATACGGTGAGGACCGCAGAGGCGGCCTGGGCGGCCAGGGGCGTCTTCTGTGACTCCAGGGGCTGCTCCCCACCCCTGCGGACAGTGGGAGGCCTGTGCCGCTGCTGCAGCTGGCCTGCAATCAGAGGAGTCCGGAATGGCCTGTCTCCTCGGGGCTGTGGCACCAGATGGCACCGTGACTCTTTCCTTCGATAGCCCAGGTCTGATGGAGGCATCTGAAGGGCCCAGAACCAAGGAGGCCCTTGGATGGGACGTTCGCAGAAACCAGTCCCAGTGTATGCTTACTGTCCTGGCTGAATCATTAACAACGTCCCCCTTTAGCTCTCGGTGATACGGACCAAATAACTTCCCTGGTGGCGCAGATGGTAAAGAACCTGCCCACAATGCAGGAGACCCAGGCTCGATTCCCTGGGTTGGGAAGGTCCCCTGGAGAAGGAAATGGCCACCCGCTCCAGCATTCTTGCCTGGAGAATCCCATGGACAGAGGAGCCCGGGGGGGCTACAGTCTATGGGATCGCAAACAGTCGGACACAACTGAAGTGACTAACGCTTTCGCTTCGCTTCCCCTTTGGCTCTCAGTAGTACCCCGATGTGGGCACTGGGGTGGCCATCCCAGGCCTTCCAGCCCCGAGTGCTGGGTCCCCAGTGCCCTCTGGGGATGAGGTTGAGGAGTTTCCGTTCCTCTAGTTCTGGGTGGTGCTAGGCTTCGAGCCGTCCAGCCAAAGGACCCTGCAGGCCTGAAGGCAGCAGTTGCAGGCGGGGCTCAGGCAGCTCTGTATTCTGGGCCCTAAGTAGGAAGGAGCCTTAACTCCCGAGAGGGAGCTTTTCCATCCACAGACCCTTAGTGTCCACACTTCGATCAGAGCCCCGTGAGAATATCTGGCTGACATCCCACCTATTGATTGGTCTTTGCTGGAAGCGTCAGGGATGGAGGTACTCCTGTATTCCCCAGGGCCACTCCAGCTCACAGAATTTCCAGAGCCTCGTTTTGGTAACAGGATTTCAGGCTGTCCTCACACCAGCCAAGCATCACTAAAATAACTCACCAAACGTGAAACCCCAAGGGCTCCCTTCCAATCAAGACCAGCTTGTTCTTAGTGAGGGCAGCAGTGGGGCAGGGATTCTAGAAGGGTTCTACCAGCAAGGGTGAGGAAACGCGCCGCTCACGGGCCTCCGCCGCTCCCTTCCCCGCAGACTCCTCCTTCAGGTACACAGGCAGCCCCGACAGCCTGCGGTCGCGGGCACCCATGATCACCCCGGACCTGGAGAGCGGGGTCAAGGTGTGGCACCTGGTGAAGAACCACGACCACGGGGACCAGAAGGAGGGGGACCGGGGCAGCAAGATGGTGTCAGAGATCTACCTGACCCGGCTGCTGGCCACCAAGGTAACAGCCCCTGCTCTGCCTCGGCCCAGGGAGGGCACCCCAGAGACGTGTCCTGCCCCAGCCCCTACCCGGCCCATGGCGTAGGAAGGATCCCATGGGCTCTGCCCCTCAAGGGGACCCACCTGGACAAGGAGGGCCTCGTCCTGGGGCACACTTACCTAGAGATCAGGCCACTGCTGTTTTCTACCCTGCGGCAAAAATCACAGTGGTCTGCCCGGCTCACTCAAAAGCTCCCCCGTTACTCCGCAGAGGACCAGTGCTCTCGCTTCTGGGTCCCCATACCCTTCAAGAAGATACTGGGGTTTTTATTGGTAAATATGAGATGGACGGACATGCCGTCTTCCTCTATCAGTGCCTTATCTACCACTTTCTGCCCACACTGGGAGGAAAAGCGTGAAGCCCTGGTCTGTCTGGTAGTCTAAGGGAAAGCTTCCCCTTCCCCATTCCATCACGTGTGTGCGTGCTAAGTCGCTTCAGTCAAGTCCAACTCTTTGCCACTTCATGGGCTGTAGCTTTCCAGGCTCCTCTGTCCGTGGGATTCTCCAGGCAAGAATACTGGAGTGGGCTGCCGTTTCCTCCTTCAGGGACTCTTCCTGACCCAGGGATCAAACCCATGTCTCTTGAGTCTCTTGCATTGGCAGGTGAGTTCTTTACCACTAGCCACCTGGGAAGCCATCTCATCTACCCCCACAAATGCTGACAGAAGCTGAGATCTAAAGCAGCCTGCCAGCCTCCCCAGCAGAGAACAGTATACCTATAAGCATAGCAACCATATATAGCTTGTATTTGACAGGACTCTCCTCCACTGAACCAACAAAAATGCTGCTGAAATTCTAATACAGTGGCTTCTCAGACTTGTTCCCTGAAGTGTCACAGAAATACACCATTAGAGAATGTGTCTCAAATTTTGCTTCAAATAATATGCTGATGAGAGACCAGACTTCCCAAGTGGCTCAGTGGTAAAGAATCCATCTGCCAGATCAGGAGATACAGGAGATATGGATTCTGTCCCTGGGTCAGGAAGCTCCCCAGGAGGAGGGCATGGCAACCCACTCCAGTATTTGTCTGGGAAATCCCACAGACAGAAGAGCCTGGTGGGTTACAGTCCATGGGGTTGCAAAGAGTTGGACACAACTTAGCAGCTGCATGCTCACAAAGAGACACCAAAAGGTTGGACATTTACTGACCTTCAGAGATGTTTCTTAAACCTGCAAACTGTGGGCCCCAGGCCCAGCCTTGGCCCTGCCCGCCGATACCCTCCAAGGCCCCGTGATCAGGGCTGTGCCTGAGCGTTCTTGGATCTGTACCCTCCGCCCCGCCCTAACTCCAGACCCCACTTATCCCAGGCTGCTAACACAGTGAGCCCTTTCACACCTTCCTGCCAGACCCTCTGTGGTCCTCCCCTGCTCCTGCTGGGAGGGTCCCCGTCCTCTGGCTGGTTCTTTAGATGGCCTCTCATACCCTCTCATACCAGCCTGTGCCGCTCATTCCCTGTGGGAAGCCTGAGCTCAGAGCACTTGCTGTCTTTGATCAAACTCCCCCTGCCCACACCCACCTGGCAGGGACACAAGCATAAGTGTGCATGTGGCTCCTGGTTGGAGGCGGTTCTTCCTGGAAACCTGCAGCCCATCAGTCCTTCCCACCTCCCCGACACCCCAGAAGGACCCTCGTTCCCCCACCTCCGCCGTCCTGTCTGCACAGCCTGGTGTTGCAGACAGATTTCCGAGGGAGGGTCAGTCCAAGCAAGGCACCATCCGGCCTGTGCGTCTGCTGCCGGCCCCCCTCCCCCACCTCACCCTCTCCCACCGCCCCTCCCCCAGGGCACCCTGCAGAAGTTCGTGGACGACTTGTTTGAGACCTTGTTCAGCACTGTGCACCGGGGCAGCGCGCTCCCCCTGGCCATCAAGTACATGTTCGATTTTCTGGATGAGCAGGCAGACAGACACAGCATCCATGACACAGACGTGCGGCACACTTGGAAGAGCAACTGGTAAACCCCTCGGGCAGCCCAGGGCGGGCTGCAGCCCGGCGAGGCCAGGACCAGGGCGTGGGGGCGTGGGGTAGGGCCCAGCAGGGACCAGGGAGATGGGGGCGTGGGGTAGGGCCCAGCAGGGACCAGGGGGTGGGGGCGTGGGGTAGGGCCCAGCAGGGAGCAGGGAGATGGGGGCATGGGGTAGGGCCCAGCAGGGACCAGGGGGTGGGGGCGTGGGGTAGGGCCCAGCAGGGACCAGGGGTTGGGGGCCTGGGGTAGGGCCCAGCAGGGACCAGGGAGATGGGGGCGTGGGGTAGGGCCCAGCAGGGACCAGGGGGTGGGGGCGTGGGGTAGGGCCCAGCAGGGACAGGGAGATGGGGGCATGGGATAGGGCCTAGCAGGGACCAGGGGGTGGGGGCGTGGGGTAGGGCCCAGCAGGGACCAGGAAGATGGGGGGGTGGAACCTGTTCTCTGCTGTGGCTGGGTAATCCAAGGCTCCTAGGACAAACATACGCTCCACAGAGCTGATGTGTGCCCCAGGCGCAAGGCAGGGCCCTCCCGGCCCAGGGCCCAGCACCAGGACACACACACTGGAGCTCCTGCCCTTTCAGGCCGAGACCCTTCCCCAGGCCACGCCTCCTCCTTTCTAACTTGTGATTCTCGGGAGAGGGAGCCGGGGGGAACCCACACACAGAGCCACATCCCAGACGACCGAGCAGCGGGCCAGGCAGTGTGGGGCCTCCTGAGCACAGCAGAGTCTCGGGCACGTCCTGGCATGAGGAGAGCCCTGCATTAAACTCAGACCCCTGGGGAGGCTGGCCAGTGCCGGGGGAGAGCTTGCACCTGCGGTGAACTTGAGCTCACCAATGAGCGAAGGCTGTTGCACACGCGACCCCTTAAGGCCCAGCTCCGTGGCTCTCAGGAAGCCGCAGGCAGGAGGTCCCACGGGCCTGACTCCATCCCCGGAGGGGCCCTCCTTGGGCAGACCCAGCGGAGGGAGAGACGGCTCCCCAAGGCCCTTCGCACAAGACGTCTCTCTGCTGGGTTTTGAACCTGGATCTCAGACCACTCTGAAGACAGGCCCTCATGTCCCGCCAGGCCTGGCCAAGAGCCAGAGCACAGACCTTCCCTCAGGAAGGAGCAGAGAGAGGGCAGAGAGGAGGGCCAGGCCTGGAGTTGGGCAGGCCGCCCACACAGCTGTCTGGACTCACCCCTTACCTCAGAAAACAGAGCCGGCACAGATGGGCCCCGGCTGTTATTTAGGAATCCAAAGTCCTAGCAACCAGCCAAACACTGGGGGAAAACCCGGCCTTGGACCCCACCTATTCCTCCCTTTCTGGGGTGTTGTGGCTGCCAAGCCCTCCAGAGGCCGCAGCTTTTGATCACAGCAGAGCGAAGCGAAGAGGTCTGGTGGTCTTGGGGCGTGGAGCCCCCCAGGGCAGGCCCCTGAGACCGGCCTTCCGTCCGCATTCCCAGGGCCCGTGCTGTGGCTCTGCCGTGGCTTTGGCGCTCCCCTCCACCGCCACCCCCAGGCCGGCCCGGAAATCAAGAGAAAGTTCTGGATTGTCCTCCTCCCCGTGCCCGCTGTATCTGGGCAAGTCATAGAAACGCCCTCCCCTGGAGTTGTGGCAGGGACAGCCCTCTTAGCCAGACCTCAGATTCCTAATGTCCAAGGAGAGAACACTGGAAGTTTTCAGAGCTGCTGGGGAAGGGAGAGTGGACCAGAGGAGCCACCTCTTCCCCCAGGCCGCCCCCTCCAGGTTAAATGAAGGATCCCTCGTTTCACTGCAGAGATAGGCAGAAGTTCTAATGGAAGGCCTTGGATCTGGGCAAAGCTGATCTTTCCCAACACTTGGCATGGGCCTTGGAGACATTTGGGAAGGTCTGGGGTCCAGGAGATTCAAGAGACAAGGAAGGAGAGAGGGGAGGTCAGCCCAGAGGACAAATGGGGACAGAGCTCACTGCAGAGAGGAGCCCAAAGAGTTAAGGGCCAGCGGGCGGCTGGAGAGGAGGCCAAGTTGGAAAAGGCCACAGAAACAGCAGCTGTTCTGGTTTTGAAGGGGAATAAATGGGCTTATCCTCCTCACGGCCAAAGGAGCAGAGAAAACGCATTCTCCTCCGATTATAAATTCCCCGAGTCGCAGAAAGAATTCTCCTAACGACTGATCAGTTGCTCTCAGGGTGGGAAAAACGCAGAGCCCCAGCGAGTCATTCCCAGCGTGCCAACAATGGCCTCCTCTTCTGCCTCTGCCCCTGCCCAGAGCTGAGAACGCCCTGGGGAGCGCCCTGAAAGAGCTGTTCCCAGGGGAGCCCATTCCTCCGCCCAGCGTGGCGGGGCCAGCCCTGGGAAGCGGCCAGCCAGCCTGGCTGGGCGGGGAACCCAGGTGGGGCCTTTGTGCCCACTCCGAGGCTGGGGCTGCTGCCCCGTCCTTCCGGACAATGGCTGCGGTCACCAGGAAGGGGCCTCTGGGAGCCTGGGGGCTTTGTCTGGGGCTCTGAGAAAGCGGTGCAGGCCCTCTAGACTTAGGCTCCCCCAGGGGCACAGGAGTCTTTGGGAAAAACCTCCAGGAGGAAGTAAAGCCACCCATGCCCACCTCGGAGCTGTTGAAGCACGAGGTCAGCGCCTCCCGTTAGGGCACAATGGGGCTCCTTCTCTTCCAGCATCAGTCAAAGCTAAGGCTTAATTCGCAGCCCTGGCTGGACCAGTTGTCTGTGATTCCGTTCCCTTGCCCTTCGGAGAGAATTTTGCATTTGTGGGGTTGGGAGGAATATTAGTGGATGGCACGGGGCCGGGCCCGGACGCAGCCCTCAGAGACCCCTCTGCCCTCTCCTCCAGCCTCCCTCTGCGCTTCTGGGTGAATGTGATCAAGAACCCCCAGTTTGTATTTGACATCCACAAGGGCAGCATCACGGATGCCTGCCTCTCCGTGGTAGCCCAGACCTTCATGGACTCTTGCTCAACTTCAGAGCACCGGCTGGGCAAGGACTCGCCTTCCAACAAGCTGCTCTACGCCAAGGACATCCCCAGCTACAAGAGCTGGGTGGAGAGGTCAGTAGTATCCTGAGGACCGGTCCAGCCCCCAGTGCCTGCTTCATTCCCTTCTCTGGGCTTCACTGACCAAGAACTCAAAGCCCTGCTTGTGGTCCCTTCCAGACCTCATGCTCACCTCTTTCTCCTTTGCCCAGAGTTCCTGCTGGGGGAGGAAAAGGGAGCTTTGCACCCCCTGAGTCAGATTTAGCATTCTGATCACCCTTTACTGAGCATATGCTAAGCATCCAGCACTTTGATGAAGATGTTGTATGTATTATCTCACTAAAATACCAGCAGAGCAGTGAAGTAGGTCTTATTATCATCCCCTTTTTACTGAGGAGGCCACTGATGCCAAGTGACTTACCAAGGACACACAGCTAGCAGGGCGCTGACCTGGAATGTGAATACTGAGAGTCTGGTCACAGCGCTGCAGACTCTGGCCTGAAGGAGAACAAGTGTCCAGGCCCCAAACTCAGCTTGAGAGCAGAGGCCAGAGCAAGCTTCATTAGAAGAGGAACAGGGAAGCAGGAGGGGACACCCATCCTTTCTGGGGTCCTGGGGTCAGGGGACGGATAGGCGAGTCTTTGCTGAGCCCCTCACCAAGGAGCCTGTCCTCTCTATGGCAGATACTATGCAGACATTGCCAAACTCCCCGCCATCAGTGACCAGGACATGAATGCCTACCTCGCCGAGCAGTCCCGCCTGCATGCCGTGGAGTTCAACATGCTGAGTGCCCTCAATGAGATCTACTCGTATGTCAGCAAGTACAGCGAAGAGGTGAGGCAGAAACCCGCCCCAAGAGGGCCAGGCAGGTTAACCAGAAAGCCGGGCTCCATCCTTAAACAACAGCAATGGGTGGTAATTCCGAAAACATTCACGGAGTCAAAAAGTCAGCCGCTCTTCCTTTGGAAGGCAACCTGTCCTCTCCTGATTCATCCTGTGCTTTCTTACGCCTTATTTTGTCTTGTCTTCATTGCTAATGCAATACGTAACACTTTTATTGAATATTGTCATTGTTGCCCAGTTCAAAGTAGATGATGAATTTCATCCCTTCTGAAAGAGCGAATCAGACTATTCTTTGCAGTTGGGCAGAAGCTGTCAGCTGAAATATTTCAGACAGACAGGTGGACACGGCTAGACCCTGAAGAGGACAACTTCAGGACAGCAAGTCTTGCATCAGCATCGTACCTGAACACAGTAATAGCAGTGGTCATCGTGGTCATAGCTAACGCTTACACAGCACTTCCTGTATGCCTAATGTTTTAAAAGCTTTCGATAAACACATGCATACACACACATACGTATATCATACCCCTGTTCAGGTGATCATCCGCGTTATTTAGAGTTGTGCTCGTTTGGCAGGATGGAAAGGCAGACGGAAGGATGAAGGGTGTGGGGAAAGCCATCTCGCATGCTGAGTGCTGAGCCTGCCCACCTTTGTTTTCATCCCTCAGCTCATCGGCGCGCTGGAGCAGGACGAGCAGGCACGGCGCCAGCGGCTGGCGTACAAGGTGGAACAGCTCATCAACGCCATGTCCATTGAGAGCTGAGAGATGGAGCCTCCCATTCCTGGGAAGAGGGACCCACGAAAGCTGTCACACTGGGTGTCTCAGAAGGAAGGACAAGTGAAGGGGGTCAGGCCCCAGAGCTTGCTGTCTCCTGAGACCCTAACCCTGGGGAGAGGGGAGGGCCCCTCTCCCCACGCCAGCCAAGTTTCGTCCCAGCTGGTCCCTGCAGGGAGAGACCAGCAGCATCACAGCCACCCACGACGAGAGGGATGCAGGGGCCTGGAGAAGGTGGTTCTTCAAGCTGAGAGGCGCAGCTGGGCACGGTTCTGCCTCTGTGACTGCTGCTTTGCATGAAAACTCATTTGATGTATATTGGGGAAATAATGAGAACTTTATTTAATTTTTTTTTAAGAAAAAGGAAAACCAGAAATAAAACAAAAAGCCTCCCTGTTCATCCCGTCCAACTTTCGTTTAATTCTGCTTTCTGTCCCCCTTCCTTCTTTTGCCCCTGTCCCTCCTTCCTCGCACAACTCCTGGTTCCCAACAACTGGAAAAAAAGCCTACAAAGAGATGCTGAGAGAAATTGATCGTTTCCTTGCCTTTGAAACCTTCTTTGTCTAAGAAGTGAGGAGGAGAAGAATGAGCACAAGTTGGCACCAAACGCTCCGAAGGAAGAGTGGCCGATGAAGCCAGAAGAGGTGGGGAAGGTGGGACTTTGCACCAACAGCCGAGCCCCCAGGCTCCACCTGCTGACAGAAAGCTGAGCTTTATGTCCGCACGTCCGTGCGTCCTCTTCTCCAGCAGACATGTGTGTCTCAAGAGCACCGATGCTTTTTGCTACTGTTTGGTTGTTTTCTTTAAACCCAAACCTCAACAAGTGAGGAGCTGATTTTGGTACTTTTCCTTCGGGTTTCCCTACAGTGACTACCAGACATGAGAGCTGGGCCTCTCTCAGAGGGGACACCCGGTCTCCCGAAGGATGCTGGGCAGCTCTGCCTTATATCCATCCCCGTTGTAAACCAGGCTCGCCGGGAGCAGGGCCCTGGAGGAGCGCGGGCCAGGCCTCTGGGAGGTTCCATTCGGGAGCCGACGGGGGGACATGGGTGTTCAGACTCTGCTCCAGTCTGCCCGTGGTTTCTTACAATTAAAAAGAAAACAAAAATCAAACACTGTTTACAGCAAGCAATACTTGAAGAGCATAGGTTCAAGAAGCTGCAGTATTTATTGTTGTGCTTTCTTTGTTTTATTCTCTTGTGCCTAGAGAGGGGAGATGACCCTTTGCTCGTACGCGGACGCTCCTGATGGTCTGAGCACTAGAGAGGCCGCCGTAGAGAGGACGATAGCATCCCCAGGCTGCGTCTTCTGCCTCTCTCTCTCTCTCTCTCTCTGCCTCTCGCGTCCTCCTGAGTTCAAAGGACTAATGGGTGGCTTCTCACTGGGCTTCTCTCTTTCCTGCTGACACCTAAATCCATGGATGCCCAGCCGTCCTGAGTGTAGTTTCCAGATAAAGAGACCAAAGCTCCACGCCCTGATCCGGAGGCCCTGTGGAAGGCAGTGGGGGCATCTCGAGGAAGGACCCCCACAACACTGGTGCAGAGCCCTGGTGATTGGACAGCCACCAGCTTCCAGGCCTCCTACCCTGGTGAGGATCCAAGCAGCCAGCTCCAAGTTCTCTGCAGGCAGCCACAGAGAGGGTGGAAAGGATGAGAGAAAGGCGAGGGATGGGAAGAGAAGCCGCTGGAGAGGTCCCATCTGCCTTGCTCTGCAAGGGGCCGCAGTGCTGGGAAGTGGGACCGGGGAGAGACCAGACCAGGGTCACTTCCTCTGTAATTAACTCGGCCTCGGCTCCTCTGGGCCAGGATTTACCTTCAAACCCTTCCAGTTTCCAGAGACTCTGCTGACCACACTGCATTGCCAGGAAGCAGCCGGGGAAGGGGGAGCTCAGAGGGCTGGCTTCGATGGCTGGCATGTGGCTTTGGATCGCTGTGCTCCCCGCACGGCAGACATCACCGGGTCACCTCAGGTCCGGTTTCTTGCCTGAATGCGGCTGACAAATGGGACGAGAAAAGCATTCAGCAAAATACTCAGGAAACGTGCTGTTTTCATTATAATTCACAACCAGCCATGCCAAGACCACTTCCTTCTGATAATCCACTTCTGCTAAAAGTTTCTCTGGGCCCTGCGAATAGCCTGAAAGAAATCCTAATGACTGGCCTTCTGCACTAAGCCAAAGTGTTCGCCCTTCGTAGCACCCAAAGCTTATCAGCTCAGAGCCCACGCTATATGGGGATGAAAGGCGAGGAGATACCGGCAAGGGGAGTGTGAGCGGGGGACTCTGTGCTGCCCACAGATGAGCGCGGCTCCTCCCCTCGTCTTGTTTCTGAGCTCCAAATGAAGGTGGTCTGGTCACACCGCTGCTTAGATCGGCACCTCGGGCTTTGCTCCACCAAGATGTAAAAGCTAGACATCTCAGCTGCGTCATGACCAACCCTGACCTCCATGCATCTACCCGCTGTTTCCCAGAGGCTACTTTTGGTGACCACTTACCACCCCTGGGGCTGAGTCCCTGATGGTCTGGTAGGGGGAGTGGGAGAATGGTAGGGGATGGTCGCTCAGAGAGTGGACACGAGAGGCATCACCACCTTTCTCGGGATTTCTCGGGACGACTGGGCAAGGGGGGCTGGCGAAGGAGGTGGCAGGGGGCATCCCTAAAGAAGGAAGGAAGATCAAGGAAAACTACACGGGACTCATCAGGCCATGAGGGTAAAGGTTGTAGAGCCTTGCTTGGCTTTGGGTCACCAAGAGTCCATGGCCTGCAGGATGGGAGGAGAGGGCCTCCCTCCTCACCGCCATCCAACATGGAGATGCCCCAACCTCATGTAAGGACTGAGTGTTCATTTCACAGCCTCTGCCCCCACACAACGCCATCCATCTCGGAGGGAAGCCAAGAGAGACTGCTGTCTCTGAAAGTTTGATCCAGCTCCATCTTGTTTCACCAAAGTGTGCAAGAGACAGTTTACCAGAAAAGGGCAAGCACCCTAGAAAATGCCTTTGGCAAGACAGAGGGTGTCCACGCCCGAGGTGGGCGAGCTGACCTGAGCCCCTCTAGCTGGCCTGCTGCCGCCTCCCCACCTCCACAGGGGCTCCGGGGCTTCCGGGCCTGCCCCCAACTCCTGTCACCCCGCTCCAGCCCAGTTCAGAACTGTCTCTGATCCACTTCTGATGGAGCGCTCCCCATCCTTGGAAAGTTCAGTCATTGAAAGCAAGGAGCCCCTGGGAGCCTCACTCGTGGGATGGAGCTGTTTCCTGCATGCATTCATTCATTCAGGGAGCATTCCTGAGCTAACACTGTTCCCCAGGCCCTGCTCCAGGTGCTGAGGAATGAACGAGATTGAGAAGGACCTCCTTCTAGCGCACAGACATTCTTCCACTTGCTGGTTCCTATCACCACCTTAGCCCTCCTCCCAGACCTGCAGAGGGCACGCGTTTTGGAGGAAAGGGGAGCAGAAAGGCGGAAGAAAGCTGACTGACCCAGCTGCCTTACCTGCTTCCGGGGACAGTCCTCCAGCCACAAGGGCCTTTCTTGTCCCCACCGCTGTCGTCTCTTCTGGTGGCCCTCCACCTGCCTCTTGAGCTCCTGACCTTCCTCCATTTCCACCAGATGAGGACAAGAAATAACAGTCAAGGCCCCTGGCCCTGGTGAGCACGAAGCAGAAGCGATGGATGGGGTGGGCTGGACTGCGATGGTCTGGGCAGCACAAATAAGGAATGTTTCTAGAAGCCTCTGGCTGATCAGCCTCCAGGTGCATCCCAGTTGCCACACCTGCCACCATTCAGTTCAGTTCAGTCGCTCAGTCATGTCCGACTCTCGCAACCCCATGGACCGCAGCATGCCAGGCCTCCCTGTCCATCACCGATTCCCGGAGTTTGCTCAAACTCATGTCCATCGAGTCAGTGATGCCATCCAGCCATCTCATCTTCTGCCATCCCCTTCTCCTCCCGCCTTCATCTATTAACCCGTGGCAAATACTGAGCCGGCAGCTGCCCAGAGTGGGGCCCGCTGCTCCTTGCCACGCTGTGTCCTGACTCAGGCTCCTGGGGCCTGGCCATGGACAGGAAAGAACTGAGGCTCAGGGGTGGGAGCTCTGTGGGTGAGAGGACGCAGGGGAGTTTGGCGGACCCAGGGCGGTGGAAGCGGACCCTGTGGGTTCAGGGCCTTCTGGTGCCTTGTCTCAGGAAGAAGCTTTGAGAAGGTGGCTGCATCCTCTTCGTCACCCCGCCTCTCTTCCCCTACCTCTTCCCTTTCTGCCAGTTTCCCCAAGAGTGAAGGTGGGGCTCTGGGGCTCACGACGTCATGGATGAGAGATGAAGTTTCACCCCTGGTATTAGGGAGGTCCTGGGAGACAGGGCCTCAGCCCCGTCAGCAAACTGGGAAGTCTTGTGGACATGCTGACTACATTCCCTTCTGTCCTTTGTGCTGCGGCCTCAGGGTAGAGGGGAGGCCCGCCCGGATTTCGGTCACGGCCCTGACTCCGTCCTCCTGTGCTGTCCGACGTCGGCACCACAGCAGGAGAACGTGCTGGAACGTGGCTCCCCCTGCAAAGCAGATATTGCCAGGTGTATCAGGGAGGGGGGACAAGCTCTTTAGACCACGAGACGAGGGACCTGAGCCCGCCTGCCTCTCCCCTCAACTGTTCCTTCCCAAACCCACTCTTCTTGACACACTGGAATCTGTATTATATATATATATTTTTAAGAAAATAGAATAATAGCTGTCTGGTTTTGTTGTTTTTACAGGTGTTGTGAAATTAAAGCTGTAAGAAAATTACGTATTTAAAATGTTCCAATAAAATGAGTTTTTTTGTTACTCTAATATATTATTGTGTACCTATTGTAAATATGAAACACTCCTATTTTGCAAGCCAAGGACACAATTTGTACTGTTGTTATATATAAATAAAGTTTACTGGATAAAAATCCTTATATTGTCAAAGAAACGTGGTTGTTCGGTAGCATATACGCAGAATAACGTTTCATGGATATATTTAAGAAGAGGGTACTCATGGGAAGATGAGCTAAGTTGTTTTGAGGGACTCCTAGAATTCTCTCTGGAGCTGGAGCTTATGAATGTCCAGTTATCAATGTCAACACACACACACATGCACACACACACACGCACACGAGAATACACACTGTGGAGCTGGAATTTATTAATGTCCAGTTAACAGTGTCAAAACACACACACACACACACACTGGAGCTGGAGCTTATGAATGTCCAGTTAACAGTGTCAACACACACACACACGCACACACACACAAACACACACACACACACACACACACACACACACACTGGAGCTGGAGCTTATGAATGTCCAGTTAACAGTGTAAACACACACACACACACACACACACACACACGCACTGGAGCTGGAGCTTATGAATGTCCAGTTAACAGTGTAAACACACACACACACACACTCACACTCACACACACACACACACACACTCTGGAGCTGGAGCTTATGAATGTCCAGTTATCAATGTCAACACACACACACATGCACACGCACGCACACGAGAACACACACTGGAGCTGGAGCTTATGAATGTCCAGTTAACAGTGTCAACACACACACACACACACACACACTCTGGAGCTGAAGCTTATGAATATCCAGTTAAGTGTCAACACACACACACACACACACACACACACACACACACACTCTGGAGCTGGAGCTTATGAATGTCCAGTTAACAGTGTCAACACACACACACACACACACACACACACACACACACACACTCTGGAGCTGGAGCTTATGAATGTCCAGTTATCAGTGTCAACACACACACACACTCACACTGGATTGCACCCATAGGTGAACACTGCCCCCTAGCCCCAAAACCCAGAACATTGCTTTTCTCCAACAAGAGGCTGACAGTGCAGATCTGAGATCGAGGTACTTTCCTGGGGGTGAAAGAGGTCTCCAAAGGAGGAAATCCACCCGCAGTGCTTCCTGAAAATTGCATTCATTTCTTTCTATTAAACACTTTAAGCACCTACCATAGCCTGGCATTGTGGTGAGTGCTGGGGGACGAAACACTAAATGAGAAAGACAGCCTTTGCCTTCATCAGCCTGAGAGTCATAAGGATCCTGAAAAAGGAGTGTCTCAACAGGGCCATGGAGGAATTTTACGGGCTGTTATTTTTTTAATTCTCCGTAGCAGGATTAAGTGTGAATCAAGGGAAAGAGGAGAGAGACAGTGTGTGCTTTTAGATCCAGCCCAGGGGAGAGGCCTGGGGTTAAAGCAGTTCAGACTGACGTGGAGTCCAGAGGCAAAGAGGCCTCCAGGTAGGGAGCTGAGGTTTGGCCTGAGGGTGCCATGTCCCATCCACCTCTCTTTCCCAGTTTTGCTTTCTCGTGTTCCAGAGTGTGGGGGTGATTCTTCCACTCTCAGCTGCTAAAAGGAGCAGATGAGGATAACTCGTCAATTTGACATCTCAACTGAGCATGCCAGGAAACCACCGCTCTCCCCCACCACGAGATCAGAACTGTGTCTGGGCCCACAGCCTCGCCCCCAGCACCAAGAGGGGAGGGTCCTTAAGGATAAGACACAGCCCTCACCTCAGAGAGTCTCCAGTCTGATGGTGGAGACAGCCCCTGCCTTCAGGGTGACTCCAGCCAGACAGGGGAGGCACAGACCCTGATCTCGGGGATAGCCCAGTTTTATATGGACAGACCACGCATGTATGAATGGGGCCTAGGAAATTTTGATTTCAAAAACTTTTTGAAATGATTTCAAAATGATTTTGAAAAACAAAATCATATCAACAAGTGCATGTTGATAAATCTAGGACATGCTAGAGTTATGAGATTATTGTAGATTGAAGAGACAATTCCTATGAAGAGATTTCAGTGCCTATTCTGCAGCCTCTGAGTTTAGGGTGTTGTGTGTACACACACACACACACACACACACACACTCGCTTCTGGCAAGAGTGGAGGGATGCGTGGTGGTCCTGAGGGTGAGGAAATGCAAGCACAGCACCCTGGAGGGACAGGAGATCACGTCGCCCGGGTCTGTGTGTGGTTAGTGCATCATTTTCAATTGCACGCAGGGTTTTGTTGTGAGTGCACCAGGCTATTTGGCTAACGTTAAACCATCCTCCGCTTCTCTTCTAAATGCAGACCTTGAGCGCTGGAGGCACTCTGTTCCACCTCACTGACAAAACTATAATCCTTCCTCAGCAGAAGCACTGGCATGGCCCCGGCCAGCTCCTGGAGGCTCGGCGGCGTGAGGCAGTTAGACGAGACTGTCTTCCGCCACTGCTGCCTGGGGACCCTGGGGTCAGCTGGGCTGGGACGCAGGCCCATATGGGCTGGATGGAAGAGGCCATTTCTCTGCATGGAGTCTTGTACCCCAAACTTTCTCCAATCTTCTTCCCAACCCCCCAACGTGTCTCCCCTCAGCAACTTGAACTTGAGGCACCACTGTTATTGAATATCTGCTGCAGAAACTACTATCCTCAGGGAAGGAGGAAATTGTGGAGGAGGGAATCCACCAGGCATCTGTCTGTCCCGCTCACGGTCGTCGTCCCAGGACAGAGCACAGGACGCACCGGATGGACCTGAAGCAGGTGCCCGATCAGAAGCTTCTGGATGAATGAATGACGACATGGCAGGGAGCTATGAACCACCTCCTTATTGCAGACACTGAAACATCCTCTTTTTCAGGGTCTCGTGTGATAGGCAGATTCCATTTTTATAGTCTGAGGAGCAGAGAGGTTAAAGGGTTTGTTTAAGGTCACACAGCTACTCTGCTCTTTCCACTGCACAACACTGCCTTCCATTCGCTCTAGAACCATTTAATACTTGAAAGTCTTCCCAGACCTTGATCCTTGGCCTCGTAACAGGCAAGTGCTATGAGCGCAGGCTTCAGCATCCATTACTAGCCGCCGTCGCTCGATACGATCACTGTCAACCCATCGCGTCACTAAACCTGGCTCTGCTAGACAAAGAGGGGAACGAAACCAAGTCTTACAGTTGCAACCTTTCTCAGATCTACAATCTAATATCGACGCTCATCATTATTCTAAGAGAGAAAGACTCACCCTTTTTCTTAGTGGGAATTGGAGCTCATTTTTACTACAAGCACAAAATAGCATAGTCAACTGCAGCCCTAGGATTCTCAGAGAGCTGGGTCTTTCGATTTGAGGGGAAACCTTCACGATTTTAGGGAAGCGGGCTCTGCTGGTGGTCTGCGCTTGATCAGGGCGACGCCGTATGTTGTCAAACCTCCTGCTCAGTGAGTGTTGGCTGCCAGGAGCTGGGAGCTAAGTCCGTGGTCCACTGGCAGCACGTGGGTAGGGTTTTCTGCATCCCATTATAATACTTACCTTATTCCTGGCTTTGCTTTATGCCTCGAATTCTTTTATTCCTCACTCTCCCCATCTTTTCTAACAGCAAGTTTTCAAGAATCCTTGGCTAAGAGCACAGGCCTTGGATTCAGATTGCCTTGGGTTAAATTCCATTCCCAAAATGCCTGGCCCGAAACAAGTCACATAACTTTCCTGTATATCAGTTTTCAAATCTATAAAATGGGGATTATCTGTATTAAATAAGGGTTTTGCAAAGGTTAAATAAGATAACACATATAATGAACTCCATAAATATTGTAATAGGTAAATGAGAGAGAAAGAAAGAGAGGCTTAACCATCCACCCTCCTTTTACAGGCAGTCCAGCAGGACCTACCGGAGGCTCTGAGAGTCTCTCCCTGGCTGTGGGAAGAAGCAGAATTAATGCTCATAGATTTCAGCAATAAAAGTTGGTGCCTGAGAGTAAAGCCCTTAGGAACCTAGGCATGGATGAGGACCAAGGAAAGCAGGAGATGAACTAAGGCTTTACCCAGAGGCAGAACCGCTTAGGAGCCAGCCAGCAAACAAGCTCCAGGTAAACGCAGAGGGGAAGAGCGGAATGGATCAAACCAAATCTGTGCATGCTAAATCCACAGCTGGAGGCCGTGTGCCCACAAAGTCAGGAGATGGCTTCCAGAAAGCCTCAGTGGGACCAGGGTCCAAAAGTGTCGGGGACCTCATAGGAAAGACACTCCACCTAGAAGGCCAGGGGGTGGAACAACTCTGAGGCCCAAGGCAGGGGTAATAGAGAAGGGCAGGTAGGCTGGAAGCAGAGGGCATTTACCCCAGGGAACCAAATTCCAGAGGAAACGGAGGAGGAGAGAGAACGTAGCACTCAGCAGACCTGGGAGGAGGGTCCCTCCTGTTTCCCCTCTGGATACCTGAACACCTCCATCCTCAGCTGCTTTCAGGTGAGTGTGTTATTCAAGGTTTTCCAGAGAACCAGAACTAGACCAGTAGGAAGTGCGTGTGTCTAACTGAGTGTGTATGTGTGTGGATAGGGAGGTAGACAGATAGAAATTTTAAGGAATCAGCTCACACGGTTGTAGAAGCTGCCAAGCCTGAAATCTGCAGGGCAAGCTGGCAGGCTAGCAACTTCTGCAAGAGCTGATGCACGGTCTCAGGTCCAAGGGCAGAGGAAGAATTTCTTCTTTGAGAAAACACAGTGTTGCTCTTAAGACTTTCAATTGTTAGACGAGCCCCCACCCCCCACCCCCGCCCATACCGTGGAAGACAGCCTGCTTTCTCAAAGGCTGCGATTATAAGTGTTATTGTTGCTGCTGTTCTTCCGTCACCAGATGTGTCTGACTCTTTGCAGCCCCGTGGACTGCAGCATGCCAGGCCTCCCTGTCCCTCACCATCTCCCAGCGTTTACCCAAGGTCATGTTCATTGCATTGGTGATGCCATCCAGCTGCACATTAACCACAACGAAAACAACTTTGCTGCAGTGCCTAGAATGGTGTTTGCCCAAACTGGGCACCACAGCCTAACTAAACTGACATAAAAAAATTCACCAACACAGTGAGGGAAAAACAGATCACCTCCCATCAAACACTGAAGCTAAACTCAGTGCAAATGATCTGTAAATCCATCCACTTTGGTGAGTTTCTGTTGTCGTTTTTTTTTTTTTTTTTTACTGTGGTAAAATACACATAACGTAAAATTTACCATCTTAACCATTTTTAAGTGTGCCATTTAGTGCTGTTCAATACATTCACATTGTTATGCAACCATCCACATAACACTTTTCATCTTGTCAAACTGAACCTCTATACCCATTCAACAATAACTTCCCATTTCCCCCTCTCCAACTCATCCCCTGACAAACACCAAGAAACCCCTAGGGCCATAAGCTTGCACTAAGTCCCTGCCCTCTGTACATACCACCCGTTACTACTGCCCATTGGATTGTTTAATGAGACCCTCATATCAGCCCCACTTAAGAAAAAAATGATAGCTTCAGATTCAAGGAACTATGGAAACAGCAAGGGCCAAGTATGGAGCCAACATAAGAATTAAGAAATCAGAGAGAGTAAACTCGGAGTAGCTGAGAGCAACAGTACAAGGAGCCTGAGCAATTCCCAACGTGAGCGTGAAGAAGGCAGCTGCCGGAGGAGGGAGAATTCTGGGTTCCTTTAAGGGTCCGCCGAGGGGCAAACAGCCACTCCCCCAGGCCCAGCCACAGCTCTTTTGTCTAAGTTCCCCATGTCAGGACGTGATCCTCAGAGCCTGGGGGGCATAGTTTCTGAAGCATTCCCAAAGAACATAGCAAAGGTCACCTGAGTCTTGAGGTCCTCGTTTTCCTACCTACAGAGAACCAGCCTAGACTTCAGATGTTAGGGAGGCTGGAGGCCAGTCCCTGTCTCCCGCCCAGCCTGGACGCTCCCTATTCCTACCCTCCCGTTGCCATTTCCGTCCTCCTTCTGTGCTCCTTTGCAGTGAATGAAAGCTGTCTTTTATCAGAGACACACAGAAAACAGTCAGGGGGACACTGGGCAAAGCACATAACAAGGAGAGCCTCAGTCTAAAACACTAGCTTTGAGGAACCTTCCTCTGGTGGTCTCTGATTTTGGTCTTTAGAAAATTCTGAACTTGGAAACGTGTGATGTGATCCTCCCTTTCCTCTGTGCTCCGTCCCACTCCCCCGAGGTTGCCCGCCTCTCTTTTCAAGGCCCCTTCCCCTAGACCTTGTAGGGAAGAAAGGACAGGGACTCTACATACCTCAGATGGCCCTCCGTCCCTCCCCCTCGCCCTCGAGCTGGTCTCATCACTTTCTGAGTCTCCTCCCTCTCTGCGTCAGTGACATTGCTGGCTTTTCACCGTTCTGTAACGTTCAATGGACAAAACCTGCTCCCAGGGCCTCGCTCCAGTCTGCACCACACAGTCAGACGGTTTTGCTGCAGGAGGCACCATCGGAACCTGGACTCCCTGGCTGCGGCTTCTCTGAGCAGCCCAGATTCCCAGGGGGCACAAAGCCCCACCCAGCCCCCATCATCCCAGCCCCCGTGCCTATGTCTTTGTTCATGTTGAGCTTTCTGGGAACTGAGACAGAAATGCAGCAAGATGGTGAGATGCGTATGACAAGCCAAACAGGGCACAGACTCTGCCAACGCAGAATAGCAGCACTGTGGTGCTCTGGCTTGTTCCAAGGGCAACGAGAAAGACAGCTCACACAGATGGGGAAGACAGGAGACAGGGGGCCGGGACCCAGGGGGGAAGCAAGGTGGTCACCAGGCTCAGGTGGAGACCTCACAGCCCTTGCCACCGTCTCTCGACAGAGCCTGGTGAAACCACCCCGTGGGCATCCGGAAGGAAAGGCAGGAATACAGGGGGCGCGTGTCAGCAGCTCAGATGGAGAAACACTCCACTCTGAGGGTTCAAAGCTGGGCTGGCGTGAATAATAATGAAGGGGCTGGCCGCGCCTTTCTTCAAGGGCGTGCAAGACCCTCCATCTCTGACGTGATTCCCACAACCATGAGGCTGGCGGAGGTGCCATCTGCAAAGTCACGGCTGACTTCCTGACCTTGGGCCGGTCATTTGACCTCTAGGGCTCAGTTTTTCCTCCTCGGTAAAACAAGAGGGTTAGATGAAGTAAACTCTAATATCCCTCCATCTCCAGAGTGTTACGGATTCTATGACTATCCGAACAAAAAGAGAAAAGTCTGAGAACCAGAGGAAGAAAGCATCTTATAAAAACACAGACAGTAAATTAATCAAAAAGCCAAGCTCAGAGCCCGGGTGGCTAGATTGCCAGCCCAGGGCTCTGCCTGAGCCAGAGGAAGAGCTTCAGCATAACCGTTTGCACTGTTACATTTTCTATGCCTCGCTCCCAAAAGTAAAATGCCCCCACCAAGCAAGTGCATTTTTTATCTTCCCACCACCAGTTTCTCTGTTATCAGTCTGTCCATGCATGGCCCTTCCCAGACAGCTTTCGAAATGCGTTTTCTTTAATTATGGATTATTGACAGAATGGAATATGCTATAGACCATGAGAAACTAAACGTGGGGACTATGTCGATATGTGGGGACGTGAATAAGGACTGACTTCTCATGGAAAGGAGGACGGCACCATAGGGACAAGTACCCACTGGTTGAACGGGTGGGAAAGGGACCAGGTGCTCATTGTTTATTGACCAAGATTAGGGGCAAATTTAGATTGTCTTCTTTTTAAATTCTTTTTATTGATGTATAGTTGATTTACAACGTTGTGTTAGCTTCTGGTGTACAGCAACATGACTCAGTTGCGTGTATTTTTTTCATTTTCTTTTCTGCTAGAATTTATTGTAGGATATTGACCTTGTTTATTTTATATATGGCAGTTTGTATCGGTTAATCCCAAACTCCTTCTTTATCGCTCCCTTCCACCCTCTCCCCTTTGGTAACCAGAAGTTTGTTTTCTAAGTCTGTGAGTCTCTTTCTGTTTTGCAGATAAATTCATTTGTATCATATTTTAGATTCTACATGTAAGTAATATCATATGATACCTGTCTTTCTCTGACTTACTCATTTTTATAATTTCTAGGTCTATCCATCGGAGAAGGCAATGGCACCCCACTCCAGCGCTCTTGCCTGGAAAATCCCATGGGCAGAGGAGCCTGGTAGGCTGCAGTCCATGGGGTCGCTAAGAGTTGGACACAACTGAGCGACTTGACTTTCACTTTTCACTTTCATGCATTGGAGAAGGAAATAGCAACCCACTCCAGTGTTCTTGCCTGGAGAATCCCAGGGACGGGGGAGGCTGGTGGACTGCCGTCTATGGGGTGGCACAGAGTCGGACACGACTGAAGCGACTTAGCAGCAGTATCCTGTATATATATATATGCTACACCTTATTTGCCCACTCATCTATTGATGGGCACTTAGGTTGCTTCCATGGTTGGCTATTGCAAACAGTACTGCTGTGAACACCAGGGTGCATGTATCTTTGAATCACAAATTTCTCCAGATATATGTCCAGATTAAATAAACAAGTGCTTATTATTTTAAAATTCTGGCTGTCTTAGCCATCTCAGCCACTGCTTTGGACAGAATGTGACCAGGTCCACAGAATCCTTTTTCAAGCGATGGGCTTCCCCGTCCTCCTTCTCCCTGCAGGCCCCAGGCCCTAGCTCCAACCCTCACCAGGCACAAGGGCTCCCCCAACACACACCCAAGCTCAGGAGTCAGCAGCTAGATGACCCACTTGCCTGGCTGGCTGGGAAGTCAGGGCAGCAGCAGGCTGGTGGACGTGGGGAACAGGACCTGCAGGCAGAGTTCCCACCATGGCTAAGAAGAGCAAGGACCCTCAGGTGACCCCACTAACCTGGGTGGAGAGGAGGCCTCTGCACCCTGGCTCAGGAGACCAGCTTCGAACCCCTGGAGCTCACACCACCAGATGCTACCACCATAAGCACTGAGCCAGAGAACCCTCAAAGCTCAAGGAGGTGAAAATGTTTTCTCCAGATGACAAATTCCCAGCTCAGAGGAGCCTGGGGGAGGGGCTGCTGTTCCTATTTGGCCTGAGCCACCCAAGGACAGAAGTGATAATCCTGGGCCTTGAGATCGGAGACAACCGGAGTGAAAAACAGGTTCTGCTGCTTAGTAGCTGGGTGATATTAGTTGCTTCTTATTCCCTCTGGGGCTTCGGATAGTACTAATGATAAAGAACCCACCTGCCAGTGGAGGCAGATGTAAGAGACGCAGGTTCAGTCCCTGGGTCAGGAAGATCCCCTGGAGGAGGGCATGGCAACCCGCTCCAGTATTCTTGCCTGGAGAATCCCCTGGACAGAGGAGCCTGGTGGGCTGCAGTCCATGGAGTCGCACAGAGCTGGACACAACTGAAGCCACTTAGCATGCACACATTCTATCTGAGCAGGACTTCTAATCTGTAAATTGTGGTATTGGCTCAGGGGGCTCTGGGGGAATTTAGACAAATGATGTCGTTAGCCCAGGCGTGCACATGCTTACCAGTCACTTGAGAAGTGGGGAGGTTTCTTGTCTATGTTAGTATCTCACACCACCTCCCGGAAATATTCTAGCCCCTCTTCTCCCGCATTCTTCCCCAGTCTGGAGTCTGGAGCTGCCCCATTCGGCTGTCCTGAGATGGTGAGAGCAGGCAGGGGCCTAGGTCGGCCCTCTGTCTCCAGCCACCTCGGTGCTTTCTTAACCAGAAACTGAAGCCTGGCATCCGGCTACTCCATCCGAGTCCTCTGAGTCACTGAAAAGCTCTGACCAGAGGTTCTGGCCAAAGGGTTGACTCTGTTCAGGAAATGAATCCCAGCTTGGGAGAAACAGGCAGCGACTCCAAAGAGCCATCTGGAAGGGATGGCATTTCCAACCAGTGCTGGGAAAGACAAGGCGATGATCAGAGCAGTGCGGCGTTAGCACAAGAATAGAGAGACGAGCGGGACTAGACAGGCTTGAAGCAGACCCTGATGTATAGTTAAGGACTTGATAAATGATGAAAGAAACGTCATTAATTATTGGAGAAGGTGTGAATTATGCAAAAACTGGAATCAAGGAAAACTGGTTATTTGAAAATGAATCAATTTTGATCCTCATCTCACAGCCTACACTAAAATTTCGCTTAACTCAAAGGGTTAAACCTGTCAAAACAAAGGAAGCAGAGGGGGAGGGAAATCAGAACGTGTCATTTTCCCACATGGTAAGACTGAACAGTACAAAGATGCAAATGGCTCATGAATTAAGATATATGTTGAATCCAATCCCTTTCAAAGTCCCAAATGGGATCGGGTTTTTTTTTCTGGAACTAAACAGCATGATTCTAAAATTCATCTGGAAAACGAGCAGGAATAGCCAATTTTTTTTGTAAAACAGGGTAATTGTGGGAGATTTGTTCCACCAGATAACCAAATGCTCCACTTCACATACAGATATGTCATATTTTAAAAGACGTGACTGTATAAAGATACAATAATTAAAACAGTGTGATTATAATAGAAGGACTAACTGAACAGGATAAGACAGCTCAGAATATCCTACTGTATACTAAAAAACTGTATGTGTGATAAAGGTGGCATTCAAGTCAATGGGGAAAGAGAATATTATTTAATACATGATGCTGGGATAAATGTTAACTATTTAGAGGGAAAATCTATTTAAATCCTTATCACACACGAGAGGACAAACTAAATTCCGGATGAATTAAAGAGTTAAATGTAAAACAAGAAACCATAAAATACTTGTAATAAAATACAGATTACTATTTCTATCTCAGTGTGGAGATGGAATTTCTAAGTATAAAAGCAATTGGAAAAATCACAAAGAAAAAATAGATCTATTTGGCTGCATATAATTTCAAACCATGTCTATAAAAAAACATAGAAAGGAAAAATAAACAGCAAAATCAACCTGAGAAAAATGTCTGCAACAAAAACATCAAAAAAATTAATGTTCTTAAAATATAAAATAGCATTTATATATAACGGAAACCGCTAAACACAAAAGAAAAATGCGCAAAGAACAAGAATAGGCTATCTGGAGAAGAAATACAACTATTAATAACTGTTTAAATATACAAAGCGCTGTTAAACCTCGCTAGCAGTCAATACATGAGAAGAAAACACAGTCATGAAATGCATTTTTTGCCCTATCAAATTAGCAAATTCTTGTAAAAGTCAATGTGGAGTATTGATGAAGGTATGATGCAGTCATAGCTTCTCACACACTGCTAGCATGATAGACATGTGTACAATCTTTCTAGAATACATGGTAATAAGCCTCCAGAGCCTTTAAAATATTCATTCTCTTTGTTGCCATAATTCCACTTCGATTTTGAACAAGTGAAAATATGGACAAACATAAACGTTCATCTCTTTTATTTATAATGATAGGTCGAAATAACTATGCCCCAAGTTTCTGAATATCCACCAAGTTTTGGAAAGTTCAGTACATTATAGTTCAGCCACAAGATGGAATATTATCCTATCACTTAAAATTATGCCCTCATAGAATCTTTCATGATTTGGAAGACTGTCCACAGTGTGTTATAGAATGATCTGAATAAGACAGTGGGAGTGTGGGTGAAGTTCATCTCTTACTTGTTCTGTTTCCCATATGTGCTGAGTCACTCGGTCGTGTCTGACTCTTTGTGGGCCCAAGAACAGTAGCCCACCAGGCTCCTCTGTCCCTGGGATTCTCCGGGCAAGAATACTGGGAATGGTTTGAAATGACATGGGTTGCCATTTCCTTCTCCAATGTTTCCCATCCCAGCCACCAACTTCTGCAAATATACTGAGTGTAATTTTAAAAGTACTGTTCTCTTGCGTTTCTCTTCCACAATCACTCTTGTGAGCAGACAGAGAACCCTCTCACCCCCTTGTCTCAGCAGACCCTCTTCTTTCCAGCCCTAACTCAACTGCCCTCCACTGGCGACCCTTTCACGCCCCTGCTTGCCCAGTTAGGGAGTAGAGGGGCCCTCACACAGTATGCATTGTCGTGGCCCCCCGCGCACAGGACCCAGCACCCAGGGAGAAGGAGCAGTGACTCCCCAGGCTTTGGCTTTGGCACAGTCCACCTGGGCTCATGTATGATGTTGGCTAACGATCGTGGGACGCTCTCCACGTGAGCCAAGAATGCCGCAAGAGTGCAGGTCCCGTTCTGGCCACCACTGTCTCTCCAGAGCAGATTCAACAAATACTGAATGAGTGAAGAAGGAATGAGCGTTTCTTCTGTGAAATGGATGAAGTGCGCCCACCTGGCAGAGTGTTGTGAGACCCAAACGCAGTGGTGTGAGCACACGGGCCCCTTGTAGACGCTGGATGAGCGCTGGTGCCCAGGCCACAGCTGGCTGACCCCCGACGGGGGCCTTGGTCTCCCTGCTCCCCTATGGTTAGACAGCTTTGCGGAAGGTATGCGTGGCTTAGCCTTGTCTCTCTGAGTTTTCCCAGATGATCTGAAACACGTGGCTTTCCTCTTCTTGTTTTCCTTTTGGTTTCCTCTGAATCGATTCTGCCACTGGTGAAGGGCAGTAAATTAATAACTAGCTTTCCCCCCACGACACCAAGCCCAGCAACTAATTGGCTCGATATCTCCCTGTTGCTGTGTCACTTTGGGATTTTCTGGGTGAGATATAAATAAGCCGATTCTATTAATAAGCCATTTGGCCAAGGGAAGAAAATACTCTTCCGAGATCCCCAGGGGCCTGGGGAAGCCGCCCGGTGGCCCGTGGAGCGAAAGACTTGATTACAGGAATGAAGCATGCGGCCTCCGTGCCCGCCTCCCTGCAAAGCTGCACTCCCAGCAGAGTCCTCTTGGGTCCTGGCAGGGCAGGGGAGGGAAAGCTTTGTTAAGTTTAAAAATTGTAATTTAGATAAATCTGCACATTCATTGGTCTGAGCGAGTCTCTGGAAAATAATAGTTAGCAGGGTAGAACCTGCCACATTTCAGGGCTTTATTGTCTCCTTATAATTAAGTCCTGTGCAGAAATCCAATTACAAATGTTCTCAATCGCCCTCCAGCTAAGTGCTAACAGAAGAGAGGAGGAAGGCTCTTGGACTTAAATAACTCTGGATAAAAATTAATATCGTGGCCGTGTTGGCTAATTAAAAGTACCGCCTCTATTAGCGGGCCTTTATATTAATAAATGAGACTATTATTATCATATCCGACAACCAGGGCCCTTATCAAGTCTGCTCTGTCAGCTTTGCTCTTGAAAGCACAAGTTCATTGCCCCGGGTCCAGGCTTCTATGGGAGCAGACGGAACAACTGCCTTCTAGCCTGGAGTTTACAGAGATGGACACCCTGGCCTCCGCCGCCTTGCCTGCTCCTCACACTGTCTGGAAAGTGAGGTGGCTCCTGCTTCACAGGTGGCAGAAGCTAAGGCTTCACTTTAAGTTCAGTTCAGTTCAGTCACTCAGTTATGTCCGACTCTTTGTGACCCCATGGACTACAGCACGCCAGCCCTCCCTGTCTATCACCAATTCCCGGAGCTTGCTCAAACTCATGTCCATCGAGTCGGTGATGCCATCCAACCACCTCATCCTCTGTCATCCCCTTCTTCTCCAGCCCTCAATCTTTCCCAGCATCAGGGTCTTTTCCAAGGAGTCAGTTCTTCGCATCAGGTGGCCAAAGTATTGGAGCTTCAGCTTCAGCCTCAGTCCTTCCAATGAATATTCAGGACTGATCTCCTTTAGGATGGACTGGTTGGATCTCCTTGCAGTCCAAGGGACTCTCAAGAGTCTTCTCCAACACCACAGTTCAAAAACATCAATTCTTCAGTGCTCAGCTTTCTTCATAGTCCAACTCTCACATTCATAGACTACTGGAAAAACCATAGCTTTGACTAGATGGACCTTTGTTGGCCAAGTAATGTCTCTGCTTTTTAATCTGCTGTCTAGGCTGGTCATAGCTTTTCTCCCAATGTGCAAGTGTCTTTTAATTTCATGGCTGCAGTCACCATCTGCAGGGATTTTGGAGCCCATGTTCAGTAACTTCTCCTAATAAGAGGCAAAGGACCCTGAGTCTAGGACTCATTAGACTATGATATATTATATATTACATATATATAATATAATATATATGGACTTTATGTATTTATATATTTTATGTATTATTAATATGTATTATGTATAATTTCCCAGGCAAGAATACTGGAGTAGGTTACCATTTCCTTCTCCAGGGGATCTTCTTGACCCAGGGATCGAACTCAAGTCTCCCACATTGCAGGCAGATTCTTTACCATGTGAGCCACCAAAGAAGGCATATATATATATATATATAATTGTATTATATATTATATTATAATATTATCACATTATACTAGCTAAAGTTTCTTTGCTGGGTGAGGGGGCAGGGGGAGGTTTTTATTACCTATTGGTTCCCAGAAATTGGAAAACTCCCCTTCAGTGTATTTGGCACATTCCTTCATTTCCTGGTGAATTATTTCAAGTCTCCTCCTGTGGGCCAGGCAGTGTCTGAGGCACCAGACACATGGTCACCCCCGCTCTCAATGGGCAAGCAGGTATTAACAATGGCAGAACAAGCACCAGGCACTTAGGAGCCCACTGAGAAATATTAATAGCCAACCCAGGCCTGGGGATAGGGAAGACTCGCCAGGGGAGGTGGCAGCTAAGCTGAGTTTGGAAGGAAAAAGAGAAGAAACCCAGGTGCAGTGGGGAGCCAACAGGATGGGAGGAGATTCCCAGGCAAGGAAACCTAGTATGTAAAGCCTTAAGCAAGTAGTTGGACAATCTTCACTGTGCCTAAAACATCAAATTCAAGGTGCATTTCAGAAAAAATGATAAAGGCTGCAGAAGGAAGCCGGGCCTGATCACATCAGGTAAGGTCTTTCCATGACACTCACAGTTTGGACAGCTTACCCAAGGGTGATAAAAAGTCTTTGAATGGTTTTAAAGTTCTGGTCTCTCTGGCAGGGATGTGGGGATGAGCTGGCTCCCGGAAGCAAAGGGCCGGTTAGAAGCAACGCAGAAGAGACATGAGGGGACAGTGGAGGTGGAGGGAGGGGCCCCACTCAAGAAACATACGAGACACTGTCTTTTCTCCAGAGCTCCAGGTGTGCTTCTAATGAGCAGCCGCGTTCAAAAACAATTGCACTGTATGACGATCTTTTATTTTTATCTAGTTTGACTCACTGGAAAAGACCCTGATGCTGGGAAAGGTTGAAGGCAAGAGGAGAAAGGGGAGACAGAGGACGAGATGGCTGGACTTGAAGGACATGAGTTTGAGCAAGCCCTGGGAGATGGTGAAGGACAGGGAGGCCTGGCGTGCTGCAGTCCATGGGGTCGCAAAGAGTCGGACTCGACTGAGCGGCTGAACAATATAGTTAGCTTCACGGTGTCTACTTCCTAGTCAGTGCTCCCGTCTCATTTAGTTTACATTTTTTAGTTTCTCCACCTCTTCTTTCTTTTTTTTATTGATGTTCTTTCTCAAGCCTTTAGCAAGCGTAGTAGAAAAGCTTCTGTATAATATATGTAAATAATATGTATGATATATATGTATTTTATAAAACTTCTGAATTTTTGCCTAACTAAAAAATGTATGATGTTTTGATTCTGCTTGTTTGACTTAGTATGAATAGAATACTAGATTTCTAATTTAAAAATATAGATATGCAGCAAGCAACAGAGGTTTACAGTATAGCACAGGGAGCTATAGTCAGTATCTTAGAATAATCTATAATGGAAAATAATTTCAAAAATAATATGCATATATGTATAACTGAATCACCTTGCCATGCACTGGAAACATTGTGAATGAACTATACGTCAATAAAATGTATACTTTAAGAAAGACCAAAAAAAACACATGAAACATAAAATCCACCCAACTCAGAGACTGGCCGCAAGCACATGTGAGGGAGACACAGGAGTTGTATCCGAACCCAGCTTTCTAGCTGGAACAAAACGAAGGGATTCCAGAAGATGGGAGAGAATGGATGAGGGGCAGCTTTGGGGGAAAGATAAGAAGTTCGATCTGGGGTATGAAAAGCTTTCCGATCTTGCGGGGCATTCAAGGGCATTGTCTGGTGAGCTGCAGGTCTGGGGGTCTGGACCTCAAGGGAGACAATGCTTCGGGACTGAGCTGATCAGTGATTCCAGGGTGACCACAGATGATGCCACTGCAGGAAGCAGGTGGGTGGACCTCCACAGTCTTGTTCACCTTCGCAGCAGATACTTTAAAACAGTTAGCATGCGTCTCCTATAGGCAAGGCACCCTTCCCGTGTCGTCAAGCATTTCTCCTATTAGGATATGTCTTGGTGACAAGAGATGAGGCATGTCATGTCCAGTTTCCCCCAGACCCACACAGAAATGTTAGATTTTTATTTGAGTCGTCAGAATCTATGGGCAACCCAGTGACCGTGAATCGAATTCTAATTCTGTGCCCCAACTTCAGTTGGCCTCAGGTTTACTCTGAAGCCAGAACTATCATGAGACCAGAGTGACTGAGAAAAAGTATCCAAATACTCCCTCCGTCTCAGAGAATATTTATCCTAAGTCACCAGAGGCCCATAGTGAAACCCAGACTCAATCATTTTAATGTCTAAACTCCAAAAATAATGATAATAATGAATGAAATACTGACTGGACTTAAAGAATGAAAGCTTTTAAGTGAGGCAGGAGTAGGGGGAAGAGGGAGGAAAGAAAAATATCTGAAAACAACATCTTGTTTTTACAAAGTAATGGGCCAACCACTTGCCATCCATCAGCTAACAAATGCAGGAAAGTCCAGATTGATAGGAACGCGAAGAGAACGGGGAAGGGCCACGGAGGCAAGGGATTTTCTCAAGATAAGGAGGTTGTTTCAGCTTTCAGTGAAAATCTTTCCAGAGTGTCTGGTTAGGCTTTCCTGCTCTGGTGAGTCAGTTGACGCCCTGATCCCTCTTTGGGGTGGGTCTGGGGCAGGTGGGAGGGCAGGTCTGGCCAGCATAGGGTTCAGGAGGTAAGCGGTGTCTTACACAAGATTATAAAGTGTTCAATCAGAAGGAAGACCCCTCACATTGTATCTGGAGAGGTCCCAAGGTCAAAGCCACATGGTAAGGCCAAGACCTGACCATCAACCAGAGCAACTGGAGGGGGAGCTAAAGATGGAGTCAAAGCAAGAGGTTAGGGGCTGGGAGATAGAACTGGGAAGCTGGAGAACAGAAAGGAGGGGCAGTGGTGAACAGAGGGCTCTAAAGGGGCCCTAGAGATCAAGAATCAGTCTCGGGGTCTCTGCTGTTGTATAACAAATGATCCCAAAACTTAGTGGCCTAAAACAGACTTCTACCATATTTTATTCATTTGAACTGTACAAAAAAGATCTTCATGACCGGGATAATCATGATTGTGTGATCACTCACCTAGAGCCAGACATCCTGGAATGTGAAGTCAAGTGGGCCTTAGAAAGCATCACTATGAACAAAGCTAGTGGAGGTGATGGAATTCCAGTTGAGCTATTTCAATCCTGAAAGATGATGCTGTGAAAGTGCTGCACTCCATATGCCAGCAAATTTGGAAAAGTCAGCAGTGGCCACAGGACTGGAAAAGGTCAGTTTTCATTCCAGTCCCAAAGAAAGGCAATGCCAAAGAATGCTCAAACTACCGCACAATTGCACTCATTTCACATGCTAGTAAAATAATGCTCAAAATTCTCCAAGCCAGGCTTCAGCAGTACATGAACCATGACCTTCCAGATGTTCAAGCTGGTTTTACAAAAGGCAGAGGAACCAGAGATCAAATTGCCAACATCCGCTGGATCATGGAAAAAGCAAGAGAGTTCCAGAAAAACATCTATTTCTGCTTTATTGACTATGCCCAAGTCTTTGACTGTGTGGATCACAATAAACTGTGGAAAATTCTGAGAGAGATGGGAATACCAGACCATCTGACCAGCCTCTTGAGAAATCTGTATGCAGGCCAGGAAGCAACAGTTAGAACTGGACATGGAACAACAGACTGGTTCCAAATAGGAAAAGGAGTACGTCAAGCCTGTATATTGTCACCCTGCTTATTTAACTTCTATGCAGAGTACATCATGAGAAACGCTGGGCTGGAAGAAGCACAAGCTGGAATCAAGATTGCTGGGAGAAATATCAGTCACCTCAGATATGCAGATGACACCACCCTTATGGCAGAAAGTGAAGAGGAACTAAAAAGCCTCTTGATGAAAGTGAAAGAGGAGAGTGAAAAAGTTGGCTTCAAGCTCAACATTCAGAAAACAAAGATCATGGCATCCGGTCCCATCACTTCGTGGGAAATAGATGGGGAAACAGTGGAAACAGTGTCAGACTTTATTTTTTGGGGCTCCCAAATCACTGCAGATGGTGATTGCAGCCATGAAATTAAAAGACGCTTACTCCTTGGAAGAAAAGTTATGACCAACCTAGATAGCATATTCAAAAGCAGAGACATTACTTTGCCAACAAAGGTCCGTCTAGTCAAGGCTATGGTTTTTCCAGTGGTCATGTATGGATGTGAGAGTTGGACTGTGAAGAAGGCTGAGTGCCAAAGAATTGATGCTTTTGAACTGTGGTGTTGGAGAAGACTCTTGAGAGTCCCTCGGACTGCAAGGAGATCCAACCAGTCCATTCTGAAGGAGATCAACCCTGGGATTTCTTTGGAAGGAATGATGCTAAAGCTGAAACTCCAGTACTTTGGCCACCTCATGCGAAGAGTTGACTCATTGGAAAAGACTTTGATGCTGGGAGGGATTTGGGGCAGGAGAAGGGGACAACAGAGGATGAGATGGCTGGATGGCATCACTGACTCCATGGATGCGAGTTTGAGTGAACTCCGGGAGATGGTGACGGACAGGGAGGCCTGGTGTGCTGTGATTCATGGGGTCGCAAAGAGTCGGACACGACTGAGCAACCGAACTGAACTGAACTGAAGTGAGCCCAGCCCACACTAAAGGGGAAGGGATTACACAGGTGAGTGACTCCCAAGAGGCAGGGATCACTAGAAGCCATCTTAAAAGCTTACCTACCACACTGAGGTTCTTTTTTGTCTCCAAAGGTGGGACCACATGTATGGGCAAGCCAGGTTCATTTTAAGGGCTGGAAACCAGTATGTGGGATAAACAACTTCTTTGACAGATGAGAATCTTGCATAATTTCTGGCTCATTCTTTATCTTCCTGGGTTGTTATTTTCCACGGCAACACAGGATGAAATGGAAGGCTTAGGCAGCTCGGGTAACTATGTACTGATTTTCAGGTATTTTCTACAAGCTGACTTTTTGACCAAATCACTGATGACATCCTGACGTTTGTACCTGTCCTCCCGTTGATCCCTCTTTCTCAAAAATTCCTCTACAATTATTGCCTGTGTTACAAATTAGTCTCAAATAAAAGGCACCGAGCTCTAAGCATCGACACTTTCTCACAATGCTACTTTGACCGATAAATCTTCTGGGAGCAGTGCTCCAATATCCAGCCAGTCACATCAGGAAAATGTGATTTGTCTCTTGTCAAGGTGCTTGAAAGTTCTGTGATTTTTTAAAGGGGGTGGCAAGCATCAGGATGGGCGTCTCAGGTGGTGCTTAGTGGTAAAGAACCCACCTGCCAATGCAGGAGATGTAGGAGATGCCGGTTCAATCCCTGGGTTGGGAAGACCCCTTGGAGAAGGGCATGGAAACCCATCCAGTATTCTTGCCCAAGAATCCCATGGACAGAGAAGCCTGGTGGGCTGTGGTCCATAGGGTCACACAGAGTGGGACACGACTGAAGTGACTTAGCACACACAAACAGCAGGAGGTGAGTGTGAACACAGGGTAATGTGTGGTCAGAGGGACACAATTAAATCGCAGCTGGGGCCTGTTCCACCTGCCTGGATGTGGCCTGGCTCCATCCTTTCAGATGCCCGGAGAGATGCGTGAGCAGGCGGAGTCCAGGAAGGTCCAGGAAGGGAGTACACAGTGGGACCCTGGCAGCACATCCTTATACAGGGACTGGGTGTTCGTGGAGGACTCCTTGAGAAAGCACGCTATAAATGCATCTTTCTGTGCGCGTCAGAACAGCCAGGGACCAGGCCAGGTCTGTGGAGGGGAAACAGGAAAACTGAGCAAAGAGAGAAAGATGGTAGTAGGGTGTGGAGAAAGGAGGTGCCTGGAGAAGAGAGAGAAGCTAGCGGGAAGGGCCCACGGTGGAGATGGCAGCAGGCTTGTGCCCCAGCTCGCGCGCCAGCAGCCATACCTCCCTCTTCCTATACTCTTTTCACCAACTCTAGCGAGCTCTCACAGAGCCCAGAGGACACAGGATGAACAAAACAGGCACTGATGCTGTTCAACCAGAGTTCCTGGTAGAGGGAGATGGAAGTGGAGCAGGGCAGAGGCTCGTGGGGGAGACGGCGGGTCACAAGAATGAGCTGTCTCAGCCATGGATGCTGCGGGCCCTTCCCCGTCCCGCACCCCCCCCCAACCCCAGCGCAGCAGAGTGTGTGTCCCCCCCCCCCGCCGCCGGCTTGGGCTCAGCCTGAGGGAAATGAGGCTCCCCACCTTCCCCAAACCTCAGCCCAAGAGCCCGGTGTTCAGTTATCTCACATACCTCTCTCTCGGCCTCTCACCGCTTTGACCCTCTCTCGGGATCTGGGTTGTTGTTGGTTTTTGTTTTTTGTTTGTTTGTTTGTTTTTGTCTTTTCCCTGCCTCTTCAAGGGCTTCCCATGTGACTCAGCTGGTAAAGAATCCGCCTGCAATGCGGGAGACCTGGGTTCGATTCCTGGGTTGGGAAGATCCCCTGGAGAAGAGATAGGCTACCCGCTCCAGGATTCTGGCCTGGAGAATTCCATGGACTGTAGAGTCTGTGGGGTGGCAAGGAGTCGGACACGACTGAGCGACTTCACTCACTGCCTCTTCAAGCTCTGGCCATTCAGACCTGTTAGGAACAGGAAGGGCCAGAGGGAATGCCAACGGCTGCCGTCTGCCAGGGGTTCGGGGAAGAGCACATCCTCCAGCCCCGCTGACGGGAAGAGGAAGGAAGTGTGTCCCACAGACCCCTCGGGGCAGAGGTAAAGGGCGGCGGCCCGGCCTCCCTCGCACCCCGCTCGTCTCTGAATGGCCCTGTGTCCCTGCGGTATCACTCTGGGCACACGGCAAGGAAGACAACTCAGCCAAGGAAGCAAGCGGCCGCTGGCGCGATGTTAGCTCCCCGGTCCGCATCTGGTCCCGGCCCACTCTGAGAGCCCTCAGTGTCTCTGGTCGCTGGACTCCTCTCCAGCCTCCAGGCCTCAGACATCAGCTTCACCCCATCTGACTTGCTAGTCGGAGTCCTGAAGTGGCTTGTTGAGAAAACCTTCAGCTCCTTTCCCCCGCATTCCTCACCTCCTTTTATGAGTTCCTTCCTAAATGTCTGCCCTAAATCTTTCCTGCCGTGATTTCCTTCTACAATCGGGAGCAGAGACCTGGAGTCAGAAAATGCCACAAATTCTGGACACCCTTGCTGCACACAGAGGTCAAGCACCTGAAGCGGCTTAACTGTTCACACGGGTACGCTGGGAACTGGGCGTCTCAATTAGAGCTTGAGAAGGATGGACGGAAAGCCAGGGTGGGGAAGCCTCCTTCAGAGGCCGTGGAGCAGCCCCCCTGAAGGCTGGGGGTGTGCACCCACAGTGCCCACACCTGGCACAGCTCGTAGCTCCAGCGACGGGACTTGGAATGCACTCCCGGGGGAAACCGACCAGCCCCACGCGCAAAGATGCTCCCAGCCAGGTCCCCGTTGTTGGTTCCGTAGAGCCCTTCTGGGGAGCCCGGTGCCCCCTCATGCCCCTGACTCGTGCATACCCTTCTCCCACCCAGAGCGCCGCGTGCACGCCGAGCCATCTTTTCAATTTTCTGGTTGGCTTGGCAAATGGCAGCTGCCCTTGTCTCCCGGGCCTCTGCACAACTTCCCCACGCTCCCCTCTGCTGTCCCTGCCTGGTGAGCACCAGATCATCCCAGCCTGGCCACTAAATGGGCCTCCATGCCAGTCAGACACTCCATGTGCCCCTCCCTCACCTCTGCCCTCCTAATCCCAAGGGGACTCCCTTCCTCCCTGACCCCCACCCCCAGACTCAGCAATGGGGCAGCTCCAAACGCCAAAGGAGGAGAGAGAAGGAGTCGGGAGGGGAGGCTGGGAACTAAAAACCCCCCACCCCCCAACCTACATCTGCTGCTACACTCACACCCCTCCCCCAGCTGACAGCAGCCCCCTCGTTAGCTCCAAAGGGTCTGGTGCCAGCCCGGCCCTTGAGGCAGTGACAGCCACGTGCTTCGTGTGCCCAATTCTGCAGCTGGGCTAATTACTGTGGTTCCAGAGCTTGGGGTCCAGCCCCAAACCAAACAAATTAGGACAAAAACCATAGCCTTCTTCATTCCTCTCCTTCCCAGCCAGCAATTGCTAAAGGACCCCTATAATTGATAACAGTGCAATAAAAACCCACCACCTGTCCTTAATCCTAAGGACTCGGGAGTCCAGCCAACAGCACAGCGCATCCCTCTATGGCCATGGCAACATGGGGTTTAGCGATACAGCATCTCCAAGCGCCAGTGTCGCTTCTCCCAGGCTGGACCGTGTCCTGGCACATGGCTCTGGGGGCCTGTCACATCCCTGGACATGGTTCAGGACATGGACAGCTGGGTGGACAGGCTAGATCATGGAGGACTTGGGGCCAGGACTTCCCACAGGGGTGGACCGGCCCTGTGAGAACTGCCGCTGCTGCTAGCATTGGTGTGGACCCGAGGATTTGGGGCTGAAACAGCAGCAGTGGTTGGCCTAGGCCCTCAGGATGCTCAAGTGGACAGCTCAGAGGCTGAGAATCACCTCCCAGGAGGCCAAATTCAGAAAACCGGGGAAGCAGGAGGAGAGAATCAGTCATGTCTGGCAGTTAGCAGGAGGGCCCTGGCTCCAGCATCCAGGTTCAGGAGCAGAAAGTAAAACAAGGGTGTGGCGATGTGCGAGAGCTGGGTGTTAGGGAAGGAGATCACAGCACAGTTAAGGCCAGGCTCCACCAGCCGGGAGGAAACAGGACCCTGATCAGATGTTGACCAGGGTCCCACTTAGTCCTGAAACAGAAGTGGCAAAAGAGGCCGGGTCAGAGACAAGGACCAGCTCGTGGACATCGGTGAGGTGGACCTATGCCCCACATCCGGTTTGAGCCTGAATTGACAGGTCCTTTGGTGAAGCTCTGGCCTGAGAGTGTCAGGCACCCAAACCCCAACACCAGACCACACTGGACGGAGCAGCCGTCCAGGTGCACGTGACTGTGGGAAGCCAGGGCCGGCCAGTCTGGAGTGAAGGGGCGGAGAACACCTGGAACCTGGTCTATGGTGAGCATCTTCCCAGCAAAGCGCCCAGAAGAGCTCCCAGAAGTCCCAAGACCAGCAGCATCAGCCTCCCTGGGAACCTGCTAGAAATCTACATTCTCCAGCCTCACCATAGGCCCTTGTATCACAGACTCAGATGGTGGGGCTGGACCACCTATATTTTTATAAGCTCTCCCAGTGACTCTGATTCTAAAGGTTAAAAATCTCTAGGTACAGTTCTCAGGGGAGTGCATGCGTGCATGCGAAGTTGCTTCAGTCGTGTCTGACTCTTTGCAGCCCCATGGACTGTATAGCCCACCAGGCTTCTCTGCCCATGGGATTCTGCAGGTAAGAATACTGGAGTGGGTTGCCATGCCCTTCTCCAGGGGATCTTCCCAACCCAGGGATTGAACCTGTGCCTCTTACATCTCCTGCACTGGCAGGCAGGCTCTTTACTACTACCTGGGAAGCCCTCTCAAGGGAGACTTCCATTTATTCACAGTTGTTTTCAAATTCAGTCCTACACTGAAATTGTCTAGCAGGCTTGTTAAAACACAGATCCCCGGAATCCCTGACTCGAGGGGTTGAGGTGGGCATTTCTGACTAGTTCCGAGGTGATGCTGATTCTGCTGGTTCAGGGACCACACTTTGAGAACCACTGATTTAAATATCTGGGGACAGGATGTAATCCTCTGATTGGAGGTGAGCTTTTCCCAGACTGCATCTCTGGGGTGAAGCCAGGGCCCAGGAGGAGGCATCAGTTCTAATTAGGCAACGTGACGGGATAGATGCTGGTGTTACCCCTTCCAAATGAAAGGTCAAAGCCCGATGGATTTGGAAACAGGGCCTATGAACAAAGAGCAAGTGATAAAGAGTAAATGAGATCGGAGGCAGGACTTCAATCCGAGAGACTTGGTGCCTTTATAAGAAAAGGGAAAGGACACCAGAGCCCTTTCTCTCTCTCTTCCTCGTGAGGACACGTCTAGAAGCCAGGAGAGAGGTCTCACCAGAAACCATGTTGACCAGCACCTTGATCTAGGCCTCCAGAACTGTGAGAACCAAAGCTCTGTTATTTCAGCCACTCAAGATCCGCTGGAGAAGGGAAAGGCTCCCCACCCCAGGTTCTGGCCTGGAGAATTCCATGGACTGTAGAGTCCATGGGATTTCAAAGAGTCCGGACACGGCTGACCAACTTTCACTTTCACTCACTTTTAGCCTGTGGTGCTTTATTATGGCAGCCTAACCCTGAATATTCATTGGAAGGACTGATGCTGAAGCTGAAGCTCCAATACTTTGGCCACCTGATGCGAAGAGCCGACTCATTTGAAAAGACTCTGATGCTGGGAAAGATTGAAGGTGGGAGGAGAAGGGGACGACAGAGGATGAGATGGTTGGATGGCATCACCGACTCGATGGACATGAATTTGAGCAAACTCCCAGAGGCAGTGAAGGACAGGGAAGCCTGGCGTCCTGCAGTCCGTGGGGTCGCAAAGAGTTGGACACGACTGAGCGACTGTACAAGAACAACAGGCAGACTGAGACGGACTCAGGGACCAAACAACCTGAGTGTGTCTGGAGATTCAATCAGAGAGCGAAAGAACAGTGCCCACGTTTCGCCTCAGCTGGCAGCACCAATGAACGCCGCCAAAGGCTTTCTGCTGGTTTGGACCCCTCGTCACCTTCTGAGTGACCCTCCTCTTTTCCCTCCCCGTGCAAACAGCCCTTCCGAAACTGCCTTTAAAATCTCTTCCTGGTTCCCCTCTCCTCCGTCCGTCCACCAAAGTCCTCTCCAGCCAGCCCCAGGGCAGGCCTTCATCTCTGGTTCAAGGTCACACCCCGGGTCTCTGATCAGCCCCCTGCCTCTCTGCCTCAATCTCCTTTCACCTCTGCCGCTGGCTCTGGCCTAGATGAATCATCTCAAGGGGCGGTTGAGAGAAGCAGGCTCAGCCGAGCAGAGGAGGACCCGGCTAGCCAGCGAGTCCCTGCGGAGGTAGCAGCCCCGGGTCAGGGAGGCTCCCGGAAGATTTATTGGCCAGTAAACCCAGCTGGAGGGGGTGGAATAAGTAGGCAGAGTGTAATCAAAGTGATACTTTATGTTGTTCCATCTCAGGAAAATAATTGTTCCACTGGAACATCATTACACTATCATTTTTCTACTCTTGCACCACTTACTGGGAAATAGAAACTCACTTTCTTCTTCATAATAAGCAGCAATTTCAATAACTCAAAAGGCTTTTTCTGAGATGGAGCCGTTCTCCATCCTTCAGCAACGGAAAGACAGTCCCCTGCCCCGGACTCCCAGGCTGGAGCAAGGGTCTCGGGAGCTCCTGGGGACGGCTGTCCCCACCTTCCAGTGCCCTCTCTGCCCGCCACTTGGGGGACCATCAATCCCAGTTTTCCAGGATTAAAAGATTTTCCAAGATGCTGGACTTTCAGCACCAACGTCAGGTCAGAAAAATAAAATAGGGAAGGAAGATTGACAGTGAGGGGTAGAGTGATGTCCTTTTAAGTAGGTTGTTGGGGGTAGGCTTCATTAAGAAGGTGGCATCTGAGCAAAAGTTTAAAGGAGGTGAGGCAGGTTATGAAGACATTTGAGGGAAGGGCATTCCAGACAGAAGGAGCAGTCAGTGCAAAGTTCAGAGGCAGAGCTTGGCGTATTCCAGGAATCCCTTGAAGGCCCTTGGGGCTGGAGCAGTGTGAACAAGGGGAAAAGGGAAGGAGAGAGAAAGGGCAACCGTGATCAGAGAGGCCAGATTTTGTAGGATTCTACAGACCTTCATGAGACCGTTTGGCTTGTACCTGGAGGAGACGAACAAAAGGACATGGTCCAGTCGATGTTCTCGTGGACTGGCTCTGACCACCGCGGAAGACCGTGGAAGATCAGTTAGGAGACTGGCGCAGTAACACAAAGAAGTAATGACCGTGCCTTAGACCAAGATGGTAATTAGCGGACCTGGTGAAAAGCAGCTGGATCCTGGGTATATTTTGAAGGTGAAGCTGATAGATTTTCCTGATGGAGATTGGGTATGAGGTGTTAGAGCAAAGAAGAACAGCTGACTTCCAATATTTAAATGCACAGGGCCCATCACTAGATCGTAGAATAAATAATGCATGTATTTCAAAGCCTCACTCTACCCCCAGAAAAGCATGCACTTGAGATATTGATGGATTTAAGTTAGAAACTAAACTGCACTCCCACATGGAATCATTTAGACTCTGGAGTATGGTCTTTAATGCAGAATAGATTTGCATTCATCGCTAGGGCTGGGGCTGAATAACAGGACCACCTACCCAAGGTCAGCTCTCTAGCCTGGCGGCTGACTCAGTGCCGTCCAGCAGTTAAGAGACTGGATCTGCATTTAAACTGTCTGAGGTTCCGTTTTTTTTATCTAATGATTGTTGTGAGAACTGACTAAGATTATGCTCATAAAATACGTAACCCAGGGCCTAGACCCTGGGGGATGCTTCATTACCGGTAGAGATGTGCGTGCTAAGTCACTTCAGTTATCTCTTGGCGACCCTGTGGACTTGCAGCCCACCAGCCCCGTCTCTCCATGGGATTCTCCAGGCAAGAATACTGGAGTGGGTTGCCATGCCCTCCTCCAGGGGACCTTCCTGACCCAGGGATCAAACCCTCATCCCTTGCGTCTCCTGCACTGGCAGGCAGGCTCTTTACCTCTAACGCCACCTGGGAAGCCCCAAGAGATGTCGATCACTCTTTAAACAGCGTTGAAATTCTGACAGTGACCAGCAGAGGGCACCACCAGCAGAGATAGTGCCGCTGCACCGCTAGGGCTGCGGCGGCTGCTAAGTCGCTTCAGTCGTGTCCGACTCTGTGCGACCCCATAGACGGCAGCCCATCAGGCTCCCCCGTCCCTGGGATTCTCCAGGCAAGAACACTGGAGTGGGCTGCCATTTCCTTCTCCAATGCATGAAAATGAAAAGTGAAAGTGAAGTCGCTCAGTCGTGTCCGACTCTTAGCGACCCCATGGACTGCAGCCCACCAGGCACTGCTAGGGAGACTGGCATATATGCCTTGGATCCACTAATCTGGAGAAGAAGAAAAAAAAAACATAAACAAATGAAATAAACCTGCTTCACATAAATAATAAGCTGGCATTATGTTTTTCCTCTTTCCTCTTTCTCCTCACCCCTTTTTGCCGAATTTTACATTTTCCCCGATACTCCTCCTCGTTACAGAGACCACTTGCTGTGTGAAATGGATCTTCTATTTTGGGGTTGCCTTTGATCAGAACAGCCCCAAAGCTCTGGCATTACAGGAGAATGATGTACCAGCCTGCACCACCAGTCAGTTCTCAACTCCTCCCCAGAGCCCCAGCAGAAGACCAGACGACTCTCCCAGTACCCTGGGAGTAGGGAGGATCAAGACAAGGATAGATCAGGTTTGTCCAATTTTGCTCTGGCCCCTGGAAATTCTGCTCCTTATCTCGTCTCCCATTGCTTCACCACACTGCCAAAATTACCTCGATAATATATTTTTTTTAATTTAAGAATTCATTTTCACTTCAAGAAAGAACACTGCAGCCAGATAAGAAACTCCATCTGTCATCAAGAAAAAAGGGCCGTGGATTTGGGTGTCACAAATCCTGTAATGTCTTAAATTAAGGTGCCACTTCTGCAGGCTTTCTTCGTGTTTGTGAAATGATTATTCTACAGAGGTGCCTTTAATATGGTTAAAATAATGATTATGCATGTTTAATACATCAATTTAAGTTATTATCTCCCATGCTGTAAAATGCAGGATAATTTCATAAATAATTACAAAGCATTTACAAATGGCGACTTGATGCAAAGCATTCTTGCTAATCCTTTATCTTTCACAAACACAGAAATAACAATTAGATTCCTGGAATGGGAAAGGGAGGTTATGTTCTAGAAAGTGTCACTCCCTTACTGAATGCAAATAAGGAAGCAAGGGAAAAAAATAAAAGCCCTGCGCAGAACCAGTGTACTTTCCCCCCTCCTGACAGCTGGAAGATGTCTGTCCAGGGTATCATTAGTCTAGGTACCCAGCTTTCTCTCTTCAGGCATTGGGGAGTGGGGGGTGTGGCCTCAGGGAAGGGAGGAGTCTTTGAATCCCTTAGAGAAAGAATAATTCTGCCTCCTTCTAATTTTTCAAGAAATAGAGAAGTTGCTGTATTGAGATCTGACCACAGGGTTAGAATAAGAAGCAACATTCCCCACCCAATCACACACACACACGTAGGCAGGACATCCTTTGACTGTTGGAAGTTTGATCCAGATCTTCAATTATGCTGAAGGATGAACTGAGTCACTAGGGACCACATATGACAAAAAGCTTCAGCCTCCGCCCTTCAGCCTGTCCATCAATGACACAGACTTAGAGAGGCAGGAGATCTCCTCAAAGGGCTTCTACTCTTGATAGGGAGCCTGAATGTTCACTTTGAAACTATTCAATAATACAGACAGCATAGAGCTGAGGTTAAATCAGCCACGGTCAAATTTAGTTGACATAAATAAAGTAAATCCAGGGAGGGTTTTGGGAAGAAATGAGATGGAGCCAGGTCACAGATCAGTAGAATCAAGTAAATCAAAGACAGGCCAAAGATGCTGAAAGGGACAATGCACGGTGCATTTAAGGCACCTGCCACACCCACGGTAAGGACCAGCTGTGACTCAAGCCAGGATGCCAAGAGTTCGGAGATATCTTGGGATAATGCCCTTTGCACCCCACCAAGTCAGCCTGTCTCTCAAAGGCTGGACAGTGGCAGAGACAAGGACGGGAAGGAGGTCCTAAGCATGCCTCCAGCCGATCCAATCCCCAGCTCTCAGAAACAGACGGCTCCCAGTTTGGGCACTGGCTTTTAAAGGGATGTGGAGGGAGAAAGAGAAGGGGCAAGACCTCGAGGGCCCCGATGCTGGGACGTCAGTTCCTATGATGGTGCATCCGGCTGCTTACACACCAGCAGAGCTCAAGTGAGTCCCAGCTGAAGACTGACTCCCCAGGTCTGGGGAGGAGGAGGGGTAGAGGAGGGTCTTAACAGCAGACCACCAACCAGTGGGTCAGCGCCGTGCCAGGCTGCAACCCCACGGAGGAGGCTGCTGACAGTTGCTGAGTGGGCTCCAATCACAGCTCAGATGTAAGACCCTCAAAGAAGCTGGAGGGCATCTCCTCCACTTCTGCCAGTCTCAGAGCCCCCAGCAGGGAGGGTCAGGGGATAAGACAGACTGAATTCTTACAGCTGAGTGCTTGACCCCTTTCCCGCAAAAGATGGCCAAGAATTCATCTCCAGAAGCCCAAGCGAAGAGCACCTCTCTCCCCCAACACCTGCACCCACACACTTCTGTCACCACCGTGACCCATCTGCAGAGGCCCCGGCCAGGTCCTGAACCCTCACCTAGCCCCGGTTCCGGCAACATGCAGCTGGGCGACTGACCACAGGCAGAAGAATCATCTCTCTGGCTCTCAGACACCAGTCCCCAGTCCGAGGGGCCCTTGGATCTTTCATCCTGCCTCTATCTCACTTCTGTGTCCTCTGTGCTGTAGTTTGGGTAAAATCAGCTAACCCAGTGATGAACTCACGGAAAGAGGATATCTGCTTAGCTTCAAAGCATTGCCCCCTCAATGATTACCTGGTGGTTTTAACACATCTCCACAATTTTTTTTCCACTCTCCCCCAGAAAGTGGAGCTTAATTCCATCCCCTTGTTTGTGGTCTGGCCTGGGTGAGTCCCTTCTAACAAACAGAGTATGGGGAGGGAAAAATGGAGACTTTTTAGTAGGGAACATTGATGAGGAATTACCCAGGGGATGAACTTCCTTGGTGGCTCAGACAATAAAGAATCTGCCTGCAATGCAGAAGACTGGTGTTTGAACCCTGGTTGGGGAAGATCCCCTGGGTAAGGGAATGGCAACCCACTCCAGCATCTTGCCTGGAGAATTCCATGGACAGAGGGGCCTGGTGAGCTACAGTCCATGGGGTCGCAAAGAGTCAAGCACAACTGCGCGACTAACACTGAGGCTTTTTCTAGTAAGATACACGACGGCAGGACTACTAGATTGTTCTGGAAAAGCAGGCTGAGGCTGCACGTTCAGAGAGTGCCTAGAAGGGCTCACATCCATGGCTCGTCATGCTGAGGCCATGGGCCTTGTGACGTCACTGGATGAGATGGGCACTCTGCCAGAGTGGTATTCTTCCTAAAAGCCCATGCGTGCTTGTGCTAAGTCACTTCAGTCGTGTCCGACTCTTTGTGACTCCATGGACTGTAGCCCGCCAGGCTCCTCTGTCCATAGAATTTTCCAGGCAAGAATGCTGGAGTGAGTTGCCATTTCCTTCTCCAGAAGCTCATGCTGCTGCTGCTGCTGCTAAGTCGCTTCGGTCGTGTCCGACTCTGTGCGACCCCATAGACAGCAGCCCACTGGGCTCCCCCGTCCCTGGGATTCTCCAGGCAAGAACACTGGAGTGGGTTGCCATTTCCTTCTCCAATGCATGAAAGTGAAAAGTGAAAGTGAAGTCGCTCAGTCGTGTCCGACTCTTAGCGACCCCATGGACTGCAGCCCACCAGGCTCCTCCGTCCATGGGATTTTCCAGGCAAGAGTACTGGAGTGGGGTGCCATTGCCTTCTCCATAACCTCACTCAAATCATAAGAACATATCAGACAAACCCAAATTGGGGGACAATCTACAAAACACCTAACTAGTGCTTATCAGAAGCGCCATGGTCATGAAAAGTAAGGGGAAGTTTGAGAAACGGCTGCAGATTGGAGTGAAGGATGACTCCAGCGCAGCATCCAAATGGCCTCCTGGAGCAGCAAACGGCATTAGCGGGAACCCTGGAGAAATTAGCATGAAGTCTGCTGTTCACCTGTTAGTCTTGTTTCAATGCTCACGTCTTGATTTTGAGAAATGGATAATGACTGTGTACGATGTCAGCAGCAGCGGGAGCTGGGTAGAGGGTACACAGAACTCTGGACTCTCTTTGTACCTCTTCTATAAATCGGAAACTATTTCAAATTCAAAAGCCTTGGCTCTTCTAAGAAAAGAACTTATGGTCTTGCTCTCTTTCCCTCCCTCCCCAAACCTCTCCACCCTAACATGCCCACTTGTGTTGCTCGTGTCACAAAGTCAATACCTTGGGGTTATTTCCCTCTCCTGAACACACCAAGCAACCTCTTAGCTCATGAGTTTTGCTCATGTTGCCTGCCTGACCCCTGCCTTCCTGATGGTCCCACCACACCAGCCTTAAGGGCTAGTCCCAAGCTCACCCTCCCTGTGGCCCACCCACTGCCAAAGTCCCTTGTTTGGCTCTCCAGGCACTTGTCCACATCACTCATCTCCATCCTTATAAGCAGAGATGGCTTTGTGGGAGTAACACTCAGCTTGGAAATATCCACCACACTCCGCCCTCCTGCTTTCCCCAACTTTCTCCCTCCAACTCCTTTAGGCTGAGACACCCCCCGCCCCCCACCCCCACCGCCAGCCTCTGGAGAACAGGATAACAGTGCCTCCTTGTGACAGGGATGAGGAACTGCGCACCTCCCCATCCCTGCTGCTGCTGCTGCTGCTGCTGAGTCGCTTCAGTCGTGTCCGACTCTGTGCAACCCCATAGACGGCAGCCCACCAGGCTCCTTTGTCTCTGGGATTCTCCAGGCAAGAACACTGGAGTGGGTTGCCATTTCCTTCTCCAGTGCATGAAAGTGAAAAGTGAAAGTGAATTTGCTCAGTCGTGTCTGACTCTTAGCGACCCCTGGACTGCAGCCCACCAGGCTCCTCCGTCCCTGGGATTCTCCAGGCGAGAACACTGGAGTGGGGTGCCATTGCCTTCTCCCATGCTTACAGCTCTTCAGATCCTGGGCCCTGATGGAGCCATGCTCCAGCCTGCCTTCTTTCTCTTTCATCTCCTCTCAAGACTCAATGAACTTCAGCACAAGGGACCCAGTTTCCCATGCAGGCACACACCCTTTTCCGGTTTTATGCTGGGCTTTTCCCCTTTCTTTCTCTTGAACCCAGGTCTCCCGCATTGCAGGCAGATTCTTTACCAGCTGAGCCGCAAGGGAAGCCCTAACTCTTGCCAAAGCCGCCCCCACCCCCCGCCCCCGCCACCCGAAGATTTCTTCACTCTCTCTTTTTGTTACATTTGTGAACAAACCACTGACCTTCACTGAGACCAATAAAAGCTGGCCTCATTATATAGCAATCGGGGAAGGGGAGGGACAACCCTGAGTTCTGTACAGAAATCAGACGAAATAAAAACTCAGTCTCATGGACTTCTAAAACCCTTGGAAATACTCTGAAATTCCATTTAGGCTTTTCCATGTCTCTCTCTACATTCTCATCCTCTTCTAATCATTTTTCCTCAGACACCAATATTCAAAATAAAAAATGTTTACCTATTTTACTCAATACTATCATATGTCTCTTTTAATTACTAGCTTTACAAGAGTATTGTTTTCTACTATTTTTCATGGCAAATGCACAGTACTTAATCTATACTCTGGGTTAAATAGGTTTTTGGCAGCCCGCCTGGGAGCCTTGCCAGCACTGATATCCTTGTCGTTGTGGGAAAAAGCTTCAGACAACTAACTCAAATGAATTTTTGGAACTCAACCCATTTATAAGTCAGGAACTGCCTGGGCTGCCGTGAATGGTTGTTTGATTGGCTTGGGGGATATAGGTCTTTCTTGTTTCCCAAATGAACTCATTCAATATGCAACAAATACAAATTAAGGCCTATTACAGGCAAGCCGTCCGCCAGACCCAGGGGAGGCTACAGGGCCAAGTTTAGTATCCGCCCTCACGGGAGGCAGACGGGAGAGCAGGCAAGTCCAAGGCCAGGCTGTGATGGGGGTTTAGCTGAAGTCGACCAGAGAAACAGAGCCAATAGGAGGTTGTATACACATAGGCCTCCCCAGTGACTCACTGGGTAAAGAAGCTGCCTGCAATGCAGCAGACAGGGGTTCGATCCCTGAGTCGGGAAGATCCCCTGGAGAAGGAAACAGCAGCCCACTCCAGTATTCTTGCCTGAAAAACCCCATGGACAGAGGAGCCTGGCAGGCTACAGTCCAAAGGGTCACAAGGAGTCAGGCATGACTTAGCGACTAAGTGCATGTATATATATATATGAAAAAAAGAGATTTATTTCAAGGAATTGTAGGGGCTGGCAAGTTTGAAATCTGTAAAGAAAGCTGGCAGGCCTGAAGTTCAGGTAAAAGTTGCTATAGTCTTGAGTCTGAAGTTTGTAGGGCAGCTAGAAGGCAAGAAACTGCAGGGGGACTTCCGTGTTTTAGTCTTGAGGTCAATTCGATCTTATTCAGAAAACAGGCCTTCAGCGGACTGGATGAGCACGTGCACACGTGCACACACACACACACACACACACACACAAAGGTGGGCAATCCACTTCACTCAAAGTCTATTGATTGTTCATGTTGAGAACATCTGAAATATATCTTTGTAGCAACATCTAGATGGGCGTTTGAGTGAACAGCTGGCCTCCATAACTTCGCTGAGCTGACACAGAGAATCAACCATCACACGGGAAAAGCTCAGTGAGCCTAGACTCCATAGGTGGCGTTCTTCCCCTGGCCTACGGGAGTAAGGTGCAAGCTGAGACCTGAAATAGGGCTTCGTCAGCTGAACATTTGGCAGACAGGTCCAGCGCTCCCCTCCACATCCCCTGGGTGGTCTATTCCAAGACGGGCTCAGAGTGTTACACTGTACTTTGCACACCCCTGGGCTTCCCTTGAGGCTTGGAAGGTAAAGAATCTGCCTGCAATGCGGGAGCCCTGGGTTCGATCCCTGGGTTGGGAAGATCCCCCAGAGAAGGGAAAGACTTCCCACTACAGTATTCTGGCCTGGAGAATTCCATGCACTGTATAGTCCATGAGGTCGCAAAGATTTGGACACGACCGAGCGACTTTCACACATAGCTTGCACACCCCCCGGGGTTTCCCTGTGGCTCGGAAGGTAAAGATCCTGCCCAGGGGATCCATCCCTGGGTGGGAAAGATTCCCTGGAGGAGGAAATGGCAACCCATTCCAGTATTCTTGCCTGAAAAACCCCAGGGACAGAGGAGCCTGGCAGCTACAGTCCAGTACAGAGCTTGGCAAAAAGTCGGAGAGGACGGAGGGACTGACACACTGCTGTGCCCCCACCCTCCGACCCTCCCCTCCAGACACACTGCCTCAGACCCTAGGAGGCGCAGCAAGCCTTCTGTCTGCGCTGGTTGCCGAGGGCAAGTTCAGCCTTGGTCCAGGTGGGTGTTCACCTAAGGCCAAGAGCCCAGACCCGACGGTTCAGGAGTGAGTGTCCCCTGTTCCCCAACCCCGGGAGGACCGGGCTCCTGCAGAAACACTGGCTCCCGGCGTCTGCTCGGCCGCGTTCACATCCCAGAAGGTGCACCTGTCCACTTGCCGCCCGAGGATGCCACCGAGCCAGGCCCCGAACCCGGCTCTGCGGGTCGCCCCCCGCCCGCCCCCCTCGCGGCCCCGGGCCCCCCTCCCGCTTCTGGGGGCGGCGGAGCATCTGGCGCCCGTCTCCTGAGCAGTCCGTCAGCCTTCACGCCGCTGTCACCACCAGACGTGGGGGAACGAAAACAAAAGACGTGACAAATTTGTCCTTTTCTCTTTCATAATTAACCAAAATATCTCAGCGTGTCGCGAAGCACGGCTCCTAATTAACAGACAGGCGAGAGGCGATTAAGGGAAAAAAAAAAAGCCCTGCATCTCCTCTCCGCCCCCTCCCCGCCCCCCCCCCCCCCGGCAGCCCCTCCCGCTCCCCGTAATTATGTTTGCAGGAGAGAATGATATTCTGGTCAGACGCGACAGACAGAGAGAGCCCAGTCCCCAGCGAGGCAATTAATATTTCACACCTGCCAACGCGCAGTGGCCGGGGGAGCCGGGGGGCGCTGGGGAGGCGAGCGCCTTGTCACCAGGCCAGGGTGTGCAAAAGCCAAGTGGCGACAGTCCTTCTGTTGGGCTTCGGGGATGGGCAGGGCGGGCTGGCGCCGAAAACAACTCTTTCTGGCGTGGATGGGGGTTGGGGGGGAGGTGGTTGGAGGATCATTGGACAGAACAAAGAATCTGCCAGAACAAAGTCATTGTATCTGGACAGAACAGTCGTCGCGTCCACTCTTCAACGGCTGTCTGGCTCTGGCCCCACCTCCAGGATCACACACCCGCCTCCCCACGGAGAGGGTGGCATGGAAGGAGGGCCTGGCAGCTCCACACACGGGCATGCACCTGTGCCCCCCAGGCCCACGGGTGCACACATTGCCTGCACAGACATTGTTTCCCACGCCAACCCTGCCCACCAAGCAGGCATCCTCACACCCTCTCTGGTGCTCCCCAGGGAGCCCAGGCAGGGACACACACACTCATATTCATGCTCTTATATAACACGGCCACACACAACCATTCCCAAGGCAAACAATCAGCAAAAAGTCAGTGACTGTTTATTATGTTCAGGTTCCTGCCCCCCTGAGATTCTAGGCTTAGTGATGGAGATAAAACTACTGTGACTTTAAACACACACACACACACACACACACACACACACACACACACACAAAGAAGAGCTCTGTCTGATAAGTGATACCTGCCAGGCAGGGGTATCTTCCTCGCCTGTTCTGGGCACTTGCTAGTCATCAGGTTCTCTCACAATCGCTTCACATCCCTTACACCACTCACTCCTATAAAAATCATGGCAGACACAGAAGATCCCTGCGTCTCACGTGCAAGAAATCTGAGACTCCCGGAGGTTAGGCATCTTACCCATGTTAGAAAGTTAACAAAGCTGCGATCTAAGCTCTTCTGTCTGATGCTTAATTCAGGTGACCCATTCACAATCGCCTAAAGGTTAAAGCCACCCAAGTGTCACAGTTGAATGTGTTCACAGATGAATGGATAAAGGTCACGGAGAACATCTATACAATGGAATACTATGCAGCCTTGAAAAGGAAGACACTTCTGACGCACAACACGGATAAGCCTCGAGGACATTAAGTGGAGTGAAATAAGCCATTCCCAAAAACACACTGTGTGATTCCTATATGAGTGACCTAGAGAAGTCAAATTCATAGACACAGAAAGCAAACTGAGGGTCGTCAGGGGCTGGGAGAAGCAGGGGAATCCATGGTTACTGAGTGTGGAGTTTCAGCGGGAGAAGATATAAAGCTTCTGGAGATGGATAGTGGTGATGGCTGTACAGCGATGAGAAAGGATTAATGCCACTCAACTGTAAACTCAGAGATGGCTATGATGGTAAAGTCTATGTTATGTTTTTTTACCACAATTTAAAACAAAACAAATAGCAGGGGTTAAGGTGTGAAGGTCTGCAAAACACCAAACAAAATGCACATGGGGAGCTGGTGCCTCCCTGGAGGAGGGCGCCTGTAGAGACCATTTCATTGCAGAGGAAACTGTTGTAACAGAGATGATTCTAGAAGGGATACCTGAGTGACAGATTGGATCAGATGTCATTTAGGGCTCTGGATTCCAGAGCAAAGACTCTAAGGTTTCCAAGGACAACAAAGCCTTTGTGCAGAAGGAAGTGGGACGTGAGTCCAGCTGAAGCGTAGGGGCCTAAGGAGAAAAGAGGCCCCTGGACCAGCTAGGGCACTTGGACATGGGGCCTGAGGCCACGCTGCGGGGGTTGGACATCCACAGACATCAGGGAGACTCGGGAGGCCTGAGTAGAGAGTGGTGGGGCTGGAAAGGGTTGTTCAGAGGTGAAGATGGTCAGAGATACAGTCAGAACTAGAAAATGAGAGGAAGCAGAGCCTCACCCAGGAAGAGGCCACTGTCCTTGGGGAGAGATTGAGCGGGAGAACAGACGGGTAGATGAAAGATGACTTCAGGCTCTCCTGGTGGGAAAGAGGCAGCGTCAGGGGCACTCATGTCCTCGAGGATGAGGGCACAGCCTGCCTGCGTGGGGAGGAGGGCGGCTGATGGCAGGGGCGCTGCAGTTCAGTCCAGGTCCCCCTCAAGAAAGGCGATCCCCCTGCCTCGAGCTGCTGGGGCCTTACCGATTCCCCCTCCAATGTGAATCTCGATCCCACTTGCTTCTCCCCCACTGCTTTGCTGCCACCCCGGCGCAACCATGGCCCACTGCTTCCCTGTGGCTTCACTAAGTCATAGAAACAATTTGGTCCGCAAGATGCCGATCAGACTAGCTTCCGTGCGGTGGAATTACTTGCTAAAGAACTGCAAGACTGACATTGATGGATCCTATTGAGGAACCTGAGCCTCCTAACCCAAAGCAGGAGCAATTCCCAGGCGCGGGGACTTCGGCGACCGTTTCCCATCCTTCCCTTCCCCCAAGGACTTTACAATCAATTTAAACTCATCAAAAACGAAATGTTGATAAAAAGGGTTGTGCATATCTGACCCAAGTGTGAAATGAGTTTATAGCAAGGCCAGTGGGATAATAGAGAGTATACAAATCTTAGGGACCCAGACACAGGGCTGGCATCTCTCCTCTTGGTGAGATCGTGAGATCACGGGCACGTTCCTTTTAAAAGCCTCCCTCTCTTTGTTAGTAAATGGCTACTATTTCTTCATGTATTCACTCCTACATCTGTTTGTTCAAAAGTAAATCTTGAACAGATAGTCCGAGTCAGGTTTTGTGCTTGATACTGGAGACACAGTGTTGAACGTGGTGCACAGTGTCTGCCCTCAAGGAGCTACGTTCTGCTGGGATGGGGTTTGGGATGGAGACCAGGAAGAAGCTGTGCTGCCACATGGCCAGGAGAGGACAGAGCCTTGGACTGGGCGGTGGTGTGGAGGTCGAGAGAGGAGAATGGACTCCAGTTATGTGCTAGAGGTGAAATTCACAGGACGTGCTGATAGATGAGATGTTAGAACCAGAAGAGAGAGAGGGGAGAAGAGAGTAACTCCTGTAAGAAGAGTTAGAAACATCAAGACCCTCGGCACTGTGCCTGGCACACACTGGGGCTCTAGGGCTCTTATCACTGAGGGAATGAGAATGGAATCCCAGGGACATTTCCGCAGAAGGAGGTGAATTTCAAGCCCAGTTTAAAGCAGAGGAGGGAAGCGGATTGACATGGGGGTGGAAGAGGAGGGCGTCGGGGGTTTCCGGTGGGAGGCAGAAAGGCATGGACCACAAACATAGGTTTAGAAGTGGCAACTGTGAGTCATCAGACTTAAGAATCAGTTAGGATTGCACATAAGAGGATTTTGCTTAATATACAAGTAAGACATATGTAGGATTTTAATTGAAAATAGAACTAAACCCCGATCCTCAAATTCCTGACTCCTCTTCAGATCTGTGAGCCTAGATTGAGAGGTTATTTTTTCCCCCTCCATTTGAACACTCTCTCCTTCTATGCAAGGAGCAAAAACTTTGAGTTGAAAAGGCTCCGAGAGGTTGTGGGGCAAAGGAGCTGGGTGGGTAAGGACCAGCACCAGAGCCCAGAGCCATCTCAGCACCTCTAACCAGCTGTCTCCCCGGAGTGTGTTCTAAAATGAGAGCCCACCCGTGGGCCTGCTGGGTCTCCTTCCTGTGTTAGCAGCTGCTGCCTACGCAACCCCTGCTTCACTTTTAGCCCCCACTCTCTGAAGGTTGCATTGTGGAAGCAGGAAAAGTGACTTAAGCTTCAGATTGGAGTGGCCTCACCCCAGGCATATACATCCCCCACCCTTGGCTGCGGCAATCTGTGCGGGTGGCCCAGGCCCTGCCCGTGAAGGGCGTGTGGAAGGGGCTGAAGCTGCTCCTGCCACAGGAGGGGCCATGCCTTCCCCATTCTGAGTACCGCCTACGCCCCAGTGCCCAGCTCAGCACTTCTCAAAGTGTGGTCCACGGAGTCCTGGGATTCCCGAGACACTTTCAGGGGTCAGAAGAGTCAAAATATTTTTTTAATGATATTAAGACATTCTTTATCTCTTTCACTATGTTGACATTAGCACGCTGGTGCAAAGGCAGCTGTGGGTAAAACAGCTCACACCCACATGAACCACAGTAATGATGCCAAACTGAACTAACAGTCATTTTACGTTTTCCTCATCTCATATTCACAGTTTCATGAATGCTCTTCATGAAGCAGTAGAAATCGTTAATTTTATTAAATCTCAACCCTAAGTCACATCTTTTAAGGTTCCGCGTGAGTAAATGAGAAGTACACGTAGAACATTTTTTCAGACACTGAAACCTAGTCTTTGTCCCAAATGAAAAAACACTTGAGCGACTGGGCTGTTAACTGAATGAGTTACTCCTTTCACGAAACACCATTTTTATTTGAAAGAACAGTCGACAAGCTATGGTAATTTAGACTCATGTTTTTGGTTAGAATTTTCTTGAAAATGAGCAAAGTGAACCTGTCACTTTAAGGAAAACACTTGACAGATACGTGGCCAATGGTAAAACTGGACTTTCATGCGGAAAGTTTGGAAAATTTCATGAACTGATAGCTTCCCAACACTTAAATCTTTCCAGATGAGGTCAGTGACAATACTAACAAGATTTTTTTAAAATCTTGTATAGTGTGGTGTGTCAACATTTGCAAATCTACAGGACTCAGTGAAATAATGTTTTCCAAATGTCCAGGCATGCCTGGATAAAAGATCTGTTGGTGGCAGAGGAATCACCCATGTATTTTCATGGAATACATGCAATAGGGTATGAAATATTTACTGATATGGCTTCAAACTCTCAATTGCAAATAACCTTTAAGAAACTGTCATGTTTGGAGTTTTAGTTTAGGATCGAAGATGAATTGCCACATTTATCTAAAGAAACTATGAAAAATTCCTACCTTTTCTATCTACGTATTTGGATGAGGCCAGATTTTCTCCACATATTTCAACCAAAATAGCAAATCCCAAAAGATTGATGCAGAAGCAGATGGGATCCAGTCAGACATGAAAAATATTTTTTAATGGAAAACAATGCCACTTTTCTCACAATATTTTTGTTTTGAAAAATATATTTCATAAATATATGTTATTTATACTAACATGGAATGGTGGTGGTGGTGGTTTCATTGCTAAGTTATGTCCAATTCTTTGCGACCCCATGGACTGTAGCCTGCCAGGTTCCTCTGTCCATGGGATTTCTCAGGCAGAAAAACTGGAGTGGGCTGCCATTTCCTTCTCCAGGGTAACATGGAATAACTCTACTATCATTATCTTTATTTTTTGCTGTTATTTTTAAATAAATTGAAAATAAGAATTTTTAAATTTCTGTTTTAGTGTCTAATATGGGAACTATTATATTAGAAATACAACTCACATAAACAAATGATCTACGGCATTCTCAATAATTGTTAAAAGAGTGTGAAGACTCCTGAGACCACAAAGTTTGAGAATCCCTCTCTGGCTCACTGTGCCCATCACCATATCAGCTTTCTCCGGGCCTGGGGCCCAGGTGTTCCTCCTGCTTCCATGCCCAAGGTCTAGCTCCTGAACTATAATGTCAACCACAGATCCATAATGCTTCTCTAGAACTTTCAAGGGTTCCCTTTCAGGGTGGTCTATGAGGGCTCCATGCTGCCACGGGATCCCTGTGCTCAGCACCTACCCGTGCTCTCGCTCGCTCTCTCATACACACATAACAATTGCTCCTATGCACAGTAAAGACCCAAGACTTTCTTGTAGCAGCTTTCTGATCCTGGAAAAGTCAACCTCTCAGGCTTTGTTTTCCTCAACAATAATACACAGATGTTAATAGTTAAAACCATCCTAGTGGGGTTTGCACAAGCCTCTTATCTTCATCCATCAGAGGGAAGAAAGAAGAAGCAAGAACTTCAATCCAATGGCCTCCAGAACAAAAAACACCATCACAGAAAACTAACCAGAATGATCGTGTGGATCACAATCTTGTATAACTCAGTGGAGCTATGAGTCATGCTGGGCAGGGCCATCCAAGATGGACCGGTCATGTTTGAGAGTTCGGACAAAATGCGGTCCACTGGAGAAGGGAATGGCAAACCACTTCAGTATTCTTGCCTCAAGAACCCCATGAACAGTATGGAAAGGCAAACAGATATGACATGACAGATGAGCTCGCCAGGTCAGCAGGTGTCCAGTATGGTACTGGCGAAGAGCAGAGAAATAGCTCCAGAAAGAATAAAGAGGCTGAGCCAAAGAGGAAACGATGTTCAGCTGTGGATGTATCTGATGGTGAAAGAAAAGTCTGATGCTGTAAAGAACAATATTGCATAGGAACCTGGAATGTTAGGTCCATGAATCAAGGCAAATTGGAAGTGATCAAATAGGAGATGGCGAGAGTGAACACTGACAACTTAGGAATCTGTGAACTAAAATGGACTGGAATGGGTGAAATCAGATGACCATTATATCTACCACTGTGGTCTAGAATCCCTTAGAAGGAATGGAAAAGCCCTCATAGTCAACAAAAGAGTCCAAAATGCAGTACTTAGGTGCAGTCTCAAAAACAACAGGATGATCTTGGTTCATGTCCAAGGCAAACCATTCAACATCACAGTAATCCAAGACTATCCCCAACCATTAATGCTGAAGAAACTGAAGTTGAACAGGTCCACGAATACCTATAATACTTTCTAGAACTAACACCAAAAAAAGATGTCCTTTCCATCATAGGGTATTGGAATGCAAAAGTAGGCAGTCAAGAGATACTTGGAATAATAGGCAAGTTTGGCCTTTGAGTACAAACTGAAGTGAGGCAAAGGCTAACAGAATTTTGTCAAGAAAACTCACTGGTCATAGCAAACACCCTCTTCCAACAACACAAGAGACAGTCCTACACACGGGCATCACCAGATGGTCAACACCAAAATCAGATTGATTATATTCTTTGTAGCCAAAGATGGAGAAGCTCTACACAGTCAGTAAAAACAAGACCAGGAGCTGACTATGGCTCAGATCATGAGCTCCTTATTGCCAAATTCAGACTTAAATTGGAGAAAGTAGGGAAAATGACTTAGACCATTCAGGTAGGACCTAAATCAAATCCCTTACAATTATACAGTGGAAGTGACAAATAGATTCAAGGGATTAGATCTGATAGAGCGCCTGCAGAACTCTGGACTCAGGTTTGTGACATTGTATAAGAGGCAATGATCAAGACCTTCCCCAAGAAAAAGAAATGCGAAAAGGCAAAATGGTTGTCAGAGGAGGCCTTACAAATAACTGAGAACAGAAGAAAAGCTAAAGGCAAAGGAGAAAAGAAAAGATATACCCAACTGAATGCAGAGTTACAGAGAATAGCAAGGAGAGATAAGAAAGCCCTCCTCAGTGATCAGTGCAAAGAAACAGAGGAAAACAATAGAATGGGAACGACTAGAGATCTCTTCAAGAAAATTAGAGATACCAAGGGAACATTTCATGCAAAGATGGGCACAATGAGGGACAAAAATGGTAAGGACCTAACTGTTAGGTAAGGACCTAACAGAAGCAGAAGAGATTAAGAAAAGTAGCAAGACTACACAGAGGAACTGTACAAAATATATCTTAATGACCTGATAACCACGATGGTGTTGTCACTCACCTAGAGCCAGACATCCTGGAGTGTGAAGTTAAGTGGGCCCTAGGAAGCATCACTACAAACAAAGCTAATAGAGATGATAGAACTCCAGCTGAGCTATTTCAAATCCTAAAAGATGATGCTGTGAAAATGCTCCACTCAATATGCCAGCAAATTTGGGAAACTCAGTAGTGGCCCCAGGACTAGAAAAAGTCAGTTTTCATTCCAATCCCAAAGAAGGCCAATGCCAAAGAATCCTCAAACTACCACACAATTGTACTCATTGCACATGCTCGCGAGAAAAATATCAAAATCCTTCAAGCCAGGCTTCAACAATACATGAACCGAGAACTTCCAGATGTACAAGCTGTGTTTAGAAAAGGCAGAGGAACTAGAGATCAAATTGCTAACATCCATTGGATCATAGAAGAAGCAAGGGGATTCCAGAAAAACATTTACTTCTGCTTCATTGACTATGATAAAGTCTTTGACTCTGTGTGGATCACAACAAACTGTGGAAAATTCTGAAAGAGATGGGCATACCAGACCACCTGACCTGCCTCCTAAGAAACCTGTATGCAGGTCAAGAAGCAGCAGTTAGAACTGGACATGGAACAATGGACTGGTCCCTAATTGGGAAAGGACTGTATCAAGGCTATACATTGTCACCCTGCTTATTTTACTTCTATGCAGGGTACATCATGAGAAACGCTGAGCTGAAGGATGCACAAGCTGGACTCAAGACTGCTGGGAGAAATATCAGTAACCTCAGATATGCAGATAATACCTCCCTAATGGCAGGAGTGAAGAGGAACTAGAGTCTCTTGATGAAGGTGAAAGAGGTGAGTGAAAAAAACTGGCTTAAAAACACTGAAAAAACGAAGATCATGGCATCCAGTCCCATCACTTTATGGTAAATAGTAGGGAAAACAATGGAAACAGTGACAGACTTTATTTTCTTTGCTCCAAAATCACTGCAGATGGTGACTGCAGCCATGAATTTAAAAGACTCTTGCTCCTTGGAAGAAAAGCTATGACAAATCTAGACAAAGGCCCATCTAGTCAAAGCTCTGCTTTTTCCAGTGGTCATGTACAGATGTGAGAGTTGGACCATAAAGAAGGCTGAGCACTGAAGAACTGCTGCTTTCAAACTATGGTGCTGCAGAAGACTCTTGAGAGTCCCTCGGACAGCAAGGAGATCAAACCTGTCAATCCTAAAGGACATCAACCCTGAATATTCATGAAAGAACTGATGCTTAAGCTGAAGCTTCAATGCTTTGGCCAGCTGACGTGGAGAGCTGATTCATTGGAAAAAACCCTGATGCTGGGAACGATTGAAGGCAGGAGGAGAATGAGGTGACAGAGGATGAGATGGTTGGGTGGCTTCATTGACTCAGTGGACATCTGTTTGAGCAAACTCTGGAAGATAGTGAAGAACAGGGAAGTCTGACATGCTGTAGTCCATGGGGTCACAAAGGGTTGGACACAATTTAATGAGTGAACAACCAAGTGGGGTTGTTGTGAGAATTAAGCAAGACAAACTAGATATTCCCCATCTGGAGACCTATGCTCACCTTCCCCACCTGCTCTGTGTCCCTGGAGGCTTCCAGTTGGACTCGAAGGGCAGGAGGAGAAGGTGCTCAGAGGGCCTGCACCTCCTGACATGTACACACGGGGATCGGGCAGCAGAGGAGGCAAGCTGCTGCTGGAGGGCTCTTCACACTCGGCACATCGTCCTCCCTTTGGCCTTCAGGCCTCAGAACGGTCTTTGCTGGCCCCGAGGTAACTGCCCACCCCCCTGCTGGTTTCACCCGGCTCTAACTCTTCCTTTAAACTCTCCTTCCGTCGCATTGTCTGCGTGTGCCATTTAGTTTCTGCAAGACCTTGATCGATGCAGGATATGAAACACTGGACACTTAGATGTGTTTGCACCAAAGAGAAGTTTTTTCCTTCTGACCCAAAGTCCTCTATGACCACTGGGCATCTCCAGCTCATGGCTCACGCTCCTAGCGGGGCAAGAAGGGACACAGATTTAATTCCACTCAATGCAGTTTATTCTCAGCACCGTTTATGTCTAAGGCACTGCACAAGGGATTCACAAAGAAGCTCAAGAAAAGGAACAAACAGCCTGCGCTTTTCCGTCTTTGTGCCTTTCCCCCTGGTGTTCCTTGCACCCCGAGCATTCTTCTCTTTCCATCAGCTAGAACCTTCAGATGTCACCTTCTTAACAAAACCTCCCATATCCCCCAGTGATAAAGAACGAACTTTCTCGCCCTAACACCTCTTTTCAAGCACTTATCTCCTTTTAACTCGTATCATTCAATTTGATTCAACACACATTTACCCAGTGCTTTTTTTTTTATGCCGAGCCCTATGGTAGACAACAAGCAGTACGAGGAAAAATTTTAAACAGTACCTGCCCTAGGGGAGCTCACACTCTTGCTAAGGAGGCAGAAACACAAATAATTATGATGTAAAGGGAAAGAGGTCATAACAGGTTTATACAAAATGCTCTAGTTTGGTTAATGGAAGCACTACGGAAACATCTAAATAGATGAGAGGTGATCAAGACCATTCGAAGGGCAGTGGTACCCTCTCAGGAAATAGGTTTCGGAAGGCTGGAAGCCTCAGTTGAGCAGCCATTGCGAACGGTGCTCACTATATCAGTAAGCCTGAGGTCAAGCCCTTGGGTCTTTGATTTATCGACCGATGGATTGTGGGGATGCCGTAGGACCTCCTTGTACCCTGGTGAAGAAACCCAGAGCTGCCCAGAGGGAGCAGCAGAGTCTCAGGGTTTGATCAAAAGGCTGCAGGTGCTTTCCAATCAAAATCCCAGAACTGGACCGTCGACGCTATGGGTGGACAGCAGTGTGATGCTCCAAACAGCCAGATGAGAACCCCTGGGAGACAGAAACCTCCTGAAAACTGAGAATAGTTGTGTTTTTGCAAGGGGATGGGGGTGGGTGAGTAGGAATAGAGGGGGAGAAGCCCCAGTGGGAGACCGGGCTGGCTTTGAAGCTCTGATCTTGTATTGCCTTCCTCTCCCCCAACCCACACCCAAACACACACACAGCTACCGTGAGATGACCATCGTCTGTGCTGAGCAACCAGCATCACAACCAGACCTCTAGAATTCCAAGGGGATTCGAGAAATCCTAGAACCTGCTGAGATGAGAGCTAACGGGGCCAGAAGTGTGCTTCCAGTTGCACTTGGGCGTCTACTCGGCCGTCCAACACTCTTCCCTAGCCCCCAGCAGTCAAGGTCGATTTATCTACTAAGGATCTGGCTACCTCTCAAGTTCCGCTTCTTTCAAAGGAGAATGCCAGACAGAGAGGAGTACACAGTAAAGGAACAGGATCTGAAAGGGCCCCTAAATTGGCAAAGGGCAGCAGGTTCCTGGGACAAATCAAGAGAGTTTCTGCAGAGCCAAAGGTTCTCTGCCTTGGAGCTCATCCTCACCCTCTCCTTTAAATTCACCAAGAGGGTTCACCTAACTCACCAATTAGGATTTTAGAACCTCCCCCCACTACACCTTACAGAGTCACTGTATCCCCAAGGGAATACGTTTACAGGCCAAAATCGTTTGACCTTGAGAAATGAAACCACTTTAAAAGGAAGAGAACCAACTGAACACCATGCATTCCATGAAGCAAGATAACTGGGACAGATGGACCAAGATTTTAAAATAAGCACAATAAATATTCTCAACAAATGCACTGAATAGGAAATAAGTCATGCAAATAAATAAAAATCTTGTATTAGAACAATAATTGAAATAAATAAAAGAGATGAATTGCTGGAAGGATAACCCTGAAGACAGAATATACAAACCAGAAACACATGTTGAGGAATTCTACTAGAAGTCATCAAAAGAAGATAGAAATTTTTAAAGAAAGACTAAGAATGTTGTAAGTTAACAGAGATATTTATATTCAAATGATGGAATTCCAAGCAAGAAAGGAAAAAAACAAAGGGAAAGAAATATCTGAAGAAATTTAGACAAAAGATGAAAAACTTGAGACTGAAAAGATTTATAGAGTGCCAAGTAGAATAATAAAGAAAAACGCACATCTAGACACATTTTAGTGAAATTCAGAAATCAAAGATGCAGAAACTTCTAAAAGCTTCCAAAAGAAAAACAGATGATTTAAAGAGGTTAAGACTGATTTCATCAGACTTCTTAACAGTCCATTGGGTAAAAGAAAACAAAGAAATATGTTTAAAGTATTAAAGGAAAAGAACAGTGAGCCTAGAATTTTACATTTAGACAAATCGTCATTTATTGTAAGTGTTGTCAAGATATTTCCAGACATATGAGGTTTATAATACAAAATCCCATTCTGATAACTCTTGCAAGAGCACTCAACTATAAAGAGAAATAAATCCAGGAAAGTGCTTCAAGAGAAATTCAATGGAAGAATGATCAAATACTTTAATAAAGCTTGTTGTTGTCTGAAAAAGTAGGGATCAAACAAAAGATTTTAATAAGAAAAACGTATTTATAACTCTCAAAACTAAGATTTTAGACACTGTCAAGCAAATAAATGTATGAATAGGTTTAAAGATGACCACAATAATAATAAATATAGAAAAGAAAACTTTTAAATAGCTTAAGACGATTTATCTATGCAATGAAAATGAGACAAAATAAAAAACAAAGGGAATGTAGAGTAAATGAAAAATATGAAATAATATGGCAGAAATAACTCCTTAGTTAATAGTATTACATACATGAGGGGATTTAGCTTACCGATTAAAACACTGAGGCTCACTCTACAATTAAAACGGTGTGGTATTGCTGCATTAGCAGGAGACAATTAAAATAAATTAGTAGGTATAGAAATAGGCCCAAGTGCATAACGAAAACTTTTATACAATAAAGGCAACATCTCAAATCACTGAAGAAAAGAGAATTTTAAATAAATGATGCTGAGATAACTGAATAGCCATTTGGAAAAAGGTAAAATTGGAATCAGACCTCTCACCCTACCCAGGAATAAACTGCAAGTCCCTAAGAGATGTAAGATACATCAAGGAGCCCACAGAGTATTAGAGGAAAACAGGTGATTTATCTGACAATTTGGGATTTGTAAAAGACTTTCTCATTATGACTCAAAATCTAAAATCAATAAAAGATAATTCAACCAAATAAAATAATTTTTTGCATGGCTAAAATTAGCATAAACAAAATCAAATGCACATTGTATTAAATATATTGGGAAAATATTTGCAATGACTATCAGAAAAAGAGCCCATATCTCTTATATATAAAAAGCTTACAAAATCAAGAGACTAACAGAAAAATTACAAAATTAACAGGGAAAAAAAGAGAGAGAAGATATTAAAAAAATAATTAGAATGAGAGAAATGCCAATTGAAACTATACTGATACCATTTTGAAACTACAAAATATGCAGAATTTCAAAAGCTTCATAAAGCATTCTGTTGACAAGGACATGAGGAAGTAGTCACTTGAAATTGATCCCAGTGGGAATGTAGAATGTAGAACGCCAATCCCGCGGGACCTCACACAACTGCATATGCGCGTGAACTTTCACTCAGTGCTGCTGCTGCTGCTGCTGCTAAGTCGCTTCAGTCGTGTCCAACTCTGTGCCACCCCATAGATGGCAGCCCACCAGGCTCCCCTGTCCCTGGGATTCTCCAGGCAAGAACACTGGTGTGGGTTGCCATTTCCTTCTCCTTTCACTCAATAATTCTATTTATATTAATTTACTTTGAAGATCCATCTTCAAAAATATAAAACAAAATATGCACACGGTTATTCACTGTAGTATTATTCATAGTAACAAAATATTAAGAACAATCTACATGCATATATGCAGAGCAGATTGGTAGAATAAGTCATTGTATATTCACACAGTTCAGTTCAGTCGCTCAGTTGTGTCCGACTCTGCAACCCCATGGATTGCATCACACCAGGCCTCCCTGTCCATCACCAACTCCCGGAGTTTACTCAGACTCATGTCCACTGAGTCGGTGATGCCATCCAAGCCTCTCATCCTCTGTCATCCCCTTCTCCTCCCGCCTTCAATCTTTCCCAGCATCAGGGTCTTTTCAAACGAGTTAATTCTTCACATCAGGTGGCCAAAGTATTGGAGTTTCAGCTTCAACATCAGTCCTTCCAATGAATATTCAGGACTAATTTCCTTTCAAATGGACTGGTTGGATCTCCTTGCAGTCCAAGGGACTCTCAAGAGTCTTCTCCAACACCTCAGTTCAAAGGCATCAATTCTTCGGCGCTCAGTATATCTATTCAATGTCATAATATGCAGCTATAAAAATGAGAAATATCTCTGTAAATTGAAATGATTTCCATGGCATTTTTAAATAGAAGACACAGATAGTATGCTATATTTTGTAAGAAAGAGGGTGAAATAGGAATATATACACATTTTCTGCAAAAGAAGCATAAAAAGGATGAATCAGAAGTGAGTGAATTTGGTTGTCTGAAGGGAATGTGTTAAAATAAGGAAGAAAAGCTAACAAAGAGTCAGAAATGTCTCTAAGTATACTGTTTGCATAGTTTTGATTTTTTTGACCCATGTAAACATTTTACCATACAAAAAATAAAGCTAACTCATCGAACATGTGGGAAAAAGACCTTAGAACTGAATGTAAACAGGAATAAGCCTATCTGAGTATTAAATTGGTAAGATAACTATACAGAAGGAAAAATTAATACAACTAACTTTTGATCATAGTACTTGGATGTCTATAACTCCTCAGTTAGACATATTCTAAAAGTAAATGCAAAGAAATTTTGAACTTTTTCTAACAGTACTGTTTTAGTAGTGGTAAAAGTACAGTACTTTCAAGATTATTTGCATGTGTTACAGCAATGAGCAAATATATTGATGTTGTTGAGACCAAGAGACGTTGAGAATCTGTTGGAGAGAATCATTGTAGAGGGATGAGATATAAATAAAAAATGGGAAAAGGAGGGGAAGAATCTTGTAGTATTGGATTGGAGTTAGAGGTATTAATACATGATTTTTTAAGCATTCACTTTCTCCAACTTTATTGAGGTAAAACTGAAGTACATGAAGCCACACATATATAAACTTATGCAATTCATTCAGTTTTGACAAATGTCCTTACAAATAAAATGTCATTACAATAAAGATCGCAAACATTTCCATTGTTCCCAGAAGTCTTTTTGTGATCTTAACATCCATCCCTCCTTCTACCTCCATCCTCTACCTCTTTCCTGTCATTATATGTTAGTGTGCATTTTCTGGAATTTTACATAAATAGGAGGATACGGTGTGTACTTTTTTGCCTGGCTTCTTTCACTAAGTACAGTTATTTGAGCTTCATCAATGCTGTGTATTTATTTTTATTATTTTTATTTCTAAAATTGGAATAGCTTTGTTACTAAGTTCCTTAAAGTTTATATTGTTATGTCTTTCTGATGAATTGTCATTTGAATTGTCCACCTTTGTCTTGAAAAGTAAAAGAGTGATATTCTTTATTTGGAAGACTATTTTGTCTGATTTTAAAATAACCCATTCTAGCCTTCTTTTGCTTATTACTTGAATGCTATCTATTTACTTTAAGACTGCATTTTTGTACTTAGAGAATGTCAGTTGAAGGAAAAAAATTATAGACTTGTTTTGTTTGTTTTTTATTCATTTTGTCAAACTCTAGGTCTTAATTGGCAGGTTTAGGCCATTAGCAGAGCTTCTCTGGTGGCTCAGACAGTAAAGAATCTGCCTGCAGTGCAGGAGACCTGTGTTTGCTCCCTGGGTCGGTAAGATACCCTGGTGAAGAAAATGGCTACCCACGCCAGTATTATTGGAAAATTCCATGAACAGAGGAATCTGGCAAGCTACAGTCCATGGGATCACAAAGAGTTGGACACAACTGAGCAACTAACATACATACAGGCCATTAGCATTGGCACCCCACTCTAGTACTTTTGCCTGGAAAATCCCATGGACGGAGGAGCCTGGTAGGGTACGCTAGAGTCGGGTTCGACTGAGCAACTTCACTTTCACTTTTCACTTTCATGCATTGGAGAAGGAAATGGCAACCCACTCCAGTGTTCTTGCCTGGAGAATCCCAGGGACGGCGGAGCCTGGTGGGTTGCCATCTATGGGGTCGCACAGAGTCGGACACGACTGAAGCGGCTTAGCAGCAGCAGCAGCAGCAGCATTTAATGTAATTATTAATATTGTTGAGTTTAGTTCTGCCATTCTACTATTTGTTTTCTATTTTTCCCTTTTATATTTATATCCATATCTCCCCTTTCTAGCCCCCTTTGGGATTAATTAATTTTTAATATTCTATTTTTATTTTCTATTGGCATTTTTATAAATCTGTTTGTATTATTTTGTAGTGTTTCCTCTAGAGATTACAGTATATATACTTTCATATTCAAGTAAAATGCAGAAGCTTTGCAATCATATAAACTCCTTTACTATTCCCCTCAACCAACCTTTATGTTATCATTATTATTTGTATTACATCTTCATAGACTGAAAAGTCTACCAGATGGTGTTATAACCTCTGCCTTCTATACTCACGCATATCCTAAAGAATTGGGGAAAACATGGTCTTTTATATTTACCCAGATAGTTACCATTTACGTTTTGCTCTCTTCATTCCTCAAGACCAAATTTTCTTTTGTTATCATTTTTATGCAACCTGACATATTTTCTTTAACACTTCTCACAGAACAGGTAATCTAGTGACAACTTCTCTTTTGCTTCCCTCCAAAAGTCTCTTGACTTCCTACTTAAAGTATACTTTTGCTGCATATAGAGTTCTGGGTTGGCTGTTCTTTTTTCTTCAACCCTTCAAAGATAAGGTACCGCTGTTTTCTGACCTGCAGAGTTTCTAATGAGAAATCTCCAGTAATTAGAACTTTTATTCCCCTATATGTAAAGTGTCATTTTTCCCTCTAAATGCTTTCAAAAGTTTTTCTTTGCTTTAATTTTCACCATTTTTATTATGATGCATTTTGGTGTGATCTTCTTTGAGTTTATCCTATTTAGAGTTTATTAAGCTTCTTGACTCTTGAATCTTGCAACAGGAAATAAAATTAAAATTCAATAAAATGTTAACAGAAATATGGAACACATACAATGAAGGCCCGGAAAAGGAGGAGTCAATTCTACCAAGTTGGTAAAGGAAAGGAGATACCAGAAATGGATGTGAGCAGGTATAGAGTGTGAGAGAGACAGTCTAGGCACAGGGAACATTGTAAGCAAACATGAGATCTGACACCTAGAGAACTCAGCTCTTCATTCTCCAGCGCTCTTTCACTTCACTTCCAATTTTCTAAACCAGCTGGTTTTGTCTGTGAAGTTCTCAATGACATCTTTAGGAGGGACATGCTTTCTCATACTGTCTTTTCTTTTTAATGGCAAGAGTAGCATTTCCTTCTTACCCCTGTACCTTCTGAGGATGTCTAACATCAGACTTTACAAATTAAAAAAAATATATATGGCCCTGATCTTTGGATAGTACGTGGAGGACTGATTCTGGTTTGTCACTTTATGAAGATACAGTGCCAGAATGAGGAAACAGTTTTCCCTACTAAAAAGGCAAAAAAAAAAAAAAAAAATCTGCCTCTTTAGACACTAACATGTTTATTGGTTGAAAAACTTTGAGACTCTTAGAAACATAACAAGCAAAAAATTTCATTTTATCACCCAAACTTATACCTAATAAAACTAGCCCTCCAAATCTTAGATGTTCAATCAGCATTAATTATGACATTTAAGGGGATAAAATTAAGTGCTTTGTTGGTTTCTCTAGATAATTTACATATCATTACTCTACAATTTATGTTGCAGTGAGTCTTATTAAAACTAGTAAATGAAAATGGAATGGTATTACCTTCAAGCTTTCAGGACCCTAAGGTCACAGTCACTCATTTTTTTCTCTTTTAAAATTATAATAGTCAATTTTAAAAATATATCTACTGTAGAATTTAATCATTCATTTTGAAAGGGAAAGCATGAAACCAAAATGAGCTGGTATTTATCATTTCACTGGGAATGTATCAAACCTACAATCAATGCTTTATAATATAGAGGGTGAGAAGAAAACACAGACAGAAATGGAGAAAAATCAACCAGAGCAGAGAAGAGAAGGGGGTAAAAAAATATCAGAAGTGAAAGAAAGGAAATGACATTATTAAACTTTGTTAGCCCAGTACCATTCAAATTTATTTGACTGTGGAGTGCTGAAAATAGCTCAAGCACCAAACAATGCTCCCAGGGACATATTCTGAGAAACGCTGATTAGAGCCATCCTCAAACATCCTCCTGGAGTAGTGAGTAACATTTGTGCAAAGAGCTTGGAGTCCAAAGGCAAAGACTGGAACACTTGTGCGGAGCCCTTCTGCATCCATCAATTCCCAGACAAGAGAAGTGGCCCTGCGTGAAGACGATTCAGTCCGTGGGCACCCTCTCCCACAGGCCACCTCTTTGGAGAGGCCTAGCCAAAGCTGGTCTGTAGTCCAGAGGGTGGGAGCGAAGTGTTCAGTGAGGCACACTAGGCTGGTAAGAGGTTCCTGCTATGCATCGGGACTCTGGGCACCTGGAGCACCTCCAGACAAAATTGGGGGTGTGCTGGGAATGTGCCCACTTATCTGGGGGCCGGCACCTTTGGAAGCAGTGCTGTGGAAGCTAAGGAAACAGAGGCTCTCAGATCCTAAGAGACGCCCACCATCCGGAAAGCAGAAATTATGACCTCTCGTCCTGGACTTCTCTACTGCTACTACTGCCAAGTCACTTCAGTCGTGTCCGACTCTGTGCGACCCCATAGAAGCCCACCAGGCTCCCCTGTCCCAGGGATTCTCCAGGGGAGAACACTGGAGTGGGTTGCCATTTCCTTCTCCAACACATGAAAGTGAAAAGTGAAAGTGAAGTCGCTCAGTGGTGTCTGACTCTTAGCGACCCCATGGACTGCAGCCCACCAGGCTCCTCCGTCCATGGATTTTCCAGGACTTCTCTACTTCTCCTTTATTCCATTTTCTCTTTGTCCTGGTCACTTGGTGTTTCTGACTGTCTCCTCTGTCTCTCTCCCTCCCATCCTCATTTGTATCTCCTCCATCTCTCATTTGAGGTTCTACCGGGTCATTCTGTCAGAGGGGGATCTGCCAGGACTGGCCGTGGACCCTGTCTCCCACTCTAGATAAATCCGGCCGCCCTGCCGCGCTCCCCTCATCCCCAGACACAGTGAGGGAGGGAGCCCGCCCTAAATTCTTCAGGTGGGGTGGGCTGGAAGGGTGGGAGTCTTTTTGTCCAGGTCGCTGTAGGTCTCTTGAGTTGGAGGGGTGGGGAGAGTCGTTTCTGGAGCAGAGTCTCCTCAGAATCCAGTCTCCACCCGCTCCCTCCGCAGAGAGAGGATCCGCCGGGTGACATTTCCTGCCAGCTCCGACAGGCCTCAAGGAGACAATTAACGCCTCACACCTGCCTCTACCAGGGAAGGTGCCGGAAGAGGAGGAAATGGCGTCGCGGGGCAGAAGTGCGTCAATCTGCAGAAAGTTTTAAAGCGGTGGAAGAGACTGGGGAGGGGGACACTGGCCCCGTTCCCTCCAGGGCCACCCCGAGAGTGGACAGCGAGGCAGACACGGCATCAGCACAGAGCGAGGCTGACGGACTTCCCAGTGGTCAAAGCTTCCGGAAGGCAGGAGAAAGAAGGCTGGCGGCAGAGCCTCGGCCCTTGGCCTGGAGCCCCGAGAGGCCGGGCCTGGAGCCCCGCCTGCCTCGCGGACGGGGATGGGGGTCTGTCTGAGGTTGCAGGTGCCCAGCTTCCGGCGCCAGGGAGAGAGTGAGAGGCCCCCGCCCCGGGCAAGTGGCTTCTGATAAAAAGGCAGACGGACAGACCGAGATGGACGCGGCTGCTTCCTTCCCAGACGCCCCCGCGTCTGCGTGAGCAGACAGATGGGCCTTTCCTCTGGGCTTTACAGATTAATGCGTCCTTCGTATCAATTATAGAGACAAGAAAGTGTAATTTTCTCCCCATGTTTGTACTGTTCAGGATTAATCTGCCTGTAAATGGATAATCTGTCAGCTTCCGAGACACTAAAGTGGGGAGGGGGTGGGGCAGGAAGTGGGGGAGAGATTTACCAGTGGGTAACGCCATCTGCTTTATTAGGTTGTTTTATAAACCTGACATTCAATTTGTTCTGGAGGACTTGGTGACGGATTGTTCTGTAAATTCCCAAATAATTACGATAACCAGAGAAAGGGAGGGCGGGGTGGGAAGGAGAGAGAGGTGGGTCTGGAGCGGCGGGGGTTGCTAGCATACCTGGGAGGAAGGGTCCCAGTGGACAGAATCCACCCACAGCTCCCTCCGGGGTGGGAGGCCAGGCCTCAGAGAGGGGTTGGCCAAAAGGCCCCAGAGAGCGCTTCAGCTCCTGATCTCTTCCACCCCCCCACCCTCTCACCCCCTCCCGCCTTTTCAAATCCTCAGACTCTGCTCGCCTCAACAGGACAGCGAAGTCACGTGAGCGGGGACTCTGTTATCAATAAGATCTCATATTCTTTCTCCCGTCACCTGGGTCTGAACCCCATGCTCTCTTTACTGGCTCTGTGAACTTGAGTAAATTAAACTCTGTGCCTCAGTCTCTTCAAGGGTACAACCGGGCCAGTGGTAATACTTACCTCCCACGGTTGCTGCCGAGATCAAATTAGTCCTATATGGAAATCACTTTAAAATGATGCTTGGTGCATGCTAAGTACTGTATAAACGGTTTGCATTTTTATTAGTCCTTTGTGTTTGTATCCCTCAGGTTTGAGCCCGGTCCAGATAGTATAGTACGCTCTGGATAGACATCTGATGGTCGGATCTGAAAATATCATGACAGTAGAATCCGAATCTTGGCACCTAGAGGCCCCTCAGCCATCCCGGGATTCAGCCCCCACTTGCCGAGGACACGGAGCTCGCTGCCCACTGCTAGGCGGCTCAGGCCTTCAACCTGACCCAAAGCCAAGGACTGGCCCCCGCCAATCCCCGCAGAGCCCTCCCCAGGGTTCCAGCTGCTGCGTCTGCACAGCGAGGCAGACAGAGCCCCTCGGGTGAAGCATAGTCTTGATTATCAGCTCTGAGAGCTCGTTTCTCAGCAGAATGCTATTCAATTACCCCGTGCACGTTTATCTTTTAAATTTCTGAACGCTGCCTTCCATGGCTTCTGTAGCTTACTTGCTGCTTATGCTGAGGTGGAGGGGGTTGGGGGAAGGAAGGCCACACGTGTGTCCCCATGGCCCACCTACCTGACACCCTTCCTGTGTTCTGGGACCAAGAGTGATGAGGTCCAGCCCTGTGGTCCTGGGAGTCCGGGTGGCGGGAGGAGAGGGGAGGGACTAGAATCTTCCCTGTTGGCTCTTTCTGTCCATCTCTGTGCCTTTGTCTTCCAAAGGACTGCTCTCTGTTAGTTCAGCTGGTTACCAGGACAAAGAGGCTGCCTCTGAGGCTTCCCACAGGGAAGACGTCTGTGCCATGGGCGACACCTGGGTAGAATACCCACGTCTCAAGGTGCATTCCTGATCTTAGGCCTCCCTGTCATCCATGTGAAAGTCCTACTTCCACAAGAATTTATTCCCTTCTTTACTTCATGTAATCATACGTGGAGTCAGGATGTGGACTGCGTAGTGGGCTTCTGTTATGTTCCCTGACCAGAACCAACCTCCCTAGTTCTTCTGGTGAAAGAATTCTTTTTTCTCTGGAGAATCTATTCCAAGAGGTTTGGATGGGACCGTTGCTGCCCATCTTCACTGACATGCAGGAGACTTTGTCCTGACCAATCAGGATACTTTGTGCCCTTGGCCAAACTAATTGAATCACGGGTAGCCATGTGACCCAAACCCAGGCGATCAGGTCCTTCCGCAGGGCTTTTCTGCCAAAGGTTTTGGGGAAGAAGCTTTATTCTTTCCAAATTGCTAGTCTGGTGGGATGTGAGCCTTTGGCTATTGGCAGCCCCATGCTCACCATCAGGAGAGAGCCTGGGATAGATAGAGCCCTGATGATATTGTGGAAATCCTTGTCTAATCAGACATATCCTCTAGACTTTTCAGTTGCATGAGTCAAAATATTCCTTTTTAACTTGATGGTATGAGTTGTGTTACTGTCATACAAGCCTCATGAATATAGGCTGCAATTAGCACCTCCTCCCCTTCTTCAAGCTTCATCTCACAAAGCTGAGGTGTTTGTCAAGGAAGGGCTGGGAGTGGGGTGATCTGCTTGCTTCTTAACAGGAGTCGGGCTGTACACCTTCGCAGGACTCTTCCGGTTGCCAGAAGGTCCTCTTCTATTATAGTCCCTCTTCCCTCATATCATTCCTGTGTGGGCTGATTGATGGGCTTCTCCTTATTGGTTTATAAAGTTTCTCCTACTCTTTTCCTAATGACCTTTATCTCCATCAATCATCACAGGCTCCCTAGGGACAGGGAGATCAATCACTTCTGGGCCTTCTTGTCTCCACCAGTTTCTAGTCCAAGGTTCTCAACTGTCTAACATGCAGCCTGATGGTTTGAGGGTATCTGCCTGTTTGCGGATATAGGAATGTATCCATGGGGATGCATGAAAATGAAGCTGGAGAGGCTGCCAAAAAGCATGGGGGAGCGAGACAGAATAAAGAGCAGAGCAAACAGGACCCCTTGGGCTTTCAGAGTCACGGGTCCTGTTCAGTAACTTGAGCTGGCTTTATGGAATCGTTTATTCAGACCCCATCTTCTACCAAAATAGGACCAAGGGAACTTACAACTATGATTCTTGAGCTACAGACAATGATAACAGAAACGTAGTGTTGACTTCCTTAACTGTGTGTCCAGCCCTGGCACCAGGCCCACTTGGGGACCGCAAGAGCAGCCCCATCCCACTGGCTGTGGTCCTCACTAACTGTCCTACCCAGTCTCTGGCTGGGCTGACTAGTGAAGAGCTTTTCCTGCTGAAGGCAATCTGTAAAGACTGGAAGAGGTGGCTGAATCTTCAGATGTGCAGACACTAATGCAAGGCTACAAGGATCATGAGGAATACGGGAAACGTGACACCACAAAAAGAAAAACCAAAGCTGCAGTAACCTGCCCTGAGGAAATGGACATCGACACGCTTCCTGACAAAGAACTTAAAAGGACTGTATTTAAAAATGAAAAAGCAAGTCGCAGACTGGCAGAGAATATTCAAAATTTGTATATCTGACATGACTCATGTCCAGAATTTATCATGAAGTCTTACAGCTCAATAATAAAAAAAAATAAATAAATAAACTTGGCAAAAGACAAACACTTAACAAAAGAAGAAATATCCAATAAGCACATTAAAAGATTGCCAACATCTATATAATTTTCAGGGAAATACAAATTAAAACCACAGTGAAATAACACTTCATACCCAACAGAACCACTAATAATACTAAAAAATAGTCAATACAAGTGCTGGTGATGATTTGGAACGACTAGAACCCTCCTACACTGCCGGTGGGAGTGTCAAATAGCACAACCCCTTTAGGAAAAGAATTTTGCAATTTCTTAAAAAAGTTAAACATACATCAGTCCTCCAACTATTAGGCATTTACCCAAGGGAAATGAAAACCCATGTTCACACATAGAAACATACAAATGTTCTTAGCAATTTTATTTGTAATAGTTTGCTTTGGTGGCTCAGATGGTAAAGAACCTGCCTGCAATGCAGGAGACCCAGGTTCCATCCTTAACTTGGGAAGATGCCCTGGAGAAGGAAATGGGTACCCACTCTCGTATTCTTGCCTGGAGAATCTCCTGGACAGAGGAGCCTGGGGGGCTATAATCCACAGGGTCCCAGAGAGTCAGACACAACTAAGCAACTAACACAACTAGCAAGACTGTAAACAACCTAACTGTCTATCGACAGTTGAACGGATAAACAAATGTGGTCCCTTCAAACAGTGAAGTACCTGTTGTTCAGTCGCTAAGTCACGTCTGACTCTTTGTGACCCTATGGACTGCTGCATGCCAAGCTCCCCTGGGCTTCTCCTGTATCTCCCAGAGTTTGCTCAGATTCTTGTCCATTGGGCAGTGGCAAAAAATGTACAACAGAACACTACTCAGCAATAAAAAAAGAAAAAGGAATGAACTATTGGCGTATATAACCACATGCATAAATCTCAAAAATAACTACACTGAGTAAAAGGAATCAGACGCGCAAAAAGCACATATTCTGTATTTCCATGTCTGTGAAGCTGGAAAAAAGGCAAAATTAATCTGTGGTGTTAGAAGTGGGATCAGGGGTTTCCTGGGACAGAGACAGGGTTTTGACTATAAAGTGTGCAAGGAGCTTTCTGTGGTGACGGAAGTGGTCATCCCTAAACTGGAGTGGGGGTTATGTGACTAGATCTATTTATCAAATCTCATCAACCCTTACACGCTCACTGTGTGTATAATATGGTATGCAAAATATTCCGCAATGAATCAAGTATTCTTGAATCAAAACGCGTACACGGAGCAGAGTGATCGAAGCTCTCAGCTCACACTCCCCGGTCCTGCCTTACTTCTTCACACAGAACACCGAAGATCCAACAGACGGAGGCGAAGGCAAGCCTTTGTGCCAGGGCTCTGGCTTCGGACATCACAGCCCCAGACTCACGAGGCAGCGGAAGAGACAGTCCAGCCCTGCTCAGGATACAGGCCTTACCAGAACCTCAAGACAAGAGTCATCCGCCAGGTGCCGCAGACACAAGCAGGATCTACACCAGCCTCCAAGCTCTCTGCCCCCGGAGAACTTGGGCAAGTTCTTCAACCTCTGGGTGCCGCTGTTTCCTCATCGGTGAATGGGAAAAACTCCTGCGCTTGTTGAGATTCAGTTAATAACAAACATCCCATATGAAGAGATAGATAAGGAATCTAGAAAAAAAGTACCGATGAACCTGTTGGCAGGGAAGGAATGGAGACGCAGACGTAGGGAATGGACTTGGTGGACACAGTGGGAGAGGCAGGAAATAGGACGGACGGAAGTAGCCTCAACACACATGCCCTCTCCTGTGTACCGTGGGCCGCTGCTGAGAGGCGGAGGGAGCCCGTCCGGTGCCGCCTGATGACCTAGAGGGGCGGCGGTGGAGGGGAGGGAGGGGAGGGATCAACTATGGCTGATTCGGGTTGTTGTATGGCAGAAATCCACACAACATAGTAAAAATTAAAACAAAACAAAAGTTTAAAAGATTCAATTCATGGACCTCAAGGGTGTAGAACAGAGCTCAGCAAAGAGGACTGCACAAGGAATGTTGGCGGCACCTGGGAGAGTGGGGGCCTAAGGCCGCTGGTGTGAGCTCCAGGCGGAGGGTGTGGCTGCGGAGGGACCCATCCTGCACGACTACCTCTCGCTGTCTGTGCCGGAGGAGCTGTGCGCGCCTGGTGTGGGCACGCCCCGGACTCTTAATACCTTGGATCCTAGGGCCACCATAACAAGGCATCGCAGCTTAAAACAACGGAAGTTTATTTTCTCACAGTCTTGAGGCTGGAAGGCCAAAATGAAGGTGGTGCAGGGCCGCACGCCCTCCCGAGTCGCTATGAGCCAGTGCGTCCTTGGTTATTTCAGGTGCTGGAGGTCCAGCTTCCCTTAGCCCAGAGCAGCATCACTCGAGCATCACTCCACGTGGCCATCGTCCCTGTCTGTCTCTGTCGGCGTCCTAACTCTCCTCTCTGTATAAGGACACCAGTCACACTGGATCCGGGCCCACGCTACTCCAGTGTGATCTCACCTTCACAGCTGACACGGCAGAGGCTTCTGTTGCCAATAAAGCCGCATTCACACAAGGTTAGGCTGGGAGCGTAGCTTTCTGAGGGACACCGTTCAACCATTTTACACTGTCTGTGTCAAGATGCCGAGGGGACACGTGTGTCCAGGCATGTCACCACACAGGTCTGAGCAGTGTGTGTGTGTACACTTCCAGGCTCTGGCTGAGTGGACCCATGGGTTCCATAGGTCGAGTCTTGGGTGTCTGTTGAATAACAGTGTTTCTCCCTGCCCCGACCCCGGACCCCAACTCTATTCTGCGACTCCTTACCTGCCCAGAGGTCCCTGTGCTCACAAACAAAAGGAAGGGTTTTTCATGACTTTCCTCTAGTAAAATGAGGTATTTCCTGACTGACATATTTCCTCCTCTAATTACATGCTTACCTCCTGTACCAGCTTACTGAGGAGGAGAGATAAAAGGGTCAAGACTCAGGCGGCCACAGGGCACACAGGCACACATGCGCACACACACACTTTTCCAAGGAGCGGATAGGGTGTGGTACTCAAAGCTAGCGAGCAGTGTGGAGGACCCTGGGGGGTCTTCCTGCCCAAGATAAACATCTGCACAGCTCCCTGCAGCACCTCCACCCCCAGGGTCTTCGACTCTAGAACTGCATGTGTATTTTCAGGCACTAACATTAATATCAATATTTTTAAACATTCTTTTAAGATTAAAAATACAAATAATAATTCACCCTTCCCCAAAAAACTTACTCTAAGATTGCTGCTGGTTTCTCCACTGAGCATAAGATGGGGTGAGGGAGTAAATAACACAGATCTCCTGCCTGACCTCCTGCTGGCTGCCCCTGAGAAAGAGGGGTTCAGAGGCTGAGTTTGAGGAGGGACCCAGGAAAGATCTGACGACCCCTCTGCCTGGCCTGCAAGTAACTGGACAAGGATCCTAAACAATGGATTCTCTCCACCTCTTTTTAGAGAAACACAGCTTACAAAAGCAAGAAGAAAGTTCAGGATCATATTCCAACCTCCTCATGGTACAGAAGGGAAGACAGAGGGCTGGGAAGGAATTCAGTGTTGTCTAAGCTCAGGGATCCAGTGTCTCCCAACTCCTGGTACATCCAGTCTTTCCTCCTCACCCACTCCATCTCTTTAGGCCTGGAGGGGGTGGTAGAGAGGGAGGGTGGAGGGAAGAGCCCCCATCAGGGAAGGTGCAGAGAGCCACAGAAGAACATTCCATAAAGCATAGAAACCCCTTCTCCAGCTGAAGTTTCCTCCATAACCCAGACCTCCCTCCCAGAAAGTCCAAGGTGCCCCCCACCTGCCCCAGCCCCTCTGCTGATCTACTTAACCCAGAGACACTGGGGCTCCTGCGCTTTGATCCTGCAGGTGTCGGGAGCTTTTTGTTCTATTATTCACTGCAGGGTGGATGCTGGCTTGTCTCTCCTCATTACAGGCTGTGGCTGGACTGCCCACCACCTCCCCAAGGCCACTGGACGATGTCCATCAATAAGTCAGTAACAGTGACTGGATGTGAGAAGCCTTCTGGGGCAAGGGTTGGCACCATTTCAGAATCAGAGTTTTCGACAAGCCTCTTTTTTAGGAGGAGAGCTGGAGAGGAAAGCAATAAGCATAAAAACCATAGAAGTGCAGGTAGAGATGCTAAGAGACATGTCTCTGCCCTGCTAATCGGGCAGCTTCGGAAGGTGGGTCTTGCTGGTAGGGCTGTGTGTGTCCCCCAGAGCAGCCGACACACAGTGAGACGCCACCAGTATTTATTTAACAAGCGAGTGCATGAGCGGGCTTCTCCTCCCAACCCTCAAGACCGTCTTCTCCAAGAAGGAGCACAGAGCTTCGCGGCACTTCTAACTGCACACCGTGATGGGACAAGTCTGGCTGTCTACCCACGATCCCACACATACACACCAGAGGGTATAAGGTCTAGGCAGTCATTTCCTTTTGTTCACAGCTGCATCCTTAGCACCCAGCACCATGCCCAGCTCACAGCGGGCCCTCAACCAATGTGTACAATAAATGAGTAAATTGGGTGTCAGACTCGAGACCTATTTCCAGGTCGGCTGCCAGCTTGCTGAGTAACCTGGGCCAGTCACTTCCCCTCTCTGGGTCTCAGTTTGTCCCTCTCTGTACTGAGGGCTGTGTGCCAGAAGATCTCCAGTGAGGTCATCCAGTCTAGACGTTTCTTGAAAAAGATGAAACACGGGTGTCACCATAAAGAGTCACATGGTGACTCTTCCAAACTCATGTTCCGTCCCTCGCATTGTTATGGGAGCCTCCATCACCAGGCCTCTGATAACCTATGGGGAAGCAGGTAAGATGGGGTTACATCGTAAACCACAGATCCCTGCAGCCAGGATGAATCTTCAGAAATTAGATACAAGAAATGCCCTAGCCTGGAAGGCATGACTTCCCCCAAGGTGGCAAAACCTTGGCAAGTGCATACCTTCATGCCTGAAGCTGCTTTCCCCCCACCAACTCCAGGCACAGACTCAGCAGTGGGAAAGAACATGAAAATGGAGGGAAGCCCTTAGGAAGCCGTTTCCCAGCACATAGTCTAGAAACACAGGTGGAACTGAGCATGGGCGGAGGCCAGTAATGCTTTTTTGTAATTAATCTTGGAATTTCCAAGGAGAGAAAACACATTGCAAACTGACTCCCAGAGAAAAGCACAAGGAGGGATCATAGAAGATTAAGGACAATTCAGGCTCAGGGAGGACTTGGCCTGCCTAGCTAGCTGGCAACGACGAACTTCAAGAGAACTAACTGTGTGCAGCATGGTTGCCTAAGTGGACTTGGGCACACAACGATCACTGTCCTGTGGGGGTTCACTCTCCACAGCTAAGCCCCCCTTGTGGGATGCCCTTGTGGGACATCGTTATGACTGGACAAGTCCCCAGCAGCCCCTCCATCTTCACTCCCACCTTGCAGAAAGCTTGCCTCTCTGGAATTGTTCTTAGTCCACACGCATTATGTCTTTGTGGGGTGGGCAAAGGGGAGCGTCAGCCCCAGTTCATAGACCTAGGGGGTGGAATTTAAGGGCTGGCCAGGGTTTTTCCAGTAGTCATGTAGGGATGTGAGAGTTAGACCATAAAGAAGGCGGAGCGCCGAAGAAGTGATGCTTTTGAACTGTGGTGTTGGAGAAGACTCTTGAGAGCCCCTTGGACTTCAAGGAGATCAAACCAGTCCACCCTAAAGGAAATCAGTCCTTAATATTCATTGGAAGGACTGATGCTGAGACTGAAGCTCCAATACTTTGGCCACTTGATACGAAGAACTGACTCATTGGAAAAGACCCTGATGCTAGGAAAAACAGAGGCAGGAGGGTAAGGGGATGATAGAGGATGAGATCGTTGAATGGCATCACTGACTCCATGGACATGAGTTTGAGCAAACTCCGGGAGATAGTGAAGGACAGGGAGGCCTGGCGTGCTGCAGTCCATGGGGTCGCAAAGAGTCGGGCACGACTGAGCGACTGAACAACAACAGGCTAGTCACTTCTAAGTCTTGACCCCGCCCCACCGCACCCCGCTGCCTCCCCCGTCCTCCCCCAGAGCCTCGCTCAAGGTCAGGGAGGAGGGAGCGGTGGTTCCCAGCACTGCGGTCTCCTGACATGTACTTTACAGGCTGTTGACTCCCAAACAATACAGTCCATGCTGATCTGCTGGGTATCTTCCGCCTAGTTTTCCAGTAAACTATTCCCACCGAACAAACACGCAGTCTCCCGGTCCCCGCGCGGACCTGGAAAAACACAGCGCTTGGCTGGGCTCCCGGCCTGGGGTTTGCCTGCCATCCGCTCAGGCCGGCGCCGGCCGCACATGGACGCACGCGGGGTGTCCTGGTGCCCAGCTTCCACTGAGGGGCGCCCGCGGGCCGCGGGAGCGCCGGCCGCTCGCGCCCCGTCTCCCGGGCGCGCCCGGCCCGCGCCTGCGCACACCCGAGGCCGCCCCGGGCCCCGCGCCCGAGAGCCGCGCTTCCGGCGGCCTTGGCTGTGGAGGTTACCCCGGGCCACTCTCCCGGGAGGGCTGGCTCTGAGGTCTGCGAGCGGGAACACGGGGCCGGTGTCCGCCCTGCGGAGACCCGGCGGCCGTGTTCCGAGGCCCCAGGGGCGCGATCAGAGGCGGCGGCCTGCGGTGGCGCGGGGGGCTTTTAGGAAGAATTATTCTTCCTAAATTTAGGAAGCAGCCGCTGCGCCTTAAATCCCGGAGCCGCTCTCTTCCACGGCTTTGGCCGCCCGGCTGGCCTCGCGACGTTCCGTCCTCGGGTCCACCGACCGCCTGTCAGCTCCAAGCTGAGCAAGGCCGCCTCGATTTTCAGAAGTCGCACCGACCGGGCAGGGGAGGCCTGGGGCGAGGGCCACTGGCGCGTCCATGGTACAGAGAGAGCCGCAGGAACGGAGGGGCCGGCGGGCCAGTTGGACTTACTGCTCACCGAGTCCCAAGGTCAGAGCGGGGAACGACGCCAGGGATCAGCCAGACACCGATGGGAGAACTGGGAGAGCACGTTGTCCAAGGTCACTGAGTTTGCTGGCAAGGAGCAAACCCTACCATGTGAGCCCTTAGTTTCAGTTCAGTCACTCAGTCGTGCCCGACTCTTTGCGACCCCATGGACTGCAGCACGCCAGGCCTCCCTGTCCATCACCAACTCCGGAGTTTGCTCAAACTCTTGTTCATCGCGTCGGTGATAGCGTCCAACCATCTCCTCCTCTGCCGTCCCCTTCTCTCGCCTTCAGTCTTTCCCAGCATCAGGGCCTTTTCCAGTGAGTTCTTGGGACCCTGTAATGGTTCCCCTAGCTCTTGGGAGAAAGTTCGAGCTCCTTCAAAGGGCCTCGAGGCCCTGGGGCATCATCAGCCCCTGCTTACTCGGCTGCAGAGCCGCTCCCTTCGCCTCTCTTCATCTCTGGGCTTGGCCAGGTCCAGTGAGCCCGGCCTCCTGCAGCCCTAGTCTCTGCGGGCAACTCCTCCTTGTCTTCTAGCTCCGGGCTCACACGCCATTTCCTCTGGAAAGCTCTCCAGGCCTTCCCCTGTGCCTCACGCACAGAGCCCTGTCCAACAGCGCGGCCAGATAGCCGGTGCCACACTTCCCTGCCTCTTTACCCGGAGTCCCCTTCCACCCCGAGACTGTGCCTGGGGCCGTGATAAAGTGAAGTCGTTCAGTCCTGTCCGACTCTTTTCGACCCCATGGACTGTAGCCTACCAGGCTTCTCCATCCATGGATGGGATTTTCCAGGCAAGAGTACTGGAGTGGGTTGCCATATCCTTCTCCAGGGGATCTTCCCAACCCAGGGATCGAACCCAGGTCTCCTGCATTGCAGGCGGACGTTTTACCACCTGAGCCGTCAGGGAAGTCTTTGATAGGCACTCTATAAATACGGGATGAATGAATGAATGGGCAGAGCTCCTCCCATCTGGTTTCTGGACCTATGTACTTTTCAACATATTGCACACTGACCCTTTTACTCTTGTAACTAAAGGCTTATGACATGGAAGCACCCATGTTATATGGCAAAACTGGGGAAATCAAGTCTCAGAACAAGAGCCAGTTCTTGAAAGAATACTGCGTTCCTTGCTTTTGCTTCCAAGAAGTAATTTTCAACATGGTGTTTTCCCTAGTGCTCTGAATGGTAATTTCTAACTTATTTTTGTTATTTCACTCAGAGAAACGATCTCACAAAACAGACTTCAAACCGTGTTCCTAGAATCTGACGGACTGTTTGAGGGACTCCACGTGCCCACTTCAATCAGAGCAGCACCATTTTTATTTTATTTTTTTATTTTCCAGGTAGTTCTTGTGGTAAAGAAAAGGAGCCAAGGTTTCTATTGATGCTTTAAGAATATTGAGAAATGAATGGTGCCAAAAGATTGCAGAGTAGAACAGCTGAAGAGCTGTGAACAATGGTTAACAACTAATTCCAAAGGCCTGTAACTTCCATTCCCAGTGAGGCACATGCTACAATTTCCCAACCTACTGAGCTTCCCCCCTGTTCTTTTATGCGGAGTCTATGTCTGTGGCTCTTCATTATTTCTTCTTCCCTCATAGCAGGGAATCTGATGTTAAATGGATACAGGAAGAAAGGCAGAGGTATATTTTTTTTGCAAAGTTTGTCACATTTATAGGAGAAGTTGCTATGTTACTTCTTTTTTTTTTTTAACTGGAGGATAATTGCTTTACAATATTGTATTGGTTTCTGCCATATATCACAATGAATCAGCCATAGGTATACATACATCCACTCCCTCCGGAACATCCCACCCCATCCCACCCCTCTAGGTGGTCACAGAGCACTGGGTTGAGCTCCCGGTGTCACACAGCAAATTCCCACTTCTTGATTGAAGAAGAGAGTTGAACACTTGATATTTCTCCTTAGAAAAATGTTTTGAGGCCCCAGTTCCGCCCCTCCCCCTGCCAAGTGGCCTCCCTTCAAAGATGCCCGGGACCTAGTCTGTGGAACTCGAGAATGTGTTCTCGGCAAGAGGAACTTTACTGATGTGATTACGTTAAGAATCTTAAAGAGATTATCCTGGATTAGCCACGTAGGCCCAATGTAATCGGAAGAGGCCTTACAAGGAGGGGGGAAGCGTGTCAGAGTCAGAAGGTGTGTCAGTGGAAGCAGAGCTTGGAGCCAGTGCGAGGTGAGGAAGACTCAGCTCAACACTGATGGCTTTGAAGACGGAGGAAGCACAATGCAGGTGCCCTCCAGAAAACAGACAAGGGCAGGAAACGGGTCCTCCCTTAGCGCTTCTAGAGGGAACATAATCCTGCTGGCACCTTGACTTTAACCCCAGTGAGACCGATTTTGGACTTTGGGCTTTCAGAACTGTAAGATACATGCTAAGCCACTACACTTGTAGTAATTTGTCACTGCAGCAATAGGAAACTAATCCCCCCCGCAAAAAAGAGGAAAAATATCCCTGCCATAGACCCACTTTAATAGAAAGAAGGGGGTTCACTGGAGACAGGGACGACTGGGCTAGAGCTATGGTGTGGACAGAGTGCCCGTGCAGCTGGGGGAGGACTGTGAGCTGTGAGCCAGATGCACGCGCGTTCTGTCATTCCAGAAACGGGGTAGGGCAGTACCCCTGGGGTATACGCTGTAGCACTTGCTCACAGTCTTATGTTTTGACTATGTATATAGCCATTTTTATTTCCCCTGCCGGCCTGGAAGATTCCCAGATGGCATTCATTTTTATATCCCTGTTGTTCCCAGCGCCTTGTGTGAACGTGTGAGGCATTTCACACTTCCCGAAGCCCTGGTGTGCCAATATCCATTCTGAGTCTCACCACAACTCTCCTGGGGTGAGGAAGACCGGTTGTAGTATTGCTAGAAGTTTTCATTTTACCAAGGACTAGCACCCAGATTTCTCTGGCACCCAGGCCCTTTTCTCTCCACCATTCCGACCATTTTATCAGCAAAGTGAACGCTGGAGCACAGATGAGGAAGTTGAGGCACTTTCAGACTCCCAAGGGTCTCGATGGTGGGTGGGCTCTGGGGAGGGGTCGTCCAGAATGACTGTATGGACCACCTTGGGCCACTGCCTCCCTCTACACACAGGAGGAAATGCTTTTGCCCAGCTGGAGGTGGAGAGGAAACCCCACAGCAGAGAATCTGTTTTTTCAAGAACACCGCAAAGGATGTGGATGGGAAGAGGGCGAGGCCCCCTCTGGTTCTGGCTCCAGGTGAGGCTTACTGTCGGGGGTCCCCACCCTGAACCCTTGCCTCTTCACCAGCTATACTAAGGAAGTGTCGCTGTGGAGTTAGGGAGGCGGAAGGGTCATGCCTGCGGGTGGGACTCCAGGCACCGAGGGCAGCCGGAAGAGAACGGTGTCTATCACTCTTTTGCATTTTAAAAATTCTCCGTTTCCCATCAACATCCTCACAGTCCAGTCTCTGGAATTAGAGATAATTTCAAGTCACAGGTCCCCACTCAGCCCTGGTGTAACCTTGGCAGGTGTGGATGGATCCCACTTCATCTGCAAAACGTGGGTAACCCCGACCCTATGTGTTGGAAAGACAAAAAAAAATAATGTATGGAAGATAAGAAGCACTCCCATGATAGCTATATTACGTATAATCAAGAAAATGGGGGAGATTGTATTTCTCAAAGTTGGACAGCTGGTAAATAAATGGTGACACCAAGATCCCATCCTCAACCCAAGCCTTCAACTTCTCATCCAAAGGCCCTTCACTCCCCCATAACATTCTATGGCCATACGCCGGCACTCCCAGACAAAGCTTCCCCACCCGGTTCACACAGAGAGCAGCAGGGGCCGCTTCTGACTCGGCCCCCACCGAGGGGGAAGCCCGCGCGCTGCACAGCTGCACACATCTGGAACCTCGCCCGGCTGGAGCCCCGAGGGGCGCGCAGGGACCTCCAAAACTGTGCGCCCGAAGACATCAGAGCGGCCACAGGCCTCTCCGCCCTGCGGCGGCCCTTCGGCTCCCGCCTGGGCGCCCAGGAGCACTGAGCCCAAGGTCAGGGTGGACCCCTGGGCGCCAGGCATGGGCTCGGTGGGGCAGCCCCCTACGCGCGTCCCTGTACGGAACGGCGGCGCGCGCAGGGAGCCCCGGGCGCTCATTCGGCCGCAAACCCATAAGCCCAGCCCCGGGGTTTTGCACCCGTGGACGATCGGCGCGAGGACCGGGGTTGGGGGATGCCCAAGGCGGGCCAGGGAGGCCGGGAGACGCCGTCCCGGGCGGCCGGGAGGCGTCGGGAGAGGGGCCCGGCGCGGCGGCGCTCGGCCCGCCCTGGCCCGCGGCCCGCAGGGTTCAGACGGGGCCAAGGCGGCCAAAAGCGGCCGGCGCGCGCCAGGGGCCGCGGCCAAGGCTGACGCGGGATGCTGAACAATGTTGGGAAGAGCCGGCGCTGCCCCAGGGCTCCGCCGAGCCGCGCTGAAGGGGCCCTCCCCATGGCCGCTCTGCCAAGCGGCCTGCCCCTGGTCCTCCGGCGGCGGCCCAATCCCCAGCCCGCTCTCCGACCCCGGAGGGCGGGAGGGAAACGCCGGCTTTCTCCCCGGACTCTCGTCGCCTCGGGGCTCCACGGCCCTGGCGCGCGGCTGGGATCCCGGAGCAGGCTGGGGAAGGACGGGAAACGCAGGCCTCGTCTTCAATCTGTTGTGCGATCCAGGCGCGCACGCGCCGGTCATGGGGGCCTGGGGGATGGCCGCGGCCCAGGGCACACGCTTGGGGGTGTGGGGTGGGGGGCGCAGCCTTCTGGAGAGTGAACACCTGCTTGGCCAGGGAGACAGGCACGGGGACCCAGAAACTGACCCGGGCCGCCCCTCTTTCCCAGGAGCCTTTACACAGCCCTGACTTACCTTTTTTTGATTAATAAGACTGCAGATCATAAAGAGCTTTGCATTTGGCTGGGCAGTTTCAAACCCACCTTTCCTCTTTATGCTCACAGCAACCGTATGTAGCCGACCGGACAGGCCATTTCACAGACGGGAGAGCACACAGCGGGGAAAGACCTGAGGTTCTGGGCCCCTGTCCCCAGCTAGATGCTAACAAACATGCAAGTTCCTTCTCCTTTTCCTCCAGTGGCAGGGGGGCAGGTTTCCACCCTCTGACATTCCCGGACACGATGGCCTCTGTTTCTCTGAGAGTTAGGCTGTGGAGTCCCTACTGCCCGGAGAGGGGCTGACAGCAAGTGAGAAGGACGCAGGTTCCCCTTACTGCAGAAAAAACGTTGTGAGTGGCCCAGTGGCCTCCTTAGATGCTTCCCTTCTAGATGGAAGGAAGATGGGCACTCCTGGCCCTAGAGCAGCGATTCTCAAAGTCTTATCCACAGACTGGCAGCAGGAACATCATCTAAAAACTTATCAGAAAGGCACATGGTTCCAGACCTACTGAATCAGATGCCCTGAAGGTGGAGGCCAGCAGGCTTTGCTTTAAGGGGCTCTCCAGCCCTTTCTGTGATGCACTCTGAAATCTGGAAGACCCCCTGGTCCAGAAAAGCATCCCTATAGGCTAAATACAGGCCCTGCCTCCCAAAGGCTGACTGCTGACTTAGGGGCCTAAGAAGGCAAGAGGTGAACTAGGAGTTTCAGTGGTTAGCTGCAGTTATGAAAGGCCGTTCCTCAGTCTCTTAACTCCGTGTGTGTGTGTGTGTGTGTGTGTGTGTGTGTGTGTGTGTGCGCGCGTGCTCATGAAACACTGGAAGGAATGGAGACTTTAGGACCCCACACAAAACTGTATTTATAAACTCACTGAACTCCCCAACATGTACCTGCTAAAGATGAGCTCAGTGTTAGCTGACTCTTTGAGCTGGAAAGAAGGGCAACCAATTCATTTCATGAAATGGAACTTCACTGTTAGGTGTCTGAGGTATGAAGTGGAGCAGACAGTGCTGTGTCCATCCCCTGGCCAGCTGAAATGTGGCACTGTCTGGGTTAGTGTGGTGCCAGTCAGGGGAGGCTGAATTCCTCCCCGCTGGCCCCAGGGAATGACCGGGGTGTGGGTACCAGGCGTGATTCTGGCCAAGGAGATATGATGGAAGACTGGGGAGGTGATGAAGAGTTGATAGACACAGGAAAAGCGCATCCTTTTTTGTCTCTGGATGTCATTACCTGGAACTGCCACCATCTTCCTGGACAAAGGAAGAAGTTAGCCAGGAAGGACAAGCAGCATACTGGGGTGATGGGAGAAAGTCAGGAAACACCTAGAATCTCCACGACACTTTTGAACCACTAAATGAACTGACCTTGGCTGGTGGCTAGGGTGAGGGGTTGAGATGAGAAAGTGGGGGGAACTCTTGGGATTTTAAGTGAGAAAAAAAAGATCATTGTTCTTATTTAGACCACTTTTAGTTGAGTTTTCTGTAACTTGCTGCCCGTCATCCTAATCCAATTAATGTGATTAGGATCTCACTGGAATACACAGTTGGAAAGAAAAAGTCCAATAGGGTGTGAGAGGGAGTTACGGGGAGGACGTTGGAGACTTTGGGCAGCTCCGGGCGCTGGACTGCTTTCTCTCCCACATCTGTTTGCGGGTCCCCTGTGCCCCACGAGTGGGGCTCTGCCACCCTCTTGCCTTCTGGTTGCTGTTTTCTGTTTCTACCAACTGGGTGATACTCTCCAATCTCCAGTTCAAATTTCCAAGAATGAGACCCTGGCTGGCCTCTTCATCTACCATTTCTTCAGACGTGAAAGAGCGCTTCAGGCCTGATCACTTCATCAGCCTCTGATCGGTCTGTGGGATGACTGCCCTTGAATCCACATGCCATCTAATCTGCCATGGAAAGGAGGGTGGATGCAGAACACAGCCAGCCCAACTTAGTCTGAGGCTAAGGTCGTAGGCTGGGAAGGTTCCCTTGGAAGGGAACAGTCCTCTTGGCGGGTACCAGGACTGACGTGCCAACAGTCTTCATAGGGAGCTGTAAAATGGCAGCGCTGAGCCAACAGGGTCAGAGCAAAGGAATCCATTCCCACCACAAGCCTCCTCAGCTATAGATCTGTTTTATACTTGAGAGTAAGGGGCTCCCAGTCAAAAGGCCTGCCAGATCCTAGATCTACCCCCAAACACTCAGTCATACAGCTCGCAAACATCCCCACCCCAAGTGCACCCACCCGTGCATCCGCACAGGAAGCAGACGCACGGCTGTTGTCCAAGACACACACACCACACGTGACCTTCCCATATGGCACTGTGTGGCAACTGTTGCAAGAGTTGTTTTGTTGCTTCAGTCATGGTGAAACAATGCGTTGGGGTGTGTGAGTGACAGCAGGGCTGACGGAACGTGAGCAGAAGTGAGGGAACCCCCGGTGGCAGAGTGTTTCCTGAATCAAAACGTTAAACATGTATAAGTGTGATTTAAGCACCTGGGAGCCCACGTGTGACGGTGTGACACTCTCCCACTGTGTTTGTGGCATTCTGATAGTATGCGGGTTATCTTCCCCTTAAGTACTCACAGGTGTGGAAGAGGTGCAAACTGAGATGTTTCTGTCTCTCATTGGCGCTGTATCTTTAGGCGAATTCTTTGAACTTTCTGAGCCTCAAAATCTTCGTAGGCAAAATCTGTCTAATAATACTTCACTTGTAGGATCGCCAGGATCCTTATATACAGACAGGCACCTAAAAAAATGTTGAGCACTTACTATTATAACATTTTAAAGGTGTCATTCTAAAAGACCCCTTTCCTGGGGCAAGTGGACTATGGGATTCTTTTGAGATAATCATAGTCTGTAGTATTGGCTGGGTCTCGTGATGTCTGTCACCCAGCTCAACAAACAAGCTTGAGATTCAGTGTGGTCATCCTATCAGAAAGGAGAATGACTAGAAGGTGCCAAGTGGGTAGTGAGATACTGGGAAGGAGACACTTTCATTTATGTGAATCCACCCAGGAAATGGAGAGGAAGCCCCAGGAGCGTCCCGAGCTGAGCCCAAGTGTAACTCATTGTCTCATGCTATGTGGGGAAAGGAGTGGGAGCCAGGCAGGATGCTGGCTGGGTCCCTGGGGAAGAGGCTCAGGTTCACCAGGGAGCAGGGACCATGGTGGCCGTCACTGGGTGGTGCTGAGGCAATCGCCCAGCACTGAGACATGGGAAGCGGTGGGAACAGAATTCTTGGGGCTGGGGAGACCTGTAGGGCAGTGGTGGAAGGTATTTGGAAATCCTTGGGACTAGAATCAGGAAGGGTCTATCAGGCCTCCAAGAGGATGCACAGGTTCAGTGAGTCTCCGTGGTGTTGTAGAAGACTCTTGAGAGTCCCTTGGACTGCAAGGAGATCCAACCAGTCCATTCTGAAGGAGATCAGTCCTGGGTTTTCATTGGAAGGACTGACGCTCAAGCTGAAACTCCAATACTTTGGCCACCTCATGCGAAGAGTTGACTCATTTGAAAAGACTCTGGTGCTGGGAGGAATTGGGGGCAGGAGGAGAAGGGGATGACAGAGGATGAGATGGCTGGATGGCATCACCGGCTTGATGGAGAAGAGTTTGGGTGAACTCCGGGAGTTGGTGATGGACAGGGAGGCCTGGCGTGCTGCAATTCATGGGGTTGCAGAGAGTCAGACATGACTGAGCAACTGAACTGAACTGAACTGAAACGCTTCTCTGGTGGCTCAGATGGTAAAGAAGCTGCCTGCAATGCAGGAGACCCAGGTTCAATCCTTGGATCAGGAAGATCCCTTGGAGAAGGGAATGGCTACTCACTCCATTATTCTTACCTGGAGAATTTCACGGACAGAGGAGCCTGGCAGGCTGCAGTCCATGGGGTCCCAAAGAATCAGATGTGACTGAGCGACTAACACACTAAGTGCTGATAAAATATAAGACAATATAAGAAAAATATGAAGCCTGAATTCTACTTCCGCCACTCAGTTGGTGTGGCTTTGAGAAAACTTAACTTTCCTATATCTTGGTTTCTCATCTATAAAATAAGGATGATAATGTTTACTTACTGCATTTAAGTCAGACTTGAGTCACATAATGTAGTCCAATGCACTTTTTTATGGAGCCGTGTACAAATGTAAGCTCTGGGAGAGCATGAAGGACAGGGAAGCCTGGTGTGCTGCAGTTCATGGGGTCACAAAGAGTCAGACACGACTGAGCGACTGAACAGCAACGAACATAAGCTACTATTTTTATGAAGCCAGAGTAGCCAGCAGGATGCTTGGGGCAGCTAGGTGAGCCAATGGCAGTGAAAATCTAGCTACAAAGTCTAGAATTCTAATAGAAAAGAGAAAATAAAGAGAACCCCTTTACAGAAGGTGCTGGGAAGTGGCTACAACGGCTATTTCTTCTCTCAAATGTGCTTTCATTCCCCGAATAAGAAGAGTGGATTGAGAAGCAGGCCAGATGAATTCTCAGTATCACCAGTAACCAGATTTCAAATCCTAAGTGTGACAAAAATAATATGACCCTTAAAATGGCCAACTAAATTACCTAAAGAAGGAAGGAAGGAAAAAGGAGGCTGCAGTATAATACTTTGTGTAACGAGGATATTAAAGAGAACAAATGAGTGTAGTCAAACACCTATAAAGCAGAGGAGAAGCAGAAGGAAATTTCTTGGAGGAAATGTGGTCATACGCCTGCGCTTAACAATGGCGAGCAGAACTTCTTACACAGGAAAGAGATCGTTGGCGAGAAAGGCTGCAGGATTGTATAGCAGCATATGGAAATTCAATCCACAACGAAGAAAACCAGACAAGAGATGGGCGATAAGCACACCGAAGAACAGAAAGACAGACGGAGGCGTTCTACAACTACTAGCAGCATCCGAATTAGCAGAGTGCTTTTCAAGGATCAGATTACAGGTAGCTTTACGCAGGAGAAATGCTTTGGAGAAAATTCAGAAAAGGAAAACCAGCTCGGAGGCTATATTTACCCAACAATAACAACAAAGTGTTTTGTTTCCTGCCTGTTCCATTGTTCATGGACAATGAACCTGCCGTTTTAAGATGTGACCCCGGGTGATATGAAGAACGTAAATTCCAGATCAATTGACAGAAGTAATCGAAAGCTTTCACAAGCACACGAAATCTTAAACTCATTTTAGAGATGGGATCAACTGAGAACCAGTTCCAGGAAGGAAGAGCAGGTAATTCCGTGCCGCAGAGACGATCCACTTGCAGGATCCTGAGTTAATTTAAGACTAAAATGCGTTCGGAGCTCAGTTTTACCATTTGTTATTCATGAGCTGCAGAGCATGTTAATTGCTCTCTGTGAAACTGAGATAATAAACACTTTACAGGGGTTTGGAGAAGACACATTGGAATGATGTATATAAAATGGCTGGCTTATAGTCAGTGACCAAAACTGGTAACTAATCTTTAAACTACTCTTGTCTCCCCAGCTGTAACGTAAGGGAGCTAACTAAATACACTGCAGGATCTTTCCTGCCTTTTCAAGTCTTATGGTTCTACCCTTGTATACTGTTGGTGGGGAAGTAAAATGGTACACTGGCTGTGGAAAGTAGTTTGGCAGTTCCTCAAAAAGCTAAACATAGAATCATCATACCACCCAGTAATTCTACTCCTAGTTACATAAGACTCAAAAGAATTGAGAGCGGGGACTTAAACAAATGCTAGGCCACCAATGTTCATTACGCATGATTTACAGTAGCTAAAAGATGGGAAGAGCCTAGCGTCCATCAACAGATGAGCAGCTCAACAAAATGTGGAACCTGTATACAGTGGAATATTTTTCAATTTTATTCAGCCATAAAAAAGAATGAAGCTCTGTTACATGCTACAACGTGGGTAGACCTTGATGCCTTTCTGCTAGGTGAAATAGGCCAGGGACAGAGGACAAATATTATATGATTCCATTTATACGAGATACATAGAATAGGACTTTTCGTAGAGAAATGGTTTTGCAGACACTGTGGTAGTGGCTGCTCCACGGCACAAATGTAACTTCTGCTGCTAAGTCGCTCCAGTCGTGTCTGACTCTGTGCGACCCCATGGACGGCAGCCCACCAGGCTGCTCTGTCCCTGGGATTCTCCAGGCAAGAACCCTGGAGTGGGGTGCCCTTACCTTCTCCAGTGCATGAAAGTGAAAAGAGAAAGGGAAGTCGCTCAGTCGTGTCCGACTCTTTGCGACCCCATGGACTGCAGCCCACCAGGCTCCTCCATCCCTGGGATCTTCCAGGCAAGAGTACTGGAGTGGGGTGCCGTTGCCTTCTCCAAGAAATGGAACTAATGTCCCTTAATTGTACACTTAAACGTAGGTAATGGCATATTTTATATTATATTAATAATTTTTGCACCAAAAAGTGTGATTCACTCTTTCAAACTCTCCAAAGTAGAGAAATGATTGCTACTAGCAGCTTTCATACTCCTCGCAGTTGTAAGTGCAGCCTCTTGGGTCAGTTTGTTTGTATTCAGATCCTCCCTCTGTTACTGCCTGTGGCACTGGGGGCAAGGTACTCAGATTTTGAAACTTCAGTTTCCTCTTCAGTGAAATGGAGACAACATCATCCCTACCTTATGAGGAAGCTATGAAGCTCTTCCATTATGACTGGTACAGAGAAAATACTTGCAGAGTATAGGTGCTTATCATTCCTTGGTAAGCTTCACTAAAGTGGTGGCAGAAGGCAGAGCATCAGAGTGTGGGGTGTGGGATGCTGGGGTGAAAGCTCTTGCCACCCTTGATTCTGATTTTCCAAGATGCTTCCAATGAGATGGGAACTGAAGGGCTCTCTGCTCTGGGCTCTCACCCTCGGGTGACCAGAGAGAACAAAGTTACTCCTTGAAGCTCTGCTTCAAGCCCGCTTCATCCTTTCCACTATAGGTGGGGAGAGAATTCTAAAGCCTTCAGTAGCAGCACCTCACTGCTCTCAGAATCCAGTCCAAAGCCTTGATCAAGACTTACAAGGTTCCTCCTGATCGAGTCCATTTACCTCTCCCTTCTCAGCTCTCACCACACCTCATCTCACCCTTTGTGCTTCAACTGTGTTGATGCTCACAGCACCATCTGGAAGGCTCCCTACCTCACCACTTCACTTGGCTCTCTCCTCCCTGTACTTGGACTTGGTACCTCCCAAGAGGGTTTCTCTGACTCACTGAGGCCGAGTCACATGCTTCTGCCATGAGCTGACTTAATGTTCTTTCTCCGATTGCTACCACTGCGTACTCACTCTGTTGTTATGGCCTGTTTTCTTATCATCTTTCCAGTGAGATCATAAGCGCCTTGTGCTATTAACCATTTCATCCCCAGTACCTAGCACAGTACCTGACTCGTAGAAACACATCCTAGATAAATAGATGAGTGAAATTTTGTTCATTTAAGTCGAAAGACTAGATGGATGGATGATCAGGCATTGGTTCTATAAGCCACATCAGGTTGTGAGATGGTGTCATCAGTTTTTTCAGACCTTTACCAGATGGTTTTTCCAGTGGTCATGTATGGATGTGAGAGTTGGACTGTAAAGAAAGCTGAGCGCTGAAGAATCAATGCTTTTGAACTGTTGTGTTGGAGAAGACTCTTGAGAGTCCCTTGGACTGCAAGGAGATCCAACCAGTCCATCCTAAAGGAGATCAGTCCTGGGCGTTCACTGGAAGGACTGAGGCTGAAGCTGAAACTCCAATCCTTTGACCACATGATGCAAAGAACTGACTCACTAGAAAAGACCCTGATGCTGGGAAACATTGAAGTCAGGAGGAGAAGGGGATGACAGAGGGTGAGATGGTTGGATGGCATCACCCACTCGATGGATATGGGTTTGAGCAAACTCCAGGAGTTAGTGATGGACAGGGAAGCCTGGTGTGCTGCAGTCCATGAGGTTGCAAAGAGTTGGACATGACTGAGTGACTGAACTGAGCTGAACCAGATGGGTATGGGCCCTGGACATTGTATCAGTATTGATGGGGAATAGTGACAGCACGGGTCTCAAATAAGGGCGGTAGAATGACAGTTTTTTAGAATCTTCACTGGCTCCAACTGCCTACCTTCAGACAGGTTCCTGCACATGATCCCTGTCCCTCTACCACCCAAACCTACCTGGTTCTTGATTCTCCCACTTCCACTGATGGTGGCACCAGCATCTGAGCCACTAAAACTTCACACCCGTGTTGTCTTTGACTCTCGTATCACTTCAGGTCTTTGCATTCCCTCAGCCCACTAATTTGACCTCCCAGCTACACCCACTTCCCTATTCCTGCTATTAGTGTTACAGAAACCAGTACTCGAGGAGCCAAGCACCACACTCGGAGAGTTGGAGAACTCAGGTTTATTATGCCGTCAGGCCCAGAGGAGTTAACACTCCAAGCTCTGAGCCCTGAACAAAGGGATTACAGAGTTTTTATAGACAGACTGTAGTGGGCAACACTAGCTGTTAATAGGCTGGTTTAAAGTAAGGGGTTTCGCACGCGCGGGAACAGCAGTTAAGATGGGGAGGGGGATGCCTGGCCTGGACAGGCGTGATTAAGCAGGTTTGCAGGGGCCCGGTGATCGCAAAGAGCAGGACTCGGGTGAGTGAGATAAACTCCAGTTCCTAGTATTGCAAGTGCCCACTTTCTGAGACTACGTGACCTACGTGATCGAGACTTTGCGAGAGGCAAGCTGAGTTACAGAGGCAGGATGAGCAGGAGGTGATGTAAAATTTTAACTTTTCCTCTTCATTAGTACTAAAAATGGCTTTGTATAAGAACAAAGCTCAATTAAAGAGTAAGTTTTCCTCCACATTGTGAACGCATCAAGGACCCTCGGGTAACGTAACAGCATTCACTTTGTATCACAGACTTCAAGCTAGCCTCTGCTTCTCTAGTGCCTCGGAAAAGCAGCGCGTTGGAAATAGTTAGATTATCATGGCACATACACAACCAGTTTTAAATGATATCAAATGGGACAGTGAACTTAGCACTGCTCATTTTTTAATCTTTATAAAACTAGGAAAATTAGGGACATGTCCCTCTGTAATAGGAAACGGGAAGGCCGGCCTTTCTCCTTTGAAACAGTGGCCTTGTTTTATTGTCTTTGACAATGAAGACGTCTTTGAAAAAGAGTATATGTGTGTGTGTGTGTGTGTGTGTGTGTGTGTGTGTACAACTGAATCACTTTGCTGTTCACCTGGAACTAACACAATATCGTAAATTAATTACACTCCAGTTTTACAAATTTTAGGCAATATATAATCATTAGAATGGAGAATTCGGTAATTATAATAAATGCCTAGTTTAAAAAACTAGACTTCAGTTTTTTGAAAATTGGTAATAAATAAATAAATCGGTTTTAAACAGTGGTTGAATTTGTACTTTAGCCACTGCCAAAAGGACTGCTAATTAATATTGATTATACCACTGTTAAATCATAGAAATAATTAAGCTTTTATTAAAATTTCAGAGAGCAAATTTATACAGTCTTCTCTTGCTGCTTAAATTGAATCATCCTGCTATTTAAGTGACGTTTTCACACTATCACTTATCAGTGGCACCCAACAGACAACATTTTTGGAAAAAAGTACAGGATAATAGAGACGTTTGCTTTGAGAGGTGGAGACGGATGGTAACATCCAGCCCAATCGCTTGTCAAGCTGAAGTCTTGTTTTCCCAAGTAGTTTGGACGAGACTCATATCTCTTGGCTCAGTATTGCACTCTGCAGGCAGGGAGGCTTATGTACGGCCTCGGATTTCTCTGAGCTTCCATTTCCTCATCCGAAGGATGTAGAGAATAGTAACATTTCCCTACAAACTTTTCTGGAACAGGACCCAGCACCTCAATCAGCTGCCTACTAGCCCGAGTTGTCCCCTGCCCGAGCCTGGATGTCTCGCGCCTCCCCTGAAGCGAGCAGCCTGTCTGAGAAGCCTGTCTAGCTTTTAACGTTCTAACAGAGCATGACTCATTTCTGTCTTTTCCCATCTCGCATCTAGTTCTCATTTAATAAACAATTCGGAAAAATCTATATCGTTTAGAGGATTTGGTCATTATTTATAACTATTTGGCCTGTGCCCAGAAATGGTTTAGGCGTCTGGTACTGGAGAGGGTGAAAGCATCTAAGTCACCCATCAGAGAGTCTCCAAGGTCTAATCATGGAACTCTAGCCCTGAAGGAAGCACAGCATCACCTTTTTTCAACATTTGCAGATGCTTCCACAAGTAGCAGGTTAGTATCGCTCTTGCTTAAGAACAACATGACAACCAGCTCTCTGAATGATTCTTCTGTGTCTCATAAAACCACGGTTAGATATTTCCCATGTTGTTTTATCCCGTTTATTTGAAGGCTCATACGTTAATTCCTACTTGAGTTGTGTGCAGCTGAATTGTATTCTTCTCATGTCAGGAATTGAAAATGATTCAATCTAATGTATGTAGCTCTTGCCCTCACTGCCAGAAGTCTTAGAGCCAGCTTCTGGCCCCTGCGCCTAATTGTCCACTCTTCTTGCACCCTTCAGCTGTGCTCCGCAGGGCTTTACTATGAACTATCTTATTTTGGACTGCGTTTCAGTCTTGAAAGCGTTAGTCACTCAGTCATGTTTGACTCTTGTGGCCCCATGACTGTAGCCCACCAGGCTCCTCTGTCCATGGGATTCCCCAGGCAAGAGGACTGGAGTTGCCATGCCCTCCTCCAGGGGATCTTCTCGACCTAGGGATCGAAGCCTGGTCTGCTGCATTGCAGGTGGGAGACCGGCAGAGCAGAGAGAGAGAGGCATCTCCCACATCCCTCCCCTAAGCTCCTCCGTCAGCAGTGTGCCGTCTCCGTCCTCCCCATTTTCAGGTGAAGGAGCTACCACCTTGGGTGTAGTGGACAGAGTCCTGTGTCCTCCAGACACCTCTTCAGGGGTGAAGTGCTTTTCACCCACTACTGCAAACACTCAGCAGTCAGTCTTCAAGTCTCGCCTAAAGAGAAGCACTTTGCATGAGGGCACAGCCCCTCCCTAGAACAGTCTGCATTCGACGACTGGCATCCTACTCAGGAATGCCTCTGCCCTCTTGATACAACTCAAAACTATTGTAAGGGATCATCTCAGCTTCAGAGATTCCTGTGAGTCTGGTGAGGTCTTTGTAAAACCATGCTGCTGCTGCTGCTGCTGCTGCTAAGTCACTTCAGTCGTGTCCAACTCTGTGCGACCCCATAGATGGCAGCCCACCAGGCTCCCCCGTCCCTGGGATTCTCCAGGCAAGAACACTGGAGTGGGTCGCCATTTCCTTCTCCAATGCATGAAAGTAAAAAGTGAAAGTAAAGTCACCCAGTCATGTCCGACTCTTCGTGACCCCCATGGACTGCAGCCTACCAGGCTTCTCCGTCCATGGGATTTTCCAGGCAAGAGTACTGGAGTGGGCTGCCATTGCCTTCTCCTATAGAACCATGGGTCATCCAAATTCCCCTTCTGCTGAATCCTTTCTATCCACCCTTTCTTCATGTGTTCAAATGAAGAGCAACATTTAATAAACTTCTATGCTAAAAAAAAAATTACTGTTTGAGCCAAATTTTAATCGAGTCCTTTCTAAAATAGGAGGCAGTAAAATATGCAACCCTAAATTTTAAAAAATTGATAGTTCATTCAATTCAACAGTAGGAATAACAGCAAAAATACTGGGTGAGCACTGGGGTCCAGCCCCCGCAGGATCCAGGGAAACCCGAAGGAGGAATGGCGTCGGCGATTGCGATTGATTTAGAGAGAGAGAGAGATAAGAATGTTGTAGATAAGAAAATAGAGGAGAGAAAGAGGCTGATATTCCTTGGTTTACACAGAGAACCAATAAAACTTCAAGACAAGAAGTTTGCCCTGTTCACGGAGGCCACAGGTGCCCTCCCGGGCTCCCGAGGGAGTGAAGACGCAGAACATCTTCCTGTTCATGTCTTAGAAACCCGGGCAGATAAGTGAACGTAGGGAGCCTCTATGCTCCAAGGGATCAGCCTGAAAAAAAGAGGGAGAGGGAGAGAGAGAGAGAAAGAAAGATAAAGAGAAGAAAATACACGGGGTGACCAAGCTTCTTCTGGAAGCGAGGCCCCAAATCTTTATTTTTCAAAAGGTACTTTTATACCTTGCCTATACATAGAGGGAAATGAAAGATGCAAGGTCATACAGAGTCAGCCCAAACATTCCAGCAGTTTTGGCCTTATCGAAACCAGGATTTTTCTGCATACCTTTCCCACAAATGATGTTGTGTACAGTATCTTCTGGCCTTGGAGGCCTGTGAACATTCCATGACCCTCTTTTGATAAAGGCTGCTCAACCAGAAAACTTATTTTCCTTCAAAGTGTTTTTTCTTTATATTTTTAATCTATGTCAGCCTCAGCAAATGCCAAACAGAGTTACGTTTTTCACAGAGCAAAGGTGCAGTGAGTTACAAGAAAGAACCAATTAGCTCAAAAGTCTGATATGGTTAAATTCAAGGCTACACTTGTTTTTCTAGCATTCTCACTATGTTAACTAATGCAGTCCCAGGTGCACAGTGGATAAGGGATATGGGAACTTAGCAACAAGCATTGGCCCAGTAATGAAATCCTACATCACACTAGCACTACTCTAATAACTTTTAACTCTTTCAAAGGCTCTATGTTTTAGGCTTTCCATGCCTCTCACAGTTGGAAGGCTGTAAATAATCACATGCATAGCTGTAAGAGTCTGGATATACCTGCTGAGCAAGCTAAAATGCTAACAGAGGGAGTTTGATTTGAAATATTCCTCTCATGTCCAGGAGACTTATTAGCTATAGCCCTAAGTTGATTTTCTCCAGAAAAAGGTGGTCAGGGTTAGCCCCCTGTTAATGTCAGAAGAGTTGGTGAAAGTCATCAAACAGTAAAACAGACAGATTCTGGTTTGGGGTAGTTGCTTGAGAAAGCCTAGGGAGCCCCTTGAGTTCTGAAGCCTTGCTTAACAGTTCTCTTCCACATGAACTTGTCATGGATGGGATCTCCCGTGGCGGCTCCCGGCAGGTGAGTATTGTAAGCAAATGTGAGTAAATCACTGTATCGATATTTGAGATATCTGTTCAGGAAGGATCAAATAGAAGTATGCAAAGAGCTGACACATTGGAAAAGACCCTGATGCTGGGGAAAATTGAAGCCAGGAGGAGAAAGCGGCAACAGAGAATAAGATGGTTGGATGGCATCACCAACTCAATGGACATGAGTTTGAGTAAACTCCGGGAGGTGGTGATGGACAGGGAGGCCTGGCGTGCTGCAGTCCATGGGGTTGCAAAGAAGCAGACACGACTGAGTGACTGAACAACAACAACCATATATATGTGTGTGTGTGTGTGCATATATATATATAGCTTCCCAGGTGGCGCCAGTTGTAAAGAACCTGCCTGCCAAAGCAATAGACAGAAGAGACCTGGGTTCCGTCCCTGTGTCGGGAAGATCCCCTGGAGGAGGAAATGGCAACCCACTCCAGTATTCTTGCCTAGAGAATCCCATGGACAGAGGAGTCTGGCAGGCTACAATCCTTGGGGTTACAAAGAGTTAGACACAACTGAAGCGACTTAGCATGCATGCATCACTTAGCATGCACACATATACTTGTATATATGTGTGTGTGTGTGTGTGTGTGTGTGTGCACGCACACACGCTGAGTCACTTTAGACATGTTCGAATTTTCCCAGCTTTATGTTCTTGGACAGGTCATGTATCATCTCATTTCTTCAGGTTCATCATCTCAAAACTGTAGATAAAAACACAACTAATGCTGCTTTGAGGATTAATGAGATACTTAGGATATAGAGAGCTCTCAATGAAAACTTTTAGCTTTTACTCTCAGAACTCTCTTTTTCTAATTTATAGCAATGCTTCTAACAACATATCCTGACAGTGTTTAAAAGCGCTGTATTCAGAAGTTGAACTCTAGGCTTACATCTTTTTAGGCAGGATGACATATCTTCCCCAAATGCTAAGATTAGAAAGTCCTTTGTTTTGCTTCCTGTAGATGTTGCCTCACTTAAGCTCCAGTGATTTAGAACATATGAAAATCTTTAACAGGCCCATTGGGGCAGGCAGGAAAAGCTGTGAGCATGGAGGGGAGGGATCAGGACTTAGTAACTTACAGGGTCAGGGAGTCATGCAGCCCCCTTCCTTGATCCCCACCTCCCCGCCACAGGACATTAGGGATACAAAGGAAAAGGTGGCAGAAACAAGATCTCTTTCCTTGTTTCCCAAACAAGAGCTGAATGAAGTCTTGATCTGTTTCTTCCAAGCTCACTCATGGGTAAAGTCTTCACTCAGGGGCCAGCCTTCCCTGTGGTCAGACAGGATGGGGTCTAGCAAGATACCCACTTGAGATGATGACTGCCTATTGTGAGCAAGCTCCAGACCCTGGTAGTCAAGGGATTGGGTCATGGGTTGTGGAGAAAGACAGTGACAAGGACAACTGCTATCTCAGAAGCCCAACTTCAGCTCTCAGCCATCATCCTTGGGCTCCTCCCTGCTCCCAGCAGCAGCAGCAGATGGACGATAGAGCACCAAACTCTTTGGGCTCAAAAGCATCAGCAATCAGATGACCAAGGAGAGAAAGCAAACACATGAGTCACTTTATTAGGCTCCAGACATTGTGTTAAATGGTTTACATGGAATATCTAATAGAATATGTAAGGCAAAAATGTGAAATGCATGAAAGCTAGATTTCTGAAAATTGGTATTTTTTTATTCCTATGTATACTATTATTTCATTACATCTTTATTTAGAGGAGTCACAATGAATTACAGCATAAGCACACTTTTTACAGCACCTATTTGTGGTTTCCCTGTGTGGCTCAGATGGTGAAGAATCTGCCTGCAATGCAGGAGGCCCAAGTTCAATCCCTGCATCAGGAAGATCCTTTGGAGAAGGGAATGGCTACCCACTCCACGATTCTATTCATGTGTGTTTTTAAATATTCATCTATTGAAATGGAATAAAAAATCCCTTTATTGGGGATTTTTAGATTCAGTTAGGTATCTACCAGTTCTCATTAGTGATAATCTGAGATTGAGTTAGTGAGTACCATAATCACCAGCCGCATGTGGACACTGAGCCCTTGAAATATGTCACTGTTTCATTTTACTTAATTGCGATACTTTACATTTTCCAGTGGTCATGTATGGATGTGACAGCTGGACCGTAAAGAAAGTTCAAAGTTCAGTTGCTCAGGCCTATCCGACTCTTTGCAACCCCGTGAATTGAAGCACGCCAGGCCTCCCTGTCCATCACCAACTCCCGGAGTTCACTCAAACTCACGTCCATTGAGTCAGTGATGCCATCCAGCCATCTCATCCTCTGTCGTCCCCTTCTCCTTCTGCCCCCAATCCCTCCCAGCATCAGGGTCTTTTCCAATGAGTCATAAAGAAAGCTGAGCACCAAAGAATAGATGCTTTAGAATAAGTTTTGGAGAAGACTCTTGAGAGTCCCTTGGACTGCCAGGAGGTCCAACCAGTCCATCCTAAAAGAAATCAGTCCTGAATATTCATTGGAAGGACTGATACTGAAGCTGAAACTCCAATACTCTGGCCACCTGATGCGAAGAACTGACTCACTGGGAAAGACCCTGATGCTGGGAAAGATTGAAGTCAGGAAGAGAAGGGGATGACAGAGGGTGAGATGGTTGGATGGCATCACCGACTCGATGGAGGTGAGTTTGAACAAGCTCTAGGAGTTGGTGATGGACAGGGAAGCCTGGTGTGCTGTGGTCCATGGGGTCTCAAAGAGTCGAACACAACTGAGCGACTGAACTGAACTGATACTTTACATTTAAAAACTGAAAGAGTGTAAAATATTTTTCTAACAATATGACTTGATTATTTTGGAAGGACAGCATTTAACCTTTACTGTGAAATTTTACTCTCACGTTACTGTATTATATACACTATTTCTAAAATTACATGTAAACACTGTACTGACCAAGTTGATGTCTATACACTGATTTCAGTGTTTTTTCAGTGTTTTTCTCCTATACACCAGTGTAACATTATAACATGTTTATTTGAATGTTTTATATAGACAGCACAAGTTCCAGTGATACCTCTATAAATTATAATTGGTATAATTTATACCAATTTATAAATAATAAATTATATAAAGTATGATTTTAATTGTAATACAATTAAATTATTTTTATATTTAAAAATTAAGAATGGACAAGTTTTTTAATTCAAAGTGAAGGCATTGTACTGATGCAGAATTGCATACAGGTGCAAAAGCTGATGAGAACGCTAAAAAAAATGACTGGTAAATGTATGTTGTAAATTTCACAATGAATGACAACTGTAATTTGCTGACATGGAGCAAAATGAGAAAGATTGTCATATAAAATAAAGTACACAATATTAAGAGACTTTTCAGAAAACACATACTGAATTTGGTATATTTCCTCCAGTGTTTGCAAAAAAATTGTTGAAATTAGTTACCTGAAATCAGGATTTAACATCTAAGCTTTTCGTGTTTTGTAGACAGTTTATCTTCACTTTCTCTTTTACAGCTTTATTGAGATATAATTGAAACACAAAAACCTGCACATATTTAATGTATTCAATTTGTTGAGTTTTTACATACGTTATATATACCTGTGATACCATCACCACATTAAAGGTAATAAACATGTCTATCGCCTCCAAAAGTTTCTTTGTGTCCCTTTGTGTGTGTGTGTGTGTGTGTGTGTGTGAACACTTAACATGAGATCTACCTTTTTAACAAAATTTTAAGTGCACAAGACCATGTTGTTAACTACAGGTGTGTTGCATAGCATATTTCTACAACTTGTTTGTCTTCTGTGACTGTAAATTTATACAAGTTGAATAGCAACTGCCCATTTTTCTCTCCCTCCACCCACTGGCAACCAGCATTCTATTTTCTACTTCTGTAGGTTTGATTAGTTTAGATAGCTCATATAAGTAGAGTCATGCAGTATTTGCCCTTCTATAACTCACTTACTTAGCATGGTGTCTTCCAGATCTATCCATGTCATCCCAAATTCTTAAGGCTTGTAATAAGATTTGAGCTTGTCATTTTGACCAGATACAAAATTGCTTTCATTTTCACATTTTTAGATGGAGAGATGGTAAAAGAGACTATTATCTCAGTTACAGAAATTTTTGTTAGAAAATTGAGAAAAATACTAAAGAAGATATTTCACAAAAATAAGAACTTCAGTTAAGCCACCACAACTATTGTTTATAAAATACAAGATCTTAACAATACCAAAGATCAACTGATTCAAAATCTGAAAAATTGTAAAAACATTTCACCTGTCTATCTAGGTCACAGATAAGCTTTTCCTTTTCTTGGGTTGCCTTTAAATGAGTCACAAGATATAAAAGACACTGTATAATTAGTACTTTGGGTATGTTTTGTCTCCAAAGATTTCTTGGTTTACAAAGAAATATTTTCCATTCATGGTCCTAAAATAGCAAACTGAGGATATAGATATTTTTAAAATATTTCACATCTGTCAAAGAAGAATATTGGCTAGATATTAAAAAATTGGTTTCTAACACAACAATTTTCAGCCTTATTAGGCCAAAAAAAAGAAAAACCCAGTTTATTGGAATTTTTTAAAAGGAACTGATGTTTCCTTTGAGTCTTTGTTTCACTGTATGATACATCTTACAAATATTTATGCTTAGTTGAAGCAGACACCATGAAATTTGTCATGGATATAGTTGTTAAAATCATTCAGTGTTTGTATGCTAATCTAATGAAGCATTGCAAGTGAACAGAACTGTTGAAAGAAATAAAAGATGGTGAGTTTAACAGCCCCATGACTTCAATGCTCTTCTGGTTGAGTTGTGAGAGTTTTGCAATGATTTGCTGTACCCTTAACTCTAACTTAAGATTTTCTTGAAAATAAAGGAATATTTGCCAAATGACCGAAATTCAAAAACAAAATATGGCAATGTGATTTACATTTTCAGGCTGCATATGAATGAGCTAAATTTGAAGGCATAAGAAAAGGAAAAGCTTATCTGTGACCTAGCTAGAGAGACACAAGATTTTAAGTTGAAGTTGAAACTTTTCATTATATGATCAATTAATAATGATTTTACAGTTTTCTTATATGAGCAAATATGAAAACAATTTTCATTGTGATTGATAGCATTTAGGTAAACTGGCTGTATAAGCTACAAGAAATATGTGAAGAACTCAACACTAATAAAGAACTGTTTTTCAATCTGTCAATACCATTTTGAGTTCACTGTTTATACTACTGAGCTAACACAAGAGTTAATGAATTTACTTAGCTTTGACATGAATCTGAAATTGGTATCTTTGGCTTTGAAGTCAAAGCGATTATTTTTAAAAAGATAAACCAGTCTTGCCCATGTGGATGCAGTATTAAAGGAGAATGATTTTTCAGTTATGGGGAAAATGTAAATATGTTTAGAACACCTTAAGTATGTGAATATACTTATCCAACTATGAATTACATAAAATTGCAAATACTTCGCCTATTCCTCATAAAAACTGAGCATCCAAATGTGGTGTGCTGTAAGTCTAAAGTACACTTAGTAAAACAGCCTAAAACATCTCAATATGTTTTATATTGATTATATGATTGACTATATCATGTTATATAAAGTATATTATTACAATTAATTTGCTTATTTATTTTTACCTTTTTAATATGGGTATAAGAAAGTGTTAAATTGCATATGTGGCTTATAATATGTTTCTATCAGATAGTGCTGGTCTGGGGGAGTCTGCAAACTGTCTCCTCAGTAAAGACGGTACTGAGTTGCCTCAAAGAACAAGGAGGGGAGGAAGCAGCCTCGACAACTGGGAGAATTTTTCGCCCTGTTGGGTATATACTGTTTGTCAGTGCTTGCCATTGTCTTTCTGCGCTTTCCTCTTCTAACCACAGAAAGAAAAGAAAGAGGAAGGTCTCTTCTGGAAGCTTAGAGCCAGATTTCCTCTGGAAATCTAGCTGGCCAGTTAAAATATGTCAGAGTCTATTCAGAGAACCAAGGAGTGAAAGAGAATGCCCTTTCTCTAGTAAGTCTAAGAAAATAACTACAGGCTTTTTGAGCCCAGATGTATCAGAAACCCAAAAGCAGAGAAACGGAGACTCTGAGCTTCTCAGAACATTGGAAGAGCTAAGACTCTTTAACACTGGAAATTTCATCTAAGAAGTTAAAAGGTTGTTTTTGCAAAGTAAGAAAAGTTGGGTTAGGTGAAGAAGTGATTAGGGCTAAAATCGAAGTTCAATGGGAGAAGAATGTTTCATTTGCCCTTGTGTATTTTTTCTTTCTTTCTGTATTTCCCTAAACTATACAAGAATCATACACAATGATTTGTTATGACCTAATAATTCATACCCTTGTTTTAACAATCATATTTTGGAAGAATATCAGTATAAATGATCAGATTGTTTGGTACTTTGGCATGGTTAGGGAAAGGTTTTGTTTGTTTGGGGAGGTATGGTGCAATGGAGAAATAACCCATTTACCTGATGGCAGATACATAGAACTTGGACATGGAAACTGGGAGGAAATGAACACTTGCTGAACAAGCTTGCACACTCAGCCATGGTGCTCTGTCTGTGTCATAACCAGCTTTCTGCCTGGCACAGTGCCTGCCACCATGTAGGCGGTCAGCATCATTTGCTGGATTGAATTATAAAAATGAGATCATTTCCACCAAGAGTTTTGTTGTCTAATCAGAAGACAGAATGCAAACCATGAAAAATTAAACAGATACATTTGGTTTTATTTTCATGTATTTTTGTACTGTGTTTGAATTTGTTTTGTTAATTATAAAAACCTTTTTATTGTTTGTTTGTTTGTTTTTAAGAAAAGACAATGGGTACACAGGATACAATATAGATATTGCTTTTACTACCTGAATCCTCACTCTGCAAATATTCCCTGTAATGACTTGGAACCATTTTTACCCCACATACATTACCCTAATTGAAAACCTGCTGTAAAGTATTTGCATGCTGGGGCCAGTAAAAACTCATCATTTGAATGCAAGTCTGGACAAGAGGACACAGGAAGCCCTGCAGTCTGTCCTAGCTAGTTCCCCGGCCAGACGGCTTCTCTCCTGCTTTCTCCGTTGATTGCATTGTTTAAACTCGTGTGTTATTGCTGTCATCTTCCCCACATTGTTCAGTGAAAATGCCTTCTAAGAAAGTGGAAAAGCCTGTGAACCAAGTACATGAACCAAAGAGACCTAGAAAAACCCAAATCACTCAAAAGATAGCTGAGAGCGAAAAAGCATTTTGAGAGAAGACAACGGATAGAAAATAAACAGGTAGAAATGATAACATAATGTGTATTGGCTATTGAAGAACATGGTTGCAGAGCATTTATCTCTACTCGCTAATGAGTTCATTAAATGCAACTGTCATTTAAAATCCTTTATCTTCATAGTTCAGAAATCCTCCATGGATTATTACAGAGATTTCTAAGAGGGTTTTAATGATAAATGGGGGGCTGGTGGAATTGGCTGGAGTTTTAAGAAATGCTTTTTTATTTTTCTCACTTAAAATCATGAAATATGAGCTCAAGCTATTTGAAATTTTAATATCCAAAATATTTTCAGGAATAAATTGGGTAATAAAATAAAACAGGGTGCCTGAGGTCACAAAGTGAAAACAGAATCAGGTGGTGTCACAAACAAATCTGTATTATAGTTCTCATGCCTAGAACAGTCTCGCAAAGTATAAAGAACTTAACACTTTTATGTTACTTAGAGATATTTGGCAAATAGATGACTTTAGATGATTTCCAAACAGAACTTCAAAGCAGTCCTGTAATGTTGAAATAAAGTTGGAATCCTAAATAAAATTTTAAAATCCCAAATCTTAAATACATTTGAAATTTTTGATATCTTTATAAGCTCTTCTCTCCTTAAAAAGGAAAAAAAAAAGATTGATTGTGGAAGCCATAGCTGGGCTATGACCACCGTGGTTGTTCCTAGCTGGCTTCTGTATGTTTAATTATCTCTATTCCTCTATGTCCCAGGAGTCAGCACAAAGCCCTCAGATTTTTCTGGCAAAACACTAATCATAATAGCTTCTGGTTGAGGAAACATCAACTTCCCATTTCTTTTCCTATCAGATGAAATGTCTCCTTCCAGTGATCAAGTTCCCATCACGTTACCAAGTCTCTATCACTCCATTAGCTTGCCCTCTTTTGTATGATATTTTGTAGTTCTTTCATTCCTTCTGGGCTTGGCAGACACTCCCTTCTTTTCCTAAAGAAGATGTATAGATGACCTACGGGCATGTGAAAAAATGTTCAGCATGGTTAATCATTAGAGAAACACAAATCAAAACCACAGCGAGGCGTCACCTCACATCTTACAGAATGACTGTCCTCAAAAAGTCTACAAATAGCAAATGTTGGAGAAGATGCGGGAAAAAGGAACTCTTACGCCCTGCTGGTGGGAATTCAAATTGATGTAGCTACTATAGAAAACAGTATTTAGGTTTCTCCTAAAAAACTAAAAATAAAACTACCATAGTATCCAGCAACTCCACTCCTGTCTATATTTTCAGAAAAAGTGAAATCTCTAATTCAAAAGATACATGCACCCCAAGGTTCATCAGATCAGATCAGATCAGTCTCTCAATCATGTCTGACTTTTTGTGACCCCATGAATCGCAGCACACCAGGCCTTCCTGTCCATCACCATCTCCCGGAGTTCACTCAAACTCACGTCCATCGAGTCAGTGATGCCATCCAGCCATCTCATCCTCGGTTGTCCCCTTCTCCTCCTGCCCCCAAACCCTCCCAACATCAGAGTCTTTTCCAATGAGTCAACTCTTCGCATCAGGTGGCCAAAGTACTGGAGTTTCAGCTTTAGCATCATTCCTTCCAAAGAAATCCCAGGGTTGATCTCCTTCAGAATGGACTGGTTGGATCTCCTTGCACTCCAAGGGACTCTCAAGAGTCTTCTCCAACACCACAGTTCAAAAGCATCAGTTCTTCGGTGCTCAGCCTTCTTCACAGTCCAACTCTCACATCCATACATGACTACAGGAAAAACCTTGATTAGCCTTGAGTAGCCTTGATTAGCCAGACCTTAGTTGGCAAAGTAATGTCTCTGCTTTTGAATATACTATCTAGGTTGGTCATAGCAACACTATTTACAATAGCCAGGACATGGAAGCAGCTCAAGTGCTTTTCAACAGATGATTGGATTGAGAAGATGTGTTATATGTATATATACACAATGGAATATTATTTAGCCATTAAAAATAATGAATTATTTCCATTTGCAGCAATGTGGATGGACTTAAAGAATATTATGTTTAGTGAAATAAGTCAGACAGAGAAAGAAAAATTTTATATGATATCACTCATATATGGACTATAAAAATAATACAAATGAATGTATATACAAAATAGAAACAGACTCACAGACACAGAAGACAAACTTACGGTTACCAACGGGGAGAGTGAGAGGGGAGGGGCAAATTGGGGGTATGGGATTAACAAATACAAGCTACTATACATAAAAGGTGCTTCCCTGATGGCTCAGATGATAAAGAATCTGCCTGCAATGCAGGAGACCTGGGTTTGATCCCTGGGTCAGGAAAATACCCTGGAGAAGGGAATGGTTACCCATTCCAATATTCTTGCCTGGAGAATTCCATGGACAGAGGAGTCTGGTGAACTACAGTCCATAGGGGTGCAAAGAGTCAGACATGACTGAGCGACTAACAATTTTTTCACTTTCATGCATAACATAGAGTTTTTAAAAATGTAGTGATAAGTTGAAGATCAATTTGGTTGAAGCAGAAACTCAAATTTGAAGATTCTCAAATTTCCACTCTGCTTCCCTTTGTCCCATCCTATCATACCATGAGATACTGCCCCTTCTAAACTACAGCAAGATGTCGGGAGATTTGGTGACTGAAGAATATAAAACAGAAAGTCTCTGGACTGTCAGAAAATAGCCCTTGTTTAGGACAAGCGCATCACCCTGAAAATAGGGGCATGAACTGAATGCTGGCCATCTAGCTCACTTCTCCCACTAGTTCCCAGGTTGCAGTCATCTAGGATTAAACACTCTAGGCACGAGAATTGAAAATCTCCTAGGGCCTCTGGCAAACGCAAGAGAAAAGATCTGAAGTTACTGATGCCAGGGATTTTCCCAAAGATACATCCCAGCCAGAACACTCCCACAAAAGAGACCACACTTGACAAACCAAACCCTTTCTCTCAGGGCTCACAGTCGGCTTGCTGGTGCCCCACTCATAAACTTCAAGCGCCATCAAATATCAAAGTATGACATAGATCAAAGCAAAAAAGCAAATAAACAAACAGGTAGAAAAAAAGCAACCTGGAGGAAATGGAGACCATGCAGGAAGCAGAATTTTTTTTAAAAAAAGGGAAAGAACTATCACCAATATCCTCAGAGAAGTAAGGGAAGACACAGTTGTCCTTAAAACAAAAATAGAATGCAAAGGAAAAGAAAAGAAACAACATATAGAAAATAAAGTACTCTAGAAATAAAAAACATTCTAGAAGAAATTAAAAATGTAATAAAAGTGGTGAGAATCTCCTAGAACAGAGTAAAAAACACAAGATGGAAAATATTATTAAAAAGATAAAGTGAGAGGGCTTGTTTCAAATTGAAACATCCAAAGAACAAAATACTTCAAGATATTTTCCCCAAATGAATATTACATGTTTCCAGAGATAAAGGACTTATTGAGAACCCAACATTATAGCTGAACACAGTCCACAAAAGGTACATGAAGGTTTCTCAGAACACTAACGAATAAAAAAAAATCCTACAATTTCCAGGAAGAGAATATGGCACATCCAAATATCAGGAATTGGCTTTGAATTTCAGGAACAGCTTTGAATTTCTTAACAGCAACATGGGACCTAAATAACGATGGAGCAGGGCCTTCAAAATTATAAAAGAAACCAATTTGCAATCAATAATTCTATTTGTTGCTAGACTAACTGTGAGAGTGGAATAAAGACAATTTCAAACACATAAGATACGAAAAAGTTTGCCTCTAGCACGTTGATTTTCAGAAAGCTGGTAAAGGATGTGCTTGTTAATAAAGAGGAAATAAATGAAGGAAGAGGGAAATGGGGAACAAGAAACAGGGAATCCAACACAAGAGAGGAACAGGGAATCCTTGGGATGCATGTAAAGGGACAGCCTAGAATGAGAGCTGTGCTTTAGGCAGCAGGGGCGGCCAGTCCAGACAGGAGCACACTCAAAGGCTCCAAGAAATATTTCTTTAGGAAGATGAGATTGATAGAATGCCTGGTGCATTTGAATGTCTCGGGAGGAGGGGTCAAAAATAGTGGCAGGGTTAGGATTTAATTGATGAAATAAAAAGGAAAATTGAAGACTATAGTTATTTCCGGGGAAGATTAAAAAATAATTCAGGAAATAAAAAAATCAGTAGTTGCTTAGCTTACTTGTAAGTAGAGTTTGTATAATAATAAAATAGAATATACAGAATGCAGATCATATAGGTCACTATAACTTTGCAAAATGAACCACTTATTATCCTTCCTGGAATTAACTTAGTGGGGATAAGAAGCGTGAATGGGATAATAGAGGAGGTGAAGTGAAAGACAGGTAAACCTCATCTGCCAACACAGGGAATTTGAGTCATGACTTAAATGAAAAACCTGGAAGTAGCAATGTAAACACATTATTTAGAGATATGGAGGTAAATACTTATAGAATAAGGTAAAAGAGAGTAAAGTGGACTGATCTAAAGATGGGAAATAAGAGAAAAAGCATCTTTTTTTGGTTGTGTGTGTTTTTTTTCTTTTTGGCAATAAGTCCTATTAAATAACAAAAAGTCTCTAAACTATATATGCAGAGATTGATTAAATCTGTCATATATGCATATATAAATGTGTGTGCAGCTAAATTGATCTATTTCAACTTCTACCTCTACCAGCTTATACACAAAGGAAATTTTATATACAAGGAAATTTTAAAATTTCTATCTGGTCTTTGGGTCTTGTTGGAGTGGGAGACCAAAAATACGTCCTTGGAACTCAACTATAGGCCTGCCCTCACCAGATGATGGAGTAAGAATTTTTATTTTTGGAAGATTTTGATTCCTTATGTACCCCATGCTACTAGCACAGTGCTGGCACACAGCAAGCACTCAATAAATATTTGCTGAATGAATTGATAATGTATGAAAACAGAATTCAATTACTGGAATACAATAACATGTAACACAAAAAGGGAAATCCCCATATGTATACTTCATTAAAATTAATATGTTTGTTATTAATAAAAGCTTAACTTCTAAAATAACTGAAATAGAATGCCAAAAAATTGAGTCAAAAAATGACCAATTTAAAAAGATGAGAAAATAAAGAAGAAAAATAAAAAGTGGGACAAATAGAAAACATAAAATAAGATGGTAGAAATAAATCTAAATGGATAAGTAATGATAATAAGTGTAAGTGGACTGAAAACTTACCACCTAAAGGGCAGAGATTATTAAAATGGTCCTGGGAAAATTCAACTTTATACTGTTTACAAAAGACAACCTTGAAGTGAGGACATAGAAATGTCAAAAATAAAAGGATGAAGAAAAATCTTTCTGGCAAATATTAATAAAAAGAAAGCCTATGTAACTACATCAATATGAGGCAAAACACACTTTAATGTAAAAACCTTTAGATTAAATGTTAATCTACAGGTTAAGTAGATTAAATGTTTCATTCACCACGAAAATATAAAAATTCTATTCTTTTCTATATCTAATGGTATAGTTTCAAATATACACAGCGAAAAAAGGTAGAACAACCTAAAGAACAAAATTCAACTGCTCAGTAGAAATTTTAGTACAATTCCCTCCAAAAATAACAAATCAAGCAGTAAGAAAATTAGCTAGAAGTAAAAGAATTCATAGACACAATTAACACATTTATTCCAAAGACTGTACATAGAACTCTGAATCCAACAACTGGCAAATACACATTGTGGTCAAGCACACATGGGACACTTACAAAAATGAACCTTTATCAACAAGCTGGTAAGCAAGTCTCTGTAAGTGGGAAAGCTGTCATATCACTGATACTACGTTTTCTGACCAAAATGGACTTAAGTGTATTTTTTAAAAAAGAACATAACAAACTCAATATGTTTGAAAAATTCTAAAACAAACTTCTAAAAATTCCTTGGATCAAAGAACAAACCAAGGTATAAATAGGAAAATGCATAAATTCAAAGGATAATAAAATAGCACACATCAAGATATATGTAAGGAGAAAAGTTGTTATCAGTGGGAATTTTACAAATTTTCATGTTTGTTTAGAAAATAAGAAAGAATGGAAATTAGAGTGGAATGAGATGAGTCTTAAAAAATTACAAAAAAACAGCAAAATGCACACAAAGCCAAAAGTTGATATCTTTAAAAACCTTAAAATTGATATCCTTTGACTAGATTGGGTTTTAAAAAAGAAAGAAGGAAAATAATATTAGAATTTTAAAATAATTCATAACTATAGATGTAAGAGATAAGAGAATAGTATGAACAATTATATCCTTTAAGTTAAAAAACAGATGAAAAGGAAAATATTATATACTAAAACTGACTCAAAAAAAAACAGAAAAAATGCATATTACTGTAACTGTTAAGTAAACTGAATGAATCATTAAAACTTGACACCCACACTCTCACACATACTCAGTCTCACTCAGATATTTCAGAAGTGAGTTCTATAAAACAGTCAAAAAGCAAGTAATTCTGATTTTATACAAACACTTCCCCATAATAAAGGGACAACAATAGTCACCAACTTACTATATATTTTTAACAAACTTTAAAGCAAAAGGTCAAGGAGCAACAGTTAGAACTGGATATGAAACAACAGACTGGTTCCAAATCAGGAAAGGAGTATGTCAGGTCTGTATATTGTCACCCTGCCTATTTAACTTACATGTAAAGTATATCATGTGAAATACCAGGCTGTATGAAGCACAAGCTGGAATCAAGAATGCCAGGAGAAATTCCAATAACCTCAGATACACAGATGACACCACCCATATGACAAAAAGCAAAGAAAAACTAAAGAGCCTCTTGATAAAAGCGAAAGAGGAAAGTGAAAAAGTTGGCTTAAAACTCAACATTCAGAAAATGAAGACCGTGGCATCCAGTCCCATCACTTCATGGCAAATAGATGGGGAAACAATGGAAACAGTGACAGACTTTATTTTGGGGGGGCTCCAAAATCACTGCAGATGGTGACTACAGCCATGAAATTATAAGACGCTTGCTCCTTAGAAGAAAAGTTATGACAAACCTAGACAGCATATTAAAAAGCAAAGACATTATTGAAAAAGGTCTGTCTAGTAAAAGCTATGGTTTTTCCAGTAGCCATGTATGGATGTGAGAGTTGGACTATAAAGAAAGCTGAGCACTGAAGAATTGATGCTTTTAAACTGTGGTGTTGGAAAAGACTCTTGAGAGTCCCCTGGACCTCAAGGAGATCCAACCAGTCCATCCTAAAGGAAATCAGTCCTGAATATTCATTGGAAGGAAGGACTGATGCTGAAACTTAAACTCCAATACCTTGGCCACCTGATCCAAAACTCACTGGAAAAGACCCTGATGCTGGGAAAGACTGAAGATGGGAGGAGAAGGGGATGACAGAGGATAAGATGGTTGGATGGCATCACCAACTCAATGGACATGAATTTGAGTAAGCTCCAGGAGCTGGTGATGGACAGGGGAGCCTGGCGTGCTACAGTCCATGGGGTTGCAAAGAGTCGGACACAACTGAGCGACTGAACTGAACTGAAAGCAAAAGTATACTTGGACAGTAAGCGAAATAATAATAACATACTAAGCTATTGCCGAGGAGGGCATGGCAACCCACTCCAGTGTTCTTGCCTGGAGAGTCCCATGGACAAAGGAACCTGGCAAGCTACAGTCCGTGGGGTTGCAAAGAGGGGAACATCACTGCAGCAACTTAGCATGCACACGCAACCTATCACTAAGCAGAGGTGCAAGACTTTCCTTCATTCTTTAACTTTTGACATTTCTTTATCTGAGGCAAAATGATAGCAAACAAAAGCTCACAGTTACATTCTCACATACACATTCACAAATGGTGCAAAAAGTGATCTTCAATTGTATTGATAATATTCTATTTTCTAAGGTGAGTGAGGGCTCACAAGTTCCTTGCAGTACTCTTTATGGATTTTTTTATGTCTAATATATTTCAAAATGCATTTTTAAGCTGCTAAAAGGCCTTTGAGATATAACTGAGGATGTCTGAAAATTGGGCTATTTTAAACTGAAATGTTAATAGTTTCTGGAGACATTTAAAGACTCATAAAATATAGTTTATCCATGTGTTATTCTTAACTCTTAATCTTCTTTTCTCCCCAGGAATACACTGAATTTCCTCTATCAATATATCTTCAGTTGGATGTATGTTCTACTTTTTTTCTCAACTTTCACCATTTCCTTAACTTATAAACACCCTCAAGCCTGCACTGTCCTTAATAAACCTCAGAAAGAATTCCCATCATGGATACCTGCTGTGAGTTCCTCCCCTCTCCTCTTACCAGAATTCTTGGAAGAGCAGCCTATACTTTCTTTCTTTAACTCATCACTTCCACTCACTCTGCAAACCACTACAGCCTGGTTCCTGTCCACATTGGCGGAAGAGCTCACTCTTAACAACTGCTGGAAAGTCAAATTCAGAAGAGCTTTCCAGTTTAATAGACCTCTGCTGTCCTTGGCTCTGTCCTTCTCCGCCCTGAAGCTCTTTCCTCCCTGGATTCTGGGATGCTCTACTTTCCTGGTTCTCACAGCTCTCTGTTCTGCGGCTGTATTCTTCACAACCTCTGAGCTGTCACCTTTGTGGTAAATCAGACCAAATGCCTGTGGGCGTATATCTGAACTATGTGTTCCATCCATCAGATTGTCTATCCTTGTTCCCAGACCATGCTATCTTCATTGCTGTATCTTTATAATCCATCTTGATCTAGACGAACTAAGACATTCAGCTTGTTTGGCTGAAGACTGGCTCGGTTATTACTGGCTCTTCGAATTTTCATACATATTTTAGAAAGTTGCTTTTTTTTTTTTTTGTAGTGTTCCTCCACCTAAATCTACCCTAAATTTTTTTAGGAAAGTTTTGAAATTCTACAATCTGAGAATATCTAACCCAGTTATTCCCACTCATTTTAAGGATCAATTTAGAGGGCAGTTTCATCAGAAACCTTTTTATCTTTCTCAACACAGTTTGTTTAGCTTTTCATTTTATTATTATCCCATTTACTATATCATGAAATGATATAAATATTTAATATATTATTAGCATGAGACATAGAAAAATAAACCTATCTGTCTTTCATGCAACTGGCAAGTTTTAAATTTGGAATTCAAACCCAGATTCCAAAGTATGATTTTTTTTTTTCACTATTTACTCCTCCTCTTCTACTGACATAATACTTAATCACAGAATTTAAATTTAATTTGTTAGAGATTTGATGTTTACTTTCTAAAAACCTAATGAATTATTAACTTCATAGAAACAATATTTACTACCTATAAATAAGGGTTTAACATCAGCTTTCAATTTTAACTACCATATCTATACTTTCTTATTCTAAATAAAAATATGGTTTAAATTATTTATTGCCCCGGGAATGTGTCAACATAAAACAAGTGTGTTATTATATTCGTGAATTCTGTGGGTCAGTACCCAGCCGGAAGGGGTTGACTTGGCTCTACCAGGAGGTCCAGGGCCTCAGCGGGAAGACTGGAGCGTCTGGCACCCCACTGAGGCTGTCAACCAGAGAGCCTAGATGGGGGTCTCTCCTCTTGGCTTGCGGCACCTCGCTTCCAAAAGAGGGAGCATGTCAGGAGAGCAACCATCCCAAAGAAGCAGGAGGAGGCCGCAGGCCCTTTCCCATCCAGTCTCAGAAGTCACACAGCAGCCCTTCCATCGTACTTTCCTGGTGGAAGGAGTCGCGAGCACGCTCAGCATTAAGAGGAGAGGACATGCAGTCTGCCTCTCAATGGTAGGAGTGTCACCACGCGTGGAGCCATACCTTAAAACCACCACCATTTATAAAACTTTCTAGACTTTAATCGTGTTTTTGCTATCTGCATGCTTGCTTCCCTCTTTTCTGTTAGTATGGGGTCTGAGAGTGATGCCTTCTCAGTACCCACAGGTAGATACACTCTGCAGGAGAGGTGACAGGCCAGCATGAGTTCCCATTGCTCTTTCCATCATGAGGATCTGGGGAAATATTAAAAACAAATTCCTATTCTTCCACTCCTCTCTTCTGGAATTACCCCATTGCCACGGACTGTGTAAAGGACTGGCCTTGTGTGGGTTCCAAGAGATAGAACAGGGAGTGTTTCCTTGACTTAAGAAATTAGCTTTTAGACTATGGTAATATGTAATATATGGGGAGAGATCTGGATGAAGATCAATGAACATTTTAGTATTTCATTTGAATCGTAGTAAGGCACAGTTTGGGCTTCCCTGATAGCTCAGTTGGCAAAGAATTCGCCTGTAATGCAGGAGACCCCAGTTCAATTCCTGGGTTGGGTATATCCCCTGGGGAAGGGGTAGGCTACCCACTCTAGTATTCTTGCAGTTCCTTTGTGGCTCAGCTGGTAAAGAATCCACGTGCAATGCGAGAGACCTGGATTCGATCCCTGGGTTTGGAAGATCCCCTGGAGAAGGGAAAGGCTACCCACTCCAGTACTCTGGCCTGGAGAATTCCATGGACTGTACGGTCTATGAGGTCACAAAGAGTCAGACATGACTGAGTGACTTTCATTTTCAAGGCACATTTCTTGAACACTTTCCTCTTGTCAGCACCGTGCTCAGCACTCATTTGCTGTTTTAGTATTCCATGCTCTTGCCACTCAGAGTGTGGTCCTCAGATGAGCAGCATCAATACACCCTGGGAGCTTATTAAAAATGCGGACTCTCGGGCCCTAGCCCAGACCTCTTGAATGTGAATGTGCATTTAACACTTCCCTGAGGTGGTCTGCGAACATGTTAAAATTTTAGACCCACCGCTTGACAAAGTAGCACTGCTATCTTCCTGGAGAACCTTGCTGAAGAGTGTGTAATTTGTGAGTTAGCAGAATTCAAATCTAGATTTAATCAGCTCCAAAGCCTATCCTCCTAACAAATGCTCTGAAACACCCCAAAGTAAATTTCATCATCATATTAGCAAGGATTTTGCTATCTGTCTAAAGAAAGACTGTGAAAGTCCTCAGTGATTCTGAGAAAGGGACTCTGGAAACAGGTTTCTCCACAGAAGCAGTATTGCTCCACCACTCTGCAAATTATTTAGCCCTGTTTCCCCTGCTAGATTGGGAGCTCTTTAAGTGATGGGACGAATGTGTTTGTTTTCACATCTCTAGAAACTAACACAGAAGCTGGCATGTAACATATGATCTGTCCCTTACATGCTCATTAATGAATGAGCAATGGACTGTTTATTCAAGTGAACTATATAGGTTGTGGACAGTTAACTGGGGACCGGGGTTATTTTGCTGTAAAAGAGGATGTAGGGGTTCTCTCTGGGGCTTGCTACAGCCCAGGATTTCAGCTGCCTAAATCTGCTGTCCTTGGCTTGTCAATGAAGCTTATCTCTCCGTCCAGGCAGTCCCCGACCCCAGCCAAGCAATGGACTTCCTGAGAAAGTTCTCCTTTCTTTCCCAGCTTCCGTGTGACTATAATTAACTTCCACTTGATTTATGAAGAACAGGACCTGTGAAGCACAGAGCAGCTTGATCATAAGCCCCAGATTTCTGTGGCCCCTCAATTTCCAACGCTCTATTTTATGTATTCCATCTCATTTCTTCCTATTGAGAAATCCAAGGAGAGGCGAGCAGGGCCATGTTTGGTGGTTAGAACAACCAGATGTCTGGTCTTCCAGGATAGTTTCCATCAGGCTTGCTCTCCTGGCATAGCTATTAATAACATCCTTACTCACTGTCCAAATGAATGATCCCCCCGAGTCACTGGAGCCTAGTGATGGACCCAAAGTTACCCTCATGGCCTTGGTGCAGAATAGGGCCAGCCCCTCACTCAGGGAAGTGCTTTCTGGACTGCAAAGCCATACGTTGTTGGTTGTTTCTCAAGGTGTGGTCTTCAGGCCAACTGCTTCAGCCAGCTTTAGAGCTGTGTGCCCGTGCAGGTGCCCAGGATCCACTCTGGTACTCGTTGCTCAGAACCAGGAGCGCCTTTCCCCACAAGGCCTTAGTCTGATGCTCTCGCTATAACCTCAGCTCACCTTGAAGACCCCTGGCAACCTGCTTCTCTCCCAAGCACACATCTTCCCAGCCCTGGGTACCCAGAGTTGTTAGTTTTCAGTTTCCAGACCTCCTGCTTCCCACCAGCCTTCAGCAGTGGCCTGACTCCCACCTCCCCAACACCCCCCACCCCCAGCAGAACACTATTATTAGGAGGTAGCGTCAGAAACTAGAGCTGCAATCCCGGCGGCCCTTTGATCTGCAGGCCGGAGGAGAGAATCGCCGGAAGGGTCAGCCCAGCCTGAGGTTATATAGTCCGGCTCTCTTTCCTCTGGGCTCCGGGGGCCTGCAGGCCAGCAGGAAGGAGCTGAGCTATTCTTAGCCAAGGTGTGGGAGCCTGGCAGGAGCTTCAGGCACTGCCCCAAGGGTCAGAGACAGGAACTGGCCACCCACTCTGGCTGCTTCCCCTCTCGCCCTTGGCTGTCCGGCACACAAGAAGACGACCCCCACACTCCCCACGTCTGGCAGTAGCTTATGGCTCAGACACCCGCCGCCCACCCCGCTCAGTCCCCTCGGCAGCAGGCATGGCTCGGCCTGTCTCTTAGAGGGAAGCTGGTGGGTGGGTGCGGCTGGAGCCGGAGTCGCCTTGGCAACCATCTCCCTCAGCCCTATCACACGGCAGATGCCAGGACTGGGCCCCAAGGAGGCGCAAGATTCACTCGGGTCCACCCGGATGTTCAGAGTCTGAACACCTAACCGGCGTTGGGCAGCGTCATGGGTTTTAAGAACTGTGAGATCGGGCTAAGGTTTCCAAACGCAGTCAGAAGACGTGGGCTTGTCTGTGACAACATTTTCACAGGAAACGAAGAAATTAGGATAAGATCACCAACTGTGCCTTTGTAGAAAGGGCTTTCTTTTGAGTTTAGGCCCCACTCACCGTAAGGTTGTAAAAATGACCTTGTTTTTCTGAAACAACGATAATAGCATGTGATAATCCCACGTTTGTCCCTAGCATTCAAACGTTTTCTTTTACTGATGTCTGGGCAAGTGGAGACTCCTCAAAGGAAAATAAAGAGATAGTGCATTCATTCACCCAGTAAATATTGAGAGGGTCTGTTATCCACCTGTCCTGTTCCAGGGCACAAAAGACACATGGTGTCTGCTGCTGTGTTGCTTATAGTCAAAAGAGAAAGACAAGGAACCAACAAGTAAATGTGTGGTTGTAGACTCTGATATGCAGCATGAATGCATGTTTCAAGGTGGGGTGGGCTGTGAGAGAGGAAGTGACTGGGGGTGGGGGTGCTTATTTTCCATGGGGCGGTCAGGGAGGGTGGGACGATGAGCCAGTTACAGAAAGAGGAGCAGTCAAAGAAACAGCTTCGGTCAAGAGTTAAGGTGGGAAAAGACCTTGGGAGGTTTTAGGAACCCCAAACCACCAGAATGGTGGGGAGACTGGGCAAGGAGGTGAGATCAAGAGAGGAGACTGAGAGACAAGGAAGAGTCCAGCCCAGCCAGGTCTCCAGATCACGGTGAGGAGTTTGGATCTTATTTTAGAGCAAAGGGCAATCACTGAAGAGTTTTCAACAAGAGAATGAAATGTCTCGGTTTTAATGCTTCATACAGTATCTCTGCCTGCTGTCTGAATGCAGAGAAGAAGAAACAACAACCCCTAAAAAATGGTTATCAGGAGACAAGACTAGAAGCTACTCGTGTTCCAAGTGAGAAATGCAGGAACAGGGGAGTTACTCACAAGTTGTGTGGCAGACTCAAGACCTCCTTGGAGAAGACTATGTTCTACTTGTGAAGCAAACACACACACAATGAGTCAGATTAGCTGGCAAGTGTGCTAAAGTCATATGTTTGGACACAGAGTTTTGGAGAGAAGAGCTGAGAACACTCCAGGGCCTTGCCATCCTTTCTCCAGTTGCAGTGCTCCAGCTTCACTCTGGGGTCTTCGAACGGCTGCTGTGCTAGCTCTCCCCTTTCAGGACATCCTCAGAGGAATCTCCCAAGTCCCACCCCAACCAGTCTTCTCAAAGCTCCCATGTTTTGATATGGCCATTTCTGAAGACACACATCTGGGAAGCAGCTGCCTCGCCACTCTCACAAAATCTTCTCTGATCCAGTTGAAGTCAGAGTGGAGAAGAGGCGTGGGGGACTAGGGAAAAGCAGAAAATCTGTCCAAGATGGGATCTGGGTAGAGTGTCAGGGGCACCACCCCAAATCTTCGGAGCCATGCCTCCGGGGTAGCCACTGGGATTCTAACTGGCCTTTGCGCCTTCCTCTGATCACTGCAAGACCAGATGCACCCCACAGCTGTGTGCCATCTGCCACCCCCTACCCCGAAGGAAGCTGCAGTTTGGAGGTTAAAGATGTGAGGGGGAAGAGAATGACTCTTCCTTGGCTCTGGAGGGTTAGTTATGGGAACAGGCGTCTAGACTTCCCACGAAGTAGGCAAATGGCCCAACATCCAACTGCACAGGGGCTCCCCCCAAAACTCTCCTAGCATGAGAAAAAATTTCAAAGAAAAAAATCAGTATGGTGGAGTTTCCAAACTTTTTCCCTACTGTTTCACAGACCCAAGCTTAGAAACTTCACCTTTCCTGTTTATTTACCCCTGTTTACTCTCTGTCCCTCTCCCTTCCTCCACACCCCAAACACTTGCACCCCGAGTTCCCAACATGGGTCATCACAGAGTCTAACAACTTCTAGTCACACTGATGTGGAACCCTCCCCAAAGGAAGAGAACCGGACGCCCGTCCAGCAGATGACGTTATCCGCCCCTCCCTGAGCCCAGAAGCCTGATGCCGCCTAGACAGATGGATCTTTTTAGAGACTTGGGCAATTTAGCAATCCCGTTTCACACCCTCCAAGCCCTCCTGCTCTGACACTGTTCTGCTGGGACTGCCCCAGGACAGGGAAGGAGTGGACCCATGGAGGCTCTTTTATTCTGCTTCATCCCTTGTCATTGCTCCTGGCAAAAGTCTGCTCAATCTGGAAGGCGACTGTTTCTCTCCGCGTCCAGTCTTGGGCCAAAAACAGGAAGGAATTGAGAGAGAAAGAAGAGAAAGAACACAACAGCACTATTCTGGTTAGTTTTCCAAGACACAAGGCTGGAAACCCCTCAACCACTGACACACTGGGTCTTGCTCCTCCCCTTCTGCACTGCGGCCGTTTCCGGAGGAGCCATTTTCAGGCCGTCGTCCACAGGAACAGAGCTGCTGAGTCCCGGCCGTGCGCAGCCCGAGCCCAGCGTTGCCTCTATACATCCTTCATGTTATCCATCTTGAGCCTCTGTGGCTACATTCAGCCTTGCTGTGTGTGCTCAGAAATGGAAAATGTTTCTGCTGAGGCGAAAAGAGCTCCCTGCCTCCTTGCTGGCACACCTGCGCCTTTCCTCCCCCTCAGACGGACATGTAGGAGGCTGCCATGTTTTGAAGGGAAGGGAAGTTTTTTGCTGTTATGGAAGAAAGAACAACTCTGCTCAAAGGTCAGACACCAGCACAGCCGAGGAGAGTGTTCTGGCTCTCAGAGGTCTGATTCTCACAGCCTGAGACCTCTGGTGATTCCCAGCTGGGAAGTCTGCAAAATTTGTACCCTAAAGGGTGGGGCCATCTTGGATGAAGATGGTAAATAGGAGGAGTCTGAAAAATTCATAGGAATTGGGCTGTCCTTGACCCATTCCCCCCACCCGCTCCCTCTGAGGTGGTCTCTTTTAGGCGTAGCCCTAACTCAGAAGATAAGCAGTAGGAGAGGGGAGAACGGAGGAATGTTCCCCGAGCCAGGCCCCAACCAACCACCTTATTTTATGTGATGGTTTCAAGAAAGACCTCCATGGAAAGTGCAACAATCAATAGTTGGGGACAGATGTTTCCTTTCCAGCCACCTTTTCCTTGCCCAAGCTAAAAATAACTACCCTCTCTGCTTTGACTTCCATCAAATGTATGTCATTAAAGTTGTCCGTTCGGGTTTGCAGAGACAAAGACTGATGGGTTCCTGGATTTTCCAGCCTGTTGGGCTGTGCGCTAGATGCAGGATTGGGCGCAAGATGACTCTAGCCCTGAGATGATTCTTGGATTCCCAGACATCACTTTCCTGCTCCTACCTGGAGGTAGCACCACAGAGTTCCCAAGTGAGGAGGCGCAATTTGCCAAGTAGCTCCCCTTCTGTTACTCCAAATAAATCCTTCGCATTGGCATTTCCTTGAATCCATTACACTCCAGCCCCCAGGGTAGTCTTGACCCCTTCTTGTACTCTGGCTTTACTGGAAATACAAATGTTATCTGGTCGCACTCAGGAGGGATGCTGAGATAGGCCTGCCCCGGCAGGAAGATTTATTGGAAACCTAGAAGAGACACAAGGGACATAAGCAGAGCCAACCACAGAGGTAGAGACACACTCACATTCACAGGCCACGGATTTCTGCTCCATTCTCAGAAGGCTGCTTCCCACGGCTTAGAAATGTTTTATCCAAGTGCCCTCATCGCTGACATACTCACTCTTAAGCCAAGCTTTTTTTGGTTATCACGTGGCTGCTCCCTCAGACAACCTAGGTTCTAACAAATCTTAAGAGGACTACAATAAAAGTCAGCACACTTTTTTTCCTTTTCACGGTGCAAATAGCTTTGTCATTTTTTTTTTGGTAAAAGTAACGCATCATTATTGTAAAAACTAAAATAAAAAAGGGCCACGCTGTACACAGAAGTGAAGAAGGCAGCATTTGCCCCTAACTCTGCCAGCCAGAGATGACCATGTGATGCAGCTTATAGCCTTTCACACACTGACCTTTTCTCCCTTCCCACCGCAAAATATCACCACACCGCGGTGTGCTTTCTTCCCACATGCGTGTCTTATCACTAGCTGTTAATAGCTATAGCCATGCACAGAAAAGCTATGGATTACATGCAAGTCCAGCTGAAACACCACGTCCTTCTTTCTTACTGAGAAACCTGTCCCTTAGGAAGCAAAACTCAGATGGCAGATCTGAGCCAATATTGAAGGGAGGGAGAAACAAAACATTGCATTTGATGCCTCTTTTCTGGACATCATTACGTTTTCGGGTTTTAAGGATATCCCAAGGGGCCTATGAAAGATGCTAACATATTATCGCAGGCACCTGCCCTGGATGATTGGCCCAAGCTCACTCCCTTCTAAGGAACAGACACCTCCCCACCCCAACTCAACAGCAAGAGAGGGATGTCGTCCCAACATAACATATACATGCAACTTGAACATTTTTATAACTTAAATATTTATAATAAATTAAGACACAAATTATTTACAAGCAAGTAATAATATGGGTGAAAATGAAGATATCTTCTAGGAAAAATATAGATAAATAAGAAAAAGGAATTTTACCAAAAATCATTGAAAACTTTCATAAATAAATGATTTCCTAGAAAAACAACAAAATTTACTCAAGAGGAAATGTTTTAAAACTGAGAACTCATAAGCAAATGGAAAATAGTATTTTTAAATAGTCCCACACTAAATATCAGGCCCAAGTGATTTTGCAGGAAAAAGTTCTAACAAATCTTTAAAAAAGTGATCATCACAATCTTATGAAAACTCTTCCTGGGACTATTTTTAAAAAAAGAAATATTTTCCAAGTCAGTTTATAAGGACTTAATAATCCCAATACCAAAATCAGACAATATAGACCCATTTCATTTATAAATATAGAAACACAAGCCCTAAATAGAAGACTGCATTAGCAAATTAAATTCTACAGTATATAAAAAAGATAATAAACCATGAGAAGGTTGGCTTTAATGCAAAGTCGGTTTAATGTTAGAAAGTCTATAAATGTAATTCACTACACTCCTATATTGAAAGAGAATCTCTTCAATAGATACAGATATTTTTAAAAAATCATCATACGTTCACTATTAAAGAAATCTTTTAATAAATTAAAATAGAAGGGAATTTTTTTAGCATGATATAAAAAGCAAATTTAAGAAATTAAGCAAATGTCATCCTAAGTGGGGAAACATTAGAACGTTACCCTTTAAAATCTGAAATGCGTCAAGAATGTCTAAGGTCACCCATCTTTCATTGTTGTTGCAGATGTTTGCCAAGTACATTAACTTTAAAAAAAGAAAAAGAATGCAAAGGGAGGACTGGAAAGAAAAACTAAAAATATCACTATTTGCTGTCGATATGATCATTTACATAGAAAACCCAAAAGAATCTACAAATACTTAGAAATAATAGAATTTAACAAGGTAGCTCAATGGAGGATTAATATAAAACAATGAGCTGTCATTTCATACACCAGAAACAAAAATAATTAAATAGAAGATACTATTTACAGCAGTATTAGAGGACGTCAATTACCTAGGAATAAATCTAACAAAAGATGAATTAAAACCACTACAGGGAAAAATATAAACTTTAAAGAAGACCCAAGTAATAAAGAGCTATGCCAGCTTCACTGAATGGAAGATTCTATTCTCTCCAAATTAATCTACAGGGAAATTTTGATCAAAATCCAAAAGGTTATTTTGGGGAGGAATCTGATAAGTGAATTCTGATCTATATGGGAGAGTCCCTGATAGCTCAGTTGGTAAAGAATCTGCCTGCAATGCAGGAGACCCTGGTTCAATTCCTGGGTGAGGAAAGTCTGCTGCAAGAGGGATCGGCTATGCACTCCAGTATTCTTGGGCTTCGCTTGTAGCTCAGCTGGTAAAGAATCTGCTGGCAATACGGGAGACCTGGGTTGGATCGATCTCCTGGAGAAGGGAAAGGCTACCCACTCCAATATTCTGGTCTGGAGAATTCCTGTATGGGCCATGGGGTCGCAAAGTCAGACACACTGAATGACTTTAACCTTCACTTTTCAAAGAGCCTAGAATAGCCAGGTCACTTTTCTGAGAAAAAAAATTGAGTCTTCACTTGACCTAACCGTATCAGGACTTATCCAAAGCTGCACACATGGTGACCGATGGATAGGGAGCCCAGAAAGAGGCCCACGTACATGTGAAGTGCAGATACGGAACAGAAATGGCATTTCAGACGAACAGGGAGCGACCACACAGCAAGCAGAGCTGGGCAAGGGCTTCTCTGTATAAAAAAGACATGAACCTGGATCCGTGCCAAGTATTCACCCTGCATCTCTCAGTCCCAACCCCACACTTCTGTAATCTTCTCTGTAATGCAGAGTATAATGTATGTTTGCTCTATTCTGTGAGAATATTCACTTCTGCTACAGAGGACAAGGAAAGCAAACAGGATAGGTGAACATCATCAGTATTAACTCTAGATGATAAGTAAGCAAGTAGTTTGTGAGACATAAGCAAAATTCAGATGACTAAAAATAGGAGCAAAATTGTAATCTGTAAGACATGAAAAAATAGAATAAATGCAATGTATTATATAAAAAAGAAGGGAACAAACAAGAGTGTTACTTCTGTGTAGAAAGGAATAGAAAAATCAAGTCATAAGTCAGCAGGTGTAGGGCATGGCCCCTCAAGGCTGACACCTTCTCTCTTCTTGTTGGGAGCATCACTCCGGCCCCTGTATGCTCTGCTGCAGAAACCCTGGCAAAAGGGGGTGGCTGCCCAGAATGTATGCATTGTACCAATAAACCGGACGCCAAACCTGCTTGCCCTTGCGTCTCCCCGTAGAACAAGTATATGTTACTCCCAAGCCTCTTCCACCTACTGACTCCTTAACCTCGATTCTGATCCTGGCAGCTACGCTAGCAGAGCAAAACACAAGGTCCGGGGAGCTCGGTCCTTTCGCCCTGCGGCACCCCATCCCAAGTGGGTGCTGTGCCGTGCTGTGCTTAGTCGCTCAGTCACATCTGACTCTGTGACCCCATGGACTGTAGCCCACCAGGCTCCTCTGTTCATGGGGATTCTCCAGGCAAGAACACTGGAGTGAGTTGCCATGCCCTCCTCCAAGGGATCTTCTCACCCAGGAGTTAAACCCAGATATCCTGCAAGTCTCCCGCATTGCAGGCAGATTCTTTACCATCTGAGCCACCAGGGAAGCCCAAGCATACTTGAATGGGTAGCCTATCCCTTCTCCAGGGGATCTTCCCAATCCAGGAATCGAACTCAGGTCTCCCACATTGCGGGCAGATTTCTTTACCAGCTGAGCTACCAGGGAAGCCCCAAAGTGTTAACCTATCTGATTCTTTCCTATTGTTTCTAACTGTATGGTTTAAATAGACAGCCTCTAAATGCATAACCTTTGTGATTTGATCACCATAATTTGGTTTGAGCCTTCTTGGTCTGGGGCCTCTATAGCCTGCCTCGAGCATACTTGGAGGTTTCCACTGCATGGAACCAATCTCCCAAAATATACTACATGCCACATTTCCCATACTCCCTTGTCAGCTGGTTGCTGGTTTTGTTCTGGCAAGAGGAAGTACTGGAGAGATTGGCAGGTGGGAAGAGAAAAGAACGGGCTCACATCTGACTGCAGGTTCTCATCGCCTCCTTCTAATATTAATATCTGGACACTTCCACCACCAAGGATCCCTCCTTGCCAAACTGGGCTCCAAATTCTGAAAACTTTCAAAGACCCAAGATAAGAAAGCAATGTGGGGAAAAAAAAGTCTTGGTTCCAAAATATGAAAATGGTAAATCAAAATGAACGAATGGTTTATTAAGTGCCTCGTATTCTTGCCTGGAGAGTCCCAGGGACAGGGAAGCCTGGTGGGCTGCCATCTATGGGGTTGCACAGAGTCGGACACGACTGAAGCGACTTAGAAAAACAAACAAAAAAAAAGGTAAACTTAACCAGCTTAGAAGCTGCAACTCACTCTTTTAATGAGATGAGAAGGTTGGATGGCATCACCAACTTGATGGACATGAGTTTGCGCAAACTCAGGGAGTTGGTGATGGACAGGAAAGCCTGGTGTGCTGTGGTCCATGGGGTTGCAAAGAGTCTTTCCTTACTTTTTTTTTTAATACATCAAAGAAGTTACATTTAACACAGGATGAGGGTCTATTTTAAATGGATTGATATGACATGTATGTGTTTGGGGCCTGGGACGGTGGATGTTCACTGGTAAGGGTAGCCATGACCGAGTGGTCTATAAAGGATCCAACAGAGCCTCTCACTCTACAGACGACTGTTACAGCCTCCACGACGTGTGGTGTACTTAACATTCTCTTTCAGCAACAGCTCAGGTGACAACGTTGGGGAGGAGAGACATTAAGGAGCAGCCAAGAAAGGCTAGAGCTTTGAAGGCACTTACTAGCTCAACTCTGTGTGGCCTGTGACGAAACACAAGGCTGTGGTCCCAGGAAGGACGTGTATCCAGTGGCTAGAACCTGAGGTTGTGGGTGATCAGGGTAAAGCTATGTGTGCTCGGGGTCATGAGTCTCAGGGACCCTGGAAAATAGGAAGAGCGGACAGTTATCCCCTGGTGTCATGGTTCTGGTGTCATCCATAGTCCTTTAAGCCAGAGAACAGCTCTGGTTTCCCAGAGTAAGTGATCGGTCAGCCTCCAACGCCCTCTACTCCTATTTCCCTCCCTGAAGTTTGTCATCCACTTTGTACCTAGCCTGACTTTGTTCTATACCAGGGCTTCCTAAATTTTAGCATGTGTAAAAGAGAGTGCCTATTAAAAGCGTAGAGTCCCAGACCTTACCCTCGATTCTCTGTGCACCATGCTTTGAGAAGCTCTGCTCCACAGGATCATTCTCTCCTCTGCCCCCAAAACGAATTAAGGAATTCAGGTGCTAGGGACAAGTTCTTTCCTGTTTCCTGTGCTCCAGCTAGGGCAGACAAAGGGCATTTAAAGTAACCAGAAGAATTTACGGAGGATGAAGGAAGAGCCAAGAGAGACAAATTGGTTTTCACAGGGGGTTTCCAACCTCCCATTCTATTCACCTCCTCTCACTGGGGGTAAAGCAGTCCCGTTTCCTGGAGCTGAGAGAGTCGGGGTGGGGGAGGGCAACTCTTTTTCTCTGTCCACTTGGAGTTCCAAGGACAAAAGCCTGATTTTTAAAATGTGTCTTGTAACACTTTCTGTCCCCATCTGCAGGCCCTTGAGATCACGGTGTGGTCAGTGTGGTCAGATGTGAATTCCCATCTGCGCTTTCTATCAGAGTCATAGCACCACCACACGTGCTACCAAGTCGGCTTCGGGAGGCTTTGGCCTCCTTCTGTGATGCAAGGCTTCATTTCCTCTGTCAAGGAAAGTCAGGCAGCAAGACCACAGTGGAAGTTCTGGGTTTTACTTTTAGACCTGGACACGCTTCCACTCTCATAATGCCAGGGGGTCTCTGCAGAGAAGGAAATCAGAGAGGAGCTGAGGGTGCTGGGCTTTCTGTCCCTTTGAGCTCGGTGCTGCGGTCATCGTGGAAGAGACTGGACTGGATATCTGTAATCCTGCGAGCCCACTCAGGATCTCAGAGCATGGTCTCCAAGACTGTGCTTTCTCTTCCCCGCTCCAGGTGCCATCATCTGCTCCTCCAGGCTCCTCTATCCCTCCATCTCCACCCCCACAATCAGGTCTGTAACTAGGCTGACCTCCTAGCTCCCAGGTTCAGTAATTCAGTTTACCAACATCCAGAACAACTCCTGAGTACGGGAGCTCCAGGACCAACTAGGTAAAAGGTGGTGGAGTCAGGAGAAGTATTTTTTTCTGATAGAGGATCAGGATGGAGCCCCTAGAGTCTCAGCCCCAGGACTGGAGAGGGGGCTGGGGTGACTGGGGAGAAAGCATCCCAGGTGCTAGTGGAGTTCTTTGTCTTTATGATGCTGGTGACAGGATAAAACTATGTGAGAAAGTAGGGCCGGTCACAGGGAGAAAAATAAAAACCCTCCAAATTAAAATAAACAAATCTTGTAAGGAGGGGGGGTGGGGGGAAACCAAAACGAACAATTACCGTCATTTACGTGTCCTGCTCAGGCTTTCTGCATCGTTACCACACATCGCAGTCTGCATCAGGTTTAACACGGGGTACGTTTTGCCTGGCTTCCCTGTTTTTACCTGATTAGCAAAAATGCTCACACTTGTAAACTCAGGTCCTTACCAGTAGATTCCTTCTGCAAGATTGTTCTCAGCTTAAAACTTAAACACCAAGAAAAACAAAAAGGAAAGGAAATGAGGAAAAAGAAAAAAAAAAAAAATCAGAGGAAACCTGCCCTGGATACCTGTAAGGCTGACACCAAGGGGTTAAAAGTTCAGTGGAAGTTAGCTTGAAGAAGCTGGGGTCGCTCTATCAAGTTGAACAAGGCATCTGGGGGCCCTTACAAAACCTTTTTTGGCCTCGACAGCGGCAACCTCGGCCTCGCTCCTAACTTCCTCGGCCTTTGGGACTAAGCGGAAAGCTCACGTTAGTGGCAGCCAAGGAGAGGGGCTGGCCGTGCCAGGACCGAAGAGGGAGGGGAGGGGAAAAAGCGCGTTTCGCCCACCCCACGCTCGGGCGGAGGGGCGGGGAGCCGCGCGTCCCGGCCGGGCCAGGCAGTGTCTCGCGCTCTGCGCATCTCTCCGGGGTCGCCGCGGGAACGATGCTGGGCCGCAGGGGCGCGCGCGCGGGGCGCGGGATGGCGCGGGGCTGGACCGCGCTCTGCCTGCTGAGTCTGCTGCGTGAGTACGGGCCGCGCGCCCGGCCCGCCCGGCTGGGCGGCCGGCAGGGTCGGCGCTCTCCCGGGGGCAGAGCGCGCCGGGTGGAGGCGACCGCGGAACCAGGGGGACCCCCGCCCCGGGGACCCCCCGCGCCACTCCCCGCGCCCACGCCCACTGCCGCAGCTCCTGGCTTGGTGGGACTGAGGCCGCTCCAACAGAGCCCGGTGGGGACCGGCCCCTCACCTGGGAGTCGGTGGGGGTGGGACGCGACGGGAAGGGGACCCCCTGAGTGTAGCCCAGGTGTAAACCGGGCGGCGCGCCCCAGGCCTCCCGGAGTCAGGCCGGGAGACTCTTCTCTGAAATAAAGCGCTCTGGGGATGCCAAAGGTGCGCGGAGCGCAGAGCTGGAGCCAGAATCCGGGAGAGGGGAGGAGAGAAGAAAAGGAAAGGAAAGGAAAAGTTTGTAGCTGATGGTTGGTTCAGAAAGCGAGCGGCAGCCGAGCCGGTTGCTGGGAAGGGAGCGCTGGCGCCCACGTACCACCCGGACACGGGGAGCCAGAGCTGGACCTTCAAGCAATGGGAGCCAAGCCCGCTTGGGGTGAGGCCCGGTCCGAGGTCCAGAGGCCAGGGCGGTAGGCTAAGCTAGGTGACACGGGGAGTTTGCAGTGAAGAAGAGTCCGTGAGGGTGCATTTAAGATGGGAAAGCTAGGTTAAGACTCCTTCTCTGGGCATCCACACCTGCTTCCCTGGAGAGAAGGGACGGGTGAATGGAATTTGCTCTGTTCTCTGCCTTCCTCTCTCCCCATCACAACCGCTCACCCCGGCACAAATTCAAGCTCGTTGCATTTGGGGGGGTTTCTTTCCGTGCCCTGTTCTCCAAGTTCTAACCAGTGGACAGAGCTGCAGACTGGGGTGCACTCCTTTGCTTATCCAGGCAGGCCTGGATACTTCTTAAGCTCTTGCTGTCATTTCTGTTGAAAAGAAAAAAATCGGTAGGCACGCAATCAATATTCGTAATTGCTTTCATTTGGGGATAACACTCTCCGTCTCATCTCATGGAGCTCAGATGAATTTAAATATTATATATTATTCTCTTGTTAGCTCCAGGTTCTGCTTCCAGGCTCCAGGGCTCCCAATTCCCTAGTCTTAACTGCATCCTAAAAGCCACCCTCCACGGCCCCACCGCCCCTCTGAGTGACCTGGGTCAGCCAGCCAGGCCTCTCCCTTTGGGCCCACCCAGTTGGAGAGAGACTCCAGGCCGGGGGAAGCTCTGTTAGGCTCTGGGTTGACTTGTTTGGTGGACCCAGACGTGCTGTTTGGGGCCGGGGAAAAGCTGTTGCTAAGATGTTGAAGCTTTAGAATGGGGGAACGGCCTTGGGGGCTGTCTGTACCTCACAACGAGCTGAGTTGACCGGCAGCTCGGATTCCTAACCGATGCTCCAGGCTCCTTTGGCTTCACAGCTCATGATGACCTGGTCCTCGGCCGAGTGAGGCCCACCCTTTTCTTATTTCCTCAGCTGGCCAGTCTCAGTCTCGCCTTGGCCTGCAGTGGAGGGGACGCGAAAGGGATTTAACCTCTGCAGAACCCTGGGTAGACACACAGACAATTTCAGCGTGTCCTCTTTGGGGATGAGCAACGGAGCCTGAGTGCCTCCGCTCAGTCTTGCCCCACTGCTCAGGCCAGTTTGTAGCTTTATGCCTTCCCCAAGAGCTTTCTGGGTTTTTTTTATTTAATACCAGGAATCATTTTCTGATGTATTGTGGGGTAGATGAAATGAGTGGCTATACCTGAAATGCTAACCAAGGGACATTGCAGAAATTCTGTGGTATGGTTACCGTGAACTTTAGGGCACCCACCGAAGGGAGGCCTGGAGTTTTCTCCTGTCCCGGAGCTTTGTTCTGGGAAGGTCAGTTTTCCGTTCCTGTGAGAAGCTGTTCCGGGCTTGAACCAGAGCGGACTTTCTCCGTTGGAGACAGGGTTACTCTGTGGGGTGAGCAGAGGCAGGGTGGGGTCTGACCTGCGTGTGTGTATGTGACCAGAATCACACCTCCAGCTGGGAGGAGAAACCTTGCAGGTTATTAGGGAAGCCCACTTGTCAGGCCCAGGGTATCTGTTTCCTCCAAGCCCTCCAGGCCTGTCTTTCCTCTTTGTCCAGTGTGTCCCACCCCTTCACATTCCTCTTCTTCCTCTGGGTCCTTCGTGCCTGCTGACCCCACACCCATATCCTGTCTGCGGCTGTGTGTAAGAGGGGAAAAAAGAAAAGGGAAAAGAATTTTATCAGATATTTTCCGGAGGGGAGAGACTCCACCCTTGACTCGCTGCCACATGGAGACCAAGATGGAGCAGCCTTGGGACCTCTGACTAATTCCGTGGTCCCCAGCGCTCCCCCTCCTAGGGCCAGGGCCGGCCCAGCTGGCACTGCCTTTGCAAATACAGGTTTCCCTCAGCATTCCTGTTTGACTGATAAAAGGAGCCTGGGCATCTTTTTCTCATCCCTTTGGCTCCACCTCCTGGGCCTCTGTGTTCACTAGTTCTCATCTCCTTTGGAAGAGTCTTTGTCTTCCAAAGCTCAGGGCCAGAAGGACCACACTGCAGCAGATAAACTCAGGCCTAGCACTCTTACAAAAGCAAATCAAAAGGAGCAACAATTCCACTTCTTACCACCTTGCTGCCCGATTTCCTTTAGCTCCTTGGGCAGGAGGGCACAGGCCTGCGATCATGGCGGGGTGGTTACCCGGCTCCACCCTGAGGGTGCCTGGGTCTCCCTCTCCCATTGACTTTGCTGGATGTCACTAAATGGCCCCGAGTGTGGGGAACTGAAAATCTGAAGGTATGGAAAAGGAATAAAACACCATCCTCCAAAAGAAAATGCTCAGAGTTGCCAGGGCAGAATTTCCATATTTTTCTGGGCTTTGACTTTCCTAATGAGAACATTCTCTTCCTTCCTCAGCTAAGAAATAAAAACACAGTGTCTACACTTTTTAGTCTCCAGGGCCCTCGACTTTGCTAAGAAGAAAGATGCATGTGTCTTGGGAGAATGTGGTAGAAATGAGGAGGGATATATACCAGGGTGTGCGGCGTCCCAGGACATACACCATAAAGCCTGCTAGAGTGAATCACTTCCCTTTGGACATAAAGGAAAAGGCCTCTGGCTTCACTGGGAAGTCTGCTTCTGATTTAAGAGGGAAAAAAACTGCAAAGAATCCATCCCTGCTACCTTCCTGGAGAGCACCATCTCTAGGTAGCCCGCTCCATTGTTTAAGAAAATGCCTTAACGTGTCTTTGGTTGAGAAAACCCGGACCCTCGCACAGACAGGACGTTGAATTGCTGAGCGTGATAAAATAAAGCAGAACTTGGTATTTGATGAACCCAAGAGACAAAAGGCTAAAGAACTCCGAGCCCAGGAAAGCACAGAGAGAGGAGGGAAGTGCTTGGAGCAATAGGGGAACGGTAGTGAGTGCAGGGTGGAAAAGACCTGCCTGGGAACATTCCTTATGGTGTGGCCCGGCTGTTTAGCACGGGAATGCCAGGTGTTTCAAGATTATGCTGTTGTCTCTTCTGGGTTGTGCTGTAATCTCCCTGCATGATCTTAAACCTTCAGTCAGTCCACACTGGCCTTGCAGCACTGTTAGTGCTGCTCTGGGTGGGGGGAGTCAAGGAATGGTTATTTGGCAAGCCCATGGTACAGCAGTGTAGAAGCCTGAGCTCAGAGCTATAAACAGGGGTTCCTGGAAGTGATGAAAGCAGAGGAAGAGGTGACCGGGGGAAGCGTCGGCCCCCTGAGAGAGCTCACGGTATTAGGGTTCCCCAGGAAGTGGATAGGGGTCCAAGATGTGCTATTTGAGCATTAAAGGGGAGTCTCAGAACCCTGGGAACGCTCAGGCCACAGACTCTCGGTCTGTGCTCACACCTCAGCTTAGCCTCTGTAGCACAGGAAGGCGTCAGCCTAAAACTTTGATCCAGTCGTACATGACCCAAACCCGCCGAGACCCATAGCGTGGAGGCCTCCTGAACGCTCCCAGGAACACGGGTACCTTGTTGTCTCCCAGAGTCGTTTATTCTATTAAAGAAAAATCTTATGATTATTAGCTTTTTTTTTTTTTTTGGTATTGCCGTGGAACTAGCCTTTCTGTAACTTCTAGTCATTGATTGTAATTCTATTCCTTGAATCTCATAGAATTAAATCTGATCTTTCTTCAGGACAATCCTTAACAACCTTTCTAGTCTGCCCCATGAGATTACAAATTCCTTGAGGACAGGGATTTATTTAAATTCTAGTGACACTAACACCGAACAGTAGAAAGTTCGGTATTCATTTGTGCTCCCCAAAGTGCTGAGTCTGGTCCTCTGCACATCACTGGTACTTTGGAAAATTAAGAATGAATGAATAAGTGAAATGAATCTTGAAGAAGATTGTTGATTCTTTCTCCTCAGATTCTTCCTGTCTGGATCAAAGATCAGTGATTTTTTTTTTTTTTTTTCCTGTAAAGGGCCAGATAGTAAATATTTTAGGCTCTGGAGTCCATATGTGGTCTCTGACACATGTTCTACATTGTTTTATTTTACAACACTCTAAACCTGTAGAAGCCATTCTTAGCTCACTGGCCAAACAACACACAACCCATGGGTCAAATTTGGTCCACCAGCACCAAGCATCAACCATTGATCTAGATGAAATAACACTAAGCCCTCAGCCATATGACTTAGTTTCTAGAACTTTCCTAATTCTGATTATCCTCTCAAGGGCATTTCCTTAATTAAATTAATTTCCTCTTATAGCATTGAATGAGATGGTTCTATCAATACAGAGAAGTGGTCAGTGTGAACACGCCTGATGCAGTTGCTATTCAACCCAAGTGCATATTGTGAACTCAGGATTGTGTTCAGTGCCCTGAGTTAAAAATAAGTCTAAGAGAGGGTTCCAGCACTCAGGAAATCTGCAATGTAACTGAGGTGACAAGACCTACACTCAGGAAACAGTGTATATGGTCTTCTGCCAGATAAGTCGTGCAGATATATGTCTTAACGTCTCCTAGAAGCAGGAGAGAAGGGACCTGTCCTTTGTCCTAAAGATAATCACTTAGCAGACAGGCAGCTGCTTTACACCTCCTGTCGCCTTTATTCCTCCAAAGAGCAAGGAGTAAGGGGCTATTTTTATCTCTATTTTACAGATAAGGTATAGAAAGGGGAAGAAGCTTCCTGTGGTCATGAAGCTAGAACTTGGTAGAGGAACCTTTCAACACAGTCCGATTACCGAGTCTGAGCTCTCTGTTCTGGGGCTCCCCTGTCTTCTCATCAGCCATCAATGCAGGCTGTGGGGTCCCAGCAGAGCCGGCTTGTTCCTTCTTCCCAGGTCTGCATCTAAGAGATCCAAGATCTCCTCCAGGAAACTGCTCTCAGGCCAGGTGCTAGAACCTGAAAGGGTGGGCAGAATGGGGCTGACTGGCTAACAGAACCAGCAAAAAAGGAAAAACAGCACCACTACAACTCAGAGGGCTGTGAAAAACAAGACCAAATAACGGGGAAAAAACATCTCTTAAAGTACAGGAACTTAGTAATTTAGATAGCAGAGCTTTCTGAATCTCTGAAGATTTGTAAATGCCCTTTAAAGTTTAAAAGAATTTTCAATATGTTAATTGTAGGTAGAAATCTTTAAAAAACCTATTACATATGTTTCTGCTTTCTCGGTGTATTGGGGGAAAAAGGGCTTTAACCTTCAGACTTAGATGTATCAGGAAAATAATCTGGTTATGGTGCAACTCAGTGCCATTGTTAATTCTTGTTGTTGTTCAGTCGATAAGTCATGTCCGACTCTTTGCGACCCCGTGGACTGCAGCAAGCCAGGCTTCCCTGTCCTTCACTGTCTCCTGGAGTTTGCTCAGGTTCATGTCCATGAGTGTGAATACTTATGAAAGTGTGTATTTTTTATTTACTCTGACCACAAATGGTTCCAGACTAGTGTGGGTTTTAATGCTCGTGTCTGGTTTTAATTTATTGCTGTTTCTTCATTTTCAGCTGTTGCTTTGACTTGTTGTTTGCTTCTAGTAGTCTCTTACTAATTTTTAGCTTTGACTAGGATAGCAGATCAAGACGTTTGTTAGGATTCTGTGTCAAACAAGACTAATTGCCTCTGAAATAAGTACCTGTGGTTAAATGCATGACGTTTACAACATGAATTTCATGACATCTCTTTGGCTTCTTGGAATCCTCATTCTCTAACTGCTCAAGCCCTTGTCTCCTTTTATCCCGAGTTCACGGGCTGAGATCAAGTAGGGTAGGTAGGGGCAAATAGTGTGACACAGTTAATACAGATGGAGTGAGAGGTGAACAGCAGAAGATAGGCATTTGTTCAGGTTTAACTTGTGGCATAGTGCTCTGTTGGGTTGGGGTAAGGGCCATTCCTCCAGTTCCTAGAGTGAAACGGGGTAGAAGCTTCATTGACCATCTCTTGGCTCTGGCTGGGAGGCTGCTATGACTTCCACATGTAGTTGGGGATGAGAAGCTGAGATAAAGAAAGATCCGCCTTGGATGGTCTAACGCCAGGGGCATGTCGGGGAAGACAGGATAAATACAGACCTGTGCCGGTCTTGATTCTTTTCACTGCGTTCCTCCAAGACCCATCTCTTCATGGGAACACTAGAGAGGGAGCCCTAGAGGCTGTGAAAACAAGAGCCCTCCTCACTGACAGTCTCCAGGCACGGCGCCTAGGTCAGGATCGGCCCCCAGGGCTCTGCCAAGGGGTCGCCTTGCCCTGCACCAGCTCGTACATACCCCATTGCTCAGCCTTGCCCTCCTGCCTTCCCTCTTTGTCTTGTCTTTCAAGGGTCTCATGGGCTTCCCCACTCCGCCTAGGCTCGGGGATGTGAATCTGCGGTTGGGGTTCCCTCCTCATTTGCAGACAGATCCTGCAACCTGTTCGTCCATTCTTAGCAGAGGGGCAGGGGGGTGTGGGAGGAGGCAGCCCCAGCCGGGAGCCTGACCCCAGTGGCTCAGGAGCTGGCTGGGGTGCTGGGTTGCTTCACTCCTCAGGAACAGCCACCTCTGCGCTCAGAACGGGCAGTGGGTCTCTCTTCACATCTGGAAAAGTTCAAAACTGTTTGTCTGGGTGAAGGAGGCCCCAGGGGAGGGGGTTCAAAAGCATGATGTAACCTCAGCCAGGCCCAGATTTTGTTGCGGAGAGGAGAGGGCTGGGCCAGGCTGGGCCAGATGGGATTCCCAAGAATCGGTGTCCTGGAGGGAAGAGGAAAAACAGGGTGGGCAGGAGGGATGTCGAGGGGGAACGCCAGTGGTGCTTTGGAATGGTAACCTTGGGAGATGGTCCTTCAGTTCAGTGTCCCAGTGTCCCCACCACCTGCCCCCTGCACTGAACTTAGACCTTCGGGTCAGATTGCTGAGAGGGACTTATTGTTGTTGTCGCCCAGTCGTGGCCGACTCTTTGCGACCCCGTGGACTGCAGCACGCCAGGCTTTCCTGTCCTTCACTGTCTCCTGGAGCTTGCTCAAACTCATGTCCGTTGAGTCGAGGATGCCATCCAACTGTCTCCTCCTCTGTGGCCCCCTGGGAAGGATAGAAAGCAGCAGCAGAAGGGGATGACAGAGGACAAGAGGGACTGATTTAAGGGCAAAACCACTGGGTCTGCTTCCCCATCTATTTTATTCTGAGAGATTCACCCCTCCTGCCCCCAACCCCAGCCAGCCAGCAGCCCATCCTTTTCTCTCCGAAGTGTGGAGGACGCATCCTGACCCTTAGCAGTTTGGACCCCCGGACCCTCTTGCTGCTTCTACTCAAGGGTCAGCTAAACCTCGGGCGCCCCATGGCTCCTTGCCCTGCATGAATGGCAGCGTTCCCCCTTGGCTGAAACCTTGGTGATCCAGGTTCTTATCTCTGAAATGGAAATAGTAATACCACGTGTTCTCCTCCTCTTGTGCCCCATCATTTTCAGACAGGTGCTTTGTACTCAGCAGGAGTACCAGCCTGCCTGCAGCAGGCTGGGAAGAGAGGTGGATGACGGAGAGTGAGACTTGACCCCACCTTTGGGAGAAAATTCATGGCCTTGAAACCATTGCCTAACTGCTGCCTTGAGGCTGCGGAAAAGAAGAGGTGTTCTTCTGCACTGCTTTTACCTGGAAACCTCTGAAAAGCACAGACCCAGATCTCAATCAGAAAAGTTAGAGACAAGCTTTAGGGTGCCCTGAGACCCCGGGGGGCCTTTCCTTGAGGATAGTATTGCTGGGTGTGAGCTCTGGATGCCAAGTCTACCTCTAATTGTTTCCAGGGCTCAAGCCAAGAATACAGTAGAGACCCATATCCCATATATTATATGTCTAAATACTTCAAGTTATAAATCAGGCCAACGAACTGGTAAATAAAATATCTCCTATCTTCTTGAAAATGTACCTTCATGGCCACCTGGAAGGCCAGATTTGAATTTAAGACTCTCAGAGCCTTGGGGGTCAGTGTCACAGGGGGGCTTAGCAGGAAGAGATGGTCCTCGGCCTTTGCCCACCCTCTTCTCTTCCTCTTACCCAGGGCTCTGGTCCACACTGTAAGAGACCGTGCGTGCAGGCAAGGGGCACCCCACCCACATGCTTGAGCTCTCGCCTTTTCCCTGCACACTGATGGCCTTGAGCTTGTAGAATATTCACTGGAGCTGCAGTTCACCCTTGGAAGGATAGAGAAGAGACCCATGCAGGTCCTCCAGTAAGCAAAGAGCCATTTGGGCAAGAAGTTCTGGTCCCAATGCACAATCTAGAAGAGAGTGTGCCCCTCTATTGGCTCCATGGACTCCTCACATTTTGGGAACAGGGAGGGCAGGAGAAGGAACGGTGTGTAGGCTCTTAAGCGCAGGGTCCGTACAGGTAGCTTTTCCTTCCTGGACCTGAGGATAGCGCTGCTGGGCACCACAGGGAACACGGGAGGGTTAAGAACCGGCAGGAAAAGTTTCAGAGAATAACTGCTTCTGGAAACATTATACTATAGCATTTGTTATCTCGTTGATTTCCCCAACAATCCAAATAAGAAAAGACCCTCATTTAAAAATTAATACACACACACATTAAATTATTGAATATTTGCCAGATCCAGAACCCAGCTGTCTGTCCCCACAGCATTTGATAAGAAACCAAGTCATATGCTCTCTAGTCCATCAGCTAGATTCCTAGGTCAGAGTTTCCCAAAAGGATTCTTGGGCTTGTGAGCCACAGTTCCTCAATTAAAAAAAAAAAAAAGAGAAGAATAGGTTTTAAGGCCCTGAGGGAGAGAATGAAAGGATTTGGGTAATGGGGCAATCTACGAAGGAAAGAAGATGTTTGAAGGATTGCATAGAGATGATGTGAATCTAGTGGTTATTCTGAGTTAATAAATTGAATGGAGAGAAGGATACATTCAAAAGGAAATAGAAGTGCATCTTTTCCCACATTTTAGATCTTGGCAATACTTACTCAGGTGTAATTTGAAATTTTTCTATTTTACTTAGCCTATTATGAGCGTTGCCTCATATTCTCGTGCTGCTATAATTGTGGCATACTTTTGTTTGTAGTGATTACGGTATGCTGAGTGCATATAACATTCACCCTGTTGTGATTCATTCAGTTTCTTGCCACTTTTCCCTCCTATAAATAATACTATGCTAGATGCTTGGTGCATGCAAACTTTTCTTTCTCTGTTTCCTTGGGAAAAAATCTAGTGGGAAATTAGTCAACTGTCCAGGAGGGGGTCTTTGTTCTGCTCTGTTGCCAGGGGATGTTCTAGATGGATTCTCCCTAATGTCAAGAAACTGAATCAGGTGATGCTATGAGGCTTCAGGACGATCTGCACTCTGATATCTCTTCTTTGTTTCTCTATAGCTTCTATGGAATTCACAAATATAACCATAACTGGTAATGCCACAGTGTCACCCAACCCAGGAACGTCTTCACCTGTCCCTACAACTACGTCCGACTGGAAAAGCATGAACTCAAGTACTTTTAGAAGCACCAGCCTCTACAATGTCTCCCAGGACAGCAATGGGACCACAGCAGTCACCTCAGGTAAAGATTTCTCATCTCAAGCCCCCAGAAGGATGCTACTGGCACTTGGGTGAAGTATTAGGATATTTGCAAACCACCTCTGTCCTCTATGTTCCCCCACAGATGGAAACATACAAGCTCCTTTTAATAATGGCTGGAGTATCATGCTTAGGGAACCCTGAAGTATGTTCTAGACAATTCTTCCTGTAGTGACAGCTTTCTCCAGTCAATGTCTGGGCTGCTCGTTCTGATCAGTAATTCTCCTTGTACTCCTGAGTCCAGCTTAGTGATAAAGAAGAATCTATGATCTTTTCTAAGGAAAGCAAACCACGTACAAATTGGGGGTCTTTGGTGTCTCTAAGGTACCAGTTTCAATGTTCAGTTTCAGCGTCTTAGAGGGCATTTCTAACACATCTAGATTATAGCTATGGTTTCAACAGCTGGCTGGAAATGAGTTGCCAAGGGTTAGGACGTGAAGTAATTTTTAACTCCCCAGATTCCCTTTTCTGGGTTGAAGTCCGAGCCTATGTGAATGAACTGAGATGTGTTTGTGTGTCTGTCTGTGTGTTTATGCCATTGTGCATGTGTTCACACTGTGTACTGGTCAGTTCCAGCGTCTACAGTCAATTTCACGTCTGCCTCTGAGACCCTCCCAGCCTCTGGAGCTGTGAACTCTTCCGTCCAACCACAGACCTCTTTAGCCACCACGGTGTCTTCTACCCTCATCAGCTTTGCGACTTCAGAGGCGACTCTGCAGCCCAGCACGTTTCCTGGAAATATTTCGGATTCCCTATACAATAGTACCAGCCCTGTGACTTCTTCCATTAATACCTCTCCATCATTTTCTCCTACCCAAAATATCCTCAAGGTGGGTGAACTGGGCTAAAAATGACAGATTACCCCCTCACTTCATATCTATGCAAGCTCTCTCTCTTCCCCTTAACCTCTGCTTATCCAAACCAATGAATTTTGATCATATAGGAGTTCACATGAGAAACATGCAGCTTAAAGATTGCTGAAAGGGGAGGGAAAGGGTAGGGTTTGGTGGCAAGACTGATCTGTGCCATGGGTATAATGTTTTCAGAGAGTAGAGAGTGAAGAGGATTCTCAGAAATCCATCCAAGCCTTGGTGGTTCTTTCTTATACCTCTTGGTCTAGTCATGGACCAAGGTACCCCTTGCCTTTGGGCATATTTGGAAACTATCTTGCATTTAATGGTGCTGCTTTTCCCAATATGTTTAGGGCAAATACTGTTTCCTTTCTGCCAGAGGGTTTGGTGGTATAGCAGGTATAGAGAGGCAGTGAGGAGCTAAGAAGACTAGGGGTGTTGAGCTCACTCTGCCTTGTTCAGTCTTGGGGCTTGTGGCTATCAGCAGCTTTCAGCAGGAAGAGTCGAAAAGGTGAGGGCATGGAGCCTGCCAGCAGGCATGGGGGACCTGCCTGGTTTCTGTTTTTAAGGGAACCAGAATAGAAATCTGGAGAGTCCCAGGGCCCAGAAGTAAAATGAGTGTCACCAGAGTCTGCCTGGCCCCCTCATTATCTGTTCCCCTGCAAGTGTGTAATTCGCTGGAGGGAAAACAGCTCCAAGGGGAAAGATCCTACCCTCTTCCATATCGGCAGCATTCAAGCCAATGTTTACCAAGATTGCAAATAACTACTTGCCTGCAAGCCCAGGCTAGTAACTAAAGTTTTGACTATCCGATGTGTTAAGAAGTGAGGTGAAAGAAGAGTATGTCTTATGACTTTCTAGTCTCCTAACAACATGTTTAAATTTCTTTTTTTTTTTGAAACCTCTTTAAAACCTATGTCATAGAAATCAAACCAGAAAAGAGGTGGGGAAGAAATGATGCTGACTTATTTACTTTTTTTTTTTTAATACAGACTGAAATAAAATGTTCCAGAGTCAAAGAAGTGAAATTGGCCCACAGCATCTGCCTGAAGCTAAATGAGACCTCCAGCTGTGTAAGTCAAACCCCTCTGCCCATTCCGTCCCCCTCCCTCTCCTCCCGAAATTACTTCTGAACCTCCTTAAGGTGAGTCTTGAAAGGAGCGAGTTGGGTGGAGGCAGGGTCAGTTTAACGTGGACAGGCTGCTTTGAATATTGAGCTTTGGATTTAGGGAGTAAGAGGCCCCATCTGGTGGACAAAGAAGGCAAAGGTGGTTTTATTTAAATTTTCTTTCCCCCCTCCTCTATTGTACTGTATAAGCTTCTCAGATGACTCAGTGGTTAAGAACCTGCTTGCCAGTGCAGGAGACATGGGTTCCATCCCTGGGTTGGGCAGATTCCCCTGGAGGAGGGAATGGCAGCCCACCCCAGTATTCTTGTCTGGAAAATCCCATGGACCGAGGGGCCTGGCAGGCTACAGTCCATGGGGTTGCCAATAGCTGGATATGACTGAGCATGCACACATGCATACTATAATATATAGTCCGGTTTAGGTTTGCTTTTATGTTAAGAAAGTCCTTCAGGAAATATAGTCACCTAAAAAATCAACTTATTATTATTTTCATATAACTCTTTAATATAGAGAGAATTTTTTGCTGTAAATGCTTCATTCTCCATATAACCAATTCCCCTAGCATTATTTTTTCAATGATTCTCTCCTTTATTGACTGGGATTCTTCCTTTAGTTTGTATTAAGTTTTTCTGTGCCCTCTGCTGTGCTTAGTTGCTCAGTCATGTCTGACTCTTTGACCCCATGGACTGCAGCCTGCCAGGCTCCTCTGTTCATGGGATTCTCCAGGCAAGAGTACTGGAGTGGGGTGCATGCCCTTCTTCAGGGGATCTTCCCAACCCAGGGATTGACCCCAGGTCTCCCACATTGCGGGATTCTTTACTGCCTGAACCAGCAGGGAAGCCCAAGAATACTGGAGTGGGTAGCCTATCCCTTCTCCTGGGGATCTTCCCGACCCAGGAATTGGACCGGGGTCTCCTGCACTGGAGGTGGATTCTTTACCAGCTGAGCTTCCAGGGAAGCCCTTATAGCGTTATACATCAACACTTTCAAGATCTAGCCAAGCAGGTCTTTGCTATACAAAGACCTGTGTATAAGGAATTTTTCATCTATTTTTTTAGAAAAATTTTAGAAACAGCAAGTCAAAAAACCCCACCAAACCATTAAAATTTTAATTGGAACCGCTCTAAAATCTCACCATTTTTTTTCTTATTTTTCCTCTGGTATTGTTCTGTGTCTTTTTATTTTTTTAATTTTTAAAATGTTATAGGTTTTATGGATTTCTTAAGAGTTACTATATAGATTTTCCACGATATATTCCAGTTGATTGTTTCTTGTATATTAGAAAGTTCATTGAGTTCTTCATATTTATCTTGGGTCTAGCCATTTTCTTCAACATGCTTATTAATTCCAGGAGATTTTTTTTTAATGATTATTTTTCATTTTTAAGGTAAACCTTCATGTCATTTCTCATAATATATTGCTTTTGTCTTGCTTTTTAGTAGTAATGCCTCTTCTTGCCACTTCCTGTCTTATCACGTGGCAAACTGTTCTGCACTGTATTAATTTTTAATGATGATAGCAGATCTCCTTGCTTTGTTTCAGTAAATCCAGTTTCCTGACAGTAACAATTTCCTGGATGAAAGAAAGAATGATAGGAAGAGTGATATTTACTTACAGAAAAAAAGCATGTTCTTACAAGTTGGGAATCCATTTCAGGGAACCATATATATGACATGTGACATGCATGTATTTTGGAAAGAGTCTGGGTATATACTGTAGTCTATAGAGGGTGTTAGGTTACTTGTTTTTGTCCATTTTGACTGTTGGTATCTTGTGATTATCAGTTGGGTCATTCTAACTCACAGGTCTTCTAAAATTATACCTAAGAAAATTATTTAACTTACAATTTTAAAAAACAACAAAAATTTGGAAGACATAGGTTCACGCAGTGGGAATAGCTAAGTGCAACTTGTAAAATAGTTAAGCATGAATATACAGGGTGTCCACGTTAAGATTCTGTGTGTTTCTGATGCTGATTTTCAACTCTACTCATTTAAAAAAAAACATTTTTTTTTTGCCCAACAGTTTGCTAATTATAGCCAAGAGAAATGATCATCTTCTCTCTCTCTCTGTATTATCTTGGCTGAGCACTTATTTTCCTGTGCATTGCGGTGCTCTGTGCCAGAATACTAATTCTTCATACAAACGATTTAGAGCTAATCACGGACGATTTATTCTAAATGTCTGTCCACTGCTCTTCAAAGTTCACGTTTAACGAGGGTCATCGTACCAGATAAGTGCCAGAACCTTACTGCTGCTCCAGAAATAACGGCTTTTCCTGTGCTGCAGTCTCGCTCGCTCTCTGAGGCCTTTCCTGTCTAATCTACTTTACGCCGCAGCTGAAAAGATCCGCACTCTACTGTAATTTGGGGAGAACCTGCGAGTAGGGATGTGGAAAGATAGTAATTCCTCCAATATCCTAAAAAAGGTTTCTGCGCTGCCCGTCATGAATCAACTCGATAGCAGCACCTATACAGTGCTGGTTTTCTTTTTTCCCTTTTCCTTCCGCCACGGTTGGTCCCTGTCTCCCTGGGGCCCCTCTTCCCCAGCCCTCAGGCAGCATTGCCTCCTGTTCTTCTCAGGGAGCAATCCTCCTTCCAGAGTTTTGGGCCACAGCTCTTGTTCCCCAGATTCCTTTTCCATGAGCCCTACTGCATGCTCGTCTGATAATCAGCCTCTCCCCCACAGCGGTGTGGTGCCTCCTAATCTTCCTTACGTTGGTTTCGTACCTTGGGCATCAGAGGGCCTTATGGCCCTGGTTCTCATCGAGGGGAAACTCAGGCCTAATGAGAAGCATGAAGGACGTGGGTCCCCCTGACATCACACCCTCGAGTACTTATGTAATGCTGTCATGCTCTTCCATCTAATATGTTCCCATAACAGAAGTAAGCATTGTTCTCAGCTCTCTAGACACTCATTTTACACTGGTAGACAGTGAGGATCCAGTCTGCTAGCTCTTGCTATGGGGATTACTCGGCCTGCCTCCTGGACGTGCATCCTGCAGACATTTCTGTCCCAGCTACTCTCCTTTTGCTCCTGTGCTTCACCTCTAGATAGAGGTCACCTATGTCAGCCAGAGGACGGTAATCCCATACTCTTGTCAAGCAGCTGTTACTACATCTCAGGAGCCTTATTTGCAGAACGCGTCACCCACGTCTGACGTTCATTCTCTCTGCTGCAACGTCAGGCTGATTTACTTTGTTGTGGTTGTGATTTCCCACATAGTTTTCAGAATGTAAGCTTACTTTATTCTCTTATGCGTGTGTGAGTTGCTCAGTCCTATCCGACCCTTTTCGACCCCATGGACTGGGGGGCCTGCCAGGCTCCTCTATCTATGGGATTTTCCAGGCAAGAATACCGGAGTGGGTTGCCATTCCCTTCTTCAGGGGATCTTCCCCAGCCAGGGATCAAACCTAGGTCTCCCACATTGCAGATAGACTCTTTGCCATCTTTTTTACCAGCTGAGCTCCCAGGGAAGCCCTTATTCTCTTATTATCTACAGATCCAGGGGAATCTACCAAGGAGTCATTTTAATGGTGGTAAAATATACATAACATGAACTTTGCCATTTTAAGTGTGCAGTTCAGTACTGCTGAGTACACTCACCCTGTTGTGTGATCGACGTTTAGAACTCGTTTCATCTTCCAGAACTGAAACTCTCCATCCACTAAACAACTTCCCTTTTCCCCCGCCTCCTCCTTCTCCCTGATAGCCACTATTCTTTCTGTCTCTATGAATTTGGTTATTCTAGGTACCTTGTATGAGTGGAATCATATAGTATTTATCTTTTTGTGACTGATATATAATCACTCAGTCTGATGTCCTCAAGGGTCATCCATGATGTAGCATGTGTCAGAATTTTCTGTTTTAAGGCTGGATAATATTCCATTGTATGTTCATATCCAATTTTATTCATTCATTCACCTATGAACACTTGGGTCGCTTCCCCCTTTTGGCTTATGGTTAATAATGCTGTTATGAACATGTTTGCTCAGATATCTCAACACTCTTATTTCATTTCTTTTGGTATATATCCAGAAATGGAACTGCTGGATCATATGGTAACTCTATTTTTAAAATTTTGAGGAATCACCATACTGTTTTCCATAATAGCTGCACCACTTCCTGTTCTCACCAATGGGACACAGACGTTCCAGTTTCTCCTCATCCTCACCAGCACTCATTATTTTCGGTTTTTTCATAGTAGCCATCTGATTGGATGTGAGGTGCATTTGATTGCCATTTCCTAATGATTAATGATGCTGAGCATCCTTTCATGTGCTTACTAACCATTTGTGTATGTTCTCTGCAGAAATCTCTATTCAAGTCCGTTGCCCTCCAATTTGTCTTTCAGAACTGCCTGTCTTTAGAACCACGTGTGTTTATAAGCAGGGGTGATACTTACTCAGCTGGCTCACATCCCCCTTGTGCTGTCACATTTACTTCATCCAGATAATGTCCCCCAGCCCGTGTCTTCCTTGCCCTCCACTCAAACACTAAAGGTCAGTTTCCATGCAGAAAAAATAACTTGCAGATGGGGGACTGATGAAGACAGTGTGTCTTCTGGAAAGAACCTGATATCTGGGACTCCCTAACTTTTGGTCAGCTGCCCACCTGTGTGACTTGTAATGGGTCCTTTCATTATTCCAGTCTCTATATGAAAAGAGAGATTTTAGCTGCATTGCCAAGCTTACACCAAAGTCAATAAAATACTGAGAGAGAGGGAGGAAGGGAGATAGAGAGGTGACTGATCCAAGAGTTTTAAGATTGAGTAATATCTTAAAGTTTAGAAAAATACCTGTCCCTCTCTCCCCCTACTCCGGTATTTAATGTGCTTCTTTAACATGCTGAGTCTTTGCAAAGTTTGAGAATGCTGCTTTAGAAAAGTTAGGTGGTTTTATTATGATGATGATAATTGCTTTTATAAAATATTATGTGCTAGCTGATGAAGTTAGGGGTCCACCAGTCTGATTCCCATGAGCAACATGGTGAGGCCGTGGCTTCCTCCTGCCCACTGTCCCATGATGCCTGCCTGCAGCCTCTCTTGGGGGAGGATGTTTATTTCAAGCATCCGGAGGCGCATTGTGCTTTGTTCAGGATCCACCTGCTTCTATCCAGGCTCAAACACAATTCACTGATGCTGTTGGATTCCAGAGTAGGAGGGAGGCTGGCTGGCTACTGTTATTCCCCTGAATCGAGTCCAAGAAACTAAACAAGGGGCGGAGGGCCCCTGTGTGGAAGTCAAACCACTTGGGGCATTAAGATGAACAAGAGTTCACCGAGTTCTTGTTTTTCTAGTGCTATGCTTCGTGCAGTCTGGGTTCAAAATTACTTAACGTCCACCCACATCCCCCCCGCCCCCCACTAAGAAGCCTTACAATCTAGTCACAGAGAAATGATAATAGCAGTAGGGCAGAATGTGATTCAACATCAACGTGTAGATTCTAGGCGAACAGTCTAGGAGGTGTTGCTTCAGAACAGCTGCCCTTTATCCCGTGCCCACTTGGTTCACACTCTTCACAGACCAGCTCTCCAGTCACCACCCCTACTGAGTCTTCAGCTGAGGAACCTCACACTCAGATGCACTGTATGACTTGCAAAGAATCTAGTAAATAGCAGAGCAAGGACGGATACCCAGCCTGCTGGAACACGGGGACTGGCTTCTTTGAGGAGGGGAGGTGGAATCAAGTCTTGAAAGATGAAATTCCAAGGGGAAAGGCCATATGCTTCATTCCCGGGGCAGCCCGTATCGTGAAGGCTGCAGGCTCATGCATGCCTGAGCATCCTCAGGGTGGCACCCACACTCCCAGGGCCCTTCGCCAGCTTCTCCTGCGTACAGTCTGTCCATTCTGTGAGGCCTATTTTGAGATGTTTCTGATAACCCCGAAGTAGGTGTGTGCTCGCTCTCCTGTACATGTCCACGGTACCTGATTGTGCCTCTCTGAGGGTTCTTACCATGTGACTAGCTCTGTCAACTCTGAAGTCTCTTTGTGCCTCAGTTTCTTCATCTATAAAATGGGGACAATAATAGTATCCATCTCACAGAGTTGTGTGAAACAAAAGTGAGTCAACATGCAGAAAGCACTTAGAACCAGTGCCTGAGACATAGGAGGCGGCATCTATCTTCATGGCCGTGCATACACACCAACAGCTCTGACCACGTGGAATTCATTGCTAGCCTCGCTCCATACACACACCACACACACGACGCACGCACGGAGGGATTCGCGCAGTCCTGATCACCATTGGAACAGCTGAGTCTGATCGAGGCGGAGCTTCATAGGACTCAGCACACCGAGGAGGGGCCTCCTTGTTTGACTTGTTTAGATTGTCCAGGAGCCCCGTCCCCCTGCCTCTCTCGGGAACGAGACACATGTCAGCCAGAGACAGCTTACGAGCCCAGAGTCATCCAGGCAGGGACTTCCCTCCTCCTCATCCAGAAGGTGCTCACGGAGCAGCAAGGCAAGTCCGAGGGGACACGAGCCCAGATAGGAAGGAGACTGCTGATCACATCCAGTGTGGTGCCCAGACTCCCCACAGCGAATGCTGTTGTGAGGAGCTCCTATCCTGGGACTTCCCTGGAGACCCGCCTCATCTGTCCTTCTCCCAAGGGAGAAGGAGCCACGGCCTGAGGACTCATCTCTCTGTAAGCTTGGCTCTTGGGGACCTTCTGAGGTTCCCGCTGGACTCACCCTGCTGTCTGGCCTCCCCAAAGCCTCGAATTCCAGCTGGCAGAAGAAAGCTGGGATGTGAGGCCAATCTTGACCTTGCCTTGTGCAGGAGCAAAGGAGCCTGGGTTTTACTGCCTTGGGCCGCAGCAGTAGGAAAATACCCAGGCTGCTTGCCAAGCTGGGAGGGCCCTGTGGCCTTGCCCCCGGAGCAGCACCGCTCCGCAAACAGGAAGCTTTCTCCTCCACGGAGGCTCAGCTCTGATGCCCCTCACACGCCCCAGCAGTTTTCCCCTCACAGGAAAGCTGTCAGAGCTGCTCAGGCATTTCCTCCCCCGCCATCTGCCATCCGGACCGAGGAGAGAGTCTTGGTTTTGATTCTTTTTCTGGGTAGAGCAGGCCACTCCCTTCGGAGGCTGCTGGAATAAATCCTGGAAGACTGAGGAGGGGGAACAGCCAGGGCTTCTAATTCATCCCTTTCCTGGGACTTTACTGTTGAAGAATTGTCAGAGTTTGTCTTCTGAGTCTGAGCGTCTGACTCCATGGACCAGTCAGCCAGCAACCTGGAGTGACCTGTCCACCTCATATAAAACTGGGTTCCGGGTCTCTAGTGGGGACAGGGAATGGAAGACTAGACAAGAGCCCCACTTGAATTTGAGCCATGCTGTCTGTGAGACCCCTTGGAGACTGAGAGGGAAGGGACGAGGATCCCATTGCATCTATAGTCATAAATTTCTTCTCTAGTCCTCACCTCCCTTGGCTTTTCCTTCAATATCTGGGCCTCTTATAAACTTGAAACAGAGGGTTTTATCTTCATTTTGTATTCAGTCAGTTCAGTTCAGTTCAGTCGCTCAGTCGTGTCCGACTCTTTGCAACCCCATGAATCACAGCACGCCAGGCCTCCCTGCCCATCACTATCTCCCGGAGTTCAGTATTGCACTGTTAATATTTTGTGTTATTGGTGATTTCTTTTGAACTTAATTTGGATAGTGTAGGTTTACATGGGCAATCCTTCAATAAGGTAATGGTTCCTAAATTTGTTCTCTGACATCATAGAGTGCCAGCTAAGACCACCTTTTGGTCTTGGGAAATTTTGGAGTTTTTTTTTTCTTATTGTGTTTTTGCACATATGAAGTTTGCAAGATTTTTTTTTTTCCACTTGGAATTTTAGGGGGGAAAAAAGGATTCTTTTTGTTTTGAGGGTAACAGTGGGACTTTAATCCAAATTATAGCCTGAGACTCCAGATACAGTGCAGAGGATACCAGCAACCCCATGTCCTGCTCACCACTCTTCTCTGTTGTCCCAGGAGGAGTTTAAGAAGAACAATGAAGAGAAGCTGACCCGAGTCTTGTGTCAGGAGGAACAGGCCGAGGTGTGCTCCTTGCTCCTGGCCCAGTCTGAGGTGAAGCCTCAGTGCCTGCTGCTGGTCCTGACCAACAGGACAGGTAAGGGACAGGTCTGTGCTGAGGTCTAGAGGGGGAGGTGGGCTGAGGTTAGAGGATGCTGGGTAGAAACCAGGCATTGTAGCTCAGAGGGCAGAGGTGCCGGCAAGCAGGGCCGTGCTGTCTGAGAAAGACCCTCTGAGATCTACCCTCACTGTCAGAGCATCTTCTAGAACAGTGCAGGAGGAGCTGTTCGAGCTTCTGGATGCAGCAAACTCCGTTTCTCATTCCAGAAAGTTCCAGCAAGATCAGACTTCTGGAAAAGTACCAGTCTGACCTGAGAGAGGTAAGTTCGTGGAGATGAGGGGTCTCAGGGGAGAAAGTAATCATATTCTCGAGACCTACCTACCCTTCCTACCTCTCCACCCTTCTCCAAAAGTCTTCGCCCTTCTATCTTTGAAACAAAATTTTACAGTTCGGCTTAATGAAGAGATACCAGTCTTAAGTCCTGTTTAGAAAACCCCTGAGGTCTGTGTCTTCTTGGGTGTATTCAGTGTTGAGTCACACAGAGGCGTCTAGCATGGGCCGGGCTCCTCTTCTAGGACTCACGTTCCACAAGTGGAAGGCTCACTTTTCTGTGGCTTCTCTTCAAGATGGGCATCCAGGACATCTCTGAAGAAGATGTCAGCAGCCACCAGAGCTATTCCCAGAAGACCTTGATTGCACTGGTCACCTCGGGGATCCTGCTGGCCATCCTGATCACCACCTGCTATTTCCTGATGAACCGCCGCAGCTGGAGCCCAGCAGGAGAAAGGCTGGTCAGTTCTGGGCTCCAGGGCAAAGCACATGAGGAAGCTAGGGCTCCTGGGGAGGTCCATGAATGTCACGGAAGGGGAGGAGAAATACCAGAAGAGGTACTTCTGTGCCCTCACACAGGAATGTGTGTGCACGCACATTACTGTGTCTGTGGACGAGTCAAAACAATATGTAGTAGATGGGGGAGGGTGGCATGAACTGGGGCCCTGCCCCCCTCACCATGGTAATAGCTGGTTTGCGTCATCGATTTATTGTTGTCCCTGGGATAGTTTAGCTGGGTACAAACCAGAACAGGCAGCTAAAGCAGCCACTTCTTGGCAAGCATAGTAAAGGCCCGTGGGTACCCAGTGTCTCATAAGAAGGGGACATGTGGAAGGAAACTCGACTCTTGAAGTGGTCTGGAGGAGGGTTTGGCTGTTGGCCTCTGGCCCCTGGCTTCCTCTGGGGACAGCCCAGTTCCTGGTGCGAGTTGGCTCTCGAGCTGCCGTGGCACTGTGTGGCGCCTCTCCTCTGTCCTTTCTCCTCTAGGAGCTGGAACCCTGAGCGCTCTTCAGGAAGAAAGGAGTCTGCACACGCAGCTGCAGCCCCCTCCCCCTCCCCCGCCTCCCCCTCCCCCGCCTCCCCCTCTCCCGCCTCCCCCTCTCCCTCCCCCTCACCTGGCTCCCATGCTTATGAGATAATGCTCCTTTATTTATACACCATCCAGGGCGAAGACCCTTATTACGTGGAGAACGGTGGAGGCCAGGGCTATAGCTCAGGCCCTGAGGCCTCCCCCGAGGCTCAGGGAAAGGCCATTGTGAATCGAGGGGCTCAGGAGAATGGCACCGGCCAGGCCACCTCCAGAAACGGCCATTCAGCGAGACAACGTGTGGTAGCTGATACCGAACTGTGATGTGGCTGGGGAGGCCGGGAGGGATCCAGGGGAGGAGCCCCTCCCTGGGTCTGAGCGCTTGCAGCGCGCCAGAGTGGCGCCCCCTCACCATCCCCCCTTTCCCAGCACACATACCCAGGGAAGCCATCCCTGAGGCCCGCCCTGTACAGGGCAAGGGGTCCTCCTGCCCTCCACGCATTCACCTCCCTGCACCCACCATTGGGCTACTCTGAGGAAAGGTGTGATGCACACAGCCAAGATGCTGAGAAGCCCCTCGGGGGGTGGAGGGTGGGGGGGGCAGATGGTCTTGCAGCTTCCACAGAGGGGCCCCTTTCCTCCCCCTCCTCTCTGCCTCATTATAGGAATTCCCAGGGGAAAGCAGGGGCTTTTCTGGACTGTGATTTCGTCCCAAGAGGTGTTACCTTTTCCTGTTTCTTCCTTGTATTTTTCTTTCTCTACTTTAGGAACACCAAAGCAATCCCTCGCACTTGCCCCTTTGTAATGACCGGTCAGAAAATCATGCCGTCTTAACCCATCTCCATCATTCCCCTCTCTGAGGCACTGAGCGTTTACTCACCAGCTCCCCTCTTGCTCTCTAAGGTCCCTGAGCTCCACAGGTAAATCACCCCCACCCCCACTGCCACCTCTGTAGACTGAGGCCTGTGCAGCTTTTCTGGCTGAGCCTGGAACCGGACTCCAAGTTTTAGAACAAGGTCCAGAGTCTGTGTGTTTGGAGGACCTGACCTGGTGATACATGTGGACACATGGGTACCCACTCAAAGGGCAGAGGGGTGAGGGCACACAGCTTGGTCCCGGTCTCTGCAGGGCCACAGAGAGCCTCTGCTGGGGCTGCTGTTTCTGCCAGTGGGTCAGAGTGGACAGGACCATGGGACCAGATCTCTTGACCTGTGAGCTTCGAAGGAAGCCTTTTGCTCTGAGGCTAGGTTCTGACCTTCACCTCTGTCTCGACGGCCTCCTCCCGCCTCTCCCTGACTCCTGGGTTGAGCTGTGGCCTCAGTCTCCCAGCAGACTCCTTCTGTCTCTGTCTCCCTAACCCTGAACCCTTTAGCCGCTCTGCACCCCGTGTGGTCAGGGCCCCGGGACTTCTCCAGAGGACCCTCACCATAAGCCACCTTTTCTGCAGGTGACCCAGGTCCTTGGTTTTTTTTTTTTTTTTTCTTTTTCCAGAAGGGTGAAAAGGGATCCTGATTTCAATGACGGTTGGAAATAGAATTTTCCAGAGATAGGAAGATGGGGTGGATTTTTTGTTTGTTTTTCTGAATAAAAAATGCTGTGTGTAAATAATGTAATTAAAGTGATACTGAAACACATCTGTTCTGTGTTCTGTGCCAGCTGGGTGTGTCTGAAGACCAGAGCAGAGGTCTCCCCACGAGACCTAAGCGGACCGTGTGGGGATGTGGGGGGTGGGGCTGGCCATCTCAGGGTACCAACCAGGATGCTGCCTTTCGTCTGGGCCTACTGACTGCTCCCCTCTCTGGGGGGAGACAGGAATGCTCTCAGGGAAGCTGATGCTCCTAGTTGCAGAAAGAAAAGCAGAGAGAATGCCTACGACTTAGGAGCCGTGCCCTTCGTGAACACCTTCTGAGAAGAGGTGCATATGCAAAAGATGCCAGACCATGGGAAGGAACCAGGGCCTGTGAACCCTCAGCTGTCACCCATCCCTGCCCCCAGCTCCGGGCACAACAGTGAGACACTGTGTGGGAACATCTTTCTAAGAGATCTGGCTGCCCGCCCCTGGAGGGGGTGGTTTCCACCTCTGCATCAAGAAAGCAGCCTAACAGCAAAACTGTCTGTAAGCGAAGCCCCACCCCCAGAGCCCAGACACCCCCACCCACAGAGCCCAGACACCCCCACCCCCAGAGCCCAGACACCCCCACTCCACCCGAGCCCATAGGAAATGGGGGAAGGGGAGCTGTCAGACATTCAGGACCTTCGGGAAAGGCTCCCAAGTGTGTCAACAATGGCAGAGGTGGTTGGGGCCAAACAAAGGATCCTTCCAGGCTTATCTGGCTCAGGCCAGACCTTTCCCCTCAGCAGCACCCCCCGCCCCCCGCCCCACTTCCCCCTTGCTTTTCTCCCACTGCTCTAACCAGAGGTTCCTCCCCAAGATCGGGGAGGCAAAGGGAGGAAGTCTTGAGGTTTCCTTAGAAGGTGACGGCTGGGGGTTGGAGAAAGGGAAGATGTTAATTTAAAAAAAGTCAGGCTGGCCTCTATCTGGTCACACATCCTGCCCTGAGAGTGACTGCAGGAGAGTCTGGCCAGATAAGACCGGTGGTACAGGGTACAGATTCCCGGGAAACCAGGAGGAGAAAAGGCAGCTGGCTCTTTGAAACTCCTTCAGCCTCAGGCTCAGTTCAGCTCAGTCGCTCAGTCGTGTCCGACTCTTTGCAACCCCACGGACTGCAACACGCCAGGCCTCCCTGTCCATCACCAATTCCCGGAGTTTATTCAGACTCATGTCCATTGAGTCAGTGATGCCATCCAACCATCTCATCCTCTGTCGTTCCCTTCTCCTGCCTTCAATCTTTCCCAGCATCAGGGTCTTTTCAAATGAGTCAGTTCTTCACATCAGGTGGTCAAAGTATTGGAGTTTCAGCTTCAACATCCTTCCAATGAATATTCAAGACTGATTTCCTTTAGGATGGACTGATTGGATCTCCTTGCAGTCCAAGGGACTCTCAAGAGTCTTCTCCAACACCACAGTTCAAAAGCATCAGTTCTTTGGTGCTCATCTTTCTTTATAGTCCAACTCTCACACCCATACATGACTACTGGAAAAACCACAGCTTTGACGAGACGGATTTTGTTGGCAAAGTAATGTCTCTGCTTTTCAACATGCTGTCAGCCTCAGGCTCAGCAACCTGTAACAGTACATTACCCTGAGTTTGTCAGAATGTGTAGGCTTTGGGAGCAAGCCGTGTGTGTGTGTGTGCATGTGCGTGCGTGCGTGTGTGTTTAGGGGACAGCATGGGGTGGCAACTGGTTCTTCTTGTTGCTGGACAGCTTGCCGTGAGGGACCCATTGCTGTCTAGAGGAATCAGAACTTCCCCCGCCTTTGATTTGAGCATCTTGGTGTGGCAATGGCTCCACCTGATGGCCATGCTGAGCTCCTACCACTCAGTTTGGTTCTATTGCCTCCATGTTGGGTTTCTCTCCCCTGCAGCCCCGCCCTTCAAACAGCCTAGTCCAGAGGATTCCACACCTGAAGCTCATTTAATTATAGACGGTGATGATTGGAGGGCACTTGAAAGATATTTTCAGGTCAACAACCTATGGCATAGTTACAAACTGAGGCCCTGAGAGGGGAGGTAGCTTGCCCGGATGACCTGGAATTCAGAAGTCCTGAATCCAAAGCTTTCCCCACTCTTGTGCTGGGACCTCAGGGTTCCTGCAGTTGGATGTCCTGAAGCTGGTGAGGCAAGGGTCAGGATAGGTCTGGGGCTTCGTGTCTGGGGCATTTCCTCAGAGGGTGCTTTCTCAGGTCTGGGTAGCCACGCAAGTCCCCCGACCTTGGTTCCCTCTGCTCTGCCTGCAGTCAGCCCTGGAGAATTAACCTTGGACTGTGGAAAAATGTACCTAGGTGTATCTTCTGCTAAATTTTCATTTCATGGAAAAAGAGGACTGTCCCCTAAGTCTGGATATATGTGTTGGTGACAGAGTGGCCCCCTGGTTTTTCCCTTGAAAATGCTTTATAATAAAGCAGAACACATATACAGAAATAAACTGCACAATAAAGGTAACGTGCTTGAACCATCCCCAAACCATTCCTCTTCCTCAGCCTGTGGAAAAATTGTCTTTGGCAAAACCGGAAGGGTTGGGGCCCATTAGACTGTAGAGATGGGATCAAGAATGGTCACAGCTGGGAGCAGGGCGATAATAGTGGCAGCAGGGAGACAAGTGGAATTCAAAAGGACGTTTTGAAGGCAGAGTAGGAAGGACTTGCTCCATCATTTATTCCTTCAAATGATAATAACAATAATTATGGCTAACATTTATTGAATACTAGCTGTATCAAAATTGAGATGCTGTATCAAAATTTAAGTAGTGTATTTTTGGTTTAGTAGCCACAGAACCCCTATGAAGTAGGTTCTATGATCTCAGAAAAAGAAATGGAAACTCCCTGAGAGTAACAAGGGCCTATGCTAGGGACTCGGTGGCAGAGGCAAAGATGAACAAGACATGAGTTTGAACTCACGGATCTTTCTTGGCCATGCAGTGCCGCCTACTGGGGGGATCCTAGTCCCCCCCCCCCCCCCCCCCCCCCCCCCCCCCCCGGGATCAAACCCGCGCCCCCGCCTGCAGTGGAAGCATGGAGTCTTAACAGCTGGACTGCCAGGGAGTCTCAAACGCACAGAGTTTTAAATCTTGGGGCGAATACAAGTGCATTCAAACAAACACATAAAAACAAAGACAGAAGTTCCCTGGCAGTCTGGTGATTAAGAATCCGCCTGCCGATGCCGGGGGACATAGCTTCAATCCCTGACCCAGGAAGATTCCTCATGCCATGGGGCAACTGAGCCCACGCGCGCAAACTACTAAGTCGGGCTCTAGAGTCCATGAGCCTCAGCTGCTGAGCCCACAGGCCCCAACTACGGAAGCCCTGGGCTCCGAAACTAGAGCAGCCACCGCAACGACAAGCCCTGGCATCAGAACAACGAGTGGGCCCTGCCCGCTGCTGCTCGACGAAGTCTGTGCGTAGCAATGAAGACGCAGCGCAGCCAAAATAAACAAACGTGCGGTAGAGAGGGAGAAGCAACCGAGAAAAGATTCAATGAAGTGCCCTGTTCCCAGAGGCGGGCGGGACCCCTCCCAGCAGGGGAGAGTAGGGGCTGGCTACGGCCAGGGCCAGGCGATGTCTGAGCGGGGCTGTGAAAATGGCTGGGAATGTCTGAGGCTGATAGAAACGCATGCATACGTGTATGTGGAGATGGGGATATAGGGAGGTAAAAGGTCCTTTCAGAACACTGTCTTCTGGGCCTTCCCTGGCGGTCCAAGGGTTAAGACTCTGCTTGACCACTGCAGCGTCTGCGGAGTCTACCCCTGGTTGGGGGACTAGTATCTCACCAGCCCCATGGTGCTGCCAGAAAAAAAAAAAAAATACTGTTTACAATCTCACAGTTACCAGAGGGGAAAGAAGGGGGCAGGGATAAATTGGGAGACTGGGATTGACTACTTGTATGAAATAGATGACTAGCAAGTCCGTGTGCAATGAAGTGAAAGTGTTAGTCACAGCCATGTATGACTCTGCAATCCCAAGGAGTGTAGCCCGACAGGTTCCTCTGTCCATGGAGTTTTCCAGGCAAGAATACTGGAGTGGGTAACCATTCCCTTCTTCAGGGGATTTTGCCAAACCAAAGACTGAATCTGAGTCTTCCATACTGCAGGCAGATTCTTTATCATCTGAACCACCAGGGAGCCCAACAGGTCCTCATTGGCGACCTATTCAATAGGGAACGCTACTCAGTACTGTCATGACCTGTGTGGGAAAAGAATCTTTTAAAAAAAGAGTGGAGATACATATATATGTATAACTGATTCATCTGGCTGTACATCTGAAACAACATTGTAAATCAACTTTACTCCAATAAAAAAAAGTTTTTTTTAAAGAAAGAAATTAACCATTGTATGTGACAAATAAAAAGTGTTTTGAAGTCCCAGGAAAACAAAACACTGTTTTCCAGTGTGGCAGAGGAGTAGGAGGTATGAAGAAGGGAAGCCAAATACCAAAAAGATGTGTATCACAGTTTGTGTAGGGCATGTAATGGCTGACCACAGGCATTAATTAGATGTATTCAACAAAAGAGAGAGTCACTGCAGAGTTTCCATTTATTCACAGATTTATTCATTTATGCAACAGTTTTCTGAGTGCTTATTTTAAGCCAGGTACTATGCCAGGCACCTGGGATAAGACACAGTCCCTCTGGCAAGGTTTTACACTGGGTATGTGTGGAGGGAGAGATGGCAGACTCAACTCAATGGAGTTGAATGTGAGTGCTCTGGTGTAGGGAGCTTTCGGGGGGAAGGGGCATGGAAGTCAAGGAAGGCTTCACGGAGGAGGTGACATCTCAGCTGACCCCGGGGACAAGCAGGATTTAAAAAGGAGAGACAGGTGTTCTAAGAAGAGGCAGACGCCTTGGCCCAGGCACAAGCTGAGGGTGGCCATCCCAGAAACACGAGTGATGCTTTTAATGCGCAAGTAAATGGTATGACTCCAGTACTCTTGCCTGGAAAATCCCATGGACAGAGGAGGCCGGTGGGCTGCAGTCCATGGGTTCGCAAAGAGTTGGACACGACTGAGCGACTTCACTCTCACTTTTCACTTTCATGCATTGGAGAAGGAAATGGCAACCCACTCCAGTGTTCTTGCCTGGAGAATCCCAGGGATGGCGGAGCCGCGTGGGCTGCTGTCTATGGGGTCACACAGAGACGGGCACGACTGAAGTGACTTAGCAGCAGCAGCAGACGGTATGATCCTTCTTTCCATCTTTTGTTTCTGTGCTGAGACTTGCTATTCATTCTTTTATTTTAAGTTATTGAGCAATGTTATCATTGTTCAGTGAAGCATGTTTATGCTGGTTGTTTTTAAATCCTTGTCAGATAATTCCAACATCTCTGTCATCTCCGTGTTGGCATCTGCTAATTATCTCTTCTCATTCAAGTTGAGATTTTCCTGGTTCTTGGCATCATGAGGGATTTTAAACTGCATCTTGGACACTTCAGGTATTGTGTTGTGAGACTGATCTGTTTCAGCAGGGCCTCTTTCCTACTGCTCTGCCGGGGCGGGTGGGGCGGGGTGGAGGGTGACCTCCTGGTTACCGCCAGGTGGGGGTAAAGGTCCAGGGTCTCCATGCAGCCGTCGACACTTGCGGAGTGGCGGGCATCTCGTTATTGCTGGACCAGAGCAGAAGTTCAGCAACCCCGCTAGGTCTCTGCTGATACCACCTTGGTGCCATGTCACTCCTTGAGTCCTGAGATCCCTAGCCTTGGCTTTGCCTTTCAGATGTTTGTTGTATCTGTGATGTTCAGGATTTTAGGAAGCACTTAACCAGAGGAAGAGGGAGAAAGTGGATCTGCTTCATCTTGTCTGGAGCTGGATGTTCATGTGAAAAGTATGAGCGAGGAGAGGAAATCACTAGCGATGAAGCTGCAGGGCCAGGCTGCTGGAGGCCAGCTCTTCTCAAAGCCCTCTGACACCATAGAGAAGTGAGAGTTCTCGCCATCGATAATTACCGTATCAGAAAGTAAAACTGAGAACATTTCAACCTTTTCATTAATTCATTTTAAAATAACCTCATTGAGTATATAAATATACACATTTTCATGGAAAATAATTATACTTTCCAGGACAAAAGCAAGTCAGGAAAGGAGAAGCTTTGTTTCGCAATTTGGTAAATTTCTTCACTATGTGCTTAGTACAAACTGCTGATTCTCTTAAATGCTTCTATGTTCAATCTGTGGTCATATTACATGTTACGTGGCCTCTGGAACACTCCGTTATGCTATACTGATGGGAGAAAAAAAAAGTGAAAGAAGGCAAATAATGTTTAATTATCATGAAAATAACTTTGACCTTAGTGACCCCTTTGGAAAGGTCTTTAGGACCCCCAGTCCTGGATCACACTTTGAGAACTGCTGCTCAGGAATCCCCTTTTTCAGGATCTACTAGCCCCTGTGGCTACTAAACACTTGAGATGTGGCCAGTGTGAAGGAAGAACAAAGCTTCCCATTTTATTTAATTTTAATTAAGTCAGCTGGAGCAATATAAATATTTTTTGTTAAATATAATCTTGTTATTTTGAATTCATTTTTCATTTACCCTTGGAAAGTGAGCATCTGAATTGAGGTATGTTGTACATATGAAATAAAGGTCAGATTTTGAAGACTTAGGATAAAAAGTAATAGTTCTTATATTGGGCTTATGCTGCTATGATAAGATTTTGAATATATCGGATTATAGAAAACCTATTTTTAAAATTCATTTCACCTGTTTTTTAATAACTTTTAAAAATGTGGCAGCATTTAAAATGTAAAGTTACCAGACTTCTCTTCCAGCCCAGCGGTGAAGAATCCACCTGCCAATGCAGGGGACACAGGTTTGATCCCCAGTCGGGGAAGATTCCACAATCCACAGGGCGACTAAGCCCCAGCACCATGACTGCTGAGCCTGAGCTCTGGGGCCCAAGAGCCGCTACTACTGAAGCCTCCACACAGCTGTGAAGACTCGGCAGGGCCAAAAATAAATAAGCAAATTTTCTGTGAATAGTTACTTATGTAGCTCATATTATATTTCTAGTGCTGGGCGAGACTGCTGTAAATGAATCTAGATGATGAAAGCTTATATGCCTTGTGAAGTCTACCTTTATTTTGAAAGGAATATAGAGCTACTGACAGGTCCCGAGAAGGGAAGTGACATAATCAGATGTGTATTTTGGAAAGCTCGCCCTGGCAGAAGCATGGGGCATGGATCAGAGGAGGAGCTGGTTAGGAGATGGCTGCACTAGCGATGATGAGGAAAGCGCACAGCCTGGAGGAGACAGAGCGGGAAGGGTGGCCGCAGGAATAATAATGGCATTGTGGTTGCCTAGGGGAAGAGCATCCTTGTTCTCAGGAGCGGTTTGGTTGTTTAGTCACTCGGTTGTGTCTGACTCCCTTGTAACCCCATGGACTGCAGCCCGCCAGGCTCCTCTGTCCACTGGATTTTCCAGGCAAGAATACAGGAGTGGCTTGCCATTTCCCGCTTCAGGGTTCAACCCAGGGATCAAATCTGCGCCTCACACATTGCAGGTGGATTCCTTACCACTGAGCCCCCGGGAAGGCTAAACATTTTAGGAAACAGATGCAGAACTCTTTAGGGATGAAGTGTCATAATATCTGCAACTTTCTTTCTTTATCATCTATCAATACATTTTATTTATTTTTAATTTAATTTTTATATTGGAGCCTAGTTGATTTACAATGTTCTGTTAGTTTCAGGTATGCAACGAAGAATATACCCACATATACCCACTCTTTTTCAGATTCTTTCCCTGTAACTTACTTTCAACCACTGTATTTACATAGAAACTTCACACACAAACACACACACACACACACACACACACACAGTACATCTGTGAGAGAATGGCAAGTAGCATCTGAACGTTACTACGAAAAGACATAAACCTAAGGAAGAGAAGCAGGGAGAGAAAGCAAATGAGACACGAAATATCAGCAATTGTGAACCTAGAAGTAATCCAGCCAATAGGGGACCGTTTTACTCATCTTTTAACTCTTTCTATATTTTGACATTTTTCAAAACAAAAGATGGGAAAAACAATGAAAAAACAAAGAACCTTAATATGGTGGTTGGATATGAGAGAAAGAGGTAAAGAGTCAGCCTGCAATGCAGGGGACACAAGAGATGCGGGTGCGATCCCTGGGTCAGGAAGATCCCCTGGAGAAGGGAATGGCGGCCCACTCCAGTATCCTTGCCTGAAGAATCCCATGGACAGAAGAGCCTGGCGGGCTACAGTCCATGGGGTCGCAGAGAGTCGGACACAACTGAGCAACTAAGCACGCATGCACACAGGCAGAGAGTGTACAAGCTGAAGTTTCTGAGCGGGAACTTGGCTAGAGACACAGACTTGGATGACTTTAAAATTTAGATGTAACTGAAGGGGAGTTCCAAGCTCTCAAGGGTGTGTGCGGAGATGGAGAGGAGGCGGGTGTCGGGATGGAACTCCGGGGAGCACTGACTTTTTAGGGTCAGCTAAGAAGGCTGCCATGGTAGCCAGCATCCAGGCTGGCCCCCAGTGCTGTCTCTGATCTTCATACTGGTGTGTGGTCCTCCCTGATGTTGTACCAGGGTCGGGCAGTGTGACAAGGGCAGAAGTGATGGGACAGCACCCCTGAGATCTCAGCCACAGGTGCTCATTCTCCTTGGACCCCTCACCCTGGGGAAGCCACCTCCCCGTCACCAGCAGTCCTGTGTAGAGGTCCACGTGTGAAGAACTGAGGCCTCCTGCCCAGAACCATGCAAGGGAGCTGGAAGAGCTGGAAGAGAATGTTCATGAATGAATAATGAGTGAGACTGCATATCAAGAGAAAGCCCAAGTCAAAACAGCTCAGTTAAACTGCTCCCAAATTCCTAACCCTCAGAAACGATGCTGTTCTAAGCTGCTAAATTTGGGGGTAATTTATTTTGCAGCAACAAATAACTAATAAGGACGCCTCAAATGGAGACGTAAAAGGAAGGTCAAGGAGACATGCAAATGTGAAGCCTGACACTGCCCACTCTAGCTGGCAACGCTTTGCATGAATTATTTTATGACAGGAGGCCCTGGGGTCATAAGGAACCAGGGAAGAGATTATTTCATGGAGGAAGTTCTGTTATTCCGTGTCAAATGCCACCAAGCGATGGAGAAGTGGAATTTTCAACAAAGGGGTGATTGGTAACCTCAGTGAAAGCCATCAGTGGGGTGTGGGAGGGCAGGAACCGGATTAGAGTAGACTGAAGAGTAAGTAAGGATAAAAGCTAGAATTTTTCCATTATCACACTTAATTGAGGGGGAAACCCCTTATGATAAGTACCAAACCCCCACTTTAGGGAAGAGAAATCCAGGGTCACATTGCTACTATGTGGTAAAATCTGGATGCCTCTGCCCCAGAAGCTTGTTAAAGAATTCTAACTGCACTCATGACTCTTTCTGGGAAGAGAGCGGATAAATTCTGTAGCCTCATCCCATTTCCAGCGATGTTCTTGAGTCAGAACAATTTTGGTGCTCCTGCCAGCTGCCCAGCTGGGATGGATGCTCCTTTGTCTGTTTCTGCCCAACTCCTGCCTTGGGAAGAGAACTGACAAATTAGGGAGAGTGAAGAGCCTTTCTTTCATTCATTCCATAGCTATTTACTGAGCTCTTTATAAGAGCCGCAGCTACCGGCCAGCCTTCACAGACGGGAAGGGGCTCCCAAAGTGATGTCTTACATATGAAGCCAGAACTCCATAAGCCAAAGAAAACCTTCTTTATCTTCCTGGAGAAGAGGCCCTACCCAAGGTTGAATAAAGCACAGCAGATTCAGCAAGTGCAGCATCAACAAAATTGAAGCAATCAGAATAATCACTCAGCAGTGATTAATAGCAACAACTCTTGGGTCTCATACATGAAGCTATAGATACGTAGCTATTTCTAGCTCTAAATCTGTTTAATGTCTTGGGTCTCAGTCAATCAATTCACCTTCCTATGACCCACATTGCCTTCCTCACAGAAAGATTTCCTGAGAAAGTTTTGCTCTAGAATTAGAACCACTTCAGACCAGCTTGAGCTGCATTAAGTGACCACATGGTGTCGTGATCCGCCTCCCTGGCTTTGGAATCAGACAGGCCCGCCCTGGGAGTCCAGCTCTGAAGGAGCTGTGTGACTTTGAGCGGGTCACTTTTTTTTTTTACATCTTTCACTTTCAGATTCCTCATCTGGAAAAAAATGGAGATAATATTATCTACCTCCTACCATGATTGTTAGGGGAAACACTGACTGGCACCACCCACTCTGGACGGTAACCATTTATTTGCATGAGTTATTTTGACAGCAGGTCCCGGAAAGGAACATGGTATTACCTAATAAGCCACCACCAACCGGAGGAATCTGGGAAAGGTCAAAAGGAGACAACAGTCCTTTAATCTCCCAGAATCCTCTTTGCTGGAGTCCATCCTGGCTGAGCAATGTACACACCACTAGGAAGGACCGAGTCAGAATGATTAACCAGAGACAAGCTGGAAACTAACCCCACAACCATAAAACCCAAGACTGTGAGCCATGTGGCGGAGCCATCCTCCTGGGTTCCCTTGCCTCCCACACTCCCACCCCGGCTCCCCTTCCCAGTAGAGTCTCTTGCTTTGTCAATGTGTGTCTTGGGCAGTTTGTCTCTGAGTGTAAGACAGAAGCCCACTCTCGGGTCCTAGAAGGGGTTCCCCTTCCTGCAACATGACCACAAGTATAACAGGAAGAAAAAAAATTATGCGAAAATAGGACTGCCATATTTCTTCACTCTAAGTGGGGCAGGAGTCATCTCAGAGGCCATCTCAGGCCATCGCATCTCAGTGGCTCATTTGTTGAGGAGGACACTCTGGTAAACTGAGCCGCTCTATACCCCACCATCTCCTTAGCTCCTCTGACCCAGGACTGAGAACAGCCCAGACTGGAGACATTTCTTCAAAGAGCTAAATGTATTTGTGTGACTAAGTAACAGGAAGCTGATGTTTTCAGGGCAAGGTGGAGAACAGCAGAGACATGGAGGAGAGGGCTCTTAGGAAGGAAAAATGGCTGCAAGCAGGGCTCTGGGTAGCAAAAGAGCCAAGGGAGAAGGCACAGGCACCAGGGAGATGGGGAGCTTTACTGTGGTGAGCTCCAGCTACTGCTTGCTCTAGGTGGCGCTATAACTTCCTGTCTTGCCTCTTGACCTTCAGTAAAAGTCTTCCACTCAAAATGGCCCTGTGCTCTGGGGGCTTTCCGGACAGAAGGAAGGGAAGAGTTCAACTTGCTCTGGGACTAAGAGGATGCAGGAAAATAACTGTGAATTCAGCTTGAGCAGGAATTCATAAGAAACCAGGTTCATGAAAATGTCAGCCCATCCCCCAAGAGTCCTTGGAAATCTTGTGCAGGACATGGACAGCCCACAAAATTTGGTCTGGGGGCTTGGGATCTTTAAGGAAAACATGTTCTAAGAAAGCTGGCAAAAATCATATTACATCAGGATTAAATGAGAGAATGTACAAAAACCAATTAGCTCAGAGCCCAACCCATGATCAGCACTCACTAAAGGTAGCTTCTTATTATGATTTAATGGGCAATTTCCTCTTTTCTTCACCCTTTTGAACTTCAAGGACTCACAGTCTACTTGAAAATTATGATGTAGACATTCATTTATTCTACAAACATTTATCAACTCCCTCCTATGTAGCAGTCAGTTGAAATAACTTCAGGCAGTAGTGATGGTCACAGCTCGTCTGTTTGGCCTTAGTATGTGCTAAGTGCTTTACCTGGCTTGTTTCATTTAATTCTCATGACAATCCTAGGGAAAGTTGGAAGTGTTAGTCGCTCAGTCGTGTCTGACTCTTTTTGACCCCATGAACAGTAGCCTGCCAGGCTCCTCTGTCCATGGAATTTTCCAGGCAAGAAGACTAGAGTGGGTAGCCATTTCCCTCTCCAGAGAATCTTCTCGACCCAGGGATCAAACCCAGGTATCCTGCAACTGTAGGTGGATACTTTACCATCTGAGCCACTAAAGATGCCCAATCCCAGGGAGGAACCTAGGGTTATAGTCCTACTCTATAAACGAGCAGGCTGAGGCACAGTGAGGGTAAGGGACTTGCCCAGACCACATGGCTAGCCAGTGGGAGGGGCAAGGTCTGAACTCAGGCAGTTGGATTTCAGTGCGCTCTTTAAAACTCCACACTGCACTGTTTCTGAATGCACCTGACGTGTGTGAGTGGTGGGCTACGAGGGGGAGGGATCATGAGTGAAGGGTCTTGGGGAGATAAGCCTACAAATTATGGCTACGATTTTCTTGCCATCTTTTCCCTCCTACCTCCCATCCCCCTTCTAACTGTCGCTGTCAAGAAGTGGCTGGCACCAGCACTCTGACCCTTGCTTCTGCTCATCCTCTGGTTTAAGGTCTCCCATCCTGCGTGTGCCCACCGTTAGCAAACGGACACATGAAGAGGGAGAGAAGGAAAAGACCCACTGAACCAACCAGAAGACGATGAGAAGCTGACTATTTTGCCATAATGTAGCACAAGAACAATAAATCAATCAATCACTTGGGGGGGTGGGGAACGACTTTCCTATAATCAGCTATTAAAGGCTTGTACCACTTAATTAGTCTATTAATTAAAACTGTTCTCCTCCTTCCACATGTTATCAGCCTGCAGAGGCAGAGAAAACTCAAACCCCGGGGGCAGAAGATAAGAGAAGTAAGAAAGACTGGAGTGCGCAGCAGATTCAAACAGCTGGGCCTGTGTGTGTTTTAAAAGCACAGCGCTTAGTGCCCAGGGCAAATCCACCTGCTAGCATGAAGGGAACGTTTATCAAAACCCAAAAGGCTGTTGTCTTTGTTGAACAGAAAGGGAAAAGAAAAATGATTTCATCTTTAAAGAGAAAAACCACCATCACCACACACAGGGATCTGTGAAGGGCAGATCCACTGGGTGTTCCCTGGGGCACCGGACACAGTGAGAAACAAACACGCTTACGGCAAAGGCAGCGTTATCAGAAGACTCCGGAGCAAGGGGACTTGGCCCTGATGCTGGCGCATGAGCTTCTTAGGGAGCTCACACACGCTGAGTTCCTACTACGTGCCAGGTACCGCCTCCGTTCTCTGTGTCTGTAACACCGCGTTTTGGTGGCTGCTTCATTCTTAGAGTGTCCATTCTTAGAGTGTCCATTCTTAGAGTGTCCTAGAGTTGCTTCCGTGCACTCAGCTGCTCAGCCATGTCGGATTCTTTGTGACCCTCTGTCCACGGGGCTTCTCCAGACAAGAATCCTGGAGGGGGTTGCTACTCCCTCTTCCAGGGGATCTTCCCCATCCAGGGACTGAACACACGTCTCTTGTGTCTCCTGCATTGGTGGGTGGATTCTTTACCGCTGCGCCACCAGGGGAGCCCAGTATTTCTGGAAGTCCCCAGAAAGGCACCTCCTATGAGCCCTTGCAGCTGTGAGCACCACAGCAGTCACTCAGCGCTTCCCCTTCTGTTCTGGCGCTTAGTGGTCCACGGCCCCTGCCCACCAAGAGCTCAGAGAAGCCTCTCATCACGCAGTGGCTGACCGCGTCAAGCGAACTCAAAGGGCCCAAGAACTTACAAGTCATCCTTGCGCAGCTCAGATAGACTCTGAGTTCCTCAGCTCTCTCCATGCTCCTGGGAGCACCGCGGCCTTTGGACTCCTTTCCTGTCCTTTTCAGGCTCTCTGCCACCCTCTGCCCTCCCCTGGTTACCAAACACACATGCCCATACACTGGAATGGAGGTGAGCAGACACAGAGAGGGGGCTGGAGGCAGGGGTCTCCATCAGCAACAGCCCACCAGCAGGGGTGAGGATACCGTCTTACTGAAACCCTCACATCAGCCATGTGACAGACCGTTAGCGATCCTATTTTGCAAAATGGGGAAACTGTCGCTCGAAGAGGGTTAGTCATTTGTCCAGGACTCCACAGGCAGTGACGGAGCACTCAGATGAGCTCAGTAAATAGCTGCTAACATACAAATTGAAAATGAGGAGGCAGGAGAAGCTCACCAGCTTCTGGGAACTGAAGCAGGGGGTCCAACTATGTGATAAAAGGCAACTGTCAATTGAGACTACCCCTCTAGGGTGGGAGATGGGGCAGAGACAGGGAGTATAGGGTTAGCTTCAAGGTCAACTCCTCCTGAACCCAATTTTGCTGGATACCTGTTGTTATATAATCCACTTTCGGCCAACAACTCATCACACCTCCCCCCAACCTGGGCCCCCCCCCCAAAAAAAAACCCCTGTGGAAACGGTTAAGTGGGCATACGTTAGCTGTAGGACACTCAGAATGTCAACACGTTAGAGGGGAGGGGCAGTGGTAATGTGGCGGAGAGAGCCTGGACTTGGAACCCAGGGACAAGCTTCTGTTCCTGGTAACCAGCTGGTGCCCTCAGGCAAGTTATTTCCATCGTCCACCTTCAGCTTCCTCATATGCAAAATGGGAAACGTCAGTCGCCTCCGTCAAAATGGTACTGAGAGGATTAAGCAAAGTAATCCAGTATTACTATTACATAGAGAGAACTTCAAAATTACAAAGGGCTTCTACATAGACACCTGGCAACCCTCAGAGCAACCCAGAGTATTATTATCCCCATTTTTCAATTGAGAAAAAAATCCGAGACTCAGAAAGATTGGAACTCATTGGCAAACAGTGAGTAGTGTGATTATTCCAAGCAGCGGGCCTGGCCCCATCACGTCTGACTTTCACGTCCTGCAGCCAAAAGGTGTCTGTCCCAGAGTCCCCTATCTGGGCTGGGTGTCCCATGCCCAGCTTTCATTCACCAGGTAAGCAGTAAAGGTCTGCGCTCCTATCTGGCATCAGGGACCGTGCCCAGCGTTGAGTACTCTACTGCAGCGCTCCCGGCATGGCAGAGAGAGTGGGTGTCAGCTAAATGAGGAACAGTCTCTGTGATGAATGTTTCCAGGTGGGAAGGACAGGTGACATAGATGGAGACAGACGCAGAAAGGAAACTTGGAAGAATGAGGAGGACACACGCGTGTGCTAAGTTGCTTCAGTCGTGCCCGACTCTCTGCAACGCCATGGACTGCAGCCCGCTAGGCTCCTCTGTCCATGGGACTCTCCAGGCAAGAATCTTGAGTGGGTTGCCATCCCCTCCTCCAGGGGATCTTCCCCACCCAGGGACCAAACCCGAGTCTCTTACCTCTCCTGCGTTGGCAGACAGGTCTTTACCACTAGCACCACCTGGGATGCCCTAATGAGTAGGACATAGTCTCACAAACCAGGGAAGGGGGTTCTCACCTCAATGTGGGGAAGAGCTTGATATTTGGTACAAGTGAAGCACAAAGGGGGAGAGGGAAGCAGAGAGAAAGGAGGCCAGAGGGTTAGCGAGGGCCAGAGCCTGGAGGCTGAGAGAGCTGGGTGAAGGACTTTGGACCTCGTCCTTAATAAACACAGAGCTGCCTGAGTGCTTTCAGCAGGGAAGTAGATGATATTTTTGGAAGATCTTCTGGCTGGGATGTGGAGACTGGATCTGAGCCTAGTGAGACTGGAGGCAGGTAGGCCAGCTAGTATGGAGACAGATGCAGGAACTGAAGCAAGAAATAATGGTGGTCTGAGCTTGGGACGAGGCCATGGAGATGGAGAGAAGGGCAATCTCTGAAACAGACTGAGGGCACGGTGACTGATGGGGACGAGAATGCAGGGAGGGAAGGTAGGGGAAGGAGTCAAGCATGATACCAGCTTGTATCTGGACTGTGCAACTGGTGAGTGAAGGTTTCCCTTATTTGACAAGGGGGCATTTGGGGCAGAATATCTGCTATTAGTCAGGTGTCTCCTGCATGAGCCTGGACCCCAAATTCACTCAGGGACCTGTAAATTATGTCTGTCTTGCCCAGCGGAGAAGCAATGGATGAGAAGATCCTGCTAACTTGAGAATGCCTGAACTATGGCCAGAGGCTCATGACACTGTACAGGAGGCAGTGACCAAAACCATCCCCAAGAAAAAGGAATAAAAGGCACAATGGTATCAATATCAACAACCTCGGATATGCAGATGACACCGCCCATATGGCAGAAAGCAAAGAGGAACTAAAGAGTCTCTTGACGAAGGCGAAAGAGGAGAGTGAAAAAGCTGGCTTAAAACTCAATGTTCAGAAAACGAAAATCATGGCATCCAGTCCCACCACTTCATGGCAAATAGATGGCGAAACAATGGAAACAGTGACAGACTTTATTTTGGGGACTCCAAAATCGCTGTGAATGGTGACTGCTGCCATGAAATTAAAAGACGCTTTCTCCTTGGAAGAAAAGCTATGACCAACCTAGACAGCATATTAAAAAGCAGACACGTTATTTCGCCAACAAAGGTCCATAATAGTGAAAACTATGGTTTTTCCAGTAATCATGTATGGATGTGAGAGTTGGACCATAAAGAAGGCTGAGCACTTAAGAACTGATGCTTTTGAACTCTGTTGCTGAAGAAGACTCCTGAGAGTCCCTTGGACCGCAAGGAAATCAAACCAGTCAATCTTAAGGAAATCAACCCTGAATATTCATTGGAAGGAATGATGCTAAAGCTGAAGCTTCAATACTTTGGCCACCGGATGCCAAGAACCGACTCATTAGAAGAGACTCTGATGCTAGGAAAGATTGAAGGCAGGAGGAGAAGGGGATGACAGAGGACGAGATGGTTGGATGGCATCACTGACTCAATGGACATGAGTTTGAGCAAGCTCTGGGAGGCGGTGAAGGACAGGGAAGCCTGGCGTGCTGCGGTCCATAGGGTTGCGAAGAGTCAGACACGACTGAAGGACTGAACATCAACCAACTTGAGGATTCTACTTGCCAGCAGGCAAGGTGTGGACGTGTGTCGGTGGTGAAGCGCCTGGTATGAGGGGCATCTGGTTCTTTTGGAGCAAGGGCATTGGTTTCCCTGGGTCTCCAGCAGACCTCCTGTTCCCTCAACCCAGCTTCCCTTTGATTATTGCTTCCCTGGTGGCTCAGAGGTTAAAGTGTCTGCCTGCAGTGCGGGAGACCTCAGTTCGATCCCTGGGTCGGGAAGCTTTCCCTGGAGAAGGAAATGGCAACCCACTCCAGTATTCTTGCCTGGAGAATCCCATGGACGGAGGAGCCTGGTGGGCTACCGTCCATGGGGTCGCAAAGAGTCGGACATGACTGAATGACTTCACTTTCACTTTTCACTGTCAAGGGCATACTGTGTAAAGCACCTTCATAGATGCAGAGGGAGAAACTATAAGAGTTTATAACCTAGAAGGTGTGAAAAGACAACTAATCACAAAAGTAACTACAGGTCCACATGAATAGGATTAATAGTCATAAACGGCATAGAGAACATGTTCCCAGGAGGCCGTGGTCATAGACACTTCTGAATGGGAAAACCAGGGAGGAAGTTGTATTCAAGCTGGTTGTAAAGGAGAGGCGAATATCTACAGGCATAAACGTGGGATTGCAGTAGGCAGGTATTCCTGAAGGAAGAAAAAGCATTAGCAAAGAAGGTCACCAGCCCCATCTCCTGCTGTCTTAGGGTACCTTAAGCCGGGGTGCAGGGAGCTTTGACAAGTCTGAGAATTCCCTGATGGTGCAAAAATTATGTTTAGGGATGAGTGTGCACCTTTCTGGAGAGAGGGCCCACAGCCCTCCTTCAGTTCTCTGAAGGGTCTAGAGTAGAAAAAAGGTTTTATTTCACAGGTGGGTCTGAGGCACCTGAACGATATCAGTCCTGAATATTCACTGGAAGGACTGATGCTGAAGCTGAAGCTCCAATACTTTGGCCACCTGATGGGAAGAACTGACTCATTCGAAAAGACCCTGATGCTGGGAAAGATTGAGGGCAGGAGGAGAAGGGGACGACAGGGGATGAGATAGTTGGATGGCTCGATGCACGTGAGTTTGAGCAAGCTCCAAGAGTTGATGATGGACAGGGAGGCCTGGCGTGCTGCAGTCCGTGGGGTCGCAAAGAGTTGGACACGACTGAGCGACTGAACTGAAGCATCTGCATGTCTCTGTTGTTTTTAAATAAGAAACTTCCTTCAAGAACTGTCCAGTGCACCCTTCGGATCTCTAGACAGGCCCGAGAAGGCCCTGAAAAAAAAAGGTAGCTCACACGGGCTTCCCTCCCATTGCCCACCCTTGCCCCTCGCCCCACCTCCATTCTACGAGTGGTCACCACGCTCACCCGTCTCCACCGCCTTGAGGTCAATAAGGGAGGCAAGGTCAGAGCGCCAAACGGGAGAATTGGGGACTCACGCAGAGGCTCTGGGACCTCCTTCGGAGACGCGGTGGGCGGGAGCCGCTCTGCGCTGAAGCTGGAGCCGGAGAGGTCGGCCTGCGGGGTCCCCCAACCCCGTGAGAACCCACAGCCGCGTTCTGGGCCAGTCCGCGGCAGCCGGCCGGGCTGCGGCAGCGCCCCCAGGCCGCGGGGCTGCGGTGCCGGCGGCGGCCGCTGGGCGGCGCGGGGCGGCGCGCGGAGCGTGGGAAGCGCGGGCGCGCGGGCGGGCCGGGCTCGCTCACGCCCGGACAGCGGCGGCCGCCGCCGGGCCCGAATGCGGAGCCGCTGCGCAGCTCGCGCCTGCCGCGGGGCGCACCGGGCGCGGCGAGGCGGCCGTGCAGCCGCTGGCGGGGAGGGGGCGGCCGCTGGAGGTAAGAGCCGGGCTGCCGATCGGGTGGGAGCGGCGCGGCGGCCAGGCCTGCGGCCAGTCTCCAGAGCCCCGGGCAAGGCTGGGGGGCTCCTCTCCCGGCCCTGAGGGGGCGATGCTCCGGGCCTACCGCGATCGGGTCGCCCCCATCCCTCCTGCGGCGCCGGCCTCCCGCCGCAGCTGCCCTGACCGCGTGGGTGGGAGCAGACTGGGGCCGGCTTCTGCCCTGGCCGCCACCCCACCACCCCGGGCCCTGGGGGCCCGGGGACAGCAGGGCGGGGGAGGCAGATGATCAGCGCCCCCACCCACCCCGAGGCCTGGCCCGGGAGCCCCTGCCCACTCCTCACCTTCCGCTTCTGGGCTCCGCAGTGGGCGTGGTGCCCCCCTCTGCTGCAGAGGGGGGGCGCCCCGGAGTTGAGGAAGGCCGTGGGGGAGGAGAGCGCAGAGACAGGTGGTTGAGGGGGCGAGCGATGGTGCGGGAAGGCTTGTGATCTTAATGCGTATTTCTTTCTCGCTCCTTCTTCGCGGTGGGGTGGGGGGCGGAGGTGCGCGTGGAGGAGGAGGCGGGAAGGCCGGAGGCTTTAGGCTCGTGAGAGGCAGGCGCAGCCAGAGATGCCACCGGGCAAATGTCCCTGTTAGATGCCCGCCGCCCCCCAAATTAATGACGTGGGTGTGGCGGTGCAGGTAGAGGAGTTGGATGAAGACCTGGCCCCGAACTGCCCGGAACTGGCCACGGCCGGTGGCCGGGCTCCCCGCTGCATGTCTGGGAGCCGCATGCACTGAGCGGTCTGCAGCGGCTGGGGGTGGGGGCGGCGGGTGGCCATACCCTCTCATCCTCCTGGCAGCTTCAGCCACGGGGACAGCTCCCGAGATGGGGGCTGGGAGAAGGACGTGGGGGTGGGGGCGGTGTCCGGAGGGGAACGGCAGTCTCCAGGCCTGCAGACTAAGTTCCTAGGTGGTGGGTGGGCCAGGAGATGGTGGGAGGTGGGAGCTGTAGGGAAGGCAGGTAATGTCCTTAAGACCACCCCCGCCTTCCAGCTTTGTCTGTAGCCATCGACCAAAATTTGGGATTCTCATTTGCCAAATATGCTTAATTTCTTTTTCTTTTTTCCTCTTTCCCTTTCGGTTTGTTTTGTTTTTTAGAGGAACTGCAAATGACAGAGCAGAGGGAAGGCTGGCCCAGCCAATCCCGGAGCCGCTGCAGCGCCGGTTCCCCGCACACACTGTGGCGCAGGGACAGAGAGGAGGGGGCGGCTGGCCCCGCGCCTCCCCTGCCGGGGCCCCCCTGGCCGCTCCCCGGGGAGGAGGGCAGCTGGACGGAGGCTGCCTGGGGCCAGGGTGCAAGGGTGCAGCCGCACCTCCCTGCTGCCCGGCGTGGGAAGAAGAACGCGGAGCCAGGCAAGTCTCCCTCTGTGTCCTCTGAGGTGGAAGGAGCATGTAGAGACAGGGCTGCGGCGGCCAGTGCCCGGCCTTGCTCTGGCATCAGCGGCCAGAGGGCTCTGCCTCCAGCCCCTTGGGTTTGGTTCTGCTCTCGGCCTGTCCCTGGCACTTGACAGCTGCGGCGTCGCCGTGCTGATTGGTGCCACCATGTTATATAACGCTTATATAATCTCCCGGGGCGAGCGCTGCGTCTCCGCTCTCGGGTCGCACAGCCGCTGTGTCCGTGTGGGAGTCCGCATCTGTGGAAGCTCGTGGGCGGACCGACACCATCATGCTCACCCTGGCTCTCTCTGCTCGTCCCGGCTGTAGGAAGGGACCCAGGAGAGCTCACTCCCACCATCTGGAGCTGACCCAGAGGGGTTGGCTGGACGGCCTTCCTCCCGTTCTTGTCCCTTCCATGTCCCCCTGGCCCCGTGGACTTTCTGATGGAGTCGGTTCCATTCTTGCGCTCTGAGGCCACTTTTTTGTTCTCGGGATCCCTTGGCGTAGCAAATGGGTATGGTGAGATGACCCCCCAGAATGTTGCAGTGGACGAATATACGGTACATAGGGTTGGATAAAGAGAGTGAGAAATTGAGGTTTTGAGCAAGAGTGACTAGAAGGATGGGATGATGGTGGCCTTCTAAGAAATCTGGAGCCGGCCTTAGGGCCAGAGGATGGTCAGGGAAGGGTGTTCAGGGAAGTGGATCAGACGGCAAAGATAAACATGGTGTTCTTTTACCGTACTCTCCACTGGGCTGTCCCTGGTTACCAGGGCAACAGGAGCAGTGATGAAAATCATGCCTTTCGTTCGGTGGAAAAATCTGGCTCCTCCCCCCACCTCTTTCTTCTCTAATCGTGTGCAACCTACCCGAAGAGTGATGGCTCCAGGGATCAGAGACCCCAGTGTATTCATATCAGGCCCCCTCCTTCCCCATTTTTGGTCATCTTTCCCTTTTCTGCGTTCCCCATCCCCCCCAGAGCTCAGTAATTGGCAGTTGAGGAGGAGTTGGCCTGGATGGAGGGGGAAGGGCATGGACGTCATTGCAGGGCAGGGTGAGCAGAGCGCGTGGGCAGAGATGTGGATACAGGAATGACTGGCACACGAGGAAGGTCAGGCATTGATTAGCTGGATGGAGCTTGTGCCTGGGATGGTAGGAGCTGTGGGCGGGAGGGCAGGGGCGATGATGGAAGGCCTGGAGAGTGTAGTGGTCTGGGTGCGCAGTGGTGGTAGGAAATGGGAAGGCCCCGAGGTTTCTGGTGTGGCTGTGGCTCCGGAGGAAAGCCCGAACTCATTCATTCAGAGTTTTTTTGGGTGCCTCCCATGTGAGGTAAGGTTCTGGGGACTGCGAAGACACAGGGCAGTAGGATGGACCTGAAGAGATCATGGTAGATGAAAGTGGGATACATATACGGGGGAAGATCAGCTGGCGTGGTTACAAGCCTAGACTCTAGGGCTCCAGGCAGGAGACTGGCAACATTCCAGACTGGAAGTGATAGATTAAGGTGGAGCCTGCAAGAAAGTGGAGGAAGAGGTAGTTCGCAGAGCCTTCTTGGCTTGGGGACCGGACACGGGCAAGATAAGATGCTGATGTTTTGAGCCTTCGTGATTGACAGAAGTAGCAAAATCAAGGTTCAGACTTGCTTGGGGGAGTCATGTTTGATTTGCCTTTGGACACACTGCCCAAGACAATGGCAGGGTGTCTGAGCAGAAATATTTATGGTCAGGCAAAGAGAATTTGTGATGGAAATCCATTCTGGGAAGAGACTTGGAGGAAACCGTATTATTACGAAGCTTTGAAGGTGTGAGGTTGCTGAGGAGGTGTGGAGAGAGAGATCCCAGGGCCTGGGACGTGGGCCTCGGGCTGGGTGAGGCTCTGAGCCTGGCACTTATTACCAGGGCCCGCCCAGACTGCTGGACCAGATTTCTGCTAATGAGCGCCCATGTCTTCTACCAAACCACACCCTTTTTTGAAGTTCAGGTTTCTGTTTGAATTTTCTTCTCCCTGGTAACTATGTCCAGGAGGATATGTCCTGGGAAGATAGATATGTACGCTTACCTCTCCAAGCTCTCTCCTTGACCTTTGCTCTACCATCCGCTTATAAATTCCTGAGAGGCCCTGGCCTGTGCTACAGAGATGCGCCATATGCCTTCAGCCTCCGCCGGCAAGGCTGTTCTTTCTGGCTCCTTTCCAGTCACCACTGCAGGAATAAGAGTGCTCAACAGAGGCCTTTGCCAGCAACGCGATCGTGAGCACGTCACTTCCTTTTCCAGGCTAAGGCCTAGTCTAAGGGTCTAGTTTCTTCCAGCTCTGAAGACTTCAGATAGGACGTCCAGTTTTTTTCCTGCATTTGCCCAGGTTTCTGTTGAAGACCAGGCATTTGAAACCAGCAGCCCAGATTTCTCTGGTGCTTTGTGGTAGGGGGCATGGGAGAAATGGGGCCCTGGTCCCTAGACCAGGCCCCTGTCTCCAGATTGGGCGGGAGCCCTGCAAGTAGCGGGTGGCCCGTGTTTTTCTTGGGAGCGTGGAAATACTAGAAGGGTAGTTTTTCCCCAGTGACCAGGAGTGGGCCAACTTTGGCCTGTGGGCTGATGCCTGCTATTGTAAATAAAGTTTGATTGGCACACAGGCCCACTGTTTATGTCTCTGGCTGTTTTCACGCTGCGTTGGTACAGCCAAGTTGTCGCAACAGAAACTGTATGACCTGCAAGCCTAAGTCTTTACTGCCTTGCCCTGCAAGAAAAAAAAACATTCACCCCTGTCCTAGAACACCAGAAAAGGGCTTGGGTCACCACTGAGGGTGCTTGCAATGGTTAGATTCCTGGGGTTCTTGAAAACTGTGCCTTGGGCCTTCCTTGGTGATATCCCATGAGAGGATGAGGCAGCAGGTGAGGTGGTAGGTTCTTAGAGTCAGCCCCAAGATAGTGCTCCCCGTGTCTGGGAAGCCCCTTCTGTGTGGATCCCTTTTCCTGAAGCCTTTCTGTCCCCAGCCTCCAGCATCCCCCAGCACAGACACTTCTTTGAGCCCAGAGGCCTGAATTCCTTGTCAGGGATGGCTTGGGGCCCTGGCGTGACAAGCTACCTCCTCTCTCATTTCTCACGCCCCTGCAGAGGTGAGTGGACCAATCGGTGTCTGGTGTGGAGGAGAGGCTCATAGGTTTTGACGAGTCCTGCGGCGTGTTTCTCTTGATACCTTTGCCTTGCCACTTCTGGCCTCACTGTGCCCTTTTGGCTGGAGGCCCTGGAGATGCGTCTGCAGAGAGGGTCTGCAGCCCAGCGGGGCCTGTCTGCCGGAGCCAGCCCCGCTGCCTGGGGTTGGTGGGGTGTGAGCCTGGGTGGCTCGAGGCTGGGATCCCAGCACTCGGGATCCTTGCTGCCAACCATACTGGGTCCTCTCGGGTCCCGGTTTCCACCTTTTTTTGACTCAGTCCTCAAACTGGAGTCTCAGGGGAACTCCTGGAGAGGAACAGGATGAATTTCAAATTCTTCCTTTTACAAAACAGCAGCCGCAGGGCAGTCGGGTCGCTTCTTCTCAGGGCTGAGGTAGAAAGTGAGACACTTTGGTGGTGAGAGGAAACGGTGTGTGCAGAGCCGTGCAGGAGGGGGGCAAGCGGGTGGTGACTGAGGTTTATTCCCATTGCAGCTGGAAGGGAGGAGGCTGGCCAGGGGAGGCGGGAGCCAACGACCCAGAATAGCAAAGAAGACAGAAGCTAAGCACACCCAGAGCTGCTTTTAGCCAGCAATGGTAAGCCTGGCTCTAGAAGTCTTACTTCTCACCTCCTCTACACACATTTCCCCCAGAGGCCCCGGGGACGTTTTCTTCTCATTGAAGAAAAAAGAAGAAAGGTCTTTATCAAAAATCCTCTCTAAATACCTTTCAGTCCAAGGTGACCCCACACTACGCGGGTTTCCACAAATGTTCAGACAAGTGCACTGACTTGGAGGAACATTCATTTGCTACAGATTTATTAAGGATCTGTTCTGGGTTGGGCATTGTGCGAAGCTTGGTGGGGATACAGATATCTAGAGGATTCACAGAATAGTCTGGAAGGTATGTGGGCAGTTGAACCGATTTTAATAGGACCTGCCCCAGATCATTTGAAAAGACCCTGATGCTGGGAAAGATTGAAGGCGGGAAGAGAAGGGGACGACAGAGGATGGGATGGTTGGATGGCATCACTGACTCAATGGACATGAGTTTGAGTAATCTCCGGGACTTGGTGATGGACAGGGAAGCCTGGCCTGTTGCAGTCCAGGGGGTCGCAAAGAGACAGACACTACTGAGTGACTGAACTGAACTTCCCCAGATCATAAGCTTTAGGCGAGCGCATTTGTGTCTGTCGCGTTCATTGCAGCGGCCCAGTGTGGGGCACTGCGCTCGGCACTTGGCAGGCATGCACACCCCTGAAACTGGCTGACCCATCCGTGCAGGCTCCCACGTCCCTGTAACTGACTCACCCAGCCCTGTTCGGTGTCTGTCCTGGAAAGCAGGAGGGTCCTGAGGAGGTAAGTGGAGCAACACAGGAGCTCACAGCAGCCCGCGGGACAAACCTGGGCAAAGATGGGCTCTTTAATAACAACGGGACAGACTGGTTATGTGGGTGCCGTTAAGGAGAAAGGATGCAGACAGGTTGACTCTGTTGGGAAGGAGGGACTTTTGACCTTCGGACTGTGAGAAAGGAGGAGAATGACCTGGGACAAAGAGGTGGGTCACCATCCCCATGTGACCGGGTAAAGCCAGAGGGGCTAAGGAAGGAAAAAGAACCAGCCGGTGGCAGGGAAGGTAGGATGGAGTCAGGAGAGGAGAAACCAGAATGGGAGGGAGCCTGGAGGCATCACAGGCCCAGGGCGGACACGGAGCTGAAGCAGGGGAAGATGCTGGCAGTGGCCGTCGGATCTCACCGGCTCCTCCCAGTGATACGATCATGACCAGACATGACCCAGAATACCACATTTCTCTGCACTGGTCAGGCACAGGGAAAGTGACTGCAGTTTGAGGTTATAGTTACTGTGGAAGTTTTCATGTATCTGCGAAGGTAAAGAGCATAAGTGATCTCGGTGGCTGCCACTCAGTTTTATCTTGTAATCTACACACGGCATTGTCTGTTTCATTTGTACATTCATCAACCTTATCCCTCACTCCCCTTTTGGATGGTTTTACAGCAGATCCAAGGTATCGTATTTCATCCATAAATACTCCATGATGAATCTTTTAAAAAGTATTATTTTAAAAAACATAACTCCCATAGTGTCACTCCCAGCAAAAGCACTGTCATTCTTAACGTCACCAATTATCCGTTCAGTTACGTTTCCCTTGCTTGTCTCAATTTTTTTTTTTTTTTTTTTTTTGGACACAGTTGGTATTTTGTTTGAATCAAGCTCCACACAAGGTCCCCATGTTTCATGTCGTTCATGATCAATCTCAGCGTCTCTGTTAGGAAAGAGGATGCTCTTTTGGGAAAGCTCAATGCTGTGCAGTTCTGTCGTTCAGATTTACTTAGCTTCCCTGCCCCCATCTCCAGTCGGCTACCGTTAACAGCTCTCCTGAGTTTTGTGAACCATTTGGTGATTTTTGAGCATCCTTCATTATTCCTCTTGTCTTTGTGGTGTAACGTAACTAGTCATTTTTTCCTTCGTTTGATAAGTATTTCTCGCAAGTCTTCTCAGTGCCAGACACTGGAGCTGGCACGCTGCGATGAACAGACAGGCTGGCCTTGCTCTCGAGGAGCTTCTAGTCTGACCGCGTGGGTGCTGTCGAGGGCCTGCTGGCTGTCCCCCACCCCATCTAGCCGGCCAAACTGGGTGGCCGCAGGCGTCCCTGCTGGTCCGACAGATCCACCGTGTCCTCGGGCTTGGTGTTGGTGCTCTCGTGCAGTCCTCTCACGTGGGTGATCAGTGGTGTCCCCGGCTGTGGCGGCTGCGGCAGGTCCACGTTCCGTGGCCATGCCTGGGGATTCCGACAGTGTCACCAGCTGACTCTGCGTGCGTCCGCAAGACGCTCTTGGGCCTGAGCCTTTGTCACTGAGCTTGACTGGTGGCTTATAGAGGGGTGAGTGGAAACACATGGAAGGTGTTCGGAGCAGCCACAGGGCTCAGCACACACCGTAGTGCGGGACTGTTCCTGGAGCAGGGCGGCTGTTTCTCTGCCTCTGTGGATTTCTGGGGACCTCGCGGCTCTGGCCCTTAACGATTAGGCCACCTGCCTAATCGGCACCGCTTTCTCGACCTTCTGCTCTCTGCCGAGCAGCACGGCTCTGGGTGGCTATGTTGTCTCAGTAGCACTGTTCAGGCCTGTCTTGCTAATAAGACCTTTCACTGATTTGCATTTCTCTGTGGACAAATAATCAGACTTTTTGGGACACTGTGACTTTTGATTTTGAGAATGGCCCATGATTCATGATTTGGGCTTCCCTGGTGGCTCAGAGGGTAAAGCATCTGCCTGCAATGCGGGAGACCTGGATTCGATCCCTGGGTCAGGAAGACCCCCTGGAGAAGGAAATGGCAACCCACTCCTGTACTCTTGCCTGGAAAATCCCATGGACAGAGAAGCCTGGTGGGCTACAGTTCATGGGATCGCAAAGAGTTGGACATGATTGAGCGACTTCACTTTCATTTTCATTTTCATGATTCTTGTTGCAGTTTTCGAGTTCAAATGCAGGTATATTGCGGTTCCTGATTTATAGTGTCTGAGCCTTTTTTTAAAAAAAAGTTAGTTCATAAAAATTTACATTTCTTAGATACAAAGACTTTCACCTTCTCTAGATCTTTTCTTGTACACTTAATACCGATTATATGAATATGCTAAGATATGTATTTCTGAAGGCTACATAGTGTAGCCTTTGGTGATATGGTTTTATTTTCTTCTAATTAATCTTTATTTTGATTGTGCTCTGGTATAGGTTAAAACTTTTAAGCAAATTTCCTTGTGTGTTGTGTCTGTGTGCGTGTTTATATACAGCAAGGCTGTTCTAATAATACATCATACACTTTATAAAATAAAAAGTGAAAATGATTGGGTGTCTTGTGTTCCCGCGTGAACTACTTACGGTTCTGTCTGAGGGCAGCCGCTCTTCTTTGCTCTGAATTTCATCCTGAGACGTATTCAGGACGCTCTTTCAGCACCTCCCTCTCCTGCTGGCATCACTGCTTCTCTCTTGACTGGATCGTTTTGATAGGCTGCTATTTTTCCCATCTTTTTAAAAAAAAATGCTTCTTTGACCCCATCCATCTCTTCCAGCTACTGCCCCAAACAGTTCCAGTCCTTGCTTCCTTCACTCCCCCTCTCTCATCTCCCCAGTCAGGCTTGTCCGAACCGCTCCGGGCAACAGCGCTCTGGCCACGGCCAGCGGTGACCTCCTTGCTGCTACACGTAGTGGTCCCTTCTTGGTCTTCATCCTGGTATCAGCGGCTCCAGCAGTGTTGGCCCAGCTGGTCATACCCTTTCCCTGGGAGCTCTTTCTTCACTTGGCTTGCAGGGAGCGTGTTTCTGGTTTTCCACCTGTCTTATCGGCCATCCCTTTCAGCATCTCTGCTCCCTGACTTCTCATTGTTAGAAGGCCCGGGCTTCTCCCCTCCCTCTTCTGATTCTCTTTGTGGCCCTCTCCCGACTCGTGCCATTATATACCCCCTGTATGGATGCTGCCTAGAATTCGCTCCGGAGGAATTCTGTGAGATAAACAAGACTGACCATGACTTGATAATGGTTGAAGGTGGCTGGTAGGTACCTGGAGATTTATCATACGATTATCTCTAGTTTTGTCTGTGTTGGAATTTGCCATAATGAAAAGAAAGATCTACATGCCGATGACTGCCCCCACCCCCCGCCAGTTCTTTGTCTCAAGCCCAGCCTCTCTCCTGAGGTACTGTTCTGTGTGTCTATCTGCCCACTTAACATTTCAACTTGAATGTTAATAATGTTAATAGACATTTCGTACTTAACATGCCCAACAGTGAGCTCCTGATTTTTCCACGTAAATATGTTCTTCCCGCAGTCTCCTGTCTTGGTTTTACTCATCCATAATGCCTGTGGCCTTGCTTCACTTCTCTCTTTCACGTCCTTCATCCAGTCCACCAGTGAATCTCCATCACTCTGCCTGTAACATGTATCAGACGTAGGATATGATTAGTCAGAGCTGCCTCCACGGCCATCACCCTGGTCCAGGCCAGCATCATCGCTCACCTCCTTCTCCTCCGCCCTGTACAGGCTGTAGTCCTCACCGTGGTCGGGAGGATCCCTGCCATGCTCAAAAACCTGCTGTGGCTTCTTTTGCTTTCAGTGAAACCCATGGTCCCTAGAGTGGCCTACAAGACTCCGTAACTTATGAACAGAGTCCAGCAGAAATACAGCGAGTTACACAGGAGTGCCACATTCATAATTTAACACTTTTCTGGTAGCTAAATTTAAAAGGAAAAAGGTGGAATTAATTTTGATAATTTAACCCAGTATGTCAACACTGTTTTCATCTCTGAGGGCTATACCTCACCCCCATGGCACATGCAGTTTGGACCAGCTGCACTTCATGTGCTCGGTGTCCTCACGTGGCTGGCGGCCATCATAGTTCAATCATGGGCCTCCGTGGTCTTTGCTTCTGTGTCGTTCTTCCCTACCGTTCTCTTCTCTCACTTTGCTCCAGCCGCACCAACCTCCTCGCTGTTGCTCGAATAAGCTGGGCATTTCCAGTTTCAGGGCCTTTGGACCTCCTGCTCCCTCTGTTTGGAATGCTTTTCCCCAGATGGTCGCACGGCTGGCTCTCCCTTCCTTTGGGTCTGTGCTCGTATCTGCTCTGCCTTGCAGCACCCCGCTTGCCCCCGCACCCTTGCTAGCATTTCCTGCATCTCTTCCCTTCAGTGGTTTTCCTCCATAGGGCGTGCGTGCATCCTAAGTTGCTTGGGTCGTGTCCGACTCTTTATGACCCCATGGACTGCAGCCCACCAGGCTCCTCCGTCCATGGGATTCTCCAGGCAAGAGTACTGGAGTGGGTGGCCATTCTCCCCTCCAGGGGATCTTCCTGACCCAGGGATTGAACCTGCATCTTTTACATCTCCTGCCTTGGCAGGCTGGATCTTTACCACTAGCACCATTGGGGAAGCCCTTTCTCCATAGTACTATTACCATTTAACATAATTCTGTTAGATTTTCTCTCTCTCCCCACTGGAATCTGAGCTCTGTGAGGGCAGAGACTTTTGTCTGTGTCATTCCCTGCTATATTTCAAAGGCACGAAACAGTGCTGGGAACATATAAGAAGTAAATGGATGTTGTTGAGGAGTTAAATGTGTTAAGAATGATTCATTTTTTTTTAGTAAGAACCATGGAATTGAGTATTATTGTTTCAGACTATCTTGGTGTCATATTTTGCATGACAGTTGACCCAAACAGTTTGAAGGTCTGGTTCAAGTCACAATATTTTGAAAGAGTCCTCTCTATAATGATGTTATTATGGGTTCAACTTATAATTTACCTGTATTCAAGCCCCCTGAGACACTGTATTTCATTCACTTCACTGAGAGATTTAAAAACAAGTTGGGATATTCTGTTTTATGGGTGTGCATAGATCCTTGGTTTCAGAGACAACTTCCTTCCATCGAATTTCATAACATCATCATGTAATGGCGGAAGTGATTTCCAAATGCTGGTTTTTGAAATGGTTTTTCCGTGACATAAGTTTCTTTCAAAAAGGAAATGCTTTCTTAGCCACTTTTAAGATGTCACCGTACCTTAAAGGGACAGATTAAATATTTGTTTGTTTGAATGATATCCGTTAATCGACATTCTCCTGACTTATTACTGAAGAGGTCAGCAAGTCCTGGAATCTTGTTTTCCAGTTTAAAAAGAAGCATCACTTCGGCTTCGGGTGAGCTGCTTTTCTGGTCCTCCACCGTGAGATAGTCATTGCAGTGAGGTCCTGGGCCTTGAGGGTCCCAGCTGCTCATTACAAAGGACTGCCATTTACGAATTGAAGAGAATGTCCCTGCATTTACTTAACCAGGCACAGGTAAACTGTATACCCAACTGTGGTTCAGACGGTAAAGAATCTGCCTGCTATGCAGGAGACCCAGGTTGGATGCCTGAGTTGGGAAGATCCCCTGGAGAAGGAAATGGCTACCCATTCCTCTATTCTTGCCTGGAGAATTCCCATGGACAGAGGAGCCTGGTGGCTACAGTCCATGGGATCACAAAGAGCAGGACAAGACTGAGAGACCGACATTTTCACACCGACAACTGGTCTGTCCTGTCCATCCATCCTTTGATGTTTTGTGTCTCCTGCCCAGATCCAGGATGCAGACGTGGTGGCTGCTTGAGGCACCAGCATGTTTTGAGTTAGGAGGTGAGCAGGACTGGGATTGCTGGAAGAGATGGCCAAGCTGGCTAGAGTAACCAGCTGCCTTCTTTTTTATTTTATTGAGGTATAATTGGTTTACCATGCTGTGTTAATTTCTACTCTACAGCAGAGTGATTCAGTTATGGTGTGCATACACTCTTTTTATATTCTTTTCCATTATGGTTTATCTCAGGATATTGAACATAGTTCCTTGTGTTCTACAGGAGGACCCTGTTGTTCATTCATACTGTATGTAAGAGTTTGTATCTACTAACACCAAACTCCCAGCCCATTCCTCTCCTACCTATCCCTGCTTGACAACTACAAGTCTCTTTATGTCTGAGACCGTTTGTTTCATAGATAGGTTCCTTTGCATCATATTTTAGATTCTACACCTTTCTCTTTCTGACTTACTTTAGCCTGTACGATAACCTCTCGTTGCACCCGTGTCACTGCAAATGGCGTCGTTCTGCTCCTTTTTCTGGTTGAGAAACAGCCCACTGTGTGTGTGCTGCGTCTTCTTTATCGGTTCGCCTGTTGATGGACGTTCAGCTGTTTCCATGCCTTCACTGTTGTCTTCTTAGAAAGAGAGGTGGTATGTCTTTGCAGCACGGTGCCGTATCTTCCATCCATCCATTCACCTATTCATGGAAAATGCTCGTGCAAGTTCGCTTTCCATCCGTTTTGACAGTGTAGGAGGTATGTCAACTGGATACGTGTGCTTGGAGCTGTTTTTCCAGCTGCTGTGACCAAAATCAGTTGAAAAGATGAGCATCTGGATAGAGAACTGCAGCTCCAGCTGGGCACAGACGCCCAGGTTACTTTCTGCTGCTGTAGAGACCGTCTCCCACGTGCCCTGGGCCCGCATCAACTAGCAGGGCTTGTCCTTAGTGGGCTAGTCTTCGCTACTTAGACCGTCAGCCAACCCATCAGCTTCTGGTCTTGACATACGTTTGTACAGGGCCTCCTGTGGGAAAGGCTCTGTGTCTCTGGATGGAGTGGGGTGGGCATGGGAAAGGAAGGAGCGTGCCAAGGTGAAAGCGAGCTGGGCTCCGTCTTCAGGGGGCTGATGCTTGCCGAGGGGGGCAGACACCCACACTGAACACAAGACAAAGCGTCAAAGCAATGTGGGTGGAGTGTGAGAAGGTGTTCTGTTAATCAGAAGGGGTTGGGACTTGAAGGAGTGGTGAGGAACCAGAGCAGGGGGTCCCATCCATCTTGTTTGTGGCTGAATCCTCAGAGCCTAGCTCCGCACAGCATCCCCATCAGGTGCTCAGTAAATGTGCATTTGTTAGAGGTTGGGATGGGCTTCCCTGGTGGCTCAGATGGTAAAGAATCTGCCTGCAGTGCGGGAGACCCAGGTTTGATCCCTGAGTCGGGAAGATTTCCCTGGAGGAGGGAATGGCCACTGACTCCAGTATTCTTGCCTGGAGAATTCCATGGACAGAGGAGCCTGGCGGGCTACAATCCATGGGGTCACACAGAGCTGGACACGACTGAAGTGACTTAGCACGCACGGGTGTTGAAGGAGTGGGGCTTCACCACAAGGGACTAAGGAGGAAATGTCCTGTTGGGAGGAGGTAGCTGGAGTGGTAGAAGCGGGGCCGTGTACCAGGAGGGGGGGCCCGTGTACCGGGAGGGGGGCCATGTACCAGGAGAGGGGGACCGTGTACCGGGAGAGGGGGGCCGTGTACCGGGAGAGGGGGGCCGTGTACCGGGAGAGGGGGGCCGTGTACCAGGAGGGGGGCCAATGTACTGGGAGAGGGGGGCTCTGTACCGGGAGGGGGGCCATGTACCAGGAGAGGGGGACCGTGTACCAGGAGGGGGGCCATGTACCGGGAGAGGGGGGCCATGTACCGGGAGAGGGGGGCCAATGTACCGGGGGAGGGGGGGTGTGTACCGGGAGGGGGGCTGTGTACCAGGTGGGCCAGCCATGGAGGGGCCTGGACCAGCTTTCCAGGAATTTGGTTTTGGTTGTTCTTAACCTCTTTAGTTGACTCCTTGGAAAAGACTTTGATGCTGGGAGGGATTGGGGGCAGGAAGAGAAGGGGACAACAGAGGATGAGATGGCTGGATGGTATCACTGACTCGATGGACGTGAGTCTGAGTGAACTCCGGGAGTTGGTGATGGACAGGGAGGCCTGGCGTGCTGCGATTCATGGGGTTGCAAAGAGTCGGACACGACTGAGCGACTGAACTGAACTGAACCTCTTTATATTCCAGTTCTCAGTAGGAATTCCCTGGAAACTATAGTCTCTTCCTCTAGGAGGAGGAAGAGTGATGACGGCACACGATTTGCCAGGTGCCATCAGAGGACTCGCAGACCCCAAGTTATAAACTCCTGCCATAGGCTGGGGAGCCGCCAGTCCTTACTGAACTCTTTAAAGGGGCAAGACCCCCTTTTTTTATCCCCCTGGAGTCTTCGGGAGTTGACTCGGTTGAGTGTGTACCCTGTAGTCATTCTTGGTTTTGAAGGCGTTGTTAAGTGACAGGCTTCATAGTGGTCCTGATGAGCTTGAGAAAGCAATGGAGAGCTGAGGGGCGGAAGGCTCTGTGTACTCACGTGGAGAGATTCAGTATTTCCGTGTTTGCTCCATGAAGCAGGGGGCAAAAAAGTTTATCTGAGAGAAGATAGAAAAAAAAATTAACTTTTAGAACTTATTCAGGGACTTCCCTGATGGACCAGTGTTAAGACTCCACACTTCCAGTGCTGGGGGTGTGGGTTTGATCTCTGGTCAGGGAACTAAGATCCCACATGCCCTATAGCACGGCCAAAAAAAATTTTGCTTAAATTACTAATTCAGAATATGGAATGCTTATGCTAGTTTTTTTTTTTTTTCCCCCTGTGACATCGTTTCCAGCCCAGATACCCAGCTAAGCAGCAATTACAGACGTAGAGAGGCAATGTTTTGCAATTCTTGGGTCTGTGAGTATGGCAGGGAGTCATTAGAGTTTCTTATCACCCAGGTATTGGGTTGAGAGAACTCCTTAGCAATCCTGACCCATCATGGAAGGCTGCCTGGAGGAGGAATGTGGCAAGAGTTCATAGGCCATCTTGGAAAAACTTGTTCCTGTTACCATAAAAGTTCTTATGTAGAATATCTGTGTACCTTCAATTAAAAAATAAGTTAAAAAAACAAATTTCTTGTCCTCTAGAAGTTTTTAGTGGATCTGGTATATAGATAGGCAGACTGGAGAGTTAAAAAAAACCCAAGTATGGGCAGGACAGTGCTGACCTTTGTGTGTCATAGGTAAGCTCACTCATGGAGGGGCGAGGTTCAGGGGCGGTATGGCCATGCTTTTGCTCAGGGAACAATGTTGATTGAACATTGGCCCTGCCCCAGGCTGGGTTAGAGACTGGTCAGCACCAGCAGGCACTGCTGGAGTGGAAGAGGGAGCCCTCGGTCTGCCTCTGAGCACAGCCAGGGACAGACACGGGGGTCTTGCGAGAAGCTCTTGCCCAAAGCGTACGGCAGGAAAGGGGCTTAACGAACTCGGCTCTTCCTCCCCTCTGCTCATGTCCCCCAACTGTGGGATTTTGCTTGCAGGGAGGTTGGTCTGGACAGAGTTTTAAAAGTTCTTTCAAAGGGAAGAGCCCCTCCTGTTTTCCCATGAGTGGTCTTCAGACTGCAAGTCCAGACACCTTAATGAGTGGTGAAATCAATTTGGTGGGCTGGGACCGATTTGAAAAAAAAAAAAAAGAATGTAATAGGAAGTATTAGATGGCACAGTATGTCGTAAAGTTGAGTACGATTTCATGATAGTTATTTCAGTGGTGTATGTAATCTAACTATGTCTGTATCTACGGATGTGTGTATCTATATGCACACAAGGGCGACAAGGGGGCGGCAGAAGATGAGATGGTTGGATGGCATCGCTAACTCCATGGACATGAGTTGGGGCAAGCTCAGGGAGATAGTGAAGGACAGGGAAGCCTGGCGTGCTGCAGTCCATGGGGTCGCAAAGCGCCAGACATGACTTAGCAACTGAACAACAGCAACACACAAGTGCACCTACGTAAGTGTGTGTGCGTGTACCAGGCCACCTTGCCAACTTGCCTATGGCCAGCTTTCCTAGGGTCCACCAAGTTTGAGAAACAAGTGCAAGAAGGATTTCTTTGCTCTCAGGGGAGACAGCAGGTTCCGGCCGCTTCCCCAGAGGCCATCGCTATGGAGACAGATGTGGCGAGAGGGCTGTTTTTTCTTTCTTTTCTTTTTTTAAGAGCCGCAGAGTCAGGCTTTCACAGCGTGATCTCAGGTTCGTCTGCGGCTGCTCACCCACTCCTGCCCCCGCCTCCCCGTGCCCGGTGTTTCCTGCTGCGGCCAGCTGGGGAGAGAGGCCGGCAGACGTCTCCAGGGGTAGGAGCAGAGGCCGCCTCCCCCTTCCGTCACCGGTCACCGGGTGTGATGCCCTGGGGAGCAGCGTCTTCAGCCCCACGCCTCTTCTCTGGCTTCCTGACTCTATTAGCTGTTCCCATGCCAAGGTCAGGGCTGGGAGAGGAAGGCCATCCCAACCCGTCACTTTGCCCTGTGGTTCTGTTTCACAGGTGTACTGGGAGGGCAGTTTCGAGTTCAGGCTGTCTGGGGAGGGGATTCCTGGGAGATTGGATTGAGCCAGCTCCCCACCTCAGAATGACCACTTAGCTCGGTAATTCTCTGGCTCCTTCTTTCCTGCAAAGGCCAGGAGCCTTTCTCGGATCTTGCTTCTCCTTCCGTCAGCTGTGCTGACCGGCCTGCAGGGTGCTGACCCACTTGTGGTACCTCAAATAGAGGTTTAAATTAGGACCTTTAATCTGTAAGAGGCTTACAGCCTGTTGGCTGGCCAGCTGCTCTGGACTGCCCTGTGGGCAGAGCTGGGCTTCGCCTGGCCCTTGTTGGGTCGAGGGAACCTTGGGGATGGGAATCACAGTGGCTTCCTTGCAGGAGTAACTGGATTTACAGCCTCATCCGTGAAGGCTTGGGAGCAGCCAGCGGCCAGGGTCGCAGAGTTGCTTGCCCAGCACTCCATCTGCCGTCTGCGCTTACACACACGTCCCTGGGACCGGGTGGGCACCATCTCTGGGGATGGGACGGGGTGGCGGTCTCTCCTTGTACTGATGGAGTGGGTGCTGGTACGCCTTCTTCTGGGAGCCAAGCCCAGCTCCTCCTGATCCGCACTTAGCTCTATTTGCGTTTCCATCTCCCAGATGTCTGTTAACCAACAGCTGGCTGTCCAGGACGTGCTGGGTGCCGTAGGGCACACGGGAGCATGAGCCTGGGGGCCTCCCCTGAATTTCTCATCTTTTTGAGGAGACCTGACCAGCACGTGCCACTCTTCCCACGGACTCACATTTGTGTGGGTGGTAGCTGTTTACCGCAGCAAATTATAAAGTTCCAAAGCCACAGGCATAGTGGTGGTGGTGGCGGGGGCAGGGTCTGTGGGAGGCCTGGGAAGGGAGAGGGCTCTGGGGTGGTGAGAGCTGGCTGTGAGTGGTGGGGCTCAGCGGGATGTGGAGTGGGTAGGATGGGCAAGGAGGGAGGAACCCCAGGAACAAAGGCTGGGAGAGAGGGTGGTCCCCTAACTAAGTACAGGTCACCAGAGGGTCTACCTCCCCAACCGTGTCTTGAAATTGCCCCAGTTTCGGTCCTACAGACTCCTACCCCTTGATAACAGAGAGGTAGACCTCAGGTTCCCACCATTTTCTTCTCCTGTTTATCATTCATAATAACAATGATTCTTGATCTTATTGAGTGCTCACTACACGCCACTGTTGCTGTGCTTTCCGTAGATGGCCTCACTGAGTCTTTCCAGCAGTACCCTGAAGTCACTGTTATTTTGTGCGTGTTGCCGAAACTGAGGCAGAGGAAGGTTAAGTGATTTGCCAGAAGACCACCTGAGACGAGCTGAGAGCAGAGGCCATGCTCTTAACCCACTGCTTCCCAAACTTATCTGAGTGGTGAAATCACCGGGGGCTCTCTTAAACTTTCCAGAGCCCGGGCCAGTTACGTTCCACGAAGACCAATTACATCACAGTCTCTGGAGAGTGGGACTCTGGCATGAGTAGTTTTTGAAGTTTCCCAGGTGATTTCAATGTGCCAGGTTTAGAAACCACTGTCTGAACCCTCTGAGTTTTGGGGCCTGTGAGTATTTGCTTAAATACATTTTCATCTTCCCCCAGGCCCCTATCACCCACTGTCCCCTAGTGATTAACTCCAGCTTCCCGTCTAAGGGAGCAGGACCGATGTCACCACCGCAGCTGGGACTCCCCGGAGGGAAGCCTGGGTGGGCTGGAGTGGGCAGAAGGTGGGCTGGCCGCTTGGCATCAGTGCCCGCTTCCCCCCTCTGAGCGCCACCCTGGGGCAGAGGATGCTTGCAGAGCCCCAGAGACCTTCAACCGTGGCTTCTCACTCTTCCGCTCCCCTGGGCTCCTGACTTCATCGGGGAAGGGACAGGGTCACACGAGGGCACATCGCTTCTAGACAAGTCTTGCTCCTCTCCTGTCTGTCCCCGGGTGAACCTGAAATGGACACGAAGCGCAGAGTCCTATGGGTGCTGGGAACAGCACTAAATTTAGCAAAACTGTAGCTGGTGGGGGGCCGGCCTGTAGTGAGCCAAACCCAGCCCCGAGTGGGCTAGATTTACAGTCAGCAGCGCAGCGAGCGTCATCTGCGCTTGGGCAAGCCTGTGGTCACTCGGGATCTTTCCATCCCTAAGGCCCGGGCACTTGGCTTGCGTCCTGCAGGCTCCCTGGCTCTGCCCTGTGACACTTGGGTCTACCGCCACCACCCCTCGGGGTTGGCCTTCCGTCCGTCCCTGCCTCGTGTGTCTGGAGTTCCCCCTCCAGCACCTTTGCCCTGGCCTGCACAGTCTTCCTAGGCCTCTTGGCCAGTGTTGCCAGCCTTCATTCCCAAGGCCCTGGAGAGCAGGACCTGTCTGTTGCTGTTCAGTCACTCCGTCATGTCCGATTCTCTCTGACCCCACAGACTGCAGCACGCCAGGCCTCCCTGTCCTTCACCATCTCCTGGCGTTTGCTCAGACTCATGTCCATAGAGTCCGGATCCAGCCATCTCATCCTCTGTCATCCCCTTCTCCTCCAGCCTTCCATGTTTACCAGCATCAGAGTCTTTTCCAGTGAGTCAGCTCTTTGCATCATGTGGCCAAGCCATTGGAGCTTCAGCTTCAGCATCAGTCCTTCCAGTGAGTATTCAGGTTGATTTCCTTTAGGATTGACTGGTTGGATCTCCTTGCTGTCCAAGGGACTCTCAAGAGTCTTCTCTAGCACCACAGTTCAAAAGCATCAATTCTTTGGCACTCAGACTTTGGTCAATTTTTCACAGGGCATCTGGCCATCTTAGGACACCTTTTGGTCCAGATTGTTGAGTGGAGGTAAGGGAAGAGCCGGGATAGTTGGTCGAACAAGGCTGTGAGGGATTAAGATGGTCTGTTCCTACCAGGAGCTTAGCCAGGTACATGGCACCAGAGTGAACTATGATGTGGGGTGGCCGTGGGTGGGCTTTGAGACTCTTTGGTCCTTGGGGCTGTCTTTGGTTGGCTTGGTCTTCTGCCCTGACGTGGATCTTCTCTGAGAGGAAGTGGGTTTTGTGGAATTGAAGGTGGAGGTCTGCTGGTGGCAACACGATCTGGTCCTGGGCCACCTCCTCCGTCCCCGGCTCAGATCTGACAGTGCTGGCTTCTCTGGCAGAGACTTTGCTGTCTTAATGCCCTAAGATACAACGACCAGGCTCCATCTCTCAGCCTTTGAGCGGGGCTAGGGTCTTGCCTTGGTGATGTGATTTGTCAGTACAAGGCAGTGGTTCTCAACTAGGGGCAGCTTTGCCTCCAGGGGCCACTTGGCTGTGTTCGGAGACAGTTTTGGTTGTCACAGCTGAGGAGCGGGAGGGGTGTTTATTACTGGTGTCCAGTGGGTAGAGGCCAGGGACACAGCAAAGTACTGTACCCTGAGCTGGGCAGCCCACCCCACAACAGAGAATTATCCAGTCCAAAACGACGATAGTGCTGAAGTTGAGAAGCCCTGGTCTAGGAGGACGGTCTTGTAGAAATGGCCCTGCCAGGTAGTTTCACCCAGATCCCTGCTTCTTGAGAAGGAGGAGCTACATAGCCATTGCCTTTGCCCTTTGTACCCTGACTTCCCGGCTTCTCGGCACGTACAGTGCCCTCTCATCATTGTGTTTAGGAAGGTGTTTCCAGGGAGTTGCTTCAACCTCATATGGCCCGGTTTCCCGTAGAATCCCCCCATCAAGCACCCATGGGTGCCAGGTGGTCATCTGGGGCAGCTTGGTGCAGCCTGGTGCGCTTGTGCAAGCTCCAAGATAAACTTGAAGCACACCAGGGAAGCCAGTCCATGCAGACAGCACATGGGAGTGAGCTGTTTTCCCTCGTTCGCTGGTGGCTGAGGGGCTTGCTCTGCCTTGCAGAACTGAGTTCCGCTTGCTTAAGTTCTCCTAGATCAGGAAACACCGACACACTGCCCTGGAGAACACGGTGTCGCTTCCCAGATGAGACATCCAACCCGTTGCCATACCTCAGCGGCCCTGCGATGGCTTGTCTGCCGACACCACGCTCCTGCAGCCGGCACGACTGCCTGAAGGCTAGCTAGAATGGGGAAACAAAGATGTCCCCCGCAAAGTGAGGACCTGAGCTCGCTCTGCGTGGTGTGGGGAATCCAGTGGCTTTTTACAATCACCAAGCCTCAGGATTCTTCCCGTGTGACTTCATTGCCTTGACTCTTCATTTGTGATGCCAGAGAGTGAAGGTGTGATACGGGTGCGGGGAGGAAGGGGTGGAGGGGGTGCTGGCCGAGGAGGTGGGAAGAGCTGACGTGGAGAGAAGGCCAGGCTGCCCCGGAGATGCTCAGAAGCTCTCCTGTGCGCCTTCGACATTCTTGCCCCAGGTCGCTTCTCAGTGTTGCTCCCCTGCCCCTGATACAGTCACTCAATTTCCACCAGTTCAAGGGAGACCAGCATATTTGGGGATGGGCCCGAGCCAAACAGGGAGGGATGTAATGCTGTGTAGTCAGTACCAGGGATGTTACCTGGTTTGGGCCCTGGTTTTATTTTGAGCTTTCTGTCTCCTTTTGTTGATAGAAGTCACCTGGGGAATGGATTGTCTGGCAAGCCCTGGTATTCCTGGAATTCACATTCACTGAACTTGTCCTTATCCTCATGTGAAGGACTAGGATGATGACTTGGGCCTCGAAAACCAGGTTCTAGATCCGTCTAAGCCAGCAACCCTGACAGTCGAAACCAAAAGCCTCCCGAGTCCTGTTCAGTGGTGGTTAACATCTGAATGGATCCAAGGGATGTCTGGGTGTATATTTAGAGAGTCACACCCAGCGGAGAAAGAACCCCTGGGTAAGCCTGGCTTGCTCATCCCAGCCGCAGGTCTGAGCACACCCAGGGTCACATCCTCTTATTCCATAGTCGGCTGAGGTCACTTCCTTGTGTACCCAGGGCTGCCCACACCCAACCACTATTTCCTGCCCTGGGTCAGGGCGTGTAGCTCATTCTCCGCAGAACCTCTTTGGTAGCTTATCGTCATCTACCAGCATTCTTTGGCCTTGGGCCCTAAGCCTCCTTCCCGCTTAGCTCCCATCTTGCTCCAGGTCCTGAACAGGCCTTTGAGTTTCTGCCTTCTGCATGGACTTCCTGGCTTCTGGGCCCACAGCTACTTCAGTGCCCTGCCGGCCACTGGATGTGGAAGCCCTGGGTTGCTGGTTTGGAGCTGGGTCGTCTCTTCAGTCGTCTTGGTCTTTACTCTCTTCAGCCCCTGATCTCTACCACTTCTGTCTTGTTAAAAAAAAAAATCTTGTTTCTCATAAAAATTACTCCATAGTTCACCATGCATCTCAAAAACCCAAAATGCGTTTTCAAACTGTGTCTCAAAACAAGCTTGGCAAACTAATTGGGAGTTTTTAAAACATGTTTATTTAATATAGCTTTGAAGTGTTGTAGAGTAATATTTCTGCCATTTATTAAAAGGCAATAGGGAATGTGTATGTCTCCTTACGTCTCGTGAGCAGAGATGGTAGGCCCTGAAATATGTTGATGTTGAGGCAACAACCCGTTTGGATAAAAGTCCATTGTTCTTCATTTTTTTTCTCATTAGTTTTTTTCTTTTTTAAAGGAAACTTTGTAACCGACATATAATATGCATACAGAAAAATAAGCAAATCGTAAGTATTGGGCACAAAGTGCCCACAGCCTGTAAGCAGCACCCACGTCAAGCCAAGGAACAGAACATACCAGACCTCATTCCAGAACATGCCTTGAGCTTCTTTCCAGCTCCTGACCGCCTTTCCAAGGGTAGCCACTATTTTGACTGCTAAAATGACAGATTAGTTTTGCCTGCTTTTCAGCTTTATATAAATGTAATCACGCATTTTGGCCACCTGATGCAAAGAGCTGACTCATTAGAAAAGACCCTGATGCTGGGAGAGACTGAAGGCAGGAGGAGAATGGGGAGACAGAGGATGAAACGGTCGGATGGCATCACCGACTCGATGGACATGAGTTTGAGCAAACTCAGGGAGGTAATGAAGGACAGAGAAGACTGCCGTGCTTCAGTCCACAGGGTCACAAAGAATCGGACACGACTTTGCTGCTGAACAACAGCAACGGTCACGCAGCGTGTCCTCTCTTGTGTTCAGCCGCTTTCATTCATCCTTTTGTCTGTGACGTTCATCCATGCTGTGTGCTGTTGTTGTTTCCTGCTCTTGTGTCTGTGTAGTATTCCATCTTATTAATAGAACACAGTTTATTGTTTGTTCTATGGTTGATGAGTATTCTGGCTGTGTGTAGAGTTCGAAACAGTGTTCCTATGAATATGTTCGCATGTGTCTTTTGGTGAATGAATGTATGCGCGCACTCACGTCTCTGTGCATGTATGCATAATTTATGAGTGTGTCTCTGTTGGGTACGCACCTAGGAATGGACCTGCTGGATCGTAGTCTTAGTTGTTGTTGATCGGTTGCCAAGTTGTGTCCGACTCTTTGCAACCCCATGCACGCCAGGCTTTCCTGTCCTTCACTATCTCCTGGAGTTTGCTCGAACTCATGTCCATTCGGTGATGCCATCCGACTGTCTCATCCTCTGTAGCTCCCTTCTCCTATCCTCAATCTTTGACAGCATCGGGGTCTTTTCCAATAAGTCAGCTTGTATCACATCAGGTGGTCAAAGCATTGGAGCTTCGGCTTTGGCCTCAGTCCTTCCAATAAATATTCCTGGTGGATTTCCTTTAGGATTGACTGTTTTGATCTTGCTGTTCAAGGGACTCTCAAGAGTCTTCTCCAGCACCACAGTTTGGAAGCATCAGTTCTTTGGTGCTCAGCCTTCTTTATGATCGAATTCTCACATCCGTACATGACTACTGGAATAATCATGGTACAAAGTGCCAAGCGGTGGTACAGTTATACTTCCACTAGCAAAGTAGGAAAGTTCTGGTTGTTCCATGCCCTTGCCAGGATTTGGTGTCATCCTCTTTCTTCACTGTACTCTTTCTAGTTGGTCTGAAGTAATACTGGACTGTGGTCTGAATTTGCCTTTCCGTGATTGGCCATTTTAGTATCCTCGTTTTTGTGAAGTGCCTGTTAGGGTAGTTTACTCTTTTTTCTATTGAATTCCCTGTCTTCTTCGTATTGGTTTGTTGAAAGCTCTGCATAATCTATTGTTGAATATACGCATCACACATATTTCCTCACTTGCCTAGCTTTTGATATCCATTCCTTTAGTGTTATTCCTGAGGTTAACCCTTAGGAAACCTTTGGATTATATACAGCACTCTGCATGGGGATATTTTATTCTTTGTTAGTGATGTTGACATTGGGACTGCATTCTGCCAGTAACTTGTCTACAGAGGTAGTATTGTGGTATTGGTTGTATAGGGTGGGACAGGGACTCTCGAAGTTCTTGGTGTATGGAAGTGTTGGCACCTTGGAGATCATATTAAAGTAAAAACTGCTCACATCCAAGTGGGTGCGGTGTGCCATATCTTCTAAGCTTTTACATGGACTCTTATTCCTCATACATGCTTGTTATTACCCCACTGGTCACTATTTCTAGTGTCTAACGGTGTGTGTGTGTGCTCAGTTGTGTCTGACTCTTTGCAACTGCGTGGATTGTAGCCCACCAGGCTCCTCCATCCATGGGATTCTCCAGGCCAGAATACTGGAGTGGGCAACCATTTCCTTCTCCAGGAAGGAGATCTTTCCCACCCAGGGATCAAACCCATGTCTCCTGCATTGGCAGGCGGGTTATCCATCACTCTTACCCGCATTTTCAAGTGAGGAAACTGAGGCTCCGCGAGGTCTTATAATTACTGAGGGTCACATAACTGAGAGTTTGGATGCAGAGCTCATGCCTGGCAATCAATTGTACTGCGTAGGAAACTGCAGTTCCTAAAATCGATAATTTATTAGGATGCCTGGCACATAATAAGTGCTCAATAAATACCTGTTGAGTGACAGGGTTTGACAGTGGTGAGTTGGATGACGGCTTTGTCCGGTAGGGAGTTTGGCTGGCAGTAGGGTATGTCATGTTCCATCCTGATGTACCCCTTGCCTAGAGCAGTGCCCATCACATGTAGACATCGTGGTGGACATTTGTGGAGTGAAGGACTCGGTTACAGACAGGCTATAAATCCTGCTTTGCAGAAGGGGTGCATTCAGAGGATGCTGCAGGGAGGGCCCTGGGGCCCAGACGGGCACATCAGGAGGGGCCGTGGTTAGGGCCCCGGGAGAATTCAGAGTCCAGCTCACGGCCTCCTGGTGTCCAGCCACAGGGCAGCCCAGCTCGCAGAGGCAGGCCGGGGGCCAGTGTCAGCAGGCAGGCCTGTCCCAGTTACAGGCTGTTGGGTCAGAAGAGGTCCCAGCAGCAGTGCAGGGCTGGCAGGCTCCAAGGTCAGGTAATCCAGAGTCACAAGGTTGCAGGCAGTGAAAGTTCAGGCAGGCAGGAAAGCGAGCCAAGGAGCGCTTGCAGGGAGCCGTTTCCCCGGGCCGGCCGGCCGGCCTCCCTCCTGAATGAGGCCTTTCTTCTCAGGCTGCTGAGGGCCTGCGAGGAAGACAGCAGACCTCGGGCCGGGCCGGGCGACCCAGAGACCCGCCTGCACTGGAGCCAGAAGAGGCTATCGTGAGTGTCTGCTCAGACTCTTCACGTAGCCGGCGAGGAATGAAAGCAAAAGCGCGGCGATACTCAGAGCCAGGGAAGAGCCGGCCTGGGGAACATGGCGGCAGTGTTTCCTGCTTCCTTGTGTTTTCCATCAAAAGCTAAGAGGTGGCGGGGATTGCGATCCTGGAAGGAGAACGGACTAGGGTGAACGCCTTAGAGAAGAACCGTGGGGAGTCCTTGGATGTGGGGGAGAAGGAGGAGACACGTGACTGCAGCACGGACCCTGGGAGGCCGGCAGCTCCAGGGATGGAGAGTGGGTCGGAAGCTGCCAGATGATGAACGCAGCCGCGAGCAGAGAATATAAAAGTTCCACGAAGACAGAGCCTTTTTCATCGTTACTGAAGCTCCAATACTTTGGCACCTGATGCGAAAAGCTGACTCATTTGAAAAGACCCAGAAAGATTGAGGGCAGGAGGAGAAGGGGACGACAGAGGATGAGAAGGTTGGATGGCATCACCGACTCAATGGACGTGGGTTTGGGTGGACTCCGGGAGTTGGTGATGGACAGGGAGGCCTGGCGTGCTGCAGTCCATGGGGTTGCAAAGAGTCAGACACGACTGAGTGACTGAGCTGAACTGAACTAACACTGAAGCATAACATACAGGAAAGTACACAGAGAGTGAGGACCTTTTTGTTTCTATTCTTTTTTATTGTGGTAAACACATATAAAATGTACCATCGTAACCATTTTGAGTATACAGTTCACTGATATTCTGTACATTCATATTCTTGTACAACCATCACCACCATCCATCTCCAGAATTCTTTTCGTCTTTCAGAATTGAAACTCAGTACCCATTAAATACTTGGGCTTCCCTGGTGGCTCAAATGGTCCAGAATCGGCCTGCAGTGCAGGAGACCTGGGTTTGATCCCTGGGTGGGGAAGATCCCCTGGAGGAGGGCATGGCTACCCACTCCAGCACTCTTGCCTGGAGAATCCCTGTGGGCAGAGGAGCCTGGTGGGCTACAGTCCATGGGGTCACAGAGAGTCGGGCACGACTGAGCGACTAAGCACACACGCACACATTAAATACTAACTCCCCATCCCCTCCCCACAACCCCTGGCAAACACACCCACCTACTTCCTACTGCTCCAGGCACTTTATAAAAGCAGAATCATACAGTATTTGCCTTTTGGGGGGGACTGGCTTATTTCACTTAACACGTGTGTTTATCTGTGCTATAGCACGTGTCAGAATTTCCTTCCTTTTAAAGCTGAATAATATCTCTTTGTATGGATATATTGCATTTCATTTACCCATTCATCTGTGGATGGACACTCAGGGCAAGAACTTTTATATGGTTTGCTTGCCAGTGAATGGAGTAGGTCCCGGCCTTAGTATGTGCTCATCAAATAATTGTTGAATGAATTTTAGTTATATTGAATGTGAACTGATGGTAGGCTACCTAGGTGGGCTGTCCAGCAGGTGTTCCCAGATGACCGAGGACTGAAGGTGAGGTAGGGATGAGGCCAGCCGTGCGAAGGTGCTCTCAGGGTGCAGGGGGGCCAAGCTGGGAGCCGGGCCTGGGCTCAGCACGGGGGAGAGCAGAGCAGAAAAGGCGGTCTCAGGGAAGTGCTATATGCTTCACACTAAGAGAGGCGTTTAGAAGGGAGTGCTGAGTACTATCCAAGTCAGGAGGGATGCGGTCTGAGGAAGGAACACGAGTTGGCAAATAGTGGTAGACCCAAGGTGAACTTGACTCTGTCTGACATCATTGTTGACCTTGAAAAGAAATTCGTGGTGGAGGTACAGGCCAGAATCTGCGATCAGGGAAAATACACCAAAACAGCCAGAGCCGCTAAATGCTGAGCGCCGGAAGGCGCCAGGCCCCGCAGCAGGAGACACAGCAGCAAAGATGCATGATGCTTGGACCATTCTAGAGCTTCACGCAAGTCTCGAACTTGAGTGTGGCCTTGGAATACTGTTGGGCTCTGCACAGTAAAGAGGGGAGAGACGACAGCCCCAGGTACATAAGCAGCGAGAAAAAGAGCTTTGTAGAGGGAGTGGGGACCTGACTGGACACCACAGGAAAGCCAGATCCGTGAGGCAGAGGATACGTGGGGGAAAGTGGGAAATATCTTGGCCTTTCTGTTCTTTGCTTTTAACATTGATTAGGAGATGACTATTGGGAAGCTTGAGTGATCTACATCGAAACACCGCATCTAACATAACTTAGCATTCCCACTTACAATTCCTGGACACTAATGCCCAGGACAACCCGGTTACCCTGTAAGTACAATAGAATATTTTACCATGGACGCTGGTAGCTGTCAAGACCTGGGTGCTTGTGACAGACACACCTGGCTCAAAGGTGAGTGCGGCTGTTTCTGGGCTGCGTGCTGGAGAATCCAAGCCCCCGTTCAGTGTAACTGCTATGCAGCAAACTCCCAGCGAGAGCCCGGCCAGGTGCTAGATGCTCGGAGGTCAAGGCGAAATGGCTGAGAGATAAAAAGTCAGACTTGAACCGGGACTGTCACGGGACTCACCTGCGTCTTCAAGGCTTTCTGCAGGGGAGATGTTGGGCTGGAGACTGAGAAAGCTGATGCCCCACCTGCCACCACCTCACTCTTCAGCAGCTTCCACACAAGTGCTCACTGCCACCACTGTACCCTGGGGCCAGGCAAAAGCCTGGCCTCTCATAATGAAAGTGAAAGTTGCTCAGTCGTGTCCGACTCTTTACGACCCCATGGACTGTACCATCCATGGAATGCTCCAGGCTAGAATACTGGAGTGGGGAGCCTTTCCCGTCTCCAGGGGATCTTCCCAACCCAGGGAAGCCCAGGTCTCCCACATTGCAGGCGGATTCTCTACCAGCTGAGCCAGAAGGGAAGCCCAAGAATACTGGAGTGGGTAGCCTATCCCTTTTCCAGCAGGTCTTCCCGACTCAGGAATCGAACCAGGGTCTCCTGCATTGCAGGTGGATTCTTTCCCAACTGAGCTATCAGGGAAGCCCACTCTCATACATAGCCCCCACTGAGAGAGTAGTTTGGTGAATTCCTATGTGCACCCACAAGGTTTGCCCCAGATCTCAAGGAAATATTTAGAAATGGTTTTTAAAGATAATATCCAGTTAATTTCCCCAGACCCAGGATGCCTGTAAGCTAGTCATCTCAAGGAAAAGGCCTAGAGCATTCCCACAGGACATAAATGAGGGATCCCAGTGTGCGAGAACACAGATCCTCTCTACAGGGTACCAGTCAGATGACTCCCCCAGGCCATGAACCAAGGCAGCGGGTGTGAGGCAGGAGAGGCCAGAGTCCTTAGGTACCTGTTTCTGAGTACCAGGGTTTACCTGGCAGAGCTGAGAAGTGCAAAGCCTCACACTGCCTGCCTCTAGCTCTGAGATGCGGAAAGGGAAGCTAAGACGCTACCAGGTGGCTTTGAATCTTCTGCAGGCTCAGCCTGAGTTAGCTCTTGACACCACTGTTCACCCCACAGTAGATTCCTTTAGCATCCAGCCTCGTCTGCTTGGCATAGGTTTTAGGGAGCCTTATACATTGATACTGGAGAAGGACATGGCAACCCACTCCAATACTCCTGCCTGGAAAATCCCATGGACGGAGGAGCCTGGTGGGCTGCTGTCCATGGGGTGGCAGAGAGTCAGACACGACTGAGCGACTTCACGACTGAGCGACTTCACTTTCACTTTCATACACTGATACAAAGAGTGAAATAATAACGACAGCCAAATCTATCAAGCGTTTGCTGGGTCCAGATGCCCGCTTCTTGTTTCTGTGTTATTAGCTCGGTTAAACCTTGTGGTGACTCCACGGGATAACTGCTCTGCTTGACAGATGAGGAAACCGAGTCACCGAGAGGCACGGTCTCTTTCCTGAAATCATTCAGCTAGTGACAGGTGGAGTTGGAAACTGAAGCCATCTGCCCACAGAGCCAGGACTCTTCAGGGAAACTGGCTCCCGTGGGGTGTGTAGGATCCACCCGAGGAGGGAGCAGAGAGATCAGGTGTTGAGCAGTCAGGCGCGGAGATCCGGTTTCTCCCCATCGGAGTGGCTGACCCCGCTGCTTCCGGGAAGGGCTGGCCGCCCTGCCGCATTACCCGTGTTTGCCGGGTGGATTAGCCTCTCTCTTCCTTGTGTCAAAACAAGCCAAGCAGGAAAAAAAAAAAAAAAAAAAAAAATCAACAAACAACACATGATTTCCAGCAGGAAAAGCTCTGCAGCCTCTAGGGTAAGAGGGCGATCTCTGCTGCGGAGGCTGAAACGCCCCAGGTTGTGTCCCAGCTGTAGGCGTGTGCTGTGGGGACCCGAGACCCTGGGCTTGATGGATCGTTGCCCCGAGACCCTGGCCCCACTGGGCGCTCAGTGCCCGCCAGCTGCCTTCCTCCTCTGCTTCCCATCATGCCATGTGAGATCTGCTGGTGTCCCATCCTGCCAGGAGCTAGCTCTGGGTCATGGCAATCTCGGTTTCCATCTACGGTGTGACGAGACTGGGTTTGAGCATTGATTTTTTTTTAATTTTTTTTTTAATTGCAGAGGAACATGTTCTTCCAATAAAACAACTTTGGATAGGCACAGACGATGAAGCAGTTTAAAGCAGAGGTGTAAATTTTCAAAAAATAAACAGGCAGAGAAAACAGCTTAGGCCACGAATTCTCTGCAGATTGTTCCCTGAGCCTGACTGGTTCTGTGTCCAGACTGTTCTGCACACCATTCCTTGTCCCTTGGCCTTTGCTCCTTCTGTTGTTATTGGAAGATTTGGATTCCTCAGAGCCCCCTTCAGCTTCCACCTCCTCCGTGGAGCCTCTGCCTCCTGTGAATCCTGCCCCCTCCAGGTTCCCGTTGCATTTATTAGCTGTTTTAATCTTTGGGCTCCCCCATATTGCCTAGTGGTGGCTTCAAAGAATTTATGTGTATAAGAAATTTGCATATTTTATATATGAAAACAATTTAGTTGGATACATATTTATATATATATGTATATACGTACATGCACATGCGTGTATGTGCATATTAAATATATATGTGGCTCAGATGATAAAGAATCTTCCTGCAATGCGGGAGACCTGGGTCTGACTCCTGGGATCAGAAAGATCCTCTGGAGTAGGAAATGGCAACCCACTCCAGTAGTCTTGCCTGGAGAATCCCACGGACAGAGGAGCCTGGTGGGCTACAGTCCTTAGGGTCACAAAAAGTCGGACGGGACTGAGCGACTGAGACTTCCACTTCATATATGCATATCCGTGTGTGTTTGCACACACGCAGCCTGTAAAGAAAGGTCATGCCTTCACGCTTCTCGGCACCTGGTGAATGATAAGCCCATGGTAAAGTTTCGGTCGTAAGAATCATTTCTGTGTCCTCTGAAGCCTCCAGCCCATGTCACGGACTCAGTAAATCCTAGTGTCAGAAATGATTGCGTGACATGCTGAGTCGCACCTGGCTGTGAATCTTGGTTCTGCCATAGACCAGCTGAGTAACCTTTGGAAATACTCTGAGACTTCCTGTTTGTAAGGTGGGGGATGGGAACGCTTGCCTTCCACAAGCATTTACTGAGTGCTTACTGTTTTCCAGGCACTCTTCTCGACTCTGGGGGTTTAGCACTTTACAAAGCAGACAGAAGCCCCTGTCCTCATGGAGCTGGTTTCAGAAGGTTTCAGGAGGCGCCCCCACCCTATCCCTCCAGACCTGCTGGGAGAAAAGGAGGAAACAGTCCCTTCTGATTGCTTGGACCCCAGCCTGGGGGGGACTGGGTGGCAGGATGGAGGCAGCCCTGGTGGCCGGCACGGAGCGCCGAGACTGCCAGGGTGGGGTTTCCACTGTGAGAGAAGAGGAGGAGCAGGAAAGACCCCCTGGGGAGTCCTGGAGGGGCAGCATGTCTCCCTCCTCCCCAGGCATCATCTGTGCCTAACCCAGAGGCTGCACGCCCCGCACACACGTGGGGAGGAGAGCAGCACCAGGTGGAGGTTCCCCGGTCTGAGGGCTGTGCCCCAGAGCCCCGTGCCTACCTGTGCCTTGGAGTTGTGCCAGCTTCCCCGCCCCGGCCCTCCCGCTGCAGGGGAAGGCTGGCACCAGTGCAGAGGCAGCCTGGCTGGCAGGGGCGCATGGAGTCTTCCTGGCCACACAGGGCCCCTGAAAGAAGAGGCCATTTGATAGACCCCAGAGATCCACCCCCAGCTTGTGCCAGAGGCAGGACTCTGGAGTCACTGAGCCCCCAGCAGATCGGGGGTCGAGTTCCCTCACTGGTGGCCCAGTGGAAGTGGAGATGCTGAGTGGATTTGCTGTGGACTTGGCCTCCTGCTTGCCTCACGCTGTGACCGTGGGCTATTGCTCGTACGTGCATCCCTTCCTGCTTTCTACTTTCTGTCTAGAATCAGGGAGGGCAGCCTTGGGGGATGGTTTGCCTGCCCTGTCCCCGCATCTCTTTTCTGTGTGGGGAGTGCCCGTCTCCAGCGTTACCTCTGGGGAGAGCAGAGAGGGGGCCGTGGCTGTGGCTATCCCCGCCTTTGGTTCCGTCTGTGGCTGTGGTCACCTCTGGCTGCCCTGCTGGGCCTCAGAGCCTCCCTCCAGCCTCTCTACTGGCCGCTGGGTGACGCTGAGTACATTTACTTGGCCTTTGCTAGGCTTTAGTTTCCTCATCTATAAAATGGGACTTGTAATATTAATCATTGCCCTTGGGCTTCCCTGGTGGCTCAGCTGGGAAAGAATTCACCTGCAATGCGGGAGACCTGGGTTCAGTCCCTGGGTTGAGAAGATCCCCTGGAGAAGGGGAAGGCTACCCACTCCAGTGTGATGGCCTGGAGAATTCCATGGACTGTATAGTCCATGGAGTTGCAAAGAGTTGGACATGACTGAGTGACTTTCACGTTACTCACTTTAGCTCACAGAGTTATTTACAGGATTCAATGAGCTCGTAACGTGCTTGAAACAGCATCTGGCTTGTAGTAAGGACTCTGTTAGTTGATCCTGGATTGGTGACCACATTGTGTAGTGGCGGTGGGCTTGTTTGCTCGGACCTGTGACCACGGGCTCACCGTGGGCAGGACGTGTCTTGTGTGGCCCTGTGGTATCGATGCCTGGCGCACCCAGGGCCTGGCATGTGGTAGGCACCCAGCAGATCTGTGTCAGGAGAACAGCGACCTCTAGATTTGGGCCAGGGGGTGGGGCAGACCCCGCACCCACACAGGAAGGCACCTAGGAGGGAGGTGCCTGGAGGGGCTATTCAGCAGCGTCAGAGTGGGTGCCGGGTGGGAGAATGGGAACACACGGTCACCCTGGGATCAGTGTGACCTGACCTTGGGGTGGGTCAAGCTCTGGGGGTGATCAGGACCATGCGTGAGGGCACCCAGAACGGCTGGGAGAAAGCCTGGCGGGGGGTGGGGGCGGGCACCGGGAAACAGTGGAAGGTTTTAGAGAAAGAGCAGGACAGGCGGGTCCAGAACTTCAGGGAAGATCCTGGTCGAAGACTCTGGACTGCCCCGGAGAAGAGAGGGCCTGGAGTTCGCAGGGCGACTGGTTGGCAGGTGCTGGGGCCACACTGCTGAGAGTCACAAGCCGTGCGCACTGCTCACCACCCCGCCCCCTCGGGCCCTGGTGCCACCAGGAACCAGGAACCAGGCCAGCCCGCGGTGACCTTCGCCGTCCGGGCCTGGCGCCTCCGGCCCTGGCGCCTGTGTATTTGCAGCCTCCTGGCTCTGACGCACCTTGCCCAGGTTGCCCAGTTAGGGCAGCCCGCGCCGCGCAAGTCCTAGCGCCCCAGCTCCTCTGAGGCCATTTGATTTCCCCCTCCCTCACCAGCCTCTGGGTGTCGGTGTTTATTATTTTCATCTTAAAGTGAGAGACAGCAAGGTTGCTGGAAAACAGGCCACCCGCTGTTATTGGCTCTTCTTGCCCAGGACAGGCCTGTTTCCCAAGCCCAGAAGCAGGACCCAGAGCACCGGGTGGGGCATCGGCAGAGCTCGGAGGCCTTGCCTGGGGGGGCTGGGGTTGCGGGGCGGGGGCCTTGGACTGTTTGGCCATGTGGTCCTGTGATGGGAGCCTGAATCTCCTTGCTGCCTGGTCCCGGAACAGGCCCCTCGGGGCAGACACTGCTGCTCAGAGCCACCGTGGTGGACTGGCAGGAGGGCACAGGGCCCCGCCATAGAGGACACTGGCTTCTCCTTGTTGCCCATGCCCTTGAATCTGGGCCCCGGACTCTCGGGAGGTGCCTGGCTGGTGGAAGAAGGCGCTCATAGCCCACCTGTGTTAATAAGCACCTGCAGCACACCTGGTCTCCTCTCTAACTGCCATCTGGGAGCCAGGGCACCCCGCGGGCCTGCCGGGGCATGGAGTGCAGTGGCAGTCCCCACCGTTTCATGAGCATTGGCTACGTCTCGGCCTGTGTGCTGAGCATACAGTATTTCATTTAATCCTCAGGGTAACCACATGTCACGGTTGTCGTTAGCACCGTTTTATGGATGAAGAAGCTGAGACAGGACGAGGTTAGTTAACTTGCCCTGGGTCGTGCAGCCAGTAACTTGGGAGTCTCCCTGACTCAGAGCCCCCGGAGTCAGTCCTGATGCCCATGCGGGGGCCACCTGGAGCTCAGGGCTTATCGCCAGGAAGACCTGGGGACGGTTTATTGCTCGGTTGTTCCTTTACTGGCTGGATGGTCTTGGCCAGCTCCCCTCGGTTTGCTCATCTGCTCATCTGTAAAATGTGGATAACTTCGTATACTTCACAAGGCTTCGAGCCGCAGCGGGGGATGGTGAAATGGGATAATGTGTCATAAAACTTCTTTGTGCACTAGAAAGAATTATACGTACATGACACCTCACTTAAATGAGTCAGTAGTAAAAACTTATCTTAAAAAATCACAAAAAAGGCACATGGGGATGTTTCCATTTTTTTGTGTGTGGTTGGTCCCACCTTTGTCTCTGCAGTTGTCAGGCACGAAAATGGGGAGGAGTTCATCAGGGACGGACAGAGCTCGGGGGAGGTCTCCTAAGAGAGGGATGTCGCTAGCTTGCCTAGCACAGGGGTTGTGAGCCTAGTCCTAGCTGCACGTCCCCGCACAGGCTCCTTGGCTCCTAGCCTGTGGATGGAGGTGGTGGTCATCCCGGCTTCCGAGCCCTGTTGTGAGGACTGAGCCGGGATACACGCGTGGGGCCGGCACCAGGCTCAGTGGATGTTAAGGTCCACATTCGTGATGAGGAAAAGACTGGGCAAGTAGGAGGGAAGTGGCATCCTGATCTGGAGGCTCATCCTTATTTGAAGTTTTTCTCAAAGAGGGACCAGAAATATCTGTGTCTTTTGGGAATGAGGGCCTTGGCCACAGGGCAACCTTGGCAGAAGGCCAGACCCCCATTAAGGACCCTAAGCCAAATGGAGGCTCTACTTCTCCCAAATTGGGACGGGGGCGGGGGGGAGCCGGTGGGGGTCAGGGCTGCAAGTCCTCCTGCAGGCGGCAGGGAGGTGGCTGTGTCTCAAGAGGTCAGTGTGCCGGGTTCCAACTTGGGCTGGAACAAACGGGGAGGTAAGATGTGGGGTTGGGGGGAGGGGAGATTAATGTTGGCAGTAGCTTGTGGGGTCCCCTTTGTCTCTTTCTTGTATGAAGGTGATGCAAAAACTCTGGGTTGTAGCCCAGAGGTAATCAGCCATCAGTCAGTATCTGGGCCTTTTATGATTTCAAAAGTGAAAGGTAAATGTTGATATTTAGGATATTTAGAAAAGTGAAAATGAAGTCAGTCAGTCGTGTTTGACTCTCTATGACCCCATGGACTGTAGCCTGTCAGGCTCCTCTGTCCATGGGATTCTCCAGGCAAGAATGCTGGAGTGCGTTACCATGTCCTTCTCCAGGGGAATCTTCCTGACCCAGGGATTGAACCCAGGTCACCTGCATTGCAGGCTGGTCCTTTACTGTCTTAGAAGTAGACCCCAAAAAAGTCGCGCTGTGTTTCCACTCCTGTGTTCACGTGTTCGTCCGGCCAGCGGGCGGCCGCCGGAAACGGGCGCACCATCCGTGGTGGCGTGATGGCCTGTGAGACGCAGTCCAGGGCCACGGGAAGCTTCCTTGCAGGCAGGCTGTTTTATAACTGTTCCCAAATCATGTTAGCTCTGGAATCTATTTTAGGAACTCCTTTGGTTATGAACCGTATCTTATATTTAATTTTGATTCTGTTTCTCCTCCTGCCCTGGATTCAGTAGCCTCGTCCACAAACACTGCGTGCCTGGCGTTATCTTAGGTGTTAGAAATACTTAGAAGAATCAGAGCTCCTTGGTAGGAACACAGTAACGGACTAGAGCCTGTGCCTAGAACAGCCTCCCGAGGACTCTGGTTCTTTGTGCATCTACCACTTCCATGCCTCCGAGGAACCTTGAGCTGCTGTCTGGAGCCCATCAGTGTTTGTGAGCTGCCTAGAACTGGGGGTCAAGGCAGAGAGGCTTTGTCCCCCTTTTCCTTGGTTGGTGAGTGTTTGTAACAGTAAGAATTCCAGCCCACCCCCAGGGCCACCTGAAGGTAGGTGAGGCTCCGTGTTTCCACCTACCCCTGGGGTCTGCAACAGTGCTTCTTTGCCCCTTTCTCTTCATCTGCTCCTGTATCTGGCGAGGATGGCGTTGTGCTCTTTGCTTGGCTCATATCTACAGTCAGTCGCCGTGGGGAGCCAGTAAGGTCTCTGATCTTTCTCTGGGAGAGGGTGGGTTTGACAGAGGGTGCCTGCCCACCTCTGAGATAAGCTGTCTCCTCCGTCCTCAGCCTTGCGCAGGGCCATGCCAGAAAGAAAACCTCATGACTGATCCCAAGGTCTAGAGTTGACGATGTTCTGTGTTCAGCCCAGAGCAAGCCACCCTTCTCATCCTCTGGCCAGGAGGTGTCAGTGACGATGTTCTGTGTTCAGCCCAGCGCAAGCCACCCTTCGAATCCTCTGGCCAGGAGGTGTCAGTGACGATGTTCTGTGTTCAGCCCAGAACAAGGCACCCTTCACATCCTCTGGCCAGGGGGTGTTAGTAAAAGCACAGGTCGGGTGTCCCTTTGACATCTGCTTGGGGATCCTTTCCAGAAGCTGGAGTAACGATGATTAACTTCATGTTTGACGAGTCTAGACCAGGGAAAGAGAGAGCAGCAGGGGCCTCATGGGACCGGAACCAAGTAAGCCCGTTTCATGTCTACCAGGGACTTGGGGTGGTGATGTTGACAGGGAGGCCAAATCTAGCCTCATGAACCAATCATCAATCAACAAGTAGAGATTGGGGTACCTCTGGGAGCTTCACATTGGAGGGAATGAGAGTTCTAAACCTGCCCCGGGCCTTGTCTTTGAAAAGTTCAGGCTCTAGTTGGAGGCTCCGGACTGTAACAGAGGGCTCCACGTGCTGCTGGCACTTGGAGAAGGGAGGGCAGCCGTGGCCATCTCTCCTGCCTGGGAAAGGCTGGACAGCAAAGGTCGATCTCCTGCCTCGTCTGGGAGAGACGGTGGCTCTCTGACCCTCGCACCCATCAGCAGTGTCAGCCTGCCAGGGCATGGAGCTCTGGGTGAGAGAACAGGCTTCAGTTCCCAGCTCAGGGGAGTTAAGTAGATTCGTGGACGTAGTGTATGTGAAAGCCTCTGATTGAGTGTTTTTCAGTGGAGCAATAACTCAGCAGGACTTGGTTGATACGTTCCTAGGATCATGACTGAGAGTTTCCTAAGGAAGACACCACAGCAAGGTTTAATCAGGTTGTTGGGTTGGGGGATGAGAATGGGCGTAGGGGGACGGTAGCCACCCCGCTGGAGAAGGCAAGTGAGAGGGAGTGAGAGAGTCTGCTGGAGAAGGCTCTGCTGGAGACGGATCTGCTGGCCCTCCTGCTCGGGCCAGTTTTGTTCAGGTCTTGATCCCAGCAAGGAGAGAAGATGTCAAAGCAGAAGCAGGCAGAGCAGGGCTGCTGGCTGGGGAGGAGTGCTTAGAGTGTGGCCATGTTTACCCCACAAAGGGGCAGAGGCAGGCAGGACGGGTTTGCCGGGCACGGTTGTGTGCATGGGCCGGACTGTCCCCTGATGTGGGTGCTGGGCTCGCTTACTCTGGGGTGCTCCAGCGGACAGGCTGGGGCCACTGGGCGACAGTGGCCGGGGCGGGGGGCCACTGCTGATGCAGGGGACTGGCTTAGTGTCCCTCCCTTGGAGCTGGGAAGGATGTGAGCGAGGGAAGACAGGTGACTCTGAGGCAGTGAGCTCCTTCAGCGGGGCATGGGTAGCAGTGGAGGGGCGGGTTCTGGTGTTTGCAGGTAAGTTGAATGGCCACCACGAGAGGATGCTCAGAATAAAAGCAGTCACCCCAGCTGCCTCTTCCTGCACCTTGCTCTGTACCAAGCAGTGCTACCAACTGTTTGCCTCCTAGGGACCCTCCAGCACTGGGCAGTGGAGAAGGTGACGGCAACCCACTCCAATATTCTTGCCTGGTGAATCTCAGGGACAGAGGAGCCTGGCGGACTACAGTCCATGGGGTCGCAAAGAGTCAGACACGACTGACGTGACCACCAAGAAGTGCCACCAAGTGTTTACTGTATGGGCTCATTTAAACTCATTTAATCGCCTGCAACACTGTGGGCAGGGGTGTGAGTTTTTTCATTAGCCCTACTTTAAGATGAGAAACTTAGCCTGAGATCTGAAGTAACCCACCAAGGTCCCACACCTTGGCCTCCAGCCCAAGACCAGTCTTCATGTATTGGTGAAAGGTGAGGCTGCGTGACTCACAAGATGCCGCATAATACCAGGTTCCTAAGTCTTCTAAGCCGGGTGGGTCATCCCAGCCATTTGGATGGGGTCAGGCAGCTCTCTTGGGTCTAGGGCAAAAGTGATGATTCCTGCTCTCGCCCTGACTTCACGGGGACTGGATCAGCAGGTGTGTGCCATTGGCTGTTAGGAACTGGCCTTGCGGGGGAAGTGGCTGGGGTGTCCCCAGACTTATCTTGGCATCTCCACTCCTCCCGTCCATATCCTCTAGCCCTCTGGTGACACCTCTTGGAAGCACCAGTGATCCTTTTGTGGGCCGGCTTCCCCAGAAGCTTCCTGACCACGTCACCAGCGCACTTGGCCTGCAGGCGTCCCACCACCCACGTTTGCTCTGTCCCTCCCGTTAGCTCCGTCACTGCACAGAGCAACACCCAGGGCCTCGACCCGCCCTATCTGCAGGGGCCAGAGTGGGGTTACGAAGCCAGCTGTCCCCTTACTGTCTTGATGTCCTTGTTCTCCAGCCTCTGGCAGCCAGCAGGGGCTCTGCTCCCATGGGCAGGGTTACCCGGAGAGGGCCAGCACCAAGCCTGACCCACGGTCTGTCCCAGACACTTGTCGGGGGGATAGAAAAGATGTAGGACTCCCTGCCTCCTCAGTGTCCGCCCTGGGCCCCGGGGGGTTGGGGATGTTAGAGGTAGGGTGGGGGCCGCTCCTCTCGCGCCACGTTATGTGGCGGTCCTGGGAGAGGGCTCTCCGAGTCATCCTTTGTATTTCAAGGCTGTCACTGCTGCTCTGTTTTGCGGGGGAAAACCCTGACCTTCTTACCTGAGTGAATCCTACCCTGAGAATAACGGCCTCCCGCCAGTCCCAGAGGCCTTCAGGGAGCAGAACTCTCAGCACTGTTCCAACACCATCCCTGTGCAAGTAAGACACTCACAGGGCCTCCTCGCACCTAACAGCTCTGGTCATCAGCCCCTCCCCACTCTTGAGGTCTCTGTATGCAGAAGATGTACTCAGACATTTTGTAGGAGCTTACTTTGGTTAAGGCTTAATATTATGAAAATCATATAAAATGTATCCTCAGTATGGCCCCGAATATGACATTCAAGATTATGTTTTAGCCTCCCCCGTCAGATGAGAGCCTTGGCCCTGCTCCAGCTCCCTACAAGGCCAGCGTTTTGCTGAAAGTCAGGAGTCACGCCCTGGTGTGAGCGATGGTCCTGGGGTCTTTCCTCTCCTACTGAGGCTGCAGCCAAGGGCAGGGGCATGCCCCTGGATGAGGGAGAAGGCAGTATGGAAATTAAAGCTCAAATCTGAGCTGTTTGGGGAACTCCCATCCTACTGGTAATTTGTGACAACTTCTGTCTGGTTCTGACTCAGCTAAGCGCAGCAATAGTTGGTTCCGGGGCAAGAAAGAAACTCCACTTTTGAGACACATGGTGCTAAGCTCGTGTGGTCACGCAGAGGTCAGTCCAGCCCCATGAATCATCAGTTGCCCAGATTCTCTGTACCCGGGAGATGTCTCCTCCTGCTCAGAGCCTCCCTCTTCAATCAAGAAGCCCATGAGTGGCAGTAACATCTAAGGGTCCCAGCCTATGTGTGGAGGGCACCTGGCCAGGACACCCTCGTTTCCCAGCCACACCTGGTCCATGGCACAGACTGCCGATTCCACTATGTGGGGAGGTGGTAGAGCTTCCTTCAGTCCAGCTCACGTGGACCGGCCACACTCCATCTCTGGAAATTATTTCCATCCGGTGACAGGGCCAGGGTTTCAAGAGTAGCCAGCCAAGAGTCGAGTTAGGTTACTCTCTGAGTCCCAGGAAAGACTTTGCCCCCTGCATTTTGGGCAGCCCTGGAAGTGCCTGGTCTAGAGCTTCTGACTAGTGGAATGACCGTGTTTACTGAGCCCCCAGCCCATCGTCAGAATAGCAGGTGCCCATCGCATCACCAGCCTGGGTTTTGCTTGAGGCTGAGCCGTGAGCCCTCTGGGGACAATAGCTTAGAAAGATCGGTGGCCTCGGGGAAGACAGATATTTTGGCCTTTTTCATTTTCCCGGGAGGTGATGGGAGCCAGCTTGGGCAGGACACTTTGGAGCCTGGAGTTTTGGCCTGAGAGGTGGACTGACTCAGTCTGCCCAGGAGAAAGCATCTACTTACAAACGGCATCCTGGTCATAGTACCTGCCACCCTAGGCCTGACCGACCACCGAAACAGATGTGGCCCGTTGCTCTCTTGCCTTTGGTGTATTCCACGCGGACGTCTCTGTTGGTGCTGGGAGTCACTTCTGTCTGTTAAGGCCCTGACTTGGCTGACACTCCTCTCCTTTCACCCTGCAGTCGGGGGAGTCCCGTGTTCCTGGGGCTGGCGTCTGCCAGGCCACGGGCCGTCTGCTGCCTGGCTCCAGCTGCCTGCCCACGGCGGCATCTGAGTCTGCATCGTCACGCCACCTCTGTCAGGACCTGCCCTCCAGCACAGGCTGTCCCCGGCCCATGTCTCTCGGATTCTCACTTGGCACGTGGTGTGGCGTTGTGTCCTTGGGAGTGTTTGTGGTCACTGCTGGGGCCTTGTTTTGCTTCAGCTCAGCAGTCTGGGCAGAAGTGCCATGGTCCCCCCGGGTGGGGAATTTGATGGGAGAAACCCCACCATGGTTCTGGGGCCCTTGTTCCTAGAGATTGACAAGATTCGGTCTTTAAGGCTGTAATGCTGACCATGACGTGGTCATTACTGTTAATCGAAACCGTTCACGGCACTGTTCTTTCAGGAACCTTCTTCCCTTGGCTACCATCTACAAGTACCATTTCTGACACACGTAACCCACCCTCCCCCATTCGATTCAGCACATTTTCAGACTTCTTCCAATTATATATATTCACGACTCTGTGTTTTTATTTGTTCTTAAAGTTCCTTGAGATTTTCCTCAGAATTTCCTTACCAGGTATTTCACTGTCCCAGCACGTTTGGCCTTTACATTGCATCTCAGCCTTTTTCCTCCAAGCCTCTCCTCTGTCTTAAGCCTACCACCCACACACACTCAATCTTATCTACTCGGTCTTGTCAGTATGAATCGAGTTGTGGCTATGCCTGGTTAGTACTTGGTTGGAAGACCCTGATTGCCAGATGCTATAGGTCTTTTGAGGTGTTACTAGGCCTTTTCTTCCAGTGCTTGGCATGCTTCTGCTGCTACTGCTAAGTCACTTCAGTCATGTCCGATTCTGTGCGACCCCACAGACAGCAGCCCACCAGGCTCCCCCGTCCCTGGGATTCTCCAGGCAAGAACACTGGAGTGGGTTGCCATTTCCTTCTCCAATGCATGAAAGTGAAAAGTGAAAGTGAAGTCGCTAAGTCGTGTCCAACTCTTAGCGACCCCATGGACTGCAGCCTACCAGGCCCCTCCGCCCATGGGATTTTCCAGGCAAGAGTACTGGAGTGGGGTGCCATTGCCTTCTCCAGGTGCTTGGCATGGTACCAACCAAAACATCATCATTGTCCGTCATCATCGTCATCAACATAGTGATACTGGTATCTGTTGAACATTAACTTTGTGTTGGGCATTGTGCTAAATGTCTCATACCATTCTCACCAAGAAAATCCATAGGAAGTACAGATGAAGCTCAAACTAGGAACTTAGGGAGGTCAAACAAGTTATTCAAGTCTCTATAACTAGTAGAGACTGTACAAAGATACACATTGAATCCTGTCTCATTTTAGAGTCTGAACTTTTTTTTTTAACCACAATCTGTATTATCTTTGTTTAGTTATACGTACTCGGGAAAGGTCTGTTGAATGGCAAGATTGCTCCCACAGTTGGACTGGTCTCTGAGATACCACTCCCCATAATGAAAGTCCCCAATATTTTTTAATACTTAGATTCCTAGGCTCTGTGATAATGGGATGTAAGTCATACACACCAGATTAAGCTACATAATCTGCACAGCTCGTTGAGGAAGCTTTCCCCCATCTGCAGATCAGGAAACTGAGGCTCAGAAGGACTGAGTTAACTTGCTCAAGATCACACAGCAAAAAGTCTGTAGTTGGGATTTTGATGCCAGTTATCTCTTGAACAGTATAAGTCTCTCCTCTTGATCACTGTATTACTGTTTATGAAAGCAGGACTAATTTCTTCCTCTGTCCCTTTCTTCTTGCTGCTGCCTTCCTTAGCTTGGGGAGCTTTTTCTGTGTCTGTTTCTTTTCATCCTGTTCTTTCTGAGGGGCCCAGGCTGGGCTCAGACTGTGTCTGTCCACATTGAACTTTGCAAAGTCAGTTCCTGGACTGATATTTTCTTAAACTTTACTTGCAGACCTATCTTAATGTTAAAAATCACCTGATTTAAGATTAGTGCTCCATACTATAATAGTAGAACTATTTGTCTATCTTATATCTGACCGAAGGAACGGAACAGAGAGCCTGATGGCAAGCCCCTGAATATCTGGACACCTGATTGATGATGGAGGGGGCACTGCTGGGCAGTAGGGAATGGACGGTCATTTTAATAATAAACAGCGCTGGGTCAGTTGGATGTCCACAAGGAAAGAAATGAATCTTGACTGCTACCTCACGTCATACACAAAAATAAACTCCAGAGAGGTCATCAATCTCAATGTGAAAGTTAAGACAAAATAAAACTTCGTGTACAAGATCACTTAGCATATTTTCATAACCTTGAGGTGGCCATACATTTTCTTAAAGAAGACACTGAGAATGCAAAACACAATAAGGGACAGGATGGATAAGTTGGATGACATTAAAATGAGGAACTTCTCATTATCAAAAGACATCAATAAAAGAGAGAAAAGGCAAGCAGAGTGGAAAGGATACATGTGATACCTACCACTGGCAAGTGAATTTGTATCCAGGATGCGTAACCAACAAATACGTAAGAAAAAAAAGGGCAGAAGGATATTCCATGCTTATAAACTGAGTTGTGCGTTTTCTTCTCCCAAGCTTGGGTTGTAGCCAGTCTGTCCTAGGTCATTGGCACAGCCTGGTGGCTGGCCTTGAGAACTGTCTAAGCCCCTGGCCCATCTTGGTGCTTGCTGTCTGGACTGTGGGCTCTTCCTTCCGCCTGTCCTGTGCCACTCAGCTGTCTTTCTGCCACTAGTGCCCCCTTTCTCATGAATACATAATCACAGAGGTCTCTTCCTCTTCTCCTTTGGCTTGTTAACTTTTGACCAGCTATTTTAAGAATATTTCTCTCTGGCTTCTTCTCCCCCACCATCCCTCCTGCCCCCCACCCCCACCCCTTTCATTTCCCTTTTTGTACCTCCTTGTTTAGCCTAAAGACTTGTAAAAGTTATCCTAAAATAGCTGAAGGCCTTTGAAGGAGGAGGCTTGTTCTATGGGTTCCAGAGGCAGAGAGAAGACGTAAAGCTGGTCATTAGTTACCTTGAGAGAGACGTCATCTTAAGTGATGTCCCACTGTCTGAGTTCCCCAAAAGTGGGCTGGGGGTTATGGAGTGAAGCAGAGGCTGGACAGTGCCTTGGTCATAGTGTTGTTTACAGAGGGCCCTATGCCTTGGATGAGCAGCTGGATTAGGATAATCCCTTCCTGTCTGATCGACACAGCCCCAAACAGAGCCTCTGAGGATGTCTCGAGCAGCGACTCTCATCTGGGAGAGAGGGCCTGTAAACTGAAATGATTCTTTTGTCCTTCTGGGATTGGGATGGGGCACAAATTCTAGCACTTTAAGGGTATCGTGTCAAGTTAAAAATAACTCTGAAGCACCCCTCCAGCCGCAGCCCTCAACGTGGGGCCGGTGGACAGCCATTGACCCAAAAGGCAGGATTTCCCTTATTTTCTTCTGCGCCATTCTTTCCCTCTAGTAACAACATCTGTGAGGTGATTCTTTTCAGTTTTATCTTCTTTGTTTCTTTCTTTAAATCCTCACTTGGGCAGCGCAGGTTCCTATAGCATAGTTTGGATATATCGCCACAGAGAAAACACAATAGAGGTTCTGCGGGTATATTCTGGCTTTTAAAAAGTCAGGACAATGTTTAAAAATCAAGAGTTTAATGTAATACATTTAGATTTGTACCTTCTCCTAAAATACTGGACCATCTGGGCCCTTGGGGGTTTCCACCCCGAGACCTGGGGAAGGGCTTGCTCCTTCCCCTCACACATCCCCCAGCCTTTACCTGCCGAGCCCCGCAAGGCATTGAACCTCCTGACTTCCTCAAGTAGTAAAATAGGCTTTCGTGGGCTAGCCTGGGATCCCAACCAGTACATTTAGTATTGTGAGAAAATGAATTCAGCTTTTAAAGAGCAGATTTTGGAAATATCAAAAATGCCAATTCGGGACTGCTTGTAGGGTCCTCAGTTAGAACCTACCGGTCCTGCGGTGAGGGGCTGTGTCTTGGACTTCTCCTATGCCGGATGTGGCCTCAGCAGCTAGTAGAGGGCATCCTAATGAGGGGGGCATCCCTAGTGACTCAGTGGTAAAGAATCCATCTGCAGTGCAGGAGACCTGGGTTCAGTCCCTGGGTCGGGAAGATCCCCTGGAGAAGGAAATGGCAGCCCACTCCAGTGTTCTTGCCTGGGAAGTCCTATAGACAGAGGAGCCTGGAGGGCTGCAGTCCATGGGCTGGCGAAGAGTCGGACGCGACTTAGCGACTCGACAATCACAACAAAGGTGCCTGATGAATGATTTACCTCCCGGGATCACCGAGTGCCCTCTGCCTGCCCCTCTCCAGGCGGTGAGCAGAAACTCCTTCTCCCTGAGGACCTGAACCTGTCAGTTCTGCCCGAGACCAGACTGCTGCCTGCTCTATTATCTAGAACACCCACTCGAGCCCTCGATGCTCGTGCAGAGTTTGGGATGGGTCCCCTGCACGGCTGCCTGTGTTGAGAGAAGTGACTTCTTTCTTGGTGAAAGAGGCCGCCCTGTTCAGGAGATGTCCAGGAGGGGATGGGAGCACAGAGAGGCCTGTGCCAGACCTCTGCTCTCGGCTGATGCCTGCCGACCTGGAGTTTGTGGCAATTACAGACGGCTTACATTCCGAACCCAGGGCAAGGGCTGGGTAAAAGTTCAGCTCATTCCCTTTAAAGAAAAAAAAAAAATTCTTCCTCTTTGACATTTCAGAGTTTTGACCCAGATCAGTCAGAGGCCACGAGAGCTCGCGATGTCTGGAGAGAGCGTTTAGTTCCCGAGGCCTGAAGCTGCAGAGAAGCTGGAGTGAGCTAGTGACCTGCTGGGCTTGAGTTGAAGCCCTGTCTTTTCAAGTGTGCCCTGTCCCAGCCTCCCCAGACCTCACGGGGCCGACAGAAGGAGCGTGCCACCTTCCCCTCCCTCCGAAAGTTATCTTTACCCCTTGAAATCAAGCACTGCGTACAGCTCCTGTAAAACTGCTTCCTGGTAGGCTCGGGCATCCTTGCTAAGTAAATATCCTCCCATGATTTTGGAACCAAATCCCCTTTCTGATTCCTGGTCATCCCATTTGCGTTTTTCTGTTCTCGATGCCTTGTAGAATCAGGTTAATAGAAGGAAGACCTAGAATGGGGCAGAGGCACCTGAAATGACTGTTTCAATCTTAGTAAAACTGTAAGGAGAGTAACGGGGTCGTGGGAAGAAAAAGAGAAGACTTAGATGAAAAGTGAAATGAAACAAAACCCCCCAAACACTGTGCGATCATGTTTTGCAAGTCAGAGCTGATTCCTGCCAAGCGCCCGACGTGGGGACCTTCCTTTGCATGGGCTCGAGCTCTGTCGTTCTGCGGTTGAACCACAGTCGGCCTCCGTCTCTATGCTCTGTGGCTGCGCAGGGCCCCGCTGACCCCAAGTTGCTCTTGCCCCATCTCTCGTGACTTATTTGCCTCTCCTCTCTCACGTCCACCCACCCATGACATCTCCATCGCCATGGCAGTGAGCAGCCACGTCATTCACCAGTTCACGGGGTGATGGGCCAACTCTGTGCTGAGCCCTACTTCCTCCTAGTTCTCCCTCCTGAAGCAGGAGGCTCCCTGGCAGAGCTCAAAGCCCTTTGTTTATTTGATCCTGGGCTCTTGGATAAATCAGGAATGTCCTGACATGAACTTAGGCATGTTTTTCTTCCATGGAAAAGGAAACTATGGCAAGTGGTATTTAAGTAGGCAGAGGACCATTCCGGGGGACTTGCTTTGGTGCCATCAAGGCCACATTCCTTTGGTCATGAGACCACTAGGTGACTTCTTTATTGGCATGCTCTACCCTGGAGCCCAGAAGGTGTGAATTTGAAGCACTTTCTCCCCTGCTGAGAGCTTGGCACAGATGCTCTGGACTTCTTTTAAAGCTGTGGAGTGCCATGGTTGTCTTCCAAGTGGTCTTCTTTCTGCTGGGTGAAACCTTGGCCCAGAGCAGTTGCTTGAAGAAGGCTGCTTGGGAGTCGAGGTATGGGATAAGGTGTCTGCCTGGCCTCTCATTCTCTAGCTGTCTGGAAGTTGCAAGGATCTCCGTATGATATACTTTGACGCAGCTGCCCCTGAACCTGAATGAGCCTGAATACACCTCTCACTTCTCATCAGGGCTAGGCTCTTGTGCTACACCTGGTCGTCAGAAACCTTGGCGGGTCTGCCTTTGGATGTGGCCATGTGGGAATCCAAGACACCTGGAGCCTGTCTAGGTGTGTGTGGTTCTGTGAGTTAGCACCTGAGCTGTTCGGGAACTATTTCTGGGTCATAGGGCAGGAAAATGTTGGGAGTTGGAGCTGTGTGCTCTGCTGCAATGGAGACCTGTCAGTATCCAAAAACAAGCCCAGTCAGTCTCCAGAGCATTGGTGGGAAACCCCCTCCTTGTAAGCGATTCCAGGTGTGAATGCCCATGTATTACCGTGGCAGGGGCAGTCGGGGGTGGGCTGGTGGATGCTTGTCTCGTTAAAGCCAGTCACTGGCCGCTCAGCGTTCAGGCTTGGCTGCCACTCTGGTTTGCTGCTTTTCATGTTGTCAGAGGATCTTCTTGGGAACAAATGACTCAGCAACCTGAATCTCTGGGACTGAGTAGCCTAACTGCCTTTGAGAAGTGATTGGACGCATCCACCTAGGCCCTAAAATTCTGAGCCCCGGAAGAGTGGAGATTCTCTAGATTCGCCGAGCTGCCATTCAGTGCGGTTTCTCTCACTTCTGCCCCAGTAGAAGACTCGCGACTCACAGGGTAAGCAGGCAATGTTTTAATTATGCATTTTGTCCTTAGGAAATTCCAGAGAGAAAAAAGGTCCTGGTTTATGGCCAAAAAAAGCAGAAAATAACAAAAATCAGCTCCGGCTGTAATACTAGACTTGTCTGTGGCAGAAAGAGTTAATAGAGCAGTGGTCTCAGGGTGGGGACCATTATTTTGGGGGATCCAGGAGAAGCACCTACAGTTCAAGAAACCATGACGCCACATTCAGTGTGGGACAGCCCTGTCTGGGCTCTGGGCACTGTCTCTCAAAGAGTTAAGCAGTCTTAGGGCAGGGGAGTCCTCAAAGAAGGCGTGCGCCTGTGGGCACCAGGCCCTCTATGCCCCAGAGCAGTGAGGTCTGGGGTAAAAGGGGCCAGGCAAGTGCCGCCAGAGAAGCGGAGTGTAGGCCCAACTTTTTTTTGCCTTGTTTGACCAGCCTTGGCACTGCCCTCCGGCTCTCCAGGGGAAAAGCTGCAGTTCTGCTCTTGCAACACAAGGAGCAGACTGGAGAATTTAGATCTGCGTCACAGAGCTCTGAGAGAGAGAGAGGGAGAGGAGAGGAGAGAGCGAGCGAGCGCTCCGTCGATAGGTCTGCTAGCAACAGCCGTGCTGCAGCAGAGAGAGAGAGAGAAATCAAGAAACAAGTCATAGCAACACCGGGCACCAGGTTCTGCCAGCTCACTTGCCAAGCGCTCAGAAATCCGTCGGGGGCCGGAGGCCTCTGGGTAGCCTAAGCTAGGGAGATGACACGCAAGGTGGCGCGAGCGGCTCCCGCGGGGAAGAGGTGGGGTGGCAGTGGGGGGCAGGGTCGGGAGCAAGAGGTTTCGGGGCGATGGCGGAAGGGTTGCCGGGACCAGTTTCTGGAACATTCGGGACTGCGGCACCTTACGGCCGGCCGAGATTTGGGTCTGCGCAGGCGACGATGGGTGGTCCGACGGGCTTCAGGACTTGATGGCGTAACCCCCTTCTTCCCCCACGTACGTATTTGCTGGGATCGGGGGCGATGTCTCTGCGTATGTGGGTGCTCTGTCTTTCTCACCTTCTTTCTCGCTTTTTGCCTTTTTTTTTTCTTCTCTGAGGGAGGGTTTTTTTCCACTTTAATTTCTTTTCCCTTAGTATCAGCTGCTCAAGCCTGACCAGGGTAGAGGAAAAAGTAGCAAGCCATCCCTGGAGTCCCACCTGACCTCCCAGCCTTTACCCCCATTTCGTTCTGTCTGGCAGACAGACAGACTGGTTTTCCAAGTTGTTTGGGTGTCCGTGTCTGTCCGTCCGTCCATACGGTTCTCAGGTGGAAGGTAAGGAGTGAGGAGGAGGAACACTGTGAGGAAGGCGAGAAGGGCAGCCTTTCCAGGGGTTAGTTACCTGGTTTGCAGTGTTCATCCCTGGGAACCCGGGGCTGGTGGGGGAGCGGGCGGGCAGGATGGGGCGTGGGCTGGGAGAAGTGGGGTGAAGCCGGCACGTTTGTCACTGCGTAGTTGTGGAAAGTGGGGAATGGTGACGCAGTCACTGTTGGGTCTTGTTGTGGGCTCTGGGGGGACAGGTAGTAAGGCTCCTGGGATCTATAGGGCCTGCTGAGTGGGGCTGAGGATGGGCCGAGAAGGGAAGCTAGCATTTAGAGATTGAATGTCATCCCTGTGGCGTTGGGAGTTGTTTACCGTGCGCTCCCCGTGTCTCCATGCTGGCCCCCTTCCAGTTCACATGTGATGGCCTTCCTTGTACTGCTGCATCATTAACGAAGTGACTGAGCTGGCCTTCCATTGGCCAGGGGAGGGCTCTCACTCCAGACACTTCCTCTGATTGGTGGGTGGGCCAATGGCAGGTGAAAACCTTTTTTTGATTGGCCGAGGGCAGGGTATCAAATCTGAATTTGCATTTCACTTGCTTAAAGGGGAGGGGGGAGAAGCCCAGCAGCTTTCTAAAATCTGTTTAGGGGTGTGCGTATGCTCCTGTGTCTCTGCCTGATTTTGACTGACCCGTTGAAGCCTCTTCCTGTGCCTTTTTAATTTCATGCACTATAAGGAAGAGGAGCTAAGGGCTCCCCCAAACTTTTTTTTTGGAGGAGCAAGGGTTGGGGAGGTGGGTGCGCAGAGGGTTGACCAAACTGGAAGAGAGTATTTGTTCTTTAGTGGGAATTTTCCGATCAGCCACACCTCAGCGTTGCGGCAAAATAATTCTTGGCTCCCCTGGAAACGCACGGGCAAGGTAGGGCACAGCTGCTCCTGCTGCTCTTGCCACCACCCTGGGCTTCCTGCTGACTCTGGGCTACTCCCCGGGGACGAGAGATTTGCATTGACGTCCCGGGCTGTCCAGAGATGAGCCCATTATGGGAAGGACCTGCCTTCTAGAAGCTGCTGCTCCCTGGTGCTTGGAAAGGTGAGGATGGGGACTGAGCCTGGGACACGGCTCAGAAACTGCGTATTTATTTGGTGGGGTTTCCGGGAAAGCCACGGGGCCACAAGAGACTTGGAGGTCCCAGGTTAGAAGGGTCTGTCATCCTGGGGAGTGAGGACAGTGAGAGCAAAACTAGGGCAGCAGGCTGCTCGCCTCTGGTTGGGGGAGGAGGACTTGGAAAAATCAGGGTCCCAGCTCCCCATCCAGCCCTCGTTGCAACCCCTACCTCCGTGGGGAGGGGGTTTCCGATCCCTGCATTTTGCGCAGTGGCCCCCGCCCATGACTGCGCATCCAGGAGCGCAATGCGCTCCGGGTCTCCGGCCTAGGACAGCACCGCCCTTCTTATTACATAACGGAGGGCACGGCTGTGCTTTCTCGGCCCTTCCTTGCAACCCTACCTCCTGGCTCCCCAGGGCCCACAGAACTGGGGAGGGTCTGGTGGGAGAGAAGTGAGAAGACTTGACTCCCTTGGAGGGCTCGCGCTTGTCCAGTCAGTGAGAGGGGCTGGGTTTGCAGACAGAAATGGACTGCCGACCCCTGTCTCGGGGTATGAAATGCAGAACGTCCTTCTGAATGCCCTATGTCACCTATGGGCCCCCAGGACCTCTCGGGGGCGGGGGGGGGGGGGGTGTGGGGGGAGGAGGCAGTGCCCTTTTTTGTCTCTTACGCTTTCTGAGAGGAAGTTTCTGAAGGGAAAGATGTGACCATTGGGAGAGTAAGGAAGACTTTGGGGGGCCAGTTGGGAGGTAGTTGACAGTTCCCCTCCCCTTGTCTCTAGCTTCCCTTTCCCTGGGTGGGTTGATGGCTTTTGGAGACTCCTTTTTATCATAAGGCTGCCATTTTGGAGGCATTTCTGCTGGTCTCGGACATGGTGGCGTTGGTTTTTCTGGTCCTGCTGTGCCAGTTCCGCAGAGTGGGCGGGGGGCGGGGGCTGTGACGGAGGAGGGGAGGGGGGGCAAAAGCGCAGCAGAGGCGGGCACAGTGGTGGCTGCCGCAGTGAAGATGGCCCCACGGGCAGGACTGCCCAGTGCCACTCTCGGACACGGCCCCGGGTGAGGGTTCCACCAGCTGGGGCCCCGGCTTTGCCCAAACGTGGGCACTGCTCACCGAAGGTCTGGGTCTCCCATGCCTTCGTCAGCCTGAAGCTTAGAGCAGTCCAGAGGGAGGGAAAACCAGGTTTTTGAGGGGGAGGGTAAAAGCAGAGATATGGCAGCTCACCTCCGACGAGTTGGACCTGTGGTTTGTGCTCCCCAAATAGGTTCTGTCTCTGGCAGTCTCTCCATGGGGACAGGGGGTGGGGTCCGTGGGAGCTTTGACGATCTGTTTGGATGGCCCTGCCTGTTCCCCATTTTTTTCCCCTCTGTGTTCCCCCGTATGTCCCCTGCCAGGGCCATGATTCCAGCTGTAGTCCTCCAGTGAGGCTCCCTGCCTCCCGTCCCTCTCCTTTCCAGGCCCTTCTGCGTGCAGCGGCCATCTTGTCTTTCTTGCTCAGAAATTTAAAATGGTTTCTCTTCGTCTCCAGAGTGAGATCCCTTCCCTTTAGCAGGATGCTGGAGGCTGTCTATGACTGGTCTTGTCTTAGCTCTCCTATACGGTCTCACCTTTCCGAGTTTGCCTAAGTGGAACAAGTATTCCAGGAAAACCAGGCAACTTACTTTTTCTTGCCTTTTCTCTGTCTCTGTTCTCACTGCTGACACTTTCCATGCCTCCTCCACTGTACCCACCTGCGGCAGTCCCACTGTCTCCCAAGGACCTTTCCTGATTACTTTCACCAGAAGCAATCCTCATACCCACCCCTGCCCACTTCGACCAAACTCCTATGTCTTCATGCCTCTCCGGTGCTACTTTAGATGTGCTGGGGTTCTTTAAGTCTTATGTCACCTATTAGATTGTGAGCCCCAGGAAGCCGGGGGAAAGAAAGGAAACATGCACCTATATGACGTTTTCTGTTTGGCAGGTACCACATCCAGGTGGGGGATCACTGACGGTGGTTATTTCATTTATTCCTCACTGCAACCCTGCAAGGAGTGACTGGTAAGTGTTCTGCTCATGATTAGAACCTTGGTGTCTCACAGCCTTTGCATTTTTCTTCTCTCACTCTTCAGTGTCTATAAAATGCCTCTTAGGAGGTAGATCCCCAAAACGTGTCTATTTAAGGAGTTCTGTGAATCCCTGATGCTTTGTGGGAGTTTGGGTGGCTCATCTTCCTGAACCCAGGGTCTGGGTCACTTAGCTCTTCCGTGCCACCCTCCCTGCGCCCTCATTAACTTTCTCTTCTTGCTTTGAGGATAGGTTAACGCAAGAGGATGAGTTCGTTTTGTAGCTGAAATTAATGGACTACCAAACCTCAGTTTCCTCTTGGAAGAGGAGGTGTTGGTGGAGGGGTTGCATTACCTTCAGGGCAGACAGAATAACCCCCGGAATCCAGAGATCTGTAGAGACCGAAGAAGCAGAGACGTGGCACTTGGGCAGAGCTGGGTCTACATCTTGACTCTGCCTCACTCTTCTGGGTGTTTTGAGACATGTTACTTGATTTCCCTAAGTCTTAGTGTCCCCGGTCAGTGAAATGAAGCCACTATACCTACTACACAGAAATGCCTAATATATTGTCAAACAGGTAGGCTCCTAAGAGAAAGCGATGCAGCTTCATTCCCCTTGCCCAGTTTTCTGCTGGGGACTTAAGAAAGGAATATACGAGGTAGCTCGAGAAGAAATGGGGAAGAAGGAAGCTTATGTGTCTTAAGTGGTATCATAGCCAGGGGCAGGGAGGAGGTAACCGGGCAGCAGGCACCTGAAACTTGCGAGGTCGTGCCTTCCCCCACCTGGGCTAAATACCCGCTCTTGCATTAGAACCTTCTGAATCAGGAAAGCACCATGGAAACGTAGATGAGCCATGTGGTGGCAGAGTGAGGGTTAACCAGTGAGCCTCCCTGGGATCCTTTTGATGCCAGGTTACTTTCCCTTCTTTCCGAATGCAGCGGTGGCTGCCCGCTTCCTGACGCTATCGCAGCCTGTGGGAGGGGAGTTGGACACCCTGAAGCCCCTCGTCACCAGTTCCGGGGCTGCAGAACAGAGAGTGACGACAGCTCATGAGTCGTCAGCCGACGGCAGCGGGGACCCTGGTGACGGCTGCTTTGTTGTTTTTTTCCTCTTCGGATGATGACTCAGTGTGTCGGGAGCCGGGAGATGGAGCACTCAGCCGAGTGGCCAGGACGTTCTGTCAACATGAAAGCAGCAAAAACAGCTTGTCGGAGCTCAGAGCTGACCCTGGGCTGGGGTCATTTTTAGGAAGGGCTTGGCAGAGGAAAGGCGACCGCCACGTATTGGGTTGGCAGGGGTGATACCGGGTAACTTAACAGGGCTCTGTAGACCCTTCAATTCTAGAACCTGAAAAGAAAACGCAGCCATTTGTGTTACTAGATGAGCTTGGCAACCAGGATGGCTTCTTGAGCTCCTCGCACTCGTCCCCGACAAAGAGACATCTTCCCGGGTCCAGAAAAACCCCTTGGGGATTTCTCAGTGTGGCTCATTGCCTTGGATGGAGGGCAAGTCCCCTTTTTGTGGGGCAGCAAGGGTGGGGCCTGGCAGCCCTAGTGCCTGTTGTGGGGATGTAGTGTCTTGGGGGTCTCCTCTGCCGGCGTCACGCGAAGATGGTGGCTCCGGCATCACCGGCCTCAAGCCGAAGACCAGCTCTCTCGGGCAGCCATTCTTCAGCCTCCCCTTTCCTTATCCCAAATCCCAAGCTTTTCTTCATCTTCACCGTCTTCCTCTCTTCCTCCTCAGGAGCCATGATGGGCGTTGACCTCCACGTCTGTGGGTGTGGGGGTGTGTGTGTGGGTGTGTGTGTGTGTGTGTGTGTGGATGTGGGTGTGTGTGTGTGGTGTCATCATGGCGGCTCGGGGTTCTAGGCTTTTCTCGGGTCTGCAGCAATGCGCTTTGTGCACGTGACGCCCCCGCGGCCCCGCCCCGCCGCCCGGCCCCGCCCTGCCGCCAGGCCCCGCCCCGCCGCCCGGCCTGTCCCTGAGACCCAGGGAGGAGACTGGCCCTCCGTTCTTTTGCCGCAGAATCTCGGCCAAACCACCATCATCCTCAGCATCTGGCTTCCCTTCTCTCCTCCCGCGCTGTCGGCCAGCCTCTGGGGCAGAGGAGCAAACAACTTGTGGGAGGGGACGATGGAGGGACAGACAGCCTGGCCACACTCTCTGGTCTCCTCAGCCTGGGTGCCATTTTTCTCAGCCTCCCGCGCTCCTGTGGACGATGCCCGCTCTGACCTTTGTCTCCGCGCACCACCTCTTTCCCCGAGGACCTCTCCGCGTGACTCGTTGGGATCTGGGGTCTTGGGCGCCCAGAAGGAGCGGGGGACCCGGCCCAGGTCACAGCGGAGAGCTGAAGAGACAGGCTAGGGGGTGGGAGCTGGCCGACCCCATGCAAGTACAAAGGCAGCCCCATCACCACCCCCCACCCTTTTTTGCAGTCATGTCTTTTTCAGCCTAAGCAGAGAGCAACTTGACCTGAAAAAATTCGTGTCTCTATGTGGGTGTTGGAACATCTGCGGATCTTTGTCCGGAAGCTGCGTGGTGCCGAGAGCCCAGGTTCTGTGCTTCAGGGAGCTGTTGTCCTTCGGGTTTGTTTTTGCAGCAGTGTGATGGATGGGTCCTCCTCAATGAGCCCCCGTGCCCGCTGCGACTGGCCTTTCTCCAGGACGCTGGGCCTGATGGTGGCTCTGCTTCTTGTCGGTGGACAGGGCGCCACAGCGGAGGGCCACGTCCGGGGTCCCAGAAGAGACTCCAGTGGTTGGGGCCCATGCGTGGTGCCTCGCCTGGTGGTCCCTGGGAGCTGAGCCCACCTTTCACTTCTTCCCCACAGAGAACTCAGGGGAGTTCAGCTCCAGAAGTAGGTGACAGCCTGCTGGAGACTCCGCTGATGATGGTGCTGGCGTTCAGAAGACAGTCGTCATCCTGTGGGGTAAACGTGTTGCCTGTTTGCGTGTCTTATTTGGAACACACAGAAAAAGGAGCTGCCTGGCAGCCTGGCTCTCCGCAGTAAGTATCTGTCTGCATTCTTTTATCCCTTCGAATGTGGGAAGTGGACGGATGCGGTGCTGAACCCAGCTGGCTCTTGTGCTTTCTTGGTTCTTTGCTGCACAGCCCCGCCCTGGGTCCTCCAGAAGCGGGCGCTGGATCCATTTCCCCATGCTGCTGGAGAGCTGCAGAGAGCCTAGCAGTCAGTGTTCCGCCCCCGTGCATCCCCCTCAGGTTCAGGAGAAGTTGATTCACGCTAAAATGGAGCCAAGAGGCCAGGTCCTCCGGAACTGAGTGTTCACGGGCTGAATGGAAGGGCCCTGCCTGTGCTCACTGCCCCCAGCAGGGAGTGACTCTCAGTTGCCTGGCTGAGGGGGGTGGGTGGGGGAGTGGCGAGGTGGGGGATGTGCCTTGCCAGCATCTAGCATGGTTCTCTGCCAAGTTCTAGCTCCAGATCGCTAGGCCGCTAGGAACCTAGACTATATATAGCGTTGTGCTAAGCAATTCTTATCGGACCTGTCTGTCCCCTCACCCCCACGGGGAGGAGAGCTTCTATCAGAAAACCAGAACCTGGAGAGAGTGAGCCACCTCCACGGGGCCTTTTATTCTGGGAAGGGGTGTGTGTGTGTGTGTGTGTGTGTGTGTGTGTGTGTGCGTGCGCGCACATGCATGCACACGCATCTGTGTGTCTGTGTACACGCATCTGCCTCTGGTCATCTGGTTCAGAGCTGCCAAGCTTTCTTTCCTTCCCCCTGTTTCAGGTGCTAGCAGGTTCAGGACCTTGCAGGTGCCGGCGATGTAGGATGCGGGTCAGGAGGGGCTGGTGGTTCTCGAAGGATCCTGGGTTTGTTTGGAGGAGAGGCTGGCACCCAATGTGGCTGAGAGCACTGTGTGGCCTCCGCTGTGTCTTAACAGCTTCCGGTTTGCCTTGCTTTGCCCAAGCATGTCTTTTGACCTCTCCCTTCCTTCTTTGGAACCTCCTACCTTCCCTGCCTTCCTCCAGCCCTGCCTCGTCCTTCCTCTGAGTCTCTTTGGGATCAGTGAGGCAGCCCCAGCTCTGGGCATCTGGGAGCTTGTCTGCGCCCCACCCTCACCCTCGTTTGGGGTTTCTAGAAGTCTGGCTTGACCAGCAGAAGGGGTCAGTTGTCTGCAGAGTAGCTGGGTGGTGAATGAGTGTGTCATGCTGAGACGAACAGGGCAGCATGATCTGGGTTCCTCTCAGAGACACTGTTGAGCCCACAGTTTGTGTGGTTCTGGAACTGTAAGTGCCGATGGGCATGACGCGACCCTGGGCTTGTCAGCGAGCTACTGCCAGGCTGCTTATCGGAAACCAGATGCAGGAAGGAAGATAGGATCCTGCCACCTCCCTGCCTCCCAGGTAACTCAAGTGTGGGCTGTGCGGTGCGGTCCGGCCCTCCCCCAGCCCCTCTTTGCTCACGGAGGGTGTTGTGCTTAGTGGAGAAGCCTCAGACTTCTCCATTCAGAATCTCCCAGACAGTTGCTCTCTTCTTTCCATCCTCCTCCTCCTGGCTTTTCTGTGAATGAGGTTAGTAACCAGTGAAGGCACAGGGGCCGGGTGGGCAGCCTAAGTGATCGGACACCGGCGACGGTGGGAGTGGCCCTTGGCAGAACAACTGTCAGGCCTCCCGAGGTCACTGCCCTCCCCAGGCCCCTGTGTCCAGCGATAGGTTCTGGGTGCTGAGCCCTCAGAGGGGCTGGGAGCCTGCCTGGGAGCTGGGCCTTCCTTTCCCCATGTCCTCTCTAACCTGGATGCTAGAGCACCTTTAGCCTCACTGGGCCTTAGTCTAGGCCTGTGGCCTGGACTTCATGGACTGTGGGCTGGGCAGTGAACTTTGGGATTCTTTCCCTACCTTAAGTTTTTTTTTGTTTTGAGTGAGTTACTTTCTTCCTCTAGGCCCTCATTGCCTTTACTTAAAAGAAAAATCCTGGCCCAGTGAGCCATTGCAAAGCATCTCCAGGCAGTTGACGTAGGAACGTTTTTCTCGATGCTGCACTAGATACTGGTCACAATAATAGCGATGGTGATTAAAAAGGATGAGGCCTGCGGAACTGGGAGATCTGTCACTTGATGGAGATGGTGCAAACTGAGGCGCCGTGCACATTCTCGGGAGATCTCTCTCCTGTCGAGTCGGTTCCTGCCCCGTCTGAGCCAGTAGGGCCGGATGGAGTGAGCTGACAGCTGATCGTCTGGGGTCTCAAGACCAGAGGGATGGTGCTGGGGAATTTTCTGATGTTCTCGGATGATATCACGAGGCCCCTGTGGGATCCCAGCTCTCCGCTTGTGCCTCGGGGACGAGGGTGGTGTTTCTGCCCCCACTCCCCCCGCCCACCCCTTTCCCCGGGAAGCCTGCTGCATGCTGCCTCCCAGTGTTGCATCTTCACCTCTTCCCTTCTGAGAAGAGACTCTGAGTTGGCCGTGAGCAGCCTGGGATCCTTGCTGAGCGTATTTGGAAGAGTCCGCTGTCTCTTCCTTCAAGGAATCTGAAGCCTCAGCCCCTCTGGCAGGAACGGAGTGAGGGATGGCTAGGGGTGTTGGACCTGGAACAGGAATAAAGCAGACAGATCAGCTCTGGTGCAGCTGGGGAGATGAAGCGGGAGCCGGCCAAGTCCCTCAAGATGTGCCGGCTAGTGTCTGGCCAGCGCTGGCTGCCGGGCGGGAGCCAGATGGAGCCGCTGGCCGTGCTGGGGAGCCGCGGCTCCCTGTGCTCAGCGGGTCCTCAGGCCTGGCTCCGGGTGCCCGCTGCCCGCGTTCACAGCCCTGCCCCTGGCTTGTTGTTGGGGGGTCACCAGGGTGCAGAGGCTGGCGTTGCTCCCTGAGACCCTGTTGTCTCTGGGGCCTCTGGTATCCCCCTGGATTGGGGCTTGGTGCTCCCCTGCCGACTTGCCCAGCTTTCTCCCTCATCTCACGTGTTCCTTCCTTCCTGCTCCCGGCCTGGCTGTTCCAGACGTGACGTGCAGCGTTGTGTCAGGAGCCAGGCTGGCAGAGCACTTGGCATCACCCCCTGAGAGGGGGGTCAGGCAGAGCCGGTGCTTCTCTGTTGACCTTTGAGTCCCCATAGTCTGGGACCCGGGAGGCGGCTCGGGGGCCTCTCTCCGGCTGGGGTCCGGCCAAGGTTAACAGGGCTGGTGGCCCTGGAGCCGCGGTGGTGCGGCTTGGCCGGGAGGCCTGCGGGAGGGGCCCTGCCAGGGGGCCTGGTTGGTCAGCACCTTCCTCTCCATCGACTCCTGGTCTGCTCAGGACCGCACACTGTCTAATGCACAGCTTGGCTCTGTGTCCTGGCACGAGTGCCCCCGGGGCTGCAGCGGGGCTTCAGTGAGCATCTGTACTTCGTGCTGGCCACTTTGTTGGGCATGTTGTGGCCGCCCCACCCCCACACCTCCGAAATATGCGAGAGCGCCTTTTCCACTTGCCGGCTGTCTGTGGGAGGCCCTCTTCATCTTGCGTTTCTTTTCTGGGACTTGGAGTGTCTGTCAGGGAAGCGTAGACGCGGTTTGGTTTCTTGCTAGCTCCCTCCACGGGAGCTGCTCGTAGGCAGATGAGGCCAGAGAACGCCTCCAGCAGCCCCCCTGGGCCCGTGCAGTCTCGTGGAGCCCGAAGCAGGGGAGGAGCAGGGGGGCGGGGATGGAGAGCCACGCAGGGTGGGGGGAACGGGTGTGGGGGAAGAGTTGTGCAGCATCTGACCACAGGATCAAGGCCGGGACGGGTGGGAGGAGGCTGCCATAGGCAGCCTGAGCAGACATGTGTGCGTGGAGCCCGGATTGGGGTCTGTTACGAGGCTGAGACAGGCCTCAAAGTCTTTGGTCTTAGCATGCAGTCCAGGGAAGCCGGCCTTTGTTAGGCCCCCTTTTGCTTATCTGATTTCATGCTGAGAACAATCCTTTTATGATTGAAGACACAGTGATTTGGTTAAGTGACTTAAGCAAGGTCACACGCCTGGTGGGTGGCACTCCTGAGATTTAAACTCGGGCATCTCTGAGTCCGAAGCCTGCACGTTTTCTTCACGCTGTTAGGCTGAAGCCCGAGCTGAGACCCTCAGAGGATCGGCAGCCGACATGACCCAGAGGGCAAGGCCAGATAACTCTGTGATCCCCGTGCACAGGCAGGCAGATACATTCCTTCCACACGGTGTCTTCAGCCTCTGCTGTGTATGTGCCAAGGACAGTGCTCAGTGTGGGGTTGCTGGACTCAACAAAACCAAGTTTCTGCCCTTAGGGGTGTATATTCTCGCGTGGGGAAGATACTGTTAATGCTAGTAAATGGGATTTAAAGATAGACATAGAAGGAAAAGAAGGACCCTCTTCCTTCTGCAGAAGCAGGATCCAGATGTTGGTCAGGGAGAGAACCGGGGAGACTGAAGGACCTCGGCCCCCGGGGAAGCCATGTTGATTGAAGTTCCAGAGAGAACTGACATACATTCTAACCCTTCTCGTTTCCCACAAGCTGGGAAAATCCATCTGCAGCCCACAGACGCTCACAGAAGCTTGCAGTGGGTCAGGAATCAGGGTGGCCATAGCTGCCAGACCTTTGGTCACCAGCAGACTAGGGTTTTTTTTAATTTTTCCCCATTAGCCATGTCTACTCCTGACCTCTTGTCTCTCCCACCCTTACCAGGCACCAGCTGGCATCTCCCCCGGGGCCTGGTCACCGTCTTATCCATCCAGTGCCGGGGGACACTCGGGGTCAGTGTTTGCTGAGTCACTGGTAGAACCGTGCCCACAGGAGGCAGAGCTCCACGGAGCCACTCCTTTGCCAGCACGCGTGGTTCCAAGATCCTCACGATAGGGAAGGGAAGGGAGGGGGAGTCCCTTGGTATCGGATGCTCGGAGGAGCTTTGTGTCCTGAGAGGTTGAGGCAGGTTGGTAGCTGGGGATGGGGGAGGGTATGTTTCCTGTGTGCAGCGCCAGGACCTGGGGCTTGTTGACACGGTGGGAGTGCCGCGGCTGCTGGGCCCAGGGTGAGGCAGGCCACGTGACTCGCCCGCTCTGGCACCACAGTCCCGGCGGCCTGGCCCACCCTGGCCGTGGAGGCTGCCACCTGCTGCCAGGCGGCCGGGGTTGCAGTGGGACCAAGTGTGGGCCTCGGTGGTGTGTGCCTGTGGGGGCTCACAAAACCCGTAGACGAGTCAGTGGGCCTGGCGTTCTGGCTCCATTGGTAAAAACGTGCTCCCTCGCCTTACCTCTGTGGGCCTCAGTTTCATTATCTATAAAAACAAGAGGGATTGAATGAGAATCTTTGCGGAGGTCCCCGTCAGCTCTGATATGGGGGCTCCCTGGATGTTTGTGGAGGTGTTTCTTTTTTGTTGTTGTTTTTAGTTGTGTATTTTGGGCTGTGCTGGGTCTTCGTGGCTCCTTGCAGGCTGTCTGCAGCGGCGGGGAGTGGGGCTGCACGTCACTGCTCTGCTTGGGCTTCTCCTCTTGGGGCTTGTCCTGCCACGGAGCACAGCTCTGGGGCGCTGGGCTTCAGGAGCTGCAGCGTGCACAGCGGCCCCGGGGGAGGTGCGACCCTCCTGGACCAGAGACCGAACCCGTGTCCCCCCACCACATTGGCTGGCAGACTCTTAACCCCTGGACCACCAGGGAAGCCCCGTGGAGGTATTTCTTAGCCAGAAACTCAGGACCTGCGTTACGAGGAGAGGGGAGGGACCCCAGAGACCTTTCTGCTTGCAGCAGTAACCGTGTTTCCTGAAGGGACACCGTTGGAGTGAATTAGGGCTGGCCGGTGGAGGCACTTTTCGAAATGCCCCAGAAGTAAATGCAGAAAGTAAAGACCATGAAAGTGTCTGCTGAGGACCCTCCAGGTGACCGAGGACAGGGACTCCAGCTCCTGCTAGGAGCTCGTCTAGAGACGGGCCATATGGGAACTGCTGGGGGCTGGCAGGGCTGCAGGGGGGTGACCTGACACGCCATGCTCCCGGAGAGATTTGGCCTTCCCCTTTTGGCCCTAAATCCTGGAGAGGAAATAGGTTTGCAGGGTCCTTGTGTCCTCTGCCTTCCCTGTAACTTCTCAGGGTCTGTGCCCCTGTTGCTGTCATAAAGTTTCCCTTTATATTTAGCCTTCTTTTCTCATGTGATTGTTTAAGCCCTTCCATTAAAAAAAAAATGACAGGAGCAAAGAAAACAGAAATATCTCAGAGCCACCAGTTCCATTTTGGCTTTTTAGTCTTGAGCCCCTCCTTAAAAGACAGCAAAAATGAAATACATGTACGGCAAAGCGCAGGGTCCCAAGCCCTTCTGGACTTGTGTGCAGAGCCGGGCTGTGGCCTGGCGTGGCGGGGCCCCGGCCTCCCTGCTCCACAGTGGCCTCAGTCCCTGACGTCCACTGTGTCTCCCGGGGTGCGTGGGCAGGAGCCCTGACGCGGAGGCACACACTGTGCAACCCGCTAGACAGAATGCAGAGCTTTAAAAATAGTTGCGTTTCTCCCAAGATGCTGTCTGCTCGCCAGTCTCCAGGACACTTTACCTGGGGTTCGTCACTATGAACCCGGCCTCCTGGACTCCCCGAATGGTGGTGGGAATGGGGATTGGGGCTCGGATGCAGGCAGGACAGGAATTGCCTGGTAACCGTGGTCTCACCCGCACCCCGTGATGTTTCATGGTGCTGTTCACATTTGCGAGCTCTTCTGACCTCTCACGCCCTGTGAGGGCAGGTGGGTGGTATGAGCCCCGTGGCTGATGACCCTGAACTGGAGAGAATCCTGCTTGTACCTGCGTAGTTCGGGAGACCATGCATCCAGGTCCCCTGACTCTGGGTGTTCTAGCCAGGGGACCCAGGGGTGGGGTGGGGATGGGGGTGGGTCTTAGGCAGTTGACTTGGCCATTCCAGGTCTCAGGTCTTTTCTCTATATATTGAAGGGGCAGGAAACCTCAGAATATCTGGGTTCTCTGCCTTTTCAGCTCTCTCAGAGCTCTCGTGAAGACTGGCGTGTGCTCTGTCTCTGGGAAGCCAGCCATGCACCATGCGTTTCTGGTGAGGTTTCTTGCATTTGGAAGCTTCTGGAATATGCTGTGCTTCCGACCATTCTGACACGTCTGTACAGCACTTCATGCTTGTGCATATGGTCTGCTTCTGCCGAGTATCTCTCTCAGAAATGAGGCCTCACGGTGGGGTCTCTGAGACTTTTTTCCCATCGGACTTGTAGGCGTTGCGTATGGAGCTCTGCCTAGCTGCTCATTACCTGTCTGCTAGCTGCTTAACGTGCTGCACCTGCTGGAGGAGCCGGCCGATGTGCGATGGAAGCGCTCGCTTCAGCTCTGGTTGTTTGCATGTTGACTGACTGGAAGAAGTAGGCCTTTCCCGTGAAGAAGGTGCTCAGAGAATCCTTGGGCAGCCATGTATTCTAAGTACTGAGCCCAGCCCCCACCCTCCACAAGGGGTTCTGAATCAGAGCGTGGGCTGCACGGCTCCTTGGCCATGTGGCCCTCTGTGTGATCTGCATTTGGTTAGGAGGGGGAAGGAGTGTTCGTTTGTAGCGTATTTAACCAGGGTGACTTAGCGTTTATAGCGTATTTAACGGGGTGTTTGAGGAAGGATTGGGGTGGGGTGGGGGTCGGCACACATACCACACCTGCACCATCTGGCCATTGGTATCCCCTGGATGCAGCCCTGGCTTGTAGAGAAATCCTGTGATGGGCAAGCCACCTGGGAGCTGTTTCTGTGGCCGCAGACTTGAGGGGCTTGACGTGTGAACCTTGGTCATTCTGGACCCCGGCTCTCTGGAGGAAGGAGCGGAGGAGGTCTGCACCAGCACAGGGAGGGGGCTTAGGCTACACTCCGGGGAGGACCACCGTGGCATCCTGATGGCTCCCGAGGAGAGATGAGGCTTCTCTGAGAGAGGGAGGCTGGCGGTCCTCAGGAGGGTCCTTCAGGCCTGTGTCTGTGGACGCCGGGAGCAGCAGGAGCTGTGGGTGCTAGGATCCCGTGCGGGCTCCGCCAGTCCTTTCTGCCCCTGAGGCACGCCAGAGCTCGGGATGGGGGACACACGAACGTTGTTTCCCTTTGCAGAGAGAACTTCTGGCACGGACCCTGTAGGACTGATCGTATTTGTGAATAAAAAAGGAGAAAGGCATGTTCGCCCCTCATCCCTGCCGGGAGAGCTCTGAGCTGCTCTGATCCTGATTTGTATCAGCACTGCTGCCATCCTGCCGGCCGGCTTCTCTGCACTCTAGGGACCGCCGACAGGCATCAGAGATGCGTTGTGTGAGAGTGTGTGTGTGTGAATGAGTGTGAACTCTGTGTGTGGGAGAGAGAGTGTGTATATGTGAATTTTGTGTGTCGGGGGGAGAGAGACTGTGTGTGTGTGTGTGTGTGAATGCAGCACGTGAGGCAGGGCCATGCATCTGTTGGCTGGAGAAAGGCAGGGGAGGGAAGAGGAGTTCTCGGTGCAGGTCCACAGCTCTGGGGCCACCGGCATTGCTGGCTCTTTTAAAGGCATGGGGGTTTGTTGAAGCACACTTAACATACTATTTAGAAGTGACCAAAGTCCAGAAATCAACCAGTTGATGTCTAAATGAAGGTTGTGTTAAATGCAGAGAATCGTATATCCTTTAGTATCACTAGTGCCTGCATGTTTGACATAGAAAGACCCAAGTCAGGAGCCTTCCACTGCCGGGTCGCCCGCCGCCACTGCCGTCTGTAAGCTCATGCTGCTTTTGTGTCAGTTTCCGGCCTCCCTTCTTGTCTGTTTCCCACCCTCGTTCACTCCTTTGGCACACAGGAATGTCTGTCCGCACGCCTGTGGTACCGTTTCCTTGGGGACCTGTTCGTCCCGTGTCTCTGACATGGTAAACGGTGTTCCCTTCGTTTCACATGTGAGCACAGTGCAGGCTTGCTGCAGAGGTGAGCCATTTCTGAGACGGTGCGGCTCCCCGCCTAGCCCTGGCGGCCTGGAGAGTCTGAGCCCCCGCCCCCCTGCTGGGTTGAGAGTGCAGGCAGAGAGGGTCAGAGAGGAAGTGAACATGGGCTCCCGGCCACGGGCCTCCCTCCGAGACAGGTGAGCTCTGTTCAGAAAGCAGCTCATCTAGTCTTTTGGCCCTGATGGCCCTATTTGTGTTTCGTCTCCCTCTCTCTCTTCCCTCCTTTCCCTCCCTCATCTCCCTCCCCCGCCTCCAGAAGAATTTAATCTGCCGGACAACAAACAATACTGTTATAAAACTTGGAAAACAAGAGGGCGAGGCCTCCCTGACAAGGGGAAGGGCATGCCGGGTAACTGCAGGGAGCCTGCCAGCCCGAGATGGAGCCGGGCGAGGGCCCAGTTGGCTGGGCACCTGGGCACCCGCCCGGGCCAGGCCCACCAGCCGTGCCATCCCTGGTCCAGAGGGGGAGGAACTGAAACGCAAGTGGGGCCCCAGAAGCGCTTGAAAAGGGGAAGTAGCCCGCGTTCCCCTCTCTGATCAGATGGGGATGCGCTAGACTGTGAAACTCCTCCTCCCGCCCTCCTCCCCCTCCTCCCGCCCTCCTCCTCCTCCTCCCGCCCTCCTCCTCCTCCTCCCGCCCTCCTCCTCCTCCTCCTCCCGCCCTCCTCCCCCTCCTCCCCCTCCTCCCCCTCCTCTCCCTTCTCCCCCTCCTCCCTCCCTCCTCCCTCCCTCCTCCCTCCCTCCTCCCCACCCTCCTCCCCACCCTCCTCCCCTCCCTCCTCCCTCCTCCCCTCCCTCCTCCCCAGCCTCCTCCCCTCCCTCCTCCCCTCCCTCCTCCCCGCCCTCCTCCCCGCCCTCCTCCCTGCCCTCCTCCCCTCCCTCCTCCTACCGCTCTCTGTTGCAGGTCCCGGACTGGCAGACCCGGGTCCCGAGGCTGGCATAAGCAGTTCAGGCGCAGCTACCTGCTGGGCCAGCTGCAGGGGAAGCAGGAGAGGAGGGTGCTCTGGGCCACCCGGCACTGCAGACCTACCCCCTGCCTGTCCTCCCCCACCTAGGGAAGTGGAACCAGGTCAGGGGCATGCCCTGGTCCACGTGCTCTGCCAGGTGTGGGCCCAGGTACCGGTTAGAATTGCCACTGGGAGGTCTGTGGGTGCTCCCCGGGCCTCCTGCTGCCCACAGGGTCCGTGCTCCCGGGAGGATGTCCACCTCCGGGAGAGGCCCTGCTCTCCTTCCAGGAGGAGTCCGGCAGTGCCGCAGAGGCTGGGCACACCTCTGGACCTGTTCCCGCTGACAGACACAGTGTTTCTCCCCACAGGCAGGCACGGGGCCCTGTGAATGGGGCTCCCAGGGGGTGTGGGGGGGCTGTGCCTCCTGTTCACTCCCGGTGGCAGGGACACTGGATTCTGGGTGTCTCTTCCCCCAACTTCCAGGGTTAGATTTAACCTGAGTCTGAAGTTTCACCTCCGAATGCATCCTCACCGGGTCGATAAATGATGTTGGGGGGACAAGCGGGGAGTGTTGGTGGCTGCTTCTCCTGGGGACCTGCTCTGGCGCGGAGCCACAAACTGTGGTGGGCATCGTGCGTGTGACAGACCGTCCGCACACTCCCTTTCCTGCTTGTGGAAAGCGCCAGCTTCCGTGAAGGCAGTCCAGCACTGTGCCCACGCCGCACCCAGGCGGAGCCACTCTCTGGGCAACAGGGAGTCATCCTTGACCCCATCTTCATGGCCCCCCCACCGTCTCTTTCTGCCCCCCCAGGCTCCACGGCATCCCCGGGCAGGGTAGCTTCGTGTGTCCTCCTGGCCCAGGGCCCCCATGCCCTGTCCTGAGTCCAGGACATGGGGAGATTTCTAGACCCAAGTCTTTGCTGGTAGTGTCAAGGAAGGGACGGAAGCCTCAGAACGTAGGTCCCCTATACCCCCGCCCCAGGAGAAACTGGAAGTGCATGTGCTGGGCCCACCCCAGCTGAGAAGGCAGTGATTTCTGGCGTTGTTATCTCAAGGGTGATGTGCGTGCACGATGGGGAGGGGTGATGGTTAGTGGGTCCGCGCGCCACCCCCACTTTGGGATCCAGGGCTGGTGAAGTTGGTGGTTCCCGGACACTGAGCCCTCCATGCCCTCCTGCTCCCCAGCCCCCTATCCCTATACCTGTCGTTTTATCTCCCTTTCCTCTGATTCATTAACCACAAGCTAGTTGGCCACAGGCCCCGCCCTGACCACTTGGAGACAAAATGTTCAGGACACTGGGCCGGGGCTGGAGCTGAGGGTGGCAGGAAGCTGGGCTGGGCCTCCGTGTTCAGAGGAACAGTGGTCCAGGAGCGCCTCGAGGGCAGACCGCTCCCCGTTCTCCAGGAGGGCCTTCTCGGGGCCTCTGTCTCCCCAAGATGACTCTTCTCCCTACCGGGAGCCCCGAAACCAGCATTCCCAGTGGCAGGAAGATGGATGAGCTGGCCTCCACTTCCGGCTCTCCTCCCCCGCTCCGGCTGGAACTTGCGTCAGTCCTGTAAGTAGCTGTGACTCAGCACCCAGCGGGTCGGAGGGAGGGGGAGGCTGCCGCCTCCCAGGAGCCTTCCCGGCTCTGGATCTGAACACGCCGTGGTGGCGCAGGACACGGCCGGTAGCCCTGGTTCCTGTGTGTTCTGTGTCTGTGCTTACAGATCTCATAAATAAGGGTTCCTCTCCTTCCTGTTTTCCTCCTGTATTATTTTTTTGTAGGGGGTCACCATGCTGGGCATAGGATTCTTAGGACTTTAAATGGCGCAGACAGCGTCATTTACAGAATGCAGTGGATTCTCTCTTTGCCGTCTCTAGACTGTTCTGGAAGCAAAGGCCCATGGATTGTATTTAACTCTCAGACGTTTGGTTTTGGCCTGTGCAGTTTTTGTGTCTTATTTCTTGTTTAGCTGCATCTGACCCTGCGTGCCTGTAGACTGAGCAGGGCCACCGGACTTCTGCACACTGTCCCCGCTCCGCTTGTCTCATTTCCTGCCTGACCCTCCTTACATTTGATGGTGCAGTGACCAGTCTGCCCCTGCCCCTGCTTTTTCAGATGAGCACCCTGAGGCCCGTTCCAGAAAAGTCCAGGCCCCCCGTTCTCAGAACCTGGGCTGAGCAGAAATTAAAGCCGCTGTGTTCTGATGCACTGTGCGGTGACCTTTCCTCCACCCTTGGGTCCCTGCCCAGGCAGAGGAGTTTTCGTAGGCATGAGGGGGGTGGGGAAAAAAACCTCCAAATAGAATGTGGACACGGAAGTGGGCTGGAGCAGCCCTGTGGCCCCAAAGCCTCTTGCGAGGTGGCACCTCCAGGGCCGATGTCCCCACTCCTCCAGGGCTGGTTCTCCCTCCTGGGCAGCCCGCTAAGCCCCTGTTCACTGATTGGCTTGCCCGGGGCTGCTCGGTTGCTGTGGGAAGACCTGGAGGCTTCAGCATGCTGAGGCTTTCCCATGCTGCCTTCCTCCAGATCCAGGAGGCCTCCGGGCTGGGTGCCAGGGAGGGCATGCCGCTTCCAGCCGCCTCGGATCACCTGGCTGCGTGCAACTTGGGGACAGAACCAGCGGCTGGGTTCAGGTAAGTGAGTCGCTCCCTGCTCGACTGACTTGGAGAAAGAAGCTTGGTTCTGTCGGGAGATCTGAGACCTCAACAGACCCTTTTATCTGGTGGGCTTGGGAGGGCAAAAGCTTTGGATCCTAAGGTAACTCCCCCCATGTCCTTTTAGAGTGTGCTACAGCAGTGCGTTGCTGATGATCTCTTGCCTCTCTTTCCAGGGCACTGAGTGTTTCAGAGCTCCGGAGTTGGGAGCACACACACGGGCTCGGGCCCCCGAGCTCCCTCGGCGACAGTTGCCTGTCTGCCACGCGTGGCCCGTGTTCTGCACTGAGAGCTGACACTTCCCGGGGAGCCGGGGATTAGTCACCCTCGTGACCCAATGACCTGAATGTGTTATGAAGGACCAGAGCAGGGTGGAGTGTGAGGGGAGCTTAACCAAAAGCCGGGCTAGACTGGGGTGCTTTTCTGAGGACAGGGTAGCCCTGCTGAGACCCGAAGGAGGACTTGAGACCACCAGGCTTACTGTGTGGGTGGAGTGGGGTGGTTCAGGGCTGGGAGTTTCAGGACAGTAGATGCAGAATATTCCAGAAAGAGGGAGCGGCATGTGCAGAGAGGCCTTCTGGAGGGGGAGAGACATTCTGGGTCACCAAAGGACTCCTGTAATACCTTCGGAAAGGGGGTGGATAGTGGCAGCTGGAAGTTACTAAGGAAGAAGAGTTTGGCTGCAGTAGAAAGCGGCAAAGCTGAGAATTGCCAAATACAGATCTCCTTCAACCTCCTCCTTTTATATTTTATTCGTATCCTGTAGTCATGACTCACGCTCAGTCTTGATCTTAAAGCCTCAAAGTGTTGACCTGATTGACACCCCAACCCAACTGACCTCACCTCTGCTGTTGACCGCAGGTGCCCATGCTTAGAGCCCTTCCCTGCAGGCAGTGACGACCCCCGCCTGGCCCAGACTCCCCCGTCTGTGACTGAGGCCTTGCAGAGCCCCACAGGTTGCAGAGGCGTCCACGACAGATGCTGCAGGGCCTTCATCCCCAGCGTTCTCCCCACTGCCGCAGCCGCGCGGTGGAGACCACCCAGGCACGGCTTGCAGGAGTATCAAAGCACCGAGCGTGCTCCCATCTCCACCCGAGTTTAACCCGTACAGTCAGCAGCACCCCGCCGTCTATGCAGAAGCCCTGCCTAGGATTCCCACCTGCCCTCAGTCTTGCTCATGATCAGGGGCAAGGGCAGAGGGAGACAGTCGGCCAACCACAGAGCAGGCGGCGGTGGGCAGAGGGGCAGGAGCACAGACGCCAGGCTCAGACCCAGCTCGGACCCGGCTCACTGGTCACGGGACTGGGGACAGGTTTTCGAACCACATTGAGGATCAGTTTCTTCTGCAAAAACAGGAATAATCCCTGGTTCGTGATGAGAATTGAAGAGCACAACTTGGTGTTCGCATTTTATTTCCTTCTCTTCCCTAGAGCAGCACATAACGTTATTTCCAGGAGGCAGAAAAAACGACGCTTTTTCTCTGGAGTCTTGAAGAATCGGTAGGGAACCTGAGAGGTAAAGATTTTGTCTCTTCTTTCTCTCGGTTATGGTATCAGAGGAAATACAGACATACTTTCTTAGCTTCACCCATAGGAGATGGAAGTCTGATTTGAACACTGTTCGCACATCTTATTTTCAGGCTGATTTTGAAAACAACACAAAACAAAACTCCATTCTTGTATTAGAGAGTTGCCTACTTAATACAGTTTTAGGACACCAGTAGAGACTAAGATTGGTGGCTCACGGGGTCATACTTGAATGTCCTGACCGCTCATCTGTGATGGGGAAGGGCGAGCCTGTACTCTTCCTCACTAGGGTTCGTGGGCGAGTCGCCCTGGCCCAGGTGAAACCCACCTGTGTGTAGTGGTTAGAGCCTCCCAGGCCGAAAGGGTGCTTGCTTCCGGATGCAGGGAGATAACATCAGAAAATGCTTTGCAGATTGTGAAATGGTTTACAAACAGGGCAAAACTAATGTAAATGTTCACACAGTTCAGTGATAACTTTCACTATTTCATTTCGTCGTATATATAATAATGTGAAGGAACTGGTTGTGGAATTGAATAAATTAGCCTAGAATTTATTACTTTTGTATTGCGATCGTCTGTGTGACTTACCAGCTTTGACTTTCATGTCCTTTGAGCATCACTTTGTAACTCTTCTCTGTGCCTTTTGAGGGGACCCTCATGTTACGTCCCGTCACAGGTATAACTGCAATAAGACATCTTTTTGCTCGGGCAAAGGCTGGGTCTTCTGATCGCATCTCCCGCCTTTCTTCAGTGAGATCCTCTTCTTCTGGAAGCTGGTTTCACATGGTGGCTTAGATTTTTCCATCTTTGTATCTAGCACCATTTGAAATCAGTGTTTTAGGAGTAAGAATTGCAGCAGAGCCAAAGGCCACCTGCAGAGGAGCTGCTGCCCTGGGACCAGCTCCCCTCCTCCTGCCACCTGAGCTGGTTCAAGAAAAGAAGAGCTTGAGAAGCAGAGTTCACTCTTGAGTGTGTTGGGTTGTGGAAGGGGGACAGTGCAGGGGTGGGGTGGTGGTCAGTAGAAACTCCGAGGCAGCCACCAGCAGGAATCTGTTGGTGGGGCCTTTCAGCATGTGATTGGGTAGCGCTGGGTTGGGTACTTGATTGCAGTCAGCAGCAGGAGGGCCGTGGACCGGAAGGCCTCTCTCGTCACACCAGCACTGTCCACCTGCTCCTGCACGCCATGGAACAATCAGCTGCAGTTGCTGAGTAGGTGAAATCAGACTTGCCACCTGCACCGTCAAGGTGTGGACCCCACAGAGCACCGCCGGACCCATCTCTTACACAGGCTGACCGATTTCTCCTGGTGTTCAGAGTCTGTTTTTGTCTAGCACCATTTGAAATCGGTTATGATGTAGGGGGAAAAGCAGCAACCTCGAGGCCTCGTGCCCAGTCTGGTCAGCAGCAGCCCGTGGCTTCCTGGAAGACGGATGGGCAGAGGGGGAGGGAGGCCACACCTTTCCCTACTGACTTCCTGAACTGCATCTGCAATGCTTTATGCACAGGTAATAGATCATTTAGTGGATTTTTAGAAACAAATCACCCTGGTGTACCTAATGTCCTCAGTTTGCTAAAATGTGATAGTGCTATAAACTCCGAATTGGTTGCTGTTATATTATCTTTCTGTTCATGCATCCTGACCTTAATAAATATTTACTGTATTCAACTTACCATGTGTTTGTTTTTCATAGATTATTTTCCATTCATAATTCTATGATAAGTGGGGCCCTGAAAAATTAATTTGCTATATGCAAATGTTACCTACTTCATAAAGAGTTCAAAGTCAGTTACAGCAAACAGATATTAAACATGTAGTCCATTAAGACAAGAATGAAATTCCATGAGCCAAGAAATAAAATGAAAACAACGATGATAGAGAAGTGTTGCAGACCTGAGTTGAAGGGGAAACTGACCGCAGTCGCAAACAGGCAGCAGCCCCGGAGCCTCTGCAGTCGGCATTCCCACAGAAACGTTCCCTTAACGGGCGTACTCACGCGGCCCCTGGAGGGAGGTGCGCCGATGAATTCAGCGACCATAGGAGAAATGCAGGCGCTCTCTACTTTTGTTCTTAGTTTCTATTAACCCTTGAAGGCCGAGTGAACCAGTTCTGTAAAGGTGCTCAGAGGTGAGCCAGATTTGACTTCACAGGGGGTTTTACTTGGGGAATCTTCAGGTTGGAGAGCTGTGTCCCCTTGATTGACCTTTCTGAGCAGAAAGTGCAAGGCCAGCCCTGACCTACCTGCAGGACTTTGATTTCACACCTGTTCTCCATACGTGGTGGCACCTCAACCACCTGGGAAGCCTTTCGAGGTCCAGTTCCTGCCAGACTCCCCCCAGCTGGCTGCCCTGCCCGGTGGGGTGGGGTGAGGTGGGTGAAGCCTCTGTTGGGAAAACTTCCTTGGGAATGGGCGGCGCCTCCCACTGTAGCTGCAGGGCTGTTTGGGGCTGTTGACTGGAGAATTCAGGTTCTGGTTGCCAGGATGTGGTGGGAACAGGTAAGACCCTGGATTGCTTTATTCACCTCTCTGCTGAGGTAGCTACAACAGACCTGTGGGCATAAAAGCTTTGGTCAGTTGTAACAAACTGAACAGCTTCTGATTCACCTACTGTGTCCCTGGCTCCAGGCTGCTGCTGCTAAGTCGCTTCAGTCGTGTCCGACTGTGCAACCCCATAGATGACAGCTCACCAGGCTCCCCCATCCCTGGGATTCTCCAGGCAAGAACACTGGAGTGGGCTAGGTATTGCCAATAAAGCAAGTAACCTGTGGATTCTGCCAGCAGGTGGCTATGATTCCAGTCCCCAAATGAGAAAGTGTCAGAAGATCTGGGTTTAACATGAAAGCATAAAAACAATGACTTGGGACATCTTTTCCATGAAAGTAGTTTCTGGAGTTCTCATGAATGCTTAATTTTAAACAAGTGCTCATGGCTGTGTCATGAGAAGCAAAATGAAAGCCCCTTGGTTCTAACTGAAGGGCTGCTCATGGAGGATTATTTTTCTTTATTCATCTGAAGGTTGACAGCTTTTTAGCTAAAATTAGCATCCCAGGGTGGTTTGTGCTAATAGATTGCTGAGCAGTGTTTATTTTGAAGACATCTTGAATCTGCTTTCGTGATCATGCTTTCAACTTAGAAAATGCTTTGCCAGGCTTGGATCTACCTAAGTTTTACCACATGTTTATGGCTTTCTAAGTGGCTCAGTAAAGAATTTGCCGGCAATGCAGGAGACCTGGGTTTGATCCCTGGGTTGAGAAGTTTCTCTGGAGAAGGAAAGGGCAATCCCTTGGACAGAGGAGCCTGGTGGGATACAGTCCATAGGGTTACAAGAGTCAGACATGACTTGACTACACCACAACCATCACCACTTGTTTATCACCCCGTACAGGTCTCCTCGGAGTAGAGAACTTTCTCAGTGTCATCCAGACGTGGATCAATGCGGTCACCTTCTGGTATGTACACCAGAGGGAAGGAAAATAGTTTATTGACCACGGACCCCTATATTGTGCTTCCCCCATATGTAAGCCATTTTTAAAGGTAATTCTTTAGAAGCTAAGTAGGAAAGAGCTAGTTAAAGTTGAAAATGACTTCTAGGTATCCCAGCAGTGACTAAAACCTCTGAATGAGTTTGAACTACGCAGAGAACATGTCAGATGCTCTCGCAGTCCACAGGAGGGCAGCAGTGTGGTGGTTTTAAAGTCTGCCCGCGACGTGCCAGGGTAAGGTTTTCTAGATGAGCCTGGAAATGATGAAAGCAATGCAGACTGGGAACAGCAAACAACATCCCCACCCCACCCCACCCGCAAATGTGTGTGAAGATCAAATGGTCATTCACTCCGGTATTCTTGCCTGGAAAATTCCATGGAGAGACATCTGGTAGGGTATACAGTCCATAGACTCGCACAGTCGGACAGGAATAAACGACTCACACTTTTCAGTTTTTGTATCATTTCTGGAAGACGGAGACTTTTCATTATCACTGTAAAAGCTCTCCCGGTATATCTTACGACAAAAAAAAAAAAAAAAAAATATATATATATATATAAAAATATATATATATATAAATATATATAGCAATTCCCTGGAGGACCACTGGCTAAAAATCTGCCCACCAGTGCAGGGTTCGGTCCCTGGTCTGGTTGAGTCCACGTCGCAGGGTAACTAAGCTGATTTGCTGCAACTACTAAGAGGATGTAACAGAACTGATGATGCCCGTGCCCCCTAGAGCACACGCCCCGCAACAAGAGAAGCCTGCACACCACAACCAGAGAGCAGCCCCTGCTTTCTGCAACTAGAGAGCGCCCTGTGCCGCAAGAGCCAGCCCAGCCGAAAATAGTACAGTAGTCTCGGGTTCCGTTCAGTTCAGTCGCCCAGTCCTGTCCAACTTTTTGCGACCCCATGGATCGCAGCACGCCAGGCCTCCCTGTCCATCACGGACTCCTGGAGTTTACCCAAACCCATGTCCATTGAGTCGGTGATGCCATCCAACCATCTCATCCTCTGTCGTCCCCTTCTCCTCCCGCCTTCAATCTTTCCCAGCATCAGGGTCTTTTCAAATGAGTCAGCTCTTCGCATCAGGTGGCCAAAGTTATCGGAGTTTCAGCTTCAACATCAGTCCTTCCAATGAACATTCAGGGCTGATTTCCTTTAGGATGGACTGGTTGGATTACAGGTAAATAAAGTTTGGCAAAATGTTTTCTTTCTTTATAGCCAACCTCATTATCAGCGTTGGCATTATAAAGATTGCTTCCTTTCTTTTTAACCAGATAGCTTCCTTTGATTAGCTGGGTGACAAGATCTTGTCAAGTCTGTCATTTTGTGACTTAACAGGCTAAATTACAAAAACACAATTTTCTCTTGCAAATATAAGCACTTACCTTCTGTCGCTACAAGTTTGTATGTGCAAGTTCACAGGCAGACGTGGACTCTCAGGCTGAAGAACCACTAACGCAGAGGTTCTCCTTTAGCTGTATATTATAATCACTTGGGAAGCTTTACAGATGTCTAATGCCCAGGCACATCCCAGGTCAACCGTGTGACAAGCATCTGGGGGAGCGGGTGGGGGCACCCAGGCATTAGTGAAAATCCCAGGGGATTCCAGAGTGCAGCCGTGCTTCAGAAACATGCTATGGTGTCATGGTTGGGACCCGGGTTTTTACTCAGCTACACCCACGCGTGAAAGTGATGCGGAAGATACGTCTTCTACCACACACGTAGACGTGCGTGTTCCCTCGAGGCCAGGAAATCATGGAGGCTGAGAGCCAGGCGGGAATCTGGAAGGGCTGCACGTGATGGGCTCTCTGAACTGGGCCTGAGTGATGCCCAGGATCAGACAGGACCAGAGAGAGGCCTTTGGGCAACAGTGAGCCAGGAGTACAGCAGCGAGCACAGGATGGGTGGCCCGGCTGGCTGAGAGCAGGCTGTCTGCAGTGCTGCAGGCGGAGAAAAGCTGGGCCTTAACTGCAGGAAGTTTTCAAGTTTCATGAAATGGACGTTATGCTGCGGTAACAAGGTGGGACTGAACGCCATGAGCAGGGGAGGCGCGAGGCAGGCTGGGAGGGGAAGAGCCTGGACAGACCACAGGCTCTGAGACTGGAGGGCTAGAAGGGGTGACTGTAGGAGGGGAACGCTTCCAGAAGGTGGGCCCGATTAGAGGCACACTTCTTTGAGAACAAACACACTGGAAATAAGTGCATCATCACAAATGAAACTTCTCCATAATGACATTTTATTTTTTAAACAGATTCAAAGGTTCAATTCTCAGAAAACAAACAATACAGATATGAGACGTCTCATTCCACCGGGGATTCACTCTTGCAGTTTTAAGTTTAAATTCAAATACACTTTTCCCTCTCATCCAGACAGACATTTCTAGAGAAAAATGGTTTCTTCATATATTTAAGTAATTGACAAGTGATTTGCAGACAGAACATAATTTATATGTACACACATATTTCAATCTTACATATAACTATGTTAACACTGGAAAAACTAAATTTGAAGTGGAAACTATTGTGAAAGTATTTTGGTAAGCACAATAAACTTTTGTTGAAAACATTTCCTTGAGGTTTTAAGAAATATGTACCACAGCCACCTCTGTGCTTCTGAGAAAGTGTTAGATTCTTGAAGAGTATGTGATAAATGGGTACAGCAAAACTTCAACTCTGGATTTGTCTCAGAATTCCTGAATTTATTCTGTTCAAACTTCTCTTCCAAGTGCCTTACCCAAGATTACAAAGGGAAGGACCACTTACAGAGGGCCTTATAAACATGTCCTTAGGGAGAAAAACAGTATTTACTCCTGTTCACCCTTGAGTCCTCATTCACACCTTTCCAAGGCAACTTTTCTTTGGCCCAGTTTGTGCTACTAACTATGAACTGTGAGGACCTTCCACTTCCTGGTGGTCCAGCAGTTGGGTTTCTGTGTTTCCACTGTAGCGGGCACAGGTCTGATCTCAGCTTGGATAGCTCTGCATGTCAAGGTATGGCCAAAAAATTTAAAAAAAAAAAAAAATTTTTTTTTAAAGGTGTAAAACGAAACCTATAAAAATCTGAGTTACAGCAGAGTCCCTCCTCTGTGGCCACTGGTGTGAGGACAGAGAAGCAGGCTGGGGTCTGTCCCACCTGAGTGTCCAGACCCACCTGAGAATGTTTCCTTTTTCCTTCCCTTTGCATGACCTACATCCAAAGAGTTGAGTTTGCTTTTCTGAAATACAGGGCTTCATTTTTACTCTGCCCTTTACAGATGAGGTGAGGAACCCACAAAGACTTAAGATTCTGATAACGACCTGAGGTTATCTGATGAATTCATTCCCTACAAAACTGCTTACATTCTGATGACATGTGTAAAGTAAGACATATCTTTATCCAGGTGGGCAGAGAAAACCCCCTAGAGCCAGACTTTAGAGTGGATTCTAACTCTCTTAGAGAGTAGAATTCTTCAGCAGAAACAGATACAACATTGTAAAAAAACAACTATAGTACAATCATAATAATAATAAAGTGGAATTTTCTTAAGAAAACTATAAGGCCACAGCGTTCACTTTGTCCTGAGCTGGCATTATTGCCATGGGTGCTAAGAATACTCTAACTTTGTACAGAAGCCTGAAACTGATGCTGAATTCTTCGTTTCTCAGACTGGCTTATTATAAATAAAAGGGGTGAAGAACAAATGCCAGACAAAAACTTAATAGCATCTCTAAATTACCACGAGGTTACAAATTTTAAAAAATAGCATTTTAATCTATTTAATATAAGAATATTTTCCAGCAATATTCTTAGTTAAGAAACTCAAAAGAATGAACCTTAAGAACTGGTAATCATCTCTGAACAAGAAAAGATTTCAAAATCACTTTCTTTGCAAATGGAATGTAATATCATTTTGCAATATATTTCTCTGAGTTTGGAGATCTTATAGCAAAAAAAAAACAAAAACACACCACATTTCCCTACCTTAACACTACTGGGAATACCATGTTGACCTGCCCCATAAGTCAAGTGCTATTTAAGGAAAAACAGGCAAGGTGTTCAAACCTAAATTCATACATGTTTCAAAGAAGCATTAAAGAATAGTGACTATACTTCTGCCAGATTAAAATGCTTTACTGTTCCTATGGCTATCGCTTAGCAGTTTTATTTCTGACAGTGTAAGAAAGCAGCAAATAATCTTTTTATTTCTTTCCTTCAGTATTGAGACAAAATTGAGAGATAGCATTGCGTTACGTTCAAGGTGTACAGCGTGACTCGATAATGTCAAGACCTACAAAAAACTTTTTTCTTCCGTGTGATTAGAACTTTTAAAGATCCACTCTTAGCAACTTGCCAATATAAACACAGTATGAGTAACTCACGGTAGCCACTATGCTGTAATTACACCCCGGTACTTTCTCACCCTATAACTGAAGGTTTGTATTTTCTGACCACCTTTACTCAAACCCACCCCCACCAGCATCCCACCACTGATATAATAATATATGGAATAGATTATTTGTACAGAAGCAAATCTCATTTTCAACAAATCTCATTTTCCTTTCCTGAAAGCTTGTTTTTTTTTCCGATTCAACATATAAGTGAGATCAGACAGTACACATGTCTTTCTTTATATGACTTATTACCCAGCAAAACCCTCTCAAGGTCCATCTGTATTGCGGCAAATGGCAAGATTTCCTTCATTTTCATGGCTGAGTGATACATGTGTTCCTGGAAACGGTTCAGGTCATCTATTCTGTTGGAGTGGCTGCTTTATCCTGATAAGTGCTGTAGGAAGCGCTACATTCTGCTTTCCTATAAGGGAACAGAACAGTATGTACCATGACATTCTGGTTTCCTAAGAAGCAAGGTAAGAAGACAGCATCAGAGATGAACATAATTAAGTACATACATTAATTCCAGAAGCCCATTTAGAATAGGGATGATTAAAAAAAAAAAGCTATATACTAGTTAAGAGTCACTGAACTAGGAAATAAATGATTTTTTAAAGTTATTCCAATGTTCAACCAGCCTCACTCTACAAACTCTTTTTTTCTAATTCTGTATTGTAGCTTGGATTTCCTCCAAGACAAGAAGGGCAGTTGCATATACTTAGTAAATATCCTCCTACCTTAATTTAGGACCAATGGGAGAGACTAGAGAGAAGCACATTTCTATAATATTCAATTTAAAATCCAGCTCTGAGATGAAACTTTTACAAAGGTAATAATTCTGAGCGTTCACGTTCCGTAATGTTTCATTTACCCCTCACTGTCAAGGAAATCACATGTTCTGGTTAGAGAGTCTCCTAAGTAACTAAAACTCACACCACATGGTTTTGGGGTTTTTTTTTTTTGGTAACAAGGAACATCTTTCTAAACCCTGTTATTCAAGTCCAGCGGTTTCCAAAGAAATACAATGCAAGTCACACAGGGAATTTTGAATTTTCTAGAAGCCACGTTAAAAAAGGGAAAAGAAAATTAACTTTCATATAGTTTACGTAACCTGACATGCATGGGTTGTACATTTTTTTCCCCATGAAGCCTTTGACTCTGATGTGTAACTGTGCACTCGAGCTCACTTTACATGGGATGAGCCAGTTTTGACATTCGAGGCAGCCACTCAGGACCACTGGCTCTGGAGCTGGAAAACGCACTTCCACTCCTGCTTCGGAAACTGACTACACCAGACAGACTACAACCCAACATGGACCCGTCAGTTGTTTACAGTGTGCCTGCCCCAGCAAACCCTCGGGGTGCCTCCCTCACGGAAGAACTAACCGCGTGAGCGCTGGAGACTTGATTATTTCCCCTGGAGGGAGCGGCTTCACCATGAACCAGCGCTGTCACAGCACGGTGCTTGTTACCTGGCCGTGTCCTCAGGACTATTGTGGAGAGTGATTCAACAGTTAGGCCTCTCACTAAATCCTCCAGCACCACTGCATTCTTCTATTTGTTGAAGTGAATACACTTTTTTTTTTTTTTTCTCTAATAGTACGGGAACACTTATTTTCTTAAATAGAATTTTAAACAGAAATCCAATATATGAGAAGGATAAATAAGCATTTATATAAAGTTAAAGAAACAACTCATTGGATATAACATCAAGCTATTTAAAGATGATTAGAATGTTAAAGTGAGTTACTACTTACAGTTATAAGTCATATTACCTTTAGCATTCACTAAGGTAACTTCAAGTGTTTACAAACAATTTGAAGCTCACGGACTATCTGAAAACCGCTTTTCTGGTTGGTTGGAGCCTCAAAGGACTCCTTAGAGAACTGAGCAGATACATAGGGCGGGGTAGCTGGTATATTTTTGTCCTCCCCTCGGCCCCTGTGATCAAAGACACCGCTCTGCTTTTACTAAGGAACTGCTCGTCCCATTGGTCGTTGTGGAATCTGCTCTCAACTTCATGCCTGTCACTTAGGGTAGCACCTTGCACATGAGTGTGGAAATCTATCTCCTCTCTTCCTACCTATGCAGAGACATTCAGGCAGAAAAAGAACTTCCAATTCATTTCATTCAGAGACAGAGATGGAGGGGATTAAATGGCTAAAGGGAATGCACTTCACATAAAATTTGAGGGTTTTTGTTGGTGCTGGTTTATTTACTTTTTTATATGCTAAAAATATACTGGCTGAGGGAAACAGTCACATGCCTTTACAGAACTAATATTTACAAGCTGAAACTGAAATTCTTTACCAAAATTATATAAAATGTAGTTTGGTTTCTCTCAAAAAAAACCTAAAAGTGAACTTCAAGTGGACCGACTATCTGATTATTTCCCATTAGACTAAAAATTTCCCCCAGATTTGGATTCACAGCTGCTAGAAGGTAGAGCTGAGTTGTTTCTTTAGGTTTATATAAATGCTTATTTATCCTTCTCATATATTGCATTTCTATTTAAAATTCTATTTAAGAAAATAAGTATTCCACTACTACTAGGGAAAAAAAAAGTGTATTTATTCACTTCAAATAGAAGAATATAGTGATCTTCGAGGATTCATTGATAGGCCTAACTATTGAATTGCTCTCCACAATAGTCCTGAAGAAACGGCTATATAAAATACTTGTCACAGTCTGACCAAAGGTCAAGGGGTCATTACTCTGTGGGTGCCTATGTCAAAGCAAAAGCCTGTCAGTGCACATTATTTTACACTAAAACAGGGAAGGAGAAAGTATAAATATCAATAATCTTGCAAAGGGGAACCAGAATTCAAATGTCCTCCTTGATGTCTACTGTCCACTCAGCTCAGGATACTATCTAAATGTTCATCAAATATTTTACAGAAGAAAGGACATCTCTGAAAAGAAACGCAACAAAATGCAGATACCTTTTAATGATAAAAGCAAACGTTTCTCTCATCTCTTCTCAGAGAGAAATAAAATGTCTTGTCTGTGGCTCTCACCAGTTAGGTATGTGCTGAACAGAGGAAGGGAAAAGTGTTGAATAAAATAGTGAGGTCACACCAAAAAGAAGCAAGAGTGGCATAAAAATGGGATAAAATCAATAAGGGAGGAGAAGGGAAGGAAAGCTGACAATTAGGCCCATCAACTATGTCTCTCCTGATTCTCCTTAGGAAGTTGAAGCAAGAATTTGGTGCAGGAAGCAACTTTACCCTTGAAATCTTATAGATCATACAGCAGATAAACAGATTCTAAATTTGCAAATAATCTGTTTACTTCTGAAACCGCCTGGTCTCAAGTGAATAATGTAGACTCATTTTCTCAGAATGAGAGTGTACGAGGAGACACAGTCCTGGTCTCCAACAGCACAGCTTTTGGGGCAATACATGGGGCATGTATTGATCCCATGTAATACTGTCTCAGAAACTGATTTTATGATTTTAATTACAAAATCTTTTTTATTTACTAGTTCTTGCTTAAAAATTTTAAAGCCTTTGTTGAATGGTTCAGAATTTGAGAACCAGGCAGAAAAATGTTCAAGTAAATTTGACCATTCAAGTTTTGGACCATGTCATTACACTCACTACCACCTGAACTGGATTTACCATTTACAGTATATCCAAAAAAAGCTTCAGCAAGATGCATTTAAGCAGACAACTTAAAAATTACAACATTTCTCGATCAATCTTTATTAAGATAACATTAAAATAGTTTACAATTGCACAAGTAATAAATATACTTAAATGAAAAAAAGAAAAAAGGTATTTAGTTACTATTACTAAAATACATAAATTATTTCAATAATTCTACTGAACTTAGCAAACTCTTAACCCGAGCAGAGAAAAATGATCCATTTATGACAAAAAAATATTTACCACAAATAATTGAAAACATTCATGTTAACAAAAGACATCTGGTGTTTGGAACCACATAGTCAGGACATGCAAACAGGACTCAGGCAGGAGCAAAGGAGAGAGACAAGGGCTGTGGCTCCAAGTCTGGAAAGCATAGCAGAAGAGCTGGTTAGGAAAGGAAGCTGTGTGGGAAAAGGAAGAAGTATGCAGATGGAGCCTGTCAGCTCACCTGGGACCCTATCCTTTTCTTCGTTGAGAGCTAAGAAACAGAAAACTACTATAGCAGAATGCTTTAACCTTGTGGTTATTTTTCATAATTTAACGATCTTAAAAAAAAAAAAAAAAACCAAAACACTACTTAGGGGATTTCCCCGGTGGTTAAGGCTCTGTTCTTTCAATGCAGGGAGCCTGAGTCTGATCCTTGGTCGAGGACCTAAGACTCCCCACCTGCCGCAAAAAAATACTTATTTTCATGCTTTGGTATAAATCCTGTAGGAGGGTAACTGTGTTCCCAAATTATCGAAAATACAAGTTCATATCAAATCCATTTTGTATCAAGCAAATTTGTGCTTTTGATTTGTTTTGAGGCTTGAAGGATCTTAGCTCCCCAACCAGGGACTGCACTCCTGCCCAAGGCAGTGAAAGCGTGAGCTCTAAGCACTGGACTACCAGGGAATTCCCATAATCAGCAATTTTTGCGCCTGGTATCCTCCTTCCAGATTTATCCCTACAAACGGAGAAGGAACTGCATGTAGTTTACAGTCTTGTAAGGGAGTTTCCAAAGCAAAGAAAGCGATTTGGGGTGGGGGAGAATGGACATCAAACAGTGCAAAAAATATATCAATAATAAAAATAATTACCTTTTTAAAAGAAAAGCAAACTAAAGCTAGGTATTATTTTACATTCTCTTAAAAAGGCATGCACAAAAATGTGGAGTCTTTGAACAATCCACTTGATTGTCTTGAACAAGTGAACCATTTCCCAATAAGCTTGATGGTGCTTCTTCAAAGCTAAAGAGCACGGGCACATCAGTAACAGTCTCTGCCCTGCTTTCTCTAAGTGTCCTGGCCCAGCAGCAGCCTCACTGGGGAACTCTTTAGAAATGGGATCTCAGAACTCTAATGCTACTGGTACCTTAACCTGGGGGTGTGATGCTCAGATACTTGTTTAGCTTTAAAAGACTCATTCACTGGTAGACAGAGTTTGGTTAATATTTGTTAGGAAACTGTATTTTCGTGTAATGATGTTTTACACAAAGGCCAGTAAGGAGCAGAGAGCTATTTTGTTCTGCTTTCTTTAGAGGTTATTTCTAGTTGACAAATTTTAGACTTGTCAAATATTTCACTGATGGTGTTTCCGTGTTATACCACCTGTGTATATGCAGTTTAAAAAATACACTATTGATAGAGAAATCAAATGTGCATATTATATGTTCTATAAATATAAGATTCAAGGTTCAAATGAAGGCACTGTGGACATTTTTAAAAGATGACCAAGAAATTTTAAAAATATGTATTTAGCTCTTTATGAGTGAAGAATGTACTTTTATTACACAGTCCAAATGTAGTGATTAAAATAAAAGGAATATAAATATCATAAAGTCATTAATACCATTCATTTTTAATTTTTAGTTTTATTTACAAAGCAATAGGGAAAAAATCACTAAAAATCAGAAATATCAAAGCACCTAATCTTGGTCTATGCTCCAGTTTTATTCTAAGTCTTTCATTAGATTTTAAATTACTTCATTAAAATTTAAGATGATGTTTAAAAGGTACAAATTATATATTTGTACCTTTTTGCAATTTTAACTCTCTCTCTTATTTTATTTTTATAGATAAAAAGACAAAGTTCATGAGGTCCTTGTAAATCTTACCCTTTCAGCAACTTTTAGTTTAACCCCATCAGTTTTACTTCAACCTAGTAAATTAAGAGAACATAAGAGGGAAATCAAACGATGTTGCTTTAAATTCTCCAGTTTAACTGTATAACAAATCTAAAAGAAAAAAAAAATACAAATTTGGTATCTGAAGGAGACATCTATGTAGCTTCTTACAACTACCTACCTAAATTATACAGACAACTGAAAACTTTCACCATCAAAACTGCAGTGACTACAGCTATCAAAGTCTCCACAGGGAATCATTTTATATGTAATCTTGGCCATTAGTCCAATCTAGGAAGTTGAGTATGCCTAGGGTAGAGAAGACCCCCAAAGCGGTCCGTGATTTATTTCAGCACTTATACCTCAAATCCCACAGAAATTTTTCTTACATCATAATTAGTTGATGCGACCTGCACAGATTACTCTTATAGCAGTGATATTAAAAACAGGTGAAAATATTTTTAGCAAAGATGTGTAATTCACACAGCACACTCAAGCAGGAGCAATTTTTTAAAAACACGTAATACAGAGTACAAACAAAAACTGCACAAAAGAATGTCAACAGTGAGGAGGAGCAATAAATTAAAAAAACATGCTGTACCTTACCCTTTCTTCTTTTGTCTGCAAAGACAGAAGTACAGGCAAAGCAATAATCCAATGCCAACAACTACAAGAAATCAGGAGACAAATGTCACATGATCAAGAAAAATCACTGCCAAGATTTAAAATCTAGTAGAAAAAATTAATGCTGATCAGAGGTTCCATGGAGGCTCAGATGGTAAAGAATCTGCCTGCAATGCCGGAGACCTGGGTTCAATCCCTGGGTTGGGAACATCCCCTGGAGAAGGGAATGGCAATCCACTCCAGTATTCTTGCCTGGACTAGAACAGACAGACAGTGGAGCCTGGTGGGGTTGCAAAGACTCAGACACGACTGAGTGACTAACACTTTCATTTTCATGCTTTCAGGTACCCATGGCCAGAAAATGGTATCTAATTTAAGCACATATACATTGCTAGTCCATTTGGACTCTTCAGTATATTGTACTTTTTGGATTAAACAGTATACAGTAAGTCAGAGAAATTCTTGAAAATTTACAAAACTACCCAAAGCATATTTGGGATGAAAACTCATATGATGAAAATTCACCTTTGAAACAACATATATTATTTAGAGTTTGTTAGTATGTGGACATGCAGAATAGACAGGAATAGTGAAGTGAAACCGCTCAGTCGTGTCCGACTCTTTGTGACCCGTGGACTGTAGCCCACCAAGCTCCTCCGTCCATGGGATTCTCCAGGCAAGAATACTGGAGTGGGTTGCCAAACAGAGTAATGCTAATACAAGGTAGTGTATTATGTAAAAAAAGTCAGGTTTTCCTGTTTTACTTAATTTCAAGCTATAAAGCTATAAATATTGAAAAACCTTAGGAAAAAAAAAACCAAAACAAAACCACACTTTTTCAGAGCAATGTTTTGATTTCATTGGTATCAAACTTCTTGACACTTACGTAGAGCAACAACGATGAGCACGATGAATCCTGCACCTGCGAAAAATGAAGACAGTTTGGGAGATAAGTAAGTATCTGGGACCTCCTAGGAGCAGCTGCATTTTAATTTCACCAGATCATCTGTGACTACAGAGGAAAAACCTGTCAATCTAGCTTTAGCACAACTGCTTGTGCTTCCAGGTTATTTGCATCACAGAACCCTTCTAATCACTTCCAGAGTTAAGAAACGCCTCTGTGACACTCTTAATAAGGAAGCTCACTCTTCACTGCTGTTTGCTCTGGCTACGATGTCAGGTTATTTAGTGAAGGTTAACAATTAGAATTCACTAGTTTAGAGGAAAACCAGTTTTAAAATGTGAGTATCCAGCTACGGTTGGTTTAGTTCGACATTCAGTTCTTTTATTACTTATGACTTTGTTAGACATTTAATGTCTGCTTTTCCCTGAAGTCTGTGGAATAAATCATAAAGAGTGCTCTGAACCCATGCAGAGTCTTCACCCAATCACCACAGCTCCTACCCCACTTTCTCCGCAGATGAAGACGCAGCCCTAACTCCCTAGGGAGACTCGCTGAACGCAATGCAAATTAAGAATGTAAAGGGTACACCAGGGCACATGCGTAAACCTGTGCACGGAGGCATAAACACGCATTTCTGACTCTCCAGACCACACCTTAATGCTTAGAAACGCTAGTCAGTAGCACCTCTGCTTCTAAACTGCCGCTACTTTATTGTCTGTAACACAGAGCATGTAACATCGCATACAGTGTCATGCACAGCTCTGCTCTTTTCTATTTCATAAATATTATCGAATGTAAACATCCTGAGATGGCACTGGATTCTCTTGGCAGAGTGCCAGTGTGACCACAGGTTTCACAGGGAAAATATAACAAGCCTAAAGTGCGTTTTATAGAGACTAACGAAGCTAGTCTAATGTAAAGAAAAGTAAACTATTTTTCTTCCTTTCCTTATCCGTAAATCGTTATATTTCATTTAACTGTCACAACTATACTTCCATCAAGTTCTTTCACACATACGGTGTGAACTGCGTGTGCCAAGATTAAGTGTGTTACCCCACCCTTGTATAGAAAAACTAACCCAACTAATAGTACTTTAAGGCTTGTGTTTACAAGGTACCAACAGAAAGAAAATTCACCTACAAATTGCCATTACAAAGTAAAACTATTACATAGAAAATAACTTAGATGTCAGACTTATATGTTAGACTACATATAGCCATATTATTTTAAAAAGTAAACTTATTATTAGGTATCCTAAGTTGAGCAACCTCCTAAAATCTATATTATCTACATGTGTTTAAAAGTACCGCTTAAATATGTCATGGGATCTGCACCTTTAAAATTCCTTAAAATGTGCAATTTTACAACTACAAAGTGAACAATTATCACCCATTTTTAACATGTTGTTTCTTCTCTAATTATAGATAATGGTAATACTTCCACATAGAAAACTAGGGCCTTATGACACAGGGTTATAGTCAGTAACAAAATAATACCTAAACCCTCAGCATCGTTCGGGGGTGTTGCATCAGTAGGGCTGGGGGGATGTCCTAGAAAAAAGGAAAAAATGCAAGTTAAAAAAAAAAGAGAAAAAACAATAGAGCTTAATATCCTCTAAGTTCACAGATTTTGATTTTTTTCACTTTGTACAAAAACTCTTATAATTTCATTCTCCTTATACAAACTACATCAATGTTTGTCATTAAAAGTAGTATCAAAATATTATAAATTTATAGTCAATACCAAAGCATTCTACTTCTTGTCCAGTAACATTTCCTAGGACAATATTCTGTGGTACAGCAAGCAAATTTATCATTAGTGTGGTGTCAGAATAACCCTATGGGTTCAATGTGATTATACTTAAAACTAAAACAGAAAAGCACGTTTGTGGAGGCTAAACAGTATGCTACTAAACAAGCAGCGGGTCACTGACTGAATCAAAGAAGAAATTTTTTTAAATATCTGGAGAAAACGAAAACAAGAAAACAAATCCAAAATCTATGAGGTGCAGCAAAAAGTAGTTCTAAGAGAGGAGTTTACAGCCACATCAGCCGACGCCAGGAGAGAAGAAAAATCTCAGGTGACCTAACCTTCTACTAAACCCATCAGAAACAGAAGCACACAAGAAAGGGCAAAGGTAGAAGGAAAGAAATCATGAAGACCAGAGAAGAAAGAAATGAAATGGAAACTTTTTAAAAATAAAAAAAGACCAATGAAAGTTAAGAGCTGGTTTTTTGAAAAGATAAACAAAATTGATATATCTTTAGCCACACTCATCAAGAAAAAAGTTGGCCCAAATTAACAAAATCAGAATGAAAAAAGAAGGTACAACCCACAAACACTTAAGAAATTTCAGAAGCTATGTAGAACAGTTTAAAGAAGGACATGGATAAATAAGTGTAGATGAAAAAAACGCTCAGCCACTGAACCTGGATGAGTTAGTCCTGGAGTCATGGTTGGAGAAGTGGGCTTGGAATCTGGAATGGAAAATTAGATTCAATTCTCCAGCCTTATCCATACAAAATTATGGACTTAAATTTGATATTTGGTTTTTTAAAAAGATTCTCAAAATGAATTATTTCTCAAAATAAAAAATACATGTACTCCCTAATTTTTCAATTCTACTTCTGTAAAGTTAACCTAAACACATGTTTACCCAAGTGCACAAGAATGTTGCATAGGCATGTTCACTGTGCCTTTGTATATAGTGGAAATCCTAGAAGTTAACTACTAATAAACCATAAAAATAACGTGCTCAGAATAAACATATGGTTCTTTAAAAAAATACCATCCATATAGTTTCCTACTGCATAACTTGTGTCCTTCCCCAGTTAGTATTTTGCCTACAGTTTTTCATATTTGCATAATCAGATCTACTTGATCACCATTATATGTTGCTAATGATCTTTACTTTGCCGACTAAGGTCCGTCTAGTCAAGGCTATGGTTTTTCCAGTAGTCATGTATGGATGTGAGAGTTGGACTGTGAAGAAGGCTGAGCGCCGAAGAATTGATGCTTTTGAACCGTGGTGTTGGAGAAGACTCTTGAGAGTCCCTTGGACTGCAAGGAGATCCAACCAGTCCATTCTGAAGGAGATCAACCCGGGGATTTCTTTGGAAGGACTGATGCTAAAGCTGAAACTCCAGTACTTTGGCCACCTCATGCGAAGAGTTGACTCATCGGAAAAGACCCTGATGCTGGGAGGGATTGCGGGCAGGAGGAGAAGGGGACGACAGAGGATGAGATGGCTGGATGGCATCACTGACTCGATGGACGCGAGTCTGAGTGAACTCCGGGAGTTGGTGATGAACAGGGAGGCCTGGCGTGCTGTGATTCATGGGGTCGCAAAGAGTTGGACGCGACTGAGCTGAACTGAACTAAATAATCTTTTTCATACTAACTGATGACAGGAAATGATTGACAGTCTCATGAGGAATTTTGATTTTTGATATTTTAAAATAATCTCCACAGTTTTATCTTCACTGTACATCTGTCCTCAGAAGTCTTCTTTCAAACACTAAACTATCAGTGCTTTATAAATCCTTCATGAAATGCTTATGTCAGCTCTTTAAAAGTCTGCCCAGACTGATACTCTTCCCACCCTTCCTCTGGTCTCTAGCTTCTGCTGCAACTAAATACAAGCCAGAGACAGCAGCCCTGATCTTAGGGAAACAAGTCCTTCCAACATCGCAAAACATGCATTCAAGTCTCAGGCAGAGGAGCTGATCAGCAGTCCCTGCTAGAATTCCTCCATTTCGTTCCAATAAACAAGGGCTTTTTCTGCCTTTTAGTTGTTATACCACTTACTTTCTGTTGCCAACTCCCTCTTCCCCCTCAAAAAACAAAAACAAAAACATCCAAAACAAACAAAAAACGCTCAGTAAAGAGGAAAACAATAATTGTTAGGAGTTGGGGGAGTGACGGAAGTGGTAGAAATACCAGTCTCATTCTAGAGACAATAGTAATCTCCCAGTTTATAAAAAAGAACCAAGCTGGTCAGCCTGGGAAAGGAAACAGTCCTGGACCCAGAAGACATCCTGTGCAGGTGTCAAGAGATCACTTTTAAAATGAATAAATCATCCGTGTTGATGACACAGAATACATGCTAAAAAACAGAACCTGTGAACCTTCCTCTACACTAATATTAATCTGAGTGTAACTGGTACAAGCTGCCTGTTAAGAGCTTTCTAGAAACCAGGGGCTATGCTAAGTGCTTTAAATGAATCCCACTTTAAATTTACTATCACTAAGTAAGGAAGCCAAAGAATTGATGCTTTTGAACTGTGGTGTTTGAGAAGGGCTGGACTGCAAGGAGATCCAACCAGTCCATCCTAAAGGAGATTAGTCCTGGGTGTTCATTGGAAGGATTGATGCTAAAGCTGAAATTCCAACACTTTGGCCACCTCATGCAAAGAGCTGACTCACTGGAAAAGACCCTGATGCTGGGAGGGATTGGGGGCAGGAGGAGTAGGGGATGACAGAGGATGAGATGGCTGGATGGCATCACCGCCTCGATGGACATGAGTTTGAGTAAACTCCGGGAGTTGGTGATGGACAGGGAGGCCTGGCGTGCTGCAGTCTATGGGGTCGCAAAGAGTCGGACACGACTGAGCAACTGAACTGAAATGAAGGAAGCAAGGTGTGAAATCATTTTACAGATAAGTAAACATATTTAAAGTTTACTTAACTTGCTATCTGCTTATATCTGCAGACTGCACATAATTTTAGAATCACTCAATCTAAGAACTAAAAAGGCTGTGAATATTTCATTACTAAAATTGATAAATGAGTATAAATCATCGAAATTTAAAAGATTTTGGAAAAAAAAATCACAAGAAACATAAAGGATTTTGAAATATATAAGCAGGAAGTTACTAAACCTGAGGCACTGGGCATTGGTTGTTGGGTGCTGCGAGTCGACACTGGAAAACAGAATAAAAAAAAATGCAGATAGGGTCAAACATCTGGGAGTTACTGCTGGCATTTTCACCAGGAATTTAAAAGAGTTTTGAAAAAATATATGTAGGAAGTTACTGAACCTGAGACACTGGGAACTGGAGGGTGGGTGCTGGGAATTGGAGGGTGGGTGCTGGGAGGAATCGACACTAGAAAACAAAATAATGGAGAATGAGTCAAAAACTCGGGCATTAATACTGTCTTTCCATTCACATGGATTATGCCTTTCATTCTTGACTTATTTAGGTAAAACTCCCTACACTTCAATTTACCCTGCAAAATGACTGCTCTCCATTTTTACATTTAAGAATGCCTAGCAAGAGAAATTTATATACCTGTGTTATGTACATGAAATGCTAAGACCCTACAAAGGCAGAAAATTGCTGCAGCAGATTTCTTGTGAATTTGAAGTCATACAACTATCATAGAAATGAATACAACAACAGGTAAATACGAACATTGTTTCTCTTCAGTTTTTCTTGCATTCTTGATATTTAATGAAAGAAATGAAAGAAATAAAGAACAAAAACAAAAGGAAGACAGTGTTTTTACCTTTAATACACTTTGGTAGCTCAGGCTCCCAAGTACTGTTCTCACCACAGACAACTATATTGTTGCCATGAAGGTTAAAACCGTCATTGCATTTAAATACAACCGTTGCTTTGTAGTAATGTTTTTTTCCATGTCCTGAGACTATCATTCCATTTTCAACAGCTGGATATTCACATCTGACCACTGAAAAGTTGAGAAATTCCAGAGTTAATGGAAAGCTGCTTCCACACGGGACCAGAAAAACTAGTGTGAAGTAATTCCAGGGGGAAGAAACAGGAAAGAAATGAAAAGATACTAATTGGGGGAAAAAAAGAAAAAAGAACCCAAACCTCTGTGCATCTGGATTCCAGGTAAAGAGATCTGGAGAAATCTAGCAGTGTTTTGTTTTTTTTCAAACACCTAGAACAGACTGTCATACTTCATTTGCTTCTCTACATTTTCCTTCCATTCCTGGCAAGTTTTGAGAGCAGGCTGACTACCAGATACAAACTCAGGGTAAGGTCAAAAGTAATTTTCTTCAGTGTGAGGATTTTTTTAAGATCATTCTGACACTCATTACATACCTTGCTCTTTTAGAAAAGTAGCAAAAGCTTTTCTGACAAGGTAACCTTTGAGCTCAAGTTTAATTTGCGAAGAAGCTAGCCATGCCTAGATACGAAACAGAAAGCTTTCAGGAGGCAACAGCATACAGAAGCTAGGACGTTCAAGAAATAAAGGTCTGTGGAGTTAGGGCAGTGTTTTCCAAACATTCTGGGCTGCAACCAGAGATCAAGAAGCACGTTTTATGCTGTCAACCAGTATATAAACCAACAGGCCTGAGATAGTCTTACGAGTAATACTCAGCCTTCACACCAATGTGCTGTGGTATGTCCCATTCTACTCCACTCATAAAAAGTACTCATCCTGACTCTCTTAGTTGACTTTAGTATCCATTAATGGGTTTGGCAGAACTGGGAGGGAAAAAAAAAAATCAAGAAAACACTTGCCTGAGTAGTGAGTTCAAGAGAACATCTTATGAGATTAAATCTGAATGACAGATAAGAGGCAGATAATATACAGCCTTTTAAGCCAAGAGTGCTCTTTCTCCCTTTCTTTGGGTCTGAATTTCCGTCAGGTATCATTTCTCTTCAGCCAGAAGAACTTCCTTATCAATTCTTATAATCCAGGTTGCTAAAGTCGCTCAGCTGAGTCCGACTCTTGATGACCCCATGGGCTATACAGTCCACGGAATTCTTCAGGCCAGAATCCTGGAGTGAGCAGCCTTTCCCTCCTGCAGGTAATCCAGGTTGACTGATGACAAATTCTTCACACAGCTTTCTACATTAAGTGTTGTTTTTCTGGATTCTGTTTTTCTTTCAGCGTATTAGCAGAAATTGTCCTTTAGTTTCAATAGTTCCATAAAGTCAGCTGCCACTCTCACCTTGGGGTGAGGAGAAAAAGGAGACAAGGCTTCCCGTCTGTTTCTCCCTCTCACTGGCTGCTGCTGCTTTTGTTTCCAGGAGTTCTAACAGGCTGTGCTTAGCTTAATTGGGGGTTTCTCGGTAAATTTTTAAAATTTATTCTGCTAAGGGCAGTGAATTTCCCAGATATGTGGGGTTGTTGTTTGGGATCAAATTTACATAATTTTCAGCCAGTATTTCTGAAATGATTTCCTGCGTTGTTCTCTCTTCTGAAACCCCAATTAGACGTATGTTCAACTGTTTGCTTTTTCTCCCAAAGGTTTCTGTCTCTGTCTCTTGTTTTAATCTTTCTTTTCAAACCATGCTAGGTATCTATTGCCCTGTCTTCAGGTTCCCTGAGTTTTTTTCACTGTTGGGCCAATATGCTCCTAATTGCACCTAATGATTTTCTTGTCAGTTAGGTTTAGTAGATACAAAGTGCATACAGTAAATCTCACCCTTTTCTAAGGTGTACAAGTGTGTTAGTTTTCATAAATCAAAATAATCATGTAATTACCAACACAATAACAAAAATTCCCTTATCTCTAAATACTTCATGTCACTTTGTATCAACCCTCCAGTTCTCAACCACCTTCCCCACCCAGCCAAGCACTCATCTGTTTCCTGCCTGATCCTGCTGCTCTCCCAGAATGTCTTAGTGGAATCACAGCCTGAGTATGGGTATTTTACTTAGCGTAATGCATTGGAGATTCTTTTGTTGCATGATTCAGGAACTCATTTCTTTTTATTGTAGAGTATTATTCCATTGCATGGATACAGATTAGACTGTTCATCCATTACAAGCTGAAGGACATGTGAGTTAATTCCAGTGTGGAATGATTATGACGAACGCTGCTTTGAATATTCTCATGCAGGTTTCTATATAAACATACATCTTTTTACTTACATTGCTGAGTTGTATGGTAAGTGTCTATTTATCCTTATAAGGGACTGCCAAACTGTCTTCCGTAATATTCGTATCACTCTGTATTCTTACCAGCAATGCCTTAAGAGTTCCAACTGCTGTATATTCTTGCCTATTAATTGTATTGTTAGTCTTTAGCTTTGGGGTTTTTTGTTCAGCTATTCTAATAGCTGTTTACTGACATCTCATTGTAGTTTTAATTTCCATTCTGTAGTTTACTATGACACTGAGCAACTTTCCAAGTATTTGGGGATCCACATATTTTCTTTGGTGCAATAGGTCTATTCATGTTGCCCGTTTTAAAAAAACTGGGTTGTTTTCTGATTGTGTCAGACTTTTTTTTGGGGGGGGGGGGCTCCAAAATCACTGCAGATGGTGACTGCAGCCATGAAGTTAAAAGACGCTTACTCCTTGGAAGAAAAGTTATGACCAACCTAGATAGCATATTCATAAGCAGAGACATTACTTTGCCGACTAAGGTCCGTCTAGTCAAGGCTATGGTTTTTCCAGTAGTCATGTATGGATGTGAGAGTTGGACTGTGAAGAAGGCTGAGCGCCGAAGAATTGATGCTTTTGAACTGCGGTGTTGGAGAAGACTCTTGAGAGTCCCTTGGACTGCAAGGAGATCCAACCAGTCCATTCTAAAGGAGATCAACCCGGGGATTTCTTCGGAAGGAATGATGCTAAAGCTGAAACTCCAGTACTCTGGCCACCTCATGCGAAGAGTTGACTCATTGGAAAAGACTTTGATGCTGGGAGGGATTGGGGGCAGGAGAAGGGGACGACAGAGGAAGAGGTGGTTGAATGGCATCACTGACTCGATGGACGCGAGTCTGAGTGAACTCCGGGAGCTGGTGATAGACAGGGAGGCCTGGTGTGCTGCGATTCATGGGGCCGCAAAGAGTCGGACGCGACTGAGCAACTGAACTGAACTGAACTGATATATTGTAGATACAAGTCCACTAGCAGATTTGTACTTTGCAAATGTTTCCTCCCAATGTATGGCTCATTTCATTCCTTCTTTTAATAGTGTATTTGAAACAGAAGTCCAGTTTTGATAAGTCCAGTATATTAACATTTCTTCTTTAAAGAATCATGGTTGTAGAATTGTATTTAAGAGTTGTATTTGTGCCTTTGACTAAGGCACAAAGATTTCCTATGTGCTAAAGCAAAAATCTTTTGGTTTTAGATTTCACATTTAAGTTTTTGGTTCACTGTGAGTAAATATTTGCAAATGGTGCTAACACAGTGTTGAGGGTTTGTTTTGTTTTTGAACGGTTGTATTTCTGGACACTGCTGTTCCATGCTCTACACGGCTGTCCTTTCACCAGTACTGACTGCCTTGGTTCTGGTCCTCACGGTAGTGTTTATCAGAAGACTTGACAGCAGACAGAATGAGATGACTCTTTCTTCCAAATTTCTATTGACAATTCTAGTTATTTTATTTTTCTAAATAAATTTTACAATCTTTTTGTCAAGTTCTACTGGGATTTCATGGGATTGTCCTGAATTTATAGATCAATCATAGAGAATCGACATCCTTATTATATTGCATTTTCTAACCCATAATCACTGAATTTTCTCTATTTGTTAAAGTCTTGTTTAATTTCTTAGGTTTAGTTATTTTTACCATTGAAATATTTCACATTGTTACTAGATTTACACACAAGTATTTTGGGTTTTCAAGTTGGTGTAAATAGTACTTGAAAATTTTCCATTTCTATTGGTGTTTTACTAGCATATGGATGTACGGTTATCTATGTGCTGATCCTGCAAAAACTTCAGTCTTTCAAGTTCTCCAGAAAAACAATCTTGTTGTAACTGAATAAAGTCGATATTATTCCTTACTCTTCAATATGTATGGACTGTTCTAAGAACTCCAAATACAAGGTTGAGTAGTGTTTTAACAGAAGACATTTTTGTCTTGCTCCTACCTTAGATAAACATAACCACTCTTTTACTATTAATTATAATATTAGCTGGGGAATTTTTACAGCTGCCTTTTGTCAGCTTCAGGCAGTTCCCTTATATTCCTCATTTGCTGCTTTATAATGAAAAGATGATGAATTTTGTCATATGTTTTTTCTCTGCATCTATTAAGGCGATTGGTTTTTTTTTTCCTTCAAAGTTTCTTGATATGGTAAATTATACTGATTTTAAAATTTGAATCATTCACGCGTTCACAGAATAAACTTTACTTGATTATGATGTACTCTTTGTTTTTTGTAAGAAAGGATTTGATATACTAATATTTTGTTTAGAAGTTTCAGTTCTATGCCCACTTTGGATACTGTATAACACTTTTCTTGCAGTGTTTCCGTCTGGTTTTGGTATCAGAGCAACACCGTTCTCATGAAATAAATTAAGAAGAATTCCCATCTCTTTAATTTTCTTGAAGACTTTGTATAGGGCTGCTACTATTTATTCCTTAAATGTTTGGTATAATAATACCCTAGTGAGGACACGGGGCCTGCACTACACTTCATGAGGTTTTGGAAAAATATTTATTGCATATAGTTGACCTGCTATCTTGTTAGTTTCAGGTGTACAGCATAGTGATTTTTTTGTTCACTTGCTTTTCTTCCAGATTATATTCCATTACAGATTATTACAAGACATTGGATGTAATTCCCTGTGTGTGCATGCTCAGTTGCTCAGCCATGTCTGACTCTTTGTACCCCATGGACTGTAGCCCACCAGTGTCCTTTTCCCATGGGATTATTACAGGCAAGCATACTGGAGTAGACTGCCATTTCCTCCCTTCAGGGGATCTTCCCAACCCATGTCTCCTGTGTCTCCAGCACTGGCAGACGGATTCTTTACCACTGAGCCACCAGGGAAACTCCAGATAATTCCCTGTACTATATGGTAAAACACTTGACGCTTATTTCAGGTGTAGTGGTTTGTATCTATTAATCCTATACTCCTAATGTGTTGTCCCTACCTAATCCCTTTGGTAACTATACACTTATCTACTTCATCTGAGTCTGTTTTTGTTTTGTATGTAGCATCACTCATATTTTTTTTATTCCACATTCAAGTAATATCATATAGTATTTGTCTTTCTATATCTGACCTAATTCACTAAGGACAATATTCTCTAAGTCCATCCATGTTGCTAAATACTTGTTGCTTATTTACTTCAGGTATAGCAGTTTGTATCTGTTAATTATCCCGTGCTTCTAACTCACTGCCCCCTCTGCTCTTCTCACTGGTAACTATAAGTCTGTCTTCTACATCTGAGTCTGTTTTTATTTTACATGTAGAATCATTTGTATTATTTTTTTGCTTTCACATTCAAGTGATATCATATAATATTTGTGTGTTTTTTATCTCACTTATTTCACTGAGTATAATATTTTCTAAGTCATCCATGTTGCTGAAATGTATTTTATTCTTTTTTTAAAACCAAGTGATATGCCAATATACACACACAAAAACACAAAACATTTTAATCCAATCACCTGCTGATGGGCACTTGAGTTATTTGTCTTGGCTATCTTAAACAGCGATGTTATGAACACTGGGGTAATTGCACCTTTTTGAATTAGAGACTGTTTTACTCAGGAGTGAGTCTGCAGATCATAGTTCTATTCTTAGTTTTTTAAGGAACCTCCACACTGCTTTCTTTACTAGCTGTACCACTTTACAATCCCACCAACAGTTTAGGAGGGTTCCCTTTTCTCCACACCCCCTATAACATTTATTATTTATAGACTTTTTGATGATAGCTACTCTGAAGACTGGTGACACTTCATTGTGTTTTTGATTTCCATTTCTCTAATAATTTATGATGCTGAGCATCTTTTCAAGTACTTGTAGGCCATCTGTACGTCTCTTTTGCAGAAATGTTGATTCAGGTCTGCCCATTTTTTAATTGTGTTGTTTTTTCAATACTGACTTACATGAGGTGTTGGTCCATTCTGGATATTAACCTCTTGTCATTTGCATCATTTGCAAATATTTTCTCTCATTCCATAGGTTGTCTTTTGGTTTTGTTGATTGTTTCCCATGCTGTGTTAAAGCTTTTAAATTTGATTGTATGCCATTTATTCCCCCCTTCCTTTTTTTTTTTTTGCCTTGGCAAACTGACTTAAAGAAAATATTGCTACAATTCTGTCTGAGAGTTTTATGGTGTCCTGTTTTACCCTTAGGTGGTTACACCATTTGAGTTTGTTTTGTATCTGCAATTTATTTTTGTATACGGTTCTATCTAATTTCATTGTATTATATGTAGCTGTCCAGCTTCTGAAGCACCACTTGTTGAAGAGACTGTCTTTTCTCCATTGTATATTCTTGCCTTCTTTGTCATAGGTTAACTGATCATAGGTGTATGGATTTATTTCTGGGCTCTGTATTCTGTTCATTGATCTATAGTTTTTGTGCCAAGTATCACACTGCTTTGATTATTGTAGCTTTGCAGTACAACCTGAAGTTAAGGAAAGGATATACCTAGAGCTTTGTTCCTTTCTCTCAGGATTGCTTTGGCAATTCTGGATCTTTTCCATATAAATTTTAGGATTATTTGTTCTAGTTCTATGAAAAACGTTATAGGTATTTTGAAAGCAATTGCATTAAATCTGTAGATTGCTTTGGGTAATATGGTCATTTTAGCAGTATTAATTCTTCCAACCCAAGATCCAACAACATATTTCTCCATTTCTTTAAAAATTGTTCAGATTCCTTTACTGATATTTTACAGTTTTCAGTATATAGGTCTTCCACTTTCTTGGTTAAGTCAATTTTAGGTGCTTTTTATTTATTTTGGATACAATTTTAAATGGAATTCTTTTCTTTTTTTTTAACTTGGTGTGGCATTTCATTATTTGGGTAAAGAAACACAACAGATTTCTCCATGTTCATCTTGTATCCTCCTACCTTGCTGAATTCATACATTAAGTTCTTCCAGTAGCTTTTATGACCAACCTAGACAGCGTATGAAAAAGCAGAGACGTTATTGCCAACAAAGGTCCATCTAGTCAAAGTTACAGTTTTTCCAGTAGTCATGTATGGATGTGAGAGTTGGACTATAAAGAAAGCTGAGTGCTGAAGAATTGATGCTTTTGTACTGTGGTATTGGAGAAGACTCTTGAGAGTACCGTGGACTGCAAGGAGATCAAACCAGTCAATCCTAAAGGAAATCAGTCCTGAATATTCATTGGAAGGACTGATGCTGAAGCTGAAACTCTACACTTTGGCCATCTAATGCAAAGAACTGACTCACTGGAAAAGACCTTGATGCTGGGAAAGATTGAAGGCAGGAGGAGAAGGGGACGACAGAGGATGAGACAGTTGGAAGGCATCACCAACTTGATGGACATGAGCTTGAGCAAGCTCCAAGAGACGGTGATGGACAGGGAAGCCTGGCGTGCTGCAGTCCGTGGGGTTGCAAAGAGTTGGACACAACTGAGCGACTGAACCAGAGCTTTTATGAAGACTTTAGCATTCTCTATATAGAGTATGATGTCATTTGTACATAGTGACAGTTTTACTTATTCCTTCCTATTTTGGATAAATTTATTTCTTTTTCTTTTCTGACTGCTGTGGCTAGGACTTCCAATACTATGCTGAATAGAAATGGTGAGTGGGCATCCTTGTCTTGTTACTGAATTCTAGGAAGGCTTCAGCTTTTCACCTTTGAGTATTATACTGTCTGTGGGCTTGTTGTAAATAACCTTTATTATGTTGAGATATGTTCCTGCTGTACTCAACTTGATGAGTTTTTATCATGAATGGACGTTGACTCATTTGACAAAATTTCTTTCTGCACAAAGATGGTTCAACATAAGCAAATCAGTCCACGTGATATACCACAATAACAAAAGATAAAGTCTGCATGAGAGAAAGGTTTAACCTGTTATACTTACAGGCATAAAGTTGTTTTTTTTTATTCCTTTATTGTCATTTAAATGTCTACAGTATATTTCGTGACATCTTTTTCACTTGTGATACTGATAATCTGTATCTTCTGTTTTCTGTCAAACTGCATATAGGTTTATCAATTCTACTGATCTTCTACAAGAAGCAGGTGTTGATTTCTTGACTGTCTCTATATTATTTCTCTTTTCAACTTCATTGCTTTTTCTCTGTCTTCATTATTTCCCATTTTTGCTTTATTTGCTCTTTTTCAGTTTCTTAATGTAGAAGTTTAGGTTATTGATTTGAGACCTTTCTCATTTTCTAATATAAGTACTTCATGCTTTAAATATCCTTTGAAGCCATGTTTCTGTTGTACCCAACAAGTTTGGATATTTTGTGACTTATTTTTACTATGCTTAAAGAAATTCTAATTTCCTTTGTTATTTTGTCTCTGATTTATTAATTTTAAGTGTCTTGCATAATTTTCAAATATTTGGGGATATTCTAGATTATGTTTTGATTTATTTATTCACCCCATTTTTGATCAGATAATGTACTCCAAATGATTTCAGTTCTTTAAGATTGGTAAAAATTTTCTTATTGCCTAGAATATGGTAATAAGAATGGTCTCTCTTCACTTGAGAGAATATTTTGCTGTTATTCAGTGGATCCTTTCTTTCAAGAGGAAAAATCCCTCCAGTGTCTCCCTGCTTTTGATCAAGCTCTAACACCTCAAATCTTTTTAAAAAGATGTTCCCAAGCATTTAGCAATCATATTTATGAGACAATTCACATCTCTTACAATTTATACTACCATTCCCTGCAGCTACACTGTTATACTTCTTGTAATGCAAGACAACACTTGGGAAAAAGTGTGTTGAATTTTTGATGCTTTCATGGAGAACAGTCTTAACATGCAAATACACAATAGTTTGCAATGTATCAACTGGAGTGCCAAGAACCTGCTGGGTGAGAGGTTGGAAACTCTACAACTAGTTTTTATTTGGTTTGACTGATATTAAATCAAATTAGAAACCAACTTAACAGGAGACTCAAGCACATATGACTGTGTTTACATATAGGTAAAACTATTTACAAAGTTTCTACTGTATTTACAAATTAAGAAGGAAATAAACAGAAATATTATTACCTTTACACTGAGGAGGTTGACTACTCCATTCATCATTTCCAACACAAATAAGCCTGCTCTCTCCAATAAGTGAATATTCATCTGGTCCATTTGAAGGATCACAACTATAAGTTACTACTTCATTGTATTCAAACACGTCCTTGTGGCTATTGGTGTATTTTCCATTTGGAATTTCTTCAGGTGGTTTACACAAAATCTCTTAAAAAGAAAAAAAGAGAGAGAACATGAAAGGCTAAAGGCAAGGGTAAAGGATTAAACAGCATTAGTAAAGTCCTATGAATTGCCTTCAGCAAATGCGTTACCATATGACTGCTATATGCTGGGTGTGAATCCACTATCCATTTAGAAGAAGCTTTTTATGAGAAAATACATTCTCTTAAACTCAAGCTATTAATCTACAAATGAATTTCTAGAATAAAACTCATTTTCTTAAAGTCATGAAATATCTACATGAGATACAAACATTTACCTGTAAGGCCAAACTAAGCTTTGTTCTCTTCATAAGACATGCTGACAATTTGAAGATATAATATGATCATGATTAAAAACAGAACTCAGTGCTAGTTGAGAAATGCTTCATAATTTGTAAATGTATCTGTTTGCTAAGTCAGTTCTTCACATTAATACCAATTATTACTGTCATTTTCACTTTCATCCTTACAAGTGTACTGTGAAATTTTCCAGAGGCTATAAATAGTGTGATTTTTCAAGTGACTATATCCTGATGTTTTCCTTAAAGCCAAACATTGAAGAAATTTGCAAAAATGTAAAACAAAACCATTATTTGTTTTAGAATGTTTTTTTCATTAAATATGTGTTATATACTAATAGGTACACATTTATTCTTCTTAAAAATGAATTAATAAATAATTATTTTGAAAACTTTTCAGGATTAGTTCCATAATAATAGAGTTGACACAGCATAACCCACAGCATTATATGGGTTATGTCTATACATTGTTGTTATGACAATAGACATAACCCATATAAACAAAAGCTCACTGGTGTCTATGTTAATTTGAAAGTATAAAGGAGTCCTGAGGCCAAAAGTTTGAGAATTGCTGCTCTACATTCCAACAACATACTTACTTTCACATGTTGGAGGATTATCACTCCAGCCCACACCATTTCCAGAAATGTCACAATGAGAAATACTTGTCCCGATCAAGTAATAACTAAATGAGAAAAGAAAAGTTACTATGTCCTTTAGTAGTTACAAGGTGAACATAATAATGAAAACAATTTTACATGGCTGTTTTTCTGCACTAGAGTAATTGGAGAGAGGAGTTCCTTAAACAAAATATAACAGAAATGCTTACTAAACCTGCAACTTAATCAAATAAAAGTTTCTGCATCTGAATGAATACACACTGGCCCACAGCAAAATGTCTAAATCACTCTGCATTGCTGTCTGGCATCTTGGCCGTATCTGGAAATGCATCACACATTCACATCTGTGCTTTTGCTCACACCTTTCTACTTCATAAGGACTGAGCAGGCAGATAAGGCCCTAGAGCTTGGATTTCGCCCAGCCTAGCTCCCACAGGCCACTTATCAACTGCTCTGGCGGCACGCGCACAGATGCCTGCCTGGGTTCAAGTTCCAGCCCCAAGATCGACTTGTTACCTGGGCTTGGGAAAGTCCATTAACGTTCACTTCTTCAGTTTCCTCATATATGAAAAGGGAGACAATAGTACATATCTCATGAGACTGTTTTAAGGATTGTATGAGTTAGCATCTGGCACAGTGAGTACTAGGTAAGTGCTAGTTCTTATTAATAGTCTTTAGAGTATTACTATTCAACATACAGGCATACCTCATTTCCCTGCTGTTCAAACTGAAGGTGTGTGGCAATCCTGCACCGGAAAACCTACTTGTGTTCATTTTTCCAACAGTGTTTGCTCACTTCGTGTCTCTGTGTCACATTTTGGTAAATCTCACAGATTCCAAACTTTATTACTATTATTATATTTGTTATGGTGATCTATGATTAGTGTCTTTCTTATTACTACTATGACTCTCTGGGGCTCAGATTATGGTTAGCACCTTTTGGTCACATAGTATTCTGAAATTAAGGTATGTACATTTTTTCATACATAATGCTATTGCACAATTAACAGACTATAATGTAAACACATGTAAAAAACTCGTTTGATCTGCTTTACTGCAGTGGCCTGGAAGTGAACCTGCAGTTATCTCCAAGGTATGCCTATATCTTTCTAGCAGTAAAGTGGTTTAGCAACACTACTCAATGCAATCTTCTCTGATCATTTCAATTCATACTACATTCTTCTGGACTCTCATGGCAAAGATCACAAAAATGATCTAGTTGGTGCTTTGCATTTGCTATTTTATTTTGACACCTCTCTATATATTGTGTTTCTCGAGAAGTCTACAGCTTCCTTGAGTCTCCTGGCACCTAGCAGCCTCTTTCTATCTATACACTGGATCTCCCACTATTTTTACTTGATCAAGTTAAAAAATACCCAGTGTATCTGCCTGTGCCCCCTTCCAGATGACTTTTCCCCAAGGGTTAACGCACTGATTCTACATTATAACGCGTTAAGTAAAGGACTCTGGGATGACGGCAAAACAGGTGGCAACAGGAATCTGTCTCCCCATCTTGACGACAGATTCACTGATAGAATCTGCCTGATTTCCCCTCTTTTGGAAATCTAGAATCTCTTCATGGCTTGCAATTTAGAGGAGAAGACTGGACAGGTAAGTTAACTTAATTTCGGTCAATCTGAGCTCTCAGCACAGTGGCAGCGTCCCACCCCCCACCTCAGCAGCCCTCTGTGCACATGCTGCTGAAGCAGCTTATAAGTAGCCTGTGGGAGCCAGGGCGGGCAAAAAGGGGCCTGCCCTCCAAGGAGCAGGGAATTATGCTCTTATCACTGCTGCTTCTGATCCCAGAGGAGCAAAAAAGAGACGGGCAGCCACTGTCGTCACACCTCCGCCAGCTTTTTCAAGCTCCTTCAACACTGGCCAAATGATTTCCAAGAGATTTGAAATCCAGCACCCTTTGCTGCCTCCTTCACTGTTTTCTTCCCCACTAGCAGAAGTGTAAGCGAAAGTGGCTCAGTCATGTCCTACTCTTTGCAACCCCACGGACTATACAGTCCATGGAATTCTCCAGGCCTGAATACTGGAGCAGGTAGCCTTTCCCTTCTCCAGGGGATCTTCCGAACCCAGGTCTCCCACACTGCAGGCAGATTTTTTACCAGCTGAGCCACAAGGGAAGCCCAACAATACTGGAGTGGGTAGCCTATCCCTTCTCCAGTGGATCTTCTGGACCCAGAAATTGAACCAAGGTTTCCTGCATTGCAGTTGGATTCTTTACCAGCTGAGCTATCAGGGAAGCCACTAGCAGAAGCTGGACATTAAATACTAGGATATTCCAAAATAATTGCCATGTGGAAAAAAAAATTAGACAGCAACTATGCACGCCCAGAGAAAGGCTCAGAAAAGACCTGACTCGGCGCTGAGACACCACACAATAATCAAAACAAAATCAAAGTAAAAGAGGGGCCAATCTGATTTTTCAGAGTCACCACATTGTTAGATTTCATATATGGATTCCACAAAAAAGTCACAAGGCATACAAAGAAACAGAAAAAGAATCTATGGCTCATATGCAAAAGATATAATGGAAAGATGGAAAGATAAATGAAAACAGCTTTTTTTCTGAAGACCTTACGACAGATCCATGGAGCAAAGGCCTTAAAGCGGTGTCTTCTGAGGCCGCTCTCTGGACATAGGTGGGTGCCGGTTCTGCCACCCCACTTTTTGTCAACAAAGCAGCCAGACAGCAGACCCACAGATGCAGATCTCTGTGAAGACGCTGATGGACAAGACCATCACTCCTGAGGTCCAGCCGAGTGTCACCATGCAGGAGGTTAAAGTCGAAATCCAAGACACGGGGCATCCTGCCTCTCCAACAGAGTCTGACTTCTGCAGACAGACAGCTGAGGGGGCCGAGCTCTCTCAGACTATAATATCCAGAAAGAATCCACCCTGCCCTTGGTGCATCACACGTGGGGTGGCATCATCCAACCTTTCCTCCGCCAGCCTTCCCCGGAAGCACGACTGTGACAAAACAATCTGCTGCAAGCGCTGTGCACGCACGCTGTCACCTGCCACAGGAAGCAAGGCCAGGCGACAACCTGTGCCCCACGAAGGCCAGTCAAATACAGCCTTTCACTGGCTCGTCTCTGCCCCACAGGGCGGCCCCCCACCTTGGCCCCACGGACCTGGAGCCTCAGTGAAACTGGGAAGAAATAACAGTTGTTAAGACGGACGAAGAACTAAAGGAAGAAATGTAGAAAGTCTAGAGAACAATATGTGAACCCAGAGGAAATAGCAGTTAGAGACAGAAAACTAAAAAGAACGCAAATAAATTCTTGAGTTGAAACTGACATTAATGGAAAAGAAAAAGTCACTAGAAAAACTGAAGGCATATTTGAGAAGCAAGAATTAGTAGAACTGATATAGGGGAACAGAAATTACTGACTCTGAGAAAGAAAAAAGATTGGAGAAAAATGGATAAAGCCTAAGGACTCCATGGGACACCAACAAGGAGACCAACATATACACTATGGGACTCTCAGAAAAGGGACAGAGAATTCTTATAAAAATAACAGCTGAGAATTTCCCAAATTCCATAAAAGACATGAATAGAAATATGTCAAAAGCTCAAAATTCTAAGTAAGATGAATACAAAGAGACCTGCACAAAGCCGTAATAATCAAACTTTCAAAAAGCAAAGACAAATAATCCTGAAAACTGCAAGAGAGAAGAGAAACATCATATGTCAAGCGTCATAAATAAGATTATTAGCAGATGTGTCATTAGAAATTCAGAGTCCAGAAGAAAGTTATTGATATAATTAAAAAAAAAACAAAACTCAACCAAAACCCCTCTATCCAGCAAAACTGAGTGTCAAAAATGAGGGAGAATTTAAGACATTCCCAGAATTAAAAACTTAAGAAGTTTGTGACCACTATACACTCAAGAAGAAATGTGAAGGGAGTACTGAAAAGGGAATGAAAGGTCTCAAAGTCTTATGTATAAAAAAAGACACAGAAACTCAGCAAAGGTAAATATAAAAGCAATTATAAAAGCTAGCATTATTGAAACAGTGGTTTGCAACTACAAATTTTGTTTTCTACGTGATTTAAAAGACTAACTTATAAAATAAATAAATAGATTATTTAAGTAGAAGCTAGTATTACAATTAATTGTGTAGGCAGCAGTATGATATCAACAACCAAAAAGGGCGAGTATGGGGCGGTAAAGGACTGATTTTGTAATTTATCGAATTTAAGTTGGTATGAATTCAACCTGGAGTGTTGTAACTATACAATGTTTGTTTGTTTTGCTTTGTTTTGGTCACGCTATGAATCTTACTGGATTCACAGCTTGGATCTTAGCTCCCCAATCAGGGATCGAGCCTGTGCCCCCTGCAGTGGGGGTGAAGAGTCTGAACCCCTGGACTACCAGGGAATTTCCACGTACAGTGTTAAATGTAATTTCCAAGGGTAACATCAAACACTACAGCCATAGGATATATACATAAAAGGAAATGAGACAGGAATTTAAATATTCCACTACAAAAATTAACTACACAAAAAAGACAGTAATGCAGGAAATGAGGGACTAGGGAAAAAGCTATAAAGTATTTAGAAGACAAACAGCACAAAAATAGAAATAGGTCCCTCCTTGCTCCAACCAAGGCCTGTCTACAAGAGACTCACTTGACAACAGAAGACATCAATGGAGTGAAAATGAAAGCCTGGGAAAAGGTATCAGTAACCATAACACAGTTGAGGAGCTATACTAAAACCTGACAAAACAGACTGTAAATTTTAAAAAAAAAATGGTTACAAGAGACAAAGAAGGAAATTTTATGCTAACAAGGGTTCAATGCTGCAAGAAGATGTAACAGTACAAACGTTTATGCACCTAATGACAGGCCATCAAAATACACGAAGCAAGACACGACAGAACGTTAGAAAGATGGCAATGATGACCCTGTATGCAAGACAGCAAAAAAGACACAGATGTGTATAGCGGACTTTTGGACTCAGAGGGAGAGGGAGAGGGTGGGATGATTTGGGAGAATGGCATTGAAACACGTATACTATCATGTAAGAATCGAATTGCCAGTCTATGTCTGATGCAGGATACAGCATGCTTGGGGCTGGTGCACGGGGATGATCCGGAGGGATGTTGTGGGGAGGGAGGTGGGAGCGGGGTTCATATTTGGGATCGCATGTACACCCGTGGTGGATTCATGTCAATGTATGGCAAAACCAATACAGTATTATAAAGTAAAATAAAGTAAAAATAAAAGTCAAAAATAAATAAATAAATAAAGTATAAAAAAAAAAAGAAATGACAGAACGGAAGGGGCAAGTACACATTCCTACATAATAAGCGTTTCTCCAGCATTAGTTGGAGACTGTAATACCTCACTCACAGTAATGGACAGAACGACTACACAGAAGATAAACAGAGGACCTTAATAAGAAAACACCAGAGCTCACAGATCCATACAAAGCACTCTAGCCAACAAAACAGACTATACAGGCTTCCCAACAGCACACGGGATACTCTCCAGGATAGACCATATGCTAGGCTATAATAAGGAAACAACGTTATTCACACGTAATTAATTATTTAACAAATAATACTATGTTTATTTTATGCTACAAATTAATTTTAAGTAGATTTTAAAAGGTAGATATTGCACAAAGTATATCCTTTGACCACACTAGGAAGAAGTTAAAAATCATTAACAAAGGGAAAACTGAAAATTCACGAAACTGTGAAAGTTAAACAGTATGTTTTAAATCAACCAATGGTTCAAAGCAGAAATCAGAGTGATTAAAACATACCTTGACAAATGGGAATGAAAATATAACATATCAAAACTTATGGGATCTAGTGCCAAAGGGGAAATTTACACCTATAAATGTTTACATTAAGAAATGATACCTCTGAAAGTTCAAACTAAGTTTACAAGTTAAGGAACCAGAAAAGAAATAAATCCAAGCCTAGCAGAAGGAAGTAAATAATAAAGATTTATTTCAGTTTAGTGGCCATATTAGAACAGAGATAAACAAAAAAAGAGCAAAACAATAGAGAAAACTTGAAGAAACCAAAAATAGGTTCTTCAAAAAGTGCAATAGTTTAAAAACCTTTAAATAGACTAAAAGTGATTAGACTCAAATTACTAAGTCAGAAATAAAAGTAGTAACACCACCACTGATTTGACAGAAATAAAAAATACTGTAAGAGGGCCAGGAACAATTTTATGCCGCAAATGGAAGCACTAGATAAAACAGACAAACTCCTAGAAACAAAACCTACCACGACTTAATCACCCGAACAGATAATCCGAATAAACCTTAACTAGGAAGGAGATGGGAGAAGGAAACAGCACCCCACTCCAGTGTTCTTGCCTGGAGAATTCTGTGGACAGAGGACCTGGTGGGCTGCTGTCCACAGGGTCGCACAGAGTCAGATATGACTGAAGCGACTTAGCATGCACGCACGCATTGGAGAAGGCAATGGCAACCCACTCCGGTGTTCTTGCCTGGAGAATCCCAGGGACAGAGGAGCCTGGTGGGCTGCCATCTATGGGGTCGCACAGACTCATACACGACTGAAGTGACTTAGCAGCAGCAGCAGCAGTAAGGAGACAGAACCAGTAACCAAAAATCTCTCAATAAAAAAAAATTCTGGATCTGATGGTTTCACTGGTGAATCTACCAAACATTTAAAGAAGTAACACCAATCTTTCCCAAACTTTTCCAAAAAACTAAAGTGAAGGGAAGTCTTCTGAGCTCATTCTGTGAGATGAACATTACCATGATAGCAAAATCTGACAAAGACACAAGGAAAGTTAGATCAACAGCCTTTAAAAACACCGATGCAAACAACCTCAACACAATACTAGTAAACAACTCAACAGCATCTTAAAAGGATTAAACATCATGAGCAAGTGAGAGTTATCCTGAGAATGCAAGGGATGGCTCAACACATAAAAAAAAAACCAATCATTGTAATAAGCCATATCAAAAGAATGAAACAGAAAAAAAGCACATGATCACCTTAACTGAGGCAGAAAAGAAACTTGACAAAATTTGATCAGAACAGGCATGGACAACTACTTTTACCACTTTTATTCAACATGGTACTAGAAGCTCTAGCTAGAGCAATTAAGCAAGAAACTATATATATATATATATATAATATATATTTCTACTATGCAGAAAACCCTAAAGATTATGCACACACACACATAAACACAAATACAAAATGTGGGAACTAATAAACTCAGTTCACTATTGAGTTTATTGGGCTCGATAAAGTACAGAAATGGTATGGACCTAACAGAAGCAGAAGATATTAAGAAGAGGTGGCAACAATACACAGAACTGTACAAAAAAGAGATTCACGATCCAGGTAATCATGATGGTATGATCACTCGCCTAGAGCCAGACATCCTGGAATCTGAAGTCAGGTGGACCTAAGAAAGCATCACTATGAACAAAGCTAGTGGAGGTGATGGAATTCCAGTTGAGCTATTTCAAATCCTGAAAGATGATGCTGTGAAAGTGCTGCACTCAATATGCCAGAAAATTGGGAAAACTCAGCAGTGGCCACAAGACTGGAAAAGGTCAGTTTTCATTCCAATCCCAAAGAAAGACAATGCCAAAGAATGCTCAAACTACCGCACAATTGCACTCATCTCACATGCTAGTAAAGTAATGCTCAAAATTCTCTAAGCCAGGCTTCAGTAATACGTGAACCGTGAACTTCCAGATTTTCAAGCTGGTTTTAGAAAAGGCAGAGGAACCAGAGATCAAATTGCCAACATTCACTGGCTCATCGAAAAAGCAAGAGTTCCAGAAAAACATCTGTTTCTGTTTTACTGACTATGCCAAAGCCTTTGACTGTGTGGATCACAATAAACTGGAAAATTCTGAGAGAGATGGGAATACCAGACCACCTGACCTGCCTCTGGAGAAACCTGTATGCAGGTCAGGAAGCAACAGTTAGAACTGGACATGGAACAACAGACTGGTTCCAAATAGGAAAAGGAGTACGTCAAGGCTGTATACTGTCACCCTGCTTATTTAACTTCTATGCAGAGTACATCATGAGAAACGCTGGGCTGGAAGAAGCACAAGCTGGAATCAAGATTGCCGGGAGAAATATCAATAACCTCAGATATGCAGATGACACCAACCTTATGGCAGAAAGTGAAGAGGAACTAAAAAGCCTCTTGATGAAAGTGAAAGAGGAGAGTGAAAAAGTTGGCTTAAAGCTCAACATTCAGAAAACGAAGATTATGGCATCTGGTCCCATCACTTCGTGGGAAATAGATGGGGAAACAGTGGAAACAGTGTCAGACTTTGTTTTTGGGGGCTCCAAAATCACTGCAGATGGTGACTGCAGCCATGAAATTAAAAGACACGTACTCCTTGGAAGGAAAGTTACGACCAACCTAGATAGCATATTCAAAAGCAGAGACGTTACTTTGCCGACTAAGGTCCGTCTAGTCAAGGCTATGGTTTTTCCACTGATCATGTATGGATGTGAGAGTTGGACTGTGAAGAAAGCTGAAAGCCGAAAAATTGATGCTTTTGAACTGTGGTGTTGGAGAAGACTCTTGAGAGTCCCTTGGACTGCAAGGAGATCCAACCAGTCCATCCTAAAGGAGATCAGTCCTGGGTGTTCATTGGAAGGACTGATGCTAAAGCTGAAACTCCAATACTTTGGCCACCTCATGCGAAGAGTTGACTCATTGCAAAAGACCCTGATGCTGGGAGGGATTGGGGGCAGGAGAAGGGGACGACAGAGGATGAGATGGCTGGATGGCACCACCAACACGATGGACATGAGTTTGTGTGAACTCCGGGAGTTGGTAATGGACAGGGAGGCCTGACAGACTGTGGTTCATGGGGTCGCAAAAAGTCAGACACGACTGAGCGAGTGAAGTGACTGAATAAACTCAGTAAAGTACCAGGATACATAGACAATAATAAAAAACCAGTTGCATTTCCAGAGATATCACATTTATCCCTTAAATTCATATTTTTAAAAAAGGCTCAGTATCCTTAATATATACTATTAAGAGAGCCCTGTAGAACAAAGGCTGTTATTAAATACTCAGTACTTCTTTGAGATGCTTCACTCCTTTGTAGTAGTTTCAACAATAAGGTTTTCCAACTAAAAGATCCTGATGAAGATTACTGTCTAAGCTAGCCAGGTCAAGTCTGGTCTAGTAACATCTTACAGATTTCTTCAATATAAGAACAACTATAGTTGGCTATTCCACTTCCCAGTTCCATAAACCCTATTTCAAATCTCAGAATTGGACATTTTATTGACAAAGAGAGTGCACTGTGTTGTCAAGGATATAGTCACCATGATTTTTCATTGTTTAATACATACACTAAATTTTGTCGACTTCCCTCGTGGCTGAGACGGTAAAGCATCTGTCTACAATGCGGGAGACCTGGGTTCGATCCCTGGGTCAGGAAGATCCCCTGGAGAAGGAAATGGCAATCCACTCCAGTACTATTGCCTGGAAAATCCCATCGACAGAGGAGCCTGGTAGGCTACAGTCCATGGGGTCGCAGAGTCGGACACAACTGAGCAACTTCACCTGTATACTAAATTTTATACTATTTCTCTTTCCTTCAATTTAAATTTCTATTAGTTTCTATTAGTTCTATTTCTAATTTCTATTAGTTCTATTATTCATCTTTTCAATCTTCATAAAAAGCCCAAGGTTATTTGGCTATAGTATGACTTACATATAAAGCAAAATGAAATCAACTTTATGGCAATGCTTAAGAGAGGCAAAATGAAAATGGACTTAGTCACACAAAACCGTATTTCCTCTAAGGAGCAGCCTACTTACCCCTGATTACAAACATAGTGAGCCTGTGAACCAAACTCAGTACTTCCATTTACAAAGGTAACTTGGCCATTTATGGGATCAGGTAGGTTGGAACACTGTTTTCCTAAAAGCAAAAGATCAAACTTGTTTTATACCCATTTCAAAATAGATCTGAATCAAATTCAAAATTCTATGTGGCTTGTTAGAACTCATGGGAATATTACTACTTTTATTATTATTTTCTTGCTTTAACTATTATAATGCCCCATAAGATTCTTAATTACCCAGGCAACCAATTGTGATGAAAACAATTCCCTGGAGATTTTTCAAAGCCTGAATGCATGGCTATCTAAAAACCTACATTCACACAAGAAAACGACCATTTCAGTAGTAAAATACGTACTCTAAAATCTGTGAAAATCTCTAGAGCAATAAAAAGTTTTTTGAATTTAAAAAAAAATTTGTTTACTTACTTTTACAGCCCTCCTGGAGAGACGACCATGTTTTATTTTCCTGACAGACAAGAGCGAGGACTTGACCAGGAGTCACTGGCTGGAAACCCAGACGACATTCATACAGAATCCTATCCCCAGGACTATAACTGGATGGAGGGTCACCCTGGGGCTTCATAGTGACAAATCTTGGTGGATCATCACAGGCATCTAGGAATAGAGAGAATAAAAGCATAAAAATAAGTCGTTTTATCTTATTCACCAGACAGGGACTGTGGCCTGGCAACAGATAGGCAGTACAGGACAAACGGAAAAGTTCTTAGCAAGATTTTCTATGTGCCTTGCCTACTTTAAACAACAACTTATGAGCTTCTGGCCTGTTGGAGAATAAGATGAATTTTAATTCAGCATTAAATGGAAGAGACAGCATCAATGTGCCTGGTTCTGAAATGTAAATATGTTTATAGGTCCGTATCCTTCCCCACTTCTTTCTAAATTCATCATCTCAAAACCCACCTCTCTTCTAAGAATTCTCCTATAGCACTATGCTCAGATTATTCTTCCAGAGTTTGAAACACAAACATATTAGGCTGTTTTCTCTCAGAAGACACGGGCCCAGAGGGCAGGAATCAGATGCCTTCTTTTTCTACTAAACTGTATACTCAGTTGTAACTCAAGATATGCTAAGAGGTGAATATAAAATAAACATTGAGAGATTAATAAATCAAAATAAATAGGGACCAAAGTATTTCAAAATACTTCATTTGTTTTCTATTAGTGAACTGAACCTTTTTTAAGTGATATATAGCGACACTGTAAATATCAAAATATAATATTTGGATAGCATTACATGAAAAAAAAACTTGCTCTCCTGGGTATTAAATATAATTTCATTTTCCTTCACAGATCAATACTTCAGAAGCTCCCTAAGGTAGCTGGGTTGTTTATCCAATATATCCTGACATAAAGCTACTATCCTGAGATGCTTTAGAGTTTTTTACTTCTGGGGTTTTTGCGGGGAATGTTGGGGGAAAATTTTTTCTCCCTAGAATAGTGTCATTTCTATTTCAGCAAGTCCTCTTCCTTTTAAGTACCTGGGCACTTGACAACCTAACAGATCTGTTAGAAAAATTATATAAAATCATGTGATGGAGACACATCATGTCCTAAAGGGCTAAGGGAAAGCAGAGGCCTCACATACAAGGGAAACAAGAAACAGACCTATTTTGATCCCTGGGGAACATTTACTTACTCCCTGATCTAGGTCTTACTTCAGATTGAGAGAATTCTAAACAAGTGAAATATCACTCTTCTTTCCCTCATATTCTATATTCACTTTCCCTCTATATTCTTTTCCATCATATTCTAAATTCTAAACTTCTCTCTCATACTCGTCCAACATTTCACTTATAACATGTCTTATATCATGTCAAGTTAACTGTTCTAACATTTATCAAATATTTTCAACATTTCTACTTTGCTGATCATGATACATGAATTTTCCTCAATTAACTGCCCATAACAAACCAAAATCAAAAAGTCACAGGTGTTAATATTAAATTTACTGAATACTCTGAGGCACACATTCTATTTTTTATAACAGAAAAGAATATGGGCTAGAAATGTTATATAATTCCATTTTAGATAAAAGCACACATCATCATTCAAGTATATCCTGGAAGCACGAAGAAAGAACTCAAGTGACTATGCATATGATTAAACTATATATGTGTTCTTTGCTTTATGCATTCAATTTCAGTTAACTATCTTGAAAGCATAAAAAGAAGGGAGAATTTCTGATATGACTCTCACATACAGTGTATGGAAAAACAAATGTCAATTGGTATTTTTAATCCATTCAGCTAACTTTAAGTATCTCTTCCCAATAACATGCATCATGAAAAACATGCTTTCAACAATATGCAGTTTAGAACGTTTGCTTTGGAAATCAGTGGATTATAAGCTTCATACACTGTAATGACTGCGTCCGATATCATATTTTTATCATCAAATTTCCCCTTTCTCAGAATACTGAATCCTTTTTCCTATAAGGATTTTCAAACACTGCCAGCATCAAAAAATCATATCTTGACTCCCTTTTTCCTAGAGAATTTACAGTGTAAATATTACTGGGCTGCAATGTTATACTTTGATGAGTTATAGTCCATGGGGTCGCAAAAGAGCTGGACAACACTGAGCACACACACACACACACACACACGGTGCTATATTTAACAGGTGCCATTATATAATTCGATAGGCTGCATTCAGAAAATTCTCCAGTTTTCCAGATGAGTTTCAGAAAGGTGACATAGTCTCTACTATGGGTCAAGAGAACTGCCCACCTCCGTACACTTACAAAAGTTGTCTAAGCACTCCCTACTTGCTTGCCAAAGTTATAAAAATAACTCTCTGAGTCAAGCATAGGCCCACATCCCTGCCCAGGTGGTACCTTTGAATAATCATGGTCTCTGACCAAAACTAGAACTCTAGTGAAACCTGAAGACTTTCCGATTTTTGTCTACACAACCTATTTTTAACCTTCCTTTGGTTCCTCAAAACGGAGGCTTTAACATTTACACCTATCCATTTTATTTCTCACATTCTACTCATTTCTAGACCTTAAAAAAAAAAAAAAAACTACCAGGTTCAAGCAAATAGCCAGCCTCCTTCTAGGTAAATTCAGCCTCATTCTCTGTCCCTCAGTAATTCGAGTTAACCTGCCTGTACCATCTGGAGCTATTGATCATTCTCTTAGCTCCCTCATGGCTGAAAAACTCTTTCCTTGCTATCTATATTAACTGGGTACCAAGTTGCCTGTTAACCTGAATTACAAAAAGCGCCCTTTTCCCCTTGCAAACCTTTTAATCCTAGCCAGGGCCTGCTCTCAGCAGAGACAACGGGCACCACACGGGCTCCGCAGGCCCCCACTTTAAAGGCAGGAAGCTTTCCTGCTCCGCATTCGGCCCAGCTGGACTGGCCACTTCCTCAAAGCACATACCTGGGTACACCTGGCCCGGACTCCCCTAATCCTAGACAGGCCCCGCGGGGCACCAGGCATCACCCCGCCCCGGAAAAAAAACACAGGGCCAACTCTCCCAGGAGACACAGCAGCAGCCTAGCAACAACCCCGGACACCGTCACCACCCTGCAGGTGGGTTCTCGCCTTACCGACTGGATCAGTCCGGGAACCACTCTGGCAGCTTCGGCGAGGGTCCCAACCCGGCCCCAGGTAAACCCCCCAGCCACACCACTAAGGAACGCCGTCTCCGAGGTGCCCACCCCACCCACCCCCCAGTACACCTTCAACCCCAACCCCTGACGATCGCGGAGGGACCCGGCCCCGCGCCTGCGGCCCAAACCACCAAGGCTCCCAGCAACGTCCGGCCGGCCGGCCCCCGCGCCCGCTCCAGTCCCCGTCCCCGGCCAGGGCGCACGGTCTACCGGAGGACGTGGGCAGCAGGAGCAGCGGCGCCAGCAGAAGCACCCCGACGAAACGCCCAGAAGCCAGTCTTTCGGAGCAGCGGGGCGGCGCGCAAGACGCCTTCATTCTCGGAGAAACCAGCGGGACACCCGGGACTGCTCCGCAGAGACCTTGCTGAGTCCAGCTCCCCCCGATACCAGAGCCGGACGCAGCCACAGCGATGGCCTGAGCCCCGCGGCGCACCCAGGGCGGAAGTGACACGAGGAAGGGGGTGGGGCCGATGGGCCGGCGGCCCCGCCCACAGGCCTGCAGGCCCCGCCCATGAGTGGGGAGTGCTGCGCGTCCCGGGGACCCTGACAGCCTTCCGCCCCCTGACTGCCTCTAGCTCCGCCCTTTGGCGGACCTACCAGGAAGCCGCTGCGGCTTGCGGGAAATAGCTGGGTCCTCTGGGCTGGGCCTTGTTAAAAGGGACTGTTGACGCCCTGTGCCGGAAGGGTGGGATGTAAACTCCCGGTGACGATGTTATCGGTGTCCGTTTTCCGGAAGGCTGGATTAAAGAATAAAGGGCAGAGACCTAAAAATAGAACCCTAGAGCTCGGGCAAGGAGAGCAGACACGCCCTCAAGACCCCAGTTTGGCCCTGGGATCCAGAGTGTCCGGACGCCTCTGCCCTTGCTCAGACTTTGGCATGAGTTAGTGTCAACTCTGAAGTGGCACTTACCAAGAGCCCTGCTGACGACTGAACAGCAAAGTCATTTGCCCCTAGGGAGTCTGAACCCCATGCTGCTGGAACTGCTGACCTTCAGCAACCCCTGAGGGAGTCCAGGATGGAGTGAGGCTCTGTTCTCCAGGGAATCTGGTGGGACGGGTCTTTGGATAGTTGGATATTTTTAGGAACAGGTTTTATGATCTCAATCCTTGCATCTCCTCCTAGCTAGAGAAGCACTAAATCCCTTCATGGTGACATCAGAGCCTCATGACTAACAAATACCTTTTGTAAAATGACTGCTTCATGGCATTGAGCTCCCCCTTCACCAAAACTTTATATATTGACTTTCCCCCATTGCCGCTTTGGAGCAGTCTCTCAGAGCTGAGGTGCTGCCTTCCAGGCTGCAGTCCTCATGTTGCCCCACATAAAACTTAACTCACGACTCTTAAGTTGTACATCTTCTTTTAGTCGACATCAGTCATAATTTGGGGCAATAATTGAGATTTCCATGGCTGAACGTCTGCTACTGAAAGTTTCTCCTGGCCTGATAGATATCAAAATCACAAAAGGTTTGGCCATTGCTCTCGCAGCTGCTAAAGTCAGTTCAGTTCAGTTGCTCAGTCATGTCTGACCCTTTGCTACCCCATGGACCGCAGCTCGCAAAAAGTTGATTAGTCTCCTCTGTAATTCCCAGGAGAGGACCCCGGGAAGATAAATTATTGAATAACACCAGGCCATTAGCATATGGGGCCTCAACTCTATGGCCTTGCCTTTGAACAACTAAATGTTTTATTGAAGATGAAATACACATGCATGAAAAAACCAGGATAAAGGGTGCCTTAAGTACCACATTTCTGGAAGCAATGAATGTCATTAGAGTTGGAATGGGTAGGAATTAATGAGTGACAACTTTTCTGATGAACCAATCTCTCAATGCTGGGAAATGAAGAATGAGTAAAATTTATTTGTAGAGTTGTGAGTAAAGCTGTATGACTAGTAATAGAAAAGTAATGTGACCATTATTAAACAGCAGACAAAGGAGTTGACATTTTCTTGGTAATAATTGGTAAAGAATAAAAATGTCAACCAATGTGTAAACATTGCGGGTTGGGGGAACCAGTACCCTCAAACTTTTAGTTTTTAACATCACTTTTGCTTGGTTTAAAAGTTTAAATGAACATGACTTTGAAACCACTAGGTCCATTTAGAGTTTACCCCAAGGAAATCATCAGAGTTGTGAACAAAGATGTATAATTTTGGAGAAAATATAAACTCTTAAATATTTGGCAGAAGCATAAGATTTTTTTGATAGGTATCTTTTTGAAATGAAATTTTGTACAGCAAGAAGTGTTAAAAAAGTGAGAAACTAAGACATATTCATAAGTTGAACAAGCAAACTCCAAATCAGTGTGTGCTTTTTGGCATTCCTTTTATTAAAATATTTATTAAATATTTAAAAAGCAGTTACTTGAAAATAAATCAAAAATAACAGTTGATAGGCTTATGTATATTTCATTTTTGTGTGCCTTTTAGTTTTCTGCGTTGACCCTTTATTACATTTGGAATCAGGTAAAAAAAAATCTTTTTTAAAAATCCAACCTGCATATCAACTACTCCTTTGTTCACAGAATGGTGGAAATAAAACCTGTGTCACATACGGTTAATTTATGAGAGGATGGTAAGGAAAGAAAGCTCTTCATGTAAAACTCAAATGTATCTTATGTAATTATAGAACTTTGTATATATTTTAAACAATTTGTATTAAAGATTTTCTGGGCTCAGCAAACTTTGGAGTTTCTGCTTCCTCCCAGAGCAACACAACATTTGGATTCTTGACAGAACATACAAGATACTAATTGTGAAGGTAATGTATGAACACCTTAGTATCTTGGGTTATAAAATTCAGACACTCCATGATGACAATTAAAGGAGGTATAATTAAGGAGAAAAGGAATAGGAAACTCAATGAAGGGGAATTGTCATTTTTGATATTTCTTATAGTTGTAAAACAGTGATACAACAGAAATGTTTTGTGGCTCAGTGTTGGCACTTAAGAAAACAGATCTATTCACTGTTCTCTGCAGCTATCAGTATATAATGTTATATGTCAGTTATAGCTGAATAAAATTGAAAAACACTTCCAATCTATTTCTAGTCTTAGAAGTAAGTTCTTTTCTCATGAGAAAATTTAAAAGGAGAAAAATATGACTACTGTTTGGTTTCCTAGTTACAAGTGCTATATTAGATCCAAGAATTGGGTTTTGCTGGAATTTTGTTTCAGTCAGTGATATTTCTGGGGTTCATCAAGTCATTCTTAATATAGAAGAGTTTTGCGTAAATTTCTTATTTTGATTTGACTCAAGGGATACTACATTTGAAAGGTTTTTGAGCCTTGTTCCATATTTTTCTGAACAAGCTCCATGGGGCAGAGATCGTTTTTTGCTGTATCTCCAGTGTTGAGACAGTTCTAGACTGATACTAAGTGCTTAACAAATACTCATTAAATACTGAATGAAATAAATGGATGTGGCTGTCAAGTGCTTTTAACATATTACTGCTGCGTCTCCCCTAGAGAGGATGTACCAAATGCTGGAAAAACTCTGAGAAATTTTGATTTTAATAGTGTTAGGTACTGGGAGCAAAGCTGGATTTTTCTCTGAAAGGCAGGAGCTGCGTGTCTACACAGAAAACTTTCCTGAATCAGGAAAGGCGAGCTGACCTCTGAAGTGGATCCACTGTTCAACACTTAGCCTTGAAGAGATCATTTTAGTGACGGAGTTCAAAGGGAGAGTATCGACCGTGAACTTCCTAAGGTTCTGAGAGGCAAAGAACTTGAGAGTCAGGCTTTGAGTGAAGTAGGGGCTTAAACACTAGTGGTTCCTCCAAAGTCCCCAAAGTCTTTGCCAAACTGCCAACAAGAAAATGAGGAGAGAATGGAGAGTATGATTGTTTGTAGACCAGATTTTGAGCTCTGTAGTAGCTCTCCTGTAAGCTTTAGGAATGGCGGTAACATGGAGGGAGGTGTCTGCAGATGTCAGTACATAAAACAGTGTTAGATACCTCTTTCCTCCTAAACTGGTTTATTTACATTTTGTCTTTCAGAGGTGGGGCCTATAAATGCTCTCGGAAGAGGCTTTCCCCTCTTTTTTTGCTGTTGGTGGTGGTGTCAGTCACTAAGTCCTATCCTCTTCTCTTTGCAGACCCGTGGACTGCAGCCTGCCAGGCTCCCCTGTCCTTCACTATCTGCCAGAGTTGGCTCAGATTCATGTCCGTCGACTAAAAAGATACACAACAGGAGAGCTGAGTTAAATTTTATTTGGGGCAAAATGAAAACTTCAGCCCAGGAGACAGTACCTCAGATAGCTCTGAGAGACTGCTCCGAAGAGGCAGTGGGAGAAGGTCAGTGTAAGATTTTGGTGAAGGGGAAGTTCAATGAAATGAACTCTTACTTTACAAAAGATTTTCTGCTAGTCACGAGGAGCTGATGTCACCATGAAGGGATTTAATGATTTTCTAGCCATGAAGAGATGCAAGGATTGGGATCATGAGATCAGTTCCTGAAAATATCTAGCTACCAGAAGAAATGTTCCCCAAGTTTCCTGGAGTACAGGGTGCTTCACTCTCCACCCTGAATTCCCCTCAGGGAGAGTTGAAGGTCTGCAGCTGCAGCAACAGAGGGTTCAGTCTCTGCAGAGACAGATGGAAAATGCCCTTGTTGTTGTTCAGTTCAGTTCAGTTGCTCAGTCGTGTCCGACTCTTTGCGACCCCATGAATCACAGCACGCCAGGCCTCCCTGTCCATCACCAACTCCCGGAGATCACTCAGACTCACGTCCATCGAGTCCGTGATGCCATCCAGCCATCTCAACCTCTGTCGTCCCTTCTCCTGCCCCCAATCCCTCCCAGCATCAGAGTCTTTTCCAATGAGTCTTTTCCTTTTCGAATGAGGTGGCCAAAGTACTGGAGTTTCAGCTTTAGTATCATTCCTTCCAAAGAAATCCCAGGGCTGATCTCCCTCAGAATGGACTTCTTGCAGTCCAAAGGACTCTCAAGAGTCTTCTCCAACACCACAGTTCAAAAGCATCAATTCTTCAGCGCTCAGCCTTCTTCACAGTCCAGCTCTCACATCCATGTTCAGTCACTGGCAAATGCTCTTGGCAAGCACCGATTTGTAGTTGACAGTGAGTGATACTATCTAACCAGCTCATCCTCTGATGCACTCTTCTCGTTTTGCCGTCAATCTTTCCAGTGAGTTGGCTCTTCCCATCAGGTGGCCAAAGTATTGGAGCTTCAGCTTCAACATCACTCCTTTCAATGACTATTCAGGGTTGATTTTCTTTAGGACTGACTGCTTTGATCTCCTTGATGTCCAAGGGAGTCTGAAGAGTCTTCTCCAGCACCACAGTTCAAAAGCATCAATTCTCTGGTGTTCAGCCTTCTTTATGGTCCAACTCTCACATCTGTATGTGACTGCAGGAAAAACCATAACTTTGACTATATGGACCTCTGTCAGCAAAGTGATATCTCTGCTTTTTAATAGGTTGTCTAGGTTTGTCATAAGTTTACGTTCAAGGAGCAAGCATCTTTTAATTCCATGGCTGCAGTCACCATCTGCAGTGGTTTTGGAGCCCACAAAAATGAAGTTCATCACTGTTTCCATTTTTCCCCGTGTATTTGCCATGAAGTGATGGAACCAGATGCCATCATCTTAGTTTTTTGAATGTTGAGTTTTAAGCCAGCTTTTTCACTCTCCTCTTTCACTCTCAACAACAGGCTCTTTAGTTCCTTTTCACTTTCTGCCATTAGCATGATATCATCTGATATCATTAGCATGTTACTGACGTTTCTTCTGGCAATCTTGATTCCAGCTTGTGATAATATCCAGCCTGGCATTTTGGATGATGAAGTCTGCATATAAGTTAAATATAGCTCAGTTGGTAAAGAATCCACCCACAATGCAGGAGCTGCTGCTGCTAATTTGCTTCAGTCATGTCCAACTCTGTGCGACCCCATAGATGGCAACCCACCAGGCTCCCCTGTCCCTGGGATGCTCCAGGCAAGAACACTGGAGTGGGTTGCCATTTCCTTCTTCAATGCATGAAAGTGAAAAGTGAAAGTGAAGTCGCTCAGTCGTGTCCGACTCATAGTGACCCCATGGACTGCAGCCCATTGGATTTTCCAGGCAAGAGTACTGGAGTGGGGTGCCATTGCCTTTTCCACAATGCAGGAGACCTCAGTTCAATTCCTGGCTTGGGAAGACCCCCTGGAGAAGGGATAGGCTACCTACTCTAGTATTCTTGGACTTCTCTTGTGGCTCAGCTGGTAAAGAATCTACCTGCAATGCGGGAGACATGGGTTCGATCCCTGGTTTGGGGAGATCCCCTGGAGAAGGGAAGGGCTACCAACTCCAGTATTCTGGCCTGGAGAATTCCATGGATTGTATAGTCCATGGGGTCGCAAAGAGTTGGACACTACTGAGCAACTTTCACTTTCACTTTCAAACAGGGTGACGGTATACAGCCTTGTCGTACTCCTTTCCCAACTTTGAACCAGTACATTTTTCCTTGTCTGGTTCTAACCATTGCTTCTTGACCCACATACAGGTTTCTCAGGACACAGGTAAAATGGTCTGGTAGATTCCCATTTCTTTCAGAATATTCCACAGTTTGTTGTGATCCACAGAGTCATAGACTTTAGCTTATGCTAAACAGAAGTAGATGTTTTTCTAGAATTCCTTTACTTTCTCTGTGATCAAATGGATGTTGGCAGTTTGATCTCTGGTTCCTCTGACTTTTCTAAATCCAGCTTGAACATCTGGAAATCCTTGATTCACATACTGCTGAAGCATAAATTGAAAGATTTTTAGCATTATGCCGCTAGCATGTGAAATGAGTGCAATGGTGCGGTAGTGTGAATGTTCTTTGGCATTCCCCTTCTTTGGAATGAAAACTAACCTTTTCCAGTCCTGTGGACACTGCTGACTTTTCCAAATTTGCTGACATACTGAGTGCAGCACTTTAACAGCATCATCTTTTGGATTTGAAATAGCTCAACTGGAATTCCATCACCTCCACTAGCTTTGTTCTTAGAAATGCTTCCCAAGCCTCCCTTGACTTCATGCTCTAGGATGTCTGGCTATAGGTGAGTGACCACACCATCATGGTTACAAAGATCATTAAGACCTTTTTTGTATAGTTCTTTGTATTTGTGAAAGCTTGAGAGAGAATAATAACTAACCACCCATCAGTTCTGTTCAGTTGCTCAGTCGTGTCCGAGTCTTTGTGACCTTATGAATCGCAGCATGCCAGGCTCCCTGTCCATCACTAACACCCAGAGTTTATCCAAACTCATGTCCATCGAGTCCGTGATGCCATCCAGCCATCTCAACCTCTGTCGTCCCTTCTCCTCCTGCCCCCAATCCCTCCCAGCATCAGTCTTTTCCAATGAGTCAACTCTTCAATGAGGTGGCCAAAGTATTGGAGTTTCAGCTTTAGCATCAGTCCTTCCAAAGAACACCCAGGACTGATCTCCTTTAGGATGGACTGGTTGAATCTCCTTGTAGTCGAAGAGACTCTCAAGAGTCTTCTACAAGACCACAGTCAAAAGCATCAATTCTTCGGTGCTCAGCTTTCTTCACAGTCCAACTCTCACATCCACCATTAGGAGATAATAATTAAACCACCTTTTCTGATGTTGGTCCTGGGAGCTCTGCCATCTCTGCTTGCACCTGGTAGGCACCTGTCAGTCAGTTGACCTTCTTACTTGTCTGTGACCTCACGAGCTTTACTGTGGAGCCACACCCAGCACAGGGATCCGAAACCCTGCCAGGCACAGGGAGGAGGGCCTTTCTCAGAAGGACCACATACTCACTTTGTTTCCTCCTGGCTTTGGGAAGCTTCACACCATAAATATTACAAACCATATTCCACAAGTAGGTTTGCAAAGATAAAATCTTTTATTCTTTTCTCATTATAATAGTAGAGACAGTACATTTAAACATCATAGACTTAAACTAACTTACAACTCACACTTAATTGTGCAAAAAGTCAAGCAAAATAAAACAAAATTAGAATGCTAACATTAGGAATAGCTTTCAAGGCCAGTTGTTCCAGCCCCTGCTTTTCAGATGAAAAATGTAAGACCAGGGTTGAGAAGAATTGCTCAATAATGCAAGTTAGGCTATATAATATTTTCGACATCTTTTATATATACAATATTTCCCAGAGATAGCTGATGTAACAGAAAAAAATCACACAGATTCCTACAGTTACAAAGTCTCAGGTATCAGATATTTGTTAATGTAATTGCTCACCAACCTGCTCCAATTTGGGGGGTGAGAAACAGAACATTTTTTTCTTGTGATAGAGAATTTTCATTCTAAGAAAGTTGTATTTCTGTGCATTTAATTTCTAAGTCCTTTAAATGTTACTTCTTCAGAAACCCAAGAATAAATAGAGATTACTAAAATTCAACTAAGTAGAACGTTTGAGCATCTTTTCGTATATTTATGGGCTACTTGCCTTTCTTTTTTGAGTTACCTGCTTGCATGTCATTTACCCATACTTTAGGAGGTTGGGGGAGGGTTGGTCTTTGAATAATTGATTCTTTACAGAAGCCAGTTACCCTTCATTTGTAATATAATTCCAATTTTTTTGGTCACGGTCTGTCCGTTGACTTTGCTTATGCTAGTTTTTTTCCTATGTTGCATAATTTCAAATTGAAATTCAAGTTGGTGTGCAGTTCATTCTTTGTATTTATCAAGGTGAATATGGCAGCAGTATATTCTAAAAGTAACTGTTAAAGTCCAGAATTACACAGAAGTTAGCAGTAGTCATACATGGACCTATTGTTAAATATTCAGAAATATACTGACATTTTCTAGAGGTCATTAGCAAGTCTCACAATATCATTCCATATAAATTTTAGATCTAGAAAAATGTGGACCAGTTAAGACTCCAGGGCCACTTATTTAGAAAGTATCAATACACATTTATTAATTTGATAAATTCTTAAAAGTCATGCTTTCTTAGTTAATTGAGTTTATTCTGAATCCTTTAAAAGTAAGCTAGCTAATTTTATGACAAAAATTGTTCTTTTATTTAAATATTAGTGTTTTTTATATAGAACATAATACAAAGTACTTTGGAGCTAGAGTTTAGGAAATATTAATTTCCTCATTTTCTTTCAGATATTTCCCTTCATACTCTCTCTGTAATCATTTAATGCCTTTTTACTAAACAGAAATTAATTTTTTCCTAGAGAAAGTGAAAACTGGCATAGCATAAACCTTCCTCCAATCTATCTATATGGATTGGGTTCTCCTCTATAAAAGAAAAAGAAGGTATTTAAAAGGAAAAATATCTGTGTTTATAAAGAAATATATCTGAAGAAAGATTAGCAGAAAATGAATTAAAATATTAACAGTGGTTATCACTAGGTAATATATTTATAAGTAACTAAGACTCTGATGCTGGGAGGGATTGGGGGCAGGAGGAGAAGGGGATGACAGAGGATGAGATGGCTGGATGGCGTCACTGACTCGATGGGCGTGAGTCTGAGTGAACTCCGGGAGATGGTGATGGACAGGGAGGCCTGGAGTGCTGCGATTCATGGGGTCGCAAAGAGTCAGACACGACTGAGCTACTGAACTGAAGTGAACTGAACTGAATCAGATTTTCATATCTTCCTCCTGTGTTTTCCCTGTTCTCTTCCATGAGCCCATTCCATGTTATAAATATTTAAATATAAGAAAGAAAAATGACAAACATGTAAACAGAAATTCTCAATGACATCTTCTTTCTTTAACCAGTTGAGACTGCTTATACATCCAGAGCATAGTTTTCCCCTGACTAGATAATGTGTGCTTTCAACACGAGATAAGAGAGGGGAGGAGTGACTGGAGACCAAGCTGAGAGGAGGGAGCTTCAGGACGTGCTGGGAGAGCTTCTGTATCCTCAGGTTCCCGTGTTTGTTTCCCGTGTCTGTGTGGTCACTTCTAAGGTTTTAGGAATCTCAGATCTTACTCTGTCGAGAATAACTGGCTCCTTGTCAGTGTTTTATTTCGAGATGTTCCCAACTTTATAGTGCTTTGTCAAGGAAGGACACTGAAATCCCAAGTCCCTTTATTTAGATGACAGCATGGCCGACAACTGTCCTATCCCAGAATTTATATGCTGATAATCATGCTGCAAGCATCATGAATAACAAGTTCACAGGGAAGTGTTTATTGCCTTCTACGGTTGCTATGTTGGGAACAAGAAAGTATTGCATAATACTGAGGAGATAAGTGAGAGTAAAGAGTAACTTGACCTTTCCTCTTGCTTCTTTTGTCAAAGCAAAGTGTCCTCCAAGTTGAGTAACTAAAAAGAGCCTCATTCTAGAACACATACAGGCCCCTATTAACACAGAATATATTTTCTTGTTTCTTTCTCTGAATGATGGTTTTGTTAGAGGAAACGAACAGGAACTGGTAGTTTGCAGGAGGGCCAACTTCCGAGAGCGTGTCCTCTTTTCCCGCTCACAGGCAGGACTGAAAGAAGTTATTGTATAATCCAAGGTATCAGAATGCTCTCCTGGCCGTGCTGGTGCCTGGCTCTGGTTTTGTAAGACCAGGAACACTGTCTGTCCACCAACAGACACCCATGATGAAGCCTGTCAGTTTATCTGACACCCCCAGTTACTACTGACTGCTCATCATTGTTCTACTTCTGCTTCATAAGATTTTCCAGCATCCTGTGTTACCTGCATCATCACTGACTATTCTCATGGCCTTCAGAACACAGCTGTGTCTTTGGAGTCTGCTTCTTCAATGTATTGCTGTCTCTGCCCCCCTGCCTGGCCCGGGTGCACAGGTGTTAAGCTTGGTACAGACTCTGACTTCGTCTCTACGATGTGTTACCACAAAGAGTTAACCTTGCTCCTTTGGAAGACTGTGACCAAGACTGAAAGCTTAAAAGAAAACATTTTGAGAAAATTTTTATTAAAAGTAGTCAACATGCACAATTTGAGATGCACCTTGGTATAAAAGAATGTTTTCAAAATGTTGAGGATAAGTGAAATTTTGGTAAGTTCATTTTCAAATACTTACCGTATACTTCTTGTTTAAGTCTATACTCAGAAATGTGGGGACAATTTAAAAAGTGACCCTTACTCATAAGTTAATTTAGTATGGGAAAGGAAATACATAAGCACAAAGTTTGGTACATTCTAGTTAACTACTGAGTAAAGAATGAATCATGAGCAAGCAAATGAATGTAATACCATTACTAGGTAAAAAAGACATGAAATATCAAATACTATGAGATGTGTTTAGATAAATGTTAGGGGAAATGATGGGGGAATGTTTTTCATTTGGTGAAAAAAAATACAATCAATATAATCTCAAGTTATAACCTTGCAAATGTAAAATATAAAAGAAGCTTAAGAATACTAACTACTGGGTGGAGGCTATTATAGGCAATTTTAATATTATTCATATTTTTCTGTATTTCTGTGCTTTTGATAATGAGTGCATATTACTTTTAAAGAAGATAAGTTATTTTAAAATGGTATAGAAAGTAAGTGCTTTGAGTTCCAAAGAAAGATATCACTTTGCTCTGGAGCTGTTTGGCAGGGTAAGTGAATTCTGAGCTGGTTATGCAATGTAGATAGAAGAAAGGTGAAATGTGTTTTAGACAGGCAACCTGGCAGGAATGAGACCAAATTGAATGATGTTTTTAGATCACCTATGGAGTATTTTTTTCATTGAACTCTTGGAAAGAGAAGATTGCTTCTGGGTCTTCTCTGTTTATATTTGGTGACAACATGGCTGCCTATGGGACAGTTTCGCACAACTTTTCCATCCCAGCATCCCAATATCAAGAATCCCTTAGAAGAAATCGAGTAGCCCTCATAGTCAACAAGACTCTGAAATGCAGTACTTGGGTGTAATCTCAAAAATGACAGAATGATCTCTGTTTATTTCCATGGCAAACCATTCAATATCACAGTAATCCAAGTCTATGCCCCAACCACTAATGCTGAAGAAGCTGAAGTTGAAGACTTCAATGAAGTCTGTGGAGACCTACAACACCTTCTAAAACTAACACCCCCAAAAGATGTCATTTTCATTATAGGGGACTGGAATGCAAAAGTAGAAAGTCAAGAGATACCTGGAATAACAGGCAAGTTTGGCCTTGGAGTACAAAATGAAGCAGGGCAAAAGCTAACAGAGTTTTGTCAAGAGAATGCGCTGCAACATGCGCTGTCTCTTCCAGCAACACAAGAGAAGACTCTACACACGGGCATCACCAGCTGGTCAACACTGAAATCAGACTGATTACATTTTTTGCAGCTAAAGATGGAGAAGCTCTATACAGTTAGCAAAAACAAGACCAGGAACTGATTGTGGCTCAGATCATGAACTCCTTATTATAAAATTCAGACTTATATTGAAGAAAGTAGGGAAGACCACTAGACCATTCAGGTATGACCTAAATAAAATTGCTTACGAATATACAGTGGAAGTGACAAATAGATTCAAGGGATCAGATCTGATAGACAAGAGTGCCTGAAGAACTATGGATGGAGGTTCATGACATCATACAGGAGGCAGGGATCAAGACCATCCCCAAGAAAAAGAAATGCAAAAAGGCAAAATGGCTGTCTGAGGAGGCCTTACAAATAGCTGAGAAAAGAAGAGAAGTGAAAGGCAAAGGAGAAAAGGAAAGATATACCCATCCGAAAGCAGAGTTCCAAAGAATAGCAAGGAGAGATAAGAAAGCCTTCCTCAATGATCAATGCAAAGAAATAGAGGAAAACAATGAAATGGGAAAGACCAGAGATCTCTTCAAGAAAATTAGAGATACCAAGGGAACATATCATGCAAAGATGGGCACAATAAAGGCAGAAGATATTAAGAAGAGGGAGTGAGAATACACAGAAGAACTATTCCAAAAAGATCTTCATGACCCAGATAATCACGACGGTATGATCACTCACCTAGAGCCAGACATCCTGGAATGAAAAGTCAAGTGGGCCTTAGGAAGCATCACTACGAACAAAGCTAGTGGAGGTGATGGAATTCCAGTTGAGCTATTTCAAATCCTGAAAGATGATGCTGTGAAAGTGCTGCACTCAGTATGCCAGCACATTTGGAAAAGTCAGCAGTGGCCACAGGACTGGAAAAGGTCAGTTTTCATTCCAATCTCAAAGAAAGGCAATGCCAAAGAATGTTCTAACTACCACACAATTGCACTCATCTCACATGCTAGTAAAGTAATGCTCAAAATTCTCCAAGCCAGCCTTCAACAGTATGAGAACCATGAACTTCCAGATTTTCAAGCTGGTTTTAGAAAAGGCAAAGGAACCAGAGATCAAATTGTGAGCATCTGTTGTGTCATTGAAAAAGCAAGAGAGTTCCAGAAAAACATCTACTTCTGCTTTATTGACTATGCCAAAGCCTTTGACTGTGTGGATCACAACAGACTGGGATCTAAAGAGATGGGAATACCAGACCACCAGAGCACAACTGAGCGACAGAACTGAACTGATCCCCATAGCAAAGGGAAGGAATGCACCACCCCGGAGCCTTAGAGGACTTAAAGCATCTCCTGAAGTACAGTATTCTCTCTCTTATTCATCTTAGAATATCCTGGCTTATTTGTCTTCTGTTCCCTTATTATATATTTGTTTTAATATAGAAATAATGTTATTTTCCACTTAAACTACTGAAATAACATAAAAAAAATATTCTCCCAGGAAGTCTTGCCATGTTTATTGCATTATTTTTATATCCTATTTGTATAGTAGCCAAGCACTCCCAGGACATATGCAAACACCCTTAGAAAAGCATTGTTAAAGCTTCAAAAAATAAATTACCAATTTGGAATTTTTAAAAAACAATGCATATTTCATTTTTTCCATTAACTGTCATGAAAAACAAGTTGCTTGACAGAAACAAACTGACTAGCAACCAGAAAGTAAACATGTTGTTCAGTCACTCAGTTGTGTCCGACTCTTTGTGACCCCGTGGACTGCAGCACGCAAGGATTCCCTGTCCATCAACATCTCCCATAGCTTGATCAAATTCATGCCCATTAAGCCAGTGATGCCATGCAACCATCTCATCCTCTGTTGTCCCCTTCTCCTCTTGCCTTCAATCTTTCCCACCATCAGTCTTCTAGTGAGTCGGCTTTTCACATCAGGTGGCCAAAGCTTCAGCATCAGTATTTCCAATGAATATTCAGGGTTGATATCCTTTAGAATTGACTGGTTTGATCTCCTTGCAGTCCAAGGGACTCTCAAGAGTCTTCTCCAACACCATAGTTCAAAAGCATCAATTCTTTGGTTCTCTGCTTTCCTTATGGTCCAACTCTCACATCCATACATGACTACTGGAAAAACCATAGCTTTGACTAGATGGACCTTAGGTGGCAAAGTAATGTCTGCTTTTTAATATGCTGTCTAGGTTGGTCATAACTTTCCTTCCAAGGAACAAGTGTCTTTTACCTTCATGGCTGCAGTCACCATTTGCAGTGAATTTGGAGTCCAAGAAAATAAAATATGTTACTGTTTCCATTGTTTCCTCATCTATTTGCCATGAAGTGATGGAACCAGATGCCATGATCTTCGTTTTCTGAATGTTGAGTTTTAAGCCAAATTTTTCACTCTCCTCTTTCACTTTCACCAAGAGGCTCTTTAGTTCCTCTTTGCCTTTTGCCATAAGGGTGGTGTCACCTGCATATCTGAGCTTATTGATATTTCTCCTGGCAATCTTGATTCCAGCTTGTGCTTCAGCCTGGCATTTCACATGATGTACTCTACATATAAGTTAAATAAGCAGGGTGCCAATACACAGCCTTGACGTTCTCCTTTCCCAATTTGGAACCAGTCTGTTGCTCAATGTCCAGTTCTAACTGTTGCTTCTTGACCTGCATACAGGTTTCTTAGGAGGCAGATAAGGTGGTCTGGTATTCCCATCTCTTGAAGAATTTTCCACAGTTTCTTGTGATCCACACATCCAAAGGCTTTAGCATAGTTGATGAAGCAGAAGTAGCTATTACATAGGCCTTTCCAAATTTATTTCTATTTAGGAGGAAATTGACCTCATTCTGTACATCATTGTTTAGAAACATTTGAATTGCATGTAACTTAACGATCAAATGCCCCTCCCACTTCCTTATCTTTTCCTGTGGCCCCTTCTACTGTTCTCTGTTAAATTTATAACTTCAGACATGTATGTAGATATAAAATGCCAGATTTAGATTATTGCACACTGACAGGGGAAAAGGGTAGGTCATAAAGAAAGGAAATTTACTTTAAAACGTGATGATTTTTTTCTGCTTCTACAGCAATGGTCTAATACCTTTCTAGTGCTTTTGGTATGGTTTCTGAAAATGCCCTAAGGATCTTCCGGATAGGAAATTTTAGGACTCCTGGCCATAGTTGGAGTTAGGCAGGACCTGGTGAATTACTCTGTATAATAAAGGCAACTGAAGTTTTGCATTTACAAGAAAACCAAGAATTGAAATGAAATACCCCGTGATTACAGAAAAGATTTGAGGGGATGAGTGTCTATTAGGAGAAAGGCCTTCTTGAGAAGAGGGTGAAAAGCCACAGCTTAAAGGAGGACCAGCCTTGAGAAAAATCTTGATAGGCTGATATGATATAGTTCAAGGCTTGACAAACTTGTCCTCTGATGGGCCAGAAGTCAATATTTGGCTTTGCATGTCATGCAGTCTCTGGGTCTCTGTGGCATGCACTCAGGTCTGCTGTTGTGATGTGAATGAGCCATAGACGTTGAGTAAGGAATGTGTGTAACTGTGTTCCAGGATAGATATTTACAGACAGTGATGTTTAGTTCAGCGATTTCTGCTATTCAGTCTCAGGTGTGTGCCACTTTTGGTTGTAGCCTATTTTCCCTTTCCACCCCAAACCCTAAGCAAACAGGAGCACGTTTATTACAACAGCTTCTGGTAAGGCTACTTTCAATAGGTGGGATGATGGATAAGGTCTGGTACAACCCCAAGTGGAGGAGGACAGCAAGGAGACAGCAGTCCCTGGATGCCAGGAGAGGCCAAGAATTCAGTGGACGTCAGAGCAGGGGAGGCGGTAAGGCCAGAGTCTCCAACAGGACCGTTAAGAGGTCCTGCACGTTTAAGGGAGTTAGAGGGCTTGGAGACTCACCCAAGGAGTTAATGCTTAGATTCCACACGAGAAAGAAAATCTTACTATTTCTCCAAGTTTATTGCATAAATGCAAAGTATAGGAATGTTTTGGAAAAATACAAAAAAAAAAACAAAACAAAAAACCAGTGCCTGTGCACAGCCCTGACAGAGTTATCACCCCTAATCACTGGAAAAAAAAAGAATCCAAGAAAACAACAATGCTTTGTTACCAGTTGTCCAACTAATGACATATCATATTCAATCCTGTTTCCATTTCCAACATTTGAACTGTTGAAAAACATTTTAGTTCAGTGTGTGTATTAGATAATTGATATTTTCTTGATTTGCAGAGTTTGAGGATGAACACTATTGCCTTCTTTGAAATGTAAGTGGATAATCACTTTTTTAGATTTTTCATCTGTTATTATTGATTGGTGATGGATAAAAAAATAAGAAAAGTTTCTCAATTATCTGTTTCTTATAATTTCTTAAAAGAAATTATTGGAGAAGGAAATGGCATCCCACTCCAGTGTTCTTGCCTGGAGAATCCTGTGGACAGAGGAGCTTGGCAGGCTACAGTCCACGGGGTCACAAAGAATCAGATGCGACTGAGTGAACTAACTTAAAAGAAACTAGATAGTAGCTTTCATTTTTGAATTTAGCGCATAATTTGCCTCGAGTTTTTGAAATAGTTGCAGTGTCTAAAAGGAAAAACATAACTAAATCCCAGCTTTCAGGGCTAAATACTTATTAGGAAATAATAATAAAACCATATCCACTGTGTCTGGGCTTCCCTGCTGGCTCAGTGGTAAAGAATCCACCTGACAATGCAGGAGACATGGGCTGGATCCCTGGGTTGGGAAGATCCCCTGGAGAAGGAAATGGCAACCCATTCCTTCGAAATTGCCTTCAAAATTGCATGGACAGTGGAGCCTGGTGGGCTAGAGTCCACAGGGTTTTAAAAAGTCGGACATGACTTAGTACTAAAGAACAGCAATCCACTATGTTAGAAGAATCTAAATTGGCTATCAGACCAGGGCCTATGCCTTAAAACAATACATTTCGCTATTACCAAAGTAATGTGATTGCTAAATATTATTCACCACAACATTGTGACAGGCAGGCTTCACAATGTGAATGTCATTGCACTGCAATCTTACAAGGCTTCCTTTTTCCCCTGTAGTGAAGACACAAGTTCTGTTTTCTGTACAGTTAATACCCAGTTAGGAGAGCAGCCGTAGTTGTCCTGAAGGTGTATGAACTGACAGCAAATAGAAGTATTATATTTAATCACACTCTTAAATGTCAGTAATTTTTCTGACATCCATCTGAGACCCTGGGCTAAATGAAGTAGAGATTTCAATTTTCCGTATTTTATAAGCAAGGAAATTAGAATTTAGGTAGGATAAGTATCTGGATGAGGGTCTCATAGCTAGTCAGTGGGTGTGAACATGGGTCTTAGCGATTGCAAAGCCCAGTGTCTTACCTAGTGTACTGCTCTGCCTTTTTGTGGCTAATTTAATAAGCACTTCATTTTACATAAATGAAATGATGAATCATGCAATACCAGTCCCTTTTGACTTCAATTCTGGGTTGGTGTTAGAGATTTAAAAACAAGCACAAGAATTTCCCTCACCCCACCGCTTCCAGATACTTCCTCACTCCTCAGTTACTCTCTCCCTCCCGTGGAGGTTAGATGATGGCAGCACTTGAGATGAAAGCAGAGACTGTGAGTCACGAGCAAAGTTTCCACAGGATGAGGAAGGTCAACTTGAGATTAGGCGTGAGGGAGCACAGAGGGCTGGACAGCCACAGGGTATGGGCTTCCAAGGAGCAGTGACTAAGTGCTTAGGTGAGTAACGGCACGAAAGTGGTCTTGGGTGCTGGGAGGTACGCAGGGTGTGAGAGGACACAACTGTAGTGAGTATGTGTTCAAAGAATGGCTGAGCAGGTGGTTGATGGTGACTAATGTGAATTTTTTTTTCCAGCAGTTTTTCCAGTAGTCATGTATGGATATGAGAGTTGGACCATAAAGAAAGCTGAGCACTAAAGAATTGATGCTTTTGAACTGTGGTGTTGGAGAAGACTCTTGGGAGTCCCTTGGACTGCAAGGACATCCAAACAGTCCATCCTAGAGGAAATCAGTCCTGGATATCCACTGGAAGGACTGATGCTGAAGCTGAAATCCAATATTTTGGTCACCTGATGCAAAGAACTGACTCATTTGAAAAGACCCTGATGCTGGGAAAGATTGAAGGCAGGAGGAGAAGGGGGCAACAGAGGATGAGATGATTGGATGGCATCACCGACTCGATGGAGATGAGTTTGAGCAAGCTCCAGGAGCTGGTGATGGGCAGGGAGGCCTGGTGTGCTGCAGTCCATGGGGTTGCAAAGAGTCAGACACAACTGAACGACTGAACTGAATGTGAATATAGGGCAATGCAGAAAGCCTTTCCAAAGAGCAGCCTTAATAGTTTTGAATTCTACACATAGTACTAATGAAGACCTATGGCTTTATCTGACTGTGGACAAGATAGTGTTTTGTATAGAAATGAGAGTGGATTCAAAGCAGAAACAGAGGCAGAGATTAACAGGCTCTGTGGAGCAGTCTAACACTATATCTCAGTAATCAGTGCATGACTTCTTGTTTAACACTCGTCACAAATCATTGATGTATTGTAGTAAATACAGAGTAAAATATCAAATATGCTGATAACAGTATTTTCTTCCACCATTGTCCTGAGGGGTAGGGCTCGGGGTAAGGAGTTTGGTGGTGACCAAAAAGACGACAGAGGATTTGACGAGTGTGGGAAAACCCAAAGCAGAGGGTGGGAAATACACAGGGTAAGTAGACATCCCGAATCTGGGAAAGCTGAGGATTGAGGAGGCGTGTGAAATCATCAATAATGTGATGTATCTAAAACAAAGTTTGCTCACTCAGCTCAGTGTTAGTAGAGTAAAACAGTGAAACTTGGGGTGAGTTTAGGACAAGCCGGAGGTGTACTGTTTAACATGGCAGCAAGTTGTGGCAGCATTTCCCGAGGGAGAGGAGTGGCAGTTTCATCCATCAGAATCCTTCATTCTCAGGGCACAAAACCCCTAGAAAGTATTGCTAACTGATCACCACACTGCTTTCCTCTGGATACTTAACACACCTGAGCTCACTGACCAGTGTTTGTAGCTGGTATTTCCCGTGCTAATGTCACTGTCTGGCTGCTTCATTCCTAGTATCCTCTCTAAACAGGGCATGAAAAAGTATCTCCTTAAAAAAAAAAAAGCGTAAGCAATTAGATGTTTTACTAAGAAATTAAAATGAGAAAAAATAAATACACAGGCACACACACTCAGAAAGATCTCAATGAGGTCTACTCTAACCATTGTGTTGAAGATTACATGTCCCCCACACCCGTGTTCCTGACCTCTCCTCCTCTGCTCTTTTATTCATAGCATTTATCCCCTGTGATATGGGTGTTCCAGGTGGCTCAGTGGTAAAGAATCCACCTGCCATTGCAGGAGCCACAAGAGACCCAGGTTCGATCCTGGGGTTGGGAAAATCCCCTGGAGAAGGAAATGGCAACCTTCTCCAGTATTCTTGCCAGAATAATCCCATGGACAGAGGAGCCTGGCAGGATGGAGTCCATGGGTTCACAAAGAGTCAGACATGACTGAGCAACTCAGCGTGCACACACACGCATCCCCTGTAATATAATTCATCAATTAAGTGTCTTGTTTCTAGTGTCTTCCTCCACTACAACAGAAACTCCTTCTAGGCAGAGAAGAAACTTCTGCATTCTGATTATTTAGGCTTAGAATGTCCTTCTCTACTTTAAGTCATCATTATTTCTAAGATGAAAATAAACGACATTTTATAACCCCAAGAAGTGAATCAAACCAAAAGTATTTTTTTTTATATTTTGAAATTTTCATAAACAAAACTTAATAGGTCTCATTCTGAATTGCTTGTTATCCCAAAAAGTGAAGCAGGCCAAAAATAAACGTTTTTAAAATGTTTTGAAATTTTCATGAATTACACATAATAGGTTTCATTATGAGATGCTTACACGTTTGGGAGGTTTGCTCTCTGACCTTTAAGATCAAAGAGGGCTATGATCCTTTCCCCAGCCACACTCCTGGTTGCCATTTGTCAGAGAGAGAATGCACCTCCATGGATGTTACATGTTTATAGAACCTGAAAAAAACAGCAGGCGGGTCTTAAGATGTGGAATACTCGAAGAAATGTCATGTGATCTAAGATTGATTAATAAGATTATAAGATAATGATTTCTAAAGAAGTGCTTTTATGAAACGGTTATCGAATCTTGTTTATGATTGTGGATGACTAATATGAGCATATGATCTTAAATTACCTGGGTGAAACAAGTCAACAGTTAGACTTCGGAATTTGACCCTCCAGTTGGTGAGCAAGGTATGGGGATGAGGATGAAAGAGGAAGGAAATCCTTCCCTTTAGGACACTGGCATGTCTAGGCACAGCCCTGAATACCAGAAGGCATTAAAAATATAATAGGCAGCTTGGACAAGGAGACAGGTTTGAGAGAAAATGAGGGAGCGGAGGCAGAGTTGAACAAGGTTTATTTCCTACATGAAACTATTCCTTCAATATTGAGTGAAGTGTTTATTTCATCTACTATAAATAACCAACACAGAGAGCCAAACAAAATGAAGAAACAAAGGAATATCTTCAAATGAATTCACAAAATAAAACTTCAGGAAATAATGAAATTGAGGTGAGTTATTTACGTGATAAATAATTCAAAGTAATGGTCATAAAGATACTCACCAAACTGGGGAGAAGAATGGATGAAAGTAGAGAGAATGTCAACAAAGATTTGGAAAATAGAAGAAACTAAATAAGATAGGGAGAAATATCAATAACCTCAGATATGCAGATGACACCACCCTTATGGCAGAGAGTGAAGAGGAAAGAGAAAAGTCTGAACAATGTCAGACTTTATTTTTGGGGGCTCCAAAATCACTGCAGATGGTGATTGCAGCCATGAAATTAAAAGACGCTTACTCCTTGGAAGAAAAGTTATGACCAACCTAGATAGCATATTAAAAAGCAGAGACATTACTCTACCAACAAAGGTCCATCTAGCCAAGGCTATGGGTTTTCCAGTGGTCATGTATGGATGTGAGATTTGGACTGTGAAGAAAGCTGAACGCCAAAGAATTGATGCTTTTGAACTGTGGTGTTGGAGAAGACTCTTGAGAATCCCCCGGACTGCAAGGAGATCCAACCAATCCATTCTAAAGGAGATCAGTCCTAGGTGTTCTTTGGAAGGACTGATGCTGAAGCTGAAACTCCAATACTTTGGCCACCTCATGCGAAGAGTTGACTCATTGGAAAAGACCCTGATGCTGGGAGGGATTGGGGGCAGGGGGAGAAGGGGACGACAGAGGATGAGATGGCTGGATGGCATCACAGACTTGATGGACATGAGTCTGAGTGAACTCCGGGAGTTGGTGATGGACAGGGAGGCCTGGTGTGCTGCGATTCATGGGGTCACAAAGAGTCGGACACGACTGAGCGACTGAACTGAACTGAACTGAAACAAGATAGAAGTCACAGAGCTAAAGAATACAATAACTGATCTGGAAAATACAATAGAGGGACTCAACAGCAGACCAGATGAAGGAGACAAAGAATCAGTGTGTTGGAAGACTGGGCAGTGGAACTCACCCAAGCAGAGCAACAAAAAGAAGAAAAAATAAAAAGTGAGTAGACCTAAGGAACCCATAGACCATATCAAGAAGACTAACATTAATATCATAGGGATCCCAGGAGGAGAAGAAAAAGACAAAGGGGCAGAAATCTTATTTGAAAAATAATGACTGAAAACTTCCTTACCCTGGGGAAGGAAACCAACATCCAGTTCCATGGTGCTGGGAGAGTTCTAAATAAGGGGAACCCAAAGATACCCACACCAATACACATCATAATTAAAATGTCGAAAGTTAAAGATATGAAAATATTATAGTATCCAGAGGTGTAAAACACCTTGTTACATACAAGAGAACCCCATAAAACTAAAGCTGGCTTTTTAGCAGAAATTTTGCAGACCAGGAAGGAACAACACAATATAAAGTGATTCAAAGTGGTAAAGGAAGAAACTCCCTTCAAGACTACTCTCTACCCAGCAATGTTATCACTCAGAAATGAAAGAGAGATAAAGAGTTTCCCAGGCAAGCAAAAGCCACTAGATCAGCCTTACAAGAGATGTTAAAGGGACTTCTTTATGCTGAACGAAAGGGAGCTAATTAGTAAAAAGAACATACATGAAAGGATACATCGCACTGGAAAGGTAAATATATAGTAAAGGTTGTGAGTTAATCACTCATAAATCTTGTATGAATTTTAAGAGACAAAATTAGTGAAAGCAACAATGATTACAACAATTACTTAAAGGATACTCAGAACAAACAGATGCAATATGCAATATTAAAAACATAAATGTGAGATGATAGAGTAATGCTGATTTTTTACAATGGAAGCAAACTTAAGTTGTTATCAACTTAAAATAGACTATTCTGTGTAAGTTGCTGTACGTAAGCATCAGATAGCCAAAAAACAAACACCCATAGTAAATACCCAAAAAATAAAGAGAGAGGAACCTTAAGCATACCATGAAAGAAACTCATCAAACCACAAAAGAAAATATACCAGGGATAAGAGAGAGAGTAGTAAGCAATAGCTTCAGTTCAGTTCAGTTGCCCAGTCGTGTCCGACTCTATCCAGCTTAGTTTAACACTTGTTTAAGTTAACTGTTTTAGAGCTTTTAGGTTCAGGACAAAATTGAAGGGAATGTCCAGAGATTTCTCACATACCCACAGCCCCAATAAAAGCATAGTCTCGTTTGTTGTAATTGATGAACCTACACTGACACATCGTAATCTCCAAAAGTTACAGTTTACATGAAGGTTCACCGTTGGTTTGCAGATGTTGTCAATTTCGACAGACATGAGACATGCCTCTGTCATTACGGTGTCACACAGGGCGCTTTTATCTCCCTAAAATTTCTCAGCGCTCTGCCTGTTAGCCCCTCCTCCCACCCAAGCACTGGCAACCACTGGCGTGTTCATTGTCTCCAAATTCTAGAACCGATTTTTTAAAATTATGGATGATTTTACTATGAATTAAAATAAAATGAATCAAAAGACTGCCTAAATAATTAAAATACAGTTCTTCTAATATTTGATAGTATTCAGACATGTTGTTAACATCATTGAAATTTTGTGTGTGACTGAGTTCTGTACATAATTATTCTGTGTAAAAATATCTATGTATCATTATGGTTTACAGGCTTGTGATTGTCAGTAGATAATCTCTGTCAGTATTGTTTTCTTACTGCTGGACTGTTTTTGTAATTGATTACTGAAGGAACAGCAGGATATATATACTGCCTTTGATACTACTCATGAAGAAAACAGAGAAAAAATACAATAAAAGAGAAGCCAAGAGAAATTATAATCACAGAATCAAGGGTAATAAAATTATAATGAAAACTGTTCTCTCAATAAATTTAAAATATTGGCGTAATTGGTTACATGTATGTTTCCATAAATGTATATAATCAATTTAGACTCAGTTAAATGTTTGTTGTTGTTGTTCAGTTGCTAAGTTGTAAACCATGTATATTCAATAAGGGCTGAATATCCAGATTATATAAAGAAGGCGTACAACTTAATATCCAAGAACAAACAATGTGATTAAAGCATGGGCAGAGAACCTGAGCATTCTTCCAAAGAAGATAAACAGACGGCCAGCATGAAAAATGGCCCATATCACTAACCATCATGGAAATGCAAATCAAAACCACTATGAGATATCGCTTTATATGTTTCAGAATGGCCATTATCAAAAAGACAAAAAAATGTGATTGGTGAGGATGAGAAGAAGAAAGATACCTCATTCACTGTTAATGGGATTATAAGTTGGTGTAGCTATGATGGAAAACAGTAGGGATGTTCCTCAGAAAATTAAAAATAGAACTACCATATGATCCAGCATTTCCACTTTTGTGTATTTACTAGAAAAAATTAAGAATGCTAGAAAAGATATATGCACCTTGTGTCCATTGCAGCATTATTTGATCTAGTCTTTAAGCAACCTAGTGAAAAAAGAAAGTGAAAGTGAAAGTCACTCAGTTGTGTCCCACTCTTTGCGACCCCATGGACTTTTCCAGGAATTCTCCAGGCTAGGGTACTGGAGTGGGTAGCCTTTCCCTTCTCCAGGGGATCTTCCCAACACAGGAATCAAACCCAGGTTTCCCACATTGCAGGTGGATTCTTTACCAGCTGAGCCACACGGGAACCCCAAGAATACCAGAGTGGGTAGCCTGTCCCTTCTCCAGTGAATCCTCCTGACCCAGTTGAACCAGGCAAAGTCTTTACCAGCTGAGCCATCAGGGAAGCCCAAATGTCCATCAGCAGATGAATGGAACTGGTATAGGTATAAAATGGAGTATTACTCAGCCATAAAAAGTGAAATATTGCTGTTTGTGGCAACATGGATGGACCTATGCAAAGTGAAATATTATAGAAAGACAGACTCTGATTTCATGTATGTGTGGAATCTAAAAAACAAAACAAGTGAACAAACAAAACAAAACAGAAACAGTCTCAGAGATACAGAGAAAAACCCAGGGTTGCCAGAAGGAAGGGAATGGAGGAGATGGGCAAAACAGGTGAAGGGGATTAGGAGGTACACATTTTCACTTACAAATGGGTCATGGTGATACAATGTACAACATATGGAACATAGTCAATGATATTGTAATGAATCTGTATTATGACATGGTAACTAGACATGTTCATTATTTCATAGTGTATATAATGTATAAATTATAAAAATAATGTGTACAATATAATTGCTATGTTGTACACCTGAAACTAGTAATATCATAAATTAACATACTTCAATAAAAGCTCGAGAGGGACTCTCTACTAGTCAACAACAAATGGAGCTAAGAGAATGAGCCCTTATTAGCCCAAAGCCCATCCCCTATGAATTCATGGCCTGATGGGTGTAAAAATAAAGAGCTGGATTGTAAAAATAAAATAAAATAAATGAGAAGGAAGATGAAAAATGAAGAATGACCAGAGGCTTGGGGAAATTATTTCATTGTTTGGAGAAGAATAATGAGGAAGTGAGTAGTATAATTCCTGGGATTGTATCGCTATTTTAAGAAGTAACACAAACAGATTTAATAATCTCTAATATCTTTTAATTTCATCACTAAGGAGAATGATCTTTCTACTGGAAAGGATTACTATTAGAACAGAGCAATTTTACCTGTTTAAACCCACAGTTTCTAATAAATTTCCTTCTAAAAAATAAAAACAACACACAACCAGAAAGACCATGCAGTACATTACAGCAATTTTCAAATATCTGAGAGATTACTCTGTGGAAGAAGAATTAGACTTTTTCTTTCTAACCCCGGAAACAAATCAGGATCACATGGAGGGCGTTATGGGAAGACTTACTGACTCACAAATAGTTGCCTTCTTATCCCAGCTGACCTCACTGCCTGAGAAGAGACAAGCAGCAGAAGGGGAACCTGTGAGTCAATATCTAGAGGCTAAGAATGAGAAATGATCACATTCTACACATATTTCCCACTTAAATCACCACGAGAAGATAATAGCAGGAGGATGTTACAAATGACTAATTATCCTTGGGAGACCACAAAGAAAAAGAAAGCCCATCTCCACCTGCAATATGTCCTTTATTTCCAAGGACAAGCTTAAATTCTTACCTCTTTAATTCATCTTCACTCCTGGTCTCCGCACAACTTAATGCAGTAGTTTCCTGATTCATCTTGAGACTTTTTTACTTGTCTTTAGGGAACTTCAGGAAGTTATTTGTGTGTATTTCTATCTGGGGAATGAAAAACTCCTTGATAACAGGGAAGATGGCTAATTGAAATATGTGCACTCTCCGATACCTAGCCTAAAGACAGTTATGCTTGGGGTGCTCAAAAAATATTTGTTGGTTTAAGGAAAGAATGATGCCTTTGCCCTGAAGACTCAGTAAGACTCAGAGGAAATAACTAATCATCCTGACTCTTTGTAACCCCTATGGACTGTAGCCTGCCAGGCTTCTCTGTCCATGAGATTTTCCAGGCAAGAATCCTGAAGTGGGTTGCCATTTTCTCCTCCAGGGGATTTTCCTGACCGGGGATTAAAGCTGACTTTCCTGTGTCACCCGCATGGCAGACTCTTTACCCACTGAGCCACTGGGGAAAGCCCAATATAAAAGGCAAAGGTGCTGTAAAATCATTTAGAGCAGGCCCCAAATTTAGAACATTTCATTATTTAATTTCTCATCATTTTTGATGGTGTCTTAGTACTATGAGAAATGTCAGGAAAGATACTCAGCCAAGCTCTTCGTGTGTTCCAATGTACAACAGACCTGAAGCCGATAGAGTACAAGGTAAGGGGCACAGTGCAAGCTTATATAACCGTGAGGTAGTTACGGGAATGTCTGAGAACTTTGCCTCTTGATTATCTAAGACACGGGGTCAGGGCAGTCCCCGTTTGTTGCAGAGAGTGCTGAAGTCTCCCGTATTCACTTTCCTCTTCTTCATTAGTAACGGGACCCTGTACTTCTCCCTGGATCCTTGGCCACCTTCCTAAAGGCTTCATTTCTCAGCTTTCCTTATTGCCATGTGACTGCGTTCCCTCTAGAGAGATGCAAGTGGGGTGTTTTGCAAGTGTCTTTAGAGGGATCAGTGCTCCCTCCCTCCAGTCTTCCTCTTTGCTGAAGGGCATTTGGACCATGAGTTGAGATGGACGCTATCGTGGAAGGTCCCAGGTTTCTTGGGCTCTTGGAGTCACCATATGAATCCTGGGCTGCTGATGATTCTTAATCAGAGAGAAGTAACCTGGTATCTTTTTCCTCCTGTCTTTTACAGCTTAGTCTAATCTTAACAGATATACCAGTACTTCCCGGAACACTGACGTGTAAAGATGATGGGAGCCATGTGAGTATAGCTGTGACAGGGGATATTTTTGTAGACAGAGTGAGTCAATTTTGTATTTAGGTAGTGATTGAATTTTGCTTAGTGTTAACTTCTTTTTTTATCGGCTATCTTGTAAAATCTTTTAAGCGTGCCAGCATGGCACCCCACTCCAGTACTCTTGCCTGGAAAATCCCATAGACGGAGGAGCCTGGTGGGCTACAGTCCATGGGGTTGCTAACAGTCGAACATGACTGAGCGACTTCACTTTGACTTTTCACTTTCATGCTTTGGAGAAGGAAATGGCAACCCACTCCAGTGTTCTTGCCTGGAGGATCTCAGGGATGGGGGAGCCTGGTGGGCTGCCATCTATGGGGTTGCACAGAGTCAGACAAGACTGACGTGACTTAGCAGCAGCAGCAGCAGCAGCAAATGTTTAACCTTCAGAATTTCTGCAAATAGTTATTTTGAGAAGCACTTGAGTGACGAAGAATAATCCTTGTGCTCACTCTATGTTTCCTTCTGCTGGCCTTCTGTCATAAATTTAAACCTTGCCTTGGGAGCACAGAGTCATGGTTGTCCTCAGACTTGATGTAATAAAGGTTGCTCTTAATGTTCTCATTGTGACTAAGCTAGAGCTTTGAAATAAAAATATGAAGCAAGTCCCAGCCTCTGTATGACTGTAATGTATTGTGAAACACTAATATACTATAGTGGTGATTATACGGTAATTTTTCCCGACCTGATTTCCCATCTCTGTGAAATACTTTTATTGGAGCCCACATAGCTCTCCTGAGTATTAGAAACTTGGGTAGCCGTAAATCTAAACTGTTGTTCAAGAAGAGTCATGAGATTCCTTTTGTCGTTGTTGTTGTTTACGCGCTAAGTTGTGTCCGACTCTTTAGGACCCCATCGCTGTGGCCCGCCAGGCTACTCACTCTGTCCATGGGATTTCCCAGGTAAGAATACTGGAGTGGGTTGCCATGCCCTCCTCCAGGCAACCTTCCCAACCCAAGGATCAAACCCACATGTCTTGCATTACAGGCAGATTCTTTACCACTGAGCTACCTGGGAAGCCCAACAAGTGAGTTTTTCTGGGCCTCTCATTTTTAACACTCCAAGAAACCTTTCCATCTAGGGGCTTTCTTTTTCCTTTTTAATTCTAAAAGAGAACTTTTTTTTTTTCATTATTTCTTCCGTACTTCCTCCTTTTCATTTCTTATTTCTGTGGTTTTGGAGAAGACTCTTGAGAGTTCCTTGGACTGCAAGGAGATCAAACCAATCCATCCTAAAGTCAGTCCTGAATATTCATTGGAAGGACTGATGCTGAAGCTGAAACTCCAATACTTTGGCCACCTGATGCAAAGAACTGACTCATTGGAAGAGACCCTGATGCTAAAAGAGTGAAGGCCAGAGGAGAAGGGGACGACAGAGGATGAGATGGTTGGATGGCATCATCAACTCAGTGGACATGAGTCTGAGTAAGCTCTGGGAGTTGGTGATGGACAGGGAGGCCTGGCGTACTGCAGTCCACGGGGTTGAAAAGAGTTGGACACGACTGAGTGACTGACCTGAAGATTCCTATTATTCGTATGTGAGTACCACTATATCTATTCTTATCTTTTAGCTTTTAATTTATATATATTTTTCCTTTGTCTTTTTCTCCTTTGTTCTGGGAGATTTCTTCAACCTAGAATTCAAATTCATTCAACTGTATCCATTCTGTTCTTTCATCCATCTGATGTGATTTCTTTTTTTTTTCTTTCAACTTTTGTATTTTTTAAGCCAGCTATTTCTGCTTGGTTCTCTCAGCCTCTGTTTATTCTTGTTTCAAGTTGCTAATATCATCCCTATTTCTTTCAGGATGCTTATCTGTCTAACTTTGAATGCTTGATCCATCTCTTCTATTATTTCTGTTCTCAGTCGTGTCTGACTCTTTTCGACCTCATGGGTTATACAGTCCACAAAATTCTCCAGACCAGAATACTGGAGTGAGTAGCTTTTCCCTTCTCCAGGGGATCTTTCCAACCCAGGGATCGAACCCAGGTCTCCCATATTTCAGGCATGTTCTTTACCATCTGGGAAGCCCAGGAATACTGGAGTGGGTAGCCTATCTCTTCTCCAGCAGATCTTCCCGACCCAGGAATTGAACTGGGGTCTCCTGCATTGCAGGTGGATTCTTTACCAACAGAGCTATCAGGGAAGCCCCTTTTCTGTTCCAACGAAGCCTATATACTGTCCTCTATTGAAATACCTGTGCTCTTCAGCATTCTGTTATTTTTCCCTGGAGGACAGCAGCTCTTCTGATAGGGGAAGCATAAGGGAGGAGACCAAATTCCACTCACTGTGAGTCACAGTAAGCCAAGTAAGGCACGAAGTGAGCACTAAGAAATGAGGCTCCTTTACCTGTACACGTCACACACTAGAGAATCATACTGAAGCTTTGGAGAGCCCTTTAAGGAAGATGTGAGAATTGAGGGCTAGGATGGAGTCATTTTTATCTTTTCCTTTGGCTCATGCATCTTGGAATATTTTGTAGTAGAAGAAATTGACAAAAACATTAAAGGAGTTGAAAATTATTAAAGAGAGTTCACAGATATGATTCCGTGGCAGGACTTTTTTTTTTTAAGGAAACTTAGAACTTTATTGGATTATAAAAGTTGATGTATATTCATTGTAGACATTTTGGAAGTCATGAATAACCCAAAGATCAAATAAACCACTATCTGTAATTCTACCACTCATTATAGTTAACATTTTGTTGTGACTTGTTCTAGCCTCTTTATCTGAAAATACATGTTAACCCAGATTATCAACTGGGCTTAGCTACCTTTACAGCAAGAGCTGGTTAAATCGGACACAAGCAGCAATACCACGTCTGTAAAGACTTCCACCTGCCCTTACCACCCAGGCCCAGACACGAATTCTCAGATACCTTAGGGGTTACTTTCTTGTGTTTTATCTGTTTCTTTACCTCTGTGTCCATATCTGCTGGCTAATGGTTCTACCTATAGTATTTACTTGCAAAGCCAAAGCTTCTGTAGGCTTTTGTAAAAAAGTGACTCAAATTCAATTATTTTATGACTTTATTATGTTTATTGGGAATTTGGAGGATATTCACTTGAACAGCACCTCTATCCATCTTTTTGGCTTCTCTTTTCCTAAGACTCCTTCTCTGGAATAATAAATATCTCATATGTATCTTTCACAGTATTGTCCCCCCCCATATTTAGTCTCCTCTTTTGCTTTGAGTATTTTCTAAATAAATGCAATTCCTTTCCTAAAAATGATGAGTATAATTTTAGTTTCTTTAAACCTTTATATATAGTTATCATTTAAGCCAAAATGTTTGAACTCATACCTTATACAGTCTTGTAACCTTCTTTATCAACTATATTGTGAAATTTTTCCTCATAGTTACATATTACTCCACAGCATCAGCTGTAGTGGTTGTTTAGTGTTATTACTCGGATGGTCCATCATCTAGCTATCTAATTACCTATTCTTAGAAATGAACTACTTTTTAACTTTGATCATTAGAATAAGCACCACAACACACACTCTTGTAGATATAAAAGGAAATGAGGTGGAAACTTTACTGACTTCAAAGAAAGCTTGAGGATTCAGATCTTAAGGGTTACATAAGAGGGAAGGTTGGATGGCTTCACCAACTCAATGGAAGGGAAGCCTGGCGTGCTGCAGTTCATGGGGTCACAAAGAGTCAGACACAACTGAGTGACTGAACTGAACTGAAGAGAGAAGAGTTATAGATTTGAGTGAAAGGCTATGCCTTGTTTTAAGATTTTAGCTACCTATTTCCAAACTACCCTCCACAAAGTTTTGACCACAATTACTAGTGAGTCAAAGCAGTGCCTCTTTTTCTGAGCCTTTATTACTACTGTGTGTTGGTTTTGTCAGTTTCCCAATCTCTTAGGCAATTAAGGTATTCCATTTCCAAAGTGCATTATTTCTCATGCTACAAGTGAAGCTAAATCTTTTCCATATATTTTTTACTACTTCAACTTTCCTTTTATAAATTATTTGTTTTTAATTTGTTAAATTTTTATACTTGGATGTTTTTAATTTTCCCATTTGTCTATTACCTTAAATTATTTTTCTATGTGCAAAGTTTTATTTTGTATCCACTTAAAAAAATCTTGTCTGTAGTAGAATTTTCCCTTAAGATACATCTTTAGACCTCTCATATCAGAGATATTTGCCTATATTTTCATGTAGTTCTGTTATGTTTTTATTTTTAACATTTAATATTTAATCCATATGGACTTTGCTCTGGTGAATGACATGAGGCAGGAATCTAACTTATATTTTGAGATAGTTGCCTTATTAATAATTCCAGTTTTCCATGTCTTGAAATACCATGTTAATTACTGTCAAATTCTTACAAAAACTTGTGGTTTTTCAAGGGCTCTGTGTTTAGTTTCTGGATCTATGTCTTTATCCCTGCACTATATCAATTATTTTTTAAAATAATTTTTAATACCACTTATATTTTGTTCTGGAGCTGAACACTCTTCTTTTTCTACTTCAATAAATTCTGTTGATCAGTCTCATGAGATTTTAATTATTTCATCAAATTAAAAAAAGAATGCCATTGAAACTCTGATTGAAATTACATTAAATTTGCCTTCTAATTCAGAGATAATTAACATCTCCACAGCATTAAATCATCTTTTAAACAAAAATTGAGAGATAATTAATGTCTCCATGATATTAAATCCTTTTTTAAATAAAATTTTCATTATTTATTTTTTCAAGCATTTTTTGTATCCCCCCAAATGTTTAAATGTTCTAATTTGTTTCTAGATGACTTGTTGCTATTATGAATGGTACTTCCCTTACTATATTCACTTGGTAGTTACTCAGATAAAGAATGTAACTAATTTACGAATATTTGCATTTTTACTAGACACCAAATAATATCTCCAATGAGCTTTGATAACTATTTTGGTCAAGCAAGAGATGGCAAGAGTGAGCACTGACATTTTAAGAAACGGTGAACAAAAATGTATGGGAAGGGGCAAATTTAATTTAGATGACCATTCTATCTACTATGTGGGCAAGAATCCCTTAGAAGAAATGGAATAGCCCTCATAGTCAGCAAAAGAGTCTGAAATGCAGTACTTGAGTGCAGTCTCAAAAATGACAGAATGATCTTGACCCATTTCCAAGGCAAACCATTCAACGTCACAGTAATCCAAGTCTGTGCCCTAACCACTGATGCCAAAGAAGCTGAAGTTGAACAGCTCTGTGAAGACCTACAAGACCTTCTAGAACTAACACTGAAAAAAAGTGTCCTTTTCATCATAGGGGATTGGAATGCAGATGTAGGAAGTCAAGAGATACCTGGAGTAACAGGCAAGTTGGCCTTGGAATACAAAATGAAGTAGGACAAAGGCCAATAGAGTTTTGTCAAGAAAACACACTGGTCATAACAAACACCATTTTCCAACAACACAAGAGATGATTCTCACATGAACATCACTAGATGGTCAATACTGAAATTGATTATATTCTTTGATTGATTATATTGATTGATTATATTCTTTGATTGTTTTTTTAAATTTAAATTTGTTTATTTTAATTGGAGGCTAATTTCTTTACAATATTGTATTGGTTTTGCCATACATCAACATGAATCCACCATGGGTGTACACGTGTTCCCCATCCTGAACCCCCCTCCCATCTCCCTCCCCGTACCATCTCTCTGGGTCATCCCAGTGCACCAGCCCCAGCATCCTGTATCCTGCATCAAACCTGGACTGGTGATTAGTTTCTTATATGATATTATATATGTTTCAATGCCATTCTCCCAAATCATCCCACCCTCTCCCTCTCCCACAGAGTCCAAAAGATCGTTCTATACATCTCTGTCTCTTTTGCTGTCTCGCATACAGGGTTATCATTGCCATCTTCTAAATTCCATATATATGCATTAGTATACTGTATTGGTGTTTTCCTTTCTGGCTTACTTCACTCTGTATAATAGGCTCCAGTTTCATCCACCTCATTAGAACTGATTCAAATGTATTCTTTTTAATGGCTGAGTAATACTCCATTATGTATACGTACCACTGCTTTCTTATCCATTCATCTGCTGATGGACATCTAGGTTGTTTTCATGTCCTGGCTATTATAAACAGTGCTGCAATGAACATTGGGGTACACGTGTCTCTTTCAATTCTGGTTTCCTCGGTGTGTATGCCCAGCAGTGGGACTGCTGGGTCATAAGGCAGTTCTAGTTCCAGTTTTTTAAGGAATCTCCACACTATTCTCCATAGTAGCTGTACTAGTTTGCATTCCCACCAACAGTGTAAGAGGGTTCCCTTTTCTCCACACCCTCTCCAGCATTTATTGCTTGTAGACTTTTGGATAGCAGCCATTCTGACTGACATGAAATGGTACCTCATTGTGGTTTTGATTTGCATTTCTCTGATAATGAGTGATGTTGAGCATCTTTTCATGTGTTTGTTAGCCATCTGTATGTCTTCTTTGGAGAAATTCTATTTAGTTCTTTGGCCCATTTTTTGATTGGGTCTTTTATTTTTCTGGAATTGAGCTGCAGGAGTTGCTTGTATATTTTTGAGATTAGTTGTTGGTCAGTTGCTTCATTTGGTATTATTTTCTCCCATTCAGAAGGCTGTCTTTTCACGTTGCTTATAGTTTCCTTTGTTGTGTAGAAGCTTTTAATTTTAATTAGGTCCCATTTGTTTATTTTTGCTTTTATTTCCAGTATTCTGGGAGGTGGGTCATAGAGGGTCCTGCTGTGATTTATGTCGGAGAGTGTTTTGCCTATGTTCTCCTCTAGGAGTTTTATAGTTTCTGGTCTTACATTTAGATCTTTAATCCATTTTGAGTTTATTTTTGTGTATGGTGTTAGAAAGTGTTCTAGTTTCATTCTTTTACAAGTGGTTGACCAGTTTTCCCAGCACCACTTGTTAAAGAGATTGTCTTTAATCCTTTGTATATTCTTGCCTCTTTTGTCAAAGATAAGGTGTCCATAGGTGCGTGGATTTATCTCTGGACTTTCTATTTTGTTCCATTGATATATATTTCTGTCTTTGTGCCAGTACCATACTGTCTTGATGACTGTGGCTTTGTAGTAGAGCCTGAAGTCAGACAGATTGATTCCTCCAGTTCCATTCTTCTTTCTCAAGATTGCTTTGAGTATTTGAGTTTTTTTTGTATTTCCATACAAATTGTGAAATTATTTGTTCTAGCTCTGTGGAAAAATACCGTTGGTAGCTTGATAGAGATTGCATTGAATCTATAGATTGCTTTGGGTGGTATACTCATTTTCACTATATTGATTCTTCCAATCCATGTACATGGTATATTTCTCCATCTATTAGTGTCCTCTTTGATTTCTTTCACCAGTGTTTTATAGTTTTCTATATATAGGTCTTTAGTTTCTTTAGGTAGATATATTCCTAAGTATTTTATTCTTTTCATTGCAATGGTGAATGGAATTGTTTCCTTAATTTTTCTTTCTATTTTCTCATTATTAGTGTATAGGAATGCAAGGGATTTCTGTGGGTTGATTTTATATCTTGCAACTTTACTATATTCATTGATTAGCTCTAGTACTTTTCTGGTGGAGTCTTTAGGGTTTTCTATGTAGAGGATCATGTCATCTGCAAACGGTGAGAGTTTTACTTCTTCTTTTCCAATTTGGATTCCTTTTATTTCTTTTTCTGCTCTGATTGCTGTGGCCAAAACGTCCAAAACTATGTTGAATAGTAGTGGTGAGAGTGGGCACCCTTGTCTTGTTCCTGACTTTAGGGGAAATGCTTTCAATTTTTCACCATTGAGGATAATGTTTGCTGTGGGTTTGTCATATATAGCTTTTATTATGTTGAGGTATGTTCCTTCTATTCCTGCTTTCTGGGTTTTTTTCTTTTTATCATAAATGAATGTTGAATTTTGTCAAAGGCTTTCTCTGCATCTATTGAGATAATCATATGGCTTTTATTTTTCAACTTGTTAATGTGGTTTATTACATCGATTGATTTGAGGATATTGAAGAATCCTTGCATCCCTGGGATAAAGCCCACTTGGTCATGGTGTATGATCTTTTTAATGTGTTGTTGGATTCTGATTGCTAGAATTTTGTTAAGGATTTTTGCATCTATGTTCATCAGTGATATTGGCCTATAGTTTTCTTTTTTTGTGGCATCTTTGTCAGATTTTGGTATTAGGGTGATGGTGGCCTCATAGAATGAGTTTGGAAGTTTACCTCCCTCTGCAATTTTCTGGAAGAGTTTGAGCTCTTCTCTAAATTTTGTTTGTGTTAGCTCTTCTCTAAATTTTTGGTAGAATTCAGCTGTGAAGCCGTCTGGACCTGGGTTTTTGTTTGCTGGAAGATTTCTGATTAGTTTCAATTTCCGTGCTTGTGATGGGTCTGTTAAGATTTTCTATTTCTTCCTGGTTCAGTTTTGGGAAGTTGTAGTTTTCTAAGAATTTGTCCATTTCTTCCACGTTTTCCATTTTATTGGCATATAATTGCTGATAGTCTCTTATGATCCTTTGTATTTCTGTGTTGTCTGTTGTTATCTTTCCATTTTCATTTCTAATTTTATTGATTTGATTTCTCTCCCTTTGTTTCTTGATGAATCTGGCTAATGGTTTGTCAATTTTATTTATCCTTTCAAAGAACCAGCTTTTGGCTTTGTTGATTTTTGCTATGGTCTCTTTTGTTTCTTTTGCATTTATTTCTGCCCTAATTTTTAAGATTTCTTTTCTTCTACTAACCCTGGAGTTCTTCATGTCTTCCTTATCTAGTTGCTTTAGGTGTAGAGTAGGTTATTTATTTGACTTTTTTCTTGTTTCTTGAGATATGCCTGCATTGCTATGAACTTTCCCCTTAGCACTGCTTTTACAATGTCTCACAGGTTTTGGGTTGTTGTGTTTTCATTTTTATTCATTTCTATGCATATTCTTATTTCTTTTTTTATTTCTTCTGTGATTTGTTGGTTATTCAGCAGCGTGTTGTTCAGCCTCCATGTGTTGGAATTTTTAATAGTTTTTCTCCTGTAATTGAGATCTAATCTTACTGCATTGTGGTCAGAAAATATGCTTGGAATGATTTCAATTTTTTTGAATTTACCAAGGCGAGATTTATGGCCCAGGATGTGATCTATCCTGGTGAAGGATCCTGGTGAAGGTTCGTGTGCGCTTGAGAAAAAGGTGAAATTAATTATTTGGGGTGAAATGTCCTATAGATATCAATTAGGTCTAACTGGTCTACTGTATCATTTAAAGTTTGTGTTTCCTTGTTAATTTTCTGTTGAGTTGATCTGTCCATAGGTGTGAGTGGGGTATTAAAGTCTCCCACTATTATTGTGTTATTGTTAATTTCCCCTTTCATACTTGTTAGCATTTGTCTTACATATTGTGGTGCTCCTATGTTGGGTGCATATACATTTATAATTGTTATATCTTCTTGGATTGATCCTTTGATCATTATGTAGTGGCCTTCTTTGTCTCTTTTCACAGCCTTTGTTTTAAAGTCTATTTTATCTGATATGAGTATAGCTACTCCTGCTTTCTTTTGGTCTCTATTTGCATGGAATATCTTTTCCAGCCTTTTACTTTCAGTCTGTATGTGTCCCTTGTTTTGAGGTGTGTCTCTTGTAGACAACATATATAGGGGTCTTATTTTTGTATCCATACAGCCAGTCTTTGTCTTTTGGTTGGGGCATTCAACCCATTTACATTTAAGGTAATTATTGATAAGTATGATCCCGTTGCCATTTACTTTATTGTTTTTGGTTCAAGTTTATACACACTTTATGTGTTTCCTGTCTAGAGAAGATCCTTTAGCATTTGTTGGAGAGCTGGTTTGGTGATGCTGAATTCTCTCAGCTTTTGCTTCTCTGTAAAGCTTTTGATTTCTTCTTCATATTTGAATGAGATTCTTGCTGGGTACAGTACTCTGGGCTGTAGGTTATTTTCTTTCATCACTTTAAGTATGTCTTGCCATTCCCTCCTGGCCTGAAGAGTTTCTATTGAAAGATCAGCTGTTATCCTCATGGGAATCCCCTTGTGTGTTATTTGTTGTTTTTCCCTTGCTGCTTTTAATATTTGTTCTTTGTGTTTGATCTTTGTTAGTTTGATTAATAAGTGTCTTGGGGTATTTTGCCTTGGGTTTATCCTGTTTGGGACTCTCTGGGTTTCTTGGACTTGGGTGATTATTTCCTTTCCCATTTTAGGGAAGTTTTCAACTATTATCTCCTCAAGTATTTTCTCATGGTCTTTCTTTTTGTCTTCTTCTTCTGGGACTCCTATGATTCAAAATTTGGAGCTTTTAATATTGTCCTGGAGGTCTCTGAGATTGTCCTCATTTCTTTTAATTCATTTTTCTTTTTTCCTCTCTGATTTATTTATTTCTACCATTCTATCTTCTATTTCACTAATCCTATCTTCTACCTCTGTTATTCTACTATTTGTTGCCTCCAGAGTGTTTTTGATCTCATTTATTGCATTATTCATTATATATGGACTCTTTTTTATTTCTTCTAGAAAGAAAGAAAGTGAAGTCAGTCAGTCATGTCTGACTCTTTGCGACCCTGTGGACTGTAGCCTACCAGGCTTCTCTGTCCATGGAATTCTCCAGGCAAGAGTACTGGAGTGGGTTGCCATTTCCTTCTCCAGACGATCTTCCCAACCCAGGGATCAAACCCAGGTCTCCTGCATTGCTGGCAGACACTTTAACCTCTGAGCCACCACGGAAGTCTTATTTCTTCTAGGTCCTTGTTAAACCTTTCTTGCATCTTCTCAATCCTTGTCTCCAGGCTATTTATCTGTGATTCCATTTTGATTTCAAGATTTTGGATCATTTTCACTATCATTATTTGAAATTCTTTATCAGGTAGATTCCCTATCTCTTCCTCTTTTGTTTGGTTTGATGGGCATTTATCCTGTTCCTTTACCTGCTGGGTATTCCTCTGTCTCTTCATCTTGTTTATATTGCTGAGTTTGGGGTGGTCTTTCTGTATTCTGGCAGTTTTTGAAATTCTCTTTATTGTGGAGTTTCCTCACTGTGGGTGGGGTTGTATCAGTGGCTTGTCAAGGTTTCTTGGTTAGGGAAGCTTGTGTCAGTGTTCTGGTAGGTGGAGCTGGATTTCTTCTCTCTGGAGTGCAATGACATCTCCAGTAATGAGTTATGAGATGTCAATGGTTTTGGAGTAACTTTGGGCAGCCTGTATATTGGAGCTCATGGCTGTGTTCCTGTGTTGCTGGAGAATTTGTGTGGTATGTCTTGCTCTGGAACTTGTTGGCCCTTGGGTGGTGCTTGATTTCAGTGTAGGTATGGAGGCGTTTGATGAGCTCCTGTCAATTAATGTTCTCTGGAGTCAGGAGTTCTCTGGTGTTCTCAGGATTTGGACTTAAGCCTCCTGCTTCTTGTTTTCAGGCTTATTTTTACAGTAGTCTGAAGACTTCTCCTTCTATACAGCGCCATTGATAAAACATCTAGGTTAAAGATGAAAATTTTCTTCACAGTGAGGGACACCTAGAGAGGTTCACAGAGTTACATGGAGAAGAGAAGAGGGAGGAGGGAGTTAGAGGTGACCCGAATGAGATGAGGTAGAATCAAAAGAGGAGAGAGCAAGCTAGCCAGTAATCACTTCCTTATGTGCGCTCCACAGTCTGGACCGCTCAGAGATGTTCACTGAGTTATACAGAGAAGAGAAGAGGGAGGAAGGAGACAGAGGTGGCCAGGAGGATAAAAGGGGGGAATCAAAAGGAGAGAGACAGATCCAGGCAGTAATCAGTTCCCTAAGTGTTCTCCACTGTCCGGAACACACTGGTGATTCACAGAGTTGGGTAGAGAAGAGAAAGGGGAGGAAGGAGACAGAGGTGACCTGGTGGAGAAAAAGGAGATTCCAAAGGGGGAGAGAACATTCAACCCAGTAATCTTGCTCCCAGGTAAAAATGTGTACTGAAGATTGGGTTCTCAAAGGTACAAAATTGATAACAAATACCAAAAAGCAAAGATTAAAAATCTAGAGTAAAGGTTGGGTTTTCAAAAATACAATATTAAAGAAAAGAAGAAGAAGAAAAAAAAGACAAAGTCACAAAAATTATTAAAATATATATATGTATATATGAAGTTTGCTTTAAAAAATAGGATCTTTTTTTTTGCAAAGTAATAGTAGGTTATAAAAATGAAAATTAAAGGAGTAATAGAGGACTTAACAATTTAAAAAATTTAAACAAAATAGATGATCATAAAAATAGTAAAAATATATCTAGGACTTTCTCTGGTGGTGTTGTTGCAGTGTGGGGTCAGTTCACTTTCAGATAGTTCCTTGGTCCAGCTTATATTTCTCAAGATCTATAGGCCCCTTCCTATGTAGTCAGTACTAACGACAGGGTTTTAATCTATTGCACCTGTCACTTCCAAGGTGGTTCCCTCTGTTTTAGCTTTTTCTGTTTGCTGGTCTCTTCAGTGTCTGATTTCTGCCCTGACACAAGGAGGGCGGTGGTGGACACTTTTCTTAGGTTCACTTGTTCAGTTGTGCTGTGGGGAGGGAGGGACACTGAAAACAAATAACACTGATGTGTGCTTGCAGTGCCTCAGCCACACTGGGCCTGCCCCTGCTCACAGTGCATGTGCCCTCCTTCCCACACTGCTCAGGCTCTAGGTTGCTCCACCGGGAACTGTCTGAGGGCGGCCCTGGGCTACATGCACCTCCCAGGTCTAAGCTGCTTAGGTTCAGGCACTCGGGTAGTCCTCAGAGGCACAGACTCGGTTGGGCCTGCATTTTGTGCCCTTCGCAGGTCCAAGCAGCTCAGGTGATGAGGTGTTTGGTGAGCATGGTCACTGAGACTTATTGCCTCCCCAGTCCCTGCCACTCGGTTTTCTGGGTGTACAACCGGTGCACCTTCTCAGGCAGATGTTGACCATCCAGAACCCCAAGAAGTCTTAGTTAGCAAAGAAGCCTGCTTGCAGTTTGGTAGATAATGTCTCTCTGGGGCTGCGATTGCCCCCTTCCAGCTCTGGCTGCCTGTCACTGAAGGGGGATGGTCTGCAGCAGGCTAATTCTGTTCAGTCCTTTGTTCTGTGTGCAAGCCTGGCAGAGTCTTAGGTTAGGGCTTTGTGCTTGGTAGCTATCCCACAGTCTTGTTTGCTAGCCCAAGTTAGTTCACTCAGATTGCCCTTGGGGCATTCAGGCCCGGTCCTTACTCTAAGCAATGCAGCCCGCGCCTCCCTGCCCAGCCCCTGCTTGCTAGTGGCGGGTGCAGGAATCTGTGCTGCTTCTCTGCTGGGGAAGTTACCGCTGGGCTCGTAATTTGTGGGTTTTAATTATTTATTTATTTTTCCTCCGTGTTACGTTGCCCTCTGTGCTTCCAAGGCTAGCCACGGACTCGGCAGTGAGAGTGTTTCCTGGGGTTTGGAAACCTCTCTCTTTTTAAGACTCCCTTCCCAGGACAGAGCTCTGTCCCTACCTCTTTTGTCTCTTTTTTTGTCTTTTATATTTTTTCCTACCTCCTTTCAAAGACAATGGGCTGCTTTTCTGGGTGCCTGATGTCCTCTGCCGGCATTCAGAAGTTGTTTTGTGGAATTTACTCAGTGTTTAAATGTTCTGTTGATGAATTTGTGGGGGAGAAAGTGGTCTCCCTGTCCTATTCCTCCACCATCTTAGGACTGCCCCCTGATTATTGTTTTTTTTTTTTTTTTAAATATTGATTACATTATTTGCAACCAAAGGTGGAGAAGCTTTATACAGTCAGCAAAAACAAGACAGGGAGCTGACTGTGGCTCAGATCATGAACTCATTACCAAATTCAGACTGAAACTGAAGAAAGTAGGGAAAACCACTAGACCATTCAGGTATGACCTAAATCAAATCCCTTATGATTATAGAGTGGAAGTGAGAAATCGATTTAAGGGACTAGATCTGATAGATAGAGTGCCTGATGAACTAAGGAATGAGGTTCGTGAAATTGTACAGGAGACAGGGATCAAGAACATCCCCATGGAAAAGAAATGCAAAAAACCAAAATGGCTGTCTGGGGAGGCCTTACAAATAGCTGTGAAAAGAAGAGAAGCAAAAAGCAAAGGAGAAAAGGAAAGATATAAGCATCTGAATGCAGAGTTCCAAAGAATAGCAAGAAGAGATAAGAAAGCCTTCCTCAGAGATCAATGCAAAGAAATAGAGGAAAAGAACAGAATGGGAAAGACTAGAGATCTCTTCAAGAAAATTAGAGATACCAAGGGAACATTTCATGCAAAGATGGGCTTGATAAAGGACAGAAATGGTCTGGACCTAACAGAAGCAGAAGATATTAATAAGAGGTGGCAAGAATACAACTGAAGAACTGTACAAAAAAGATCTTCAAGACCAAGATAATCACAATGGTGTGATCACTCACCTAGAGCCAGACATCTTGGAATGTGAAGTCAAGTGGGCCTTAGAAAGCATCACTACGAACAAAGCCAGTGGAGGTGATGGAATTCCAGTTGAGCTGTTTCAACTCCTGAAAGATGATGCTGCGAAAGTGCTGCACTCAATATGCCAGCAAATTTGGAAAAGTCAGCAGTGGCCACAGGACTGGAAATGGTCAGTTTTCATTTCAATCCCAAAGAAAGGCAATGCCAAAGAATGCTCAAACTACTGCGCAATTGTACTCATCTCACACGCTAGTAGAGTAATGCTCAAAATTCTCCAAGCCAGGCTTCTGCAATATGTGAACCGTGAACTTCCAGATGTTCAAGCTGGTTTTAGAAAAGGCGGAGGAACTAGAGATCAAATTGCCAACATCTGCTGGATCATAAAAAAAGCAAGACAGTTCTAGGAAAACATCAATTTCTGCTTTATTGACTATGCCAAAGCCTTTGACTGTGTGGATCACAATAAACTGTGGAAAATTCTGAAAGAGATGGGAATACCAGACCACCTGACCTGCCTCTTGAGAAATTGTATGCAGGTTAGGAAGCAACAGTTAGAACTGGATATGGAACAACAGACTGGTTCCAAATAGGAAAAGGAGTACGTCAAGGCTGTATATTGTCCCCCTGCTTGTTTAACTTCTATGCAGAGTACATCATGAGAAACGCTGGACTGGAAGAAACACAAGCTGGAATCAAGATTGCCGGGAGAAATATCAATAACCTCAGATATGCAGATGACACCACCTTATGGCAGAAAGTGAAGAGGAACTAAGAAGCCTCTTGATGAAAGCGAAAGAGGAGAGCGAAAAAGTTGGCTTAAAGCTCAACATTCAGAAAACGAAGATCATGGCATCTGGTCCCATCACTTCATGGGAAATAGATGGGGAAACAGTGGAAACAGTGTCAGACTTTATTTTTGGGGGCTCCAAAATCACTGTAGATGGTGACTGCAGCCATGATATTAAAAGACGCTTACTCCTTGGAAGAAAAGTTATGACCAACCTAGATAGCATATTGAAAAGCAGAGACTCTACTTTGCCAACAAAGGTCCATCTAGTCAAGGCTATGGTTTTTCCTGTGGTCATGGATGGATGTGAGAGTTGGACTGTGAAGAAAGCTGAGTGCCAAAGGATTGATGCTTTTGAACTGTGATGTTGGAGAAGACTCTTGAGAGTCCCTTGGACTGCAAGGAGATCCAACCAGTCCATTCTGAAGGAGATCAACCCTGGGATTTCTTTTGAAGGAATGATGCTAAAGCTGAAACTCCAGTACTTTGGCCACCTCATGCGAAGAGTTGACTCATTGGAAAAGACTCTGATGCTGGGAGAGATTTGGGGCATGAGAAGGGGACGACAGAGGATGAGATGGCTGGATGGCATCACTGACTCGATGGGCTTGAGTCTGAGTGAACTCTGGGAGTTGGTGATGGACAGGGAGGCCTGGCGTGCTGTGATTCATGGGGTTGCAAAGAGTCGGACACGACAGAGTGACTGAACTGAACTGAACTGTGTCAGATTTCTTGGGTTAGTCTCTCTTATTTTCAATTGCAATATCTCCTTTATGTTTGGTAATGTTTTGTTTGCACCACGGAGAGTTACTAAGCCTAAAGGCTTTATTCACAATAGGAGGTGAGAAGGCACTGGTGATAAGATAATGTGTCAATCCCCCAGGCTCAGAAAAAGTGAGAAGGGGCTAATATTGATTTATATTAGTTTAAACTTGCCTGATTAGAGGCACAATAACTTGAATAGAATAAGATAAGACCCATGACTAACTTTTTGCAGGAAGTTTTGATATAGTCTTACCTCTGAAATTGACTTGCAACAGCTTCAAATTAATTCACATTCTTTAATTGCTCTTTCCAAGTTGAGGTAATGGCTCTGAGCACGGTTGCCAGTCTCAGGGAAAAGTTAGCACCAGGAACTCCATGAATGCCCCCACTCTGTGTGTACTTTAACACTTATATTCCACAGAGGTACTGTAATATTTCAGATTACCCTCCCAAGTCCTGTTCCAGGGTCTCTAGTCAGCTATGTACCCACTGATCTCAAAGATGTTTGCATGGTTTAACCAGCATTCTTGCTTTCATTTATTTGGCAGGCTGGTCCTTTTATCCAGTGAATATCTTGCTAGGTTTCAGCAGGAGCCTGGTGCCCTCCTGTAGTTTATTATACAGGTATAGACTGCTCCTTCATTTTATATTCCTTGGTCATATGCTTTATGCCCAAGCTACTGTCTCAACCCAGAGGTCCTCTTGCTTACTTTTTGAAGTACAGATGCCATTAGTCTAGTTTCCATATCTACGACTTGATCAGCAGTTGGCATTGCTGTTCTGGAACTCCCATTCCAAAGACAGTGCTCCCAATTCACGCTTCATTACAAGAATTTTTGATTGCTAATTTGAGCTGGGCATCTGTGTTTATTTGTAGCATTTCACAGAAAAGTTCTGGAGGTTTTGCACATGATTTTCTTCCCTTGTAGCTCAGCTGGTAAAGAATCTGCCTACAATGCAGGAGACCTGGGTTCAATTTCTGGGTTGGGAAGATCCCTTGGAGAAGGGAAAGGCTACCCACTCCAGTAGCCTGGCCTGAAGAATTCTATGGACTGCACAGTCATGGGGTTGCAAAGAGCTGGACACGACCGAGCAACTTTCACTTTCACTTTTCTTATGAAACAAGCAGAATTCAGGACCAAGTGTGGAATTCAAAACCCTTTTATATTTAAGATTCAGCCTGGAGTGTAACATACTGAGTGGCCTGCATGCTTCTGATTGTTCCGCAGAATGGATCTGTTCGAGAAAATACTGTACAACCTTAGAATCAAGCAGGTACAGAGCACACTTTGAGAAAGACTGTACTGCATCTCCCAACAAAAGCCACCCCTGACTAAAGAAGTGTTTTCTCCTCCCATGGGGTGCAGAGTCTAGAGCTGGAATCAGAATTGCTCGGGCGTCCAGCACAGATGCTGCAGGGCAGTTCATCCCCGGCATCTTCCCGCTCCCGCAGCCTTGCAGGGGAGACCACGGCGGTGCCAGCGTGCTGGAGAACAGAGCAAGTATCGAAGCACCCAGTCCCTTGCAGAAGCAGGCACGCTCCCATCTCTGCCCAAGTTTAACGTGTTGTCCAGTCAGTAACAGCCCCCTTCCTCGCAGAAGTGTTGCCTAGGACTGTCCCCCATCCTGAATCTTGCTCATAATTAAGTTTAAGAACAGAATTAGACAATAGACTACACAGCAGGCTGCAGTGGCAGAGGGGCACTGACTTTGGAGTCAGATCTGGGATCAACGTAATTCACCAGTCATGTGATTGTGGACAAGTTTTTGAACTACTGTGAGGATCAGTTTCTTCTCCTGCAAAAACGGGAATAATCCCTGCTTCGCCAGACTGTGGTGAGAATGGAAGAGCACAACTTAGTGTTCGCATTTTATTTCCTTCTTGTCCCTAGAACAGCATGTAATGTTATTTCCAGGAGGCAGAAAAAGCATAAGACTTTATCTCGAGTCCTGAATAATTGATAACAATTTTGCATCTCTTCTTTTTCTTGGTTATGCTATCAGAGGAAGCACAGTCATATTTTCTCAGCTTCAAACAACCAAATAGGACAGTACAATTAGGAGATGGAGAATCTCATTTGAACACTGTTTGGAATCTTATTTACAGGCAAAATTCGAAAACAGAACAAAACAAAACTCCATTCTTGATTGGAGGCTCATGACTTAATGCAGTTTCAGAACACTAGCTTGTTTTCTGGCGCATTAGCGATAGATAAGATTGGCAGTTATCGGGCCTTATTTGAATGTTCTGACCACTCACCCGTGGCTGCAGAGGAGGAGCCCGTGCTTTTCCTGCCTAGGACACTTGGAAGAGTTGCACACCTGGCTCAGGTGACACCTGCCTGTGTGTAGTGGCTAGATCCTCCCAGGCAAATAGGCTGCTTGTTCCTTGAAGAAGTGAAATAATATCAGAAAATGCTTTGCATACTGTGAAATATTTTACAAAGCAGAGAAATGCTAACTTAACTATTAACACAGTTTAATAACAGCTTTGGCTATTTTATTTTGTCATATATTATGTAGGGATGCGTTGTGGAACTAAACAAACTAGCCTAGAATTCATGACTTGTGAATTGCATTGTAAATTATCAGCTTTGACTTTCATGTCCTTTGAACATCACTTTGTAACTCTTCTCTGTGCTATTCGAACGGACCCTTATGTTATGTCCCGTTGCAAGTATTACTGCAAGAAGACATCTTTTTGCTTAGGCAAAGGCTGGGTCTTCTGATCACATCTCCCGCCTTTCTTCAGTGAGATCCTCTTCTTCTGGAAGCTGGTTTCACATGGTGGCTTAGATTTTTCCATCTTTGTATCTAGCACCATTTGAAATCAGTGTTTTAGGAGTAAGAATTGCAGCAGAGCCAAAGGCCACCTGCAGAGGAGCTGCTGCCCTGGGACCAGCTCCTCACCTTCTGCCACCTGAGCTGGTTCAAGAAAAGAACTTGAAGAGAAAAGTATACTCTTGAACATGTTTGGTTGGGAAAGGTGGACAGTGCAGGGATGGGGCTGTGTTCAGTAGAAACTCAGAGGCTTGAGCAGAGCCAGGGTTTGTGATAGTCTTCCTATGGACAGGTAGCAGCAGCCACCAGCAGGAACCTGTTGGTGGGGCCTTTCAGCATGTGATTGGGTAGCGCTAGGTTGGGTACTTGATTGCAGTCAGCAGTGGGAGGGCCGTGGACCGGAAGGCCTCTCTCATCACAGCAGCACTGTCCACCTGCTCCTGCACGCCATGGAACAATCAGCTGCAGTTGCTGAGTAGGTGAAATCAGACTTGCCACCTGCACCATCAAGGTGTGGACCCCACAGAGCACCGCTGGACCCGTCTCTTACACAGGCTGACCGATTTCTCCTGGTGTTCAGAGTCTGTTTTTGTCTAGCACCATTTGAAATCGGTTATGATGTAGGGGGAAGAGCAACAGCCTCGAGGTCTTGTGCCCAGTCTGGTCAGCAGCAGCCCGTGGCTTCCTGGAAGATGGATGGGCAGAGAGGGGGAGGGAGGTCACACCTTTCCCTACTGACTTCCTGAACTGCATCTACAGTACTTTATGTACATTGTTGCATTTAATGTATTTTTTTAAACAGATCATTACAATTTATCCAGTGTCCTCAGCTTGCTGAAATGTAGTAATGCTGTAAACTCTATAAATTTCTTGCTGTTAAATTACCTTTCTGTTAAGAGGAATCTGAAAATGCATCCTGAAACATTAACAGATGTTTTGGTACATTTAACTTATCATATTTTTGTTTCCCATCTTTTATTTTCCACTCATAATTCTATGGTGATGAGAACGGGGTCCCCAAAAAGTTAATTTTATGTGCAGATCTTACCTTCTTCATAAAGAATTTGAAGTCTGTTAAATCAGAAAGATATTTAAAATATCCATTAAGCCAAGAATGAAATTCTCTGAGGCAAGAAATAAAATGAGAAAAAGATCACAGAAGAGAGAAGTGTTGCAGGCCTGGAATGAAGGATGCTATTGCTTGAAGGGGAAACTAACCTCGCTTCCTGCTGGGCAGCAGCCTGGAGCCTCTGCAGTCCGCGTTCCCACAGAAACGTTTCCTTAACGGAGCCCGTACTCACGCGGCCCCTGGAGGGAGGTGCGCTGATGAATTCAGCGACCTTAGGAGAGATGCAGGCGCTCTCTACTTTTGTTCTTAATTTCTATCAACCCTTGAAGGCCGAGTGAACCAGTTCTGTAAAGGTCCTCAGAGATGAGCCAGATTTGACTTCACAGGGAGGGTCTTCAGGTTGGAGAGCTGTGTCCTCTTGATTGACCTTTCTGAGCAGAAAGTGCAAGGCCAGCCCTGACCTACCTGCAGGACTTTGATTTCACACCTGTTCTCCATACGTTGGTGGCACCTCAACCACCTGGGAAGCCTTTCGAGGTCCAGTTCCTGCCAGTCTCCCCTCAGCTGGCTGCCCTGCCCGGTGGGGTGGGGTGAGGTGGGTGAAGCCTCTGTTGGGAAAACTTCCCGGAATGAGGGGCGCCTCCCACTGTAGCTGCAGGGCTGTTTGGGGCTGTTGACTGGAGAATTCAGGTTCTGGTTGCCAGGATGTGGTGGGAACAGGTAAGACCCTGGATTGCTTTATTCACCTCTCTGCTGAGGTAGCTACAACAGACCTGTGGGCGTAAAAGCTTTGGGTCAGTTGTAACAAACTGAACAGCTTCTGATTCACCTACTGTGTCATTAGCTCCAGCCTGTGTATTCCAAATAAAACAAGTCACTCATGGATTCTGCCAGCAAGTTGCTGGCCTTCCGGTTCCCAAATGAGGATGATTGATGTTAATATGAAGGCAAAATTACAATGACTTGGCACATCTTTTCCATAAAAGTAGTTTCTGGTGTTCCCATGAAAGCTTAATTTTAAACAGTGCTCATGGCTGTGTCATGAGAAGCAAAGTAGGTGAGAAACCTGTCCCTTCTAACTGAAGGGGCACTCATGGAGGATTATTTTTCTTTATTCACCTGGAGGTTGGGCTCATTACCTAAAAGTCGCATTCCTAAGTGGTTTCTGCTTAAAAAAAAAATAATTGCTAAGCAGAATGTATCTTTCGGAGACATCTTGAGTTTGTTTTTTTTTTTGTGACTATGCTTTCCATATACATAGGAAATGCATGGTCCTCCTTATCTAAGTGTTTATCACCTCATACAGGTTTTCTTGAGCTAGCAAATAACAAATTAGGGTGAGTAACTTTCTCAATGTGATTCATTCTTAAAGGGATTTGGTCACCTTCTGCTGGTATGTACACCAGAGAGAAAGAAAATAGTTTATTGACCACAGACCCCTATATCCTACTTCACTCATACATAAGCCAAAAGGGAAAGAAGTTTATCTCTTTTAAGAAGTTAATTTCATAGAGGTAAATAGAAAAGAGGTAGTTAATTAAAATAAAATTGAAAATGGCTTCTAGGTATCAAAGCAATTACTGAAACCTCTGAATAATGCAAAGTTTGAACAACTAAGCAAGTTCAGTTCATTCGCTCAGTCATGTCCTACTCTTTTTGACCCAAAGGACTGCAGCGTGCCAGGCTTCCCTGTCCATCACCAACTCCTGGAGCTTGGTTAAACTCCTGTCCATCGAGCTGGTGATGTCATCCAACCCAACTAAGCAAGGGGCTTGTCAAATACCCTCACGGTCTGCAGGAAAGCAGCAGTGCTATATACCAGACTCTATAAAGTCTGCCCACTACATTCCAGGGTGATATTTTCTAGAAGAGCCTGCAAATGATGAAAGCAATGCAGCTTAGGGAGAAAAACAAAAGAACCGCCACATCCTTCCGTAACTATCAAGTTTGACTCATTTCTGGAAGTCTGTAGACTATGTTAAATGTTGCTCTTTAACACAAATATGCACGTTTTAAAAAATAGGCATAAGAGTTAATTTTTGGATAAAATGCTGTTAGGCATTACAACTTTTAGAATGCAGCACCAGACTTGCCTATTTTCTTAAATCCTACAATGTACTTTATCAATCAAAATTCAACTTCCTACCTACCTCAGGTCTCTTCAGCATTCTTGCAGAAGACTTTTATCATCACATTAAAAGCTATCCCTGTATATTTTATGACAATTAAAAAAGATATAGTAGTCTCAGGTTATAGGAAAGTAAAATTTAACAAAATGTTTTCTTTCTTCATAGACAAGCTAATTTTCACCTACTGTTGGTGTTAGAAAGATTGCTTCTTTTTTTTTCTTAAACTATAGATGGCTTCCTTTGATTAGCCAGACATCAATATCTTAATTTGAGTCTTAGTCATTTTCTGACTTCTTTAACAATTTTCTCTTATAAATATAAGCACTGACTCTGGTCTGTAGGGCTTCTCAGGTGGCAGTAGTGATAAAGAGCCTGCCTGCCAGTGCAGGAGATGTAAGAGATTTGGGTTCGATCCCTGGGTTGAGAAGATCCCCTGGAGGAGTGCTTGGCAACTCACTCCAGTATTCTGGCTGCGGGTAACAAGGTGGGACTGAACACCATGAGCAGGGGAGGCGCGAGGCAGGCTGGGAGGGGAGGAGCCTGGACAGACTTCAGGCTCTGAGACTGGAGGGCTAGAAGGGGTGACTGTGGGAGGGGAATGCTTCCAGAAGGTGGGCCCGATTAGAGGCGCACTCTCATTTGAGAGAAAACACACTGGAAATAAACGCATTATCACAAATGAAATTTCTCCACAATGACATTTTATTTTTTAATGGTTTTAAAGATCTAATCAATTCTCAAAAAATAAACAATACAGACGTGAGACTTCTCAGTCCACTGGGGATTCACTCTTGCAGTTTTAAGTTTAAATTCAAATACATCTTTCCCTCTCATTCAAACAGACATTTCTAGAGAAAAACGGTTTCCCCATATATTTAAGTGATTGACAAATTATTTGCTAGACAAAATAATTTATATTGGCACATATATTTCAATCACTTATAAATATATAAAATTGGAAAAACTAAGTTTGAAGTGGAAACTACTATGAAAGTCAATTTATTTTGATAAGCATAAAATTCTTTGGTTGCAAAAATACCTCCTGAGGGGTTTTAAAGTATAAATACTTAAAGCTACCCTCTTGCTCCTAAGCGAGAGCTACATTCTTGAAAAGCATGGGAAAGTAGAGACAGCGAAACTTCAACTGTATAACTTTTTAAGACTTGCTGAATTTATTCTGTTCAGGCTTATATTCCTGAAGTGCCTCACTAGGGATTACCAAGGGAAGAACCATTTACAGAGCCTTATCAACATGTCCTTTGGGAGTAAAAATAATATTTACACCGGTGCACTTTTGATTCCTCACTCACATCCTTCTCAAGGCCATGTTTCTTTGGCTCAATTTGTGCTACTAACTATGAAGTTTGAGGACTTTCCTGGTGGTCCAGTGGTTGGGTTTCCATGCTTCCACCTCAGGGGGCATGGGTTTGATTCCAGTCTGGGAAGTTCTGCAGGCTGAGATGCAGTCAAAAAATTAAAAAAAAAAATTTTTTTTTTTTTTTCAAAGGTGTACAACAGAACCTGTGAAAACATAATCTGAGTTAGAGCAGAGTCCCTCCTCTGTGGCCGCTGGTGTGAGGACAGAGAAACGGGCTGGGATCTGTCCACCTGAGTATCCAGACCCACCTGAGCTGTTACCTCTTTCCTTCCCTTTGCTTGACCTACAGCTAATCCATGGAGCTGAGTTTGCTTTTCTGAAATACAGGGCTTCATTTTCACTCTGCCCTTTACAGATGAGGTGAGGAGCCCACAAAGACTAAAGATTCTGATACAACGTGAGGTTATCTGATGAATTTATTCCCTACAAAACTGCTTACATTCTGATGACATGTGTAAAGTAAGACATATATCTTTATCCAAGTAGGGAGAGAAAACCCCCGAGAGCCAGACTTTAGAGTGGATTCTAATTCTCTTAGAGAGTAGAATTGTTTTTGATGATAACATCAGGCCCACAGGGTTCACTTTGATCTGAGCTGGTATTCCTGTTTTGGAAGTTATCGCCCTCTGTTTACAGAATACAGGGCTTCATTTTTACTCTGCCCTTTACAGATGAGGTGAGGAGCCTCACCTTCTACAGAAGCCTGATTCTGAATTATTCTTGATTTCTTAGACTGCCTCATTGTTCTTGAAAGGGGTGAAGAACAAATGCCAGCCATACACTTCATAGTGAAGTGAAGTGAAGTGAAGTCGCTCAGTCCTGTCCGACTCTGCGACCCCGTGGACTGTAGCCCACCAGGCTCCTCTGTCCATGGGATTCTCCAGGCAAGAATACAGGAGTGGGTTACCATTTCTTTCTCCAGGGGATCTTCCTGACCCAGGGATCGAACCCAGGTCTCCCAGATTGCAGGCAGAGGCTTTAACCTCTGCACCACCAGGGAAGCCCTTAAACTTCATAGCTTCTCTAAATCAACATGAGGTTACAAACTTCTTAAAATGGTATTTCAACCTAGTCACTGTAAGAGTGTTTTCTGGTAATATTCTTAGTTAAGAAAGTCAAATTTGTTCAAATTCCCAATATTCAGTGCTTTTACTGTCTAAGATCTGAAGTAGTTGCCCACATATTTGTAAATGCTTTTTAAATAATATATAAAAAGGATTTTGCAGTGATTGAACAATGACTATTAAGAATTGGCTTTAATCTTTGAATAGAAATGATTTAAAAATCACTTTCTTTACAAATGAAATTTAATTAATTTCATTTTGAAGCATATTTCTCTAAGTTTGGAGATTTTATTTTAAAATCACATTTTCTCACCTAGATACTGCTGGGGACTGTCTTGACTTGCCCTATAAATACAAATGTCATTGAAGTGAAAACAGGCAAGGTGTTCAATTCCAAATTCCTACATGTTTCAGAGAAATGTGAAGGATGGTGACCACATTCAAGCCCACAGTAAAATGTTAGCATTGTGACGTAGTTGCATTCATGAGAGTGAAAGAAATCAGAAAATAACTTTTGTAGGTTGCTTTTTCCCCTTCTGTTTTCACTGAGATGTAATTGATATACAGGCATAACTCGGAGACATCCATGGGTTTGATTCTAGAGTAGCTCATTAAAGTGATTTATCCCAATAAACTGAGTCACAGGAATTGTTTGTTTTTTTTTCCAGTGGATATAGCAGTTCTGTTTATACTATCCTGTGGTCTATTAAGAGTGCAGGAGCAGTGTGTCTAAACAACAATGTACACAGCTAAATTAAAAATTACCTTATTGCTAAAAATGTTCAACATCACCTGTGCCATCCAAGATAAGTGAACACAGATCACCATAAGAGAATAATAACTTTAAAAGCTTGAATTATTGTAAGAATTACCACAGTGTGATACAGAGACCTGCAATGAGCAAATGCTATTTGAAAAATGGCACTGCAGGGCTGCCACAAACCTTCACTTGTACACACACAAAAATGCAATATCTGCAAAGGGCAACACATCAGAGAACAAGTGAACAAGTATAGGTTTACTTGTAACACTGTACAGGTTTAAAATGCTCAGCATGATTTGATAATGATACCTTTGTGAAATGATGGCCACAGTAAGTTGTTTTAACATCTATTAACTCACATAGTTACCAAATTCTTTTCCTTGTGATCAGAACGTTCAAGACCTTCTTCCTTAGCAACTTGCCAGGGTAGTCACCCCTTGATATCCAAAGAGGATTGGTAACAGATCCCCAACCACTTCCCCTGCAATTAAAAATCTGAATGCGCAAGACTCATATAATACAGCATAGCATTTCTGGCCCTCTGTATCCAAGGATGCTGATGCAGAGCACTGGATCCAGAGTGCCGACTGTATATGACACAGCATTACTAATTACAGTTACCACGCTGTGCGCATTGGGCTTCCCTGGTGGCTCAGCCATAAAGAATCTGGCTGCAATGAAGCAGACCTGGGTTCAGTCCCTGAGCTGAGATGATTCCCTGGAGGAGGAAATGGCAACCCGTTTCAGTATTCTTGCCTGGGAAATCCCACAGACACAGGAACCTTGCAGGCTCCAATCCATGGGGTCACAAGAGTTGGACACAACTTAGCGGCTAGACCACCACCACCGTCGTGTACATTATATCTTTGTGCTTGTTCATCTTATATCTGGAATTTTGTACCTTTTCACCCCCTTCACTCATTTCACCCATCACCTCTCAGTCCCCACTTCTTGCAACCAAATATCTGACTTCTTTTTCTGTGAGTGTGGACGTCTGGATCTCACATACATATGAGATCATACAGGATTTGTTTCTCTCTGTGTGACTTACTCACTTAGCATAACTCCTTCAAAGGCGTGCTGTCACAAAGGGCAGGATTTCATTATTTCTCATGGCCAGATAGTATTGCACTGTGTGTATAAACCGTGTCTTCTTTGTCATCCCTCAGTGGACACTTCAGTTATTTCCATGTCTTTGTTATTGTAAATAATTCTGAAGTAAACAGAAAGGTGTAGTTATATCTTCCATGTGGTGGTTTAATTTCCTTCAAATACATATCCAGATAGAATTGCTGGGTCATATAGTGGTTCTGTTTTAATTTTTTGAGGAAAATCCATGCTGTTTCTCATAGTATCTATATGAGTTTACTGCAGATCTTAACATTTTAAAAGAATCAAAAGGTAAAGGGATGTATGGATTTATGGAAACTATTTAGTCTGTCTGTACTACAGGAGTGGTCGAATTATTCTAATAAGTGGTGTATGGAGTGCTAAACTCTGTTTCCCTACAAGGTAAGGTAAAAAGACAGCATCAGAGAGTAACAGAATTAAGTACATAAATTAAATTCCGGCAGTCCAGCTAGAAAATCAACAATTAAAAAACAACTGCATTTTTCAGTAAGTCACCGAACTACAAAGGATTCTTTTAAAAACACACGTTTTTCTAATATTGCAATTTAAAATGTTCCTCTGAGAGGGAACCTTTAGAAAGGTAATGATTCTCAGTGTTCAATTTCAGGAATGCCTCATTTACCCCTCACTTGAAGGAAACTATGTGTCTGGTTAGGGTCTCCTATGTAATTAAAACTCCCATTACATTTTTTTTGTGACAACAGATAGCTTTCTAAAATTTATTATTCAATTCCAGCATTGTCCAAAGAAATACAATGCAAGTTACGCAGGTAATTTTGAATTTTCTAGATGCCACATTAAAAAAAAATGAAAAGAAGCAGGAAAATTAGTTTTCATATATTTTGCTTAACCCCTGTGCACTCACGCTCACTTTACGTGGGATGAGCCAGTTTTGACATTCGAGGCAGCCACTCAGGACCACTGGCTCTGGAGCTGGAAAACGCACTTCCACTCCTGCTTAGGAAACTGACTACACCAGACAGACTACAACCAAACGTGGACCCATTGGTTGTTTACAGTGTGCCTGTCCCAGCAAACCCTCGGGGTACCTGCCTCATGGAAGAGCTGACCGCGTGAGTGCTGGAGACTTGATTATTTCCCCTGGAGGGAGCGGCTTCACCATGAACCAGTGCTGTCACAGCACGGTGCTTGTTACCTGGCCGTGTCCTCAGGACTATTGCGGAGAGTGATTCAACAGTTAGGCCTCTCACTAAATCCTCCAGCACCACTGCATTCTTCTGTTTGTTGAAGCAATACTATATATATTTTTTTTTTTTTGCTGTTAAAAGGAAATGCTTCTCTTTAAGAATTTTAAATAGAATCTGATGTTTGACAAAGATGTGTGTGTGCATGCTAAGCTGCTTCAGTCGTGTACAACTCTTTGCAACTCCATGGGCTGTAGCCCACCAGGCTCCTCTGTCCGTGGAGATTCTCCATGCAAGAACACTGGAGTGGGTTGCCATGCCATCCTCCAGAGGATCTTCCTGGCCCAGGGATTGAATCCACGTCTCGTACATCTCCTGCATTGGCAGGAAGGTTCTTTAACAACTAGCACCACTTGGGAAGCCCTTGACCAAGATAAATAAGTATTAATATAAACTTAAGCAGCTCATTTGATATAACAAAGAACCTGATTAAAACAACAAAGATGATTAAAATGTGAGCTAATTACAGTTATGTTAAATTATCTTCAGCATTCCTTAAGTCAACTCGAAGTGTTCACAGACACTTGAAGCTCATGGGCTGTCTGAACACTTTCCTGGTTGGCTTTAGCCTCGAAGAAATCCTTAGAGAACCGCACAGAAACATAAGGCTGGCTAGGCCCAGGTGCCATTCCAGGTGGGATGCTTTGTCTTCACCTTTTCCCCTGTGATGAAAGACACCACTGTGCTTTTACTAAGAAGTTGCCCCTCTTACTGGCCTTTGTAGAATCTGCTCCCAAAGTTGTGACTGTAACCTAAGGTAGAACCACATATCACAGGTTATGTAAAATGCACCTCCTCTTTTCCCGCCTCTGCGGACACACATTCTGGTCCCCCTGAAAGAACTTCTAATTCATTTCATTCAGAGACAGAAAGCAGAGGGGGGCTACACATCTGAGGGCGACGCATTTCATGATTTTCCCAAACCAATGGATTTTTGTTGGTGGTGGGTTTTATTATGTGATAAAAATATCCTGGTCAAGGAACGCCTTTGCAGAATTAATATTTACAAGTTGAAAGTGAATTTCTTTACAAAATTAAGTAAAATGTATTGTGATTTCTATTTTAAAGAAAACCCAAAGTGAACATAAAGTGAACAGATTCTGCTATTATTTCTCATTGGGCTAAAAAATTCCCCCATGTTTTGAATTCCCAGCTCCTAGAGGGCAGAGGAATTAGTCTGATGGATAACTCTGTGGTCAACAGTTACTTTAAGTAAGTAAGTAAGTGTTAGTCACTCAGTCATGCTTGACTCTTTGCGACCCCATGGACTGCAGCCCACCAGGCTCCTCTGTCCATGAGATTTTCCAGGCAAGGATATTGGAGTGGGTTGCCATTTCCTTCTCCAGGGGATCTTCCCAACCCAGGGATCGAACCCGGGTCTCCTACACCGCAGGCAGATTCTTTACTGACCGAGCTACAAGGCTCCTAAGTCAAAGCAAAATGTGTGAGTGTACATTATTTTACACGAAAACAGGGAAGGTAGGAGAAAACATCAATAATCTAGGAGAGGGAAGAGGAAACCAGGCATCCCTTGGATGTCCACGGCCAAATTAGCTTAGTGTCAACAGCTAAATATTCATTGAACATCTCTGAAAAAAATGCAACAGAAAAGAGATATTTTTCAGTGGTAAAAGCAAACCTTTCTCTCTTCTCAGAGGGAAATAAAACTTCCTTGTCTGTGGCTCTCACCAGTGAGGTATGTGCTGAACAGAAGGGGAGAGTGCTGAATGAAATAATGACGTCAAACAGAAAGGAGGCAAGGGTGGCATAAAAAAGGGATACATCAATGAGGGAGGAGAAGGGAAGTAAGCTGACAATTAAGTTTATAAATTATGGCTCTCCTGATTCTCATTAGGAACTGGAAATAGGAATTTGGTGCAAGAAACCACTTTACCTCCAAAGTCTTATAGGTCATGCCGCAGATAAATGGATTGAAAATTTGTGTACAATCTGTTTGCCCATGAAACCACTTAGCCTCAAGTGAGTAATGTAAACTCTTTTTTTCTCCGAATGAGACAGGATGAGGAGAAATGGTCCTGGCCTCTATCACCTTAGATTTTGAGGCAATGCACAGAGCAAGTATTAATTCCATGTCACGTTGTCTCTGAAATCGATTTTTATGACATCACACATTTTGAGATGGATCTTTTGCGTTGAAGACAGTTTCTTCCTGTGCCATAGTTGTTTCCACCTATACAGCTTATTATATAACCTTTCCTTTTCCTGAAACGGATCTAAATTTTGTACATGCGCTCTCCCAACTAATCAAAAAAAAAAATCCTTGTTATTAGTTTCTGTTTAAATTTTTTTTGAAAAGTTTTTTGATTGCTCAAGAAGAGTAAGCCAAGTAGAAAAAAGTTCCAATTAATTTGAGCCTTCAAGTTTTTGCTGCATAGCTTACATTCCCACTGCCTGAATTGGATTTATTGAATCCAAAAAACTTTAGGAAAGCTCATTTAAGCAGACAGCTTAAAAACTACAGTTTCTGGATGAGTCCTTATTTATATAACATTAAAATAATTTTAAGTTATAACGAATAAGGGACTCCAATCAAAATGGTGAAATACGAGGTATAGCTCACCTCCTTCCTTGGATACATCAAAAATATATCTCCATGTGGAACAATCCTCAGAGAATGCCTCTTTAAATGCTGACAGAAAATTTCAGATACATAAGAGAACAAAAAAGATCTCCACCTAAATGGGTGGCATGAAAAAACAAACTAAAAAGGAGGCAGAAAGGAAATTGCCTGCATGCACGGGGGCAGGCAGCTGTAAGAGCGAAGGTTCCTGCACCCTGTGAAGTCCCTTCAGTGGCTGGGACAGAAAGACGGCTTGAAGCAGTCAGCGGAGAGCGCGCCCATCAGTTTTCCGCAGGCAAAGCAGGCCTGCGCTGACGGTCTATGCCGCTGCCCTGCGCTCCCCAGCCTGCGACGTGCAGCCAGTGATGCAAGCGGGGCCTGGGCCCTGAGACTATGGAGGACTGACCCAGGAGAGGACGAGGGCTGGCTGCAGACGTTCCGAAGGGCCTGGAGTGTAGTATGGCGGCCACCGGCACGTGTATATGGAAGAAACCTCGGCCTCACCCTAGAAGCGAAGCGCCGTCGTCGCCAAGGGTCACTGGAATGGAGGGTCTGAAAACAACAGCCTGACTTTCGGTGTGCTCAGAGTGGGTGTGGTCTAAGGTCTAGCCTTAGCGTCCAGTGGGTGTGTGCGCAGAGAGACTGGGCCAGGCCAGGGTCTGGGTTGCTTCCAGAGCTCCCAGCGTGCATCCGTTTGCACAGAAGTGGCATGCACACCTGATTCAGTGCAGAGACACTTAGCGAGCTGCACCGATGTGAAAACCACGCCTGAGGGACGACAAGACTGCTGGTATCATACCATGATGGATGTGGGGCTGAGGGCAGTGCCAGCGACACTGTACCTGGTGAGCCCGCGCAACAGGTGACAGGTGACATCATAGAGAGTGCACCCTGTGGGCAGAGCCAGTGGAGGAGCACCAGGCGCCCCGTCTCCCAGCGGGTGCCCCATCGTCTCCCAGCGGGCGCCCCATTGTCTCCCAGCAGGCACCCCATCGTCTCCCACCCGGCACCCCATCGTCTCTCAGCAGGCGCCCTGTCTCCCAGCGGGCGCCCCATCGTCTCCCAGCGGGCGCCCCATCGTCTCCCAGCGGGCGCCCCATCATCTCCCAGCGGGCGCCCCATCGTCTCCCACCCGGCACCCCATCGTCTCTCAGCAGGCGCCCTGTCTCCCAGCGGGCGCCCCATCGTCTCCCAGCGGGCGCCCCATCGTCTCCCAGCGGGCGCCCCATCATCTCCCAGCGGGCGCCCCATCATCTCCCAGTGGGCGCCCCATCATCTCCCACCCGGCACCCCATCGTCTCTCAGCAGGCGCCCTGTCTCCCAGCGGGCGCCCCATCATAACCCAGCGGGAGCCCCATCATCTCCCAGCGGGTGCCCCGTCCCGCCTGCTTCACGCTGCAGCTGGAAACATATCTGGGCCCTTCTGGTCCAGCAGCTAAGGAGCAGACCCTGCCCCCCTTCTGGCTGTAACAACCACAGGACAAGGACAAGGTCCCACTCAGTATCTGGCAGAGGCTCTGGCCCCCAGGACACCAGCCACACACTCTTTCTAGAGGAGAATGGCCAGCACACTCTAAGGAAAGAGGCAGCAGTCATCCATAATAAAAACAGCCCTTCCACCAAAAACATTAAACCCATGCAGGCTAGACAGGGATGGCCCATGTAAACTAGTCCTCCAGGACCACAGTAGATAACTGTTTCTACCAAATTCATAGAGGAAGAGAATTTAAGCAAAAGAGGAAGCAGAGGAACTGCTCCCAACTGAAAGAGAAAAAGAATTGACTGGAAACAACTGATAATGAGTCAGACGGAGCCCAGGCAGACCAGAGGAGCCCACAGAAATTAGAAAAAAATTCATTTCCTGAGACAAAAACTGACCTAAAGCCAGTAAATTAAAGATTGAATAATGCAGAAAATAAGTGATCTGAAAGACAGAAAAATGAAAATCACCCAATCAGAAGAGCAAAGTCAAGTGAAAAACAAAATGAAAGCAATATAAAAGATCTATGGGATAATATAAAGTTGCCAATTTATGCACAATAGAGACTGCAGAAGAGGAAAAAGAAAAGGGGAGTGAAAATATATTTGAAGAAATTATGGCTAAAAACTTCCCATACCGATCGAAAGAAGCATATCCTGGTATACAAAGCACAGAGTGTCCCAAGCAAGATGAATCCCAACAATTCTACAAGCCATGTTACAATTAAAATGGGAAAATTAAAGATAAAGGGAGGATAGTAAAGGTAGCAAGAGTTAATTAATTGAACAAAGAGTTAATTACAAAGACTTAAAAATAAGATGTGTGTGTGTGTTTACGTGTGTGGGTTAGTCACTTAGTTGTGTCCAACTCTATGGGACCCCATGGACTGTAGCCCACCAGGCTCCTCTGCCCATGGAATTCTCCAGGAAAGAAAACTGCAGTGGGTAGCCATTGCCTTCTCAAGGGGATTGTCCCAAACCAGGGATTGAACCTAGGCCCCCTGTGTTGTAGGAAGATTCTTTACCATCTGAGCCACCAGGGAAGTCCTGAGCAGTCTTTTAAAAAATATATATACAATTACCTTGAACCACTGAAACAGTTTCCAGTAAGCCTGGCGATGTTTCTTCAGAGTTAAAGAGCTTGGGCACATCAATAACAGTCTACACCCTGGTTTCTCTCAGTGTCCTTCAGGCCCAGCAGCAGCCTCACTGGGGAATTCTTTAGAAATGGGTTCTCAGAACTCTAATGCTACTGATATTGGTGGTGGGATGCTCAGATAATTGTTTGGCTTTAAAGAAACTCATTACAATGAGAGACAGTTTGGTTAATGTTTGAGAACTTTTAAGCATTTTGCTGCAGTAATGTTTTAAACAATGAAGGAGTAAGGAGCAGAAAGCTATTTTACTTCACTTCTTTAGAGGTTATTTCTACAAGTCTTTTGGATCTTTAAAAATATCCTTTAAAAATATATCAATTTAATTTTCTCTTAGACTTCTGTGTATACATAATTAAAAAGTACTGCTGATAGAGTAATCAAATACACCTATCGTGCGTTCTATTAATATAAGATTTAAGATTCATATCAAGGCATTTTGGGTATTTTAAAAAGATTACCAAACAACATTTTAAAAATCTGAGCTCTAAATGAGTGAAGAAGTTACTTTTATTACACAGTCCAAGCTCATTCATTAATACAAAAATGTGTATATTAAAACCACAAGTAAACTATGAGTTGCAAAATCCTTAAAATTATTAGTCTGATTTGAAAGCGATTTTCAAAGCATTATAGGGGGAAATTACGAAAAATCATGAATTTCAAAACACCTTATCTTAGTCTATGCTCCACGATTTATTCTAAGTCTTTTGTTGTCAGTTATTTCATTACAATTCAAGCTTGATTAAAGGACCCTATTCTCCTCAGAAGATATGCATTTATATATATTTTTAAAAAATCAACTCCCCCTTCCTTTTTTAAATTTATATATAAAAAGATAGACAATATTAATGAGATGTCTTGTAAATCTTAACCCACTCAGCAACTTAGTTTAACCCCATCGGTTTTACTGATACCCGTCCTTTTCATTATAGGGGACTGGAATGCAAAGGTCAAAAGTCAGGAAACACCTGGAGTAACAGGCAAATTTGGCCTTGGAATGCGGAATGAAGCAGGGTAAAGACTAATAGAGTTTTGCGAAGAAAATGCACTGGTCATAGCAAACATCCTCTTCCAACAACACAAGAGTAGACTCTACACATGGACATCACCAGATGGTCAACACCAAAATCAGATTGATTATATTCTTTGCAGCCAAAGATGGAGAAGCTCTATACAGTCAGCAAAAACAAGACCAGGAGCTGACTGTGGCTCAGATCATGAACTCCTTATTACCAAATTCAGACTTAAACTGAAGAAAGAAGGGAAAACCACTAGACCATTCAGGTATGCCCTAAATCAAATCCCTTATGATTATACAGTGGAAGTGAGAAATAGATTTAAGGGACTAGATCTGATAGAGTGCCTGATGAACTGTGGACTGAGGTTCGTGACATTGTACAGGAGACAGGGATCAAGACCATCCCCATGGAAAAGAAATGCAAAAAAGCAAAATGGCTGTCTGGGGAGGCCTTACAAATAGCTGTGAAATGAAGAGAAGTGAAAAGCAAAGGAGAAAAGGAAAGATATAAGCATCTGAATGCAGAATTCCAGAGAATAGTAAAAAGAGATAAGAAAGCCTTCCTCAGCGATCAATGCAAAGAAATAGAGGAAAACAACAGAATGGGAAAGACTAGAGACCTCTTCAAGAAAATTAGAGATACCAAGGGAACATTTCATGCAAAGATGGGCTTGATAAAGGACAGAAATGGTCTGGACCTAACAGAAGCAGAAGATATTAAGACGAAGTGGCAAGAATACACGGAAGAACTGTACAAAAAAGATCTTCATGACCCAGATAATCATGATGATGTGATCACTAATCTAGAGCCAGACATCTTGGAATGTGAAGTCAAGTGGGCCTTAGAAAGCATCACTAAGAACAAAGCCAGTGGAGGTGATGGAATTCCAGTTGAGCTGTTTCAAATCCTGAAAGATGATGCTGTGAAAGTGCTGCACTCAATATGCCAGCAAATTGGGAAAACTCAGCAGTGGCCACAGGACTGGAAAAGGTCAGTTTTCATTCCATTCCCAAAGAAAGGCAATGCCAAAGAATGCTCAAACTACCGCACAATTGCACTCATCTCACATGCTACTAAAGTAATGCTCAAAATTCTCCAAGCCAGGCTTCAGCAATACATGAACTGTGAACTCCCTGATGTTTAAGCTGGTTTTAGAAAAGGCAGAGGAAACAGAGATCAAATTGCCAACATCCGCTGGATCATGGAAAAGGCAACAGAGTTCCAGAAAAACATCTATTTCTGCTTTATTGACTATGCCAAAGCCTTTGACTGTGGATCACAATAGACCGTGGAAAATTCTTCAAGAGATGGGAATACCAGACCACCTGACCTGCCTCTTGAGAAACCTATATGCAGGTCAGGAAGCAACAGTTAAAACTGGATATGGAACAACAGACTGGTTCCAAATAGGAAGAGGAGTACATCAAGGCTGTATATTGTCACCCTGCTTATTTAACTTCTATGCAGAGTACATCATGAGAAACGCTGGACTGGAAGAAACACAAGCTGGAATCAAGATTGCCAGGAGAAATATCAATGACCTCAGATATGCAGATGACACCACCCTTACGGCAGAAAGTGAAGAGGAGCTAAAAAGCCTCTTGATGAAAGTGAAAGAGGAGAGTGAAAAAGTTGGCCTAAAGCTCAACATTCAGAAAATGAAGATCATGGCATCTGGTCCCATCACTTCATGGGAAATAGATGGGGAAACAGTGGAAACAGTGTCAGACTTTATTTTTGGGGGGCTCCAAAATCACTGCAGATGGTGACTGCAGCCATGAAATTAAAAGACGCTTACTCCTTGGAAGAAAAGTTATGACCAACCTAGATAGTATATTCAAAAGCAGAGACATTACTTTGCCAACTAAGGTCCGTCTAGTCAAGGCTATGGTTTTTCCAGTGGTCATGTATGGATGTGAGAGTCGGACTGTGAAGAAGGCTGAGCGCGGAAGAATTGATGCTTTTGAAGTGTGGTGTTGGAGAAGACTCTTGAGAGTCACTTGGACTGCAAGGAGATCCAGCCAGTCCATTCTGAGGGCGATCAGCCCTGGGACTTCTTTGGAAGGAATGATGCTAAAGCTGAAACTCCAGTACTTTGGCCACCTCATGAGAAGAGTTGCCTCACTGGAAAATACTCTGATGCTGGGAGGGATTGAGGGCAGGAGGAGAAGGGGATGACCGAGGATGAGATGGCTGGATGGCATCACGGACTCAGTGGACGTGAGTCTGAGTGAACTGCGGGAGATGGTGATGGACAGGGAGGCCTGGCGTGCTGCGATTCATGGGGTCGCAAAGAGTCGGACACGACTGAGTGACTGAACTGAACTGAACTAGATTAAAACAATATAAGAGGGCAATCAAATAGTGTTGCTTTTAACCCCCAGTTTAGCCTGGATAAATAAAAATCTAAATGAAAAGTAATCAAACAGGGTATTTGAATTAGACACCTATGCAGCTTCTTAAAACTAACTAAGCCACACAGACAAATGAAACATTTACCATAACAATTTCAGTGACTACAGTTTTCAGGTCTCCACAACTAACCATTTTAAATTTAATCTTGGCCATTTGTCCAATCTAGGCATAAGGTACATCTAGGGAGGGAAGGCTCATGACTTACTGCAGCACTTAAACCTCTAGTCCCACAGAAATTTTTCTTAAATCATAATAGCTGAAGTGACCACCGTGGCCACTCTTCTTGAGTTGATATTAGCAGCAGATAAAGACATTTTTAGTGAAGAAATTCTACCTGAATGGCATACACGTGCACACAGTTTTTGTGTTTTTTTTTTAAGTCAGCATGTAAAATAGAGTACAGAAAAGCTTCACACGAGTATGTCAAGAGTGAGAAGGACCAGTAAATGAAAGAAACATGCTTTAATGTACCGTCTCTGTCCGCTCTGCAGAATATTTGTACAGGCAGGCAGTAACTATTCCAACGGCAATAACTACAAGAAACCAGGAAACAAGGGACATGTAATTGAAAAATCACTGCCAAGTTTCAAAATCTAGCAGAAGAAATAAATGTTGGTTAGATTTCCACGGTCAGAAAATGATATTTTATTTAAGCAAGTACACATTTTTATTCTGTTTTGTCTCTTCACTATCTGAATCCAATTCTCTGGAATCACTTACGTGGTTCACAGTAAGTTAGAGAAGCCCTTGATTAATTTCAAAAATGACCCACAGCATATTTGGGGTGTAAACTCATATGGCTATGCATCTTGAAACAACATATATTATTTAGGGTTTGTTAGTAAGTGGGCATATAGTATATAAAAGAATATACACAAGGTAGTATATTACATGAAAGTTTATGTTTTCCTAAACTGGTTTACTTAATTTCACACTATTAAAACTAAAGAAACTGAAAAATCACTAAAAAATCAATGCACTTCTTCAGAGTGATATCTTGATTTAAGTGGTATCAAAGTTTGGAATACTTACGTACAGAAAGAATAATCACACCAACGACTGCTGCATCTGGGAAAAACAAAAACACTTTGATGATAATTGAGCATGTAGGTGTCTCCAAATAGCGGTTGCATCTTAATGTGTAGATCAGCTATAATTACAGCAAAGAAAGAATTATCAATCGAGTTTTAGCATGACTGCAAATGCATCCCTATTTTTCTGACCACAGAACCTTTCGAAATAGATTCCTTTTGAAATTCTTAACAAGACCCTTACATTTTAACATTGTGTGCTGTAGCTGTCATCCTAGGTTATTTAGTAAGGTAGCTGGAACAATTAGAATTCAGTAGATTAGAAGAAAATTGTTTAAAACATTTTGTCCAATTATATTCAGTATTAAGTCTATCCCTTATGATTTTGCTAAGCATTTTACATACTTTTCCCCCAAAAGTGTGATTGTTTAATAAACCATAATGAAGTTCTATAAATCTATCAAACATATGCTATTTGCCATCTTCACAAACAATAGGTTTATCTTATCATCACCCCTCTTTATTTCCCTGTCCCTGGAATTAAGATACAGTCCTAATTAAAAGGAGATTTTCTCTAATAATGCAGATGAAACATCAGGGCATATGGATAAAAATTATACACTGAAATGTAAACATGCATTTTTTAAAAACTATCCAGAGAACAATAAATATACTACCAAATGTTAATTCTCAGAAACGTCTGTCAGTAGCTCCTCTGCTTCTAAACTACCATTATTTGTATTATCTAAAACTCAGACCATAAAATGTCATGTTAGGTCCTGCTCTTTTTATTCCATAAATATTATGAAGTATTAGCATCTGAAACAGAAGATATGAAGAGGTGGCAAGAATACACAGAATAACTACACAAAAAAGATGCTAATGACCTGGGAAACCACAGCGGTGTGAGCACTCACCTAGAGCCAGACATCCTGGAGTCAAGCGGACCTTAGGAAGCATCACTACGCACAAAGCCAGTGGAGGTGATGGAATTCCAGTTGAGCTGTTTCAAATCCTACAAGATGATGCTGTGAAAGTGCTACACTCAATATGCCAGCAAATTGGGAAAACTCAGCAGTGGCCACAGGACTGGAAAAGGTCAGTTTTCATTCTAATCTCAAAGAAAGACAATGCCAAAGAATGTTCAAACTACCACACAATTGTTCTCATTTCACATGCTAGCAAAGTAATGCTCAAACTCCTTCAAGTCAGGTTTCAACAGTATGTGAACCGAGAACTTCCAGATGTTCAAGCTGGATTTAGAGAAAGGCAGAGGAACCAGAGATCAAATTGCCAACATCCATTAGATCATAGAAAAAACATAAGAAAAAACATCTACTTATGCTTCTTTGACTACTCTCAAGCCTTTGACTGTGTGGATCACAACAAATCACGGAAAATTCTTCAAGAGATGGGAACACCAGACCACCTTACCTGCCTCCTGCAAAACCTGTATACAGGTCAAGAAGCAATAATTAGAACCAGACATGAAACAATGGACTGGCTCAAAATGGGGAAAGCAGTCTGTCAAGGCTGTATCTTGTCACCCTGCTTATTTAACTTACATGCAGAGGACATCATGTGAAATGCCAGGCTGGATGAGGCAGAAGCTGGAATCAAGATTGTGGGGAGAAATGTCAACAGCCTAAGATAGGCAGATGACACCATCCTTATGGCAGAAAGCGAAGGGGAACTAAAGAGCCTTTTGATGAAGGTGAAAGAGGAGAGTGAAGAAAGCTGGCTTAAAACTCAGTATTCAAAGGATGAAGATCATGGCATCTGTTCCCATCTCTTCATGGCATATAGATGAGGAAACAATGGAAACAGTGACAGACTTTTTTTGTTTTGGCTCCAAAGTCACTGTGGACAGTGACTGCATCCATGAAGTTAAAGACGCTTGCTCTTTAGGAGTAAAACAGTGACAAACGTAGACAGCTTATTAAAAAGCAGAGACATCACTTTGCCTACAAAGGTCTGTCTAGTCAAAGTTATGGTTTTTCCAGTAGTCATGCATGGATGTAAGAGCTGGACAATAAAAAAGGCTGAGTGCCTAAGTTTGATGCCTTCAAACTGTGGTGTTGGAGAAGACTCTTGAGAGTCCCTTAGACAGCAACCAGAGTTCCAACCAGTCAATCCCAAAGGAAATCAACACTGAATATACATTGGAAGGACTGATACTAAAGCTGAAGTTCCAATACTTTGGTCACCTGATGAAAAGAGTCAACTCATTGGAAGAGCCTGGTGCTGGGAAAGGTTGAAGGCAGGAAGAGAAGAGGACGACAGAGGATGAGACACTTGGATGGCATCACTGACTCAATGGATGTGAGTTTGAGCAAACTTTGGGAGTTGGTGATGGACAGGGAAGCCTGGCGCGCTGCAGTCCATGGGGTCGCAAAGAGTCGGACATGACTGAGCGACTGAACAGCAGCAAGAGTAGCCTCTGAAGATGGCCCTGAATTTATTTGGCACGGTGGCAGTCTGGCCACAGTTTTCAGAGGGGAAAACGTAACAAGCCTCAAGTGCGTTATATAAAAAGATTAACCTGACTAAACTAGTCTAACCTAAAGAAAAATAATAGCTATTTCTCTTCATTTTCTTATCAAGAAATATTTATATTTCATTTAACTGTCACCACTATACTTCACCACGCTCTTAAACATATATTGTGTGACTTATGTGAGAAAAGATAAAGTGGGCAACTCCTGCCTGTTATAGAAAAAGTATTTCACTTGTCCACGAGGCTTGTGTATACAACATAGCAACAGAAAGAAAATCTATCTACAAATCTCCATCACAAAATAACTCTCAAATGACAAGTGATACATTTTAATGTACACATGACCTTAGCATTTAAGAAAGTTACATCATCCTATTGGAGATCCTAAATTGGGACAATTCTTGAAAACTGCGTTATCTGCATGTCTACACATAATGCTGCTTACATTGGTCATGGGATTAGCACTATGAAAATAATAATATGTGCCAATAACCACCAATCTGTGACATAATGTTTCTTCTCTAATTACAGATCATTGACATGGTTTCATGTAGAACACTAGGGTTTCACAATGCAAGGTTATTTATAACCAAAATAATACCGAGGTCCTCTAAATATTCAGGCTCTAAGTCAACAGTTGGAGAGTCATGTGCTGAAAAAAGAAGAAAAAATAGGTATAAGAAAAAAAGGTAGAAGAAGAAAATTATAAAGGTCAAAAGATCTATAAATTTAAGGGGTTTGATTTGTTTCTAAATTAAATTCTTAATTTCATTTTCCCCTGCATGAATTATATTAATGCTTCTCTTTAAAGCTAGTGTTATAAAATCATAAATTTATATTCAATGTCAAAGCATTCTTCTTCCTATCCATTAACATTTCCTAGGATATTTTGTGGTACAGAAAGCAAATTTATCATTAGTATAATGCCAAAATTAGCTATGAATTTAATGTGGTTTCACTTAAAATTAAAAGACATAAGATGGCTTAAATATAATTTAAACGTTTATCTGCAATAGAATGAAATTCAACCTAATCAAGATCATTTATGAAAACCCATAGCTAACAACATGCTCAACAGTGCTTTCGTGCTCACTCAGTCGTATCTGACTCTGAGACCCCACGGACTGTTGCCCACCGCCAGGCTCCTCTATTCATGGAATTTCCCAGGCAAGAATACCGGAGTGGGTTGCCATTTCCTACTCCAGGGGATCTTCCCAACCCAGGGATCAAACCTGTGTCTCCTGCATTCTTTACCTGTGAGCCACCTGGGAAGACCCATACTCAGTAGTAAAAGATTGATTCTTTTCCCTTAAGTCACCATACAGGATGCCCACGTTTGCCATTTCTATCAACATAAAATGAAATTTTAATTTCTTTTTCTTGCCTAATCAGAGCAATTAGGCAAGAAAAAGCATCCAAACTGGGGAAGAAGAAATAAGATGATCTTGTTCCACATTAAATAATCTTTTAAGTGGAAAACTCTAAAGATTATACATACATACAAATGCACAAATACACACCAATTAGAAAAGTTAATTCAACAAAGTTGGAAGCTATAAAATCAACAAATAAAAATCAGTTGCAGTTCTATACACTACCAATGAACAATCTAAAAGTGAAAGTGTAAGTTGCTCAGTCGTGTCTGACTTTTTGCGACCCCATGGACTATACAGCCCAAGGAATTCTCTAGGCCAGAATACAGAAGTGGGTAGCTTTTCTCTTCTTCAGGGGATCTTCCCAACCCAGGGATCAAACCCAAGTCTCCTACACTGCAGGCAGATTCTTTGCCAGCTGAGCTACAACAATCAAAAAGAAAATCTTAAAAATCCAATAAAGTAGCATCAAGAAAGATAAAATACAAGAGGAATAAAAGTAACCAAAGAGGTGAAAGCCTTGCACACTGAACTACAAAGCATTGCTTACAGAAATTGAAGAAGACATAAAAATATGAAAGCAAATCCTGCATTCATGGATTGGAAGGCAATATTCTAAAGATGTTAATACCGTAAAAAGCAAATATACAGATTAAATGCAACCCTTTGACCATATTGAAAATGCACTTTTCATAAAGAGGCAAATTAAACCTGTAATTTATATGGAATCTCAAGGGAGTAGAATAGACAAGAAAATCTCTTAATAAGGAAATGCAAAGTAGAAAAGACTCATTTTTTCTAATTTCAGAATTCACTTAAAAAACTACAATAATCAAAACAAACTGGTATAATCATAGAGGAAAAACACACGGACCAATACAACAGAATAGAGAGCCCAGACACAACAGGATATACTGCGCAGCACAGGGAAATACAGCTATTATTTTGTAATAACTTTAAATGGAGTATGATCTTTAAAAATAAAAAAATCACTATGTTGTACACCTGAAAATAATACTGTAAAACAGCCATATTTCAATTAAAAAAAAAAAAGAACAGAAAGCCCAGAAATAAACTTTCACTTTTATTGTCAAAAGACACTTCACAAGGGTACTAAGAAAATTTAATGGTGAAAGGGCAATCTTTAAAAAAATGAATCTTGGAAAACTGGATGTGTGTTAGTCACTCAGTCGTATCCGACTCTTTGCAGTCCCATGGACTATAGCTCGCTAGGCTCCTCTGTCCTTGGGATTCTGTAGTCAAGAACACTGGAGTGTGTTGCCATTCCCTTCTCAGGGGATCTTCATGACCCAGGGATCGAACCCAGGTCTCCCGCATTGCAGGCGGATTCTTTACCAGCTGTGCCACCAGGGAAGCCTGATTTCAGTACTGACCACCTGGTGATGTCCATGTGTAGAATCCTCTCTTGTGTTGTTGGAAGAGGGTGTTTGCTATGAGCAGTGTGACCTCTTGACAAAACTCTGTTAGCCTTTGCCCTGCTTCATTTTGTACTCCAAGGCTAAACTTGCCTTTTACTCCAGGTATCTTTTGGCTTCCTACTTTTGCAATCCAATCAAGGACATCCGTGTTTTGTTTTGTTTTATTTTTTTGGAGTTGGTTCTAAAAGGTCTTGTTGGTCTTCAAAGAATTGTTCAGCTTCTTCAGTGTTAGTGATTGGGGCATAAACTTTGATTGCCATGATATTGAATGGTTTGCCTTGGAAACAACGGAGATCATCCTGTCATTTTTTATTAAAGAGATTAGATCTGGTATATAGAGTTCTGAAGAGGTATGGAAGGAGGTTCCAAACATTGCACAGGAGGTGGTGACCAAAACCATCCCAAAGCAAAAGAAATGCAAGAAGGCAAAGTCATTGTCTGAGGAGGCTTTACAAATATTTGAGAAAAGAAAAGAAGCAAAAGACAAAGGAGAAATGGAAAGATTTCCATTTCTGCATCTGAATGCAGAGTTCCAGAGAATAGCAAGGAGAGATAAGAAAGTTTTCATAAGTAAACAGTGCAAAGGAATAGAGGAAGCCAATAGAATAGGACAGATTCGTCACACTGTTTTTTTAATGTCTGTGCAGAGTACCTCATGAGAAATGTCTGGCTGGATGAATCACAAGCTGTAATCAAGATTTCTGGGGGAAATATCAACACCCTCAGATGTGCAGATGATACCACTCTAATGGCAGAAAGTGAAGAGGAACTAAAGAGCCTCTTGATAAGTGTGAAAGAGGAGAGTGGAAAAGCTGGTTTAAAACTCAACATTCAAAAAACGAAGATCATGGCATCTGGTCTCATCTCTTCATGGCAAACAGATGGGGAAACAGTGGCAGATTTTATTTTCTTGGGCTCCAAAATCAGCGTGGATAGTGATTGCAGCCATGAAATTAAAAATGCTTGCTCCCTGGAAGGAAAGGTATGAAAAACCTAGGCAGTGTATTAAAAAGCAGAGATATCATTTGGCCAACAAAGGTCTGTGTAGTCAAAACTTTGCCAGTAGTCATGTATGGATGTGAGAGTTGACCACAAAGAAGGTCGTGAAGTGAAAGTTGAAGGTGTTAATCTCCAGCAGGCAGATTCTATACAGTCTGAGCCAACAGAGAAGCCCCCAAAAGGTTGAGCACCTATGAGTAGATGCTTTTGAATTGTGGTAAGACTCTTGAGTGTCCCTTAGATTGCAAGGAGAGCAGGCAAGTCAATCCTAAAGGAAACAAACCCTGAATATTTGTTGGAAGGACTGATGTTGAAGATGAAGGTCCAATACTTGGGCCACCTGATGTGAAGAGCTGACTCATTGGGAAAGACCCCAATGCTGGGAAAGACTGAGGGGAGGAGGAGAAGGGGGCAACAGAGGATGAGACAGTTGGATAGCGTCACCGACTCAATGGACATGAATTTGAGCAAGCTCCAGGAGACGGTGAAGGACTGGGAAGTCTGGCATCCTGCTGTCCATGGGGCTGCAAAGAGTCAGGCACGACTTAGCGACCGAACAACAACAAATGGATGAAAATGACCTGAAAAGTAGAATAAATGATCTTTACAACTAAAGATATAAAGAAGGAACCGATGTGAGCCAGGAAAGAGGACCAGACACATGGTATAAACAAGACCTGTAGCTCCGGGGAGCTGACCCACAAACTGTGGCAATCGTTATAATTGCAGAAGCTCTCCCCGCAGAAGGAGGGGTCTGGGTTTCACATGGGATTCCCCAGGCTGGGGGTCCTGCACCAGGAAGACGAGCACCCCCTAACCCAGAATATTTGGCTTTGAAGGCCAGCATGGCGTACTTTTGGGAGATCCAGGGAGTTTTAGGAAATAGAGACTCCACTCCGAAGGGTGCAAATAAAATGTCATACACTCTTTAGACCCAGGGCCAAGGCAGCAACTTGAAAAGAGCTTGGCTCAGATCTACTCGCTGATCTTGGAGAGGCAGAGGACAGCGAGGACTCACTTTGGGGACCAGAGGCTGACAGTAGCCACTGTTAGGAGCTCGTGCCACGAAGACTCCGGTGCTGGCAAGCATCGTTTTGAAATCCTCACTCTATCTTACTAGCACCAAGATAGTGATATGACCCTTCCCTCCAGGAAGGTGGGCACAATGGTCTCAACACTGCAGAGTGAGCAGTTACTGGACTGGCAACACAACCCCACCCACAAGCAGGGAAGTGTCATCTTGCGTCCTCCGGGACCCATCCTTGCCCTCCAGTGGGTCCAGGACCTGCCCCAGTATGCTGCAGTCAGACCCTAGGCCCTGGCTCTCCTCACCAGGGGGCCAGCATGAGTCCTGGAACCCCACAGGCAGCAGCCCCACCAACTGCAGCCTGACACCAGCTCCAGGAACTGTCAGCCCCTCCGCCAGCTTCCCCAAGGTCAGACCCCATTCACCAGCAGGACAAGAACCGCTCCAGGACACCCTGACACTATAGTCAGCTACGTCAGGAAATGGCCAGCCCATCAAGACCCTCCAGGCCACAGGCCTATGGACCAGAAGGCTGACACTTGCTCCGAGGCTCACAGCCTGTTTCCCCAGCTCTACCGAGTCAGCCAGTACTAGCCCTGCTACAGTAGAATCATCCACATCTGCCATAAATAGTTATAAGATGAGCAAAACGAAAACATGTAAAATACGATGGGACAAACATTAAATGTGATGGGGTGGAGTAAAAATGCAGTGTTGTTAGAATTAGTTCGAAATTAAGAGTTTAGCAACTAAAATAACCATATGTTGGATATTTGTAAATCTTATGAGAATTACAAAACAAAACTCTATCATAGATACACCCATAAGAAAGAGAAAGGAATCCAACATAACACTAAATGTAGTCATCAGAGCACAAGTGAAGAGAGGGAAAGAAAAAAGGAACAATATGAACTGTGAGTTTAAGAGCTGAAATCACGAAACTCTTCTAGGAGGACACGGAAGACAGCTTCAGGATGTGGGGTCTGGCAGTGATTTCTCAGATGTGTCACCAAAAGCACAGACACCCTGGGTTTCCTCAAAACCAAACACAGCTGTTTACAAAGGGACACTGTCACCAGAGAGCAAGCAGGCCACAGAATGGGAGGGAACTGCAGTATTTATCTGATAAGGCGCTCAGTTCAGTCCAGTTCAGTTCAGTCGCTCAGTCGTGCCCGACTCTTTGTGACCCCATGAATCGCAGCACGCCAGGCCCCCCTGTCCATCACCAACTCCCGGAGTTCTCTCAGACTCACGTCCATCGAGTCAGTGATGCCATCCAGCCATCTCATCCTCTGTTGTCCCCTTCTCCTCCTGCCCCCAAACCCTCCCAGCATCAGAGTCTTTTCCAATGAGTCAACTCTTCGCATGAGGTGGTCAAAGTACTGGAGTTTCAGCTTTAGCATCATTCCTTCCAAAGAAATCCCAGGGTTGATCTCCTTCAGAATGGACTGGCTGGGTCTCCTTGCAGTCCAAGGGACTCTCAAAAGTCTTCTCCAACACCACAGTTCAAAAGCATTAATTCTTCAGTGCTCAGCCTTCTTCACAGTCCAACTCTCACATCCATACATGACCACAGGAAAAACCATAGCCTTGACTAGACGGACCTTAGTCGGCAAAGTAATGTCTCTGCTTTTGAATATACTAGCTAGGTTGCTCATAACCTTTCTTCCAACAAGTAAGCGTCTTTCAATTTCATGGCTGCAGTCACCATCTGCAGTGATTTTGGAGCCCCCAAAAATAAAGTCTGACACTGTTGCCACTGTTTCCCCATCTATTTCCCATGAAGTGATGGGACCGGATGCCATGATCTTCATTTTCTGAATGTTGAGCTTTAAGCCAACTTTTTCGCTCTCCTCTTTCACTTTCATCAAGAGGCTTTTGAGTTCCTCTTCACTTTCTGCCATAAGGGTGGTGTCATCTGCATATCTCAGGTTATTGATATTTCTCCCAGCAATCTTGATTCCAGCCTGTGTTTCTTCCAGTCCAGTGTTTCTCATGATGTACTCTGCATAGAAGTTAAATAAGCAGGGAGACATATATAGCCTTGACGTACTCCTTTTCCTATTTGGAACCAGTCTGTTGTTCCCTGTCCAGTTCTAACTGTTGCTTCCTGGCCTGCATACAGATTTCTCAAGAGGCATGTCAGATGGTCTGGTATTCCCATCTCTTTCAGAATTAACTCATTGGAAAAGACTCTGATGCTGGGGGGGGGATTGGGGGCAGGAGGAGAAGGGGACGACAGAGGATGAGATGGCTGGATGGCATCACTGACTCGATGGATGTGAGTCTGAGAGAACTCCGGGAGTTGGTGATGGACAGGGAGGCCTGGCGTGCTGCGATTCATGGGGTCGCAAAGAGTCGGACACGACTGAGCGAATGAACTGGACTGAACTGAACTGAACTGAACTGAAGGGATTAACCTTCAACATATATTATGAGCTTTTAAAAATTGAAAAAAGATCCAATTCAAAATTGGGCAAAGGAATTGAACAGACATTTTCTCTAGAGAAGATAATAGAAAAGACCAACAATATGCACATGAAGAGATAATCAATCCTTAATAATTGCAGAAATGCAAGGAAAAACCACAGTGAGATACTACTTCTCATATATTGGTATGGATTGTATCAAAAAACAAGAAACAAGTGCTAGCAAAAAGATGGAGAAATCAGAACTTTTACGCATCACTGGAGGGAACATAAAACAGTGCTGCTGCTATGGAAGACTCTATTGCTGTTCCTCAAAAAAAATAAACATAGGCCTACTATATAACCCAGCAATTTATTCCTAGGTACATAACCACCAAAATTAAAAATCGGGACTCAGATACTTGAATGCCAATGCTCAGAGCAGCGTTATTCAGAATATCCAACAGGTGGAAACAAACCAAGGGTCTTTCAATGAATGAATGAATTAAGGAAATGTGGCTTATATACTGGAATATTATTAAGTTACAATAGTAATAAAGTTCTGATACATGTTACAAGGTGGATGAACCTTGAAAACATTAGGCGAAGTGAAATAAACCAGAAGTGATTCCAAGTCTGTGAGGTACCTAGAACACTGAAATTCATAGATGCAGAGAAGAGGCAATGGTTAGTTAGCAGGGCTGGAGGAGGGAGAATGGAGAAATTGTTTCATAGGCATAATGTTTCATTTTGAGATGATGAAAAGCATTTGGAAATAGATGGTAGTAATGGCTGCACAAACGTGAATATACTTAATGCCACTGAAATGTACAATTAAACTAGTTAAAAATGTCAGTAAAATAAAATAGAAGTGGGTCTAGAAAAATTAACACAGAGAGTAGCCTGAACATCTGAAAAGGAAGTGTTCTGCCAGATATTAAACGCATCATTGTGCTGTAATCAAAGCATCGCTTTGGTGCTGGGGCAGGAATGGGCAGAATTCAAGGGAACAGAAAGATCAGATCACGCATGAATTTAACGTGTGATAAAAACTGGCACTTTCACAAGCTGGAAAGGAGACGACTTACTCAACAAAAGATGCTGCTTCTCACTGGGGTCGGGACCAGCCCAACAGCGAACTGACCTGAGGGAGCGGTGCCACAGAAGAATAAGGAAAAATAAGGCTCAGAAATAAAGTGGGGATCAGGGGACTGATGCCATTCACAGGCAAAAGCCCAGATCCTAATCTTTGCATGCCTTTTAATGTTGACCTCTACTTCCTTCTACAGATAAGCTCTAGAGATATCTGTTCTTTACAATCTCAGATCCCAGATAAAGATAAACAAAGCACAGTCCTCAATGTCAAACCTTCAGGCCTTTCATGACTTTGTTTAGCTAGACACGCCCTTTCTCAGCAACTCCCTGAAGGCTCTGGTTACGGGAACAGTCACTAATGGTTTTCCATCACTCACAGCAGTACTTCAACATCTTGTTTTCAAGATGTCTTTCCACAATGTACTTTTTACTGCTCCCAGCCCTTCATCTGGGAGTGATGAGAAAGTCATTTTTATTTTTCAAAGAGGTCCTGTTACTCATAGTATAGGCCTGTGCACAGCATATTCCCTATAATTGGATTAAGCTCGGTGGAATGAGGAGAGGCGCAATCTCATTTCCCATACCATAAAGAATGTGAGATGAATCAATGATCTAACGCAACCACACAGTCACATTGTGGAAACATTTATATAATTTAGCATGGAGAAGATCTGAAACATTTTTTAAGAGAGACACAACACTCATAGCCATTAGGGAAAACATCAACGCATTCAACTTCCTATTAATGTAAAAATTCTGTGCTAATTACCACTGAGATAATAGTTGAGTGAAATATGGTACATGTTAAAATCATCATTTAAAAAGATGGGAATAAATCTAGCTACAGCTCCAGTTCAAGTGGAAAAAGTGCAAATTTCAGAAACATGTGAATAGCATAATGACGTTTTTTGGATAAAAAAGGAAAAAATGCTAAAATATATATAAAAATAAGAATGCTGTGTAGAAACATTAAAAAGACACCCTAAACTCTAAAGATATTAGCTTAGATAATAGATTGGAGAAATAAGAATGCTGATGTGTAGAAACAGATTAAAAAGACACCCTAAACTCTAAAGATATTAGCTTAGGTAATAGATCAGAGAAATAAGAATGCTGATGTGTAGAAACAGATTAAAAAGACACCCTAAACTCTAAAGATATTAGCTTAGATAATAGATCAGAGGAAGAGGGGGGGAACTAATCTTACTCTGTATGCTTTTGCAACGTTTGTGATTAGCTCAGATGGTAAAGAATCGCCTGCAATGCAGGAGACTAGGGTTTGATCCCTGGGTCGGGAAGATCCCCTGGAGAAGGAAATGGCAACCCACTCCAGTACTCTTGCCTGGAGAATCCCATGGATGGAGGAGCCTGGTGGGCTACAGTCCACGGGGTCTCAAAGAGTCGGACAGGACTGTGTGACTAACTTTCAACTTTCACTTTTCATATTAGTATCTACTTATATAATTAAAAGTTTCAGAAAGGAATCTATAGGAAATAGAATAAAATCTTAAAAGAAAACTGACTAGTAAAATAAGGCAAAGAAAAAACCTAGAAGAAAATTCCACTTCATGTTAAAAGAGCTTAAATAATAAATTGACCAAAAAAATATTTCAGAAACCACATAGAAAAATGAACAAAGTACCAAAATACATGACAGTTGACAAAAAATTCAGCTTTATTGATAATTTAAAAATGCAAATTAGTACATCATTTTCACTCATCACCTTATTAAATTCTAACCAGCGTTAGTAAGATAAAGAGGCACCGAACCTGCATGACTTGATGCTGCAGCTGTAGTTGGATGAAGACCTGGAAAAATTGATTTGATTCAATTCACCCATTTCATCAGTACAAAATTATAGATTTAATTCTGATGTTTCATTCTTTAAGGTTATTTCACAAAATGAATTACTTCTCAGAATGAAAAATATGCATCCTTTCCAAACTATGCTATTCTACTTCTGGAAAGTTAACCTAAATGTATATTATTAACATAAGTACATAAGAATGTATACATAAAAATGTTTTCTATAGCTTTGTATTACATAATGGAAATCTTAGAAATTAACAAATAATAAATCATAGAGATCATGTATTCAGAATAAATATACAATGTTGTAAAACACCATCCACAGAGTGTCACACTACATATTTTGTATCCTTTCTATTTCACTTCGTGTTTTGCCCACATTTTTTCATAATCACATAATCACATCTCCCTGGAAGGGCATAAGATTCCCAGGTGGCACAGTGGTAAAGAATCCATCTGCTAACGCAAGAGACGAAAGAGATGGGGGTGTCCCTGGGTCTGGAAGATGCCCTCGAGAAGGAAATGGCAATCCACTTCAGTGTTCTTGCCTGGAAAATTCCATGGACAGAGGAGCCTGGCAGGCTACAGTTAATGGGGTCACAGTCAGATGCAACTGAGCACACACACACGTAATCACATCTACTTTATACCATTATATTTCACTAATGGTCCTTTTCATAGTCTTTTTCTAACTGATGATAAAAACTCATGTTCTGATGATAAAAACTCTAACTCATGTCCTCTCATGAGGAATTTTGATTTTTATATTTTAAAAAAGGTCCCTGTAATTTACTTTCTTTATAAACTTGTCCTCACAATTCTGTCTTCTTTTAAACACTAAACTGGATCACTGTTTTATAAATGCTTTATGAAATGCTTACAGTCAACTCTTTCAAAAGAGCATATCAATATAGTTACCACAGTGCATATTCCCATTAGGAACAGGTGATTAAACATTGGTGGGTCAATGAGTAAATATATGCAATCTTTATATATCATCCACCAAAAAAAAAAAAAACTCTTTCCCCACAAAACTTCACAGCACTCACCAAGGTACTCAATGACTAAACTCAGTGAGGGTACCAGGTTTATAGGAATTATAAAAAGATGTTCCAGTTACCATGTTAACATGAATAATACCCCTCACTTCCTCAAACTGTTAGGGCAGAAGGAAAAAAACAAACAAGAAGGCAGTAAGTGACATTTGTTTGAGTCATTAAACAATGGGAAACTGGAACCTATAGCAATGATATTACTTGTGAGCCAAGCCACACTAGGACCCTGAGTGAGGTCTGCCCAGGCTAATGCTGTTCCCACAGTTCTCCTTGTCTCTTGCTTCTGCTGAAACCTAAGAGAAGCCAAAGAGAGCAGCCCTGGAATCAGGAAGGTAATTCCTTCCACCACATCAAAGTCTCTCAAGTCTTAGGCAAGAGTAACTGCTCAGGTCCTGTCCCTGCCAGAAAACCTCCATTTCATTTCAATAAATAAGGGCAAGTCTAACAAATGTATGTTAGTATACTACTTATGTAATTAAAAGTTGTAAAAAGCAATCTATTTTCAGTAGTATAAAATCTTAAAATTTTATACAACTGACTAGTAAAAATAAGGCAAAGAAAAAAACTAGAAGAAAATTCCACTTCATGTAAAAAGGCTTTTAATGTGTATAATGAATTCTGATAAGTCAACAAGATAATTACTTCTGAAACCACATAGTTAAATGCACAGAGGTGCAAAAATAAGTGAAAGTAGATTAAAAATTCAGCTTCATTGATAATTTAAAAAGCAAAGTTAGCATAGGATATCATTTTTCACCCAACGCCTTATTAAGTTCTAACTGTGTAGATAGGCAATGGCACCCCACTCCAGTACTCTTGCCTGGAAAATCCCATGGACGGAGGAGCCTGGGAGGCTGCAGTCCATGGGGTCGCTAAGAGTCGGACACGACTGAGCGACTTCACTTTCACTTTTCACTTTCCTGCATTGGAGAAGGAAATGGCAACCCACTCCAGTGTTCTTGCCTGGAGAATCCCAGGGACGGGGGAGCCTGGTGGGCTGCCGCCTATGGGGTCACACAGAGTCGGACACGACTGAAGCGACCTAGCAGCAGCCTAGCAGCAGCATGTAGATAGGATAAAGAGGTACTCAACCTGTCGAAGTTGGCACTGTAGTTGTATTTGGACGAGGACCTGGAAAAATAAATTTAATTCATCAGCCTCGTCAGTACAAAATTATAGAATTGATTTTGGTTTTTCAGTTTTTAAAAAATTATTTCTCAAAATGAAAAATAAATTTATTTTCCAAACTCTGTTATTCTGCTTCTGGGAAGTTAATCTAAATATACATTTATATAAGTACATAAAATTGCATGCATAAGAATGTTCACCATATAGCTCTGTATTATGTAGAAGGTAACAAATAAGAAATTATAAAAATCTTGTCTTCCCACTCTTTCTCCTGTTCTTGCTTCTGCTGCAACCAAAGAAAAGAAGGTAGAGATAGCAGCTCTGAAGTCAGGAAGACAATTCCTTCCACCATATCAAAATAGTCTCTCAAGTCTTAGGAAGAGTAGCTGATCAGGTCCTGTCCCTGCCAGAAAACCTCCATTTCATTTCAATAAATAAGGACAAATCTTACAAATGTACTATTTATGTAATTAAAAGTTATAAAAAGCAATCTATATCCAATAGTATAAAATCTTACAATTTTATACAAGTGACTAGTAAAATAAGACAAAAAAAAACCTAAAAGAAAATTCCACTTCATGTTAAAAGGGCTTTAACTTATAATGAGTTCTGATAAGTTAACAAGAAAATACTTCTGAAACCACACAGAAAAAATGAACAGAGGTCCAAAAATCAGTGAAAGTAGATTAAAAAATTCAGCTTCATTGATAATTAAAAATGCAAAATTAGCACAGGATATCATTTTTCACCCATCGCCTTATTAAGTCCTAACTGTGTAGATAGGATAAAGAGGTACTAGACCTGTCGAACTTGGCAGTGCAGTTGTACTTGGACGAGGACCTGGAAAAATAAATTCAATTCATCAGTCTCATCAGTACAAAATATAGAATCAATTTTGGTTTTTCACTTTTTAAAAGATTATTTCTCAAAATGAAAAATAGATTTATTTTCCAAACTCTGTTATTCTACTTCTGGGAAGTTAACCTAAATATACAATTATATAAGTACACAAAATTGTACACGTAAGAATGTTCACTATAGCTTTGTACTATGTGGAAGGTAAACCATAAAAATCCCATCTTCCCACTCTTTCCCTTGTCTCTTGCTTCTGCTGCAACCAAAGAGAAGAGACAGCGGCCCTGAAGTCAGGAAGTATCAAAATAGTCGTTCAAGTCTTAGGAAGAGTAGCTAATCAGTAGTTGCTGCCAGAAAGTCTCTATTTCATTTCAATAAGTAGGGACTATTCCTGCCCTTCGGTTGTTAAAAAACTTATTTTCTGCTACCACACACACACACACACAAAAAGCCAAGTAAAGAGAAAAATAATAATTGCATGGGTTGGCAGGTGTTGGGGGTGAGGAGGAGAAACACCAGTCTTGTTCTGAAGACAGCAGAAATTTCTCAGTTAAAATTACACTATTTAAAAAGAACCAAATTCCTTATTGGCAGGAAAATGAAACACATTCCTGGACCCAGATGATACCCTGTACAGGTGTCAACAGGTCACTTTTAAAGTGAATAAATTATCGATGTTGATGATACAGAAAACATACATGTTAAAAACCAGTAGCTGTGGATTTTCCTCTATGCTAATGCTAATTACAGTGAAACTGGGCGCTAGCAGAGCTCCCTTTAAGAGCTTTCTAGACACTAGGCCCTGTGCCAAATGCTTTAGATGCATCCCATTGTAACTTTACTATCACACAGTGAGGGAGGCATTCAACCGTTACACGTGTACGTAAACAAGTTTATACACATTACCTAAGGTTACAGATCTGGTTTAGTAAATAATTTTAGACTAAGTACAGAAATGGCTGTAAATGCATTCTCCCTCCTTCTATGACCAAAAATTACAGTGAGTGTAAGTCACCAGACATTTAAAGGATTTTGAAAATTCACAAAGAATTAAAAGGATATTGACAAGTATGAGCAGGGCTTTATGAAACCTGAAGCACGGGTAGTTGAAGGCTTAGTAGTAGCAGCAACTGGCGCTGGAAAACAAAAATATAAACTCATTGAATTACTTGGAATTTATCACTTTCTTTTCATTTGCGTACTTATTTATATAAAAATGTAATTGCTTTAATTTACACTGAAAAATGTTTCCTATCCATCTTACATGTAAAGATGCTGAACAAGAGAAATTTATGCAGCTGTGATGTACATAACATCACATTTTAAAAGCCTATAAAAGCACAGAAAAATCAAAACAGCAGCTTTCTTTGTGAATTAGTTGTCATGCATGTAACATGGAAATGGCTATAAGAGAGAGATCAGTACAAAAATTGTTTCTTTTCTGTTATTCTGTATCATTGAAATTTATTGTCAAAAAAAAAAAAAACACAATAAGGAGAAAAACACCTTCATACCTTTAGTACATGTTGGTATCGCGGGCTCCCAAGTACTGTTTGCATTACAGACAATTGTGTTGCTGCCATGAAGGGAAAAACCCTGGTTACATTGAAATACAACTTGCGCTTTGTAGTAAAATTTTCTTCTAAATCCTGATAATATCATTCCATGTTCAACAACTGGATAGTCACATTTGACCACTGAAAAGGGGAGAAATTCCAAAATTAATGGAAATCTGCTTCACATAGGAGCAAAAATCTAGTGCAAAGTAATAATTACCAGTGGGAAGAAAGAAGCAAAGAATGAAAGGCAGGATGTTAATTGGAAAAAAAAAAAAAAGACTTTATTTGTGCATTTGACTTCAGGGAAACAGATTTAGAGGAATCTAATAATGTTTTTCTACTAGGAACAGACCATCATTATAGTTTATTGACTTTTCTACATTTTTTTTTCCCCCAGTGCTGGCAAGTTTTGAAAAGGTCTGACTATCAGATACAAATTCAGGGTAAGTCCAAAAGTGACTTTTGCTATTCTTCAGCTCTAGGATTTTTTTCAGCTCCTGCTGAGGCTAATTACATACCTTGTTCTTTTAGAAAGATAGTAAAGACTTTTGGAGAAGGTAATAGTTGGGCTCAAATTTAAAAGTTTAAAAGAAGCCAGTCATGAAAAAAATATGAAAAATAAAAGTTTTCATATGGCAAAAACACACAGGAACTGGGATGTTCAAGAAATACAAAGGCCAGTGTAATTAGGACAGTGTTTTCCAAACATTTTGGACTACAATCAAGAGATCAAGAAATAATTTTTAAGTTGTAACGCAGTACCCAAGCATGCAGACCCAAGATCAGGTTTCAAGTTAGTACTTAGTCCTCACACCAGTGTGCTCTGCTATTTCCCATTCTACTCTGCTTTTCCAGACTTCCCTGGTGGCGCAGAGGTTAAAGCGTCTGCCCGCAATGCGGGAGACCTGGGTTTGATCCCTGGGTTGGGAAGATCCCCCAGAGAAGGAAATGGCAACCCACTCCAGTACTCTCACCTGGAGAATTCCATGGACAGAGAAGCCTGCTAGGCTACAGTCCACAGGGTCAAGAGTCAGACACAACTGAGCAACTTCACTTTCACTTTCTGCTTCTCCGGAAGCAAATTACAGATTACGACACTCAAGTTTGACTTCAGGATCTACTAATAGGTTTTGCAGAACTTGGAAACAAAGCAAAACCAAAAAGCGCTGGACTGGGCAGTGACTTCCAGAAAATGTTTTATGAGATTAAATCTGCAATAGATGCAAGTGAAAAAGTGAAAGTGATAGTCACTCAGCCTTGTCCGACTCTCTGAGGCCCTACAGACTGTAACCCGGCAGGTTCCAGTTGACAGGAAATTCTCGCTTGTTTCCAGTGCAGGATGATTATGAATAAGGATGCTATGAACATTCTCATGGAGGTTTCCATCTGTACCTGTTTTCACCTGACTTGGATCGCTGAGTTGTACCTTGAAGTGTTAGTCTCTCAGTCACGTCCCACTCTTTCAACCCTATGAAACGTAGCCCACCAGGCACCTCTGTCTACGGATCCTCCAGGCAAGGCTACTGGAATGAGTTGCCATGCCGTTCTCCAGCAGATCTTCCTGACCCAGGGATTGAACCCTTAAGTGGATGCTTAACTGTATAAATGCTAAATTGTGTTCCAAAATGGTCATACCACTTTGCATTCTTAACAGTAATGTATTGGAGTTTCAAATACATCATATCCTTACCAAATCATGGAATTGTTAGTTACTCTTTTTAATTTCAGGCATTCTAATAGGTTTTTAGTGGTTTTTCATCATGATGTTAAATTAAGTTTCTGTTATTACTAACGATATTGAGCAACATTTCATATACTTCATTGGCATTCGCATTTCTTCTTTAGTGAAAAAATTCTATTCAAATATGTTCCCCCTTTTTTTGTAAATTGGGTTGCCTTTTTCATATTGTGTTTTAAGAGTTCTTTATTTATTATAGTTTGAAGTCCATTCAGCAATGTCCTTGGCAAACATTTTATCACAGTCTATGGCTATTTTTTCTTTCTCCAATGTGTTTGAGAGCAGCAGTTCTGAGATTTTAAGAAGTCTGGTTTATTTATTTTTCTTTAAAGGATAATGCTTCTAAGGTTTTCAAAGAAATCTTTGGTTACTTATAAATATTTTCTATCTCTTCCCATAAAGTCTTAGAGTTCAGGTCTTACATTTGAATATATGATCAAATATCTTTTCTAATCACAAATTAACCACAGAAGAAAACTGGAAAAAAAATGCCACATGGAAACCAAAAAACATGTTACTAAACAGTCAATCATTCACTAAAGAGATCAAAAAGAATATAAAAATATTTTTTAAGATTAATGAAAATGGTGTGTTTCAAATCTGTGCAACACAGGAAAAGCAGTCTAAGAGAGAAGATTATAGCCAGACAGGTTTACCTCAGAAACAAGAAAAGTGAAAGTGAAGTCGCTCAGTCGTGTCCGACTCTTTGCGACGCGTGGACTGTAGCCCACCAAGCTCCTCCATCCATGGGGATTCTCCAGGCAAGAATATTCGAGTGGGTTCTCAAGTAAATAATCTAAACTTACACCCATAGCAATAAAAGAACAACCCTCCCCACAAAATGTGTATAAGGAAGAGAATAATAAAGAACAGAGTGGAAATAACTGAAATTGAGCTAAAAAACAGTGAAGACAAGAGATGGTTCTTTGAAAAGATAAAATTGACAAACATATAGCCACACTCATCAAGAAACAAAACAAAGGATCCAAGTAAATGAAATGTAACAGAGGTTACAACCAATACCACAAAAATACAAAGGGTCATAGAGAATACTATGAACAACTATACATCCAAAGTTGGAAAACCTAGAATAAATGGACAAATTCTCAGAAACATTCACTCTCCCAATACTGAGTCCAGAAGAAATAGAAAATGTGAATATAATGATTGCTAGTAGTGAAATTGAATCAGTGATCAAATAACTCCCAAAAAACAAAATAAGGATTATGTGGGTTCACAGGTGAATTGCAATAAACATTTAAAGAATAGTTAATATCTACTTCGAAAGACAGTGTATAGAAATGAATACAGCGAGCCATAGCCTAGAGGAAAATAGAACTACCATATGATCTAGCAATTTTACTTCTGGGTATTAATCCAAAGAAAATAAAACACTAATTAAAAAGATTTGTGCAGTACTTTTTCCATTACAGCATTTTTTTTTATAATAGCTAGCAAGGTAATGCTCAAAATCCTCCTCTGTTCAGTTCAGTCGCTCAGTCGTGTCCGACTCTTTGCGACCTCATGAATCACAGCACGCCAGGCCTCCCTGTCCATCACCAACTCCCGGAGTTCACTCAGACTCACATCCATCGAGTCAGTGATGCCATCCAGCCATCTCATCCTCTGTCGTCCCCTTCTACTCCTGCCCCCAATCCCTCCCGGCATCAGAGTACTTTCCGATGAGGCAACTCTTCGCATGAGGTGGCCAAAGTATTGGAGTTTCAGCTTTAGCATCATTCCTTCCAAAGAAATCCCAGGGCTGATCTCCTTCAGAATGGACTGGCTGGGTCTCCTTGCAGTCCAAGGGACTCTCAAGAGTCTTCTCCAACACCACAGTTCAAAAGCATCAATTCTTTGGCACTCAGCTTTCTTCATAATCCAACTCTCACATCCATACATGACCACTGGAAACACCATAGCCTTGACTAGATGGACCTTTGTTGGCAAAGTAATGTCTCTGCTTTTCAACATGCTATCTAGGTTGGTCATAACTTTTTTTCCAAGGAGTGAGCATCTTTTAATTTCATGACTGCAGTCACCATCTGCAGTGATTTTGGAGCCCAGAAAAATAAAGTCTGACACTGTTTTCCCATCTATTTGCCATGAAGTGATGGGACCAGATGCCATGATCTTCGTTTTCTGAATGTGGAGCTTTAAGCCAACTTTTTCACTCTCCTCTTTCACCATCATCAAGAGGATGTTTAGTTCCTCTTCACTTTCTGCCATAAAGGTGGTGTCATCGGCATATCTGAGGTTATTGATATTTCTCCTGGCAATCTTGATTCCAGCTTGTGCTTCTTCCAGCCCCGCGTTTCTGATGATGTACTCTGCATATAAGTTAAATAAGCAGGGTGAACTGCTTATTTATACAGCCTTGATGTACACCTTTTCCTATTTGGAACCAGTCTACTGTTCCATGTCCTGTTCTAACTGTTGCCTCCTGACCTGCATACAGGTTTTTCAAGAGTCAGGTCAGGCAGTCTGGTATTCCCATCTCTGACAGAATGTGGTCCACTGGAGAAGGGAATGGCAAGCCACTTCAGTATTCTTGCCTTGAGAACCCCATGAACAGTATGAAAAGGCAAAATGATAGGATACTGAAAGAGGAACTCCCCAGGTCATTAGGTGCCCAATATGCTACTGGAGATCAGTGGAGAAATAACTCCAGAAAGAATGAAGGGATGGAGCCAAAGCAAAAACAATACCCAGTTGTGGATGTGACTGGTGACAGAAGCAAGATCCGATGCTGTAAAGAGCAACATTGCATAGGAACCTGGAATGTCAGGTCCATGAATCAAGGCAAATTGGAAGTGGTCAAACAAGAGATGGCAAGGGTGAACGTTGACATTCTAGGAATCAGCGAACTAAAATGGACTGGAATGGGTAAATTTAACTGAGATGACCATTATATCTACCACTGCAGGCAGGAATCCCTCAGAAGAAATGGAGTAGCCATCATGGTCAACAAAAGAGTCCGAAATGCAGTACTTGGATGCAATCTCAAAAACGACAGAATGATCTCTGTTCGTCTCCAAGGCAAACCATTCAATTTCACAGTTATCCAAGTCTATGCCCCAACCAGTAACACTGAAGAAACTGAAGTTGAATGGTTTTATGAAGACCTACAAGACCTTTTAGAACTAACACCCCAAAAAGATGTCCTTTTCATTATAGGGGACTGGAACGCAAAAGTAGGAAGTCAAGAAACACCTGGAGTAACAGGCAAATTTGGCCTTGGAATGCGGAATGAAGCAGGGCAAAGACTAATAAAGTTTTGCCAGGAAAATGCACTGGTCATAGCAAACACCCTCTTCCAACAACATAAAAGAAGACTCTACACATGGACATCACCAGATGGTCAACACTGAAAACAGATTGATTATATTCTTTGCAGCCAAAGATGGAGAAGCTCTATACAGTCAACAAAAACAAGACCAGGAGCTGACTGTGGCTCAGATCATGAACTCCTTATTACCAAATTCAGACTCAAATTGAAGAAAGTAGGGAAAACCACTGGACCATTCAGGTATGCCCTAAATCAAATCCCTTATGATTATACAGTGGAAGTGAGAAATAGATTTAAGGGCCTAGATCTGATAGATAGAGTGCCTGATGAACTATGGAATGAGGTTCGTGACATTGTACAGGAGACAGGGATCAAGACCATCCTCATGGAAAAGAAATGCAAAAAAGCAAAATGGCTGTCTGGGGAGGCCTTACAAATAGCTGTGAAAAGAAGAGAGGCAAAAAGCAAAGGAGAAAAGGGAAGATATAAGCGTCTGAAAGCAGAGTTCCAAAGAATAGCAAGAAGAGATAAGAAAGCCTTCTTCAGTGATCAATGCAAAGAAATAGAGGAAAAGAACAGAATGGGAAAGACTAGAGATCTCTTCAAAAAATTAGAGATACCAAGGGAACATTTCATGCAAAGATGGGCTTGATAAAGGACAGAAATGGTCTGGACCTAACAGAAGCAGAAGATATTAAGAAGAGGTGGCAAGAATACAACTGAAGAACTGTACAAAAAAGATCATCATGAGCCAGATAATCATGATGATGTGATCATTAATCTGGAGCCAGACATCTTGGAATGTGAAGTCAAGTGGGCCTTAGAAAGCATCACTACGAACAAAGCTAGTGGAGGTGATGGAATTCTAGTTGAGCTGTTTCAACTCCTGAAAGATGATGCTGTGAAAGTGCTGCACTCAATATGCCAGCAAATTTGGAAAACTCAGCAGTGGCCACAGGACTGGAAAAGGTCAGTTTTCATTCCAAAATCCTCCTAGTTAGACTTAAACAATACATGAACCAAGAACTTCTAGAGGTACAAGCTGGATTTAGAAAAGGAAGAGGAAGCAGAGATCAAATTGCCAACATCCATTGGATCACATAGAAAAAGCAAGAGAATTACAGAAAAACATCTACTTCTGCTTCATCGACTACTCTAGAGCCTTTGACTGTGTAGATCACAACAAACTGCGGAAAATTCTTAAGGAGATGGGAATACCAGATCACCTTACCTGTCTCCTGAGAAACCTGTATGGAGGTCAAGAAGCAACAGAACCGGATAAGGAACAATGGACTTGTTCAAAATTGGAAAGGAGAATGTCAAGGCTGTATATTGTTACCCTGATCATTTAACTTATATACAGACTACATCATGTGAAATACTGGGCTGGATGAATCTCAATATGGAATCAAGATTGCCAGGAGAAATATCAATAACCTCAGATATGCAGATGACACCACCTAACGGCAGAAAGCTAAGAGGAACTAAAGAGCCTCTTGATAAAGGTGAAAGAGGAGAGTGAAAAAGCTGGCTTAAAACTCAACATTCAAAACAAGAAGATCATGGCATCTGGTCCCATCACTTCATGGCAAAAAACAGAAACAGTGACAGATTTTATTTCCTCTGGGCTCCAAAATTACAGTGGACGGTGGTTGCAGCTATGAAATTAAGATGCTTGCTCCTTAGAAGAAAAGTTATGGCAAACCTAGACAGTGTATTAAAAAGCAGATACATCACCTTGCCAACAAAGGTCCTTCTAGTCAAAGCTATGATTTTCCCAGTAGTCATGTATGGATGTGAGAGTTGGACCATAAAGAAGCCTGAGTGCCAAAGAATTGATGCTTTTGAACTGTGATGCTGGAGAAGACTCTTGAGAGTCCCTTGGAATGCAAGGAGATCCAACCAATCAATCCTAAAGGAATTCAACTCTGAATATTCTTTGGAAGGACTGATACTGAAGCTGAAGCTCCAATACTTTGGCCACCTGATGTGAAGAGCCAACTCACTGAAAAAGACCCTGATGCTGGGAAAGACTGAAGGGAGGAGGAGAAGGGGACGACAGAGGGTGAAATGGTTGGATGGCGTCATCGACTCAACGGACATGAGTTTGAGCAAGCTCTGGGAGATAGTGAAGGAGAGGAAATCCTGGTGTGCTGGAGTTCATGGTGTTGCAAAGAGTCGGACATGCCTTAGTGACTGAACGACAAGATATGGAAGCCACCTAAGGGTAGGAACGGGTGAAAAAGATGTGGTATGTATGCAATGGAATATTACCCAGTCATAAAAAGAACGGAATCTTCCCATTCATGACAGCATTGATAGACCTAGAGGGTATTATGCAAAGTAAAATGTCAGTCAGAGAAAGACAAATACCATATGATTTCATCCATATGTGGGATCTACAAAATAAAACAGATGGACTAACAAAACAAAATAGAAATAGATCCATGGACACAGAGAACAAGTGATGGACGGAGAGGAGGTGGTTGGGAGGATGCACAAAATAAAAGAAGTGGGTTAAAAGGCACAGACTTCCAGTTATCAGACAGATAAGCCATGAGGTTACGACATACACAACAGACAATACAGTCAATAATTCTGTACTCACTCTAAATAGCGACAGGTGGGAACAAGACATCATGGTGATCAACTTGCTTTGATCTTGTAAATGTCAAATCGCTATCTTGTACACCATCTGCTTTTGGCGTCAGAGCAATGCTGTCCTCGTGAAATGAGCTGAGGACCCCCTCTTCTTGTATTTTCTTAAGGCTTTGTGTAGAACTGCTATCATCTATTCCTTAAATGTTTGGTAGAATCCCCCAGTGAGGACACAGGGTTTATAGTACTCTTTGTAAGGTTTAAGCTGTCAAATGTATAGGCATACAGTGGTTTGTTTTCTTTCTTATTTTTCTTCAAATGTCTGTAGGATATTTTGCGGTGGTCTCCTTTTCACTCTTGTTATTGGTAATTTATATCTTTTCCCTGTCAGACTGTCTATAAGTTTATCTATTTCATCTATTTTCTCTAAGAACCAGGCTCATTTCTTTGATTATCCCTGTTTTGTGTCTCTTCTCAATTTCAAGGATTTCTAACTTTATTATTTCCTTGTGTTTTCTTGCTTTGGGTTTAATTTGTTCTTCTTTTTTCATTTCTTACGGTAGGACTTAGATGATTGATCTAAGAGCTTTCTGTTTTTCTAACATAAGTATTTCACACTAAAAATATCTTTCTGAGCAACACTTTCGCTGTAGCCCACATCTTCTGATCTACTGATCTGCTGTGCTCTAATCTTTATCCGATCCATCACTGTCTAACCGTCCTTCTGACTGCTTCTTTGACTCATGGGTTCCTTAGTAGTCTCTTGCATACTTTTCAAATATTTGGGAATTTATACATAGAACTTGCTTTTTCCATGATCCAGCGGATGTTGGCAATTGGATCTCTGGTTCCTCTGCCTTTTCTAAAATCAGCTTGAACACCTGGAAGTTCACGGTTCACGTATTGCTGAAGCCTGGCTTGGAGAACTTTGAGCATTACTTTACTAGTGTGTGAGATGAGTGCAATTCTGCGGTAGTCTGCACATTCTTTGGCATTGCCTTTCTTTGGGACTGGAACGAAAACTGACCTTTGCCAGTCCTGTGGCCACTGCTGAGTTTTCCAAATTTGCTGGCATATTGAGTGCAGCACTTTCACAGCATTGTCTTTCAGGATTTGAAATAGTTCAACTGGAATTCCATCACCTCCACTAGCTTTGTTCATAATGATGCTTTCTAAGGCCCACTTGACTTCACATTCCAGGATGTCTGGCTCTAGGTGAGTGATCACACCATCGTGATTGTCTGGGTTGTGAAGATCTTTTTTTGTACAGTTCTCCTATTTATTCTTGCCACCTCTTATTAATATCTTCTGCTTCTGTCAGGTCCATACCATTTCTGTCCTTTATTGTGCCTTTCCTTGCATGAAATGTTCCCTTGATATCTCTAATTTTCTTGAAGAGACCTCTAGTCTTTCCCATTCTGTTGTTTTCCTCTATTTCTTTGCACTGATCACTAAGGACGGCTTTCTTAACTCTCCTTGCAATTTTTTGGAACTCTGCATTCAGATGGGAATATCTTTCCCTTTCTCCTTTGCTTTCACTACTCTTCTTTTCTCAGCTATTTGTAAGCCCTCCCGAGACAGCCATTTTGCTTTTTAGTATTTCTTTTCCATGGGGATGGTCTTGATCCCTGTTTCCTGTACAATGTCACAAACCTCATTCCATAGTTCATCAGGTACTCTATTTATCAGATCTAGTCCCTTAAATCTATTTCTCACTTCCAACATTCAGAAAACTAAGATCATGACATCTGGTCCCATCACTTCATGGGAAATAGATGGGGAAACAGTTGTAACAGTGTCAGACTTTATCTTTTTGGGCTCCAAAATCACTGCAGATGGTGACTGCAGCCATGAAATTAAAAGACGCTTACTCCTTGGAAGGAAAGTTATGACCAACCTAGATAGCACATTTAAAAGCAGAGACGTTACTTTGCCAACAAAGGTCCGTCTAGTCAAGGCTATGGTTTTCCCTGTGGTCATGTATGGATGTGAGAGTTGGACTATAAAGAAGGCTGGGTGCCGAAGAATTGACGCTTTTGAACTGTGGTGTTGGAGAAGACTCTTTAGAGTCCCTTGGACTGCAAGGAGATCCAACCCGTCCATTCTGAAGGAGATCAGCCCTGGGTGTTCTTTGGAAGGAATGATGCTAAAGCTGAAAGTCAAGTACTTGGCCACCTCATGCGAAGAGTTGACTCATTGGAAAAGACTCTGATGCTGGGAGGGACTCAGGGCAGGAGGAAAAGGGGACGACAGAGGATGAGATGGCTGGATGGCATCACCGACTCGATGGACGTGAGTTTGAGTGAACTCCGGGAGTTGGTGATGGACAGGGAGGCCTGGCGTGCTGCGTTTCATGGGGTCACAAAGAGTCAGACATGACTGAGTGACTGAACTGAACTGAACTGAATACTCCATTACACACATACACTATACCACACCACATCACACCACATCTTCTTTATCTATTCATATATTGATGGATACTTAGTGGGTTAGTCTTTTAATATTCCTGTAGCCAGAACTCTCAGAGATCTTGTAATACAAGATAAAATTTTCTTATTTCTTAAGCCAGGGTGTGTTGAGTTTTCTGATGCTTTCAAACAAACAAGAAAACCAAAAAGTTCTAGCTCGTGCATATACACAGTAGCTCATGATGTATAAATTGGAATGCCAAGGACATGTGGAGCGACTGGTGGGGAACTCTACAACTAGGATTATCTTTTAATTCGATTTGACCAATATTAAGTCAAATTAGAAGTCAATTTAGCAAGAGGAGTAACTATTTATGACTGTTGTGTTTACTTATAGGTAAAACTATTTATGAAGTGCTTCCATGGTCTTTGCAGACTCAGGAGGAAATAAATGGAAATATTATTACCTTTACATTCTGGAGGATCACTGCTCCATCTGTCTTGATCAACACAAATAAGCCTACTCTCTCCAACAAGAGAATATTCATCTGGTCCATTTGAAGGATCACACATATAAGTTACTACCTCATTATAATGATATTCATCCTTGTAAACGGTAAATCTTCCATTTTTTATATTTCCAGGTGTGGAACACAAAATCTCTTTAAAGGGGGGAAAAGGACATGAAGCAAAGATAAAATAGTAAGACAGCATTAGCAAAGTCCTATGAACGTCCTTCAAATAATTCATAACATATGATTAATATAAGCTAGCTGTGAATCCAATATCCAATTAGAAGAAAGTCTCTATGTCAAAATGTATTATCTCAAATTCAAAGCATTAATTTAGAAATTAACTTTTAGAATGAAGCTTATTTCCCAAAATATGACATACATATATTTATCTACAAGGCCATTCTAAGTTTTGTTTTCACCTTCATAAAAGAGGCTGACAATTTAATGCTAAAATGTACTTGTGATTAAAAATAAAACTCTGTGCTAAGAAAAGCCTTTATGATTTATAAATATCTCCACTAACAAATTGATTGTTAACATTAATACTGAGTATTACTGTCATTTTTCAATTTCATCCCTATGAGAGTATGGTTAAATTTTTCAGAGGTTACAAACTGTGTGATTTTGCAATAGGCTGAATCCAGATGTCTTCCTCTAAGCCAGATATTAAAGTATTTTGCAGACTCCCTTGGTGTACAGAGGATAGGAATCCATGTGTCAGTGCAGAGGACATAGGTTTGATCCCTGGTCTGGGAAGATTCCACATGCTGTGGGACGCAAAAGCTTGCAGCCCACAGCCACTGAAGCCAGAGCGTTCCAGGCCCGCGGCCCGCAACCCGCAACCCGCAACCCGCAACTAGTGAGCCCCTGCGCTGCAGCTGCTGAAACCCTGCATCCGGAGGCTGTGCTCCGCACCACAGAGAGGCCTGCGCACCGAAACGACCATCAGCCTCACATGGAAATGTGCAAAACCACTGGTTATCACAGAAATTCCAATCAAGACAACAGTGAGATACCACCTCACACTGGTCAGAACGGCTATCACTAAAAAAATCCACAAGCAACAAATGCTGGAGAGGGTGTGGAGAGAAAGAAACCCTCCTGCACTGTTGGTAGGAATGTAAATTGGTGCAGCCATGATGGAGAACAGGATGGAGGTTCCTTAAGAAACTAAAAACAGAGCTACCGTATGACCCTGCAATCCCACTATTGGGCATAGAGAAAAACTTGGCTCAAAAAGATACATGCCCCCCAGTGTCCATTGCAGCACTGTCTACAGCGGCCAAGATGTGGACACAACCCAGATGTTTATCGACAGAGGAACGGATACAGAAGAGGTGGTGTGTATATATACAGCCATTACAAAGAATGAATTAGGCCATTTGCAGCAAAATACAGATGGACCTAGAGAGCGTGATCTTGAGTGAAATAAGTCAGACAGAGAAGGAGAAACATCATATGCCATCCCTTGTATGTGGAAACTAAAAAGAAATGATGCAAATGAACTTACTTAGAAAACAGAAGGAGACTCACAGACTTAGAAAACGAACTCATGGTTGCCGAGGGGAAGGGATAGTTGGGGACTTTGAAAAGGTCTTGTGCACACTGCTGTATTTAAAAAGGATAACCAAGAAAAACCTACTGTACAGCACATGGAACTCTGCTCAATGTTACGTGCCAGTCTGGATGGGAGGGGGCTTTCGGGAAGAATAGACACATGTGTATGTACAGCTGAATTCCTTCACTGTTCACCGAAACTATCACAAAATTATTAATCAACTACAATCCAATACAAAATGACTTTGGTGTAAAAATAAGCAAATAAATTAAATTAAATAAAAAAGAGTAGCCTCTTGTTCACAGTAACTAGAGAACACCTGTGCATAGGAACAAAGACCCAGCATAACCAAAAATAAATTAACTTTAAAAAATTTAAAAGTGTGCATGTAATCTAGAAAAAAATTAAGTAATATGGAAAAAGGTAAAACAGTACCACAATTCTCACTATTTGTCTTTAAATTTTTTGATTTTTCATAAAAATTTGTTGCATATATTTACATGTATTGTGCTTACCCTTCTTAAAAATGAATTAACAATTATTTAAAATTTTTTTCAGCTTTAATTCCAGTATAATATTAATATCAATAGACATAACCCATATGAAGAAAAGCTCTTGGGTGTCTACTTCATTTTAAAAGAATAAAGGGGTCCCTGCATCAAAGGGGCTTCCCTTGAGGTTCAACTGGTAAAGAATCAGTGATGCGGTAGACCTGAGTTCAATCCTTGGGTTGGGAAGATCCCCTGGAGACGGAAAAGGCTCCCCACTCCAGTATTCTGGCCTGGAGAATCCCATCGGCTGGATAGTCCATGGGGTTGCAGAGTCAGACACGACTGAGCACCTTTCACTCACTTACACTCACCACATCTAAGTTTGAGAACTGCCACTCTGTATGCTAAAGAGAGGATATACTTACTTTCACATATTGGGGGATCATCATTCCAGTTCACATTATTTTCAGAAATTTCACAATGTAGAATTCTTGCTCCAATCATATAAAAACTAAATGAGAAAAGAACAGTTGCTATGTTCTTTAGCAATTAGAAGATGTGGATAAAAATGAAAAAAATATTAATAGGGTTGTCTTTCCACACTATAGTAAATTGAAAAGAAGTTTCTTAAAATATGGATATGCTAAATCTGGAACTCAATTGAAGCGACTTTCTGCATGTGGACCCACTTTGGCCTACAGTAAAATGTGTAAATTACTGTCACACTGGTCAGTGTAGCCCCTCTGCTCCCTCTGGCAAGTGTATTACACACTGACTTCTACTCTATGCTCACACCATTTTCCTCAGTAAGGACTAAGCAGAGAGATCAGGGCCCTAGAACTTGCCTGCCTGGCATTCAAGTTCCAGCTCCATGACTGCCTTGAGCTTGAGAAATCCCTTCAGTTCAGTTCAGTCGCTCAGTCGTGCCTGACTCTTTGCGACCCCATGAAATGCAGCACGCCAGGCCTCCCTGTCCATCACCATCTCCCGGAGTTCACTCAAACTCACGTCCGTCGAGTCCGTGATGCCATCCAGCCATCTCATCCTCTGTCGTCCTCTTTTCCTCCTGCTCCGAGTCCCTGCCAGCATCAGAGTCTTTTCCAATGAGTCAGTTCTTCGCATGAGGTGGCCAAGTACTTGACTTTCAGCTTTAGCATCATTCCTTCCAAAGAAATCCCAGGGCTGATCTCCTTCAGAATGGACTGGTTGCATCTCCTTGCAGTCCAAGGGACTCTCAAGAGTCTTCTCCAACACCACAGTTCAAAAGCATCAATTCTTCAGTGCTCAGCCTTCTTCACAGTCGAACTCTCACATCCATACATGACCACTGGAAAAACCATAGCCTTGACTAGACAGACCTTAGTCGGCAAAGTAATGTCTCTGCTTTTCAATATGCTATCTAGGTTGGTCATAACTTTCCTTCCAAGGAGTAAGCGTCTTTTAATTTCATGGCTGCAGTCACCATCTGCAGTGATTTTGGAGCCCCCAAAAACAAAGTCTGACACTGTTTCCACTGTTTCCCCATCTATTTCCCATGAAGTGATGGGACCAGATGCCATGATCTTCATTTTCTGAATGTTGAGCTTAGGCCAACTTTTTCACTCTCCTCTCTCACTTTCATCAAGAGGCTTTTTAGCTCCTCGTCACTTTCTGCCATAAGGGTGGTGTCATCTGCATATCTGAGGTTATTGATATTTCTCCCGGAAATCTTGATTTCAGCCTGTGTTTCTTCCAGTCCAGTGTTTCTCATGATGTACTCTGCATAGAAGTTAAATAAGCAGGGTGACAATATACAGCCTTGACGTACTCCTTTTCCTATTTGGAACCAGTCTGTTGTTCCATGTCCAGTTTTAACTGCTGCTTCCTGACCTGCATACAGATTTCTCAAGAGGCAGGTCAGGTGCTCTGGTATTCCCATCTCTTTCAGAATTTTCCACAGTTTATTGTGAACCACACAGTCAAAGGCTTTGGCATAGTTAATAAAGCAGAAATAGATGTTTTTCTGGAACTCTCTTGCTTTTTCCATGATCCAGAGGATGTTGGCAATTTGATCTCTGGTTCCTCTGCCTTTTCTAAAACCAGCTTGAACATCAGGAAGTTCACGGTTCATGTATTGCTGAAGCCTGGCTTGGAGAATTTTGAGCATTATTTTACTAGCATGTGAGATGAGTGCAATTGTGCGATAGTTTGAGAAATCTTTGGCATTGCCTTTCTTTGGGAATGGAACAAAAGCTGACCTTTTCCAGTCCTGTGGCCACTGCTGAGTTTTCCCAATTTGCTGGCATATTGAGTGCAGCACTTTCCCAGCATCATCTTTCAGGATTTGAACAGCTCAACTGGAATTCCATCACCTCCACTAGCTTTCTTCGTAGCGATGCTTTCCAAGGCCCACTTCACTTCACATTCCAGGATGTCTGGCTCTTGATTAGTGATCACACCATCGTGATTATCTGGGTCATGATGATCTTTTTTGTACAGTTCTTCTGTGTATTCTTGCCACCTCTTCTTAATATCTTCTGCTTCTGTTAGGTCCAGACCATTTCTGTCCTTTATCGAGCCCATCTTTGCATGAAATGTTCCCTTGGTATCTCTGATTTTCTTGAAGAGGTCTCTAGTCTTTCCCATTCTGTTCTTTTCCTCTATTTCTTCGCATTGATCACTGAAGAAGGCTTTCTTATCTCTTCTTACTATTCTCTGGAACTCTGCATTCAGATGCTTATATCTTTCCTTTTCTCCTTTGCTTTTTGCTTCTCTTCATTTCACAGCTATTTGTAAGGCCTCCCCAGACAGCCATTTTGCTTTTTTGCATTTCTTTTCCATGGGGATGGTCTTGATCCCTGTCTCCTGTACAATGTCACGAACCTCATTCCATAGTTCATCAGGCACTCTATCTATCAGATCTAGTCCCTTAAATCTATTTCTCACTTCCACTGTATAATCATAAGGGATTTGATTTAGGTCATACCTGAATGGTCTAGCGGTTTTCCCAACTTTCTTCAATTTGAGTCTGAATTTGGTAACAAGGAGTTCATGATCTGAGCCACAGACAGCTTCCGGTCTTGTTTTTGTTGACTGTATAGAGCTTCTCCATCTTTGGCTGCAAAGAATATGATCAGTCTGATCTCGTTGTTGACCATCTGGTGATGTCCCTGTGTAGAGTCTTCTCTTCTGTTGTTGGAAGAGGGTGTTTGCTATGACCAGTGCATTTTCCTGGCAAAACTCTATTAGTCTTTGCCCTGCTTCATTCCGCATTCCAAGGCCAAATTTGCCTGTTACTCCAGGTGTTTCTTGACTTCCTACTTTTGCATTCCAGTCCCCTATAATGAAAAGGACATCTTTTTGGGTGTTAGTTCTAAAAGGTCTTGTAGGTCTTCATGAAACCGTTCAACTTCAGTTTCTTCAGCGTTACTGGTTGGGGCATAGACTTGGATAACTGTGATATTGAATGGTTTGCCTTGGAGACAAACAGAGATCATTCTGTGGTTTTTAAGACTGCATCCAAGTACTGCATTTCGGACTCTTTTGTTGACCATGATGGCTACTCCATTTCTTCTGAGGGATTCCTGATCTGAGTTAAATTCACCCATTCCAGTCCATTTTAGTTCGCTGATTCCTAGAATGTCGACGTTCACCCTTGCCACCTCTTGTTTGACCACTTCCAATTTGCCTTGATTCATGGACCTGACATTCCAGGTTCCTATGTAATATTACTCTTTACAGCATCGGACCTTGCTTCTATCACCAGTCACATCCACAACTGGGTATTGTTTTTGCTTTGGCTCTATCCCTTCATTCTTTCTGGAGTTATTTCTCCACTGATCTCCAGTAGCATATTGGGCACCTACTGACCTGGGGAGTTCCTCTTTCAGTATCCTATCATTTTGCCTTTTCACACTGACCCCGCGCCCTGAGCGTGGGCGGCTGTGACCGGGCGCACTGCGCGCGGTGGAGAGGAGTTACCCCACGTCTGAGGTCAGGGGCAGCCGCCGAGAGTGCCAGGCTGCGACAGCGCAGGAATGGCCGAGAGGAGCTACCCAAGACCGAGTTCAGGGGTGGCGGCCCAGAGGAGCTACCCCGCGTCCGAGTTCAGGGGTGGTGGCCGAGAGGAGCTACCCTGTGTCCGAGGCCAGGGGCGGCCAGGAGAAGCCACCTTGCACCCAAGGCCAGGGGCGGCGGCCAGGAGGAGCAACCCAAGGAGCGGTGGCTGTGCAGGTGCAGGAGGGCCTTAGGGAGCTATCCCACGTTGAAGGTCAGGAAGGGCGGCGGTAAGGAGATACCCCTTGTCCAAGGTAAGGAGCAGTGGCTGTGCTTTGCTGGAGCAGCCGTGAAGAGATACTCCACGCCCATGGTATGAGAAACCCAAGCAAGATGGTAGGTGTTGTAAGAGGGCATCAGAGGGCAGACACACTGAAACCATACTCACAGAAAACTAGTCAATCTAATCACACTAGGACCACAGCCTTGTCTAACTCAATGAAACCGAGCCATGCCCGCAGGGCAACCCAAGACGGGCGGGTCATGGTGGAGAGGTCTGACAGAATGTGGTTCACTGGAGAAGGGAATGGCAAGCCACTTCAGTATTCTTGCCTTGAGAACCCCATGAACAGTATGAACAGTATGAAGTAACTTAAAGGGGCTTAAATATTTAGGAGAAGGCGATGGCACCCCACTCCAGCACTTTTGCCTGGAAAATCTCATGGACGGAGGAGCCTGGTGGGCTGCAGTCCGTGGGGTCACTAAGAGTCAGACACGAATGAGCGACTTCACTTTCACTTTTCACCTTCATGCATTGGAGAAGGAAATGGCAACCCACTCCAGTGTTCTTGCCTGGAGAATCCCAGGGACAGAGGAGCCTAGTGGGCTGCCATCTATGGGGTCACACAGAGTCGGACATGACTGAAGTGACTTAGCAAATATTTAGTGGCCTTTGTTCCCCCTTTCATTATTTGCTTTTTCTCCTTTCAGGAGGCAGACATTCAACATCAGGACATTCAAAAGCAACTGCATATGTAGGGGAAATAAGTAAGTGATAGTGTGTGCCCAGGGAAAGGCTCAGGAAAGACCTGAAACAATCTTCAGTTTATATAGCAGGCTGATCTTCATCATAGAGACACAAAAAACATCAACACCAAAGAGCAAGCCCCAGGGAAGAGGGGAAATCTAATTTTCAGAATTACCGAAGTATTAGGTTTAAGGGTTTTTTGTTCAGTAAGAAAATCACAACACATGCAAAGAAACGAGAGTACGAGCCATTCAAAGGAAGAAATAAATCAAAATACATTGTCTTTGAAAAAGAACTGATGGCAGATGAACGGGACAAAGGCTTTAAACTAACTGTCTTACGAAGGCACTTGCAGTGGCAAATCAATTAATGCCAGTTCTGCTGTCTGCTGTTTCTTCAGTGAGGGGCTAAGCGAGAAACATAGAGGTGCAGATCTTCATGAACATCCTGCAAGTAAGAACCTCACTCTCGGGGTCAAGTTCAATGTCATCACTGAGAATATCAAACCTAAAATCCAAGAAAAGGGAGACATCCTGTTGGCCTAACAGTTTTGAATTTGGGGGGCAAATAGCTGGAGGTTGACCACACACTCTCAGACCACAAATTCAAGAAAGGATTCAACTTGTACCTGGCGCTTTGCCTGTGGGGTGGCATCACTGAGCCTTCCTTCTGCAAGTTTGCCCCAAAATACACTGCTACTAAACGATCTCTCACAAGTATTTGCTCACTTCCATCTCAATGCTGCCCGACTGCCACAACAAGAAATGTGTCCACACCAACAACCTGCGCCTCCAGAAGAACATTAAATGAGGCAGGGAGGTCTCTTGCCTAAACCCCAAGGTCCTGGGCCCCCAATGAAATATGACAGAAAAAAAATGACTGCCTTAATGATGCCTAAAAAACTAAAGGAAGAAATCTAGAAAATCAAGAAAATATGTGTAAAACATGGAAATCTCAAACAGGAGACAGAAAAACCAGAAAGAAGCCTAAAGGAACTTCTGGAGTTGAAAAGTCGCTCCGTCGCTAAGTCGTGTCCTGCTCTTTGTGACCCCCATGGTCTGCGGCATGTCAGGCTCCCCTCTTCTTCACTGTCTCCTGGAGTTTTGCTCAAATTCATGTTCATTGAGTCAGTGATGCCATCCAACCATCTCATCCCCTGCCGTTCCCTTCTCCTCTTGCCTTCAACTTTTCTCAGCACCCCTACGTTCATTGTTGCATAGAGATGATACAGTAGCTAACTATATGCCTTCAGGAGACTAAAGGGATTAAGAACTTATGGATAAACAAACACAATGGACTATAGCTCAGCCATAAAAGCAGGGAAATCTTGCCATTAGCAACAACATGGGACGGGCCTGGAGAATATCATGCAAAGTGAGAAAAGTAAGAAAGAGAAAGCTAGACACTGCATGACTTCATCTATAAGTGCAATTACACAGAAAGCAAGTGAGAGACAACAGAACAGAAACGCACTCGAGCCTCAGAGAACAAAAGAGCGGCTGCCGGAGGAGGGGGTGGAGGGAGGAATGAATTAGGGGAGTGAAACTAGGAGGTACAAGTTTCCAGTTATGGAAGAAAGAGGTTATGAGGATGAAAGTGGGAAACCAGTAGTAACTGTGCAATAAGCTCGTATGGCAGAGAAGGTGATGGCACCCCACTCCAGTACTCTTGCCTGGAAAATCCCATGGATGGAGGAGCCTGGTGGGCTGCAGTCCATAGGGTCATGAACAGTCGGACACGACTGAGTGACTTCACTTTCACTTTTCACTTTCATGCATTGGAGAAGGAAATGGCAACCCACTCCAGTGTTCTTGCCTGGAGAATCCCAGGGACGGGGGAGCCTGGTGGGCTGCCGTCTATGGGGTCACACAGAGTCAGACACGACTGAAATGACTTAGCAGCAGCAGTAGCAACTTTGTATGGTGACAGATGATAAATAGACATCATGGTAATCACTTTTAAGTATATAGAAATATCAATCCCTATGTGATGTGCCTGAAGTAATTTAGTTTGTAGGTAAATTATTCTTCAATTAAAGTAAGAAACCTAATGTTGCAACTTAAGGAATTAGTGAAAGAAGATATCAACCCAAAACTATCAGAAGGAAGTAAATAATAAAGATTAAAGCAGTAAAATAGAGAAGAGAAATTAGTAGAGAATGTCAATGAAACCAAAAGTTGGTTTTCCAAAAGAGCAAAAACACTGACAAACCCTTAGCTAGATGGACTAAGAAAAAAAAGAAAAATCTAAATTACCCAAATCAGAAATTAAATGAGGATATTATCACTTATTTCTACAGAATTAAAAATATTGAGATCTCTATGAATAATTTTATGCCAACAAATGATAGCCTAGATACAACAAACAAATTCATGTAAACACAGTATCTACCATGACATCATTAAAAAATTATAAAATTTGAATTGAATATGACAAGTGAGTAGATTGAACCAGTAACCAAAAATCTTCCATTAATAAAAAAGTCTTGGATCTGATGCTTTTCAACTCTTTAATTCTGCCAAATGTTTAAAAGAGAAGTTATACCAATCCTTCTATGAGACGGGGATTTGAAGATGGCTGAGAAGTGAAACATAGAGACCGTCTTCCTCCCCACAAATACACCAAAGTAAATCTGCACGTGGAGCAACTTCTATAGCATATTGGAATGCTGGCAGAGACCCCAGACTTCAAAAAGGCAAGCTAATTTTCATGTAACAGGGTAGGGCAAAAGAAATTTAAAAAGGAGACAAAGGTATAGGGACATGACCTGTGCCTCTGGGAGGGAGCTATGAAGGAGGGAACATTTCCACACACTAGCAAATCCCCTAATGGGAGGGGATAGGGGTGAGCTTCAGAACCTCAGAGGGGAGCCCGCAAACAAGTCCTTGGAAAAAGAAGTGGAAAGAATTCACCACAGACTTCAGTGCTGACAGCACTTCCCAGTCTGAGACATTTGTTTGCGTGCCTGGGGTGGTGAGTGGTGGCTGGGTGTTGAGGCTCGGGCTTTGGAGATTGGGCCATTGGGAGAGGACTGGGGTTGAGGGCCATGATGAAAGCCTGAAGGGCCCCGTGCAGCACAGCTGAGGGATTCTAGGGAAAAGTCTGTGCCAGCCAGAGAGGTAAGAGATCATTGCTGTGGGGACCTTCCAACTCTGTGGGCTTGCAGACAGCAAGACACTGCCGTTATGAATGCCAGAGGTGAGATGGGCTGGGGTCTGTGGTCCCAGAGGTGGGCAAGCAGGCTGGCTGCCACCAAAGCACGTGCCAGAGATAGGGGACAAAGTGCCATGGCAGACCCCTGCCCCAGAGGTTGGCATGATGTCCACGACAGCCTCCACCAAGCTGTCAGCAGGCAAAAGTCACTGCCCGTACCTGTGCTGCTTGGCGCTGCCAAGGGACCCTCGACCTGGGGCCAGTTCCCCTGGGGGGCAGACAACTGCCTGAGGCTGTACTAGCTTCCTACAGGTCTCTGCTGCCACAGGTTTTCCTTGCACATCCCACCTGTGTCCGGCATATTGCTCCCTTTGCCCGGACTGACTAAGCAAGTGAGTTCCAATAAGCCACAGCCTTTGCTGCCATTGCCTGGGTGGGGAACACATACCAGAGGATGGTCTATAAAAGGAGATGGGACCAAAACCAAGACTGAGCACCAGGGACTCAGAGGAAGGGAATTCCCTGTGTAGCCCCAGGAGCAGCCAACTAAATCCCCACAATTAGCTTAAGGCTGTGGACTGTGAGACTTTGTAAGCAAGTAAAAGCTGGAGTAAAACCAGATCTGAATCTGAGTTGACCCCACAGTGCCCACAGCAGGTTTCAGAGACCTTCCTAGAATTTTTGGAGGCCTTTCTGAGTAGGCAGACTTACTGGCAAGACTTACTGGCAAGTAGGTAAGACTTACTTACTAGCTCTCAGTGTGACGTGGACACAGACAAATGAAAGCCACAGGAAAATATTCTTACTACAGTCTTTCTCTCTATATTTTTTCTCTCTTCTTTTTTGTATTGTTTTATTGTTATTCTTTACTACTGCTTTTATTTTTCCTTTACTTAATGCTTTTTGCTTTTAAATAAACTTTAAAAATGGTTTTCCTATTTCCACAGTACTTCTCATTATATTACAGTTTTCCCCATGTTTTTGATTCTGTATTTTTGCGAGTCTAGTTTCTACTGTTTGTTTTCATTTATGGGTTTGTTTATGGTTTAATTGCTCTTTTCATTTTTTTGTACCCATTTTCATTCTTTAAAAAAATTTTTGAGTTTGTGAGTTCAATAGTATGTTATTACATGTTAAGTGCTGCTTTTAATATTTGCCTTGGGCCTTTGTTTGTTTTAATTTTTCTTTTTTTCTGTCTTTTTCTTTCTCTTTCTCTTCTGTGCTATATGGCTTGTGGAATCTTGGTGCTCCAGCAATGGGGTCAGGGCTGAAACTCTGAGATAGGAGACCCGATCCATGATGAGAGAACTTCCAGCCTCATGGAATATTAATTGTCAAGAAGTCTCCAAAAGGCCTCCATCTCAACCATAAGACCTGGCCCGACACAAAGGCCAGCAAGCTCCAGTGCTGGACACTTCATGCCAAACAATTAGAAAAACAGGAATAGAACCCTACCCATTAGCAGACAGTCTGCTCAAAGCCATACCAAGTTCACAGACATCTCAAAACACACTACTGGATGTATAGCACTGCCCTTTAGAGACAAGATCCACCTCCAACCACCATCACAGGCACTGGCACTCCCTACCAGGAAAGCAACCCCACCCATGGGAGACAGACGTCACAAGTAAGAGGAACTACATCCTTGCAGCCTGTGAAAAGTAGACCCACAGTAAGCGAAACAAACTAAAAAGACAAAGAAGCGTGTAGCACATGAAAGAGGCTGGTAAGAACTCACAAGACCAGACGAATGAAGAGAGAATACGCAGTCTACCCGAAAAAGTTTAGAGTAATGGGAGTAAAGATGAGCCAAAATCTCAGAAATAAAATGGAGGCATAGACAGATAGGATGGAGGCATGGATAGAGAAGATACAAGAAATGTTTAATAAGGGCTTGGAAGAAATAAAGAATTGTCAATCAGCAACGAGCAAGGCAATAGCTGAAACAAAGAGTACACTAGAGGCAGCCAATAGCAAAACAACTGAGCCAAAAGAAAGGTAAGTGAGCAGGAAGATAGAATGGGAGAAATAACTGAAGGAGAGAATAAAAAAGAATGAAAATAAGAGAGGACATTCTCAGAGACCTCTGGGAAAACATCATGCAAACCAACATTCAAATTACAGAGGTCCCAGGAGAGAATGAGAAAAAGAAAATTATGAGAAGATATTTGAGGAGATTACAATTAAAACCTACCTGACCTGCCTCTTGAGAAACCTGTATGCAGGTCAGGAAGCAACAGTTAGAACTGGACATGGAACAACAGACTGGTTCCAAATAGGAAAAGGAGACCGTCAAGGCTGTATATTGTCAACCTGTGTATTTAACTTATATGCAGAGTACATCATGAGAAACGCTGGGCTGAAAGAAGCACAAGCTGGAATCAAGATTGCCGGGAGAAATATCAATAACCTCAGATATGCAGATGACACCACCCTTATGGCAGAAAGTGACGAGGAGCTAAAAAGCCTCTTGATGAAAGTGAAAGAGGAGAGTAAAAAAGTTGGCTTAAAGTTCAACATTCAGAAAACGAAGATCATGGCATCTGGTCCCATCACTTCATGGCAGATAGATGGGGAAACAGTGGAAACAGTGTCAGACTTTATTTTGGGGGGCTCCAAAATCACTGCAGATGGTGACTGCAGCCATGAAATTAAAAGACGCTTACTCCTTGGAAGGAAACTTATGACCAACTTAGACAGCATATTAAAAAGCAGAGACACTACTTTGCCAACAAAGGTCCGTCTAGTCAAGGCTATGGTTTTTCCAGTAGTCATGTATGGATGTGAGAGTTGGACTACAAAGAAAGCTGAGCACTGAAGAATTGAGGCTTTTGAAGTATGGTGTTGGAGAAAACTCTTGAGAGTCTCTTGTACTGCAAGGAGATGCAACCAGTCCATCCTAAAGGAGATCAGTCCTGGGTATTCATTGGAAGGACTGATGTTGAAGCTGAAACTCCAGTACTTTGGCCACCTCATGGGAAGAGTTGACTCATTGGAAAAGACCCTGATGCTGGGAAAGATTGAGGGCAGGAGAAGGGGATGACAGAGGATGAGATGGTTGGATGGTATCATCCACTCGATGGACATGGGTTTGGGTGAACTCTGGGAGTTGGTGATGGACAGTGAGGCCTGGCATGCTGCGGTTCATGGGGTTGCAAAGAGTTGGACACGACTGAGCGACTGAACTGAACTGAACCTTATTTTCTGTAAGTAACATCTTACTTACCCCTGATTACAAACAAAGTGAGCCTGTGAACCAAACAGAACACTTCCATTGACGAAGTAAACTTGACCATTCACTGGATCTCCCAGATTAGGACATGATTTTCCTAAGAGAAAATATTAAAAATTTGTTGGTTTACAGCAATTCCAAAAAATAGATTTAAATCAAATTCAAAATTCTACAATTCTTGTTTGAACCCATGGGGATCTTATTATTCATTTAATTATTATTTTCTTTCCACATTATATGGCCAAACATGATTCATATCTACCCAGGTAACCAATTGCCAAGAAGATTATTCTCTGGGGATTTTTTAAGCCTGAAAAAATGCATTGCCATCTAAAACCTATATTCGCATGAGAAAACCATCATTGAAGTAGATGAATATGTGCACTAAAATGTGTGAAACTCTCCAGAGCAATAATAAAAAAAAAAGTTTGCTTACTTGTACAGGCCTCCTCGAGAGCTGACCATGTATTGTCATCCTCACAAACAGCAGATCTGGAACGAAGAGGAATTATGGGCTTGAAACCTAGGCGACAGTCATATTGTACGCGTTCCCCAGGACGATACCTGGGCTTAGGCGCACCCTGGAGCCTCATAGTTTCAAACCTTGGTGGATCACCACAGGCATCTAGGAATAAAGAGAATAAGAGCATGAAAATAAAGTAGTTTATTTCATCGGGGAGGGACTGTGGCCTGGCATCAGGTAGGCAGTACAGAATAAATCGAAAGATTCTTGGCAAGGTTTTAAATGACTGTTTTTGCTTTTACCCAAGTGGTAATTGTAGCAAAGGATGTGTCTTGCTTATTTTAAATGATAATCTATGAGCTTTTGGTTTGTTGAGGATTAAGGTGAAGTTTCGTTCAACACTAAATTGAAGAGATAGCATCAATGTTGTTGGTTTTGAAAGATGTTTATAGGTATGTGTCCTTCCCCACTTCTTTCTAAATTCATTATTTTGACATTCATCTCTCCTCTAAGAGGTCTTCTGTAGTCTATGGCACTCTGCTCAGATTATGCTTCCATAGTTTGAAACACAAACCTATGATCACCTATCACTTCGGGCTCAGTTTCCTCTCAGAGAGCAAGGCCCTGGAGGGCAGAGAGCATATACCTTCTTTTTGTGCTACAGCCTGTACACACTGGGTGCTCAAGACATGCGATGGCAAGAGGTAAATATCAAATCAGCCTTGTGGGTATCAGAGATCAAAATAAATATTGACTAAAATATTTAAAATTATGACTTCCTCTTATGTGTTTTGTATTAGTGAATTGAGCATTTTGCAAATAAATGGAAACCTTAAAATATCAAATTTTATGACTTTGAATAGCCTTAGTAAAAATTGGTTTCTTGGATCTTCCAGTAGTAATAATTTAATCTTCTTTCACTGATTAATGAATTGTGAATTCCCTTAGAAGCCCCCTGCAGTAGCTCTTTGGGCTGTTTATCCAATGCATCCGGACTGTAAAGCTGTTATATTGTTAACGCTTTTAGAATTTTTTTTACCTCTATCATTTTTTTGTAGGGGGAGGTGGTTCTTCCCTAGAATAGTGTTGTTGCTACTTCAGCAAGTCCCCTTCCTTTTAATTATCTGTGCTCTTGAAAATCTTATAAATCTGTTAGAAAATAATGTAAAATATTATGGTGGAGACACATTGGTTAAAGTCCTGAAGTGCTAAAATGATGCAGAGGCCTCTCCTACAAGGTTATAGGACCTAAGGAGAAGGGAGATAGACTGTTTTGATCCCGAGGGAAATTTTCTTTCTTATTCTTTGGGTCTAGGTCTTTAGATCGAAAGACTAGTCAAGAGAGAACTCTAAACAAGTGAATGTTATCCTCCTTTTTCATCATTTTCTAAATTCTAAGCTCCTCTCTTGACATTTGGTCCAACATTTCACTACACCATGTGCTGAAATCCACTTCTGGCAAAATGTTTTCAACATTTCCAGTATTCTGGTCTTAATATATGAATTCTCCTCAATCAACTGCCCAAAACAAAAGCAACAAACAAACAAGGATGTAGTTATTAAAAACTTTGTTTAAAGATCAGTACTAAAGAGCCTCTTGAAGGAGAAAGAGGAGAGAGAAAAAGCTGGCTTGAAACTCTGCATTCAAAAAGCCAAGATCATGGTGTCAGGCCCCATCACTTCATGGCAAATAGATGTGGAAAAAGTAGAAGCTGTGACAGATTTTCATTTTCTTGGGCTCCAAAATCACTGCAGACAGTTGACTGCAGCCATGAAATCAAAAGATGGTTGCTCCTTGGAAGGAAAGCTATGATGAACCTAGACAATGTGTTAAAAAGTAAAGACATCACTTTGCTGATAAAGGTCTGTCTAGTCAAAGCTATGGTTTTTCCAGTAGTCATGTACGGATATGAGAATTGGACCATAAAGAAGGCTGAGTGCCCCAAAATTAATGCTTTGGAATTGTGGTGCTGGAGAAGACTCTTGCAAGTCCCTTGGACAGCAAGGAGATCAGACCAGTCAATCCTAATATTCACTGGAAAGACTGGTGCTGAAGCTGAAACTCCAAAATTTTGGCCACCTGATGCGAAGAGCCAATTCATTGGAAAAGACCCTGATGCTGGGAAGGATTGAAAGCAAAAAGAGAACCGGGGGGCAGAGAATGAGATGGTTAGATAACATTACCGACTCCATGGACGTAAATTTGAGCAAGCTCTGGGAGAGAGTGAAGGACAGGGAAGCTTGGTTTGCTGCAAATCATGGGATTGCAAAGAGTCGAACACAACTTAGTGACTGAACAAGAACAAAAAGATCAGTATAGTGTTGAATTTTATTAATAACATTAAATATACTGAATATTCTGAGCCATACATCATCATTTTGCAATAGGAAAAAAATGGATTAGAAATGCAATATGATTCCTATTAATAGATACAAATATATAACATCATTCAGAGTTTCCTGGAACCAAGAGAGAAATCAAGTTAATAGCATGTCCATAATTAAATTATACAAGTGTCATTTGTTTGTGTATTTGATTTCACTACCTATCTCGAAACCATATCATGAAAGAATTTCTAATATGAAAAGAAAAGAAATGTCAATGTGATGGCTTAATCCATTCAGCTAACGAGTATTTCTTCCCACTAACAAGCATCATGAAAGGCACACTTTCAACTATATACAGTTTGGAATGTATGCTTTGGTAACCAGTTGAATACAAGATTTAAACACTGTAATGATTGAGTCCAATATCATGCTTTTCAATTACCAAATTTCTTCTCTTACTCAGAATACTGAATTCTTTACTCCTGTGAGGATTTTCAAACTAAACATTTCTCATTTCAGAAAAATAGTGACTAAGTTTTATTTCTAGATAATTTACAATATAATAATTATTAGGTTGCAGTGTTATACATTAACAGCGGATGCCATTATATAATATGATAGGCAGCATTCATAAAATTCCCTAGTTTTCCAGATGAGTTTCAAGAACATGAAACAGTCTGTACTACATATCAAGAGAACTGTTCACTTTCTGTACACTTAGAAAAGTCGTGCAGAGACTCTCTACCTGCTCACTAAATTTAAACATTACTCTGGTACTCGAGCACAAAACCAGATCCCTGCCCAGGTAGTACCTTCAGGAAAATTCTGGTCTCTGATCAAAGTGAAATCTCACTGAAACCTGACCATCTTGCCCCCTTCTCTCATTGTCTACACAAACTATTTTTTTAATGAATATAAAAAACAAAAGTTTATTGAAATTAATGTCCAAGCTTGATTAATGAGCTTTTTAGAAGGCTGGCACAATGCTTGTAAGCAAGAACATCTACATTCTCTAACACTGCACACCTTTTTATCAAACTTGGAAAATGTGCTACAAAATCATGGTTCCAGTCGGTGGGGAAGATGAAACTGGATGGTAGATGCATCATCAGTTGTAAAGAAAAGACACTGAATCCAAGTCTTCAGAAACAATTCATGACTGTTTCTTACTTTCTGTCTGTTTGCCTTCCTTTGCAGGTAGGCCCCCAGCAGGTAGGTTGGGGAATAATAGGCTTAATGTTTTTATAAAACACCATGTACAGTATTTTGATTAGTTAGAATTCACCCCTATACATGGTTAACTTACTTCTTTGGAACTTTAACATGCATAAAAAGTATGAGGGTAACTAGGTGGAGAAGGCGATGGCACCCCACTCCAGTACTCTTGCCTGGAAAATCCCATGGACGGAGGAGCCTGGTAGGCTTCAGTCCATGGGGTCGGGAAGAGTCGAACACGACTGAGCAAATTCCCTTTCACTTTTCACTTTCATGCATTGGAGAAGGAAATGGCAACCCACTCCAGTGTTCTTGCCTGGAGAATCCCAGGGACAGGGGAGCCTGGTGGGCTGCCGTCTATGCGGTCACACAGAGTCGGACACGACTGAAGCGACTTAGCAGCAGCAGCAGCAGGTGCAATAAGGCAGGAAGAGAATGATTCAACCCGTTAGAAATTAGAAGATTTTTTTCCCAGCAGGTGGCACTACAGCACAAGTCTTTGGTTTCTCTCTTCTGCGCTGCCTCTGGCAATATCTGCAAGTGGGCACTTTCATCCGCCACTGCCTTTCACAGGTCTTGCCCAGTGGCCACCTTTTTACTTTCTGTACGTCTTGGGTGTTGGTGCCTTGCTGCTGCCAGCGTCAATGGCATCACCACGTGGGGCACAAGGATGGTGACTTCCGCTGCCTCCAGGATCCTGAGTTACAGCCTCCACCACCAAAGAGGAACTGGGAGGGTGGGGGGAGTGGGTGGGGGCCCCACGGGTGGGGGCCCCACCCAGCACACGTTCTTACCCGACCTCCAAATGAACTTCCCAGCCTCACACAAAGCAAGCAGTAGCTTCCTGGGCCCACACTTGGCACCACTGGATGGCCACTTCTACAAAGTACACACTAGGGAACACTCTGTGTGGGCTCCCCTAGCCCAGCCAAGCTCCAGGGGCACAAACACCCCTACTCCCAAGTTATCAAACTGCCCAGAGAATATAGGGCAAACCCTCCCCACAGGCACAACAGCAGCCTAACTACATTCCCAGGCACCTGAGCAAACCGTCACCACCAGCGCCAGATCAGCAGTCCTGTGGTTCGAGTCTGAGTGAGCTCCGGGAGTTGGTGATGGACAGGGAAGTCTGGCGTGCTGCGATTCATGGGGTCTCAAAGAGCCGGACACGGCTGAGCGACTGAACTGATGAGAACTGACTCGTTGGAAAAGACCCTGATGCTGGGAAAGATTGAAGGCAGGAAGAGAGGGGGACGGCAGAGGACGAGATGGTTGAATGGCATCACCGATTCAATGGACACGAGTCTGAGCAAACTCCAGTAGATGGTGAAGGACAGGGAAGCCTGGTTTGCTGCAGTCGATGGGTTTGCAGAGTCAGATACGACTAGCGACTGAAGAACACCAGCCTGGCCCTTGGTAAGCCTCAGCTTCGCCCATCACCCCGCACCGCTGAGTGCCCACCGCAAGCAAGACTTCTCTTCCAGCGCTATGTGGTCCCTACTCCACGCAGCACGACCCGCGGACGCGCTGGTCACGCTTTCTACCCCAATTCCTTATGACCCCGGAGTGGACCCAGCCCCGCGACTCTCACGAGAGACTAAAAGCAAATCTCCCACCCTCGGTTCCAGTCGGCCGGTCTCGCGAGCCGCTCTGGTTCCCCACCAGCGCGCACACTCTGCAGGCTCCTACCGGAGACTGTGGGCAGCAGGAGCACGAGGACCACCAAAAGCATCCCTATGAGGCACCAAAAAAAAGGGGGACTCCCGGGGCGACCAGGAGGGGGCTTGCGCGATACGAAAGCCTCTGTCACTTTCGGGGAGACCAGCGGGAAAGCTGAGCCCAGACGGTGGACCTCTGAGCTCGGTTGCCAGACGCAACAATCCCCAGACTCACAGGTGTCCGGAGCTGTAACGCGGTGGGGCGTGGCTGGGCCGTGCCGGGGGCGGGGTTAGTGTCTAGCGGGGCCAATGAGCGGGCTGCAAGGCGGGGCCTCGGCGCCAGGAGCGGTCCCTGCTCCTGGAGGGGCGGTCCCCGCGCTGGAGGGGCGGTTCCTGCGCCGGGCGGGGCGGGGCGCGGCGCTCCAGAGGGTTCCCCGTGGGCGCGGAGACGTCGGCACACGGCGTGTCTCTAGTTCCTCTGCCTGCAGACCTGAAGGAGAGCAGCGGCGACTCGGCGGGAATAGCTGGTTCACCGGCTATTGGTGAAAAGACTGTTAACCACCTTACGCAGGAAGAGTGGAAAAGAATCAAGGGCTGGCGTGGTCATCATTGTCCTTTTTCCGGAAAAATCAAGCGTAACGACCTGAAGATAGAAATCTAGAGCTTAGGCAGTGGTCACTGCGGGACAGACACCCGTCATGACTCCTTTTGGACCTGGGGCCCTCCAGATTGTCAGGACACCTGGGCCCTCCTTGCTCGATCTTTGCCGTTAGTCAGGCATCATTCACGACAGTATTTGAAATTTCCGTGGCTGAGCCTCTGCTACTGAAGCCTCTCATGGCCGGATAGATTCCAAAATCACGAAAGGTTTGGCCGTCGCTCTCCCAGCTGCTAAAATCCGTTTGTTCTACCCTATGTTCCCAGGAGAGCATGTCTGGGAAAGTAAATGGTTAAACAACCCCGGGCCGTTAGCATAAAGGGTCTCAACTCTGTGGAAGCCTTGCTAGTGAGGCACTAAATGTTTTATGGAAGATGAAATATACAAACACGAAAAAGGAAAGAAAGGTGCATTAAGGGCCAAATTCTTGAAAGCAATGAATGTCATTATAGTTGGGAGGAGTAGGAATTGGTTGGGTGAAATGGATAAAGGGGAAAACTTTTCTGTTGAAACACTCTTACACACAATGCTGGAAAATTAAGAGTGAGCACAGTTTATGTGTAAAGTTGTAAGTAAACCTGTATGACTAGCAGAAGAAAAATGAATGTAACCTGACTGGCATCAAGGAGCAAACAAAAGGGGCTGCCATTTTCTTATTACTTGGCAAAGAATAAAAAGGTTAACCAGTGTGAGTAAATGTGTCGAGGGGACCAATACCCCCAAACTTTTAGTTTTTAACATAACATTTTTGTATGTTAAAAGTTTTAATACGGACATGACTTTTAAATCATCAGTCCCATTGAGAATTTATTCCAGAGAAATCACCAAGCCATTATAGTTTGGGGAAAAATTTAAATCCTATGTGTCTAGCAGAAGTCTTAAGGATTTTATGATAGGTAGTTTACAGCTTGGAAGTCTGTGCAGCTGTGTAAAAAAATATGAATGTGAGAAACTATGATATATTTTAAGTGGAAAAAGAAGGCTCCAAATCACTACATAACTTTTGTCATTCCTTCTGTTAAAACAAAAGTCCTACTTGAGACACATAAAGGGATTAGCAGGAAATATTCCAGAATTAACTAGTAGTTGATAGGATTATGGATATTTCATTTTCTGTATTGACCCTATGTTACCATTTCTAATCAGGTAAAGGAAAAAAAACATTTACATGTGACCAGCATTTCAAATGTTCATAAAATTGTGGGGACAGAGCCTGTATCATATAGAATAAAGCAGTGAGAGGATGGTGAGGAAATGGAAATTCTCCCTGTAAAAGTCAAAGGCATCAGGTGGAATTACAATACTTTATATACGTTTAAGCAATTTTATGTCTGAAATATGCTAAAGATATTCTGGGATACACAAACCATGGGATTTCTTCTTCCTCCCAGAACAACACAGTTTTTTTTTAATTCTTGGAGGAGTTTATAAAACTCAAAGTGTAGGTGTGATAGAAAAACATCTTAGTGTCTTGTTTTTGTGGCCTGTGGGTTTCTCTAATTGTGGCACGCAGAATCTGGGGTGTACAGGGCCGGTAGTTGTGAAGCATGGGTTTAGTTGCCCCATGGGCACATGGCAATCTAGATCCTGAGACCAGGGATCAAACCTGCCTCTCCTGCATTGGAAGGTGGATTCTTAACCACGGACCACCAGGGAAGACCACACCTTAGTATCTTGGGTTAAAAAATGCAGACTTTCCATGATAACACAACTAAATGAGATATAAGGAGACAAATGAAAGAAAATATAATGAGAGGGCATTGTCATTTCTTTTAATTCTTACAGTTGTGAAAGATTGATATAAAGGAAATGTTTTGTGGCTCAGTGTTGGCAATACTTTATGAGAAGAGGGAATCCTTTTATTGTTCTCTGCAACCATCTGTACACAATATTCCATCTAAAGTATATATCATAAAGCTGAAATAACTTCTCTTTTATTTTTAGGCTTGAAAGTAAGTTTCTTTTTAATTTAGTATGGTTTTCTATTTACAGGTGATAGATTAGATTCAAAGGTTGTGTCTATTGAAACTTTATGACCAGTGAAATTTCTGTACCTAGGATCCATCAAATCATTCTAAGTATAATTGAAGACTTCACATTGATTTCTGAAATTATATTTGACCCAACGGAGGTTCCATTTGAAAGATTTTGGGCCTTGTTCCCTATTTTTCTGAACAAGCTCCATGAGGCAAAGATGTAGTTTTCTTGCTGTATCTCCAGTACTGAGACAGTTCTAGACCTATACTAAGTGCATAAAAGTACCCACTAGATACTGAAGGAAATAAATGAGTGTTATCATCAAATGCATTTAACATGTGTCTGTTGATCCTCCCCTTGCCTGGATTTACCAAATTCTGGGAAATTCTGAGAAATTTTGATTTTAATAAGGTTAGACACTAAAAACAAAGCAGGATTTGTCTCTGAAAGGAATGACCTACAACTGTCTGCACAGAAAACTTTCCTAAATCAGGCAGACAAGCTGACCTATGAAGTGAATCTGTTCACTGTTTAACATTTAGCCTTGAGATCATTTTAGTGACAGAGTTCAAAGGGAGGGTATTGACTGTGAACTTCCTAAGGTCTTGAGAGGAACAGAACTCAGGAGTCTAGGCTTTGAGTGAAGTAGGGGCTTAAACACTAGTGGTCTCTCCAACAAACTGCCAACAGGAAAATGAGGAGAGAATGGAGAACATGATTGCTGGTAGACCAGGTTTTCAACAATGCGGTAGCTCTTCTGCAAGCTTTAGGAATGGTGGTAAGTAGAGGGAGGTGTCTGGGGATGGTCACTCAGCTAAAGTGATGTTAGATGGTCCTTTGCCTCTCAGTGGGTCTATTTGCATTCTGCTTTTCAGAAGTGGACACAGCGGCATGAAGGGACCTGTGCACGCTCTCAGAAGGGGCTTGCCCCTCTCTGCAGGATAGGCATTTGCGGAAACCTGAAAGAGAATGGCTTAGCGAAGCACAGTTAAGCCGCCTTTCTGATGTTGGTCCTGGGAGCCCCGCCACCTCTGCTTGCACCTGGTAGGCGCCTGCCAGACCTCAGGAGAATCACTGAGGAGCCACACCCGACACAGGGATCCGAACCGCCAGGCACAGAGAGGGCCTTGCTCAGAAGGACCACGCGCTCGCTTTGTTTCCTCTTGGCTTTCGGAAGCTTCACACCGAAAATATGTTACAAACTGTATTCCAGAAGTAGCCTTGCAAAGATAGTATCTTTTATTCCTTTCTCATTATAATGGTGGAGACAGTACATTTAAACATCGTAGACTTTAACTTACAACTCACACATAACTGTGCAAAAAGGCAAATGAAACAGAAAAAATTAGAATGCTATCACTAAGAATAACTTCAAGACCCATTGTTCCAATTCCTGCTTTTCAGATGAAAATGTAAGGCCAGAGGTGAGCAGAGCCTCTCAATAATACAAGCAAAGTCAGGCAAAATAGTATTTTACCCATAGTTAGTATAGGGCTGCCGTCTATGGGGTCGCACAGAGTCGGACACGACTGAAGTGACTTAGCAGCAGCAGCAGCAGCAGCAGCAGCAATATATAAAATACTCCCTATAGATAACTGAAGTTAAAAAAATTATGTCTCTAGAAATTACATTTTTTCCCTTGAGAAAGTGTGAATTGATACAGCCTATTATTGTGACAGCATATTATTGACACAGCATGCATTACTCTATTTGGAGAAATATGTTCTGATCTTAAAAGAATAATACCTATTTAAAAATAACTATTTAACAAAAGTATGTGCATTAGGAAACATATGAAGAAAGATTATCAGAAAAAGAATTAAAATATTGATTAACAGTGATTATCACTAGGTACTATAATTACACATAACTGACAGTTTTACATGTCTTCCTCATGCATTTTCCAAATTCTCCTCAATTACCGTTCTATATTAAAAATATTAATTAAAATATTTGACAATAAGTAAGAAAAATGACTGGGCTTCCCTTGTTGCTCAGCTGGGAAAGAATCTGCTCACAATGGGGGATACCTGGGTTCAATCCCTGGTTTGGGAAGATCCCCTAGAAAAGGGAAAGGCTACCCACCCCATGGGTGTATAGTCCATGGGGTCCCAAAGAGTCAGAAACGACTGACCGACTTTGACTTTCACTTCACTTTCACAAGAAAAATGACAAACATGTAAACAGAAATCCTGGGTGATATCTTTCTTTAAATCATTGTTCAGTTCAGTTCAGTCTCTCAGTCGTGTCCGACTCTTTGCGACCCCATGGACTGCAGCACGCCAGGCCTCCCTGTCCATCACCAACTCCAAGAGTTTACTCAAACTCATGTCCATTCAGTTGGCGATATCATCCAGCCATCTCATCCTCTGTCATCCCCTTCTCCTACTGCCCTCAATCTTTCCCAGTATCAGGGTCTTTTCCAATGAGTCAGTTCTTTGCATCAGGTGGCCAAAGTATTGGAGTTTCAGCTTCAGCATCAGTCCTTCCAATGAATATTCAGGACTGATCTCCTTTAGGATGGACTGGTTGGATCTCCTTGCAGTCCAAGGGACTCTCAAGAGTCTTCTCCAACACCACAGTTCAAAAGCATCAATTCTTCAGCACTCAGCTTTCTTTATAGTCCAACCCTCACATCCATACATGACTCGGAAAAACCACAGCTTTGACTAGATGGACCTTTGTTGGCAAAGTAATGTCTCTGCTTTTTAATATGCTATCTAGGTTGGTCTTTGTAACTACTTATAAATCCTAAGTGTAGTTTTCCCTGACTAGATAATCTATGCTTTCAGCACAAGAGAAGAGGGTGAAGGGGTGACCAGAATCCAGAGTAAGAGGAGGGAGCTTCGTTGCATGCTGGGAGAGCTTCAACATCTTCGAGGGTACATGTTTGCATTTCTGTGAAGTCACTTCAAACATTTTATGAGTCTCAGATTTCACTCTGGTGACATCAATTGGCTCCTTCCCAATCAATATTTTAATTTGAGGTGTTTTTCAGCTTTGTAGTACTTTGTTGAGAAAGGACACTGAAATAACAGATTTTCATTCAGATGAAAGCATGATCAACAACTGAATTACCTAGAATTAATAGGCTAATAATTAGAGCCAGACATCCTGGAATATGAAGTCAAGTAGGCCTTAGAAAGCATCACTACGAACAAAGCCAGTGGAGGTGATGGAATTCCAGTTGAGCTATTTCAAATCCTGAAAGATGATGCTGTGAAAGTGCTGCACTCAATATGCCAGCAAATTGGGAAAACTCAGCAGTGGCCACAGGACTGGAAAAGGTCAGTTTTCATTCCATTCCCAAAGAAAGGCAATGCCAAAGAATGCTCAAACTACTGCACAATTGCACTCACCTCACATGCTAGTAAAGTAATGCTTAAAATTCTCCAAGCCAGGCTTCAGCAATACATGAACTGTGAACTTCCAGATGTTCAAGCTGGTTTTAGAAAAGGCAGAGGAACCAGAGATCAAATTGCCAACATCCTCTGGATCATGGAAAAAGCAAGAGAGTTCCAGAAAAACATCTATTTCTGCTTTATTGACTATGCCAAAGCCTTTGACTATGTGGATCACAATAAACTGTGGAAAATTCTGAAAGAATTGGGAATACCAGAGCACCTGACCTGCCTCTTGAGAAACCTATATGCAGGTCAGGAAGCAACAGTTAGAACTGGACATGGAACAATAGACTGGTTCCAAATAGGAAAAGGAGTATGTCAAGGCTGTATATTGTCACCCTGCTTATTTAACTTCTATGCAGAGTACATCATGAGAAATGCTGGTCTGGAAGAAGCACAAGCTGGAATCAAGATTGCTGGGAGAAATATCAATAACCTGAGAAAGGCAGATGACACCACCCTTATGGCAGAAAGTGAAGAGGAACTAAAAAGCCTCTTGATGAAAGTGAAAGAGGAGAGTGAAAAAGTTGGCTTAAAGCTCAACATTCAGAAAACAAAGATCATGGCATCTGGTCCCATCACTTCATGGGAAATAGATGGGGAAACAGTGGAAACAGTGTCAGACTTTATTTTTTTGGGCTCCAAATCAATGCAGATGGTGATTGCAGCCATGAAATTAAAAGACGCTTACTCCTTGGAAAGAAAGTTATGATCAACACAGACAGTGTATTAAAAAGCAGAGACATTACTTGCCAACAAAGGTCCATTTAATCAAAGCTATGGTTTTTCCAGTGGCCATGTATGGATGAGAGAGTTGGACTGTGAAGAAAACTGAGTGCCTAAGAATTGATGCTTCTGAACTGTGGTGTTGGAGAAGACTTTGGGAGTCCCTTGGACTGCAAGGAGATCCAACCAGTCCATTCTGAAGGAGATCTGTCCTGGGTATTCATTGGAAGGACTGATGCTGAAGCTGAAACTCCAATTGTTTGGCCACCTCATGCGAAGAGTTGACTCATAGGAAAAGATCCTGATCTGGGAGGGGTTGGGGGCAGGAGGAGAAGGGGACGACAGAGGATGAGATGGCTGGATGGTATCACCGACTTGATGGACATGAGTTTGGGTAAAGTCCGGGAGCTGGTGTTGGACAGGGAGGCCCGGTGTGCTTCGATTCATGGGGTTGCAGAGTCGGACATGCCTGAGCGACTGAACTGCCTGACTGACACACGTGCACTGTGCTGAGTGCTAGAAAGTATGGCATATACTGAAACACTGAGCAGAAAAGAGAAAGATTACCTGACTTTTCGGCATGGCTCCTTTGTCAGCAAAAGAGTGTTCATTAGAGTTGAGCAATTAAATAAGAAAAGCTTCATTCCAGAATACACACAGGTCACGTATATCACACAGTGTGATTCCTGTGCCAGTAGCATTAAAGTTCTGAGACCCCATTTCTAATGAGCCCCCCAGTGAGGCTGCTGCTGGGCCTGGACGACACAGAGAAACGAGGGTGTACACTGTGAATGATGTGCCCATGCTCTTTAGCTTTGAAAAATCACCAAGCTTGTTGAGAAATGTTTCACCTGTTCAAGATAGCTGGATTTTTGAAAGACTGCTCAGCTATGTGTGTGCTTTCCAAAAGAATGTGGGGGTAATAACCTAGCTTTAGTTTGCTTTCCTTTTAAAAAGGTGAATGTTTTTATTACGTTATTTGCACTGTTGAATGCCCACTCTCTCTCCAAAATTGCATTTGTTGTTCATTTAAATTATGATGAAAAATGGCCACAAGGTTCAAGCATTCTGCTGTAGCTTTCTGTTTCTTAGCTCCCAATTCAATTCCAAACATATACAAAAGCAGAGAGAGAAGGTAATGAACCCAGTGTCCCCATCACTGCATTCAACAAATGTCAACATATGGGTAATCATATTTTATCCAGACACTCCATTTTTCCCTATCAGATTTATTTTTAAAATACTCACTGACATTATGTCGTTATTTTATTTGTGAATTTTTGATTTCTCAATTTTTTTAAAGAAAAAAATGTAAATTTAGGTAACATATAACATTATATAAATTTCACTTGTGCAACATTTTACTCCTAGCTCTGTGCTCCTAAAGCGTGCTCGCATCAGAACTTTAGTTTCCATCTCTCATCACACAGCCGATCCCTTTGCCCCTTTCACTCTCCCCTCTACTCCTCCCCTCTGCGAACGGCTCCTCCGTCTCTGTATATGCCTGTTTCTTTTTGCCTGGTTTATTCATTTTGCTGGTTTTTATATTCCATATGTGACGAAACCATATGTATTTATCTTCTCCATCTGACTTTTTTCACTTACGTAATACCCTCAAAGTTCACCCATGTCATTGCAATTGTCAAGATTTCATATTTTTTCCTGGCTAGGTAGTATTCTCTCTCTCTCTCTCTCTATATATATATATATATATGTATATGTATAATATATAGATATAGGAGAAGGCAATGGCACCCCACTCCAGTACTCTTGCCTGGAAAATCCCATGGACGGACGAGCCTGATAGGCTGCAGTCCATGGGGTCGCTAAGAGTCGGGCACAACTGAGCGACTTCACTTTCACTTTTCACTTTCATGCATTGGAGAAGGAAATGGCAACCCACTCCAGTGTTCTTGCCTGGAGAATCCCAGGGACGGGGGAGACTTGTGGGCTGCTGTCTGTGGGGTCGCACAGAGTCGGACACGACTAAAGCGACTTAGCAGCAGCAGCAGACATACATGTGTGTGTGTGGATGATCTGTCCATTGATCTAAGTGGGGTATTAAGTCCCTATTATTATTTTTTTGCTGTCCATTTCTTCTTTTATCTATTAATATTTGCTTTATGTGTTTAGGTGGCCAATCTGATATATATATATATATATATATATTTACAATTCTATATTTTCAACTTGGATTGATCCTTTAACCTTATGGCTTTCTTTGTTTCTTCTTACAGTCTTGTATTAAAGTCTCTTTTGACTGATACAAGTATTGCTACCCTGGCTTTATTTTGATTTTCATTTGCACGGAGTACCATTTTCTATCCTCTTGCTTCCTCTGTGTGTGTGTCTTTGGATCAGAACTGAATCTCCTGTAGGCGGAATATATATATGGGTCTTAATTTATATCTATTCAGTCAGTGTATGTCTCTCGATTATTTAGTCCATTTACATATAAAGTAACCATTGATAGGTGTGTAATTGTTGCTATTTCATTATTTTGGTTATTTTTTAAGTTCTATTTTATATTTTGTCTTATTTAGTCCTCCTCCCCTGTGATTAGATGACTATCTTTACTGTTAGTGCTCCTAAAGGAAATCAACCCTGAATATTCACTGAAAGGACTGGTGCTGAAGACGAAGCTTCAATTCTTTGGCCACCTGATCGAAGAACTGACTCATTGGAAAAGACCTTGATGCTGGGAAAGATTGAGGGCAGGAGGATAAGGAGGCAACAGAGGATGAGATGGTTGGATGGCATCAGTGACTCAATGGACATAAGTTTGAGCAAACTCTAGGATAGGTTTAATTATACTTATCAAAGAGCTTTTACTATCTAAATGGTAATTACATCAATCACAAATTCTTTGTGTTTGATCATCAAAATCATAAAATAACTGCATTAACCAAGTTAGTAATTACTTACATTTTGCTGGAACAAAAACAGCTATGGTTGTTACTGCTGTCTGTGACTTGCTCATGTGATTCCAAACTCCGGGAGATGGTGAAGGACACAGAAGACTGGTGCACTTCAGTTCACGGGATCACAGTCGGAAACGACTGAATGATTAAAAAAGAACAGCAGCTGCAACACACCTCTGCTGGGGGGTGAGGCTGGTCTTGGGGCTAGTACTGGCCCACTGGTGAGTGAAGCTTCTTCTCGGAGTCTCTGGTTGCATGGTGTCTGGTGAGTTAGGGCTTGTTCTGATGCACAGACGTGTGCAGCGTGGACACTCTGATGGACAGGGCCATGACCTGGGCAGTTCAGTGCTCAAGGGGTCTTAATGCAGCCAGCCTGCTGGTGGCTGGGGCTGTGTCCTTGCCTGGCTTGCTGCTTGACCTGAGGCATCCCATCACTGGCGCTGACAGTCTGGGGAGGGGGGTTGGGTCCCGAAGCTAATAAGCTAGAGGGAGGAGCTCCATTGCCAGCATTCTCGTGATAGAACGAGCTCCCCCAAATGACTGCCACGAGGCTCTGTGTTCCCAAGGGGAGGTACAGTTGCATCCTGCCTCTCTGAGACTCTCAGGATCACTTCAAATGATTGCTTCTGCCTTGGGTACCAGACTGTGTAAGATTTTGTGTGTGCCCTTGAAGAGTGGCGTCTCTATTTCTCACAGCCCTTTGGGTCTCCCAAATGGAAGTTCTCTGAATTCTAAAGCCAAACATCCTGGAGGCACAACTTCCTGGTGCAGGACGCCTGGGCCGTGGAACGTGATGGGGCTCAGAACCCCTGCTCCTTGGAGAGACCCCTGCAATTGCAAGCTTCCTCTTGTATGAGGGGTGCCCCCCGGGCGTGTATGGGTTTCTACTACACCCGTATACTGACCCCACTCTACCCATGTTTCTGCCCCTCCTATCTTATTCTGACTCCGTTAGAACTTTAGTTGTAGAAGATATTTTCTATTAGCTTTCCAGTCTCTTATTCACAGCTGTTCTAGATATAGTTGTAAAGTTAGTTCTCCTGTGGCAGGAGATGGGCTCAGGCTCTTCCTGCTCTATCGTCTTGGCTACACACCCCTTCGTATAATTATATATTTATATTAATTGTATATTTATATTACTGATTTATTTTCAGCTTTATGTCTCTAGAAGGTTGAGTTTGTTGTATATATGAGTTTTACACACATTGAATGTTCTTGTAAAGTTCCACCATAATCCTGTAAGATGTCCAGATAGATTTCTAGCAAGCTATTTTAACAAATACCAAAATGAAATGAACATTTTTCAATTATCAAGAAAAAAATTTTTTTTAAATCTTGCCTTGCTCTAGTAAATAGTGTAGGATAACTCAGTAATGTATTGATATATAAAACACTTTTTAGTTCAGTTCAGTTCAGTTCAATTAAGTCGCTCAGTCGTGTCCGACTCTTTGCGACCCCATGAATCGCAGCACGCCAGGCCTCCCTGTCTATCACCAACTCCTGGAGTTCACTCAGACTCGCGTCCATTGAGTCAGTGATGCCATCCAGCCATCTCATCCTCGGTCGTCCCCTTCTCCTCCTGCCCCCAATCCCTCCCAGCATCAGAGTCTTTTCCAATGAGTCAACTCTTCACATGAGGTGGCCAAAGTACTGGACTTTCAGCTTTAGCATCATTCCTTCCACACTTTTACCTATTTTTAATGATTGAATTTTTGGTATATTTTATTGTAGTGTATGGTTTGGAGATTTAGGGCACCTTATTTCATTTCAATTTGTCTCACCTCCTTGTTGTTGTTGTTGAGTTGCTAAGTTGTATCTGACTCTTTGCAACCTCATGGACTGCAGCACTCCAGGCTTCCCTGTCCCTCACTATATCCTGGAGTTTGCTCAAACTCATGTCCACCGAGTGGGTGATGCCATCCAACCATCTCATCCTCTGCTGTTCTCTTCTCCTTTCCCAGCATCATGGCCTTTTCTAGTGAGTTGGCTCTTATTGGCCACCTCTTATATAGATGGACAAAGTACTGGAGCTTCAGCTTCAGCATCAGTCCTTCCAGGGCTGATTTTCTATATGATTGACTGATTTGATCTCCTTGCAGTCCAAGGGACTCAACTCCTTATACCATACTAATTTATGATAAACTCTGTTTTCTTTTCCCTATAACATATCATATTTTCTCATAACATACCATTTTATATATTCATTTTTAAGCTTGTTCACTGATTTATTTTCTTGTTTATTTTCTGCCTCCCCAAATAGAAATGAGCTCCATGAAAGTAGGGATAAGACTCTCCTATTTAGCACTTTCCCAACATGGATAGTTCTGGCACATGGAAAGCCTTCCTTGATCAATGTGCTTAATTGCTTAGTCCTGTCTGACTTTGTGACCCCATGGACTGCAGCCCGCCAGGCTCCTCTGTCCATGGGGATTCTCCAGGTAAGAATGCTGGAGTGGGTTGCCATGCCCTCCTCCAGGGGATCTTCCTAACCCAGGGGTTGAACCCAAGTGTCCTGCATTGCAGGCGGATTCTTTACCAGCTGAGCCACCAGGGAAGGCATCCTTGATAAATACTATGGACTAAACGAGAGGCTGGATAAATAGTTCAAATGTGTGAGGGGATAAAAGGACACAAACGTTTAAGAGAGATTACTCATTCACAGTGAAACTAAAAAAAAGTGAGTAATTAAAGTTTGATGTACAGTTATGTTTTCTTTCTCCCCACATATTCCCTACAAAATTCAAGACCAGCAGTAAACAAATGACTCACCATATTAGTAACATGAGCATATGACGTATGAGACACACCAGATCTTTTAAAAATTCTTACAACAAAGAAGTGTTTTGCCAGTAATTCAGTTAAATAAAGATCCAGGCAACAGGTGATTTCGTGAAGTGGATAAAAACCAAAATGAGATATCCATGCTGCGGAGTCATTCTTTATACTCATAGGAACACTGCTGTTCACTCACAGGAATGCTGCTGTTCCAAGGGCTTTTCATTCCAACCAAAACACAATGACTAGCAGAGCTGCCTTTTAATTGGAACCTAAAGAAAAAACGGTAGCAAGTAGGGGAGAAATTCCCATCTCTCCATCTCTCCACTGATACATGCTCAGCTTTCTCACTTCAGCCTATTACCATTTGGTTCTTAGGCTCAGAACAAGTTGGAAGTCTCAGTTCATTAAGCACCTGAATTTAGTAGCTGCCAGAAATTCAGGAGCCAAATTATGCTAAAGTATCATGGTGTCCTGTGACAGACAAAGCAATCAGAATGTGTACACTTAATAGTCAAACAGACATCATACCCCAGTGTCACTTCAGGAGTTTCTGAACTTAGACTGGATTCTCCCCTGTGCCCGAGACCCTCCCCTGTGTCTCAGTGACAGACCTCTGACATCCCTCTCATCTTTATTAGTGGGTCCTGAGCAAGAACGGCTCCTGATTGGGGAAGCAAAGCAGAGAACATCTAATCTGGAAATGAACCAACATTGTTCTTACCGCTACGGCTGTAATGGCCGAGAGAGGCTCACAGAGGTCTCTGCCACCCTGAAATGCCCAGATTATTATTGTATCCTATCGTTCTTATGAAACCTGCTCATTGTTATTGGGTGGCAGACTTTGTAAACATCAAAGATTCATTGGAAGTTGTTTAAATAACTACTATAGTGGACAATGGCACTAGCTCCCACAGACTGAATTTTACTGACAGGACTAGATCCAGAGAAACAACTAATACTACTCCCTCAAACAGTGACATTGGCCATTACAATCCCCAAATCCCACACACTGCTGATGCAAACACGTGACTGCATTAACTCTTATCCATACACTGTCACAAATTCCACTTTTGATTGGTTTTTATTTTCCTGAAGCAACCTTTGCCTGATTTATCACATTTCAAACAATTTTTGTCCTATATGGCCATTATATGTCCTATGTATATAGCAGATTTCCCAGAAAAGTACATGCTCCTGCCTTCAAACTACTATCTCCCCATTTACTTCAAGTTCTGACCATGAATTCAAACTCAGTGTCTATATTTATGGTTGTACGCAACATTGAATTACATGTGGCATTTTTTTTTCTATTTTAAATTTTTATTTTTACTTTATTTTGCTTTACAATACTGTATTGGTTTTGCCATACATTGACATGAATCTGCCATGGGTGTACATGAGTTCCCAACCCTGAACCCCTCTCCCACCTCCCACCCCATATCATCTCTCTGGATCTTCCCCGTGCACCAGCCCCAAGCATCCTGTATCCTGTATCGAACATAGACTGGCGATTCGTTTCTTACCTGATAGTATACGTTTCAATGCCATTCTCCCAAATCATCCCACCCTCTCCCTCACCCACAGAGTCCAAAAGACCGTTCTATACATCTGTGTCTTTTTTGCTGTCTCGCATACAGGGTTATCATTCCATCTTTCTAAATTCCATATATACGTGTTAGTATACTGTATTGGTGTTTTTCTTTCTGGCTTACTTCACTCTGGATAATAGGCTCCAGTTTCATCCACCTCAATAGAACAGATTCTTTATGTCCTTAATAGTGGTGCCCCCTTTCTTCAAAACTGCTGAGTAGTCAGGCAGTCTGGGTACTTCTCTTCCATAGGTCAGCATCCCTTTGTGGATTAACCCCAGAACCCAAGAGAGTCACTATTCATCACAGGGTCTGGCCTCCATTCTAGGATTCCCTCATTGCCAAAGAAGGATACTTTTATGCCAAGTTGGAAATGAAGTGGAAAGAGCACGTATCCATGAAGGAGTGGGTCCAGGAAGTCAGCACATGCTTTCACTAGGGAAAAATAACACAGGAGTGAGACATCCACATGGAGGAGAGACAGGCTGATCCTCAAACCAGATGAGGATATGGGCACCTGTACCTCTGGGGGCTGCCTGGTTCCACTCTCACTGGGAGGAACAGTGCAGAGAAGCAGACCCCCAGAGCCCACAGCTGTGAAATACTTCCTGCCCAGGACTAAATTCAGCCTTGTGTCTTGGGATGTGCTGACCAGACAGGATTTCTGGAGGTGGCTGGCATAGTGAGGAAGGAGTAGCAAAGTGCCTGTCGACTATGCAGAATAGTTTCTGCTGTATCCTGAGCTGAAAGTCAAAGTGAAAGTCGCTCAGTAGTGTCCAACTCTTTGCGACCCCATGGACTAAACAGCCCATGGAATTTTCCAGGCCAGCATACTGGAATGGGTAGCCTTTCCCTTCTCCAGGGGATCTTCCCAACCCAGGGATACAAGGGAAACCCGAAAATACTGGAGTGGGTAGCCATTTCCTTCTCCAGGGGATCTTCCTGACTCAGGAATCAAACCGGGGTCTCCTGCATTGCAGGCAGATTCTTTACCAACTGAGCTATCAGGGAAGCCCCGTGCTTACTAGGGAGCTTAAAGATCTGACTTACAGAAGTGGATCTCAAAGATCTCCTTTGAGAATACCCATGCTTTACTGATAAGCAAACTAAGGCCATGGGGCAGAGCTGTGAGTATGAACAATTCTCCAACACCTTGTCTGTGTTGCTTTCTACTAAAACATTCCGAAGACTACAAGCAGAATTTTCCTTTGCTTTCCAGGACTGGCTAGGCAGGACAGAGCTGAGTGCTGGTGGGTTGTTCCACTCTTACACTTTCTAGAAAGCTCTCCTTTCTGGCCTCAACAGGGGACACCTTTGCCCAAGTGTCATTGAATGGGCCCCTCACCTAGCTTACTGTATGTCAGCTTTGCACCCCTCTTCATCTTTACTCCAAGCTTCTTCTCCAGTACTGTGAGCCTCTGCTTGGTCTGTATATCTCAGCCTGTTTTCTTCCCATTCCACAGCTAAATCAGTCATTTCAGCATAAGAAGGCAAGAGAAGCCACCAGGAACAAAATCTCCATGAAAGAAAAATCACTTTGAGAATGCATTGTATAGAGCATGCATGTGTGCTGAGTCACTTCAGTCGTGTCTGACTCTGCGACCCTATGGACCGCAGCCCACCAGGTTCCACTGTGCATGGGATTCTCCAGGCAAGAATACTGGAGTGGGTTGCCATCCCCTCCTTCAAGGGATCTTCCCGACCCAGGATCAAACCTTCCTCTCTTATATCTCCAGCATTGGCAGGCGGGTTCTTTACCATTCGCGCCACCTGTGTAGAGCAAATTTTGACTCAAGTTGTAGCTGCCTCCATTCACAGCCCAACTGTTGTGTGCTCATGGCATCAGAACACATTTGAGTCTCTATCTTAACCATATGCAAGGTATTACAAATGAATTAAAAATAGGTTCTATTTCAGAATGGAAGCATAGAAAGTCTTGTGCTCACATCCTCCTGTGGACACACTTGAGTCTATAGCTACGTATGAACAATTTCCTCTTAAATCATGCGAAGACCTGGCTGAGTGACACATTGTCTAGATTCACTTGGGGACATCGAAGTGGGCAGGACACCCCAGGAAACCATCTCACCGTGAACCCTACCTCAGTATGGTGTTCCACAATCAGGAGGACCTTTGAACCTCGAGTTTCTCCCTGAAGAGCAAGGATTTCAGACCCCACATCGGGGATTCCCACTTTGCGGACATACACATGAGAGAGGAGCCTCCAATTATCTGGTTTTGAAAACCAATAGGATCACTTCCCAAGACCCACAAGATGGTAGCGATATGACAGGCCACTCTTAAAGGGCTCCCACTCAGAGTTGCCCACTCCAGAGCCCAGCTCATAGTCAGCCAATAGTGTCCAGACTTAAAGTGAAAAGGGTCACCTGCTTACATTATAGCCGAGGGCTAAGGGGGAGGCATCTAATTAAGCAGACGTTTGAAGCCTCAGGCACCCCGAGAACACAAGCTGCTGTATGCACCCTCATCCTGCCACTGTGCTCCAGATCACTGCTGTCTCCAGGAGGGGAGCTTCTCCATGTGTCTAGCGCTCCTGCTTTTTGTGGCTTCTTTCTTGGGAACATCTCTTCATCCATGGCTCATTTCTCTGGGGGAAGCTTGTGTTCCTATTCTTTAACATTTGTTTCTTTAATATTTGGTATCACCCAGAAAGGATTTCATATCTCTATCTGGTGCCCTGATTTTCCAGACTGCTGCCAGGGGACACTTCTGCGACACTTGGCTCTGGAGGCCAGTGGGACTTACCCTAGTGGGTGTCACAGGCCTGTAATCCATGGAGAGAGAGTTTTTAAGCACCATCCCCTGGCCACAGCAAGAGGCAACAGGCTCAGGAGCTTGGTTTTCCTGTGAAGGTTTTTAAACTGGTCATCCTGAGTTCTGCTCAAGGGGTGGGAATCGACAAGGCGGGATCTTGTTGCTGTTCAGTCACTCAGTTGTGTCTGAGTCTTTGTGACCCCGTGGACTGGAAAAGAGTTTACACATTTGTCTGAAGCCCTAATGTCTGTGATGGTTACTCAAGGGGCACCTCCAGATTGGCTGGCTCTGGTGATCAGTGGAGGTTGTGCCTGTGGTCCCAAAAGACTGTATGTATTTCACACTGTTAAAAGCTGATGCCTGACAGTCTGTCTTCTAGTCAGCCCGAATCTAGGTGCTGAGATCCTGCCTTTTGGGTCACTGACATGTCTTGGCACATTCTTAACTGTTGGGAGCTATTAAAAATACAGTGGGTAGCTTGGCCAAGCACAGAGATTTGAGAGAAAATGAGAAGCTGAGAAAGAGTTGAACATGGTTTGTTTCCTACATGAAACTACTCCCTCAATACTGAGAGAGGTGGTGGTTTCATCTACTATAAAGACAAAGAAAAAAAAAAAAACAAGAGTTTTGCAAAGAGAATGCACTGATCATAACAAACACCCTCTTCCAACAACACAAGAGAAGACTCTACACATCACCAGATGGCCAATACTGAAATCTGATTGATTATATCCATCGCAGCCAAAGAGGAGAAGCTCTGTACAGTCAGCAAAAAGAAGACTGGGAGCTAACTGTGGCTCAGAGCATGAACTCCTTATTGACAAATTCAGACCTAAATTGAAGAAAGTAGGGAAAACCAGAAGACCATTCGGGTATGACCTAAATCAAATCCCTTACGATTATACAGTAGAAGTGAGAAATAGATTTAAGGGATCAAATCTAACAGACAGAGTGCCTGAAGAACTATGGATGGAGGTTCATGACTTTGTACTGGAGGCAGTGATCAAGACCATCCTCAGGAAAAAGAAATGTAAAAAGGCAAAATGGTTGTCTGCAGAGGCCTTATAAATAGCTGAGAAAAGAAAAGACGTAAAAGGCAAAGGAGAAAGGGAAAGATATACCCTTTTGAATGCAGAGTTCCAAAGAATAGCAAGGAGAGAGAAGAAAGCCTTCCTCAGTGATCAATGCAAAGAAGTAGAGAAAAACAGCAGAATGGAAAATACTAGCGATCTCTTCAAGAAAATTAAAGATACCAAGGAAACATTTCATGCAAAGATGGGCACAATAAAGGACAGAAATGGTATGGATCTAACAGAGGAAGAAGATACTAAGAAGAGGTGGCAAGAATACACAGAACTGTACCCAGATAGCCAAGATGATGTGATCACTCACCTAGAGCCAGACATCCTAGAATGCAGAGTCAAGTGGGCTTTAGGTAGTATCACTACAAACAAAGCTAGTGGAGGTGATGGAATTCCAGTTAAGCTATTTCAAATCCTAAAAAATGATTCTGTGAAAGAATTTTTGGAAAACTCAGCAGTGGCCACAGGACTAAAAAATGCCAGGTTTCATTGCAATCCCATAGAACGGCAATGCCAAAGAATGCTCAAACTACCGCACAATTGCACTCATCTCACACGCTAGTAAAGTAACGCTCAACATTCTCCAAGCCAGGCTTCAGCAATATGTGAACTGTGAACTTCTAGATGTTCAAGCTGGTTTTAGAAAAGACAGAGGAACCAGAGTTCAAATTGCCAACATCCGCTGGATCATCGAAAAAGCAAGAGAGTTCCAGAAAAACATTCACTTCTGCTTTATACTATGCCAAAGCCTTTGACTATGTGGATCACAACAAACTGAAAAATTCTTCAAGAGCTGGGAATACCAGACCACCTGACCTGCCTCCTGAGAAATCTGTATGCTAGGTCAAGAAGCAACAGTTAGAACTGGACATGGAACAATAGACTGGCTCTACATTGGGAAAGGAGTATGTTTAGGCTGTTTGTTGTCACTCTGCTTATTTAACTTATAGGCAGAGTACATCATGAGAAATGCTGGACTGTATGAAGCACAAGCTGGAATCAAGATTGCTGGGAGAAATATTAATAACCTCAGATATGTAGATGACACCACCCTTATGGCAGAAAGCAAAGAAGAACTAGAGAGCTTCTTGATGCAAGTGAAAGAGGAGAGTGAAAAAGTTGGCTTAAACTCAACATTCAGAAAACTAAGATCATGGTATCTGGTCCCATCACTTCACGGCAAATAGGTGGGGGAAACAGTGGAAACAGTGGCTGACTTTATTTTTCTGGGCTCCAAAATCACTGCAGATGGTGACTGCAGCCATGAAATTAAAAGACACTTGCTCCTTGGAAGAAAAATCATGACCAAGGTAGACAGCATATTAAAAAGCAGAGACATTACATTGCCAACAAAGGTCCATCTAGTCAAAGTTATGGATTTTCCAGCAGTCATGTATGGATGTGAGAGTTGGACTATAAAGAAAGCTGAGTGCCAAAGAGTTGATACTTTTGAACTGTAGTGTTGGAGAAGATTCTTGAGAGTCCCTTGGACTGTAGGAGATCCAACCAGTCCATCCTAAAGGCAACCAGTCCATCCTAAAGGCAACCAGTCCTAAATATTCATTGGAAGGACTGAAGCTGAAGCTGAAACTCCAATACTTTGGCTACCTGATGCAAAGAACTGACTCATTGGAAAAGACCCTGATGCTGGCAAAGATTGAAGGCGGGAGGAGAAGGGGATGACAGAGGATGAGATGGTTGGATGGCATCACCGACTCGATGGACACGACTTTGAGTAAGCTCCGGGAGTTGGTGATGGACAGGGAAGCCTCTCATGCTGTAGTCCACGGGGTCACAAAGAGTCGGACACGACTGAGCGACTGAACTGAAAGACAAACAGTCTAAAAAAGTGAAGAAATCGAGGGATGTCTTCAAATGAATGAATGAGAAAAAGCCTCAGGAAATACCTTAATGAAATTGTGGTAAGTTATTTACCTAATAAGAATTTAAAGTAATGGTCATAAAAATGCTCACCACTGGTGAGAAGGATGGATGAACTTAGTAAGAACACCAAGGAGGAGATGGAAAATACAAGAAAGTAAAGACAGAAGTCACAGAGCTGAAGAATACAATGACTGATCTGAAACATACAATAAGGGACTGAAAACAAAGCAAAGAATCAGTGTATTGGAAGACACTGAGAAGAAACTTGTAGTTGCCAAGGGCAAGGGGATGGAGGTGGGATAGTTTGTGAGTCTGGTGTTCAGTTCAGTTCAGTTCAGTCGCTCAGTTGTGTCTGACTCTTTGCAACCCCATGAATCGCAGCACGCCAGGCCTCCCTGTCCATCACCAACTCCCAGAGCTCACCCAGACTCACGACCATCGAGTCCATGATGCCATCCAGCCATCTCATCCTTGGTCGTCCCCTTCTCCTCTTGCCCCCAATCCCTCCCAGCATCAGAGTTTTTTCCAATGAGTCAACTCTTCTCATGAGGTGGCCAAAGTACTGGAGTCTCAGCTTTAGCATCATTCCCTCCAAAGAAATCCCAGGGCTGATCGCCTTCAGAATGGACTGGTTGGATCTCCTTGCAGTCCAAGGGACTCTCAAGAGTCTTCTCCAACACCACAGTTCAAAAGCATCAATTCTTCGGTGCTCAGCCTTCTTCACAGTCCAACTCTCACATCCCCACATGACTACTGGAAAAACCATAGCCTTGACTAGACGGACCTTAGTCGGCAAAGTAATATCTCTGCTTTTGAGTATGCTGTCTAGGTTGATGCAAACTATTATATATAGGATGAATAAATAAGGTCCTACTGCATAGCAGAGGGAACTGTATTCAATATCCTGTAATAAACCATAACGGAAAATAATATGAAAAGAATGTATTCATATGTGTAACTGAATCACTTTTCTGGGCAGCAGAAATTAATACAACACTGTAAACCAGCTACACTTCAATAAAATAATTTATAACAAATAATAAATCTCCTTAATGGAAAAAAAAATGTGTCCTCGTTTATAAAATACATATATTACGGAATAATTCTAATGAACTCAGCAAACTCTTATTTATCCTGTGGTGATTTAATTGGAGTAAGCTAAATCATTCACTTATGAAAGAAAAATCACTACAAATAAGTGAAAACATTATATAAACAAAGGGTATCTTATTTTTGGAACCACACAGTCAGGACTTGCAAGATAGGACTCAGGCAGTGACAAAAGAGATGGCAAAGATTGTGATTCACAAGTCTGGAAAGTGTGTTAGAAGATTTAGTTAAGAAAGCAGTCCGGGAGGGGAAAAAGGTGTAGACGGAGCCCAACTGGGATCCTATTCTATCCTTAAATGAGAGCTAAGAAACAGAAAGCTACAGCAGAATGCTTGAACCTTGTGGCCATTTTTCATTGTAATTCGAATGGACAGCAAATGCAATTTTGGAGAGAAAGTGGGCATTCAACAGTGCAAATAACAAAACAAAAATATTCACTTTTTTAAAAGGAAAGCAAACTAAAGCTAGGTTATTACCCCCACATTCTTTCGGAAAGCACACACATAGGCGAGCAGTCTTTCAAAAATCCAGTTATCTTGAACAGGTGAGCCATTTCCCAATAAGCTTGGTGATTTTTCAAAGCTAAAGAGTGTGGGCACATCATTCACAGTGTACACCCTGGTTTCTCTCAGTATCGCCCAGGCCCAGCAGCAGCCTCACTGGGGGACTCATTAGAAATGGGGTCTCAGAACTCTAATGCTACTGGTACTTTATTCTGGGGGTACGTTGCTCAGATAATTGTTTGGCTTTAAAAGACTAGTTACAGCTAGAGAGAGCTTGGTTAATACTTATTTGAGAACTTTTAAGTATTTTGGTGCAGTGATGTTTTAAAAAAAAGACGGAGAGTGAGGAGCAGAAAGCTATTTTATTTTGTTTCTTTAGAGGTTATTTCTACACAGGTCTTTTGGACCTTTAAAAATATTTCACCTAGGACTTCCCTAGTGGCCCAGAGATTGAGGATCCAACTTCCACTGCAGGGGATGAAGGTTCGATCTCCAATTAGAGAACTGAGATCCCACAGGCCTCAGGGCAACTAATCCTGTAGGTCACAGCCACTGAGCCTGAATTCTCTAGAGCCCACGCTCTGCGACAGGAGAAGCCTGCAAGTAACAAGAGAAAGCCCACACGACGCAGTGAAGAGCCCCCGGGCCACAAGAGGGCATAGCACAGTCAAGAAAAGGAAAAGTCACCCATAGAACTTTCCATGCAGAGTGCTGTGCTTGAGTATTTTTAAAAATAAACACGGACAGAGAAATCAAATATGCCCATCATGTATTCTATAAATATAAGGTTTAAGATCCAAATCAAGGCACTGTGGGTATTTTAAAAAGATAACCAAGCAACACTGAAAAAATTTGAGCTCCGTATGAGTGAAGAAGATATTTTTATACTTAGTTCAAGCCCAGTCATCAATATAAAAATTTTATAATATTAAAACAAGTAAAACCATTAATCTAAAAATTATATATTAAAATCACAAATAAACCATGAGTTGCAAAAGTCTTAAAAGTATTAGTTTTATTTAAAAACTATTTCCAAAGCATTAAAGGAGGAAAGAAATCATTAAAAACAATAAATCATAATCTTAGTCTATGCTTCATGATTTATGCTAGGTCTTTCATTGAGTTGTAAACTACTTCATTATAATCTAAGCTTGATTAAAAAATCCTATTCTGCTTAGAATAGATGCATTTGTACTTAAAAAAAATCTAAGTTCCCTTCCTTTTTGTTCACCTATATAGATAAACAGAGAGATAATATTAATGAGGTGACGTGTAAATCTTATCCCACTCAGCAACTTAGTTTAACCCCATCAGCTTTACTACAACCCAGCAAATTAAAAGAACATAAGAGGGGAATAAAATAGTGTTGCTTTTAATTCCCTAGTTTAACTTGTATAAATTACAACTCTAAATGAAAAAAATAAAACAAGGTATTTTAATTTGACAGCTACGTACCTTCTCTCAACTACCTAAGTTACACAGGCAAATGAAACTTTTACCATAAGAATATCAGGGACTAGAGTTTTTAAATCCACAGTGAACTGTTCCAAATTTAATCTTGGATACTCGTCCAATCTGGGCAGTAGGGTATATGGAGGGGCGGGAAGGTCCCATGACAGTCCATGACTTGCTGCAGCACTTAAACCTCTAGTCCCACAGAAAGTTTCCTTACATCATAATAGCTGAAGTGACCAGCATGGATTATTTTCCTGAACTGACATTAAAAGCAGCTAAAAATATTTTTAGTAAAGAAATGCAACCCAAACAGCATACACATGCAGGCAGTTATTTTTTTGAAGTTGGCATATAAAACAGAGTCTAAACAAAACTGCATAAAATTATGTTAAGAGTGAGAAAGACCAATAAGTTAAAGAAAAATGCTTTAATGTACCCTCAATGTCCGCCGTGTGGAAAATCGGTACAGACAGGCAGTAACTATTGCAACAGCACCAACTACAAGAAAGCAGGAAACAAATGGCATTAACTGAAAAATCACTGCTTAACGTTCAAAATCTAACATAAGGAAAAAATGTTGGTTAGATTCCCGTGGTCAGAAAATGATATTTTATTTAACCACATATACATATTTATTCTGTCTGGTCTCTTTACTATTTGAATCCAGTTTCCTGGAATCACTTAAACAGTTCACAGTAAGTCAGAGCAGTCCTTGACTAATTTAGAAAATTACCCAAAGCATATTTGGGATGCAAACTCATAAGGCTATGCATCTTGAGACAACATGTATTATTTATGGGTGTTCGTAGGTGGACATATAGAACATAAAAGAATATACGATCACCAACAAAAAGTAGTATATTATATAAAAGGCTATTTTTCATAAACAGCTTTACTTAATTTCACACTATTAAAATTAAAGAAACTGAAAAAACACTAAAAAAGATAATGCACTTCACAGTAATATCTTGATTTAAGTCATATCAGAGTTTGGGATACTCACATACAGAAAGAACAATTGCTGTAATCAGTGCTATATCTGGGGAAAATAAAAAAAAACTGATGATAATTAAACACACAGGTGTCTTCAAATAGCTGCTGCATTTTAATGATCTGATCATAGATCAGCTATCATTACAGCAAAGAAAAAAACTACCGACCTGATTTTCACATGACTGCTAGTGCATCCAGGTCATTTCGACCACAGAACACTTCAAAACATATTCCAGGGTCAGGGTCTGTCTCATGAAACTCTTAGCAGGAGCCTTACCTTTTCAGTGTGCTATAGCGACCACACCAGCTTATTCAGTAAGGTAGCCAAAACCATTAGAATTCACTAGAAGAAAATTATTTTAAAATGTATTATCCTATTTTCAGTTCAGTTGCTCAGTCATGTCCGACTCTTGGCGATCCCATGAACCGCAGCACCCCAAGCCTCCCTGTCCATCACCAACTCCCAGAGTCCACCCAAACCCATGTCCATCGAGTCAGTGATGCCATCCAACCATCTCATCCTCGGTCATCCCCTTCTCCTCCTGCCCTCAATCTTTCTCAGCATCAGGGTCTTTTCCAATGAGTCAGCTCTTCGCATCAGGTGGCCAAAGTATTGGAGTTTCAGCTTCAACTTCAGTCCTTCCAATGAACACCCAGGACTGATCGCCTTTAAGATGGACTGGTTGGATCTCCTTGCAGTCCAAGGGACTCTCAAGAGTCTTCTCCAACACCACAGTTCAAAAGCATCACTTCTTTGGCGCTCAACTTTCTTTGTAGTCCAACTCTCACATCCATACATGACCACTGGAAAAACCATAGCCTTGACTAGACGGACCTTTGTTGGCAAAGTAATGTCTCTGCTTTTTAGTATGCTGTCTAGGTTGGTCGTAACTTTCCTTCCAAGGAGTAAGAGTCTTTTAATTTCATGGCTGCAATCACCATCTGCAGTGATTTTGGAGCCCAGAAAAATAAAGTCAGCCACTGTTTCCACTGTTTCCCCATCTATCTGCCATGAAGTGATGGGACTGGATGCCATGATCTTAGTTTTCTGAATGTTGAGCTTTAAGCCAACTTTTTCACTCTTCTCTTTCACTTTCATCAAGAGGCTTTTTAGATCTTCTTCACTTTCTGCCATAAGGGTGCTGTCATCTGTATATCTGAGGTTATTGATATTTCTCCCAGCAATCTTGATTCCAGTTTGTGCTTCTTCCAGCCCAGCGTTTCTCATGATGTACTCTGCACAAAAGTTAAATAAGCAGGGTGACAATATACAGCCTTGACATACTCCTTTTCCTATTTGGAACCAGTCTGTTGTTCCATGTCCAGTTCTAACTGTTGCTTCCTGACCTGCATACAGGTTTCTCAAGAGGCAGGTCAGGTGCTCTGGTATTCCCATCTCTTGAAGAATTTTCCACAGTTTATTGTGATCCACACAGTCAAAGGCTTTGGCATAGTCAATAAAGCAGAAATTGATGTTTTTCTGGAACTCTCTTGCTTTTTTGATGATCCAGCGGATGTTGGCAATTTGATCTCTGGTTCCTCTGCCTTTTCTAAAACCAGCTTGAACATCAGGAAGTTCACGGTTCACGTATTGCTGAAGCCTGGCTTGGAGAATTTTGAGCATTACTTTACTAGCGTGTGAGATGAGTGCAATTGTGCAGTAGTTTGAGCATTCTTTGGCATTGCCTTTCTTTGGGATTGAAATGAAAACTGACCTTTTCCAGTCCTGTGGCCACTGCTGAGTTTTCCAAATCTGCTGGCATATTGAGTGCAGCACTTTCACAGCATCATCTTTCAGGATTTGAAAGAGCTCAACTGGAATTCCATCACCTCCACTAGCTTTGTTCGTAGTGATGCTTCCTAAGGCCCACTTGACTTCACATTCCAGGATGTCTGGCTCTAGGTGAGTGATCACATCATCGTCATTATCTGGGTCATGAAGATCTTTTTTGTACAGTTCCTCTTTGTATTCTTGCCACCTCTTCTTAATATCTTCTGCTTCTGTTATTATTATAGTTTGATATTCAATCTAGTCCTTATGATTTTATTAAGAATTTAACACACTATTCTAATAGTGTGATTTTTGAATAAATGGCAATAAAGCTCTATAACTCTTATCACACAAATGCTATTTGCAGTTTTCACAAACAATGCCTTAACTTACCATCAACCTGTCCCCAGATTAAGACACAGTTCTAATTACAAGAAGATTTTGTCTAATAATGCTAATGAAACATCAGGGCACATGGATAAAAATTTTGTGCAAAAATGTAAACATGCATTTTTGATAATCCGGAGGGCAAGAAATAATACTAACACGTTTTTATGAACGTTTGTCAGTAGGACCTCTGCTTCTAGCTTTAACTCAGAGTATAAAATGTCATGGTAGTTCTGCTCTTTTTATTTCATGTTAACTGTAACCATCTTTTGATGACACCACGTCTCCATGGTGGTATAGTGGATAAGAATCCGCCTGCCAATGCAGAGGACACAGGTTTGACCCCTGGTCTGGGAAGATTCCACATGTCACAGGGCAACTAAGCCTGGGTGCCATACCTACCGAGCTCTAGAGCCCACGAACTTCAACTACTCAGCCTGCGAGCCACAACTCCTGAGCCCGTGTGCCCAGAGCCTGTGCCCCGCGACGAGAGAGGCCACCACAATGAGAAGCCTGTGTGCCACAACGGAGGAGTGCCTGCTCGCTGCAACTAAAGAGAGTCTACACGCAGCAATGAAGACCCAGTGCAACCAAAAATAAAAATACACAAATACATTTGAGAGAAGAAAAGCTCAACCAGCTTTACCACCTCCCCCCACCAAAAAAGAAAAATGGCCCTGGGTTCACCTGGCACACTGGCAACTTGACCACAGTTCTCAGAAGGAAATGTAACAAGCCCAAAGTGCATTGGATGAAAAGACAAACTTGACTACCTCACTCTAATATAAAGAAAAGTAATAGATCTTTTCTTATCAAGAAATCTTTTCATTTTCTTATCCAGAAATCTTTATATTCCAACTAACTTCACCACTGTACTTCACCATGTTCTATGGGAGACAAGCTGAAGTGTGCGACCCCTGCCTGTTATAGAAAAACTATCCCAAAATATGGTACATGAGGCTGTGTATACAACACACCAACAGAAAGACAATCTATCTGCAAATCTCCATGATAAAAGAATACTATCACGTGATAAACAAGTTACATTTTACATATTTTAACCTGCACGTGACCAAAGCATTTAAGAAAGTTATCTCACTCCACTGGGAATCCTCAGTACGGGCACTTCTTGAAAATCGTGTTGGTTACAAGTCTACACTGGAGAAGGAAACGGCAACCCCCTCCAGTATTCTTGCCTGGAGAATCCCATGGACAGAGGAGCCTCACGGGCTGCAGTCCTTGAGGTCGCAAAGACTCGAACACGACTGAGCAACTAACACTTTCCACTTTACATACCACCACTTAAATTTGTCATGGGATCTGCACTATTAAAATAACATGCTTGCCAGTTAACACCAATTTGTGATATGTTATCTCTTCTCTAGTTATGTATTATTGCAACAGTTCCATGTAGAACTCTGGAGTTTCATCATGCAGGGCTATTTATAACCAAAATAATACCTAAATCTTCAAAACCTTCAGGCTGTAAATCATCACTTGGATTGGGATATGCTGGAAAAAGGAAAAAAAAAAAGGAAATAAGAATAAAAGGTAGAAGAAAATAATAAAGCTTAAAGACCTATACATTTATGGTTTTGTGTTTTTTTGCCTTTGTACAAAACCCCTGATAATTTCACTTTCCCTATATGCATTATCTCAATGCATCTCTTTAAAAGTAGTATCATAAAAAGCCAAGGGTGAGCACCTGAAGCAGGGAACAAAATGCCAGTCTCAGAGGTTGTAGCTGTCAGCAAGCCAAGAATAAGCCCAGGTTATGACTCACAGGCTTCCTGGGAGCCTGTGCAGCTTGGCTTTGCCAAGGGACACCAGACCTGAGGCCAATTCTCCTGGGAGAGCACACGGCCCGCCTCAGACTGTAGCAACTTCCCGCGGGCCTCAGCTGCAGCAGGCACTCCCCAAACACTCCAGCTGTGGCCTCCACACCCCTTCCTCTCCCCAGGCCGACCGAGCAAGTGGACCCTAATAAGCCACTACTATTGCCTGCTCTGGTCTGAGTGGGAAACAGGCGCCAAACCAGAGGAGAGCGCCAGGGGCTGCGTGAGCGCAAGGAAGGGAACGCACCCCTGCAGCTGGAGGTGCAGCTGACAAAATCCCTGTAATTAGCGAGACTGTGGACTCTGGGGGCAATTGTGGACTTTGGGAGCAAGTACAAGCTGGAGTGAGGCCAGATCTGAGTCAGAGCTGACCCCACAGAGCCCACAGCAGGTCCAGAGACCTTCCTAGAAATATTGGAGGACTTTCTGGGTAGGTAGATTGGCTGGTGCGCACTGTGTGGACCGGACAATGGAGGACTCAGGAGGACATTCTTCATACTACCAGTCTCTCTCTTTCTATATATATATATATTTTTTGTATTGATCTAATGTGGTTCTTTATTATTCCTTTAGTTTTTGTTTGTTTTAAATAACATATTTTTAACGTCTTTTTAAAAAATTACATACAGTTTAGTTTTGTTTTGTTTTTAATTACATATATACAATGGAATATTACTCAGCCATAAAAAAGAACGGATTCCAGTGAGGTGGATGAACCTAGAGCCTGTTGCACAGAGTGAGGAAAGTCAGCAAGAGAAAGGCAAATATCATATGTTAATGCATATCTATGGAGTCTATAAAAATGTTATTGATGAACCTATTTTCAGGGAAGGAATGGAGATGCATATACAGAGAACGGATTTGTGGACACAGTAGGGGAAGGAATGAGAGTGGAAGGAAGGGGAGAATCGCACAGCCGTAAGAACACCACCATGTGTGAAACAGCCAGCTGGTAAGAAGCTGCTGTATAGCACAGGGACCCCAGCCTGCTGCTCTGTGATGACCTGGAGGGTGGGGTGGGGAGAGTGGAGGGAGGTGGTACACGCATAATTATGGCTGAAATACGGTGTTACGTGGCTTCCCTGGTGGCTCAGATGGTAAAGCGTCTGTCTGCAAAGCAGGAGACCTGGCTTCAATCCCTGGGTCCAGAAGATCCCCTGGAGAAGGAAATGGCAACCCACTCTAGTCTCCTTGCCTGGAGAATCCCATGGACGGAGGAGCCTGGTGGGCTACAGTCCATGGGGTCTCAAAGAGTCGGGCACGACTGAGCGACTTCACTATGGCAGAAACCAATACAACATTATAAAGCAATTTTCCCCCCAATCAAAACATTAAAAAAAAAAAAGATTGAAAAACAAAAGACATACAATGGCCTAAAACCATTTAAGAGCTGATCTGCAACAGAACGAAATTCAACATAATAAAGACCACTTATTTAAAAAAAAAAAAAACGTAGATAACACCAGACTCAATAGTGAAAGACTGAATTTATTTTCCTTAAGTCAGGAGCCATACTGGGTGTTCATATTAGTCACTTCAATCAATACGACAAAATATTTTAACTTATTTTTCTTGCTCAGTGAGAGCAGTGGTAAGAGAAAAAAATAAAAGTCATCCAAACTGAGAAAGAAGAAATAAAACTCTCTCTGTTTCAGATTATATAATCTTTTAAATGGAAAACTCTAAAGATTATGCATGCTCACACACCAAAACACACACACACACATACACACATATACAGGACCCTATTAAATAGAACTAATAAATTAATTCAACAAAGTCAGAGGTTACAAAATCAACAAAGATCAGCCGCATTTCTATACACTACCGATGAACCATCTAAAGAGAAAATTTAAAAAACCAGCTCCACACAAACACACAGTAGCAGCAAAGAGGATAAAGAACTTAGGATTAAACATTAACTAACGGAGTGAAAGACTTGCTCCCTGAAAACCACAAAGCACTGCATAAAGAGACTGAAGGAGACGTAAGAAAATGAAAGGGCATCCTGCATTCATGGACTGAAAGAATACTGTTAAGACGTCAATACCACACAAAGCAATCCACAGATTAAATGCAGCCGTTTGACTCTATTGAAAATGTGTTGTGCAAAATAGACAAATTAAACCCAATATGGAATCTGAAGGGAGTAATTTTAATAAAGAAATGGAAAGTTGAGAGGACTCACATTTCCCAATTCCAAAACTTACTAGAAAGCTACAATAAGGATATACTGTACACCACACGGAAATACAGCTATTATTTTGTAATAGCTTTACCTGGAGTTAAACTTTAAAAATATTGAATCTCTTATGTTTGGAAATAATAGACTACGGTCAAACAACTATATTTCTATTAAAAAAATAAAAGAGCAGAGAGACCAGAAATAAACTTTCACTTATATGGTCAAATGATTGTTCACAAGGGTTCTAAGAACATTTAATGAGGAATGGACAATCTTTTCAACAAATGATTTTTGGAAAATTGGATATCCATATGCAAAAGAATGAATTTTGACACCTACCTTACACCATACACAAAAATTAATTTAAAAGATCAGGAGCTAAAGGCCTAGGGAAGTTGTTAAGTCAGTGGAGTACAAAGACTCTGAGTTTGCACCCTTCCTTGGGCACATGAACATCACCACTATTTACAGAACAAGGGATGAGAATGACCTGAAAACTAGCATAAATGATCTTCTGCAACCAGAGATACAAAGAAGGAACCGACATGAGTCAGGAAAGAAGACCAGAGACATGGCACAAACAAGACCCGTAGCAGCAGGAAGGTGACCCACAAACTAGCAGGATCATTGCAATCGCCCAAGTTCTCCCCAAGGAAGGAGGGCTCTGAGATTCACATCAGATTCCCCAGTGCAGGGGCCCTGCACCAGGTGACAAGCTCCTGGAATGCTGGGCTTTGAAAGCCAACATGGCATATTTTGGGGAGATCCAAGGGGCTGTAGGAAAAAAAAAACTCTGCTCTTAAGGGGCACGGACAAAATGTCACACACTCTTGAGACCCAGTGCAGAAGCAGTAATTTGAAAGGAGTTTTGGTCAGATTCACTTGCTCATCTTGGAGAGGTGGAGGACAACGCGGACTCACTCTATGGACAGAGATTCTGGCAGTAGCTACTGGTGGGCTGCTGCTGATGCTGCTAAGTTGCTTCAGTCATGTACGACTCTGTGCGACCCCAGAGACAGCAGCCCACCAGGCTCCTCTGTCCCTGGGATTCTCCAGGCAAGAACACTGGAGTGGGTTGCCATTTCCTTCTCCAATGCATGAAACTGAAAAGTGAAAGTGAAGTCACTCAGTCATGTCCGACTCTTCGCGACCCCCTGGACTGCAGCCCACCAGGCTCCTCCGTCCATGGGATTTTCAAGGCAAGAGTACTGGAGTGGGGTGCCATTGCCTTCTCCACCACTGGTAGGAGTGTATACCAAAAGGAGTCTGGGGCTGGCAAGGGGCATTTTGGAATCCTCCCTCTAGCATATTAGCACCATGATATGACCTTGCCCCCAAGCAGGTGGGCACAAGTTCTGGGACACTCCAGGCCCAGCAGTTATTGGAGTGGGGACAGAGCCTGACCCACAAGCAGGCTGATTGCCTTAAATCCCCTCATCCTCCAGCTGCCTGGACCCATCCTTGTCCACTAGAAGGCCCACTACACCGCAACCAGACCCCAGCACCCGGCTCTGCTCACCAGTGGGCCAACATCAGCCCCAGAAGCCCACGGTCCCAGGCCCAGCAGTCAGATTTCAGCTCCAGGAACAATGGGCCCCTCAACCAGCCTCCCCAAGGGCAGACCCCATCCACCTGTGGGCCAACACCACCTCCAGGACCCCCTGGACACTACAATCAGCCAAGTCAGGAAATGACCTTGCCTGCCAGCAGGGTGACACCAGCCTTAGGATCCCTCAGGCCATGGCCCCACATACCAGTAGGCCAACACTTGCTCTGGGACCACAGCCGGCTTCCCCAGGATCCAGCTCTACCAACCAGCTGGTCAGTACAAGTCATCCTAGTAGTATGCATTTATAACCACAGTAAGTAGCTAAAGGATGAAAAAAAACAAAAAGTTGTAAAATAAGATGATACAAACATTAAATGTGGTGGTATGGAGTAAAAGTGCTGAGTTGTTAGAATGTGTACAAAATAGAGATTAGCGACTTAAAATAATCATGTATATATATATATATATATATATATATATATATATATGTATTGCTACGTATAAACCTCATGAGAATGACAAAACTCTAAAACAGATATACCCATAAGAAAGAGTAAGGAGTCCAACATAACAATAAAGATAATCATTAAACCACAAGTGAAGAGAGGAAAAGAAGAAAGGAGAAAAAATGAACCACAAACTCAAGAGCTAAAATTACGAAACTCTTAGAGAACACGGAGGAGAGCTTCAGGATGTGGGGTCTGGCAGTGATTTCTCGGATGTGTCACCAAAAGCGCAGACACACCGGGTTTCATCAAAACCGAACACAAGCTGTTTACAAAGGGACACTGTCATCAGAGAGCGAGCAGGCCACAGAATGGGAGGGAACTGCATTACATATCTGATAAGGGGTTAACCTTCAACATATATTATGAGCTTTTAAAAATAGAAAAAAAATTAAATTAAAAAATGGGCAAAGGACTTAAACAGATATTTCTCCAAAGAAGAGACACATAAGACCAATAATATGCGCATGAAAAGATGATCAATCACTAATAATTGTAGAAATGCAAAGAAAAACCACAATGAGATAGTACTTCACATATACTGGTATGGCTTTTATCAAAAAAAAAAAAAAAGGAAAAAAAAGAAGGACAGTGCTGGCAAAAAGGTTGAGAAATTGAAACTTTTGTACATCACTGGAGGGAATGTAACATTGTGTAGCCACTGCGGAAGATTCCCTGGTTGTTTCTCAAAAAAAATAAATAAATAAACATAGTAATACTATGAGGAAAAAGTGAAAGTGTTATTTACTCAGTCATGTCAGACTTTTTGCCATCCCTGGATGGTAGCCCACAAGACTCCTCTGTCCATGGAATTCGCCAGGCAAGAATACTGGAGTGGGTATCCATTTCCTGCTTTAGGGGATCTTCGTGACCCAGAGATCAAACCTGGGTCTCCTACATTGCAGGCAGACTCTTTACCATCTAAACCATCAGAGAAGCCCAACGTACTATTATATAACACAGCAATTCTATTCCTAAGTATATAACCAAGAAAATTAAAAATAGGGACTCAGATAGCTGAATGCCACTGTTCAGAGTAGCATTATTCAGAATAGCCAAAAGGTGGAAAAAAAACAAGGGTCTTTCAACAAATGAGTGAATTAAGGAATTGTGGTTTATATGAAGAGATATTCAGTTCAGTTCAGTTCAGTCGCTCAGTCGTGTCCAACTCTTTGTGACCCCATGGACTGCAGCACTCCAGGCCTCCCTGTCCATCACCAACTTCCAGAGCTTACGCAAATTCACATCCATTGAGTCAGTGATGCCATCCAACCAGCTCATCCTCTGTTGTCCCCTTCTCCCACTTTCAATCTTTCCAAGCATCAGGGTCTTTTCCAATGAGTCAGTTCTTTGCATCAAGAGGCCAACATACTGGAGTTTCTGCTTCAGCATCAGTCCTTCCAATGAACACCCAGGACTGATTTCCTTTAGGATGGACTGGTTGGATCTCCTTGCTGTTCAAGGGACCCTCAAGAGTCTTCTTCAACACCACAGTTCAAAAGCATCAATTCTTCAGCACTCAGCTTTCTTTATAGTCCAACTCTCACATCCATACATGACCACTGGAAAAACCATAGCCTTGACTAAGATGGAACTTTGTTGGCAAAAAAATGTCTCTGCTTTTTAATATGCTGTCTAGATTGGTCATGACTTTTCTTCCAAAGAGTAAGCGTCTTTTAATTTCATGGCTGCCGTCACCATCTGCAGTGATTTTGGAGCCCCCTAAAAATAAAGTCTCTCACGGTTTCCACTGTTTCCCCATCTATTTGCCATGAAGTGATGGGACCAGGTGCCATGATATTAGTTTTCTGAATTATGAGTTTTAAGCCAACTTTTTCACTCTCCTCTTTCAATTGCATCAAGATGCTCTTTAATTCTTCTTTGTTTTCTATCCTAAGTGTGGTGTCATCTGCATATCTGAGGTTATTGATATTTCTCCCGGCAATCTTGATTCTAGCTTGTGCTTCATCTAGTCCAGCGTTTCTCATGATGTACTCTGCACCTAAGTTAAATAAACAGGGTGACAATATACAGTCTTGATGTACTCCTTTCCCAATTTGGAATCAGTCTGTTGTTCCATGTCCAGTTCTAAATGTTGCTTCTTGAGCAGCATACAGATTTCTCAGGAGGCAGGTCAGGAGGTCTGGTATTCCCATCTCTTTAAGAATTGTCCACAGTTTGTTGTGATCCACACAGTCAAAGGCTTTGGCATAGTCAAAGGGTCTTCCAACAAATGAATGAATTAAGAAATTGCGGTAAATATGAAGACATATTACCAAGTCATCAGTGAAATAAAATTCTGATACATGTTGCAAGGTGGATGAACCTTGAAAACAGTATGCTAAGTGAAATAATCCAGAAGCTTTGGATTTGACATAGTCCAGAAGCTTTTGGACTTGACCAGAGTCCAGAAGCTTTTTTGGATTTGACATGATCCAGAAGCTTTGCTTTGGCATTGTCAAAGGGTCTTCCAACAAATGAATGAATTAAGGAATTGTGGTATATATGAAGACATATTACCAAGTCACCAGTGAAATAAAGTTCTGATACATGTTGCAAGGTGGATGAACCTTGAAAACAGTATGCTAAGTGAAATAATCCAGAAGTGATCCAAGTCTATGCAGTATGTGGAACAGTCAAATTAATCAACACAGAAAATAGACAGTGGTTAGCATGGCTGCGAGGAGGGAGCATGGAGAGTTATTGTTTCATAGCTATAATGTTCATTTTGAGTGATTAAAGGTTTTAGAGATAGATGGTAGTAATGGCTGCACAAACATGTGAATATACTTAATGCCACTGAAATGTACAATTAAATTAGCTAAAATTATCAGGTAAATGAAATAGAAGTTGGTCTAGAAGAAAACTGTCAGTTAAATGAAATAGAAGTTGGTCTAGAAGAATTAGCACAGAGAGTAACCTGAGCATCTGAAAAGGAAGTGTTCTGCCAGATGTTGAAACATATCATCATTCTGTAATCAGAGTATTGATTTGGTGTTGGGGCAGGAATGGGAAAATTCAAGGGAACAGAAAGATCAGATCATGTATGAATTTAATGTGTGATAAAAACTGGTAAGTTCAGCAAAGCTGGAAAGAGAAGGACCTACTCAACAAATGGAGCTACTTCTCACTGGATGAAAGTAAGTGGGGTCAAGAGAAAGCCAACCGCACTTCAGATACCCTAAAGAAAGTGAGATGAATCAATGATTTGATGCAATCACAAAAACACTGTGATGGCAACGTTTATATAATTTCAGCATGGAGAAGACCTGAAGCTTTTATAAGAAAAACACAACACTCTTGGCCATTAGGGAAAACATCAACACATCCAACTTCCTATTAATATAAATATTCTGTAAATTTAAATGACCACTGATAGAAAAGTCAGGTGAAATATGGTACATATTAATTACTCAGCCATTAAAAAGAATACATTTGAATCAGTTCTAATGAGGTGGATGAAACTGGAGCCAATTATACAGAGTGAAGTAAGCCAGAAAGAAAAACACCAATACAGTATACTAACGCATATATATGGAATTTAGAAAGATGGTAATGATAACCCTGTAAGCGAGACAGCAAAAGAGACACAGATGTTTAGAGCAGCCTTTTGGGCTCTGTGGGAGAGGGAGAGGGTGGGATGATTTGGGAGAATGGCAATGAAACATGTATAATATCATACAAGAAACGAATTGCCAGTCTAGGTTCGATGCAGGATACGGGATGCTTGGGGCTGGTGCACAGGGATGACCCAGAGGGATGGGATGGGGAGGGAGTTGGGAGAGGGGTTCAGGATTGGGAACACGTGTGCACCCGTGGCGGATTCATGTTGATGTATGGCAAAACCAATACAATATTGTAAATTAAAAAATAAATAAATAAAAAACAATATGTGAATCACATAAAAAAATTAAAAAGAGGCATTGTTTCCAAAAATAAATAAATAAATAAGATCATATAAAAAGATAGGAATAAATCTAACTGCAGCTCCAATTCAAGACAGTAAGTGGAAAAAGTGCAAGTTTCAGAAAAATATGAACAGCATGATGACATTTTTGGATAAGAATAAAGCCAAATACGTAAACCTACACAAATAAGAATGTTTATGCATAGAAGTAGATTAAAAAGACTCCCTAAACTATAAAGATATTAACTTTAATAATTAGATGAGAGAAATAAGTGGACACCCAATCTTTTCACTATGTATGCTTTTGTAATATCTGAAATTTTCAAAATTCATATTAGTATGTGTGCATGTTCAGGCACTCAGTTATATAAAGCTCTTTGCTGCCCTAAGGACCACAGCCCGCCAGGTTCCTCTGTCCATGGGATTTTCCAGCCAAGAACACTGATATGGGTTGCCATGTCCTCCTCCAGGGGATCTTCCCAACCCAGGGATTGAGCTCACATCTCCTACACATCTTCTTTCCTGCTGGGAGCCACCTGGGAGCCCCTCAGATTAGTATACTAATATAGTTAAAAGCTACAGAAAGCAATCAGTTTTTAATAGTGTAAAATCTTCAAAGAAAACTGACTTTAAATAATAACAAACTAGAGAAAAATTCTGCTTCCTGATGAAAGGATTTTAACTTATAATGAGCTTTGTTAAATCAACATGAAAAATATTTCAGAAATCACATAGAAAAGTGAACAAAAGACCAATATCAGTTCAGTTCAGTTCAGTTGCTCAGTCATGTCCGACTCTTTGCGACCCCATGAATCGCAGCACACCAGGCCTCCCTGTCCATCACCAACTCCCGGAGTTCACTCAGACTCACGTCCATCGAGTCAGTGATGCCATCCAGCCATCTCATCCTCTGTCGTCCCCTTCTCCTCCTGCCCCCAATCCCTCCCAGCATCAGAGTCTTTTCCAATGAGTCAGATCTTTGCATGAGGTGGCCAAAGTACTGGAGTTTCAGCTTCAGCATCAGTTCTTCCAAAGAAATCCCAGGGCTGATCTCCTTCAGAATGGACTGGTTGCATCTCCTTGCAGTCCAAGGGACTCTCAAGAGTCTTCTCCAACATCACAGTTCAAAAGCATCAATTCTTCAGTGCTCAGCTTTCTTCACAGTCCAACTCTCACATCCATACATGACCACTGGAAACACCATAGCCTTGACTAGACGGACCTTAGTCGGTAATGTCTCTGTTTTTCAATATGCTATCTAGGTTGCTCATAACTTTCCTTCCAAGGTTATGCGTCTTTCAATTTCATGGCTGCAATCACCATCTGCAGTGATTTTGGAGCCCAAAAAATAAAGTCTGACACTGTTTCCACTGTTTCCCATCTATTTCGCATGAAGTGATGGGACCAGAGCCATGATCTTCGTTTTCTGAATGTTGAGCTTTAAGCCAACATTTTCACTCTCCTCTTTCACTTTCATCAAGAGGCTTTTTAGTTCCTCTTCACTTTCTGCTATAAGGGTGGTGTCATCTGCATATCTGAGGCTATTGATATTTCTCCCGGCAATCTTGATTTCAGCTTGTGCTTCTTTCAGCCCAACGTTTCTTATGATGTACTCTGCATAGAAGTTACATAAGCAGGGTGACAATACACAGCCTTGATGTACTTCTTTTCCTATTTGGAACCAGTCTGTTGTTCCATGTCCAGTTCTAACTGTTGCTTCCTGACCTACATATAGGTTTCTCAAGAGGCAGGTCAGGTGCTCTGGTATTCCCATCTCTTTCAGAATTTTCCACAGTTTATTGTGATCCATACTGTCAAAGGCTTTGGCATAGTCAATAAAGCAGAAATTGATGTTTTCTGGAACTCTCTTGCTTTTTCCACGATCCAGCAGATATTGGCAATTTGATCTCTGGTTCCTCTGCCTTTTCTAAAACCAGCTTGAACATCAGGAAGTTCACAGTTCATGTATTGCTGAAGCCTGGCTTGGAGAATTTTGAGCATTACTTTAGTAGCATGTGAGATAAGTGCAATTGTGCAGTAGTTTGAGCATTCTTTGGCATTGCCTTTCTTTGGGATTGAAATGAAAACTGACCTTTTCCAGTCCTGTGGCCACTGCTGAGTTTTCCAAATCTGCTGGCATATTGAGTGCAGCACTTTCACAGCATCATCTTTCAGGATTTGAAATAGCTCAACTGGAATTCCATCACCTCCACTAGCTTTGTTCGTAGTGATGCTTCCTAAGGCCCACTTGACTTCACATTCCAGGATGTCTGGCTCTAGGTGAGTGATCACACCATCGTGATTATCTTGGTTGTGAAGATCTTTTTTGTACAGTTCTTCTGTGTATTCTTGCCACCTCTTCTTAATATCTTCTGCTTCTGTTAGGTGCATACCATTTCTGTCCTTTATCGAGCCCATCTTTGCATGAAATGTTACCTTGGTATCTCTAATTTTCTTGAAGAGATCTCTGGTCTTTCCCATTCTGTTGTTTTCCTCTATTTCTTTGCATTGATCACTGAGGAAGGCTTTCTTGTCTCTCCTTGCTAGTCTTTGGAACTGTGTATTCAGATGTTTATATCTTTCCTTTTCTCCTTTGCTTTTCAATTCTCTTCGTTTCACAGCTATTTGTAAGGCCTCCCCAGACAGCCATTTTGCTTTTTTGCATTTCTTTTCCATGAGGATGGTCTTGATCCCTGTCTCCTGTACAATGTCATGAACCTCCGTCCATTGTTCATCAGGCACACTATCTATCAGATCTAGGCCCTTAAATCTATTTCTCACTTCCACTGTATAATCATAAGGGATTTGATTTAGGGCATACCTGAATGGTCTAGCGGTTTTCCCGACTTTCTTCAATTTAAGTCTGAATTTGGTAATAAGGAGTTCATGATCTGAGCCACAGTCAGCTCCTGGTCTTGTTTTTGTTGACTGTATAGAGCTTCTCCATCTTTGGCTGCAAAGAATATAATCAATCCGATTTCGGTGTTGAACATCTGGTGATGTCCATGTGTAGAGTCTTCTCTTGTGTTGTTGGAAGAGGGTGTTTGCTATGACCAGTGCATTTTCCTGGCAAAACTCTATTAGTCTTTGCCCTGCTTCATTCCATATTCCAAGGCCAAATTGCCTGTTACTCCAGGTGTTTTTTGACTTCCTACTTTTGCATTCCAGTCCCCTATAATGGAAAGGACATTACTTTTCACCCATCATCTTATTAAGTTCTAAACAACGTTAGTAAGATAAAGAGGCACTGGATCTGTAGGACTTGACTCTGGAGCTGTAGTTGTTTGAGGACCTGGGAAAATTAATTTTGATTCAATTCACCAGTCTCCTCAACACAGAACTGTAGAATTAACTTTGATTATTTTCATTTTTGAAGAAAATTATTTCTCACAATGAATTACTTCTCAGAATCAAAATATACATACTTTCCAAACTATCCTATTCTATTTCTGGGAAGTTAACCTAAATATACATTTATACAAGTACGTTAGAATGTATGCATAGGAATATACACTATGGCTCTGTATTACATAGTGGAAACCCTGGAAATTAACAAATAATAAATCATAGAAGTTATGTGTTCAGAATAAGTTTACAAATCTTAAAAAAATACCATCCACATAGTATCATGGTACATAATTTGTATTCTTACTTTGTCACTTCATATTTGCCCCAATTTTTTCACATTCACATAATTAGATCTATCTTATCAACACTATATGTCTCTAATGATGCTCTTCAGTCTCTCTTACTGATAAAAAATGATTGAAAACCTCACAAGGAACTTTGATTTATGATATTTAAAGCAAAATCCCTCTAGTTTATCACCTGTATAAACTTGTCCTCACAATTCTCCTGGTATTTCCAATGCTAAACTGAATATATGTTTTAGAAATTTGTTATGAGATGTTTATGGTCAACTCTCAAAACAGCGTATCAATAAGCAAAACATACCACAGTGCACGTTCCCACTAGGACCATGTGAGCAGACGTGAGTGAGTCAGTGAGTGTAGACTTCATATGCATCTTTATGTATCATCCATAGACATTGCTTTCTCCACAGAACTTCACAGCACCCCCCAAGGTACTCGAGGAAGTTACGGAGTACCAGATTTACAGGAATTATAGAAAGGTATTCTAATTAGCATGCTAATATGAGTAATTCCCCTCAATCCTTAAAATTATATGACAATAGGAAGTAAACAAATTGGAAGCCAGTGATTGACATTTGTTTGAGTCATTCAACAGTGAGAAACTAGAAACCACAGAAATGATGCTACTTGAGTAAGCGAGCGGGCTGCTCAGGCTAATGCTCTCGCCACTGTTCTCTTGCTTCTGTTGCATCCAAAAAGAAGAAGCCAAAGGTAACAGCCTGGATGCAGGAAGATAATGCCTTTCACCATATCAAAACAGTCTCTCAAGTCTTAGGCAGAGCAGCTGCTCAGTAAACCCTGCCGGAGATCCTCCATTTCATTTCCACAAAGAAGGACTTTTGCTGCCCTTCCATTGTTACACAGTTCCCTTTCTGTTGCCAAAATAAATAAATAAAGAAAAGCCAGTAAGGAGAAAAAAAATAATTGTAGGAGGTGGTTAGGTTGGGATGGGGAGTAGAAATACAAATCTTGTTCTGGAGACAGTAGAAATTTCCCAGTTACAATTGTACTCTATAAGAAGAACCAAACTGGCTGTTGGCGGGAAAATGAAACACATTCCTGAACCCAGATGATACCCTGTACAGATGTCGACACATCACTTTCAAAATGAATAAATTATCAATGTTGATGACACAGAAAACATACATATTAAAAAACAGAAGCCGTGGACCTTAATTAATATTGATTTCTACATTAATATTGACTCCAATGAAACTGTAAATTAGGTGAGCTACCTTTAAGACCTTTCTAGACGCCAGACACTGTGCTAAGTGCTTTAAATGCATCCCACTGTTAACTTTAATATCACACAGTGAGGAAGGCATTCAATCATTATACATGTATGTAAAGAAGCTTACATAAATTACCTAAGTTTACAGACCTGTTTATATCTGTGGACTATGACCTGTAATTTTAGATTCACTAAGTATAATAGCAAAAATGGCTATAAATGCACTCTTCCTCCTTTTATTACTAAAAGTTCTAGTGAGTGTAAATCACCAGACATTTAAAGGATTTTAAAACATCACAAGGAATTTAAAGGATATTGACAAATATAAGCAGGACTTTATGAAACCTGAGGCACTGGAAGTTGTAGACACCGTAGTGGTAGCAATTGCTTCTGGAAAACAAACAAACAAAAAATATATATAAACTCACTTAATTACTTGGGATTTATTGCTTTCTACTAATATTTACTTATTTGAATTATGCTTTTCATACTTATTTAGGTAAAAATGCACATGTTTTAATTTGGGCTTCCCTGGTGGCTCAGATGGTAAAGAATCTGCTTGTAATGCAAACCTAGGTTCAATCCCTGAATCAGAAAGATCCCCTGGAGAAGGGAATGGCAACCCACTCCTGTATTCTTACTTGGAGTATACCATGGACAGAGGAGCCTGGTGGGCCACAGTCTATTATGGGGTTGCAAAAAGTTGGACACAACTGAGCTACTAACACTTTAACTTACACTAAAAAATGTTTGCGATCCATTTTACAGGTAAAGATGTTGAACAAGAGAAATTTATGTATCTGGGTGATGTATGCAACATGCTAAGAGTCTATAAAAGGAAAATCAAAACAAGTTTCTTTGTGAATTAGAAGTCAAACGTGACATGGAAATGAGTGTAAGACAGACATAAGTACTAAAACTGTTCCTTTCCAATTGCTCTATATCATTGAAATCTATTGTGGAAAAAATGAAATCTTTTAAAAAAGAAAAAGGAAACAGACACCTTCATACCTTTAGTAGTACACTTTGGTAGCTCGGGCTCCCAAGTCCCGTTTGCACTGCAGACAACTGTGCTACTCCCGTGAAGGTAAAAACCATCATGACACTGAAATACAACTTCCACATTGTAGTAATATTTTCCTCTAAATCCTGATACTATTGATCCATGTTTGACGATTGGATAGTCACATTTGACCACTGAAAAGTGGAGAAATTCCATAATTACTGAAAGCCTGCTTTCATATAAGACCAAATATCTAGTGCAAATAATAACTTCCAGTTGAAAGGGAGAAATGAGGAATGAAAGGCAAGATGTTAACTGAAAAAAAGTAAATAAAACAACACAAGACTCTGTGCATTGGAATTCCAGGGAAACAGGTGTAGAGAAATCTAATAATGTTTTTCTACCAAAACAGTCTATCATAATATTTTTTGGCTTTCCTACATTTTTTTTTCCAGTACTGACATGTATTGAGAAAGGTCTGACTATCAGATACAAACTCAGGGTAAGTTCAAAAATGACTTTTGATGCTCTTTAGCTCTAGGATTTTTTTCAGGTCATGCCGACACTAATTACAGTACCATGTTCTTTTAGAAAGATAGTAAACACGTTTTTGAGAAGGTAATACTTGAGTACAAATTTAAAAGTTGAAAAGAAGCTAGCCATTAAAAAAAAAAAAAAAGGAAATAGTTCTCAGGTGGCAAAAACATACAGGAACTGGGATGTTCAAGAAAATCAAGGGTCAGTAGAGTTAGGGCAGTGTTTCCCAAACATTTTGGATTGTAAACCCAGAGATCAACATGTTTTAAGTTTTAAAACAAATTTTAAGTGTTAAACCAGTATGCAAACACATATGCCTGAGATAATGCTAGAAGTTAATATTTAGCACTCACAACAGAGTACTTGGGTATATTCCATTCTCCTCTACCTCTCCAGAAGTAAATTAAAGGTCAGGGCCTTCTAGACTGACTTCAGATCTACTAATGGGTTTTGCAGAATTTGGAAACAAATCTGAAAAAACACTGGGCAGGGAAGTGACTTCAAGAGAACACTTTATGAGATTAATCTGAGCAACAGACAAGGGCCAGAAATATAGCCTTTTAAGCCAGAAAGATGTTTTCTCCTTTCCTGTGGATCTGAATTTTCATTAGGTATAATTTTTGTTCAGCCAGGAGAACTTATCGATTCTTTTAGTTCAGGTTGTCTAATGACAAATTATTAGCTCTTCTTTATCTGAAATGGTTTTCATTTATTTCAGTTTCAGTTTTGAAAGATTTCTCCTTGAGGGGGAATTCTAGGATATTCTTTCAGCACATGAGCGGAAGTTATTGTCTTCTCTTCTCCACAGTTCCTTGAGAGAAGTCGGCTGTTACTCTTTCTTTGAAGTGAGGAAGGAAGAATGTAACATGCTCTTCTCCTCTCTTACTGGCAGCTTTTTCTTTTGTTTTTAGTCTAATGGGGATTATTTGGTAAATTTTTAGAATTTATTTATCCTGCTAGGGTCAGTGAATTCCCTGGGGGTGGATCTCTGGGGTGGATGTTGTGGCTCAAATTCAAATAATACAGAATAAATTAAACAGAGAATAAAAAATAAATAGAGAACAAACTTATGGGTACCAGAGGGAAAACAGGGGTGGGACGAGTTGGGAGATTGGGATTGACATATATACTCTACTATGCGTACAATAGATAACTAATGAGAAACTACTGTATAACAAAGGGAACTCTGCTCAATGCTCTGGGTGATGTAAATGGGAAGAATACCTGAAAAATAGTGGATATATATGTGTGTGTGTATATATCTACATATATATTCTGCTGCCGCTACTGCTAAGTCGCTTCAGTCATGTCTGACGCTGTGCGACCCCATAGACAGCAGCCCACTAGGCTCCTCTGTCTCTGGGATTCTCCAGGCAAGAATACTGGAGTGGGTTGCCATTTCCTTCTCCAATGCATGAAAGTGGAAAGCGAAAGTGAAGTCGCTCCGAGTCGTACCCGACTCTTAGCAACCCCATGGACGGCAGCCTACCAGGCTCCTCCGTCCATGGGATTTTCCAGGCAAGAGTGCTGGAGTGGGGTGCCATTGCCTTCTCTGCTATATATACACACACACACACACATATATATACATCTGATTCACATTGCCATACAGTAGAAACTCACACAACATTGTAAAGCAACTATACTCCAATATAAAACAGACGAATAAGCGTCTATACTGTACTTTTTCTATGACACTCCAATTACATGTACGTTTAGTGCTTGCTACTCTTCCACAGGTGTATAAATTTCTCTCTCTCTCATGTAATATTTCTTTTGAAATCAGGTTTCATTTGTATTGTATTGATTTCAGGTTCACTGATGTTTTCTCTGTTGTGCAACACTGCTGATACTTGTGCTAATGATTTTCTTTAAGTTAGGTTTCCATTCAGTTCAGTTGCTGAGTCGTGTGCAACTCTTTGTGACTCCTTAGACTGCAGCATGCCATACTTCCCTGTCCATCACCAAATCCCAGAGCTTACTCAAACTAACACATGTCCATTGAGTCAGTGATGCCATCCAACCATCTCATCCTCTGTCATCCCCTTCTCCTCCCACCTTCAATCTTTCCCAGCATCAGGGTCTTTTCCAATGAGTCAGTTCTTCGCATCCGGTGGCCAAAATATTGGAGTTTCAGCTTCAGCATCAGTCTTTCCAATGAATATTCAGGACTAATTTCCTTTAGGATGGACTGGTTGGATCTCCTTGCAGTCCAAGGGACTCTCAAGAATCTTCTCCAACACCACAGTTCAAGAGCATCAATTTTTCTGTGCTCAGTCTTCTTTATAGTCCAACTCTCACATCCATACATGACTACTGAAAAAACCATAGCTTTGACTAGATGGACCTTTGTTGGCAAAGTAATGTCTCTGCTTTTTAATATGTTGTCTAGGTTGGTCATAGCTTTTCTTCCAAGGAGCAAGCCTCTTAAATTCATGGCTGCAGTCACCATGGGCAATGATTTTGGAGCCCTCCCAAAATAAATTCTCTCACTGTTTCCATTGTTTCCTCATCTATTTGCTATAAAGTGATGGGGCCAGATGACATGATCTTAGTTTTCTGAATGTTGAGTTTTAACTGTATTACATACAGTTAAACAGTAAAAGTGTACACCTGCTTGCTGTTTAATACATGCAAATAATCATGTATTACCAACACAATAAAGACATAGAAAGTTTCCATACCCACCCCCCAAATGTCCTCATGCCACTTTGTAAACAATGCCTACCAATAACTCTGCCTTCCTCAACCAGCCTACCAGTAATCAATTTTCAAACCCTATAGTGTTGTTTGGTCACCAGGTGCCCAATATGCTACTGGAGAAAAGCAGAAATATCTCCAGAAGGAATGAAGAGGCTGAGGCAAAGCAGAAATAATGCCCGGTAGTGGATGTGACTGGTGCTGAAAGTAAAGTCCGATGCTGTAAGAACAATACTGCATAGGAACCTGGAATGTTAGGTCCATGATCAAGGTAAATTGGAAGTGGTCAAACAGGAGATGGCACGAGTGAACATTGACAATTTAGGAATCAGTGAACTAAAATGGACTGGAATGGGTGAATTTAATTCAGAAGAACATTATATCTACCACTGTGGGCAAGAATCTCTTAGAAGAAATGGAGTAGTCCTCATAGTCAACAAAAGAGTCTGAAATGCAGTACCTGGGTGAAAGGACAGAATGATCTCTGTTCATTTCCAAGGCAAACCATTCAATATCACAGTAATCCAAGTCTATGTCCCAACCACTAATGCTGAAGAAGCTGAAGTTGAATGGTTCTGTGACGACCTATAAGACCTTCTAGAACTAACACCAAAAAAAGATATGTCTTTTCCATCACAGGGGACTGGAATGCAAAAGTAGGCAGTCAAGAGATACCTGGAGTAACAGGCAAGCTTGGGCTTGGAGTACAGAATGAAGCAGGGCAAAGTCTAACAGAGTTTGGCCAAGAGAATGCACTGGTCACAGCAAACACCCTCTTCCAACAACACAAGAGACGACTCTACACATGGACATCACCAGACAGTCAATACTCATTGATTATATTATTTGCAGCCAAAGATGGAGAAGCTCTGTACAGTCAGTAAAAAAAAAAAAAAAAAAAAAAAAGACCAGGAGCTGACTGTGGCTCAGGTCATGAACTCCTTATTGCCAAATTCAGACTTAAATTGAAGAAAGCAGGGAAAACCAGTAGGTCATTAAGGTACGACCTAAATCAAATACCTTATGATTATACAGTGGAAGTGACAAATAGATTCAAGGAATCACATTTGATAGACAGAGTATCTGAGTAACTATGGTTTGTGACATTGTACAGGAGGTGGTGATCAAAACCATCCCCAAGGAAAAGAAATGCAAAGAGGCAAATGGCTGTCTGAGGAGGCCTTACAAATATCTGAGAAAAGAAGAAAAGTGAAAGGCAAAGGAGAAAAGAAAAGATGTACCCATCTGAATGCAGAGTTCCAAAGACTAGCAAGGAGAGATAAGAAAGCCTTCCTCAGTGATCAATGCAAAGAAATAGAAGAAAACAATAAAATGGTAAAGACTAGAGATCTCTTTAAGAAAATTAGAGACACCAAGGGAACATTTCATGCAAAGATGGGCTCGATAAAGGACAGAAATGGTATGCACCTAACAGAAGCAGAAGATATTAAGAAGAGGTGGCAAGAATACACAGAAGACCTGTACTAAAAAGATCTTAATGACCCAGATAATCATGATGGTGTGATCACTCCCCTAGAGCCAGACATCCTGGAGTGTGAAGTCAAGTGGGCTTTAGGAAGCATCACTACAAACAAAGCTTGTGGAGGTGATGGAATTCCAGTTGAGCTATTTCAAATCCTGAAAGATGTTGCTGTTAAGTGCGGCACTCAATATGCCAACAAATTTGGGAAACTCAGCAGTGGCCACAGGACTGGAAAAGGTCAGTTTTCATTCCCAAAGAAGGGAAATGCCAAATGTTCAAATTAATGCACAATTGCACTCATTTCACAGGCTAGCAAAGTAATGCTCGCTATTCTCCAAACGAGCCTTCAACAGTACATGAACCGAGAACTTCCCGATGTTCAAGCTGGATTTAGAAAAGGCAAATGAAACAGTGATCAAATTGCCAAGATCCATTGGATCATTGAAAAAGGACAAGAGTTCCAGAAAAACATCTCCTTCTGCTTTGTTGTCTACACCAAAGCCTTTGACTGTGTGGATCACAACAAACTGTGAAAAATTCTTAAAGAGATGGGAATACCAGACCACCTTACCTGCCTCCTGATAAGCCTGTATGCAGGTCAAAGAGGAACAGTTAGAACTGGACATGGACCAACAGACTGGTTCCAAATAGGAAAAGGAGAGCATCAAGGCTGTATATTGTCAACCTGCTTATTTAACTTATATGCAGAGTACATCATGAGAAATTCTGAGCTGAATGAAGCACAAGCTGCAATCAAGATTGCTGGGAGAACTATCAATAACCTCAGATATCCAGATGACACCACCCTTAAGGCAGAAAGTAAAGAGGAACCCAAAAGCCTCTTTGATGAAGGTGAAAGAGAAGAATGAAAAAAATGGCTTAAAACTCAACAGTTATAAAATGAACATCATGCCATCCGGTCCCATCGCTTCACGGCAAATAGATGGGGAAACAGTGGAAACAGTGATGGGATTTATCTTCTTGGGCTCCAAAATCATTGCAGATGGTGACTGCAGCCATGAAAATAAAAGATGCTCCTCCTTGGAAGAAAGCTATGACACACCTAGACCACGTATTAAAAAGCAGAGACACTGCTTTGCCAACAAAGGTCCGTCTAGTCAAAGGTATGGTTTTTCCAATAGTCATATATGGATGTGAGAGCTGGACCATAAAGAAGGCTGAGCACCAAAGAATTATGCTTTCAAACTGTATGGTGTTGGAATAGACTCTTGAGAGTCCTTTGGACAGCAAAGAGATCAAACCAATCATCCTGAAGAACTCAGTCTTGAATATTCATTAAAAGGACTGATGCTGAAGCTGAAGCTCAATACTTTGGCCACCTGATGCAAAGCGCCAGCTCATTGGAAACAACCCTGATGCTCAGAAAGATTTCAATCGGCAAGCCGAATAGGGGATGGACAACAGAGGACAAGATGATCGAATAGCGTCACTGACTCAATGGACATGAGTTTCAGCAAGCTCCAGAAGATGGTGAAGGACAGGGAAGCCTAGCGTGCTGCAGTCCATGGGGTCTCATAGAGTTGGACAAAACTGAGTGACTACAATAGAGTCGCTTTTCCAGAATGTCATACGGAATCACATCCTCTGAGTTTGACTTACTTAGGACAATGCATTTGAGATTCATTCCTGTTGTCTGAATTAAAAGCTCATCATCCTTTGCTTGAGAGTATTATTACTATCTGTATGTACAAATGATGTTCCTCCATTTACCAGTTCAAGGACATAAGAGTTGTTTCCAGTATAGGTTGATTATGACTAAGGATACTATGAATATTCTCATGCAGATTTTAAGTGTACATGTTTTTATTTGACCCTGGGTAGCTGAATTGTACCTTAAGTGTATGTTTAATTGTATGAGAAGTTGCTCAATTGTGTTCGAAATGCATACACCACTTGCATTCTCATCAGCAGTGTTATCAGAGTCCCAAATATAACATATTCTCACCAAAACACGGAATTGTTAATTTTTTCTTTTTAATTTCATGCATTCTAATAAGTTCTTAGTGGTTTCTCACCATGGTTTTAAACTACATTTCTGTTATCACTAATGATATTTAGCAATGTTTCATGTACTTTTTTTAACATCCACATTCTTCTTCGGTGGGAAAAATTTTATCCAAATGTTACCCTTTTTTGGTAAACTGGGCCGCTTTCTTCTTATTGTGCCTTTAGAGTTCTTTATGCATCATAGCTAGAAGTCCATTCAGAAATGTTCCTGACAAATATTTTCTCCCAATCTATGACAAGTTTTTTCTTTCTTCAAACAGTGTGTTTGAGAGAAGTTCTCAGTTTTTAAGAAATCCAGTCTTTTTTTTTTTTTCTTTAAAGAATAATGCTTTTAAGGTTTTTGAAGAAATCTCTGCTAACTCACAAATATTTTCTGTTTTCTCATAAGTCTCACAGTTTGGGTTTTACATTTGAATCTGTGGTCCAACACCTCTTCCAGCCATGATAGTATGAAACTACAAATCAACCACCAGAAGAAAAATGGCCCAAAACACATGGAGATCAAAAGGAACACGTTACTAAACGATCAGTAGTTGACTGAAGAAATTAAAAAGGAAATAAAAGATATCCTAAGACTAATGAAAATAGAGACAATCCATTCCAAATCTATGTAACACAGGAAAAACAGTTCTAAGACAGAAGTTTGTAGCCATACAGGCCTACCTTAAGAACAAGAATAATCTCAAGTAAACGATCTAAATTTACACCTATATACAAAAAATAGAACAACCCTCTCTGCAAGTGTGTGGAAGGTTAAAATAATAAAGAAAAGAGTGGAAATAAATGAAACTGAGACTGAAAATCAATGAAAATAAGAGCTGGCTCATTGAAAAGATAAAATTGACAAACATATAGCCATACTCATCAAGAAACAAAAGAAAGTATCCAAATAAATAAAAAATAAAAGGTTACTATCAATACTACAGAAGTACAAATGATCATAAGAGAATACTATGAATAATTATATATCCAAAATTGGAAAACCTGGAATAAGTGGATAAATTTCTAAAAAAGATATTATCTGCCAATGCTGAGTCAAGAAGAAATAGAAAATGCTGCTGCTGCTGCTGCTGTTGCTGCTAAGTTGCTTCAGTCATGTCCGACTCTGTGCGACCCCATCGACGGCAGCCCACCAGTCTCCCCCGTCCCTGGAATTCTCCAGGCAAGAACACTGGAGTGGGTTCCCATTTCCTTCTCCAACGCATGAAAGTGAAATGTGAAACTGAAGTCCCTCAGTCGTGTCTGACTCTGTGCAACCCCATGGACTGCAGCCTACCAAGCTCCTCCATCCATGGGATTTTCCAGGCAAGAGTACTGGAGTGGGATGCCATTGCCTTCTCCAAATAGAAAATGGGGATAGAGTAATTACTAGTAATGAAATTGAATTAGTAAATAATTTCCAGCAAACAAAATCTAGGACTCCATGGGTTCGTAGATGAATTCTATTACACATTTAAAGAATAGTTAAATTTTGCTTCAAAAGATACTGTATAGGAATAAACAAAATGAGCCATAGACTGAGGAAAATAGAACTACCATATGATCCAGCAATTTTACTTCTGGGTATTAACCCAAAGAAGACAAAACACTAATTTGAAAAGATTTGGGCAGCCCTTTTTTTATTATAGCATTTTTTTTTTTTGCAATACCTAAGAACCTAAGATATGAAAGCAACCTACATGTCCTGATAGAATAATGAATAAAGAAGGTATGGTACATATAAAATGGAATATTACCTAGTCATAAAAAGAATGAAATCTTGCCACTTGAAACAGCATTGATGGACATAGTGGGAATTACGCAATGTGATATAAGTCAGTCAGAGAAACACTGTGTGATTTCAGTTATATGTGGGATCTACAAAATAAAAAAACTAAACTAATAAAATGAAAAGGAAACAGATTCATGAATACAGAGAACTAGTGATTGGCAGAGAGGAGGTGGCTGGAAAGATGAGGAAAACAAGTGGATTAAAACGCAAAATCTTCTAGTTATACAATAACTTAAGTCATGAGGTTATGATACACAGACTAGACAATACAGTCGACAATTCTGTACTCACTTTAAATGGTGACAGATGGGAGCTAGACATCATGGTGATCATCTCGTTATGTAAGTAAACGTGGAATCATTATGCCGTACACCTGGCTTTTGCATCAGGGCAATGCTGTCCTTGAAATGAACTGTGAAAGATTCTCTCCTCTTGTATTTTTTTAAGGCTTTGTGTTTGCGTGTGTGTGTGCACGCTGAGTCATTTCAGCCGTGTCCAATTCTTTGCGACCCTATGGACTATAGCCCCTCAGGCTCCTCTGTCCATAGGATCCTCCAGGCAAGAATACTAAAGTGAGTTGCCATGCCCTCCTCAAGGGGATCTTCCCAACCCAGGGATGGAACCCATGGCCCCTGACACTTCTGCATTGCAGGCGGATTCTTTACTGCTGAGCCACTGGGAAGGCCCAGTGGCTTTGTGTAAAACTGCCATGATTTATTGCTTAAATGTTTGGTAGAGTTCACCAGTAAAGATGCATGGTTTGCAGTACTCTTTGTGAGAAGGTTTAAGTTGTCAAATTTATAGGCATACAGTGGTTTGTTTTTTTCTTTATTATTCTTTAAACATCTATAGGATATTTTATGATCTCTTTTTCAATCTTTTTATCTTTGTTTTCCTGTCAGACTGTCTATGGATTTATCTCTTTTCTCTATATTCTCCAAAAACCAGGCTGATTTCTTTGATTATCTCTGTTTTGTTTCTCTTTTCAATTTCATGGCTCTCCAATTTTATTATTTCCTTTTGTTTTCTTGTTTTAGATTTAATTTGCTCTTCTTTTTAAATTTCTAATGGTAGAAGCATAGATGACTGATTTGACTTTTCTGTTTTTCCAACATAAGTATTTCACGTTATACACATCCTCTGAGCAAAACTTTTACAAAACTTTTCCTGTATCCCACAAATTTTTGTATATTAATATGCTGTTCATTTTTAATCAATTAAAAACAGTTTCTGTTTCCCTTGTGACTGCTTCTTTGACTCATGGGTTACTTAAAAGTGTCTTGCACACTTTTCAAGTATTTGGTTTGATTTCTACAATCATCCCATTGTGATCAGGTTGATGTACTGGTACTAGTTTCAATATTTGGAAATAAATATGTTAAAAATATTACCTAAAAATGATATTACAGAATGTCCCATTGTACACTGGGAGAAGATAAATATTTCGCTATCATTCAGTGGATCCTTCGTCAAGAGTCACATTCCCTCCAGTGTCTCCCCACTTTTAGTTAACGTGAAGTTGTTAAAATAAGCTTTGTCCAGAGTTTAACAATCTTATCAGTGAGAAGGTTAGTCTTTTAATGTTCTGGTAGCCCGAACTCTCAGAGGTCTTATACTACAAGATAAAACTTTCTTCTTTCTTAAGCCATGGTGTGTTGAGTTTTCTGATGCTTGCAAACAAACAACAACAACAACAACAACAAAATCCAAAAGTTCTAGCTCGTGCATATCCACAGTAGTGCATGATGTGTGAGCTGACACGCCAAGAACATGCTGAGTGACTGGTGGAGGACTCTACAATTAGAACTTTTTAAATTTGATTTGAGCAATAGTAAATTAAATTAGAGGTCAATTTAGCAGGAGGAGCAATTACACGGGAATCTTTTGTTTTCTTGTAGATAAAAATATTTTTGAAGTGTTTCCACAGTATTTAGATTCAGGAGGAAATACATGGAAATATTATTACCTTTACACTCTGGTGGGTCACTGCTCCATCTGTTATGATCAACACAAATAAGGGTGTTTTCTCCAATAAGAGAATATTCATCTGGTCCATTTGAAGGATTACACCTATATATTACTACTTCACTGTATTGATATACTTCCTTATAATGGGTGAATCTTCCATTTGTTATATTTCCAGGTGTTGTACACAGAATTACTTAAAAAGGGAGGAAAAAGGACATGAAGTAAAAGTAAAATATTAAGACAGCATTAGCAAAGTCCTATGGATTGCCTTCATATAATTCATTAACATATGATTAATATACTCCACTTGTGAATTCGATATCCGTTTAAAAGAAAGCCTCTATGTGAATATGTATCATCCCAAAATCAAGCCATTAATGTGGAAAAAAACTTATTTTCTGAAATATGAAACACATATTTATCTGCAAGGCCATGCTAAGTTTTGCTCTTATCATCATGAAAGATGCTGACAATTTAATGCTAAAATATACTTGTGATTAAAAAGGTAACTCAGTGCCAGCTGAAAAATACTTTATGATTTATAAATATCTCCATTCACAAATTGGTTGTTCACATTAATATTGAGTATCACTGTCATTTTTCACTTTCATCCTGATGATGTATGGTTGAATTTTTCACATCCAGCTGTCTGATTTTCCAGTAGACTAGATCGAAATGTGTTCCTTTAAACCAGATATTGAAGTAACTTGCAAAAATATAAAACAATGATACAATTCCCACTATTTGTTTTGGAAAATTTTGACTTTTCATAAAAATATGTTGCATATATTTATATGTATTGCAGCTAACACTTCTTAAAAATGAGTTAATAATTATTTTTAAAACTTTTCATTTTTAATTGCAATATAATAAATATCAAGAGACATAACCCATATGAAGAGAAGTTCTTTGGTGTCTATGTTAATTTAAAAGCATAAAAAGGTCATAAAGTTGGAGAACTGCTGCTCTATATTCTAAACAGAAGACATACTTACTTTCACAAATTGGGAGATTATCACTCCAGTTCATATTATCTCCAGAGATTTCACAATATATAATTTTTGCTCCAATCAGATAAAAACTAAATGAGAGAAAAAAGTTAGCATGTCCTTTAAGCTATTACAAGATGTATATAATAATCAAAAATGTTTTATATGATGGTTTTTCTGTACTATAGTAATTTGAGTGAGAAAATTTCTTAATATAATGGATGTCCTAAATCTGCAACTCAATCAAACAAAGAGTTTCTGCATGTGGACCCACTTTGGCCTACAGTAAAATGTGTAAATTACTGTCACGCTGGTCAGTGTAGCCCCTCTGCTCCCTCTGGCAAGTGTATTACACGCTGACTTCTACTGTTTGCTCACACCATTTTGCTCAGTAAGGACTGAGCAGAGAGATCAGGGCCCTAGAATTTGCCTGCCTGGATTCAAGTTCCAGCTCCATGACTTCCTTGAGCTTGGGAAATCCCTTGCTGCTGCTGCTGCTAAGTCGCTTCAGTCATGTCTGACTCTGTGTGACCCCATGGACAGCAGCCCACCAGGCCCCTCGGTCCACGGGATTCTCTAGGCAAGAATACTGGAGTGGGTTGCCATTTCCTTCTCCGGGAAATCCCTTAATGCTTCCTTAATGCTTCCCCTACATAACTCATGGGATTGTTCTGAGGATTGGATGGGTTAGTCTCTGGCACATAGTGAGTACTAGGTAAATTTTAACTTTTATTAATATTTTTTTAGATCAGAATACACACCCACCTTATTTTATCGCTCTTAACATTTTGAGATTTTAACAAACTGAAGGTGTATGGCAACCCTGCATCGAACAAGTTCATTTGTGCCATTTTCCTAACAAGGTTTGCTCACATTCATTTCTCTTGTCACATTTTGATAAATATCACTTATTTCAAGCTTATTGCTACTATTATATCTGTTGTGGTCATCTGTGATCAACACTATTTAATGTTACTACTATGACTCACTGAAGGTTCAGATTAGGACCATTCCCCTCTCCAGGGGATCTTCCCAACCCAGAGATTGAACCTGGGTCTCCCACATTGCAGGCAGATTCTTTACCATCTGAGTCACTAGGGAAGCCCTAACAATTTTTGGCAATATGCCATTTAAAAATTAAGGGATGTACATTTTTTAGACATAATTCCATTACAGACTTAGTAGACTAAGGTATAGTGTTCAGTTTACTTCAGTTCAGTTCAGTTCAGTTCAGTTCAGTCGCTCAGTCGTGTCCGACTCTTTGCGACCCCGTGAATCGCAGCACGCCAGGCCTTCCTGTCCATCACCAACTCCCGGAGTTCACTCAGACTCATGTCCATCGAGTCAGTGATGCCATCCAGCCATCTCATCCTCTGTCGTCCCCTTCTCCTCCTGCCCCCAGTCCCTCCCAGCATCAGAGTCTTTTCCAATGAGTCAACTCTTCGCATGAGGTGGCCAAAGTACTGGAGTTTCAGCTTCAGCATCATTCCTTCCAAAGAAATCCCAGGGCTGATCTCCTTCAGAATGGACTGGTTGGATCTCCTTGCAGTCCAAGAGACTCTCAAGAGTCTTCTCCAACATCACAGTTCAAAAGCATCAGTTCTTCGGCGCTCAGCCTTCTTCACAGTCCAACTCTCACATCCATACATGACCACAGGAAAAACCATGGCCTTGACTAGACGGACCTCTGTTGGCAAAGTAATGTCTCTGCTTTTCAATATGCTATCTAGGTTGGTCATAACTTTCCTTCCAAGGAGTAAGCGTCTTTTAATTTCATGGCTGCAGTCACCATCTGCAGTGATTTTGGAGGCCCCCCCCCCCCAAAATAAAATCTGATACTGTTTCCACTGTTTCCCCATCTATTTCCCCCGAAGTGATGGGACCAGATGCCATGATCTTCGTTTTCTGAACGTTGAGCTTTAAGTGTAAACATATGTAAAAAATTCATTTGACTTGCTCTATTGCAGTGGTCTGGAACTGAACCTGTAATATCTCCGAGGTATGTCTTCACCTTCCTAGGAGTAGCACAGGAATACTCCTACTTGATGAAATCTTCTCTGATGATTTAAATTCACAATATACTCTCCTCTTTCTGGAAGTTCACTGTAATGATTGTGAGTGATTCTACGTATTTGATACTTCTTCTCACTATTATTCTTTGATGCCTCTCTGTATATGCTGTATTTCTCAAGAAGGATACAACCTCTTTAGGAAGAATCTATGTATCAAACTTTTGGCATTCCTCAAGTAACTAGCAGGGTCTCTCTCTATAAATACTCACAGAATGTTCCATTATTTCTAATTGATTAAGTTAAATATACCCTATCTGCTTCCAGCCAACTCTTCTACAAGACTCACTCATTGATTCTAGATTATAATGTTTCTTTCTGGTATGATGGCAATTTAAGAGGCATCGGGAATCTGTATCCCCACCTTGATAACAGTTGCATGGGTAGAATCTGCCTGATGTCACTATTTTGGAACTCTAACTTCTGTTGATGGTTTACAATGTCCAGGTGAAGACTTAGGTAAATTGGCTTATTTTGGCAGAAAACTATCCATTTCAACTCTTACCTTAGCACAGTGGTAGCTACCCATCCTCACCCATAGCAGTGTGGCAGGGTTCTCTGCATGTGTTCCCAGAACAGCTTACAAGTTGCTTGTGGGAGCCAAGGTGTTCAAAAAGGACCCTGTCCTCCAAATATGAGGATCTGTGTTCTTATCACTAATAGCTGCTTCTGATCACAGATAATTAGACAAAGAAACAGGTAGCCATTTTTGACACACCTCCCCCTACTCTTGTAATCCCCTTCTGCCCTGGCTGAAGCAACTTTCAAGGGGCTTAAATATCAAGTGCCCTTTGTTCCCCACTTCGTTAATTTTTCCGCTTAAAGGGGCCAGACGTTAAATGCTAGGACATTCAAAAGCAGTTGCGCACGCAGGAGAATAGGACAGTGGTGATGTATGCCCTGGGGATGGCTCAGGAAAGACCCGAACTTTTCCAGTTTGTACATCAGGCTGATATTCAGCCCAGAGCCATTAATCAACAATTAAAAAAAATAGTCCGCCTTGCATTTGGTGCTTTGCCTGTGGAGTGGCATCACTGAGAACTTCCTTGTGCAAGTTGCCTCAAAATACACTCTTACAAATGATCTCCCATTTAGGGATGCCCATATTTAGGTATGCTCACCTAAATCTTCACGCTGCCAACTGCCATAAGAACAAATGTGGCTGTACCAACAAACTGCCTCCAGAAGGAAGTCAAATAATGCCTCTCCACTGGCGCCTGTTTTGACTTCACAGAGGCCTCCTGCCTACCCCCATGGGTAGGCCCTCAGTAATATTTGAAAAACGAAAACAAAATGACTGGCTTAAGGATGTTTAAAGAACTAAAGGAAGAAATCATGAGGTCAAGAGAATATGTGTGAAACATGGAAATCTCAAATGGGAGGCAGAAGAACTGGAAAGAAACCTCAAGGAACTTCTGGAGTTGAAAAGCACAATAATGGACGTTAAAAATCCATGGGAGGCACATTTGACCAAAAAGAAGAAAGGATCAGAGAACTTGAATACAGGAAAATGGAAATTAGTGTCTCTGAGGAACAGAAAGAGAAAGGACTAAAGAAAAATGAACAGAGCCTAAAAAATCTTTGGAACTGTGGAACACCAACAGATTTAACCAACATACACAATGTAGGACTCTCAGAGACAATGTAGAGAAGATAGCAGAGAGAGAGAACATTTGAAAAAATAATGGCAGAAAATATCCGAATTTGATTAAAGATGTGAATATAAACATGGCAAAATCTCAATGCACCCTAAGATGAACTCAAAGAAATGCATAATGCTCATGCTTTCAAAAGACAAAGACAAAGAGAGAACACTGAAAGTTGCAAGAAAGAGAAAGGATAATCACATAGAGAGGATTCTAAACAAGATCATGAAATTTCTCATTAGGAACTCAGAACCCCAAGACAGTGAGTATATATACTCAAAGTGCTAAAAGAAAAAAAAATACAAAAAACAACTATCGAACAAAAATCCCCTATCCAGAAAAAAACTGTTCTTCTAAAGTTATGGAGAAATTAGGGCCTTTCCAGGAATAAAAACAGACAGAGACTGTGACCACTAGGCCACTGTTGACCCACACCTCCACTGGAGACTCCTGGACATGCACAGACTTCTGGGGAAATGAGGTGTGCATGGTGCTGGCCGTGTTTTGTAACAGAGAATCTGGACATGTCTCAGAGAATTTCTGACCTTTAAAGAATATTTTGGGTTATAGCTGTTGAACATGACAACTGATGTAATGAATACTCATTCTCATGCTCTTCAGTTCAGTTCAGTCACTCAGTCATGTCCAACTCTTTGCGACCCCAAGAACCACAGCACACCAGGCCTCCCTGTCCATCACCAGCTCCTGGAGTTCACCCAAAGCCATGTCCATTGAGTCAGTGATGCCATCCAACCATCTCATCCTCTGTCATCCCCTTCTCCTCCTGCCCTCAATCTTTCCCAGCATCAGGGTCTTTTCAAATGAGTCACCTCTTTGCATCAGGTGGCCAAAGTATTGGAGTTTCAGCTTCAACATCAGTCCTTCCAATGAACACCCAGGACTGATCTCCTTTAGGATGGACTGTTTGGATCTCCTTGCAGTCCAAGGGACTCTCAAGGGTCTTCTCCAACACCACAGTTCAAAAGTATCAATTCTTCAGCGCTCAGACTTCTTTATAGTCCAACTCTCACATCTATACATGACCACTGGAAACACCATAGCCTTGACTGGATGGACCTTTGTTGGCAAAGTAATGTCTCTGCTTTTTAGTATGCTGTCTAGGTTGGTCGTAACTTTCCTTCCAAGGAGTAAGAGTCTTTTAATTTCATGGCTGCAGTCACCATCTGCAGTGATTTTGGAGCCCCCCAAAATAAAGTCTGACACTGTTTCCACTGTTTCCCCATCTATCTGCCATGAAGTGATGGGACCAGATGCCATGATCTTCGTTTTCTGAATGTGGAGCTTTAAGCCAACTTTTTCACTCTCCTCTTTCACTTGCATCAAGAGGCTCTTTAGTTCTTCTTCACTTTCTCCTATAAGGATGGTGTCATCTGCATATCTGAGGTTATTGATATTTCTCCCAGCAATTTTGATTTCAGCTTGTGCTTCTTCCAGCCCAGCATTTCTCATGATGTACTCTGCATAGAAGTTAAATAAGCAGGGTGACAGTATACAGCCTTGATGTACTACTTTTCCTATTTGGAACCAGTCTGTTGTTCCATGTCCAGTTCTAACTGTGGCTTTCTGACCTGCATACAGGTCTCAAGAGGCAGGTCAGGTGGTCTGGTATTCCCATCTCTTTCAGAATTTTCCACAGTTTATTGTGATCCACGTAGTCAAAGGCTTTGGCATAGTCAATAAAGCAGAAATAGATGTTTTTCTGGAACTCTTTTGCTTTTTCCATGACCCAGCGGATATTGGCAATTTGATCTCTGGTTCCTCTGACTTTTCTAAAACCAGCTTGAACATCTGGAAGTTCACAGTTGATGTATTGCTGAAGCCTGGCTTGGAGAATTTTAAGCTTTACTTTACTAACATGTGAGATGAGTGCAATTGTGCGGTAGTTTGAGCATTCTTTGGCATTGCCTTTCTTTGGGATTGGGATGAAAACTGGAAGTATGATTTATATTTGACTCCAAGATGGCAGAGTAGAAGGATGTGCACTCCTCTTCTCCTCTGAGAACTCCAAAATTACAACTCACTGCTGAACAACCATTGACAGGAGAATGTTGGATCCCACCAAAATAAAGAAACCCCACATCCAAGGGCAAAGGAGAAACCTAAGTAAGACAACAGGAGGGGTGAAAACACGTTTAGAATCAAACCCCACAGCTGCCAGAGATGCTCAGAGGGCTCAAACAAACCTTGTGCACATCAGGACCCAGAGACCTCACAGAGACTGAGCCAGAACTGTGTGTGAGTGTCTCCTGTGGAGGTATGGGTTAGCAACGGCCTGCTGCAGGGCTAGGGGCTCTGGGTGCAGCAGACCTGGGTGTGGCATAAGCCCTCTTGGAGGAGGTTGCTATCAACCCCACCATAGAGCCTCCAGAGCTTACACAGGACTGGGGAAACAGGCTCTCGGAGGGCACAAACAAAACCTTGTGCACACAAGACCCAGGAGAAAGGAGCAGTAACCCCACGAGAGACTGACCCAGACTTGCCGTGAGTGTCCAGGAGCCTTTAACAGAAGTGTGGGTCAGCCGTGGCCTGCTGCAGGGCTGAGGGCACTGAGTGCAGCAGTGCATCATGGGACCTTTTGAAGGAGGTTGCCATTATCATTACCTCCACCATAGTTTGGCCTCAGGTCAAACAACAGAGAGGGAACACAGCCCCGCCCATCAACAGAAAATTGGATTAAAAGATTTACTGAGCATGGCCCTGCTCATCAGAACAAGACCCAGTTTCCCCTACAGTCAGTCTCTCCCAGCAGGAAGCTTCCATAAGCCTCTTATCCTTCTCCATCAGAGGGGAGACAGAATGAAAAACCACAGTCACAGAAAACTAACCAATCTGATCACGTGGACCACATTCTTGTCTAATTCAGTGAAACTATGAGCCATGCCATGTAGGACCATCCAAGATGGACGGGTCATGACGGAGAGTTCTGAAAAAACATGGTCCACTGGAGAAGGAAATGGCAAACTACTTCAGTATTCTTGCCTTGAGAACCCCATGAACAGTGTGAAAAGGCAAAAAGATAGGACACTGAAAGATCAACTCCCCAGGTCAGTAGGTGCCCAATATGCTACTGGAGAGCAGTGGAGAAATAACTCCAGAAAGAATGAAGAGATGGAGCCAAAGCAAAAACAACACTCAGTTGTGGATGTGACCAGTGATGGAAGTAAAGTCCAGTGCTGTAAAGAGCAAAACTGCATACAAACCTGCAATGTTAAGTCCATGAATCAAGGCAAACTGGAAGTGGTCAAACAGGAGATGGCAAGAGTGAACATCGACATTTCAGGAATCAGCGAACTAAAATGGACTGGAATGGGTGAATTTAATTTAGATGATCATTATATCTACTACTGTGGGCAAGAATCACTTAGAAGAAATGGAGTAGCCATCACAGTAAACAAACGAGTCTGAAATGCAGTGCATGGATGCAATCTCAGAAAGGACAGAATGATCTCTGTTCATTTACAAGGCAAACCATTCAATATCACAGTAATCCAAGTCTATGTCCCAACCACTAATGCTGAAGAAGCTGAAGTTGACTGGTTCTATGAAGACCTACAAGACCTTCTAGAACTAACATCCAAAAAAGATGTCCTTTTCATTACAGGGGACTGGATGCAAAGGTAGGACGCAAGAGATGCCTGGAGTAACAGGCAAATTTGGCCTTAGAGTACAAAACAAAGCAGGTCAAAGTCTAACAGAGTTTTGCCAAGAGAACGCACTGGTTATGGCAAACACCCTCTTCCTACAACACAAGAGAAGACTCTACACATGGACATCACCAGATAGTCAATACCAAAATCAGATTGATTTTATTCTTTGCAGCCAAAGATGAAGAACCTCTATACAGTCAGCAAAAACAAGACCAGAAGCTGACTGTGGCTCAGATCATGAACTCCTTATTGCCAAATCCAGACCTAATTTGAAGAAAGTAGGGAAAATCACTAGGCCATTCAGGTACGACCTAAATCAAATCCCTTATGATTATACAGTGGAAGTGACAGATAGATTCAAGGGATTAGATCTGATAGACAGAGTGCCTGAAAACTATGGATGGAGGTTCATGACATTGTACAGGAGGCAGGGATCAAGAGCATCTCCAAGAAAAAGAAATGCAAAAAGGCAAAATGATTGTCTGTGGAAGCCTTGCAAGTAGCTGAGAAAAGAAAAGATGCAAAAGGCAAAGGAGAAAAGGAAAGATATAAGCATCTGAATGCAGAGTTCCAAAGAATAGCAAGGAGCGAGAAGAAAGCCTTCCTCAGCAACAATGCAAAGAAATAGAGGAAAACAGTAGAATGGGAAAGACTAGAGATCTTTTTAAGAAAATTAGAGGTACCAAGGGAACATTTCATGCAAAGAAGGGCAAAATAAAGGACAGAAATGGTATGGACCTAATAGACGCAAAGATATTAAGAAGATGTGGCAAGAATACACAGAAGAACTATACAAAAAAGATCTTCATGACCCAGATAACCATGATGGTGTGATCACTCACCTAGAGCCAGGCATCCTGGAATGCAAAGTCAAGTGGGCCTTAGGAAGCATCACTATGAACAAAGCTAGTGGAGGTGATGGAATTCCAGTTGAGCTATTCCAAATCCTAAAAGATGATGCTGTGAAAGTGCTGCACTCAATATGCCAGCAAATTTGGAAAACTCAGCAGTGGCCACAGGACTGGAAAAGGTCAGTTTTCATTTCAATCCCAAAGAAAGGCAATGCCAAAGAATGGTCAGACTACTGCACAATTGCACTCATCTCACATGCCAGCAAAGTTATGCTCAAAATTTTCCAATTCAGACTTCAACAGTACATGAACTGTGAACTTCCATATGTTCAAGTTGGATTTAGAAGAGGCAGAGGAACCAGAGATCAAATTGCCAATGTCTGCTGTATCATGATAAACCTAGAGAGTTCCAGAAAAACATCTACTTCTGCTTTAGTGACTATGGCAAAGCCTTTGACTGTGTGGATCATAACAAACTGGAAAATTCTTAAAGAGATGGGAATACCAGACCACCTGGCCTGCTTCCAGAGAAACCTGTATGCAGGCCAAGAAGCAACAGTTAGAACTGGACATGGAACAATGGACTGGTTTCAAATCAGGAAAGAAATATGTGAAGGCTGATATTGTCACCCTGCTTATTTAACTTATATGCAGAGGACATCATGAGAAATGCTGGGCTGGATGAAGCACAAACTGGAATCAAGATTGTGGAGAGAAATAGCAATAACCTCAGTTATGCAGATGACACCACCCTTATGGCAGAAAGCAAAGAAGGACTAAAGAGCCTCTTGATGAACTGAAAGAAGAGAGTGAAAAAACTTAAAACTCATCATTCAGAAAACTAAGATCATGGCATCCGGTCCCATCACCTCATGGCAGATAGATGGGGAAACAATGGAAACAGTGAAAGACTTTATCTTTTCGGCTCCAAAATCACTGCAGATAGTGACTGCAGCCATGAAATTGAAAGATGCATACTCCTTGGAAGGAAAGTTATAACCAACCTAGACAGCATATTAAAAAGCAGAGATGTTACTTTGCCAACAAAGGCAAAGCTTTCCATCTAGTCAAAGCTATGGTTTTTCCACAGCCATGTGTGAATATGACAGTTGGACTAAAAAGAAGGCTGAGTGCTGAAGAATTGATGATTTTGAACTATGTTGTTGGAGAGGACTCTTGAGAGTCCCTTGGATTGCAAGGAGATCCAACCAGTCAATCCTATAGGAAATCAGTCCTGAATATTCACTGGAAGGAGTGATGTTGAAGCTGAAACTCCAATACTTTGGCCACCTGATGAGTCACTGACTCATTGGAAAAGACCCTGGGGCTGGGAACGATTGAAGGCAGAAGGGTAGGAGAAGGGGATGACAGAGGATGAGATGGTTGAATGGCATCACCAACTCTATGGACATGAGTTTGAGTAAGCTCTGGGAGTTGGTGATGGACAGGGAAGTCTGGCATGCTGTAGTCCATGGGTTGCAAAGAGTTGGACACAACTGAGTGACTGAACTGACTGAGACTTCAACTGTAAGAAACACTTAAGGGAGTCTTACAAGGTGAAATAATAGGACACTAGACAGTAACTGGAGAAGGCGATGGCACTCCACTCCAGTACTCTTGCCTGGAAAATCCCATGGACGGGGGAGCCTGGTAGGCTGCAGTCCATGGGGTCGTGAAGAGTCGGACACGACTGAGCGAGTTCACTTTCACTTTTCACTTTCATGCATCGGAGAAGGAAATGGCAACCCACTCCAGTGTTCTCTCCTGGAGAATCCCAGGGACAGCGGAGCCTGGTGGGCTGTGGCCTATGGGGTCACACTGAGTCGGACAGGACTGAAGGGACTTAGCAGCAGCAGCAGCAGACAGTAACTCAAATTGTTGTGGAAAAATAAACATCTCACTAAAAGTAAATTCATAGGCGATTTTAAAAGATAGCATTGGATTACAGGTGGTTTGCTAGTACAGTTTTTGTAGTTAATTTGGTATTAATTCAACTTCGAGTTCTGTAACTCTAGGAAGTTAAATGTAGTCCCTATGGTAACCATAAACAAAATAGCTATAGAATGTACAAGAAAGGAAATAACGCAGAAACTATTCATTTCACTATAAAAATCAACTAGACACAAAAGAAAAAAGTAATGCTGGAAATTAGGAACAGAAAAGCTAAAAGGCTTATAGAAAGCAAATGGTACAATGACAGAAATAAGTCCCCCCTTTCAGTAATTTATTAAATTTAAATGTATTAAACTCAATCAAAAGTCAGAGATTGGCAGAATGCATAAAACACATGATTCAGCTATATCCCCATGAGACTCACATGACGTCCATAGACACAAATGTGTTGAATATGAAAGGGTGCAAAAAAATATTCCATGCTAATAGTATCTAAAAGAGAGCAGGGATGGCTATACTAATTTAGACAAAATAGACTCTAGAGAAAAAGTGTATAGGCAAAGAAGGACATTATATTTTAAAAAGGGTTAAGTACTTGAATAAGATATAACAATTATAAACATTTATGCATCTAAGAAGAAGCTATCAAAATATATGAAGCAAAAAATGACAGAACTGAAGGGAGTGAAACACATTTCTATAAAATAGGCATTTCTACAGCAATAGTTGGAAACTTCAATACCCCACTCATAATAATGTATTAAACAACTTGGTAGAAGATAAATAAGGAAGTAGAGGACTTCAACAATACAAGACAAACTAGGTTTCACTGACATATACAGAGCTCTCTGTCTAACAACAGAACATAGTCTTCTCAAGTGCACACTGGACATTTCCCAGCTCAGATCACATTTTAGGTCACAGATGAAAAAAAATAATGTTCTTCATAATAGATAATACATACTTGAAGTGAAGTGAAGCCTTTCAGTCATGTCCGACTCTTTGCGACCCCATGGACTGTAGCCTACTATGCTCCTCTTAATAGCAGTTAATTCTGCTAGGCCAAAATTAATAAGAATTAATGGATTTTAAAAGGTAGCTATCAGGTTGGGGAGGGGGAAAAAAATAAGGTAGATACCATACAAATACGTTCTTTGATCACAACAGGACAAGCCCCAAAATCAAAATAAATGGGAAATTTGGAAAATTCTCAAAATTGCTAAAATTTTAAAAGTCCTTTTACGCACCAATGAATCAAAGAAGAAATCATAAGGGCACTTAGAATACACTTTGACATGAATGTGTTACAAGGAAGAGTCAATATTGACTCCAAGTTGGGCTTATATCTTTGATTTTAACCTTTGCTTTCCTTTGCTTTTATTATCGTAACCATATATAACGGCCTACCTCAGGTCTTTGTTCAGGACCTTGTCCCACAACAAGGGAAAAAATTTCACATCCCCTCCCTGAGGTTGGCCATTGCAGAAGAGTTCTGTAAGATTAATGGCCTTTTTTTACTTTACTTCCTCACCACCGCCCCCCCTTCTCTGTTCTATAGAAGAACCTGGCATCTAGATCACAATAAGATGGTTATTTTGAGATATTAGTCTGGAGTCTTCTCAGTCGGCCAGCTTTCTGAATAAAGTTGTATTCTTTGCCGTAACACTTCACCTCTCAGATTTATTGCCCTGTCATGCATCAAGGAGAATGTACTTGGACTTGGTAAAAAAAGGAAATGAAAATATAACCTACCAAAACTTATGGATGGAATAAAGCAAAAGATGTGACAAGAAGGAAGTTTGAATGTATAAATGTTTACATTAAAAAATGTAACACCTCGCACACTTTGAAACATAAGCCAGAGGGAGTAACTCAGAGGGATAAGACTCAGTTTGTGGTCATGCAGAGCCTCCCCAAGAGGCAACTGGGCCTCCTTCTGGGAACACAGAGACTGGTGGTAGCCATTGGGGAGTTCCTTGTACCAGGAGGACACGTGGTGCTCACAAAATATACCATTTTGAGAACCTCTTCCTCGCTTATTAGTGTTGGGGGCTTACCATTCACCAACTAACTGGCAACAGTCCCAAGATGCACTGGGATGAGCAGCCAGACACCCTGGGCCTGGTCCTGCCAGTCAACACCAGCCCCATGACTCCCTGGGCGATGCAGACAACTGCACCAAGATGCAGTCCCACCCACTAGTGTGGGCCATCAGATTCTGCATGCGGCATGGCCTGTCAGCCAACCCATCTGAGGGCCAGCACTGCTATCAGTGTTCCCCAGCAGGTGACTCTGCCATAAATAAAGAGCCTCGCAGCGCATATAAGGAACAACATTAGAAGATACACATGTGGTAAACAGATGGGAGTACCCTGCTGGGCCATATAGAATGTTTTCTACATAAGACCACTTTTCCAAAACTCAGAAACATATCTGAGCTACCTAGAACAAAGAAAACACAGAGAATTAGGTAAAATAAGGTAAGAAAAAATACGTCCCATGGGAAGGAAGTAGCCCAGAAGAACTACCTGGAGTGGAGACAAGCAATATACCTTATAAAAAGTTCAAGTAATGATTATAAGAAAGTTAAAAAAAAAGTCAGAAGTAGAATGGATGAATATAGTAAGAAATTTAATAAGTTATGAAATATTTAAAAAACCTGAACAGAGATGAAGAATACAATAGTTGTAATAAAATTACACCAGAAGGATTCAACAGTAGATTACATGATTCAGAACCATGGGTCAGCAACTGGAAGACAGAATAGTGGAAATCACTAAAGCTGATTGGAAAAAAATTGAAAAAAATGCAGATGGTTTAAGAGCTCTCTGAGACAATATCAAACATACTAAATAATCTGCATCATGGGGCCACAGAAGAAGAAGAGGGAGAGAAAGGAGCAGAGAATTTAATTAAAGAACAAATAGCTGAAAATTTCCTTAACATGGGAAAGGAAATAGATTTCTAGGTCCAGAAAGCAGAGTCCCAAACACAGTGAACCCAAAGAGATCCACACCAAGATGCATTGTAATCAAACTGGTAGAAATTAAAGATAGATTCTTAAAAGCAGCAAAAGTAAAGCAGCTGGCTGCATATAACAAACTCCCATACGATTATAAGCATTTTCAGAAGAAACTTTAAAGCTCAAAAGGCAGTTGCATGATAAGGTTAAAGGGATGAAAGCTAAAAATCTATATATAAAAATCCTGCACCTGGCAAAGATATCATTTAGATTTTTTTTTAATTTTTATTTTTACTTTATTTTACTTTACAATACTTTATTGATTTTGCCATACATTGACATGAATCCGCCATGGGTGTACATGAGTTCCCAATCCTGAACCCCCCTCCTACCTCCCACCCCATATCATCTCTCTGGATCATCCCCGTGCACCAGCCCCAAGCATCCTGTATCCTGTATCGAACATAGACTGGAGATTCGTTTCTTACATGATAGTATACATGTTTCAGTGCTATTCTCCAAACGACCCAATCAAAAAATGGGCCAAAGAACTAAATAGACATTTCTCCAAAGAAGACATACGGATGGCTAACAAACACAGTTCTGTCACTTAGATTTGAAAGAATGTTACAGACGAGCAAAACTAAAAGAATTCGGCACCACTAAATGGGCTTCAAAATCACTGCAGACGGTGACTGCAGCCATGAAATTAAAAGATGCTCACTCCTTGGAAGGAAAGTTATAACCAACCTAGATAGCATATTGAAAAGCAGAGACATTACTTAACCAACAAAGGTCCGTCTAGTCAAGGCTATGGTTTTCCCTGTGGTCATGTATGGATGTGAGAGTTGGACTGTGAAGAAAGCTGAGTGCCGAAGAATTGATGCTTTTGAACTGTGGTGTTGGAGAAGACTCTTGAGAGTCCCTTGGACTGCAAGGAGATCCAACCAGTCCATCCTAAAGGAGATCAGCCCTGGGATTTCTTTGGAAGGAATGATGCTAAAGCTGAAACTCCAGTACTTTGGCCACCTCATGCAAAGTGTTGACTCATTGGAAAAGACTGTGATGCTGGGAGGGATTGGGGGCAGGAGGAAAAGCGGATGACAGAGGATGAGATGGCTGGATGGCATCACCAACTCGATGGACATGAGTTTGAGTGAACTCCGGGAAATGGTGCTGGACAGGGAGGCCTGGCATGCTGCGATCCATGGGGTCGCAAAGAGTTGGACACGATTGAGCGACTGAACTGAACTGAACTGAACTGAACTGAACTGAAATAGGCTTCACACACAAAAAAAAAAACGTTAAAAGGACTTTTTTTAAGTAAAAAAGAAAAGGCCACAACTAAAAAATATGAAGATTGTGAAGGAATTATCTTATTTGTAAAGGGAAACATACAGGAAAGGTAGTAGATAAACCATTTATAAAACTAGCAGGAAGGTTAAAAGACAAAAGTAGTCAAATCATACACACACACACACACACACACACACACACACACATAAAATAAGAAGTTAAGGGATGCACAGAACAATGAGCTATAAAATATGATGTCAAAAACATTAAACATGAGAGGAGGGGAGTAAAAATAAGTGTAGTTAGAACGTATTTGAACTTAAGAAATCAGCAATGTTAAGCAATCATGATGTTTTATATAAAAATCTCATGGTAATCACAAATGAAAAATCTATAATACATACACACACACACAAAAAAAGAAACAAATCCAAACTCAATATTAAAGATACTCATCAAATCACAAAGAAAGATAGCAAAAGAAGAATGAAAGAGAACTGCAGTAACAAACAGTAAATGATTAAGAAAATGACAAAATATGGATACCTACCAATTATTATTTTAAATGTAAAAGAAACAATACTCTAATCAAAAGACATGGAGTGGCTAAATGGGTAAAACACAAGATCTAAGGATATGCTGCATCAAAGAGACTCACTTCAGATATAAAGACACAAAGCCTGAAAATGGAGGAATGAAAAAATGTATTCCATGTAAATGGAAAGCAAAAGAAAGTTATAATACAAATACTTATCTCAGACAAAATAGAGTTAAAACAAAGACCGTCAAAGAGACAAAGTAGAACCTTACATAATGATCAAGGGATCAGTCCAAGAAGATATAGCAATTGTAAATGCATATGTACACAATAGACAATCAGCTAAATACATAAGGAAAATATAACAGAAATAAAGGGAGAAATTGACAGCAACATCAAACAGGACTTTAACAACACACATACATCAAAGGACATATAGACAGAAAATCAATAAGGAAGCACTGGCTTTAAATGAAACATTATGTCAGATGAACTTAATAAATATGTATGGAACACAGATCCCAAAGCAAAAGAATATAGATTCTTTTCAAGGACACATGGAACATCCTCCAGGATAGATCATATTCTAGGCCATAAAACAAGCTTTGGTAAATTTAAGAAAATTGAAATCATGTCAAGCATTCTTTCTGACCACAAAGACATGAGCCCAGAAATCAGCTATAAACACTAACAAGGCTCAAAATTATGCTGTTAAACAATGAACAGACCACTCATGTAACCAAAGAACAATTTTTTAAAAACTGGAGACAGATGAAAACAAAAATACAATGACGTAAAGTCTGTAAGATGCAGCAAAAGCAGTTCCAGGAGGAAACTTTCTAGCAATAGAAGCTTACCTTAGGAAACAAGACAAATCTCAATTAAACAACCTAACTTACACCTCAAGGAAGCAGGAAATGAAGAACAAACAAAATCAAAAGTTAGTAGAAGGAAAAAAATATAAAGATCAAGGCAGAAATAAATGAAATAGAAAAAAAAGACAGAAGAAAAAAAGACCTGGTACTTTGAAAACATTAAAAAAAATGTTAAAACATTTAGCCTGACTCATCAATTAAAAAAAAAAAAGAGGGTCTAAATCAGTAACATGAGAAATCAAAATGGAAAACTTAAAACCAATGCTAAAGAAACAAAGAGGATCATAAAGGTTACCATGAACAACTATATGGCAATAAAGTGAACAGCTAAGAAGAAATGCACAAATTCCTTGAAAGGCACAATCTCCTAAGACTCTACCAGGAAGAAAGATAAAATATTGACTAATTAATTATCAGTAATGAAATTAAGTCACTAATAAAAAAACTCTCAGCAAACACAAGTCACATAAGGTGACTTCTAACAAACACTGTGAGAAGAGTTGACACTTATCCTTCTCAAACTAACAATATATTATATAACCCAAGTAATATGGCCAATATTTTATAATAATGATAAACCAAGCCTAATCTATAAAAGTTTTGAATTACTTTATTGTACCCCTGAAACTAATAGAATACTGCAAACTAACTATGCCTTATTAAATTGAAAGAGAACACCTATCCTTCTCAAACTATTTCAAAAAATTTAAATGAAAGAAACACTTTCAGATGCATTGTAAAAGTCTGGAATCACTCTAATACTTAAGCCAGACAAAGACACCACAGCAAAAGAAAATTATAGACCAATATCCTTGATGAACTTAAATACAAAAATGTTTAATAAAATATTAGCAAATATATTTAAAAAATACTTTAAAAGCATCATACAGTACTTTGGCCACCTCATGCGAAGAGTTGACTCATTGGAAAATACTCTGATGCTGGGAGGGATTGGGGGCAGGAGGAGAAGGGGACGACAGAGGATGAGATGGCTGGATGGCATCACTGACTCGATGGACATGAGTCTGAGTGAGCTCCGGGAGTTGGTGATGGACAGGGAGGCCTGGCGTGCTGCGATTCATGGGGTCGCAAAGAGTCGGACATGACTGAGTGACTGAACTGAACTGAACTGAACACCATGATTAAGTGGGATTTATCTCAGGGGTGCATGTACTGTGCTTAGTCGCTCTGTCATGTCCGACTCTTTGTGACCCCATGGACTGTCACCCTATAGGTTCCTCTGTCCATGGGGATTCTCCAGGCAAGAATACTGGAGTGTATTAACATGCCCTCCTCCAGGGGATCTTCTCCACCCAGGAATCCAACTGGGGTCTCCTGCATTGCAGGTGGATTCCATAACAGCTGAGCTACCAGGAAAGCCCTACCAGGGCTGCATGGATGGTTCAAAGTCACAAATCAGTCACTGTAATATACTACAATAACACACTGAAGAATAAAAATCATAGATTATCTCACAGATGCAGAAAGCTTTTAACAGATTCCAGATCCATCTATGATAAAAACTCTCAACAACATGGATATAGAGGGAAGGAAGAAAGCATTGCATGTGTGCTCAGGTGTGTCACACTCTTTGTGACTGTATGGACTGTAGCCAACCATGCTCACCTGTCCATGGGTTTCTCTAGGCAAGAATACTGGAGTGGGTTGTCATTTCCTTCTCCAGGGTATCTTCCCAACCCAGCCTTCATCTCCTATGGCTCCTGCATTGAGGCAGATTCTTTACCACTGAACCACCTGGGATATTCCCCATAAAGGGAACATACCTCAGTATAATATAGGTAATATATAAGATAATATATTATTTAACTTATGTTCAGAGTACCTCCTGTGAAATTCCAGAATGGATAAAACACAAGCTGGAATCAAGATTGCTGGGAGAAATATCAACAACCTCAGGTACACAGATGACACCTCCCTTATGGTAGAAAGTGAAGAGGAATTAAAGATCCTCTTGATGAAGGTGAAAGAGAAGACTGAAAAACCTGGCTTAAAACTCAACATTCAAACACTGAAGTTCATGCCATCTGGTTCCATCACTTCATGGCAAATAGATGGAGAAATGATGCAAATAGTGACAGACTTTATTCTCTTGGGCTCCAAAATCACTGCAACCATGAAATTAAAAGATGCTTGCCCCTTGGAAGAAAAGCAATGCAAACCTAGACAGTGTATTAAAACGCAGAGACATTATTTTGCCAACAAAGGTCCATCTAATCAAAGCTACAGTTTTTCCAGTAGTCGTGTATGGATGTGAGAGCCAGACAATAAAAAAATCTGAGTGCCGAAGATTTGATACCTTCAGACTGTGATGCTGGAGAAGACTCTTGAGAGTCCTTTGGAGAGCAAGGAGATCAAACCAGTCAATCCTAAAGGAAATCAACCCTAATAATAGTCATTGGAAGGACTGGTGATGAAGCTGACTCTCCAGTACTTTGGTCACCTGATGCGAAAAACTGACTCACGGGAAAAGATCCCGATGCTGGGAAAGACTGAGGGCAGGTGAAGGGGATGACAGAGGATGAGATGGTTGGATGGCATCACTGACTCAATGGACACGAGTTTGAGCAAGCTCAGGAGTTGGTAATGGACAGGGAGGCCTGGAGTGCTGTGGTCCATGGGGTCGAAAGGAGTCAGACACGACTGAGTGACTGAACTGAACTGAACTAATATAAAATGATTATATTCATTTAAAGACCTTTCAATAGACTAACTGGATTAAGAACACACACACACACACACACACACACACACACAGAGGATTATAAGTCAGCCATAAACACTGGGAAATCTTGTCATTAGTGACAATGTGGATTGGCCTATAGAATATTATGCCAAGTAAGACAAGTCAGACAGAAAAATAGAATATTGCATGGTATCATTTATATTTGCAATTTAAATACAAAGCAAATGAAGAAACAAAAATCAGAAACAGACTCCAGTTCAGTTCAGGTCTGTTCAGTCGCTCAGTCGTGTCCGACTCTTTGCCACCCCGTGGACTGCAGCATGCCAGGCCTCCCTCCATGAACAGTATGAAAACACTCCAGTTACAAAAAACAAAAAAGTGTTTGCCCTGGGAAGGGGTGGAGGGAGAAATTAATTAAATGAGTGATATTAAGAGGTACAAATTTCTAGTTACACAAGAAATGTTACAAGGATATAATGGGGAAAATAGTCAATAAAGTGTAATAACCTTGTATGGTGATAAGTTGTATCTAGACTTATCATGTTAATCACTTTGAAATGTATAGAAATATCAAATCCCCATCTGATGCATCTGGACTAATTTAGTTTGTAGGTAAACTAGTCTTTAATTAAAAGTAAGAGGAGAGCTGTAAAATAATCAACCTAATGTTACGACTTAAGGGACTCGTGAACAAAGATACACACACAAAACTAGCAGAAAGAAGTAAACGATAAAGATTAGAGCAGAAGAGAGATTAGTAGAGAATACCGAATGAATCCAAAAGTTGGTTTTCCAAAAGAGGAAGAAAATTGATATACCCTTAGCTAGATGGACTATGACAAAAAGGAAGATCCAAATTACCTAAATCAGAAATGAAAATGGTGATATTTCCCTTAGTTCTACAGAATTAAAAAATATTATGAGACGTCTATGAATAATTTTATGACAAAAAATGGATAGCCTAGATATAAAAGACAAATTCATGTAAACACAAACTCTACCAAGACTTCATTTAAAAATACAAAATCTGAATTGATTATGACTAGTGAGGAGATTGAATCGGTAATCAAAAATTTCCCATTAACGAAAAAAGTATTGGATCTGATGTCTTCACTGTTTAATTCTGCAAAACATTTAAAAGAGAAGTAATACCAATTCTTAGCTTAAAGTTTTACAAAAATTGAAGAGGAAGGCAGCATTCTGAATTTATTCTGATACCAGTGTAATAATGACACCAAAGCTAGAATAAGACACTACAAGTAACCAAGCTACAGAAGAGTATTCCTTATAAATACTGACGTAAAAATCCTCAATGTAATACTAGCAAACAGTTCATCAGCCTATAGAAAGGATTAAAAACCATGACCAAGAAGAAATTATTCCTGGAATGCTAGGATGGTTCAACATGAAGATCAATCAATGCAATATATCACATCAGCAGCAGGAAGAGGAAAAACTCACATGATCATCTCAACTGATAAAGAAGAAGCATTTGACAAAATTCTACATTTTTCATGATAAAAAAATATTCAACAATCTAGGAACAGATGGAAACTCCTTCAGGGTAATCAATACCATACATGACAAGCACACAGCACAGTCTCATACTCAGTGGTGACAAACTGAAAACTTTTCCTCCAAGATGAACAAAGGCAAAGATGCTTAATATTAAGAAAACCTGTTGCATTCCAGTGTATTATATTTTAATTCTAAAATCATACTTTAAAATAAATGCCCAATATCTCCAATATGTAATAATAAAGGAGCCCTGTAGGGGAAAAAAAAAGCTATTATTAAATGCTCAGTACCTCTTTTTGAGATGTTTCACTCCTTTGTAGCAGCATCAAAAATAAGGTTTTCCAATTAAGAGATTATGATCAACATTATCATCCAGGATAAGCAGATCAATTTAGGTCCTTAAAACTACAGATTATCTCAAAATAAGAGTATGTTTGGTTGACAGTTCTACTTCCTAGTTCCATAAGCCCCATTTCAACTCTAAGAATTGGCAATTTTAAATTATTGTCAAGAATAAAGTTACCATGATTGCTACATTTTTAATTTATACAATAGGTTTGTTATTACATATAATAAGTTATATGGGCCTCCCAGGTGATGCTAGTGTTAAAGAATCCCCATCAACGCAGGAGACACAAAAGATGCAGTTTCGATCCCTGCGTTGGGAAGATCCCCTGGAGTTAGGAAGTGGCAACCCACCCAGGTATTCTTGCCTGGAAAACTCCATGGACAGAGGAGCCTGGCAGAACCCTGGCAGTCCATGGGGTTTCAAAGAGTTGGAAGTGACTGAGCGACTGAACACACACATAGTAGTATACAGTTTGGTTTTACCTCAATTTAAACTTCTTTCTAATTACACATTTCTCAGGTCTTCATAAATAGTGCAATAATTGTTTGGCTACAAGTACGACTTGTCACATAGAAAACAAAATGATATCTAGTTTGTAGAAATGTTTAAAAAGATGGGCAAAACAAAAATGGAATTAGTAATACTGAACCGTATTTTCTGTAATGAGCATCTTACTTACCCTGGATTACAAGCAAAGTGAGCCTGTGAACCGAACAGAACACTTCCATTCACTAAGTTAACGTAGCCATTCACAGGATCTCCTAGATTAGGACATGATTTTTCTAAAAGAAAATATTCAAATATGTTGGTTTATACTAATTTCAAAAATAGATTTAAATCAAATTCAAAAGTCTATATTGCTTGTTTGAATTCATGGGAATCTTATTATTCATTTAACTATTGTTTTCTTTCCATATTATACGGCCAAACAAGATTCATATTTACCCAGGTAAACAATTACCAAGAAAAAGATTCCCTGGGGATTTTTCAAAGCCTGAACAAATGCACAGATATCTAAAAACCTATATTCTCATGATAAAATCATCACTGAAGTAATGGAAGAGGCACACTAAGATGTGCGTAAATATCCAGTGCTATAAAACATTTTTGTTCGTTTATTTACCTACACAGGCATCCTGGAGAGATGACCATGTATTATTATCTTGACAAACAGCAGATCTGGGGAGAGCAGGAAGCTTGGGCTTGAAACCTAGACGACACTCATATTGCACACATTCCCCAGGACGATAATTGGGTTTAGGCTCCCCTTGGAGCATCATAGTTTTAAATCTTGGTGGATCACCACAAGCCTCTAGGAACAGAGAGAACAAGAACATGCAAATGAAGTGCTTTATCTCTTTCATCAGCCAGGGACTGCGGCCTGGCCTCAGGTAGGTGCTACAGAATAAATAGATTCAAGGACTGCCTCATGCTTTCCCAGGCGGCTAAGTGGTAAAGAATTACTGAGGACGCAGGAGACGCAGGAGATCTGGGTCCGGTCCCTTAGTTAGGAAGATCCCCTGGAAGAGGAAGTGGCAATCCAAAATCCCATGGACAGAGAAGCCTGGCAGGCTATAGTCCATGGGGTCGAAAAGAATTGGACAGAATTGAGCACGCATACACACCCATGCTTTTACCCGTGTGGTAGTAGTAGCAAAGGCTGTGCCTTGCTTACTTTAAATAACCATCTATGAGCTTTTTTGGTTTGTTGAGGAATAAGGTGAACTTTCATTCAACACAATTGAAAAGATAGCATCTATGTTTTGGGTTTTAAAATGTATTTATAGGTATGTGTCCTTCCCTATTCTTTCTAAATTCATCATTTCAAAACTCACCTCTCCCTAAGAAGTCTTGTAAGGTATATAGCACTCTGATCAGATTACTTTTCCATAGTTTAGGCTTAGTTTCCTCTCAGAAGGCATGTCCTAGAGGGCAGAGATCATATGCCTTCTTTCTGTCCTATACTCTGTACACACTGGGTAAGAGGTAATATCAAATAAACACTGTGAGTTTCATAGGTCAAAATAAATACGGGCTAAAGTATTTAAAAATACAACTTCTTTCTATTTGTTTTATATTAGTGAATTGTTGTTGTTCAGTCACTCACGTCCAACTCTTTGCGACCCCATGGACTGAAGCTTGCTAGGCTTCCCTGTCCTTCACCATAACCCAGAGCTTGCTCAAACTGATGTCCATTGAGCTGGCAATGCCATCCAACCATCTCATCCTCTGTTGTCGCCTTTACTTCCTGCCTTCAATCTTTCCCAGCATCACTTTTAATGAGTCACTCTTCCCATCAGGTGGCCAAAATATTGGAGCTTCAGCTTCAGCATCAGTCCTTCCAATGAATATTCGGGACTGATTTCCTTTAGGATGGACTGGTTTGATCTCCTTGCAGTCAAAGGGACTCTCAAGAGTCCTCTCCAACACCACAGTTCAAAAGCATCAATTCCTCGGTGCTCAGCTTTCTTTATAGTCCAACTCTCACATCCATACATGACTGACCACTGGAAAAACCATAGCTTTGACTATAAAGACCTTTGTCAGCAAAGCAATGTCTCTGCTTTTTAATACGCTGTCTAGGTTAGTGAATTGAACATTTTATAAATAAATGGGTACCCTTTAAATACCAAATTTTATTACTTTGAATAACCTTACATAAAAAATTGGTTTCTTGGATGTTACTGTAAACATGATTTAATCTTCATTCACTGATTAATGGATTGTACATACCCTTAAAAGCTTCCTGCAGTAACTCTTTGGGCTGTTTATCCAATGTATCCTGACTGTAAACTATATTGCTATGATTTTAGAATTGTTTACGTCTGGCCTTTTTCTGTGGGGGGTTCTTCCCTAGGACAGTGTTATTCCTGCTTCAAGAAGTCCTCTTCCTTTTAATCATCTGTGCTCTTGGAAATCTTATGAATCTGCTAGAAATGATGTAAAAATATTATGATATTTAAAGTCTTAAAGTGCTTAAAGAATGCAGAGGCCTCTCCTATAAGGTTAAGGACCTAAAGGAGAAGGGAGATAGATCTATTTTGATCCCTGAGGAGCCTTTACTGTAATTACTTCCTGGATCTAGGTCTTAAAATTGACAGACTAGTCAAGAGAGAACTCTAAACAAGTGAAATATTATTCACCTTTTTCATCATTTTCTAAATTCCATATTCCTCTCTTGATACTCTGTCCGACATTTCATTTACACCATATGCTGAAATCCACCTATTGGCAAAATGTTTTCAACATTTCCAGTATTTTGATCTGAATATACGAATGCACCTCCATCAACTGGCCAAAACAAAAGCAACAAACAAACAAACAAACAAACAAAAAGGATGTACTTATTAAAAATAGAGTTGGATTTTACTAATAACATTACATTTACTCAATTTGAGCTATACGTTCTCATTTTACATTAGGGGAAAAAATGGACTAGAAATGCTAAATAATTCCATTCTAGATAGAAATGTATAACATCATTCAGAGCTTCCTGGAACCAAGAAAGAAATCAAGTTAATAGCATGCCCATAATTAAATTATACAAGTGTTATTTGTTTTATGTATTTGATTTGCTTTATGTATCTGAACAATTTCTTCTCTTATTCAGTATACTGGATTCTTTATTCCTATGAGGATTTTCAAAGTAAACATATCTTGACTAAGATTTTTTTCCAGATGGTTTACAGTACAATTATTATTGGCCTGCAATGCTATACTTTTACAAGAAGCATTATATAGTATGTCATTACAGAATATGATAGATTGCATTCAGAAAATCCCCAATTTTTCAATTTTCCAGATGAGTTTAAAGAAGATGAAACAGTCTCTATACGTATCAAGAGAACTGTTCATCTTCTGTACACTTGCAAAAGTCGGGCAAGGACTCTCTACCTGCTTACAAAATTTAAAAATAACTCTCATACTCAAGCACAAACTCAGATCCGTGCCCAGATGGTAACTTCAGGATAATTATGGTCTCTGATCAAAGTGGGACCTCAATGAAACCTGACCATCCTGCCCCTTTTCTCACTGTCCACACAAACTACTTTTTAAAAGGAATACCAAAATAAATTTCACTGAAACTTAAGTCCATGTTTGTATAAACTAACATTCTAAAAGGCTGATAGAATGCTCGTAAGCAAGAACATCTATATCCTATAACACGTTTTTTTTAATCAAACTTGAAAAAAGTACCACATAAAGAAGATTCTAGTTGGTGGGGAAGATGAAACTGAACACATCATCAATTGTAAAGGAAAGGTACTGAATGCCAAGCCATGCCTTGTCTTCAGAAATCGTAAGTTGGGCTCTCCGAACACCTCTGCTGTGGTGGTCTGACCACTGTGTCCACGACTGTAGGAATGCTGGGCTCCTGGTCTGGATGACTGCCAGGCTCTGTTCTGTGTTGAGGCTGCTAGTCACTGGTGTGTAGGTCTGGATTTTAGTATGATTTGCTGCAAGGTCAGGGGAATCCCAGTCCTAGAGCCAGCGCTTTGATAGGTAGAACCAGGTCACAAAGTGGCTGGATGTGGAGACGTGTTTGGGTGTTTTTGTTTTGGGGCAGGGAGGATAGAACCTGGTCCTCAGGGTGGCAGCTGCAGGGTCAGGGGCCCCAGAGCTGGTGTCAGCCTGCTGGTGGCTGGGGTCAAGGCACAGGTGGGTTCCATAGCTGGTGTTGACCAGTTGATGGGTAGGGTCAGATCCCGACATGGCTGGCTGAGGGGCACAAGGCATCTTGGAGGATGTGTCAGCTTGCTCGTGGCCTGGGGCTCTGTTGGTCTTGGCATTAGTGCTGGTGAGCAGTACCAGGCTCAAGGTGGGCAGGACCAGGTCCCACGGACCCTGCTTTCAGGGACAGGGTCCTGGAGTTGGTGTTAACACACAGTGGGTGGGCTGAGGCTCAGGGGCTCTTGGGGCTGCTGTCCATCTTTTCATGGATTAGGCCAGGTCAGGGATCTATGCTGACCTCCTGGCAGACAAGACCCTGTTCTACACCTGGTTTTGGGGTGCCAGGGATCCTAGGGTTAACATGGGCCCACTCTTGGGTAAGGCTGTGTCTTCAGCCTTCTGGTGGGCAAGACTGGGTCTTGGGGTGGCTTGGGGCTCTGGGTTACCTATGACAGTCAGCTTGACGTTACGTGCATGCATGCTAGGCCGCTTCAGTCGTGTCCAACTCTTTGCGACGCTATGGGCTGTAGCCTGCCAAGCTCCTCTGTCCATGGGATTCTCCAGGCAAGAATATTGGAGTCAGTTGTCATGCCTTTCTCCAGGAGATCTTCCCCGTTCAGGGACAGAGTGGCGTCTCCTGTATCGCAGGCAGATTCTTTACCACTGAGCCACCTGGGAAGTCCAGCGCTGCCTCCGGTCATCAAGGCAAGTGAGCACTTCTCACCCTCCACTGCCTCTCTCAGGATAATATGCCCAGCGGCCACCGTATCACTGCTTATGCCTCTGCGGTCACTGGTGCCTTGCTGCTGCCAGTGTCAATGGTATGAGCACCCGGGGCACAAGGATGGTGCCTTCTTATGCTGCCTCCTGGATTCTGAGCCAGAGCCTCCATCACCAAGCAGGGCTGGGAACGTGGGGGTGTAGGCAGAGTACACAGCGACTTCTCCCACCTGACCGTTATATGCACCACACGAGCTTCCCAACTTGGCACCGCTGGGTGGCCACTTCTACAAAAGTCACACTAGAGAACACCCTGCACGGACTCCCCCAGCCCAGGCCAGCAGGATACAAATACTCACTCCTGTTAGAAACCTGCCCGGAGTACAGAGCAAACCTCCCCGCCCACCTTCTCCCCTCCCTCCACACATACACAGGCACAGAACCAGCCTACCAATATCCCCAGGCACCTGGGAACTCAAAAGCAAGCCATCACCACCACCAACAGGCCAGCAGGCCCGTCCCCAAGTGGCTCAGTCTCAGAAACCCTGCAAGCTTTTGCTAGTGACCCAGTTTGCCCCTTGGTAAATCCAGGCTGCGCGCATTACCCCGCACCGCTGAGTGCGCACCAACAAGCAAGACGGCTCTTCTAGCGCTATGTGGTCCCCTTTGGTCACGCTTTCTACCCCAATTCCTTATGACCCCGGAGTGGACCCAGCCCCACGACTCTCACGAGAGACTAAAAGCAAATCTCCTCCCACCCTCGGTTCCAGTCGGCCGGCCTCGCGAGCCGCTCTGGTTCCCCACCAGCGCGCACACTCTGCAGGCTCCTACCGGAGACTGTGGGCAGCAGGAGCACGAGGACCACCAAAAGCATCCCTATGAGGCACCAAAAAAAGGGGGGACTCCCGGGGCGACCAGGAGGGGCTTGCGCGATACGAAAGCCTCTGTCCCTTTCGGGGAGACCAGCGGGAAAGCTGAGCCCAGCCCAGCGGAGCTCTGAGCTCGGTTGCCAGACGCAACAATCCCGTCTCATAAGGTGTCGGGTGTGGTAACGCGGAGGGGCGTAGCTGGGCCGTGCCGGGGGCGGGGTTAGGGTCTAGCGGGGCCAATGGGCGGGCTGCAAGGCGGGGCCTCGGCGCCGGGGGCGGTCCCCGAGCCTGGTGGGGCGGTTCCCGCGCTGGAGGGCCGGTCCGTGAGCCTTGAGGGGTGGCCCCCGCGCCCGGAGGGGAGGTTCCAGCGCCCGGAGGGGAGGCCCCCGCGCCCGTAGGGGAGGTTCCAGCGCCCGGAGGGGCGGTCCCTGCGCCGCGTGGGGCGGTTCCCGAGCTGGAGGGGCCGTCCCTGCGCCCGGAGGGGAGGCCCCCGCGCCCGGAGGGGAGGTCCGGAGGGGCCGCCCCCGCGCCTGGAAGGGCGGGGCGCGGCGCTGCAGAGGGTTCCCCGTGGGCTCGCAGACTTGCGTGCGCCTCCGACGACACACGGGATGTCTCTGGTTAGAGCCGCGGCGACTCGACGGGAATATCTAGTTCACCGCCTCTTGGTGAACAGACTGTTATCGCCCTACGCAGGGAGGGTGGAAAGAAATCAAGGGCTGGCGCGGTCATTATTGTCCCTTTTCTGGAAGTCTGGATTGAAGAATCAAGTGCGGAATCCACCTGATTCAACCTGATTCAAAGAATCAACCTGAGGGTAAAAACCTAAGCCCAGGCAGCGTGTCGCGGTCGGCCAGACACCCCTCAGGACTGCAGTCTGGACCTGGGGCATTCCAGACTGTCCGGACACCTGGGTCCTTTGTTAACTCTTTGGCATTAGTTAGGGATGATTCAGAAAACTATTATAGTTGTGGTTGAGCATCTACTACTGAAATCTCTCATGGCCTGATAGATTTCAGAATCAGAAAAGATTTGCCCATTGCTCTCCCAATTGCTAGCATCAGTCAGTCTCCCACATATTTCCGAGAGAGTGCCCTGGGAAGGTAAATTATTACATAACATGGGCCATTAGCATCAGTTCAGTTCAGTTTCAGTTCAGTCACTCAGTCGTGTCCGACTCTTTGCGACCCCATGAATCGCAGCACGCCAGGCCTCCCTGTCCATCACCAACTCCCGGAGTTCACTCAAACTCAGGTCCATCTAGTCGGTGATGCCATCCAGCCATCTCATCCTCTGTCGTCCCCTTCTCTTTCTGCCCCCAATCCCTCCCAGCATCAGAGTCTTTTCCAATGAGTCAACTCTTTGCATGAGGTGGCCAAAGTACTGGAGTTTCTTTCAGCTTTAGCATCAGTCCTTCTAATGAATACCCAGGACTGATCTCCTTTAGGATGGACTGGTTGGATCTCCTTGCAGTCCAAGGGACTCTCAAGAGTCTTCTCCAACACCACAGTTCAAAAGCATCAATTCTTCGTTGTTCAGCCTTCTTCACAGTCTCTCACTTACATACATGACCACTGGAAAAACCATAGCCCTGACTAGACGGACCTTTGTTGGCAAAGTAATGTCTCTGCTTTTGAATATGCTATCTAGGTTGGCTTCCTTCCAAGGAGTAAGCGTCTTTTAATTTCATGGCTGCAATCACCATCTGCAGTGATTTTGGAGCCCCCCCCCAAAATAAAATCTGATACTGTTTCCAGTTTCCCCATCTATTTCCCATGAAGTGATGGGACCAGATGCCATGATCTTATGGGTTTCAACTCTCAGGAACCTTGTTATTGAATGACTAAATGTTTTATTAAAGATGAAATACACTTTTATTGAAAAGGTGAGAACAAGGATGCATTAAGTGCAAAGTTCTTGGAAACAATGAACGTCATTAGAGTTGGGAGGGGTAGGAATTGGTTAGGTGAAGTGGCAAGGGGGAGAACTTTGCTGTTGAAACAATCTTGCAAATGACACTGCAAAATCAAGAGTGAGCACAGTTTATTTGTAAAGTTATAAGTAAAGCTGTATGCTTAGTAGAAGAAAGACAAAAGTAACATGACTGGCAGTAAAGAGCAGACAAAAGGAGTTGACATTTTCTTCTTAGTTGTGAAAAACTAAAAAGGGCAGCCAATGTGAGTAAACATATTGGGAGACCAGTACTCTCAAATTTTTATATTTACCATAACATTTTATATGCCACAGTTTTAAAATGAACATGACTTCTTAACAATTTAGCCGTCCCATTTAGAGGTTATCCCAAAGAATCATCTGTGAGCAAAGATTTATAGTTTTAGGGGAAAATTTAAGCCCTATGTACTTAGCAGAAGTCTTAAGGATTCTATGATAGGTAATTTAAAGGATGGAATTCTGTGCAGCAGCTTGAAAAATATCACTGTGGGAAACTATGATATATTTTAAGTGGACAAAACAGACTCCAAACCACTTCATAACTTTTGTCATTCCTTCTATTAAAAAACAAAAGTAGTACTTGATACACATAAAGAGATTAGCTGGAAATATTCCAAAATTAAGTAATAGTTGATAGGATTATGGATATTTCACTTTCCTTGGGCTTTTCAGCTTTCTATATTGACCCTATGTTACATTCAAACCAGGCAAAGGAAAAAATTTACATGCAACCTGCATTTCAAGTGTTACTTTGTTCATAGAATGGCTGGGACAGAGCCTGTATCACACAGAGTAAAGGTATGAGAGGATGGTGAGGAAATGAAGATTCTCCTTATAAAAGTCAAATGTATCAGGTGGAACTATTATACTTTATAAACATTTAAGCAATTTTATATCTGAAATATGATAAAGATATTCTGGGATACACAAACCATGGAATTTCTTCTTCCTCCCAGACCAACACAATTTTTTGAATTCTTGGAAGAGCATATAAAACCCAAAGTGTGGGTGTGATGTATAAAAGAAATACCTTAGTGTCTTGGGTTATAAAATCCAGATATTCCATCCATGATAATGCAACTAAGGGAGTTATAAAGACAATGAAAGGAAACACAATGAGAACTGAAATTTCTTTTAATTCTTGTATTTGTGGAAGAGTGATGTAACAGAAATAATCTGTGGTTTATTGTTGGCAATTATTTGTGAAAGGAGAATCCATTTAATTTTATTTCAATAAAACTGAGAAAAGTTTCCTGTGTATTTTTAGGTCTGTAAGTTGTGTGTCTTTCTTCATCCGATTTTTAAAAGGTAGGAAAGAGATAAGGCTATTTTTTGGTTTCCTAGTTTCAGTTGGTATTTCAGATTTAAAGGTTGGGTTTTACTGAAATGTTCTTATGAGCTCTAAAATTTCTACATCTGGGATTCATCAAATTATTCTAAATTAAAGACGTTCACATGGATTTCTTCAGCTTATTTCGATTTGACAAAAAGGAGGTTCCATTTGCAAGGTTTTGAGCCTTGTTTTCTATTTTTCTGTACGAGTTCCATCAGGCAGAGACAGTTTTCTTGCTGTATCTCCAATACTGAGACAGTTCTGGACCCATATTAGGTGTATAACAAATGCCCACTAAATACTGAAGAAAATAAATGGGTGTTGCTGTCGGATGCATTGAACATGTCTCTGCTATCCCTCCCCCAGTGTGGATTTACCAAATCTTAGGAAGGTTATGAGAGATTTTAATAATGTTAGGTTCTGGGAACAAAGCAGGATTTGCCTCTGAAAAGAATGACCTACAAGTGTCTGCACAGAAAACTTTCCTAAATCAGGCAGACAAGCTGAGCTATGAAGTGGATCTGTTCACTGTCTAACCCTTAGCTTTGAGATCATTTTAGTGGCAGAGTTCAAAGTGTGGGCGGGGTGGGGGGGGGGGGGGGGCGTGGTATTGACTGTGAACTTCCTAAGGTCCTGAGAGAAATAGAACTTAAGACTCAAGGCTTTGAGTGAAATAGGGGCTTAAACACTAGTGGTTCCTCCAACTCCCCCTAAAGATTTTGTGAAAGTGCCAATGAGCAAATGAGGAGAGAACGGAGAGCATAGGCTTTGAGCTCTGTAGTAGCTCTCCTGCAAACTTTAGGAACGATGATAGGGTAGAGGGAGGTGTCTGGGGATGTCATTAAATGAAGAGTTGCAGCGACTTCCCTGGAGGTCCCGTGGTTAAGACTCTGTGCTTCCACTTCAGGGAGCATGGGTTCGATCCCTGGCCAGGGAACTAACTAAGCTCTTGTATGCCACAAAGTGCAACCAAAGAATAAAAATAAATGAACCGAGAGGGACTTCGTTAAATGAAACAATGTTAGATGGTCCTTTGCCTCTCAGCGGGTCTATTTGCATTCTGCTTTTCAGAAGTGGGCACAGCAGCATGAAGGGGCTGTGCATGCTCTCAGAAGGGGCTTGCCCCTCTCTGCAGGTTAGGCATTTGCGGAAACCTGAAAGAGAATGGCTTAGCGAAGCACAGTTAAGCCGCCTTTCTGATGTTGGTCCTGGGAGCCCCGCCACCTCTGCTTGCACCTGGTAGGCGCCTGCCAGACCTCAGGAGAATCACTGCAGAGCCACACCTGACACAGGGATCCGAACCGCCAGGCACAGAGAGGAGGGCCTTGCTCAGAAGGACCACGCGCTCGCTTTGCTTCCTCTTGGCTTTCCGAAGCTTCACACCGAAAATATGTTACAAAGCAAATGAAACAAAATTAGAATGCTGTCACTAGGAATAGCTTCCAGACCAATTGTTGCAGTCCCTGCTTTCCAGATAAAAAATGTAAGGCCAGAGGTGAACAGAGTTGCTCAACACTACAAGTAAAGTTAGGCAATATAGTGTTTTATCCATAGTTAATACATACAGTATTTCCATTGATAACTGAAGTTTAAAAAAAATCATGGATCTCTTGCAATTACATTTTTTCCCTTAAGAAAGTAAAAAACTGATACACTATATATATTACTTTAGTCTGTCTACAGGAAATATACTATAAATCTATAAAATAATAATAACATAACTGTATAAAAATAATAGCTATTTAAGAAAGGTATATGTGTATAAAGAAACATATAAAGAAAGATTACAAGAAAATTAAAAAATTAATAATGGGTATCATTGAGTAATATAAGTACATGTGACTGATAACGTGTTACATATTATCTTCCTGCATTTTCTAAATTCTCCTTGGTGACTCCCTTCTATATTATAAACATTTGAAAATAAGGAAGATCACAAAGATGTAAACAGAAGCCCTAGGTGACATCTTTCTTTTAAGTAATTGAGATGACTTACAAGTCCCACGTGCAGTTTCTCCTGGCTAGATAATGTTTGCTTTCAGCACAAGAGAAGAGGGTGAAGGGGTGACCAGAATCCAGAGTAAGAGGAGGGAGATTCGCTGCATGCTGGGAGAGCTTCAGCACCTTCGAGGGCACATGTTCGCATCTCTGTGAAGTCACTTCTTACATTTTATAACTCTCAGATCTTACTCTGGTGACATGAATTGGCTCCTTTTCAAACAACATTTTAATATAGGGAGTTCTCCAGCTTTATGTTACTTTGTCAAGGAAGGACACTGAAATGACAGATTTATGTTTAGATGAGAGCATGATCGACATATGAATTACCCAAAATTTTTATGCTGATAATCATGATGTAAGGACTGCACATACATCATCAGTATAAGTTCAAAAGAAGTGTCTGTTTCCTCCCTGTGGCGGTTCCTATGTTGAGTGAAAGAAAAGTTGGCATAAATCGAGACACTGAGTAACTTGACCTTTCCTTATTGTTTCTTTCGTCAAAGGAAAGAGTTTTCAGAGTTAAGCAACTAGATAAAAAGAGCCTGACTCCAGAACACACTCTGCGGGCCTCCAGCGTGCGGCCTTTGGAGTCAGCTGCTTCTCCTGTGTTGCCCTGTTTGGCCCGCCCCTGTGCTTGGTGCACAGACCTTAGACTTTCCACGGACTGACCGGATCCTTACCCACCAGATGTTGCTGCAAATGATTAACTTTGCTATTTTAGAACATTGTGAACAAAGAAACTATTTTGAAAGAAATAGTTGAGGCAAATTCATTGAGGACTTCCTGCCGTTTTATTTGAAAGGTGCAGAGTCAGACACAACTGAAGCGACTCAGCAGCAGCAACAGCAGCGGTCCTTGTGCACAATTTGAGATGCTGTAACTGGGTTGCCATTTCCTTCCCCAGGGGATCTTTCCGACCCAGGGATCAAACCCAGGTCTCCCTCATTGTGGGCAGACGCTTTAACCTCTGAGCCACCAAGGAAGCCCAAAGTATGTTTTCCAAAGATTGGGGAATGATTGTAATTTTGATAAATTCATCCTAAATATTTACACTTCTCATTTGATTATACTCAGAAATTATGTAAATTTAAAAAGTGAGCCTTACACAAATGTTAGTTTAGCATGGGAAAGAAGACATATAAGCACAGTCTATGGTAAATTAAAATGACTACTCAATGTTAGAAGAATTAATGAATGAGAAATTGAAAGAATGCAATTAAAAGATGTGATTGTCAAATACTATGGGATGTGTTCATATACAATTTTGAGTAAAGGGTGAAATGATTGTCATTTGGTAAAATTTTTTTAAAAGATTTCAGTATTATACAGTCAGTATAATCTCAAGATACAGACCTGGAAATGTAAAATAATATGTAAAGAAGCTTAAGAATGTTACCACTGGGAGGAGGCCATTACAGATAATTTTTATATTTTTCTATGTTTTTGGCGTGTTCAATAATAAGCACATATTACTCAAGGAAAATGGTTTATTTTAAAAAATGTTTAAAGATAAGTACAAACTAGTATGGAGAGGAAATGCCGAGAGTTCCAAAGAAAGATATCACTTTGGAATTGTTTGGGAGAGCTTCATGGGTGAGTGAATTCTGAGCTATATTAATGCAACGTAGATAGAAAGAAAAGTGAAATGTGTTTTAGGCAGGTAACCTGGCAGGAATAAGGCCAAATCAAATGATATTTTGAGCATTCTTATGGAATATACTTTTTAAATAACTTGTAAAGACAACCCATGTTTTCATAGTCTGGAATTAGTCTGTTTATATTTGGTGGTGGCACAGATGGCTATGGATCATTCTGTACAACTTTTCTATCCTATCACCCTAATAGTAAAGGAAAAGAAATGCATCGCCCAAGAGAGCTGGAAGCATAACCTGAAGCATTCCTGAAAACACAATAGTCTCTTGTATTCCTTGTGAACTATCCTGCCTCGTTTGCCTTCTGCTCCCTTATATATGTATTTGTGTAAATACAGAAATAATTCTATTTCCCCTTCAAACTATTGGAATAACACTAGAAAAAGCATTCTCTTAGGAAGCCTTGGCATCTTTATCTCAAGCCTTTATAGCCTATTGCCGTACCAGCTGAGCATCCTCAGAACACATGCACAGACCCACTGAGAAAGATCAGGCGGGATGATCTTTAATGCTTCAAAAAATGAATTACTAATTCTAAATTCTTAAAAAGTAATGTAGATTTTGTTTCCACAGATATTAGAGGAAAACATGTTACTCCAGGGGCATGGTGACACAGAAGCAAGTTGAGTGCCATCCCAGATAATACAGACAGGGCTTTGCAAATTTATTTCTGTTTAGGAGAAAATAGGATATAACCTGTATTATTTTTGTTGTTCAGAAAAAATTGAATTGCCTATATATTAGCCCTAAATGCCTCTCCCTATCTTTACCTTCTCCTGTATCTGCTTCTATTAATATTAATACTACCTTCTGTTGAAAATAAGATTTCTGACATGGTGTAACTAAGAAATGCCAGGTTTAGATTAGTTCACATTGATATCTGAAGAAGTAGCTCAGAAAGATAGGAAATTTAATAAAAATTGTATTTTAAACTCTGTTATCTATGCTGAGCTCGGTCGTGTCTGACTCTTTGTGACCCTATGGACTGTGGCTCGCCAGGCTCCTCTGTCCGTGGGAGTCTCCAGACAAGAACACGGGAGTGGGTAGCCATTTCCTGACCTACCGGCAGGACCTGATTTCACACCTGTTCTCCATATGTGGTGGCACCTCAACCACCTGGGAAGCCTTTCGAGGTCCAGTTCCTGCCAGTCTCCCCCAGACTGGCTGCCCTGCCGGGTGGGGTGGGGTGAGGTGGGTGAAGCCTCTGTGGGGAAAACTTCCCTGGGAATGGGGGGCACCTCCCACAGTAGCTGCAGGGCTGTGTGGGGCTGTTGACTGGAGAATTCAGGTTCTGGTTCCCAGGATGTGGTGGGGACAGGTAAGACCCTGGGTTGCTTTATTCACGTCTCTGCTGAGGTAGCTACAACAGACCTGTGGGCATAAAAGCTTTGGGTCAGTTGTAACAAACTGAACAGCTTCTGATTCACCTACTGTGTCCCTGGCTCCAGGCTAGATATTGCCAATAAAACAAGCAACTTATGGATTCTGCCAGCAGGTTGCTGTGATTCCAGTCCCCAAATGAGAAAGTGCCAGAAGACAGAGCTGAACATAAAAGCATAAAAACTGACTTGGGACATCTTTTCTGTAAAAGTAGTTTCTGGAGTTCTCATGAATGCTTAATTTTTAACAGTGCTCAAGGCTGGGTCACGAAAAGCAGAATGCATGCCCCAAGTAACTAACGTGACCATTATTTAGGTTTATTTTGCTTTATTCATCTGCAGGCTAGCAGCTCTTTACCTAAAATCAGCATTCCAAGTGATTTTTTTCCTAATAAATTGCTAAGCAAAATGTTTCTTTTGGAGATATCTTGAGTCTGGTTTTCCAAGTGATGATTTCTATCTGGCTAGAAAATTCTTTGTCAGGCACGAGTGCCACTTACCTGAGTTTTGCCATATATTTACTGTAAGCGTATCAGTGGAGAGCGCATTGGGCTGAAGGCACCCCCAGCCTCATGCTGGTTGCACTGGCAAACAATTTCCTGCTATGGAACTAAGTGCTGATGAATCTCAATGAACACAAGAGAAGTCGAATCTTTGACCAACTCAGGGTAAAAAGACTGTTAAATCTTGAACCTGGTAAGTCTTCATGTAAGATGTTGGCAACTCTGCATTTTGAGAAGCTGGTGTATAGTTTTATGGAAGTGCCTAGCAGCCAGGGACGGGGGAGCCTGGTGGGCTGCCGTTTACGGGGTCGCACAGAGTTGGACACGACTGAAGCGACTTAGCATTTACATTTGGGGGCAGTTTGAGAGTTTTCCTTGAACACAAGGAACGCTATGCTTTGTGTCTGTTCTAATGTGATTCTGTTCCCATCTTCCTATCACAATCACCCAAGGGGCCGTTAGAGTAGTGGTTTTGAAATGGCAACCCACTCCAGTGTTCTTGCCTGGAGAATCGCAGGGACGGCGGAGCCTGGTGGGCTGCCGTCTATGGGGTCGCACAGAGTCGGACACGCCTGGAGTGGCTTAGCAGCAGCAGCAGCAGCAGCTTATGCCGCTGTGCAGTCAGGGGCGAGAGCCCCTCTGTGTTAGCTTTTCTGCGGCTGCTTTCACAAAGTACAGCAAACCTGGTGTTCGTCGTAGTGGCTTCGGGCGGCTATAACAAACACTCCAGACAAGGCAGCCTGGAAACACAGATTTGTTTCTCACAGTTTGAAATCTGGGAAGACCAACAGTAGGTCCTGGAGGAGGCGGTGCCTGGGGAGAACCAGCTTTCTGGTTTGCAGACAGTGCCCTCTAGCGGTAACGTCCTGGGGCAGCGGGGTGAGCCAAGTTTACTGCGTGTTTTTTCACAACGACACTAACTCCAGTCATGAGGCCCCCACCGTCGTGACCTAATCACTTCTCAGTGGCCCCCACTGGCTAATGCTGTCACCTCTGGAGTAGTATTTTAACAGCAATTTCGATGTGACGCAAACATTCACACAATTACTGTTTAAAACAACGCATCTGTGTTCTTTGAGTTCTGGAGGCCAGAGTCTGAGATCAGGTTACAGGCAGGGCCGCATTCCCCCCAAGAGGCGCTGGAAGGCAATCCGTTTCCGCGCCTTTTCCAGCTTCCAGAGCTGCATGCTGCGGCTTGCGGCCCCTCCTGCGTCCTCCACCCTGGCACGCTGCCTCAGCGGTCTCACCGCCTTTCCGCTGTACTCAGGTCTCCCCTCTGCATTCTTCTTGTGAGGATTAAATGTGGTTACATTTAGGGCCCCACCTGGGGGGCAGATAATCTTCCCATCCAAGATCTTTTCTTCAAAGGCCTTTTTTTTTTTAGTTATAAGAAAACATCCCCAGTTTGCAGGCATTAGGACTCGGATACCTCTGGAGGCTGTTAGACATCCTCCACAAATAGTGTATGGAACACAAAGAAATACAGAACCCCAGCAATCTCAAAAACGACAGAATGATTTCTGGTTTTTGTCAAGGCAAACCATTCAATATCACGGTAATCCAAGTCTATGCCCCGGCCTATAATGCTGAAGAAGCTAAGTTGAGCAGTTTTATGAAGACCTACAAGGCCTTCTAGAATTAACACCCCCCAAAAGATGTCCTTTTAATTATAGGGAACAGGAATTCAAAAGTAGGAAGTCAAGAAACACCTGGAGTAACAGGCAAATTTGGCCTTGGAATACGGAATGAAGCAGGGCAAAGGCTAATAGAGTTTTGCCAAGAGAACGCACTGGTCATAGCAAACACCCTCTTCCAACAACACAAGAGAAGACTCTACACATGGACGTTACGAGATGGTCAATACTGAAATCAGATTGATTATATTTTTTGCAGCCAAAGATGGAAAAGCTCTATACAGTCAGCAAAAACAAGACCAGGAGCTGACTGTGGCTCAGACCATGAACTCCTTATTGCCAACTGCTGCTCCTGCTGCGAAGTCACTTCAGTCATGTCCAACTCTGTGGGACCCCATAGACGGCAGCCCACCAGGCTCCCTCATCCCTGGGATTCTCCAGGCAAGAACACTGGAGTGGGCTGCCATTTCCTTCTCCAATGCATGGAAGTGAAAAGTGAAAGTGAAGTCTCTCAGTCGTGTCCGACTCTTAGCAACCCCATGGACTGCAGCCTACCAGGCTCCTCTGTCCATGGGATTTTCCAGGCAAGAGTCCTGGAGTGGCGTGCCATTGCCTTCTCCACCTTATTGCCAAATTCAGACTTAAATTGAAGAAAGTAGGGAAAACCACTAGGCCACTCAGGTATGACCTAAATCAAATCGCTAACGATTATACAATGGAAGTGAGAAATAGATTTAAGGGACTAGATCTGACAGAGTGCTTGATGAACTATAGACGGAGGTTCGTGACATTGTACAGGAGACAGGGAGCAAGACCATCCCAAGAAAAAGAAATGCAAAAAAGCAAAATGGCCGTCTGAGGAGGCCTTACAAATAGCTGTGAAAAGAAGAGAAGCAAAAAGCAAAGGAGAAAAGGAAAGATATACCCATTTGAAAGCAGAGTTCCAAAGACTAGCAAGGAGAGATAAGCAAGCCTTCCTTATGATCAGTGCTAAGAAATAGAGGAAAACAACAGAATGGGAAAGACTAGAGATCTCTTCAAGAAAATTAGAGATACCAAGGGAACATTTCATGCAAAGATGGGCTCGATAAAGGACAGAAATGGTATGGACCTAACAGAAGCAGAAGATATTAAGAAGAGGTGGCAAAAATACACTGAAGAACTGTACAAAAAAGATCTTTACGACCCAGATAATCACGATGGTGTGATCACTCACCTAGTGCCAGACATCATGGAATGTGAAGTCAAGTGGGCCTTAGGAAGCATCACTACAAACAGAGCTAGTGGAGGTGATGGAATTCCAGTTGAGCTATTTCAAATCCTGAAAGATGATGCTGTGAAAGTGCTGCACTGAATATGCCAGCAAATTTGGAAGACTCAGCAGTGGCCACAGGACTGGAAAAGAGAAAGGCAATGCCAAAGAATGCTCAAACTACTGCACAATTGCACTCATCTCACATGCTAGTAAAGTAATGCTCAAAATTCTCCAAGCCAGGCTTCAGCAATACGTGAACCATGAACTTCCAAATGTTCAAGCTGGTTTTAGAAAAGGCAGAGGAACCAGAGATCAAATTGCCAACATCCACTGGATCATCGAAAAAGCAAGAGAGTTCCAGAAAAACATCTATTTCTGCTTTATTAACTATCCCAAAGCCTTTGACAGTGTGGATCACAATAAACTGTGGAAATTCTGAAAGAGATGGGAATACCAGCCCACCTGACCTGCCTCCTCTCAGTCCTAATGCCTGAGACATCTTTATGCAGGTCAGGAAGCAACAGTTAGAACTAGACATGGAACAACAGACTGGTTCCAAATAGGAAAAGGAGTACGTCAAGGCTGTATATTGTCACCCTGTTTATGTAACTTATATGCAGGGTACATCATGAGAAATGCTGGGCTGGAGGAAGCACAAGCTGAAATCAAGATTGCTGGGAGAAATATCAATAACCTCAGATATGCAAATGACACCATGCTTATGGCAGAAAGCAAAGAAGAACTAAAGAGCCTCTTGATGAGTGAAAGTGGAGAGTGAAAAAGTTGCCTTAAACCTCAACATTCAGAAAACAAAGATCATGGCATCTGGTCCCATCACTTCATGGCAAATAGATGGAGAATCAGTGGAAATAGTGGCAGACTTTATTTCGGGGGGCTCCAAAATCACTGCAGATGGTGACTGCAGCCATGAAATTAAAAGACGCTTACTTCTTGGAAGGAAAGTTATGACCAACCTAGACAGCATATTCAAAAGCAGAGACATTACTTTGCCGACCAAAGGTCCGTCTAGTCAAGGCTATGGTTTTTCCAGTGGTCATGTATGGATGTGAGAGCTGGACAGTAAAAAAAGGCTGAGTGCCTAAGTTTGATGTCCAGCTAATATGAATTTACTACCCCCAAACAAGTCTGTTTTCTGGAGGGGGATGCGGGTGGCTAGCAAGTCAGGAATCAGGGCGGTTCCTTTCTCATTGTGATTCATACTTAAGGCGATTTGGTCACATTCTTTAGATTTTTAAGCCAGAGGGAAGGAAAAACAGTGATTGATCACACAGATGTTAGCCTCTTTTCAAAAGTTAATTTCCTAGAAGGCAAGCAGAAAATAGATAATTAATTAAAATAAAAAATGGCTTCTGGGAATCCGCAATGTCGGAAATCTGACCGGTGTAAGGAAGGGACTGTCAAATGCCTTAATAGTCCACATGAGGGCAGCAGCGCTAAGCCTGTAAAGCCTGAGTATTCCAGGGTAAGCGTTTCTGAATGGATGAGCCTGGGAAGCGATGAAAGCAATGCAGGTTAGGGGAAAAAAATGTGTGTGCACTCACTCAGTTTTGCAATATTTCTGGAAGTCAAGAGGCGATGTTAAATTCTGCTCTTGAGTACAAATATATACACTTTTATTATACAAAATTATTAATTCTTGGTTACAATATTGCCAAGAATTAAAGTTTTAGGGTGCCAGATTTGTCTATTTTCCTTAGACCGAGAATGTTCTTCAACAATTTAAAAATTCCTGCCTACCCCAGCTGGCTTCAGGATTCTTGTACAGGACTTTTATTATTCACTTTAAAAGAACTTCCTGTGTATTCAATGCCAACTTAAAAAATATACTATAGTCTCAAGTTAAAGAAAAAATTTGATAAAACACATTTTAAAATTATAGCCAAACTAATATTCATCCAGTGTGGATTAGAAAGATTGCTTCTGTTTTATTTTTTTTTTTGCTTTTTAAACCACAGATAATCTCCTTTGGTTAGGCAGGAAACAAAATTTTATTCAAGTTTCAGAATTTTTTAAAATTTCTTTAATAAGCTGAATTGCAAAACCATGGTTATAGTTTGTAATTATAATCATTTACCATATGTCTTTATAAGTTCATATGCAGAAGTGGACTCTGGGACTTGAAAACCACTAATGAGGACATTCTCACACTTGGCTACATGTTATAATCACTTGGGAAGCTTGTAATGATGCCTAGGTCACACTCCAGGTCAAGGACATGACAAATCTCTGAGGGGTGGGATCCAGGCATTAGTAAAACTTCCCAGGATATTCCAGGGCACAGCTGTGGTTCAGAAAGACTGAGGATGGATCTCAAGGTATAGCTGCTGCTGCTGCTGCTGCTGCTGCTGCTGCTGCTGCTGCTGCGTCGCTTCAGTCGTGTCCGACTCTGTGCGACCCCATAGACAGCAGCCCACCAGGGACTCTCCAGGCAAGAACACTGGAGTGGGTTGCCATTTCCTTCTCCAATGCATGAAAGTGAAAAGTGAAAGTGAAGTCGCTCAGTCGTGTCCGACCCTCAGCAACTCCATGGACTGCAGCCCACCAGGCTCCTCCGTCCATGGGATTTTCCAGGCAAGAGTACTGCAGTGTGGTGCCATTGCCTTCTCTGCAAGGTATAGCAATGAGATTCAAATCTGCCAAGAAAGCACTATTTTTTTGTGTGTGTGCATAATTTGAAACAAATTCCATTATTAGTTCCATACAGAAATATGTTATGCTTTCATGGTTGGAACTTGGGATTTCTACTCAGCTATACGCATGCAATAACATGATGTGGAAGATAGGTCTTCTACCAAACACGTGTACTTAGATACTAAAATGTGGTTCTCTCAAGGCCGGGTGACCACAGAGACTATGAGAGCTGGGTAGAATCCCGGAAGTGCTGCATGGAGAGCACTCCGTGAGCTGGGCCTTGAAAGGTGCTCAGGATCAGACAGGAGACGAGCGCTTCAGACAACAGGAAACTAGGATTCCCCCGGAGGGCGGGGAGCAGATGGTCTATTTGGACTGGGGGCAGGGCATCTGAAGTGCAGCAGAAAGAGGCGGCTTGGAAGTGAAAAGCTGGGATTTAGTGGTTCAGTTTTCAAGTATCACGAAAAAAGTTGAACTTGTGCTGTAGGTAATGTGGTGGGACGGGAACGCCTCTGAGCAGGGGAGGCACAGGACTGGCTCGGAGAGAAGCCTGAACATACTGCAGGCTCTGAGATGGGAGGGGCAGGAGTGGTGATGGGGCGGGGTGGGGGGATGTTTAGAGAAGGTGGGCCCCGTTAGAAGCATAAAAGAAAAAAATGCATTGGAAATCAATGCACCATTCCAAACGTAACTTCTCCAAAAGGACATTTTATTTTTTAAATAGACTTGAATATCCAATTCTCAAAAAAAACATCAACACCACACAGACCTTAGACTGTGGGGGATACATTCTTGCAGTTTTAAGACACCTTTGAACTCAAATACATGTTTCCCCTCTCATTTAAACAAACTTTCCTAGAGAAAAAGTTTCACCGTATATTTAGGTAATTGACTAATTATTTGACACATAAAACATAATTTATATTAATATACATATATCAATCTCACATATAAAACAAACAACTATAAAAGTCAATATATTTTGATTAGCATAAAACTTTTTTTGCAAAACTTCTCAGTCGGGGTAAAAAGATATATCATACAGTCACCCCTTGCTTCTAAGCAAGTGCTCTGTTCTTGAAAAGGATGTGAAAATGGTTATAGTGCAACTTCAACTCTGTATTTATTTCAGAAATCCTGTTTATTTCTGCTCAAACTTATCTACCTAAAGTTCCTCACCAGAGATTACAAAGCGGAGGACCTCAAATACATCCTTAAGGAGTAAAACAATTTTTACTCTGGTCCACTCTTAATTCTCATTTATATCCTTCTCAAGGCAACATTTCTTTGGCCCAGTTTATGCTACTACCTATAAAAGTCTGAGACAACACCTATAAAAACATAATCTGAGTTAGAGCAGAGTCCCTCCTCTGTGGCCGCTGGCGTGAGGACAGAGGAGAGGGCTGGGGTCTGTCCCACCCGAGTGTCCAGACCCCCTTGAGCTGTTTCCTCTTTCCATTCCACAGCATGCATGCATGCTCCGTTGCACCTGACTCTTTTGCAATGTCATGGACTGTAGCCCGCCTGGCTCCCCTGTCCCTGGGATTCTCCAGGCAAGAATACTGCAGTGGGTTGCCATTTCCTTCTCCACATTCTGTCGTATGACCTACAGCAAATCCGCAAAGCCTGCTTTTCTGAAATACGGGGCTTCATTTTCATTCTGCCCTTTATAGATGAGGTGAGTGAAGTTGCTCAGTAGTGTCTGACTCTTTGCGACCCCATGGACTGTAGCCTACTACGTTCCTCCGTCCATGGGATTTTCCAGGCAAGAGTACTGGAGTGGGGTGCCATTTCCTTCTCCAATAGATGAGGTGAGGAGCCCACAAAGACTCGCCACAGAATTTTACCCTACTCCTCTAAGCATATTTTCTAGCAATATGCTTAGTTAAGGAAGTCAAACATTCAAATTCCAAATCTGCAATGTTGTCCTTTTTACTGTCTAAGGGCTGATGTGGTGTACTATATTTCTAAAGGCTTTTTATGATAAACATATAAAATACATTTTGTGGGTGTTAAATAATTACTCAATAGTCAGCATTCATCTTTGAACAAAAATCCTTTCAAAATCATTTTCTTTAAGAAACAAAACGCAGTTTCATTTTGAATTATATTTCTCTGAGTTTAGAGATTTTATTTCTTAAAGATTTCTTCACCTAATACTACCAGGGATGCTGTGTTGACTTGCCCTATAAATTCAACTGTTATTTGAGGGAAAACACACACAACGTTCAATTCTGAATCCTACATGTTTCAGAAAAGTGTAAAGGATGGTGAGTATGTTCAAGCCACAGTAAAATACTAGCACTGTGACTTAACAGTTGATTCACAAGACTAAAGAGAAACTGGAGAATAAACTGTGGATTATTCTTCTCCTTCTGTTTTCATTGAGACCTAACTGACATACAGGCATGACTTGGAGATATTGTGGGCTTGATTCTAGACTACTGTGTTAAAGTGAGCATCTCAATAAAGCAAGTAGTATAAATTGTTCTATTTCCCAGTTTTATGTTTAAACTGTCCTTCCAGTCTACTAAGTGTGCAGTTTTTTTGTGCCTAACAAAAAAGTACAAGTCTTAACTAAAAATAAGTTATTGCTAAGATTGCTAAGCACCACCTGAGCCTTCAGTGAGTCATAGCAGTAACTGGAATGATAACTGAACACAGATTACCATCACAAACAGAAAAATAACTTTAAAAATTTGAATTATTGCAAGAATTACCAAAATGTGAAACAGATACATGAAATGAGCAAATGCTATTGGAAAAATGGCACCAATAAACTTGTTCACACAGGGCTGCCATCAACCTTCAGTTTGTAAAAAAAAAAAAAAAAAATGCAGTATCTGCAAAGTGCAACAAAGTGAAGAACAGGAAAATGAGGTATGCCTATACCTGGTGGTGCAGAGGTTAGAGCGTCTGCCTGCAATGTGGGAGACCCGGGTTCGATCCCTGGGTCGGGAAGATCCCCTGGAGAAGGAAATGGCAACCCACTCCAGTACTCTTGCCTGGAGAATCCCACGGAGGGAGATGTCTGGTAGGCTACAGTCCATGGGGTCCCAAAGAGTCGGACACGACTGAGTGACTTCACTATATAATACTGTACAAGTTCATGGTGTATAGCATGATTTGATAATGTATATGTTATGAAATAGTTACGACAATACATTTAACACCCAATCATTCTTATGATTAGAAATGTTAAGATCTACTCTCTTAGCAATTTGCCAGTGCCGTCACTCCTTGGATCTGAGGCTGGTTGGTTCCAGATCCCCCATTCCTTCCCCAGCAAATAAAAATCTGAACGCGCAAGTCCTTTAACATGGCACAGCACCAGCAGTTCTCTCTATCTGGGAATGAGCAACTGTCAGGATGTCAGCTGTTGTACAATGTAGCATCACTGATTACAGTCACTATGCTGAACTGCGGTGTCAGAGAAGACTCTTGAGAGTCCCTTGGACTGCAAGGAGATCCAACCAGTCCATCCTAAAGGAGATCAGTCCTGGGTGTTCATTGGAAGGACTGACGCTGAAGCTGAAACTCCAATATTTTGCCCACCTGATGTGAAGAGCTGACTCATTTGAAAAGACCCTGATGCTGGGAGGGATTGAGGGCAGGAGGAGAAGTGGACGACAGAGGATGAGAAGATTGGATGGCATCACTGACTCTATGGACATGGGTTTGGGTGAACCCGGGAGTCGGTGATGGACAGGGAGGCCTGGCGTGCTGCAGTTCACGGGGTCGCAGAGTCCGACACAACTGAGCGACTGAACTGAACTGGACGGATGCTGCACATTGTGTCTCAGTATTTGTGTATCGTGTAACTGGAATTTTGTACCTTTTGACACCCTTCACCCAGTCCCTCCATCATCCTTAGCCCCTGCCTCTGACAACCAGAAATCTGGCTTCTTTTCCTGTGAGTGTAGATTTTTGGATTCCATGTATCAGTGAGGCCATTCAGTATTTGTCTCTTTCTGTATGACTGATTCGCTTAGTGTAATGCCCTAGAGTTCTACAAATGCCGTTGCAAATGACAGGATTTCCTTTTTTTTATGTTGAATGGTATTCCACTGTATGTGTATATATGTGTGTGTACATACACATACATGTATGTGTGTATACATATATATATATATAATCTATATATCTCATGTTTTATTTACCCATTCATCTGGCAGTGAACACTGAGATTTCTTTCATGTCATGGTTATTATAAATAATTCTGCAGTACACAGGGAGTGCAGTTATCTTTTCCATATAGTGGTTTTGTTTCCTTTAGGCATATACCTGCGGTGGAATTATGGAATCATATGGTGGTGCTATTTTTAACTTTTTGAGGAACCTGTATACTGTTTTCCATAGTTGATGTATGAATTTACTGTAGATCTTAACATATTAGTATAATCAAAATATAAACTGATACATGAGTTTGTGGAAAATAATTAGCGCTTCTGCACTGCTGGACTGGTAGGTTTTTTCTGCTGAGTGGTGGGTCCAGCACCAGCTCCCTTTTTCCTACAAGAAAAGACAAAAAGACAGCATCACAGGTAAACATAGTTAAGTACAGAAATTAAATTCTAGCAGCCCATTTGGAAACAATGAAAAAAAATGTATTTTCAACACAAAAAGTCACTGAACTGGGAAATGATTTCTTTCTTAAAAATGATTTGGTTTCTTTAAAATGGTTCCTTTAAAGAAATTTCAAATGTTCAATTAGTCTCACTCCAGAAATCCCCTTTCTATATCTGCACTATACTTTTGATTCCTTCTAAAACAAGAAATAGAGCAGTTGCATATACTCAGTAAATATTTCCTTATTTTAGTTTAGGACCAGTGGGAAAGGCTAGAGAGAAACATGCATTTTCCCTAAAATACAATTTTAATTCTGGCTCTGAGATGAAACCTTTACAAAGGTAATGATATTGAGCATGTTAAAGTTCAGTAATGCCTCATTTATCCCTCACTGTAAGGAAATCACATGTTCTGGTTAGAGAGTCTCCTAAGTAACTAAAACTCATATTACACTGTTTTGGGTAACAATAGACAGCTTAATAATTTCTATTATCCAAGTCCATCATTGCCCAAAGAAATATAGCGCGAGTCATATAGGTAATTTTGAATTTTCTAGAAGCTATGTTTAAAAAAACAAAAAGAAGCAGGAAAATTAGTTTTAATTATATCTTGCCTAATCTGGTATTCATGGAGTATACATATTTTGTATTAAGTCTTTGAATCTGATGTGTACTGTGCATTCAAGCTCATTTTACATAGAATGAAACATTTTTGATGTCCTTGGCAGCCTTGGCTCTGGAGCTGGAAAACGCAGTTCCACTGCCTGCTTAGGAAACTGACTACACCAGACAGAGTGAACCGTGAAAGTCGCTCAGTTGTGTCCGACTCTTTGTGACCCATGGACTGTACAGTCCACGGAACTCTCCAGGCCAGAATACTGGAGTGGGTAGCTGTCAGGGGATCTTCCCAACTCAGGGATCGAACTCAGGTCTCCTGTACTGCAGGAGATTTTTTTTTTTTAATTGGAGGCTAATTACTTTACAATATTGTAGTGGTTTTTGCCATATATTGACACGAATCAGCCATGGGTGTACATGTGTTCCCCATCCTGAGCCCCCCTCCCACCTCCCTCCCCATCCCATCCCTCAGGGTCATCCCAGAGCACCGGCCCTGAACACCCTGTCTCATGCATCAAAACTGGACTGACGATCTATTTCACATATGGTAATATACATGTTTCAATGTTATTCTTTCAAATCATACCACCCTCACCTTCTCCCACAGAGTCCAAAAGTCTGTTCTTTACTTCTGTGTCTCTTTTGCTGTCTCACATATAGGGTTATCGTTACCATCTTTCTAAATTCCATATATATGCATTAATATACTGTATTGGTGTTTTTCTTTCTGACTTGCTTCACTCTGTATAATAGGCTCCAGTTTCATCCACCTCATTAGCATTGATTCAAATGGATTCTTTTTAATGGCTGAGTAATACTCCATTGTGTCTATGTACCACTGCTTTCTTATCCATTCATCTGCTGATGGGCATCTAGGTTGCTTCCATGTCCTGGCTATTATAAACAGTTCTACGATGAACATTGGGGTACACGTGTCTCTTTCAATTCTGGTTTCCTCGGTGTGTATGCCCAGCAGTGGGATTGCTGGGTCATAAGGCAGTTCTATTTCCAGTTTTTTAAGGAATCTCCCACTGTTCTCCATAGAGGCTGTACTAGTTTGCATTCCGACCAACAGTGTAAGAGGGTTCCCTCTTCTCCTCACCCTCTCCAGCATTTATTGCTTGTAGACTTTTGGACAGCAGCCATTCTGACTGGCATGAAATGGTACCTCATTGTGGTCTTGATTTGCATTTCTCTGATAATGAATGATGTTGAGCATCTTTTCATGTGTTTGTTAGCCATCTGTATGTCTTCCCTGGAGAAATGTCTGTTTAGTTTTTTGGCCCATTTTTTGTTTGGGTCGTTTGTTTTTCTGAAATTGAGCTGCAAGAGCTGCTTGTATTTTTTTGAGATTAATTCTTTGTCAATTGCTTTGTTTGCTATTATTTTCTCCCATTCTGAAGGCTGTCTTTTCACCTTGCTTATTGTTTCCTTCATTGTGCAAAAGCTTTTAAACTAATTAGGTCCCATTTGTTTATTTTTGCTTTTATTTCCATTACTCTGGGAGGTGGGTCACAGAGGATCCTGCTGTGATTTATGTCAGAGAGTGTTTTGCCTATGCTTTCCTCTAGGAGTTTTATACTTTCTGGTCTTACATTTAGATCTTTAATCTAATTTGAATTTATTTTTGTGTATGGTGTTAGAAACTGTTATAGTTTCATTCTTTTACAAGTGGCTGACCAGTTTTCCCAGCACCACTTGTTAAAGAGATTGTCTTTTCTCCATTGTATATTCTTGCCTCCTTTGTCAAAGATAAGGTGTCTGTAGGTGCATGGATTTATCTCTGGGCTTTCTATTTTGTTGCATTGATCTATATTTCTGTCTTTGTGCCAGTACCATACTGTCTTGATGGCTGTAGCTTTATAGTATAGCCTGAAGTCAGGCAGGTTGATTCCTCCAGTTCCATTTTTCTTTCTCAAGATTGCTTTGGCTATTCAAGGTTTTTTGTATTTCCATAAAATTGTGAAATTATTTGTTCTAGTTCTCTGAATAATACTGTTGGTAGCTTGATAGGGATTGCATTGAATCTATAGATTGCTTTGGGTAGTATACTCATTTTCACCATATTGATTCTTCCAATCCATGAACATGGTATATTTCTCCATCTATTTGCGTCATCTTTGATTTCTTTCATCAGTGTTCTATAGTTTTCTATATATAGGTCTTTTGTTTATTTAGGTAGATTTATTCCTAAGTACTTTCTTCAATTTGAGTCTGAATTTGGCAATAAGGAGTTCATGATCTGAGCCACAGTCAGCTCCTGGTCTTGTTTTTGTTGACTGTATAGAGTTTCTCTATCTTTGGCTGCAAAGAATATAATCAATCTGATTTCAGTGTTGACCATCTGGTGATGTCCATGTGTAGAGTCTTCTCTTGTGTTGTTGGAAAAGGGTGTTTGCTATGACCAGTGTGTTCTCTTGGCAAAACTCTATTAGCCTTTGCCCTGCTTCATTCCATACTCCAAGGCCAAATTTGCCTGTTACTCCAGGTGTTTCTTGATTTCCTACTTTTGCATTCCAGTCCCCTATAATGAAAAGGACATCTTTTGTGGGTGTTAGTTCTAAAAGGTCTTGTAGGTCTTCATAGAACCGTTCAACTTCAGCTTCTTCAGTGTTACTGGTTGGGTCATGGTGTTGGAGAAGACTCTTGAGAGTCCCTTGGACTGCAAGGAGATTCAACCAGTCCATTCTGAAGATCAGCCCTGGGATTTCTTTGGAGGGAATGATGCTAAAGCTGAAACTCCAGTACTTTGGCCACCTCATGCAAAGAGTTGACTCATTGGAAAAGACTCTGATGCTGGGAGGGGTTGGGGGCGGGAGGAGAAAGGGACGACAGAGATGGCTGGATGGCATCACTGACTCGAGGACATGAGTCTGAATGAACTCCAGGAGTTGGTGATGGACAGGGAGGCCTGGCGTGCTGCGATTCATGGGGTTCCAAAGAGTCGTACATGACTAAGCGACTGAACTGAACTGATTCCTAAGTACTTTATTCTTTTCATTGCAATGATGAATGGAATTGTTTCCTTAATTTCTCTTTCTGTTTTCTCAATGTTAGTGCTAGGAATGCAAGGGATTTCTGTGTGTTAATTTTATATCCTGCAACTTTACTATATTCATTGATTAGCTCTAGTAATTTTCTGGTGGTGTCTTTAGGGTTTTCTATGTAGAGGATCATGTCATCTGCAAATAGTGAGAGTTTTACTTCTTCTTTTCCAATCCGGATTCTTTTTATTTCTTCTTCTTCTCTGATTGCTGTGGCTAAAATTTCCAAAACCATGTTGAATAGTAGTGGTGAGAGTGGGCACCCTTGTCTTGCTCCTGACTTTAGGGAAAATGCTTTCAATTTTTCACCATTGAGGATAATGTTTGCTGTGGGTTTATCATATGTGGCTTTTATTAGGTTGAGGTATGTTCCTTCTATGCCTGCTTCCTGGAGAGTTTTTAGCATAAATGAATGTTGCATTTTGTCAAAGGCTTTCTCTGCATCTATTGAGATAATGTGGTGTATCACATTGATTGATTTGTGAATATTGAAGAATCTTTGCATCCCTGGGATAAAGCCCACTTGGTCATGATGTATGATCTTTTTAATATGTTGTTGGATTCTGTTTGCTAGAATTTTGTTAATGATTTTTGTATCTATGTTCATATTGGCCTGTAGTTTTCTTTTTTTGTGGCATCTTTGTCTGGTTTTGGTATTAGGGTGATGGTGGCCTCAGAGAGTGAGTTTGGAAGTTTACCTTCCTCTGCAATTTTCTGGAAGAGTTTGAGTAGGATAGGTGTTAGCTCTTTTATAAATTTTTGGTAGAATTCGCCTGTGAAGCCATCTGGTCCTGGGCTTTTGTTGGTTGGAAGATTTCTGATTACAGTTTCAATTTCCCTGCTTGTGATGGGTCTGTCAAGATTTTTTATTTCTTCCTGGTTCAGTTTTGGAAAGTTATACTTTTCTAAGAATTTGTCCATTTCTTCAAAGCCGTCCACTTTATTGGCATAGAGTTGCTGATAGTAGTCTCTTACGAGCGTTTGTATTTCTGTGCTGTCTGTTGTGATTCTCCATTTTCGTTTCTAATTTTGTTTATTTGGTTCTCCCTTTTTTTCTTGATGAGTCTGGCTAATGGTTTGTCTATTTTATTTATCTTCTCAAAGAACCAGCTTTTAGCTTTGTTGATTTTTGCTATAGTCTCCTTTGTTTCTTTTTCATTTATTTCTGCCCTAATTTTTATGATTTCTTTCCTTCTACTAACGCTGGGGTTCTTCTTTTCTTCTTTTTCTAGTTGCTATAGATGTAAAGTTGGGTTATTTATTTGATTTTTCTCCTGTTTCTTGAGAGAAGCTTGAATTGCTATGAACCTTCCCCTTAGCACTGCTTTTACTGAATCCCATAGATTTTGGGTTGTTGTTTTCATTTTCATTCGTTTCTGTGCATACTTTGATTTCTTTTTTGATTTATTCTGTGATTTGTTGGTTATTCAGAAGCATGTTGTTTAGCCTCCATATGTTTGCGTTTTTAATAGTTTTTTTCCTGTAGTTGACATCTAATATTACTGCATTGTGATCAGAAAAGATGCTTGAAATGATTTCATTTTTTTTTAATTTACCAAGGCTAGATTTATGGCCCAGGATATGATCTATCCTGGAGAAGGTTCCGTGTGCACTTGAGAAAAAGGTGAAATTCATTGTTTTGGTGTGAAATGGCCTATAGATATCAATTAGGTCTAACCGGTTCATTGTATCATTTAAAGTTTGTGTTTCCTTGCTAATTTTCTGTTTAGTTGATCTATCCATAGGTGTGAGTGGGGTATAAAAAAGTCTCCCACTATTATTGTGTTACTGTTAATTTCCCCTTTCATAGTTGTTAGCATTTGCCTTACATATTGCGGTGCTCCTATGTTGGGTGCATATATATTTATAATTGTTATATCTTCTCCTTGGATTGATCCTTTGATCATTATGTAGTGTCCTTCTCTGCCTCTTTTCACGGCCTTTATTTCAAAGTCTATTTTATCGGATATGAGTATTGCTACTCCTGCTTTCTTTTGGTCTCCATTTGCATGAAATATCTTTTTCCAGCCCTTCACTTTCAGTCTGTACATGTCCCTTGTTTTGAGGTGGGTCTCTTGTAGACAGCATATATAGGGGTCTTGTTTTTGTATTCATTCAGCCAGTCTTTTTCTTTTGGTTGGGGCATTCAACCTATTTACATTTAAGGTAATTATTGATAAGTATGATCCCATTGCCATTTGTTTTGTTGTTTTGGGTTCGAGTTTATACACCCTTTCTGTGTTTCCTGTCTAGAGAAGATCCTTTAGCATTCGTTGAAGAGCTGGTTTGGTGGTGCTGAATTCTCTGAGCTTTTGCTTGTCTGTAAAGCTTTTGATTTCTCCCTCATATTTGAATGAGATCCTTGCTGGGTACAGTACTCTGGGCTGTAGGTTTTTCTCTTTCATCACTTTCCTCACTGCCATTCCCTCCTGGCCTGAAGAGTTTCTATTGAAAGATCAGCTGTTATCCTTCTGGGGATCCCCTTGTGTGTTATTTGTTTTTTTTCCCTTGCTGTTTTTAATATTTGCTCTTTGTGTTTGATCTTTGTTACTTTGATTAATACATGTCTTGGGGTGTTTCACCTTGGGTTTATCCTGTTTGGGACTCTTTGGGTTTCTTGGACTTGGATGGCTATTTCCTTCCCCATTTTAGGGAAGTTTTCAACTATTATCTCCACAAGTACTTTTGTCTTCTTCTTCTGGGACTCCTATGATTTGAATGTTGGGGCATTTAACATTGTCCCAGAGGTCTCTGAGATTGTACTTGTTTCTTTTAATTCTTTTTCCTTTTTTCCTCTCTGCCTCATTTATTTCCACCATTCTATCTTCCACCTCACTTATCCTATCTTCTGTGAAGGCAGATTCTTTACCAACTGAGCCACCAGGGAACCACAAAGGGAACCAAATGTGGACCCGCTGGTTATTTACAGTGTGCCTGCCTCAGCAAACCCTTGGGGTGCCCACCTCATGTAAGAGCTAACTGTGTTAATGCTGGAGACTTTAATATTTCCCTTGCTGGGAGAGGCACCACTATGAACCAGCGCTGTCATAGCACAGTGCCTGTTCCATGGTTATTTCCTCAGGGTTATTGTGGAGAGAGATTCAGTAGTTAGGCCTGATCACTATATTTTTCTAATGGAATCCTTTTCAAAAATAGAGTTATAAATAGAAATCTAATATGTGAGCCAATAAATAGCATTAATATAAAAGTAAATATTCATTTGACATAACAATGTAGATATTTGAAGATGATTAAAATGCAAAAGTGAAGTACTAATTACAGCTTTGTTATGTTACCTTCGGCATTTATTAACTTCAAGTATTTACAGACACTTGAAGCTCATGGCCTGTCTGAGAACTATTTTCCTGGTTGACTTTAGTCCCAAAGGCATCCTTAGAGAACCCAGCAGATACACAGCGCTGGATAGGCCCACATGGCCATTTTAGCGGGTATGTTTTGCCTTTCCCTCTGCCCCTGTGATCAATGACACCCCTGTGCTTTTACTATGAAGTTGCCCTTCTTATAACCCTTTGTAGAATCTGCTCCCAAACTTGTGATTGTAACCTAGGGTAGTGCCTCGCATTACCAGTAGAGGGAGGTGTATCTTCTTATCGCAGCTTTGCAGACACACATTCTAGCACAAAAAAAGAACTTCCACAAAAAATTCATAAGACAATACTATCAAGCCCGGGTCCCCTGCACTGCAGGCAGATCCTTTACCATCTGAGCCACCAGGGAAGCCCAAGAGAGAACACTATCAACAGTTATATGTCAACAAATTGGACAACCCAGAAGAAATGAACAAATTTCTAGAAACACAGAGCCCACAAAAGCTGAATCAAGAAGAAATAGATCATTTGAATAGTCCTATCACTACAAGTGAAATATAATTTGCAACTGAAAAACTCCCTTCAAACAAAAGTCCAGGACCCTAAGGCTTCACTGCGGAATTCTACCAAATGTACAAAGAGCTTACACAGATCCTTCTCAAGTTCTTCCAAAGGAATGAAGAGGAAGGAGCACCCCCAAAGTCATTCCATCACCCTGATACCAAAACCAGACAAAGGCACTACCAAAAAGGAAGACTGTAGGCCAGTATCTCTTTGAATATTAGCAAAAATATTAGCAACCAAATGCATCAATACATAAAAAGGGTCATATACCATGACCAAGTTAGATTCATCCCGCAGCACAAGAATGGTCCAACATACTCAATTAGTATGATATACCACATTGACAACAGAAGTGAAGGAAAAAAAAAAAACAAACACATTATCATCTCAATAGATGCACAAAAAGCATTCGATAAAATACAATATCATTATAAAAACTCTTACCAAAATGGGACTAGAAGGAACACATCTCAACATAATAAAAGGTACTTATGACAAACCTACAGCCAACATAATACTCAATGGTGAAAAATCAAAAGCCTTCCCACTAATATGTGGAACAATGCCCACTAATATCTGGAACAATGCCCACTCTCAACATTTCTATTCAATATAGTATTGGAAGTCCTCATCACAGCAATCATACACGAAGAAAAATGTATCCTAATTGGAAGCTATAACATTGTCATTCTATGCAGATAACAGGGTAAGGTACTATATATAGAAAGCCTTACAGAAACCACACAAAAGCTACTAGAACTGATAAACAAATTTAGCAAGGTAGCAGGGTACAAGGCTAACTTACAGAAATTGGTTACATTTCTTTACACTAACAATAAAATATTAGAAAGGAAGAGTAAAAAAAAAAATCCCTTTTAAAATTATATCAGAAAGAATAAAACACTTAGAAACAAACCTAACCTAGTAAGTAAAAGACTTACATGCTGAGAACTATAAAAGATTGACAAGGGAAACTGAAGATGATTTAAAAAGAAATGGAAAGATATTCCATGCTCTTGAATTTGAAGAATGACTGGAGCAAAGAAAACCAGGCATTTATGAAAAGAAAAATTACTACAAATTCGTGAAAACATTTGTTTTTTTGAAACCACACAGTCCAGTCACTCAGAACAGGACTGGGCAATAGTAAAGGAGAGGACAAAGGCCGTGGATTCCAAGCCTGGAATGTATGGTGGAAGAATTGGCTGGGGAAGGAGACTGCAGGGAAAAGGAAGGAGGCTGGAGATAGAGCCCATGAGACCAAATGGGATCCTGCTTTAAAATTTGAGAGTTAAGAAACAGAAAGCTGTAGCAGAATATTTTAACCTTAGGACCATTTTTCATCAGGTATTTAAAATGATGTTTACTGACTTTAAAAGTGACTACTACAGTGCTTTTGTACTTTGGGATGGAAGCTGCGGCAGGCAACTGTGTTCCCAAATCATCCTAAATACAAAATTACATCAAATCCATTTTCTATCAATGTTGAACAGCAATTTGGGATTATCTGCCCTCAGTATCCTGCTTCCACAGTTATTCCTAGAAACAGAATACAGTCTTATAAAGAAGTTTCTAAGGTGAAAACAACCAATTTACGGAATGGGGAAAGATTATGGACATTCGACAGTGTAAAGTACATAATAAAAATCTTCACATTTTTTTTTAAAGCTTAGTACTACCCACAACCTTTTTTAAAGCATACATAGAGATGAAGAGTCTTTTAAAACTCCGATTATCTTAAGGAGGAGAAAAAACTGCCAATAAGATTGATGATGCCTCTTCAGATTTCAAGAATATGAGCACATCACTAATGATCTACACTCTAGTTTCTCAAAGCAAAGTCCAGGCCCAGCAGCATCATTACTTGGGAGTTCATTAGAGATGCGAGACATCAGGCTGTACATCAGACCTAAGGAACCAGAACCTGCATTTTAACGAGATGCTCTGTGACTGATGTAGATATTACTGTAAAAGAAGCGCTGTCCTGAACTCTAAAAGAGAAAGGCATACCTCCCCCGCATTAGAGTCACTTCAGCTATTAAAATGATACAGAACTTGAAAGGGTCAGAGAGGGCTGCTAAGTCACTTCAGTCGTGTCCGACTCTGTGCGACCCCATAGACAGCAGCCCACCAGGCTCCCCCGTCCCTGGGATTCTCCAGGCAAGAACACTGGAGTGGGTTGCCATTTCCTTCTCCAATGCATGAAAGTGAAAAGCGAAAGTGAAGTCGCTCAGTCGTGTCCGACTCTTTGCGACTCCATGGACTGAAGCCTACCAGGCTCCTCCGTCCATGGGATTTTCCAGGCAAGAGTCCTGGAGTGGAGTGCCATTGCCTTCAAGTCTTGAAGCAAATGTAAAATTAAGCTGTTCCATAACACTGAATTTCTAGTTGCCCATGTTCCTGTCAGGAATGGATAACATATATCCAAAAGTATTTGCATGTACAGTTGACCTTTGAAAAATAGGAGCTTGAACTGTGCAGGTCCACTTACAACTGGACTTTTTCAATAGAAATGTACTATAATATGGTGGCACCTGGAGTTGGTTGGATCTGTAGATGCAGAACCATGGGTTGGCAGTGGAGGTAGGAGAATAAATGTAAAACTATATGTGGATTTTCGACTGCATCTCCAACCACTGTGTAATGAAGAGTCCGCCATACTTTATATTTTAGCAAAGGCAATGATTAATTACCCTTCCTACAGTACTTTTTGAAAATTTTTTCATAAATTATGCTACTGAATATATGATTAATTATGTTTCATTGGTTACAGATATAATATCTTTCCAATATATTTTATAATTTTAATGTGGCATTTTTTTGTTTTCTTCACAAAGATAATTTAGATACTATGTTGTAAAACATGGGCTTTTTCTTAAAATTGAGAAATAGCACTCTCTTAGCTTTAGGTGTACTTACTATCTATCTATCTATCTATATATATATCTATATATACTGCAAAATTAACATTACAATGTCTTGTAGATATCCAACACCATATATATGTACAGACTACTCTTTCTTGTGATAAGAACCTTTTATATTCTCTTTAGAACTTTCACATGTGCAATACAGTATTACTAGAGTCACCATGCAGTACATTACATCCCCATGACTTATAACTGGAAGTTTGTAACTTTTGACTCCTTTTACCTAATTTGCCAAACCCCCAGCTCCGGCCTCTGGCCCTACCTGTTTTCTCCATGTATGAGCTCTTTTTTTCTTTCTTTCTGTTTTGAAAAATTCCACATATAAGGGAGATCATACAATATTTGTCTTTCTTTATCTGATTTATTTCACTTAGAAAAATGCCCTCAAGGTCCATGTCCATCCATATTGTTGCAAATGGCAAGATTTCATTCTTTGTTATGGCTTAATACTATTCTATTATCTATCTACCTGTCTCTCAGGTTTTCTTTATCCCTTCATCCATCAATAGACGCTCACATTGCTTCTGTATCTAGGCTAATGAATAATGCTGCAATGAATATTAGGGTACAGATATCTTTTCAAGTTAGTGTTTTCATTTCCTTTGGATAAATACCCAGAGTGGAATTGCTGCATTGTATGATACTTCCATTTTTTAATTATTATTTTTAAACTTATTATTATTATTATTTTTACTTTACAATATTGTATTGGTTTTGCCATACATCAACATGAATCTGCCACGGGTGTACACGTGTTCCCAATCCTGAACCCCCCTCCCACCTCCCTCCCCGTACCATCCCTCTGGGTCATCCCAGTGCACCATGAGGAACCTCGATTATGAGATGATATAACATTTGGGGTTTTTATTTGCATTTCCCTGATGATGATTAGTAATGTTGAGCATCTTTTCATGTAACTTTTCGTGATCTATATGTCTTCTTTGGAAAATGTCCATTCAGATCCTATTCCCATTTTAAATCACACTGTTTGATGTTTTACTACTGAGTAGTATGAGTTCTTCATGTATTTTGGAAATGTAATTATTTGCAATTATTTTCTTCCATCCAGTAGATTGACCTTTCATTTTCTTGATGATTTCCTTTGCTGAACATAAGCTTTTTTAGTTTGATGTGAAGTGAAGTCGCTCAGTCATGTCCGACTTTTTGCGACCACATGGACTGTAGCCTACCAGGCTCCTTCATCCATGGGATTTCCCAGGCAAGAGTACTCGAGTGGGTTGCCATTTCCTTCTCCAGGGGATCTTCCCAACCCAGGGATCAAACCCGGGTCTCCCACATTGCAGGCAGACGCTTCACTGTCTGAGTCACCAGGGAAACCCTAGTTTGATGTAATCCCCTTGTTTATTTTGATTTTATTGCCTTTGCTTTTGGTGTCAAATTTAAAAAATATCATTGCTGAGATGGATATCAATGAGCTTCTGCTTACATTTTCTTCTAGGAGTTTTATGAGTTTAGGTCTTATGTTCAAGTCTTGAATCTACTTTGAGTTAATTTTCCTGGATGGTGTAAGATGGTAGTCCAGTTTTATTCTTTTGCATATAGCTGTTCAGTTTTCCTGACACCATAATGGACAATACGTGCGTGGGTTTATTTCATGGCTCTCTATTCTGTCCCATTGATCTATGTGACTGCTTTTAGGCTAACACTGCATAGGCGTGTGCAAAGAATGCTGTCCTCCCTGAGCTTCTGAATTCGCCTGGGGAAGCCCTACTTGTAAAGGCTTCACTTAGTCCTTTCCCTCCAGCACCTGTAGCTTTTAAACATCGCTTCCATCACTTTGTTTCTTAGAAATGTGAACCAAAGGAAATACGTAAAATGTTTCTATGTATTTCAGAGGTAATTAAATAGAATATAATGAGCTTAAAAAAATAAGATTTCTAGAGCATTATAATACAGTTTGAAACCAGGGAACATAGTCTCCAGCTGTTTTTTGTTTTTTTTTTCTTAAGATTGCTTTGACCATTTGTGGTCCTTTGGCTTATATGAAATTTTTAGGATTGTTCTATTTCTGTGGAAAAATGCCATTGGAATTTTGATAAGGATTACACTAAACCTGTAGATTGCTTTGGTTAGTCTGAACATGTTAACAGTGTTAATTCTTCTGATCCAAGAACATGAAATATCTTTCCATTTATTTGTCTTCTTCAATTTCTTTAATTAATGACATAATTTTCTGTATACAGGTCTTCCAGCTCCTTGGTTAAATACAGGTACATTTTTTGTTTTGATGTTACTGTAAATGAGACTGTTTAATTTCCCTTTCTGACAGTTTGTTGTTAAAGGAAGAGATGCAACAGATATTTGTATATTGATTTTGTATTTTGTAACTTTACTGAATTTGTTTATTAGCTCTAAAAGATCTCTGGCCTTGAAGGTTCTCTACATATAATATCATGTCTTCTGCAAATAGTGACAGTTTCACTTTTTCCTTTTCAATTTACATGACTTTTTTTTTCTTCTATGATTTCTGTGGCTTGGTGTTCCAATCCTATGTTGAATAAAATGGCAATGTTGATGCTGAATAAACTGGCTTGTCTTGTTCCTGATATTAGAGTAAAAGTTTTAAGCTTTTAACTATTGATTATGATATTAGCTGTGAACCTATCATTATGGCCTCTATTATATTCAGGTATGTTCCTTTTGTACCCACCTAACTCAGAGTTTTTAATCATAAATGGATGCTAAATTTTGTCAAATGCTTTTTATGCATCTATTGTAGGGAGCAGTGCTGCACTTTGCTGGAGCAGCCGTGAAGAGATACCCCACATCCAAGGTAAGAGAAACCCAAGTAAGACCATAGGCACTGAGAGGGCATCAGAGGGTAGACAGACTGAAGCTACAATCACAGAAAACTAGCCAATCTGACCACATGGACCACAGCCTTGTCTAACTCAGTGAAACTAAGCCATGCTGTGTGGGGCCACCCAAGATGGGCGGGTCATGGTGGAGAGGTCTGACAGAATGTGGTCCACTGAAAAAGGCAATGGCAAACCACTCCAGTATTCTTGCCTTGAGAACCTCATGAAAAGGCAAAAAGACAGGCCACTGAAAGAGGAACTCCCCAGGTTGGTAGATGCCCAATATGCTACTGGAGATCAGTGGAGAAATAACTCCAGAAAGAATGAAGGGATGGAGCCAAAGCAAAAACAACACCCAGTTGTGGATGTGACTGGTGATAGCAGCAAGGTCCAGTGCTGTAAAGAGCAACGTTGCATAGGAAACTGCTGTTAGGTCCATGAATCAAGCCAAATTGGAAGTGGTCAAACAAGAGCTGGCAAGACTGAACGTTGACATTCTAGGAATCAGAAAACTAAAATGGACTGGAATGGGTGAATTTAACTTAGATGACCATTATATCTACCACTGTGGGCAGGAATCCCTTAGAAGAAATGGAGTAGCCATCATAGTCAACAGGAGAGTCCAAAATACAGTACTTGGATGCAGTCTCAAAAACTACAGAAGGATCTCTGTTCGTTTCCAAGGCAAACCATTCCATATCACAGTAATCTAAGTCTATGCCCCAACCAATAATGCTAAAGAAGCTGAAGTTGGCCGGTTCTACGAAGAACTACAAGCCCTTTTAGAACTAACACCCAAAAAAGGTGTCCTTTTCATTATAGGGACTGGAATGCAAAAGTAGGAAGTCAAGAAACACCTGGAGTAACAGGCAAATATGGCCTTGGAATGCAGAATGAAGCAGGGCAAAGATAATAGAGTTCTGCCAAGAGAACACACGGGTCATAGCAAACACCCTCTTCCAACAACAGAAGAGAAGACTCTACACACGGACATCACCAGATGGTCAACACCAAAATCAGATTGATTACATTCTTTGCAGCCAAAGATGGAGAAGCTCTATACAGTCAACAAAAACAAGACCAGGAGCTGACTGTGGCTCAGACCATGAACTCCTTATTGCCAAATTCAGACTCAAGTTGAAGAAAGCGGGGAAAACCACTAGACCATTCAGGTATGACCTAAATCAAATCCCTTATGATTATACAGTGGAAATGAGAAATAGATTTAAGGGCCTAGATCTGATAGCTAGAGTGCCTGATGAACTATGGAATGAGGTTCATGACATTGTACAGGAGACAGGGATCAAGACCATCCCCATGGAAAAGAAATGCAAAAAAGCAAAATGGCTGTCTGGGGAGGCCTTACAAATAGCTGTGAAAAGAAGGGAAGCAAAAAACAAAGGATAAAAGGACAGATATACCCATTTGAATGCAGAGTTCCAAACAACAGTAAGGAGAGACAAGAAAGCCTTCCTCAGCAGTCAATACAAAGAAATAGAGGAAAACAATAGAATGGGAAAGACCAGAGATCTCTTCAAGAAAATTAGAGATACCAAGGGAACATTTCATGCAAAGATGGGCTCAACAAAGGACAGAAATGGTATGGACCTAATAGAAACAGAAGATATTAAGAAGAGGTGGCAAGAATACACAGAAGAACTGTATGAAAAAGATCTTCACGATGGTGTGATCACTCACCTAGAGCCAGACATCCTGGAATGTGAAGTCAAGTGGGCCTTAGGAAGCATCACTACGAACAAAGCTAGGGGAGGTGATGGAATTCCAGTTGAGCTGTTTCAAATCCTGAAAGATGATGCTGTGAAAGTGCTGCACTCAATATGCCAGCACATTTGGAAAACTCAGCAGTGGCCACAGGACTGGGAAAGGTCAGTTTTCATTCTAATCCTAAAGAAAGGCAATGCCAAAGAATGCTCAGACTACTGCACAATTGCACTCATCTCACACGCTAGTAAAGTAATGCTCAAAATTCTTCAAGCCAGGCTTCAGCAATACGTGAACCATGAACTTCCAGATGTTAAAGTGAGTTTTAGAAAAGGCAGAGGAACCAGAGATCAAATTGCCAACCTTCACTGTATCATGGAAAAAGCAAGAGAGTTCCAGAAAAACATCTATTTCTGCTTTATTGACTATGCCAAAGCCTTTGACAGTGTGGATCACAATAAACTGTGGAAAATTCTGAAAGAGATGAGAATACCAGATCCAAGGAGATCCAACCAGCCCATCCTAAAGGAGATCAGTCCTGGGTGTTCATTGGAAGGACTGATGTTGAAGCTGAAACTTCAATACTTTGGCCACGTGATGTGAAGAGCTGACTCATTGGAAAAGATGAGTTGGGATCTCTGATGTTGGGAGGGACTGGGGGCAGGAGGAGAAAAGGATGACAGGATGAGATGGTTGGATGGCATCACCGACTCAATGGGCATGAGTTTGGGTAGACTCTGGGAGTTGGTGATGGACAGGGAGGCCTGGCGTGCTGCTGTTCATGGGGTTGCAAAGAGTCAGACATGACTGAGCGACTGAACAGAACTGAACTGAACTGATTGATGAGACTGTATAACTTTTATTCTATATTTTGTTAATGTGGTGTAGCACAGTGATTATTTTGCAGATGTTGAACCATCCTTGCATCACTGCTACAAATTCTACTTGATCACAGTGTGTGATCCATTTAATGTTTTATGGAATTCTGTTTGTTAAGGATTTTTTGTGCCTATGTTAATCAGGTTTATTAGCCATGACTTATTCTAAATATTTCATTAAACTGTGAATCATTTCCTTAAAATTTGAGTTTTATGTTTAAAAACTCCATTTTCCTTAAACAATATGAATTTGTGCACTTTTTAAATTCTCAGTACTCCTAGCAGACTATTTTCATTTTTATAGATCAAGACAATACTAATGAGATGGCTTATAAATCCTATTCCTTTCAGTAATTTTAACCCCATCAGTTTCACTGCCACTTAGCAAATTAAGAAAATATAAAGGGAAATCAAATAATGCTGCTTTTAGTTCTTCAGTATAACATAAATAACAATTTTAAGTGAAATCAGTTTTTAGCTACACAGCTTCTTACAATGACCTAAGTTATACAGACAAATGGAGATCTTCATCATAAAAATTCTAGTGAATATAATGCCAAATTTTTCACAGTGAACCATTTAAAAGTTCATCTGGGCCACTAGTCCAATCCAGGGAGGAGGGTATACCTAGGGTGGGAAAAACCCCATAACTGTCCATGATTTGCTGTAGAAGTTAAACCTCACACTCCACGGAAATTTTTCTTACAGTCATAGTAGCTGAAAAAAAATTCTGCACAAATTCCTCCTGTTGCAGTGATATTAAAAGCAGCTAAAAACATTTCTAGCAATGAAATGAAATTCAGGCAGTGTACTCATGCGGGCACATTAAAAACACATGGCATGCAACACAGAAGACAAAGAAAACCTGCACAAAAATACGTCAAAAGTAAACAGGCTACAATAAGTTAGAGGAAATGTGTCTTGATTTACCCTTTCATCTCCTTCTCCTTTTTCTGCTGCTTCTCTTTCTTCTCCTTCATCTCCTTTTCCTTCTCCTTCCTCTCCTCTTTCTCCTTCCTCTCCTTCTCCTTCTTCTCCTTCTTCTCCTTCATCTCCTTCTCCTTCTCCTTCTCCTTCCTCTCCTTCTCCTTCTTCTCCTCCTTCTCCTCCTTCTCCTTCCTCTCCTTCTCCTTCTCCTCCTTCTCCTTCCTCTCCTTCTCCTCCTTCTCCTTCATCTCCTTCTCCTTCTCCTTCTCCTTCCTCTCCTTCTCCTTCTCCTCCTTCTCCTTCTTCTCCTTCTCCTTCTTCTCCTTCTCCTTCTCCTTCCTCTCCTTCTCCTTCCTCTCCTTCTCCTCCTTCTCCTTCTCCTTCTCCTTCTCCTCCTTCTCCTTCTTCTCCCTCTCCTCCTTCTCTTTGAGTTCCTTCGCCTTCTCTTTCATATCCTTCTCTTCGTTCTTCCCACTGAAAAGACATCTGTATAGGCACGTACAAACTACTATAACAGCAACAACTACAAGAAAACAGGAAACAAATGACATGTGATGCTGAAAACTAACTACCAAGACTCCAAACCAAGCAGAAGAAATCAATGTTAGTTATGTTTCTTTCTGACCATTTCTATCATCAGAAAATACTAACTTATTTAGGCCTATGTACATTTACATTCCATCTTGATCTTCAGTATCTAAATCCAGCCCCTTGGAAGCACTTGAACAGTCCACAGTAAGTTAGAGCCCTTACTTAATTTAGAAAATTATCCAAAGCATATCTGGGGAGTAGACTCACATGACCAATGGTCATGGTCATTTCCGTGTATTATTTAGGGTTTGTTACTAAGAGAACATGTAGAATATAAAACAATATACAGTCACCAACATAAGGCAGTATATCATGGAAAAGGTCAGGTATTATTAGACTGTTCTACTACGAAAACTATAATAACTGAAAATCATTGAAGAAATGCACATCTCATCTTCATATTACATCTTTATTTAAGTGGTATTAAAATTTGAGATACTTACTTGCAGTAAGAATAGCCAAAGCAATGATTCCTGCATCTGAGAAAAAATTTTTAAAGTTTTGAAGAACACATATGGATCCCAGATAGCAGCTATACTTTAATTTTGATCAGACCATCTAAGAACTACAGCAAAAATGTTTCTCAATCTAGTTTGAGCATGACTGCTGAGTGCATCCAAGTCATTTTGATCACAGATCCTTTTTAAATAGATTCCAGGTACAGGATCCATCTTGTTAAACTCTTAACAGGAACCTCTCTTTTCACTGTGTTGTGCTGTAGCTTTTACAGGTGATTGAGTACAGCTTATTAGGGGCTTCCTAAGTGGCTCCGTCGGAGAAGGCAACGGCACCCCACTCCAGGACTCTTGCCTGGAAAATCCGATGGACGGAGGAGCCTGGTGGGCTGCTGTCCATGGAGTTGCGAAGAGTTGGGCATGACTGAGCGACTTCACTTTCACTTTTCACTTTCACGCACTGGAGAAGGAAATGGCAGCCCACTCCAGTGTTCTTGCCTGGAGAATCCCAGGGACGGGGGAGCCTGGTGGGCTGCCGTCTGTGGGGTCGCACAGAGTCGGACACGACTGAAGCGACTTCGCAGCAGCAGCAGCAGCAAGTGGCTCAGTGGTAAAGAATCTGTCTGCCAGTGCAGGACATGCAAGAGGTAGGGTTCAATCCCTGGTTTGGGAAGATCCCCTGGAGGAGGAAATGGCAACCCACTCCAGTGTTGTGGCAGGCTTACAGCCCCTGAGGTCACAACGAGTTGGACATGACTTAGTGATTTAGCACACAAGCACACCAGGACTGTTTATTAGAATTCACTAGATTAGAGAAAATTACCTACGTGTGTCTATATATCCCACCACTTAACATGTCTTGGTATCTGCATTAATGACACAATTGTAAATGTCAATTATTACTAATTATTTGTGACACATTGTTTCTTCCCTACCTACAAATGATTGAACCATGATGTTTCCATATAGAAATCTAAGGTTTCACAATGCAGGTTATTAATAATCAAAATAATACCTAAATCCTCAAAGTCTTCAAGTGATGGTATTTCTTCACTGGGATTGGGATATCCTAGGGGAAAAAATTGGAAATAAGTTAAAAGGAAGACTAAATAAATCTTAAAGATCTATAAATTCATTGCTGTTGGTTTTGTACCTTTTTATAATTCATAATTATAATTTAATTTCCTTATAAATTATATTAATGTTTCTCATTCAAAGTTGCATCATTAAATTTTATAAACTTTTATTTTACCTTATATTTTATTATTATATTCAAGGCCATTAGCATTCTTCTTCTGGTCTGTTGATAGTCCTGTGACTAACTCTATGTACAGCAAGCAAATTTATGATCAGCATAGTCTCAAAATCAGCCTTGAATTCAATGTGATTCTAGATAAAGGAGGGCTTAAAAGTGATTTAGAAATTGCTCTGGAGTACACTCCTCAACATAATACAGGCCATTTGTATAATACTCATGGCTAACATCATACTCAATGTCAAACAACAACAACTTTATTTTCAGGTCAAGAACAAGACAGAATTCCTGCATGTGCCACTTCAAGTCAACATAATATTGGAAGTTTGGGTCACAGTCATTATGCAAAAAAGAAATTAAAAATATCCAGATGGGAAGGAAGAAATAAAATGATCTGTTTATAGATGACATGATCTTTCATACAGAAAGCTCTCTAAAGATCACACATACATTCACACAAATGCACACAACGGCTAGAACTAGTACATTAATTCTGCAAAGCTGAAGGATACAAAATCAACACACAAAACACAGTTGTGCTTCTATACGCTAACAATGAGCAATCCAAAAAGGAAACCAAGCAAACAATTCAATTAACAACGGCATCGAAAACAGTAAAATACTCAATAAGTTTAATCAAGAAGATAAAAGATCTGTACATTGAAAACTATAAGAAAATTGCTGAAAGTGAAGAAGATTTAAATGAATGAAGGAGATTTCAAAACTTACTAAAAAGCTACAATAATCAAGACAATACTGGCATACAGACAGACATACAGACCAATGGTATAGAACATAGGGCCCAGAAATAAACCCTTGCTTATATGGTCAAATGATTGTTTACAAGGGTGCTAAGAGGATCCAGTGAAGAAAGGGCAGCTTTTCTCAACAAACCATTTTCAGAAAACTGCATATCCACATGCAAAGGATGAAATTTGACATCTATGTTATACTATACACAAAAAGTAATTTAAAACAAATTGAAAAACATAGGACATAGAACTATGAAACTCTTAGAAGAAAATAAAGAGGACAATTTCATAATATTGAACTGGAAACGATTTCTTAGATGTGACATCAAAAGCACATATAAGAGAAAAATAGCTCTATCAGACTATATCAAAACTAAAACCTTTTGTGCATCAAAGGACACTATTAATAGAGTGAAAAGCAACTCACAGGATGAGCAGAAACATCTGCAAATAATAAACCTGTTAAGGGATTAATATCCAAAATATATCATACACTTCTAAAACTCAACAACAACACAAAGCCATTTTACAAACAGGCAAGAGACATGAATAGACATTTCTCCAAAGAAGATATCTAAATGGCCAAGTAGCACATGAAAAGCTGCTCACATCGCCATTCATTAGGGAAATGTAAATAAAAGCCACAAGACACTATTTCACACCTGTTAACTAACATAGATAATTCCGGTTATTATAAAAACCAGAAATTAACATGTATTGGAAGAGAGGGCAAGAAATTAGAAACTTTTCACTGGTGGGCATGAAAATGGTGCAACCAATTTAAAACATTTTTTTTAATGGAGGACAGTATTTTCAGTTCCTCTGAAAATTAAACAAGAATTAACATATAACCCAATAATTCCACTCCATGGTATATACTCACTCCCAAAATTCAAAGCAGGGACTCCAAATAGATACTTAGATGCCAATATTCAGAGAGGCATCATTTAGAATTGCGAAAAGGAAAAAACAACCCAGTATCCATTGACAGATGAAATTGCAAATAAAATGTGGTATATACAAACACTGGAATATTTTCAGCCAGAAAAGGAATAAAGTTTTGAGATAAGGTAGATGAGCTTTGAAGACATTATGCTAAGAGAAATAACCCAGACACAAAAGACACATGCAAAATTCTAATTAAATGAGGTATCTAGGTAAGTTAAATTCATAGATACAGAAATTAGAATAGAGGTTACTGAAGCTGGGGTGATGGTTGAGAAAGAAGCATTACTGCTTATAATGGGTATAAAGTTTAGTTTGAGGTGGTGAAAAAGGTTTAGATAGTAGTGATGGTTGTACAACAAAGTGAATACATTTAATGCTACTGAATTGGCTTAAGTGATAAGAAAAATCACACAAATGTTGATCTCAAAACACTTGGAGAAAAGACAAGTTATTTAATAAATGGTGTCACTTTGTCATTGGATAGGGGTTGGGTGACGTGAAGAGGGATCCAATCTCATTCCATATCATAATAAATTTCAGATGTACCAAAGAATGCAATCAGTATGGTTGATATGTTTAAATAATTTTGGCATGGGGAAATCCTAAAGCTTTTATAAGAAAGACACAACACTCACAGCCGTCAGACAAAAGATCCATACATTCAGCTACCTGTTAATATACAACTTTTACACATATAAATGACCTCTGATAGGAGAATAGTTAAATAAAATATAATGGTACATATTAAAGTCATCATTTAAAAGGATAAGAATAACTCAAACTATAATCCCAATATAAGACAATAAGTAGAAAAATGCAAGTTTCAGAAAAATGTGAACAGTATGATGTCATTTTTGCTTAAGAAAAAAAGAAACAGACACCAAGTTAAATGTGTAGCTACACATGTAAGGATTTTGATATACAGAAATAGATACAAAGACACCTTAAACTATTTTTTTTTTGTTTTTAGTTTTAATTTTTAAAATTTTCTTAAAATTGTGAAAGCATAAAACACATTTTCAGGAGACTTGGAAAATACAGAACAAAGTTACATATAATTCTACTATATATTATAATTATTTTTAAGTAGATAAATTAAGATTTTTAGTTAGAGTTTCAATATCAAAATCTCAAAAGTTAATAGGATGATTAGACAGAAAACTAGAAGGATAGAGTAGACCTGAAAAGCACTCTGAGCCAATTCAACATAATTAAATTTATATAATTTTCACACAAAGGCAGGATACAAATTCTATTCAAGTTCCCATAGACTATAAACCAGGAGACATTGAAACATATCCAATGACATAAAATAGGTGCAAAAATTTCATGGTTTAAAGATATTGAAATCATACAGAGTCTATTCTCTTATTGTGGAATTATGCTAGGAATCATTATCAAAACATATTTGAAACTAACCTGCATAGTTTCAAGAGCAATGTGACATTTACCAAGAGAAATCTTCGACTTTGCCATTTGAAGACAAAAAACACAGAAGGCAATTGCAGAGAAGAAAGTATTTAAATGAGAAACTGATATCAAAATGAGAAATTAATATCAAAGATACTTTAGAAAGCCAATCAATTTGGAAATGTCTACTTTTATATGATGAAGACACCCTAAACTATTAAGAGTGATAATAGTAACAGGCTATAGAAAGATAAGAAGAATTCACCTTTTACTCTGTATACATTGGTAATATTTGAAAATTTACAAACATATGTTCATATATAAAACTAGTGACTAGTGAAAATAAAGCAAAAAAAAAAAAAAGGAAAGAAAAAATAAACTAACAACCCTCGGAAAAAATTTCATATTAAAGGATTTTATGAGTTCAAATTAACAATTAAAAATATTTTAGAAACAATAGAAAAATGAACAAAAAATGAATAAATAAATGTAGACAATAAAAATTCAGTCTCACTGATTAAAGAAATGAAAATGAAAATAAAATATATGATTTTGCACCTGTATAAAGCAACTTTTGCACTTTATAAAGCTCTTAACTAGAAGTAGGATAAAGAATTACTGAACCTGGATATTTTGAAAGTGGAGTCTTCGTTGGATGAGTTGGCTTGTAACCTGAAAAAATAAATTTGACTCCATTCACCAGCCATATCAATACAAAATTACGAATTTAATTTTGGTTTTTATTCTTTAAAAATTATTTCTTAAAATAAAAACACTGACTCAAAACTTTGCACTTCTCTTTCTGAGTTTAACATAAATAAATATTTGCACAAGTACATAAGGATATATGTATAAAATGTTCACTACAACTGAGTATTTTATAATGAACATCCTAGCAGTTAATCAACTAACAATAAATCATAAACTTTATGTTAATTTTTTAAAAATGCAGGTAGTACCATATTCCATACTTCTTTTTCACTAAGGATTTTTTTGACATTTGCTCACATTAGCACATTGAGATCTGACTTAACACCATTAACTCAGATGATCATTATATCTATACTGTGGGCAAGATTCCCTTAGAAGAAATGGAGTAGCCATCATTGTCAACAAAAGAGTCCGAAATGCAGTACTTGGATGCAATCTCAAAAATGACAGAACGATCTCTGTTTGTTTCCAAGGCAAACCATTCAATATCATGGTAATCCAAGACCATGCCCCCATCTGTAATGCTGACGAAGCTGAAGTTGAACGGTTCTATGAAGACCTACAAGACCTTCTAGAACTAACACCCAAAAAAGATGTCATTTTCATTATAAGGGACTGGAATGCAAAAGAAGGAAGTCAAGAAGCACCTGGACTAACAGGCAAATTTGGCCTTGGAGTACAGAATGAAGCAGGGCAAAGGCTAATAGAGTTCTGACAAGAGAACGCACTGGTCATAGCAAACTCTCTTCCAACAACACAAGAGAAGACTCTACACATGGACATCACCAGATGATCAACACCAAAATCAGATTGATTACATTCTTTGCAGCCAAAGATGGAGAAGCTCTATACAGTCAGCAAAAACAAGACTAGGAGCTAACTGTGGCTCAGATCATGAACTCCTTATTGCAAAATTCAGACTCAAATTGAAAAAGTGGGGGAAACCACTAGACCATTCAGGTATGACCTAAATCAAATCCCTTATGACTATACAGTGGAAGTGAGAAATAGATTTAAGGGACTAGATCTGATAGACAGAGTGCCTGATGAACTATGGAATGAGGTTCGTGACATTGTACAGGAGACAGGAATCAAAACCATCCCCAAGAAAAGGAAATGCAAAAAAGCAAAATGGCTGTCTGGGGAGGCCTTACAAATAGCTGTGAAAAGAAGGGAAGCAAAAAGCAAAGGAGAAAAGGAAAGATATATCCATTTGAATGCAGAGTTCCAAAGAATAGCAAGGAGAGAGAAGAAAGCCTTCCTCAGCGATCAATGCAAAGAAATAGAGGAACACAATAGAATGGGAAAGACTAGAAATCTCTTCAAGAAAATCAGAGATACCAGGGGAACATTTCATGCAAAGATGGGCTCAACAAAGAGCAGAAATGGTATGGACCTAATAGAAATAGAAGATATTAAGAAGAGGTGGCAAGAATACACAGAAGAACTGTACAAAAAAGATTTTCATGAGACAGGTAATCATGATGGTGTGATCACTCACACTCACCGAGAGCCAGACATCCTGGAATGTGAAGTCAAGTGGGCCTTAGGAAGCATCACTATGAACAAAGCTTGCGGAGGTGATGGAATTCTAGTTAAGCTCTTTCAAATCCTGAAAGATGATGCTGTGAAAGTGCTGCACTCAATATGCCAGCAAATATGGAAAACTTAGCAGTGGCCACAGGACTGGAAAAGGTCAGTTTTCATTCCAATCCCAAAGAAAGGAAATGCCAAAGAATGCTCAGACTACCGAACAATTTCACTCATCTCACACGCTAGTAAAGTAATGCTCAAAATTCTCCAAGCCAGGCTTCAGCAATACGTGATCCATGAACTTCCTGATGTTAAAGTGAGTTTTAGAAAAGGCAGAGGAACCAAAGATCAAATTGTCAACATCTGTTGGATCATTGAAAAGGCAAGAGAGTTTCAGAAAAACATCTATTTCTGCTTTATTGACTATGCCAAAACCTTTGACTGTGTGGATCACAATAAACTGTGGAAAATTCTGAAAGAGATGGGAATACCAGACCACCTGACCTGCCTCTTGAGAAACCTATATGCAGGTCTGGAAGCAACAGTTAGAACTGGACATGGAACAACAGACTGGTTCCAAATAGGAAAAGGAGTACGTCAAGGCTGTATATTGTCACCCTGCTTATGTAACTTATATGAAGAGTACATCATGAGAAACGCTGGGCTGGATGAAACTCAAGCTGGAATCAAGATTGCCAGGAGAAATATCAATAACCTCAGATATGCAGATGACACCACCCTTATGGCAGAAAGTGAAGAACTTAAGAGCCTCTTGGTGAAAGTGAGAGAGGAGAATGAAAAAGTTGGCTTAAAGCTCAACATTCAGAAAACTAAGATCTTGGGCATCCAGTCCCATCACTTCATGGCAAATAGATGGGGGAAACGATGGAAACAGTGGCTGACTTTTTTTGTTTTGTTTTTTTGCTCCAACATCTCTGCAGATGATGATGGCAGCCGTGAAATTGAAAGACGCTTATTCCTTGGAAGGATAGTTATGAGCAATCTGGACAGCATATTGAAAAGCAGAGACATTACTTTGCCAACAAAGGTCCATCTAGTCAAGGCTATGGTTTTTCCAGTGGTCATGTAAGGATATGAGAGTTGGACTACTAAGAAAGCTGAGTGCTGAAGAATTGCTGCTTTTGAACTGTGGTGTTGGAGAAGACTCTTGAGAATCCCTTGGACTGCAAGGATATCCAAGCAGTCCATCCTAAAGGAGATTAGTCCTGAGTGTTCATTGGAAGGACTGATGTTGAAGCTGAAACTCCAAGGTGAACTTTGGCCACCTCATGTGAATAATTGACTCATTGGAAAAGACCCTGATGCTGGGAGGGATTGGGGGCAGGAAAAGAAGGGGACGACAGAGGATGAGATTGTTGGATGGCATCAGTGACTCAATGGACATGGGTTTGGGTGGACTCCAGGAGTTGGTGATGGACAGGGAGGCCTGGCGTGCTGTGGTTCATGGTGTTGCAAAGAGTCAGACACGACTGAGTGTCTGAACTGACTAACACCATTATAGACTGCTAGTGATCCTTTGTTGGAGTCTTTCTCTAACTGAGGATAAAAAATAACTGACAATTCTATAAGGAGAGCTTATTTTTATTAAAAAAGGAAAAATCCCTGTAGTCTTTACATACGATCTTTCTCACAAAATATTCACTTCTTCTTCAAACAGTAAACTGTATCAGTGTTTAAAAAATCCTTGATTATTGTTCAGTTGCTTTGATCACGTTTGACTCTTTGCCACTCTGTAGACAGCAGCATGCCAGGCCCCCCTGTCCTTCACTGTCTCCTGGAGTTTGCTCAGTTTCATGTTCATTGAGTTGGTGGTGCCATCCAACCATCTCATCCTCTGTCATCCCCTTCTCCTCCTGCCTTCAACCTTTCCCAGCATCATGATCTTCCCCAATGAATCAGCTATTCGATTCAGGTGGCCAAAGTATTGGAGTATCAGCTTCAGCGTCAACAGCATCAGCCCTTCCAATGAATATTCAGGGTTGATTTCCTTTAGGATGTACTAGTTTGATCTCCTTGCTGTCCAAGAGACTCCAAGAGTCCTCCCAGAACCACAGTTCAAAAGCATCAGTTCTTTAGCATTCAACTTTCTTTATAGTCCAACTCTTACATCTGTACATGGCTACTGGAAAACCATATCTTTGACTATATTGACATTTGTTGGCAAAGGGATGTCTCTGATTTTTATTACACTGTCCAGACTTGTCATAGCTTTTCCTTCAGGGAGCAGGCATCTTAATTTCATGGCTGCAGTCACTGTCCACAGTGATTTTGGAACTGAAGAAAATAAAATCTGTCACTGCTTCTACTTTTATCCCTTCTATTTGCCATGAAGTGGGAAGACCATTTGCCATGGTCTTAGTTTTTTCAGTGTTGAGTTTTAAGCCAGATTTTTCACTCTCCTCTTTCAATTTCATCAAGAGGCTCTTTAGTTCCTCTTCACTTTCTGCCATTAGAGTGGTACCATCTGCATATCTGAGGCTGTTGATACTTTGCTCAGCAATCTTGATCCCAGCTTGTGGTTCATCCAGCCCAGCATTTTGCACGATGTGCTCTGCATAGAAGTTAAATAAGCAGGGCAACAATACACAGCCTTGATGTACTCCTTTCCCAATTTTGAACCAGTCTGTTGTTCCATGTCCAGTTCAAACTGTTGCTTCTTGCTCTGCATACAGGTTTCTCAGGAGGCAGGTAAGCTGGTCTGGTGTTCCTATCTCTTTAAGAATTTTCCACAGTTTGTTGTGATCCACATGTCAAAGACTTTAGCATAGTCAGCGAACCAGTAGATGCTTTTCTGGAATTCCCTTGCTCTGTAGGATCCAACGGATATTGGCAATTTGATCTCTGGTCTGTCTGCCTTTTCTAAACCCAGCTTCTACATCTGGATGTTTTCGTTTCACGTACTGCTGAAACTTAGCTTGAAAGATTTTGAGCATTACCTTACTAGCATGTGAAGTGAGCACCCTTGTACAATGGTTTGAACATTCGCAGCATCGTCCTTCTTTAGGATTGAAACAAAAACTGACCATTCCCACTCCTGTGGCCACTGGTGAGTTTACCAAATTTGCTGACATATTGAGGGCAGCCCTTTAACAGTCACTTCTTTCAGAACTTTAAATGGCTCAGTTGGAATTCCATCACCTCCATTAGGTTTGTTCTTATAATGTGTCTTGAGGCCCACTTGACTTCACACCCCAGAAGATCTGGCTCTAGGTGAGTCACCACGCGATTGCGGTTATTCAGGTCATTAAGACTTTGTCAAGTTCTCTGTATTCTTGCTCCCTCTTCTTTCTCTCTTCTGCTTCTGGTAGCTCCTTGTCATTCCTTTGAATGACAGTTCCTTTATTGCGTGCATCCTTGCATAGCATGTTCCCTTGATATCTCCAATATTCGTGACGAGATCTCTAGTCTTTTCCACTCTATTGATTCCCTCTTTCTTTGCACTGTTCATTTAAGAAGGCTTTCTTATCTCTCCTTGCTATTCCCTGGAACTCTGCATTCAGTTGGATATATCTTTCCTCTTCTCCCTTGCCTTTAACTTCTCTTCTTTTCTTGGCTATTTGTAAAGCCTCCTCAGACAATCACTTTGCCATCTTGTATTGCTTTTTCTTCTTATGAAATGTTTATGGTTAACTTTTAAAAAGGCATTATCAATAAACAGTGTATACCACAGTGCATAATCTCACTAACCATATGAGTAAACATGGCTGGGACAATGAGTATAGATTTAATATGCAATATTTACATAAACATAATATATAAAATATTTACACAAAATATATATTTATATAATATATAATTATATAATTTATATATCATATATAAATAAATATATTAATATATAAATATATGATATATATATATCTCATCCATCAGAAAAAATATTTTTCCCCACAAAACTACATAGCACTCACCAAAGTACTCAAAGAGGCTACTGGTTACCAGGTTTACAGGAATTACAAAAAGGAGTTCTAATTACCATGTTAACATGAATAATGCCCCTCAATACTTTAAAATATTTGGACAATAGGAAACAAATTAGAAGCCAGTAAGTGACATTTGTTGTGTCAACAGACAACAACAAACTAGAACCCACAGAAATGATGTTATTTGACTGAGCAGAGCCACGCTAGGATCCGGAGAGCATCCGCCCAGGCTGACACTCTTCTGAGTGTTCCTCTTGTCTCTAGCTTCTGATGCAACTAAATAGAAGCAGCCAGATAAAGCAACCCTGAAATTAGGAAGACAATTTCTTCCACCATATCAAACAGTCTCTTAAGTCTTAGGAAGAGCAGCTGACAAATAGTCCTTGCCAGAAATTCTTCACGTCATTTAAGTAAGGACTTTTTCTGTTTTTCAGTTGTTAAGAAATTTACTTTCTGTTGCAAAATAAAAATGCCCAGTAAACAGAAAGATAATAATTGTATGAGGTGGGAATGACGGGGGTAGTAGAAATACTGGTATTATTCTGGTGACAGCAGAAATTACCCAGTTTTATGAGAAGAACCAAGGTGGGTACAGTCTGGAAAATGAAACACAGTCTTGGATCTGGAAAGTATTCTCTAAATGTGATGCTGGAAGTCACACAAGCTGCCTTTAAAGAGCTTTCTAAATGCCAGGCACCGTGCTACAGGGTTTAAATGGACCTATTTTAACTTTGCTTTCGCCAAGTGAAGAAAGCACTAACCCTTTACATGGAAGTATGCACATGTAAAGGTCACATAACTCGCCCAAATTTATGCATCTGTTGATATTTGACCACACCAAATACTTTTAGAATCACTAAGTATAACTAAATGGCTGTAACTGTGTTCTTCCTCTTTTTATTATGAAAATGATGAATGCGTGTAAATCATATGAATTTAAAGGATTTTTTGTAAAATATAAGCAAGAAGATACTAAATCTGAATGGCTCGAAATTGTGAGCTTTGTATTGAGAGAAATCACCACTGAGAAAGAAATAATGTAGGGCCAACCAGTTGAGATTACTGCTCTCATTTCATGTATATGAATTATGCCTCTCATTCTTTTCTTGACTTAAATAGGTAAAAATCCTCATGCTTCAGTCTACTTTGAAAGATGGTTCCCCATTTACTTTTATACATAAAAATACTGAACAAGAGAAATACATACTCTTGTGTTATTTGCTAACAGAATGTGCTAAGACTCCATAAAGCATACCAAATCACAATAGAATTCTATGTAAATTCTGACATACACCTGCCATGGAAATGGGTACAAGACAGAGGTAAATACTAAGATTTTTCTCAATCATTCTGATCAATTCTTATCAGTTTTTTCAATTAGTCTTAAAAACTAAAAGACAAAATTAGAAAAAGCAAAAACACAACACTTGTACCTTTGATACAGGTTGGCATCTCAGGTTCCCACGTGTCGTTACCACCACAGAACACCAGGTTGCTGCCATTCAGGTAAAAGCCCTGGAGACATTCGAACACCACCACTGACTGGTATGAAAACTTTTCTCTGCTTCCTGACACCATTATTCCATGTTCGAGAAATGGTCGTTCACATTTGACAACTGAAAAGTGGAGAAATTCCAGAGTTAATAAAAAGCTGCTTTCACACAGGACCTGAAAAATTAGTTCAAAGTGGGAAGAAAGAGGTCAGGAAGAAAAAGCAAGATGCTAATTGAGGAAAAAAAAAAAAAAAAAAAAGACTTCATTTGTGCATTTGAATTCCAGGGAAACAGATTTAGAAAAACAACATTTTTCCACGTAGAAAAAAACTGTCGTTATAGTTTATTGGAAGTCTACAATTTTTGTATGTTGATCCCATATTTTGCGACTTTGCTAAAACATCAGTTTTTGAGACAACCGTGTTGTAAGTGAATACGGACTATTTTATTTCTTTCTTTCCAGTGTTGTTCCGTGGTTCAGTTGTGTCTGACCCTTGTGACCCCATGGACTGTGGCATGCAGGACTTCCCTTTGTTGAGAAGTTCTATATTCAGTAAGGATCTTGTTTATAATCTTCTTTCAAACTGTTTGTCTGCCTTTGGTATCAGGTGAAAGTCCCCATGAAATGAGTTGAGAATCACTTGTTTCTCATATTTCTTGAAGAGTTTATGTACAGGTACTATTATTTATTCCTGCAGTGCATAGTAGAATTCCCTAAGAAGGACATCTCTCAGATCAAGGAGGTCTCTGTTCTCATTGTGAGAAGGTTTTTAAATACAAATTATATTTCCTTAAAGATATAAGACTATTCAGGCTACCTACATCTTTGTGTGGAGATATTTTGGTATATTTTTCTTCAAAGTTCAGTTCAGTCACTCAGTCATGTCCGACTCTTTGCAACCCCATGAACCACAGCACGCCAGGGCTCCCTGTCCATCACCAACTCCCGGAGTCCACCCAAACCCATGTCCATCGAGTCGGTGATGGCATCCAACCATCTCATCCTCTGTTGTCCCCTTCTCCTCCTGCCCTCAATCTTTCCCAGCATCAGGGTCTTTTCCAAAGAGACAGCTCTTAGCATGAGGTGGCCAGCGTACTGGAGTTTCCACTTCAACATCAGTCCTTCCAATGAACGCCCAGGACTGATCTCCTTTAGGATGGACTGCTTGGATATCCTTGCAGTCCAAGGGATTCTCAAGAGTCATCTCCAATACCACAGTTCAAAAGCAGCAATTCTTTGGCGCTCAGCTTTCTTTATAGTCCAACTCTCACATCCATAAATGACCACTGGAAAAACCACAGCCTTGATTAGATGGATCTTTGTTGGCAAAGTAATGTCTCTGCTTATTAATATACTGTCTAGGTTGGTCATAATTTTTCTTCCAAGGAGTAAGCATGTTTTAATTTCATGGTTGCAATCACCATCTTCAGTGATTTTGGAGCCCAGAAAAATAAAGTCAGCCACTGTTTCCACTGTTTCCCCATCTATCTCTCATGGACCAGAAGCCATGATCTTAGTTTCCTGAATGTTGAGCTTTAAGCCAACTTTTTCACTCTCCTCTTTCACTTTCATCAGGAGGCTCTTTAACTTTTCACTTTCTGCCATAAGGGTGGTGTCATCTGCATATCTGAGGTTATTGATATTGCTCCCAGCAATCTAGATTCCAGCTTGAGTTTCATCCAGCCCAGCGTTTCTCATGATGTACTCTGCACATAAGTTACATAAGCAGGGTGACAATATACAGCCTTGACGTACTCCTTTTCCTATTTGGAACCAGTCTGTTGTTCCATGTCCAATTCTAACTGTTGCTTCCTGACCTGCATATAGGTTTCTCAAGAGGCAGGTCAGGTGGTCTGGTATTCCCATCTCTTTCAGAATTTTCCACCGTTTATTGTGATCCATACTGTCAAAGGCTTTGGCATAGTCAATAAAGCAGAAATAGATGTTTTTCTGGAACTCTCTTGCTTTTTCCATGATCCAGCGGATGTTGGCAATTTGATCTCTGGTTCCTCTGCCTTTTATAAAACCAGCTTGAACAGCAGGAAGTTCATGGATCACGTATTGCTGAATCCTGGCTTGGAGAATTTTGAGCATTACTTTACTAGCATGTGAGATGAGTGCAATTGTGCGGTAGTCTGAGCATTCTTTGGCATTTCCTTTCTTTGGGATTGGAATGAAAACTGACCTTTTCCAGTCGTGTGGCCACTGCTGAGTTTTCCAAATTTGCTGGCATATTGAGTGCAGCACTTTCACAGCATCATCTTTCAGGATTTGAAACAGCTCCACTGGAATTCCATCACCTCCACTAGCTTTGTTCGCAGTGATAATTCCTAAGGCCCACCTGACTTGATGTTCCAGGATGGCTGGCTCTAGGTGAGTGATCACACCATCGTGATTATCTTGGTCGTGAAGATCTTTTCTGTACAGTTCTTCTGTGTATTCTTGCCACCTCTTCTTAATATCTTCAGCTTCTGTTAGGTCCATACCATTTCTGTCCTTTATTGAGCCCATCTTTGCATGAAATGTTCCCTTGGTATCTCTGATTTTCTTGAAGAGATCTCTAGTTTTTCCTATTCTATTACTTTCCTCTATTTCTTTGCACTGATCGCTGAGGAAGGCTTTCTTATCTCTCTTGCTATTCTTTGGAACTCTGCATTCAGATGGGTATATCTTTCCTTTTCTCCTTTGCTTTTTGCTTCCCTTCTTTTCACAGCTATTTGTAAGGCCTCCTCAGACAGCCATTTTGCTTTTTTGCATTTCTTTTTCTTGGGGATGGTCTTGATGTACAATGTCACGAATCTCCGTCCATAGTTCATCAGGCACTCTCTCAGATCTAGGCCCTTAAATCTATTTCTCATTCCACTGTATAGTCATAAGGGTTTTGATTTAGGTTATACCTGAATGGTCTAGTGGTTTTCTCCACTTTCTTCAATTTAAGTCTGAATTTGGTAATAAAGAGCTCATGATCTGAGCCACAGTCAGCTCCTGGTCTTGTTTTGGTTGACTGTATAGATCTTCTCCATCTTTGGCTGTAAAGAATATAATCAATCTGATTTCAGTGTAGACCATCTGGTGATGTCTATGATGTGTAGAGTCTTCTCTTATGTTGTTGGAAGAGGGTGTTGCTATGACCAGTGCATTCTCTTGTCAGAACTCTATTATCCTCTGCCCTGCTTCATTCTCCAAGCAAGGTCAAATTTGCCTGTTACTCCAGGTGTTTCTTAACTTTCTACTTTTGCATTCCAGCCCCCTATAATGAAAAGGACATCTTTTTTGGGTGTTAGTTCTAGAAGGTCTTGTATGTCTTCATAGAACTGTTCAACTTCAGCTTCTTCAGCATTTTGGTTGGGGCATAGACTTGAATTACCGTAATATTGAATGGTTTGCCTTGGAAATGAACAGAGATCATTCTGTCGTTTTTGAATTGCATCCAAGTACTGCATTTTGGACTCTTTTGTTGATTATGGTGGTTCCTCTATTTCTTCTAAGGGAGTCCTGCCCACAGGGAGTAGATATAATGGTCATCTGAGTTAAATTCACCCATTCCAGTCCGTTTTAGTTCGCTGATTCGTAGAATGTTGATGTTCATTCTTGCCATCTCTTGTTTGACTTCCAATTTGCCTTGATTCATGGACCTGACATTCCAGGTTCCTATGCAATACTGCTCTTTACAGCATCGAATCTTGCTTCTACCACCAGTCCCATTCACAACTGGGTGTTGTTTGTGCTTTGGATCCATCCCTTCATTCTTTCTGGAGTTATTTCTCCACTGATCTCCAGTAGAATATTGGGCACCTACTGACCTGGGGAGTTCATCTTTCATTGTCCTATCTTTTTGCCTTTTCACACTGTTCCTGGGGTTCTCAAGGCAAGAATACTGAAGTGTTTTTTTTTCTTTTAAGGAATTTTGAAAACTTTTCTTCAAAGCAGTTTGTTAATTTCATTTGTTGTTAAATTTATAAGCAAAAATTTGTGATATTACAACTATCATCATCATCGTATTCTTTAATCATCCCTTTAAATATCCGTATAATATATTAGCAATGTCCTCTTTTTTATTCTTTGTAAGAACTTTTTTTTAACCAGTCCATTCTGAAGGAGATCAGCCCTGGGTGTACTCTGGAAGGAAGGATGCTAAAGCTGAAACTCCAGTACTTTGGCCATCTCATGCGAAGAGTTGACTCATTGGAAAAGACTGATGCTGGGAGGGATTGGGGGCAGGAGGAGAAGGGGATGACAGAGGATGAGATGGCTGGATGGCATCACTGACTCGATGGACGTGAGTCTGAGTGAACTGCGGGAGTTGGTGATGGACAGGGAGGCCTGGCGTGCTGCGATTCATGGGGTCGCAAAGAGTCGGACATGACTGAGTGACTGAACTGAACTGAACTGAAGAATTTATTTTTAATTTTTAAACAGCTTTTAAAGGGTACATTCCATTTAAAGTTATTACAAAATAGTGACTATGTTCCTCATGTCATACAATACATTCTTGTAGCCTGTCTTATAGCCATGCTCCCTACCCCTATATTACCTCTCTTTCCTCTCCCTGCTAATAACCAGTAGCTTGTTCTCTGTATCTGTGAGTCTGTTTCTTTTTTTTTATTTACTAGTTGGTTGTATTATTTAGATTCTCTGTATATATGATATCATATGATATTTTTCATTCTCTGATTTATTAAATATCTTTTTTCTTTCTTGTCAGCCTAGTTACAGCTTTATCAATCTTCTCCAAGAACCACAGAGTTTCATTGGTTTTCTGTATTATTTTCTCTTTACAATTTCATTGATCTTTCTCTATTTATGATTATCTTTTTTAAATTTTTATTTTTACTTTATTTATGATTATCTTATGTCTCCTTATTTTGAGTTTGTTTGCTCTTTCTTTTTTAGTTTTGTAAGGTGAAAGCTTCAGTTATTGACTTGAGACTTTTTTTTTCCTAGCACAAATTCATGCTATAAATTTCCCTCTAAGCAATGCTTTTGCTGTATCACACAAATTTTGCTATTTTGATATATCATGTTTTTCATTTTTATTCAATTCAGAATATGTTCTAACTTTGTTACTTTAATTATGGGTTATTTATGAGTATCTTTCATAATTTTCAAATATTTGAGAACTTTCTAGATTAGCTGTTTTAATTTCTGCATTTATTCCATTTTGATCAGGTAATGTATTCAGAATGATTTTAGTGCTAGAATATGATCTCCCTTGGAAAATGTTCCCTGTGCAGGTAAAAAGAGTAAATATTACCCTGTACTCAGTGACTGTTTCCTTCCAAGAGTCAAAGCCCCTCTAGCATCGCCTTGCTTCACTTCACTTGAGTGCCTTAAACATTGTTTTAAAAATATATTTTGTCCAGAGTTTGTCATTATTATCAATGAGAGAGTTAGCCTTTAAAAATCTGCACTGCCATTATTTGTAGCTAGAACACTCAGACATCTTGCAATATAAGGAAAAACTTTATTTTCAAGGCAGTGTGTGTTGAGTTTTTTAGATTTTGAAGCAAAAAATCCTAACTTTAATACACACACACATATTAGTTCACAACGTATAAACTGGAATGTCAATAACATCTGGGGCGGGAGTGGGAAGCCCCACAACTAGAACTATTTTCTATTCAATTTGGCCTAAATTAAATTAGAAGGCAATGTAAACAGAGCAGAAAACTTGCATGATTGTTTCACTTATTGGCAAAATTATTTACTTATTGGTAAAACTCAATGGACATGAATTTGAGCAAGTTCCAGGAAATGGTGAAGGACAGAGAAGCCTGGCGTGCTGCAGTCCATTGGGTTGCAAAGAGCTGGACACGGCTAAGTGACTGAACAACAACGAAACTATTTGCAAAGTATTCCACAGTATTTACAAATAAGGGAGATAAATGGAAATATGGTTACCTTTGCACAGAGGAGGGTCACTGCTCCATTTGTTAGGTTCAATACAGATGAGCTTGTTCTGTCCAACAAGCGCATATTCATCTGGTCCATTTGAAGGATCACAACTGTAAGTTATTAATTCATTATACTCAAATATATTCCTGTAGCTATTGGTGTGTTTTCCATGTTTTATTTTTGGAGGTTGTCCACAATAAATCTCTGAAAAGGGGGAAAAAATGTGAAAAGGAAGGCAAACGAAAGGTGGAAGAGTGAGACAGTGTTACTAAAGTGCTATCACTGCCTCAACAAGCACTTTAACTTAGGATTTCTGGAAGTTAATTGTGAATCCATTATCCATTTAGAGGAAAGTTTCCATGAGAGAGTGTATTATCCGAAATTCAACTTACACAGAAATTTACTTTTAAGAACCAAACTCACTTCCTTAAATACCTATTAAAGTATCTATATGAAATTCCTATATTGTCTACAAGGACATGCAAAGTTTTGTTCTAGACATCATAAGAGATAGAAATTTAATGAGAAAATATGCTTGTGACTACATGGAAACTTACAGTACCATATGTAAAATAGATAGCCAATGGGAATTTGCTGTATGGCCAAGGAAACTCAAACAGGGGCTCTGTATCAGCCTAGAGGGGTGGGATGGGGAGGGAGATGGGAGGGAGGGTCAAAAGGGAGGGGATGTATATATACCTATGGCTGATTCATGTTGAGGTTTGAGAAAAAACCACAAAATTCTGTAAAGCAATTATCCTCCCATTAAAAAAATTAATTAATTAAAAAATAATAAAATCCACCACTAAGAAATTCTTTATAATTTATAAACATATCCATTTACTGCATCAGAGGTTCACAATAATACCAAAATACTGTCTTATTTCACGGTCATCCTTGTAACTGTATAGTGAAATTTCCCAGAATCTACAAATTGTATGAGTTTGAAACAGACTGAATCCAGATGTCTTCCTTTAAGCCAGATATTTGCAAAAAATGTAAAACAATGCCACTATTCTCACTGTTTTGGAATTTTTTTATTTTTTCATAAAAATATGGTATATATGTTAACATGTATTGACTTTATACAAGTCTTAAAAGTGAGTTAATAAAAAACTAGTTTAAAAACTTTCATTCTAATTTCAGTAAAATGAATACCAGTAGACATAAAGCACACAAAGAAGCAGTTTCTCAGGTGGCACTAGTAGTTAAGAACCCGTCTGCCAATACAGGAGACATGAGAGACGCAGGTTCATTCTCTGGGTGCGGAAGATCCCAAGGAGGGTGGCATGGTAACCCACTCTAGCATTCTTGCCTGGAGAATCCCAGGGTGGGCCACAGTCCACAGCATCGCAGAGCTGGACACGACTGAAGCAACTTAGCACAGCAAGGCACATAAAGAAAAGCTCTTTGGGATCATTGCTGATTTAAAAGGAAAAACAGATCCTGCAGCCAAAAAGTTTGAACATTCTTGATCTAAATTCTAGAGTGAGAATTTACTTACTTTCACAGTGTGGAATAGTATCACTCCAAGACACATTCTCTCCAATAAGATTACAAACTATAATAGGTTTTCCTCTTAAGAAATAACTAAATAGAAAAAAGAAAAGGTTACTGTTTCTTTAACAGCACACATAATAATGAAAACTTTTATATGGTTGTTTTTCTATACTCTAGTACTTTGAGGGAGACGTTTCTTAAGTGACATGATAAAAATGAAAGTGCTAACTAAATCTGCAATTCTAATCAAATAAAGAGTTATTGCCTGTGAACACACACTGGCCCACAGCAAAAAGTCTCCATGACTCTGTCACGCTGTCAGGCTGGCATCTCTGCTCTCTCTGGCAAATGCATCACACTTTCACGTCTAAGCTTTGGCTCCCACCACTGTGTTCAGTCAGAACTGAGAAAGAGAGACTAGGCTCTAGAGCTTGCCTGCCTGGATTCAAGTTCTAGTGAATGACGGACTTGTTATTTGAGCTTGGGAAAGCCTTTGACTGTTTTTCTTGCTCAATTTCCTCATCTATGTAAATGACACAATAGGACATACCTCATGGGATTGTTTAGAGAATAAGTTAGCATCTGACACATAGTGAGTGCTAGCTAAGTTTTAGCTCTTTTTAATATTCTTTAGATCAGAATATCTTCCTAGGAACAGCTTAGGACCGATACTTAATGCAATCTTCTCTTAATCTTTTCTGATAATTTAAATTTATAGTGCTCTCTCCTCCCTCTGGACTCTCATTGTAATGATCATAAATAATTTTATGTATTCGGCACTTATTTACTATTTTGCTTTAATATATTATACTAGTATATATTGTGTTTCAATTTTTCTATTTTTTTGAGAGGAGCCTATGCTTTAAGTTTTTGGAACCTCTCAAAGTGCCTAATAGGCTCTCTATATCTATGACAGAACATTCTAATATTTTTATTCGATCAATTTAAAAATAATCAGTGAAACTGCTTGCACAAGGTTCTAGTAGACTTCTCCATCAAGTTGCCCTCATTTTTTGGATATTGTAGTGTTTTAGGAGAGGACTTGGGGAAGGTGGCAGAGGTGGAGGCACTAGGGATCTGTCTCCATAACTAGACAAAAACCGCAATGGCAGAGTCTGCCTGATGTCACTATTTTTGGACTTTGGAGTCTGCTGAAGAACTGCGAGTTCCAGAGGAAAACTCGGACAGGAAAATCACAGTCATTTCAGTCAATTTCAGCTCTTAGGAAAATAGCAGCTGCCCATCCCCACTCTCAGCAAGGTAGCAGGCAGCTGTGCATGTGTTCCTGAGCGGCTCACAGACAGACTGCAGGAGGCAGGGTACCCAGAAAGGACTGTCCTCCAGGAACCAAGGGTATGTACTCTGACTGCTGACTTTCGTTCCTGATCACAGAAAACGGTGGGTAGCCATTGTTGCCATGTCTCGCTGACGCTTGCAAGCCCCTTCCTTGTTGGCTGAAGTGAATTACATGGGATTTAAAGATGGAGCACCATTTGCTTCCAATTTGATTTTTGCTTTCAACTTCATTTTAATGCTTCAGGAGCCAATAATTAAAGATTCGACATTCAAAAACAACTGCATATGAGGGGAAATTTAGAAAGTAAGTGTGCATATTCAGGGAAAAACTCAGAAATGGCCTGCGAAGACCTTCAGTTTACAACTCAGGCTGATTGTTGGCAGAAAAATATCCTACAGCAATCAAAAAACAATAACAAAAACTGCAATGCCCAGGGAAAGGGGAGGATCTGACTTCCAAAGTTACCATATTATTAAATTCCAATGTCCGGTTTTCCACAAAAAATCACCAGGCATACAAAGAAACAGGAAAGTATGGCCCATTCAATATAAAAATAAAATTAAATGAACAGAAACTGCTTCTGAAAAACATCTGATGACAGATAGATTAGATAAGGACTATCTTAAATATGCTTGAACCACTAAAGAAAGATGTGCAGAAAATCAAGAAAATGATGTATGAGCGAAGCAGAACAATCATAAGGAGAACGCTCATGAGTGCCTGCTCAGTTGGGTCTGACTCTTCATGACCCCATGGACTGAAGCTTGCCAGGCTTCTCTGCCATGAAATTTTCCAGGCAAGAACACTGGAGTCAGTTGTCATCTCCTACTCCAGGGTATCTTCCCAACCCAGGGATCTAACCCTCATCTCTTGTGTCTCCTGCATTGACAGGCAGATTCTTTACCACTGCGCCACCCAGGAAGCCCATCATGAGGAGACAGATAACCTAAGAAGAAATCAAGGAGGAATTCTAGGCTTAAAGTACAATACCTGGTCTAAAAAATTCAGTAGAGGGATTTAAAGAAAATTTGACCAGGCAGAAAGAAAAATTAGTGAACCTAAATATAGAATGGGGGAAGTTATTGAATCTGAGCAACAGAAAGAAAAAAGAGTGAAGAAAAATGAGCGGTCCCTAAAGGACTTGTGCGATATCATCAAGTGGATCATACACGCTGTGGGACTCTCAGAAGGAGAGGAGAGATAGAAAGCGACAGAGAGAACACTTTACAAAATAATGGCAGACAACTTCCAAAATTTGATGAGAAACACAGATACAATCAAGAAGCTCAACAACTTCCAGGTAAAAAGAACTTAAAGAAGTCCACACTAAGACACATAATAATCAAACTCTCAAAAGACAAAGACAGAGCAGCTAAGACGGCAGAGTAGAAGGACCCTAAACTCACTTCCTCCAATAAGAAAACCAAAATCACAACAACCTACTGGGCAATCCTCATCGAGAAAGACTGAAGCCTACTGGAAAAGGTGCCCTAGAGCTAGAAACAAAAAGATGGAACCACAAAGAGACTGGTAGGAGGGAAGATTAGGAATATAATCAAATCCATTCCCTTAGGTGGGTGCCCTGCAAACTGGAGGATAATTATATTATAGAGGTTTTACCACTAGAGCGAGTTCTGAGTCCCACTGAAGCCCTTAACCCAAGACTCCAGCACTGGGAAGAGGAGATCCCAGAGCATTCGGCTTTGAAAGCCACCAGAGCTTGATTACGGGAGCTCACAGGACTGGGAGAAACAGAGACTTCGCTCTAAAAGGGTACACAGAAGTCTCACAGACACCAGAACAAAGGCAGAAGCAGTGATTTCACAGGGTCCTGGATCAGAACTACCTGCTGATCATAAAAGGTGTCCTGAGGAAGCAGGGCTGGCTGTGATTCACTCTGGGGATATAGACATTGGTGGCAGATATACAGGACTTCTCAGATGGCCCAGTAAAGAATCTGCCTGTCAGTGTAGGAGATGCAGGTTGATCCCTGGGTTGGGAAGATCCCCTGGAGAAGAAAATGGTAACACACTCCGTTAGTCTTGCCTGAGAAAGTCCATGGACAGAGGAGCCTGGAGGGCTGCAGCTCATGGGGTGGCAAAGCTGAACACGACTGAGCACACAGGCATGGCAGGTGTGTCAGGGCACACTCATCTGTGTGAGCTCTCCCAGAGGCTGATATTTTGGCATCAAGACCTGGCCCCACCCAACAGTCTGTAGGATCCAGTGCTGGAAACACCTCAGGCCAAACAACAGATGAGCATCAGCAGACAGGCTGCCTAGAGACTTCCTGAGCCCACAGCCACATCTGGGCTTCCCTTGTGGCTCAGCTGGGAAAGAATCTGTTCACAATGCAGGAGACCTGGGTTCAGTCCCTGGATTGGGAAAATCCCCTGGAGAAGGAAAAGGCTAGCCACTCCAGTATTCTGGCCTGGAGAATTCCATGTACTGTATAGATCATGGGGTCGCAAAGAGTCAGACATGACTGAGTGACTTTCACTTTCACTTCACTAGACATGACCCTGCCCAACAGAGGACCAAGATCCAGCTCCAGTGGCCATGGGGCTGACACTGGAAGCAAGAAAATCACAGCCCTGCAGCCTGCAGATTGAGCCTACAAATGCAGGCCAGCTAATCCTGGGCCCCTGAGTGATAAGAGGGGAGTGCACTGCTGGGATGCTTTGAACTTTTCCTAAAGAGGGTCACTTCTCCAAAATCAAAAAAGAGTAACCAACTTACCACATACAAAAAATACAAATAGCAATTTAAAGAAAATGAAAACACAGAAAAATACATTTCAGATGAAGGAACAAGATAAAACCCCAGAAGAACTAACTGACATGGAGGAATGAAATCTACCCAAGAAAGAGTTCAGAGTAATGACAGAGAAGATGATCAAAGAACTCAGGAGAACTGGACGCACAAAGCGAAAAATGAGACGTTTTTAACAAAGAATTAGAAAATATAAAGAAAAACCAAATACAATTAAAGAATACAATAACTGAACTGAAAACTATGCTAGAAAGAATCAATAGTAGTGTGAATGAGGCAGAAGGACAGATCAGCAAGGTGGAAGACCAAATGGTGGTAATCAGTGCCACGGAACAGAAAAAAGAATGAAAAAGAATGAGAACAATTTAAGGGACTTCCAGGACAACATTAAGCATGCTAGCATTTGCATTATTGGGGTCCCAGAAGGAGGAGAGAGAAAGGGCCTGAGAAAATATTTGAAAAGATAATAGCTGAAAACTCCCCTAATCTGGAAAAGGAACAGTCACCCAGGTCTAGGAAGTGCAGAGAGTGTGATACAGGATTAACCCACAGAGGAATACACCATGACATAGAATAATCAAAATGACAAAAACTAAAGATGAAGAGAAAATATTAAAAGCAACAAGTGAAAATCAACAAATAACATATGAGATTACTCCAATAAGGCTGCTGCTGCTGCTGCTGCTAAATCACGTCAGTCATGTCCAACTCTGTGCAACCCCATAGATGGCAGCCCACCAGGCTCCCACCCCTGGGATTCTCCAGGTAAGCATACTGGGGTGGGTTGCCATTTCCTTCTCCAGTGCAGGAAAGTGAAAAGTGAAAGTGAAGTTGCTCAGTCGTGTCCGACTCTTCACGACCCCATGGACTGTAGCCTACCAGGCTCCTCCATCCATGGGATTTCCCAGACAAGAGTACTGGAGTGGGTTGCCATTGCCTTCTCCACCAATAAGGCTATCAACTAATTTTTCAGCAGAAATTCTGCAGGCCGTAAAGAAGAGACTTTAAAGTGATGAAAGTCAAAAAGTTACAATCAAGAATACTCTATTCAGCAAAGCTCTCATTTCATTCAGATTTGATGGAGAAATCAAAAGTTTTAGAGACAAGCAAAAGCTAAAATAATTCAGTATTACCAAAGCATCTTTACAACAGATAATAAAGGAAATTCTCTGTAGAAATGAAAAGATCACAAATAAAAAGAATAAAATTATAAAATGGAAAAGCTTATGGGCAAAGGCAAACTTACAATACAGTTAGAAACTCATCCACACACAAAGCTAGTAGGGAACTTAAAAGAAAAAAGCAATGAAATAATTTGTATCTACAATAAGCAGTTAAGGGATACACAAAAAATTAGATGTGAAATATAAAATCAAAACCAGTAATTGTGAGTGGAGGAGAATAAAAGGCAGGATATGTAAAATACGTTTGAAATTAAGAAATCTGCAACTTAAAACAAGTATGTATAAATATAGACTCCTATACAAAAATCTCATATAACCACAAAAAAACTGTAATAGATGTACACATAAAAAAGATAAAGGAATCCAAATATAACACTGAAGACAGTCATCAAAAGAGAAGAGAAAGAAAGGGGGAAAAAAAGCAAAAAAAAAATCAACAAAATGACAATAGGAACATACATATTAATAGTTACCTTAAATGTAAGTGGACTAAACGCTGCAACCAAAAGACTCAAATTGGCTAAATGATTACAAAAACAAGACCTACACACATGCTGTCTACAAGAAAGTCACCTCAGATCTGGAGACACATACACACTGAAAGTGAGGAAATGGAAAGAGCTATTCCATGCAAATGGAAATCAAAAGAAAGTCAGAGTTGCAACACTTCTATCAGATACAATACTCTTTTAATAAAGACTACTACAAGAGACAAAGAAGGACACTATATAATGAGCAAAGAATCAATCCAAGAAGAAAATATAACAATTCAAATACATATGCACCCATTATAGGAGCATCTCAGTACCTAACAGCCAAGTGCTAACAGCCAAAAAGGGAAAACTGACAGTAATACAGTAATAGTAGGGCACTTTAACACCCCACTTACATCAATGGATAGGTCATCCAGACAGAAAATTAATAAGGAACAACAGCCTTAAGTGACATATTGAACTCAGTTCAGTTCAGTCACTCACTCGTGTCCGACCCCATGAACTGCAGCATGCCAGGCCTCCCTGTCCATCACCAACTCCCAGAGTTCACTCAAACTTTTGTCCATCAAGTTGGTGATGCCATCCAGCCATCTCATCCTCTGTCGTCCCCTTCTCCTCCTGCCCCCAATCCCTCCCAGCATCAGAGTCTTTTCTAATGAGTCAACTCTTTGCATGAGGTGGCCAAAGTACTGGAGTTTCAGCTTTAGCATCATTCCTTCCAAAGAAATCCCAGGGCTCATCTCCTTCAGAATGGACTGGTTGGATCTCCTTGCAGTCCAAGGGACTCTCAAGAGTCTTCTCCAACACCACAGTTCAAAAGCATCAATTCTTCGGCACTCAGCCTTTTTCACAGTCCAACTTTCACATCCGTACATGACCACAGGAAAAACCACAGCCTTGACTAGACGGACCTTAGTCAGCAAAGTAATGTCTCTGCTTTTGAATATACTGTCTAGGTTGGTCATAACTTTTCTTCCAAGGAGTAAGCATCTTTTAATTTCATGGCTGCAGTCACCATCTGCAGTGATTTTGGAGCCCAGAAAAATAAAGTCTGACACTGTTTCTACTGTTTCCCCATCTATTTCCCATGAAGTGATGGGACAAGATGCCATGATCTTAGTTTTCTGGATGTTGAGCTTTAAGCCAACTTTCTCGCTCTCCTCTTTCACTTTCATCAAGAGGCTTTTTAGCAGCAAAAGTGGTAGTAAGAGGGAATTTTATAGTGATACAAACTTACCTCAGGAAACAAGAAATATCTCAAATAAACAACCTAACCTTACACTTAAAGCAGTAGAGAAAGAAGAATAAATAAAAGTCAAAGTTAGTAAAAAGAAGGAAATCATAAGATCAGAGCAGCAACAAATGAAATAGAGACTTTGATAACCATTCTAATAAGATGCATGAAACTGGAGCCTATTATACAGAGAGACGTCAGTCAGAAAGAAAAACCCCAATACAGTATATTAACTCATACATATGGAATTTAGAAAGATGGTAACGATGACCCTATATGCAAAACAGCAAAAGAGGCCCAGATACACAGAACAGACTTCTGGACTCTGCGGGAGAAGGCAAGGGTGGGATGGTTTGAGAGAATAGCATTGAAACATGTATATTACCATATGTGGAACAGATGACCACTCCAAGTTCGATGCATGAACCAGGGCACTCAAAGTCGGTGCACTGGGACAACCCAGAGGGCTTGGATGGGGAGGGAGGTGGAAGAGGGTTCAGGATGGGGGACACATGTACACCCATGGCTGATTCATGTCACTGTATGGCAAAACTACAACAACATTGTAAAGTAATTAGCCTCCAATTTAAATAAATAAATTTAAAAAAATAGAAAAGACCAATGAAACTAAAAGCTGGTTCTTTGAAAAGATAAAGAAATTGATAGACTTTTAGCCAGACTCATCAATAAAAAAGAGGAGAGGGCTGAAATCAATAAAACCAGAAAGGAAAAAGAAGTTACAACCAACACATCAGAAATACAAAGGATCACAAAAGACTATTATAGTAGCAACTATTTGCCAATAAAATGGACAATCTACTGCAGAAGAAATGGAAATATTCTTAGAAAGAGATAATCTCCCAAGACTGAACCAGGACGAAATAGAACGTATGAACAGACTAATCCCCGGTACTGAAGTTGAATCAGTAATTTAAAAGGTCCCAACAAGCAAAGTCTTCCAGGACCAGATGGCTTCACAGGTGAATTCTGCCAAACATCCATCCATCTTTCTGAAACTATTCAAAAAATCTGCAGAAGAAAGAACAGTTCCAAACTTATTCTATAAGATCAGCATCACCCTAATACCAAAACCAGACAGATATCACACACAAAAAAGAACATTTTAGGTCCATCACTGATGAAAATATAAATGAAAATTCTCAACAAAATACTAGCAGACCAACTCCAACAATACATTAAAGGATCATACATCATGATCCAGTGAGATTTATCCCAGGGATATAAGATCTTTAAATATTCATTAACCAACCAATGCATTACACCATATTAACAAATTGAAGAAAAACCATGTGATCCTTTCAATAGATGCAGAAAAAACTTCTGATAAAATTCAATACCATTTATGATTTAAAAAATCCTCTTCAGAAAGTGAGCTTAGAGAAAACATGGCTCAACATCATAAAGGCCGTATATGACAAATCCACAGCTAATATCATACTCAGTGGTGAAAACAGAAAACATTTTCTCTGAGGTCAGGAAAAATACCAGGATGCCCACTCTTATCACTTAAATTCAGCATAGTTTTGGAAGTTCTGGCCACAGGAAATGGAGAAGAAAAATAAATAAAAGGAATCCAAATTGGAAAAGAAGTAAAACCATCACTGTTTGCAGATGATGTGATGCTATACACAGAAAATCCTAAATATACTACCAGAAAACTACTAGAGCTCATCAATGAATTTTGAAAAGTTGCTGGATACTAAATTAAGATACAGAAATTGTTGCACTTCTATACTCTAACAATGAAATATCAAAAAAGACATTAAGGAAACAATCCCATTTACTATTGCATCAAAAAGAATAAAATATATAGAAATAAACCTATCTGAGGAGGCAAAAATCCTATACTCTGAAAACTATAAGATACTGATGAAAGAGCTGAAGATGACTCAATGGATGGAAAGATATTGGAAAGATAGATGGAAAGATATTCTGTGTTCTTGGATTTGGAGAATCAGTATTGTCAAAATGACTATACTACCCAAGACAATCTATAGATTCAATGCAATCCCTACCAAATTACCAATGGCACTTTTCACAGAACTAGAGTAAAAAATGTTTTAAGTTGTATGGAAACACAAAAGACCCCTAATAGCCAAAACAATCTTGAGAAGGAAGAATGGAACTGGAGCAATCATGGTCCCTGACTTCAAACCTTACTATAATGCTACAGTCTTCAAAACAGTATGGTACTGGCAGAGAAGGGGACACATAGAACCATAGAACAGGATAGAAAGCCCGCCAATAAACTCATACACTGATAACTAATCTAGAACAAAGGAGGCGAGAATAGACAATGGAGACAAGGCAGTCTTTTCAATAAGTGGTGCTGGGAAAACTAGACAGCTATATGTGAAAAGAATGAAACATTCTTTTATACCATACAGAACACAGAACATTCTTTTACACCATATACAAATAAATACAAAACTAAACTCAAAATGGATTAAAGACCTAAATGTAAGACCTGATATTATAAAACTCTTCAAGGAAAATATAGGCAGAACACTCTTTAACATAAATTGTGGTGATATTTTTTTAGATACATCTCCTAGAGTAATGGAAATAAAAACAAACACAAAAAACTGGGATCTAACTAAATGGGAAGCCCTTTTGCATGGCAAAGGAAATCATAAATAAAGGAAATCTATGGACTGGGAGAAAATATTATAAATGATGATACCAAGAAGGGATTAATTTCCAATATATGGAGTTCACACAGCTTAATACCAAAAACAACAACAACATAATCAAAAAATGAGCAGAAGGACCAGACATTTTTCCAAAAAAGTATACAAGTGTCTTTTTCAGGCACATGAAAAAAAATGCTAAATATTGCTAATTATTAGAGAAATGCAAATCAAAACTACAATGAGATATTACCTTATACCTGTCAGAATGGCCATCATTTAAATGTCTACCAATAATAAATGCTGGAAAGGGTGTGGAGAAAAAGGAGCCCTGCTACACTGTTGTTGGTCATTTCTGTGAGCCCTCCTTCAACTTTGAGAATGGCCATTTTAAACAGGTGTACTTTGTAGTTAAGGATAAAGCTATCATGATTACTACATTTTTGCCACATCCAATAGGCTTATTCTCACATATAATAAGTATATAATCTTGCTTTTCTTCCATTTAAATTTCTAGTAATTACACAGTTTTTCAGCGTAACTTATCATTTCAGGATAACACATCATTTCAAGTGCAAGTTACCACCTAGAAAGAAAAGTGAAATCAATTTTAAGGAAATAATCAAGTTGAGAAGCAAAGAAAAATGAAATTCACAATGTTTACCTTATTTATTTCTAAAGAGTAACTTACTTACCCCTCATTACAAGAAATGTGAGCTTCTGATTCCCACTCAAATGTGTCATTTGGGGCAACTACTTTACCATGTTTTACTTGTGGATCTGGACATGATTTTCCTAAAAGAAAATTTTCAAATTTGTTTTTTCATACCAATTTCAAAACATTTAAATCAAGATCAAAATTCTACACTGCTCTTTTCTATTGATGAAATATTATTTTCTTTATTTAATTATCATAAGGGCAAACTTGAAATTCACATTTATCGAGGGACCAATCCCCAAGAAAGATTCCCTGGAGATTTCTCAAAACCAAAAAAAAATGATTGCTATCTACAACGTAGTTTCTTATGAGAAAATCATTACTGTTGTAGTGGAAAATTAACTCTTAAAATGCGTGAAAATCTCTAGAGAACGGAAAAAAAAAAAAACAAACAAGAAATAAAAACGGTTTAGTTTCCTTACTTAAACATGCTTCTTCAATACGGCTCCAAGACCCATTAGGCTCACAAGTAGCTGAGAGGAGATAAGGCCACACATAAAAGTATCCTCGGTAACACTCATAGTCTATTCTGTCCCCAGGATAATAACGGCGTTTAATGACACCCTTAAGCTTCATACTGTCCAATACTGGTGGATCAATGCAGCGTACTAGGAATAAGAGAATGAAAACAGAAAATTAGGAATTTAATCTTTCCCATCAGCCATTGTGGCGTAGCAGTAAGCGGGTAGTACAGAATAAGTAGAAAGTTTCTCTGCAAGATTTTAAATGATTTTATCCATGGTTTTATCCAAGCGATGGTAGTAGTGGAGAATGTGTCTTTCTTACTAAAAAAATCCTATTAACTTTTAATTTGTTGAGGAATAAGCTAAATTTTCATTCAACAGTAAATTCAAGGACACAAAATCTATCTTTTGGGTATTAAATATACATATATATATATGCACACACACACACATTCTCATGGGCTTCCCAGGGGGTGCTAGTGGTAAAGAACTCACTTGCCAACGCAGGAGACATAAGAGATGCGGGTTCAATCCCTGGGTTGGGAAGATCCCCTGGAGGAGGGCATGGCAACATACTAAAGCGTTCTTGCCTGGAGAATCCCACGGACAGAGGAGCCTGGCTGGCTACAGTCCAGCAGGTCACAAAAAGTCAGACACGACTAACGTGACTTAGTACAGCACAGCACATGTTTCCTTACATATTTTTTTCCTAAATTTATTTCAGAACTCACCTTTCATCTTAAAAGTTCTTTTATAGTTTATAACACTCTGCTCAGATTACTCTTCCATAGTTTGAAACACAAGCATATGATCACTTGTCAATTCAGGCACAGTTTCCTCTCAGAAGGCAAGGTTCTAGAGGGCAGGGATCATATGCTTTCTTTTTCTACTACACTCTGTACACACTGGGTGCTCAAGACTTGCTGTAGTAAGAAGAGATTATTAAATAAGCATTGTGGATTTCAAAGATCAAAATAGATGTGGACTATGTATTTCAAAATATGACTTCACTTTATATATTAGGTTGATACAAAAGTAATTGTGGCTTCAGACTGAATTTTAAATCATTGTAACTAGGCTCAAATACATCTTTATTAATCAAAATAGGATCCATTACAATCAACACATTTTTGCCAATGAGAAATAAGTTTGTTGATTCTGGTAGCATAAAAATTCATGCTTTGGGATTTGAAGAGCTCTTGGAAACCATTTTCTACCTCTTGCTTTTCGTGGAAGCGTTTTCCTCACAAAAAGTGTTAAGACACTTGGAGAAGTGGTCGTTGGTTGGTGAGAGGTCAGGTGAATATGGAGGATGGGGCAAAATATCTTACCCCAATTTGATCAACTTTTGAAGTGTTGGTTGTGTGATGTGAGTTGGGTGCTGTCGTGGAGAAGAATTGGGCTCTTTCTGTTCACCAGTGCTGGCTGCAGGCGTTGCAGCTTCTGGTGTATCTCACTGATTTGCTGAGCATACTTGTCAGCTGTAATGGTTTTGTCAGGATTCAGAAAGCTATAGTGGATTAAATGGGCAGCAGACCACCAAACAGTGACTGTGACCTTTTTTTGGGGGGGTGCAAATTTGGTTTTGGGAAGTGCTTTGGAGATTCTTGGTCCAACCCCTGAGCTGGTTGTTGTCAGCTGTCATAGAAAACCCGCTTTTCATCACATGTCACAATGTGATCAAGAAATGGTGTACTGATGCTGTGTAGAATAAGAGAAAACAACACTTCAAAATGATGATTTATTTGATTTTCAGTCAGCTCATCAGATACCCATTTATCAAGCTTTCCAATTTGTTTCAAATGCTGACTGTAGAATGGTCGAAACTGAGTTCTTTGACAAATTCTTGTATAATTGTAAGAGGATCAGCCTCAACTGGTCATTATCAACGTCCCATAGCCAGCCACTATGCTCCTCATCTTCAAGGCTCTCGTCTCCTTTGCAAAACTTCTTGAACTACCACTCCACTGGATGTTTGTTAGCAGTTCCAGGGCCAATTAATTGGAGTGTTAATGTTGTAAGTTGTCTCCACTGCTTTACAGCCCATTTTGAACTCAAAACTTCACTCAAATTTGCTTTTTGTCTAACATCATTTTTATAGTCTCAAGTAAATACAAACTAAATATTAAGTAATACATCATTAGCAAAAAATAAGGCAAGAAATGCAATATTATACTTTAAAAATAGGTTCAGTTCAGTTCAGTTCAGTCGCTCAGTAGTGTCCAACTCTTTGCGACCCCATGAATCGCAGCACGCCAGGCCTCCCTGTCCATCACCAACTCCCGGAGTTCACTCAGACTCACGTCCATCGAGTCCGTGATGCCATCCAGCCATCTCATCCTCTGTCGTCCCCTTCTTCTCCTGCCCCCAATCCCTCCCAGCATCAAAGTCTTTTCCAATGAGTCAACTCTTCGCATGAGGTGGCCAAAGTACTGGAGTTTCAGCTTTAGCATCATTCCTTCCAAAGAAGTCCCAGGGCTGATCTCCTTCAGAATGGACTGGTTGGATCTCCTTGCAGTCCAAGGGACTCTCAAGAGTCTTCTCCAACACCACAGTTCAAAAGCATCAATTCTTTGGCGCTCAGCCTTCCTCACAGTCCAACTCTCACATGCATACATGACCACTGGAAAAACCATAGCCTTGACTAGACGGACCTTAGTCGGCAAAGTAATGTCTCTGCTTTTGAATACACTATCTAGGTTGCTCACAACTTTTCTTCCAAGGAGTAAGCGTCTTTTAATTTCATGGCTGCAGTCACCATCTGCAGTGATTTTGGAGCCCCCAAAAATAATGCCTGACACTGTTATTACATAATATAATAGGCTGCATTCAGAAAATTCCCCAGTGCTCCAGGTAAGTGACAGAAAAGTGAAATAGTACTCTGCTATGAATCAAGAGAACTGTTCACTTTCTACACACTTGCAAAAATTGTGCACTCACTCTACCCACTTGCAAAAATTAAAAATAAATGTCTGACACAAGCACACACCCATACCCCTTCTCATGTAGTCCCCTCAGGAAATCACGGTCTCTGACCCCAGACATAATTCCCCCAAATCTTATCTATTTTTAAAATTTCTTTGCTTCTTCAAAGTGAACATTCTAACACATAATCTGTCAATTTTACTTCTAAATTTCCACTCATTTATAATGTACTTTCAAAGTCATTAAGTAGCCTCCTTCTAGGTAAATTCACCCTAACACTTTCCCTCAGTAATTTTAGGTTTCCTGCCTATAACATCTGGAGCTATTGATCATTTTCCCTCTGCTCCCTCATGCCCGAACAGCTCTTTCCCTTGGTTTTCAGGAAACAAATGACCTTGATGTTCAGCCTGTCCTCTGGCTACTCTTCCTTCTATGTCTGATTGCATTATGTGACGTTACTCGTGGGTTATTCTAGGAACGTTCCTAATTTTCATTCTGCAAGTGCCCCTGGGTGAGAATACATACTCTCATGACATCATTAACACTGGTGAGAGCTGCCTCCCGAACCACTCTGTCCATCATAGATCCCTAGCTGGGGTGCCAAGCCTACGCGTTCAATTCCCTCGCGACGCAACTCTACTTGGAAGGTGTTGCACTTTCTCAAATAACATAATGAAGCCAGAGTGTGGTCTCTTTTGACTCTTCCTATCCAGTTTCCACAACTGAAATGCCTGTTCTCTCTCTATTTCCACCTTTGCTTCTACTAAAAATTCAAGCCACTATCATTTCTTATCTGAACTGCTGCAAGAGTTTCTGAATAGGTCTCCGTACTGGTCTTGCCACCTTTCATTCAATTCATTTACACACTGCCACCATATAATACTAATACTATAACCAGAACTCTTTCAAGTCAGATATATTACAATGGTTCCCTTATTCCCTCATGATAATGTATAAGGTTCCTTGATACAGCTAAGAGAGCTTTAGTATCTGCTCACTCTTGCACACTCGTCTAAGCCCATTCAGTTCCACCATAGTGCCCATGAAATCACTCAGCTTCGTGTAGCACTCTGGACCTCTATGCATCATTTGACTTCAGCTTTGAGCAGAGACTTTGCCATTCCTCCTTCAGTTTCATCTTAGATGCCACTTCTTCCCTGAGGTTCTGAACATCTATCACTCAAACAACTGGGTCAAGCATCCTCATGGCTGCCACAATTTACTTCTTTCATAGCACCTTTCATGCTGTAATTGCTCATTGCTTATATTCCCTAGGACATGGTAACCTTCCTGGGAGCCATGTCCCATTCATCTCTGCATTTCTAGTTCCTAGTGCCACAGTTGAAGAAGCACTGTTATCAGTTTTACATACTTCTGATAAAATTAAAATTCTTAACTCTTCAGCCAAACTGCTCCACAAAGATCTTCAAACCATCACTTTTTTTACTTCTGTTTTTGTCTGTTTTCATTTTGGGGGGGTTTCTTTACTAAGATTTCACTTTATCAGAATGTTTCACTGCTTTCATGTCAAAATATTTGTTTCAATATTTTATTATAAACCTATTTATATCACTTCTATGACTAGACATAGTATTTTAACATTATAAGTGAACTCCAAAGACTGTAGGTTATATTTTCCTAAAGATTAGCAATGAACAATTCCAGAACATGTTTCTTGCAAAAACATTGGTGATATCAATCATTTTAGAAACAGCAAATCAGGCATTACCTGTGCCAACCATTGTTTTCGTGTTTTTTAAACTAACGTATCCTTCACAGTCTTCCTATGAATTGGGTACTACTTTCCCTTCTTTAAGATAAGCAGTCTGAACCATGGTAAGGTGAAGGGACTTTCCCATGAATGCATTCCTAGTAGGCAGCACACCCAGGGTCAGGCCAGGAATCTTGGTTCCATTACCAACACTGCTTTCCATCACTGTCAGTCATCTGAAATCCTCGTATGGTAATGACAGCGTTTGTATTTAGTGCTTAAGAAATGGTCTTATATTGAGCCTGGGGAAATTAAAGCAACCTAGTTTAGATGTGGTTTCCCAGGTGGTGCAGTGGTAAAAAAAATCCGCCTACAAATGCAAGAGACACTGGTTAGGTCCCTGGATCAGAAGATCCCCTAGAGTAGGAACTGGCAACCCACTTCAGTATTCTTGCCTAGAAAATTCCACAGACAAAGGAGCCTGGCAGGCTGCAGTCCAAGGGTCACAAAAAGCCAAACACAACTGAGTACACACACACACACACACACACACACACACACACACACACACAGTTTAGCTGTGCATTTGCTAGAGCCCACAAAAAGTCTCACGGTGCCCAAAAACAACGGGTAATAATATCGTAGTCTGATTTTTAGGATTTTAATTGTTCATTCCTAACTATCCTGTTTCTTCACAACTATTCACTCTGTGATCTACACTGCTGCCTTCCTCTTGCCTCCTTCACCCCACTGCTGCCACGCGGGGTAGCTAGACAGGTCACCACTGCCCTGAGCCACGTCATCTCTCTGAGCCTTTGCTCACACTCCTTCCTCTGCTCTGAACACCTTTCCTCCTGCTCTGGAGCAACTCCTTCAGCTCTTGCCTTCCTTGTTCACTCAACATCTCCTCTAGGAAGTAGTTTCTGCTTCCTTGGGGAGGCAATGATCAGTCCCTTCTCTCGTGTAAGCAGCTTTTTGTAAGAAAGAGCTATCTGCAGGAGGTCCCCTTTGTCTCGTCACTTGATCAAAGCTATATTTTAACTAACCTCAGGCCTAAGCATACCTTTCACATCTTTTGATCACACAATACTCTGTCTAACTTGTTGGCTCTTTTCTAAGTTCAAGAAATAGAAATGAAGAATAATTAAGACATGGCCAGCTCTTTCCCCCAGTTTTCCCTTCAGTAATCTTGAGAGCAAACTCTGGGAGACAGAATCTAAAGAAGGAGCACAAGGAGTCAAGAAGTCTGCAGGCAATTGGAGATGTCAACAAATATGACTCCCTATCACAATGACCGGGCTTCCATGGTGGTGCAGCGGTAAAGAATCTGCCTGTACACATAAGAGACGTGGGTTCAATCTCTGGGGTCAGGAAGATTCTCCTGGAGTAGGAAATGGCAACCCACTCCAGCATTCTTGCCTCGAGAATCCCATGGACAGAGGAGCCTGGTGGGCTACAGTTCATGGGGTTGCAAAGAGTCAGACATGACTGAGCATGCACCCACATCACAATGATTAACTTTGGAGATTACTTCCCCTTTTTCCCTTTAAAAACTTCCAGGGCCAAGCAGAATCTTCAGAGTAGGTTCTGGGACAGAAGTCTTCCTTCTCCCCAGATGCCAGCCTTCTGCTTAAAGCAACCTTTCCATTCCTACCAGCACTTGTCTCTTAAGTATAGACTTTCCGAGTGGTGAGTAGTCCAACCTAAGTTCAGCGGCACTTGGACTTTCCTCTGCATGCTTATCATTACATGCTTTTATGTTTAACACATAATATAGTGGAATCCCTTCATCCCTGTGGCCAACAACATCTCACACAGCATGTCCGTCAGTCACTCTTCAAAACACTTTGGTTTTCAAAGTTTCACTACTGTTAAACAGAAATCAATGGAAAAGAATATAGTACAATAAATCCAACCATCGAAAATAATCATCTTGAAACTTTATGCAGTGGGGAAGTTTGACCACATCATTTCTTTTGCTGTCTATCTCCCAGTAGTATGGTAACCTAGCAACAGACAGATAAGGACTGTTCTTCTTGCACTGTAATACGAAGAGTAGGAAAACTAAGAAACTGTCATGTAAGCATTTACTGATCTTGGCTTCTTTCATTAGGAAGAAAGAAAAGACTTAATATGGGCAGAAGAGATCACCTATAAAAGGAAATTATAGGTTTTGGCCCAAAAAACAGGCCCTGCTCTGGAGGAATGAGACGGGTCCCTTCTGTGGGCTCCTGCCATTTGGCAACCACCTCTGAGCTAGCAAGCCTTCCAGGCACAACAACTACAGCTTATTAAACCTGCTCCTCAAGAGCCACTTCTGTGACTGTTTGTAGTATCCACATACTTTCCATGCCCAGTAGAGTGAGTTCCCATTTATACCTTATTTAAGTTTCCTACCTATCCTGATTTTACCTTTCAACCTTAAACATAACCTTTTCATCCTCTTCATTTCCAGTTGGTATCTTCTTTGATATACCCTATTCATTATATCCTTTTTTTCTCTATTTTGAACAATTTTCATCATCTCATTCAACTTCTAGCCTTAAGCATATTTTAAACATCATTAAAGAAGTCCATTTAATTTCTTGTTAGCACTGCCGTTCCATCACTCACACCTCTCCTGCAGAGAAATAAACTTTTAAAATGATCTGTAACAAGCAAGACTGTAGTAGTGTGAGCCCTGAGGAGTCTACTATCAGGGGCATATACATCCTTTCTGATCCTCAGCTGCCTCTGCCTTAGCTTTTAGGCACCAGAGAAAGGCCATCCTAAGTGTGGCTCTTTAGAGAACTTCCTCCTGGAAGCAAGAGAAGTTGTTCCTGGGCTCTAAGCCCCAGCTGAAAGTTACCTCTAATTTTCTAGTACTCGATAGTTATACAAGAGTGTTGACACTGAGGCAAAAAAAAAGGCATTTCAAACCAAGTGTGCCAAGAAGACAGCCAAGGTCTCTGCATTCTCGTGAAGAGAGAATGGAAAACATAGTTTGGGTGGATGACTATCAGTTAGCAGGGGGGTTAAACGGAAGTGTGTGTGTCCACTGGGAATGGTAGGCCAGAGAAGGTCCCTCTGAAAAGGTGACACCACAGAGCTTGAAGAATAAGAAAGAGTTAATTATGCATAAGGCAGAAGAATTTTCTAAGCCCTCTGAGGAAACAGCAAGTGCAGAAGACAAGGTGGCAGAGTCTAGCCTGTTTGTTGAGCAGAAGTCTCCCCTCCCACCAGCCCTTTGTTAAATGCCATCAGAGAACCACGCTTCTCTCCTCTTGGGCACTTCTCTTGGGCTATAACATATTCATTAGTCTTATGTGTTGGCTACCGTCTGCCACTCCCAATAAATTCTAGCAAATATTAATATTCAATTTCCTAATGTGTGCCTGGCACTGGGGGTGTAACAGCGAGCAAAACTCAGTCCCTGCATATACTCACACGTGTGTGCGGGAGGGGGACAAACAGACAAACAGTGAAATCAGGATAGTGAAAACAGGAATGCTGTTCACTTATTGTTCACAAGTGCATCTTCAGGACCTGGACAGGACCTGGCATACAGAAGACAAGTATTTGTTGAGTAAATGCTGCTAAGAAAAACTGTAGCAAACAAACTACATGAAATATATCCTAAAAAGATCCTGGACATAGAAATACATCTGTGGACAAAGACAAAGAAATATACCAAAGTATTAAAAAATTGTTGTCCTTGTTTATGTTTTATACAATAACCATGTATTTTGTACATATTTAAAGTATTTATTGGATTCACTGAAACACACAAACTTAGTGAACGGGGTCTCAGCTCTAATTTATGAGCTTTAAGGGAAAACCAGGTGAACATCATTTATAGTTCATTTCCAGGATACTCATTTTTCACTAGGTTTGACTACCAATGTGTTTTCGGTTGCTTTGGTAAGCCCCATGCAAAGCAAACATGGATCTCCCTGGTGGTTCAGACGGTAAAGCGTCTGCCTGCCGTGCGGGAGACCACGGTTCGATCCCTGGGTTGGGAAGATCCACTGGAGAAGGAAATGGCAACCCACTCCAGTAATCTTGCCTGGAAAATTTCATGGACTGAAGAGCCTGGTAGGCTATAGTCCATGGGGTCGCAAAGAGTCGGACACGACTGAGCAACTTCACATGCAAAGCAAACAGTAAGCTTCCTAGTCCCACACTGGGCACCACTGGGTTGGTGACTTTCACAAAGCATATACTGGGGTACACTTCTCCCAGCTCCCCCAGCGGGACACAACCCCCCACCCCCGCAACCACCCACGGAACACAAGACAAACCCTTCCCCTCGCAACATCCCCAGACACTTGAGCAAGCCTTCCCCACCAGCACCAGGGCCCTGGACCTGTCCTCACCAGGCTGTGTCCTGTAAACACCCTACAACCTCTTGCCAGGGAAAGAGCCTGGCAAGAGCTGGTCAACCCAGGCCGAGCCCACCATCGCGCAGCTCTCAGTGCCCCCCAAGATGCAAGCCTTCTCCTTAGGTCCCCGCACAGCTAGACCCGGCAAACACCCGCCCCGCCCTCTACCCCAACTCCGCAGGACCCCCGGCGGATCCAGCTCCGTGTCAGCGCCCCGCGCCACCAAGCAAAGCCCCCCGCCCCCGGTTCTGGCCTGCCGGCCCCCGACCCACTCCAGTTCGCCGCCTGGGCGCACGCTGTCTCCAGGCTCCTACCGGAGAATATGGGTAACGGGAGCACTAGGGCCGCCAAAAGCATCCCGACGCAGCACCAAGGGAAGAGGGGACTCTCGGGGCGAGCGGGAGGTGCCTGGCGAGGCGCGCAAGACGCTGTCATTTTCGGGACGATCAGCGGGACACCGCAGACCAACGCGGGACAGACCTTTCCAAACTGAGTTACCGCGCGCAACAATCCGCGGATTCACCCAGTCCAGTGCGGTCACGGAGGTGGGCGTGGCCTGGAACGGGCCCCGGCTGGCCAATGGACGGGCTGCAAGGCGGGGCCTCAGCCGGGGGCGGTCCTTAGGCCGGGAGGGGCGGGGTGTGGGCATCACTTCTCCGTCTGCAGACCCAAAGGAGAAGCTCAGCGGCTCGCGGGAAATGTTCACCGCCTCTTCGGGAACACACTGTCACTGCCCTATTTAGGAAGGATGGGAAGGAATCAAGGGCAGGCGCAGTCATCGTTGACCCTTTTCCAGAACGCTGGACTAAATAAAAAGAATCAAGCACCTCCACCTGAAAACAGTCAGTGGATCCCTGTGGGGCAGGCACCGCTCAGGACTCCACTTTGGACCTGGGGCCCTCCAGACTGTCCCGACGCCTAGGCCCTTGCTCAGTCTTTGACATTCAGTTCAGCTGAGTCGCTCTGTCGTGTCTGACTCTGCGACCCCATGAATCGCAGCACGCCAGGCCTCCCTGTCCATCACCAACTCCCGGAGTTCACTCAGACTCGCGTCCATCGAGTCAGTGATGCCATCCAGCCATCTCATCCTCTGTTGTCCCCTTCTCCTCCTGCCCCCAATCCCTCCCAGCATCAGAGTCTTTTCTAATGAGTCAACTCTTCGCATGAGGTGGCCAAAGTACTAGAGTTTCAGCTTTAGCATCATTCCTTCCAAAGAAATCCCAGGGCTGATCTCTTCGGCATTAGGCAGGCATAATTCAGGACAATAGCTGAGGTTTCCGTGGTTGACCGCTGCTGAAGCCTCTAGTGGCCCGATAGATTTCAGAATTAGGAAAAGTATGGCCATTGTTCTCCCAACAGCTAGTCAATTAGTTTCCCCTCTGCTCCCAGAAAAGGACTCCTGGGAAGGTAAATTATTTACACAGACCATTAGCATAAGAGGCCTCAACTCTATGGGGCCTCAGTCCTTGAGCAACTAAGTTTTATTGAAGGTGAAATTTACATGCGTGAAAAAGGTAAGGACAAAGATTCTGGAGAAGACTCTTGAAAGTTCCTTGGACTGCGAGGAGATCAAACCAGTCAATCCTAAACAAAATCCATCCTGAATATTCATTACAAGGACTGATGCTGAAGCTTCAATACTGTGGCCACCTGATGGGATAGCCTACTCAAGGAAAAAGCCCTGATGCTGGGAAGATTGAGGGCAGGAGGAGAAGGGGATGACAGAGGATAAGATGGTTGGATGACATCATCTACTCAATGGACAGAAATTTGAGCACGCTCTGGGAGATAGTGAAGGACAGGGAAACCTGGCATACTGCAGTCCATGGGTCGCAGAGTCGGCCGTGACTGAGTAACTGAACAACAACAACAAGGATTAGAGGAGGTATTTTGGATGGAGCATTGATGAGCAGGATTGGGGTCACCTGAAGACTAACAATAGCACGTGCTTCCTTTTGCTTCCATTTGTTCTTTTTATTTCACGCTCTCCCAGAGAATTGGCAGAATGCTCTTTCCTGCTCTGCAGCTTCTAGGAGCGGCATCTATCTTTGGTTTTTTTGGCTTGCAGCTGCATCATTCTAATCTCTGCCTCTCTGGTCACAAAAATATCTCCCCGATTGTCTTTGTCTTCACTTGTATTTTCTTCTTCTTACAAGGATGTCACTCACATTTGATTGGAGGTCACCATAATGACCTCATCTTAACTTGATTACATCTGGTAGACACCCTAATTCCAAATAAGGTAACACTTTTAGGTCCTGGCCGTAAGGGACCCTCTTTGACACATAAGAGTTCACATTGCAATCTATCAGATCCCTATTTTCCCATGTGTCAAATAGATTCACCCAATCCCAACATCCTCCAAAGTTTTCACTCTTTACAGCATCAACTCGAAGGCCCAAATTTTACTTAAATGTCTTCTAAATAAGTTATGAATGAGATTCAGTTTCTGGACCATCCCTGGGAAAAATTTGTAGTGACATGTGGCCCTGTGAACTAGAAAACAAGTAATGTGCTTCCAAAGTGCAATGCTAATATTGACATAGGATAGAAATTACCATTCATAAATGGAGAAAGAGATAAGAAAGGGGTCACAAGTCATAAACATTTTCAAAACCCACCAAGAGAAATCTCATTAGATTCTGGGACCAGAGAACACTCCTATGTGAAAGTAATGCTCCATGTCAGCCCCTATGCAGGCAGACTCAGCTTTATGAACCACCAGGGAGATGAGACTATTTTCTCAGCTGGAAGAGGCCCTGTTGGCCCCACCTACCAGGGCACTATCTTTGGAGACATTCCTCCCTTACGTGTATGATGCCGGCTCCTTTCTAGCTGGAAGCATTTCTGCTAGAGTAACCTTCTTCTACAGGAAACAGGGATCAAGACCATCCCTATGGAAAAGAAATGCAAAAAAGCTAAATGGCTGTCTAGGGAGGCCTTACAAATAGCTGAGAAAAGAAGAGAAGTGAAAAGCAAAGGAGAAAAGGAAAGATATAAACATCTGAATACACAGTTCCAAAGAATAGCAAGAAGAGATGAGAAAGCCTTCCTCAGTGATCAATGCAAAGAAATAGAGGAAAACAACAGAATGGGAAAGACTAGAGATTTCTTCAAGAAAATTAGAGACACCAAGGAAACATTTCATGCAATGATGGGCTCGATAAAGGACAGAAATGGTATGGGCCTAACAGAAGCAGAAGATATTAAGAAGAGGTGGCAAGAATACAACTGAAGAACTATACAAAAAAGATCTTCAAGACCAAGATAAGCACGATGGTGTGATCACTCACCTAGAGCCAGACATCCTGGAATGTGAAGTCGAGTGGGCCTTAGGAAGCATCACTACGAACAAAACTAGTGGAGGTGATGGAATTCCAGTTGAGCTCTTTCAAATCCTGAAAGATGATGCTGTGAAAGTGCTGCACTCAATATGCCAGCAGATTTGGAAAACTCAGCAGTGGCCACAGGACTGGAAAAGGTCAGTTTTCATTCCATTCCCAAAGAAAGGCAATGCCAAAGAATGCTCAAACTACCGCACAATTGCACTCATCTCACATGCTAGTAAAGTAATGCTCAAAATTCTCCAAGCCAGGCTTCAGCAATATGTGAACTGTGAACTTCCTGATGTTCAAGCTGGTTTTATAAAAGGCAGAGGAACCAGAGATCAAATTGCCAACATCTGCTGGATCATGGAAAAAGTAAGAGAGTTCCAGAAAAACATCTACTTCTGCTTTATTAACTATGCCAAAGCCTTTGACAGTGTGGATCACAATAAACTGTGGAAAATTCTTCAAGAGATGGGAATACCAGACCACCTGACCTGCCTCTTGAGAAACCTGTATGCAGGTCAGGAAGCAACAGTTAGAATTGGACATGGAACAACAGACTGGTTCCAAATAGGAAAAGGAGTACGTCAAGGCTGTATATTGTCACCCTGCTTCTTTAACTTCTATGCAGAGTACATCATGAGAAACACTGGGCTTCAAGAAGCACAAGCTGGAATCAAGATTGCTGGGAGAAATATCAATAACCTCAGATATGCAGATGACACCACACTTATGGCAGTGAAGAGGAACTAAAAAGCCTCTTGATGAAAGTGAAAGAGGAGAGTGAAAAAGTTGGCTTAAAGCTCAACATTCAGAAAACGAAGATCATGGCATCTGGTCCCATCACTTCATGGGAAATAGATGGGGAAACAGTGGAAACAGTGTCAGACTTTATTTTTGTGGGCTCCAAAATCTCTGCAGATGGTGACTGCAACCATGAAATTAAAAGATGCTTACTCCTTGGAAGAAAAGTTATGACCCACCTAGATAGCATATTGAAAAGCAGAGACATTACTTTGCCAACAAAAGTCCATCTAGTCAAGTCTATTGTTTTTCCTGTGGTCATGTATGAATGTGAGAGTTGGACTGTGAAGAAACCTGAGGGGAGAAGAATTGATGCTTTTGAACTGTTGTGTTGGAGAAGACTCTTGAGAGTCCCTTGGACTGCAAGGAGATCCAACCAGTCCATTCTGAAGGAGATCAGCCCTGGGATTTCTTTGGAAGGAATGATGCTGAAGCTGAAACCAGTATTTTGGCCACCTCATGCAAACAGTTGACTCATTGGAAAAGATTCTGAAGCTGGGAGGGATTGGGGGCAGGAGGAGAAGGGGACAACAGAGAATGAGATGGCTGGATGACATCACTGACTCAATGGCCGTGAGTCTGAGTGAACTCCGGGAGCTGGTGATGTACAGGGAGGCCTGGCGTGCTGCGATTCATGTGGTCGCAAAGAGTCGGACACTACTGAGCGACTGAACTGAACTGAACCTTCTCAAAAACTTTGTCGGTCTCTTGTGCCCTAATACATGCCAGCTGTTAGTCGTGTGTGTACACCACACATCTTCCCTGGATAATAGCATCTCTACTTCTGGCTTAGGCTGAGACAATTGATTGGTTCTCGACTCACATGTGTAACCTTGTAAGCAAAGGACTGTCCAGCCTCACTATGGGCTTGATTGGTGAGTATAGTATAAAGATAGGCTAATTCACTTCAAATCATCTCACACTGCTTCCTTTTTCTTTGACAGTTCATTCTTCAATTTCCATCACATTGAATGTATTTTACTACAAGAAGCAAGAAGAAATCAGGTGTATCTTTCATAGTAGGGTTGGGAATCTTCCAAACTAAATATCCAAGTTGATCTTGGATATTTTGTGTGGTAGTTTTGTGTCAGCTTGGCTAGACAGCAGTACTCAGATGCTTGGTGAAATTATCAGTTAGATTTTTGTGTGAAGGCATCTTAAAGATAAGATATATACAGTTCTATAACCACCCTATTATCAAGATGTAGAATATTTTCATCATCCCAAATGTTCCTTCATGCCTTTTGAAATTACTCCCTATTCCATAATTACATTATTATTTTTTTAGGGTGAAAGTGAGTTCAATGAAAAATGAACATTTGAAATAAAACAGTAACTTTTACCTTTATTCTTCAGAAAAATAGTATTTCTAAAGCTAAAGTAAACATATAAATAGTTAAGTACCTAAAGTGAAATTAACCTTAAGTGTTCTGATTGATGTCTTTTAATCACATATATACCCATATAACTACAACCTGGAACTGAAGAGAGCAAACTTCCAGCACAACAGAAGATTTCCTTTTGTCTCTTCCCATTCTGTACCACACCTTATCTCCATAGGCAACCACCCTTATGGTCAGGTTTTCTATGTTTTAAATTTTATATCAATAATAAGTTGATGAACCTAGTGAGTGCGTTGATTTTTTTGTTTAGCATGAGAGCTGTGAGATTTTGCAAAATTGCTGTCAATAGCTATACTTCATTTTGGTTTCTAAATTAGTGAATATTAATCCATTGTATGAAAATGCTGCAAATGCTTTGTCCAGTCTCCAAATGTTCATGGGAACAATATAGACTTTTGCCATTTATAAATAAAGCTTCCGTGAACCATGCTGTAATGTGTCTTTTTATGGGCATGCACTCCCGATCCTCTGGTGAGGGAGGTTAGGGAGGACAAACTGCCAGTCCAAAATACATGAGTCAGGAGCACGAAATATTCAATGTCAAGAATACAATCATTAATTACGTAATTTTAAAAATGTTGATAGATGTAATTAGAATTATTGTGGTGATTATTTTGAAATAAACAGAAACATGGAATCACTACACTGGGTAACAGGAAATAACAGTGTTCTTGGCCAATTGTATGTAAAAAAACAAGCACATTGAAAAAGAGATCTGATAAGTGGTTATCAAGGCTAGGGCTGGGGGTGGGAGAACTGGATGAAGGCAGTCAAAAGGTAACAACTTCCAGGTGTGAGATAAATTGGAACCAAGGATGTAGCGTACAATGTGGTAAATATGGTTAATATTGCTGTATCTTATGTATGAAAGTTAGTAGAACAGTAAGTCCTAAGAGTTCTCTTCACACACAAAATATTTTTCTATCTTTAATTTTGTATTTATATGAGATGATCTGAAAGTGAAAGTCATTCAGTCGTGTCCAGCTCTTTGTGACACCATGGACTAGACAGTCCAGGAATTCTCCAGGCCAGAATACTGGAGTGGGGAGCCTTTCCCTTCTCCAGGGAATCTTCCCAACCCAGGGATCGAACCCAGGTCTCCCGCATTGCAGGTGGATTCTTTACCCCAGCTGAGCCGCCAGGGAAGCCCGAGAATACTGGTGTGAGTAGTCTATCCCTTTGCCAGTGGATCTTCCCAATCCAGGAATCGAACCGGGGTCTCCTGCATTGCAGGGGGATTCTTTACCACTTGAGCTATCAGGGAAGCCCCCTATGAGATGATAGATATTCACGAAACTTGTAGTCATCATTTCAAGATATATATACATTAAACCATTATGCTCTATATATGGAATCTAGAAAGATGGTACTAACGATCCTACATATAGCAAAGGAGACACCGATGTAAAGAACAGATGTTTGGACTCAGTGGGAGAAGGCGAGGGTGGGGTGCCTTGAGAGAACAGCACTGAAATACATACGTTACCATATGTGAAATAGCCAGTGCGAGTTTGATGTATGAAGCAGGGCTCCCAAAGCCAGTACTCTTTGACAATCTGGAGGGGTAGGGTGGGAGCTCAGGATGGAGGGGGCACGTGTATACCTATGTCCGATTCATACTGATATATAGCAAAACCCATCACAATATTGTAAGGTAATTATCCTTCAATTAAAATAAATAAAATCTGAAAACAAAACAGAAAATAATTATGCTCTGCACACCTGAAACTTATGCAGTGCTGCATGTCAATTATATGTCAAAAGAGCTGGAAAAAATAACCATAAAATACCCATACATAAGTAGCATATAAATACAAAGAATTCACTATAACTTGTGTACTTGGTATTAAGATCTAATGTAATTTAGAAAAATCTCCTCACTTCCCTAGCCATGTGAAAATACAGATAATTCAAAGGCTGGGAAAAACTTCACCTATTCTCTAGAAATGTTTTAATAAAAATTAATATTTTATGTTACTTTGAAGCCGGTCCACACCTAGTCCCACATAAAGTTGTACACGGACATAACAGGTGTTGAACACAATAGCTTATTGTGAAACTACCAACAGAAATAATTTATGGATATTGTAAAACATTGAACTTTGATATTTATTAAATGGCACTAATTAACTAGCTTCATTGTAAGGCACTTAAATCCAAAGTCATGTTTTCTAACTGCGAATGAGGTAGATTTTAAACCTCCAAGAGTGCCACTGGAGTATTGTGTGACTGTATCATCAGAAAATCTAACATGTTTTTGCTAATCAATGTTGTTCTCACCTTGTGGCTTTCCTGTGCTCATGGGCAAGGTAAGTTGAAACAGGTATGAACACTCACCCTTCTTCCTACTTCGTTTCCACTTTCATGTGTGTGTTTTTGATTGAATCAACTGGTAGAAATAGTCTTCAGGATGTGATAACTATAAAGAATACCTTAATGAAATAATGATCACATATTCACCTGGGGGAAAGTAAGATAAATTATCTTCAACATCCTATGAGTACTACAGTATGCAGAGCCACTGAATATTGATTTGTGAGGTCATGTGAATATGCTCAGGAAAATGTGAACAGAAAATATATCACAGAAAAGCTAGAGTATAACTCCAGATGTTTAGGGGATTCCTATTTGTAATACAAGAAATTTAGAGAACAATGTATATCTTCATAATCTTACATGTGGTGTTGATTTTGCAGATTCACACTTCATCAAATACTAAATTTTAAGTATGTTCAGCTGACTGTATTTCAATTATATCTTAGTAAAGCTACTAAAAGTCATTAACATCACTGCCAAATCAATGTTTTAACAAAATTAGCTACAGGTAACAGGCATCTCTTTTAATAAAATCCAGAGTACATTCTTTATTTCTGCTGCAATGCCAAAACTTTAAAATTGTTTTAAGAGAGCATTGGAAATTGTGAAATTTAAAAAAATTTTTTTTATCATTTCTATCTTGAAATTTATAAGTTCTTCATTATGATGCTTTTCTTCTTCTTTTTTTTTAATTTTAATAATCCAGTCCTCTTCTTTCTTTCTTGTAGCTATATCTTCTAATGAGTTTTATGATACCTCATTAAACACTAAGTGTGACTATAATATGCATTGCTGTGTATTATTGAGTTTATAATATGTTGCATGTTGGGTTTTGCATATTATTTAAATCAATTTGTCAATTTTCCTCATAAACAATGTTTACAACACAACAGAGCTTCCTGTCCAGTCCTAAGGGTAACAATTAAAAGCACCTTAGGTCCCAGGTCACCTATAAGAACGGCTCCATTACCAGAGTGCTTGCTGAAGGGCAGACAGATGTGTTACTCAGTTTATCCCTGGTTCTCAGTTATATGGGAGATGGTCTATTAATCAGTTAGAGGAAACAATAAAGGCATATTTCTAAGTAAGAGAGATAGCAGAGGAGAAGGAGTATGCAAGCATGAAAGAGAAATTTGGAACTTTGACAAATCCTTGCCTGATATTCCAGTTGAAAACTAGCCTTCTCATTAACAAGGGGCCTCTTTCTAAAAGTGGCCTTAGAGATAAATGTTCTGAATATTTGTGAATAGTTATTTTTCATAATAGATAAGTTGTTCGCAATTGTAGACTTCTTGTAAGAACTACTTCCTCATCCAACAGAAATAGAAAGTCATATATTTTTCTTAATTGAAACTCAAAGTGAAAGTGAAAGGGAAGTCAGCCAGTCGTGTCCGACTCTTTGCGACCCCGTGGACTGTAGCCGACCAGCTCCTCCGTCCATGGGATTCTCCAGGCAAGAATACTGGAGTGGGTTGCCATTTCCTTCTCCAGGGAAAGCTTCCCGAGCCAGGGATCAAACCGAGGTCTCCCGCATTGCAGGAAGATGCTTTAACCTCTGAGCCAAAATCACAGAAATAGATTCATCATCTGTTGTTCATGACCCATTCTCATCATGAAATCATACTTGTTGATGACATATGCTGAAAATGGAAAAACCCAAGGCTAAAGAATAATTATTCCAAATCTCCAACAGTGTTGGAAACATACACTAGAATGTTAACCAAAAGGAATGAGATTAAATTAGTGGTTTATTCCCAATATGGAAGCCACAGTGAAGGGGGAAAAAAAATCTAACATTACAACATGTCACAGCATTAGAGTATCCTGCATGCAACTGTACACTTACATTTACCAGTGCACTGTGTATTTTCATGATATTAATTGGCATGCTTTCATTGCACCTTGAATAACTCTTTTCAGGGTTTCTAGTAAGGCAAGTCTATAGGTATTCAGTTCCCTCAGTATTTGTGGGTCTGGAGAAGTCTTTATCTTCAATTCATTTCTGAATGACAGTATTCTTGGTTGGCAGTTTTCTCTTTCAGCACTTGGAATATATCATCCCACTTTCTCCTGGCTACTCAGGATTCTGCTTTGAAATATGCTTAGAGACATATGGTGTTCCTTTGTAAGTTTCAAACTTTTTTGTTTTGTTTTGATGTTTTTGGGTTTTTTCTTCATGCTTTTAAAAGATTTTAAGTCTTATCTGTTTTTCTTTAATTTTTGAAGCTTCATTATAGTATGCATTGTAGACGTGTTTTAATGTTTGTTTAGTCATATATAAACTTCATGAACTTTTATATCCAAATCACACCCCTGATTTGGGAAGTTCTCAGTCATTCTTTAAATTAGCTTTCACACTCATCTCCCCTTTTCTCCTTCTGAAAACTCAATAGTTCACAAGTTAGTTCTGTTGATGCTGCTCCATAGATCATATAGACTTTTTTCATTCTTGTTTCTTATTTTTATTTTTGTTGTTGTTGTTTTATTTTCTTTTTATTCTCCTCTGACTGGATAACTTCAATATGTCATCTATCTTACAGATTATTTCTTATGCTTGTTTCATTCTGTGGTCTAAAGCATTTTCATTTCATCCTTGAATCCTTCAGTACCACAGTTTCTGGGGTTTTTATATGATTTGTTTATTTTTATTAAACTGCTCATTTTGTTCATTTATTATTTTCCTACTTTTGTTTGACTGTCTTACTGTATTTTCTTGTAGCACATGGAGTTTTTTAAAACAGCTGTTTTTAAATCTTCATTGGGTAAATCACAGGTCTCCAGTCTTTTGGTGGAAATGTGCATGCATGCATGCTAAGTCACTTCAGTTCAGTTCAGTTCAGTTCAGTTGCTCAGTCGTGTCCAACTCTTTGCGACCCCATGAGCTGCAGCATGCCAGGCCTCCCTATCCAACACCAACTCCCGGAGTATACTCCAACTCATGTCAATTGAGTTGGTGATGACATCCAACCATCTCATCCTCTGTTGTCCCCTTCTCCTCCTACCCTCAATCTTTTCCAGCATCAGGGTCTTTTCAAATGAGTCAGCTCTTTGCATCAGGTGGCCAAAGTATTGGAGTTTCAGCTTCAACATCAGTCCTTCCAGTGAACACCCAGGACTGATCTCCTTCAGAATGGACTGGTTGCATCTCCTTGCAGTCCAAGGGACTCCCAAAGTCTTCTCCAACATCACAGTTCAAAAGCATCAATTCTTCTCCACTCAGCTTTCTTCACAGTCCAACTCTCACATCCATACATGACCACAGGAAAAACCATAGCCTTGACTAGATGGACCTTAGTCAGCAAAGTAATGTCTCTGCTTTTCAATATGTTATCTAGGTTGGTCATAACTTTTCTTCCAAGGAGTAAGCGTCTTTTAATTTCATGGCTGCAGTCACCATCTGCAGTGATTTTGGAGCCCCCCAAAATAAAGTCTGACACTGTTTCCACTGTTTCCCCATCTATTTCCCATGAGGTGATGGGACCAGATGCCATGATCTTCGTTTTCTGAATGTTGAGCTTTAAGCCAACTTTTTCACTCTCCTCTTTCACTTTCATCAAGAGGCTTTTTAGCTCCTCTTCACTTTCTGCCATAAGGGTGGTGTCATCTGCATATCTGAGGTTATTGATATTTCTCCTGGCAATCTTGATTCCAGCTTGTGTTTCTTCCAGTCCAGCGTTTCTCATGATGTACTCTGCATAGAAGTTAAAGAAGCAGGGTGACAATATACAGCCTTGACGTACTCCTTTTCCTGTTTGGAACCAGTCTGTTGTTCCATGTCCAGTTCTAACTGTTGCTTCCTGACTAGAGTATGCCAACTCCCATTAGTGTCCTGAGAGAGGTGAGCTAGAAGCCAGAATAGGTAGTAAACCTGAGGACTGGAGGCTATCATTTCATTCACTCTGCACTGAGCTGGCGAGAGGAGCTGTGCAAATGCATGCACACTCCTTCAAACCTTGTGCTCCTTGAAACCATGATTCAGCTCTCTGTAGTCCTCAGGCACCAAGCAAACTCTGGGCTTCATCAGCTCTCGGGGACGGGTTAGTCAGAAGCCAGTTCCCTGGGCAGCAGCTGAAGAAGATGAGCGTCTTAGATGTGTGGTGTGACTCTTCCATGAAGAAACTGGGAGCTGCTCTCTCCACATGTAGCTGGGAAATGACTTGTGAGGAGTGCTGGCACAGCCATTCATAACTGCTATTTTGTTCTCTGTAATCCCAGGAAACTGGAAATGCTGGGCCTTCCGGAGGCAGGCAAGGAGAAACCAGACCCTGGAATAGCAGTTGCATGGATCTCCTTACACATATTAGTCATCTGAAGTTTCTATAAATTTTCTTGTCCTAGAATCCCTAGGGCAATGAGTGTAATTATGCTAGTAAGAGAATATAATTAATAGATGAAACCATTTTAATTTGATTATTAAGATAAAATATTATTTATACTTTTTTTTTTCATTTCAAGTGAAACCTTGTGATTTTCCAGTAATAAAACATGGAAGGTTATATTATGCATTTAAAGGATACTTTCCAGCAAGTGTTGGTCAACAGTTTTCCTATCGCTGTAATCGGTATTTTGTGACTCCTTCACAAAGTCCCTGGGATTACATGACTTGCACCCTGAAAGGATGGTCCCCAGAAGTGCCCTGCCTCAGTAAGTAAACCTCTTTAATTTTATGTGTATAAATCTTTCAAAGTGTGAAGAGACACTAGTACTCACTAGTGAGTGAGTACAATTAGGTCTTGTATACAACAGGAAGGCTGAGGAACAAGGTCTGCGAGTAAAAAGATCCAAATAGGTCTTCCTTTCATGAGGAGCTCTTCATGGAAGTCACAGGAGAATTATAGAGACCTTACAAGAATATCTGCATCATTTATACTCATTTTAATTACAAAAACTAAAGATAAATGACATGGAGTATTCTTTTTTTTTTCCTTTTTAACAAATGTGGTAGCAACTTTCATTTTTATTAAGTTATATGATATTTTAGAATACTAATGCATTGTCAGGTAAATACTATAAAGTTAATTTTTACTGTGTTCTTTTACCAAATATATGTTATTTTTCTATTGTATTGATTTTATGATCCTTAGGACAATGTACTTTCAATTATTTGGAAAATGGATATTACACAAATTCCCAAGAAAAGTATTTACAAGGTAAAACTGTAAGAGTCCGCTGCCATGATGGCTATAGTCTTCACAATAATCAGAACACAATGACTTGCACAGAGAAGGGCTGGTACCCTCCTCCAATATGCGTCCGCGTCGGTGAGTAAACTGGGCTCAGACCCCCCTATCTTCATAAGTTTCTAAGACTCAGCTGTATTATCCACTGATAAAAATGTTTAGATCAGCCTCTTGTTCTGTCAAAGGACCTATTTAATTTTATTGTTTACCAAGCATGTGTGAGTGTACCAATTCCTAGATATGTGTATAACAAAATAAATGTGCCTATTGATGGACATTAGTCAAGAAAATGAAAAGAACCACAAAGAAGAAACCTGTAATAACAGAGTGAAGTTAGCAAGATGGCAGAATAGGAGTTTTACTGTCTCTCCTGATACAAACAGTCATGCATGAATGAGAGCGTCTTTGTGGGAGGCAAGGCGTCTAGCAGAGAGATCACAGCAGATATGCAAGACCTGGTGCCTCACAGAGGCTTAGAGGAACAGCCTCACCTTTTGTGTGTCACCCTCCCCTAAAGTGGCACAGCTTAGTGCCGAGAGAGACCGCTCAGCATAGGATTTTACCTGTGAGGGAATAAGAGCATCTGACCAAGGGTGGCTTCCTCAGCTTCCAACACTGATGAGAAGGCGCACTTCTCTCTCCTCTTATCCAGGACACTGGGGTCATCTGCATGGCTGAGGGGTGTGGAGAGGCCAGCTGTATAGCATCCAGAGCTAGAACTCATTGAGCGACATGGATCCCACTGACCATGTTGGAGACACTACCAAGAAGCCCACCCTCTAGGCATTGCAGACACCTTGCTTGTGGGTCCTGCTCACCCATGGGCACCTCAACACATCCACGTCCCCCTGCCCCAGGGCCAGCTCCCTGTGTAGGTCCTCACGGTGGTGTTCCAAGCCTTTGATCTGTGAGACATCCAGAAGCCAGTCTGACCCCGTGGGACTGTGAGAAAGCACACAAACTGGGTATTCAGCATTGCCCCAGGGAAGCAGCCAGGAAGCTGTCAGCACAGAGACTGGCTTTGCTGGGTTGAAAGAAGCATATGAGCTTCAAAATTCTCTCCCAAGAGGAACTGAGATATGTGGCCAGGTGTATCCTTAAAAGAGGTCTGGAAAAGCCTCAAAATCCTATCAGTGACAGAGTGAACTTCTCTCCCCAAGGCAAATCTGTAAAGACTAGAGGAAGTGACTGCTTCTTTAAATGCAAACACAGCATGCTTTAAATGCAAAACGAACATGAGACTGTAAGGAACACAAAAATCAAGGACTATAACACAAACAGAAGAACATAATAATTATACAGTAACAATATCAAATAATGAAATGATGGATATTCACTAAACTTACTGTTGTAAACATATCATTATATATATATAAGTCAAATCATTACACTGTGCGTGATCGGTCACTTCAGTTGTGTCCGACTCTTTGCGACTCCGTGGACTGTAGCCCACCAGGCTTCTCGGTCCATGGGATTCTCGAGGTAGGAATACTGGAGTGGGTTGCCATGCCTTCCTTCAAGGCATCTTCCCAATCCAGAGATCAAACCCACGTCTCCTGCACTGGCAGCTGGTTTCCTTAACACGATCGCCACATTTAACACCCCATAACCTGTGCAGTACATATTAAGATCTACTGCAATTTTTAAAAAATTGATCATTTTCTATAGCCCATGAAAATACAGATGATTCAACAGGCAGGAAGAACTTCACCTACTATCTTGAGATGTTTTATTGAAAATTAGTATTTTACATTACTTCTGGAGCCAGTTCATACCTGGTCCCACATAAAGCTATGGACATACTTGTCAGGTGATGAATAAAATAACTTACCATGAAACTACCAACAGAAAACATTTAGGGATAGTGTAAGACATTGAACTTTGATATTTACTAAATGACACATTAACCAGCTTCACTGTAATACACTTAATTTCGGAGTCACATTTGGGAACTGCAAATGAGGCAGATTTTAAACCTCAAATGGTGCAACTGGAATATTTGTGTGACTGTACCACCGAGAAAATCTAACATGCTGTTTACCTTTTTGATTGAATCTCCTGGTAGAAATAACCTGCAAGGTCAGATACCTATAAATAATACCTTAATGAAAAAATTAACATGCTCACCTAAGGGGGAAATAAAATGAATTGTTTTCTATATTCTGAGTACTACAGTGCGAAAGGCCACTGAATATTGTTTATGAAGTCATGTGAATATGCTCATGAAAATGTCAATAGAAAATATGTCACAAAAAAGCTAGAGTATGACTCGAACATGTTTGGGGGATTCTTGTTTGTAATATGAAGAAACTTTGGGGAACAATGGTTATTTTCATAATCTCACATAGGGTGATGATTTTGCAGATTCAAACCTCATCAACTCCTATATTTTAAATATATTTTGTTGACTATATTTCAAAGTCATTAACAATGCTGTCATGTTAATGTTTTAACAAAATTAGATCTAGGTAACAGGCATATCTCTTTTCACAAAATGTAGAATATATTCTTAATTTTCAGTGTAATGTCAGTATATTTAAATGCCAGTTCATTTAAAAATTGTTTTCAGAGAGCATTGAAAACATAAAAAACTGTTCAGTGAAAAACTCTGGGGCTGCAGTCCTGACACTGTCCTAAAGATTGCCAAGGGATTCTGTGCACATTTCAATCTAGGAGCCGTGGCTACAGCCTCTTGTACCTTACATCCCCTCAATCTCACTGAGGAATTATACACATCACTCACTGCGGTGTCCTTAAGCATTTGCCCAAAACATCATTAAAGAGTAGTTTTGTAAATTATGCATTTATTTTCCTGTTGTTTTGTCAGATCTTCTGTTTGGATCTTTTGGTCATCTTCTTCCTTCAACTGTGTTATTCTTCAATGTGTGTTAATTCCACTTTTTTAAATTAATGAATTGGCAACAAAGTCATGAGACAGACTCCTTTACTCAGTATATCAAATTTTGTATATATTATGGCACTTATATGTAATTTATATATTAATGCATTTAATTAATTTTTGCATGTTCAAATCATTCTTTTTCTTAATTTCATTGGTTCCATATAGAATCACTTTTAATTCTGGCAATTTTTTTGTGTTGACGCTGGATTTATAACAAAATTAAACCTTCCTATTCATATCGGTAAATGTATTCATAATTCAACTATTCATAGAAGTTGCAGTGTTTGCATTGCCACCAAGTTTTTTCCCAAAAAATGTCCTCTGTCCTTCCTACAATGTCTCTTCTAATAATTTACAATATATAACACTCCTTCTAAGATGATGGAATCTCAGTGTGCTTTTCTTTAATTACCCATAATTGGTTAGAGAGCACAGATAGTCTCTTTCATATATTGGTACTTTTGATTTCAAGTTCTTCCTTATGTGGACAGCTGGACACACATCAGCATGGTGATTTTAGGACACATTTGTGCACTTCTGTGTGATGTCATGTAAACTCCTATAAAATCATTTATTACTTTCAGTTAAACTATCAAATATGACAAGAGTACATAAGTTAAATTTCAGAGTTAGTGAAACATAAAATCTTTCTTTCATTTATTCCTAGGTCTTCCCTGTGGACTTCCACCCTCAATTCAGAATGGTGCTGTACATCACAAGAAAGACAGTTATCAATATGGAGAAAAAGCCACATACACCTGTGATGAAGGATTTAGGATTTATGGATTTGCATCTATAAGATGTTTAGGAGGGAAATGGTCCCATACACCAAAATGCATAAGTATAGTATATTTCATTTTATTCTAACGCTGATAAATATCTTTAATTAAGAGCATAGATGAAAAAAAAAGAAAAAAAGGAGCATAGATGGAACAAATATGAAACTAAGCAGTAATTCTAGAACTTTACAAGGCATCTTGTGAAAGTTCTGAATTCTAGTAGGGAATTAACAATCCTAGTAATAACAAGTTTGAAAACAGGAGCTAAATTATCTCATTTTCACATCAACTTGGGTACAGTTTGGACATCCTCTGATAAACATTCTCAGATTTCTGGTCTTTGTTCCACATGACTGTATCACAGTTGACCTCTGCTCATCAGTCTTACCACTACTCAATGTACTCTTAATTTATCAATCGGTTCTTTATAATACACAATTTTCTAAGACATGCGATGTAATTCAAGGTAACAGATTTTGATACAAGAAACAGAAACACATTTATAATGTAGGCGGCCTGCGATGGGGAGAAAGAGTTTAAGTGTGAGAAGTATCCTCTCAGGCATCACATGAGCCCTATCTCTTTGAATATCACCATTCCCATGTTGTACTTCTGATGAATATAGAGACACTCAATGTGACTAGGTCAAGATGGCTGACATTTGTTTTAAGTTATAAGAGAAATTTGTACAATATTCATTGGTTTGATATGTATGTATCTATTTTTTTTGGAATGTAATCATTGGTCACTATGTATTTTTAAAGATGGACTAAACTAATATATATTCCCTTTTTTTCAGGCACAGATTGTTTTAACTTGCCCAGCTTTGATGGTGCTGTACTCACAGGCAAGAAGAAGAAATCATATAGGTCAGGAGAACAAGTGGCTTTTAAATGTCAACCATATTATCAGCTGGATGGATCCAACACTATACAGTGTGTTAAGAGCAAATGGATAGGAAGGCCAGTGTGCAGAGGTACTTTGGTAAAATTTTTAAATTTTATTATTAAAGTATCTTAAGTAATATAATAACCATTAAATGGCCGTAGATGATTCATTGTTCTTATTGTTGTTCAGTCAATAAGTCGTGTCTGACTCTTCGCGACTCCATGGACTACAGCACGCCAGGCTTCCCTGTCCTTCACTGTCTCCCAGAGTTTGCTCAGAATCACGTCCATTGAGTCCATCTCATCCTCTGTCACCCCCTTCTCCTGCCTTCAGTCTTTCCCAGCATCAGGGGCTTTTCCAGTGAGTTGGCCCTTCACATCAGGTGGTCAAAGTATTAGAGGTTCAGCTTCAGCATCAGTCCTTCCAATGAATATTCAGGGTTGATTTCCTTTACAGTTGACTGGCTTGATCTCCTTGCAGTCCAAGGGACTCTCAACAGCACCACAGCTTGAAACCATCAATTCTTCAGCGCTTAGCCTTCTTTACAATGGCACCCCACTCCAGTACTCTTGCCTGGAAAATCCCATGGATGGAGGAGCCTGGTAGGCTGCAGTCCATGGGGTCGCTAAGAGTCAGACACGACTGAGCGACTTCACTTTCACTTTTCACTTTCATGCATTGGAGAAGGAAATGGCGACCCACTCCAGTGTTCTTGCCTGGAGAATCCCAGGGACGGGGGAGCCTGGTGGGCTGCTGTCTATGGGGTCACAGAGTCGGACACGACTGAAGTGACAGCAGCAGCAGCACCCATCCATACATGACTACTGGTAAAACACATAGCTTTGACTATACTGTCCTCTGTAGGCAGTGATGTCTCTACTTTTTAATACGCTGTCTAGGTTTGATACAGCTTTCTTCCCAAGGAGCAAGCATCTGTGAATTTCATGGCTGCCCTCACCGTCCACATTGATTTTGGAGCCCAAGAAAATAAAATAAGTCACTGCTTCCACTTTTTCCCCTTCTATTTGCCATGAAGTGATGGGACTGGATGCCACGATCTTCGTTTTTTGAACATTGACTTTCAAGCCATCTTTTTCACTCTTCTCTTTCACTCTCAAGACTCTTTAGTTCCTCTTCACTCTCAGCCGTTAGAGTGGTATCATCTGCATATCTGAGATTGTTGATATTATTCCCAGAAATCTTGATTCCAACTTGTGATTCAGCCAGCCTAGCGTTTCACGTGATGTACTCTGCATAGAAGTTAAACAAGCAGGGTGATGGTATACAGCCTTGTCGTACACCCTTCCCAATTTTGAACCAGACAATTGTTCCATATCAAGTTCTAACTGTTGCTCCTTGACCCACATACAGGTCAAAAAAGTTTATGTTTCAACATAAAAAGATATGGGATTGTGTTCTCAGTGTTTAGCGTTGTAGCCCAATAATTCTAACAGCACATCCCGGGCACAGCAATCTCAGCATGTTCTGGAAAACTGTAAGATATGCAAGCAGAGTCACAGGCTCACTCAGACCTGTTGAATCAAAACCTCTGGGGCTGCAACTCCGACACTGTTTTAAGGAATCCCAAGGGATTCTGTGCACATTTCAGTTTAGGAGTCAAGGCTACAGCCTCTTGTACCTTACATCCCCTGAATCTCACTGAGGGATGACCCATCACTCACTGTGGTGTCCTTAAGCATTTTCCAAAAAATATCATCAAAGAATAGTTTTGTTTCCCAGATATGTTTGGATCTTTTAATTAATATTCTTCCTTCAATAATGCTATTCTTCAAAGTGTGCTAATTCTTGATCAAGTTTCTAAATAAGTATCTACTGTGTTTATTTTTCTTGGTGTCTTAAGTTACAGTTAATAAACAGAATGACTGTAAACCAAATCCTGATGATTTAAATCAAATCCATATGATCTTATTATTATGACTTTCTTATGGTTTATAAATTCATTGTGAATTTATTTAACACTGATTTTACTAAACTCAGAAAGAGTTGTCCAGAAAAATTCTCATTTTCACTGGCCTGAAATCATGTATTAACCTGCTAGTGAAGGCTGGGGCAGAGATTTAAGGTAAAAAAGCTTAATTTGCACTGAAAAATATTGCTTTATCTCCTTTTCTTTAATCTTACATGTAAACATTGAATTTAGCAGTCTTTCATGACAGATTACCTATTGAATTTAAGTAACCATGGAATATATTTGACATTAACTCATTGCCTTATTGTTCATAAGGATCATTATATTAGAAATACTTTTTTTTCAGATGTTTCCTGTGTGAATCCACCCAGAGTGAAAAATGCAGTTATACAAAGTGAGAGGCCTAGGTATCAAAATGGTGAGAGAGTACGTTATGAATGCATTGGAACTTACGACATTTTGGGGGACGTAGATGTGACATGTTTAAATGGAACTTGGACAAAAGCACCTCAGTGCAAAGGTAGAGTACCTTGTCTACCTACTCCTTGATTTAAGAGAAAGTATTAGGAATAAAATATGTTGATGTAAATAGATATTGAAGAAGTTCTTAGGGAATAATTTTTTGATTAAAAGAAAATGATGGTGCTTAACATCCAGTTCTTTTGTAGAATGAATAAATAATCTCACATATATATTTTATGAAATAGTTGACCAGATTTGAACGGTTGGAATCATGGAACATTTCCTGTCTTAAATATTAAGACAGTTATTTCTTGAAGAATAAATGTGTTAAAGATACCATAAGTACATTTGACAGCCCAAGGAATTTCACTTTGAGCCATGGAATAGGCAACTGGAACTTGATAACAGAATGTGGCCTCTTTTGGGCATCTTTACATATGGGTGATATTTAAAGGTATGAATGAGTTGAACTCATTCAGGGAATTAGTGTACACATAAAAAGAAAATGTCTGAAACTTGGCCTTAGGACACTTCAGAGTTTACAGTTCAGAAAGGAAGGGAATCTAAACAAGAAATTGTAAGTCATGTCCAGTTCTTTGCGACCCCACGGACTGCAGCATACCAGGATTCCCTGTCCTTCACTATCTCCCAGAGTTTGCTCACTCATCTCCATTGAGTCGGTGATGTTATCCAACCATCTTATCTTCTGTCGCCTCCCTTCTCCTACTGTCCTCAATCTTTCCCAGCATTACAGTCTTTTCCAATGAGTTGGCTCTTCACATCAGGTGGCCAAAGTATGGAAGCTTTAGCTTCAGCATCAGTCCTTCCAGTGAGTATTCAGGATTGATTTTCTTTGAGATTGACTGGTTTAATCTCCTTGCTGCCCAAGGGACTCTCAAGAGTCTTCTAGTTTATCAAGTTAATTCTTGCCTGGTGTGAATTTTTGGCAAATTCTCCTAAATATGTTCTCATGTTTAAAACAGCATACAGCTTAGCATACAGTTTTTGTGTTTAGCTGCCACTCTGTCTTTAAACTGAAGTATTTAGACCATTTACATTTAAAGTAACTACTCTTAGGGTCAGTGTCTGCCATTTTACTATTTGTTTTGTGTGTGTTTTCTCTGTTTCTCATCTCCTTTTCCTTTTCTCCACTGTGGAGTTTTGAACACTATAAAATAATTTAACTGTGATACATCTGCATTGCTTTCGAGTATATGCTTTCTCTGCAGGGCTTTCTTAATAGTTGCTCTAGGTATTAAGGTAAACATAGGTAGTTTATCAGTCCCTACTGTTGCTGATATTTTATCACCTCAGGTGAAATGTGGAAACCTTATTTCCATTTAGATTTATTTACCCTCCCCACATTTTTAACAAAAATTCCTTAAATATTCCCTCAACATATACTAAGCACTATATCAAATGACATAATTTTGCATGACCATGATCTAATAAAATCATTAGGGAAAAGACAGTCTTATTATATTTACCCCTGAATTTTTAAAATCAATTCTATTATTTTTCATTCCTTCCTAAAGTATCAATCCCTTTTCTATTTTCCTTTCTATCTTAAGAATTCCCTTAGCAATTCTTTAAGTAGGTCTGCTGGTGACAAACTCTGTTTTCCTTTGTCTGGGAATGTCTTTCTTTCTCCCTTTAATCCTATAGGATGGTATCACTGGACATAGAATTTGGGGTTGACGATTCTTTTCTTCCAGGATTGGAAAAATGAGGTCACTTTTTCCTGGCTCTATTGTCGTGGATGAGAACTCTACTGATGCCTGGATCCTTTTTTTGTATAAGTATTGCCTAATATCTATCTAGCTGCTTTTGAGATTTTTTTTTCCTTTGGTTTCCAGCAATTTAGTTATGATGTATCTTGACATTAATTTATACTGTTTGGGTTTATACTGTTTGGAATTCTTCAGATGTTTTAATATGTAGACTTGTGCTTTGTGCCCTATTTGGGAAATATTCAGTCATTATAGTTATTTTTTCATCTCAATCCCCTTTCTTTTCACCTTCGGGGCCTCCAATCTTTTACTGTCTTCCTTTGATTGCCTAAGGCTCTGTCCATTTTTTTTCAGTCTATATTCAAAGTTAGTCTGCAGTTAAGCTTATTTATCCTTCTGTCCTCTGCAGTGTTTTATTGAGCCTATCCAATGTGTTTTTAAAATTATATCAGTCTTTTTTTTTTAGTTCTATAAATTCAATTCCACTAAGAAAAACCATTAACCAATTATTTCAATATCTGTGTCATCTCACTGTTGTCTTCTATGGATTTTTTTTTTTTCTTTTGAGGCTTTCCAGGTCCTTGGTATTATGAATGATCTGTATCCTAGACTTTTGGGGTATCATGATTTTTGAGACCCTAGATTTTATTGGAATCTTTCATTTATCAGGGCTCCATTACTGCCATGCAGGGTGCAAGTCCAGGGTTCCCACCTGGGCTCCACTGACTCAAGGAGAAAGGGCAGAGGTATCTTGCTTCCCAGCCATGTGAGTGGAAGTCTGGGCTCCTCGCTTGGCCCCTGCTGATCAAGGCAGGGAAAGAGTTAGTCTCAGGTTTCCATTATGGTGTATTTCTAGAGTAAGTCAGTATTATAAAAATTCTTTGTCTTGCTAGCCTGCTTCGTTTCTGGGCTCCTCCGATGTCTCAGCAGTAAAGAATCCGCCTACAGTGTAGGAGCTGCAGGAGATGTAGGACTGATCCCCGGAGGAGGGAGTGGCAACCCACTCCAGTATTCTTGCCTGGAGAATCCCATGGACAGAGGAGCCTGGCGGATTACAGTCCATAGGGTCGCACAGAGTTGGATACGACAAGTGACTTAGCAAGCATACACATACCACTTTCTGGGCCTCTGATGAAAAAAGATGAAGTATTTCTTGAGAACTTATTTTTTTTTTTGCTTGAACTTGTTACCATTTCTGGGTTGTTGTCTCAGTGGCTTGACCAAGATACACAGAAAGCAAATTAAAACCCAAGCCACTGTCTGCAGTGTAATTTCTTGAATCTCAAGGTCTCTAATCAGATTGACATATTCTCAACATCTTTTAAAATTTTCTGTGTTGGTTTTTATAGTATGTCAGGATTTTTAATTAGCAGAAGGGATACTTCACAGATGTAATAAGCATCTCAACTTGTCCAAGAAAGGAAGTCCATTATTCAAATCTGTAATTGCTTGAGTTTTATTTAAGGAGTTGATGGAGCTAATTTTTTTTTTTTTTTTGGTAACAATTTGAAAATCAACAAAAATGACTAGAGATTTAAGACACTGCAGTATGTTGTACATAAGGACAAAAGAAATGTTATTTCTCTTCAGTATCCATCTGCCTAGCATACATTGACTAAGAAAATGTATTTTAATACCAGAACCCTGCACAGAAGACATATTTGTGAATGTGTTATGTGTGATTTCAAGTGGGATAAAAGTAAAACTTAAAAATGTGCCTTTCCTGTTAAGTGATTAGATTTTCTTCAATAAATCATTTCTGTCATCAGAAGTCACAACTCTTGATATTACATAGTAGGCTACATTTTTTTCCTTTATTTTAAACTGTAGGGGGTGGTGGTTTTTCAATAAATCAAACAACACAGATTTTAGACTCTCAAGGAAAATGTGGGCCTTCTCCAACAATAGACAATGGAGGCATTACCTCACTCCTCACACCTGTATATGCTCTGCGGCCAATTGTGGGGTATCAGTGCTAGGCCTACTACGAGCTTCAGGGAAACAGAAACAATGTGGGTGAGAATGGAGAGTGGGCTGAGCCACCAAAGTGCTTGGGCAAATGCCTCAGTCTGCTCGTGGATCCTGGGGAAATCTTTGTACTGGGCATGAGGCTTAGCTGTTTATAATAGAGCTTTCATGGACTAACAAACCATTCTGTTGCATGCTTGATCACCAAATATTACTATGTGTAGACATAAAGTCTGAAAATTTTCTGGTCAGGAACAATAGCAACAAGAGTAATAATTACATTAAATATAGTACCTCATTCTAACATTTAAAATGATGAAACCTGCATAATAGATTTTCAGTGAGTTGGTTTGGAAAAGGTTTGAGAAGGAATTTTTGGACTAGAATAGAAGATTCTACTTGAAAGCTTGAAATTCTGTGGAAAATATTTGTTCACTATATAATGTTTTATGTTTATATTTTTATCTTCAGAGACCTGTGAAATTTCAGAAGAAATGATGAAAAAACATAACATACAGTTAAAATGGACAACTTCAAAAAAACTTTACTCTAAAACACAGGATCATATTGAATTTATATGTAAACGTGGATATCATCCAGTGACACCATATCGTACATTTCGAACAGCTTGTCAGGAAGGAAAAGTGGTGTATCCTCGCTGTGGGCAAAACACTGGTTAGATGCAGTTGTATGTGCGTGCATTGAGAATTTTCCATTATTAATCCAATTCTGTTTATTTTATCAAGTATTGTTTAACTCATTTTGATTCACAAATCAAATGTTCTGGGGACGATGAAATTATACTCAGGAAGACTAATGCATCACTTCTTTAAAGCACCTCATTAAACTTGGCAAACCAAGTGCTATGTGTCCTGTTGATAAAATACCTGAGGAAAGAATTAATGCAATCACTTCAGTGCCTCTTCTGTAGATCAGCTGCCTAACTTTCTCAAAGATTTCTCCATAACTTCTGAGGTTTTCTGAGACTCCTTCAGGAAAAGAATCCTTGTTGGTATCTTCAAAATAATATCATTTCCAAACATGTAAAGAGCGAACTATGTCATACATAACCATTTACAATATGCATATCTAGCACACAGTAATTCAAAGAAAGAGGAATTAGAATCCAATTGGGTACATAATGATTATAACATGACATTAAAAGTGATTACAGTGATTAAAAACATTTGACATCTATAAACACACATGCACATAAACACACTATGCTTTAAACACTGAATGCATTTTTAATAGAAAAATATTAGCAAGAAATGTAATAGAATATTTAGAATAACTATAGTTGAATTTAAAGATAATGGGGTAAAATGTGGTGTTTAACTCCTTTTTGTGTACACGCATTCTTGAATTTTTCTGTCTTTAATGTATATCACCTTTGAAACATAGAATATGTTATTTTAACATAAAGACATATACAAAGCAAGGGTATATATTCCTTGGTGGTTCAGTGGTTAAGAATCTACCTGCAATGCAGAGACGCAGGAGATAAGGGTTCAGTCTCTGGGTCAGGAAGATGCTCTGGAGTAGGAAATGACAACCCGCTCCGGATGGATGTGCTTTCCCTGCACAATGCATCTGCCAAAACAGCCCTCTGTGGAGGGTGGTGGTCCACAGAGCAATGCTTCTGATCAAGGAACTCATGTCACAGCAAAAGAAATGCAGCAGTAGCCTAGTGAATTTTGGAATTCACTATGGCGCCCCACTCCAGTACTCTTGCCTGGAGGATCCCATGGACAGAGGAGCCTGGTGGGCTGCAGTCCATGGGGTCGCTGGGAGTCAGACACGACTGAGCAACTTCACTTTCACTTTTCACTTTCATGCATTGGAGACGGAAATGGCAACCCATTCCAGTGTTCTTGCCTGGAGAATCCCAGGGATGGCGGAGCCTGGTGGGCTGCCATCTATGGGGTCGCACAGAGTCGGACACGACTGAAGCGACTTAGCAGCAGTGAATATATAGGCTCCAGCAACCTGAAGCAGTTCAATTGATAGAATAGTGGCAGAGCAGTTGGAAAACTCAGTTTCAGTGAGTTTCCAACCTGTCAATCCTTTGCCAGGTTGTGGCCATTTTCCCTCTGCTCTAAGTCAGCATCTGATATACAGTGTTGTGTCTCCTTGGACAAGATTAACAGTACCAAGGGATTTCTGTGTGTTGATTTTATATCCTGCAACTTTACTATATTCATTGATTAACTCTAGTAATTTTCTGGTGGAGTCTTTAGGGTTTTCCATGTAGAGGATCATGTCATCTGCAAACAGTGAGAGTTTTACTTCTTCTTTTCCAATTTGGATTCATTTTATATCTTTTTCTACTCTGATTGCTGTGGCCAAAACTTCCAGAACTATGTTGAATAGTAGTGGTGAAAGTGGACACCCTTGTCTTGTTCCTGACTTTAGGGGAAATGCTTTCAATTTTTCACCATTGAGGATAATGTTTGCTGTGGGTTTGTCATATATAGCTTTTATTATGTTGAGGTATGTTCCTTCTATTCCTGCTTTCTGGAGAGTTTTTATCATAAATGGATGTTGAATTTTGTCAAAGGCCTTCTCTGCATCTATTGAGATAATCATATGGTTTTTATTTTTCAATTTAATCAACACACAGAAATCCCTTGCATTCCTATACACGAATAATGAGAAAGTAGAAAAAGAAATTAAGGAAACAATTCCATTCACCATTGCAACGAAAAGAATAAAATACTTAGGAATATATCTACCCAAAGAAACTAAAGACCTATATATAGAAAACTATAAAACACTGATGAAAGAAATCAAAGAGGACACTAATAGATGGAGAAATATACCATGTTCATGGATCGGAAGAATCAATATAGTGAAAATGAGTATACTACCCAAAGCAATTTACAAATTCAATGCAATCCCTATCAAGCTACCAGCCATATTTTTCACAGAACTAGAACAAATAATTTCAAGATTTGTATGGAAATACAAAAAACCTCGAATTGCCAAAGCAATCTTGAGAAATAAGAATGGAACTGGAGGAATCAACTTGCCTGACTTCAGGCTCTACTACAAAGCCACAGTCATCAAAACAGTATGGTACTGGCACAAAGACAGACATATAGATCAATGGAACAAACTAGAAAGCCCAGAGATAAATCCACACCCATATGGACACCTTATCTTTGACAAAGGAGGCAAGAATATACAATGGAGTAAAGACAATCTCTTTAACAAGTGGTGCTGGGAAAACTGGTCAACCACTTGTAAAAGAATGAAACTAGATCACTTTCTAACACCCCACACAAAAATAAACTCAAAATGGATTAAAGATCTAAATGTAAGACCAGAAACTATAAAACTCCTAGAGGAGAACATAGGCAAAACACTCTCCGACATAAATCACAGCAGGATCCTCTATGATCCACCTCCCAGAATACTGGAAATAAAAGCAAAAATAAACAAATGGGATCTAATTAAAATTAAAAGCTTCTGCACAACAAAGGAAAATATAAGCAAAGTGAAAAGACAGCCTTCTGAATGGGAGAAAATAATAGCAAATGAAGCAACTGACAAACAACTAATCTCAAAAATATACAAGCAACTTATGCAGCTCAATTCCAGAAAAATAAACGACCCAATCAAAAAATGGGCCAAAGAACTAAATAGACATTTCTCCAAAGAAGACATATGGATGGCTAACAAACACATGAAAAGATGCTCAACATCACTCATTATCAGAGAAATGCAAATCAAAACCACAATGAGGTACCACTTCACACCAGTCAGAATGTCTGCGATCCAAAAATCTGCAAGCAATAAATGCTGGAGAGGGTGTGGAGAAAAGGGAACCCTCCTACACTGTGGGTGGGAATGCAAACTAGTACAGCCACTTTGGAGAACAGTGTGGAGATTCCTTAAAAAATTGCAAATAGAACTACCTTATGACCCAGCAATCCCACTGCTGGGCATACACACCGAGGAAACCAGAATTGAAAGAGACACATGTACCCCAATGTTCTTCGCAGCACTGTTTATAATAGCCAGGACATGGAAACAACCTAGATGTCCATCAGCAGATGAATGGATAAGCAAGCTGTGGTACATATACACAATGGAGTATTACTCAGCCGTTAAAAAGAATTCATTTGAATCAGTTCTGATGAGATGGATGAAACTGGAGCCGATTATACAGAGTGAAGTAAGCCAGAAAGAAAAACACCAATACAGTTTACTAACACATATATATGGAATTTAGAAAGATGGCAATGACGACCCTGTATGCAAGACAGGAAAAAAGACACAGATGTGTATAATGGACTTTTGGACTCAGAGGGAGAGGGAGAATGGCATTCTAACATGTATACTATCATGTAAGAATTGAATCGCCAGTCTATGTCTGACACAGGATACAGCATGCTTGGGGCTGGTGCATGGGGATGACCCACAGAGATGTTATGGGGAGGGAGGTGGGAGGGGGGTTCATGTTTGGGAACGCATGTAAGAATTAAAGATTTTAAAATTAAAAAAATAAAAAACTAAAAAAAAAAAAAAAAAGGAAAAAAAAAAAAAAGATTAACAGTGCCAGGAATCCAGTGGAAATGGGAGTGACACACTCTTGTGCTGTGCTGTGCTTAGTCGCTCAGTCGTGTCTGACTCTTTGTGACCCCACGGACTGTAGCCTTCCAGGCACCACTGTCCATGGGGATTCTCCAGGTAAGAATACTGGAGTGGGTTGCCATGCCCCTCCAGGGTATCTTTCTGTGCATCTGAATATATTTTTAAATTAAAAGGTGCCTCAAAGCACATTAAACAATATTTAATGTCAATAACATGCTGAAACTCTTGTACTCACTACTGTTATCTCAAGTGAGTTTTTTGTTTTTTTTTTTAATTGGTGCTTCCCTAAGCACCAGCTTCCCTAGTGGCTCAGACGCTAAAGAATCTGCCTGCAGTGTGAAAGACCCGAGTTTGATTCCTGGGTCAGGAAGATCTCCTTCAGAAGGAAATGGCAATCCACTCCAGCATTCTTACCTGGAGAATCCCATGGACAGAGGCTGGTGGGCTATAGTCTATTGGGTCTCAAGGAGTCAGACATGACTGAGGGACTTTCACTTTATAAGCACAAGAAAGTATACATGGTGGAGCAACGTCCAAAGACACGTTGGTTTTCATACACCCCCAAGCAAAGCTGGGTGAAAGGACATGAGAAAGTGATGGTGACATGGAATCAGTTATTCATATACACTTCACCTGGCTGAGAGAGAACTTCAGTGATTTTTGAGAAGTGTTTAATTTAAAAATTAGATTTTTATGTCACTTTTGGAGCCAGTCTGTTACTGTCTTAAAAAAAAAAAAAAAAGACTTGTAAAAGTACATATCAGGGAATGAATTCAAGAAACTGTTGTGAAACCACTACTAGGAAATCATGAATTTTTAAAGCTCTTTGAACTTTGATATTTACTAAGTAACCTCACTTAACTAGCATCATATTGATAGAAATCCCCTTAAATTCAGTCACACTTGATGAGCCACTAATCAACCAAACAACACAGCTGGAATATTTATATGAACATGCTGTTGGGAATATCTAATATACTGTTACTACTCAGTGTCATCCTCCTGTGCTCATGGAAAAAGTTGAAACAGATCTGAACATTCAGCTCCCCTCTTAAGTGTAACTTCATGTTTATCTACTTTCATGTGCCTCTGTAGAAATCGTCTATATTGTGTCATCGTGATGGAGAGTAAACTTACAGGAAAATTATCACATACTTTCCTAAGGAAAAAGAAAATTAATTAATTAATTTTCTGTTTTTTGAGTTGAACATCAAAAGGACTCTCAATGCTAATTATGCAAACAGAGAAAGACAAATGCCATATGATATCACTTATATGTGGAGTCTAAAATATGACACAAAGGAACCCATTTGTGAAACAGAAACGACTCACAGACGTGGAGAGCAGACCTGTGGCTGCCAATGGTGTGGGGGAGGGAAGAGTCGGGAGAGTGGGGTCAGCAGACACGAGCTATTACACATATGAAAGATAAACAACAAAACTACTGTATGGCGCAGGGAGCTGTATTCAGTATTGTGAGACAAACCACAGTGGAAATGAATGTGAAAAAAGAATATGTGCATAACTGAACTATTCTACTATATAAGAGAAATAAACACAACATCGTAAATCAACTCTACTTCAATAAAAATATATTTTTAAAAGGGTTCTATTTTGTTTACCAACCAAAAGGTAACTGTCACCTCACTCTTTCTGGGGAAAACTTCTCTTCCCTGCTGAATTACATTGGTGCCCAAAACGTAATCTCTGGGTGGGTGTGTATTTCTGAACTCTCTTCTTTCTACTGGTCAATTTGACTATCATTAGCCAACTACCACATGGTGATAAACACAATATCTTAATTATAAATCTAGATATCTGGTATTATGAACCTTCTTTTATTTTCAAGATCTAGCCATTGGCACATGCATTTTAAAATCATATTATTAACTTTTGGAGGACAAATTAAAGAATCATCATCTACTTCTTCCTTGATTTGCATTTTAACATTTTTCTCAGTTTTGTTTTACAATTTGCAGTGCAGCACTCTTCAAACATTTTCTCAAATGCATTTAATAAAGTTTTTTAAGTATTTATAAAAGTCAGTGTGGCTTTTAATATTTTTTCCATTTTTGTTTTTATATGTTTTTAATATCATAGGTCTAATGCCTTTTTTTGGTGGAACCCTTAATTTATAACCATCACATGTATAACGATGCTTTCCTCTGCCCTTACCACTCGCCATTGTAATGGTGTTTCCCTTTTGCCTTAGTGAATCCAACATCATCTGGATATTTATTATTATAAAACACTCTTCATTATTATACAGTAATTCTCTTTTTAATTTTATTTTATCTGATTTTGGAGTTCCACCCCATAAATACTCATGTGGATTTTGTAGATAACTTAAGGAGAAATATGAAGATTTGGGGGAATTTCCCCAAAAAATGGGTAAATACAGGTCCCAGTTTGGTTCCATTTTTTCAAGGGTTGGACACTTACCATTTTCTGCTTTCTTTCAGTATGTCAAGTACTCATTGCTGTAGTTTGTATTAGTTAATAATATTTCATTATAGAAGGGTTAGTTGCTATAAGCTATTTGTCTATTCTGGAAGCTTTAATTACATTAATAAATAATTTAGTATTTTGAAACTATCATAGTAATATTACGTAAGGAAATAAATAATTTCAGTGCATTAACTCTCTCACATTGGCGACTGATCTATTTTCTTCTCCTTTCTAGTAGTAGTATATTTTCCATGTTAATTATCTGCTTGATAATTAGATAATAGAATTTCTTGATAATAGAAATTCTCTTCTATTAAAAGAATTACACTTTAAATGATGACAAATATAATTAGTTATATAAATACACACATATAAACAAAATAAAGAATAAAAGCAATTAATAAGTCAGTGAAAGAACAGATAAAGATTCTTGAGTTATATTCCTATAAAAAGAGGATTATCATTGTGTGCATCTGAATATGTTTTAAAATTAAAAGGTGCCTCAAAGTACATTATAGAAAAAGAAATGGCAACCCACTCCAGTATCTTTGCCTGGGAAATCCCATGGACAGAGGAGCCTAGCAGCTAGAGTTCATGGGGTCACAAAGAGTCAGACTCAAGGGAGCACACATGCAAAGCACATTCAATACTTCATGCCGAGAATACACTGAAACTCCTGTACTTAATAGCATGATTCCAAGTGAGTTCCAAAAACACTGGTGCTTCCCTAAGCACAAGAAAACACAGAGGGTGGAGTAAGGTCCAAGTACACATCAATTTTCATAAATCCCTACCCCACGCAAAGCTGGGAGAAGGTAAGTAAAGGCCGTGAGAAAGTGTTAGTGACATGGACTTGGTTACTCATCTGGCTGAGAAAGAAATGGTGTTTTTTCGAGAAGTGTTTAATTTAAAAATTAGTGTTTTATATCACTTTAGAGGCCAATCTAGTACTCTCCCCCAAAAGAAACAAACAAACTCATACAGGTACATTTGTTGTTGTTTAGTCACTCAGTCGTGTCCGACTCTTTGTGACCCCATGGACTGCAGCACACCAGACTTCCCTGTCCCTCACCATTTCCCGGAGCTTACTCAAACTCATATCCACTGAGTTGGTGACACCATTCAACCACCTCGTCCTCTGGGGTTCCCTTCTCTTCCTGCCTTCTTGATAATTAGCAGACACGAGCTATTACACATATGAAAGATAAACAACAAAACTACTGTATGGCACAGGGAACTGTATTCAGTATTGTGAGACAAACCACAGTGGAAATGAATGTGAAAAAAGAATATGTGCATAACTGAACTATTCTACTATACAAGAGAAATAGACACAACATCGTAAATCAACTCTACTTCAATAAAAATATATATTTTTAAAAGGGTTCTATTTTGTTTACCAACCAAAAGGCAACTGTCACCTCACTCTTTCTGGGGAAAACTTCTCTTCCCTGCTGAATTACATTGGTGCAAACAGACAAGTACATATCTGGGAATGAATTCAAGAAATTGTTTTGAAACCACTACCAGGAATTCAGGGATGTGGCAAAGTTCTTTGAACTTTGATACTAAGTGACCTCACTTAACTAGCATCACGCTGATAGATATCCCCTTAAATTCAGAGTCACACTTGAGGAGCTGCTCAACAACCAAACAACACAACTGGAATACCTGCATGAACGTGCCTTTGAGAATGTCTAACATGCTGTTACTACTCAATGTCATCCTCACCCTGTGGGTTTGCTGTGCTCATGGGCAAGGTAAGTTGAAACAGATCTGAACACTCAGCTTCCCTCTTAAGTGTAGCTTCATGTTTTACCTACTTTCATGGGTCTTTATATTTTAATAGGCGACTTGTAGAAATTGTCTGTATTGTGTCATCATGATGGAGAGTAAACTTATAGAGAAATTACCTCATACTCTAAGGAAAAAGAAAATACATTGTTTTCTCTCTCTTCTTTTATCCTGTATAATGTCAATATTAGAAACACTTCCAAAGAACATAAACATCCTGTGTTTCTCCAAGACCTTTACAACCTATTAGTTATAGACTGTCCCAGATCTCTATCACTACTACAAGTGGGATAATTAAGCTACGAAGAATAATAAATTCATCAATGGGATTATTAACATACATAGAACTATTCACTAATGTAGGATAACTATTTTTTTTTCCTTAAGGAAGAATGTGTGATTTTCCAGAAATAAAACATGGAAGCATATATAATGAAAATAGATATAAAAAATTCTTCCCAGCTGATGTAGGGAAATATTTCTACTACACCTGTGAACACAGCTTCGTGACTCCTTCACAATCACTCTGGACTCGAATAAACTGTACAGAGGAAGGATGGTCCCCAACACCAAAGTGCCTCAGTGAGTAAGCCCCCTCCTCATCACCAGGATGAATTATCAGTGTGTCCAGTGGGTGGAGAGGCCGTGCCTGAAGGAATTGCAGGGTCTGGACAGTCGTAGCAGTGGAGACCAGAGGAGCCAGCAAAGACAGGTTGACCTAAGACAGTCACTGTGGGAAGATGTCTGTGGAAAGAGACTTTACAAATGAAAAACATTTTCATTATACAAGTTGAAATTAATGACATGGCGTACTAATTTTTTACATGCATGGCCAAATTTTTAAGAAGCAAAATTTTTGTACTTGATTTCTCTTTGGAACTTCGCAAAATGTCATACTCTTTCATTGCAAAATGAGTACCAGTCATTTTTTGCCTTTTAGGACAGTGCTTTTTCCCTTGGGTGGAAAATGGTCAATCTACATCTTCAGGACAAACGCACCGGGAAGGTGACATCGTTCACATTGTGTGTAATGCTGGCTACAGCCTCCCAAACGGTCAGAGCAGCATTGCATGCAGAGAAAGTGGCTGGTCCTCCCCTCCTGAATGCCGTCGTGTCTGTGAGTAACACACTGTGCTCTCAGGTCCTGTATTTATTCATATTTTATAGAGAAATAACAATATTAAGTGCAGGCGATATTGCTGTTGCTACTGTCATCACCTTTTCAGTTCAAGGTTCCAACTCTGCCTAAGTAGAGCTGCAAATACCTGGGTCATCACTAGAAAATCATTTTGTCTACTCACATAAATTTAACGTAATAATAGCAAACACTAGCCAAGAACACGGTGAAAAACTATAATTCTCACATTATATAGTTTCTTCAGTAAATGATTTTTATCAGAATCAACAAATCTTGGTAATGCATATTGTGCTGCTTTTGAATATACAGCATTTTAATGTAAATCTCAATAGCTTCACAAAATATAACAATGCATCAAAAGAAGCAAATCAAAATATGGTTCTCTCATGGAATTTTAAAAGGCAGCCAGTTGACTCTGACAAGGTCCTTCAGCAAGTAAGTGAATGATACATAGGGAGGAAACAAAGGGAAGGAAAACTAGCCTTTTTCAAGGTCAAAACCAAATTCGTCAAATTGAATATTTCAGTTACCACACGTGGCTTTTACTTCAACTTAGGACAAGCCTAGTTATAATTGTTGAAATAGGCCATTCCAGTTGTTTAATGATCTTTCCTATTACAATGATGCATGTTTTCCATGCTGCTGCTGCTGCTGCTAAGTCGCTTCAGTCGTGTCTGACTCTGTGCGACCCCATAGACGGTAGCCCACCAGGCTCCCCCGTCCCTGGGATTCTCCAGGCAAGAACACTGGAGTGGGTTGTCATTTCCTTCTCCAATACAGGAAAGTGAAAAGTGAAAGTGACATCACTCAGTCGTGTCCGACTCTTAGCGACCCTAACACCAAGCAATTCCCTGAAACTGTCTAACTGGAAATACTGTCAGTTCCCACAGGTAGGCACTCAGGCCCCCAAGACTTCTTCCTCCCACCGCCCACTTCACAAGTCAGTCACCAGTCTAGCTTGTCATCTATGCTTTTGTCTACGGGCTATGTGTTAGAGGTTCCCAGGACCTCGTTTTCAGGTTCAATTAATTTGCTAGAGTGGTTCATAGAACTGAAAGAAACATTTGATTTCTCATATTGCCAGCTTAAAGAATATAAAGAACATAACTGAGGAACACTCAGATGGAAGGGAGGCACAGGGTGAGGTGTGTAGAAGGCGAGGAACTTCCAGGCCCCTCATAATAGCCACTCTTCCAGCACGTCCACATGTTCACCACCCAGGAATCTCTCAGAATCCCATCCTTTTTTTCTTATGGAGGTTTTATGACAGGGGCAAATTGATTAATCCATGGGCCATCAGCAGTTGATGTGATCTGCAGCCACTCTTCCCTCCCTGGAGGTCAGGGTTGTGGGACTGAAACTTTTATTAATCTTCTCATCACAAAGCTGGCTCCCCTGGCAACCAACTCAGGTGTTTTCCATTGTATATATACAATGGAATACTACACAGCCACAAAAAAGAATGAAATAGTGCCATCTGTAACAACATGGATAGCCCCAGAGAATATAATCCTCAGTGAAATGCACTCAACTCAGAAAGTCAAATATTCTATGATATTATTTATATATGGAATCTAAAAAATAATATAACTGAATATATATGCAAAACAGAAACAGACTCACAGATATAGAAAAAAATTCATAGTTAGCAAAAGATGGAAGGAAGTAGGGAGGGGCAAGTTAGAGGTATGGGATTAAGGGGTACAAACTACCATGTACTATATAGAGCAGATATGCCACAAGGGTATATGGTATAGCAGAGGGAATTATAGTCTCTGTCTTAAACTACAAAGGAGTATAATCTATAAAAGTACTGCATCACCATGCTATATACCTGAGACTAACACAGTATTGGAAACCAATTGTACCTCCGTTAAAAAAAACCCAATCATCCTGTTTGTTAGTGAGGATTCACCTGGAACTCTCACACATTGCTGGTGCGAATGTAAGATGGTACAATCACTCTGAATATCAGTATGGCAGTTTCCTATAGATTTAATCATGCATGTATCAGATAGCCCAGCAATTTCGCTTTTAAATATACAGCAGGAAATAGTAAATACATGTTTACTCGAAGACTTGAGTTCAGGTGTGCATAAATAGCTCAATTATAACTGCCACAAACTGGAAACACTTCAAAAGATAGTCAACAGAGGATAAAATGGATAAACATACTTACACTTATATAAAGCTACCCTGTTCCACAGTGAAAAAGAGTGAGCTAATGACGCAAGACACCACAGAGCAGATGGGGCCCGACATTTGATGACATAAAGCAGCCAGATGTAAGAGAAGGCATGTTATATGAATCCATAAACAAAGTTGTCGGAAGGCAGCATTACTCCGTAGGGACAGAAAACATGGGCTTCTAAGCAGAGGAGAGTTGTGGGGGAGGGGTGGAGTGGAAATGAAACAGCAGAATTGTAAAGGGAGGAGAAGACTGCCTCTAGTTGGTTGGGTTTGTGACAGCTACACACTGTCACATCATTGGCTGACATGTGGATTTTATTGTATGTAATTCAAATCTGAATAGAGGTGATTTTAACAATTTTTAAAAATCACCTTTATTGGGTGATTATGGAACATGAATCTAAAAAAGAGTTGATATATGTATAAGAGATTCACTTTGCTTTGCACCTGAAAGTAACACAACATTGCAAATCAACTACACTGCAATAAAAAAATTTCCAGGAAGAGATACATTTATATGTATAACTGAGTCACTTTACTGAACACCTGAAACTAGACAGCATTTTTACTCAGCTGTGCTCCGATATAGAATAAATTTTTTTAAAAAATGAGCATTTGCGAATCAAACATATAGGTGTCCAAAAAACTGTAATGTGATTGAATTATTATTAATTGAAGAAAGGAAGCAGAAGCAATCTGCTAAACAGAGATTAATAAAATAGTGAGAGAATATACAAAATTACTAGAAACAAGAAATTCCAAACAGAAAGAAGAGAACATTATGAAATACAGACAAAAATAGCACAGAGGTTAGAGTGATGTCAGCAAGATAAAGGATAAGATGCTCCTCCTGGTATCCCACCTTCAATAATAAAAATTTAGCATCTATCCACAAAAGTAACTTTACGGCAGATGCAAGATCCAGATTCCAGGAGACCATGAAACCCCCAGGGTGCAGTCCAAACACAAGGACAGGCATCTTGTTCCCTTCCAGCATGGGTGAAAAGTCTAAACTCATCAAAGGCCCCTGTTGATCAACGTGAAGAGAGGGTTAGTCTTAGGTTTCCTCTGTGATGTTTTTCTAGACTAAGTCCTGTACTATGAAAGAAAATGTTTCTGCCTTGCTAGGTTGATTCTTTCCTGGGTCTGTGCCTAAAGAAAGCAGAACCTTCTTGTGACCTTTTTGTTTGTTAATTTTGCCTGAATGTGAGATCATTTCTGGGTTGCAATCTCAGTGCCTGGTCCTGATACATACAAAGCAAAATGAAAGCTCCAACAGCCAGTGCATTGTAACTCCTTGAATCCCAAGTTCTCAAAACAATCTACTTCTTTTCTACACTCTTCACAACCTCTTATGTTGGTTTTTATAATTCTGTTCAGGATTTTTAGTTAACAGAGGGAATAGGTAGCAGAAGAAATAAGCAGAAATGTTCCCTTCTCATTTTGTCCAGACAGAAAGCCTGAAATTCCCTTCACATTATACACATTTGTAATTTCTTGAATTTTATTTAAGAAGTTGATGTTTCTCTTGGAAAAAAAAACAAAAATCAATTTTTAAAATTACTAAAGATCCAATAGCCATTGCAGTATGCTTAATACCTAAGACCAAGAAACTTCCTTTGTTTATGGTAGCAATCCATCTTTCTAGCAAACATTCATTAAGGAAAACATTTTTAAGTACCAGAATACCACAGAGAAGACAAGTTTGCTAATGTCTAATGTATGCTTTCACATGGGGTGAAAGGAAGGCCTTAAAATTTGACTCTCAGTTTAAGTGATTAAAATTCCTTAAATGAATCATTTCTTTCATCAGAAATCATAAATCTTGATATTACATATTGTGGTATATTTTTGTTTGCTTTCTTTAACTTCTGTTTTTCTTTGGTCTCTCAATAAGTCAAATTATGTTTTTAGATCCTCAAGGAAGATGTGGGCCTCCTCCACCAATAGACAATGGAGACACTGTCTCACTCCCATTACCGCAATATCCTCCAGAATCAGCTGTTGAGTACAAGTGCCAGGCCTACTATGTACTTCAGGGAGACAAACACATAGTGTGTCGGAATGGAGAGTGGTCAGAACCACCAAAGTGCTTAGGTAATACTTTCATCTTCCCGTGGGTCCTGGGAAAATCAGCGTAATTGGTATAATATTTTGTTGTTTAGAATAGAAATTTTATGGATTAACAACAATTCTATTGAATGTGTGACTAACAGATAATAATACATGAGAAAATAAAGTTTGAAAAACTCTTGTTCAAGGAATCATAGCAATGAAAGATTATTTAATATAAACTCAATGTGATATTGACTTCATGAATCCCTCATTATAACACTTAATAAATTAAATGTAGTACCTCATTTTAATATCATTAATTGGAATCTACATAATGGATTTTCAGCGAGTTGGCTTGGAAAATGTTTTGAGATTGAAATCTTGGACCAGTGTAGAAGATTTTACTTGGAAGTCTAAAATCCTGAGTGATATATTCGTATACTACTTAATGTTCCATGTTTCTTTTTAACTTCAGATGCATGTGTAATTTCAGAAGAAATGATGCAACAACACAACATACAGTTAAAATGGAGACAAGATAGAAAACTTTATACTAGAACAGATGACAATATTGAATTTACGTGTAAACATGGATATCGCCCAACGACACCAAAGCATACATTTCGAACAACCTGTCACGAAGGAAAAGTGGTGTATCCTCATTGTGAACGAAACATTGGTTAAAATGCAGTCATAAAACTGAACTTTTCATTATTAATCCAATTCTCATTTTATCAAGTAAATCAGAATTTGTGTTAAATATTACGTGGATGGTGCAATTATAATCCAGGTGACCAACTAATCACTTCTTAAAAGCACTTTAACACTTATAAAGTCAAAATGCTACATGTCCTATTTATAAAACATCTTTGGGAAGAAATTAGATGCAATCACTTCAATGCCTCCTTCCTTCCATCATTCTAACTTTCTAAAATATTCTCCATAACTTCTGAAGTTTCCTGAGACTTTATTTCATAAAAAATGCTTATCTCCATCCTCATGATATCATTTCACAAACACATAAAAACCTGTGTGTCATACCTACATTGGTCATTAGATCCAGTTTATTAGATTAGTAATTAGATTTCATTTCTTTTTATGACTGTGTAATATTCCACTGTGTTTTTGTAACACATCTTCTTTATCCATTTATCCGTTGATACACATCTAGGTTGCTTCCATGTCTGGCCTATTGTAAATAGTGCTCCAATGAACACTGGAGTACATGTGTCATTTTAAGTTATAAAATTTTAAATCCCTGGTTTTCTCAGGGATATCCCAGCAGTGGAATTGCTGGGTCATATGGTAGTTCTATTTTTACCTTTTAAAGGACCCTCCATAGTGTTCTCCACAAAGATGTATCAATTTACATCCCTAACAGTAGAGCCAGAGGGTTCCCTTTTCTCCACACCCTCTCCAGTGTTTATTGTCTGTAGATTTTTTGATGATGGCCACTCGGACTGGTGTGAGGTGATAACTCATGGCAGTTTTGATTTGCATTTCTCTAATAATTAATGATGTTTAGCATCTTTTCATGTGCCTCTTTCATATATGTCTTCTTTGAAGAAAGGTTTATTTAGGTCTTCTGCCCATTTTTTGATTGGGTTGTTTGTTGTTTTGATATTGAGTTGCATGAACTATTTGTATATTTTGGAGATGAATCCTTTGTCAGTTGCTTGAGTCTGTCATGCAGAGTGAAGTAAGTCAGAAAGAGAAAAAATATCATATACTAATGCATATAGGTGGAATCTAGGAAAAATGGTACAGATGAACCTCCTTGCAGGGCAGGAATAGAGACATAGTTATGAACAAACATGTGTACACAGTGGGGGAAGAGGAAAGTAGACTAAAATCGGGAGATTAGGATTGACATATATACACTACCATGGGTAAAACAGGTAGCTAGTGGGAACCTGCTGTATAGCACAGGAAGCTCCACCCGGTGCTCTGTGACAATTCAGATGGGTGGGATGAAGTGGGTTGGGGGGAGGGAGGGAATATGTGTAAACATATGGCGGTTTCACTTTGTTGTACAGCAGAAATCAACACAACACTGTAAGGCAATTGTATTCCAATGAAAAAATCAGTTGATTAGAAACATTTCAAATTTCTACAAAAATATGAACACTGAAAGATGAACATAAAGATATAAAGTAAAAATATTTTAAGGTAATACTTTGTTACTCTTTTGTTTAAATATCTATCACTATACATTGTTATAAAAACTTTTTTCTTGTAATAAGAAATTTTAAGATCTACTGTATACAACTTTAAAATATATTATTTTAACACATTATTAGCTGTGCTTATCTGCTGTATGTTACCTCCCAATGACTTCTTTTTTTTCCCACAACTGAAAGTTTTAACTTTTTCTTCACCCATTTTGCCCAACTCCCTAGTCCATCGCCAGACTCTGGCAACCACTAACTAACCCTTGGTATCCTTAAGCTCAGTTTTTCGTTGGTTTATTTGTTTTTATGGTTTTGTTTTTGATTCTACATATAAGTAAGATCATATGTTCTTTGTCCTTCTCGGACATTTCATTTAGCATAATGCCCTCAAGGTCCATCCATGTTTTTACAAATGGCAAAATTTCATCTTTTTAAGGCTGGATAATATTTCTCTGAATACATATACCACATTCTCTTTATCCATTCTGCCATCTATGAATACTTAGGTTACTTCCATATCTTTGCTACTGTAAATAATGTAGTGGACACTGGGTCACATGTATCTTTTTGAATCAGTATTTTCATTTTCTTTGTATAAGCAGAATTGCTGGATCATATAGTAGTTCCATTTTTAATTATTGAGGAACTTCCATACTGTTTACCATAGTGGCTGAACCAGTTTGTGTGTGTGCTAAGTTGCTTCAGTCGTGTTGGACTCCTTGTGACTCCACAAACTGCAGCCTGCCAGGCTTCTCTGTCCATGGGATTTTCCAGGTAAGAATACTGGAGTGGATTGCCATACCTTCCTCCAGGGGATCTTCCTGACTCAGGGATCAAACCCGCAACTCCTGCACTGACAGGCCGGTTCTTTATCACTAGCGCCACCTGGGAAGTCCAACCAGTAAACCAGTTTACATTCTACCAAAAGTGCTTGAGGTTTCTCTTTTCATACCCTTGCTGCTAAGTCACTTCAGCCGTGTCCAACTCTGTGTGACCCCATAGACAGCAGCCCACCAGGCTTCCCTGTCCCAGGGATTCTCCAGGCAAGAATACTGGAGTGGGTTGCCATTTCCTTCTCCAATGCATGCATGCATGCATGCTAAGCTGCTTCAGTCTTGTCTGACTCTGTGCGACCCCATGGACAGCAGCCCATCAGGCTCCTCTGTCTACGGGATTCTCCAGGCAAGAATACTAGAGTGGGTTGCCATTTCTTTCTCCATCATACCCCTGCTGACACTTGTTAACTATGTCTTTTTAACAACAGCCTTTCTGGCAGGTGTAAGGTGACATCTCACTATGGTTTTGATCTCTTCATCTGGCTTGTGATTTGTAGTCTTTAATGTCCTTTGTAACAAGCTGATAATCTAGTGAGTGAGCCATTTTAGTAAATTAATCAAACCCAAGGAGGGGAAAATGGGAACCTCTGATTTATAGCCAGTCAGTCAGAAGTACATGTGACAACCTGGACCCTGACTGGCATCCTGAGTTGGAGGAGGTTGTAGGAACCTCCAGTTTGAAGCAGTTGGTCAGAAGCACAAGTAACAAACTGGGTTATAACTAGTGTCTGAAGTATAGGGTGATCATATGGGAATAAGCCCTTTACCTGTGGAATCTGATTTTATCTCTGGATAGTGTCACAATTAAATTGATTTCTTGGACACCCTGTTGGCATCTGGGAACTGCTTATTGGTGTTAAAAAGGCTTTACACAGGCACACAACCACAGTGGAATGGGTTCCAGGAACTCTTTTAGTGCATATCCTTGTCCTTCTTGATGATAGACAAAAATACTTTCAGCTTTTCATCATTAAATATTATATTAGTTGTGCCATGTATGGCTGTTCCCTGTACACCCATTTTATTGATAGAATTAACATAAATGGATGTGGAATTTTGTTAAATACTTTTTCTACAACTATTGCAATGATCTTATAATTTTTATCCTTCATTGTGTTAATGTGTTATATCACAGTGGTTAGTGAATGTTGAGCCATTTCCACATCCCTAGAATAAAAGCTACCTGAGCATCAGCAGCAGATCACAGCCTATGATCCTTTAACGTGTTGATAAATTCAGTTTGCTAATATTTTACTGAAAGTTGTTATATTTATATTCACCAGGGATATTGGCCTGCAATTTTCTTTTCTTGTGGTGTCATTATCTGGTCTTAGTATCAGAGTAATGTTGGCCTCTTAAAATGAGTTCAGAAGAGTTTCCTTCTGTGAAATTGTGATTTATAAAAATGTATGTATAATTTGACATTCAGATGACCAAACTATTTCTCATACATTTAGTCTCCCTACAAGGTTCGTGCTTCACAGTTCTAAACACTAGCATAACATAAATGGATGTGGAATTTTGTTAAATGCTTTTTTGCATCTACTGCAATGATCATAAGATTTTTACTAAGTGCTGAGAGTGATGAATGTGTATATTGCTATGTTAACGAGATGACTTTGGGAAAGCCCCTAAAACTGGGGGCTGGCTGCCAGTTTTGGCTGGCAGAACCAACCTTATGATCAAAGGATCAGAACATTCAGTCTTATCTCCTAACCTCCAGGTAAGACTGCATTGACTAAGGTTGAGGTGAGGTGAAGTCGCTCAGTCGTGTCTGACTCTTTGCGACCCCGTGGACTGTAACCTACTAGGCTTCTCTGTCCATGGGATTCTCCAGGCAAGAATACTGGAGTGGATTGCCATTTCCTTCTCCAGGGGATCTTCCTGACCCAGGGCTCGAACCCGGGTCTCCCACATTGGAGGCAGACGATTTAACCTCTGAGCCACCAGGGAAGCAAATGGCAACCCACTCCAGTACTCTGCCTGGAAAATCCCATGGTCAGAGAAGCCTGGTGGGCCACAGTTCATGGGGTTGCAAAAGAGCAGGACACAACTGAGTGACTGAACACATTAAGAAGTAGGAAAGCTGTGGGGCCTAACTTATTTTACATATATAAAGTTTGTAGGAGCAAAAGGAGAAAAAGCAAGACTTTTATAATTGTCCTAATGGTTCAGAATGCTAGGCACAAATAAAATTCATTAAAAATTTCTTTAGTCTGTAGGCAACTATTTATGATTAAAAAAAAACAAAACTCAACAAAGTGGTTATAGAGGGAACATTTATCAGCATAATAAGGGCATCCAAATTGGAAAAGATGAAGTAAAACTGTCACTATTTGTAGTGCTGTGTGGGACACCTAATTCTCCACTGCTGTGTAATAAATTAGACCAATTGTAACCACTTAGAACAACAGACATTTATTACCTGACAGGTCCAGTGGGTCCGAAGTCTAGTGGCTAAGCTGGTGGCTCTGGCTCAAGATCTCCCCTGGGGCTGAGGTCAAAGTTCATGGCAGTGAGGTCTCCAGAGACTGTGCTGGAGCAAGCTTCACCTTAGAGCTCACTTCTGGGCCTGGGTTCTCCCCACATGGCCTCTCTCCACAGGGCTGCCCGGTGATGGGCAGCTGGCTACTCCCAAGAAAAAATAAGAAGAAAGAGTGAGAACACAGGCAGGATTTAAGCTGCAGGCTTTTATAACCTAATCTAGGAAGAGATACCATGTCACTTCTGCCATTGTGAATCCCTAAGTCCACACCACCCAAAGACACAAATTATTTTCCCTCTTGAATGAAAAGAGGAATGGCTAAGACTTTTTAGACACATTTTGAAAACCACCACGGATTCTTTGGTTCTAGAAGAAGCATTCTATCGTTCGTGGGGACGTACAGCCTCCAGACTCAGAAAATACATCTGCTCCAGAGAGGACAATACTACCTCATCCATCATAGAAAGGGTTTAAAGTAAACCACAGGCCACAAGTAGCTGGTTGGTTCCTACCATGTTAAAAAGAGTTGAAGCAAACATTTCAGTGACTTGAGCTTAAGAGGGCTTATATTTGCAATGTTAATGTGATGAATAACATTGCAGTATGAAATAATAAACATAAATTTAGTGTATTAGAAAGTTATCATCGTTCACATTAACATTTTGCTTAAAAATTATAGTGTTCTCATTGAGAATCAATCCTAAGGGATTCAAAAATACCTTTATAAACATTTTTTGAGTAAGTATTGTCCAGGTGGCACTAGTGGTAAAGAATCCGCCTGCCAAAGCAGGCAACACAGGTTAGATTCCTGGGTCAGGAAGATCCGCTGGAGAAGGAAATGGCAACTCACTTCAGTATTCTCACCTGGAGAATCCCATGGACAGAGGAGCCTGGCGGGCTGTGGTCCATAGGGTCACAGAGTCAGACACGACTGAAGCGACTTAGCATGGAGTGTTCTTATTGTGAATCAGTCCTAAAGGATTCAAAAACACCTCTATAAGAATTTTGGGGTAAGTGTTGTTAAGCTAACAGGGTTCAACATCAGGTCAAATGGGGTGTCAGTGAATACAATTTCCGATCTCACTTTGCTCATTTTGGTTTTCCACTCAGGGAGTTTTCTTTTCATGTATTCTGTGTGGCTGTAAGCACATCCACGGGTTATTTTTCAGTCTCCTCCTGTCTTTAGAGGCAGCGCGGGCAGCAGGGATAGCAAGAGGAGCCGAACCGCCGGTGCCCCTCCTGGCCTCGCCACTCCCAGCTGGCTGGACGCCGGCCTCGCTCTTCTGTGAATCACAAATAACGGTCCCTTCCCCCCAGGGTGGAAGCGAAGGCGAGATAAATACATGCAGGGCTTAACACAGCCACAGCAGAGAGTAACATGTAGGCTACAATCATTACTATCAGATATCTGCAATTAAAATGAAAACCGAGAAGTGATCTGTCGAGGGCCATGCCCATCAAGACCACCTTTTATGAATTACTAGGAATGTCGGGTTTTGTTTGTTTACCTGGTTTTGCTCCCAGAATCCCGAGGTAAGAACCCGCAGGTAAATTACTGAGCTGCTGCACCGACACCACGCACTGACATCAGCACGTCCACACTAACTGTACATTTAATTTTCGTTTTCCTCATTTTCTCCCTTTTGGGCCCAGGAAGTGGAGGAAGGATCCCGGGCGAGTACATTGATCTCCCTCAAAGTACTGTGAGGGAATGACCGTGCCAGCAACTGCCAAGACAGCTGCATTTACGGTGGAAGAGCTGTGACTCTCTTCCCTTCAACCGAAGTGAAGTCGTTCAGCCGTGTCCGACTCTTTGCGACCCCATGGACTGTAGCCTACAGGCTCTTCCGTCCATGGGATTTTCCAGGCAAGAGTACCGGAGTGGGTTGCCAATTCCTTCTCCAGGAGATCTTCCCGACCCAGGGATTGAACCCGGGTCTCCCGGATTGTAGGAAGATGCTTTACCATCAACCAACCTGTTCACAAAACCGAAAAGCGAATTCCAAACCTAAGCCCCGGTCCTCAGAGGCCGCTGAGACCCCGCTGCCCTCGCTGTCTCCTCAGGGAAAGCGCCGCGCCAAGTTTAAATAAGGTGCCGTCTCCTCATTGGCTGGCGCTGCTGCTCGTTGATTGGCTCCGCGCGAAGGAGGGCGGTACCGGGCGCGCCCATTGGTGGAGGAGGAAATTTTTAACTGGTCGATGCCCCTGCGCCATTAGCTCCTCTTTGCAGTTTGAGAGTCTCTTGCCCGGGCTATCTTCCTGGGACTCGGTGATCCGAGGAGAAGGGGCGAATTCTCTCTCGATCCCCGCAGCTCCTCGAGGGGACGCGGTGCGCGTTCCTTCGGAGGCCGCTCGGAGCATCCCGTCGGACCCGGAGGCCTTGGTGGCGACCTGACACCGGGGGCGCTGCTGCTGGGAGCGAAGCCCGCCAGAGCCAAGGCCGCAGGCGGGGCAGGGAGGTCCCAGGGCAGAGAAGGCGGCGTCCTCGCCCGTCCTGTCCCTCAGCCACTTCTAGGAGCACTTGAGCATCCTATTTGCACATGTGCTCTTCTTCTGGGTTAGTCAATTAAACTTTCAGCTCCCTGGTGGCTTAGACAGTAAAGAAGTGAAGTGAAAGTCACTCAGTCGTGACCGACTCTTTGCGACCCCATGGACTCTCCAGGCCAGAATACTGGAGTGGGTGGCCTTTCCCTTCTCCAGGGGATCTTCCCAACCCAGGGATCGAACCCAGGTCTCCTGCATTTCAGGCAGATTCTTTACCAGCTGAGCCACAAGGGAAGCCCAAGAATGCTGGAGTGGGTAGCCTGCCCCTTCTCCAGGGGGTCTCCTGCATTGCTGGATGATTCTTTACCAACTGAGCTATCAGGAAAGCTCCAGACAGTAAAGAATTTGCCTGCGACGCTAGAGACAGGAGTTCCATCCTTGGTGGGGAGGTGGGAGGGAGCAATCGCTGGAGGTGGGAAAGATCCTCTCCGAAAGTAAAAGGTAGCCCACTCGAATATTCTTGCCTGAAGAATCCCATGGACAGAAGAGCCTGTCTGGCTACAGTCCATGGGGTCACAGAGTTGGGACACAACTGAGTGACTAGCACTTTTACTTAAGGAAGAAAAGAATAGTACTACATTTTGTCATGCCTTAAAAAAGGAAATAGACAAACTAAATTAAACACCTTTGCAGCCCCCAAACATACACCCAAGTAATGTTTATAATTCAAATCTGCTAAATTACATGTCCCCAATCTTTTCAAAGATTTTCATTTTAATGAGAAAATCATAACTGAAACTTTCTTTGACTCCATAGATAATGTTAATGGCCAAATTAAAGAGAACAGTAAACTTATTCTTACCCCAACTATTCTTCAACTTTGAACATCACACAGTCAAGGACATTTTCTAAGTCCAGATTCTTTTTTGGGGGGGGGGGGTGGGGGTGTGTGAATAATAGCTGTGCAGCTAATAATCAGAATTAGAGGAGAGTCTTTCACCAGATATATTTGTAAAAAATTATTCAAAGACTATTTGGAATCAAAACTTGTGCATGAGATTCACACGATTGTAAGTCCAGATTCTTTCATAAATGATAATTACAGACTAAGTTAGGATCTAGAATCAGGGTAAATTAATCCAGTTCTATCCCCAAGTCAATATGTAAAAGATACTACGACATGTGTATATGTATATTTCAGCAAATATGTAAATTGTCACCATCATCAAATGGAAGTTCTTTGATTTGAACTCACAATCTTCTCAGGATGAGACAAAAAATGAAGTTTTACCTTGATTCCTGAATGTCAGGGTTCAAAATCTCCAAAAGATATTTTTGAAAAACCCAAAATCTCCGAAAGCTACTTTTGGAAAACCCAAAGCTTTAGAAATGAAGTAAAATTGTTACACTTTTAAATCAACAGTACCAGAACTGAAGTTTCTGCAGTTCAGGACATCTCCAATCACAGCCGTAATAAACAACTTAAGTGCTGACTGCATGAAATGACCTAAGATACAGGACTCTGACAGTGCCTGAAACAAAATATTCAACTACTAGCCATCACTGTTGTTTTTAATATTGTTGAATTCCTTTCTTCCTCTTCCAGCCTCTTTTTTGTCTTGCTTTTCTTGTCTGTGTTCTTGGTTCCAGGCACCACTGTGCAGTTCATTCAGAGGCCCTATTCCTGGTGTGTCATGTCTACTGCAGGGTCAGCCCAGGGGCGCTCCTGCCAGGAGGCTGTTTGCCTTCCAGATGACTCAGCTTTCCCTCCCCTGTACTAGACCCAGAACATCCTGAGAGAAGAAAATAAGTGTTTTATAAAAATTCAAATTGCATTTCAAAATTTAATTTTAACAAATCATATTCTTTAAGGGCTTACCTTTTAATTTATAAAGCCAGGGAAGCAGAGAGACCAGCTAGGAGGCTGTCTCCTTAGTCTGAGTTGTGTGTGTGGGGGTGTGTGTCTGTGTCTGTGTGTGTGGTGTGATATGCTCACTCTTGTCTGACTCTTTGCCACACCATGGACTGTAGCCCACCAAACTCCTCTGTCTGTGGAATTTTCCAGGCAAGCATACTGGAGTGGGTTGCCATTTCCTCCTCTAGGGGATCTTCCCAACTCAGGGATCGAACCCAAGTCTCTTGAGTCTCGTGTATTGGCAGTCAAATTCTTTACCAGTGTGATACCTGGGAAACGCTAGTCTGGGTTAGAGGTGACCACATTTGACCATGTTTGACCACAGCAGTGGAGGCTATGAGGAGTGGTTAGACTTGAGAAGCGGTTTGCAGGTGTATCTCGAGTATGTTAGTCACTCAGTTGTAACAGACTCTTTGTGGCCACATGGACTGTAGCCTGCCAGGCTCCTCTGTCCATGAAATTCTTCAGGAAAGAACACTGGAGTGGGTAGCCTTTCCCTTCTCCATGGGAATTTCCAACCCAGGGATTGAACCCAGGTCTCCTTCATTGGCAGGCAGATTCTTTACCACTGACCCACGAGGGAAGCCCAGAAGAAAGATTACACTATATTAAAGAAAGACTATAAATGTACTATTTCCAATATACTTCTATGTTGGGTGAGTTTATTACTGGTGAAGTTAGGTAAATTTCAAATGCACTATCTTGTTACCTGTAATTAACCCAAAGTTTCAGTAAATGCCATGATAACAAGAGTGACATTCTTAATTTAGTTTTAAATATATACATACATAATGTTACAACCTATGATTTTTGCAAATAAAACCCATACTTTTACATTCTTGGAAATTTTTATCTATGCATTCCTAATCGAAGTTAAGTGAGCCTTAGGAAGCATCACTATGAACAAAGCTAGTGGAGGTGATGGAATTCCAGCTGAGTTATTTCAAATCCTAAAAGATGATGCTGTTAAAGTGCTGCCCTCAATATGGCAGCAAATTTGGAAAACGCAGCAGGGGCCACAGGACTGGAAAAGGTCAGTTTTCATACCAATCCCAAAGAACGGCAATGCCAAAGAATGCTCAAACTACTGCACAGTTGCACTCATCTCACACACTAGCAAAGTAAAGCTCAAAATTCCCCAGGCCAAGCTACAACAGTACATGAACCATGAAATTCCAGATGTTCAAGCTGGATTTAGAAAAGGCAGAGAACCAGAGATCAAATTGCCAACATCCACTGGATCATCGAAAAAGCAAGAGAGTTCCAGAAAAACATCTACTTCTGATTTATTGACTACACCAAATCTTTTGGCTGTGTGTATCACAACAAACTGTGGAAAATTCTTCAAGAGATGGGAATACAGACCACCTTATCTGCCTCTTGAGAAATCTGTATGCAGGTCAAGAAGCAACAGTTAGAACCAAACATGGAACAATGGACTGGTTCAAAATTGGGAAAGGAGTACATCAAGGCTATATATCGTCACCCTGCTTATTTAACTTATATGTAGAGTACATCATGTGAAACTGGGCTGGATGAAGCACAGCTGGAATCAAGATTGCTGGGAGGAATATCAATAACCTCAGATATGCAGATGACACCACCCTTATGGCAGCAAGTGAAGAGGAACTAAAGCGCCTCTCAATGAGAGTGAAAGAAGAGAGTGAAAAAGCTGGCTTAAAACTCAACATTCAAAAAACAAAGATCATGGAGTCTGGTCCCATCACTTCATGGCAAACAGATGGGGAAACAATGAAAACAGTGACAGACTTTATTTTGAGGGGCTCCAAAATCACTGCAGATAGTGACAGCAGCCATGGAATTAAAAGACACTTACTCCTTAGAAGAAAAGCTATGACCAAGCTAGACAGCATATTAAAAAGCAAAGACATTATTTTGCCAACAAAGATCCATCTAGCCAAAGCTATGGTTTTTCCAGTAGTCATGTTTGGATGTGAGAGTTGGACTATAAAGAAAGCTGAGCACCGAAGAATTGATGCTTTTGAACTGCGGTGTTGGAGAAGACTCTTGAGAGTCCCTTGGACTTCAAGGAGATCCAACCAGTCCATCCTAAAGGAAATTAGTCCTGAATATTCATTGGAGGAACTGATGCTGAAGCTGAAACTCCAATACTTTGATCATCTTATGCGAAGAACTGACTCATTGGAAAAGACCTTTATGCTGGGAAAGATCAAAGGCAGGAGGAGAAGGGGACCACAGAGGATGAGGTGGTTGGATGGCATCACCAACTTGATGGAAATGAGTTTGAGCAAACTCCGGGGTTTGGTGATGGACAGGGAAACCTGGCATGCTGCAGTCCATGGGGTCGCAAAGAGGCAGCATGACTGAGCGACAGAACTGAACTGAATACAGTTTATTATCCATACTATTTTTTGATTTTATGCTTGAGAGCAAGAAATTGACATTGTGCATTCTGTACTGAAAATTATTGAATTTTTCTCAGTAGGCAAGTGATTTTTTTGAAGCGTTATTGTCTGTATAGCATCTAAGTTTTGTTTATAGCAATGAAAGACTAAGACATTTAAAAATCTTTACTGATTAAGAAAAAACTGCCTTTTGGGTAGCTTGTTGCTAGTAGCTAGGCTTGCTAACAGGCTTTATTTTAATTTTTATATTGTTCACTCAGTCAAGAAAGAATAATAATCTACTGTATTTCTGCTTTCAACCAAGAGGGAGAACTCCAGTGAAAGTATTTTACTTATGATTTCTTTATCAGAGGTAAAAATAGTGCAGATAAATATTTATTTACAATTTTTATTTGATCGTATATGTATTTGTTGCTATGTGTAAAATATTTCAGCCTACGTAAAGGAAGAAGGAAATAGTCCAAAAACTTGCTTATTTCTAGGAATACTTATGAGGGCCTACCTAAAATAGTGCTTTTTCATCTCGCATAAGTATGGACCCTTTTTTTCCCTCCAATTTTGCAAAAGCCTACTTCAGAAACCAGTCTTAGAGGGCAGAGTTTTATTCTATGAATAACATTCTATCATTGCTACAGATAACTTTTATATTTGGTATACTTGTGGTTTATTTTCAATTACCTAAATGAGGAGGCGTAAGAAACATGGGTTTGAGCCCTGGGTGGGAAAGATCCTCTGGAGGAGAGCATGACAACCCACTCTAGTATTCTTGCCTGGAAAATCCCATGGACAGATTCTATAGTCTATGGTGTCGCAAAGAGCTGGACATGACTGAAGCCACTCAGCACCCACACACACGCACCTAAATGAGAACAAAACAAAATTTGATCTAAACTTTGCCTTTCCTTTGCCAAAGCATCATTAAGCTTCAACCTGCAGAGCATTGTAGGAGTATTAGAAACAGGCTCTTCCTGTTGTCACTAGTCGTGATTGATCTTTATTGAGGTACATTCAAAGAATAGTCCAGTGACTTATGTTTATGTTCAGTTCAGTCAGTTCAGTTCAGTTGCTCAGGTGTGTCTGACTGTTTGCGACCCCATGGACTGCAGCACGCCAGACCTCCCTGTCCATCACCAACTCCCGGAGTTCACTCAAACTCATGTCTGTCGAGTTGGTGATGCCATCCAGCCATCTCATCCTCTATTGTCCCCTTCTCCTCCCACCCCCAATTCCCCCCAGCATCAGGGTCTTTTCCAATGAGTCAACTCTTCGCATGAGGTGGCCAAAGTTAGCAACGTTATTAAGGACATGGGTTACTCAGTGTCTCCCTCCACTGGTACTTTCTCTGAGGCTCTCTCTGCGCCATGGCCACTTTCCTACAAGCCCTCTCAATGCCACGTGTGTCCTCCCTCCTCTAAAGTAGGTGATGACCTCCTGGACAGGCAGCAGCCCTCTGCTTCCCTCACATGCAGGCGGCTTTTGAGTGAAAACCCACCCTGATTCGTAGCCTTGCTGTCAGCATGCAGATGTTCGCTCTTCAACAACCTCCATCCTCCACGTTTCGAGATGCTCTTTATTTCAGGGTTTGAGGTACACAATATTCGATTTGCCCAAGACTCAGAATGTACACCTAAAATTTCTACATTTCTTTGTAAATTTCAAGTCAAAAAATACTCTGCAAAACTGCTGAGTAGAATTAATGATATATTTGCTTTATTTTTTAGAGGAGCACACACAAATACCATTTACTTTTCAATGTGTCAAACAAGAACAGGTGGATAAATGAATAAAGACATGATTTTATAAGTATAATAAAATGTTGATGGTAGAATCTATTCGGGGAGGTTACGTTTGAAACTGTTCAAATTAAAAAATAATCAAAATAAGCAGAGGCCGTCTTTATACCTTAATTGGAAGTCACTTAAATGTACAGGAAGAGTAGAATGGGTAGGTAATCCGTGTCACATTAGCAAAGTGGAAAACTACTCAGGGAAGGAGTTATTCACTATAGTCCCAGACCAGGGTGAATCTCACAAGCAGAATGTTAAATGAAAGAAGCCAGATATTAAAAAAAAAAAAAAAATACTCACTATCAGGTAAGAATCGAATCGCCAGTCTATGTCCGACGCAGGATACAGCATGCTTGGGGCTGGTGCACAGTGATGACCCAGAGGGATGTTATGGGGAGGGAGGTGGGAGGGGGGTTCATGTTTGGGAACGCATGTACACCCGTGGTGGATTCATGTCAATGTATGGCAAAACCAATACAGTATTGCAAAGTAAAATAAAGTAAAAATAAAAATTAAAAAAAAAATACTCTAGGATTTCATATATGTAGAATAAAACTGGGGGCTTCTCAAGTAGTACAATTGATTAAGAATCTGCCTGCTCAACACAGGAGACACAAGAGGTGAGGGTTTGATCCTTGGGTTGGGAAGATTCCCTGGAGCAGGAAATGGTACCCCTTTTCCAGTATTCTTGCCTGGAAAATCCCTTGGACAGATGGGCCTGGCAGGCTACAGTCCATGGAGTTGCAAAGAGTCAGACATGACTGAGCACGTATGCACAACAGCCATCACAAAATAAAACCAGGCAAAACTGACCTATGCTATTAGAAGTCAAAATTACATTTATCCTGGGAGTGGACCTTGGCAGTGACCTGGGGTGGGAGGGAATCAGAGGGATGGTGCATCCTGTCTCTTGTTCTGGGTGCAGGTTCACAGCTATGTTCAGCTAGTGAGACTTTTGATCTGTGTAGAAATGGTTCATGCACTTTCCTATTGTATTTTAAATAAAATTTCCAAAATTGAAATAATAGGACTTCCCACCTCACAGTATTATTTTGTAGTTTAAACTAAAGCCTGTTAGAATGTAAACTCCATGAGGACAGTCATGAGAATCTGTTTTGTTTTGTTTTTTTTTTTTTACTGTTATTGCTGACTTTAAAAAATGCACAATGTGGGGGTTGTGAGTTAAGTTTTACTGGGGCAAAATGAGGTCTACAGCCCAGGAGACAGCATCTCAGACAGTTCCGAGAAGTTGCTTTGAACAGGTAGTGAGGAAGGTGAATATATATGTGATTTTTGGTGAAGGGAGAGTACATGCAATCAAGCCTATATTTTTTGCAGGTTTCTGCTAGTCACAAGGAGTAGATGTCACCATAAAGGATCTCAGTGTACTCCTAGATATGAGGCGATACAAGAATTGGGCTCATAAAATCAACTCTTGAAAACATCCAACAGTCTGACAGACGTGTTCTGCCCGTTTTCCCAGAGCACAGAGTGCCTCGTTTCTGCTCTCCACCCTGAGCTCCCTCCCGGGAGTGTTGCAAGTCAGCCTCTGCAGCAGCACAGGAGTTAATCCTTGTGGAGGTAGAGGGCAAAGGCCAAGTGCCAAAGGGCAAGGGCAATTTGGAGCTGACACTACAAACACAAGACCAAAGCATGTCCTGGTTTACACTGGGCTCTCAGAGCACTCCTCACAAGGGGCAGTTCAGCACCCTGCTTGTCTCATCACCTGCCACGGGATACAAACTCTCTCAACATGAGACTTTACAAGCAATAATAATATTCTATCACCACTCAAAACAGGGCCACTTTTCCCTTTAGCAGCTCAGTCTATACAACACTATTTTCATATCGGATTCATTAACTCACAGACCTAAGTTCAACCGGTCAATTAATCAATGGTGGTGAAGAAATCAATGGCAACCAGTGAACTTTACTCCATGGACTTACAATGGGAAATTAAAGTCGAAAACTTAGCCTGCTTTTTATGCAGCCTGGGATAATTATTTTGCTTTTCTTACCGTTGCGCTTATTGGTGATCATGTTCTAATTGGTCTGTGGCATGAAAAACTACTGTCCATTAACATGGCTGGGTATTTTTAGTATTATCCTAAGCTATTTTAAATCAATTATAAATGTTGTTACAAAGGGACTTAGACAGATGTTGTAAATAATTAACTTTTTTCCCATGAGAAGTATTGTGTACTTAATGAGGAGTCCCTAAGTACTTTTGAATGGTTAAAACCTCTATAAAACACACCACAGAAGATGAAGTCAAAAGGCTTGGCTTTGATTATCATATTAATCATCTCAGGAGAACTCCATGCAGAAGGTAAAACTAATTTTTAATATTCTTTATTCTCTAAAAATTATAAAGTGAAATCGCTCAGTCGTGTCCGACTCTTTGCGACCCCGTGGACTGTAGCCCACCAAGCTCGTCTGTCCATGGGCTTCTCCAGGCAAGAATACTGGAATGGGTTGCCATTTCCTTCTCCAGGGATCTTCCTGACCCAGGGATTGAACCCAGGTCTCCCTCATTGGAGGCAGACGCTTTAACCTCTGAGCCACCAGTGAAAATTATAAAGGGAAATTCTAACATTACTTCTCTTGAAATTTGAATATAGTCTTTCATTTTTGTGTATCAATATTATAAAAAAAGATTCTTATAAGTTGTTATAATATTTAGACAAACTTTTTGCTTTGGGAAAAACTACTAAACTATTCCTAAAGTAATATAACTTAGAAATCCAAAACAAGACACAAAAAAAGAAAACGTTTAGCATCTCTAGTTTTGAAGGCATAAGAGACCAGGATATAAATACCTTAAAGGATATTTTAGGCTAAAAGTATCACCATTTGAAGTCAAGTCAACCTTAATTCTAGTTTTAGACTAGAATCCATTCCTAACACTGCTAAGCTTGTATAATTTTAATTCTCTGTCCTTACAGTGAGAGCCTAATGTGGGAAATTTGAAAAAGAACAAACCACAAATCATCAGCAAGATTTTTGATTCTTGATGCCTTGATTTTTATCCTAATTTATTCTTTGGTTGAAAGATACTGGAGGGGGTTGCCATTTCCTCCTTCAGGGGATCTTCCCAACCCAGGGAAGAACCCACATCTCTTGCATCTCCTGCATTGGCAAGTGGATTTTTTTTTTTTAAATCACTGCACCACCTGGGAAGCCCTTGATTGGATACATTAGATAGTACAGATAATCAGTAGGACCATACAATTGAATATGTAAACAAGGACACTTCTGAGAATGAAAGTGGGGTTTAGCGATACTCACGTAGGACAGCAGGGCTTAATCGGGACTGTCCAGAAAACGGTACCTGTGGACTCCCTGTTAGAAATCTTCCTGCCCAGACTGCCTCATGTCACGAGGTGAGTGTGAGTGAGGAAGGCAGTGCACAAGTGTGGGCCATTTAGGAATAGTTCACGGTGTTTTCGGGCTGCAAGGATGAGAGACCAGGCAGGTCACTGAGTATCAGGAAGAGGAATAAACAGAGTAGGAAACCATGGCCACAATGCTCTTTTAAAACACCAGAGGGAATTTGTTGACTAAAATAACCTACAGATTATCTACAACCACTTTTAGTTGAATAGCTTACTACAAATTTTCTGCCAAAAGATGTTTTGCAATTAAAATTATGAAATAGAATTCATCTGATTTGATGCATTTAATTCTGGTATAAGATAATTTTTATATGAATAGTTTCCTGTTATTTTTCTGTCTAATTAGGAAAAAAACAGCTGATATAATTGTCTATTAGCTGTACCATGAGACATTGCCATATTTTAGCTAATTTTGTAATTATTGTGTGGTTATAATCTTCTTTCACACAAAGAAATGTCAGCTGTGTTCTATTTCTATTAGAACATGCTGCTTGACAAAGTTAGGGGATGCTTCTCTGAGGAAGTGGCCTACCCAGACTAATTCTAACAATTGGGATTTGGGGTTGCTAGCAGATTAATTCTGATTGAAAAATATTGTCACAAAAGTACCTTAAAACGTTAAGTAATAGAAAGTAAGTACTGGCTACAGTGTCTGCAAACACTTTGAAATTTAAAATCTATTGTCACTTGCTCACAAATTGTATGGTTTTAAATGTATTTTTCAGTGTGCAGCTTATTGTTTCCTCATTTCAGAGAAGCTCTGTGGTTTTCCTAGTGTGGAGAATGGAAGGATTGCCCAATATTACTATACTTTTGAAAGTTATTACTTTCCAATGAGCATAAACCAAAATCTGTCATTTTCCTGCTTGGTTGGTTATACGACTGCGACTGGAAAACGGGAGGCGCGGACCACGTGTACGGCGGCAGGCTGGTCTCCAGAACCACAGTGCTTCAGTAAGTCAGCGGTGGGGCCGCTCTCAGGTGATAACTCACAAACAGATTAGCTGGTGAAACCAGGGGCCCCAGAGGGCAGGTGTCTGAACCTTTCGGTAGATATGGGCAAATCATCGGCCCTCGGTCTTTTCTACAAAATGAAAGCATATTCTGAAATTCTATAAGCCATGTTCTTCATTAAGATGTTGTCTTCCTTATCTTTCTGCAAGCAGTTTTAGTTATGTATTTATTTTTGGCAGTGCTGGGTCTCCGTGCTGCGTGGGCTTTCTCTAGCTGCCGTAAGGGCTACTCTCTAGTTGTGGTGCGTGGGGTTCTCATCGAGGTGGCCTCCCTTGTTTCAGAGCAGGGGCTCTAGGCACACAGGCATCCATAGTCATGGCATGTGGGCTCAGCTGTTGAGGCTCCCGGGCTCTAGACCACAAGCTCAAGTGGTGGCTCGTGGGCTCAGTTGCTCCTCGGCGTGTGGGATCTTCCCGGATCAGGGATCAAACCCACGTCTCTTGCACTGGCAGCTGAATTCTTTACAGCTAGGCCACCAGGGAAGCCCCCTTATCTGTTCTTAATAATACTCTGGGAAGAGAATAAGGGTAATTATTGAAACTGTTATCATCACATGGCAAGGAACAGACACACCATCTAGTTACTTTGAGGAATGAGGGGCTTATACAGAGAATTCTGCGGGAGCCAGAAAAATATCTGGTGCTGGCCTTAGAAGTATAAGGTTGTTACTCTAGTATTTTATCATTTGAAAGACTCCTCTCTCCTTTGTATGACTTCTCCTTGCATAATATCCATTGAACAATCTGTTTTTCTGAATTTTTGAGTTCAAATTCGTGGAAAGGAAATCTGTTTGGCAGAACCCAATATTTCATGTCAGGCTACACTAGAAACACTAAAGATTATCAGCTGGTTTCCAGGGGCTCAGGTGACCTCTCTCTGTTGACACAGTTCCCAAGCTCTGTTTTGCAGAGTAAGGGGCTTTGGTTGAGTCAGTTTCATTTAGAAGAAGTACGATGTTTATTTACAGTGGTTGATATGTCCAGTAAACATATCCATGTGGGATAATTATCCATCCCATGACTTGTGGATAGATCACCAATTTAAGGTTTACACTTTTTAGTGTTAACACAGATCATTGATTAACTGCAATAAATGAACCTCACTCACAGCTGGAGGATAAAAGTAAATTAAACATCTGAGATGAGATGTTTTGAGAGCAGTGAAGTAGGAGCTGGAAGAGGATGAAGAGGGTCAACACTGCAGGGTCAGGGCTGAGACACGCCCTCTGCGGCCAGACTGCCATGGTGGATCCTCCTCTACCACTGGGAAGTGGCTTAAACATTCTGGGCCAAACTTTCTCATCTATAAAATGGAAATCACGCAACTTCAGCGAGATAATCCGTATAGAGTGCGTCTACACAGCAAGTATGACATATTTCACACTAACCTTGGACAACTCTCTTTCACCTTTCTGAACTGGTTTATTATGAGGGTCCATTAATCATGCTCAAAAACCGATGGAACTGCATTCGATGCTAAGATAAATGTCCTATTCAACTTATCACTGTCCCAGGTATTGACTAAAAATTAGCTGTGTGAACTCAAAGTAGCATGTCTGTGACTCACAGTCTACATAGACTGACGAAGGAGTCTTACTGAGCTCGTAGGCAATCAGAGGCTGAAAAAATAGATGAACACAATTTCCACAATAACTTGTCTGCAGGATTATATAAGGATTCATAGAGTAGGTCCATGTGCTTTAGCTACATGATGTTAAAAATTATCAAATGCAGTGGTCTCAAAAGTATTAGGAAGTGAACCTAAAAGAAAATCCTTCTATTTCCCATTAATGATAATTAGAAGCAGATCTCTGGATATATTTCCTAAAGTAGATGAGGTAGGGGTGGGGATGACTGAGAAAATTGAAGTCAGTGCATACCAAGAATTTCAGTATCTAACTGAATCAGCTTTTAAAAAGATACTTCCAAAATTAAATTCAATCAAGGAATTGTGAATTCCTTGTTTAACATTCACAAAAAAGTGATTTTTTTCTCCTTAAAACTCTAAGAATAACATTAAACTTTTGCATTGTTAGTTTTACAACTTTAAAAAAAAAAAGCTTAATTTCATCAATTTAGAAAAGAAATATTTTTCTCCCCACAGAAAAGTGCCCTAAGCCTGACTTGAAGAATGGTTACATCTTTGATTCAAAATTATCTTATAAAATACAAGAGAACATGCGCTATCGTTGCGTGCCAGGATACAAAACCATCACAGGGAAGGATGAAGAAGTGGTTCAATGCCTTGCTGATGGGTGGTCTTCCCAGCCAACCTGTAGGAAAGAACATGGTACGTGTTTAAGAATCATCTCCTAAACCTGAAGGCAAGAGCTTGGGAGTTCAGTCAGTTTAGTGCTTTCTTAGAGTGACAGGTATTTTTATTGAAATATAGTTTATTTTTTAGTATATCTACCAATGCAGGAAGTTATTATGTTGTTTCCTTCAAATGTTAGGTGTTTCCTTCATCCAAGGGACCCCATCTTCCACAGCACACCTACTCCAGGAATTCCTACTTTCTGCTAGTAAAAAAAAAAAAAAAGAATTGATGTAAGATAAAAGGAAAGAATTTTAATGAACCTGCTTTTTGCAACACATATAAATTATTTCCTTCATTAGACAAGAATTTGAAATAATGCACATTACTTTATTCTGCAAGCCAATATCAGATAAACTTAAAGCAATCATTTGAATATATGTGTGTGTGTATATATATATATATATATATATATATATATATATATATATATATAGAGAGAGAGAGAGAGAGAGAGAGAGAGAGAGAAAGAGAAATGCTGGACAGGATGAAGCACAAGCTGGAACCAAGATTGCCAGGAGAAATATCAATAACCTCAGATATGCAGATGACACCACCCTTATGGCAGAAAGTGAAGAGGAACTAAAAAGCCTCTTGATGAAAGTAGAGGAGAGTGAAAATGTTGGCTTAAAACTCAACATTTAGAAAACTAAGATCATAGCATCTGGTCCCATCACGTCATGGCAAATAGATGGGGAAACAATGGAAACAGTGACTTTATTTTTTTGGCTCCAAAATCACTGCAGATGGTGACTGCAAGTCATGAAATTAAAAGACGCTTGCTCCTTGGAAGAGAAGCTATGACCAACCTAGGCAGCATATTGAAACGCAGAGACATTGCTTTGCCAACAAAGGTCCATCTAGTCAAAGCTATGGTTTTTCCAGTAGTCATGTATGGATGTGAGAGTTGGACAATAAAGAAACCTGAGCGCCAAAGAATTGATGCTTTTGAACTGTGGTGTTGGAGAAGACCCTTGACAGTCCCTTAGACTGCAAGGAGATCCAGCCAGTACATTCTAAAGGAAATCAGTCCTGAATATTCATTGGAAGGAGTGATGCTGAAGCTGAAACTCCAATCCTTTGGCCACCTGATGCAAAGAACTGACTCATTTGAAATGACACTGATGCTGGGAAAGATTGAAGGCAGGAGGAGAAGGGGACGACAAGATGAGATAGTTGGAAGGCATCACTGACTCAATGGACATGAGTTTGAGTAACCTCTGGGAGTTGGTGATGGACAGGGATGCCTGGCGTGCTGCAGTCCAAGGGGTCACAAAGAGTTGGACACGACTGAGCGACTGAACTGAACTGAACTGAACTGAACTGATGTATCTATCTATCTATCTCTCTCTCTATATATATACATGTAGTTAGTGTGGTGTTAGCTATTTAAATTATACAAACTTGCAGATTGGACATCATGAAAAACTTGTTAATGCACAAGCCTTCTGTTGAATTGTGGCCTTTGGCCAAATACTCCAGAGCAGAATTTGAAGGATGGAAGACCAGAAGGGTTAGGATGCAGAGTGCATGAAAAAAGGGACTCAAGAGACAAAGATAAACTTTGACTATTTTTTAGTTTTGCTGACAGTTATTCTGTTATATGTTTGTTAAGATTCAAAGTAAATAAAAGTTGAAAATACTTTCTGAGATTTCCTTTTAATATTCTAGATTCAGGGAAGTCCATAAAACAAATGACTTTATTTTTTTTTTTTTTTTAGAAACATGTTTGGCCCCTGAATTGCATCATGGAAATTATTCCACAACACAGAAAACATTCAAAGTGAAGGACAGAGTACGATACGAGTGTGCCTCTGGGTACCACACAGCTTCTGGGAAGAGGACAGAGGAGGCAGAATGTCACCCGTACGGATGGGCCCTCACCCCACAATGTACCAGTAGGTTCCCCCTTTGAAGACAGCTGCTTTCACTCTGAAAAAGTCCCTCCCAGAGATGGGTGCAAGTTGTTAGGCTAATTATGTTACTTTTTCCATAATTTTGCTTTTTTTGCTTCTGACTTTAATGATGTTGACAGTAGGCTTTCCTCATTTCAAGCTCTCAAAGAAGAAAGAATCCTTTTAGCTCAGATACTTAAAATGAGTTTATTGATATTTAATAAATGTATAAATTGACAAGCTTTGCTGTGGATAATAGCGAAATTGCTGAATTTGAATTCAGATATGGCATGAAAGTAGTAAGTGGATTTTGTTCTAGCAGGAAAAATAACATGTCTTTGTTTTTTATCTGTTCTTTCATTTTTAGAATTAAAATGCTCTTCTTTAAGAGTAATTGAAAATGGTTATTTTCATCCTGTAAAGCAAACCTATGAAGAAGGAGATGTAGTTCAGTTTTTCTGTCATAAAAATTATTATCTAAGTGGCTCTGACTTAATTCAGTGCTATAACTTTGGTTGGTACCCAGAATCTCCTGTCTGTGAAGGTAACTTTTAAATTTTCATTCACAAATAAAATATTATGTCTGAATCAGCTTTAATTTCTATAAAAAATGTCTCTGATGATATGTAAGCATTCTTCTAATTCCTATTTTTAAAAACAAATATTGTCTTTTAAATTACTGCTGTTTTCAGCAGTCTTTAATACATTTAATCTGAGTATATAATTAATATGCTTATTTTCTATGTTAGTCTGTAGAGTGGATATAGCTTTTAAATATATTGTTAAAAATCTGTAATAAGTTGTAAATCTTTTATTGTAATGAATCATTTTTCTTATTGGGAATTAACTAGATCCATTGTGCCAGGTGGCAGCCTTGTAAAGGTACTTTCTTATTACTGGGCCATATATTCCCTGATGTGAAAACACAGACTTCAAAATAGTGGGACAAAGTGCAGAAAAGGCAGCACAAAGTTACCCAGAGTGAAAAAGAAAACTGAAGTCATGCTGTAAGAGCGGCCCTCAAATGGGTCATCTGTCGTTTCATTTGTGTCACTGGCTGTGTTCAGGCAGGTGGGATGATTACCTGTTAGGAGACAGCAATTCGATAGTCATGTAATCACACTGCAGGGTTCCATGAAGGAGGTTCTGGTCTAGCAGAAGAAACAGATACAAGAGAGTAATTGATACAGTGTGAAAAATGGTATCATAAAGGCAGGTATAAGGTGTTCAAACAAACACTGAAGGTTCTGACTGATGGTGTGGGACCACATGTACAGAGGGGATGGATAATGTCTGATCTGGGCCTGAAAAGATGGTAGGAGTCGGAGGATTGGGAGGTATGGGGAGATATAAAGGGCTTGATAGCCTCTGTTTTCTCCGTAATGTAGAAAATACAGCCATTACTAACAGGCAGGACAGAGGCAGGAAAGGAAAGCTTGGAAGAGAGTAGTGACAATTTGAAACAGTTGCTGGGAAGAATGAAAGCTGAGTGACCGGGGTTGTGTAGTGGGGCTGCTCCAAACGGCCAGCAATCTTTAATTGCACTGAACAGTGATTTTAATTTCTTTTATTAAAAACATTCTTTCTAAAATTTTGCAGTGGTGCCTAACAGCCCTGGTCTAACAGTAGAGAGAAGACTGTTGGCAAATTTGCTATAGCATATTATTCTTGAACTTAATGGCAGGGTCTTCCCTGGCGGCCCAGCAGTTAAGAATCTGCCTTCCAGTGCAGAGGATGTGGCTTCAATCCCTGATCTCAGAACTAAGATCCCACATGCTCTGGGGCAACCAAGCCCACACAGCACAGTTAGAGAGCAGCTCAGGTGCCCCAAGGAAGAGCCTGAGGGCCGCAACAGTGAAAAGATCCTGCCTGCTGCAGCTAGGACCCAACGCAGCCAGCATAAATAAATATCAAAAAAACTAAATGGCAAGCCTACCTACTCATCACTTATTCCACACTCCTCTCCCCGCACCAAAAATTAGTCAGATGCCAACATCCATGATACTTTTTTCTAGTAAATAGTCCTTAGATGTAAGATGGGCAGTGTCGTAATCTGAGGAACGCCTTCCTGCCCCTCCCATCCCCTAAAGATACTCATATCCTATTCCCCGGAACCTGTGAGTGTCCCCTTATGGAACGGAACAATGGGGACTTTGCAGGTGTCATCGAGTTAGGGATCTTGAGATGGGGATAATATCTGGGATTATCCATGTGGGCTTTAAACGTAATTGCAACCGCTATACGAGGAAGAGCGGGATTTGACTACAGAGGATCAAGTATGAGAGGCGAGCTGGCAGCCCCCAGGCGCTGCAGAGGCGGGCAAGCCACTGCCTCCCTGAAGCCTCTGGAAGAACGCTGCTCTCCCGACACCCAGATCCCAGCCCAGGACAGCCAACTCTGGACTTGGGTTTCCAGAACTGTAAGAGAATAAACGTGTGGTATGTCAAGCCACTCCATTGTGGTAATTTGTCCCAGCAGTCGTGGAAAATGAATATAGTCAGTATTTTAGAATAGTTAAGAGGAGGAGATTTTAATTCATATAGACACAGGTTCAGGAATGCCAAGATCCACCACTTATTAATAATTTACTTACTTCTTATGTTTAAGTTCCTCTGTCTATAATATGGGAGATGAAATAGTCCCTACTTAACAAAATTATTTTAAGATTAAAGGAGATAAGGAATGTAAAATTCTGGCTCTTTTTTTGTGTTCTATTGCATGAACTTAACAGCTTAAACCCTGGAGACGGAAATGGCACTCCAGTATTCTTGCCTGGGAATTCCCAAGGACAGAGGAGCCTGGTGGGCTACAAGTCCACAGAGTTCCAAAGAGTCAGACATGATTAAGCGACTGAGTAAAGCTTAAAACCACATACAAGTGTGGGTCAGCTATAGCTGTGTGTTCATGTCTGATGAAGCGATAGGCAAGCTGCGGTATCATCTGAGGCTGGACTGGGGAAGAACCTTGCACTCAAGCTTTCTGTGATTTGTGGCAGATTTCTGAGCTTGGCGGCTACTGAGCCGAGGGTACTAGTGCCTGCTGGCTGCGCCCTGGAGGCAGCCCTGTGCCCCCTGCCCTGCGGTCCTCCTCCCTTTTTGGAAGCTCGCAGACAAGGCAGCTTCTCCTCCAGATCAGCAGGGGGACAGAGCCTCTCGGGAGGAAGGGCCTCGCCACACTGCGTTGCGTGAGCATGTGCGCGTGATCACACCTCCACCCTTGTGGCTGTGTTAAACACAGTCACCTCATCACATCATCTCCGCTGTGTTCATGGGTTAAAGCAAGACCCAGGTCCTGCTCCTGGGGAGGGTGTGACTTGAGGAAGTGACTGTCAGGATGTGGGGATCCAAGGGGTGACCCCACTCTGCCTGCCAGACTTCTTAGGGTCCTTGGCACAGCCCAATGTGCTTGTGAGATCTTAACTATTTCTGGTGAATACGACTAAACATCCTGATGTTTTCCATAAGGAAGAAGAAATCGGTGTCCTCCTCCGCCTCTGCCTCTGAACTCCAACCTTCAAACGTGCTCAACCACCTACCGGCACGGAGAAACAGTTCGTGTAGAGTGTGGACTTAACTTCGCCAGGCAGGGGGCAGGGGAGATACGCTGCGAAAACGGGAAATGGACGGAGCCTCCCAAATGCGTTGGTTAGCAGCACCTCGACTAAGCTTTCCCTGACGAGAAACCTGCGTGTGAAGCTAAATGGTGTCTTCTCTTTCAACTGTCCCCTTCCAGAGGACAAGCAGAGGATGACCTGTGAGGCCCCGCCGTCGGTGGGGAATGGCGCGGCAAACCCGCCCTCCGAGGTTTATCACAGCGGGGATAAGGTGGCGTACGTGTGTGAGAGGGGCTATCACCTCCGTGGACCAGGAGAAATAACGTGCAACCATGGGAGATGGACCCTTCCCCCTGAGTGTGTTGGTATGTGTGCTGCGTGTCATATCCAGAGCTAAGCCTAGCGTGTAGAATTTTTCATTCTCTTTGTTTAATCCACATGCTTATAGCAATAGTCCGGGGCTTAGAAGAGTTTGACATGCACAGATAAGAGCACCTACTCTGTCATTTTTCTGAAGCATGTGAAGCTCTCTGTAGACTCATATTTTTAATCCAATATAAAGAATAGGAAAGCAAATAATTTTTGAATGTCCTGATTTTAATATTTTTGCATCTGTCCATTCTGACTCCCCCACCTTCTGAGCAATAAACCTGGCCTTTCATTTAACTCAAGGATGCAACCAGGTTACAACTCCGGGATGCCACCCTTCCTGTCATCCTCATTTCTTGGCCAGGTCCTGGAGAGACCGCCACATGTTTACCAAGGATAACTATTGCATAAGAGAAAAGCTTCTAAGGATGCTAAAGAAATTAACAGAGTCAGAGCAAGATTCCTACAGACAGAAAAATGGAACTTTTCATCCGTGTGTTGACTGAGATCTGAGATGAAGAGGGAGGAGAGGAAAAAATAAAACAGGATAATGACAAACGACAGTTTTAGAACCGACCATAATCTTTAGGTTAAAACACTCTTTACCTTTCCGCTCATCTTAAGAATATCTATAGCATGATTCCTTTGTAAGCCAGAAAAGTAAAAAAGACCCATACTTGTTCTTCAGCAAAACATTTGCTGTGTTGTCTTGCTTAGTAAATTTTAATAATACGTAGCTGAATGATGTTTCTCTAATTTCTGATGAGTTCAGAAATCAATTTTCTTAAATTACATAGTACAAATATTGAAGGACTATTGTCTGGGCAACTGTATTATGTCATTATGTTATTATAAGTTCATGTTAATTTAAAAGCAACCTCTTTCCTTAGAAAATACTGAGAATTGTAATCCTCCACCTGGTGTAATAAATGGGGCTATTATTGGTGAATTATTGACAAGCTACCCAACAGGATCCTCTGTGGAATATAGATGCAATGAATATTACTTATTGAGAGGAGCAAAAATATCTCATTGTGAACAAGGAAGATGGTCATCACCACCTGTTTGCTTAGGTAAGACAGAGAACACGATGAATTGAAACAAAAATTTCCCCTGCTTTGTTGAGGTGCAATTGACATACAGTATAGATTTAAGGTATACAGTGTGATGATTCTATACACAAACACACTGTGAAATTATTACCATGATTAAGTTGGTTTACATATCCTTCACCTTGAGTAATTTAGGGGGCTGTTGTCATGAGGAGAGCATTTAAGATCCTCTCTTTTGGCGTCTTTTAAGTGTACCAAATAATGTTGTTGACCATAGTCACCACAGGGCTTACCAGGTGGCACTAGAGGTAAGAACCCACCTGCCAGTGTAGGAGACATAAGAGATGTGAGTTCAGTCCCTGGGCCGAGAAGATCCCCTGGAGGAGGAAATGGCAACCCACTCCAGTACACTTGTCTGGAGAATCGCATGGACAGAGGAGCTTGGCAGGCTACAGTCCATGACATCGTGAAGGGTCAGACATGACTAAAGCGACTTAGCACGCATGCACAGGCAAGCCTGTCCCAACCACCTTACCTAGAAGCATAACCTCCCTTCCCCTAGCTCTGTGACAGCCCCTCCCCTCCACTCTTCATTCTTCTGCCTCACTTATATATGTCGTTAAAGATGGACAAACAAGATCCATATATTTAGCACATTTATTGTTTATCGTATTGCGTTTCTCCCACTTAGAAGGCAATCTCCATGAAGTCAAGGGGCTTTGTTTTATTTGCTGATGAATATCAAGTGAAAGGTGTCCCACAAATATAACACAATAAGTACATTTCCTGTTTGAAGGTTTTTATTTTATAGAAAGGAAATCATGATGAATCTAAGTGGTTGCTGGTCCTAAACAATATTTTTAATGTTTCAAATTAAGTTTTTATTTGGTTTTAATTGGTCTATTTGGTTTCAATTGGTTTTATTTGGTTTTAGTTTATGGTATAACAGAGGTTATATGAAATATATAAATTCACTTGATAGTAATGTAATATATACTTTATTGTGTATGTGAAGAGCTTTAATAATATAACGTGGTAAATATAAAATACTGCTTTTGATGCCTATCATAATTTTATTGTAAAAATGCATCACTCTCATACTTGTAAGATGAGAAAAGAATTTAAAACAGACTTTGTTTTACAGAGCCGTGTACTGTTAACATGGTTGACATGCACAGAAATAACGTGGAGATGAAGTGGAATTATGAGGGAAAGATCTTACATGGAGATTTAATCGATTTTGTGTGTAAGCAGGGATATGAGTTGTCTCCATCAACCCCGTCCTCTGAATTATCTGTGCAGTGTAATAGAGGAGAAGTGAAATATCCTTCATGTATTAGAAAAGGTAAAACCAGTGCTTCCTGACTTCCCTGATGGTCCAGTGGCGAAGGCTCCATTAATTTCACTGCAGGGACCTCAGTTTCTGATCCCTAGTCCGGGAAAGTTCTGCATGCTGCAGCCAAGAAAACAAACCAACAGTGCTTCCTGACAATTTCTTAGGTGACCAGTATCACAGGTGATCAATATGGTTCAAAGGATAAGACCATAAGACCATAAGCTATCTACCACCCTCATCATCCAATCTATAAAACTGCAAATGAGCTGATCAGTTACCAGATAGCACATACCCTTAAATAGGATGACGATGAGGACATCTTTTAACTTCATAAGTCAATTTTATAAAAGGAGAAATCATGAGATTTTGCAAATGTCACCAGACTTTAAGAGGATGGATCGCTTTCTTGTGGGCAACCAGTATGCTTGTAAAGCTCACCTCAGGGTGAGCCGGAGAGCATTGTCTCAGAAGGGAACTTGAAGCAGAGGGAGAGAATTTGTGGACTCCTTAGACAGGGGACTGTCACTTTTAATAAGGAAAAAAGGAAGAGAATGCATTCAGAAACATGGCTTTGAGATAGATCTTACACACTTTCACTTTTGGAAGACAGAAAGGGGAAAAGTAAAATCATGATTGTTAATACTTGGCTAGTTTTAAATGTGTATTTAATGCTATGAGATTCTAATTGCAAGCATAAATTTTATGTATGACGTGACAGCAGAAAATGCTTTTGATATTTAAAAATTACTTGAGAGTTGTCTTAAAAATGCTTTGACATGAAACATCTTGTTTTATTTCTGTAGCAGTTATGAAAGTGCTGGCCACCTACTGTAGCAATTCACTGTGGACTTTAACAATTATTTTTGCAGAATCTAAAAGAACGTGTGCATCACCCCCAGCTATTAAAAATGGAGTTATTAAGAGTTCAACACTCAACACCTATGAGAACGGTTCTTCAGTGGAATACATATGTTTCGAGCACCATTTCCTTCAGGGGGCTAGGGAGTCGTATTGTTTAGAGGGCGTGTGGACTACACCACCTTTGTGTTTGGGTATGTAGTGCTATGTGTGTCTCTATTTGTTCAAACTGAGCCCGATTTTCCACTTTCTGTTCTCTTTGAGTTGATGTAACACTAATATAGGATGAGATGGCTGGATGGCATCACTGACTCAGTGGACATGGGTTTGGGTAGACGTTGGCAGTTGGTGATGGACAGGGAGGCCTGGCGTGCTGCGGTTCATGGGGTCGCAAAGAGTTGGACATGGCTGAGCGACTGAACGGAACACTAATATAACACTTACGTTTGCATTTGTTTTATTTTATTAGTGTGCCTGATAGTTTACTGGTTTCCACTGTTCGCTCTAGATCTGGTTACTGTGTGTGCTTATTCGCTCAGTCGTGTCCAACTCTTTGCAGCCCATGGGCTGTAGCCCTGCAGGCCCCTCTGTCCATGAGATGGTCGAGGCAAGAATACCAGAATGGGTTGCCATTTTCTACTCCAGGGGGTCTTCCCGACCCAGGAATCGACCCTGTGTGTCTTGCGTCTCCTGCACTGGCAGATTCTCTCCCACTAGGGCCCCCTGGGAAGCCCCAGGTGAGCCTCTAGATCACCAATAATGGGAGTCCAGCCCTCCTAACATGCACTTCTTAAGTACAAACCATACATCAGGTATGGGGCTTGTAGGACCTACAGGCTGTGTAAGCCATGCGGTATGTGTAACCAGGCTAACCGCGGTCATCATGTTATTGGTGCTGCTTGGAAACACTCGGACAACAGGAACAAATACAGGAATGGCCTCCTCGGTCTAGAAGGGGAAACACGTTCCTGCCTCGCTGGCAAGGCAGCCTATAGAAGTGACACCACTTCCCAAGATTCTCAGGAGGCGTCAAATAACATATTTTTAAATAAAAAGAAAAATTTCTTTGTGTTTGTATTTATTCCATTTATTTTCATTTATTTTCTTATTTCACTGTCTCGGACTTTTGTACAAGGCTGAATAGAAGAAGCGGTGTGTGTCCTTGTGTTCCAATCTTATAAGTAAAATCTTCCAGTATTCTTCTTTAGCTATGGTGTTACAAATACTTATAAAACTCAAAGATACAGAAGCCACCTATTTCTATTTTGTTAAGAGTTTAAAGAAACCTCAGTGAGTTTAATTTTAGCTGTATCTGTAGAAACAATCATGATTATTATCTGTGCTCTTTTCCCCCTGGAATTATATTGCTTCTTTTTGAAGGTTAAAGCGTGTTTGCATTTCTGTAACAAATCTCGCATGATTGTGATGCATTATGCTTTTTGTATACTGCTGAATTGTATTTGCTAATATTCTACTTATGATTAATGTATCTTTGTCGTGTGAGAGGTTGGTTTGATATTTTCCTTTTGGTTTAGTTTCTGCTAACCTCATACAAGCTGAAAAGTATTCCCTCATCAATTCTCTGGATTTTGTCTGTGTGATACTATTTCTTTCTTAATAATTTTAAGAATTTATCAGAGATATCATCTGAGCCTTGAGGATTTTTTTGAGGAAAGATTTCAATTACAGCTTCAGTGTGTTTAATAAATACCAGGTTATTATCTCTTCTCTCGGTTTCAGTAGGAAGTGGTTTGTATTTGTCCACTATACCTAAATTATCAAATGTGTTGACATAATGTTCATAACATCCTTTTACACTCTTTTTAGTGCTTTAGTGATGTGTCTTCTGTTATTACTGCTGTGAAGATGTATCTCTTTCTTGTCATATCTTGCTACAGGTCTATAAATTTTATTAGTCCTTTCAAGAGCCAATATCTTCATTTTTTGATACTTTCTTCATATGTTGCTGTTTAATTACTTTGTATTTTTATCTTTATTATTTCCTCTCTTCCACTTTCTTGGACTGAGTCACTGTCAAGAGTCCAGCTTGTTTCTACCTTTCCATAAAATACTATCTGTCCAGCAATCAATCGTTTGTCCCATGGATGTTTTATTTGCACTTTCTGAAGAAGAAAAAGGGAAAAAAAACTATTTCAATGACTATTACTACTGATCAATATTTTCTAAAAACATCTTTTTTTTTGCTGTCTTTGAAAACCTTAATGGCATAAAACTCAGTAACTGGTAGGATGTACCCTTCTTCCAAATTCAAGGCAACAGAGATAAATAATAGACTGCTTTCTGTGAGCTCTGAACATATTTTCTGACTTGAGTATTAGTTCCAACTAACTTACTTACTGCTCCAATGCCTGGGAATTTTAAGGTCATTATGAGAAAACAATACAATGGCTAATACTGAAAGGCATCAAGATAGTTTTGTTTTGTTTTGTTTTCAGAGCCTTGCACATTATCTTTTGATACAATGGAAAATAATAATTTACTTCTGAAGTGGAATTTTGACAATAGACCATATATTTTCCATGGCGAGTATGTTGAATTTCTTTGTAAGAGAGATACTTATATAGCTGGGTTTCCGGTTTCTGCATCAGAATCCCGAGTGCAGTGTGACAGAGGACAATTAAATTACCCAAGATGTGTTCAAAGCGAAAGGTAAGAAGGCGCTTGTGCCTCTATAGTTTTGTTCTATTCAGACTGTTATTCATGAGATTCATTATGCTATAAATTTCAGACATATCAGGTTCTGCAACACTCCTACTTTCCTCCTCATTATAGAGGGGGAAAAATGTTTATTTTTTAAAGCAAGTGAACTTCAAGAAGCATTAACTAATTCAACAAGCTTTCTGGGTCGTCTAAGATCAAAGTCCTGTTTGCTATTTGGTATTAGTGACTCTTTGGCAATTGGATAAATAAATCAATTTATATGAGTCACATCTAAATGTGGAAAAATTAACCTATATGTTCTGAGATAAAAGAAATCACATTTTCAACCATTTTCCATAGAAGTGCATGTATAAGCAACAATGGTGGGGAGCACAACTGGACAAACTTTCTACTGAGGGAAGAGCATATTAATAACAATGATGAGATTAGGGCATTTATTTTCAGGAACGCATATCTATATAAGAATTTGGAAGTTTTTTCTGATGTGCTTACATAGCAATTTTGAAATATATTTTCTACTACTAGATCAATGGAAAACAATTCCATTCTTTTTTTCAGAAAAAAATGTTAAAATAATCCAATAAAATAATATAATTAATTTTATCAGGTCAGAATTTTGCCCCCTTTGAAGATACATTGTAAAATGGGAATTATACTCTATATTCAACTAAGAATATTTTTAAATTACTTAATGGCAAAGTACATGTGGTAGGTACTCTTTTAGTGATTATAACATGCTATATGAACTACATAAGAAGCATTCACAAGACACATAGGTGTAAAACTTTTTTATTTTTTATTGCAATGAAAATCAGAGTTGAAAAAATTATATGCTAGTTAAATATTTCATTATATCTTGCATTTCCCATTTCTAAGACAAAAAAGAATATGCAACTTGGAAAAATTGCAGAAAATGGTGTTAGTGTAGTTAATGACATTGAGTTTTTAAAAAGAAATTGGTGGTATAATTTATCAAGGATGGTTACTTGCTTTTATCAGTACCTCATTAAAACAAGGACTAATTATATGAAAGAGTGAATGGTTAAGATTGTAATAAATACTTGACCAGGAATGATGCTTATTTCAACTTCTTCCCCCTTTTCTCTTTTTTCATTCTTATCAAGGATGTTGTCTTATCAAGAACCCTTAAGGACATAAAAATGAATGGCATAAGATGAACAGCATTTTGACACACTATAAAGTCTTTTATAAAGCATAATTGTTAGAAGAAAACTATTGGATAAAAACCTCTAAGTTTTTACTTGCACGATGATTTGACTCTAAACAGTTTACACCGGATATTTTCTATAAATAAAAGCCAGATATATTGTTTTATTTCTAGTTTGGTTGACTTGCCGTGTGACTTCATCTTTGCTGAATGTCTTCCATCTATTAAAAAATCAATCTACACATCAAAATATTTCTGGTTCCTAAAGCCCATTCACTGGGCTGTACGGTCCTCAATATATGTGCAGGAATTCACATCTGTCTTTGTAATCTTTGTTAATATTAGTGTTTTCTGTTACTTTTAGTTCAATATTTATGTCAGTACGAAAGAACCAGTCTCACTAGAGCTGTGAAACTTTACATTATGTTAGAGGATTTACTTTATTCAATGCAGATGAGACTGCCCTTCAGACTTTCGAAGGATAAGGAACTTTTAAAATCAACTGTACTATTAGCAACAAGGTTAGTAATCAAATTGTGAGTTAGTGAACAATCCACCTGTTCAAATGTTGTCCACAAAACACAGTTACGAAAAGAACACCACTTGCTGTTTTTATATTACATACTTTCAGTCATTTTCTAGATCAGGTCACTATTGGAATCTTGCGGATTAGAAAATCTGAGGTCAATGAGACCAACAAGATAGGCAGGTCCCACACCAGAAGATCGTGTGTCAGTAACACTAGGATCTATTGGAGTCCTGAGACACCACACGGTCACTTTTCAGTGTGAAGGAAAGTTATTCGTCCGATCGCTGTTACAGCTTATTCACAAGCACCTCTGGTTCTAGGACCCTTGTTAGGACTGGTTGTTGACCAGAACCACGCATTTTCCTCTCTAGAAGCTGTACAGTTCGTCTAACTCAAGAAGTTATTTTTCCGGTAGGATGACATTCTTCAGCCCCGACGTACAACTCCTGCCGCTGGGTTAAGAGAGTTTCTCTGGGAATGAAGCTGTGGTTGGACCTAACTTTGTGGATTAAACACAGATTCATTTGATGTTAAACCATATATATTTCAGTCGAATTTCAATTTTATGAGATCCACTCTGAAAAACTGCTCTTGGAGATTAATGGAAATAATGAATATGGACTCGAGGAAGGATGGTTCTAAAACACACACGGTTTGTTGTTGTGGTTGTTAAGTCACTAAGTTGTCTTCAACTCTTTTGTGACCCCATGGACTGTTGCCTGCCAGGCTCTTCCATCCATGCGATTTTACAGGCAAGAATATTGGAGAGGGTTATTATTTCCTTCTCCAGGGGACCTTCTCAACAATATCAATAGGAAAGTATTAATCCTTTCTAATTAATTCATCAATTAATCCATTAAGAATGATATTGATATCACGTGCTGTGTCGCAGCTAATGCAGGATTCAGAGATGAATAAAATTCAGCTCCTTATGTCAAGGAACTCACAAAAGAAGAAATATTTAATTTAGTACAAGAGTTAAACTTGTATTATTTGTCATTAATTCAGACATAACAAGTGAATGGATGGTGGCGTTCTAAGGGTATTTGAGGGGAACTGCTCACGGTAAGCTTTGTTCAATCTCGGTAGCTTCCTATCTCCCTGATTTACTTCCTAGCGGTTTATTTTTAAATGTGGGTTTCTGCATTTAAAAAGTAATTTAGCAATGGTACATAATGTTTCATAAGTTAAAAAAAGGTATTAACCTTTTCCAATGAGTTCAGCAATTGTTCTATTTATGAACAATATTGATCTTGCTTTATCCCAGGAAACAGAAGGTTCAGTCAAGGTGGATATTAGTCATATAGGGATATTGTGTCCAGTATTGCTATGTCGTCTGATTTGATAATTGTGAAATCTGTTGATCTTTATGTTTGTTGTCATTGATTAGTCGCTAAGTCGTGTCCGAACCTTTGTGACCCCATGGACTGCGGCATGCCAGGCTTTCCTGTCCCCCCGGGGGGTGGGACGCCTAAAGTTTTGTGAGCAATGTGGCTTATCAGCTGCCGTTTTGTAAACTTCTAATGCTAAAGAAATAAAAGTGTGAACAGGAGAGCAATGGAGCTTTTAAAGGAGTGGCGTTGAGGGAGAAGTAATTAACTTTTTTGGTATAACTGAGCTGTAGGACAATTCCTGGAAAAAGTTAAGTCTGGGGCTTACAAAACTAGGAAGATATCCCAAGTAGCAGGAATGGCACACACGGACCCAAGTACTGGGCACACCCAGTGACGCTGTGCGCTGGACAGAAAGTGCTGAAGGAGGGCTCTGTGGGCCCTGTCTGGACTAAGCAAACCGAACGTCCATCTCAGTGTGATGTGAAGATGCAGGAGAAGCTATGTGAGGGGTGAGCATGAAGATGTGGGTCTCAGAAATGTTACCTTTAAGGTGTTTGTGGAGTAGTCAGGTAGAAATATTACATAAGTTGTTGATTCTTATGGTCAGTGCTGTGATGAACCACGCAGACTGCTTTCAGAAACAAGATGGACCTCTTAGCTGCTGAGAGCTCTCGGCTGTCAGCTCCCCAAGGGGGTTGCCTCAAGTGAAGTGCCTCCCCTTCCAAAGTCACAGCTTCTCCCCAGGGTGCCTGCACCAATGACCAGTCAGCAGGAGCTCTAAAGTTTCCCCTCACTCCAGCTCAGGACAAATCTAAAGAGTCACTCGTTTGCACAGCTCCCCTCAGAGCTAGGTGATGCCGCTGGTGGCGACTTTGCACAGCTCAGCTTCTCGTGTCTGCTTCCTCTTTTTCCCTCCCACAGGTATGGATTCTAAGAGTCCTCCCCCAAATCCTCTCGCTCCTAATTTCCACCTCATAGCCTGCTTCCCCAGGAACCCAGTCTGGAGGGATTGTTGCTGTTCAGTCTCTAAGTCAGGTCTGACTCTTTGCTACCCCATGGACTGCAGCACGCCAGGCCTCCCTGTCCATCACCAGCTCCCAGAGGTTACTCAAACTCATGTCCACTGAGTCAGTGATGCCATCCAACCATCTCATCCTCTGTCGTCCCCTTCTCCTCCCACCTTCAATCTTTCCCAGCATCAGGGTCTTTTCCAAGGAGTCAGTTCTTCCCATCAGGTGGCCAAAGGATTGGAGTTTCAGCTTCAGCATCACTCCTTCCAATGAATATTCAGGACTGATTTCCTTTAGGATGGATTGGTTGGATCCCCTTGCAGCCAAGGGACTCTCAAGAGTCTTCTCCAACACCACAGTTCAAAAGCATCAGTTCTTCAGTGCTCAGGTTTCTTTATAGTCAAACTCACATCCATACATGACTACCAGAAAAAACCTTAGCCTTGACTAGATGGAACTTTGTTGGCAAAGTAATGGCTCTTCTTTTTAATATGCTGTCTAGGTTGGTCATAGCTTTTCCTCCAAAGAGCAAGCGTCTTTTAATTTCAAGGCTGCAGTCACCATCTGCAGTGATTGTGGACCCCCTAAAAATAAAGTCTGACACTGCTTCCACTGTTTCCCCATCGATTTGCCATGAAGTGATGGGACCAGATGCCATGATCTTAGTTTTCTCAATGTTGACTTTCAAGCCAACATTTTCACTCTCCTCTTTCACTCTCATCAAGAGGCTCTTTAGTTCCTCTTCACTTTGTGGCAGAAGTGTGGTGTCATCTGCATATCTGAGGTTATTGATATTTCTCCCAGCAACCTTGATTCCAGCTTGTGCTTCATCCAGCCCAGCATTTTGCATGATGTACTCTGCATATAAGTTAAATAAGCAGGGTGACAATATACAGCCTTGACATTCTCCTTTCCCAATTTGGAACCAGTCTGTTGTTCCATGTCTAGTTCTAACTATTGTTTCTTGACCCACATACAGATTTCTCAGGAGGCAGGTCAAGTGGTCTCCAGTGAACAGTCAGGGTTGATTTCCTTTAGGATTGACCAGCCTGATATCTTTGCAGTCCAAGGGACTTACAAGGCTACATATCAGAGCCAAGCCTTGGGCCTGAATTGGAGTCATCAGTTAGTAGAAGTCTATTAAAGCTAATGAAATGGGTGAGTGTTTCAGGTTAAGGTTAGAAGTATGTTTAGTTCAGGACTTTGAGGGTATTCAGAGTTTGGTGATTGGCTATCAGAAAAGGTCTAACAAAGCAAAGTGATGAGGAAGGGCTGGACTGGTGGAATGAAAACCAGGAACTCTGAGGACTGGAGATGCTTCTTGGATGTTACTGCTCACCTGGAGAGGAGCAGCATTATCCCACGTGAGACTGAGACAAGAGCACGTTGAGGAAGAAACGGAGGGTCCAGAAACATGAGGGGGGTGGGCATGGCAGTAAGTGTCACAGTGAAAGGGAGAGGTGTGGGCTGGGAGGTGAGGATAAGGAGGGATTTTGAATGAAGTGTGAGAAATCGGAACCTGTTCAAATGAATGCGGATGGGTGGATAAAGAAGGACAGGTGGTGAGTTTTGTTAACATAGGTGGTGACATTCTCCTTTGATCTTTCAGTGCGGTAAAGCATGAGCGGTTAGATTTCCTCCATCAACTCTGTGTTGTATTGTACCTGTATATCTATTTGGGTTAACATCTGGGTATATTGTGCGGAAGTGTGTACTTTTTGTTTCCAACCTATAAACACTTGGGTTTCTATCCTCTACAGTAACTGATAGTGAAAAAAGAAGAAGAAGAATGGATGGGAGATAATGGGGGAAAACGGCATAAGGATGCAGAGAAAAGAGATGGGACCCTGGGCAGAAGTAAAAGGCAGCTCCTAGCTGGGCGGGGGGAACTGGGTTTGTGGCTGGAAAGAGGCGCTTCTGGTCCCCTGGTTTCTATTTCCTCTACGAAGGAGGGAGACACCTGCTGAGAATGTGTCAGAATACATGGGGAGAGAAGCTGAAGGGCTGAAGAGCCAGAGAGAGTTTGGGAAAGTCCTGTAGAGGCTGGAGAGGCAGACAGTAGCAGAAATAAAAGATAAAGATGGCGAGCCCGCAAAGTGATCGGGCAAACTAATCACTTAGTTACCACCTCAGGTGTGCGGGGTGTGGGGAATCGTGTCATTAATGCAATGATCGCCATTTTGCTTTTGGGCGAAAATTGTGTTGTGTGATCATTGTTTATCATGGCGCATATGAAAGGAAACCTGGCATAGGTGTTTTGCCTCCTTGTGGGGCAAGGTGGCAAAGTCAAAAACCAAAGGATTGCTGACTTGGTGACCGCCCTAGGACTTCCCAAGGCTCAGAGCGGGGCTGCCCAGCGCTATACAGAGAAGCTTTCATGCTTCATAGGGAAATGAAGAATTCATTGATATCTATTTCTTCGTAAAAAAAGAAAGATCAAAACACTGGAGAACATCACACATTCAAACTGAATTCAGGGAGACACAGCGTGATTCCTTTGGAGGAAAACTGGAGCAAATGGAAGAGGAAGCAGTCAAACACAAGCTGAGAAGGAGTTTGCCTGAACACTCCTTCTCAGATACACATTGCAGACCAGGTGTTCGACAAAATACAAGGGTTCAGCTGGCCAGGGTGTTAACCTGTTTTTATACACTTTCAACATAGCTTTGTGAGAAAATAAAAATTCAATTGTGTATTAGCATTCATTTTTCCTACAACCAGATAGCTTAAGAATTAGAATTTGAAATAATTCATTATGTTTTCAAACATGAGAGCAGCGCTTTAACACTGTAAACAGCTCAAATGATACAATGTAATGGAGTAAAGAATGAAAATCCCCTTCATTCTTCTCCTTTTACTGCTTGTTTGCTTTTTGGCTGTTCTGGGTGTTCGTTCCCGCGAGGCTTTTCTGTAGCCGCGGTGCTGGGGCTTCTCACTGCAGTGGCTTCGGCCTCTAAGGTGTGTGTGCGCTCAACAGTTGAGACACGTGGAGTTAGTTGCTCTGCGGCACGTGGGATCTTCCTGGATCGAGGATCAAACTCGTGTCTCCTGCATTGGCAGGCGGATTCTTTACCACTGAGCCACCAGAGAAGCCCTCCTTCATTGCTCTGAAAACCCCAGATAAGCTTCCTCAGTCTGCACAACTCTGAAAAGCATTTGCTCTGTCTTCCATATGCGGGACAACACTGAGCAGGCACGCACACGTCAGCTGTAACGAGGCACACAAGTATGTGTTTCCATACACACATGTGTATTTTAATTTATATATATGAATTTATTGAGGTGTACATTACATATCACATTGTATTTATTGTCCTAAGCCTTTGGGTTTTTGTTGTTGTTGTTGATATATGATAGACCTAACACCATATCAGTATACCTAAATTGATCTCACTCTTCCTAATACCTGAATAGTATTTCACTAGCCTGGAAAATCCCATGGACAGAGGAGCCTGGTGGGCTTCCATCTATGGGATCGCACAGAGTCGGACACGACTGACGCGACTTAGCAGCAGCAGCAGCAGCTGGAGGTAACATGGTTTAATTATTCTCCAACTGATGGACTTTTAATTATTTTCCTCACGTGCCTCCTTTCTTCCTTCCTTCTGTCCTTCTTTCCTTCCTTCCTTCTGTCTTTCTTTCCTTCCTTCCTTCATAGGTTATAAGTAGAAATAGAATAAAAATAATGTGAAGCTGAACTGTGGTGTTGGAGAAGACTCTTGAGAGTCCCTTGGACTGCAAAGACATCCAACCAATCCACCCTAAAGGAAATCAGTCCTGAGTGTTCATTGGAAGGACTGATGTTGAAGCTGAAACTCCAGTACTTTGGCCACCTCATACGAAGAGTTGACTCATTGGAAAAGACTCTGATGCTGGGGGGGATTGGGGGCAGGAGGAGAAGGGGATAACAGAGGATGAGATGGCTTGATGGCATCACTGACTCGATGGACGTGAGTCTGAGTGAACTCTGGGATTTGGTTATGGACAGGGAGGCCTGGCGTGCTGCAATTCATGGGGTCGCAAAGAGTCAGACACGACTGGAGCAACTGAACTGAAAGCTGAAGTGAAATTGCAGAATTCTAAATATATTTGAAAAAACAAATAGAAAAGATTTTAACATTCAATAGACTTGCTTGATGGAGGAGAGGGAAGGAAGGAGAAAGAAGAAGCTGTAAGCCGATTTTGTTTTCCATGAGAGGAACAGTTACATATTGCCCCAAAGGTGAGGGAGTATGGTGTTATTAAAAACAATGTTCGCATAATGATGACTTATTCTGTTGCTCTTTCTTCTCAGGAAATTCCAGGGATTTGGGGAGCTATGAGCCAGGATAAAAACCAAATATATACTTCTCATATATTTGATCATCTGAATGACCAAATGTACTTTTTCCTATAAATTACACTATCACACTGTAGAATACATAGACCAAGAGTGAGCCCTGATGTAAACTGTGGACTTTGGGTGACATTGACGTGTTACTGTAGGTTCACTGATTGTAGCGAATGCACCTCTCTGCTGGAGGGTGTTGATGGGGGCGATTGGGTGTTTGGGAGGGCAAGGGATATTTAGGAATTCTGCACTTTCTGCTGAGTTTTGCTGTGAGCCCCAAACATAAAGTTTACTTTTAAAACTGAGGTAACTTGTGCAATAAATTGTATGATCACCTTATGCATTCTCCACCATATTCTTGTTCATTTTAGTATTAGAAGATCACAGTGTGTCTCTGGAGATAGGACTTCCTAGTAAGAGAGTATGTTTCTAGCTTCCCTTGAAGCTTGTAGCCCCAGGAACACCTAGTGGTAAGTTTATTGCCTAAGAAGATGTCAAATTAAGAAAAACTAAATTCTAATAACACCTGGATACTTATATACTATGCTTCAAAATGTGGTATAATTAATATGTGTGATCTTCACAAAGTTTATGATTATAAATATTTCACAGACGAGGAGATGGAAGCCACACAGTTCATACTATACCACTGAAGACCTCACATCTATCCATTCTTATGCCAGGGCTTAAATTCATGTTAGTTTGTCTCTAAAGACGGTGCCATTAACAACAATGCTATAGTGTGTCTCAAAGTTACACACAGTTACACATAGTTTATATAGAATTCATATAACTTAACACAGTATAGTAGTACATCAAAAGAAGCAAGTCAACATATGGTTCTCTCATAATACGTTAAAAGGCGACACAGTTTGGTTATCCTGACAAGGTCAGTTGTCAGGTATGTGGATGGTATAAAAAAAAGAAACAAAAGTCAGGGGGGAAAAATCTAGCTTTGGTTCATTTGTGCAAAACCAAGTCTGTAAAACTGAAGAGTTTCTGTTACCACGTGTGACTTTCGCTTTACTCCAACTGAGGGTAAGTCTGTTTGCAATCCTGACTGAAATATGCTGCTTGACTAGCTCAGTAAACTTTCTTACTAAGATGCGTGTGTTTTCCACACCACCAAACGACTCTTCAATACCAGCAGCGTGTCCTACAGCTCAACTCAGTTCTGACACTGTCTACTTGGAGGCAGTACCAGGTGCCACGAGTTAAGGGCACAGACCCACAGGACTGCACCCCCCGCTCCAGAAACCCACTGAAGGTCGAAGTCGTTACCTGTTCTTCTGACTAACTGGCTATAGATTGGTGGTTGCCATGACCTCTTCCTCAAGTTCGATTACTTTGCTAAAGTGGCTCACAAAAAGCAGAAAGCATTTGATCTATTAGAGTCCCGGTTTCCTACAAAAGGATCTAACCCAGGAACAGTCAGATGGAGGAGACGCTCAGGGCAAGGTGTAGGGGTGGGGCACAGATTTTCCAGGCTCTTCCTGGGGCCAGTCTCCTGGCACCTCCAAATTATCACCAGCCTGGAAGCTCTAGAACCTGGTCTCTAGGTTTTATGGAGGCTTCATTGCGTAGGCATGGCTAACTAACTCATTGACGTCTGGCAACTGATTTAACCTCCAGCTCCTTTCCCATCCCTGGAAATTTAAGTTCAGAGTGGGCTTCCCTGGTGGCTCAGATGGTAAAGAATCTGCCTGCAACATGGGAGCTGCAGGAGACACAGGTTCAATCTCTGTGTTGGGAAGATCCCCTGGAGAAGGGAATGGCTACCCACCCCAGTACTATTGCCTGGGAATCCCATAGACAGAGGAGCCCGGAGAGATTTCAAGTCCATGGGATCACAAACAGTTGGACAAGACTGAACAAACTTTCACTTTCCCACCCCCTTCCTGGAAGACAGCTGTATGTATCTAAGAGCAGAATATTCATAAATATTTCAGCTATGATAAGATATAAACAAACTTTAAATGTTTATATTGCTGCTGAAGCTCCAGTGTTTTGGTCATTTTATGCGAACAGATGACTCATTGGAAAAGTCCCTGATGTTGGGTAAGATCGAGGGCAAAAAGAGAAGAGGGTGTCAGTGGATGAGATGGCTGGATGGTACCACTGATGAAATGAACATGAACTTGGGCAAACTTAGGGAGGTGGTGAAGGACAGGGAAGCCTGGCGTGCTGCAGTCCAAGGGGTTGCAAAGAGTCGGTCACGAGTGGGTGACTGAATGACAACACAAGGTATAAGCAAACTTCAAATGTTTATAGTGATCATTAATGTGAAGGTACCTTAGTGGAGCAAGAATGGTGAATACCCATGATCCAAATGTAAAATATGTTTTACCATAATCCTATTTGGTATGTAATCGTTAATACAGAAACTGTAAAATAGACAGAACTGGCACAGCTCTAGGTCAAGACTGCCAGGTCCATAATCTTCTCCTACGCTTGATGAACAGCAACTGGAGAAAGTTTTACTTAATTTTTCCTACTGGTAATTATGAGATAATTATGCCTTCTTTGAAGAAGGAGCTTTGGGGTTTAAAAGAGATAACAATTGTAAAGACAAGTTCTAGAACTACTAATTAAGTGTTGGATATTACTATGATTTATTTTATTCAACCCTAAAATTTTCATTTTAGGCTTAAAGTTGACTTAAAGCTCAACATTCAGAAAACTAAGATCATGGCATCTGGTTCCATCACTTCATGGGAAATAGATGGGGAAACAGTGGAAACAGTGTCAGACTTTCTTTTTGGGGGCTCCAAAATCACTGCAGATGGTGATTGCAGCCATGAAATTAAAAGACGCTTACTCCTTGGAAGGAAAGTTATGACCAACCTAGATAGCATATTCAAAAGCAGAGACATTGCTTTGCCAACAAAGGTCCGTCTAGTCAAGGCTATGGTTTTTCCAGTGGTCATGTATGGATGTGAGAGCTGGACTGTGAAGAAAGCTGAGCGCCGAAGAATTGATGCTTTTGAACTGTGGTGTTGGAGAAGACTCTTGAGAGTCCCTGGACTGCAAGGACATCCAACCAGTCCATCCTAAAGGAGATCAGTCCTGGGTGTTCATTGGAAGTTCAGTTCAGTTCAGTTCAGTCGCTGTCGTGTCCGACTCTTTGCGACCCCATGAATCGCAGCACGCCAGGCCTCCCTGTTCATCACCAACCGGAATGATGCTGAAGCTGAAACTCCAGTACTTTGGCCACCTCATGTGAAGAGTTGACGCACTGGAAAAGACCCTGATGCTGGGAGGGATTAGGGGCAGGAGAAGAAGGGGACAACAGAGGATGAGATGGCTGGATGGCATCACAGACTCGATGGACGTGAGTCTGAGTGAACTCCGGGAGTTGGTGATGGACAGGGAGCCTGGCGTGCTGCAGTTCATGGGGCCGCAGAGAGTCGGACACGACTGAGCGACTGAACTAACGAACGAACGAACGAACGAACGAACGAACGCAAAGAGAGCAAGACGATCCTTTCTCTCAACATATTGGGAAGTAAAACTGGAATAACTTGGATGTGAATAAAATGAACTTTCACCCCTGTGTATGGCATACAGTTCCCTATTTCTTTCAGTGTCTCATATTTTTTAACTTTTTATTTTATATTGGAGCATAGTTGATTAACAGTGCTGTATTAGTTTCAGATGTACAGCAAGTGATTCAGTTATACATATAAATGTACCTATTCTTTTTCAAATTCTTTGAAAATTCATTACTTTTTTGGTTGTTGAAAACTAGATATTTTAGGTAACATATGGTAATACATACGAATTCTGAATCCTCTCCAATCAAGGGCTTGCTGCAATTGCTAATGTTTGTTTATTTGTTTAGTGACCAGTGTGCACTAATTCTGTGGAGTCTGATTTTCCCACAGTATGTAGATTTTGATGACATTGCTTAATTTTTTATTTTTTAATCTGACTTCCTAGGGGTCATCCTTGAGTCAGCATAGCTTAGTAGTCAGACAATAACTTGTCAGATGTTTTGCTTAAGCGTATTGACTAAGTAAGGATTTCACCTTTATCTCCAGAACAGCGTGTGGCCTGGGGAAATGCTTACGAAATTCAGGGAATTGACAAGTCTGCTCCACATTTAGCCAAGGACTAGAGTCTCTCTCCGCTTTCTCTGATGGAGCAGTCGTGTGCGTATCCATTGACTTCTGACCACTAGCAACAAGGGGCATCTTAGTGGGCACCTTTGGGCTGCCTGCCCCTGTCTCCAAATCGCCCTGTTAAATGGCTGGCTGAGCTGCCATTTTCTTACTTGCCCCAAATAGTACCAGCTAGAGATGCAGTTCTTCCTGGATTGTTTGTATAATAAACACATACTCTCTGTTGCAGTCTACGATGTCACTGGGGCTGGATTTTTCCAAGCTCTGCTTTCCCTCCAGGCAGCAAAACCTCCAGTCCAGGGGGGTTGCCTGGCCGCCCAGCTTGCAACTTCTGAGCCAGGACAAAAGGGAGGAGCCAGGGAGCAGTCGCTCTTTTTACTGAATAAACATTTCCTAAGAGTATACTCTTCGACCCATTTCCAGAAACTATAAATGCTTTTGTAGTTCTGTGGGTTTGTTTTTTTTACCCCATTTATTTCTATCTTTGGGGAGAGATTATGTTCAGGTTTTCTCATAGCCATTCTTAAAGACCCTCCTAAACAAAATTACTTTGAAATATAACCTGCTCAAGATTTTCAGGAAGCTTTATCTGACAAACTCATTCTTGACTAGACTTTCAAAATGTCTACAAATATGAAAACTATCAAGAAGGAACTTAATTCTTTGTGCCTCTTTAAGAGGAATATATAACTGTCAGATTGATGCTGTGTTAAAATGAAGGTTGATGGCCTTCACCTGGCTGGCCCTGAAACAGCTCACTTCTTGGCCAGCAAGAAGAAAGAAGGTTCTTCATCTCTCTTCCTCAGTGGTCCATTTCTGAACCCTTCAAACTGGGAAACTTAGTAAGTGCAACCACAAAGAAGTTGCACAGATATTAATAGCATTGTGCTCAAATATCAAATGAAGGATTCAGAGTATTAATGTGAAAACACCAATCAGATATTATTTAGAGATTTCACATTACCCTGTGTGAACTTTGATATTTACCAAAAGGATTTCACTACACTGGCTTCCTGGTAATGCACGGAATTCACAGTCATGCTCATAACTGTAAATGAAACAGCGCTGAGAGGAACACCATCACTGCAGGGCCGATTTTAATTACATGCTGCTAGCGTAACTGGCATGTTGCTTTTAACTCATGTCCTTCTAATCTTATGGATTTCTACTGTGGGGGGACAAGGTAAGTTGAAGCCTGAAAACAGCTCTGGATATTGAGTTCCTCTCTCAAATGTGTGTGTTGTGTGTACATATATTTTTAAATGAATACAGGGGTGAAAATATTGGGAATAAAGGATCATCATTTTTGTTTTTAATGAAAATATTTTCTAATATGCAATTAAGGGAAAATAGAATGAAACAATTTTTCTATGTTAAGTTATGATATATAAGTAGCCACCAAATACAAAATCTGGAGAGAAACTGAATGTTGAAAAATCTGCATATGATAAAGGTAAAAAAGTGAAGTGCCAATGTAATCCTGCATGAATGCTGCGACGCCACAGACCAGAAAAAGTATACCAAGGAAGCCTGGACACCTGCAATATGTTTGAATTTTCATAGATTTTTTAAATTTAAGATTTGAATATTATTAAATTCAGGAATTTCCTATTTCAATCTAATCATCACTTGACAAAGAAAAATCTTTTTTTTTAACTAAAATATAATTTGATGTACAATAATATATTAGTTTCAGGTGTACTACAAAGTAATTTGACGTTTGCATGCATACATTATGAAATGGTCATCATGATAATTCTCATAACAATCTGTCCCCAAACAAAGATATTACAGCAGTATCGATTCTATTCTTTCCGCTGTATACTACATCCCTGTGGCTTATTTATTTTATAACTGGAAGTTTGTTCCTCTTAATGTTCTTCACCTATTTCACCTGTCCAGTCTCCACCTTCCTCACCTCTGGCAACCACACGTTTGCTCTATGATGAGTCTGCTTTTGTTTTGTCTAGTTTCTTTTTGTTTTGCTTTCTGGATTTTGAAATCCTCACATGTAAGTGGGGTCATACAGTTTTTTCTCTGTCTGACTTATTTTAGTTAGTAGAATGCTCTCCAGGTCCATCCACGTTGTCACAAATGGCAAGATTTCCTTTTTTATGGTTGAGTATCCCATGGTATGTACAAATACCATATCTTCTTTACCCATTCATTTATCTGTGGACACTTAGGTTGCTTTCAAGTCTTGGCTGTTATAAATAGTACTGCTGTGAAGTTTGAGGTGCATTTATCTTTCTGAATTAGTGTCATCTCTTTTAATGAAACTATAGAGCATATCCTTATTTTCATATGTAATAAAACTAGTGAGATACCAATAAATTATTTGCTTCTTCTGAGCTTTTCAGCAAGGTTTAAAATGAAAAAAAAAATGTACACCACTTCTCCTTTAATACAAAACACTATGTCTCACAGTATTTTAAAAAATGTCACATCTTGTTTTGTGTTGAAATAAAATCCAACCCATCTGAGTAATTGCAAATCAAATATCCTACAAGATCTAGGGTAACTGATTAAACTGTGTATGGATGTGGGATTTTAGTCATGTGCTTTACCATTTGATTTTCAGAAAGTATTTGTTTTGCTCTTTTGATGCTAATTTTTGCAAATAGTTGTTCTCTTTGGGAAAATCTCTTCAGTCCTAACATAAGAAAAAATAAGAACTATAAAATTCCTTCCTTTTATGATCCACCATTATAAAAGTTGCAAAACATTATTTCTACAGACTTGAAAATTACTCATTTGTTTATACATTTTTCATAGAATTATAATCAGAGGACTATAGTTAGCTAATGGGAAAAAAAGTATTTTTCTCCAGTAACAGATATTGCTTAGTCAATTAAAAATACCAACTTCTCTGGTTAGCCTAAAGTAAGGATCAGACCTTTTTACAACATCCTCACTGAAAAACTGTATGTTTGGGTGTATTTGACTCTTTTTAACCTATATGTCTGGTAAATATTGTTTTGAAAACCATCAAGAATGGACATTAAGAGGGGGTTTCTAAATTGAGGGAGGGGAAGCAGAAGAAGATGAATATAAAATATAGTCATATGCAGAATTTTGACAACCTGAAATCTGAGGGGCTTCCCAGGTGGTTCAGTAGTAAAAAGCCCATCTGCCAAGCAAGAGTTGCAGGTTCAGTCCCTGGGTTGAGAAAATCTCCTGGAGAAGGAAATGGCAACCCACTCCAGTATTCCTGCCTGGGAAATCCCATGGCCAGAGGAGCCCGGCGGGCTGTAATCCATGGGGTTGCAAAGGGTTGACTTAGTGACTGCACAGTGACAACATGGTGTAAAAAGTGCAAAAAAATGTTCAAGCTTCAATCTAGTCTCCTAGAGCTTTTAGAGACGCTCCATCAAAAGTTGTATCGCTGCTAAGTCAGGAGGCCCCAGTCTCCGGGATCTAATGCCTGATGATCTCTGGTGGAGCTGATGCAACAATAACAAAATAAAGTGCATAATAAGTGTAGTGCACTTGAATCATTCCCGAATCATCACCCTCACCCCCAGCCATGGAAAAATTGTCTTCCACAAAAGCAGTTCCTGGTGCCAAAAAGGTTGGGGACTGCTGTACAGTTAAGTGATTCGTGAGTTTGTGTTGGTGCTGGAGAAGACTCTTGAGAGTCTCTTGGATTCTAAAGAGATAAAATCAGTCAATCCTAAAGGAAATCAACCCTGACTATTCTTTGGAAGGACTGATGCTGAAGCTGAAACTCCAAAACTTTGGCCACCTGATGAGAAGAGCCCATTCCTTGGAAAAGACCCTAAGGCAGGGAAAGATTGAAGGCAGGGGGAGAAAAGGGTGACAGAGGATGAGATGGTTAGATAGCATCACCAACTCAATGGAGATGAGTTTGAGCAAGCTCTGGTAGATAGTGGAAGACTGGGAATCCATGGGGTTGCAGAGTCGGACATGACTTAGCAACTGAGCAGCAACAACAGCTGTTCATTTGCCTGTTGAGAGACTGGCCGGAGTGTGAAAGAAGCACGCTAACACTTGCATAGTCCAACATTCTTCATGCTTTCAGCCGTAAAATATTTATCAAAGACTATACTGTGCAGCAACAAGTTCAAAAGAAAACGAAAACTCCGTGTCTCATTACAATGCACAGGGTCTTACGAGGAAAGCAAACCATGTAAATAAGTAAATAGATTGCAAGGTTGTGTGTGTGTATGTGTGTCCCGTAGGAAATGTACTCCCAAGGTTTTATCAGAATGTCAAGCCTTGAGAAATCATTTTCTCCTTTTGGAGCGGGTGACTGGGTAAAGGAGACCTATGAAAAGCAGTTATTGAATCAGTGCCAATGCTGAGCTACAAGAGTATTTGCTAAACGCTGAAGAATGAGCTTTGAAGGGCGGGTAAAACAGGGACATTTGGAGGATGGAAGCAAGGTTATTCTGCATAGCAAAGAATATGTAGGTTAAAATGCATGGAAATCGAATACTATAGTTTGACAGGCAGACAAGAAATATCTGTAAAAGAATTATGGGAGGTACTACCATCAGTGAAAGCTTCCCTGATGGCTCAGATGGTAAAGAATCTGGCTGTAATGCAGGAGATCCAGATTCCATCCCTGGGTTGGGAAGATCCCCTGGAGAAGGAAATGGCTGCTCACTCCAGTATTCTTGCCTGGAGAATCCCATGGACGGAGGAGCCTGGTGGGCTACAGTCCATGGGGTTGCACAGAGTTGGGCACACCGAGTGACTCACACTTTCACCATCAGTGTGTGAGGGTTTTTTTTTTTCCCCCCTCCAAAACCATCTAATATAAAATTTCAGACACTTAGATAAGCAACTTCAGATTTCACAAGTGAAATACAATGGGAATTACTAGCTTCAAATATTGTGCAACGTTGAAAATCACCTCTAGATAAGCGGAAAGGGGAAATTTCCCTGGTTAATTTGTGAGCTGAGTTTCTGTAAGTTGCTTCTTTCTTTTTCCAAATAAAGAGAAAACAAACAAACAAACAAAACACTTCATCTTCAATGTACCAGGAAAATACAGACAAGACAGAGACTTCGGGTGGAGCTACCTAGGACTAGGATACAGAGTAGAGAAAGGAGGCGAGTGGAGATGCCAGCATGTCCTGTACACCAGTGAGGTCTTACTGCTGTCCCACTCTGCTTGGCTCTTAACCTGTGGGAAATTTTCTTCTTGAAGATACTGCAAAGGACATTATATTTCACATGACTCTAACATCTACATTTTACCTTCACTGACAATGTGCTGTGTGCTAAATCGCTCAGTTGTGTCAATTTTTGCAACCCTATGGACTGTACCCCGCCAGGCTCCTCTGTCCATGGGATTCTCCAGGCAAGAATACTGGAGTGGGTTGCCATGCCCTCCTCCAGGGGATCTTCCTGACCCAGGGATCGAACCTGAGTCTTTTATGTTGCCTGCACTGATAGACGGGTTCTTTACCACTAGCACCTGTACTCTTCATTAGAGATCTTTCTTTGTCCTTAACTAATTAGGGCACTGGAGGGCATTAAGCTAATGGAATTTAAGCTAGCTGAAAGAAAAAAAGTATTGATAAGATGATTAAAATATGATTTAATGATTCATAAATGTAGATTCATATTTAATTCTTCAGTTTTGTTTTACTTTTCCCAGAGAGACATTGTGATTTTCCAAAAATAAACCATGGAATTCTGTATGATGAAAAGAAATACAAGGCATCTTTCCCAGTTTCTCTTGGGAAAATTTTCTATTATTCCTGTGAATATAATTTTATGTCTCCTTCAAAACACTTTTGGACTCCCATAACATGCACAGAGGGCGGATGGTCACCGATTCCAAAGTGTCTCAGTGAGTAAATGCCTGATGGGGATGAACCGTTCGGGGAGTGGAGAAGGACGCGGCAGGTGGGGTCCCAAGGTCTTGACAGAGAGTCACAGGGGTCAGGACTAGAGGAGCCAGCAAAGAGGAGAGATGCTGTCCTTTATGTTTTGAGAAGCCTGTTTCGAAAACCAAATGAAGAATGAATATATGAGCTTTCTTTCATGTTGTAAGTTTTAAAACTGACCATTAATATATTTCACTCCTAATATTTATGTCCTGATATTCATTTGTTATCAGCCTGGTCATAATTTTTTCTTTAAAAAAGTCTTTGTACATATCTATTCTCTGTTGAAATGTATCATTCTCTTGAATATTGAAAGGAGCACATAAGGTTTAGCATCTATACTTTTACATTTTCCATAGATTACTTTTTTTGTGCCTAAAATTATGTCTATATTAATCCTTCAATAAATGTGAAGAGCATACTCAGGAGGTAACAAGTGTACTGAAACAGAAAAACAATGGGGGGGAGCACAATAAATGAGCCAACAAAGGTAATAATGGCCTTTCTATAAAAAATATTTATGAGAATTAAGAGAGAAACATTAACATACTATTTATACCTAGAAAAGTTTATAAAAATAAAATATTTTATTATAAAACCCATAGAACAATGGAGTGAAATGTTAATTTCCTTTTGTGTTTGAAACATATATGAAAAGTATATATTTCATCAATACAGCAGCAAAACCTAAATTCTTTTAAAATTTTATTTTCATACTTACTTTTAGCTTTAAAAGTTTTCCATTAAAAAATATTGTAAGATGCAAATGTATTTTACTATTGTTTTACCACTTCCATCTGGTACATTAAACAACTTTTGGTCCTTAGGAGTGTGTTTCTTTCCTTTTGTGGAAAACGGTCAATCTGCATCTTCGGGACAAACATACCTGGAAGGCGCCACTGTGCAAATTACCTGCAATAAGGGCTACAGCCTCCCGGATAACAAGGGCAGCATTACCTGTGCTGAAGGGGGCTGGTCCTCCCCCCCTGAATGCATCTCCACCAGTAAGTGAAATGCCATCTTCTCCAATCCTGGAATATGTTGTGATTTTTTTAAAAAGAAATAAACCTATTGTCACGTCTTAAGTAGAGATTTCACCACTTGCTTTTATCTTACACATTTGTTTTTTAGTTACAGCTGTCTCTGAATGGATGCACAAGTAACATAGTTTGCCTATGCAAATCAGACAAATATTAAACAAGAATATAAGCACTTGCAGATAGTACCTTTACATTAAAGTAATACCCATTTTTTGTGTACAGTGCATTAAAATTATCATGTTAGCTGAGAATAAATATCTAGAAAACTAAAATATTAAAGAGAAAAAAGTCCAATACCAGTTAAAATGTCTTATAACTAAGGCAATTGTTAATAATGAACCTTTTGTGTTAATATTAAATTCACATGCTTGATTCAAGAAACAATTTCTAGGTTTTAAAAATTTTGTGCTTGTGAGAGTTATGTCTGTCACTGATTTAAAATCTGGAAAACAATTCCTTTGGAAACTATAACATGGCAGCATCTTCCAGACCTCTGGAATCATCATAATAATTTATAATCATCTTTCTATTATATAAAATCTATAATAATTTATAATCATATTTCCAGTTTCCTATAGTAACTCTATGCCTGCACGGTGTATTCAAGGAGACGTAAAAACTTCTCTAGCTGTTTCTCACCATAGTACCAATTCTTTGTTACTCGGCCCTATAAATTCTAGCTGCCAGGGCCTCCAAAACCCTTATCTCCCTCTTCTCATCTCAGAAAAACCACAGGACTCTGCCTGGCTTCTCCTCCCTGGGAGCTGGGATGCTCACAAAGATATGCTTTGGGGTTTGGACTTTGCTTATCTCCCTTCTCTTAATCATCAGGGACAGTTTCCTGGAAATGCGTTTTGTCCAGTTTTCCAGCTTTTTAACCAGTGGGAAGAAATCCTGATACCAGCTACTTCATCTTACAGGAAGTGGAGTCTTCTGGTATGCTTTTTAAAAAAGCAATTATGCTATCAAAATCACTTCACATCTTCAATATTTAAATTTAACCTTTTAGGAAACAGACTCTTTCTAAAACAGCTTGAAGGACAACAGTGTTTCAGTAAACAGTGAGGCCATGGTTTCTTAACAATCACAGAGGGCTTAAACATGACCAATCTTTGCCAAAAACATAAAATAAAAGAACAAATCTATCGACATCATATCTGAAATGTCCAGTGACCGAAAAGGGTTCATGTTGTATAAGCTTCACTTATGGTGCAAATGTTTTTGCAACCCATTTAATGGGGTGATGGCAACCGAAGTCCAAGGACTGAGTTTCAAAGCTTGACAGCTCCGTCTGAGCACTGCCGACTCACAAGGAGATCCAGACCAGTGAGGAAACTTAAGCAAAGGGCTCAGTTTGCTGCAAATCATCCTTAATTCTTTGTAGGAAATTATTAAATAGCCGAATTGAATTTCTCTTGGGCATACCAAAACTCTCTGGTCAGAGTTCTTTCCTTGCTTTATCTAGAGCAACACATTTATTTTTAATGTGCCTTATTCTATGTAAAATATTTTATATAGTTTCCTAAAATATTTTCTTTGAGGTTTAATAAACTAAAAATGCGGATTGCAAGAATAGTTTGAGGCTGTGGTTTTCCTGAAAGGCTTTATGTTTTTCTTTTTATAGTCATATTCATTGATTTATTATGAAAAATTTTAATAAATTTTTATATTTTCCTTTTTTTCAGAAAAATGTTTAAAAACAGATATTGTAGTTGCCAATGGGTTTTTTTCTGAGTCAGAATATGCTTATTCTGTAAATAAAGAAACGCAATATAAGTGTAAACCAGGATACATGACAGCAGATGGGAAAACATCAGGGACAGTTCAATGTTTGCAAGGTGGATGGTCAAGTCAACCCACTTGTATTAGTAAGTAATTTTATACTTTACTATGCATCTTTCTGAACCCACAACGTGGAAGTTTACTCCAACTTTTTTTTTTTTGCTTCTTCAGAGATTAGATGGCACCATGTAAAATGATGTCAAACTAATTTTTAAAAAATATATTGATAAAATACAGGAATACTTCTATACCACATTGATTTAACTTCTTTGGTTATGTTTTTCCATGTCTCCAAAGGAGATAATCCTTCTCTTAAGTCTATTTTTTTCCCCTAGAATAAATGCCATTATTTTGAAAATGAAAAAAAAATTAAAAACCCTAATTAGATTTATAAAGCTTCACGCCTGCATGCTCAGTCATCTCCAACTCTTTGCAACCTTATGGGCTGTAGCCACCAGGCTCCTCTGTGCCCAGGATTTTCCAGGCAAAAGTACTGGAGTGGGTTGCCATGTCCTACACCATTACAGAGCTTCAGGCAAAGCTGAATTTATTTGAGGCTGAGATCTTTGGGCAGTTATCCTTCACCATCTTCAAATTCTCAGTCTCCTGTAGTTGATTACTTGTTCATTTTAATATAAGTCGTGAGTCCAAGGAACAAGCTTCATCCATGATGTAGTGGTCCAAGGACACGAATACTGAACTCTTTTCAATCCATCATCTGATGCTGAGAGAAGGAACAGGTCTAGAAATTCTAGTAATTTGTGAATATTTGAGAGGTATGGGTGGATTTCAGGTTCTGGTTTCTGGGAAACTTACATTAACAATGGATTTCTTATTGTTACAGGTTTTCTTAAGGATACAAAATGATAAATCAGTACTCTATAATCAAGTTAGGAGGCATAGGAAAAAACCTTTAATTTGGTAGAATTTGAAGTTATATAGGGCTGCCTTGGTGGCTCAGATGGTCAAGAATCTGCCTGCAATGCAGGAGACCTGAGTTTGATTCCTGGCTCAGGAAGAACCCCTGGAGAAGGAAATGGCAACTCACTCTAGTATTCTTGCCTGGGAAATCTTATGGACAGAGGAGCCTGGTGGGCTACACAGTCCATGGGTTTGCAAAGAGTCAGACAAGACTGAGGGACTAAAACTTTCACTTTTCTTAGGCAGAGGAGCTCTCCAAATGATGAAAATGTGCTTATATTATTCTTATATTTTTATAAAATAAATATGAAATTTATTTTAAGCAACTGGATGCGTAAAAATTTGCATTTGGTGCCAGCTGTCTTTGTGAATTATCAGTTCAGTTCCGTTGCTCAGTCGTGTCCGCCTCTTTGCGACCCCATGAATCGCAGCACGCCAGGCCTCCCTGTCCATCACCAACTCCCGGAGTTCACTCAGACTCGCGTCCATCGAGTCAGTGATGCCATCCAGCCATCTCATCCTCTGTCATCCCCTTCTTCTTCTGCCCTCAATCCCTCCCAGCATCAGAGTCTTTTCCAATGAGTCAACTCTTCACATGAGGTGGCCAAAGTACTGGAGTTTCAGGTTTAGCATCATTCCTTCCAAAGAAATCCCAGGGCTGATCTCCTTCAGAATGGACTGGTTGGATCTCCTTGCAGTCCAAGGGACTCTCAAGAGTCTTCTCCAACACCACAGTTCAAAAGCATCAATTCTTCGACCCTCAGCCATCTTCACAGTCCAACTCTCACATCCATACATGACTACTGGAAAAACCATAGCCTTGACTAGACGGACCTTAGTCAGCAAAGTAATGTCTCTGCTTTTGAATATGCTATCTAGGTTGCTCATAACTTTTGATCATTTTTGTGAATGATCAGCCAGGGATAAAGAAGCAGACAACAAAGGGGCCATTTTTGACTTATTTATGTAACAGTGATTTTTAGAGAATTTGATAATGAAGAAAAGAATGTGCAAGTAAATACAGTTTTTACTTTTTAGTAATTACATCAGAAGAACAAGTTACCACTGGCTGCTCCTCTTCTTTAAACACGTACTTAACTTTTAGAAATTGGATACATTAAAGCAATAAAATAATGGAATAAACTGGAGCTAATTACAAAAATGACACTGATGCTAGTAAATGTAAAAATTGAAGTTTAAAAAATTAAAGTTTCAAAATTATTAGGTGAAATTATTTCAAGGTGTTTGAAGTCGGGAAAGTGGGTTAGTGATTGGAAGGGGTCATAGAAGACTTTGAAAATGTGAGTAATACTCTCTTTTTCCACCTGGAGGGTAATTATAGAGGTGTGTTGATTTTGTAATAATTTTCTGAATTTACACTGCTTACATTCTTCTACAAGCTTTTTCTACTTCAGTAAGTTCATTAGAACATGGTATTAGAAGACAGTTTCCCAGGAACAGTTTCACATCGCTGGTGGTCCAGGCTTTCTGAACAAAGACCACTGGCAGACTTGGGTAAAGGATAATTAAACAGCAGAGACACCTTGGAAGTTAGAAGCAGTGTGTACGTCCAGCAAGATTTAGGGACATCTCTCTAGGGTTATTTGCTGACATTCCAGAGTAGTAAAAACCTAGGGACCTTCCTCTCTCTCCTGAGGGGAAGAGATCAGTATACCAATTACCATATAAGAACTGGTCTCATAATTTTGAGGCTCCTTCCCTATGGACTTCCGGGGTAGCTCAGACGGTAACGCGTCTGATGACAATGCGGGAGACCCTGGTTCAACCCCTGGGTCAGGAAGATCCTCCAGAGAAGGAAATGGCAACCCACTCCAGTACTCTTGCCTGGAAAATCCCATGGATGGAGGAGTCTGGTGGGCTATAGTCCATGGGGTTGCAAAGAGTCAGACACGACTGAGAGACTTCACTTTCACTTTCATTAGAATATATACGATAGCTGATAGAACTACATATATATGTGCTAAGTTGCTTCAGTCATATCCGACTCTTTGGGACCCCAGGGACTGTAGCCTACAAGGTACCTCTGCCCATGGGATTCTCCACGCAAGAATACTGGAGTGGGTTGCCATGCCCTCTCCCAGGGGATCTTCCTGCCCCAGAAATCAAACCAGTGTCTCAGTCTCCAATATTAGCAGGCAGGTTCTTCACCACTAGCACCAACTGGGAAGCCCATATATATATATATATTTACAATCATTATATATTATTTATATATTTATATATAATATATAAGATATATATTATATAATACATAATATAATAGAAAATATATAATATATATTTTAAAGAAAAACTTACCTGGAAATAGATATATAAGGAAAATGTAAATAAAACCAATTTTTATTAAATTATTATTACTGGTGATTTCTATTAGGACATTTATTTATCAGAACCCAGTCCAGTACTCTTGCCTGGAAAATCCCACGGACGGAGAAGCCTGGTAGACTGCAGTTCATGGGGTCGCTAAGAGTAGGGCACAACTGAGCGACTTCACTTTCACTTTCATGCACTGGAGAAGGAAATGGCAACCCACTCCAGTGTTCTTGCCTGGAGAATCCCAGGGACAGAGGAGCTTGGTGGGCTGCCGTCTATGGGGTCACAGAGTCGGACACGACGGAAGCGACTTCGCAGCAGTAGCAGCAGCAGTGATCATTAAAGGTCAGTGTTGGCTTGTTGTGTGCTTGGAAGTAGAAATAAAATTTTGATTTTTAATTTGCCCCAGAGTCCTGTGATAGGCCAGTATTAGTGAATGCCAGAGTCAAGAGTGATGTCACATGGTTTCAGCTCAATGACAGGCTGAACTACGAATGCCACGCTGGCTATGAAAACCAAGATGGACGCACCACAGACTCCATAGTGTGTGGTGAAGACGGCTGGTCCCATTTGCCCACATGCCGTGGTAAGAACTTGCTTCTCTGGAAAATAAAAACAATGATGGATAGGTTTCTTTTTAGTAGGCTTTCTAGAAAGAGTTTCCCTGATATCTCAGCTGGTAAAGAATCCACCCGCAATGTGGGAGACCTGGGTTTGATCCCTGGGTTGGGAAGATCCCCTGGAGAAGGGAAGTCTACTCACTCCAGTATTCTGGCCTGGAGAACTCCATGGACTGGAATGGAATGGAGAACTCCACTGAATTGACAATAACAATGCATGAAACTGGGTAGATTAAATATTTCTGAGATTACTTAATTAGAAGATATTCTGCTATACTTTTTTGATGTGTGCCTGATCTATTGAGAGTGCTTGTTTTGTCTTGATTGTCATTTATATTTTTACATGTGAATTTCAATATAGAATCTTATAAATGAACCATTAAAAATAGAAGGTTAAAAGAGAAAGCCACACACATATATTCATTTATATATCCATTTCTAATTGAATCAGAAGGTATTCACAATGATTTAGTTTTTACATACATGTAGGTTGACCTGAAATAAATGGGCGTCAGTTATTTTTCCAGCAATGAGTTTATTTGGGATCAGCAGAGAATTTCAACTTGGCATCTGCAACAATGAAGAGTCACATGCAAGTCCCTGCATAGCGAGAGAAGGAGAATTTTTTTATAGAGAAGAAAAGGAAGTGGGGGGGCTGTGTAGACCATGGCTTTTCATTGGCTGAGCCCTTGCAGGAAAGAAGAGCCTTTCTTCATGGAGCATGAGAAACTTCTGGTCTCCTGGCTTTATTGAACTGAGGTTTCTGTTAATATTTAACAAGTAATACAGTATTTTACATTTTACAGGGTATAATGGAAAGATTCAGAAAACCTAGAGGCAACTTAGCCATGTGTTTTTGAAAAAGTTTTGTTATTTAGTTCCTTATTTATAAAATTAAGAATTGCATTTTAATGTCCCATCCTGCTTAAAACGTATTAGATATGTTTTATTCAGGCATTCCAGCTATCTACTTTTTAAACATAATTATCATCTTTTATGTGAAAGTGTGGTGAAATACATTATATTTTAATTTTTATTTCTCAAAAGATGAATTTTCATGTCCTTTGAATGAACATTATTCTTATTCTATAAGTAAATTATAAAAGTTAAGTTTTTATTATTAACTAAACAAAGTAAATATTAATAATTTATAAGTAACTTCTCAGAACTTGTCTATAACAATCCTAAAGAGACTCTTTTACAAAATTTTACCTGGATGCTCAACTGACTAGTTTTTCCAACACATACTTGCTGAATATAAATCTTTTAAAAGGCAAGAATATATGCTGCTCTGTGTGTGAAGCTCCCTGAATCTAATTTTTACATTGAAAATGTTAACTTCATTTTTGCAATGATTATTTCACATGTATTCATTTACTTTAATTCTACTTTTAGAAATAGAATGTCATCTTCCATTTTTAGAAGCAAATGTAGATGTTTATCCAAAGCAAGAAAAATACAAAGTTGGAGATGTGCTGAAATTTTCCTGCAGACAAAGACTTAAAAGAGTTGGGCCGGATTCAGTTCAATGCTACCAATTTGGATGGTCACCTAATTTTCCAACATGCAAAGGTCAATGTTTATTTTAGCATTGATGAAATAAGAATTAGATTTTTATATTAAATCCATGTATTTTATTGGCTCTTGTATTTATAATCTGACAAACTGCAAAAAATGCAGAAGGAGGAGGGGCGATAGACCATGTAACTGAGTTGCATAGCTTGTTTATAAATTATTTTTGTCAAGGGGTAATTCTACCTAGTGTTTTGAAATATATAAAGGGATTTTAAAGATCAAAATATTGTAGCTGAGGTGAAGAAGTGCTAGTGTTTTTTCTCCTTAGTGTTGTTAAAAATATAATTTAAAAAATATTACTTGGCCCTTGTTATATTTTTATTAAGAGAATAATCAAATCATTGTAAAAATGGTTTACTCGATATAAAACAATGACAATTTGTGACTTGCTTCAGATGACATTATTTTCATCAAGTTTTTGATCAAATTATTTTAGTGTTTATGCTGCTGTTTAATTGCTAAGTCATGTCTGACTCTTTGCGACCCCTTTACTGTAGCCTGCCAGGCTCCTATGTCCATCAGATTCCCCAAGCAGGAATACTGGAGTGGGTTGTCATTTCCTTCTCCAGGGGAATCCTCCTGACCCAGAGATCAAACCCACGTCTCCTGCTTGGCAGGCGAATTCTTAAGCACTGAGCCACCTGGAAGCCCAGGTGTTTATAAACATGTCATAAAGTGTATGTGTGTATCATACCATGTACCTGATATTTAGGTAACAGCCTGGTTCTATAATAAATCACTTGCAATATATTGGTATTTGAGGACAACCAGGATATTTGGGTATAGAACGAATAAAAGATTATAGTAAACACTATTGCTAGTTTGAAGAAATGTAATAAGATATTTTATAAATGTAAGTAAATGTCCTTATTTCTTATATAGGGATTCTGAAGAATTTAGAAGTAAAATTTCACTGTTTATCATTTATTTTAAATGACTTCACAAAAAATTAAGCTCAGCAAACTGTGCAAAATGTAACATTTATATATCTAGGTGATCAGTATATGTGTTCATTATGCATTTTTCTTCTTTAATTTATTCAGAATTATTCTTACTAAAAACTCAACATTTGAGAAAGAGAATAGCCAATACCCTATATACACTGTAAAAACAAACCTGAAAAAAATAAGAACGTGGTATAAATGTAATTTAGTTCTAGATCAAACAAAATCGGAACTCCATAACTTGCAATATTTAAGACTATTTAAGCATTATTTACACAGTTTATTTTGTGTTAGGGCAAGTGCGATCCTGTGGTCAACCTCCTCAACTGCCCAATGGCAAACCGAAACACGTAAAACAAGAAAAATACGAACACAGTGAAATGGTGGAATACGATTGCAGCCCTAACTTTGTAATGAAGGGGCCTAAGAAAATACAATGTATGGATGGAGAATGGACAACCCTGCCCACATGTGTTGGTAAATAGATGTTCATGTTTAAACAGGACAGTTACTTCTACTTTGTCTGTATGTATAAATACATATGTAAAAAGATAAAATATTTTAAAGGTAAAGCATATTTTTCATGACATTTTTTTAGAACCGGGGAAAGCGTGTAGATTTACGCCTCAGCTTGAGAATGGCTATAGTCAGCCCTCTGTCCCTCCCTATCGACATGGAGTTTCAGTGGTGTTAAGTTGCAGAAATGCATACACAATGATTGGGAATACTACAGTTACATGTATTGATGGAATATGGACCGAGCTTCCTAAGTGTGTTGGTGAGTATATGTTTCTCCATTTTACATTTGATTGTTTATAACTTTTTAAAATCAATAAATATATTTATACCAGCACATGCTGGTGCCCACCAGATATTAAATTATTAGGATGTAAGACACTTATTGCTTGCTGTTAATTACTTAATAAACTGAATGGTTAAGGATTTCCTTTGATCTACGAATATTGTGCAAAATTACTGAGACACTTAGTATCTGTGTATCAAGAACATTTGCAACCTCTGCTTCAGATGAATTCCAGACTGCTTTTTCCAGCTATCTTCTGCTCCATCCCACCTTCACCACGTGATGAAGCTATGCAGACGGATTGCTTTTTTAAGCTTCTGGAAAGCCATGCTTTCTTTCTTTCTTTCTTTCTTTTTTTTTTTAAAGAAAACAACAGAGTACCTTGAAAAGTATAGCAGTACAGTTTGCATGCAGGGGTTGGCATCGCGTGGACAGATAAGAACAGTTACTGAGTGGAGGAAGGCAAGGGCTTGGGAGATGGTAGAGGCGAAGAGGATTGGCTGAATAAATGACAGCGCGTCTGTACAGCAGGATACTGTCTTACATAAACTAGGGTAGAACTTTAAAGTGTGACTCCGCAATGCAATGTAACAATAGATATAAGGGTACATAAGTCCCCTACATACGAACCTTCCAGTTGCAAACTTTCAAAGCCATGTTTTCTGAAAACTCTGGGCCTCTCCTCCCTCTTAACTCTTTTCCTGGGATGTTTTTCTCCATTTTAATCACATGTAAAATGGAGATCACCTTCAAGACTCAACTCAAAATTCTCTCACCTGCGAAATCTTTCCTGGTTCATTTTCCTCTACCCACAGTCTCATCCTGAAACTCCAGTAGAGTGATAGAGCTTCTCCACTGTGCTATCTGCCTGTACATTTATTGTATAACGTTTATTCCATGTCTTGTACCTAAGACACTTGTCTTCCTGTTTAGATTGTAAAGTACCAGAATAGCAGAGCCCATGTGCGTGGACCCAGAGCCTAATTCAGAGCCTTGGTAACCACTTCAGTTTGCGTAGATTTAAAGCATTTTAAGATTATGTGTCAGTAACTCATTCGCAATAGCTTTTGGTTGGCATTGCAAAGGCTCCTCCTCTAGGGTGTGGTCCATGTGGTGCTAGCCTTCTTTCTTACATCACACCCCTGCACCCTCCTTTCTGTTAGTCTAGGCTTTCTCAGAGACATAGGGAGGCTGTAAATCTTTGCTTGACCTTTTAGCTGAGTACATCAACCTGTGCATTCAGGTCTTATGTTAAGCTTCTACATATGTTTTATAGATTTCTCATTAATACCATTTTCTGCATAAGTTTCTTCACTAGTCTCTTTGAGGTTTTATTGGTAAATAGGACCTTTTATTACCTTATATATTTGAATCATTATACTATTATATGCAAGATAATAACAGATTTTTTAATGTCAATTTTCTTTTCAGCAACCTTGCTGGATTCCCATATTAGTTCCCAGAATAAATGTGGATTTTTTTTATTTCTATAAATGGGCTTCCAAGGTGGTGCTAGTGGTAAAGAATTCACATGCCAAAGACTTAAGAGACACTAATTCAATCCCTTGGTCAGGAAGATCCCTTGGAGAAGGAAATAGCAACCCAGTCCAGTATTCTTCCTGGGAAATCCCATGGACAGAGGAGCCTGGAGGGCTACAGTTCATAGGGTTAGGGTTGCAAAGGGTCGGACACAGCTGAGCATCTGAACATTTCTATAAATAATTACTATCTGATCTTTTTTTATTTCATTGCATCAGCCTGGAAAATACCTCTGTCTGGACCCAAAATAAGAACCAAAATAATAATTATGTAGCCTGAGTTATACCCACTCCAATGTTCTTGCCTGGAGTATCCCAGGGACAAAGGAGCCTGGTGGACTGCTGTCTATGGGGTTGCACAGAGTCAGACACGACTGAAGCGACTTAGCAGCAGCAGCAGCAGCCTGAGTTATAGTACATTGTGGGGTGTTTGGAGTCTCCTCTTAGAGAGAGAGAGACCAGGACCCAGGCCTCATCTCTGCTCTTCCTGTTTTCCTAATTCCCTTAACTCTATCCCAGATTTTCAGATTAGCTTGCTTACATGTTTCCTCCACAGAAGCCATGAGCTTTATTCTAAGTTTTTCTTTTGTCTGTCTGCTCTCTTCCCTTGCATCCCAGCAGTCTCTGGACTTTCAGCTACAATGCCTAAGTGTTTGCCAGTTTTTTCCTGACAAAGTCAGTTGCTCAGTAGTGTCTGACTCTTTGGGACCCCAAGAACTGTAGCCTGCCAGTCTCCTCTGTCCATGGAATTTCCCAGACAAGAATACCGGAGTGGGTTGCCGTTTCCTCCTCCAGGGGATCTTCCCGACCCAGGGACTGAACCCAAGTCTCCTGCGTTGCAGATGGACTCTTCACCGCTGAGCCACTAGGGAAGCCCAGCAAAGTCAGATCCTGGCCTCCTTTGTTCCATTTCCAGCAATCTCAGTATAGTAAAGTCTTTACTTTTGAACTTTAAAGACTAGCAGATTCTCTGTTGCTGCTCTTTCAGATTCTAAAGTAGATCACCCAGGCCACTCCTTCCCCATCTCCTTGGCTTTTGGATCATCAACTGGCCCCCTTACTCCTGAGGATGAAAACTCCCGGGGTTAGCTGCTGAACCCCTTTGAGTCTGGCAGCCTGGTCACTGGCCCTCCGTGATGACCCCCTGAGAGGAGCTGTCTCCCACCCTCAGGAAGGTGTAAAGTGTATGCGCTCACGGTCACCCATCATGTAGAAGTGGGACACAGACCTTCAATCAGCAGCATCACTTGGGGTCCATTTTTTTTTTCTTACTTTATTTTACTTTGCAATACTGTATTGGTTTTGCCATACATTGACATGAATCCACCACGGGTGTACATGCGTTCCCAAACATGAACCCCCCTCCCACCTCCCTCCCCATAACATCTCTCTGGGTCATCACCGTGCACCAGCCCCAAGCATGCTGTATCCTGCTTTGGACATAGACTGGCGATTCGATTCTTACCTGATAGTATACATGTTACAATGCCATTCTCCCAAATCATCCCACCCTCTCCCTCTCCCTGAGTCCAAAAGTCCGTTATACACATCTGTGTCTTTTTTGCTGTCTTGCTTACAGGGTCGTCATTGCCATCTTTCTAAATTCCATATATATGTGTTAGTATACTGTATTGGTGTTTTTCTTTCTGGCTTACTTCGCTCTGTATAATCGGCTCCAGTTTCATCCATCTCATCAGAACTGATTCAAATGTATTCTTTTTAACGGCTGAGTAATACTCCATTGTGTATATGTACCACAGCTTGCTTATCCATTCATCTGCTGATGGACATCTAGGTTGTTTCCATGTCCTGGCTATTATAAACAGTGCTGCGATGAACATTGGGGTACATGTGTCTCTTTCAATTCTGGTTTCCTCGGTGTGTATGCCCAGCAGTGGGATTGCTGGGTCATACGGTAGTTCTATTTGCAATTTTTTAAGGAATCTCCACACTGTTCTCCAAAGTGGCTGTACTAGTTTGCATTCCCACCCACAGTGTAGGAGGGTTCCCTTTTCTCCACACCCTCTCCAGCATTTATTGCTTGCAGATTTTTGGATCGCAGACATTCTGACTGGTGTGAAGTGGTACCTCATTGTGGTTTTGATTTGCATTTCTCTAATAATGAGTGATGTTGAGCATCTTTTCATGTGTTTGTTAGCCATCCATATGTCTTCTTTGGAGAAATGTCTATTTAGTTCTTTGGCCCATTTTTTGATTGGGTCGTTTATTTTTCTGGAATTGAGCTGCATAAGTTGCTTGTATATTTTTGAGATTAGTTGTTTGTCAGTTGCTTCATTTGCTATTATTTTCTCCCATTCAGAAGGCTGTCTTTTCACTTTGCTTATATTTTCCTTTGTTGTGCAGAAGCTTTTAATTTTAATTAGATCCCATTTGTTTATTTTTGCTTTTATTTCCAGTATTCTGGGAGGTGGATCATAGAGGATCCTGCTGTGATTTATGTCGGAGAGTGTTTTGCCTATATTCTCCTCTAGGAGTTTTATAGTTTCTGGTCTTACATTTAGATCTTTAATCCATTTTGAGTTTATTTTTGTGTGTGGTGTTAGAAAGTGATCTAGTTTCATTCTTTTACAAGTGGTTGACCAGTTTTCCCAGCACCACTTGTTAAAGAGATTGTCTTTACTCCATTGTATATTCTTGCCTCCTTTGTCAAAGATAAGGTGTCCATATGTGTGTGGATTTATCTCTGGGCTTTCTAGTTTGTTCCATTGATCTATATTTCTGTCTTTGTGCCAGTACCATACTGTCTTGATGACTGTGGCTTTGTAGTAGAGCCTGAAGTCAGGCAAGTTGATTCCTCCAGTTCCATTCTTATTTCTCAAGATTGCTTTGGCAATTCGAGGTTTTTTGTATTTCCATACAAATCTTGAAATTATTTGTTCTAGTTCTGTGAAAAATATGGCTGGTAGCTTAATAGGGATTGCATTGAATTTGTAAATTGCTTTGGGTAGTATACTCATTTTCACTATATTGATTCTTCCGATCCATGAACATGGTATATTTCTCCATCAATTAGTGTCCTCTTTGATTTCTTTCATCAGTGTTTTATAGTTTTCTATGTATAGGTCTTTAGTTTCTTTAGGTAGATATATTCCTAAGTATTTTATTCTTTTCGTTGCAATAGTGAATGGAATTGTTTCCTTAATTTCTTTTTCTACTTTCTCATTATTAGTGTATAGGAATGCAAGGGATTTCTGTGTGTTGATTTTATATCCTGCAACTTTACTATATTCATTGATTAGCTCTAGTAATTTTCTGGTGGAGTCTTTAGGGTTTTCTATGTAGAGGATCATGTCATCTGCAAACAGTGAAAGTTTTACTTCTTCTTTTCCAATTTGGATTCCTTTTCTTTTTCTGCTGTGATTGCTGTGGCCAAAACTTCCAAAACTATGTTGAATAGTAGCGGTGAAAGTGGGCACCCTTGTCTTGTTCCTGACTTTAGGGGAAATGCTTTCAATTTTTCACCATTGAGGATAATGTTTGCTGTGGGTTTGTCATATATAGCTTTTATTATGTTGAGGTATGTTCCTTCTATTCCTGCTTTCTGGAGAGTTTTTATCATAAATGGATGTTGAATTTTGTCAAAGGCCTTCTCTGCATCTATTGAGATAATCATATGGTTTTTATTTTTCAATTTGTTAATGTGGTGAATTACATTGATTGATTTGTGGATATTGAAGAATCCTTGCATCCCTGGGATAAAGCCCACTTGATCATGGTGTATGATCTTTTTAATGTGTTGTTGGATTCTGATTGCTAGAATTTTGTTGAGGATTTTTGCATCTATGTTCATTGGTGATATTGGCCTCTAGTTTTCTTTTTTTGTAGTATCTTTGTCAGATTTTGGTGTTAGGGTGATGGTGGCCTCACAGAATGAGTTTGGAAGTTTACCTTCCTCTGCAATTTTCTGGAAGAGTTTGAGGAGGATAGGTGTTAGCTCTTCTCAAAATTTTTGGTAGAATTCAGCTGTGAAGCCGTCTGGACTTGGGCTTTTGTTTGCTGGAAGATATCTGATTACAGTTTCAATTTCCGTGCTTGTGATGGGTCTGTTAAGATTTTCTATTTCTTCCTGGTTCAGTTTTGGAAAATTGTACTTTTCTAGGAATTTGTCCATTTCTTCCACGTTGTCCATTTTATTGGCATATAACTGCTGATAGTAGTCTCTTATGATCCTTTGTATTTCTGTGTTGTCTGTTGTGATCTCTCCATTTTCATTTCTAATTTTATTGATTTGATTTTTCTCTCTTTGCTTCTTGATGAGTCTGGCTAATGGTTTGTCAATTTTATTTATCCTTTCAAAGAACCAGCTTTTGGCTTTGTTGATCTTTGCTATGGTCTCTTTTGCTTCTTTTGCATTTATTTCTTCCCTAATTTTTAAGATTTCTTTCCTTCTACTAACTCTGGAGTTCTCCAATTCTTCCTTTTCTAGTTGCTTTAGGTGTAGAGTTAGGTTATTTATTTGACTTTTTTCTTGTTTCTTGAGGTATGCCTGTATTGCTATGAACTTTCCTCTTAGCACTGCTTTTATAGTGTCCCACGGGTTTTGGGTTGTTGTGTTTTCATTTTCATTAGTTTCTATGCATATTTTGATTTCTTTTTTGATTTCTTCTGTGATTTGTTGGTTATTCAGAAGTGTGTTGTTCAACCTCCATATGTTGGAATTTTTAGTAGTTTTTCTCCTGTAATTGAGATCTAATCTTAATGCATTATGGTCAGAAAAGATGCTTGGAATGATTTTGATTTTTTTGAATTTATCAAGTTTAGATTTATGGCCCAGGATGTGATCTATCCTGGAGAATGTTCCATGAGCACTTGAGAAAAAGGTGAAATTCATTGTTTTGGGGTGAAATGTCCTATAGATATCAATTAGGTCTAACTGGTCTAATGTATCATTTAAAGTTTGCGTTTCTTTGTTGATTTTCCGTTGAGTTGATCTGTCCATAGGTGTGAGTGGGGTATTAAAGTCTCCCACTATTATTGTGTTATTGTTGATTTCCCCTTTCATACTTGTTAGCATTTGTCTTACATATTGCGGTGCTCCTATATTGGGTGCATATATATTTATAATTGTTATATCTTCTTCTTGGATTGATCCTTTGCTTATTATGTAGTGGCCTTCTTTGTCTCTTTTCACAGCCTTTGTTTTAAAGTCTAATTTATCGGAAATGAGTATTGCCACTCCTGCTTTCTTTTGGTCTCTATTTGCATGGTATATCTTTTTCCAGCCCTTCACTTTCAGTCTGTATGTGTCCCTTGTTTTGAGGTGGGTCTCTTGTAAGCAGCATATAGAGGGGTCTTGTTTTTGTATCCGTTTGGCCAGTCTTTGTCTTTTGGTTGGGGCGTTCAACCCATTTACGTTTAAGGTAATTATTGATAAGTATGATCCTGTTACCATTTACTTTATTGTTTTGGGTTCGGGTTTATACACCGTTTTTGTGTTTCCTGTCTAGAGAATATCCTTTAGAATTTGTTGGAGAGCTGGTTTGGTGGTGCTGAATTCTCTCAGCTTTTGCTTGTCTGTAAAGCTTTTGATTTCTCCTTCGTATTTGAATGAGATCCTTGCTGGGTACAGTAATCTGGGCTGTAGGTTATTTTCTTTCATCACTTTAAGTATGTCTTGCCATTCCCTCCTGGCCTGAAGAGTTTCTATTGAAAGATCAGCTGTTATCCTTATGGGAATCCCCTTGTGTGTTATTTGTTGTTTTTCCCTTGCTGCTTTTAATATTTGTTCTTTGTGTTTGATCTTTGTTAATTTGATTAATATGTGTCTTGGGGTGTTTCACCTTGGGTTTATCCTGTTTGGGACTCTCTGGGTTTCTTGGACTTGGGTGATTATTTCCTTCCCCATTTTAGGGAAGTTTTCAACTATTATCTCCTCAAGGATTTTCTCATGGTCTTTCTTTTTGTCTTCTTCTTCTGGGACTCCTATAATTCGAATGTTGGAGCGTTTCATATCGTCCTGGAGGTTTCTGAGATTGTCCTCATTTCTTTTAATTCGTTTTTCTTGTTTCCTCTCTGATTCATTTATTTCTACCGTTCTATCTTCTATTTCACTAATCCTATCTTCTGCCTCCGTTATTCTGCTATTTGTTGCTTCCAGAGTGTTTCTGATCTCATTTATTGCGGTATTCATTATATATTGACTCTTTTTTATTTCTTCTAGGTCCTTGTTAAACCTTTCTTGCATCTTCTCATTCCTTGTCTCTAGGCTATTTATCTGTGATTCCATTTTGATTTCAAGATTTTGGATCATTTTCACTATCAGTATTCAGAATTCTTTCTCAGGTAGATTCCTTACCTCTTCCTCTTTTGTTTGGTTTGGTGGGCAACCCTCCTGTTCCTTTACCTGCTGAGTATTCCTCTGTCTCTTCATCTTGATTATATTGCTGCGTTTCGGGTGGCCTTTTATATTCTGGTAATTTGTGGAGTTCTCTTTATTATGGAGCTTCCTCACTGTGGGTGGGGTTGTATCAGTGGCTTGTCTAGGTTTCCTGGTTAGGGAGGCTTGTGTTGGAGTTCTGGTGGGTGGAGCTGGGTTTCTTCTCTCTGGAGTGCAGTGGAGTGACCAGTAATGGGTTATGAGACATCAAGGGTTTTGGAGTAACTTTGAGCTGCCTGTATATTGAAGCTCAGGGGAGTGTTCCTGTGTTGCTGGAGAATTTGTGTGGTATGTCTTGTTCTGGAACTTCTTGGTCCTTGGGTGGAGCTTGGTTTCAGTGTAGGTATGGAGGCATTTGATGAGCTCCTATTGCTTAATGTTCCCTGAATTCAGGAGTTCTCTGATGTTTTCAGGCTTTGGACTTAAGCCTCCTGCTTCTGTTTTTAGACTTCTCCATCTATACAGCACCGATGATAAAACATCTAGGTTAAAGATGAAAAGTTTCTCCACATTGAGGGACACCCAGAGAGGTTCACTGAGTTATAAGGAGAAGAGAAGAGGGAGGGGGTAGTTAGAGGTGACTGGAATGAGATGTGGTGAGATCAAAAGAGGAGAGAGCAAGCTAGCCAGTAGTCACTTCCTTATGTGCGCTCCATAGTCTGGACCGCTCAGAGGTATTTACGGAGTTATACAGGGAAAAGGAGAGAGAGGAAGTAGACAGAGGTGGCCAGGAAGATAAGAGAGAGGAATGAGAAGGAGAGAGACAAATCCTGCCAGTAACCAGTTCCTTAGGCGTTCTCCACCGTCTGGAACACACAGAGATTCACAGAGTTGGATAGAGAAGAGATGGGGGAGAAAAGAGACAGAGGCCACCTGGTGGAGAAAAAGGAGAGTCCAAAGGAGGAGAGAGTGGTCAAGCCTGTAATCTCTCTCTCAGGTAAAGTTGGGTAGTGAAGTTTGGGTTTTTAAATGTACAAAATTGACAACAAAAACCGAAGAGCAAAGATTAAAAATCTAGAGAAGAGGTTGGATTTTCAAAAATACAATATTAAAGAAAAGAAGCAGAAGGAAAAAGGAAAAAAGAAAAAAAAAAGCCACAAGAATTATTAAAAAAAAAAAAAAAAAAAAACCAATAACCACCCAAAGACTATATATGGTGTTTGCCTTAAAAAAAAAAAAAGTCTTTTTTTTTTAATACTAATAATAGGTTATAGAAATAAAAATCAGAGGAGAAATAGAAGACTTAACTATTTTAAAAAAAGTCAGAAAAAAGAAAAAAAAAAGGAATGATTTTAAAAATAGTAAAAATATATCTGGCCCTTCTCTGATGTTGTGGGCATTGTGGGGTCACTTCCAAGGTGGTTCCCTCTGTTTAACTTCTTCTATATGCTGGTTTTTCAGGCTCACTAGTTCAGTCGTGCTGTGGGGAGGGGGGATGCTGCAAACAAATAGCGCTGTCGTGTGCACACAGTGTCTCAGCCCCACTGGACCTGACCCTTCTCGCGGCATACAAACCGCTATGGCTCTACGATGCTCACCCGGGAACCATCTGAGGCCGGCCCTAGGCTGCGTGCACTTCCCCGGTCTAAGCCGCTCAGGTTCGGCGCTCAGGTAGCCCTTAGAGGCACAGATTCGGTTGGGACTGCGCTTTGTGCCCTTCCCGGGTCCGAGTAGCTCAGGAGTTTGGCGAGCGCGATCGCTGCGACTTGTCGCCTTTTCTGCCTCTGCTGCTCAGTTTTCTGGGTGGACCGCTGGCGTCCCCCGTGAGGCAGATGATGACGGTCCAGCACCCCCAGAAGTCTTAGCAAAGAAGCCTGCTTGCAGTTAGGTAAGTGAAGTCTCTCCGGGTCTGCAATTGCCCCTTTCCAGCCCTTACGGCTCTGGCTGCCTGTCCCCGGCGGGGGATGGTCTGCAGCGGCTTTTTCCGTTCCGTCCTTTGTTCTGTGCTCGGTCCTGGCGGTGTCTTATGTTCGAGCTTTTCGGGCGGTAGCTATCCCACAGTCTGGTTTGCTAGCGCAAGTTAGATCGTTCTGGTTGCGCGTGGGGCGTTCCTGCCCGATTCTTACAAAGCACTGCAGCCCGCGCCTCCCGCGCGTCCCTGCCCTGCCCCCACTTCCCAGTGGCGGATGCAGGCGTCTGTGCCGCTTTTCCGCTGGGGGAGTTACTGGTGGGCTTGTCATCTCTTGGTTTTAATTATTTCTTTATTTTTCCTTCCTGTTAGGTTGCCCTCTGTGTTTCCAAGGCTCGCCACAGACTCGGCAGGGAGAGTGTTTCCTGGTGTTTGGAAACCTCTCTTCTTAAAATTCCCTTCCCAGGACAGAGCTCCCTCCCCACCTCCTTTGTCTCCTTTCTCATCTTTTATATTTTTTCCTACCTGTTTTTGAAGACAATGGTCTGCTTTTCTGGTTGCCTGATGTCCTCTGCCAGCCTACAGAAGTTGTTTTGTGGAGTTTGCTCAGCGTTGAAATGTTCTTTTGAGGAATTTGTGAGGGAGAAAGTGGTCTTCCCGTCCTATTCCTCCGCCATCTCAGGACCGCCTCTTGGGGTCCATTTAAAGTAGGAATTAATGGAGAAAAATTAATGGAGAATTAATTGGAGAAGGAAATGGCAACCCACTCCAGTGTTCTTGCCTGGAGAATCCCAGGGATGGCAGAGCCTGGTGGGCTGCCATCTGTGGGGTCGCACAGAGTCGGACACGACTGAAGCGACTTAGCAGCAGCAGCAGCAATGGAGAAAAAGGATTTATCAGCAGAGAAGCAGCAGAACCCTCCATGTTTCATTATTCCGTCCTTTGACACACGAAGGGGAAGGTCCCATAGCAATCTATGTATTTGCGGACAAAAGCAGGGGAAGTGTAATACTAAAAACCACCTCCACAAGCAAGAGACCTTTTGGAAGTGCATGTTTTGAGGGTCCACAGGGGAGGGCTGGCGTGCTGCAGTCCATGGGGTTGAAAAGAGTCAGACACGACTTGGTGACTGAACAACCAAGTGTTATATCAGGGAAGTTCTCCCCAGCACATGCTCTGACTTACTGACTCTGGGTCTTTGCTAAGCTTCTGAAATGTGGGAATAATTGAACCTCAAGGAACATCCAGGTTTATCTCTCTTTATTAATACGATACTGCTACAGACTTATTCGTGCATCACCTCTTTTTATTACTTAATGCTTTGAAAATATTTCTTCAGCATGATTTAGTGGGTACCTTTTCTTGCCTTTAAGCATTAGGCTGAATGTAGCTACATGAGGACTGACCTTCAGTCAAACCCCTGGACCTAAGCAGCCCATCTTGCACTCTCATTTCCCAAGACTTTCTGATCCATTTTTTTGTCATTCAAACACAGGCTACAGTTTTTTGCTTTCTTTTACTTTTTTTGACAGCACAGCCTACCTCATGCAATGAAATGAAGAATAATTTCATAGGATGATACGTAAATGCATGAAGCGTAATTTAATGATATCATAAATACTTCAGATATTTTATTGAAATGTTGCTTAGTTTCTGTTTAATAGTCTTATTGTGTACGGATGTCTTCCTTTTTTAATAGCAACAAACCAACTTAAGAGGTGTGAAAAACCAAGGTTTTATGTAAGAGGACAGTTAAGTTCACATATGCATGAATTCAATCACAATGCCAGAGTAAGTTACAAATGTGCTGGGAAGAGTACATACGTACAGACAGCCTGCATCAACGGGAAGTGGGACCCTGCACCAGACTGCCTCGGTGAGAGTCGTTTGAAAGACTTCCTAGATCCTTTGCTTCTTCACCAGAAAAATGCCCTTGAAATTAACATGCTTTTAAATTAAATTATTTACTGTGATATATAACCATAAAATTGGAAGGTAGTTAGAAACTGCTCATAACCAGGGACAGAGGAGCCTGGCAGGTGCTTAGAGAAGGTAACTGGTGGCCAGTTTTTCTATATACCGATATTATACTCATTGATGATTACGGAATAAAGAAAATTTGAAACGTAGGACAGACTAAGAAAATTTACCACTTAAAGACTCATTTCGAAAGAGATCATATCAAATATGCATGATGGAATACTAACTCCTAATGGAAGAGTATAATGGCTGGGACTTAGCTAGTGGTACAGTGGTCAAGACTTTGCTTTCCAATGCTGGGAATATGGGTTCCTAACCCGGTCCAGGATCTAAGATCCCGCATGCCTCAGGGCCAAGAAACCAAAACATAAAACAGAAGCAATATTGTAACAAATTCAATAAAAACCTTAAAAACTTTCTGGGTATGATGGCATTAGAAATTGTGAAAGAGAAAAATATTTGAATATATAATTAAATTTAAATAATGATTTTAAGAAGATAAGTTAACTATAATTTGTCTAAAACAACTAAAATTTTTCATTTTTATTAAATATTTTATTTTTCAACATATTTTTATTTTTTTATATTAGGAAGTGACTATTGTTCTGAGCGTTTCAAGAACTTGTTATATGCCTGTGGAATGTTTACTTAAATGAACCAGCTATATATAGTTCACTGTTACATTCCCAGTATTAAGACTCTATAGATCAGTTTCATAACCACAAAGAAGTAATATTTAAAAGTAATAATGAAATTGACCTCCTCTTCTATCTTTCATTTTGTGAAATAATTCACTTCCAGATAACCTAATGGAATAGTATTTAAAATACTAAGAAGTGTATTATAATTATAAAACATACAGTAAAACCTATGAGATGCACAATAACCAAAATTTAGAGTGACATTCAGAGCCTTAAATGCATATTTTTTAGGAAAAAATAAACGTATATGTGTGTGTGTGTGTGTGTGTGTATACATATATATGTATACACACACACACACATTAAATAAATATATAGCTAGGGGAAAACATACATTCCAGATATTAAGAAGAGAAAGAAATAATAAAAGTAAAGGCAGAAGGAAGTGAATGAAATAGAATATTTTACTTACAGCTGATTCCTTAAGTAAAACTAATTCTTGAAAAGATTAAGCAGACCTGTCTAACCAAATTTACTCTAATTAAGAAGAATGGTGAGAAGTCTGAAAAAAGTATTCTGCAACCAAAAAAGTAGATGAAAATACAAATTCAGGGAAATAGGAGAATACCATTTTTTAAAGTAAAGAAATTTAGGGACTTCCCTGGTGATCCAGTGGTTAGGAGTCTGCACTTTCACTGCTGAGGGCAAAGGTTCAAAACTCTGGCTGGGGAACTAAGATCCTGTAAAGCTACGTGGTGCAGTAAAAAAAAAACAAACCCTTTTTTTGCAGAGAAGCACCACTTGACAGCAGCCTGTCCCCTGGGGGTGGGATGTGCCAAAGCAGGGCACCCCCGCAAGTCTTGGTCAGGAGGTGGGCCTGCAGCTCTAACCACAGTGCTCCGGCGTTAAGGTGACCATTTAAACTGTTTCCCTAAGAACAAGTCCACTGACCAAAAAAAGAGTTAATTCCTACTCAGACAGAGGCATTCTAACCACATCCACCAGCAGGCACTGTTCTGTTTAGAAGAAAATGCAGATTATGAAAATGCAGATTTTGACCCTCCCTCCCATCTCCCTCCCCACACCCCACCCCTCTAGGTTGTTACAGAGCCCCTGTTTGAGTTCCTTGAGTCAGACAGCAAATTCCCACTGGCTATCTATTTTACATATGGTATTGTAAGTCTCCGTGTTACGAACTCCATACATCTCTAGAGGGAGGTTCAAGAGAGAGGGGACGTATGTATATCTATGGCTGATTCATATTGATGTTGGCAGAAACCAACAGAATTCTTTAAACAATTATCCTTCAATTAAAAAATAAATGTAAAATAAAAATAGAAGAATAGGTGGTCAAGGGAAGCCTTGGCTGGTTCTGTCATTACTGTTGCTATTTAAATATTTTTTTTTGTTCTAACATGTTTGAATCACATGCACATAGCTTTTTTGAATCATGTGGGTTAGCTAGAAAAAATTGCAGGGGTTAATTTGAAAAATTATTCAAGAGTACTGACAGCACAGTGAGTAGGGGCACCTGAGAAATTTTAAATCAATTATTATAACACAGACGTGCTTTTTAAAGCAAAAACTATGTTAATATAAAATACAGGTATTACTATAGCACAGTATATGTTGTTGTAGTTTAGGTGCCAAGTCGTGTTTGACTCTTTGCGACCCCATGGACTGTAGCCCACCAGCCTCCTCTGTCCATGGGATACTCCAGGCAAGAATACTGGAGTGGGTTGCCATACCCTCCCAGAGGATCTTCCTGACCCAGGGATCGAACCCAAATCTCCTTCACTGGCAGGCGGATTCTTAAACCACTGAGCCACCAGGGAAGCCCAGCGTTGTATACACTATATGTATATATATATATGTATGTGTGTGTGTATGTATGCAGAGAAAGAGAGAGAAAGAGTTAGTTATTGGATGTCCCATTACACTGAAATGTCATCTTGTTGAGCTGTTTTTCCTTAGCTTTTATTAATCAAATAATGCAATTTTTTTGTAGGAAAAAAGATACAACTGTGCCCACCTCCACCTCAGATTCCTAATGCTCAGAACATGCTAACCACAGTGAATTATCAGGAAGGAGAAAAGGTCACTGTTCTCTGTAAAGAAAATTATGCATTTCTGGAAGCAAAAGAACTTGTGTGCGAAAGTGGACAATGGCAGTCCTTACCACGCTGTGTAGGTCAGTATTTGTTTCTAAATAATATTGTTTGAAAAGAGATAAATCTTTAGATAAATTTTTGCTTTATCTAAAGAACAGGAAAAAACCTTATGACCTATTTATTACACAATATTCTGAAGCATTAAATTGTCATCTAGTTACCCAATTCTGCCCATGTTTTAAACTGTTTCTCTGAGATGTATCTCCAACAGTGACCAGAGAAGAAACGGGTTTGAGACCTTCACTGGAAACTCGATTCTATTCATTAGAATTATTCAACATCCAGCGTTAAGATGTAGAGCAGGCAATCTGAGAGTGGTCAAGGCTAGGGTTTGAATTTGGTAATTGCTGCTGGAGAGATGATATGAAAGCTTTGGGATGGGCTGGGAACACATGAAGAGTTTACATATCTAAACAAGAGAGAAAGAGGTGGGCAAAGAGGAGCAGCCAAACAAGGTTGCAGGAGATAAACTAGGGAAGGTTGCTAAAATAATTCCAGGACCCAATTGCAATGTGGGGGTGCTACCCCTCATTCTACAAGCAAGTGCCCTACAATTGGACTCAGTTCTGACACTGTCTACCCAGAGACAGCCTCAGATCTCACAGGCTAAGGACCCAGTCTTACAAGACTGCTCCCTGCAGCCCCAGTTCAGATGCCAGTTGCATGTCCAGGCTGTGACCTGTGCTTCTGACTGACCAGGTATAGATGAAGTTTTCCATGACCCTCTCCTTGGGTTCCGTTACTTTGCTGGAGCATCTCACCACACTCAGAAGCAGTCTACTCACTAGATCACCATTTATTATAAAAGAGGACACCTCGGGAACAGCCAGATGAAAGCTATGCTCAGGACAAAGTGTGGGGAAGGGTGCAGAGCTGCCATGCCCCCTCCAGGCATGGCTCTTCCCGCATCTTCCCACAGGAAGCCCTGTGGACCCTGTCTTTTGGGGAGTTATGGAAGCTTCAGTACGTTGGCACCATTGATCACATCTGTGGCCATGGGTGATGGATTTGACCTCCAGCCCCTCTGCCCTCCCTGCAGGTCAGGGTGGGACTGAAAGTTTCAGCCTTCACATGGTGGTTCTCCTGGCAACCAGCGCATCCTTGTGTTATCAAAGGGCTTTCCAAAAATCGCCTCATTGACGGAACAAAAGGCACTTTGATTGCTTTCCATCTTTAGGAGATTCCAAGGGTTTCCAGAGCTCTGTGCAAGAAGCAGGAGTCAAACCAAATGTTTGCTTCTTTTTAGAAATCACACCACCACAACTGGTGTCCCAGAAGCAATGCCAATGGTAAAAGTTAAAAAAAAAAAAAAAACTTATTTTAAAATGTTATTTGACAGGAAGGCAAACATTTCAAAGACTGCTTAGAACTAGGCAAGATGCCTGAGAATTGAACAGCGGATTTAACAAAGAGCCCAGCCCGGTGCTCTGTGATGACCTAGAGCGGTGGGTTGCGGGGAAGGGAGGCTCAAGAAGGAGGCGATATATGTATCATCATGGCCGATTTGTGTTGTCTGGCAGAAACCAGCACAACATTGTAAAGCAATTTTCTTCCAATTAAAAGATTTTCACTAGGAGGAAGGGAAGTAAATGGAGACAGAGATGAAAAAACAACAACAGCAGTGGATTTAGCTACCTGAAAATCATAGGTAACTTTGCTTTTATCTGATGAAGCTGTGACTTTTTCAGTGCATTTCTATGCTGGTTACAGATTCAGCAGAGGAGACATTGGTGACACAGCAGAAAGAGGACAATTCATGGGGCAGGGCCTTTGCTGGTGTAGAGGATATAGAATCCAAAGTCCACATGGAGTTGGTTTGAGAAAAGAGCAGGGACAAGAAATGAAACAGGAGAGGGAACAAATTATTTGCGATCAGCTGTCTGAGTCGGTCCCTCCGTATCTGTACCTTCTGTGACCGTGTAGGGAGATCACTCAGTACCATGGAACTTATTCCAGCCGATCTTAACGTGAGTTCTTAACGTGAGTTGAAACGTGATGGACAGAGAAAGAGGCCCATGCTATTATTTGGAGTTAAAAAAGTAAACACCGAAGAGTATGTCTACAAGTCATTTCAGTAAAATTAAAAGTTCATAACCATAACTGATAGCTCCATGTTGTTTGCATAACAGTAACAGTTGCCCCAGAGAATAAAAATGGGAAGGGAGTTACTTATTTTTACCTTTCCTCTGTAATTAAACATTTGTATGGGGAAAGGTGAAATAGACCAGAGGTTTATTCACTAGTCCATCAGGCTTTAAATAAAAACAGTTTTTAATACTTATATAACCTTATATATGGGCTTCCCGGTGGCTCAGCGGTGAAGAATCCGCCTGCGATGCAGGAGATATGGGCTCGGTCCCTGGGTCAGGAAGATCCCCGGAGGAGGGCATGGCAACCCACTCCAGTATTCTTGCCTGGAGAATCCCATGGACAGAGCCTGGCGGGCTATGGTCCATTGGGTTGCAAACTGTCGGACACGACTGTGGAGACTGACCACACAAGCATGCCCTGATGTATGCTTAATAGTTATTTTTTGTGTGTTTTATTTTAGAGTGAAAGAAAGCATTATAGTTGTATTCTAGTTATCAGGTTGCATGATAGAAATTTTATAATGAGCTATTTGGACTCTCGAACATCATGTAAATAAGATATTGAAGATATGATATATGGAACTCATATTATTCCATTTATACTGCAATACTAATTTTTTTTTAACGCTTGCATGTCATCTTCTAGAGTCTGCACAATATTGTGGGCCGCCTCCGCCTATTGACAATGGAGACATCACCTCCTTCCCCTTATCAGCATACTCTCCAGGGTCAGTGGTCCAGTACCGCTGCCAATCTTTCTATGAGCTCCGGGGAAACCTGACTGTGACGTGCAGAAATGGACAGTGGTCAGAACCACCCACATGCATTGGTGAGTTCTTCATATTTTCCTGGAGTCTGAAACTTGATGTTTATAGAATTTTCATGGACTAATTTTGTAGGATAATTTTTACTTAAATTTCATTCAGCCAAAAACTTGTTAACAAGTGTAGGTATATAACTGAACATTTTTTTAAAAAATCTGCTTTATTTAAAGCAGAGTGGAAAAAAAGTTTCTTTAAATGATAAATCAGGACTTTCCTGGTGGTACAGTGGATAAGAATCTGCCTGCCGATGCAGGGGACATGAGTTCGAGCCCTGATCCGGAGAGATTCCACATGCTGAGGAACAACTAAAGCCCCTAGGCTGACTTCTGAGCCTGTGCCCCTTAGAGCCCTGCTCTGCAGCAGGAGCAGCCTCTGCGGTGAGAGCCCATGCAATGTAGCGGGAGAGCAGCCCCCGCCACCCTCCACAATTAGGGACAAGCCCGTACAGCAGCGAGAGCCAGCACAGCCAAAAATAAACACAGTTTTAAAAAACAATAATATAAACACCCTTTAAAGAGACCCAAAATACACGGTGCATTACAAAACTCCATGAATATCCCAAGTCATCATTTAACCACAGGACATACTCTTACACCACAACGTATTTTCATGTTACAAACATTTGAGGATATTTTTCAGGAGACCATTTGTGAAATGATGGTCTAGGAGTTGTTCTTTATCAGTATGCAAAATTCTACTTGTAAACCTGATGGTTTTTCCTGGAAGAACTCTTTGCAGACCGCTGCTAACATGGATTTTTTACTCCCACGTGGCTGGGAGTTCTAGCAGGGAAAGTAGAAAAACTGGCAAGGTTAGCAAGTCGCCTCCCAAATCTGCACTATATCTTCTTCTTCTTTTTTAAATATTTGGCTGCGTCAGATCTTGGTTGGCATGCGTTCTCTGGCTGTGGTACTCTGGCTCGGTAGTTGTGGCACACCAGACTATTTGCTCTGGGGCATGTGGGATCTTAGTCCCCCAACCAGGGATCAAACTTGTGCCCCTGCAGTGAAAGGGTGCAGTCAGCCGTTCAACCATCAGGAAAGTCTCTCTGACTCTCTTAATGAAATTATAAAGTGGGGCAAACTCTTTGAAGGGCAGTTTGGGAATAAACCTCAGATTTTAAAACCACACATCCTTTGACCTCATTACTTTATTTCTGGAAGACTAATCTATACATGCACTCTTGCAAGTGTAAAAGAATCTGTACAAGGATATTCACAGCCACATTGTCTAGCACAATAAGAAATGGAATCTACATAACTTCTATCAGTAGTCTTATGAGATTTGTTTTATTAACAACCTGTGCCAACGAATGAAGAAACGAGGCACAGAACACCTTAGTATTTGATTTAAGCTGCTTGGTGAGTATCTGGTGGTGTTAGGATTCATATATCACTTTGTCAACAAAGGTCCATCTAGTCAAAGCTATGGTTTTTCCATAGTTATATATGGATGTGAGAGTTGGATCATAAAGAAGGCTGCTGCTGCTGCTGCTAAGTCGCTTCAGTCGTGTCCGACTCTGTGCAACCCCATAGATGGCAGCCCACCAGGCTCCCTCATCCCTGGGATTCTCCAGGCAAGAACACTGGAGTGGGTTGCCATTTCCTTCTCCAGTGCATGAAAGTGAAGTCGCTCAGTCGTGTCCGACTCTTAGCGACCCTATGGACTGCAGCCCACCAGGCTCCTCTGTCCATGGGATTTGCCAGGCAAGAGTACTGGAGTGGGGTGCCATTTAAATGTGGTGATGGAGAAGACACTTGAGAGTCCCTGGACAGCAAGGAGATCCAACCAGTCAATCCTAAAGGAAATCAGTCCTGAATATTCATTGGAAGGACTGATGCTGAAGTTGAAGTTCCAATACTTTGGCCACCTGATGCAAAGAGATGACTCACTGGAAAAGATCCCAATGCTGGAAAAGATTGAGGGCAAGAGGAGAAGGGGGTGACAGAGGTTGAGATGGTTGGATGACATCACCAACTCAATGGACATGAGTTTGAGCAAATTCCAGGAGATAGTGAAGGACAGGGAAGCCTGGCTTCCATATTCCGGCTCAAAACACCAAATTATGTGAATTTGGAATATTTATTCTGGTTCTCTGAGCCTCCGTCTCCTCATGGGTAGCCTGGAGAGATAATGCCTGGCATTTATAAATGATTCATACAAAATGCAAAGAACCATGTCTAGTATAACTGAATAAATATTAACTTTTAATATTCTTTTATAATTTTATTTAGTTCCAGATTTCCTTAAATGCAATTTCACTGTTCTTGGATAAGGAAAGATATATTATTAATACTTCATTATTTTTTCTTTCAGATGCATGTATCATATCTGAAGATAGAATGAACAAAAATAACATACAGTTAAAACGGAGAAACCCCCCAAGCAGATATGCTAAAACAGGGGATTTCATTGAATTTGAGTGTAAAAGTTCACATAAAGAGAGAACACCCATACAATCATTCCGAGTCCTCTGTCAGGAAGGGAAGTTTGAATATCCCACATGTGAATGAGACAAGCACCACTCCCCTGGATGTGCCCTTAAAAGTAATCCTACAGGTAGGCTGTTAGTATTTGTTATGTGGTCACTGCTACAATTATTTTCTTTATACTTTCAGGGATGGTTTATCACAGTTTTAATTAGAACTCCGGATTTTCAGAGGTTCTTAAATTTGTCAGTTGAGTAGCCAAGGCTTCTTTCATAGCAGGACCATGCGTATCCCATTCCTGAGTCCCCTCTCCTGTAACACATGCAGAAACATGCCCGCCTTCACCACTTAGTTCCACGCACCCTCTTCTCATTGTCTGAAATTTACTGCTTCAAGGCTTTCTGAGTCAACTTTATTTCAGAGGAAGTGGTGGATAATCTCTTTCTTTACATTATTATAATTTCACAAAAACACAGACACTGTCACCCCTTATGTTTGTAGCAAGTATTAGTAAGTATTTATAAACCTCTAATGTGACTCTAACCATCCATTAAGCCATACATACGCCTTAAAGGACTGAATATACCACTTCTACAAATAAGTGGAAGACACAAATCTTAGTGTGGTACTTCTAATACAGTCAAGAGGCAATATACACATACAAAAAAGAAACTATAATTTTAAATGAGAATTATTAGGTTATAATATTATGTGTATTGAATTGTCTGGGCGGGCATAAATGGATAAAGGAGAAGAAATAAAAATGCTGGCTAAATCAGTCTATGTGGTTTGAGATGAATAGGTTTAAAAAATTAGAATACTTTGAAATTATTTGTATTTCCTATATTTTAACATTATATACTGCTTTTATAGTCAAAAAAGAGTTATCAGACCAAGAAAATAGAAAATGAGACTATAAAGACCCTTTGGGTCACGATGCTGATTTCATGCAACAACTCCTTTATTTTTTGATGTACCATAGTTTGGGAAATACTGAACAAAACGTTTTAGAAATATACTTTGGGTGGTCTTCTATTGTAGACAGCATTTTTTTCCTTCTTTTAAATATCTATACAAAAGATGACTACTAATACAAGTGAAAATATGGCTTAAAGTCCTCATGACCATGGATTTGACAATGAGTTCTTAGATATGACATCAAAAGCACAAGAAAGAAAAGAAAAAAATAGATCAACTGGACTTAGTCAAAATTACAAACATTCATGCTTCAGAGAAAAGGAAAAAAAAAATGAAAACATAGCAGACAAAATGGGAGAAAATAGTTACAAATCATATATCTGATAATGGGCTTGTAGTTAGAATATATAAATAATTCTTACAACTCAAAAGAACAAGAAAAATAATGCAATTTAAAAATGAAAACAGGATCTAAATAGATACTTGTCTGAAGAAGATGCATGAATGGCCAATAAGCACACTGAAAGATGTCTGACATCGTTAACCATTTTGTTGTTCAGTCGCTCAGTCATGTCTGACTCTGTGACTCCATGGACTGCACCACGCCAGGCTTCCCTGTCCTTCACTAACACTTGGAGTTTGCTCAAACTCATGTCCATTGAGTCAGCGATGCCATCCACCCATCTCATCTTCTGTTGTCCCCTTCTCCTCCTGCCCTCAATCTTTCCCAGCATCAGGGTCTTTTCTAATGAGTTGGCTCTTTGCATCAGCTGACAAAAGTATTAAGTAAATTGAAATAAAAATCATCATGAGACACTACTTCACACAAACTGGGATGGTGATAAAGTCAGATAATAACAGGAGTTCTTAAGGATGCAGAAAATGGAGACCCACAAACACTGCCGAAGGGAATGTAAAGTGGTGCACTCAATTTAGAAGACAACCTGGCAGTTTCTGGAGGTTAAACATAGAGTTGCGATGACTCAGCAATCCTCCTTGATATTGATAAATACCTAGGAGAAACGAAAACATGCATCTACACAAACTTACCTGTGAATGTTCCTAGCAGAGTTACTCATAACCCAAAGGTAAGAACAACTGTTCCAAAATTGGGAAAGGAGTATATCAAGGCTGTATATTGTCACCCTGGTTTATATGCAGAGTACATTATGTGAAATGCCAGGCTGGATGAAGCACAAGCTGGAATCAAGATTGCTGGGAGAAATATCAATCACCTCAGATATGCAGATGACATCACCCTTATGGCAGAAAGCGAAAAGAAACTAAAGAGCCTCTTAAGTGAAAGAAGAGAGTGAAAAAGCTGGCATAAAACTCAACATTCAGAAAACTAAGATCATGGCATCTGGATCACAATAAACTGTGGAAAATTCTGAAAGAGATGGGAATACCAGACTACCTGACCTGCCTCTTGAGAAACCTATATACAGGTCAGGAAGCAAGAGTTAGAACTGGACATGGAACAACAGACTGGTTCCAAATAGGAAAAGCAGTATGTAAAGGCTGCATATTGTCACCCTGCTTATTTAACTTCTATACAGAGCACATCATGAGAAACGCTGGGCTGGAAGAAGCACAAGCTGGAATCAAGATTGCCAGGAAAAATATCAATAACCTCAGATATGCAGATGACACCACCCTTATGACAGAAAGTGAAGAGGAACTTCACAAAGCCTCTTGATGAAAGTGAGATAGGAGAGTGAAAAAGTTGGCTTAAAGCTCAACATTCAGAAAATGAAGATCATGGCATCTGGTCCCATCACTTCTTGGGAAATAGATGGGGAAACAGTGGAAACAGTGACAGCCTTTATTTTTTTGGGGGGGGGCTCCAAAATCACTGCAGATGGTGACTGCAGCCATGAAATTAACAGACACTTACTCCTTGGAAGAAAAGTGATGACCCACCTAGATAGCATATTGAAAAGCAGAAACATTACTTTGCCAACAAAGGTCCGTCTAGTCAAGGCTATGGTTTTTCCAGTAGTCATGTATAGATGCGAGAGTCAGACTGTGAAGAAAGCTGAGTGCCAAAGACTTGATGCTTTTGACCTGTGGTGTTGGAGAAGACTTTTGAGAGTCCCTTGGACTGCAAGGAGATCCAACCAGTCCATTCTGAAGATCAGCCCTGGGATTTCTTTGGAAGGAATGATATGAAAGCTGAAACTCCAGTACTTTGGCCACCTCATGCAAAGAGTTGACTCATTGGAAAAGACTGTGATGCTGGGAGGGATTGGGGGCAGGAGGAGAAGGGGACGACCGAGGATGAGATGGCTGGATGACATCACTGACTCGATGGACGTGAGTCGGAGTGAACTCCGGGAGTTGGTGATGAACAGGGAGGCCTGGCGTGCTGCGATTCATGGGGTCACAAAGCGTTGGACACGACTGAGCGACTGAACTGAACTGAACTGAAAATCACTGCAGATGGTGACTGCAGCCTTGAAATTAAAAGATGCTTGCTACTTGGAAGAAAAGCTATGACCAACCTACACAGCATATTAAAAAGCAGAGACATTACTTTGACAACAAAGTTCCATCTAGTCAAAGCTATGGTTTTCCCAGTAGTCATGTATGGATGTGAGAGTTGGACCATAAAGAAAGCTGAGTGCTGAAGAATTGATGCTTTTGAACTGTGGTGTTGGAGAAGACTCTTAAAAGTCCCTTGGACTGCAAGGAGATCCAACCAGTGCATCCTAAAGGAAATCAGACCTGGATATTCATTGGAAGGAGCGATGCTGAAGCTCAAACTCCAATACTTTGGCCACCTGATGCAAAGAACTGACTCATTTGAAAAGACCCTGATGGTGGAAAAGATTGAAGGTAGAAGGAGAAGGGGGCGACAGGATGAGATGGTTGGATGGCACCACTGACTCAATGGACATGAGTTTGAGGAAGCTCCGGGAGTTGGTGATGGACAGGGAAGCCTGGCGTGCTGCAGTCCATGGGTTTGCAAAGAGTTGGATGCAACTGAGTGACTGAACTGAACTGAAAAACAACCCAGATACTCATTAATATACACAAGAACTAAACAAAAGTTACATCGAAACAATGGAATATTCTGAAGTATTATTACATGTCATAACATGAACGAACCTCAGAAACATGCTAAGTGTCAAAAGCCAGTCACAGAAGACTACGTATTATGTGGCTGCATCTATATGGCATGTCCGGAGCAGACAAATGTAGAGAGACACAGGAGACTTGAGGTCGCCTAGGGTTAGAACTGGGGAGGGGCTGATGACTGAAAGCTGAGGCTGATGAATGTTCTAAAACTGATAATGGTGATGATCGCACGACTCTGTGATTATGCCAGGAAACACTGAATTGTCCATTTTAAATGGGCTAATTGTATGGTATGTGAACTATACCTCAATAAAGGTATTTTCAAAAATAGTGGTCAATAATTTTAAATCAATGAGAAACACAGGGAATGTAAAAAGCAAAAAAGTAAGACAGTATCAAAATCTATGAGGAATTTGTACTAACTCAAAGATTGGTGGTGTTGAATAAAAAAAAAAAAGAACTTGTATATCACTCTTGCTGTTGAAACAGCTGACCCCTAGGTTAGGAGGAAGCAGGTATAATAGAAGTTTCATTTCTCCTCCTCAGTATTGAGGGGGAAATCTTGAACTGGGACTATTACTTAGAATTTTGTGAATAACAAAATACATATAAAAATGTTTTATTCAGAGCATAGGAAAGAGGATTTTAAACTTGGATGTTCTCTCTCAGTTTCTGAGAATTTCTTTCTTTCTTAAACTCTTTTGTGGCACATATTCCAAAGCAAGGTGCTTGGTCAGCAGCGATGCGTGCTTGCTGGTAAGGTTTGCCGTGCATGGCTCACTATTCTCTTCCACGAGGCAAAGGAGCCAAAATCAAACATAACAGGAGTAAGACTGGAAATAGGAGAAAGCCTTTTACAGGTAATCTCAGGTGCTGGGAGTCACAGCCACCTTTCTTGGGGAGGTGAGTAGAATTTCATTCCCTATTCCTTCCAATCTAGTCAGAGGGCTTCAGAGAGACTATTTGGAGGCCGTGATGTTTATTTTTTACACACTATGTCTGATTCAAGACTGACAGAAGTTGAGGAGGTAAAGAGAAACCGGCAGAGGAAAAGCCTGAGGCCAAGAAGGAGAGAGAAACTGGCATGAAGCCAGCTTTTTAAAGTACTTGCCTGAAAGGCCCACCTGTAGCCACTCTAGTTAAGAAAAGGAGAGCCAGCAAGATGTGTGTTTTTTCTTGACTTTCACCGGAGTATCGTTGATTTACAATGTTGAGTTAGCTTCAGGTGTGCAGTAAAGAGACTCGCTTATACATACACATCCACCCACTCTCCTGTAGATTCTCCTCCCACACGGGCCACTGGAGGATGGGGTAGAGGCCCCTGTGCTGCAGAGTAGGTCCTTAGTAGTTCTCCATTTTATATATAGCAGTGTGTGTATGTTCCCTGGTGACTCAGATGGTAAAGAATCCCCCTGCAATGAAGGAGACCCAGATTCTATCCCTGGGTTGGGAAGACCTCCTGGGGGAGGGCATGGCAACCCGCTCCAGCATTCTTGCCTGGAGAATCCCATGGACAGAGGAGCCTGGTGAGCTATAGTCCATAGGGTTGCAAAGCGTCAGACATGACTGAGCGACTAATACCCACAGTGTGTGTATGTTAATCCCAGTCTCCCAATTTATCCCTTCCCCCTTGTAACCATAAGTTTGCTTTCTACATCTGTGACTCCATCTGTTTTGAAAATAAGTTCATTTGTACCATTTTCTTTTTAGATTCCATGCATAAGCAATATCATATAACATTTGTCTTCCTCTGACTTCACTCACTTCAACAATGTCTGGCTCCACCCACGTTGCTGCAAGCTCAATATAAAAAACAAAACAACCCAATCAAAAAAAAAAGGGGGGGGGGGGAGTGGAAGATCTAAATAGACCTTTTTCCAAAGAAGACATACAGATGGCCAAAAAGCACATGAAAAGATGCTCAACATCACTAATTAATAGAGACACACAAATCAAAACTACCATGAGGTCTCACCTCACAGTGGTCAGAATGACCATCATCAAAAAATCTTCTAACAATAAATGCTGGAGGTGGTGTAGAGAGAAGGGAAACCTCCTACACTGTTACTGGGAATATAAATCGGTGCAGCCACTATGGAAAACAGTATGGAGGTTCTTTAAAAAGAGAAAAGCAGAACTACCACATGATTTGGCAGTTCCACTCCTGGGCATATATCCAGAGGAAAACACCATCTAAAAGGGCACACGCGCCCTAATGTTCATTGCAGCACTGTTTACAATGGCCAAGACATGGAAGCACCCTAAATGTCCACCAGCAGAAGAATGGATAGAAATGTGGTACACATATGTGTACACAATGGAATGCTACTCAGCCACAAAAAAGAGAGCCAGCAAGGTTTTGAAATGCAAAACTAAACAGGTCCCAAAGTGCTATTGAAGTAATTATCCGCAAGTGTATCGCTTCTCCTTTTCTTCTCTGTGTCTCCCAGAGGGGCCCAGGTCCTAGTTGTTGACTTGGATGGAGCCGAGTGCGGGAAGAGCTTGGGGTGACGGAGGGAAGGCTGGCCGGGCCCTTCACCTCCATACCCTCAGCTCCCGAGGACCTGGGGGAGGAAAGGCCAGCTCACTGCGGCCCAAGCTCAGGTTTTTCATTACTGTGTTGAATTGACGGCAAATGTTTTGACCGGATGATCTAATATACGATGTCGCAGATTTTATATTGTTTCACCACAAAAGACAGAATTGCTGACGAGATGCTAGCACTTGAGCTTGAATTAGGATGGTATACAGTCACGCTTTCCCCCTTCTATTAAGAAAATAAACTGTGTGTATTAGCATTTGAACGGGATAATCAGTTTCCATTCATGCATTTATCCACGCTAAGTCCTAAAGGCGGCAGGATGGGAAAGCCTATTTAAAATGCTCCTCACATGCTTTTCACCAGCTTTTATTTCATGGCAAGTATACACACAGAGTAGTCGATCAAACTCTTTGATTCAACTATTGTTGAAATGTCAAAATTCAGCAGTTTTTAACATTTTACTGTATCTGCTCTATCAGCTTATCCAGCTATAAAAATTCATGTATGAGTTTACCTTTTTATACTTTCCGTTCAGTTCAGTTCAGTTCAGTCGCTCAGTCATGTCTGACTCTTTGCGGCCCCATGAACCGCAGCACGCCAGGCCTCCCTGTCCATCACCAACTCCCGGAGTTCTCTCAGACTCAGGTCCATTGAGTCCGTGATGCCATCCAGCCATCTCATCCTCTGTCGTCCCCTTCTCCTCCTGCCCCCAATCCCTCCCAGCATCAGAGTCTTTTCCAATGTCAACTCTTCGCGTGAGGTGGCCAAAGTACTGGAGTTTCATACTTTAGCTGAACCACATCAGATGAAGTTGCTGACATCATGACAAGCCACATCATACTCACCATTTTCAACATATTTGAAAGTCAGAAGAATGGGAATTCCTCCATCACAGGTGGATTGGGTTGTTTTAGCTCAATCCTCTTACTGATAGCAACCATGTGTGTGTCAGTCACTAAGTCATGTCCGACTCTTTGTGACTCCATGGACTGTAGCCTGCAAGGCTCCTCTGTCCATGGGATTCTCCAGGCAAGAATACTAGAGTGAGTGGTCACTCCCCCCTCCAGAGGATCTTCCCAACCCAGGGATCGGACCCAGGTCTCCTACATTGGCAAGTGGATTCTTTACTATCTGAACCAAAGTGCTGGACATCGATAGCAACAATAAATATTTATAAAGTATTAAAAGCTGTTGGAAGGCAGTAGTGCACCTCCAAGACATTGAGGAATTTCAGGGCCAAGATTTAAGAGAAGGGAAGCACAGGGATTTCATCCCAGCATGCAGGAGGCACTTCTGTTCTCACAGGGCTTCCCTGGCGGCTCAGACGGTAGCGTCTGCCTGCAGTGCAGGAGACCCGGCTTCGGTCCCTGGGTCTGGAAGATCCCCTGGAGAAGGAAATGGCAACCCACTCCAGTATTCTTGCCTGGAGAATCCCATGGACGGAGGAGGCTGGCGGGCTACAGTCCATGGGGTTGCAAAGAGTCAGACACGATTGAATGACTTCACTTCCGTTCTTTCTCCTCTCATAGCAATCCTTGGTTAGGGACTGATGCTAAAAAAGACTAAGATGACATGCAGAGCTATCGACAGACCCTGGGGTCTGTGAGGAACCTAACAGTGGTTTGCAGAGCCTGCAAGAGAATAGAAAGCTCTAGGGCCTTGAAAAATGAGAGTATGTGAGAAGCAGATACAGACTGTCTAGGGACCCAAATCCACCTCAACACCATCTCAATCCAAACTGGATAAAGGTGATGTGCAGTAGTTAGTGTTTCTAGGCTAGCTGTCAGTTGGGAACAGAAATAAATTCTCTGGGGGTAAGATGACGTCATTCATAACCTTATATTGCACCTAAGTTTTCATCTTGAATGTCCTTTATTCATTTTTAAAAAAATGAAAATAAAAGGTGTGTGTTTTGGAAGGGGAATAAAACAGATGATAAAACACCTCTTCAACTTCAGCTTCGAATATGCACAAGTAAACGCTAAGAGAGCAACTCTAAACAAAATCCAAACTCACCCCCAACGGAAACCAAGAAGCCAGATAGGCTGACACACAGCAGAATGGAAGACAGCAGACCGTTTCTGGATGGGAGAATTCAGTTGAAAGAAGGCAAGGAAGTCAGTTCTCTCAGGCAGTAGACCATTTTTACAGGCTACAGCCTGACAGAACTCAGCACTCAGCACTTTGCAATGGAGTGAAGCCTTGGGTTTAAAGAAAAAGCCCACTGACATTCCAGCCACAGGTACCAGTGAGGTGGGGGGGGGGGGGGCGCAGTAATGTCCACTGAGAAAGGGGGCGATGGGGAAATGAGGCTAGAGAGTGCGAAAAGACGGGCCCGACTTTTGGGTGTGATTTCTCTGTAAATCACCAAATGATTCCTGCTGGGCTTTTTGTGGCTGTGCTGGGTCTTCCTTGCCACGTGGCCTTTCTCTAGTTGTGCAGAGTGGGAGCTGTCTTCGTTGCAGTTCCTGGGCTCCTTGTTGCGGATCACGGAATCTAGAGCACGCGGGCTCCAGGGGCTGCAGCTCCTGGGCTTTAGAGCACAGGCTCAGTAGTTGTGGCACCCTGGCTTAGCTGCTCCGAGGCATGTGGGATCCTCTCTGATCAGGGAATTAACTTGTGTCTCCTGCACTGGCAGGTGGATTCTTTACCACTGAGCCATGAGGGAAGCCCCTCCAAATGACTCTTGAATATCTACGTATTGTGCAAACTCAAAGGAACTCAGATAAGGATCAAAAATAATTGAAATAAGATTTGAGCTGCCACTGCAAAATCAATGCTCAGCCTGAGCCAATCAAGTTGTTAAAAACATTTTGGGGGGGCGGACGGAGGGATACAAGACAATCCTGTCTCCACAATACAACATTCAGTGAGTCTAGGACACAAGACAAAATTATGTGGCACACAAATAGAGGAACGTAGCCAGACACACTCCCAGAGGTTGTTGAAGAGCGAACATGTGCATGCTGACAGCAAGGCTACGAATCAGGCGGGAGTTCTACTCGAAAGCCGCCTGCGTGTGAGGGAAGCAGAGGGCTGCTGCCTGTCCAGGAGGTCATCACCTACTTTAGAGCAGAGAGGACACACGTGGCAGTGAGAGGGCTTATAGGAAAGTGGCCACAGCGCAGAGAGAGCCTCAGAGAAAGTACCAGTGGAGGGAGACACCGAGTAACCCATGTCCTTAATAACATTGCTAAGATAAACACAGATGTTCAGTTCAGTACAGCTCAGTTGCTCAGTCGTGTCCTACTCCTTGCAGCCCCATGGACTGCAGCACACCAGGCTTCCCTGTCCATCACCAATTCCCGGAGTTTACCCAAACTCATGTCCATTGAGTTGGTGATGCCATCCAGCCATCTCATCCTCTGTTGTCCCCTTCTCCTCCCGCCTTCAATCTTTCCCAGCATCAGGGTATTTTCCAGTGAGTCAGTTCTTTGCATCAGGTGGCCAAAGTATTGGAGTTTGAGCTGCAGCATCAGTCCTTCTGATGAATATTCAGGACTGATCCTTTAGGATACACTGGTTGTATCTCCTTGCAGTCCAAGGGACTCTCAAGAGTCTTCTCCAACACCACAGTTCAAAAGCATCAGTTCTTTGGCGCTCAGCTTTCTTTATGGTCCAACTCTAACATCCATACAATACTACTGGAAAAATCATACCTTTGACTAGACAGACCTTTCTTGCTAAGTTAATGTCTCTGCTTTTTAATATGCTGTGTAGGTTGGTCATAGCTTTTCTTCCAAGGAGTAAGTGTCTTAATTTCATGGCTGCAGTCTCCATCTGCAGTGATTCTGAAGACCAAAAAAATAAAGTCTGTTTCCATTGTTTCCCCATCTACTTGCCATGAAGTGATGGGACTGGATGCCATGATCTTAGTTTTCTGAATGTTGAGCTTTAAGCCAAATTTTTCATTCTCCTTTCACTAAGAGGCCCTTTAGTTCTTTGTTTTCTGCCATTAAGTGTGGTGTCATCTGTGTATCTGAGGTTACTGATATTTCTCCCAGCAATCTTGATTCCAGCTTGTGCTTCATCCAGCCTGGCATTTTGCACGATGTACTCTGCATATAAGTTAAATAAGCAGGGTGACAATATACAGCCTTGACATACTCCTTTCTTGATTTGGAACCAGTCTGTTGTTCCATGTCTAGATCTAACTATTGCTTCTTGACCTGTATACAGATTTCTCGGGAGGAAGGTCAGGTGGTCTGGTATTCCCAAAAGGCTTTTGTGTAGTGAATAAAGCAAAAGTAGATGTTTTTCTGGAACTCTCTTGCTTTTTCGATGATCCAATGCATGTTGGAAATTTGATCTCTGGTTCCTCTGACTTTTCTAAATCCAGCTTGACATCTGGAAGTTCACAGTTCATGTACTGTTGAAGCCTGGCTTGGAGAATTTTTGAGCATTACTTTGCTAGCGTGTGAGATGAGTGCAATTGTGTGGTAGTCTGAGCATTCTTTGGCATTGCCTTTCTTTGGGATTGGAATGAAAACTGACCTTTGCCAGTCCTGTGGCCACCGCCGAGTTTTCCAGATTTGCTGTCCTATTAATGCATATAGATCTTTTTGGACTCTTAATGTACCAACACACAACAATAAAGATCAACCACAATTATTGATAGAAGAAAGAGTTTGTTTCTAATAATGTTCAGCAGGTATGAAACTTAATGATGCCTTGGCAAAACAAGGGCAAAGTTTAGAACAAATTTCATTGTTTTTTTAGATAATCCAAAGTAAACCATTATTCTAAATACAAGTTATCTGCATTAATGATGGAGTATTATTCATAGAATAAAATTAGGGACTTCCTTGGCATTCCAGGGGTTAAGACTCTGTGCTTCTGAAGCGCAGTGTGTGGGTTCGATCCCTGGTAGAGAAACTAAGGACCCACATCACATGCTACATGGTGAGGCCAAAAGGTGAAAAAACAAAAACAAATCAAAATAAAATTAGATTATTAAAATTTAAAAAAAAAAACCACCTCTGTTCTTTTAAGATGTTTCTGAAATAGGCTTCTGTAAAATTGGAGGGAAAAAAAAAATGGTCCATAATCTATGAAAGCTTTAGAAACACTACTTTATGTAGCCCCCATAAGCATTTCTTGAAATAAGCAGGTTTTTAGACCATCCTTCTTTCTCTACATAGGTTGGAAATTTTTACACACACTCACAAATACACATGCCCTCAAATAGATTGTAAATGAATGTTTATCTGCATTGATTTTACCTCCTGTGAAGAAGTTATAAGCAAAGTGTTTTCAATGGAATTCTTCCTTTGTTGAAAGTAGAACTATAGTAGGTTATAATGCTTTCTTTATACAGAGAATCAGTGACAGGTGGACAATATAAAAATTTAAAAAGTAATCAAAAAGACAGCATTTTCTTAATCAGTAAAAGGTTTTAAATGTACTATCTGGAAATCATTTTTCATATATTACTTGATAGAAATACTTCTTGTACAAATACTAATTGGTCATAATCATCTTAGAAGAAATGAATACCAATTTTATGCTGCTTGACTATATCCTAGCAGTATAATTTACCAAGTAAATAAACTGTTTATACTAAAATTCTGTGACATGAAAAATGAAGCATTTGGGAGAGTCAACAAAAACCACAGTTTGGAAAATTCTCAGTACCAAGAGTGCCCAAAACACTTTATTGGAAGACAACAACAAAAGAAATTCTCTAGTTACCTTCAATATATTCTACAATACATCAATATGGTCTTTAGATCTATTCTAACCAGGTCTCAGACAATTTCCAATTAAGTTTAATCCTTACTCCAACAAATAGTTAAATGGTCTTTCCATTTCTGGCTATTACTGATTTATTTCTAACAGTTAAGAACTGTCCTGGCCCCCATTTCTAGACAGACTTTGGGACCCGATCAGACTGCAAACAGCCACTGGAGGTAGGCGTCTGCGGCCCAGGAACCACGGGTGCAGGGTTGGCAGCAGCGACCCAAAGCTATGAAAAACGGGTGGTGTTTCATAAATGAATCATCTTCAGGTCTGTGCTCAGGGACTAGAGTTTCTATTACAACCTTGCTCTCCCCAGGTCAAATTATAGCCCCACTCAGTTCCAAGTCTAAGGTTTTTAGTATGTGATGAGGTGGGCTGAATTTGCCCAATGTGCCCGGAAGGGCTCAGTTGCCCATCTGGATGGTCGTCAGGAAGCAGGGGTCGATGGCATTTGTGGGGTTATTTTATCCTCTTCTCACTTCTATGTGAGTTGGCAGACTCTTAACTTTTCAACATTTATTTTGGACAAATGCCTCAATTTACCTATAAAACAGGAACACTGAGCTACTCTTTTCCCTTTAGGAATATGATTATACGCAAACTAATGCGCTATTTTAAGATGACAGCCATGGATAACAGTGTTGAAATCATGTCGTGACATCAGTTTGTTACCTGAATAAAGCTATTAAATAAGAGAAAGAAAGAATATAAAGTTTATTTGTTACATATATCTTTTTAACTTTAATACAAAGTCAGATTTTTAAAAGTTGTACAAAGAAACCTAAAACCACTTTCCATCTGCATGATGAGCTTTCCTGTGTCTTTTCCTGTACAGGCCGAGACGCTTGCCTCTGCTAATAAGGAAGGCTGAGTGTGTCCATCACCATCTGAATAGCTTTCAGAGGAGTCATGATTTCTTCCACATTATCTCTTCTCAAAACCCAGTCTGGTTTGAGTCTGTGAGAAGAACAAAAACCTTTCATTAACTGAGTTCTTCTCTTAAGAGAGTCATGTCCACTGCTTTGTCTTAACTGAAAGGTGGCCCCTCGTGGACACATCACCCCCTCCAGGCCCCTCACGCAGGTGGGAGGCTTCCTGTTACAACTTCAGATCATTACTCCCTATCTTCCCCAAGGATGATGGTGGCTCCTTTGAAGCTCAGGATATTCAGCCATGAAACCCCAGGGTTTTGTATGTAAACTTGGTTCCTGGTCTCCACTGGACTCCTGTCCCGTCTCAGAACTCCAAATCCTTGCAGCCAAAGAGATGACCCCCTCTTCTGTCCGTTTCTTCCCCTTTCCTGCAGCTCCACCCCTTGTCACATGACCACACGATAGACTGGCACCACCCTCAGAAGGGGCCTAGCCTTCCAGCCCCAACCGCCACTTGGGATTCATCCACATCCTTCAACTTAACATGTCCATGCTCGCAGGCTCCGCCCACCGGGGGCCCACTTTCCTGGACCTCAGTGCAAGCCTGCCCCCAGCACAGCACTGCACACCTTTGCTTCCCGCTGCATACCTTTCCCTCCTGTCTACCTTGGGTACCCCAGTATAATCTCCTTTGCAAATGCTGTTAACGCTATTGTCGCTCTTTCCTACTGAATTCAGCTGGAAAGTTCTAGGCGGATTCCCAGTTGAATCCAGGCACCTGCCTTTTCCGTTCCTGCATGCTGAACGGTGCTAAAGAGAAACTACACAACCAGGCTGGCTGATTGTACACCAGCGATTGAAACCTCCTAGAAATTGCTTCCTTTCTCTTTCCCCAAGATGACTATTTTATTTTTCAAATGTCCCCTCCACACCCTCCCCCATCTGCTGCGGAGTTAATGTTTATTATCTCCTTCACTGAGAAAATAGCGTCATATCCATCTTCCTCACATGAATCCCTATCACTATATGCAATTCCATTTTCTTACTCTTTCCAGTGAAAATTCCAAATCTCAATTAATTGGGGGGTGGGGAGGGGAGTGGTCACACAGAGTGGGTGTTTCCCTATCATGGACGAGCACTGTGTGAAAAGAGTGATGAAATCTAGGCCACGTAAGATGTAGATGAACCTCACAAAGGTGTATTTATCAAGCTAAATAGAGAAGTTTGTCACAGAAAGCTGCCTATGTTTGATCCCATGTATGGGACACAGCAGAAAAGACACAACTAAAGATACTGAAATCATGTCAGTAGTTTCCAGGATAGGGGGTCAACGTGAGAGAACTGACTGAAAGGGGCACAAGGGAACTTTGTTGTGACAGAAATATTTTATCTCAGAAAAGGTGCATATATACTGTTTGGAGTTTTACCCGCCCACTCTCCCCAACAATGGCCCCCCCAAAACAAACCCCTGACTATGTCCTGATGTTGGGAAAGATTGAGGGCTGGAGGAGAAGGGGATGACAGAGGATAACATGGTTGGATGGCATCACCGACTCATGAGTTTGAGCAAGCTCTGGGAGATAGTGAAGGACAGGGAGGCCTGGAATGCTGCAGTCCATGGGGTCGCAAAGAGTCGGACGTGACTGAGCGACTGAACAACAAATTTCAAAAGAGGGGGTGGGGGGAAGAATCTTCGTTAATATGTGAATAGTTCTACAATGTAATTCATATTAAAATACACCAAGTTCTAAAATAAACATCATAGGTAGAAAAGGTGGTGGAGGTGCTCAGTAGCGTCCGGCTCTCTGCAGCCCTGTGCACCACAGCCCACCAGGCTCCTCTGTCCACGGGATTCCCAGGCAAGGATACTGGAGGGCGTTGGCATTCCCTCCTCCAGGGGATCTTCCCCACCCAGGGACTGAACCCACATCTTGCATTTCCTGCTTGGCAGGCGGATCCTTTACCATTGAGCTACCCGGGAAGCCCTGGCTCAATGAACAAATGAACACTTGGTGACATGCAACTGCAAGGGTACATTTACTGCTTACCTTGAAACCATTCTGGTTCTTACAGGTGTTTCTGGAAAAAAGGAAAGGCTCACAGAAGAATTCTTCTTTTGTTTACAAAGGATTCTTTCACTGTTCACTTTATGCTTATGAGCTGTAAGTTTGTAGAGACTATAAATACGGTCGACAACTTTGGACCTACTTTGAACATCCTAAAAAAGAAAATGTATGTTTATTAAAATAGTTTACGTTTATTAAAATAGGATTAAACTTCATATCCTTTCTTTGCCAGAAAAATCAATCACAGTTAACCAACACTGTGCAGTAACTGACAAGCTTTTAACCGTAAAAAGCCATGCTCTCCAAGTGCAGCAGTTAGACTGGTTTAAACTATAAACTAATTTAAAAGAATAACGAAGAGGGCAAACATTCAAAAATGATACACTTAATTCCATACTGAATAAAAAAAGCAAACATTAGAGTCAACATACCTATTCTACATCGTTCTCAAGTCTCATGAATTTTACCTCCTCAAAGATCCCAGTGTTACCCGCCTACCTCTCACAGAAGTGGCCCCAGGTCAAGCACAGTCTCCGGCCCAGACCCCTGCGTGCCTACACTTGCCTCCTTCTTGGTGGTCTCCCTACCTCTACACACTCTCCCAAACCCATTCTTCAATCAGCAGCCAAGGTGATGTTAAACCTTAAGCTGGAACATATTCCTTTGCTTAAAACACCTTTAGTGGTTTCCTGCAGTTCTCAGGATAAAGGTCACAATCCTATCCCGGCCCACGGTGAGACCTGCTGACTGCACACCTGGAGAGGGTAACTCAGAGACCTCACCAGGGAATGCCTGACACGTCTTTACATCACAGCGAGAGGATGAGAAGCCAATACACTGGGCTGCTTCCTGGTTTGCACGGTTCTGACTTCCCTCAAGTACATGGAAGCTGGTTGCTCCTGTGTGTGCCCAGTCACGTCCGACTCTTTGGGGTCCGATGGACTGCAGCCCACCAGGCTCCTCTGTCCATGGAAGTTTCCAGGCGAGAATGCTGGAGTGGGTTCCATTTTCCTACTTCAAGGACTGTAATAAGTCCTACTTCTAGAATTCAGCTCCTCTGACATGTGAGGAACAATCAGATCAGCCCAAAAAGAAGGTGTGAACACACACAAAACCCTATTTAAGTTATGATACTTTCCGCATAAAAGTCTTGGGCTTAAGAACATGCAAAAATTACCGCAAAGGAAAAAAAGCTGATGAATACTCACCGAAGCTCGAGTTGTCGTCTTTAATAAAACAGCCAACAAACAACAGGTTTTTGTGAAAATGCTTCTGCTCTTGTCGGCGACTTTGTCACCAGACTTCTCCTGGTACATCTGCAGAAGCTCCAGCAGTGTATCTACACAGTTTTCGACATCATAAATCGCAGAAGTCGTCTTCTCATACTGGAGGGGAACAGAACCAGGTTACGAGTTACAATGAGGGCAGATTCTCTTAGAAACACCAACTGAGAAGGAGGCTTAGAGACAAGTTTTGGACCATCTGCATCGAGAACGAGGACTTTATGAGATGACTTTCTGAGGTCATTTCTGGATCCATCTTATATGCAGATGTGCCTTTTAATGTTTTTCTTCTCAACCTACTTTAAAGTTCCACAAAAAATGAATCAAATCTGAAATCTCTGAAAATGCACACCTTGATGTAAATGAAAACAAGGTAAAAAACAAGGACATTTTAGTGAGACCCTGTCAGAAAAAACATACCATATCTGTGATAGATAATCATAGCTGTGATAGGCACTCATAGGTTAAGATAACCATAAAGGTAAGAAGAAGGTGAGCTTGCTTTAAAATAAATAAATGTGATGATCATTCGCCAAGAATCCATCTTTCATGCTTCAACTGTGAACCGCATCATTAGATTCATGTTGACATCTGCACGGTAACAGATGATGCTACTGGTACTAAGAGAAAAACAGCAAAGCGATGTGAACACTCAGCACTTGTTTGGCATATCTGCGGATTAAGCACATTATGTGCACGGATTCATTTATTCTCACAATAATATTATGAGAAAGGTATGATGACTACCGTCAGTTTACATTAAAAAAAGGGAAGCATAGAGAGGCTGAGTAACCCAGAGTGAGCGGCAGAGCTGGGATGCAAGCCCAGGCAGTCTGGCATCAGAGTCTCTGTCTCAACCACCACTCCTCAAAAAGAAAAAAGCCCAGGGGAAGTCTCAAAGTTACGGCTGATAGATAGGGCGAGGAGGATAAACCTGCCATGTCAACATCTCTGCATGTGTTAAAGTTTGGTGGAGACGACCTTGAGCAGTCCAAGGCCAAAAGGCTGACATTCGTACCTAGAGTGTCCCAGGGAGCCTGAGTACAGCGGTGGTATCAGCCTGTTTTGCCACATGTGATAGGAAGAGGTGCTGCTACCCTGGTGCAGCACAGCGTGTGGAGGGTCAGCTCTGGCAGGGGATATATGTGAGCCCACGTCCGGCCCCACCACTGACCACACGCTGGTCCTTGGGCTGGGACCCTCCCTCCTGTAAGGATGATTATTCCTTCACTACAAGATGGGAGTGAAAAAACTGGCTTGAATCTCAACATTAAAGACTTGAAGATCGTGGCATCTGGTCCCATCTCTTCATGACAAATAGGGAAGAAGTGGAAGCAGTGACAAATTTTCTTGAGGTCCAAAATCACTGGGGACAATGACTTCAAGCCATGAAATTAAAAGACGGTTGGTCCTTGGAAGGAAAGCTATGACAAACATCTCTTTGCCAATAAAGGTCCATATAGTCAAAGCTATGGTTTTTCTAATAGTCATGTACAGATCTGAGAGTTGGACCATAAAGAAAGCTGAGCACTGAAGAACTGATGCTTTCAAATTGTGGTGCTGGAGAAGACTCTTGAGAGTCCCTTGGTCAGCAAGGAGATCAAACTGGTCAATCCAAAAGGAAATCAACCCTGAAAATTCATTGGAAGGACTGACGCTGGAGCTCCAATACTTTGGCCACCTAATTTCTGATGAGCCAACTCATAGGAAAAGACCCTGATGCTGGGAAAGATTGAAGGCAGGAGAAGGGGGTGACAAAGGATGAGATGGTTAGATAGCATTACCAATTCAAGGGACGTGAATTTGAGCAAACTGTGGGAGATGGTAAAGGAGAGGGGAACCTGGCAGGCAGCAGACCATGAGGTAGCAAAGTAGGACACGACTGAACAAAAAACAACAACGAAATGGGAAGGATGATACAAACCACCTTAGAGGATTAACATGAGGACTTAATTAAATGATGCATGAAAAGCACTAGCACATAGTTAGCAAGTCCTTGATAAATGCTTGCCATCACTGTTATCAATACTACAAAAACAAAAGAAATAAAATCATAACATTCAGTGTTTCTATGTATAGCTATATTACACGAGTCAGCATATCCCCCTAAAACCCTGGCATGCAGTAAACGCACTGTAACTTGGGAGATCTCAGCTCTAGAGAAAGCAAGCATAGACCTAACTTGCTGGAGGAGAGCTCTGGACCACGGGACGCTTCACAATCGAGCTGGAAAGTACCTTGGCAACATTAAGCAAGACTTGCACGGCGTATCTGATGACCTCCATACACGGGACGCTCCGGTTACAGCTTCGGATCAAGACAAATACTTTAGAGATTGCTCCGCTCTGGGCCATCCTCTCGCAGCAAATTGAAGACAATCTAGTAACTGCCTCTGAAAGAGGAAGAAAAAAAAGAGATATTCACAACAACAGAAATCAGCCTCTTAACTACTCGTGTGTGCTAAGTGGCTTCAGTCCTGTCTGTCTCTTTGTGACCCCACGGACTGTAGCCCACCAGGCTCCTCTGTCCATGGGGATTCTCCAGGCAAGAATACTGGGGTGGGCTGCCATGCCCTCCTCCAGGGGATGTTGCAGACCCAGGGATCAAGCCCACGTCTCTTACATCTCCTGCACTGGCAGGCAGGCTCTTTATCACTAGCGCCACCTGGGGAGCCCCTTCTTTGCCTACTCTAAGGTAAAAATGCATTTCTAACCTTCTACAAGATACTGTTGAAACAAACTAACCAAGGTGCTTCAGGGCCTCAAGCACAGTGGAAAGGTACTTGTACGTCAGGAGATGGTGCAGGGCAACTACTGTTCTGTGGTAGAGCTTGTTTTCTTCCCGAATCTCCCTGTTAACACACTGAAGTCTCTGTCGAATGGCTTTAGTTTTTGAAGTATCATTTTTCTTCCTCCAAGAATATCCTCTCCATAGTGCCTTAAAGAGACAAACCAGTAACTTGAAGATTGCAACCCCTGATGTTGTGAATTTATATCTGTATCTACTTCCAAACAAAGTAAATATTTTCAGTAAAATTATATGATGCAGTCAGACACTTTGCAAGTAGAACTTCAATTCAGGATCTAATAAAGAGCAAAATAAATTTTTTTAAGAAGAAATACGTATAATATTCCTGCATATGAGCTAAAGTAGCATTCATTGGTCAAAGGTGGCTAACTGTATTCAAAATGAAAAAAATACCTTTGCAGCTCTCAGTCATCAACTTCCTATAGGGAATTTGAAAATAAAGTGCTTAACAATGAAATTTATGGTAGCATAGTGCTTATGAATGATTCTATTGGCCAGCCTTAGTTTTCTAGAATGTGTGCGATTGTGCTTTTTGAAATATTAGATGTAGAATTCCTGGGTGGTCCAGTGGTTAGGACTCAGCACTTTCCATGCTGTGGCTTGAGTTCAATTCCTGGTTGGGGAACAAAGATCCTGCAAGCCTTGAGGTATGGCCAAAAAATAAAATAAAATAAAATGTTAGGTATCATGTAGTTGAATTGCAAAATCATAATATTTTTAGTTACCTGAATTTTAGCGATTCTTTTGTTAAAGTTTTCCTGCTTTTTACGGAGGAGGAAACGGCGGACAGCTCTCTGTATTACGGAGGCAGCCCTGCTGTGCTGGCTCGCTTGTTCTCGAGCTTCACGCTGAATGTTCACGATGCTGTATTTCTGAAGAAACCTCTTACGCTGTGATCTTGCTCGAAACCATCTCTGTTTAAGACGGATGAAGATCTTTATTATTTCAGGTTTTTTAAAATAAATGTATACATATATATACAAATGAAATAAATAGAACATTATATTGAATATCTTTCAACCCTCCCCAGTGGCATTACTTTTCCACTCAAGTTAGTGCAGATCCTTCCAGGCCACAGTATGTGAGTGTGAGTGTGTGCCTGTGCAAGTGTGTGCATGTGAATTCAACCCTGCACAACATATTCCTCATTTCATAATTTATATAAATCTTATTAAGCTGTGTATTCAATTACTTTTTTTACTTAACATACACAAATGGGATTCTTACTCAGAATACATAAAGAACTCTTATAATTTATTAAGAAAAAAACACTAAACAGAAAAACAAGCAAGGTATATGGAAAAAAATCTTTTTAAAGCACACTATACACAGATAAGAATCTGAATAATCAACACAGGTGAAATGTTTTTTTCAGAATTGTTAGCAGTCAAAGGAAATCCAAAACAAAAATGATATAATTTGCATTCATCAAAATGACAGAAATCACAGAGTCTTCCAATGCCACAAGTTGGCAAGAATGTGGAGAGACAAACAGGTACCCTCAGATGTTGCTAGCAGAAGAGTAAATGAGTCCAAAGCACCAGAGAATAATTCATAGCTTCAGTGCTGTGCCATAAAACATCAACTTATCTCTAAACCATCACGACATCCTAACAGCTGTGTGGCCAAAGCCAAATGTTATAAAACCTTACTAGAGGTATTTGGAAATTGCTTATGAAATATCAAAAAACTTTAAACAAAAATTAGATCATAGTCTTAATGCAAAGGAAAGCTAACCTGAATACAGATGGCTGAGTTAAGCTGTTTATTGTTAGCGTTCTTCAGAGCCATGTGATGCCTGTAGGCTCTTTGAATTCTAAGAGCAGACAGGTGATAAAAGGCAGCTGCTGCGAAGTGAAGAAGCCGGATTTTGGCTCTCTGCTCTGAGATCTGAAGGAGAAAAAAAATTAACAATAAAATAGTTAACTCTTGAGACGATCAACCAATGCTTATTTCTGTATATCTTCAATATCAAGTTATATAAATTAACAATAGCAAGTTAGCTTTTAACTATTAAAATTATCTACATTGTAACTTGAAGTAATTATATTCCTTTGCTGCTGTTGTTCAGTCCCTAAGTTGTGTCTGACTCTTTGCGACCCCACGGACTGAAGCACACCAGACTCCTCTGTCCACGGGATTTCTGAGACAAGAACACTGGAGTGGGGAGCCATTTCCACCTTCAGGGCATCTTCCCGACCCAGAGACTGAACTCACGTTTCCTGCATCTCCTGCATTGGTAGGCGAATTGTTTACCACTGAGCCACAAGCCCCCAGTTATATTCCTTACAATATGTTCAATGGTGAAACCCCTAACTGAGGGTATAGAAAGCAAAATTATATTTGGGCACTTCACTCAAGAATTTAATTAGGCTACCCAATAGCAGCTAGCTAAGGCTTAAGATGTACCAATTGTAACAGGAGAGGTCTAGGAATACTAAACTCAGGAAGGGCTGGCATGTTCCAAGCAGACTGGCTGGAGACGGTGATAACAAGCGGGACAAACATTGGACCGGATCTCTCCAGTGTTCCCGAGGAGGCACTGGCACCCCACTCCAGTACTCTTGCCTGGAGAATCCCATGGATAGAGGAGCCTGGAAGGCTGCAGTCCATGGGGTCGCTGAGGGTCAGACACAACTGAGCGACTTCACTTTCACTTTTCACTTTCATGCATTGGAGAAGGAAATGGCAACCCACTCCAGTGTTCTTGCTTGGAGAATCCCAGGGACGGGGGAGCCTGGTGGGCTGCCATCTATGGGGTTGCACAGAGTCGGACACGACTGAAGTGACTTAGCCGCAGCTCCAGTGTTCTGGAGATGGTGATATCAAGCGGGACAAACATCTGACCGGATCTCTCCAGTGTCAGGCAGTGTCGCCATGTAGTGGACTCCTGTAGCAGAAGCTCCCGATAGGGGCCTTTGGCCTTCAGAGTTCCAGCTTATACTCAATGAACAAAACACAGATTTCTCCTTTAAGTTTTTTTTTTTTCTGTTTGCCAGTGCTGCATATATAGGATGCCCAGGATGTTATGAATACCCTAGGGAGGACTCTTCCCTGCTGCAGGTGTGGACGTTATTGCAGATGGTCTTACAACGCCCTGACAGAGTCGCCTGTGGTAGCACAGGACGACGTGGATGACAACCTGCTTCACAGGTGGAGCCCTCACTCAGACTTCAGCTCCTTTGTTGAGATTTATTGCCCGAGAGAATCTATTTTGTATTTCTGGGGAGCATCTATGGGAAACAGATATCCTACTTAAAAACACTCACCCTTTTCCTTACGAGCCAACCACGCACCAGCGCTTGCAGGACAACAGTGGATTTTTTTAATTTGACATATTTCATCCTCTGATGCTTCCCAGCCTTCCTGGCTTGTATGAATCTCTGTATGGTCAAAGCAGCTGATTTCTGCTGGAGAAACACCTGCCTTGCTTTATATCCTCTGAAATTAGCTTGGATCAAACAAGCAGCTTGATGTCTCTATAAGGAAAAATTTGCAAGTGACATTAACATATAGATATAATATTTCAACGCACTGGAAGTTCTGGAATTTCTCAATGTAAAATAAAATGTATAATTATATTTCTTTGTTTAAGATGTCATATGTCATAGATTTCAAAACCCATAGAGGTCTATAGCTAAAAGTGAAGTTTTATGGAGGTGTAAACCAGAACTATAGATACCAGGTACTTTTCCCCTCTCTTCTTCTTAATACTTTTCATTGTGAATGAGCAAAGGACTAATATTACTACAGGACAAAGGCACTTAATAAAACAACTAGTTACACTCTAGAGAAGAGAATGGACATCATAAGCAGCTATGAGGGAAGCTGTTGGCAGCTTCAAGAACCGTGGCATAGTCCCAGCCCATCTTAGGCTCCTCAATTCCAGAACATCCTTACAATCAAATTCCAAGACATGTAAAATCTCTGGATTGAAACAGGAACTAGAGTTGTTTTATGACACAGACCCCCACATATTAGTTGACTGACCTTGAGTAAATCCCTTTTTGTCTCCAGACCTTGCTTTACTCATCTATAAAATGGGAATGCTGACAATAACTATCTCATGAGAATCCCCTTAGTAAATATATAATAGAAGCTGTAATAATAATAGTGGGTATATAATCATACATAGTGAATATTACATGAATGTAAAAATTTACAAGTAAACTTTTAATTTATTAAAAGATCATAGATATCACTGCTATTCTAAAACTGATGCTAAATATTTTAACTAGATCACCGATTGTGGCTGAGAGAGTATGTGTTTGACTCATACAGACAGGATATGCTATATCTATTACGACTTTTTTCCAAACTTGGGTTTGAGAATACTTTATAAATACAGGTACACACACAAATATTTACAAATAGTATTTTTATGAGTGAATATAATTTTTAATTTATTGCAATGATGTACTTAAAATAAATGTATTGCTAAGTCACTTCAGTCGTGTCTGACTCTGTGTGACCCCATAGACAATAGCCCACCAGGCTCCCCAGTCCCTGGGATCCTCCAGGCAAGAACACTGGAGTGGGTTGCCATTTCCTTCTCCAATGCATGAAAGTGAAAATTGAAAGTGAAGTCGCTCAGTCGTGTCTGACTCTTAGCAACCCCATGGACTGCAGCCTACCAGGCTCCTCCATCCATGGGGTTTTACAGGCAAGAGTACTGGAGTGGGTTGCCATTGCCTTCTCCAAAATAAATGTATAGTTAGGTCTTTACTCTTTTTGTTTTCTATTTTCTAAAGTAGTTCTTTACACACGAATTGCTTTTTTTTAACACCTACTTTCGTCATTAAGGATTGTTCATGAGTTGTTCTTCCAGAGAGTACAGCTCTCCATCTTCTCTGAATGATGACTGCTGATGCTCTCACATTCAAAAACCTACAAAGCGATTATTGGAAAGTGATTTCAAAGTAACTTATTCAGTAAGTATTTACTGCCCACCCCCGTAAATACTACAGGAGAAAGAAGGTAAAAGAAAGGCAATGGGATAATAAATAAAAAGTAGAAATGAGTAATTTATATTAGGTTCTAGCAATCAGGATGGTACAAACACACACAGAGAGATACAAACAGGATAACACAATGCAAAAGAAATTTTACAACTGGCAATATTTCAGTGGTCAAGAAATATTAAGTTCTAGAATGACAAAACATTCTGAACTGGATCAGGGGAAAGTAGGATTAGCTAGATCTAGAGAAAAGCCTCAATACAGGGCTGGTGGTAGAATGAATGGTAGAGAATAAAATCTGAGTCCACATTGTAATCAAGTCTTTAAGCAGACAGAGGTGGTCAAGAAGAGAGTTTGGGAGGGTGGAACAGCATCAGCAAATGAGAAATGGACACTCAACCGAAAGAAAAGATGAGCGCCATCAAAAGATCTAAAAGAGACAGAACTGGAGAAAAACTTAAAATGTGAGGGACAGTGATTAAACTTTAGCATCAATATAGTAGTAATAGGCAACAACGTAGAATGGGCAGGTCTTTATCTGTTTGTTCACAACTGTGTGGAAAAGACAGAGAGATTAACCAAGTCATGTCACCACTTTTCCTAGAAAATAAGGCTGAATGTCAACAGGAAAACTAAATACTGGTCCTTAATAGCTGAGAAAAGCAACTCTCAGCTATTGTTAAGCCTGACTCTACCCATGGAACTAATCAAGAAATGCTTTTAACACAAGTGTGCTCTCCTAAAACAATCTTTAAACCACTGATACAATAATTCATCAATTCTGGGAATGGAAGAAAAAATTCTTACACTACGGAATAAACAATAGCATGAACAATCTGGTAAGAGCTTCTGAAAAGGTGTTTCAAAGAAATGAAGTAGGAAGAGGGAAATAGAATAAACATAGACAAGTTGGTAATTATGTCATCATTAAGGATAGAGAACAGGTGATAATACAAGGTTAAAAAAAAAAAAACAGGAAAGAAATGTTGCCAATAACTAAATCAACAAACAAAATGGACCAGTGCACTAACAAGCAAAGCAACAGTACTAGATCCTTTTACCTACTTCCCATCCCTTCCTCTGTACCCTTATCCTTAAGAACCTGAGTTAATCAAATTTAAGTAAATACTTTCACATCACTTCATGGCAAGTAGATGGGGGAAAAGTGGAAACAGTGACAGATTTTATTTTCTTGGGCTCCAAAATTGCTGTAGATGATGACTGCCGCCACGAAATGAAAAGATGCTTGCTCCTTGGAAGAAAAGCTATAACAAACCTAAACAGCATATTAAAAAGCAGAGACATCACTTTGCCAACAAAGGTCCATATAGTCAAAGCTGTTTTTCCAGTAGTCACGTTTTAGATCTGAGAGTTGGACCAGAAGGAAGGCTGAGCACCAAAGAAATGATGCTTTCAAATTGTGATGCTAAGAGAAGACTCTCGAGAGTCCCTTGGACTGCAAGGAGATCCAACCAGTCCATCCCAAAGGAAATCAGTCCTGAATATTCATTGGAAGGACTGATGCTGAAGCTGAAACTCCAATACCTGAGCCACCTGATGTGAAGAACTGACTCGTTAGAAAAGACCCTGATGCTGGGAAAGACTGAGGGCAGGAGGAGAAGGGGATGACAGAGGATGAAATGGTTGGATGGCATCACTCACTCAATGGACATGAGTTTGAGCAAACTCTGGGAGATAGTGAAGGACAGGGAAGGCTGGCGTGCTACAGTCCATGGGGTCACAAAGAGTCAGACATGACTGAGCAATTGGACAACAACTGGATTATACCATCAAGACTCTATCTCAAAAAATAAAACAATTTCAGAGATAATTTTGTTACAATAATGGAGAAAACATCAACAAACCATATAAATGAAGCATAGCAACTATTTAAAAGAAAAACCAACAAGCGGTATTATTTGATACACAAACACACACACACCACACTGTCCTCTACACAGCTGACACAGTACCATCTTCTCTGCTGTTGGGTGCAGAAGCAACGCTGAATGATTCTAACAGCTCTTAACACAGCCAGATACTCCTTACGTGCTTTCCAGCACCTGTACCAGGCTTGAATCCTGCAGGCAGCTTTCACTTCTCGTAAATATTTCCTGGCTTTGTGTCTCCTCCACACAGCCTATTAAACAAATAAACATAACAAATATGCAATGAGATGTCTAATTTTTTTTTTTAGTCAGTATTGGAACACAACTAACATAAGTTCAGGCAGACAAGATCAACTGCAGAAACGCGGTCACATCCCAACTCTTCTGTGAGGCTTGCTCATTCCTGATGTGAGCTTTCTGAGAACAGCGGGCTGATCTGTGCTTTTACCCCTGTGGCTGGCTGCCCGCTAGGCCTCACACAATCCTAGCAAGTATTTGAGCTGTAAGAGCTGCACAAAGCCTGGGAAGCCAGGTGCATGCGCTGCCCTCACCTTTTCAACCCTGTGAAGGAACACAAAGGACACGCACGTGCCGACTCCGCTTCCGGGGAGAGGACGGGGACCTCCCCACCGCCCTCCCTACCCCACCTCAGATGCACCTGGGTTCAGGCCAGCTGGCTGCGGAATCCCAACATCCATCCAGCCGCGACCATCAGACTTTCCGATTCTGGCAACCCTGCAGCTGACTAAAAGCTTAAGTGATAGTTACAACTTAAGTGCTTAGCGCAATACTCAGCGCTACGATTCCTTACAGTAACACAGGTAGGCACTATTACCTCTAATTTAGAGATGAGGAAATGAAGGCCCAGAGGAACTGACACCAGTAAAGGAAATTGCTGAAGTCACGTTTAATAAGCAGCAGACCTATCTTATTTAATCCTGACAAAAATCTTGTGAGATGATAATTAAGCTCTCTCTTTCACAAAACAGAAATTAACGTTGAGACTTGTTACCTCATAGTAAGTGAATAGGGTCAAAATCTGAACCTGAGTCTACTTGATTTCAAAATACCTACAACAGATATGATAACTACCTCCTACGTGGGGGTCGGTTTCTAAACTCAGTTGACAGGCGAGATTGGTATGTATGGTCAAACTGACTCCTGTGGTGCCCTTGACTCAGAGTATTTCTATAAGGTTTTATGTAGACAAACACCCCCAGAGGGAGCCAGGTATCAGTCTTTTTGTCGCCGCGGGCTCAAAGGTGGCTCGGCTCTATTTAGGTTCCGTGTAAGGCCAATCCCATCCTCTGCTCACGTGGACCCTGAAGATCCTAATGTCATTGCCCTCTGTTCAGTGTGATTCACTTTCCCCAACCTACTGCCTACAGCTTCCTGACTGGCCACCCGCAGCCTAGTCCATCTTCCACATTCCTGCCTGAGTAATTTTTTTTTTTTTTTTTTGCCACATTGTGGGGCATGTGGGAACGCAGTTTCCTGACCAGGGATTGAACCTGCGCTCCCTGCACTGGGAGTGCAGAGTCTTAACCACTGGGCTGCCAGGCAAGACCCTGCCTGAGTTATTTTAAAAAGATAAACTAGGATTCTGGTCCTCCCCTTAAACTCATCTAGAACTTCTTTTAGTCCAGAGGATGAAGGCTAACCTTTTTCCATCTTACAGAGCTGCCCACCTCTCACTCCATGGTCTCAGATACCTTTATTGCACACCTGTGCTCACTCTCAGTTTAGAGCTCCGTGTTACCCCCTACAGCTGGAATACTCCTTCAATACAGTTTACTAGGCTATTTCCTTCAGCTTAAGCTTAACTCTTATCTTAAACCCCACTCATTCCAAAAAGCCTTCTCTGATCACTGGGACCAGCTTAGGTTTCCCTTCTCTGTGTTTCCAGCCACATCCATTTCTCATTCTGTATTACGATGAAGAAATTTCCATATATTGAAGTATGGGGAAGTCATTTCGGCTATCACATGACTTAACTTGAACTTTATGTTAACTAGAACAGCCTGTTTTGTGGCCTATTAAACATATACTGTATATCTGCTTTAGCTGTTAAAGAAAAGAAAGCATTTAAAAATCAAAATGGATTAACTGTGGTTCAGGTGTCCAAAATGGAGCCAAGTGGCTACCGTGGATGTGGTTTGACATGTTTCAGCATCACTGAGAACTTGAACTTGATATTAAACTCAAGGACACCACTGCTGCTGCTGCTACGGCTAAGTCGCTTCAGTCGTGTCCAACTCTGTGCGACCCCACAGATGGCAGCCCACCAGGCTCCCCTGTCCCTGGGATTCTCCAGGCAAGAACACTGGAGTGGGTTGCCATTTCCTTCTCCAATGCATGAAAGTAAAAAGTGAAAGTGGAATCGCTCAGTGGCGTCCGATTCTTAGAGACCCCACGGACTGCAGCGCACCAGGCTCCTCCGTCCATGGGATTTTCTAGGCAAGAGTACTGGAGTGGGGTGCCACTGCCTTCTCCAAAGGACACCACTAGCTGTTCTCAAAACATATAAGGTTGCCAGCTAAAACCATATGGTCTCAAAGTCTTCGCTTTTAACTATGCAGTCATAACTTAAGTTTAGGGTGATCATGTCCAGAACAATCTTATTCTGTGCTCTCTTGGGTAAACAATTATTGGCACCTTTTACCCAACTTCAAAAATCTTCCATTTTGGAAGGTAAATGAAATGGTTACATAAACTAACTCTTATTCTTTATAACCTGCTACAGCTCATTTTGAAAATTCTAAGAAATACTGGTCAAGGATGAATGAAAGCTTTATACTTAAATACATAAATACCTGGATTTTTATGGTGCTATCTTTAAGTTTCCGAAACTTCCGTTTCTGTATAAATCCTTTCACTCTAGCTTGAATAATGATTACACTGCTCCTTATTTGTAAGTAGAGTTCTCTTTGATGTTTTGCAGGCAGAAAGGCTCTGTGGGGATTCTGCAAACCCACTGCTTCTTCTCTGTACAGTAAGAACCGTTTTCTGCTTTGCTGTGTCCTGAAGTACCGCTGTAACGTGAGGGCCGCCCTTTTCTGCTGAAGGAATCTTCTGCGATATACGGCCATCTGAAGGAAGGACTGAATTTGCACAGCAGCACGCCTCTGTTTTTCCAGTCTTCTTGTGACCATTTTACGGAAAGCTTTTTGAATTGTGACCGCAGCTTTTCTTTGAGAATGATGCTCTGTTTCCTGTGAAGGGCCAACCAGAGAAGTTTTATACAGCCCTTGAGCCACAAGTGCTGGACTCTGGCCAGCTTCATGCTGGCTCTCAGTCCTGTGACAGTAGAATGCAGGCTGGGTAGCGGGGGCTGCCATCTTTTCGTCAGGCATGGTTTTTAATTTCTGTCTAACTTTCATGCCTCTGAAAGCAGCCTGAATAGTTCGTGCAGATTTCTGAATGGCTAAAAATTCCTTCCTCTCCATTTTCACTCTGACGTACGACCTGTAGTGATTCTGTATGACAACAACTGCTCTTTTCTTGGCCTGATAATCAGCTCTGGCCCGGTGCCTTCGGTAGCATGATTGAATTCGTGTGGCAGCCAGGTGCATGAGTTGGATACCCCTTCGTGCCTTAAATCCTCTGAAACAAGACTGGATACAGATGGCTGCCTGGGTTCGCACTGCCATTAGCACTCTGTATCTTCTTTGAACAAAAACTACCTTTGCCCTAAAGTGGAGATAGTGCTTCCGTGTTTTAAAGGCTCTAAAATGCTTCTGAACAGTAATGGCAGCTTGATGCCGCCTTTCCTGAATCAGCCTCCTTATGACCATATCCTGAAAGTCAGCTCGGGCACAGGCTGCTGCTTTGAGTGCATCGTGTTGAAGAGCTTTCCTTTTACTCACTGTATATCTTTCTTGTCTTACTTTCGTAGCCCACTGAAGCTTTTGACAGGAAAAATGTTGCCTGTACATTCTGTAGGTGCTTTGTATTATGACAGCAGCTCTGTGCTTTTCCCTTAAAAGCTGCCTTGCTTTCAGCCCTTTATACGCAGCCTGAATGACCACTGCAGAATGCCTCCATCTGATGTAAAGTGCTCTTTGCAGTTTTGCAGCTCTGTATGCCCGGAAACGCTGCTGAATGAGAACCGCGGCGACTTTCCAGGTCTGAAAGGCCAGGCGCGCTCTGTGCATTCTGAAGCTTGCCTGGATGAGGGCCGCAGCCCTGTGCATCTCCTGTAACTGCTTCTTTACCATCCGTCTTCGGTAAAACGCCTGGATTATAATGATTGCTTTCTTTAACTCCAGGAATCGCTGCAAGTGGTGTTTGGCACAGATGGTGGCTCGGTACTTCCTCTGAACAAAAACAGCAGCTTTCTTGAGGGAAAGGAATCTTTTCCTCATCATTACAGACCTAAACCTGCTCTGAATCAGGGTCGCGGAGGCATGCATCCTTTTCAGACGTTTTCGGATTCTCATACCCCTGAACGCAGCCTGGAGGACCAGGGCAGAGCGTCGTTGCTGGAGGTACTGTCTCCTCTGCAGGCGCGCAGCTCGGCCTGCCCGGAACCGCTGCTGGATGACCTGCGAGGCGCGTCTCCAGGCCTGGTATCTCGCCCGCGCGCGGTGCCTCCGGAACGCAGCCTGGAAGACCGTGGCCGCCCTGCGCATCTCCTGTGTCTTCTTCCTCACCATCCACCCCCTGTACCAGGACTGGATTTTGATAGCTGCCTTCTGCAACCGGAGCTGTTGTAAGTGATGCCTTGCACAAACCTTTGCACGGTATTTTCTCTGAACCCACACGGCGGTCTTCCTGAGAGACAGGAATCTTCTTCTCATCACCAGAGTCCTAAACCTCCGCTGGATTACGGCTGCGGCGGAGTGCATGGCTTTTAAGCGTTTTCGTGCTCTCATGCCCCTGAAAGCAGCCTGAATGCAGATCGCGGAGCGTCTCAGCTGGTTGTACCTTCGCAGTTGTGCATGCCTTTCCCTCCCTGCCCGGTATTTCTGCTGCACCGTTTTCGTCACCTTCTTTAACTTATTAAAATAGGCTTGCTGTCGGCGCCCCCTGTAGTGGGCCTGGATGAGCGTGGCCGCGGTCCGCATCCTTCTCAGGTTCTGTCTAACTCTTGCCCCTCTGAGAGCTGCCTGGAGGAGGGCAACGGCTTTCAGAGTGGTCAGGTACTTTGCACGCTGAGCTCTACCTTGGCGGTACGCTCGGTACCTTACCTGAATTACGATGGCTGCTGTTCTCATTTGCTGATACCTCCTCCGTGACTGCTGCATTTTGAAGGCGGCTTTGATGAGAGCGGCTGCCGCGTGCATGCGCCGGATCTGTCTTCTTTCTCTGACTCCTCTATAGACGGCCTGGATTTTCAGTGCTGCCTTCTTTACAGCAAGATATTCCTCACGCCGACGGCCTGCGAGCTTAGCCGCTCGATACCACCTCTGAATGATGACGGCCGCTGCTCTGTAGCTGGCGTACTTCTTTCTGGCTTGGTACGCTCGGTATCTAGACTGTATGGTGGTGGCTGCCTGGTGCATCTCCTTCACTTTCTTCCTCGCTCTCACACCTCGGAAAGCTGACTGTAGGATTATTGCAGCTCCTTTGGTTTTCAAAAACAAATGATGCTGTTTTCTTCCTGTACGATAAGCCCGATAATGCATTTGAATTAGACGAGCCGCTTTTTTCATGATTTCCCACCTCTTCCGCTGCACGTGCCTTCGGTAGCAGGCCTGTATGATGATGGCACATCTCTGTTGCTTCTGAATCCGCCTCCTGGCTGCTCGGCCCCTCCAGGCGGACTGGAGCGTCACTGCCGCCCGGCGCAGTGCCGTGTACTCTGTCCGCTGCCTCAGCCCCGCGGCGCGCGCTCTCAGATGCTGCTGGATCACGGATGCTGCCGTTTTTAACAACCTGAACTCCTTCTGGGCCCTGGCCGTTCTGAAAGCAGACTGAATCTTCACTGCAGCTTCATGTTCCTTTCTCATCTGCTTCCGAACTTTCCAGCCACGATAAGCAGACTGGAAAGAAATCGCAGCTGTCCTTGTTTTGAAGAAATGGCTTCTTACGGCAGAAACCATCTTGCGTGTCCTGTACCATCTCTGAATCTTAAGCGCAGACTGAAGCATGGATTGATACTTCGTCCTCTGACGATAGCCTCTAAAAGCAGCTTGAATTTTCAGAGCAGCTGCAGATTGCTGTTGCAGCTGCCGGCGGACCTTATACCCTCTGTAAGCGGCCTGCAAGCAGGTCACGGCTCTTCTGACTTGCAGGAAGTGCTTCCTCTGCTGGGCCCCTGCTCTGTGTGCACGATAGTAACGCTGAATGACAACAGCTGCTTGACAGACTTTCAGGTAGTCCAGCCGCATCTTTCTCATCCTAAAATAAGACTGCAGCAAAACAGCAGCTTTTCTCTGCAGCCTCACCTGCTTCCGAACCAGGTACCCTCTGAAGAAAGCTTGCAGTTTGATGCCAGAGGCCCGCAGGTGTTCTTCTCTCTGTTGTGCAATTGCTCTTAAATGTAAATATTGTTTGTGGGCTTGCTTCATCCTGACAATGGATTGTAACTTCACTGTAGCCTTTTTGAGCCTCAGAAACTTTCTTCTGGAAGCATAAGCCCTGTAATATGATTGAATCTTTACAACTGCTGTGAGGATGTGAAGAAACTTTTTCCTGGCCTGCATTCTCCTGCACGCAGACTGCAGGACGATGACAGCAGAACGTGTCTTCTGGTAAGAGGCCAGAACTTCCTTGGCTGAGATGTAAGCTCGGAAGTGAATCTGAATTACGAGGGCGGCTTTCTTCATCTTCTGGTATGTCTGTAATTGTTGACGTCTCCTTATGTGTGCCTGCAGCCTAATGATGTTTTTCTTAAGGTTTAGAAATCGGAGTCTGTCCTGTCTCATTCTCCAGTACGACTGTAAGACACAAGCGGCCCTGATCTGCTTGCATAAGTTACGTGCTCTCCTTCCCCTGAAAGCAGCCTGCAGGCGGATGGCTGCAGCCCGTTTCTGCAAATAGCCTGTGCGCTCAACCTTTCCTTTCACGTAAGCTCTGTAGTGCTTCTGCAGAGTCAGGATAGACTCTCTAGTCCTTGTATATAACTTTTGGGCTTGAAAGCACCGGAATCTTGCCTGAATGATGATAACACAAGATCTAAGGTGAATGTACTTCTGTAATTCTCTGTGCATCCTATACCAGGATTGTATGACCACGGCAGCTCTTTCTTCTTGAGCGCGTTTCCGGACATGCCATTCTCTGAAAGCTCTTTGCAATGTTATGGCAGCATTTATTTGTGATTGCCTCTTATGTCGCCTCCATCTCCTGAAGGCGGACTGGATTACAAGGGTGGATGATCTTAGCAGTTCATATCTCTGTCGATCCTGCTTGCTTCTAACATGAGCACGCCAGTGCCTCTGAATTGTCACGGTAGCCCAGTGGTATCGTTTGTAAGAAGCAACAGCAATGATCATTCTTATCTTAGATTGCAGGATAATTGAATAATATTTCAATTTCAGAAACTGCTTTCTAGTGGAATATCTTCTCCAGTATCTCTGAAAAAAGGAAGGACAGAAAATAAAATAGACACAACTTTCTATGCTTAAGACCTTTGAAACTATCACTTCTTCTAACATTTTGCTTAAAAACAAACATATCAAACTTAAAAGCAATATATTTCTGAAGGAGATACTTATCTCTTTTGTTTATAGTTTGTTTCTATGTTGATACAACTGTAGCCAATCCAAAAATCTTTCTCCAAATACTAATGATATTTACATAGCATTTGTACTCAGGAGACATAAGAAATATAAATAAGTTTATGTTATATTAGAATAACATACTAGGAAAAAAAAAACCTATAGTACTATTCTGCTATCTATTGATTCTTGGTAAGTTCCTGTGAATATACCTCTGGTTCTTATATTCTGCCTTCTGTCAAGGTTGATAAGATATCTTATAATGACTGGAAACTGTTCATAGGCCTGGTAATGCCGACAAAGGCCAATACAGTCAAAGCTATGGTTTTTCCAGTAGTCATGTACAGATGTAAGAGCTGGACCATACAGAAGGCTAAGAGCCCAAGAATTGATGCTTTCAAATTATGGGGCTGGAGAAAACTGTTAATAAGAGTCCCTGGGACAGCAAGGAGATCAAATCAGTTAATTCTCAAAATCAACCTTGAATATTCATTGGAAGGACTAATGCAAAGCTGAAGCTCCAGTACTTTGGCCAACTGATGCAAAGAGCTGACTCACTGGAAAAGACTGATGCTGGGAAGGACTGAAGTCAAAAGATGGGGGCAGCAGAGGATAAGATGGTGAGATAGCATCACTGACTCAATGGACATGAGTTTGAGCAAACTCTGGGAGGTAGTGAAGGACAGGTAAGCTTAGCATGCTGCAGTCCCTGGGATCACAAAGAATCAGGCATGACTTAGCAACTGAATAACAACAAATGTCAACAAAGAGTTTTGAGAAATAAGTGAGCTGGATCACTTTCTGAGTCAGTATTTTCATCAAGAATAAAATTTAGGAATTATAGTTACTTGGTTAAAAAGTGTAATTCTGGAAAGACTTGAGGAGTAAGAAGCCGTTTGCCATCTGCTTCCTTCCCAGCACCCCCTGTTCCCTAACCCTGTAATTATCCCAGCAATGTGCAAGCTGTGAAGTCTCGAGCAGATCCTGGCTGCTGGTCTTCAAGCTCTGTCTGGACAGTCTGCTCTAGCTGTAAGACGATTCTTCTGTCCAAAACACTCCAAATATTGCTAAGATGTGGTGGGAAGTAATGGAAGGATTAAAAGTCTCAGATAAAAAAATCAAAGATACAACTAAGAACCAAATGGGAATATCAGAACTAAAAAACACAATAACCAAAACAACAACAAAACCTCACTGGGATGGCTCAATAGTGGAATGTAGATGACAGAAGAGTCAATGAACTTGAAGATCAATGCAAAGTATCAATGCAGAACGAGAAAGGAAAAAAAAAATGATTGGGGAAAAAATTGTCTCAACCAATATATCCTTCAATAGGCAAATGGATAAACTATTGTAGTATATCTATAAAATGGAATGTCATTCAGTGTAAGCTACTGAGGCAGGAAAAGACTATTTAAACTTAAATGTGTATTTGTGAAGTGAGAGAATCTATCTGAAAAGGCTATATATCTCTGAATTCAAACAATAGGACATCCTGGAAAAAGCAAAAATAGTAAAAACAACAGTGGTTGCCAAGGATTTTGAAGAAGGGTAAGAGATGAATATGTAAAGCAGAAAGGATTTTTAGGGCAGGATTTTTGTCAAACACATAACTATACCACATAAATAGTGAAACCCTTGGAAACTAAGGACTTCAGTTAATTATAATGCATCATTGTTGGTTCATAAATTGCAAACACGATACCATAAAAAAAGAAAGCAAAGCAACAGAAATGATAAAATCTGCACTAATAGAATATGATTCTCATGTACTCCTTAAAATTTTATTATGATCGAAAGCAAAAATTATAATATTGCCTGATGTGGTTTCAGTTGTATGCAAGTTTAATAAATAAAACTGCTGCTGCTGCTGCTGCTAAGTTGCTGCTAAAACATATAAGTGAGGGAGGGGAGCAAAGGGATCTAGATAGTGGTAAGTTTTCTACATTCCATTTAAAGGGATAAAGTATTGATTCTAAGTAAAAGTTTTGTATACTGAAATGCCTATAATAAACCAAAAAACAAAACAAAAAAAGACACCCCCCAAAAAAACAACCAAAAAACACAAAATATCTCCCAAATAAATCCCTGTACAGAGGAATAAAATAATAGTTAAAATGAAAAAAGATAAACTAAAATGAAACACTAAAAAGTATTTAAATAATTGAAAAGACAGGAAAGGGGGAAGAGAAAAATGAAAGAAAGCTAACATTCAGAAAATAAATGATAAAATGACAGACCAAAGCCCAAACATATTGATAAATATCTGAAATATATATGGCCTAAATCACCAATTAAAAGAAATTTTCAAAACATAAAAACTAAATGCTGTCAAGACTTCAAGCCGTATATAATGATTTAAGTGACTAATAAGTACAATAAAGGAAAAAAATAGACCCTGAAAATGATAATCAAGTGAAAGCTAGTTTGGTTATAGTAAGAACATGCAAAGTAGACTTTAGAACAAAGAAAATTATGAAGGATAAAAAGGAACAATAAACAATGATAAAAAACTCAACTCACCTAGAGGACAGAACAATTCCAAATGTGTACATACCTAACAAAACCTCTTCAAATACATGTAGAAAAAACTGAAGAGGGAAAGACAACATCCACAGTTATGTTGGAGACTTAACCACCACTTTCTTGGCACAAGAATAAGTAAACAGAACATCAGTAAGGATATAAAAGGACTATCGACCTTATATTTATAGAACACTGCATCCAACAACAACAGAATAGACGTTCTTTTCCAGTACACAGAACATTCACCAAGACCAAGGACCAACTTTTTCTGTAAAACATTTACAGGCAAATCACTGACAAAGAACTTGTATCCAGTATATAGAAAGAAATCTCAAAACTCAATAAGATTAGCACTCAGTTATAAAAATGGTCAAAAGATTTCAACACACTTTACAAAGAAGATGACTGAAAGGCAATTAAGCATTCGAAAACATATACATAGGTTTTGAGAAAATGCAAATTAAAACCAAGAGACCACTATAGACTTATCAGAACGGGTGAAACACAAGTGATCAGCGTTGCTGAGGATATGGAGCAATTAGAACCCTTACACATTGGGGGTGGGCATACAAAATGGAATAAGCCAGTCTAGACGGTTTGGCGATGTCTAAGCTATGGTTTTTCCGGGAGTCATGTATGGATGTGAGAGTTGGACCATAAAGAAAGTTGAGAGCCAAAGAACTGATACTTCTGAACTGTGGTGTTGGAGAAGACTCTTGAGAGTCCCTTGGACTGCAAGGAGATCCAACCAATCCATCCTAACGGAAATCAGTCCTGAATATTCACTGGAAGGACTGATGCTGAAGCTGAAACTCCAATACTTTAGCCACCTGATGCGAAGAGCTGACTCATTTGAAAAGACCCTGATGCTGGGAAAGATTGAAGGCAGGAGGAGAAGGGGACGACAGAGGATGAGATGGTTGGATGGCATCACCGACTCAATGGACACGAGTCTGAGTAAACTCCGGGAGTTGGTGATGGACAAGGAGGCCTGACGTGCTGCAGTCCATGGGGTCACAAAGAGTTGTTCACGACTGAGCGACTGAACTGATCTGTAAAGCTAAACAAATACTTACCAAATGACCCAGCAATCCCATTCCTAGATATTTACCCTAACAGAATGAAATCACCTAAAAATGGAAACAATGCAAATATCCTTCAACAGATGAATATATAATCAAACTGTGGCACAGCCACACCAGGGCACACTACTCAGCAAGGAAGGAGAATGCATGCACGGCTACATGCAACCGCTGATAGCTGCAACACCTGGGTGAGGCTCAGAGGCCTCTTGCAGAGAGAAAAAGGGCCAGTCTCAAAGGCTTACCATTACGTGGTAAGGCTCCATTATGTGATATTTTTTAAAATGCAAAACTATAGTAATAGAGAACAGAGCTTGGTGCATGGGTGTGGAGGAAGAACGGACCGCAGAGAAATGGAACGCAAAAGTTCTTCTGGGAGATGGACTGTTCACAACCTGTGTGTGTGTTTAAATTTGTGTAACTGCACACCAAAAAAGACATGCACATTTTACTGAGTGTTATTAATAATTTGAAAATTAGAATTTTAATTTTGATCTGCATAAAGTTAAAATTTATTAAATTTAAATTTTAAAAAATTGATACTATATCTAAGTAAAGGTATTTAAGACTTCTTGCATCAGATAATAAAATCATTTTAGGAGGCTTTTAAAGAAGGCCTGAATAAATAGGTATTGATTAATACCATGTTCAGTAGCTAAAGATATCAGTTCTAACTAAACTGACTGACATATTCAGTTAAATCTCAAATTCTGATATTTTTTAAACTTCAGATTCAAAATCTGTAAGGAAATGCAGAGGACTTAGGATAGCTAAAAACTTCTTAAAGAAAACAAAAGAAGTCTTTGTCTACCAGACGTTCAGATTTCTTGTAAAGCTAGAGTATATGGTTCGATGGTAGACAAAAAGAACAATGAAATAGTAAAAAAAATTCTAGAAACAGAACCACACACATAAGAATCCGTGCTAGGGGAATTCCCTGGCAGCGCAGCCGTCAGGACGCTGGCTTCCACTGCGCGGGACGGGGGTTCAGTTTGTTGGGAGCTAAGGCCCCACATGCTGCACTGCTCGGCGGAAAGAAGACTTCATGTGCACGACAGGTAGTACGGGGCTTCCCTGGTGGCTCAGAGGGTAAAGCGTCTGTCTGCAATGCTGGAGACCCGAGTTCGATCCCTGGGTCAGGAAGATCCCCTGGAGAAGGAAATGGCAGCCCACTCCAGTATTCTTGCCTGGAGAATCCCATAGACTGAGGAGCCTGGTAGGCTACAGACCATTGGGTCACAAAGAGTCAGACACGACTGAGTGACTTCACTTCACTTCACAGGTAGCACAGTGAGGCAAGGGTGGTCATTTCAGTGAACTGTAACCGAAACAACGGCTATGCATATATACAAAAAGAAATACGGTCCCTAGCACAAAGCATATGCAGGAATTAATTGCAAGAGAGCTCTAAATGTGGAAGGCCACACATTAATGCTTTCAGAATAGAATAGAGTGTAGGAGAGTATCTTCAAGGTCTTAGCAGTTAAACAAGTACTCCTCAAATGGTTCAGAAAAACACACCCACACACAGCCCACTAACCACAGAAGAAAATTAAGAATTTTCACTGGAAATATATAAAAGTTATATAAGTTATATAAGTTATACTATTACTTATAAGTAATAGTCTGGGAGAAGATATTTACAACATATATATCCAACAAGGACCAATAACCAGAATATATAAAGATCTCACACAAATCCACAAGAAGGCAAACAATCGAAATAAAAAATGGAAAAAAAAGATCCTTGAAAAAACACTTCACAAAAGATTTTCAATATGAAGAGGTGTTCAATGTCATTCATTATCAACAAAATGCAAACTACAACTATTCTAAGGTACCACTACACACTGACTAGAATCGCTGAAATTAAAAAGATAGCCTCCAAGTATTTTAAATAGCGGGTGGTCCTATAACCAGCTTAGAAAACTCCTTGTCAGTATCTACTAAAACTGAAACACATATGCCTTAAGGCAAACAACTGTACTCATAGGTATGCGCCAAACAGAGTGTATATATTTCATACCAAAAGGCACGTTCATAAAACCTTCAGTTATACAGCTCAAAACCAGAAACCCAGATATCCATCGACAATAGAAGAAATGAATAAATTGTAGGATATCATATGCTGGGAAAGACTGATGACAAGAGAAGAAGGGGGCGACAGAGGATGAGATCCTTGGATCACTAACTCAGTGGACATGAATTTGAGCTAACTTCAGGAGAGAGCAGAGGACAGGGAAGCCTAGTGTGCTGCAGTCCATGGGGTCTCAAAGAGCTGGACAGGACTGGGCAACTGAGCAACAACAACAAAATGTAAAGCGAACAAGACAGCACGGGGTGCAGGATTAAACTGCTCCCCCTGTCAGAGCAAAGGGGGTGCTTCGATTTGTTTGATCCTCATGTTCAACATAGCCAAGAGTTTTACAGGTAGTGGGGAGATACCAAATATTTGTTAAAGTGCTAGAAAAAATATAGACGCCTAAAATTTAATTTAAAACTTTATCATATTGTACTCTCTTAAAAGTGTCGTTAAACCTTTTTAAATCTAAAAATTCAGAATACCATACCTGAATAATAGATGCTGATTTACTGTGAACTCTTTCTAGCTTTTCCTTTTTCAACATTAACAGTTTTCTCTTTGCTAAGGCTCTTCGCCAATATTTCTGAATGACCAATGCTGCGCTGACCTTCTTTTTAAATCGTTGTTTAGTGAGGAAATTGATTATAGCTGATTGAATAATTCTTGCAGCTTTGTCTCTCTCCTAAAAGAGAAAAAAAAAAAAAGGCAAATATGAATTAAACAATCACTTGAGGCCCTAAGCCATTATTTGTAAGAAGTCAGATTGGGCTTCCCAGGTGGCTCAGTGGTAAGGAATCTGCCTGCCAATGCAGGAGACACAGGAGATGCGGGTTGATCCCTGGGTCGAGAAGATCCCCTTGAGGAGGAAATGCCACCCCACTCCAGTATTCTAGCCTGGGAAAACCCATGGGCAGAGGAGCCTGGTGGGCTGTAGTCAATGGGGTCACAGGAGTCAGAGACAAATGAGCAACTAAGCAACAACAACAGTCTCTCAGATTATGGTGGAATGAATTCATGCTTGATTTTTGGGAAAGGGTTTGCCCACAAAGGGCTATATAGTCAAAGCTATAGTCATGTTCACATATGAGAGTTGGATTATAAAGAAGGCTGAGCACCAAAGAATTGATGCTTTCAAATTGTGGTGCTGGAGAAGACTCTTCAGAGTCTCTCGGTCAGCAAGGAGATCAAACCAGTCAATCCTAAAGGAAACCAATCCTGAATATTCATTAGAAGGACTGATGCTGAGCCAAAGATCCAATACTCTGGCTACCTGATGTGAAGAGCTGACTCACTGGAAAAGACCCTGATACTGTGAGAGATGGAGGGCAGGAGGAGAAGGGGACGACAGAAACAGAAGATGAGATGGGTGGATGGTCTCATCAACTCGGTAGACACGAGTCTGAGCAAACTCTGGGACATAGCTGAAGGACAGGGAAGTCTAACATGCTGCAGTCCATGGGGTTGCAAAGAGTCAGACATGACTGGGGGACTGAACAACAAAGTAGGAGAAAAAAGAAAGGAAAAAGAGACTCAAATAAACAAAATGCTTTACAGTATAAGGAAGTATTATTTTTTGCTTTTAATTGGATGCACTGTGTTTATTTATTATTAATGTGTATTTACTTATTTGGCCGCACCTCACAGCATGTGGGATCTTAGTTCCCCAACCAGGGATTGAAGCCACATCTCCTATATTGGAAGCTAGGAGTTTTAACTGCTGGACCACCAGGGAAGTCCTAGAAGTATTGTTTTGCTGCAATTTGAAGAAAGGAATAACAAAAAAAGAAAAAAAGAGGCAAAACATCCTCTTTTACCACCAGAATACACTGTGGCTTTAAGTATAGAGGCTCAAGAGGACAGAGCTCAGGGCTGTGACAAATGGTGTCAGAACTGCCTGCGGTGTCAGTATCCAAAGAGGAGCTGGCGGCCTCGGGAGGTCCCTGCACATCTCTACTTCTAACAGTGAATTTCAGTGAATAATAACAGGTTAAATGCCAGGTATCAGGCACCCTTCTAAACACTGCGAGAATGAGCCATCCAACCTCACAACGACTGTGAGAACAGAGGAAGCGGCCCTACCCCCATGGCCATGAGGAAACCCAGGCAGGAAGGTCAAGTAGACAGCTGGTCCCCCAGGGCTCAGCCAGCCAGGATCTGATGTAGGCAGTCTGGCTTCAGAGTTCATGCTCCTAATCACTTTGCTACTCTGTAAGGCTAGCCTTATTACTTCACTTCACTTGAATTAGACACGGGAATATAAATTATTCCTCTGGTGGAGAGGAACAACGTCCAGGCTGTCTGATGGCCCTTTGTGTTGCTGTGTGCGACAGTGCGCCATGCGAGGGTGAGATGATGCTCGGCACAGAGATGAGCTGTAGGTGCTGACTGGTATTTACTACAACCGGAAGCCATGCAGCATGAGAACACAGCTAGGGAAGGGATCAAATTGCTCTTCTAAGTCTGGCCACCTGATGCGAAGAACCTACTCATTGGAAAAGACCCTGAAGCTGGGAAAGATTGAGGGCAGGAGGAAAAGGGGACGACAGAGGATGAGATGGTTGGATGGCATCACCGACTCAATGGACATGAGTTTGAGCAAGCTCCGGGAGATCCTGACGGACAGGGAGGCCTGGCGTGCTGCAGTTCATGGGGTCGCAAAGAGTCAGACAGGACTAAGCAACTGAACAATGACAACAACCCAGGTCTGAAATGGCGCAAGAGAATAAATGGTATGAATTGCCAAAATTTAGCTACTTTACAGGTACTAAGAACTTTATCATAAATACATTGTAATTCAGAACTAAGGAGCAATCCTGGGTGAAATATATTTCTGAAATACCTGCTAAGGTTTATTAAACATGAATACTTCTTTTACTTTCTCCAAATAAATACAGCATTATTAGTGAAAAGAGTAGAGGATTAAAATAGTTTATTCAGTTTGACCAAGAAGACCATTTCTAACACTGTGAAAAATGACATTTTTTCCAAACTCAAGAAAACACTTATTTTATGTTAATGCAAAATTCGTGCTATCACGGACACAGAGGGACAACCCTTCTCCCTGTGCTCGGGTCCTAAATGTTCTGAGAAGTTAAGCGATGGAAACCAAAATGCCATTTTTAAACTAACAAACGATAGCCTGGAAGACAGTTTCATGGCAGACAGAATGAGCTTGGCTAATCGAACTGCAGAGTCTGAAAGGGGACACCCAGGCCAGAGAGGCACTGGTTGGGGGCAAGCCTCCCAGAGCACAGTGCGAAAAAGGAAAGGAAAGCTCCTGCTTCCCAGAGGCACATCAGAGTTCAAGAGGAAGGAGGGAAGAGATGAGTCAGACAACCCCAGTTTACTTTTCACAAATTCACAATGTGCATAAGTTATTCCATGTTCCCTGGAGTACAGTGAAAGGGAGGACAAAGCCTGGAAAAAATACCCAATGAAGGAAACATTGGACATTAGGGAGAAATATTGACCCCCTACTTGAAACACACACAATCACGACAATTACCTCGGTAATTTCCTATGTCAGTAAAATGTAAAAACGATATCAAGAATCATTCAGCTGACATTTTATGAACAATTAACATTGCAGTATTTCATTACTGACTGGGCTTCCCAGGTGGCTCAATGGTAAAGAATCCACCTGCGAATGCAGGAGATACGAGAGTTGGAACCCGGGTGGGGAAGATCCCCTGGAGAAGGGAATAGCAACCCACTCCAGTATTCCTGCTTGGGAAATCCCATGGACAAAGGAGCCTGGTGGGCTATAGTCCATTGGAGTCTCAAAGAGCTGGACATGACTGAGTGGCTGAGCACACACACACTTCATTTTTGAGGAGTACCTGATGGTGTTTTAGATCTTTTCTTAGCTTATATTGTCTCCAAGTTGTTTGTATAAGTCGAGCGGCTCTCGTTTCTTTACGAAGATCCAAAAGCCTCGCACAAAGAAATGACAAATAGGTAATCACCACCTAAGAGAGAACAGAAAAGATGAAGACAGAAGTTTCTATGAGACAGAGAGCATGAAACTTCCCATCATCTGAGACTCTGATTACTCAGAGTTATTACTGTTAAGGAACTTTTACTTTACCTTCTCATCAGGGATTGTGTTTGACATATCTGAGTGATGGATCATGGCAGGTATTCCACCAAGGTCTCTAGCTGCAGACCTAACCAACTGAAAATTTTTCTTTTCATTTTCCAGGAGTTCTTTGTATAGTTCTGAAGTATTTTCTGTAATGCAAGTAAAACAGAGAGATCAGATTATACTGCGAGGACCAGAAATCAGACAGTGAAAACACTGGAGAAGTAAATTAACTGAAAGGGACGAACCCTGATCAGGTGATTTAGGAGACAAATCCAGAAAACTTCCGTCAGATTCAGATGATGAATTCAGCACCACGGAACCAGTGTGTGTGCACTCCACGGTCTGCGTGGTCCGCTGACATATGGCGTCAAAAGGAACATAGCAAGGATGGTAGTGGTGGATCAGGTAACACAACGCCCGGCCGTCCGAGAAAGACACTGTGAAGTTCTCCACCTGATGAGAAACGTCAGAGAAAGAATGGACTGTATTTAGGTAAAAATACAGATACTGACGGCTTTACAGTCCATATTTCCTTTTAATAGGTAGGACCGGCATGCTAATTTGTAGTAGCACCTCGTGTGAAACCACGTGTATGTTCCGCTGTATCTGACTCTTTGTGAACACGTGGACTATAGCCTGTCAGGTTCCTCTGTCCATGGAATCTCCCAGGCAAGAATACTGGCGGGGGTTTGCCATTGCCTTCTCCTGGGGATCTTCTTGACCCAGGGATCAAATCCGCTTCTCCTGCACTGGCAGGCAGATGCTTTACCACTGAGCCACCTGGGAAGTTACACTGTACACTACCACATTCATGGCCAAATTCTCACCTCTAAAATATTATATGATTGTGCTGGGTTGGAGAGTGTTCATCAGAAAATTCATGTCCTTCCCAGACTCTCAGGATGTGATCTTGTTTGGACATAGGGTCACTGCAGATTTAACCAGCTAAGATGGGACCACGCTGGAGTAAGATGAGGTATTAATCTGATATGACTGGTGCCCTTATGAGAAAAGGAGAGAGACATAGAGACAAGACACATAGGGAGAATGCCGTGTGAAGACAGGCAGTGACTGGAGCTCTGTGTCTACGGACCTAGGAAAGCCAAGGGACTGGAGTCAAGAGAAAGGCATGGGATGCAAGACTGCAGTACCAGGGTCTTTGGGACTCTCAGTACTTACTTAAAACACAGACGATCATATATCTGACAGTTTTTCTGTTTTACATTCCTTACAGGATACGTTATTCATATGCATCAGGACCATTTATTTTCATTATTTATACTTAAACATACATTTCATATAGCAATGGAGGATCAATCTAACAAATGATTATAAAAGACACGACTCAGACTATTTCCTCCCTCTCTGCCCAGTGGGGCAAAGTCCTCTAATGTCCCTTTGTGCCTGGTGGGTTTGTTTGCTTTCACCTTTGTAATAAGAGTTTCCCTGGTGGCTCAGACAGTAAAGAGTCTATCTACAGTGTGGGAGACCTGGGTTTGATCCCTGGGTCAGGAAGATCCCCGGAGAAGGAAATGGCAACCCACTCCTGTGTTCTTTCCCGGAAAATCTCATAGAAAGAAGAGCCTGGCGGGCTATAGTCCACGGGGTTGCAAAGACTCAACTGAGTGACTTCACTTTGTAATAAGGGTATGATCCTTTGGCACCCCAGTTCTATGCAAGCATTTCCTTTTAAGACTACCAACTAGGGCATTTTTTTCCCTGGTAAGACATAAAATAATTGTTCATTACACAATTGGTGACAGATTTGATGAAACTAGGTATGTGATGGCACCCTTACTCATTAGAGGAAAAGTTTGCTTGTACATATTAACTAAGAGGGGATACAGGTATACATGTAACTGACTCGCTTTGCTGTATGGCAGAAATGAACACACTATAAAGCCATTATACTCCAATAAGAAAAAAAAGAAAAAAAGAAATTTATCATCATCATTATTATTATAATTTTTAATTGGTATTAACACATTTTATTGTTTATAATATAAATTATATTAGCATCTGTATTATCATATAATAAATCTGTACAATAAGATGTATCATTATAGTTATATAATTGTTATGTGTTTATATGTTAATTATTATATATTAATATATACATATATAAAATACATCATATAAAAATATCTTTATAAATAATCTATATAGTAATAAAATTCTACTACCTTATATGACATTAAAGAAATTAAAGGAAATATTTCATGCACTGTTCATTTGATTTTAAGCAAAATTTGCTTAAAGAAATTAGGCTAAAACAAAAACACAGAACTTACTTTTTTATTATAGAAGCCACAGACAGCATTTACCCAATCCATCAGTAGCTTTACGCTTTCACTGTATTGTTCAAAGGGACCGCTATGCCTTTCATCTCTTTTTTTACTGATAACAGCATCAGGATGGCATAACAGTGCAGACATTGTTTTCTTCATACTCTGTGTCTTCTTTAAAAAGTCAATTTCTTCCTTTAATTGATCCAAATTAAGGGAAATATCCACCTAGAATACAAAAAGAGGATAAATACCATATTTTTCATACATTATTTTTGACCCACAAAAGTTCAAGTCTGCTACGATCAATATCTTTTTAGGGCAAACACATTCTACGAGGAAGTCATGGAAGTGTAAGTGCTTGAGTGCACGGGATCTGTGTTCACCTCAGTCAGGGATCTGATCTCGTCTCTGCATCTGATCAGTGAGGAACCCAAGCTCTAGTCTCCTCCCCTATAAAGAAATGACAATAGCGACCTACTGAGGGCCTTGTGAGGATTAGATTGGAGTGTACATAAACCCATTAGCACAGTTCCTGGGACAGAATAAGTCTAGCTAGTAACGCCTGCTACTGCTAGTCTTTGACACAAAAGACTTTTATAAGTCAATATTGAAAACTGACAAAAAGTACAAAATGCACCAAATGTACAATACCTGAAAAGCCAATGCGATCTTCCAAAGCAACGCCAGGGTTTTCTCTCTGTGTCTGTCCACAATATCCTTAGACAGGATTGCATTTCCTGCAAATGGAAAAGAGTCTGTTAGCACAAAGAACGTACAACTTGATTTTCAGTGAGAAGAAAACTTTTATCGTTACTTGGTTTTTACCATGCTCATCATTCAACTGAATTCCTCGTGATTTAAGAATTTCAAGAACGATGTCAACATTGTGCATCTTTTGAAGACGACTTATTGCAGGAATTCTGAGTTTCTTTGAGAGATTCCAGTTTTGCGTGAGAAGTTCCATAGTTCGCCTAACAATGAAGGGATTGCCACATGAAATTGTTAAGATAAAAACATGCAGGAAAAACTAACTTCATTTAAATAACCACCCATATCAATCTTCCAGAGTTAAAGGGTTTTAGGTTAGAAAGATCCCAAAACATTATCTCAAAACTGTTACTCCATAGTTAGGTAAATAGAGTTATTTCTCATTTAAACCTGGGGGTTAAGGTCTATGAACAGAATGTAAGAACGGAAAATAATATGCACACACACAAATGCACACAGAAACAGAAGACCAAGGTTCTTTAGGGAAAAGAAAGGAAAATGGACATTGACTGAGGGACTCCAGTATTCTACACATCAAGTAAGCGCTTTCTTTTCTTATTTTAGTCCTTTCTTTTCTTATTTTGTCCATGGCAAATCCCACAGTCGGGCCATTATTATCCCATATCTGGCAGATGAAGAAACCAAAGCCCAGAAAAGTAAAATAAATTTCCCGTGATTTTACAACTAGTAATGACAGGACTCGGAGAAGGCAATGGCACCACACTCCAGTACTCTTGCCTGGAAAATCCCATGGACGGAGGACCCTGGTGGGCTGCAGTCCATGGGGTCGCGAAGAGTCAGACACGACTGAGCGACTTCACTTTCACTTTTCACTTTCATGCATTGGAGAAGGAACTGGCAACCCACTCCAGTGTTCTTGCCTGGAGAATCCTAGGGACGGGGGAGCCTCATGGGCTGTCTATGGGGTCACACAGAGTCGGACATGACTGAAGTGACTTAGCAGCAGCAGCAGCAGCAGCAGCAATGACAGGACTAAGATCAGAAGTAAACCCCACTTTTACAGTTTCCGAAGCCATTGTCTTATATTTATACCAGGTAAAGCAAAAAGTGTTTGAGTGCTACCTTAAAAAATCACTTATACCACAGTCTGAATTCAAACTCCTAATATCATCTAGTGTTTTACACTAGACAAAAATCACTGTTTCCACAGAAGGATCGAGCCCAGCTAATGATTGTATCTGGTTAAAATTTGGCAGACTTGTTTACAGAACCATAATTTCTAAAGGTAAGGAAGCAATGTAAGATAGGTGTAGGCCAACCACTCAATCAACGTCTGAAGCATTCCTGCAACACTAGACTGACCAACTGACTGTCACCTACAGCATCAGTGGATTAACTGTTCCCAAGTGACCTCAAATGACCTCCGAGACCTATGCCATTTTGGGGACACTGAAGATAATAGAAGCTTGTCAAGCAAGATTGAGTCTCTTAACTAGTGAGAGTTCCTGAGAATGACAAAGCATCAACACCCAACACTGGGAAGTCCTTTGTAGCGCCTATAAAAGAACAAAAAATTTCTTTCATCATCAAAAAATTACACTGAACATGAAGCCAATCACTGCTCCTCCCAGACAGTGGAAAAAGTTTCAAATCGTGAATTGCTAGTGGCCAGAAAACAGATGTGCTGGTTTGGATTTATGAAATGAACAAATTAAAATTAAATGTAAAAATAGTGTGGAGAACATTCTCAGCAAATGCTCCAGCCTATATATAAATTACTCAAGAGAGGAAGCTACAGTAAAGCTCAAGACTATTACTTTGTCATGAGAATATATGATTGGAAAAGAAAAGAAGGTTCATGGAAATTTAATTTAGAAGGCAATAAGAGACATGTGCTGTTATTGTTTGCTTATCTGTTTAGCTGTGCTGGGTCTTCTCTGCTCCAAGGCGCATAGGATCTCAGTTTCCTGACCAGGGATCAAACCTGCATCCCTTGCTGCTGCTGCTAAGTCACTTCAGTCGTGTCTGACTCTGTGCGACCCCATAGACGGCAGCCCCCAAGGCTCCCCCATCCCTGGGATTCTCCAGGGCAAGAACACTGGAGTGGGTTGCCATTTCCTTCTCCAATGCATGAGAGTGAAAAGGGAAAAGTGGAGACGCTCAGTCGTATACAACCCTCAGCGACCCCATGGACTGCAGCCTTCCAGGCTCCTCCATTCATGGGATTTTCCAGGCAAGAGTACTGGAGTGGGGTGCCATTGCCTTCTGCAAGGCAAATTCTTAACCACTCAACTACCAAAAGAAGTCCCATGTATCCTATTTGCGAAGAACTGGGGATTCACAAAGATACAGTGGTAACTTCCTCACAAATGTCAGACATAATATAAATTAGAGAGTTTCTTAGAAACAAGATGGATGCCTTCAAGTCACATATTGTAAAGAAGCCACCCGAGCTACAGTGTAAAGGCCGCTCCTTCCAAAGCAGGCAGTGGTGACTCACTGTTGTCACATCAAAGCCAATGCCTAGGACTCTAGTGTGTTAGTGAGGAAACGCGTGCAACATGAAGCTGGATGTCGTGAGCTGATGCTCACTGCCACTGCCATGTAGAACCTGGGCAATCCACTCCATGTCTTCATCTCACTTCTCCTCACGTGTTGTTGTTGTCATGTCCGACTCTTTGTGACCTCATGGGCTTCAGCACACCAGGATTCCCTGTCCTTCACCATCTCCTGAAGTTTGCTCAAACTCAAGTCCATATAGTCGGTGATGCCATCCAACCATCTCATTCTCTGTGCCCTCAATCTTTCTCAGCATCAGGGTCTTTTCCAGTGAGTCAGCTCTTCACATCAGGTGGCCAAAGTATTCGAACTTCAGCTTTAGCATCAGTCCTTCCAATGAGTATTCAGGGTTGATTTCCTTTAGGATGGACTGTTTTGATCTCCTTGCTGTCCAAGGGACTCTCAAGAGTCTTCTTCAGCACCAAAATCTGAAAGCATCAGCTCTTCAGTGCTCAGCCTTGTTTCTAGTCCAACTCTCACACCCATACACGACCACTGAAAAACCCATAGCTTCGACTATATGGACCTTTGTTGGCCAAGTGATGTCTCTGCTTTTTAATACACTAAGTTTGTCACAGCTCTCCTTCCGAGGAGCAAGTGTCTTCTAATTTCAGAGATGCATCCTTACACGTGCAACATGGTTAATACAACTAAAACTGGTCTCAAACGATGTAGAAGTCATGAAACCACTGCAGATAAAGTGCTATTTAAATGTCTTATAGTTTCATTAGCCCCATGCTTTCCCCAACTCCTATTCTGGGGCATCAGTGGTTGCTACTCAGACCTCATCACCTGCCAGCAGGGGAAAACGTGGATAGGGAACAAGGTTTCTTGGCCTAAAATTCACACTATTTTGCTGAACTTACCCCAACTTTTTTAAACCCTAGATTTATCCCATTACATAAAGAAGCAAGAGGGATTGTGTATGTTAGAAAAAAATGTCTTTTGGAAAATTTTAGTCTATTCTAGGGAGAGACATAATTCCATTTCTCATACTCACACAAGACGCACCCCACACTGCAAGTCTACAGCAAGATTCTTAACAGCAAAATCAAATTCATCAAAAGGCATCTGGACGTGGGTCACAGGAAATCCCAGTAAGCTCAGGTGACGGGAAAGGTCACCTTCACCGCCTAGGAAATCTCGTGAAAAAGCCAGAAGGATATCTTTACTGGCCTATGGAGAAACAAACAGAAGGTATTATATTCCAGTATCATCGTTCTGTTTATAATAAAAACAAATTCTTCAAATCATTCTGCACATATAGAAATAAAGTAAAATTAACTAGTATAAAAAGACAGCTTCATATGATAACAATGGGAAACGCATATATTCCCAATATTTCTAATTTAAGACTTTTTAAGAAAGGGCTCATAAATAATAATACACTCTAAAAATTAGAATTTGATAGCATACTAAATTAGGAAAGAAATTTTCTCCCAAATTAATTACTCAGAAGCACAGTTACATTCATTCTCAAAGCAAAGCTAGAATGATGCACTGGTGAAATGTCAACCAACAAGCTAGGCAGAGTTAGAACTACTGGGAAGGCATTTCTGTTCTACTCCAGAGTACTGTTCTTTGGGAAAATCACTTTTTCTGAGGAGAAAATATACAATAGAAACAGACAAAATTTTATATGTGAAATATAAAATATAAGATGAAAACTATCAGGCTTCCCTTGTGGCTTAGCTGGTGTAGAATCTGCCTGCAATGCAGGAGACCTGGGTTAGATCCCTGGGTTGGGAAGGTTCCCTGGAAAAGGGAAAAGCTACCCACTCTAGTATTCTAGCCTGGAGAATTCCATGGATTGTATATATATAGTCTATGGGATTGCAAAGAGTCGGACTAGTATTCTTTGGGAAAATAACTTTTTCTGAAAATACACAATAAAAACAGACAGAAGTCTTATACGTGAAATAAAAAATATAAGATGAAAACCATACCTTGAACTCGGCATCTTTACAGAAGAGACAAGGATCATGATCAATAAGTCTAGAGATTTTAGCATAATCAAGGAAACAAACCAACAATAATAGTTTTTTCAATGTAAACTTAGACAGAGCTTCTTCATGACCTGAAATAAAGTACAAAAAGGCATAGCACGTTCATCTATGCAAGACAAGTTTGGTTTTCTTTTCTTGGAGGGGGTGGTTCTCAATTATTTTTCTATATTTATTTTTTCTGTTATGCTTTTGGTCTATATATTTCTGCTAAGGATTCTTGAGATGTGTCCTATACTTTAAAGTCAAATTATCTTGGAATTCTTTGTAAGTCTATAAAATTCCTTCTATTTACCTTTTTTTTTTTTTTTTGGCAGGGGAAACATAAATTGGTGCAGCAACTATGGAAAACAGTATGGAGATGACTCAAAAAACTAAAAAGAGAACTACCAAGTAATCCAGCAATTACACTGCTGGGTATGTATTCAGAGAAAATAAAAGCCCTAAGTCAAATATACCCCAGTGTTCACAGCAGCATTATTTACGATACCCGAGATGTGGAAGCAACCTAAGAGTCCATCGACAGAAGAACGGATAAAGAAGATATGGTGTATACATATGTGCATGTGTACATATGTACATGTGTGATAGAATGCTACTCAGCCAGAAGAAAGAATGAAATGGTTGCCACTTGCAGCAACATGAATGGACCTGAAGGGCATTATGCTTAGAGAAATAAGTCAGAGAGAGAAAGATAAATACTGCATGGTATCACTTATATGTGGAATGTAAAGCAAACTAGTGAATATGACAAAAAAGAAACAGAATTGCAGATACAGAAAACAAACCAGTGGTTACCAGTGAGGAGAGGGAAGGCGGGGGCAAGACAGAGGTAGGAGATTAAGAAGTACAAATCACTACTTACCAAATAAATAAGCTACAAGGACATATTGTACAACACAGGGAATATAGCCAATATTTTATAAAAGCTATAAATGGAGTATAGCCTTTCTAAATTATGAATCATTATGCTGAACAGCTGAAACTTATATAACATTGTAAATCAACTATACCTCAATTTTAAAAAAAAAGACAAGTTTTATGTAAAAGTAGGATAGTTACATCTGCTGGAACAATAAGCACAGTAATAAGCACAGGAGCCCACTGCGTATCTTTCTTAAGCTTTCCATGAACAGACTCATTTAAGGCTCACGAGGGCTCTGTGGGGCAGGTACTATTTAACATTTCCAGTTCATGGAAGAAACTGGGGCAGACACAGCAAAAGACTGGATTAGCTTCACACGACAACTACGTCATGAGCACTGCAGGCACTGACCTAGGGGCTAAGAATACTATAACAGCAAGTGGCAGCCTAAGACAGACGTGACCTCCACTGGGCATGAGGCCTGCTCGTGAGGTGGAGAGAAGAGACAGCAGGCACAAATAGCGATAGGGCTGTAGCGGTGGGGGGAAAGATGGGGAACGGTGGGGGGGTTGCAGAACGAGACGGCAGTGGAGAGAGAGGCCTTTTACACCGGTTTCTCTGGAAGGTGAAGTTGGAACAGAGACAGGAATGAGGACGGGACACCCTCTGCACACAGCGGGGGAAGCACATGACGGAGGCAGAGCCACCCACCATCTCTGTACAGGTGAGGGACACTCGGGTGCCTGTACTCGGCTGCGATGTCAGGATTCCAAAGCAGGCGGTTCAGAATGAACATCGCCAGCCCCGTGACGTCACTGTTGTCTTCCAGAGGCACCAGTTCTCCGTATATTGTCTGAAAAGAAATCCAAGCCCAAGTCAGGGCTGTGCTCTCTCTTCGGGGCACAGGGATGCAGAGAGGAGGGACAGACGACGCTGGTCTAGGAACTGGCGAGGTTCTGATTCCTTTGGGAGAGATGGGGATGTTCGACCGGGCTCTTTGGGCTGAACATGTATGTTTTCTGCAATTTTTAGTGCACTCTTCACAGTGAAGAAGAGATGAAAGTTCACGACTAAGATAAGTTCTTAAAAATTATATGACAAGTGATATTTATATTGCAATTTTTTCTTTTAAGAACTATCAAATGTAGGCCTCTTGTTCAAATTTAATGACAACTGTCGGAGAAGGCAATGGCACCCCACTCCAGTACTCTTGCCTGGCAAATCCCATGGGCAGAGGAGCCTGGTAGGCTGCAGTCCATGGGGTCGCGAAGAGTCGGACACGACTGAGCGACTTCACTTTCACTTTTCACTTTCCTGCATTGGAGAAGGAAATGGCAACCCACTCCAGTGTTCTTGGCTGGAGAATCCCAGGGACGGGGGGAGTCTGGTGGGCTTCCGTCTATGGGGTCGCACAGAGGTGGACACGACTGAAGCGACTTAGCAGCAGCAGCAGTCCTATTAGTGGGCTTCCTAGGTGGCTCTAGTGGTAAAGAACCCATGTGCCAGTGCAGGAGACATGGGAGACTCAGGTTCAATCCCTGGGTCGGGAAGATCCCCTGGAGGAGGGCATGGCACCCCACTCCAGTATTCTTGCCTGGAGAATGCCATGGACAGAGGAGCCTGGCGAGCTACAGTCCATGGGGTTGCAAAGAGTCGGACACGACTGAAGCAACTTAGCACACATGAACGCACGTCCTTCAAGTGTATCATGAAGGTGCAACACACACCTAAATAATTCTAAATGCTTTAGTAGTTAACAAATGGAAAACCATCTGTAAACCATCTGAGACTGAGATCATAACTGGGGATGTTATGATCTGTGTATAATCAAGGATTAAAATATGCCATTAATTTAACATCATTGTGATTGTTAATGATTTTTAAAGCAATTAGAAAAAACTAAAAACATCAAATTGTAGTTTATAACTTTACATCAATAAAACTAGAGAAAAGCATAAAAATACTAATATCTGCCAAAATAGAGACACTTTGTCTTTATTTCCTTTGTTTTTTTGGCATGTGATGCTTTCTTAAGATCCTCAAAGGTCATGCCCCCTAACAGAATTCTAAGGTGTGATGGTAAATGTTTTGTTTATAATTATTCATTCACCTTTCCCTTTAGAAGTCCCCTTTCCCACCAAATGGCATAGATTTGCTGTATCTATCGTGAAAGAACAAATATTCCTGCCTCATCTGTGCCTGGACAGGTAATGCACTTTGGGTAGAACTATGGATCCTGTGATGCCCACTACATCTAAGAGGAAGTTTCAAAAGGCATTGCATGTTTCGAACACATTCTACCTCTGCCACAAAAGAGCTATGCCCCAAATAAACAGGGCCTACTCTACCATCTGTGCCACCAGGGAAGCCCTAGACAGGTCTCCTTTAACTGAGGCTCTGGAACTCTTTGATATGTGAAGCATAGCCAGTTGATATGTAATTTTCTGATTAACTTCTCTTTGAAAGAAATGAGAAGTTGAATTTCAAATCATTGAAATAAGAATTAAAGCAAGAAATCTTAGCAAGTTCATTGTCTAGTTGGGTGACCATAGTGGGATTATCATTCATTCTCTCTACACCTCAATTTTCTAATAACTAGCCAGATAATTGTAAAGATTCCTTTTTAGTACAAAAGATTTTTCTATTCAAAAACTTAGAAAAAACTGAAGAATGGGATATCCCACATGACAAAGGTAAAAACCCTAAACAAGATACAGCAGTTCACCAGTAAAAGACTAAAAGAAATGGAAACACTGAGGGCTGGAATAAAAGAATATTTTTAACAGCCAACTCCTAGTGACTTTCTAATTCAGTTAGTTTTATCATTCTAAATATTACTGAACCATACACCATGTGAAAAACTCAAATTCTGATGTTTCCATGAGTAGTGTTCCATCTAAATGTTTCTGGTGACTTCAGACTGGTGTCAATTCCAATCCTGGCCCTTCACAGGCATCCAGCAGGTCACTTACCATCTCAGCTTCTGTTCTGTCAGTGAAGTTGGAATAACAATAAATACTTCACTGGATTTTATAGAGATCTAAATTAGAAAATATATTTAATGTGTTTTAAACAACCTAGTATTATCATTGGTAAATGCTCAGAAAGGAGTTAACTATACTTGTTATTACATCTGGTACCAAATATTATATATATATGAAACTAACGGGAAAACTGCTATGTAACAAAATGGCAGTGATATAGAATGACAGTCTATTAAGAGCATTTATGAAGGGACCTTAAATTTCATACTGAGATATTAAGTAATCAAATAATTTGATAACTGAAACCATCATTTTATTAAAGAATCTTCTAAAAGTATATATATCTTTTTTCAAAAACTGAAAGGTGTACTTACCTCTAGGCCAATTCGTAGCCACAAAGGATTATATGACAATAGCCAATTCAGGACTTTCTGCCGTTCTCCTGAAACGCATATGAAACACAAGTAAGCTCAGACCACTAATCAAATACGAGACAGTGAATACAGTTTCATGGAGAGAAATCAGAGACCAAAAAGGAACATCACATATATGAAATATGTTAAAGTATACTTCCACTCTTTTATATATGTACATGATCTCGTTTAAGTTTGTGAACTTTTAGGTAGCAAAGTAAAACCACGTATATATTTGACTCTGAAAAAAAATTTCTAGAGTGTTTTTAAAGAATTAATCTCAAGATTTCTATAATCTTCTTACCCACATCTTTCCAGAGGTGCCTGTCTTTCCGAACAATTAACCGCCGAGCTTCGATTTCAATTTCAAGCTTTTTCATAGCCTTAACCATTTTTTCAGAAGTAAATAAGCGGCATGCAGCACGACGCAACCTGTTCAACCTGCACCGAGCTGTGTAAGCTCTGAGAGACACCTCGTCCTTGGTAGGAGCTTTCGGGACACTTATTTTACGTTGACTCTCTACTCCCAGGAGAAGAGTGGAAGCATTTACTGGGTCAAAATGAAAGAAAGGACATTTCTGGTTAAACAATGCGTGCACACACTTTAAAATCCAGCAATAAACGCAGCTGAAGGAGCCAAGACAGAATCTACTGCCTGTGCCTTCTAGCCGGCTCCTCTCCTTCCCACCTCGAAGCGCAGGTGTCGTCCTTCACTCAGAAGCTTAGGCGGTCCTATGCTGCGGCTGCTGCTAAGTTGCTTCAGTCGTGTCCGACTCTGTGTGACCCCATAGACAGCAGCCCACCAGGCTCCCTGATCCCTGAGATTTTCCAGGCAAGAGTACTGGAGTGGGGTGGCATTGCCTTCTCCGAGGCTGTCCTATAGTCGCAACCAATTGACTGTACCTGCAAACTGTATCCCAAATCTAACCATTTCTTATAACCACTGTCATCCAGGTTCCATGATCTCCTCTAACCCAGACTCATGAGAGAGCCTCCTAGCTGGCTTCTCTGCTTCCATACACTTTATCAAAAGATAAGCTCCTAAAGGATGGGATTTGTTGGGAGGGAGTATAAGAGGGAGGGGACATACACATATCCATGGCTGATTCATGCTGATGTATGACAGAAACCAACACAATACTAAAAGCAATTGTCTTTCAATTTTAAAAATAAATTTAAAAAGAATAATCATTAATAAAGTAATGGAAAACATCAAAAAGGTAAAAAGTCAATATGCTTGAATACATTTTTTAAAAAGTTATATTTCTCTATTCCAAAGAGAAATAGAAATAATATTTAAAAATCAATTAATAAAGGTTTAAAAAAAGAATGTGATCTGTTAAAGTCAAATTTTGAAATGCAATTTGAATTTTCATAGAGCATATCTTCTCTCAAAGATGTTTTGTTTACTTTTGGAGAAAAAGCAAAGTACCTAATCAAAGGTAGAATTCCTATACACACTTCTCTAACAAATGCAGACCAGTGTCTGCTGGAACACTACAGCAAGAAGGAAATCGTCCCCCTTAAAGTCAGCCTGTGTGATGCCTGGGCAAGTTAAGTATTTTAAAGGGGTTTTCCTTATCTGGAGTTGAACTTATCTCTGTAACTTTTATGGGAGAGTAGCCCAAGTGAATCTTCCTTGTCTCAGGAGAAAATCCTTTAAATATCTGAAGAACACCATGTTTCCATCACATTCCATACTTTGAGTTTTTCTCTTTTCCAGAACTACAGTGAAATATTTTAAAAATTCCTCATATCCACTGGTTTTGGACCTCTCATCATTACATACTTGGCCACAAACATCTTAAACAGGGTCCAGTAGAGACAATATCCCTAACAGGACATACAAGACAAAATGATCCACCAGGACACTCCACTTTACTGATGCAGCTAAGACTGGACTGGGTTTCTAGGCAGCCATGTCTCACGGTTAATGCAGACTGAATCTGTCTAACAATAAAACCCATTCACTGGAAAGGCTGGAAATCACGCTGGCTGATGAGCAAAAAAAAAGAAGTTCAGGACTTACAGCACAAAGCTCTCTCACCTGCACAATAATGAGCATTTGTGTTAATGACCTAGTGTGCTGTGCCACTAACTACACTATGACACACTTGTGAAAGTGAAGTCACTTCAGTGGTGTCCGACTCTGCGACCCGACGTAGCCTGCTAGGCTCCTCTGTCCGTGGGACTTTCCAGGCAAGAATACTGGAGTGGGCTGCCATTTCCTTCTCCAGAGGATCTTCCCAATCCAGGGACTGAACCTAGGTCTCCCACCTTACGGGCAGACTCTTTACCATCTGAGCGACCAGGGAAGCCCAATAAATCTGTACAACTAAAGAATGAAAAAATCATGTTAAAAGTGACCCGTTAAAAAAAGTATTATCTAATTTAAACATTAACTTCATGTTTACCTTCAGAAATATTTGTTTTTACAGTGAAGTCGTCAGGAGTTAATATAAAATTTAGCCACCAAGTGAAGCCCTGTTCCTGCTTCTCCTTCCAGCGTTCATCATAAAATATGTTTTTTGCAGCAAACGGCATTGGATGTCTAGGTATACCTAGGAGTACAGTTAGGTTAAGGCATAAACATTTTCCCTTTAAATTATTATGCAATCTATAGCAATAGACGATCGTCAGCAAGATCACCTTTAAGACACTGAACGACGCTTGCTTTTCTACTTCCTACTGGAAGGAGCTGAAGGCACTGGGGTGTGCTGCGCTGTGCTCAGTCACGCAGCCGTGTCCGACTCTCTATGACCCCGTGTACTGTCGCCTGCCAGGCTCCTCTGTCCATAGAATTCTCCAGGCAAGAATAGTGGAGTGGGTTGCCCTCCTCCAGGAGATCTTCCCAACCCAGGGATCAAACCCAGGTCTCCTGCATTGCAGGCGGATTCTTTACCATTTGAGTCACCAGGGAAGCCCAAGAATACCGGACGGTTAACCTATCCCGTCTCCAGGGAATCTTCCTGACCCAGGAATCGAACTGGGGTCTCCTGCATTGTAGGCAGATTTGCTACCAGCTGAGCTACTAGGGAAGCCCATTTTGGGGTATAAAATGTAGTAAAAGTAAAAGAGAAAAAGTAAGGCAGTACCTCCTGGTTATTTAGAAATCCCAAGAAAAGTGAATCAACTTCATTGAACTCTGAGAAAATATCCTAATTGTTATTGGGACACATACTTTAACAATTCTTCAAGGCTTTTATTCCATTAAAAAAAATCAATTCATTTCCATTTGAAATGTGGCTAATGCTTCATTCAGTATCAGTTTTCCAGAGACTTTAAAGATATTAAACACTTGCCTGCTTTTAGCGCTTTTATGAAGGTCAAGTTAGACTGAGCCACAGGAACAAAGGGTCTTGTCCTTTTGTTTGTTTTAGAAGTAGGAGTTCTGTATCCTAATGAATCTACAATCGTGAGAAAAAGAATAGCATTTTAAAAGTAAAATAAACTCTGCAAATGAACTGCTATCAACTTAAAATTTGCACTCTCCAAAATCATATCCATTTAGCAAATGCTGAGTAACCACTATGTGCCAGGATATGAACTTGGGTAAATAAAACCTATCTCTGTCTGAAAGTTACAGACCAGAAACTACAAAGTATTTTGTGTCGACAGAAGCCATGACTGAGATTGAACCAGCTCACTGTGTGTGTGTGTGCGCCTGTGTGTGTATGTATATATACAACTAGGTGCTGAGAATGCAGAATGGAGAGATGTGGTTCCAGCCCTCAGGATGTTCTGGGTCCAGAACAGAGGAGTAGAAAGACTCACGGTACATTACATCAGAAGTACACAAGGAGCCTGGGACAAGGGGAGGCACCTGAAAGGCAGGACAGCCTCCTGGAGGGAGCATCCCTGAGCTGACCCTGCAGTGGACGTGACATACCAGGAACGGGGCCTCTGACTGAACTGCAAGGTGGTACCTGGAGCCAAGAACACAGACAAGAAAACCAAGACAAAAAAGAGGTTGGAAGAGGAAGAAAGGAATTAAAAAATATGAAAAATGACAGTGATGGCTAGTAGTTGACTACTTGTACCAGGCACTCTCAGAGTCTTGTAATTTAGGTTACTGATGTAGTCAGCACCAGAAATCTATCAGAAGTGCACCATCATCTTCTATGTTTTATGGAGCTTAGAGCAACTGTGCTACTTGGTCAAGGTCATGCATGCTAGTAGGTAGCTGAGCTAGACAGTATGGCTCCAGAGCTTGCACTGTAACTCAGTTCCAAGTACCTGGTGGGCCAGTGAAGGATTAAGGTCCAGGCAGTCACACTGTCACATGTATTTCAGAAGATGGAATGGACAGTGGACTGGAGTCAAGACTAGAGACGGAAGCGAAAAGGAAGCAATCCCAGGGGCCTAAGTCAGGTATGAGGAGAATTTAAAGGAACACAGAAGCGGTGGAGACAAAACCAGAGAAGAGCTGTTTTCATAGCAGAACTTGTAACAGGGCTTAAGGGATAGAGAATAAGAACCCTGATAGGTTCCCTGGCCTCACCCAGTGATGAAGTAGATGGTGGGTGGTACCTACAGGAGGTAGACAGTGTGGGGTACCTACACGAGGTAGATGGTAAGTGGTACCTACAGAAGGTAGATGGTGGTGGCGGGGCGGGGTGGGTGCCTACAGGGAAAGTACAGGAAAGTCACAGAGGAAAACAGCCTGTCCTAACGCAGCTCACTCCCTCAAAGGCGGGTTTCACACCAGCTTGTGCTGCTGCTCCATACAAACCAGGCACTAATATTAATAATAAAGACAGAGGCGGGAAAGCTAAGGCCCAGGGCAGAACCCAGCCCACAGCTGTTTGTGTACAATCTGCAAGCTAAGAAGTTTTCACATTTATGAACACTAGTTAAAAACAAAATAGACCTCCAAACAGTTTTATTTCATGACACATGAAGCCAATATGAAATTCAGATCTCGGTGTCCATAAATAAAGTCTTCTTGGCATGGAGTCACAGCTGCTCATGTCCACACTGTCTGTGGCTGTTTCCCTGTTGGCAATGGCAGGGCCCAGTGGTTGTGACAGACGTCACATGAGCTGCCCAACCTGGATATTTACTATCTGGACCTTCAGAGAAAAAGTGCTCAGCTTTGACTTAGAAGAATTGCAAATCCATGCTAATTGTCAAAATAAGGAATATGCCCACATTGTTACATAATATCTATTAGATTATAAGTTTCTTTCCATCTTAACGTACTTAAAAATATGAGTTCCTCGTTCTGAAGGCTTGCACAAGCCAGTCCCTCCGCCTACAACCATTTTGTTCTGTGTGAGACTTCCTTGGAAATGTCTCATAGCTTCTGGTCATTCCCATAAAGCCAAGTAAAGTGCCCCCACTTCTGCGCTTTCATGATTCCCTGGGCATAGCTCCAAGGATGGGCAGCGGCTGAGGACAGGAATGATGTCTTTTCTCCCAGTATCCACAGAGCCTAGAACAATGCATAGCACACAGCAGGTAACTTATCAGAGTTGAATCAATGCACCTTGAAAAACTGACTTCTTTCTCTGCAGACATTGCAGGGTCCTGCACGTCACTATAAGAACCTGGCTTCCAGTGAGATGAAAGGCCATCGGGGGTATAGAAATGGAGCATGTTAGAATCCAACTGATGACTATTTTAAAAGCATTGCCCTGGCAGCTAAGTGGAAAACAGACTCCAGAGAAGGCAAGGGTGAGGGCAAGATCCAACAGGGGACCTGCAGAGACATAGGCTTGGATGGGGCCGTCAGTGATGGTGAGAAATTGACCCAGTTCTGAATGTACTTGGAAAGAAGACAGAATTTGTTGATGGACTGAATTTAGAATCAGGCAGACTATCTGAATTTACTGAGAAAGGGTAGGAGAGAAACACACTTAGGGACACCCCAAGGTGTGGGGCCTTAGATGAGAGGAGATCATAACAGAAGTGTGTTGGACTGACACACCAGGGAGAGACGTCACAGGACTGGGGATGGCAAAGGACTGCTTTTAGACAAATTAAAGACGCTCACTAGGCAGTCAAGTGGAAATAAAAGACGTTGGATAAACGAGTCTACAGATGAGAGGTCCATCCTAAAGATGTAAAGCTGGAAGGCCTCCATGCAGAACTGAAAGCTGTGAAATGGCCTGAAAGCACTAAGGGAATGAGCAAAAGTGTGAAAAAGTTTCAGTGGTTGAGTCAAATTTAGAGGCTGGAGCGACAGACACAGAGGAGCCCCCAGGGAGGCGGGAAAAGAACCAGGAGGAAGTGGGAGTGGCAGGGTAAAGGGGTCCCAGAGAGAGAGGTTGCCTAATAGTTCAAGATGAAGACTGAGAAATAATCTCTGGATTCAGTGTGGAGGTGTTGATGACCTTGACAAAACAAGGTTTTACTAGAGTCATCAAAATCTGGTTGAAGTGACTTCAACAAAGAGGAGAACTAGAAACAGCTAATAAAAGCATCTTTCAAAGAGATTATTTTTGTTTACATTAAAAAGCACCTTTTAATTCAAGCATAATGTTTACATGGAAAAGTATACAGAATCAGTGAACTATCACAAAATGAACATGTAGGTTCTTTCAAGGAGTGTTGCTTACAAGAAAGCAGAAAGATGCTGGGTGTGAATGGATATGTGGTATCAATGAGAAGTCTTTGTTTTTTTGGGAGATGGAGGTAAGAACAGCACTTTGTGCATGAATCGTGAAATGTGCATGAATTTGTGAAATGACCCAATATGGAGTAAAACCCTGGAGACGTGGGGAAAGGCAGCTGCTAAAACATCGACCATGTAGATGGCTGGGGTCTTTACTGTTACTGTGAAGAGCCTGCCTCACTGGCGCACAGACCTCTCAGGCTGTCACAGGATGGGAGGCAGCAGGGGAAGGGAACACAGTGGGTGATGGATGCTATGGAACTTTCCGCAGCACCTCTGCGTCCTCAGTGAGATAGGAAGCAGGCTGTCGGCTTAGGTGAGGACCAGAGCACCAGCTCCTGAGCCCCCTGCCTGGGGGAACCCCAGCCTGACCACTCATTCCCCGTGATCTCAGGCAAAGACTCAGCTTCTGGATGCGGAGGTTTCCTGACTTGAGCGTGTGCTCATGACAACGTCTACTCAGTCTGACTGCTGTAGGTATTAGAGGAGCTATCAGCAAGGCACTCACAGCGGGGGCTGCGGGGAACGCAGGCAGTAAACACTGGCTGCTTGTCCTCAGAGAGGGGAGGAGGTGCTCGAGGTTTCAGGACCAAAAGGGAGGGGGGCAGTAGTCTGCAGCAGAGAGATAAAGTCAACAAAGCAGGACGACAGAACCGAGAAGAGTTGCGTGCTTCCAGGAGATGAGTGGTCACGTTCCAGCAAGGTGCAGGCACAGAGCTGGCCTGGGAACTGGAATGTGCCAGGCAAGCACGAAGACGGAACAAGGGGTTACTATGAGCCGTGAAGGCCAAGCCAAGTGAGAAAATGATGACAGGTCAGAGGTGAGGGCTGGGGAAATGGAGGCAGATTCATTGGCTTTTAGCGAAAACGCAGAAATCCCAGCAAGGGAGATGCTCTAAGAGCGCGGCCTAAGGAGGCTGTAACTCACAGGCCAGAGTACTGGAAGAATCTCCTTCAAGGATCTTGAAATCATAAAGACGCATCATAAAGTAGAGGTTTTAGAGAAGGTCTTATGAGCCAAATGTAAAAATTCTCAGTCATTTCTCCCTGTAACAAGGAGAACTCAAGGCAGGGTGGTATGGAAACTGAGCTTCAAGTTGTCTGTGGCCCCTTTGCTTTCTTGTCATCTGTTTCCGGGAAGAAAGGAGAAGCAACAGTCTGGAAGCAGGTATGAGACGGTGGGTGGTCCACGGTCCCAGGAGGTTCCCGGTCAGAGGAGCAGGAGAGAAGGCGTGTTCTCAGGAGAGGGCCAGGTCAGGGCGGGAACAGGAGGAGGGTGCATTCAGCAAAGACAGATGGGAAGGAAGGCGGTGAGTCCAGAGCACACGGGCACTGCAGAGAGCTGGGGAGATGCAGAAGGTGGTTCCAACTGGGGAGTGTACAAAGAGAAGTGAGCTCAAGTACTCAGGTGTGACATTTCCTGTCAGTCCTGGAATCCCTTAAAATTATCTGTTTCATAGCCTGTGTGGTTAGTTTTCCTGCCTGGACCCTGACTGGCATCTGAGGCAGTCTGGCATTAGTCCTGACAGTTTTTGAGGCAGACAGGGGTGGGATGGGTGAGGGGTAGGGAAGGAATGGTGAGGTTCCTCCTAAAGGAAAGAGGAGCTCGGGGGCCTTGTCTTCATCCCTGAATAAGGGCCAAGTAAAGGCTAAGGAGAACAAGGTCCCTGGGGGAAGGCCCCCTCTGCATCCCCTGAGACACTGTGATGGGGGCCAGGTGCGCACGGGGCCCTCACTCTGGGGCCTGGACTAAGGGGAGGCACACTCAGTACTTCCCCGGGTGCGATACTTGCAGGGGGAGCAGAGCACTCGGTTGGCAAGACAAGCACGGAGGGACTTCCCTGACGCTCCAGTGACTGAGACTCCATATTTCCAGTGCAGGGGCCCAGGTTCAATCTCTGGTTGGGGAACTAGATCCCACTCGCCACAACTAAGAGTTTGCGTGCCATGTGTCCAGAGAAAGACATGGTCCAAAAGGATACCTGCAGCCCAGTGCTCACTGAGGCAGGTTACAGTAGCCAGGACATGGACACACAGTCTAACCCGACAGAGGGCGGATAAAGAAGACGTGGCGCATACAATGGAGTATCACTCAGCCGTTGAGAAGGATGAAATAGCGTCATTTGCGGTGATACGGGTGGGCCTAGAGAGTGTCATCCTGAGTGAAGGAAGTCAGACAGAGAGGGAGAGATATCTTATGACATCCCTTATATGTGGAATCTAAAAAGAAATCATATCAATGAACTTACAAAACAGAGAGAGACTCACAGACTTAGAAAATGAACTACAGCTGCTGGGAGGGAAGGCATAGTTAGGGACCTTGGAAAAGTTAAGTACACACTGCTCTATTTAAAATGGATGACCAACAAGGACCTATTGTATAGCACATGGAACTCTGCGCAACTTTATGTGGCAGCCTGGATGGGAGGGGAGTTTACGGGAGAATGGATACATATAAATGTACCGCTAAGTCCCTTCAGCTGTTCATCTGAAACTATCACAATGTTATTAATCGGCTATACCCCAAAACAAAATAAAACTTTAAAGTTTCAGGGAAAAAGACGAGTTCGCATGCTGCAACTAAGACCTGATACAACCAAATAAACAAATATGTTAAAATATTTTTTTTAATATAAAGACAAGCATTTTAACACAATAGTTTTTAAAAATTACTGCAGGAAAAACCATGATGAACGAAACATCAAAAATGTAAATAAGAATGAGATCACAGTGATTTCAGAATTCGGCCCTACTCTACATCTGACTCATCTTCCACTAAAGCCAACCGGTGAATGAAAACTACAAGTTGATTCAAGCTTCTCAATAGCAATTTACTAAACCAAAAGAAATAGAAAATATCCCCCATATAAGTATACTTTCATGAAAGATTTTATGAACGAGACTCACCTGTTTTCTTCTTCAGGTTTACTTTCTCTCTGTGGCTAACACGTTTCAAGGAGGAGGTTAGCACTTTGTGTGTGTGTTTAACAGTTGATGTTTTAGATGCCACAGGAGAAAAATGGGTCCTTTTAACTTCTTGCACTTCCAAGCATTCTGTAACTCTTACCCTCACATTTTCATCTCCTGTGTGTCCCTCACTCTTTCTTTTACGAGCAACTGAAGCTGCCTTGCAGGGAGGAGTTACAATGTTTTTCGAGCTCTTAGGTCTGCTCGGTATTAAATCTCTAGTTGGAAGAAAAGGATGAAAATCATCTTTCTCTTTTTGATCATCTGTTTCTTTTTCACAGTCACCCACTACGACATTGAGACATCTTTTTGCCTTTGGTTTAACAGTCTCCGTTTGGTTTTCTACAGCGCAAGTGGGCTTTCTTTTAGTCACAGTGGCAGAAAGTATTGGGCGTCTCTTAATAGGTTTTTCACGGCTGTGACTAGAAATATCCTGAACTGCCGAAAATTTAGGCTGGTTCTGTTTTTTAAAAGTGTAAGAGTTTGACGTCACTTCTAAAGCTTTGGATGCTTCAGAAGTAGCTTTTGGAGATTCTAACTGCTGACATTCAGAAATACAAGGTACAGCTGCGTTTTTTCTCTTGTCTTGAGGAGGCTGTGAGTCCTGAAAACGTCCAGTTGATAATGGCAATTGACATGTTTGCTGAGATATACATATATATGCTATATTATCTTTTAAAAATTGATTTGGGGAGAGAATTGGGTTGACGGACTCTGTTTCTAGATCCTCATTTAGTCCATAGTTATCATTTATGAAAGAATCTGGACTTAGAATTTTCCGACAGATTTCATGTACCCTTTTTGATTCCAAAAGCACAGGCCTTGTATTACCTTTCACAAACATATCTGGTGAGAGGCACTTCACGAATTCTGGTTCATTATTAGATGCATGGTTATTATTCACAAAAGAATCCGGACTTAGAAAATGTCCTTGGCTTTGTGTGATGTTCAAACTTGAAGAATAATTTGGGGTAAGAGTAAGTTTACCGTTCTCTTCAGTTTGACTATTAACATTGTCTATGGAGTCAAAGGAGGTTTCAGTTATGCCTTTCTCATTAAAATGAAAATCTTTTGCAGTGTTGGCACTGTCTGCTTTCTCCAGTTCCCCATTTTCAGAAGCAGGAAGGGACGTGTAGGTCGTAGAGCGACGAACATGAAGTGGCAAGCAGGTCTCCCTGTGACACTCTTGGAAAGCGGGGCTGATAGGTGATATGGGGAGTTTATTTTCTTCAAGGATTAAAGGATTGCTTTCCGGTGGGGAACAGTTTCCATTTGTAGCCAGATTCTCACAGGCTTGTAGCGGGCTCCTAACTTTGTCAGCTTTGGGGGAAACATTAAATGTTTTATTCACATTTTGAATATTTGAAACCTTCTTGTTATGTCTTGAAGAGGCCGATACTTTCTTCTTATTAATAGTATCCCAAAGAGTCCTCTGCAAAAATAAGCAAAACATACAGATTAAGTTGATAACTATTGAATACTACCTGTAAGCAATATTATGAATGTTACTTCAAGAGACCTGCGAACAAAATGACTTTACATATTATTTCCTAGAATAAATACAGAATGATGAAAACTTATTACCTTTTTCTTTTTTGGCTCTTCTGCATTTCCTAGTAATATAGCTTGGTGTTTCAGAATATCATTTACAAGAAATGTCACGGTCTCTCTTACTCGGCCTCCTTTTAACGGTGTCCAGGTGATAGAAACAACAATTTTTTCTTTAGGCTATAACCAAAAGAACACATTTTAAATTACTATAACAGTATTGATTTATAACAACACAAACATGGACTGCAGCCCACCAGGCTTCTCCGTCCATGGGATTTTCCAGGCAAGAGTACTGAAGTGGGGTGTCATTGCCTTCTCCGCATAACAGTAGTGATTTATAACAACACAAACGTATTCTATATTATATACAAATGGGGCTTCCCTGGTGGCTCAGACAGTAAAGAACCTGCCTGCAATGCAGGAGACCCAGGTTCAATCCCTGGGTAAGGAGGATCCCTTGGAGAAGGACATGGCAACACACTCCAGTATTCTTGCCTGGAGAATCCCATCAACAGAGGAGACCGGTGGTCCGTGGGGTTGCAGAGTTGGAAACAACTGAGCAACTAACACCCCCATCATCAATAGAGAGAATACAGTAGAGGATTAATAATTGTTACTCACCAACATTTAACAAGTCAAATATATCTTCCTATCCTACCTCATTTCATTCTAAGGAAAAAGGCTACCAGTAATAACAAAGTTCACAACAAAATAAAATTATAATAACCTCTTAATTGTATATGAAAGCAGTGGAACAGAGAGTCTACGAATCACTTTATTTTAGTTCAGTGGTTTTTAAAAATTTAATCACATTATTTCCACTTCTTTAGACTATGTACAGAACTTCCATTTCAAATATAAATACCTTATATGAGAAAGACATTTTCAGAAAGAAATGTAAAGATGATCAGCTAAATTCTTTGCTCCTCATAAGCTTCTCTAAAGTCCATAGCACCATTATTGATACTCTAGGCCTAGTTTCAGGTATCTAACATAACTATTCTGAATCTCACATCCCTAGGAAGCAGATACTGTCATGACGCATGTTTTATAGATGACGTAATCAAGGTTCAGGAAGCTTTACGAATTCTGCAGCCCAGAGAAACAGGGAGTAATTTCAATTTTCAAATCTTAAGAAATACATTTCATGAGGCTATAGCCACCATGAAGAGTGCTTCTTCTAATGGATCTGGGAAAGGTAAATTAAAAACCTTCTGAAAGTGATCCACCATTCTGGATGCCATTAAAAACATTCATGATTCATGAGAAGAGGTCAAAATGTCAACATCAACAGGGATCTGGAAGAAGTTGATTTCAGTCTTCCAGAATGACTTTGAGGGTTAAAGACTTCAGCAAAGGTGCAGATGTCGTAGAAATAACAAGAAAACTTGAATTTTAAGAGGGAAGAATAAATCCCACTCCACAGTAGATGTTTCTTTACTTTAAACTTTGTATTCCTTTGCTTTTGTACAAGTTAAGAATGTTGCAGGTAACTTGAAACATACAGGAGAGCCCATTCTCAAGGCTCTGACCTTTAAGTGTTACACTTTCCCATTAAGATAGAGATTAAAAAGTTGTAGAACAGAGAACAGCATTTGTCCTGTTAGGGGTTTATGGGAACATCATGACCTGACCTATAGGGACAGCTGCAAGAACAAAGGATTCTGACACCAAGAAGTTTCTACCAACCAACCACATACCCTCCTCTTAAAAAAAAAAAAAAATGAAGATCCACTGTCTTTTTGGTCAGCTGAATTTCCCTATAACTTCACTACTCCTTGCCCCAACAGCTCATCTCTAGGATTATTAGCCTGTTGCATAGTGAGCAGTACAAGTGTGGACTCAGTAACAGATTTAGAAGTATCTCAGGATGTGACTGAAAAGCTGCAGTTTCATGATAAAACTTGAATGGATGGGAAGTTGTTTCCTACGGATGAGCAAAGAGACTGGTTTCTTGAGGTGGAATCTACTCCTGGTGAAGAGGCTGTGGAGATTATTGGAATGATGACAAAGGATTTAGAATATTACATAAACTTAGTTGGGAAAACAGAGCAAGGCTGAAGAGGAGAGACTTTTCATTTTGAAAGAAGTTCTGCCGTGGTGAAACAGTACTGCAGGCTACAGAGAAATTATTCGTGAAAGGAAGAGCCAATCAGTGCAGCATACTTCACTGCTGTCTTACATTAAGAAATTGGCACAGTCACCCCAGCCTTCAGCAACCACCACCCTGACCAGTCAGCAGCCACCAACATCAAGGTCAGACCTTACAACCACAAAACAGGTATAGTTTGCAGAAGGCTCAATTGACTGTTAGTATCTTTTAGTAGCAGTCTTTTTAGTTGAGATACATATATCGTCTTCTTCAACATGAGGCTATAGTACACTTAAAAAATTACAGAATAGTGTATACGTAAATTTTATATGCACTGGGAAACCAAAAAATTCATGTGACTCATTTTTCTATGATTTTCATTCTGTTGCAGTGGTCTGGATGAGAACCCACAATATCTGAGATCCGCTTATACTTAATGGGCTTATCTTTCAAATTTCATTGTCACTGAGTTTCAGATGAAATTGTCTATTTAGGATAAATTCAGGAGTGTGAATTCTTACTACTTGCTTCTCAATTTATACATAATTTTTTTTTTTAATTTAAAAGGGGGAGTTCCTTCTAAAGAAGGAACTATTGAACAAATGGTTATTGAATGCCTAATGGCATACATAGTACCTGACACAGAGGGGGCGTATGTTAAATATTTAAGTGACAAAATTACTGAGTGAATGAAAAACACACATGGCCTCTGGTCTCATAGACACTATATTCTGCTCAATAAAAGAAATGACAAAATCTAAGTAAAAAGATAAGTTCAAAAATACAAGTCCCCAGTACTGTCATCAATGAAACATAAAAAGGTTGAGAGGCACAGCAACAGTGAAGGAAACCATAATTTCTAACTGGCTAATCAGAGATTATAATAATTATAATATTTAAGCCAAAACAAAGTGTAAGAATGAGCTGGACACACAGAGCTAAGTGAAAGTAGCTTAGTTGTGTCCGACCCTTTGAGACCCCATGGACTGTCCATGGAATTCTCCAGGCCAGAATACTGGAGTGGGTAGCCTTTCCCTTCTCCAGGGGAGCTTTCCAACCCAGGTATTGAACCCAGGTCTCCCACACTGCAGGCGGATTCTTTACCAGCTGAGGCACAAGGGAAGCCCAAGAACACTGGAGTGGGTTGCCTATCCCTTCTCCAGGGGCTCGTCCCAACCCAGGAATTGAACCGGGGCCTCCCATATTGCAGGTGGATTCTTTGCCAACTGAGCTGTCAGGGAGAAGCAGTTCAGAAGGTACCAGCACATGCATAGCTCAGGAACCAGAGGGTTAGGGTTACAGTTAGGGCTGCCTCGTAGGACAACCCCAGAGACAGAAGACCAGTGTGGCTTAATAGTAGTGAGAAGGCAAATGAGCTGTGATACATGACGCTGGAGAGAGAAGCAGAGGGCTTCTGTATATCTGAAACCTCTTTAGCAGGTCTAAACATTGTAAACATTACTTAGGTGTACATTTGGCTTCAGAGGTTTTGTTTTGCTTGTTTGCCTGTTTTCTTTAAGGCATACCAAAATGAAGTTCAAGTCTTTTTATCCTTAACTGAAGGCCTAATCCTGTAACCTAGGAGAGTACATCGGGAAAAAAGATGCTCAAAATGTTCCTCCCCTTTCCTCTTTCCTGCCTTCTCCCCTCCATCCACTCTCCCGTGAGGAAGTCCTTCTTTAACCTGTGACAGTCCCTAGACTGAGGCACTGACAGCAAGTCAGTTCTGAGAGACCCTTAAAAGGGATTGATGACTGATACCCGCTTTTCAGACTGTGATGGTGATAGTCTATCTACAAAACTTGACTTTTTATGGAGACAAATACTCTCAGAGGTGTAAAAACTGAGATAAAACATGAAGCATTTTGCTTTTTCCCCTTGGTAAGTCTTCATTTGGATTCCCTACCCATTTCCCCCTTGCTTTCAACCTCTTAGTAACTCAAACAAAACAAATGAGGGAACTGATCTGTTATATATTTTCTTTTAAATACCTTCAGGAATGGCAGTCTATGCATCACTGTTAATCTTTTTGAACAGAAGCATTGCCGAGTGTCTGAGATAAGAGTGATACTATTTTATCTGGATTCTAAGAGAGACTATAGAAAGTCAGGATAGCAATTTAAAATGTGTACTGCTTCTCTCCTTGGGGAGGAAATCTTTAAAAGCTGGGAATCAGTGAACAAAATCACTTGTCATTTCCCTCAAGTCCTAAGATTCTGCAGTCTTTGTTTACACACTCCCTTATTAGTGACAAATCAGAAAATGATAGTTGTAGCCAGTGACAATGGAAGGTACGTGGTTATTAACTGAATCTGGCTCGCCCCCTGGTGGCCATAAGTGCAATGAACAGAACAGTCTCAGAAGCCCAGAGGTGAAGAGAGGGAGGGAAGAGTCAGGTTTGGGGCTGCTGTTAAGCCAGTTCATCCAAGTCTTCCAGTCAGATCAAAATAGCATCACACTCACTACAGACAGAAGAAAGATGGCTTATTTTATTAAAGAAGTGCAAGTGGCCTCGTGTTAGTTTCTACTCATCTGTCACAGAAGCTCATATTCCCATAACTGGCACCAATGAATCTGTTAAACCGTCCAGTTAAATTTTTCACACACCTGGCTACAGGAATCACTTTGAGGGGTTTGTGGAAAGTAAAGATGCCCTGGCCCTCCCCATGTCCTCCTAGGAGTGATGCTGAAGCAGGGTCCTGGTACCTGTGGTTGTTCAAAGCTCACCAGGAGGTAACATGCAGCCAGGATGGACACAGAGCTGAACTCCATTCAGGGTGGGGGTGGTTTAGTCGCTAAGTCATGTCCAGACTCTTGAGACCCCGTGGACTGTAGCCTGCTAGGTTCCTCTGTCCATGGGATTCTCCAGGCAAGAATACTAGAGTGGGTTGCCATTTCCTTCTCCAGGGGATCTTCCCAACCCAGGAATCAAACCTGGATCCCCTGCAATGCAGCCAGATTATTTACCAACTGAGCTACAAGGGAAGCGTTTAATGTGGCAGGTGGTGATTTTAACTGACTATCATTATGAAGACTCAGACCCAAATGACACACCCCCTACATGACAGCCGTTATGGGCAGATTCTAGCACACCAGTATTATCAAAATTTTAAAAAGCATCATTTGGAGAGTAAGAGAAACCCAAACGATTATTTAAATTTTTTTTCCCTTTGTTCTCAATTTTATAAGCTGAATGTCTCACACAGTACCTGGCAAAAAGTAGGTGCATGAAAAATACAGGTTTTAATGTATCATGGGAAAAAAATAGATAAGTACACCAAAAAAAAAAAAAAAAAGTTTTTTCCTTGAAAAGGGCTGTCCATAAATCTGCTCTGCAAAAAGTATCCTGAATGAGTCTCTGGTCCTTCATTCCTTTTCAGGCCTAGATACATTGTATTGTAGACCTATTTTTACACTAACTGTGAAGTCACTCTCTGGCAGGTATAACACTTTACCTCATGGTTCTTGAGATGCCATCTGCATAAAAAAGATCTTGTTTAAAATGCAGTTTTCTGTATATAACCCCAGAGATTTGCATTAGCAAGTGTGGAGTGATGAGCAGAAATCTCCCATATTACAAGCAATCCAGACAACTCTGATGTGAGTGGTTGAGGCATCTCAGAGACATGCTGCTTAGGCGTATGGTGACATGCTAATTCACCAAGGCTGTGTTTTAGATAAGGGATGTTCACTTAGGTATTTTCTACTATTGTGCTTTTCAAAATGCGGACCAGTAGCAGAGGCATCACCTGGGAACTTCTGAGAAAAGCACATTCTAGTTGTCCTCTGCAAATATGGAATCAGATTCTGAGTGGCCCCAAGTATTTTACCCTTAGGTGATTCTGATGCCCTCAGATTTAGAACCACCAGTCTCCTCAAAACATCCCATCCTTCTTGGTGCCTATCTGATGCAGCTTCTCCTTGTTCTTAGAATTTCCCCTCATCCTCCTAACATATGTCTTTAGGAAGGAACCATGCCTCCTGTCTTTGAATCAATATAAGTGAAAGTGTCCGGGATTTAAAGACCTGGATGAGAATCCCAACTGTGTCAATCGCCAAGAATAAAACTATGTGTAAATGTTTTCCACCCTCTGAGCATATTTCCTCATTAAAAATTAAGAATGGAACATTTATTCAGGATACAGTCAAGATCTTTGCTTGAAGCTTTCTCTCATTTGAGCACCATGCACAGCTTTAGCTGGCATTATTTCCAACTAATAAACGAGAAAATAGAGACTCAGAAGACTGAACCGAGCTGCCTAACTCTGATCCACTGCACACAAACCCTTTGACAGTGGTGCCTTATCCTCTAATGTAAATAATGACTCCATGAGTTTGTTGTAAGGATTAAATAAGGCAACAGACTTGAGAACAATTTGTAAAAGGTAAACATTATGTTTGTATGTATTATCTTAGTGGTTGAGTGGAATCAACACACCCAAACCTGAAGCTGAGGGAAACCAACAGGTAATAAAAGACAAGCTTTGTTTTAAAGCAGAAACCATAAAACATCACAAACATATGGTTTAAAAGAACAGTTAACTTTTATAATATAAAAGTATAATTCTAAAAAAAAAATTCAAAAACGTTAGTCCCACAAAACAAAAAAGAATAAGTAGAAGTATAGTGTAGATAGAAAAAACAAGTATTTGTTTTCCCACAAAAAGAAAAGCAAACATTTATAAACTAGAGGGGAAGGGCAGGTTCTTAACTGTAGCTGAACAAGCGCTTAAGTCAATGGACCTCAGCTTAGAGCCATGTATCACTGCTTTAGGAAGCGGTTATTTAGACAAGGAGTGGGACTCTCAGCTAATTTTTTTTTTCTTCTCACACTTTCAAAGGTTCTAACCAATGGAAAGACTACTGCAGTCCAAATAAGGATGTAAATTCTCTAGATTTTGATGACAGGAATGGGAGCTTGACTGTGCCCAATGTAATGCAGAAAAGCTACCCTGGAACTCCTTAAAACGGCAGTCACAAAATTAAATTTGAATCACCATTAAAACTACACTACAGCAAAGGAAAAAACAAAAGATTAAAATAATAAAGTGTGCATACTTGTTGAAAACACCCCTGAGAAAGTGTTTTTGATTTTGTTGCTATTTGGCCAAAACGAAGCTCACCAGAAGAGTAGTTACTCTGACACTCCACGGAGCCAGTTTCCCTTTAGAAACTAAAGCGCATATTAAGATGACTGACAGAAAGCAATTAAAAAACCCTACTCTCATCAGAGTACTCCTGGCAATCTGAAATGCAGACAGGAAAATGGATAGATGGATGAATAGATGAGAGATACGAATATTAATTGTAAACGTGCCATCCACTCCTCTAGAACTGCCAATCTGCTCGAGGCCCTAAGTCAAGGCAGGAATGTGCTCCGAAGGATGCCCGGCGCGGGCGCTGTCACCGCCGGGTCCCCGCCCACCCGGGCTCCTCTTGCCCCGGGGACAGGGGCTCACCAGCGTCTGAGGGAATGAATCACTCGGCTTTTACTCAGGTCCGCTCCTGCCCCTTCCGAGCCCGGCTCCCGGAGCGCGGCGGGGAGGCCGCACCCCGCTCCTACCTGCAGCACGAAGGCGCTCGGCCAGATCGTGAAGCCGCGTTCGGCGGCGGGGCCGCGGGACAGCCGCACGGCGGCCGCCTCCTTGTTGGGGTTGTCCAGGGTCAGGGGCAGCGTCCGCGAGGCTCCCAGGCGCACGTCCCCGAAGCAGAGGAAGGGCGACCTGCAGAAGTGGCTGAGGGACAGGACGGCCGGGGACGCCGCCTCCTCCTCGGCGCGGGGACCCCTCGGCCCCGCCCGCGGCCTCGGCTCCGGCGGGCTCCACTCCCAGCAGCCGCGACCCCGCTGCCAGGTGGCCATCGAGGCCTCTGGGTGCGCCCGGCTGCTCCAAGCGGCCTCCGCAAGAACGCCCACCGCCTCGCCTCAAGGAGCTGTGGGGATCGAGAAAGAACTCGCCCCCTTTCTTGTCCAGTTGCTAGGACCCAGGAAGGCGTCCGGACGCACAAACTCAAACTGGAGAGAGAAGCGAACTGAGAAGAGGTTTTGCCCCGTTTAAAATTCCCGCCTCCACCAATGGGCGCCCCAGGTTCCGCCCACCTTCAAGCGGGACCAATCGGTGCGCAGCAGTGCCAGCCAATGAGAAGCCGGCGCCTTATTTAAACGTGGCGGCGACGGTGACGGGTAGCTCTCGCTGAGGAGACGGCTATGGTAGCTGGGTCTCGGCTGCCTCTGAGGAGTGGAGCTCAGGCTCGGAATACACCTTTCGGTTTTGTGAACAGGTTGGTGGAAGCGAAGAAAGTCACAGCACTTCCTCCGGAAATGCAGCTGTCTTGGCGGTTGCCGGCACGGTCATTCCCTCACAGTACTTTGAGGGAGATCAATGTACTCGCCCGGGATCCCTCCGCCACTTCCTGGGCCCAAAAGGGAGAAAATGACGAAAATGAAAATTAAATGTACAGTTAGTGTGGACGTCCTGATGTCAGTGCGTGGTGTCGGTGCAGCAGCTCAGTAATTTACCTGCGGGTTCTTACCTCGGGATTCTGGGAGCAAAACCAGGTAAACAAACAAAACCCGACATTCCTAGTAATTCATAAAAGGTGGTCTTGATGGGCATGGCCCTCGACAGATCACTTCTCGGTTTTCATTTTAATTGCAGATATCTGATAGTAATGATTGTAGCCTACATGTCACTCCCTGCCAGGGGCTGTGTTAAGCCCTGCATGTATTTATCTCGCCTTCGCTTCCACCCTGGGGGGAAGGGACCGTTATTTGTGATTCACAGAAGAGCGAGGCCGGCGTCCAGCCAGCTGGGAGTGGCGAGGCCAGGAGGGGCACCGGCGGTTCGGCTCCTCTTGCTATCCCTGCTGCCCGCGCTGCCTCTAAAGACAGGAAGGGACTGAAAAATAACCCGTGGATGTGCTTACAGCCACACAGAATACATGAAAAGAAAACTCCCTGAGTGGAAAACCAAAATGAGCAAAGTGAGATCGGAAATTGTAATCACTGACACCCCATTTGACCTGATGTTGAACCCTGGTACCTCAACGATATTTAATCAAACGTGTTTATGGAGGTTTCTTAAAAAATCCTTCAGGACTGATGCACAAGGAGAATGCTACTACATACATTTTTAGCAAAATGTTTAAATGAATGACAAGAACTTTTAAATACACAATTTATATTTATTATTTTGTACAGTGAATGTTACTTATCAAATTAACGTTGCAAATATAGGCCCTGTTAAGCTTAAGTCACTGAAATGTTTGTCTCAACTTTTTTAACATGATAGCAACATATTTTGTTTCTATATGTTCTCCCCTCACAGGTTTCTCTTCATAAAGCAATGCTGTTGATGCACAATTTTTAAAAACCCAAAATGAACTATACTGGATATTTTTTGTTTGCCCTCCACTTCCACCCTTCACCCTTTTCCAGCCTGCTGTTGGCTGTGAGATGCTGGCTGTGTTCTGTATTTGCTGCATCCATAGGTTTCTTACTCTGTGATGTCTGTTTTAGCCAAAGAGGTAAGCCAGGGTACTCCCCCCACCCCAACCACCTTGGGCTGGCTCCATCTCCACATCAAAGTCACAAGTAGCTGGAGAGATGCCCTCTCCTATTGGAGATCTGGGTGTGGGGACACCACAGTGTCACTAGGCCCATGATAAGACCCTATTGCTTGTTTCCTGCAACCCAGACCTCTCTTTGTGAACAGTCCCTTTATTAAGCTTCCTTGAATTACAGTAAATTGGAGAGGGCCAACTATTTCCTTAGTGACCTTGGCTGATACAACAATGGCCTTGGGAAATTGCCTCTTCAGGTAGAATTCTGAATTGAGTTGCTTATAATTGAGGAGCACAGGGGTAAACTCTTACTAGCAAGAAACACACCATGACAATCCAAAGGGTGGGGTAACATCCTGGGTCCTCAGATTATCCACTGGACACTGTCCAAGCTTAGTGTCATCCGGTTTTACCTGACACCCTAGAGAGAATACATAGAGAAAAAGAAAATGAAGGTACCACTAAGAACATATTGAGAACAGGAATGTGTGGATAGGAGCTCTGAAGAAGCCCCTCACTTCCTGTTGTCTCAGGGAACATATGGCCAAGGATCAAGCCCACGTCTTCTGGTAAATGTGGCAGCACTAATAAAATACCCAACCCTGCCAGCCTCTTAGCTAAGAGGATAGAGTGGAACCCTGTGAAAATGTATCTTCAGTTCAGTCACTCGGTCGTGTCCAACTCTGCGACCCCAAGAACCGCAGCACGCCAGGCCTCCCTGTCCATCACCAACTCCTGGAGTCCACCCAAACCCATGTTCATCGAGTCGGTGACACCATCCAACCATCTCATTCTCTGTCATCCCTTTCTCCTCCTGCCCTCAGTCTTTCCCAGCATCAGGTTCTTTTCCAATGAGTCAGCTCTTCACATCAGGTGGCCAAAGTACTGGAGTTTCAGCTTCAACATCAGTCCTTCCAATGAACACCCAGGACTGATCTCCTTAGGATGGACTGGTTGGATCTCCTTGCAGTCCAAGGGACTCTCAACAGTCTTCTCCAACACCACAGTTCAAAAGCATCAATTCTTTAGTGCTCAGCTTTCTTTATAGTCCAACTCTCACATCCATACATCAGTTCAGTTCAGTCACTCAGTCGTGTCTGACTCTTTGCGACCCCAGGAATCGCAGCACGCCAGGCCTCCCTGTCCATCACCAACTCCCGGAGTTCACTCAGACTAGTGTCCATTGAGTCCGTGATGCCATCCAGCCATCTCATCCTCAGTCGTCCCCTTCTCCTCCTGCCCCCGATCCCTCCCAGCATCAAAGTCTTTTCCAATGAGTCAACTCTTCGCATGAGGTGGCCAAAGTACTGGAGTTTCAGCTTTAGCATCATTCCTTCCAAAGAAATCCCAGGGCTGATCTCCTTCAGAATGGACTGGTTGGATCTCCTTGCAGTCCAAGGGACTCTCAAGAGTCTTCTCCAACACCACAGTTCAAAAGCATCAATTCTTCGGTGCTCAGCCTTCTTCACAGTCCAACTCTCACATCCATACATGACTACTGGAAAAACCATAGCCTTGACTACACGGACCTTAGTCAGCAAAGTAATGTCTCTGCTTTTCAATATGCTATCTAGGTTGGTCATAACTTTTCTTCCAAGGAGTAAGCGTCTTTTAATTTCATGGCTGCAGTCACCATCTGAAGTGATTTTGGAGCCCCCAAAAATAAAGTCTGACACTGTTTCCACTGTTTCCCCATCTATTTCCCACGGAGTGATGGGACCAGATGCCATGATCTTCGTTTTCTGAATGTTGAGCTTTAAGCCAACTTTTTCACTCTCCTCTTTTACTTTCATCAAGAGGCTTTTTAGGTCCTCTTCACTTTCTGCCATAAGGGTGGTGTCATCTGCATATCTGAGGTTATTGATATTTCTCCCAGCAATCTTGATTCCAGCTTGTGCTTCTTCCAGCCCAGTGTTTTTCATGATGTACCCTGCATAGAAGTTACATAAGCAGGTGACAATATACAGCCTTGACGTACTCCTTTTCCTATTTGGAACCAGTCTGTTGTTCCATGTCCAGTTCTAACTGTTGCTTCCTGGACTGCATACAGATTTCTCAAGAGGCAGGTTAGGTGGTCTGGTATTCCCATCTCTTTCAGAATTGTCCACAATTTATTGTGATCCACACAGTCAAAGGCTTTGGCATAGTCAATAAAGCAGAAATAGATGTTTTTCTGGAACTCTCCTGCTTTTTCGATGATCCAGCGGATGTTGGCAATTTGATCTCTGGTTCCTCTGCCTTTTCTAAAACCAGCTTGAACATCAGGAAGTTCACGGTTCATGTATTGCTGAAGCCTGGCTTGGAGAATTTTGAGCATTACTTTACTAGCGTGTGAGATGAGTGCAATTGTGCGGTAGTTTGAGCATTCTTTGGTATTGCACATCTATACATGACCACTGGAAAAACCATAGCATTGACTAGATGGACCTTTGATGGCAAAGTAATTTGGATAAAGTTTTAAAGGCTGAGAACTTGTAATTCTTTCCACAAACCTCACTTTCCAGCAGAGTCAGCCTGCTCTGCCAGTCCATTATATTGATATTTGCTAATTAAATCTAATGAACAAGAAATAGCTGTCAGGTACTGTGAGGGTCTGAGATTTTATACATCTAAAAATTTATTGGAACACAGTAAATGAGCCCATTCATTTACACATTATCTGTGACTGCTTTTACACTACAGTTCCAGGAGAAATGGTGTGGCCTCCAAAGTCTAAACTATTTGGTATCTGGTCCTTTACAAAGAAGTTTGCCATCAGGAATCTAATCCAAAGAACCAAACTAGTTGTGATAAGCAAACTTCTGTTATTGAATCAGTGGTGTCCAACAGCTTTGGGCTGAGTGGGCCCAGAGTTCACAACCTGCAAAGATGACTTGGGTCCTGTAATATCTCCTCCTCCCATGCTGTCTACATCTGTACCTTGGGAAGGTGGGGGTGTTCCTTGAGCATTTCATAAAGAAATAAAAAGCCGGGTTAATGGAAGGATGTTTGCCATCCAAGGAGAACCAACCCATCATAGTCAACAAGAGTCTGAAATGCAGTACTTGGGTGTAATCTCAAGAATGACAGAATGATTTCTGTTCGTTTCCAAGGCAAACCATTCAATATCACAGTAATCCAAATCTATGCCCCAACCATGCCAAAGAAACTGAAGTTGAACCCTTCTATGAAGACCTAAAAGACCTAGAACTAACACCAAAAAAGATGTCTTTTTCATCACAGGAGACTAGAATGCAAAATTAGAAAGTCAAGAGATACCTGGAGTAACAGGCAAGTTTGGCCTTCGAGTACAAAATGAAGCAGAGCAAAGGCTAATAGAGTTTTGCCACTGGTCATAGCAAACACTGGCTTCCAACAACACAAGAGAAGACTCTACACATGAACAGCACCAGAAGGTTAACATCAAAATCAGATTGGTTATATTGTTTGCAGCCAAAGATGGAGCAGCTCTATACATTCAGCAAAAACAAGACTGGGAGCTAACTGTAGCTCAGATTATGAACTCCTTATTGTAAAATTCAGACAAATTGAAGAAAGTAGGGAAAACCACTAGACCATTCAGGTATAACCTAAATCAAATCCCTTATGTTTATATAGGGGAAGTGAGAAATAGATTGAAGGGATTAGATCTGATAGACTGCCTGAAGAACTATGGATGGAGGTTTGTGACATTGTACAGGAGACAGTGATCAAGGCCATCTCCAAGAAAAAGAAATGCAAAAAGGTGAAATGGTTGTCTGAGGAGGCCTTACAAATAGCTGAGCAGAGAAGCTAAAGACAAAGGAGAAAAGGAAAGTTATACACATCTGAATGTGGAGTTCCAAAGACTAGCAAGGAGAGATAAGAAAGTCTTCCTCAGTGATCAGTGCAAAGAAATAGAGGAAAACAATAGAATGGTAAAGACTAGAGCTCTCTTCAAGAAAATTGGAGATACCAAGGGAATATTTCATGCAAAGATGGACACAATAAAAGACAGAAACAGTATAGACCTAACAGAAGCAGATGATATTAAGAAGAGGTGGCAAGAACACACAGAAGAACTACTCAAAAAAAAGATCTTAATGACCCAGATAACCACGACAGTGTAATCACTCACTTAAAGCCAGACATCCTGGAGTGCAAAGTCAAGTAGGCCTTCGGAAGCATCACTACGAGCAAACTAGTGGAGGTGATGGAATTCCAGTTGAGCTATTTCAAATCTTAAAAGGTGATACTCTGAAAGTTCTGCACTCAATATGCCAGCAAATTTGGATAACTCAGCAGTGGCCACAGGACTGGAAAAGATCAGTTTTCAATCAAATCCCTAGGAAAGGCAATGCCAAAGAATGTTCACACTACTGCATAATTGTACTCATCTCACATGCTGGCAAAGTAATGCTCGAAGTTCTCCAAGCTGGGCTTCCACAGTACGTGAACAGAGAACTTCCAAATGTTCAAGCTGGATTTAGAAAAGGCAGAGGAACCAGAGATCAAATTTCCAATATTCACTGGATCATTGAAAAAGCAAGAGAGTTCCAGAAAAACATCTACTTCTGCTTTATTGATTATGCCAAAGCCTTTGACTGTGTGGATCACAACAATCTGTGGAAAATCCTTCAGGAGATGGGAATACCAAACCACCTTACCTGCCTCCTGAGAAACCTGTATGCAGGTCAAGAAGCAACAATTAGAACTATACATGGAACAATGGACTGGTTCCAAATCAGGAAAGGAGTACATCAAGGGTGTATATTGTCACCCTTCTTATTTAACTTTTATGCAGAATACATCATGCAAAATGCCAGACTGGATGAAGCACAAACTGGAATCAAGATTGCTGGAAGAAATATCAATAACCTCAGATATGCAGATGACATGACCCTTATGGCAGAAAGCAAAGAAGAACTAAAGAGCCTCTTGATGAAAAGTGAAAGAGGAGAATGAAAAAGTTGGCTTAAAGCTCGACATTCAGAAAACTAAGATCATGGCATCTGGTCCCATCACGTCATGGCAAATCGATAGGGAAACAATGGAAACAGTGAGAGACTTTATTTGGGCGGGGGGGGGGGGGGGGCGGGCAAAAATTAATGCAGATGGTGACTGCAGCCATGAAATTAAAAGACACTCCTTAGAAGAAAAGTTATGACCAACCTAGACAGCATATTAAAAAGCAGAGGCATTACTTTGTCTGCAAAGTTCTGTCTAGTCAAGGCTATGGTTTTTCCAGTGGTCATTTATGGATGTGAGAGTTGGACCATAAAGAAAGCTGAGCACCAAAGAATTGATGCTTTGGAACTGTGGTGTTGGAGAAGACTTGAGAGTCCTTTGGACTTCAAGGAGATCAAACCTATCAATCCTAAAAGAAATCAGTCCTGAATATTCATTGGAAGGACTCACGCTGAAGCTGAAACTCCAATACTTTGGCTACCTGATGCAAAGATCCAAAACATTGGAAAAGATCCTGATCATGGGAAAGATTGAAGGTAGGAGGAGAAAGGGATGACAGAGGATGAGATGGTTGGACGGCATTACCGACTCGATGGACGTGAGTTTGAGCAAGCTCCGGGAGTTGGTGATGGACAGGGAGGCCTGGCGTGCTGCAGTCCATGGGTTTGCAAAGAGTTGGACAGAACTGAGTGACTAAGTCTGCTGAACTGATGTATGGATGTGGGCGGTAGGCCAGATGTGAGTAGAGCTACATTTCATCTTCCTCTTGGGAGTAGATGACAACACTCTCAAGAGCAGGATTTGCATAGCTGCATCTGGTCCATCAAAAGGGAGATGTGAATTGGCTCTCTGCTGACTCAAAGGCAGCAGCCAACAGCTTGGGCAACTGGTCCAAGGTTTGGAAAAAGGAAAATGAAAAGTTGGTGACAAGTAGGTCTGGGAAGGAGAGGTATGTCCAATATAGGGACAGGAAGTTAAGAAATTTGTGTCCCAAGTAAATGCCCATCAGAGAGCATCCATGGCCAAGAAGGAGTTCACAACTCAAGCAAACAAGATAACCTGCCATGCTCAGGTGTCAAGACCTCTTTCCTACTAACAAAGGCCAAGCAGAACCCCAGTGTAACACCCCTACCCAGGACCAGCCAGCTGCCTGTGGTGTGTGGGTTACATTAAACCCCTTCTGTCATGGATGAGGTGATACTGTCCTCTCTGGAGCAGATGCATTTTCTGAGTCAGGAGGCTGTACCTCCCCATGGACCTGTAGAATGCTTCTTCTGGAACCAAAGAATCTGTGGTGGTTTTCAAATGTGTCTAAAATCTGAGCCACTTCTTCAATCAGTTCAGTTCAGTTGCTCAGCCATGTCCAACTCTTTGTGACCCCATGAATCACAGCACGTTGGGCCTCCCTGTCCATCACCAACTCCCAGAGTTCACTCAGACTCATGTCCATCAAGTCGGTAATGCCATCCAGGCATCTCATCCTCGGTCGTCCCCTTCTCCTCATGCCCCCAATCCCTCCCAGCATCAGAGTCTTTTCCAATGAGTCAACTCTTCGCATGATGTGGCCAAAGTACTGGAGTTTCAGCTTCAGCATCAGTCCTTCCAATGAACACCCAGGACTGATCTCCTTTAGAATGGACTGGTTGGATCTCCTTGCAGTCCAAGGAACTCTCAAGAGTCTTCTCCAACACCACAGTTCAAAAGCATCAATTCTTCGGCGCTCAGCCTTCTTCACAGTCCAACTCTCATATCCATACATGACCACTGGAAAAACCATAACCTTGACTAAGATGGACCTTTGTCGGCAAAGTAACATCTCTGCTTTTCAATATGCTATCTAGGTTGGTCTCGGAGAAGGCAATGGCACTCCACTCCAGTACTCTTGCCTGGAGAATCCCATGGATGGAGGAGCCTGGTAGGCTGCAGTCCATGGGGTTGCTAAGAGTTGGACACGACTGAGCGACTTCACTTTCACTTTTCACTTTCATGCATTGGAGAAGGAAATGGCAACCCACTCCAGTGTTCTTGCCTGGAGAATCCCAGGGACGGGGGAGCCTGGTGGGCTGCCATCTATGGGGTCGCACAGAGTCGGACACGACTGAAGCGACTTAGCAGTAGCAGCAGCAGGTTGGTCTACTTTCTCTCCAAGGAGTAAGCGTCTTTTAATTCATGGCTGCAATCACCATCTGCAGTGATTTTGGAACCCAGAAAAATAAAGTCTGACACTGTTTCCACTGTTTTCCCATCTATTTCCCACGGAGTGATGGGACCGGATGGCATGATCATAATTTACTGAATGTTGAGCTTTCAGCCAACTTTTTCACTCTCCTCTTTCACTTTCATCAAGAGGCTTTTTAGTTCCTCTTCACTTTCTGCCATAAGGGTGTTGTCATCTGCATATCTGAGGTTATTGATATTTCTCCTGGCAGTCTTGAGTTCAGCTTGTGCTTCTTCCAGTCCAGCGTTTTTCATGATGTACTCTGCATAGAAGTTAAATAAGCAGGGTGACAATAACAGCCTTGACGTACTCCTTTTCCTATTTGGAACCAGTCTGTTGTTCCATGTCCAGTTCTAACTGTTGCTTCCTGACCTACATATAGGTTTCACAAGAGGCAGGTCAGGTGTTCTGGTATTCTCATCTCTTTAAGAATTTTCCACAGTTTATTGTGATCCACACAGTCAAAGGCTTTGGCATAGTCAATAAAGCAGAAATAGATGTTTTTCTGGAACTCCCTTGCTTTTTCCATGATCCAGCGGATGTTGGCAACTTGATCTCTGGTTCCTCTGCCTTTTCTAAAACTAGCTTGAACATCTGGAAGTTCACGGTTCACGTCTTGCTGAAGCCTGGCTTGGAGAATTTTGAGCATTGCTTTACTAGTGTGTGAGATGAGTGCAATTGTGCGGTAGTTTGAGCATTCTTTGGCATTGCCTTTCTTTGGGATTGGAATGAAAACTGACCTCTTCCAATCCTGTGGCCACTGCTGTTTTCCAAATTTGCTGGCATATTGAGTGCAGCACTTTCACAGCATCATCTTTCAGGATATGAAATAGCTCAACTGGAATTCCATCACCTCCACTAGCTTTGTTCGTAGTGGTGCTTTCTAAGGCCCACTTGACTTCATATTCCAGGATGTCTGGCTCTAGGTGAGTGTTCACACCATCATGATTACCTGGCTCATGAAGATCTTTTTTGTACAGTTCTTCTGTGTATTCTTGCCACCTCTTCTTAATATCTTCTGCTTCTGTTAGGTCCATACCATTTCTGTCCTTTATCGAGCCCATCTTTGTATGAAATGTTCCCTTGGTATCTCTAATTTTCTTGAAGAGACCTCTAGTCTTTCCCTTTCTGTTGTTTTCCTCAATTTCTTTGCATTGATTGCTGAAGAAGGCTTTCTTATCTCTCCTTGCTATTCTTTGGAACTCTTCATTCAGATGCTTATATCTTTCCTTTTCTCCTTTGCTTTTTGCTTCTCTTCTTTTCACAGCTATTTGTCAGGCCTCCCCAGACAGCCATTTTGCTTTTTTGCATTTCTTTTTCATGGGGATGGTCTTGATCCCTGTCTCCTGTACAATGTCACGAACCTCATTCCACAGTTCATCAGGCACTCTATCTATCAGATCTAGTCCCTTAAATCTATTTTTCACTTCCACTGTATAATCATAAGGGATTTTATTTAAGTCATAGCTGAATGGTCTAGCGGTTTTCCCTAATTTCTTCAATTTAAGTCTGAATTTGGCAATAAGGGGTTCATGATCTGAGCCACAGTCAGCTCCTGGTTGTTTTTGCTGACTATATAGTTTCTCCATCTTTGGCTGCAAAGAATGTAATCAATCTGATTTCGGTGTTGACCATCTGGTGATGTCCATGTGTAGAGTCTTCTCCTGTGTTGTTGGAAGCCAGTGTTTGCTATGACCAGTGTGCATTCTCTTGGCAAAACTCTATTAGTCTTTGCCCTGCTTCATTCTGTATTCCAAGGCCAAATTTGCCTGTTACCCCAGGTGTCTCTTGACTTCCTACTTTTGCATTCCAGTCCCCTATAATGAAGAGGACATCTTTTTTGGGTGTTAGTTCCAAAAGGTCTTGTAGGCCTTCATAGAACCGTTCAACTTCAGCTTTCAGCGTTACTGGTTCGGCATAGGCTTGGATTACCATGATATTGAATGGTTTGCCTTGGAAACAAACAGAGATCATTCTGTCATTTTTGAGATTGCATCCAAGTACTGCATTTCAGACTCTTTTTTTGACCATTATGGCTACTCCATTTCTTCTAAGGGATTCCTGCCTGCAGTAGTAGATATAATGGTCATCTGAGTTAAATTCACCCATTCCAGTGCATTTTAGTTTGCTGATTCCTAGAATGTTGACGTTCACTCTTGCCATCTTGTTTGACCACTTGCAATTTGCCTTGATTCATGGACCTAACATTCCAGGTTCCTATGCAATATTGCTCTTTACCGCATCGGATCTTGCTTCTATCACCAGTCACATCCACACCTGGGTATTGTTTTTGCTTTGGCTCCATCCCTTCATTCTTTCTGGAGTTGTTTCTCCACATTAGGCACCTACTGACCTGGGGAGTTCCTCTTTCGGTATCCTATCATTTTGCCTTTTCATACTTTCATGGGGTTCTCAAGGCAAGAATACTGAAGTGGTTTGCCATTCCCTTCTCCAGCGGACCACATTCTGTCAGACCTCTCCACGATGACCCACCCATCTTGGGTGGCCCCACATGGCATGGCTTAGTTTCATTGAGCTAGACAAGGCTGTGGTCCGTGTGATCAGACTGACTAGTTTTCTGTGATTATGGTTTCAGTGTGTCTGCCCTCTGATGCCCTCTCACAACACCTACCGTCTTACTTGGGTTTCTCTTACCTTGGACGAGGGGTATCTCTTCACGGCTGCTCCAGCAAAGCACAGCCGCTGCGCCTTACCTTGGACAAGGGTTACCTCCTTACGGCTGCCCCTCCTGACCTTGAACATGGAGTAGCTCCTCTGAGCCCTCCTGCACCTGTGCAGTTGCCACTCCTTGAACATGGGGTTGCTCCTCTTGGCCGCCACCCTGACCTTGGGTGTGGGGTAGCTCTTCTCCCCCTTCTTGCCGCTGCACTGCCATGAGATTTGACCTCAGCTCCAGGGGAGATATTGAGCCAGAGCCACCAGCTCAGCCACTAGACTCCTGACCCACCGGAGCTACCCCTTCTTCAATAGGGGAAGCTTGTGTCTCTTGAGTGGTGGGGACTTTGGAGTTCACAGTGGCAGAAGTGATTTGATACTATTTCCTAGATCAGGTTATAAAAGCCTGCATCTTAAATCCTTGTGTTCTCACTCTGTATTTTTTGCAGGGGGAGTAGCCAGCTGCCTATCACCATGCAGCCCTGTGGAGAAAGGCCTCGTGGGGAGGAACTCTGGCCCAGATGTGAGCTTGGAGGTGAAGCCTGCTCCAGGATGGCCTCTAGAGACTGCACTGCCCTGAGCTTTGACCTCAGCTCCAGGGGAGATCTTGAGCCAGAGCCACCAGCTCAGCCACTAGACTCCTGATCCACCGGACCCAGCAGGCAATAAATGCCTGCTGTTTTAAGACGTTGTCTGCTATAATTGGTCTAATTTGTTACACAGCAGTAGAGAATGAGGTTTCTCACACAACACTGACTCCAGTGGGAATACATGCTTCACAGAAATGAACTCCTGTCCATGGAGTTCACTGAGCTACCAGCTGCCCACAGAGGCTGAATTATGGTGCCAGATGCAGACAGCAGCTGGCAAGGTCAGGTGTGTCCTGTGACACAGCTTGTGCCTTTTATAAACCAGCAGTGGCCCCTCCCGTGACCAGAGTGTACAGTTCTGGGAGAATGGCCCTCACTGTCACAGGGGACAGCCCATCCATGAGGTTTTCTGCACTTTAGACTTCTTGGGGAAAAACAGCAGGTGGCTGCTTCAAGCGTAATAGCTGTCGTTAATGTTTGAATATATATTAATTAGCCACTTCAGTTTAGTTCAGTTGCTCAGTATTGTCCGACTCTTTGCGACCCCATGGACTGCAGCACACCAGGCGTCCCTGTCTATCACCAATTCCCAGAGTTTACAAACTCATGTCCATTGAGTTGGTGATGCCATCCAACCATCTCATCCTCTGTCGTCCCCTTCTCCTCCCCTTCTCCTCGTCCAATCTTTCCCAGCATCAGGGTCTTTTCCAATGAGTCAGTTCTTCGCATCAGGTGGCCAAAGTATTGGGAGTTTCAGCTTCAGCAATCAGTCCTTCCAATGAATATTTAGGACTGATTTCCTTTAGGATGGACTGGTTAGATTAAAAACCATTAAATATTAATGATTTATACATTTAACATACAAAATATTTGAAATTATATCTAGACTATGAAAAGTGAATAAAATTTTAATACTTGTGCCCCAAGAGTTTGGTTTTGTATGTGTTCACTGTCTTTTCATTCAATTTTTCGGGAGGGAGGCAGAGCACTGTGCATTGTCATGCTGTGAAAATGTGTTCAATAAAACCTAGATATGCTTTATTAGGACCAAAGAACTTTATTTAAATATCTAAACAACACAAAGAACTAGTTCAGCATACAACATACTTCCTAGTCTTCACAGAGAACTGAATTTTTCTATAAAGACACTGGTATTCAGGAAACACAAGACAGTCAAAATATCTAGAAAACTCACAAGATACTTTACACACAGTTGACAAAATAATAAATCTTGGTACTTTAGATTTTTCTTTGTAATTGCTTTTAAAAATTCTAATGATTAAAAACAAAATTTAAGATTGGAGACTGAAAACAGGGTTCAAAGGCATTTCCACTTTAATGTACATCATAAATCTCATAATCCAAGTGCCCACCTCTGTGCTCATTTTTGGCAGCCTCAGTCATCAGCTGTAATACAGTTTTATCGACAGGGATAAGAAAAGTCCGATTGTTACAAGGAATAAAAATTGTGCACTCGTAAAGCAGGAATAGCAAGCAACAGGGTGAGATAACAAGTGTACACACTCTCCATTCAAGAAATGTTTCAGAATCTCTAGCAGTAATATGAGCACCAAAATTACTTCTTTACCTAAGAAGTTAGGGGGGAAAAGCAGAACAAAAAGACATATCCATTTTGTATAACCTCTATTCTCTGAATATAATTCTTATTTTCTCTTTATACGAATGGCTATAGAGGCTCAATTTATTTGGGGATTTTTCAACAGTCACAGACTCAAGATCAGTGCACAGCCAAGTTGAAAGATGAGGAGTAAATACAGGACAGATACTCTCTCTACCAGCCCTTCCCCTCATTCTCCACGAGACCTACTGCTGCTACTTCTGCCTTCTTAAGGCCACTGCCAAAGAGGAAGCGCAGAAAGCATGCTACCAGTCCAGAATAAAAGTACCTTTAAGTAGAAATAATTTTTGAGAAAACAGGGAACAGTCCCCCTCCCCCAAAACCACTACAGACTTTAGAGAGGAATGTGCAAAAGAAAGGAGAGGACCTGAAAAGAACTGTCTGTGGTTCCTAGAAATTACTAGAAAATTATTCTCATATTAGCCATTATGCAGCCTAATAGTAAGTGACATTTACCATAACACTACTACAGGTTTTAGAAATGTGACTTACTCCTTATTTAAAAATACATTTTGAGTCATTTAAAATTTGGCACTGAATCTTTGAATGATCCAAATATGACTTCAAAAGTCCTAATTTTTCCTGAGTTCATCAACTCAAGTTGTCAGTTGGTTGGGATGTTGCTTTTTAGAGATTCATCTCAAACCATCACCTCTGGCTCAGTTTTAGGCAAACTGAGGAAAGAAGCTGCCTTTTAGAGCGGGGTGGTTTGGTGGCGGATTATTCAGGAGAAAAGGCGGGAGAGGGGAGGAGATGGAGAGGCAGACACGCTGCTCATCTGGCAGATTCCTCTAGTGAGCATCGAGAGGCAGGCCCAGGAGTGGCTTTGCAGTAACTAGAAAGGCCACAATAGTGAAGATTAAAAAAAGTTCATACTAGTACTTGATGCCAGTTTCCCTAAAAAAATACAAAGCAACCTAAAAAAAACCAGAACTGTGGCCTGACCAGCAGGCAACACAAACCTAAGACCCATAACAATAACAAAACAACCACAACCATTTATGAACCAGCACAATCTAGCCAGCAGAGTCCACTCCAAGCTACTACAACTGCTGCCTCGAACTGAAAAGGCACAAAGCATTCAATCCCAAGACGCCTGGGCATGGAGAAAAGGACACTGTCACAGAGCTGCTGCTCCACAGCCGACTTCCCACCCACGATACAGCAGAATGGCCTGCTGGAAGAACGCAAACTTACACACACACACACCAGTTAACGGTGTTGTTAATTTATTTGTTAATGACAGAGTGAAAGCAATGAATGATTTTTGAATACCTACTAGCCCTTAACTAATAGCTTATAGTCACTCACTCTGCCAAGATGTTTTGACAATTTTAAGGTTGACAGAAAATTATTAGTGTACCTACTTCATGATGTACCATCACTTTAAAGGAAGTCACGTAATAAAGCACCAGTTTAAAACCCTACTTTTGCTACTCCTCTTCAATAAATGACTAAGTTACTTAAAAGTATGCAAAGATCACCGCCTTCATAGCTAGTGAAATCTTGCTGGCATGAAGAACAAACCCTAATCTTAAATGGTATTCTAGGCTGCAAAAAAAAATAGGTGGGGTTTGTTACAAAAAAATCTTCAGTTTGTTCTAAAAAAAATTCTAAGGCAAAATTATTTTAGTAGTGTAGTGTAAAAAATAAGCTTATTATTATTTAGCAATTACTAGTGTCCACTTAAAAGATAACATTCAATTAATTAAACTGAGGAAAACGGAGTATTCTTACTTGTAATTGGCTTGTCAGTATGACTATTCCCGGAGTATTTTCTTCTGTTCTTATTTCTAATACATATAAACACAAACACTTAATCTTAGTATTCAAACTAGTGATTTTTTAGAAAATCCATAATCCTAGGACTTCAACTGTGCTTCTTTGGACAAATATTTATTCAAACAACAAAGAATTTAAATTCTTTTAAACTATTTTAAAACCTACTAAAAATCTTTGGCGTATTTAAGTAAAAATGGATTAGGTTAACAAATTTCTACATTTGATAAATTATTCAATTTACATAATATGTGCTAACTGCTATCAGCTACAAAATTAATTTAAAACAATAAATTATGCTCATAAAATAAAAAATTCTGAATGAGGCTGACCTTAGTTGCAAGATTCAAAATTTTAAGTATAGTTACAGAATTCATGGATTTTAAGAGTTAATGGAGCATTTGTTCCAAATACTCCAAATCAAATGTGACAAACACTTAACTGAAAAGAGCAGGCCTCATTTCATATTTTTTGTGCCAACTTCAAAAACTTATATATACATTCAGTTTGCCCAAATCCATGAGGTTTTCACAACTGTAAGACTTCTTATATTCTAATTTGGAGATCAGAGGCAGCAGATTTGTTTGCTCACTGAGACTATTTCTTCATAAGAATTATATTACCTACTTCCCAGACTGTTTTTAAGATTACATGAGAAAATGCAGTGCCTGGCACCTGGAAAGCATTCATTAATGCTCTATTTCTTCCCCTGTTGGTAGCTCTGCCACTTATTAACGACGTAGGCTTAACCTCTGACTCTTCATCTCTAACATGGGAATACAGCATGCCCTTTCTACTTCAGAGCTGGCTATGAGGTTTAAATGAGATAACTGTGAAAGCATTTTATAAAACAGTAAACTACTTTTCAAGTTTAAGTTATCTACAATAATAAGTAAATATAATTATGTTTCACTTTATATAAGAGATGTATTCAAGAAAAGTTCTATACTGTAAACCAAGTCCTACAATCAAATTATATTTTTAAAGCATTAGGAGATTATTATTAAAAGAACCCTAAAGTCAATACCTTCAAAAAGCAAAGTATTCTTTTGAATGTGAAAATGCAACACCTTCTTTTTCTGCTACCGAACATACAATATACCGCACACATACACATATATACTATTTGCCTTTGTGTAAGTCCAGACTTTTCTACATTATTTCATATTCAAGGCAGGGTACATTTTTAGAAATGATTTCTTTTCATCATAGTAAGTCTTTTAGTTAAAAGTCTTTATGACAAAAATCATAGAGAGATGTTTTAAAAGTCGGTTTGAAAGACAAATTAATAGTACCTCATAGAGTCAAGTTCTATCATGTTAAGTGCCCCAGACACAACATTCCCACACAAAAGTAAGAATGCTTTAAAAAGAATGCTGATACATTGCTTGTATCTATCGATTACAGAATTATAACCAAACTTCAACAAATGAGGCAAAACTCAGGTTGGCTTTACTAGTTATATGAGCTACTTTGGTTAACTGCCCCAAGTCTCAACTTTTTTTTTATTTCCACTAGTGTGGTAAATATTCCTGCAAAGTACCTTCATTTCTTAAGTGCTTCAGCAAACAAGTTTCCACATTATTAAGTGGTTAAAATTTTTCACTAAACTTCATTATTTTATTTGTGATTTTTTTTTTTTTTCACAAGGGCTGGGCCAGACTTTACAGTTTACACAAAAAAAAGTGCTTAAAGCAATTAGGAGTGTAAACAAAACTGAAATAGAAAACTCTTAAAATTGCTCTTTTCCAGTAGTTTACATAAGAACATGCTAATAATAAATCAACCCTGCCTAGTCTCTAATCCTTTGAGCAGCTCCACTAGGAAACATCCTAGTTTAAGTTTAAATTGACTTCAGAGTATGGAAAGTGCACATCTTTAAGGTATTTCACAATTCTGACTGACTTTTTTGTTTTCCTCATTTAATATCAGTGAGGTTTTGCTCCAACTGCTATTTCCTTTTACCAAGTCCTCAACTTTTGTCTCATACAAAAATAAAAATTAAGGATAATCACAGACATTAGGGTTATGTGTAAAGCAAAAATAAAGATCTAGGTTACATGTATATCTGTATACAAGGAATGGTTCGCTCTAATTAAAGTAAATGAACATTCAGTTCAGTTAGACATGCATTTGGTAATTTGTTTGGCACCTGTTCTAATAATTAAACAAAAATCTCTAGGTTCTATTTCCCAGAGTTACAGCTGGCCAAGGTAAATGAGACCAAAAGTGGCTTGTTAACTGAATTTTAATTAGTTAGATGATGATATATGCTGATATACTGTTAATGTTTCTGAAATAAATGGCAAAATACAAACAGTTAATTTACCTTAAAAAATTTCTAGTTAAAACTGCCATATTTTGCTTTTAACACATTTTCAACTTGTATAATTTAATGCTTACATCTGTTTTTCCATTTCTTATTCATAATAATTGAAGCACTGGCAAAAACCAATCATTTGGATAATTATTTCAGTTCTACATTTCATTTAACAAGCTAATCCTATATTAGTTAGCTTTCTGGTCTTGAGTCTGTCAAAAGACCCAAAGAATAGTGATGAACTGAAATTATGGCCAGATGAAAAAATAACACAGATCTACCCCAAGACTGTCTTATAAATTCAAAAATAACACAGATCTATCCCAAGACTTTCTTATAAACTCAAATTCCTAATTTCATTTTCTTAAAAATAAAGAAATAATCATGAAACTTAAGTCAGAATAAAGAACAGTTGCAATTATCAGTACACTCTGACATTCTTTCTTAAAGGCTACATGTTCCTTAACACTTGTTTAGAAGATGGGGAAAGGAGAAAAGATGAATGAGACTAAAGGAGAATAAAAACTTCCACTGATGTTTAAAAACAAATGCCCCCATAATGTCAACAGCTGATAGTTTTGGAAAGTTAAGAGAGTTAAAAGTTAAAAATTAGCACTAAATAATCTTTAAAAAAAAAAATCACAAAATGTCTATTTCAAATATTATATACCTCAAAATGGGTCCAAATATTCAAATATGTTCAGTAAACAGAGATACATATTTTTTTGATTGGAAAAGCATCTGAGGACTTGAGAAACTATACAGAAAATGAAAAAATAGCAGCCCCACTAATTTAAAAGCCATCAGCACTAGGCTACCATTGTGCATAGCCACTGAAGAAGTCTGTGGAATGTTTAGATTTGCTCACGAATGATGCTCACTGTTAGATATGTTTTGTACAGCAGTGGTGGCATCAAGGCCCAGTAACGTTCCAAGATAAGACTGTTCTCTAGGATCGAGCATCTGTTCGGGTCGGACTGGGTGAACTATATTTGCAGGCTGAGGAGTAAGCGTGTATTTCTCCAGAAAAGCTAGGTCAGCGGCTCGAGGGTAATCCGCAGCCGGCGGCTGTGGCGACAAGATCTCGTGAGCGGGGGGCGGGAGGGTGGTGGTGTGGCGCACCAGGTCACCCTGTGTGTCAGGCATCTGCACCGGGACCAGCGTCACCGGGACACACACTTCGGCAGACACGTTCTGTAGCATGGTCTTGGCTTCCGACTGGTAGACTTTGGGCTGGTCCATGTATTGTTTTGTTTCTGTTTGAAAGATCTTATCATCAGATGAGTACTCTACCGGCAGGGACATGAGTTTTTCCTCAGAAGCACTGAGAGGGTCATCAGGAGACTTTATGCCGTGAACGTGGTCAATGTGGTATTTCAGCTTGTCCTTCCGTTTAAATGTTGCATTACAGTGCTGACAGTTGAAAGGCCGGGCATCAGAATGAATGACCAGGTGTTTTGTTAAAGTTTTCTTAATTCTAAAAGATTGATTGCAAATTTGACACTTGTATGGTTTTTCACCTGTTTGAACACAAATGAAATTAACTGTAAAATACATTCAGTTAAGACAATAAGATTAAGTAAGCAGTAAATTTTCCACGTGAATACTTACAAGAACTTAATAAAAGCAAGTAATATATGCTATCACAAAGTGGAGACAGTATAATAACTGGTAAAGAGAAAAAGAGAATGAACTCAAACATCAGAAAGATCTGGGTTTGAATTCTAGGTGTACCACTTACCAGGCAAACCTGGAGCAAACTCCCCAACTTCTAAGCACAATTTCCTCACCTGTTAATAGTACCTGCCTCACAGACTGGTGAAAGGACTGAATGAGAAAAGTAAATAATAGTGCTTAGCATTACCCTGGCACAGGTTGAGTACCTGATAAACTCATGCTATTGTTACTACGGCTTGCTCTCACTATAGCCCCTAAAGAAGGAAAGCTAGAGCATTTGGTTTCTTCCTATCAAGAAGCATGAAAAACTAAAACAGCAACTCTGACTAACCTGGGGCTTTGGATTGGAACAAGAAGTAGTAATACTGGTGTCTACAGCCTGAGATTAAAATAAGGAGAGCTGATCAGGATCAAGAATAAGGAAGCCAGTTTTTGGCTGTGCCTGAGTCAGGTTCTCACACTGGAGCTTTTGTTTCTTCCTATTAACAGTATAAATTCCTAAAGTAGGCAGGATGGTTGGTTAATCCCCGAAAGGAATGATTTTGTTACCTTATATGGAGAGAGGGACTTCGAAGATATGATTAAGCTTAAAGACCCTGATGTGGGGAGATTAACCAGGTAGGCCTAAAATCACATAGATTTTTAAAAGCGGTGATAACTGAAGATGAAGGGGTCGGACAGCTGTGACAAGAGGACTCAAACCCACACTGCTGCTTCTGAAAACGGGAGGAGGAGGCTGGGACTCAGGAAATGTGGCAGCCTCTGGAAGCCGAGATCTCAGTTTACGACTAGTTACAAAACTAGAACCTCAGTCCTATACCTGAAAGTCAATAAATAATCCAACTGAGTGGGAACAGACTCTTCCCTAGCGACTCCAGAAAGAAATGGAGCCCTACTAACATTGACATTTTTAGCTTGGGTCATTCTTCTCACCTTATAGAGCTGTAACATCATAAGCTTGTACTGGAAGCCACTTGCATGAGAGAGATACATAAGACAAAGTGAACAGTCTAATATACATATAACCGGAGTCCCAGAAAGAAAACAGAGTATAGGTCAGAAGCAGAATTTGAAAGAAAAAATGACTGACAATCTTACTAAACGAAAGGCATCAAGTCACAGATGCAGTAAGTTCTATATATCTCAAAAAATATTAATACAAAAGAGGAAAAAAAAAGCATCTCTGGGCACACTGTAAAAAACTATCAAAAATAAAAGAAAAATCTTAAGCAGCCAATTAAAAAGAAATTCCTTTTAAATGAGCAACACTAAGACTGACAGTGTATTTTTCAACAAAAACTGGAGAAGGTCAAAGAGGGAAAAATGACATTTAAAATACTGAAAGAAAAATAACCACTAACATAAATGCTACAGTCAGCCACATGTTCTCCATAAAGTAAAATAAAAACAGTTTCAGATAATCAAAACCTGAAGAGAATTTGGTGCCAGCAGATATGCACAAAAGGGAATTCTTCATGCAGAAAGAATATGATTCCAGGTCGAAGAATGGTAATGCAGGAAGGAATGAAGAGTAAAAATGAATAAATAATACAAGTTATTTAAAACAAAATAACAAAATAATGTCTTATGTCATTTAAAGTATATGTAAAATTAAAACACACACAGTGCATAAAGGGTGAGAGAGATGAGGTGTCGTAAGGTCTCTGAATTGTCTGAAAAGGGATGATGAGCTGACTTGAGATAGAGTCTAATCATTTAAGAACACATAGTGTGATCTACAGGGTGACTACTAAAAGAATACTGAAAGAATACACAGTTAGCAACTAAACAAGGGGAAATTGGGTAATAAAATACTTCCCAGGAAGTGAAGACAGGGGACAAGCAGCGCAGCGACATTCTGGGAGCGAGGCCTCCGTGGAATGCGGCCACGCTCCTTCCATTCATGCCGTGCCTACGGCTGCTTCCATGTTGCCACGGAGAGTTGCGTGCTTGTGACCTGGACTGCTGGGCCCACAAAACCGTTAATGTTTAGTGTCTGCTGCTGCCGCTGCCGCTGAGTCGCTTCAGTCATGTCCCACTCTGCAACCCCATAGGCGGCAGCCCACCGGGCTCCCCCATCCCTGGATTCTCCAGGCAAGAACACGAGTGGGTTGCCATTTCCTTCTCCAATGCAAGAAAGTGAAAAGTGAAAGTGAAGTCTCCCAGTCATGTCTGACCCTCAACGACCCCATGGACTGCAGCCCACCAGGCTCCTCCGTCCACGGGATTTTCCAGGCAAGAGCACTGGAGTGGGGTGCCATTGCCTTCTCCAATGTTTACTCTCCAGTCCTTCACCAAAAAAGTAGGTTGACCTCTGCTTCAAATGATTCCTCCATCTCATTCCATAACTGCCATAAGTGTTGTCTTAATCTGTAACAGAGCTCATTTCCCCAGTTTTCCATGGGCAGAGGGACTTGTCCCTAATTCTAATTGTGACATATCCAGAGATGAGAATTCTAAAATCACTGGTTACCAATTAATTACTACAAATTAATGTTTTAAAAAAACTTAATGCAGTTATAAAGCCAGCCCTTAATAACTTTCTCCTCTAGGTAATTCCTATAGTTTTACAATTCTTAAATCATCAGTGGTTTCAAATTAAGTTTTAACTATCTCCTACAAATCATGAGTTTATTCTTAACTAGCATTGAGAATAGTATTAATATAGTTTCCTCATTTCTTACTCCTATTTATGTGGTCCCTAAATTAGGACTTCTTCATTTTCAGGGAGATGCGCTTTTATGTTTAACACAGTTACTGTATCAGTAACAAATTCTTTTTCTATTTTAATTTTTAAAAATATTTGGCCATGCCAAGTCTTAGCTGCAGCATGGGGGCTCCTAGTTGTGGCATGCAGGACCCAGTTCGCTGACCAGGGATTGAACTCAGGCCCCCTGCATTGGAACTACTGAACCACCAGCCCACCAGGGAAGTCCCAGTAATAGATTTTTTACTGTAATTCTATGCTGTTGAAATTGCCCAAATTCAGTTATTTCCAATTCTCATTAAATATGAGAAATATAAAATAAATTCATTTCCCTTCCAGAACAGCAGCTTGACAAATTCCTAACTAAATATAAAGCAAACAGCCATAAATGTATTAATAGCTTTCTTTCTTAAAAAGAAGGAAAAGAAAGATAGCACTACGTTGTGTCCAACTCTTGCAATCCCATGAACTGCAGCCCACTAGGCTCCTCGATCCATGGGATTCTCCAGGCAAGAACACTAGAGTGGGTTGCCATTTCCTTCTCCAAGGAATCTTCCAGACTCAGGAATAGAACCCAGGTCTCCCACATTGCAGGCAGATACTGTACCGACTACGTGAGAAGCCCAAAAAGAAGGAAAAAAAGCTTTAAAAATTATTAATTTACATGAGAAGTAAAACAAGAACTATGACAACATATAGGAAAAAATCCAACAATCTATGTTTCAAAATATGGTAGAATTGCCAAAGGAAAAAAAGGAAAGATTTAGAAAATGGTAAGTCCTAGAAAGGGCTTCCCTGATAGCTCAGTTGGTAAAGAACCTGTCTGCAATGCAAGAGACCCCAGTTCGATTCCTGGGTCAGGAAGATCTCCTGGAGAAGGGAACGGCTACCCACTCCAGTATTCTGGCCTGGAGAATTCCACGGACTGTAGTTCATGGGTTTGCAAAGAGTTGGACATGACTGAGTGACCTTCACTTTTAAGTCCTAGAAAGCAGCTGAAGTGAATCATTCTACTACAACTACCTATACATCACAACTGAATATGTAAAAAGGAAAACCATACAATGGTTGACGTGATAAGCAACAGCAAGGTCATATCTGAATTACTCTTTTAAAAGATAAGGAAATGAAATAAATGTCTTCATAGAGCCATGCAGATATAGAGGAACCATAAACAACCAGGAAAGGAGAAAATGGGAACTGAAAGTTAAATTCTCTACGGAGAAAATTTTCCCCAAATTCTACAAAACGATATTCAAAAGTACTGAAGCTTACATAATATGGAACAGAATGATCAGACTAATGTCCATTCACGACACCAATTTTAATAAGCAAAAATTTTACTGGCAGGAAAAAAACCAATTTCACCAAGAACAACAAAGTATAAACATCCATTTATCACTTCTGAATAATTACTATATATATATATAATATATAAATAAATATATATAAAAAATACCCATTAGGTTTTACCTGAATGTGTCCGAAAATGCATTTCCAGACTTGATTTGCCTTTAAAAATTTTCTTACAAACATCACATTGATGAAAGGTTGCTTTATATCTAAGAAAAGAAAAAGATTTGAGTTTTAATAGTGAAAATAAGTTATAACTTCATACATAACTGTCTCATTATTAAAGCAGAGAATGCCAAATGAACATGGAAATACTTTTTATGCATTAACCTTAACTCTGGTTCTTCCTTCTCCAGTTATACTCGATAAATAAATCTATAAAAAAGATGTCTTTAGATTTTCAACTTTAAACTACTTTAAGCTTTAAATCATCAAACTTTTATATATTATTTTCTACTTAAAAATGAGAAGGAAAAGTTACAGGGACCAAAAAAAAAAAATCAATGAGATGGTAAGCGGGGGTTAACTACAAAAGTGCACCATGGAAATGATCCCAAGGCTCCACTCTAGATCCACTCCCAGCAGCCCTTGCAGAACGTCTAAGAGACAAATTCTGGTTCCATGATTATCTAGGTCAGCATTACACTAAGTTTCCTGACACCTTAGACCATTTGCTCCAAATACCTACTCCAAGAACATGAATTCTTAGAACATCTCATACTCACACAATCCAAGTTATTAAGCCTGGATATCTAAACTGTATTAAAAAGTTGATGTTCAAAGACAGTACATACCTCCTTCCAATAAAGTATCATTTATCAGTATCATTAAAGGAATCTAAATTCTGACATTTTCCAATAATTGCTGTCATATTAAGTACAAAATGTAGGCAGTATGTTCATTTACATTTAGCTCTCCAAGAGCTACTGCAACCAAACATAAATGAAGTTCCCAAAAAATGCCACAATTTTATATTAGTCACTCACGTCAATGTCTACCATCTCCCAGTGTTTGAATCAACCGAAATCAAGTATGAAAGATTATGCTACATTCAATTCCTTTACATCTGCAGAGAAGCTAGATAAGCTGGAGAAAGGCCACTGATGAACCCATCCTCAATTAAATAAACTATGAGACAACTTTTCTCCAACCTAGCTTTATCCAAGGTGATGATGATGAGAAACTTTGCCTTTTCACTTACTTTTGCCACACCTTCTCTCCAAGGTGTACACTTTTATAATGAACAGTGAGATGATCCCTACGGCCAAAGCATTTTCCACATTCTTCACACTGATGAGCCTTCTCACCTTAAAGACCCAAATACTTTTGTTATAATAGGCATGCCAATCTTTTTTATCCCCAGAAACAAATTATCCAGCAGTTAAGACACCGTGGTAGAAAACAGATACCAGAAAGGTAAAGCCACCCTTTATCTGGGCTGTTTGCCTTTAATTAATACTCAAATTTATCTTTCTTCAGTGACTCTGTACTTATTTTTAGGAATGTGAATCCTCCTCCCCAGTTGGAGAAGGAATCGGTAGCCTTTCACTGCAGACTTCAAATCTTGACTTTCAGTGTAACAGGGTGAGATAATGAAAGGACTTCACAACTCAGGATTTTTTTTTTTAGGAATATATAAGTCTGGATATCAAACACCTCAAATGAATATACAATGAATCCAGATGAGGCTGTCTTATTGTTTATAAAAAAGGACCTGAACATTTTCAGATCTTTATACTTCACTTTTAAAGATTTTTCATCTTGTGGGGATTTCTTACATTTGCAATGAGCCAAAATACAAATATAAAGGAAAGTTCTAGATGAGTCCATTTGTCACCTCTATTCTTATATTCAGTTACAAAGGCTTGCTCTTTAAAAATCAGTCTCATTACCCGTGTACAATCAAACCATGTGACTTCTAGAATCAGAAATTTAGAATTGTCCTCCTGAAAATGGAAATGCACAGTGCCAATGAAAAAGTCATCAGACCTTTAGCGCCTATTAACAGTGGTGATAACAACTGCAGCCTGCCTCACTGGCATCATCCAAGAAAACGCTACATCTGCTGCACACTGTTCATTTAAATTATGGTTAAAATAATAATCATAATCACCTGTTCTACTGGGCTCAGAGAGATGGCTCTTTCTCATCATTGTGCTCATAAAGGTGGCTCTCTTAGCACTTCCTGAACATCAATCTGAGAGGAAAATATGAAAGAAATCCCCAGAGTATAAAAATTATAAATACAGAATAAAGATCTGAAACTGATCAGGATTATTAAGGTGCTCTTCTAAAGATATGGTTTCAAAACTTCACTAGTACATAAACTTTAACACCCCAATTACAACGATCCTCTTGAGGGATCTAAGTTTTGCTAGCTTCTTTCAAATCCAATTAAAATGAGAAACATAATCTTGACGTCTTCATTCAAAAAAGTGCCAATGGTAATAACTTCACATACCCACATAATATGCAAAATGCAAATTTGAGAATCTGATTGAAACAAATTTTAAAAGTCAGTTTGTGATCATAAAGGGTAACCAAGTGATTAAAATTACAGAGACCAAAAAACCGTGTCACAAAATTATGTCTCTTTTTAAAAGAAATACTTAGAAAAGCTTAAAAAGATGCTTTTTTAAAAAAACTTTTAAAATCCGTATTGTTTACCAAGGGGTGACCAAATATACCAGCTATTTAAATTACAGCCAGCAAGTCATGGTGTGGTTTTTCAGGTGCTCTGGAAAATCGTTACCAAATGCGCCTCACCTGAGTGTATCTTCTTGTGCTTCGTAAGGTGATCATGACGAATGAAGGTTTTCCCACATTCATCACACTCGTATCTTTTATCATCATGATGTACTCGTAAGTGAAGTCTATAAAGAAAAAATAAATAAATGAAGCCCACTGACACCCGTGACAATGGGTGAAAGAGGAAAACTCGATTAGCTTTCAGTAACGCGAGCTGGGCTGCTACTCATGCTCGCCCACCACTGTCTGCTCCATCACTGACTTCTAGGGGCCTTCCCGCTTCACACCTGACTCCAGGGCTCCCACTCAGCTGGTGTGGGCAGCACTTCGACCTCTGCACAGACTCCACTACCTCTGGATGGCATTCCTTCCTGACATGAGGCTCCTAACCTGCTTCTGGGAACCTACCGGACGTCTAGAGGTGTCAGCTGGTGTTGCAGGACTGACTGGGGTGGAATCAGAATCGACAAACGAGGTAAGCGCACAAGCGACAGGTGCGTGATGACACAAATCACTAAGAATCAGTCCTATTTTGGGCAGCTGACACCGCTCACACACTGACCACTGAGACCTTAGCAAAGCCGACAAGGAATCAACTGACAGCCACACTTCACTCCTTTCCTTCACACCAACCAAATAAAGTGTGGCTCACTTTATAATCACCTAGAAACAGATTATAAAAGGGTATCATAAATAACAGATTATTAGAATTCATTTAACTTGAGCTATTTTTATCCCCACAATATTCCATCTGTATACACCCTAGTGAAATGAATAGCCTTTCCAGTCAAGTTGTCAAAACAGGTGTTGATTCTGCTATGACTAAAATCAGTAAAATCACCATTCTGTTTAAACTTAAAAACTGGAAATAAAAGTGTAAAACCTAAAATCCTGAGAATACTGATAAGATTTTAAATTGTATACATATTTCACAATAAGTAGTCATCTATTATTTATTCATTTAAAAACAACTTTTCATAAATTGCAAAGGTAGTCAGCATTCAGCTGTAAAAATAATCACTTAAGTTACAACTTATTTTCAGAAAACTTTCTAAAATTGAGAATCCTCTAGTTTTCAGTTTTGTCATATTTTTGTAACAAAAACATTCTTTGACAATTAGGACTGAAAAAATACACCAACTTTAGAACACCAGAGTTTTCATGAATTTTGATTCAAAGAAAAGTAATGAAATATTTAAATAAAAACGACTTAGTACAGCATTACTCTTAGTGATGAAGAAATATATTAACATATTCTAAACCACAGAATTAAGAAAATATTAAAAGGCATAAAGAAGAGGCAAAAGTCTATAAACTTTTCTGCACAGCTTTGCTTCATCACAAATGTTAAGACAGTTTTAATTCATCAAACAACTAAAACAATGTTAAGAAAAGAGAGTATAAAATGGAGATAGAATTTTATCTTACTTAATATGGGGGAAAAATGGCTTGACCTACCTGTATGAGCTTCCATGACGAAAACTTTGTCCACAGATACTACAGAGATGAGGCTTTTCTCCACTATGGATTCTCAAATGTTCTTTCAAAGTAGTTCTGTATTAAAAAAAAAAAAAGAAAAAAAGTATACACACATGTATATACAGCTATAGATTTTTTTAATGCCAACCTAATACAGAAATACATATTTAATACATAAACACAGATTTATAGAAAGCTTACTAGAAAGTTGTTGAAGCTACCATAATGTCAACTGTTCCCCTTCTCCTACATTTCCACTTCTTACTGGATTAGTTGCACCAGTATACAAACATGTTTATTATGTCTCTCTTCTTAAAAAAAGCAAATAATTTAGCTCTGGCCTCCTTTGCTAGTGGTTTGCTAGGACTGGAAAAGGTCAGTTTTCATTCCAATCCCAAAGAAAGGCAATGCCAAAGAATGCTCAAACTACCGCACAACTGCACTCATCTCACATGCTAGTAAAGTAATGCTCAAAATTCTCCAAGCCAGGCTTCAGCAATACATGAACCATAAAATTCCAGAAGTTCAAGCTGGTTTTAGAAAAGGTAGAGGAACCAGAGATCAAACGGCCAACATCTGCTGGATCATCGAGAAAGCAAGAGAGTTCCAGAAAAACATCTATTTCTGTTTTATTGACTATGCCAAAGCCTTTGACTGTGTGGATCACAATAAACTGTGGGAAATTCTGAAAGACATGGGAATACCAGACCACCTGACCTGCCTCTTGAAAACCTGTATGCAGATCAGGAAGCAACAATTAGAACCGGACATGGAACAACAGACTGATTCCAAATAGGAAAAGGAGTACATTAAGGCTGTATATTGTCACCCTGCTTATTTAACTTAGATGCAGAGTACATCATGAGAAATGCTGGGCTGGAAGAAGCACAAGCTGGAATCAAGATTGCCGGGAGAAATATCAAGAACCTCAGATATGCAGATGACACCACCCTTATGGCAGAAAGTGAAGAAGAACTAAAGAGCCTCTTGATGAAAGTGAAAGAGGAAAGTGAAAAACTTGGCTTAAAGCTTAACATTCAGAAAACTAAGATCATGGCATCTGGCCCCATCACTTCATGGGAAATAGATGGGGAAACAGTGTCAGACTTTATTTTTCTGGGCTCCAAAATCACTGCAGATGGTGATTGCAACCATGAAATTAAAAGACGCTTACTCCTTGGAAGGAAAGTTATGACCAAACTAGACAGCATATTAAAAAGCAGAGACATTACTTTGACAACAAAGGCCCGTCTAGTCAAGGCTATGGTTTTTCCAGTGGTCATGTATGGATGTGAGAGTTGGACTATAAAGAAAGCCGAATGCCAAACAAAGAATTGATGCTTTTGAACTGTGGTGTTGGAGAAGACTCTTGAGAGTCCCTTGGACTGCAAGGAGATCCAACCAGTCCATCCTAAAGGATATCAGTCCTGGGTGTTCATTGGAAGGACTGATGTTGAAGCTGAAACTCCAATACTTTGGCCACCTGATGCGAACAGCTGACTCATTTGAAAAGACCCTGCTGGGAAAGAATGAGGGCAGGAGGAGAAGGGGACAACAGAGGATGAGATGGTTGCATGGCATCACTGACTTGATGGACATGGGTATGAGTGGACTCCAGGGGTTGGTGATGGACAGGGAGGCCTGGTGTGCCGTGGTCCATGGAGTCTCAGAGAGTTGGACACGACTGAGCAACTGAACTGAACTGAAACATCCAAGACATACAAATGAAAGATACTCAATTGTCACTACTGAATTTTAGTGACAAATCAGTTAAACTGATGTAAATTTTAGTGGATAGAGTTTAATAATATATAAGAAATCCAGTTTATCAGTACTATTCCTTTCCAATGTGCTCACAACTTATTAAAGTAATGTTTTAAGCCAAAGAAAACTTCACAGATACTTGCAATTTCCAGACGGCAATGGTAAACAGGGAAACCATGTAAAGGATATTAATTGTTGCTAGTCCTAAATCCTCCAGCCTTACCGACTGTGGACGGATCACCTCCTACAGTTCTCATATTCGGAGATTTCCCACATACATAAAATAAAGGCTGAGGAAAGGCAGACAAAGTTATTTTGAGGGGAAAGAAAGGAAAGCACAGTACATCTGACCATGGCGGGCTTCTGTCACTACCACCTGGTTTTATTTCGGCCCCACGTCCAGTGGGCATGAAGTTGAACGCGACCTAAAGGCAGATCTCCACCAGTAGGGGGTCTCCTCCACCAGGCCCACCAACACCAGGAAAACTATTCCCAGACCCTAACAAGTAAAAAGATGGAAAGGCTGTTTTCCTTTTCAGTTTGTTTGATTTTTTATTTTTACAGAAAGACCTTTAAAGGAAAAAATAATTTATACTGTATAAGATATACTTTATATTTTACTAATCGGGTAAATACAAGTTTTCATATAAATATAGCATACTGATTTTTCTGCCCTTGTACCCATTTGCTCTTTTAGGGAAGTGTCACTTCAGTTGTTTTAAAATACTGAACTTCTACATACTGAAGCGTACTAATACGCACACACTGTTTAAAGAAGAGTGCTGTGTGCAGGATGAGACAGAGAACACTCCCGTCACTGACAACACTTCCACGTGGTCTCCTGGGTCTGCTCCTCCACTCGTGCCTCTCTCGGAAACAGCCATTTAGGGCAGGGCCCCCTTTCTTTGTCTTACTGCCTGTGCAGCGCATGTCGCTAGGCAGCACACTGTGCTGCGCCGTATCTGGGGCTCACAGCCGTGTGTCCGACTGCATGACTCCACACAGCCATCTGCCACTGCAGGGGGTGGCTGTCCAGCACAGGCCTGGTGGGCGACAGAGGAGAACCCACGGCTCTAACTTCCCTTGCAGAGCAGCCCTTACTCCGCCTGCCCGTCACCCTGGTTCCAGGGCATCTGGGCCTGCCAGTTCCCGCACCTTCTGTGGACTCTGCAAGGAGTCGAGGCTCTCCATTTCTCCATTACCGCTCTGGGATCTGTCCTCCTCAGACCTGCTAGGTCAGTTCCCACCGATACTGCTTTTGAGCTTCCAAACCTGGGCTGCTCTTGTGGCTTTCCTGTCTTGCTGTCTTTGTTGCTTATGTCTTCAAAATGAATGAATGAACAAACAACCTTTAATGAATATTTAGTGGGGTTTTAGAAAGAGACAAAATGATGTCTCTGTTAAATCCACCATCTAAATTTGAAAATCCTGACCTCATATTACCTTCCATAACATTTTATGTAATTTCTTTTATACTTAAGTTTCATACTAAAGCATGATTCAAGTATCTTATTTTACCTTAAACATTATAAACTATATTCATTGATTATTTCTACATTACAGTACCGGGATTTTTCTGGGTATTTAGATAATTCCTCACCTTTCTCGTACTGATTTTCCACAGATAAAGCAAGTCCATTTTCTCTTTCCACCATGGGTACACTCTATATGGCGTTTCAAATTTCCAGTGTCATTAAACTGGCGACCACATATATCACACGGGAAAGGACCTACAAAGGAAGAATTAGTGTGCATATAATGTTTATGAACAGATGCTAAGTTAAATTTAATACATACTATAAATTCACACCTCCCACTGCTACTGCCCATATCATAACACAACCACTTATCTGTTTACAGTTATCTTTTTCCTTCTAGACTGTTTAGCCCCAGCAGACAGGGCACATCTCTACATCTCCAGAGCTGAGTACGGCACCAGGCATCTGGTAGAATAAATGCTGAATAAACCAATGGGTTCATAAACTGAAATGGCCAACTCCTAGCTTGAAATCAGACTGAATCAAAGTAAAAAATGCTACCTACCAAAGTTTGGGGTTGGCGGGGGGTGGGAAGAGGTAACAAGAAACTTTCAAAGGATAAACAGAGGACTTAAGAGAGCTCATGGTTTGGAAATAGACTGTTGCTCCTTATAACCAAAAAAATGTAATGATATTGTCTAGACTGAAAATACTGTGGCACATTTCTGTTTAGTCTTACAAAAATTAAACACAAATTTCTTATAGTAATATTGACCTTTAACTGGATTCAAAATGTCACCATGATTTTACCAACTAAATGACTGGAGAGAAGACAGAATTCTACTGAAGGGCAAACCAAAAGGTAGACAAAGGATGTGTGAAAAAGAAGTATGGCATGCTTGCTATGCCCTGCCCACTGAACACCACCCTGAAGAATCTGCAGTTTCAACCAAATCCAGATAGAAAATATTTGAAAACAATTCCATCAAGTTCCAAAGAGCAAAACTTGAATTTTCCAGGCCCTGGCAACCATTTACATAGCATCTACGTTGTATTTTGTTGTTGTTTACATGCTAAGTCATGTCTGACTCTTTTATGACCCCAGGAACTGTAGCCTGCCAGGCTCCTCTAACCATGCAGTTTCCCCAGGCAAGAATACCAGCATGGGTCACCATTTCCTTCTCCAAGGTATCTTCCTGACCCAGGGATCAAACCTGGGTATCCTGCTTGGCAGGCAGATTCTTTACCAATGAGCTACCAGGGAAACCCACACTGTATTTACAACTATTTGAATAGCATTTACATTGTATTAGGTATTGTTTAAGTAATCAAAAGATGATTTAAAGTATGCAGGGGGATTTGCACATTATATGCAAACATTACCCCATTTTATAGGAGGGACTTGGGCATCCTCAGATTTGGGTGTCTGGGGAGGTCTTGGAACCAACCCCCACGGATCCTGAGGGGCAACTGTATTCCTCACTGCGCACATAGAGCCTTGAAAATATCTGAAGACAGCTGTTCTGTCTCCCTTTCCCAAACAGCATATTTCAAGGTCCTTCAAAAGTTTTTCAGATGACATGATCTTCAGGCCCTGCTGCTGCTGCTAAGTCGCTTCAGTTGTGTCCGACTCTGTGCGACCCCATGGACTGCAGCCCACCAGGCTCCTCCGTCCATTGGATTTTCCAGGCAACAGTACTGTGGTGGGGTGCCATTGCCTTCCCCACTTAAGGCCCTATGTTGCCGTAATTACCCACCTCTGGAATATATGTCAATACCCATCCTGAATGTGGTATCCATAAATGAATGAAATGTTCCAGATCAATTTAAAATCAGTGAGATGATGACCTTCCTAATTCTGAACAATACGTTTTCATTAATGTAGTTTAAAACTACAGTTGCCTTTGTCAGTCATATGACATTACTGGTTCAGACAGTATCTAAAAAGCCTCTGCTATTAATAAGCCCATCTGAAAACTGAGGCCTTTGGATTCTGTACCATTTTACAGCTCTGCAACTCCCAATGACTGGAAGTACACTGCCATATGTACAACTTTGTATTTATTGATAATTAATTTTAAGTTAATTTGTTTTAACTTTTTTGACAGCGGATTTTTTTTTTTTACATTTTTAGTTTCTGCTACCACTCCCCCTGTGATCTTTATTTCATGTTGCATATTGATAAAACATGAAGTATATTATCTTTTATCCAAGTTGTCAATAAAAACAGTGAACAGGACAGGGAACAGGCTACTTGGATGATGATAATTCATTACTGGGATTAAACTGTCGTAAATGTACCTATCTGGAACACAAGTCTCCACTGCGGCCACAAGCAGGAGGCAGAGAACTCAGCAAGTACAGCAGTGCATTCCAAGTACGCCAAGTTTACTGCCCTCTCTGAGAAATGAGGTTTTTCTAAAACAAACAGACAAAAATGCCTACCAAACCTATCCAACAGGCACTCACAAACCTATCCAACAAGCAACTGTAAATAAATGCAGTTCTGACCACGAACACACGTGCCACCAAAAAACAAAACAAACCCAGTGTTTACTCATCTCCAAGAACCCTGCCCCACTCACACGAGCTCCTCTCCTAAGTGGTCCCACAGCAGCAGTCTCCCCAGCACGATGTGCTCACCAACAGTGGCTGTGATGGTCCTAGAAAAGTAATTTGCTTACCCAGATGGAACTTTTCTTGATGTTTCAACCGTGCAAATCGTGATTTGAAATGTTCTTCACAATAGGTGCACTTAAAAGGTTTGTCTTGAGAATGGAGAATCATATGTTCCTCCAAGTGTGGTCTTCGAGTAAAAGATTTCTTACAAATCTAAAGGAAAATGCACATAAAATATGAGGGAACGTGAATCTAAAATAAAAATATAAAGCTTTGATGAGGAATAAACATATAAATTCAAGTAGTCAGGAATTTCTCCCAAAAGCAAAAACTTACCAAAAGTATAATCAACTGACTGTACAGAAAAAAAAGAAGCCTTGAGAAATGAGCGTGCTGTGCTTGGTCGCTCAGTCCTGTCACAACTCCTTGCGACCCCACGGACTGCAGCCCGCCAGGCTCCTCTGTCCATGAGGATTCTCCAGGCAACAATACTGGAGTGGGCTGCCATGCCCTCCTCCAGGGGATCTTCCCGACCCAGGGTCTGAATGAACCCAGGGCTCCACACTGCAGGCAGATTCTTCACCGATGGAGCCACCAGGGAAGCCCCGGAGGAATTACAGCAAGAAGTTGTTTTAAACTAGCACTAAAGGTCGGCTAATTCCAACATCTTCCATGTCCAACAGGCTGATTACTCAGATTATACAGTCATCTTAATCCTGGTCAACATTTCTAAATCCATTAAATGTATATTTGAAAACTAATTATATGTCATACTAGCCATATATTTGATTAGGAATTGGAGTAAAAAAACCTCAGAAAAATTACTTGAAAGTTTATCTCTTAAAAGTGGTCAGAAAGAATAGACACAACTTTTAAAAAAATCTGGTAGACATCAAATTTAGAAAGTGGGGGCGGGGCGGAGACAGGCTGCTGTAGTAACAAGAAATGCACTATATGCCAGATGTAACAACACGGCATGCACTCTACACCAGGCGCAAAGCTAAGTGAGTCATGGATTATTCTACTTAATTCTCACAACAAACCTAGGAGGCAGATACAGTTATTATCATTTTACACGTGAGAATGATAAAACTTAATAAGGTAAGGAAACCACTAAGACCCAAATAATTAACCTCAATTGCTAGAAGCTGAGATTAGAGAAATGGTGAGAATGCGGTCATACACATAAACTGAGGCCTTGGAGTAAAGACAAAATGACAGCTGGTGACTCATTTAAACAGTATTTACCTAAATAATGAAAAACTACTTTAGGGGGTGAAAAGTAAAAGTGAAAGAGGAGAGTGAAAAACTTGGCTTAAAACGCAACATTCAGAAAACGAAGATCACGGCATCTGGTCCCAACACTTCATGGGAAATAGATGGGGAAACAGTGTAAACAGTGTCAGACTTTATTTTGGGGGGCTCTAAAAATCACTGTAGATGGTGACTGCAGCCATGAAATTAAAAAATGCTTACTCCTTGAAAGAAAAGTTATGACCAACCTAGATACCATATTGAAAAGCAGAGACATTACTTTGCCAACAAAGGTACATCTAGTCAAGGCTATGGTTTTTCCAGTGGTCATGTATGGATGTGCGAGTTGGACTGTGAAGAAAGCTGAGCACCGAGGAATTGATGCTTTTGAACTGTGGTGTTGGAGAAGACTCTTGAGAGTCCCTTGGACTGCAAGGAGATCCAACCAGTCCATTCTGAAGGAGATCAGCTCTGGGATTTCTTTGGAAGAAATGATGCTAAAGCTGAAACTCTAGTACTTTGGCTACCTCATGCGAAGAGTTGACTCATTGGAAAAGACTCTGATGCTGGGAGGGATTGGGGGCAGGAGGGGAAGGGGACGACAGAGGATGAGATGGCTGGATGGCATCACTGACTCGATGGGTGTGAGTCTGAGTGAACTCCGGGAGTTGGTGATGGGCAGGGAGGACTGGCGTGCTGCGATTCATGGGGTCGCAAAGAGTCAGACACAACTGAGTGACTGAACTGAACTGACTGACTTTAGGGGGTATAGAAGAATAAAAGGAGAAGGACATGGCAACCCACTCTAGTGTTCTTGCCTGGAGAATCCCAGGGACGGGGGAGCCTGGTGGGTTGCCGTCTATGGGGTCGCAGAGTTGGACACGACTGAAGCAACTTAGCAGCAGTAGCAGCAGCAGCAGCAGAATAAAAAATACCTACAAATTCATTGCTTCTCCTATCATTGTAAAATAGAGACTGATTCCACTCCCCTTAAATCTTCCCTGGCTGGAGTGGCTTGTATGACCAACAGAACATGCTAGAAGTGGTGCTCTGAGACTTCCAAGGTGAGGCTGTAAAAAGCATGATACTGCTCACCTTGGCTTCCTGGAACACTCTTTCCCTCCTGGAGCCCAGGTGCCATGCTAGAAGGAAGCTCAAGCAGCTCCAGGAAGCGGCCCTGGCCAGTGGCCTGGCAGAGCTCCCAGCTGCAGACCAACACCAACCTCCAGCCAGGCGAGTGAGGCACTTTGGGAGCAGCTCCAAACCAGACCAGACAGGACCAGTCGGGACCAGACAGACTACCCACCAGCTGAAAACAACTGAGTGACTTCAGCTGGCACCGCGTGGGACAGAAGAATTACCTAGCGAACTCCTGCCCCATTACTATTACTGACCCACAAAATGATAAGATGAAAGTGAAACAGTAATTTAAGGCCACTAAGTTTTCAGGTGGTTTGACATATAGCCACTGATAATCAGAAGTGGAGGGAAAATTTTAACATTTTGTATTGTATGCAACAGTAATGTCATAATTTATATAGACAACTATAGAAACATGTTATAGTGGTTACAATAATATCTAGGATTTCTATTTTTCAGGTCCATCATCCAAAAAGTAACTCATACCAGGCTTAATTTGTAAAAATATTAGAATAACACTGTATAAAAGATTCTAAAAGTGATATAAGCTAAGTTTATATTACTCTAAAATTTAATTACTTTCACAAAAGTTCACACTACATTTAATTTAGGGTTTTCTACTACAATTTAAAATCTCTTACATCACACTTCCAACTTTCACTCTTAGTCTTCTTAATGGAAATAAATTCCTGTGCATTTTCAGGATGAAATCTACAAGAAAAAAAATTAAAAGACTGTTAGGAAAAGATGATATTAGTTAAGTCAGTACTCTATTTGACATGTTAACAGTTAATTATAAGAATCTAGCAGTGATTCCTTTATTAGAGACAGGCACACCTGAGTATTTTAAGAATCGCTATCATTTTAATATATGAATGTGTGTGCCTAAATTTATGCAGAAATAGTCAAAGTAAAATGTAATCATTTTAAATATATTCAGGAACCTATCTATTCACAGAGAATCTTCAAAGCAACTCACTTGACTTTAGTCCCTAGTTCAGTAAATTTAATTTCTCAGTTAAATATAAATATTCTCTCACAAATTTTTATATACTAAAGACAAAGCTGAGCATGAGGAATAAGTTTTCTGGAGTTGTATAATCATATACATTGAAAATATACTTGTCAAAACCCAAGACACAAAACTAAGGATAATAAAAATGTCGTTTCTTAAATTTCTAGAATATAGATTGTTATTTTTGTTTCAACCTCAAAAAACTTAATCTCACAAGTATGAACTAATATTTGCTGTTCTTTTCTTAAAAAATTTGTCATCTAGAAAATTTTAAGCAATGAAAGGAGTGGAAACAAGCACTCCATAGGTGTGTTTGGCTCACTACATATTTAAATGAGAAGGCACATTAGAATCTACTATGGAAGCAAGATCATACTTGCCTCTTAACATGCTTGGCTAAAGTCTTCTTGCTTGCATGAAGTTTATTACAGTAAGGGCACTTGTGCTCCTTCTTATGAAATTCTGTTTCATTACTGTGCTTCTTTCTGTGAACAGTTAGGTTAGACTTTGTTGAATAGCGCTGGTGGCAAATATCACACTCAAAGGGCTTCTCACCTGTGTGAACACGTGTGTGGCTCTCATATTTCCCTATGAAGAGACAGAAATGAAAATTAAGCTCAGTACCGTTACTACACAGTGACTGAAATTAGACAGTGGAATAAAATCTCATGATAAACAGTATATTTAATAGACACAAACTGAAAGGAACCTACAGATTAGCAGACTTTTTAAAAAATATCACAAAAGGCAACATAATATATTATATAGCTCATATATCTTCATCTCTCTTCCCACAGAAGGAAATCTGGAAAGGGTACTACAAATCTAGCATTACTCAACAAAATTTACACTACAGCCCATTCATACAAGACTTCTCCAGCTTATTAAGACATTAGGACACAAGCGCATCACCTGGACTGACTGCATGCTTAACATAAATTTACTAAGGCCCACATACTTAGGTAATAAAGAAAAGTAAGAAAATGACAAGATGAGCGGGTATAATGCAGACACCTGGAGGCATATTAATGTGAGATCTGTATTATATTCTGAATATAATGTCCTAAATTATAGGACCTAACAACCTAAATGTCCATAAACAGATGAATGGATAAAAAAGATGTTGTATGTATATATACGTGTATACACACACACACACACATATATAATGGAATATTGCCCACCCATAAAAAATGGTGAAATACTGCCATTTGCATAAACATGGATGGACCCTGAGATTATCATACTAAGTCAAAGTAAGTCAAATATGACAAAGTCACCTATGACAGGCGAATATAAAAAATAATACAAATAAAGTTATTTACAAACAGAAACAGACTCACACACATAACAAACCTATCATGGAAAATAATTTATATAAAACTGAGTAACTTTGTTGTACACCTGAAGCTAACACAATATTGTAAATCAAACATAGTTCAATAAAAAAAAAAATTGAAAAAAAGAAATTTTAATACAGCTTGTCCAAAAAGAAAAGTGACAATTTAAAAATGAAATAAAAGGACACATTTTGGCTTAATTTTTATTTATATTCCTACTTATGATGGTGGTGATGTGTTTAGTTGCTAAGTTATGTCGGACTCTTTGCAACCCCATTGACTGTAGCCCGCCAGGCTCCTCTGTCTGTGGCATTCTCCAGGCTAGAATACTGGAGTGGGGTGCCATTTTCTTCTCCAGGGGATCTTCCGGATCCAGGGATGGAATCTGCGTCTCGTGCACTGGCAGGCAGCTTCTGTACCACTGAGCCACCTTATACTAAAAGCCTTTCACATCATTATTCAGAATATACAATTTCACATTATAGAGGCAGACCAGTATCAATGGTAGGTGCAGAGACCCTGGATCCAAGCACCTGGACATGAATCACAACACTTTAAATTGCAGGCTATGTGACCTTGGACAAGTAACCTTTCTCAAATCTTTCTTATTTGAAAAAATAATAGTGGCATAATGAAAAAATGCAAAAATAAAAATGGAATGATAGTATTTACTTCAGAGGATTACTGTAATAATAAATCAGTTAATACACATAAGACACTACTGTTTTCTAACCCATTACGAGCTCTATCAGTTAATGCTGGCTATGATTATTACTCTGTAATCAAAGCTGTGACTATGCACATCTAGTAGCATAAAACGGAAATTTTAACTAAGGATACTTTTGAGTGAAAGGCAACAGAAATAAGAAAAAACACCATCAATATGAAGAGCAATTTTCTATGATAAGCTTAGCTTTGCTTTGTCCTGAAAAAATATATACACATAAATTTTTCTTCAGGCGAAAGCTAATAGGCAAATAACATTTCACCCACACACTTTAAAAAAATATGTAAGTCGTACATGTATCATGGAGATTAGATAAAAAACAAAATATTCTAAGGCCATGAGGAGAAAAGATAATCATAATTATTTGTCTACATTCACCAATTTATTACATGCATCTAAATACAATTTTTGGAGTACAACTGCTTTATGAGGTTGTGTCCGTTTCTGCTGTACAGCAGTGTGAATCAGCTGTATGTCTACACCTGTCCCCTCCCTCCTGGACCTCTCCTCCACCATCCCATCCCTCTAGGTCATCACAGAGCACCATGCTGAGCTCCCCGTGCTGCACTGCAGGTCTCCACCGCTATCTAATGTACACATGGGAGTGTATGTATGTCACTTGCCTCCCAAATCCACCCTCCCCTTCCCAGCCACCCCAGGGCCCACAGGTCTGTTCTCTATGTCTGTCTCTATTTCTGCCCTGCAAATAGGTTCATCTGTACCATTTTTCTAGATCCCCCACACATGCATTAATATATGTTATTTTTCTCTGACTTACTTCACTCTGTATGACAGACTCTAGGTCCATCCACATCACTCCAAATGACCCAATTTCGCTCCTGTTTACGGCTGAGTAATATTCCACTGTACATATATACCACATCTTCTTTATCTATTTATCTGTTGATGGACATTTAGACACACCATGTTCTTGGATTAAAAGAATCAGTATTGTAAAAATGACCATACTACCCAAAGCAATGTACAGATTCAACACAATCCCTATCAGACTATCAATGGCATTTTTCACAGAACTAGATCAAAAAGTTTTACTTAGTATAGAAACACAAAAGACCCCAAATAGCCAAAGCAATCTTGAGAAAGAAAACCAGAGCAGGAACAATCAGGCTTCCTGACTTCAGACTACATTACAAAGCTAAAGTAATCAAAACAGTATCGTACTGGCACGAAAACAGAAATATAGATGAGTGGAACATGATAGGAAGTCCAGCAACAAAGCCAAGTACCTATGGTCCCCTAGTCTTTGACAAAGGTGGCAAGAATATACAATGTAGAAAAGGCAGCCTCTTCAATAAGTGGTGCTGGAAAAACTGGACATGTAACAGAGAGAAATTAGAACACTTCCTAACACCATACACAAAAATAAACTCAAAATGGATTAAAGACCTAATGCAAGGCCAGACACTGCAAAACTCTTTGAGGAAAACATAGGCAGAACAACACTCTTTGACATAAATCACAGCAAGATCCTTTTTGACCCATCTCCTAGAGTAATGAGAATAAAAACAAAAATAAACAAATGGGACTTAATTAAACTTAAATATGATTAAATTTAATAAACACAGAGAGTATTATCTAAAAATTAATTGCACTGCACTTACATAAGAATACTGAAGAAAGGGAACCAAGGTATTTCCCTTAATGTAAGGGGGGAGGATAACATTATAAGCAAAGAAAAACCAAGATATGATAAAAAATCCACAAGGTATTTAAGCACAGACCATACGATGATCTATGCATCTTTTGCTTCTCTGGTGGCTTTGACAGTAAAGAATCTGCTTATAACACAGGAGACTATGGTTCCATCCCTGGGTCAGGAAGATGTCCTAGAGAAGAGAATGGCTACCCATTCCAGTATTCTTGTCTGGAGAATTCCATGAACAGAGGAGCCTTTGTGACCATGGGGTCATAAAGAGTTGGACCCAACTGAGCAACTGAACACACACATACATATTAATATGCATATAGCATAATTATGTATTTCTAACCTTGAACTATCCAAAAAAAGTTGGAAAAGCATGTATTTTTATTATTTTTTGCAGGATATAACCAGAATAATACTGCTATAACATAATTTCTTGGGGGAAGTGTTTTTTGAGTTGATTTTAATCTTTCTCTATTATAATACAGCATGCTTGAATTATCCTCCAATTAAATTAATTAATTAAAAAAAATATAGCATGCTTGTACTGGATTCCAAAATACTTTTTACACATTTATTGGATACCAGAAAAGGTACAGAATCCAAACATTAGCAATATGTACTAATAACCCATAATTTTAATTTGGCAAAGATAGGGGTCATTTTATGGAATTAAAACAAAAAAGTCTTCCATGATTGTAAAAGTTTTCACATTTCACATTTTTCATAAGCTTGCTTTTTAAATTATGTAAATAATGAATCAAGAGTATACAGTATGATTTTTAAATTACTAAGTTACAAGTGATTTTCGGAATGGGACTATTCCTACCAGGGGACTGACTGCATACTTAGCAGTCTCAGAACTGAAAGCTAACTTAACCTCCTGCTACTAAAGTCTCCTGATTTTTACCCAAGTGAATGGGAAGAGCCACTTAAAAATCTCACATTATAAGAAAAATCTTCCCCAAACCTTTTATTTTCTATGAAAATACCTCTGTTGGGAAGATGTCAAATTAACAATTAGTAGAATTTCCCTTGTCAAGAAAGTCTTGCTTGCAAATTAAGTTATATGTAGTTGAATAATAAAGCCATTAAGTGGCAGTTAAAGATCAAAACTACTTCTGATTGTTAAACTTCCATTTGCCTACAGACCAGAAGACGTAACACGATTTAACCGCCTAAAAAGAAAACTGTTTTAAAATAAATTCAGTTAAGTCCAAAGACACCTATGAAAATACATAAATTTGAATAATTTACTGTAACAATCAGAATCTCTAAAATAAAAAACATTTCTATTATGTCAACTCAAATGTATGCACAGAGGCACTGCAGGAAATGTTATCTGCATGGCTTTGAATTTCTGAACAACAAGAGACAGCTTCTGAGGGAATGCTGAACCACAAAGTCAGGTAAATGTACAATGAAATCCCACGTTTAAATCAACTGGTAGGGTTGTTGAGGGCAGGGGTTCTCCTCGCATAAACACAGACAACAAATCTCTCTTTCTTTTCTTATTGGGTGGGGGGAATTCAATAATAATGTATAAATCAAGTGTTTACTTCAAGGTTATCAAATAGTTTCCATCAAAAAAACCCTCAGTGTTCCTTCACAGAATACGAAGTTATGCCCAACCATTCTTGACCTCCAATAGAAAATACATAATATTAAGAAATTTCATCCACAGCATTTTTCTGACTGAATCCCAATATGAATTATGTTCCAAACTAGGAGATATAGAATACACATATTTACACATAACAAAACTTGACCTTGGGTTTCATTCCAAATGGGTCATGTTAAATTATTATCAGATTTCATGTGGAACTTTTTCAAAGAGAAACATCACCAAATTAGCTCATTATATATCTCATACGCCAAATCTTAAATTATACCTCAAATTTATTCATTTGGCATGGCATGAAGAACACTTCACTAAAATATTTAACTTTAAAGTAGAGAAGTATGCCGTAAGTCAAAACGCTTCCCTATTCAGAACCAACTGGAATCTGTCAGGATAGTCTTAAATAAGTCACATTTTTTTCAAAGCTACAAAATATTTTCTGCTTCTAGAAGAGATCAAATTTAATCTAAGGAAAGGACAGAAAAGACAAATCATCCAAAATTTTTTTCTCTCACCCCTATCTGTCATCTTTTCCCCATTTGATTTTTGCCTTTTCACCCCTAGGTTTTCAGTTTAAGGGGGGAAAGGTCAAAGGACTCTTATCTGCATGAGAATGGGCAGAGAGGAGGACAGCTGGAGCCTCAGGAAAGCACAACTGGATCAGGAGTCTGCCTCTGAGCATCTATGAAACACATCAAAAAAGATAAAAGATCCAAAGTGAGAGAATCAAATCAGTAAACTACATATGGTTCCAGAGCTTATTAGTTACCTCTCATAAACCCACTCTGAAACAGCAAGTTAAAGGCCTCTTACAAGTCAGATGTCAATCTTTCACCCTAGTTCAATTAAACAGGAACTTACTGAAAACTTACTCATTTTAAATGACCTGGGCTTTCATCAAGGATACTAACTAAAAGTAACAGACAACACTTTCCAGCTCACAATGTGATGAGGCAGGGAAATAACAACCAAAATGCTAGGTGGACATTTTAAAAACCTCCTAAAGAAATGTGGGTGATACAAGGGTTATTGGAAAGTAGCCCTGGGAGTGTTTCAAGAATAAAGAGGACTTCCGATAGAGATGATACAGGAGGACACTGAAGAATCACAGGTCTTCTCCATCTGCCTGTTCTTTTCATTCTACCCGTCACCAGTCCACTGAAGCCTGCAGCTCTGATCCACCCTGTCCCGCACCCCATTCCCAATGCTGCTCATCCTTCTAGCCCAAGCCTGAAATAACCCTCTGCTCTTTCCAACTTCCTTCTCTTCCCTGAAGCCAGTCTACCTTTCTAAAATGCCTATGGCGGTCATTTCCTCTGTTTTCTCAACTTTTTATCGCTTACTGGATTAAAAACTCCTCTGCACTGCACACAAACTACTCAAAACATGACCTCTGCTCACTTGCCAATCCTCATCTCTCATCATTTTCATTATGCCTACTTGCCCACCCTGACAGAGAAGGCAATGGCACCCAACTCCAGTACTCTTGCCTGGAAAATCCCATGGACAGAGGAGCCTGGTAGGCTGCAGTCCATGGGGTCACAAAGAGTCGGACACAACTGAACAACTTCACTTTCACTTTTCACTTTTACGCACTGGAGAAGGAAATGGCAACCCACTCCAGTGTTCTTACCTGGAGAATCCCAGGGACTGGGGAGCCATCTATGGGGTCGCACAGAGTCAGACTCAGACACAACTGAAGCGACTTGGCGGCAGCAGCAGCAGGCCACCCTGCAATCACCCTAGTTTTAGCAATTTCCAGAACATAAGTACCTTAAAGTCTTTGTACTTGTTGGTCCTTCTGCCTTGCAAGCTCCTCCCTTTCTTATGTTCTCAGCTCAAATGCTACCTGCTCCATGAAATCTTTCCCGATTCCCCTAAGCGTCTGTCCCTGTCCTGGTAAGATTATCTTTATTATAATATAACTGTGTTTTTGCATGTACTCATTAATCTCTAAGATTCTTGACGACAAAGAACATATCACTTCATATTTGTTTAGTGTCTGGCATAGTACAGACACACAGAAACTATATTAATGACGAATAAGAGCAGCTAGCATTCACTGCACACCTAAATTTCACAGTATTGTAATTTCATACTATATTCACACAAATTTCACAAAGACTATCCTATTTAATCCTCATAGTAACCCCCATGAGAAGGTACTATTAACACCATCCATTCTATCTGTGAGGAGACAAAAGTACACACAGGTGAAGTAACTCACATAAGACCTGGATGCAAAAACGCAGGCAGTCTGACATCGCCACAGCTCATATCAACGCTTCGTAACCAGTATGATAAAATCATAATCTCAATCTCTTCTCTTTCTCTGCACAGGGGAGGAGTCAGCAGCCCCAGTGAGGCTAAGCAAAAAAGGGGTTCAATAAGAGGGGGATAATATAAAACACATCCAGAAAGGAGGCTGGAAATAAGCTGACAATGTGATCTATTGATACCCACATTTATCTGATTATCTGAACTAACCTTAGTTTAAAAAGCTGCAAAATGCCTTCTTTTTAGTATATCAAGACCTTAACTTATGCAGTATTTCCCCAAATAGTGTGCACAGAACTCTAGTTTCCCGGGAGTTTCCAAATGTCCCGTGATAAAGTTATCTGAGAAAATGCCAGGTTAAGTAAAATTGACAGGTTTGTTTGCTAGAGAATTCGAGAGTGTTAATAGAGATTGAGTATCATCTTCCTTTTCTTACCTGAACCCAGAATCCCTTGCTCACAATGCATCCCACAGGCCCAGTGTTGGATACAAGAGTCTGATATCTATCTGCTGGACCCACAATGCCACTGGCAGACTGACCCTGCTCTCACACATCTCAAATCAAATTAGGCCAAATTAAGGAAATGGCAACCCATTCCAGTATCCTTGCTGGGAAAAATCCCATGACCAGAGGAGCCTGGCGGGCTACAGTTCACGGGGTGGCAAGGAGCCGGACACGCCTGAGCACCACTGAGAACAAGGCATGATACAGGAAGCGTGTGCTAAGAGTAAAGTCTAAAAAGGCAGAATCAACTGGAAAGATGAAACTTTGTCAGGTATCTCAATTCAAGAATGTTCTTCTGTTCCCTGTAATGCTCACAGTACGGGTCCACAGCTCTACAAGAACATTTACCAGCCTTAGTTTAACAAGCTACTTGTCTCCAACTGACTAGTTGCTCAAAAAGTTACTCTATTCATTTGTACAGAACATTAAACACACTAAAAAGAGCAATGAACAATTATTAAGTTGGATTCTCAAAAGCATTCTAATTTAGAGAAAAATATTCAAAGGCATAAAAAAGCAAAAAAAGGGCACCTACTACTTACACTGCTTACATAGTTTACACTGTTGAGTATTTTGAGAGCAAACCAATACCTTATTTAACCAATTTCCTCCTAACTCAATAACGTCAGTGAGTGAAGTTGCTCAGTCATGTCTGACTCTTTGCCACCCCATGGACTGAAGCCTGTCAGGCTTCTCTGTCCATGGGATTTTCCAGGCAAGAATATAGCCAAGAATACTGGAGTGGGTCGCCTTTCCTTCTCCAGGGGATCTTTCTCACCAGGTATCAAAACTGGGTCTCCAGCACTGCAGCCAGACTCTACCATCTGACCCACTAGGGACACATGGGGATATATTAAACGTATAAGTAATTTTACAAGGTCAAATACTTATCTGCTTCTTTTATCATTCTATGTGGTAAAATACAGTCCCCAATTTCATAACTTTCATTTATATGTAAATAGGTGAATTGCTGCAATTTTAAAGTTCACATTATAAAGTCCATATAAGACACCTCCAAAAATTATTTTACTAGCAAGTAAGCTCTCCTGAAATTAAATATTCACTGACTGCCTGCAATGCAAGAGACCCAGGTTCGATCCCTGGGCTGGGAAGATCCCCAGGGAAGGGAATGGCAACCCACTCCAGGTATTCCTCCCTGGAGAATTCCATGGACAGAGGAGCCTGGTGGGCTACAGTCCATGAGGTCGCAGAGAGTCAGACACAAATGAGCAACTAATACTTTCCCTTTCATATGCTTTTCACTTTCATATCACTTTTCATATGCTTTTCTAATAAAGAAAATATTGATTTATTCATTATTATAATAACCCAAGAATTCTATTAGGACACTTCCTAAAGTCTCTGCCTACAGAATGAAGGCATTTATTACATTTAGTAATTTAGTTTTATCCCTAACTATTCTTAATCTGAAACATCCCAGTTCTAAACAGTACTGGATACTGGAAAAGTGACTATATTTATGACTCACATATTACCACGCTCAAGGGGAAACAGTACAGGAATTATTAAATTACATACAATATGGCCTATTTCAATTTTCTATGACTCAAAAATAGCACTTAAATTAAATTAGCATATAAATCAAAATGCTATATTCATAATTATTGGCACTTTGGAATTTTCCATACTAAACACAGGAACTAATGGTCTGTCACCTACTGCCAGGACATGAGGAAGAGAAAATAAAAGGTAATGTAAATACTTAATTCCTGAATCACAATAAATTTATAATAACAGGATAAAGTACAGATCAAAAATCAAATACCCTCCATACTTTTCAAAAGTTATTTTCAAAGTTTAGTTTTTAATTATCACCTTTAAAGTATCCATGAAAAGTAAATTATTAGAGACAAGAAACATGCTTTCTTATTAGAGACAAGAAACAAGCTTTTCTTTCTTACCTATGCGGTCAAATGTCTTATCGCATTTGGGACACTGCAATATTTTTTTGTTACTGTTCTGAATGATTACAGGGGTTAACCCCTCATGAATGCTTCCGACAGAATCACCGGCCTCCGGCTCCTCTTCTGCATCATTCTGATCTTTTTCACTCTGTTCTTCAATGTCAGAATATTCATCTGACATTTCCTCCTCTAGCTCATCTTCTTCAGCATTATAGTCACTTCCGGGATCCTCAGAATCATTTCTGTCTGACTTTTCCTTATCAAAACTGTCTTGATTTAAATTGTCTGACCCATCACCACTTTCTTGTTCATCATCACTGGTGTCCTCAAACTTAACAGGGCACTTTCGATTCCGTTTTGATCTTCTTGTGGAAAAACTTCTCTCCAGCATTTTTAACCCATGTTTTTTCCCTAATAAAAGGGACCTATGGGTTTTCGACAAATGATTCTCTAAAGACTTCTTATAACAAAAATGTCTACTACAGAATTTACACTGATGATTACTTGATAGTCTTCCAGTTAATTCACTTAGTGTTTCTTCTGGTGATGACTTTTCCGTTAGCTCAGACTGAAAAGTGGGAACATTTTCGTTATTTAGCAGCTTAACTGCATCTATAATATCCAGAAATTTTGCAGCCTCTAAAACAAGAGGGATTTCATATTTGTACACAAAAAATTCTGATGTGTAAAGAAATTCAAGCAAATGCTGAAAAACGGAGTGCGTTACGTGATCCAGGGTGACAACATCCGTGCTCGGATTTTTGCTCAAACATGCATGGAAATAACTACTGCCAACAGCAACGACAACTTTATGGGCGCTAAATTCTTTTCCTTCTACTATGATAAGTAAGTCACAGAAAGACGGTTGCTTCTGCCTGTCATCATTCAAATACTTCAGCAAGTTCTTATTGTACTGCAAAGAACTCAGAAGTTTCCTCTGATCCGGGGAGGGAGGAAGTTCCTGATAACAGCGTAGGGTTTCAGGAGCTGGTCTTTCTGTGGAATGAGTGTAGGTTACTTGGTCACAGTCCTCTACAACATTTCCTTCCGGGGAATCTTTATGGTAGCCTAGATGGATCTTCTCGTCAAGATGTGAAGTAACCTTTCTCCTCTTCTTCATTGCAGTACAACGGTTTCAGAACAAGAAACTTCATAAGTGTCTTGAGGGATTTATGAAGGAAAACAGGATTGTCTGGGATCACAGCTTCTGGAGGGGCGTGCCCGAGGGTTGCATGGTCTGTGAAGAAGACAGTAGAACCACGTAAAACAACTCCCCGGCCCAGCCATCCTAAATCACTCGCGGTACTGTCAACCAATTCATCCTAAATGAGAAGTGAATTATGACAAAGTCGCCGCTTCCACGCATTCGTGGCTGAGATTTTAGGGCGGAGAACGAGAAGGGCCGGGTTAGAAAAAGCCAACAAAAGAATAATTTTGAAGGAGGCAGGGCACACCTCGCAGGCCCTATTCCCGAACGGAGTAGCGGGAAAGCGGGCAGCAGGGGAGGCTCCCCCGAGCCTGCCGCGGGGCAGGTCGAGGCGGCCACCTTCGCGATGCAAGAGCGCCGGGGCGCTGACACTCAGGCCGTCGCGGCCACGGAACCCACGTTCCCTCCCCCTCCCCGCCACCCATTAACACGTTTCCCCGGGGCGGTGAGGCGCACCTCATCCCGGCCGGCGAGCGTCCAAAGGCCGGAGGCGCCCGGCGGGACTGCCCTGGGAGCGTCGCGAAGACGAGGTCGGGGTCACCCGGGGGACGGTCGCCAGAGCAGAGCCTGCCCGGGCCCCCGCCGGGCAGAGACCGCGCCACCGACGGCGACCCCCCGCCGCCCGCCCACCGGCTCCCCGCGCGGACGCCCCGCGTGTCCATTTACCCGGGAACGCAGGGCTCCCCGCTGGCTCCCGGCCGCCAAGCTCCACTCCGGGCGCGCTCGCTCCGGCGCCGAGACACTTCCGGGTTCAGCCCCCGGCCCCGCCCGCCTTTCCCCTGCCGTCGCCCCGCCGCCGCCGCCGCCGCCGCGGCCACCGAACACGTCAGCCGCGCGCAGCCTCGCTGCCGCCCGACAGCCCCCAGCGCGCGGCCTTGCGCATGTGCGCGCGCTCACCCTCCCCGCGCATGCTCCGTCATGCCCCCGCTCCCGGGCGACCCCAGCGACGACACCCCGAGTCCGTTAGTCCGGGATTTCGCGGCGGTTCAGTGGCCGCTGTGACCGAGCCAGTCCGGCCCTGGGGGACAGCCTTGCGGGGACCGGCGGAGGAGAAGACGAGGCGGAGTTGCGGAGGCCTGGGCGGGGGCACCGCGGCGCGAGCGGACGGCGTCCTCCCGGCCTGGGGCGGTTCGCGGCGGCCCCTCAGCGGCAGGCGACAGCGTCTCCGCCTGCGCCGCCCCGCGTCGGAGGAACCCAACCGGACGCAGCTAATGCAGTTGCTCCTAAAATGAGTGTTTCACTTCTTACTGTCCACAGAAAACATTGAAAGTTGTACACATAAGCATACAGCTGGTAGGACAGGAAAGAAACCCGAAGCGAGAAAAGGTCCACAGGCTAACTTTGGGGGCCGGTGCCCGGGATTGTGCGTTTGGAGCGCAGTCCCGGCTGGTGCCGGGATGGCTTCCCTGAGGACTACACGTTTACCAGGCGGTCCTAGTCGTGTGGTTTTCCAGACACTGGGGAAATGAGGCAGAGGCTGACGCCGAACTGGATGGGTGAGCAGCTCGGGGAACCCATTCCCTGTTCCCCTGTGGATGGACCTGATACAGAAAAGTTATTCCTGAGACTTGTTAACGGTAAGGCAAACTTCGTTCAGTAGGTTCTGACCTGTGGGGGCGAGAATGGGCTCAATTCCAGGCAAGGAATAGTGGGAATTTGCAGCCCAGGAGCTGCCTGAGGGTGGCGGGCACGTCAGTGGATGAGAACTGCGAAGACATAACGCGGGGTGTCGGGGGATTTTGGCTAAACTGAACCAACAGGATTCTGGTTGAAGGCAGGTGGGATTGGTCACACATCACCTGGTGGGGTGGGGTTGGGGAAGAGGTTAAGGAACCAGGTATCAGATATAGAGGGTGGGCTATTCCGGCTAAACTGTCCTAGCAGGATAATTGAGGAGTGCAGAGACAAATACAGAAGCTCAAAAGCCAGAACCTAACTGAGAAGGGAGTTCAGAGGAGCCTGATTAAAATTTGGTCAAGGAGAATCTTGGAGACGGCAATGGCAACCCACTCCAGTACTCTTGCCTGGCAAATCCCATGGACGGAGGAGCCTGGTAGGCTGCAGTCCATGGGGTCGCTAGGAGTCGGATACGACTGAGCGACTTCGCTTTCACTTTTCACTTTCATGCCTTGGAGAAGGAAATGGCAACCCACTCCAGTGTTCTTGCCTGGAGAATCCCAGGGACAGGGGAGCCTGGTGGGCTGCCGTCCCTGGGGTCGCACAGAGTCGGACACGACTGAAGCGACTGAGCAGCAGCAGCAGCAAGGAGAATCTTTGTTAGACCTCATCCAATCAGTGGAACGTCTTAGAGCAAAGACTGAGCTTTCCAGTGGAAGCTGTTATCCTCAGGACTTCAACCTGAAAACTCTGCCTGGGTTTTCAGCCTGATGCTGTGAAGTGTCTGGACTGAAGATTGGAACATCAACTCTTACCTGAGTTTCCTATGGAAACTTCTATCCATAGGCCTGTACTATGGATTTCAGACTTACTAGCTCCCAGAATCAACCATGCAAGTCAATTCCTTAGAATATCAGTGTATCCTCTATCTAACCTGTCAGTTCTATTTTTCTGGAGAACCATCACTAGTACACTGGCAATGAACAATAGGAAAATAAAATTGAAAAATAATGCCTTTGTATTTTCCTCAATCATGTGGCACAAACATTCATGTCCCTAAGGTGTCAGAAGTCTTTGTCAAAGGAAGTAGCAGTGGGTTGGGTGCCGCGAAGGAAAGTGCAGAGCCAGGAAGCCAAGACAAAAAGGAAATCTATACTCTTTAGAACCTCTTCCCTATAGCTTCCTTTTGCTGATCTGTCATGGTCTTAATTCAACATCCTTTAAAAGGCTGTTTCACAAATTTATTTCTGAAAATGAAAATGTGTTTCTTCAGTTACTCATTGAATATCCATCGAACAACTATTCTGTACCCTGCATGTAACATTTTAAATAAGCTTAATCATAAAAGGTGTTATTTGACAGCATCAGAAATATAAAATACCTAGGAATATGAAATACCTGAGCACTTCCCCTAAAACACAATCCAGAGACATTAAAGAAGACCTAAATAATTGAAATATGCCATATTCATAGATTAGAAGAGTCCATATTGTAAAGATGTCAATCAAGGGACTGCTTTGTTGGTTCATTGGCTAAGACTCTGTGCCCCTAGTGCAGGGGGCTGGAGTTTGAACACTGGTCAGGGAACTAGATCCCACATGCTGTAACTGAGACCCAGCGTAGCTAAACACATATTTAAGAAAATCAAAAGGCAGGTGAGAATATATTTGAAAAACATATGTCCCCCAAGTAAAAAGAACTATTACAGCTAATGAGAAGGGAAAAAAAAATATTTAAAATGAGAAAATACTTGATCAGACATTTCTTGAAGAGATAAATATGTGAAAGGTATTATCTTTAAATTGCATCTTAAAGGAGATTATAATTAAAACCACAGTAAGGTGCATCCATAAGAATAACTATACTTGACTGATAATATCAAGTGTTGAAGATGTGTCAGCTGGAAGATAGATGTATCAGCTGATGAAGATAGATCAACTGGATATCTCATTTTATTTTTTATTTTTTGTTTTTTTTTAAATTTTATTTTTTTTAATTTTAAAATCTTTAATTCTTACATGTGTTCCCAAACATGAACCCCCCTCCCACCTCCCTCCCCATAACATCTCTGTGGGTCATCCCCATGCACCAGCCCCAAGCATGCTGTATCCTGCGTCAGACATAGACTGGCGATTCAATTCTTACATGATAGTATACATGACAGAATGCCATTCTCCCAAATCATCCCACCCTCTCCCTCTCCCTCTGAGTCCAAAAGTCCGTTATACACAGCTGTGTCTCCTTCCCTGTCTTGCATACAGGGTCGTCATTGCCATCTTTCTAAATTCCATATATATGTGTTAGTATACTGTATTGGTGTTTTTCTTTCTGGCTTACTTCACTCTGTATAATCGGCTCCAGTTTCATCCATCTCATCAGAACTGAATCAAATGAATTCTTTTTAACGGCTGAGTAATACTCCATTGTGTATATGTACCACAGCTTGCTTATCCATTCATCTGCTGATGGACATCTAGGTTGTTTCCATGTCCTGGCTATTATAAACAGTGCTGCGATGAACATTGGGGTACATGTGTCTCTTTCAATTCTGGTTTCCTCAGTGTGTATGCCCAGCGGTGGGATTGCTGGGTCATAAGGTAGTTCTATTTGCAATTTTTTAAGGAATCTCCACACTGTTCTCCATAGTGGCTGTACTAGTTTGCATTCCCACCCACAGTGTAGGAGGGTTCCCTTTTCTCCACACCCTCTCCAGCATTTACTGCTTGCAGATTTTTGGATCGCAGCCATTCTGACTGGTCTGAAGTGGTACCTCATTGTGGTTTTGATTTGCATTTCTCTAATAATGAGTGATGTTGAGCATCTTTTCATGTGTTTGTTAGCCATCCGTATGTCTTCTTTGGAGAAATGTCTATTTAGTTCTTTGGCCCATTTTTTGATTGGGTCATTTATTTTTCTGGAATTGAGCTGCATAAGTTGCTTGTATATTTTTGAGATTAGTTGTTTGTCAGTTGCTTCATTTGCTATTATTTTCTCCCATTCAGAAGGCTGTCTTTTCACCTTGCTTATATTTTCCTTTGTTGTGCAGAAGCTTTTAATTTTAATTAGATCCCATTTGTTTATTTTTGCTTTTATTTCCAGAATTCTGGGAGGTGGATCATAGAGGATCCTGCTGTGATTTATGTCTGAGAGTGTTTTGCCTATGTTCTCCTCTAGGAGCTTTATAGTTTCTGGTCTTAAAAATATGGAACGCTTCACGAATTTGCGTGTCATCCTTGCGCAGGGACCACGCTAATCTTCTCTGTATTGTTCCAGTTTTAGTATATGTGCTGCCGAAGTGAGCACTGGATATCTCATTTTAAAAAATATATATATTTGGCTGCATCTGGTCTTAGTTGCAGGTCTTGAGATGTTTGCTTCCTCAGGCAGGATTTTCTCATTTTTGGTGTGTGGACTCCCTAGTTGTGGGAGCGCTCAGTAGTTGAGGTGTGCAAACTTAGTTGCTCTGAAGCATGTGAGATTGTAGTTCCTGGATCAGAGATTGAACCCACATCCCCTGGCTTGCAAGGTGGATTCATAACCACTGAACCACGAGGGAAGTCCTTCATTCACTTCTTCCTGAAATGTAAAACAGTATAAGCACTTCAGAAAACAGTTGAACAATTTTGGAAAATCACACATCTTATAGGCTAGGCAGTCCATCTTTATTCAAGAGAAATCAAAGCATTAAATCGACACAAAGTCTTAAAAAATTTTATAGCAGCTTTACTTATGATAGCCCCAAATTAGGATCAACCCAAATGTCCAATAAGAGGCAAGTGGATAAATATGTAGAATACTATTACTGCAATAAGGAACAGAGCAATGCCAAAGGCAACAACCTAGATGAGTCTCAAACTACTCAAATGGTTAAGAATTCACCTGCAATGCCGGAGACTAGGTTCATTGCCTGGGAAAACTCCATGGGCAGAGGATCCTGGCAGGCTATAGTCCATGGGGTTGCAAAGAGGAGACATGACTAAGTGACTAATGCTTTCATTACTTAGCAGTAAGAAGGAACAAACTAATGCCAAAGGCAACAAAATAGATATCTCAAAATAACTGTGAATAAAAGACAAAATGAGTATATATTCCATATGATTTGATTTATCAAAAAACTACAAACTACAGATTAAAATGACAGTTTGTTGCTTAGTCACAGCAGGTGGCATCAGAATTTGTATAGATTTAAAAAGCGCACAAGAAAATTTTGATTGTAGCGATAATTTCACTAGTGTATACATATAGCTGATCAAATTATATACCTTAAATGTATACAGAGTATTGCATGATAAAGTCATTAAAACATGTCACTGACACACACACATGCAATGAAACAATGAAAAAGTTGAAATCCACAGGTCAAAATTCACAGGTCAATTTACTATTTAAAAAGGTAAAGTTTCAAGTCTGTGACAAAAATATAAGACTGTCCAATAAATGAAAATAGATAAACAGGTGGGCATCAGAAATAAAAGTAAGTTGTGTGTAACCTCAGCTAATTAAGATAAATTCCAGTTGAATATAAAAATATAAATTAAAAAATTGAAACCATAAAAGGAGTATAACAAAATAACAGTAAAATGTGAAGGTCTCTCTCACCATGAGTCAGAATTTAGAAGCAATTAAGGGAAGAAAGTTGTTACATCAACTATATAAACTTAAAAATATTTTACATGGAGGAATTCCAATATCAGCAATGGTATATTAAGTAGCTGGAACCAATTGTCCAGCTGTAAACAACTAGTTCAATTTTTTTTTTAGACAAAAGCTACTGTTTGAATGCATGGCGTAGCTACCAAGGTTGTATATGAGGAATTGTGAGGGCCTGGACTGCAAGAAAAAGAGGCTCAAAGAGGTGATCTGGCGTTACTGACTGGAAAGAAGCAACTGAGAGGCTGATAACATGAGCAGATCCTTGACAGAGCCATGAGGCAGGGAGATAAAAGCTGAAATTAAAGGACCCCTCCCACAAAAAAAGAACCCTAATAAATACCCCATGTTTTCAGCTGGAGTTATGAAAGTCCTAACCTATGAGTAAGAATGTACCAGAAATAGACCAGTCTTCATGTACTGATACTCTTAACATTTTTATTTCTTATTTGAGAAAGACAATGAGGAATTGCTCCTTCTTTTAGCCTACCTGCCTGCCAGAGGCAAAACCAGTCCTGTCTTGATTATGATGACATCATCCAGACTCATTATTTTTTTAACTTGGTCATTCTACATGACTTGTGGGATCTTAGTTCCCTGACTAGGGATCAATCCTGGGCCCTCAGCAGTGAAAGTGTGGTGTCATAACCTGTACCACCAAGGAATTCCTAACTTGTTAAATTTTAATATGCAGCATCAAACACATACCTATACATACAAAGGCTATTCCCAAAAAAGAGACAAAACAGATAAAACATCCACAGAAGATGAAGAAAATGAAGTTATTAGACCAATACAGCAAATAAACCATGAGTGATATGTTCAAGGAATTGACAGAATATTGAAATTTTAAACAAAAAAATGGAAATCAAACACAAATTCTAGAACAGGAAAATACAATAGGTAAGTCTAAGAAGAGTGGGTATGATTAACCTACAATTAGAAAGAACTGAAGAGAAACTGTTGAAGTAAAAGATAAATCAGAAGAAACATCCAGAATAAAACACAAACCAAGAATGGATAATACAGAAAAGAGGAAAAGAAATATTTAGAACACATAAAATACCAAACATAAATCTTAATAGAACCACAGCAGCAGGAGAGGAAAATGAGAATGAGGAAGATGTAGCATTTTAAAAAGAATAGCTGAGAATTTCCCATTGATGAAAAGCATCATGCCAGAGATTCAAGAAAAAGTAGGAATTCCAAGCAAGATAAGTTCATAGAAAAGTAAAATTGGGCATGTCCTAGTAAAACTGCTGAAAATTGGAAGTAAGGAAAAAAATTTAAAAGCATCCATAGGAGAAAAAAGGGACTTCACAGGTGGCGCAAGTGGTGCTAGAACCCCCTGCCAGTGCAGGAGACAAAAGAGATGCAGGTTCCATCCCTGGGTGGGGAAGTTCCCCTGGACAAGGGCATGGCAACTCACTCCAGTATTCTTGCCTGGAGAATCACGTCGACAGAGAAGCCTGGCAGGCTCCAGTACATAAGGTTGCACAGAGTCAGACATGACTGAATTGACTTAGCGGGCATGCATGCAGGAGAAAAAGGGGTATTGGCATTAGAGGAGCAAAATTAGACCAAGAGGTGACTTCCCAGTGGAAGTTTTTGAAGCCCAAAGACATCTTCATGATGCTCGTAGAAGACAGCTGCTGAGCTAGAAAAATATCCTTCAAATGAGAAGATAAAAACTAGTTGAAAGAAGCCAATCTTGAGAGGATTGGCCACCTGATGTGAAGAGCCAACTCACTGGAAAAGACCCTGATACTGGGAAAGACTGAAGGCAGGAGAAGGGAATGACAGAGGATGAGATGGTTGGATAGCATCACCAACTCTGTGGACATGAATTTGAGCAAGTTCTGGGAGTTGGTGATGGACAGGGAGGACTGACATGCAGCAGTCCATGGGGTTGCAAAGAATCAGACACGACTGAGTGACTGAACTGAACTGAAACAGCCTAAAGATAAAAGAAAATAATCACAATATAATTTACAACTTATTTCGAACTGGATAATAATAAAAATATATCAAAACAAATGTGGTATAGCTAAAATCATATTCAGAGGGCAACTTTAAATGCTCACACTAGAAGAAAAATGGAAAATTCTCGATCTATGCATTAATTTCAAGAAATTAGCACCTGCCCCCCACCTCAAAAAATTTCCAGAGATTATAAGACTGGAAACACCCAAAACCAGATATCAATAAAATGGAAAGTATTTTTTTTTAATATTATTTATGTAGTTGACTGCATTGGGTCCTAGTTGTGGTGTGTGGGAGCTTTGCTCATGACATGTGGGCTCTTCATCATGGCACAGAGCCTTCCCTCTAGTTGGGGCACACAGGCTTTAGAGCGCCTGGGCTCAGTAGTTGGGGCCTAGTTGCCTGGTGGCATGTGGGATGTTAGTTTCCCAACCAGGGATTGAACCTGTGTCCCTTGCATTGGAAGATGGATTCTTAACCCCTGGACCATAGCACTTATTTTTTTAAAACCGTAAAATTATTTTTTTGTTGTTAAAAAAAGCAGTACACAGTTGATAAGGAACTCTTACCTTCCTGTGTGCCATTTGTTAAGTTATTGTGTATTAACTTCAAGTCTCCCCTTCAAAATTCTGCGTGTGATGCTGGGCTGGCACTCAGATTTACAGACTGGCTCCCTGTTAGTTCCTGAAGGGAAAAATAGATATTTTTAAAAAGTAAGAAAACCGTGGTTGGAAAGTCACAAGCTCTCTATCTTGTAAAAGTACCAGAAGGAAAGGACACTATCAGGAAAGTGAAAAGACAACCTAAGAATGGGAGAAAATACTTGCACATGATAAATCTGATGATCTAGTATCTAGATTCTATTTAAAATTTTTATGAATCAAAAAATAAAATAATCCAGTTTTAAAAATGGACATTGGATTTGAATAGACATTTTTCCAAAGAAGATACATAAAGGCCAATAAACACATGAGAAGTTGTTCAGTGTCACAGTCTGTATAGAAATGTAAATTGAAACCACAGTTTACATACCTACCACATCACACCAACTAGGATGGTCGTTATTAAAAAGATAGATAACAAACATTGGCAAGGCTGTGGAGAAGTTGGAACCCTCATAACTGCTGGTGGGACCAGGAAATGGGGCACCTACTTTGGAAAATGTTTTGTCAGTTTCTCAAAAAGAGAAGCGAGAGTTACAGTACGAGAGTTGCAGTACGAGAGTGGCAGTACGAGAGTGACGGTACGAGAGTGGCGGTACGAGAGTGGCGGTACGAGAGTTGCGGTACGGGAGTTGCGGTGCGGGAGTTGCGGTACGAGAGTTGCAGTACGGCCTAGCAATTCCACTCCTAGGCATATACCTGTTGTTCAGTCTCAAAGTCATGTCTGACTCTTTGCGACCCCATGCACAGCAACATGCCAGGCTTCCCTGTCCTTCCTTCACTGTCTCCTGGAGTTTGCTCAAATTCATGTCCATTGAGTTGGTGATGCTATCTAACCATACCTAAGTAAACGAGAAACTCATTTTCATGCAAAAACTTGTACACAAATGTTTATGGCAGTATAAATGTATATATGTATGACATAATCGTCAAAAGGTGGAAGCAAGCCAGATGTCCATGTTGATAAATAGATATTAAAATTTGGCTTATTCATAGAATTTAACATTCTGTCTTGAAAGGTATTAAAGTATTGATACATGCTACAACATAGATGAGTCTTAAAAAATTTTAAGTGAAAAATGTGAAATGTAAATAACCACGTAGTGTATGATTCCATTTATATAAAATGAATAGTGAAATTCACAAAAACAAAGTAGATTAGTAGTAAGAGTCTAGGGAAAAGGGGAGTGGACGAATGACTGCTGATGGGTACAGATTTCCTTTGGGGTAATGAAACTGTTCTAATATTAGATTGTAATTTTACTTGTGCAACTTTGTGAATACGCTAAGTGAAAGTGAAAGTCGCTCAGCTGTGTCCAACTTTTTGCAACCCCTTGAAATTCTCCAGGCCAGAATACTGAGTGGGTAGCCTTTCCCTTCTCCAGGGGATCTTTTCAACCCAGGGATCAAACCCAGGTCTCCTGCATTGCAGGCAGATTCTTTACTAGCTAAGCCACAAGGGAAGCCCAAGAATACTGGAGTGGATAGCCTATTCCTTCTCTGGTGGATCTTCCCAACCCAGGAATTGAAAAACTCCTGAATTGTCTGCTTTAAAAGGTTAAATTTTATTTTATATGAATTACATTCAATAAAAATCGTATATTCATTTTTGTAATTGTAACAGCATTAGTTCAGTTCAGTTCAGTCGCTCAGTCGTGTCTGACTCTTTGAGACCCCATGAACTACAGCACACCAGGCCTCCCTGTCCATCAACAACTCCCAGAGTTCACCCAAACTCATGTCCATCGAGTCGGTGATGCCATCCAGCCATCTCATCCTCTGTCATCCCCTTCTCCTCCTGCCCCCAATCCCTCCCAGCATCAGAGTCTTTTCCAATGAGTCAACTCTTCCCATGAGGTAGCCAAAGTATTGGATTTTCAGCTTTAGCATCAGTCCTTCCAAAGAAATCCCAGGGCTGATCTCCTTTAGAATGGACTGGTTGGATCTCCTTGCAGTCCAAGGGACTCTCAAGAGTCTTCTCCAACACCACAGTTCAAAAGCATCAATTCTTCGGCGCTCAGCTTTCTTCACAGTCCAACTTTCACATCCATACATGACCACTGGAAAAACCATAGCCTTGACTAGATGGACCTTTGTTGGCAAAGTAATATCTCTGCTTTTGAATATGCTATCTAGGTTGGTCATAACTTTTCTTCCAAGGAGTAAGTGTCTTTTAATTTCATGGCTGCAGTCACCATCTGCAATGATTTTGGAGACCCAAAAAATAAAGTCTGACACTATTTCCACTGTTTCCCCATCTATTTCCCATGAACTGATGGGACCAGATGCTATGATCTTAGTTTTCTGAATGTAACAGCATAGAAAATGCTTATATAATTTTTATGCATAAAAGAGTGCTTTTTGTTCACAGGGTATGGTCACGTGTAAAAAAGTTATACTGAGTGAAGTTTGGAAATCATTGCATCAAAACATTAATAGAAATTCTCTCCAGGTTATGGGGTGATATAGGATTTTCTTTTCTTCAATTTTTTAAAAAATATTTCAACTCTTCTATTATAAACATGTATTTTTGGCATCATTGACTCAATGGACATGAGTTGGAGTAAACTCTGGGAGACAGTGAAGGACAGGGAAGCCTGGTGTGCTGTCATCCATGGGGTCACAAAGAGCTGGACATGACTGAGCAACTGAACAACAACAACATTTTTTAATGAGGAAAAAAAGTTTTTTTAAAAAGTACCATAGAGAAAATGTGTCAGATAATGTCGTAGTGCCTGTAAGGCTCTTAGATGTTAGACTTCAAAGTCAGAGTGTCACATATGCTGAGCAAGGACTCAGAAAGCTTTGCCATTGTCACCTTATGAAAACACAAGGACTATAAAAACATAGTCTCGGGGACTTTTCTGCTACCTAGAAGAAATTTTTTTTCAACTTTATTGAGATATAATTGACAATAAAATTGTAATATATTTAAAGTGTACAATGTGATGACATACATACACATTATAAGTTAATACACCATCAAGTTAATTAACACATCCATCACATCACATGTCTTTAACACATCCATCAGCTCACATTACATTTTTTAGTGAAAATATTTACGTTCTACCCTTTGCGCAAATTTCAATCATACAGCACTGTGTTGTTATCGTCACCATACTGTGTATTAGAGCGTCAGACCTCATTCATCTGATAACTGAAAGTCTGTGCCCTTTTGTCAATCTCTGCTTACTTTCCCTACCTCCCAGGCCCTGGCAACTGCTTTTGTACTCTCCGTTTCTATGAGTTTGACCTTTTTTTTTTTTTTTTGATTCCACACGTAAGTGGTAATATGTATTGATAGTGTTCGTATTTGTCTTTGTATATCTGTCTGGCTTATTTCACTTAGCATGATGCCTTTAGGTTGCAAAAGGCAGAATTTCCTTCTTTTACTGAAGGCTGAATAATATATATAAAGAAATATAACATTTTCTTCACACATTCATCTGTTTACAGACACTGAGGTTGTTTCCATAATTTGGCTATGTTGAATATTGCAGTGAAATAGGAGTGCATATATCACTTTGAGATAATGGTTTCACTTTCTATGGATATATTCTCAGAAGTGGGATTGTTGTATCATATGGTAGTTCTATTTTTAATTTCTTGAGGGACCTCCAAGCTGTTTTTGACAGTGGTTGTATCAGTTTATATTTCCGCTAACAGTGTACAAAGATTTCCTTTCCTCCACATCCTCACCAACATTTGTTATCTTTTGTTTTTTTGATGATGAACATCCTAGTGGAGGAGAAGTGACATCTCGTTGTGGTTTTGATTTGCATTTCCCTGAGGATTGGTGATGTTGAGCAACCTTCCATGTACTTGTTGGCCATTTGTATGTCTTTGAAAAACTGTCTGTATAGGTCCTTTGCCCATTTTTTCATTGGGTTATTTGTTGTTGAATCGTATGGGTTACTTGTATATTTTATTAGGTAAGTGGTTTGCAAATATTTTCTCCCATTCTGAAGGTTGACTATTCAGTTTCCTGATGGTTTCTTTTGCTATGTAGAAGCTTTTAGTTTGATGTAGTTCCACTTATTAATTTTTGCTTTTGTTAAATCCAAAAAAATTATTGCTGATAGCAATGCCAAGGAGTTTGCCAACTGTTTTCTTCTAAATATTTTATGGTCTCAGGTCTTACATTTAAGTTTTTAATCTATTTTTGAGTCGATTTTTGTGCATGGTGTAAGAGAAAGCTGTGGCTGTTCGGCTTTCCCAATACGTTTACTGAAAAGACTGTCTTTCCCCCATTGTGTATCTTGCTCATTTATCAGTTAATCGACCATATACGCACAGGATTACTTTGGGCACTTGATTCTATTCCATTGATCAGTGTATCTGTTTTCATGCCATTACAATATTGCTTTGAAATCAGGAAGTATGATGCCTCCAGCTTTGTTCTTTTTCAAGATTGCTTTAGGTTTCCTTTAAATGGAAAAGAAGCAAAAATCTATAGGAAAAGGAAAATCCCAACAAGAAAGGCAAATACATAGAAGGATTGAAGATCACTTAAATAAGCCAGTATGTAGATTTAAAAAAAGAAAACAAAATTGTGAAAGCAACTATAACTACAATGAACAGTAAAGTGATAAGCTTGAAGATGCAAAATAATGACATCAAAAACACAAAATGTGGGGGAAGGAAGTGAAAAATATTAATCTCTTTGGACATTCCCTCACATAATATACAAACATAAACTCAAAATAGTTTGAAGACCTAAATGTAAAACATGAAGCCATGAAACTCTTAGAAGAAAACATAGGGGAAACACTCTGACATAAATCATGGCAGTATTTTCTTCATCAGTCTCCTCAGGCAAAAGAAATAAAAAATAAACAAGTGGGACCTATAATGATTGACTTCACAGCTTTTGCACAGCAAAGAAAGAAAACCATCAACAAAACAAAAAGAAAAACTATGGAACAGGAAAAAAATATTTGCAGATGATTCAACTGACTGGGGTTAATTTCCACAATATACAAACAACTCATACAGCTCAGAATCAAAAAACAAATGAGCCAATTGAGAAATGGACAGAAGACTTGAATAGACATTTTTCCACAGAAGACATACAGGTGGTTCACAGGCACATGTAAAATGCTCAGCTTTACTAATTATTAGAGAAATGAAAATCAAAACCATTATGAGGTATCATCTCACACCTGTCAGATGGCTGTCATCAAAAAGTCTGCAAATAACAAATGTTGGATAGGATACAGAGGAAATGAAATCTTTGTAAATTGTTGTGTGATAGTCACTCAGTTGTATCCAATTCTTTGTGACCCCATGGACTGTAGCCCACCAGGCTCCTCTGTCCATGGAATTCTCTAGGCAAGAGTACTGGAGTGGTTGATGGAATGGTACAGCTACCATGTGAAATAGTAGGGAGGTACCCTAATAAACTAAAAATAGAACTACCATATTATCCAGTGATGGATATATATATATCCAGAAAAAAATGAAAACAGTAATTGGAAAAGATTCACAAACCCCAGTGTTCATACCAGCCCTGTTTACAATAGCCAAAACATGGAAGCAACCCAAATGCCCATCAACAGATGACTGGATTCAGGAGAGGTAGTACACATACAGAATGGAATCTTATTCAGCCATAAAAGGATGAATACTGCCATTTGCAGCAACATGAATGGACCTGCAGAATATTATACTTGGTAAAATGTTAGAAAAAGACAAATACTGTAGGATATCAGTTATATATCGAATCTGAAAACTCATGCAAATGAATGTATATACAAAACAGAAGCAGCCTCACAGATATAGAAAACAAGTCTGTGCTTACTAAAGGGTAAAGGGTGAAAGGAAGGAGAAGAGTGTTAATGGCTCAGTCGTGTCCGACTCTTTGCGACTAGGCTCCTCTGTCCGTGGGATTCTGCAGGCATAAATACTGGAGTGGGTTGCAATGCCCTTCTCCAGGGGATCTCCCCAATCCAGGGATTGAACCAGGGTCTTCTGCATTGTGGGAAGATTCTTAAAATCTGAGTCACCAGGAAAGCATCCCATTTTCCCCCTAAAAGGTTATTTATTTGGCTGAATGGGGTCTTGGTTGTGACAGAGGGATCTTCGCTGTGGTGTGAGGGCTTCTCTAGTTGCCCTGAGGCATATGAGATCTTAGTTCACCAGCCAGGGATCCAACCTGCATTTCCTACACAGGAAGGCAGATTCTTCACCCCTGGAGGGACAAATTCGTGGGATTAACAGGTAGAAGCTACTATATATAAAGTAGGTAAGCAACCAGGATATACTGTATAGCACAGAGAATTCTACCCATTATCTTCTAATGACCTATAAAGGAATATAATATGTAAAAATACTGAATCACTAGTCTTTACACCTGAAACTAGCACAGTATCGTAAATCAACTACATTTAAGTTAAAAAAAAGTTGAGGGAGTGGGGGTTACGTTTTTAAAGGATAAAAAAAGTAAGAACTAAGTAAAATAAAGTAGAAATATTTGTAATAAGTAAAACAAGTGGATTAAACGAAACACTTCGAAGAAGTAAAAATTAAACCTGGAACCTGCAACACCCTGAATTAGGTTGAGGAAGGTATTCAAGAGGGTTGAGAACAAATCATACTTGACAGCTCAGTGCCTATGCTGGTTCCAGAAGGGTTTCTGATATGAGACAAGATGAAAGAAGCAGGGAGGAGGTGGAGGGTGTCAGAATTAGGCCCTGTGCTGTAAGAGCCTCAGGTAACAAAGATCGGGTTTGCTTTCTTCTGCCAGAAAGCTTTAAGTTGATTTGTCAAGGACATCAGATGTTTGTTTGGCAAAATGGTAACATGGAGTGAAAATTTTATTGCTTAGCGTGACCATCTGCAAGGAAGAGACTTGTAAATCCTCTAAAGAGTGTGCTGGGATGGAAGGTGGTCAAGTTGGGTTATCAGGCTTTTCATTTTGCCTGGTGTGTACAGTGTGTAAGGCAAGGCTAGAGAAGAATCAGGACAATAAAGGAGGTTTTTAGAGGTCACATTGCAGCGGAGAGAAGAAAGCAAAGGAGGGAGGCATTTCCAGGAGAGATGACAGTTAAGAAAAAGACCTCAGTTTTAGGTGGTACCTGCTCCTGGCTTTGGGAGTATGCTGCTGATTCACGAGAAGCAAGCGGTCGGTAACCGCAGGAGTGGCATAGAAGATTGCAGGATGAGTTCAGTTTTGGAGTCAAAGCACACCTTTTCCGTCCTGTTGGTGTCAGCTTGTATGCTTTTCAGACTGCAGTGAAAATCATAGAGATATGCTCAGCCTTTCAGTTCTTTCTGAAAAATAATGATTTTAAAATCAGTGATTCACATTTTTTCCCATTGAAAAAATCATACATGTTTTAAAGAAGAATGAAACATTTGTCTGGTGATGTGGTATAGTATATCTAAATTATTTCTACATTAAACACAGAGTAAAAGATATTCTTCTAGAAAACATCCAGTATATGGGTGTGTGTGCCCAATTTTATCTTTTACTTTTCTTTTTAAATTTTTGCTTTGAAAGTGTTTTACTTTCCCAGAATTTAATGGCCTATTTACATAATAGATTCTGAAACTCAGAGCAACTTCCTTGGAACCCAGAGGAAATGAATAGATGTTGATATACATTAGTGAAGGTCATAAAACACAGTTACATTAAATTTTTTAGGTGAAAATTCTTTTGAATATATTAAACCTGCACTGCAGAAGCACACTAAATTTTTATGGATAAACACTTTTTTTCCCACTGGAGGGTGCAATTCATCAGTGTATCAATATTTCCACAGTTCCTTTAATGAGTACACTTTATAAAAAATATCAGATAAATGATTATTTCCATGTGGAATGCAGAGTAGATTTTATGAAACTTTAAATAAATGAAATTTCACTAATAGGAATCTGGGCTTTATTCTATAATATACCTTTGATTTAATTAGGATCAAGTGATTTTTAAGCTAAGTGTATTTTTTTATTCTCTTTTTTGGATACTGCCTATGACTTTCTTGGTTTTTAATACTGCAAAAATGTATGCTAAAAATTCATAATAAAGAAAAATACAGCCCTGCTTATTGTGAAATTTTTGCAGTGGTTTTCTTTAGCAGTCTGTATTTATTTAAAATTCTCTATGAAATACAGATTATTAGACTGTGCAGTAATAATGTGTGGTCTAAAATTAAATGTGTATTTAATAAGCATAAAATGAATATGTCCATTTAGTTGAATGTTTTGTTTTCATTATATGCCTTCATGTAGTATGAAGGCTTTTAATAAAGTGTGTCTTAGATATAACATTAGTAAAATATAGATTTTAATAACAGCCATATTTATTGATTACCAATCAGTTGTGTCTCAGCAGAATTTTGTACTGATTAACTTTCTGTTTTTATTTAGTTCTCACAGCAACCTTAACAAATAGGTACCATTTTTCCCCACTTCAGAGAAGAGAAATCTGAATTGTCTTGTGACTTACCCAAGTTTATACTTACCACAGCTCAAGCTGAGGGGCCTGACTGCATGGCCCAGACGTGATCATTGTTTAATAGCTGTGTTAGACTTATCTTTGCCAACTCCTGTTACCCAAATAGCAATGTCTTGATTTTTATTTTAGACACTTGAAGGCAGGCACGTTGCATTGCAGCTAATGTCTCAAAGATGTCCACCAACTATTATGGTTTTTCCTTGGCCAAAACTGATGGAACTCCCTTAATCATGACTTAGAGAAATGGTGACTCAGACTCTTAATTGCCTATCCCAGCAGCTCTTCTCTCCTCCCCTGCCCATAGCAGGACCCTAAGATTGCCACTCAGAAGAGAAGACCACATTGTCTCAGCTCATGCGGCCTCAGAGATGCGTGGCTTGTCAGCAGGTGGGCAAGGAAATGTGAAGTGTAACTGTTGGGTAGGACTTCCAGGGGGACTTCTTAAGATACAAGATCTGTGGTCTGTGGCACCTACTCCTGCTTACTCTCTCCTCCTGCCTCCAGTGCCTGCATGAAGAGCAGCAAGACATTAAGCATCCAGTTTAGACCTTCAGGCAAGATGCTGGGATGAAGAGCAAGAGAGGCAAGGAACTTCTGTCTCCTGTAAGCCTCTATTTTGAGGTTTTCTGCTATAGGCTGCTATCTTTAATCATATTAACAATTAAGGATTTTTGCAAGGTTTAAAAACCCATGTTGTCAGTCCTCAGTCAATACCCAACCACAGCCTTTCTCAGTAGATGTGACCCTACCATGAGGCCATCAAACATCCTTTTAGTCTATATTGATTTTGAATATGTTATTGGGCTAGTGACACACATTTGCTTAATTCTACACCATCATTTCTTTAAAGATTGCTTCTTCCCATAGTTTAAAATTAATTGCAAAGCTTGTTCTACTCAGGGTAATAATTTGCAACTTGCTTTTTACCATTGTCAATTTAAAATATTTTAATTCATGCCAAGTGTTACTTCCCTTTTTGTAGCCAGGAAGAGTACTATGGTATACTGTTCTTGAGGTCAAAGAAGTTAAAAGTATTTTTATAAGATTAACAACATGATTTGGCAGTAAAGAATAAGTATGACACAGTCATTTTGTATAAAGAAGTTCACTAACTTCCTGGATTCCCAGCATTTCCTCTTTGCTCGGACACAAACCTTGATTTTGCCAGCTTCTCTTTAAACTTGCCACCAGCCTCTTATTTTAAGGAAAAGAATAAATGAAGTTTGCTTTAAGGCCCTTTCCTTGAGGTTTAATCGATGTTTGGGAAAAATTACATGAAACTTCCTAGGTGAGAAGATGACAAAAGGTCTGTGGGAGGCAGAATATCATACAGATTTTAAGATTCTGCGAACAAAGGTCCGTCTAGTCGAGGCTATGGTTTTTCCAGTAGTCATGTATGGATATGAGAGCTGGACTCTAAAGAAAGCTGAGTGCCAATGAATTGATGCTTTTGAACTGTGGTGTTGGAGAAGACTCTTGAGAGTCCCTTGGACTGCAAGGAGATCCAACCAGTCAATCCTAAAGGAAATCAGTCCTGAATATTCACTGGAAGGACTGATGCTGAAGCTGAAGTTCCAATACTTTCAACACCTGATGCAAAGAACTGACTCACTGGAAAAGACCCTGATGCTGGGAAAGATTGAAGGCAGCAGGAGAAGGGGATGACAGAGGATAAGATGGTTGGATGGCATCACTGAGGTTGAGTGATGCCAGGCTTCCCTGTCTACCACCAACTCCCTGAGCTTGCTCAAACTCATGTCCATTGAGTTAGTGATGTCATCCAACCATCTCATCCTCTGTCACCAGTGATGTCATCCAACCATCTCATCCTCTGACACCCACTTTTCCTCTTGCCTTCAGTCTTTCCCAGAATCGGGGTCTTTTCCAATGAGTCAGCTCTTTGCATCAGGTGGCCAGAGTATTGGAGTTTCAGATTCAGTGTCAATCCTTCCAGTGAATATTAAGGACTGATTTCCAGTTCTTCGGGGCCAGGGCAGCCAGCCTCACATCAAAAGGAAGGTGCACTCAGAGCCTGGGTTTCTGTTTCTAATGCCCTTCCTCACTTCACCTCTTACAGTCAGAGTCCAGCTCATTCACAGTCTTGCTTCTAGGAGGGAAGAACAAAAGGAAAACCCCCCAGTCGGCTCTTCTGCTTTCTCTCCCAACCTTCTCAGATTAACTCCTTTCAGAATGGCCTAAAACTATGTTCTGGGAGAGCACACAAGTATTGAAAACACTTAGGTAAACACATACTGGGAGTGAAAAAATGCTTGATTGAAACAAAGGTAGGAAGGATGACTTGTATCCTCCTCAGCTTTTGCCCTTTCCTTCTTGTTCCTCAGCGACTTGTATCTGATGGTGAGTCCATGTCACGTAAAATCCAGGACTTAAATAAATTAGAGCAACAAGACACTAGGTTTCAGTATATCAACATCTAAAATGAGGTGAATTTGATAAGATAATTTTCAGAGAACAGCTAAGACTAAAGGTGAGTAGGGGAATGGATGGGGCATTTCATATGGAAAGTAGACCATTGTATGATGATTAAAGACACCTGCAGCGTCCTCAAGGATTCAGGGGAACTGTCGGTTAGGTTTCTTTAGAGCGTTTAATAAAGTTTTCACATACAAACATAAAGTATTACATAAGACACAAGGTTTGCTTCTTGTACTCGATTTGCAGTCTTAACTGAATGGTCTTTGTGGGTAGGATTTAACAAACCCTCAATAATTAGAGTAAAATTTAAGATAGTCAGTCCTGTGGTGACAGGATCCTAAGGCTGAGAGCAGATTCACTGAGTTGTCTGTATTACCTCTAAATCTGTACTCATGAGACAGGGCAGAATGCCCTTGAGGGCTTTATGTGAAGGAAAAAACACCTTTGCCCAATGCAAGGAGGACAGGACTGTCTCTTCCCCATCTAATTACCAGTGCTTTCACAATTTGCATTTAAAATTTGAAGAGTGTCCTCCACCTTGTCTGCTGCCAGACTTGTCTCATACGGTTTTTTCCTGCCTATTCAGGAGAATAAGCCTGGAACTAGATTCTGAGGGTGCTGGAAGCAAAGAGGGATATATCGTGAAGTGGATCAGGTACAATATGGAAACACTCTCTGAGGATACAGGGTATCATAGCTGAGCAAGGACCCTGGGAAACAGTGCGTCCATACAGAAAGGTCGGCATTAGTACCAGGGACAAGGTGAGCAGCCATGCAGCCACGCCAAGCAAGGTGGAAATGCCAGAACTGACATCGCAGATGGCAAACGACTAGGCAAAGTGGGCCTGCTAGACGATGCACCGCTAGGGAAGCCCACTAGGGGCTGGCTCCATGGGGGGCCTGAAAGGTTCTTGGTCCACAGTGAGGAATGAGTTGGTGAGAGGGGCACCGACCGTGGAAAGAATCTCAGGAGTAGTTCTCCACAGGCCAGAGAGTAAGAGGCTGTTTGTGGTGTGCAGGATAGCATGCACGTGTGCATGCTCAGTCGTGTCCGACCCCTTTGCTCCCGCCAGGCTCTTCTGTCCATGGGATTCTCCAGGCAAGAATATGGGGGTGCGTTGCCATTCCCTTCTCCAGGGGATCTTCCCAACCCAAGGATCGAACCTGCAGCTCCTGTGTCTCCTGCATCATTAGGCAGATTCTTTACCACGCCTCCACCTGGGAAGCCCAGGTAAGTATGATAATGGCCTCCCAAAAATGCTCGGGACCTAGTTCCCAGAACCTGTGAAGATGTAACTTTCATGGCCAAAGGAACCTTGCAGATTTGATTAAGGATTTTAATATGAGGATCTGATCCTGTATTAATCTGGTGGGCCTACTCTAGTCACAGGGGTCTTTATGAGAGAGAGGGTCAAGGAATGAGGTGTGACTTGGGATCAGAGGTTGGAATGAAGTGGTCATGAGCCAAGGATGCTGGTAGCCTGTGGAAGCTGGGGAAGGCAAGTAAATGATTGTGCCCTAGAGCCTTATGAAGGAATGCAGCTAAGCGAACCCTGATTTTAGCCCAGTGGGACTCGTTTTGGATTTTGGCCTCCAGATCTGCAAGAGAATAAATTTGTGTAGCTTTTAGCCACTGTTTTTGGTACTATTAAAATAGCAACAGGAGAAGACTTCACTTTTAAAGAACTGGACTAACTAATGGGGATGACCCCCTAAAACAGGGCAGACCAAATGGCCGTGCTTAGCAGTTAGGACTCAGGTGGGTGCAGTTCTGATAAAGACAAGCAAGGTTTGAGTGGCAGTGAGAACTGACCCACGTAGAGGCTGTGGCTCCCAATACGTGGGGTCCCAAAGAAGCCAGAGAAACGGGCAGCCCACGTGGACACCGCTAAGTCTACACAATGAGAAGAAATCAACGATGGATGACCAGGAGGCTGAAGCCAGATACTTCAAAAAATACTCATGATTCCTTTCCCAGTTTTTGGATTTGAACCACTTTTCAAACCCATCGAGCCAAGAAGAGATCAGGTTTCCAATGGGAAGGATTCTCAAAATGTATATATGGTAATAATTTATCTAATGCTTCCACAATAGACCCTGTTGTTGCTATTCAGTCACTAAGTTGTATCTGACTATTTGTGACCCCATGCCCTGCAGCACGCCAGGCTTCCCTGTCATTTACTATCTCCCAGAGTATGCTGAAACTCATGTCTGTTGAGTTAGTGATATTATCCAACCATCTCATCCTCTGTCACCCTCTTTTTCTCTTGCCTTCAATCTTTCTCAGCATCAGGGTTTTTTCCAATGAGTCAGTTCTTCAGGTGGCCAAAGTATTAGAGCTTCAGCACCAGCCCCTCCAATGAATATTCAGGATTGTTTTCCTTTAGGATTAACTAATTTGATCCCTTTAGAGTCCAAGATGGAGAAGGCAATGGCACCCCACTCCAGCACTCTTGCCTGGAAAATCCCATGAATGGAGGAGCCTGGTGGGCTGCAGTCCATGGGGTCACTAAGAGTCGGACACGACTGAGCGACTTCACTTTCACTTTTCATTTTCATGCATTGGAGAAGGAAATGGCAACCCACTCCAGTGTTCTTGCCTGGAGAATCCCAGGGACGGGGGAGTCTGGTGGGCTGCTGTCTATGGGGTCGCACAGAGTTGGACACGACTGAAGTGACTTAGCAGCAGCAGCAGAGTCCAAGAGACTCTCAAGAGTGTTCTCCAGCACCATGGCTCAAAAGCATCAGTTTTTCGGTGCTCAGCCATGAAGTTAAAAGATAGCTCCTTGGAAGAAAAGCTATGACAAACCTAGATAGCTTATTAAAAAGCGGAGACACACTCACTTTTCTGACAAAGGTCTGTATAGTCAAAGCTATGGTTTTTCCAGTAGTCATGTATCTATGTAAGAGTTGGACCATAAAGAAGGCTGAGAGCTGAAAAATTGATGCTTTTGAACTGTGGTGTTGGAGAAGACTCTTGGGAGTCCCTTGGACAGCAAGGATATCAAATCAGTCAATCATAAAGGAAATCAACCCTAGATATCCATTGTAAAGACTGATGGTGACGCTGAAGCTCCAATACTTTGGCCACCTGATGTGAAGAGGTGATACGACTCGTTAGTGATACGACCTAAATCCCAGTCTGTGAGAGTCTGAGCCCTTAGCTCACCAGGCCTTTCTTGGGGTATAGCCATTGTATTTGACTATTTGCTATCAACATTGGTCAAGAATGCATGAAGCTGGGAGCCAAATTTCTCCTGATGTTTCTAGTGTATGGTTGGCTGACAACCTGTTTTCTTATTTGATACCTGCCTAACTTTTGCACCGTAACTTCCCTGGTGGTGCAGAGGTTAAAGTGTCTGCCTGCAATGTGGGAGACCTGGGTTCGATCCCTGTGTCGGGAAGATCCCCTGGAGAAGGAAATGGCAACCCACTCCAGTATTCTTGTCTGGAGAATCCCATGGACCGAGAAGCTTGGTGGGCTACAGTCCACGGGTCACAAAGAGTCAGACATGACTGAGCAACTTCACTTTTGCGCCAAGTTCATGATCCTCCCAAGGAAGCCAGTGAGTAAGATGGGGATACATGGGCCTAGCCATTTCTGCCCAGTGTGAGATCTCTCTTCTAATGAACTCTTTGTTGCAGAACTCCCCTTGAGCTCACAGACAACTTATCCATCCTGCATCATGATTTGATCAATCCCCTGCCAGATTCTATCCCTCCTTTTGTCTTTACCTTGTGTTACCTATCTCCTCCAACAAATTAAGTATTTCTCCTAACTCCATCTCTGTGTCTGCTTCTTAGAGAACCTGAATGACTTCACAAGGAAGTGGGATAGGGTATAGACATGTGGATGGCCTATGGGAGTGGACACACTGTCTAAAGATCTTTGTACCAGTTGTGGTAGTAGTTTTAAGTGTCTCCAAATTCTTTGATACTCTTCTTCAAGAGTTAGAGTCTAGTTTTTTCCTCTTCTTGACTTTGGGATAGGCTTCTTTCTAATGAATAGAATAAAGGGAAAGTAATGATGAGCAGCTTTGGCGACTAGTTGGCAGAAGGCACTGTAGCTTCCTGCTCCTCTCTTGTATCCCTTCCTCTGAACAAAGTCAGGCACCGCATCATGAGGAATGGGACCAGAGAGCCCCCTGAGATGGAGAACAGAGGCCTCCCACCAACAGCAGGTGAGCGAGTCTGGAAGTGGTTCTGTTAGTCCCCAGACTGCAACCCTGGATGGCAAATTGACTGCAGCCTCTTCAGGACCGGAACCAGAAGCAGCTGCTTCTGGACTCCTGTGCGTGAGCTGATACAGACAAATGTGTGTTGTTTCAAGCTGCCAGTGTTGAAGGATTTTGTTATGCAACAATAAATAACCACATATTTATAAAAGACTGTCTGAAAGTATCCACTATTGCAGAAACACTAAACAGACAGAATGACTCACCCAGCTGTCATCAGTCAGCCTGTTATCAGCAACTCCTGTGTTAGTAAAATGGTTTCAAAGATGGAGAAACCATGGGGACAAGGATGAAAGCTATTCGTGATCCTAACAACTTGGGCTTACATTCATCAAGGCCTATTTAACTATTTCCGTGGCTCCCAGAAGCCTGAACTGATGGCAGTGGTGGACAGCACTGCAACACCTGCGAGGACATTCACTTGCCCAGTGGTGACCACATAGCTTCTTTCTGTGGGGCAGGGGAGGGCATGTGCCCTGGGAACCCACAGGTCATATTAGTTATAATCTCACTGAGCACCTGCTGGCCGGACAGAAAGATGGGAACGTCTGTCAAAAGCTCCAAAATCACTGCAGATGGTGACTGCAGTCATGAAATTAAAAGATGCTTGCTCCTTGGAAGAAAAGCTATGACCAACCTAGACAGCATATTAAAAAGCAGAGACATTTCAAAGATCCGTCTGCTCAAAGCTATGGTTTTTCCAGTGGTCATGTCTGGATGTGAGAGTGGGACCATAAAGAAAGCTGAGCACCAAAGAATTGAGGCTTTTGAACTGTGGTGTTGGAGAAGACTCTTGAGAGTCCCTTGGACTGCAAGGAGATCCAACCAGTCAATCCTAAAGGAAATCAGTCCTGAATATTCACTGGAAGAACTGATGCTGAAGCTGAAATTCCAATACTTTGGCCACCTGATGCAAAGAACTGACTCACTGGAAAAGACCCTGATGCTGGGAAAGATTGAAGGCAGGAGGGGAAGGGGACGACAGAGGATGAGATGGTTGGATGGCATCACCGACTCAATGGATATGAACTTGAGCAAGCTCTGGGAGTTGGTGATGGACAGGGAAGCCTGGCGTGCTGCAGTTCATGGAGCAAAGAGTCGGACACAACTGAGCGATTGAACTGAACTGAAGAAGTCAGCTCATAAACAATTCAAGGGTGGAGTGTCATCCTCCAGGAAGTAGCGTTTGTTGCAAGCCAGTGAGCACATGTGGCTCTGTGTCTCCAGTGGGCAAGTATGTGGGAACCGAGGGTGGAAACAGGAGTGGCCCAGCCTGCCCACCTTTTGGGTGCCCAGTTGGTGGCCTTGTACCTTTTGTCCCTGTAACTTTGAGACACTGAAACATGTTATGAGGACCTCATTTCAAAGGGGAAATAATTGCATTTGGTTCCTATTATGGGCTTGCCAAGTGGCTCAGTGATTAAAGAATCCACCAGCCAATGCAGGAGATGTAAGAAATGTGGGTTTGATTTCCTTGGTTCGGGAAGTTCCCCTGGAGAAGGAAGTGACAACCCGCCTCGGTATCATTGACTTAAAATTTTCCATGAATACAGGAGGCTACAGTCTGTGGAGTCACAGAGAGCTGGACATGACTGAGCACTCGTGCACCTCTCCACTACAGTTGCTAGCCAGGCACTTTGGGTTCCTCATGCTGAGGGGCAAGCGGGTGGGAGAGGCGTCAGCATCTGGTGGAGGTCATGAGAGCTGATCGCCCAGTAAAGGCAGCTCTTCAGAGGCTTGAAGGATGCAGCGCTCTGTGGCCGGCTCTCCCGCTGCTCCTGGAATCCTGTGAGCACCCTGTGGTTCAGCCTGTGCTAACCTGCTGTGATGACAGACGCTAGGCTGGCCCGGGATCCGCGCTGCTCCCATGGGTAATATGCCAAATGCTGGTCATATGACTGAGGCTCTCTTAGTCACCTACCCACCAGCCAAACCACCAGCTGAGTGCAGTGGGGGCATGAGCAAACCAGAAGAGACAGCTGAGTGGTTCAGACCTCAGACTCACAACTAGATAAATGATCGGCTTTCTAAGTACCTAAGTTCTAGAGTAGTTTGTTACAGAGCCAGAGGGTAGAAACAAGAAATATCTCGCAAGCAGAAGGGTTTTAGGAACCAGGATACTGGATCATTTCTTCTTCTCAAACACCACAAAATCCAAAGATCACTCTGAGAAAAATAGACATTTATCAATGACTAAACTTTCTGAATAAAGTCATTTTCTGGTGACATGACTGGGGGCCATGAGTGAAGCTTGGGGATGTTCTTTCTATTTTGTGTTAGGCTTATTCTGAAGCCATGCCCTTGTGTCTTATCCTCCGGTTCTAGCTTTGGTTCAGGTTGAAATTCTTGACCTTATCACATAGTTCTGCTCCTGTGAGCTCTAGTGCAAAAGTGTTACAGACAGAAGTAAGGTGGTGTGATTATAGCCTTATGTTTTATGGCACTTACTTGAAAAGTAGCTCTGTACCCATTGTGTGAGTATGATCTATATGGCTTTTATTTTCTTTTATTGCCTTATCGCACTGACTAGAACTTTCAGCACTATGTTGATAAAAGAAGTAAGGGTGGACATCCTTGATTTGTTCCTGAGCTTCTCGTGAAAGCATTCCATATTTCATTATTAAGGGTAATGTTAGCTGTGGGGTTTTGGGTAGATGTACTCTATCAAGTTAAAGACGTTTCCCTCAATCTCTATTTTTCTAAGTGTTTATATCATGCATGGGAGTTAAATTTTGTCAATAGCCTTTTCTGCACCTGATGATATGCTATATGATTTTTTTCTTTAAGCCTTTTAATGTGGCAGATTACATTGATTTTCAAATGTTGAACCAGCCTTGCATATGTGGAATCAATCCCATTTGGTTATGGTGTATAATTCTTTTTACATATTTTTTTGGATTCAATTTGTAAGTATTTTACTGAGGTTTTTTTGCGTCTATGCTCATGGGATCTATCGATCTATAGTTTTCCTTTCTTCAAATACCATTACCTGTTTGAGGCATTAGTTTAATGTTGGCCTCATAGAATGAATTAGGAAGTAGTCTCTCGGTTTTCTAGTAGAGACCGTAGAGAGTTGGTATCATTTTTTCCTTGAATGTTTGGTAGAATTTACCAGTAAAACAGCCTGGGTGTAGCACTTTTATATTTTGAAGATTATTGTCTGAAGATTATTAATTTAATTTCTTTAATAGATACAGGGCTATTCAGATAATTCACTATTTCTTGTGTAGATTTTGTATATTCTGTCTCTAAAGGAAATGTTCCATTTTATCTAAGTTACCAAATGGGTGGGCACAGAGTTGTTCATAGTACTTCCTTTTACTGTTCATCTGATTAGTAGTGACTTGTCTGTCTTACTATGTTGCCTCTTTTCTAATCTTTGGCTAAAGAGAGCAGGCTTTTGCTCAACTTTTATTGTCTACATCCATCAGCATTTTTGAGTTTGTAACTTCTTCAGATTCAAGTCTGGGATATACAGGGCCAACTCCCACCTCCAGAAAACCTAAAGAGCTTACCATAGTCCCATTTCTAGAGCCTGAAGTCCAGTAGCCAGACGGCTTTCTTCCGTCTTTCAGAGTCTCCTTATGTTTGCTTTGTATGTATAATGTACACATTTCTTAGTTGTAATTAGCAGAAGGAATAGGAAAAAAAAGTCTACTCCATTTTCCTGAAAGAGGTCCCAAGAACATTTTTACATTGTTAAGTGATTGAACAAGAGCAAAAGAAGAATAAAATTTCATGACACATGAGAACCACATGAAAGTCCAACTTCGGTGTCTGTAAATAAAGTGTTAATTCTACATGGCTGCTTTTGTGCTATGGTGGCTAGGGGTTAGTAGTTACATCAAAGACTGTTATGGTTCAAAACCTTAAAATATTTATTATCCGATCCTTTATAAAAGCTTGCTAACCCCTGGATCACATAACAGAATGAGTTACTAGAACTTTATCAACCGAGTTGAGTAGAATACCTGCTCAATCAACATGAAAATAATTAAGGATGTATAAATTCATATAGACTGTCTTCAGGTTTAGGCTCTGGTGAATACAGATTTGGTTGAAATGTTGGTTAGGAAAGATGATACTTTGACAGAAGGTTGCCTGCCCTCCTGCTCTTAGTATCCGTATCTTTCACATACTTATTATTGTATGATACTTATTGCAACAGTTCTAAGAAGTATTTTCCTCTATATTTTAACATCTCCAATGTGACTTGCAATCAATACCTTGTCATAGTTTAATGGGCAGCATTTTTCCTTCTTAGTGATATGTGAAAGAATGATTGTTTAGTTGCTAAGTCATGTCTGACACTTGGACCCCATGGACTGTAGCTCGCCAGGCTCCTCTGTCCATGGAACTCTCCAGGCAAGAATACCAGAGTGGGTAGCCATTCCCTTCTCCAGGGGATCTTTCTGATCCAGAGATCAAACCCTCCCATGTCTCCTGCATCAGCAGGCAGAGCCACCAAAAGAAGGATGCACCTTACAAATGATGATGTCTTGGTTTTAATGAGATATGTAATTGATCAGGAGCAGTCACAAATACATCTTTGTGCAGTTAAGAATGTATACATTTTTGAGTAGACAAAAGCTACTCAGGTTATATTAACTTTTCCTTAAACGTTGACCTCAGGGTCACCCCCTTTTTAAAAAAAAATTTCTTTTCAGTGCCAAACCTTTTTCACTCGTAGTTTTTCCAGGTAAATGTTTTTCTAGCAAAGTCTGGTACTGCTGCTGCTGCTGCTAAGTTGCTTCAGTCGTGTCCGACTCTGTGCGACCCCATAGATGGCAGCCCAACAGGCTCCTCTGTCCCTGGGATTCTCCAGGCAAGAACACTGGAGTGGGTTGCCAGGTGCCATTTCCTTCTCCAATGCATGAAAGTGAAAAGGGAAAATGAAGTCACTCAGTCATCTCTGACTCTTCGCGACCCCGTGGACTGCAGCCTACCAGGCTCCTCTGTCCATGGGATTCTCCAGGCAAGAGTACTGGGGTGGGGTGCCATTGCCTTTGAATAGTCTTAAATACTTCTACTGTCAGAATAGTCCCCTCAAAACTTGAATGTTTCCAGAGTTTTTTCTAGTTATGCTTATAGACAACTGTTGTGTATTGGTAACTTCCATTTGCATATTGGAATTGTATAAACAAGGTTGACATTGTCGAAATGTTGATCCATTCTAATCCTGAGAGTCCTAAACAGCGAGCACCAAATTAATTTTGAAAGGCATATTGCAAGAAGGAAAAAAAGGAAAACAAACCCCAAACCAATGGTACTATTTCCCACTTATCTAACCTTTCAAGGGCACTTAGCGGTTAGAAGATGATGATAAGTACAGACAGATTTCCTGATTAGAAGGTTCATTAGTAAGAAGGAACAGAATACTAATCACAAGACTTTCATTTGCACTGACAAGGTCTGACCTAGCTAGCATTCATCAGTGACAGTGGAATTGCTCCCTGGTGGTATCAACCCCAGGCAAAGCAGAGAAAACATGTTCTTCATGGAGGAATTCATCAAAAGTAAGCAGAGCTGTACCACACACCATTGCTTTCAGGGGCTCCCCAGAGGGTAGCCAGCATCTTCTCTGAATCAGTTTGCCTGGTCTGTAAAATGCAAAATGCTCAGGGGAAGTGTGCGTGTTAAAGAAAAACAGCTTAAACTTTGGAACCTGAGAACAACAATCATCACACAAACCTGCACCTTAAATATTAATAATCTAGTTGACCACGAATAGGTGCTTTGGTCAATGCTGAGCCTATGAGCCCAGGAGAGCATGCTGCTGCTAACTACGTAGTAGTTATAAACGTGATTCTTGTGAGTGTGGCCATTTTTAAATCTTGTGACCTGACACCAAAAGGTTACCACGTTAGTAGAAATCAAAAATTGCATGTTTTAAGCCTGCAGAGATATTTGCACATTTTAATTATAAATGTATATTAAAATGCTCTTTTTCCAAACATCACAATTTTCAATAAAATATGCCCTCATCATGTAAAAGCATTTTATGAAGAATAATTAAGTTCCCAGGTTTGGTCTGTGAAGTATAAAACCAAGCACCACCAATTTTCCCATCTGCAGAAAGCTTGCTGCTAATTTGTTACAAGATGAGCAAATGAAATAATTAGAAATTAGACAAAATATACCTGAGTGGAAAGCATCCAGGCTCTGGAGTCAGACAAACCTGATTTTGAATTTTTTAAATTAACGACTCTGGGCCTTAGTTTCCTTATCTATGAAGTAAGGCAATACTACTTAACATACAGGGTCAGGATGAGTGTTAGATAATTGGTGCTTATTGGAACCAACTCTAAATTGTGTAGTAAATATTTTAAGTACAAAAAAAGAAAAAGCCTACCAAAAGGAAAGAGCTGAGTGAAACAGGTGAGAGCTTCCTGGAGGTGAGACTTGGGCTAAGCCTTAAAAATTCTCTCTCATAATAGTAACATTTTTATTACATTACATTTTAATGTTTCTGAAGTTGGTGTTAAAGTAAATGGTGAAAAATAGCAGGTAAAGGATTAAATTATGGTATAGTTAGGATTGCCTATGTCTTTGCCAAGTCATGAGATCCCACAGCTAGGTAAATTTTAATGTTAATTTGTATCTTTATTTTGATTGAAATGTCTTCATTAAAGACAATTATTAATTAAACAACAAACAGTATTAAAATACTACTTTTTTAAAGCAAAATGTGATTAAAGGCCACAGATAAAGCTGGTTTCTCAGACTAGATCATGAAATTTTTTGTTAACCTAATTTTTAAATTGGTACTATAACTATAAATTTCAGAATTAAGAAAGATTAGATACACCTTGCTGTATTTAAAATGGATAACCAACAAGGACCTACTGTATAGCACGTGGAACTCTACTGTGTCATGCCTGGATAGGAGGAGAATTGGGGGGAGAATGGATACATGTATATGCATGGCTGAGTTATGTATTTTGTGAATGGGGCCTGTACAGAGTTTTGAACATTTCAGAGTGAAGGAGAGCAAGAAATATGATTAGATAGCAGAGCAATGTAAACTACCAGTTCTTTGAATGCTGTGGATTGATAATTAACAATGTGGTAGAGAATAGTGCAGAACTGTTAAAAGTAATGTGTAGTATTTATGAAGGTCAACGTTCTGAGTATGAGGTTTTATTTCCTGCACTCTGGAGTGTTGGGAGCTTTCAGAAAGGGCATCACAAGATTTTTCAGATAAAATAAAGCTAGTGATGTGATAGATATAGGCAGTCGAAACAGTGAGGTCAGCGAAGACCAATGTTTTGGGGAACAGGTAGAAAGCCAGGATCTAAATTCGGGGAGATCAACCAAGGTGAGAAAAGCAGACTCAATGCTCTGGCATTCTAAATAGTTAAGTCCAGACTGGAAGAACCATCAAGAGTGGAGCTGGTAAAATTAGTTGGTGAATGTTAATCCCAGGGAGTGAGCTGTGAGGTCTCTTGCCTGTGTGTACCCTGTACTGAGTGTTTGGAGGCACTGGAAATATTTTATGGCTAAGATGAGTCCCTTGGACTGCAAGGAGATCCAACCAGTCCATTCTGAAGAAGATCAGCCCTGGGATTTCTTTGGAGGGAATGATGCTGAAGCTGAAACTCCAGTACTTTGGCCACCTCATGTGAAGAGTTGACTCATTGGAAAAGACTCTGATGCTGGGAGGGATTGGGGGCAGGAGGAGAAGGGGATGACCGAGGATGAGATGGCTGGATGGCATCACGTGAGTCTGAGTGAACTCCGGGAAATGGTGATGGACAGGGAGGCCTGGCGTGCTGCGATTCATGGGGTCACAAAGAGTCGGACACGACTGAGCGACTGAACTGAACTGATACCGCCTTCCATAATGGCTGTATCAATTTACATTCCCACCAACAGTGCAAGAGCGTTCCCTTTTCTCCACACCCTCTCCAGCATTTATTGTTTGTAGACTTTTTGATGATGGCTATTCTGACGAGTGTGAGAAAAAAAATCTCATCATAGTTTTGATTTGCATTTCACTAATAATGAGTGATGTTCAGCATCTTTTCATGTGTTTGTTAGCCATCTGTATGTCTTTGGAGAAATGTCTGTTTAGGTCTTTTTCCCACTTTCTGATAGGGCAAAACTCCTTCCTTTTTTCTTTATTAATCTTTTCATATGAGAAGAGAAACTAGTATTTTCCAGAAAACTCCCTGACTTGATGCTTTGTGGACATTCCATTACTCTCCCCTTTCAGATCTTATTTTGGAGGGTTGCTCGATGTAAATTATACCAGTTCAGCAATATTAGGGGCATAGAGACAGGGCTGTGTGGTTCTGGCAGAGAAAGATTTTCTCTGTTCATTCCTGTGTTTGGTGATGTTCTGTTACTAGACACTAGCTTTCCTTAGTTGAACTGACTTTTTAATTAGTTACGTGTTTTTGGCTGTGCTGGGTCTTCACTGGTTGCGGTTCTCGAGCTTCTCGTGGTGGCTTCTCCTGCTGCCCAGCACAGACTCCAGGTGTGCGGGCTTCAGTAGCTGAGGCGTGTGGGCTCAGTAGTTGTGGTTCCTGGGCTCTAGAGCAGAGGCCCAATAGTTGTGACTCATGGGCTTAGTTATTCCACAGCATGTGGAATGTTCCAGGACCAGGGATCAAACCCGTGTCTCCTGAATTGCAGGTGGATTCTTTACCACCAAGCCACTAGGGAAAGCCCCAAACTGACTTTTGTACCAGCCTCCGTTAGGGGCACCTCCTTTGTGGGAAAGCAGCTTTTCGCATCAGGGAAGAGCCCCCTACTTAGTAAGAAGTTCTTCCTCGCCATGTTATTTTCTGTATGATAAGGTTTTTCTTTCCCTTGATTCTCCTGATGAGCTTCTCTAAGTGCCCCTGATAGAAAGGTCTTCAAGCAGAGTGATATCCATCTCTTCTCCAATCTGTCCACTTGGTAGCCCTCACCTCTGTACCAGTGATTAAAGAAATTCATAAAATATGTGAATAACTACATTTACTGGACAATTGAAACAGACATCGTGCTGCTTTTCATACTTTATTTGATCTGAAGAAATAGTCCAGTGTTGAGAACACGGACCCTGTGTACAGACTATCTGGTTTCCAGTCACAGCTCTGCACTCACAGCTGTGGAACCTCATGTAATTTACTTAACTTCGCTCCCTGTGGTTTCCTTATCTGTAAAATGCTGTTGTGAGGACTTAAATAAATGAATAATATCAGGTGCTTAGAACAATGCTGAGCACATAGGAAACACTACAGACGTGTTTGTTTTCATCCTTGTTGCAGAGGGCTGGGACTGGCTATTATTTGATTTTTACAGCAGATCTGTAAGTATCTGTTTAAAAAGAAACAGGTTCAGAAATGTTAAGCTTGCACAATGTCATGTAATTGCCTGGAACACAGTACTCATTAAAGACACATTTAGTAAATGAAGTTATAGAGAACGGAGTTAGAGACAGGACTGGCTGTGCTTTTAATCTCTATTCCTCAAAATATCTCTTTTAACCATTTCCTGCCAATTAAGATCACTTTCTCCGGAATGGAAGTTGTGTGTTTGAGTCTCCCTGGCTTCTTTTATTATTGTCTTCAAAACATTCTGTTAAAAATTCCTTGTAATTTGTCTCTTAGACCTAGCCTCCTTCCTAAGTCTTCAGTGTAATATGGAGGTTTCCAGCATTTTAATGGTGGTTTTTTTTTTTTTTTTAATCATTTTCAATTAGTATTGTGGTGTTGGAAAGAAGGAAGGTTTTAGACTACCTGCTTATTGCCAGTTTACCCGGTTTTCTCTCGTGGTGATCTTTTTCTCTATTCTGGATTATTATCTGTCCCCAGAACTTGAGCTAGGTTAATATCTAGAAACAGAAATATTTTTCAGTGATGCTGATGATTTACTGCTGGTTGAAGAATCTTTCTGAATACAACTCATACTGGACCTAGCCATCCAGTTTGCTCATACCTGAGTTCAAACATGAGCAAACTTTTTTCAGTAAAAAGCTAGTTCTGGTTTTGTGGACCATACAGTCTGTGTTGTAAATGCTCTTTTCTGCATGGTGCTGTGAATGCACTCAGCCATAGACAGCATGTATGTGCCCCAATAAAACTTTTATTTATGGACACAGAAATTTGAAATTTATATACTTTTTACATTTTATTTGTTTTTTTTTTTAATTTATTTTTACTTTATTTTGCTTTACAGTACTGTATTGGTTTTGCCATACATTGACATGAATCTGCCACGGGTGTACATGAGTTCCCAATCCTGAACCCCCCTCCCACCTCCCACCCCATATCATCTCTCAAGAGCTTCCTTGGTGGCTCAATGGTAAAGAATCTATCTACAATGCACAGGAAACTTTTTACATCTTATATGTTAGATACTATTCTGTTAAAAATATTCAACTATTTGAAAATGTGAAAATCCCATCTTAGCTTGTAGGTGACATAAACATAGGCAGCTGTTGAGAATTGCTCTACAGACCATAATTTGTCCCCCTTCCCCCTTATTCTGCTTCAAATTCCCACAGTCCCTTTTATCCAGATGATTCCACTTTATTCATTGTGCCACAGCTGGAATTATCATCCTTAAATTTAAACTGCTCATCTGATTATATTTATCCCTTACTTATGATCCTTCATGGACCCTCCAGACTCCTTGGCACCACGTTCCAGGTCACAATATCTGCAGCATCTTCTCTTCCAGACATACCTTTCAGTGTCCCTTCTGAGCTTAGAATGGCACCTCTTTTCATGAAGTTGTCTCTGAATTTTCAGGCCGAATTGATCACTTTTGCATCCCTACTTTCACAGTACTTTGGACATGTTTTAAAATATTTATCTCATTATGTTATAATTCATTGTATTCGTGGTTGTATACACTCATCTTAATATGGGCTCTTAACATAAGTAATTAGATGAATTTATCTTTGTTTTTCCAAAACCTGGTTTATGTTTGGGACTGACAAATGATTTTGTTGACAAATGACAACAAAGGAATTTAGATTTGAGTGCTCACATCTGCCATGTATCACATGAAATGAGTTTTCTAAGGAAGGAAAAAACCCTAACATTTTTGGAAGGAAAATAGTATATGGGGTGTATCTTTTTGCAAAGCAGAGATTCACTTGGTAAAGTAAAATCACCCTTAAATTAATTTGTTTTGGATTTTTTCTTAGTGGATTTGAATTTTTAAGGCTATAACTACATTTTCTAAAACTATCAACTTTTAAGAGAATTAACAACTCTTTGTGTTGAGAGCTTCTATTACCACTTGTAGATAAGCCCAGTGAGGTTGCAACTATAAATCTGAGATTTGGGGGATTTTTTTCAGTCCTAAGCACTTGGGTGCAGAAATAATCTTAGAGCTCATTCCAAATGTCCTAGGAATGCAAATGGTGAAAAAGGTTTGGGAAGCTATGGATCCAGACTATGGACCAGCTCTGGATCTGAACTTCCACTCTGTTCTCTTCAGCCTCTCAATTCACACACCCCTTCTCTTCTCCCTAGGGAAGCATTGGATTGGCCAAAAAGTTCATTTGGGTTTTTCCATGAGATGTTACAGAAAAACCTGGATGATCTTTTTGGCCAACCCAATAAATACAAGTATTTATAGATATAAAAATAATTATTGGGAAGAAAGCTGCAGCACATATATTTGATTAAAAAAAAGCTTCCTGGAGACTCTTCAGGCTCAGGAATCTTACAGTTATTCACCTGGGATGGTACCCAGGCCCCTTGAAGACCAGGGTTAGTGAATGACTCCCTCTGTGTGATTTTTCCCTCCCTTCTAAGCAATGCACACGGAAGTCTATGGAATCACTATTTATAGCAAGATAGAAGAAAGAAATACTGTAGGGTGCTGAAAGTTTCAGTCCACTAAGGATTTTAGGAATTAATATTGATGTCAGTGGTGAGCTTGTCAGAATTGCTCATGTTCTTTTCTTAGCAGTGTCACAATGATTCATGATGTGAATAGAATTTTTTTTTTTCATACTGTCTCTTCTACTCAATTCCCAGGCTCTGTTGCTATTTCTACTTTTCTGTGGTGGTGATAATTGAATGAGGACAGGGAGCAAAAGGGCCTCATCTGTTTTAATTTCTGAGTAGGGACTTAGATTAACTAGAATCAGGACTGCAACCTGAATTCAGGAAACCATTTTTAAAAATATATATCGAATCATATATTCCAGTATAATCTAAATACACTGAATCACTTGGCTGCACATCAGAAACTAATATATTATAAATCAACTACAATAAAAAGATGTCTTTATATATCATTATAAAGTATAATAATTTCTAAAGGCAATTATAGAATTTGAATAAAGTAAGTTCATATATGCCAATAAATTAAATAATTGCCTTTATCTTATTGTGTGACTTCGGAAGTTTGTGTTTTCTCCACAATTCTAGAAAATATCTCTCAATTAAGCTTTGCAGAACTCAGTAACACAAATTTTAATATATCCAGCAATTTCGTGATGGGCCTTCTCTTCAATGGGGAGTAATTTTTTTCACGTGTGACTAGATACTGGATTTATTCGTTGGATTTTGTGGTAGTTTAAATTTAAAAGCTCTTAAGGATACTCAGCCTTGTCATGGCTTCTTGATGACTATTCTCTTTAGGTTTATAATGGGCATCTGCTTCTTTTGGTGGCCTGCATCCATTTCGCCTTCATTTTACAGCAGCATTCTCATCCTGAATTCCTTTGGAGAAGTTGTCAATTTTCGATTTGGGATAGCTTGTTAGTGCACATGGCAAATCCAGGTGCACTGCCTAGCCTTACTTTGGTAGAGCACCAGGTTCTGTCTTCCTTGACTTTGACAGAATGGGGAAATCATTAGAATTCATTTGTGTGAGTAGTATTATCCTGATGAAGTTAAGCTGTTCTTATTGTCATGACGAGGCATCACCATGGTTTTACTCAGGTTATTCCAACCTGTTCTCCTAAATTCTCATCTATCCTTTGAGGGATTAAGTATTCTGCCAATAATTTCCTCTAGGTTACCTGTTACTTATAACATATGTATTCTAAGCTCTTAGATGAGGATCTAGCCAAGGAAAATATTTACTGACTCATTACCCATCACGGTTCAGAGCCTGGTTGTAAATGAGCAATGTAATTGTAAGGAAGTGCCCACGTCAAATGGGCCTGGATTAATGGAGAACCAAGGATCCTTTCACCTGTCAGTCAATTGCTTTGCTCTGGCCATCTCAGCTATTCACTGGGCAACTTGAAAGTATAGACTCAGGCCCAAGGAGCTGCAGACATTTCTGCCAAAGCATTACAAGTAGGGAACAAGAGTTAGTCTTGTTGCCTTAGAGTGTTTTCTCATATGACTGTGAACCTTATTCTTTCAACTCAATTCCTCTTACTCTTTTCAGCACATTTGAGCTTCTGCCTGGTCTTGCTGATTTGTCTCACTTTACCACTTTGTGCCTGCATACCTGTTTTGAACAGAGTCCATGGGTTTGGGGCCCTGAATACCCTAAGTAGTTCAGTACAGTTGCTCAGTCGTGTCTGACTCTTTGTGACCCCGTGGACTGCAGCACGCCAGGCTTCCCTGTCCATCACCAACTCCCGGAGCTTGCTCAAACTCATGTCCATTGAGTCAGTAATGCCATCCAACCATCTCATCTTCTGTCATCCCCTTCTCCTCCTGCCTTCAATCTTTCCTAGCATCAGGGTCTTATTAGTTCTTCGCATCAGGTGGCCATAGTATTGGAGTTTCAGCTTCAGCATCAGTTCTTCCAATGAATATTCGGGACTGATTTCCTTTAGGATGGACTGATTGGATCTCCCTGCAGTGCACAGGACTCTCGAGAGTCTTCTCCAACACCACAGTTCAAAAGCATCAATTCTTTGGTGTTCAGCTTTCTTTATCGCCCAACTGTCACATCCATACATGACTGCTGGAAAAACCATAGCCTAGACTAGATGGACCATTGTTGGCAAAGTAATGTCTCTGCTTTTTACCTAAGTAGATCATGTCAGAAGTCTCCTCACTGAGGTCTAGTCCAGTGCCTCACAGCATGGCCGCTGGCTGAATTCTGTTCTGAACAGAGCGACTTGGAACATCCTAACTCTGGGCATGAGTCCTTACTTAGCTCCACTGTTGCACCAGACAGTCTGCCATGTAAGCTTGTGAAAGCATCGGTTCTGCTGTGTGCTTTGTTTATATCCTATCCATTTCCCACTGTGTGTGTGTGTGTGTGTGTGTGCACATATGTGTGCATGCATGTGTGCTTTTCCTAGCAAGAGTTTTATGTGTAAAATTTTATAAAATTTTTTGTATTCTTTTAAATTTCAACATTGCCTAACCTTTAAACTAAAAAATAGTTTCATGTTTGACTCCACTGACATCCGAGTTTGCAAAGCCAGAAACCCGAATCATTCTTCATGCCTCCCTGTCCTACACTCTTCACTCTCAGTCAATAAATAAGTCCTGCTAGTGTTTCTTTTCTCCCACTTCTTCTTTGAAACATATTCCAACACTTTAAACTATAACACTCCTGCATAGTGAGAGAAAGATTAATACTCACTGTAGATGTACAGACTTCTTAAGATTTGAGAATAAGTGACAGGGATTTTTACTTTATATTGTTTAATCTCTGTTTTCTCAACCATAAAATGGTGCAATAATATTTTCTAATCTGAGTTGTTAAGAAGTTGAGAGTATAAAATGCTCCATATATTGAAAAATAGCTTATAAAATATAATTGTTACCTGGAAATTACATGGATATCCTTAAAAAATTTTTTTTATTGGAGTATAGTTGATTTAGTGTTTCTTGAATTGATTCTTCCTCTCTGAAAGTCTCCAGGGCTTCCCTAGTGGCTCAGATGGTAAAGAATCTGCCTGCACGCAGGAGACAAGGCTTCAATCCCTAGATCGGGAGATCCCCTGGAGAAGAGAATGGCAACTCACTCCAGTATTCTTGCCTGGGAACTCCCATGGGCGGAGGAGCCTGGCGGGCTGCAGTCGTGGGATTGCAAAGCATCAGACATGACTGAGCAACTGAGCACACAGCTTATGAAAGTGTAACTATTATCTGGAAATTATGTGGCTATACTTCTTTTTATTGGAGTAGAGTTGATTTAGTGTGTCTTGAATGAATTCTTCCTCTCTGAAAGTCTTCAGCCTCCTGGTTTGGACCCTGTATCCCTGATGGGAAGCTTTTGCTCACCTCCAACTTTGAACTGTTCCCTTGCAAAGCCATCCGCCTCCCAGAGTTGTTCTCATTTTATGTATCATGCTTATAAACCACCTGAAATGTATTTACTACATATTTATTACCTCAAAGACAAATAACAGCACCAGAACTTAATATCCACTGAAATTTTTTTTTTCTCTCTCTAAAATTACCCCCATTTCTGCCCACTATAGCTAAATTAAGATTAATTTGTTTGGAAAATGAGTCCAGTTTCAATAAACTTGGTCTGATTATTTATATAAGTATAATTAATCATATAGATTCTCTTAAATTGAATGCCCTGAATTTCTCATCAGGAACCTGAGATTAAACTTTGAGAGGCCTATAAAGGCCAGGAAAGCAATGCCAAGGACTTGCCACCAAATTCACCTGTAGTACCTATAGATTTGGGTGAATTCCTCTCTTCTCAATGTCCCCAAAATATTTTCACATTCCTGTACCTACCAGGAGTGGCCTTACTTATTTACCTGGTAAGGCTGCTGGGAACCTTGTAGGAAAGGTAGCAAGGTGTTTTTCCAGGGGAATTTATGGCTCCATAAGGTCCACTTTAGTTCTTTAAAACTGTCTGGTCATATATGATTCTATGCATATTCTCACATATGACCTTCCAGTCAAAGTCAGTGTTTCCAGTTGTGTCCTGTTACAAGAACAGATTCTTATGAAAACTTATGCAAACAGTTTTATTGCTATAAAAATGAGAATACTAAGAGTTTCCAAATTCTGAGAGGATCAGGTAGAAAGAAAAGATCAGTGATTCAATTTGCTTCAGTTCAGTTCAGTCGCTCAGTTGTGTCCAACTCTTTGCAATCTGAAGAACCACAGCACACCAGGCCTCCCTGTCCATCACCAACTCGCAGAGTTCACCCAAACCCATGTCCATCAAGTCGGTGATGCCATCCAGCCATCTTATCCTCTGTCGTTCCCTTCTCCTCTTGCCCCCAGTCCCTTCCAGCATCAGAGTCTTTTCCAATGAGTCCACTTTTCGCATGAGGTGGCCAAAGTATTGGAGTTTCAGCTTCAACATCAGTCCTTCCAGTGAACACCCAGGACTGATCTCCTTCAGAATGGACTGGTTGGATCTCCTTGCAGTCCAAGGGACTCTCAAGAGTCTTCTCCAACACCACAATTCAAAAGCATCAATTCTTCGGCACTCAGTTTTCTTCACAGTCCAACTCTCACATCCATACATGACCACAGGAAAAACCATAGCCTTGACTAGACGGACCTTTGTTGGCAAAGTAATATCTCTGCTTTTTAATATGCTATCTAGGTTGGTCATAACTTTCCTTCCAAGGAGTAAGCGTCTTTTAATTTCATGGCTGCAATCACCATCTGCAGTGATTTTGGAGGCCCCCCAAAATAAGGTCTGACACTGTTTCCACTGTTCCCCCATCTATTTCCCATGAAGTGATGGGACCAGATGCCATGATCTTCTTTTCTGAATGTTGCTCTTCAAGCTAACTTTTTCACTCTCCTCTTTCACTTTCATCAAGAGGCTTTTTAGTTCCTCTTCACTTTCTGCCATGAGGGTGGTGTCATCTGCATATCTGAGGTTATTAATATTTCTCCTGGCAATCTTGATTCCAGCTTGTGCTTCTTCCAGCCCAGCTTTTCTCATGAGGTACTCTGCATATAAGCTAAATAAGCAGGGTGACAATATACAGCCTTGACATACTCCTTTTCCTATTTGGAGCCAGTCTGTTGTTCCATGTCCAGTTCTAACTGTTGCTTCCTGACCTGCATATGGGTTTCTCAAGAGGCAGGTCAGGTGGTCTGGTATTCCTATCTCTTTCAGAATTCTCCACAGTTAACTGTGATCCACTATGCTTTGGCATAGTCAATAAAGCAGAAATAGATGTTTTTCTGGAACTCTCTTGCTTTTTTGATGATCCAGCGGATGTTGGCAATTTGATCTCTGGTTCCTCTGCCTTATCTAAAACCAGCTTGAATATCGGGAAGTTCACAGTTCACGTATTGCTGAAGCCTGGCTTGGAGAATTTTAAGCATTACTTTACTAGCGTGTGAGATGAGTGCAATTGTTCAGTAGGTTGAGCATTCTTTGGCATTGCCTTTCTTTGGGATTGGAATGAAAACTGACCTTTTCCAGCCGTGTGGCCACTGCTGAGTTTTCCAAATTTGCTGGCATATTGAGTGCAGCACTTTCACAGCATCATCTTTCAGGATTTGAAATAGCTCAACTGGAGTTATTCCATCATCTCCACTAGCTTTGTTTGTAGTAATGATTTCTAAGGCCCACTGGACTTTACATTCCAGGATGTCTGGCTCTAGGTGAGTGATCACACCATCGTGATTATCTGGGTCGTGAAGATCTGTTTTGTGTAGTTCTTCTGTGTGTTCTTGCCACCTCTTAATATCTTCTGCTTCTGTTAGGTCCATACCATTTCTGTCCTTTCTTGAGCCCATCTTTGCATGAAATGTTCCCTTGGTATCTCTGCTTTTCTTGAAGAGATCTCTAGTCTTTCCCATTCTGTTCTTTTCCTCTATTTCTTTGCATTGATCTCTGAGGAAGGCTATCTTATTTGCTTACAAAGGTATAATTTATCAAATTGCTGTAAAGTCAGAATTAGCTTAAATGAAAAGGTTTCCTTATATCTAGAAAACAAAGATTAAAGTCAATAGTATTTCAGACAAAAAGTCATAAATTTTTTTTGATCTTGATCTTTTGTTAACAGTTCGTGAAGCCAGCAGGTTTTTCATTAGGATTTATTTGTTTGTTACCAAGTTCTTGCATGTGTGAGTGCTAAGTGGTTTCAATTGTGTCCAACTGTTGGCAACCCTATGGACTGTAGCCCGCTAGGCTCCTCTGTCCGTGGGATTCTCCAGGCAAAAATACTGGTGTGGGTTACCATGCCTTCCTCCAAGTGATCTCCCCGACCCAGGGATTGAAGCCGAGTCACTTGCATCTCCTGCGTCAGCAGGCAGATTCTCTATCACTGTAAAGGTACGTGTTGCTGTTGTTCAGTTGCCTGGTCATGTCCAGCTCTTGTGACACCGTGGACTGCAGCATGCTTACAATACCAGATTCCAAACTTACTTTAACTCAGTTCATTGGCAAAGAAATACACATAAGGACAGTGAAACAAAACAAGTTCATGTGCAGATGGGAATTTTATACATGATTTCCAATTTGAAATACACAGGAAATTATTTTGACTATTGGTGATCCATTTAGAAATAAAGTTAGATTTATAAGTTCCACATTCATAAAATTGGATTGTATATGAATATATAAAACAAACCATTTAATAAACATTTTTAAAATTTAAAATAAATATTGGAATAAGATACCAGTAACATCCTATGTGAATAATCCTGTAGCCTTTTCTTCTATAAGATAAAAACAAAAGGGCATAAAAATAAGATAAATAAATGTATGTAAGGCAGATAAACTGTTAAATAAAAATCTAAAAGTTCATAAAGAAAAATCTATAAACAAACCTAAAAGGAGGAAATACTTTCAACACTTACAGCAGACGAAGAATTAACATTCAACTTTATAAAGAAATCACCTAAATAAATAAAAATTTAAGAAAATTAATAGAAAACAAGCAAGATGTGGGTTGGCAAATCACTGAAGAGAAAACACAAATGTTCAAAAGATGCTCAGTTTTTTTAAGTATGAAGGATATGCAAGTTAAATTTTCAAGTTTTGATTATGAATTTTAAAAATCTATACAAAAGTAGAATAATATGATGAACCTCCATATACTTAATAACAAGTTTCAGAATTTATCAAAAAATATCCAGTCTTATTTTATATAGCCACTCCCCTCCCCACTGAGATTTAGATATATGTTTTATCATTTGATGTTGTCAATGTTGGGGAAAAGTAGAGAAATAAGTTTCTTCACATACAGCTGAGAAAAGTTCAAGTTGGTCACCTTGTTCTTTGAAGCATCTGTTGAATTTAAAAGTGAAGATACTCTAAAATTACTGCTTTTAAGCCTTTGCCCTAGGGAAACTCTTATGCATTTGCACAAAAAAAGTATGTAAAATGATTATTATTAAATTATTGTTTGCATAGAGAAAATTGGGAACAACATTGATGCCTGAAAATGAAAAAATTAAAATATGGTACATCTATCCTGTGGACTGCTTCACGGCATTAAAAAGTGTGAATCAGAGAGCTGAATGCCGCCTTCTCCTCGCTGCCACCCTCCCTGGCCAGGTCCTGGTCCTTTGTGGACCCTAGCTGCCGTAGGCTGGTGGTGGAGCCGCTGTTTCTGATCTGGAGCTAGTTGAGATGCAGGAGATTCCAGATCTGCATGGATCTGTGCACACAGATGCTGGAGAAGTCCCTTGTATCCAGGTACCAGCTGGATCCTGTAAGCCCTGTGGCTCCTGGTGATAAGGCTGAGGGCTGTGGGGGTAGAGGGTCCCCAAGAGGGGTGTCCAGAGAGGAGAGCCCGGGGTGGGATTGAGTGTGTGGTCAGCATAGGCACCCAACAGTGAGACCCTCTGGAGACCAAAAAAAAAAAAAAAAGTCTGAGTTAGATAGATTTAATAATGTGCAAAAATACCCAAGACATATTGTTGAATGAGAGGAAGAAGTTGCATAATAATACACATGCTATAATATCATTATTTAAACAAAAAAATTAAAAGAAGCCAAATGACTTTTCTATCAATCAATCAATAATCTATATGTCTGTCAACCTGTGGCCTAGGATGGTATAAAACAATCTTCACAAACAATAACATTGGTTATTTCTGGAGAAGAGTGTGAGATGGGTACTCATGAAAGATTCTTTAGAGTGTTTTTATAAGAATACATTTATAATTTACTTATATAATTAAATAAATACTGTTATAACAAGAATTAAGAACAGTAGGTTAATAGAACTAGGTTTGGATCTGAGCTGTATTACTTATTATATGTTTGACCTGGATCACTCGCTTCTCAAATTGGTATAATTTCATGTACTTTGTGGGGATTCTGTGAGTTTTAAATAAGCTAGTGTCCAGGAGGACTTCTCAGGTAGATCAGAAGTAAAGAATCCACCAGTCAGTGTAGGAGATGCAGGTTTGATCGCTGGGTTGGGAAGATCCCCTGGGGAAGGAAATGGCCATCCAGTCCAGTATCCTTGCCTGGAGAGTCCCATGGACAGAGGAGCCTGGCGGTCTACAGTCCATGGGGTTGCAACGAGTTGGGCACAACTGAGCAACTGAGCACACGGCACACAGTGTCCAGGAAAGAATCTGCAGTGCAGAGCGGGTAACCAGCTGAAGATAACCAGCGCTGTTTGCACTCTATTAAGTCAACTTTAAGCCTCAGGTAACTGAGTGATGAAGTACTTTTTCTCACTAGATTGCATCTGTTCCCTAGATTCATAAGGGCAGTGACCCTGATGTTGATTCTGGTGTCTGGTATACAATAGGCACTCGATGTTTGTACGTTAATATGGTGCCTGTCCTTTCCACCAAAAAGAACCGCTGTCCTGAGTTCCAGAGTTGTATTTCCAGATCCTACCACATATCCTCATCTTGGTTCTGAATAGGCACCTCCCCTCAAACTGAACATATTTTAAAACCATACTTATTATGTCTATCTACGCACCTTCATCTTCTCTCATATCCCTTTTATTATGACATCTAGTTTATTGATGAAAAGTCTTCAGGACTTCTTACTGTCACTGCACTGTAGACTTTTTAACTTTGAAAACAAATATTGACCTTTAAGATTTTATTTTCTTCACTTTGTTCCATTTTGCTTATTTTTGATACACTTTAAATACAGTATCTCGTAGGGAATCAGTGGGCTTTTCTAAACTCAAGGAGCCATATTTTTTTTCTCGTATTTGAAAAATATATACCATGAGTTCTCAGGAATTATGTCCTCTCCATTTTATTTTCTTCCTCCTTTCTCCTGAAGTAGAACTTTCCACATCTCTTCAGTGTCCATTCCTTGGGACCATCTCTTTATCTCACACTGCTCTATTATGGCTGAGTTCTTCAGGACCATCTATTTAGCTGAGCATAGTGTCATTCTACCATTTAAGCTGTGAGTTGAATTTTTTATTTCAATGACTATTTTTCAGTTTTAGAATTTATATTTGGTTCACTTTCTAATATGTCTAATAGTTTTTTTATGATGTCTTGTTTTTCGAAACTCATACCTTTTTTTTCTCTCTAAAAGCTTTAAACAGACATTGTATAGAGTTATCTTAAAGTCTCTTCTGACAGCTCCCTCCCCTTTTCTTTGAGTCTCCTGAGTTGTGCATGTTCCCATTTGTCTTGTTGCTGTCTCTCATGGCAGCAGGCTTCTATTTGATCTGTGGTTTCATACTGTGAGGTCATCTTCAATAGAGGCTGCCTTCCATGGTCCAGTGTGAACTCTGAGTTTCAGCTTTCCCTCATAATGGTTCCTATTTGGCTCTGCTCATGGTGCCGTTTTCCTATTTACGAACCAGTACTTCTCTCTTTCCCTTTTATTTTTAATAAGATTTTTGGCTTAAAACGTTGCGCCACATATTCAGTTTCAGCTGAGACCTCCCCCTGGTGTAGGTTCACCCTTGGGGCAGGTCTGGGTTCTGTCTCTCACCAGGAGCTCTCTATCCACATTCAAGAGCAGGAGCCCTGCTTCCAGTTTGCATCCCATCGCCAGTGGTGGGGGGGTGGGGTGGGGGTTGGAATCAGGCCCCCACATGAAGCCAAGAGATTTCTGTCCCAGATGGACATTCCCCTTCCTTTTTAGAGCTCACCTGTATATTTTTACAAAAGCTACTGTTTGTCCAAATGCATATATTTCAGTGTGTTTGACTTGGAAGAGAGTGTTTGCTGCTTGTTTGGAAGCCTTGTTTACATTCTTCATTTCTATGGGTGCATTACTGTTATCCCAATGCCGAAGCTGGGAAACTTACAGCTTTTCTGGGGCCGTAGTCTCTAACACTAGCTCTTTAGATCTGTCTGGTTTAGTTCTTTATTTAATTCTTTAAATAAATCTGTCTGATTTTATTCTTTTTCTTTTATTTGCTGTCTCCACTGTCTGATGCAGTTTGGGCCCCCTCAGCTCTCTTGTGCGCTATGACAATGTCCTTTTCACTGCTTTCCATGCTTCTCACCTGCCCTCTTCCAGTCATTGCCACATGACCACTGGAGTTATTTTTCCAAATGCAAAATCTCATTATGTTGATTCTATGTTTAAACCTATTGTTTCCTTTCTTCACATTGGAAGTTAAACTACCTTGATTTTACTGAGTTTTATGCACTGACATTGCCATGTTCGCACTCATATTTCTGCAAAGTCAGAATATATTCACTTCCTAGATCTGCCCATCCACTTTATGCCTCTATTCCCAAACATATGCCCTTTTCCTGAAAGGCCCTTAAAATACTACTTTCCTTCTGTTTATTTGATGTGATCGTACTTGAAAATTCAGCCTAAGTATTGCTTCTTTTGTGAAGATTTCCTAACTAACCCCAAATCTGATGCATAGTCAGACATCCTTTGTGTAATTGTTTACCCAACTGCTTATTATCTTTAATACTTTTTGTCTTTTGAAAAGCCTAATCTTCTCTTTAGCTGTGACACTCGTAGCACTTTACGGAATGCTTTCTATCAGATTCTGTGCCTGGAGCCCTTCACTTCCTCTCCAGTCTATCAGGTGGTCTTATACAGTGTCACTCACTTAGCCTTGAGGTCCATGAGATCCACGGTGGAGCCCTTTTTAAAAACGATTTTATTTGTTAGAGCAGTTTTAGGTATACCGTAAAATGGAGAGCAAGGCACAGGGCCTTCCTGTGTACACCCTGCGTCCCCACATATAGTCTCCCCATTATCAGCATATCTTACTAGATGGTACATTTTTTACCAAAATAAACCTGAATCAACAAATCAGAATCACCCAAAGTCTATTACTTAGGGCTCTCTTTTGGTATTGTACAAGCTATGGGTTTGAACAAGAGTAAAATGACATGTATCCATCATTGTAATGTCATACAGAGCATTTTTACTGCCCCCAAAATGCTCTGTGCTCAGCCTATTCATCTCTCCCTGGAGGCCATTTGTGGACAGATGGAAGATTTCCCAGAGTCCACATTGCAAAAAGCATAAAGGAGTACATAAGAATAAAGATGGAAATGGAAGCCACAGGGCTTATTGAAGGAATAATGTTCTAGGAATCAGTGGGGAGACTGTAGTCCTAACTCTGCCATATCTCACGAGATGACTCTGGGCAGACAGTATAATTCCTCTGCATTTTTGTTCTCTACCTAATAAAATACAGGGATTAGAGCAGAGAATTAATATTGCCTCTTTAATCTGTAATTACTTTGTTAAACTGCCTAAACTAAATTATTTGCATTGTAGGGGAAATTTTTAAAAAAATAATAACTCATGACTCTGTAAGAAAGAAATAGCTAAAATGGATAAGCCCCACTAGAGCAAGTAAAATCCACTGGGAGTGGCTCAACGTATAACATTAGTAGAAACCATTAAGCCATCAAGATACTATTCCCTGTTTAGATACACAAGCAGGAAATATAGAGGCTTCAAAATATGTAAACTTTTGACAGAGCCCTCAAGTTTTACACAAAATTTTTCTAATGTAACTTGTATTTTAAATGTAACAAGTAGGCAGTTTTAACAATAGAGTGAAACCATGTACTAGTACTAACATTAGAGAATAAGGAATCTGACTTAAACTAGTAGACGTTCCATCAAGTGTCCAAGGATAATGCAGTCTTAAGACCTTGAACGATTTAACCTGAAGGAAAATATTGCAGGACTTAGCATAAGCCTGTGGGCTTCCCAGATGGCCTGATGGTGAAGAATCCGCCTGCCAGTGCAGGAGAGGCACGTTCTGTCCTGGGTTGGGAAGATCCCCTGGAGAAGGAAATGGCAACCCACTCTGGTATTCTTGCTTGGAGAATCCCAAGGACAGAGGAGCCTGGTGGGCTACAGTCCACGGGGTCACAGAGTCGGACACGACTGAACACGAGTCACAAGAAGTAGCATCAGTTCAGTTCAGTTCAGTTCAGTCGCTCAGTCATGTCCGACTCTTTGCGACCCCATGAATTGCAGCCCACCAGGCCTCCCTGTCCATCACCAACTCCCGGAGTTCACTCAGACTCATGTGCATCAAGTCGGTGATGCCATCCAGCCATCTATCCTCTGTCGTCCCCTTCTCCTCCTGCCCCCAATCCCTCCCAGCATCAGTCTTTTCCAATGAGTCAACTCTTTGCATGAGGTGGCCAAAGTATGAGTTTGCATGAGTTTCAGCTTTAGCATCATTCCTTCCAAAGAACACCCAGGACTGATCTCCTTTAGAATGGACTGGTTGGATCTCCTTGCAGTCCAAATAGCATAAGTGTATATAAAAAATAAGTAAACATATTTGCATTTAACCATTATGATAAAGCAAAAATTCAAGAAATCCCAGCAGATATAAATAGCGTGAACAGGATTAGAAGTGGGCCCTAGGTTTATTGTAGAAAGTGATTGAGTGAAAGTTGCTCAGTCATGTCTAACTGTTTGTGACCCCATGGACTATACAGCCCATGGAATTCTCCAGGTCAGAATACTGGAGTGGGTAATCTTCCCTTCTCCAGAGGATCTTCCTAACCCAGGGATCGAACCCAGGTCTCCTACATTGCAGGCAGATTCTTTACCAGCTGAGCCACAAGAGAACCTCAAGAATAGTGGAGTGGATAGCCTATCCCTGGGTCTTCCTGGCCCAGGAATCGGGGTCTCCTACATTGCAGGCAGATTCTTTACTGAGATAAAACTGCTCCTAAATAACCTCTGTCCATTTTATCAGTAACAATAATCTGAGTTGTGAGAGTATGTTTATGAAAAGCTGATGTATCTGTGAATTGTGTTCTAAAGATGAAGGTAAATATACAGCAATAGGGTGATCCTTTAACAGTTGCCAGATCATAACGACTGTGTGGCAAGACAGTCATCAGAAATTAAATCCTCTGCTAAGAATGATTTAGGACACCATTAAACAGGCCCTTGGGAGGCAGAGTTGTTCATGGAAGGAAACTAGTACACATGGTTTGAGGGGGATGACTCCAGTCCAGCATGAAAAAAATCTGTACCAGGTTTGAAAAATCACCCCATCCCCCTGTGCAAGTAAGATGCTAAGAAGTTCAACTGCTCTTGGAATCTGAGTCCTTGTGGTGAGGGAGCTGTTGGAGGGGAAGGGGCAGAGATAGCATTCAGGTGAGACTCTGAGACGCTGGCTACCCCCTGAGTTAGGCAGGGCTGGGAGCTGGAGCTGGACAGGGACCAGACCACCAGCAGCAGGTCGGGGCATGTCCTCCAGGACACCATGGCTCTACAGACAGTTAGCCACCATCTCCTCCTCTGCCTCAGTCTCTCACTGCTCATCTCCATAAAGAGTAAGTATTTTGCATTTATTGAACTTTTGGCGCTTTTCCTGACTTGCAAATGTTTCATGGGAATAGTGTGTAGTGTTGCACGTTCTGCAAAATACAAGGCTTTTTTAAAAAGTAAAAAGGATTTGGTGTTAGCATCTAGTGTTGAATCAGTGGGACCAGCCAGTGTGAACGGTTTTCAGATTCTATGATTTCCAATAAGTATTTAGATATAGATAATGTTCTTTTTCACCCCTTTGAGTGGTGAGCACGAGTTTGAAATGGCCACATAGAGAGGTTATTTTGTTGTGATTATGCTTTTATAGAATAGATTTGGCACTTTGATATAGTCAAAAAGGAACTTACTCATAAGCTATACAGAATTTTATCCCCAATGCTGTGTATCTCCACTTTTAAAGAACTTTGTGTTCCAACAGTTGCTCTCACGATGAAGGGGATAGAACCTCAATTTAAGGATAATGGTTCAAAGCATCTATTTTACCAGAGAGGAATGGGCTTCCTTTCTATCGTATGTGCTTTGTTTTATCTATCATAGTCCGCCAACTTCCCCAAATGAAAACAAGAGTAATGTTTTCTGGGATAGTCTTGTCAGATATATGGCAGTCTGGAAAATCAGAGGAGACCAACGGCCTCAGCTGTGTGTTTATGCAGGACGGTAGCTATTGAACACATTCAAAAGGAAGCAAGCCGAGTGCGTGCTCCTCAAAGGGGCCGTGTGATTTGTGTCTGCTGAATCTGAATATCAATAAGGCAAAGCATAGAGCAGCTGCTGTTAAACAAGACAGCTTGGCATTAGCACAGTGTTCTGTAATCTGGGTCACCTGCTGTGGCTGCACCAGCGAGATTGTTACTCATGTGGTTTACAGCTGAGATTGTTACTTGTATGGCTTACAGCGAGATTGTTACTTGTATGGTTTACAGCTGAGATTGTTACTGGTATGACTTACAGCTGAGACTGTTACTGGTATGGCTTACAGCAAGATTGTTACTTTGGTTTACAGCTGAGATTGTTACTTGTATGGCTTACAGTGAGATTGTTACTGGTATGGCTTACAGCTGAGTGTGTGGCAAAGGCTGGGTGGAAACAGGACTAGATGCTATAACTGAGGCAGCCGAAGGGAGTGGAGAAAAACCAAACGAACAGGAAAGTTGCAACGCATACACACACACAGGGTTGTTTTTTCCCCAGAGGTGTACTTATTGAAAAGAGTCGTCGTTTAGTTATTCATTCTCCTTGAAACCTCGACTGGGCCCCATGCACTAGGAAACGAGACACAGAAGCTTTGTGTTGAGAAGTGGGGGGAGAAATGGAGCAAAAGAAATGAGAAGATAGGTAAAACGTGAGATGAGGTGACTTTACAGTATATTTTATGGCAAAGAACTTTTAATTCCAGTTAGGTTTATTATAATTCCTAGTGTTTGCTGCACGTAGCTTTTAAGGGGATGAGTGTGTACCTTTTAGAGTACCATCTCTTTTTTCAGGGGTCTCACAGCTGTGTAGCTGTAACGATATAGAAATAATTTGTTTTCTGTCTCTTTGAATTGGCAATTTTATTGATAGACTGTAAATAAATACTTTGGAATTACTTGATACATTCTCTAAAACAACATTTTTTATTAGTTAAAAAAATTTGAAGTCTCATTTTAATTTTTAAGCAGGCAAACTCTCGAACTCTGTGTTAATATATTTGCTTTCAAGAAGAGATGATACTGCCTTCTTGGTCCTAATACTGAGTTTAGGCATTTTCTTCCCCCGACTTGAAAACTTTCACAACCTCAGCCTTCTTTTCCACTCTGACTGCTTATGTGACAAATCCTATATTCTATCCATATTAATAAAATAATAGTACATTTGCTGACCTCACTAAATATGTTATATGTTCTAGATTTCATTTAATTCTTCCCAACTCCCCCATAAGATAGCTATGATTATAACCATCCCTATTGTATAGAGTCAGAAGGCTACACCAGGTGTCTCAGCCTTTGGCAGACAACAGAGAGCTGGAATGTTTAAGATGCCACCTCTCAAGTACAGCCCCTGATAATTCATATGTCTGGGTGGGTCCTGTGACTGTATTGTCAACAAGCTCTCTGTTTCAAACGCAGGCGATCACAAGTTCTGCACTGCACAATCCATCTTTCCTGGGAACTTTAATCATCAGAATTGTAAGACATCAGTGTCTCTCTCCTCGAAGAGATTGTTTAGGAGAAAAAACATAAGTAATACGAGTTTTATGAGCGTTTCTTCCATATGACACACGTGACCACATTATCAAGTGGAACTTATGAATGGCCTTACAGCTGAAGCAGCAGTGGCGCACGCAGAGGTTATTTGCTTTCCTGAGGCCACGCTGCCGTGGGTGATGGACCTGGGACTAGGGCCGAGAGGTCTGACTCTGGCTGCTCTGCTCCCAGCTTGTGTGCTGACTCTCCTGAAGGGGCAATGCAGGAGCAGTGTGGGGAGCCGGGGGCGGGGGGGGGGGGGGGGGGGGGGGAGGTTAGCGCGTTGCTCAGAGCATCATAAAAACAAAGAGAAAATTTTGGTTATTTGGATCATGTGAATTTATTGAATCAATGTTTTTCTCCTCTTGAACTTTTGAAACAAAAAGTTTTTGAAATGCAAATGAAATACACTCTTTTAAATGAAGCGGGAAGAGTCACCCTTGGTTCCATGCTGTATTTTCTTTCATGGAAGTGGTGCCTCCCTCTCCTTCCAGGGGTGTGCTCTTTCTGTCGACCGTGCAGTGTCCTACAATTCCGTTTCCTTCTGGATGGGGACGTGGACATGAGGAGTCTCAGAGCAGAGTACAGGAAGGGACACTCCCTCCCTCTTCTGTGCAGAGAGACACTCCCCTTTACTCAGAGCTGCGATGGATTTGCGGTTACACGCTGCCAGTTGTTTTCCTATCTGTTCCGTAGTTTTGCAAAACTGGTTATTGTACATGCTGCTGCTAAGTCGCTTCAGTCGTGTCTGACTCTGTGCGACCCCATAGACGGCAGCCCACCAGGCTCCCCCGTCCCTGGGATTCTCGAGGCAAGAACACTGGAGTGGGTTGCCATTGCCTTCTCCAATGCAGGAAAGTTAAAAGTGAAAGTGAAGTCGGTCAATCGTGCCTGACTCCTAGCAACCCCATGGACTGCAGCCCACCAGGCTCCTCCATCCATGGGATTTTCCAGGCAAGAGTACTGGAGTGGGGCGCCATTGCCTTCTCCAGTTATTGTACCTAACCTACATTGAATTTTAATAATTCAAGAACTATTGTTTTCTGCTTTGATGTATTAAGAGAGAATTTTAATAGTTTTATTTATTTACTTCTTGGCTGCGCTGGTCTTTGTTGCTGTGCAGGCTTTTTCTCTAGTTGTGAGTGGGAAGTTAAGTGAAGTGAAAGTCCCTCAGTAGTGTCCAACTCTGTGTGTGTTACCCCTTGAGTATAGTCCATGAAATTCTGCAGGCCAGAATACTGGAGTGGGTAGCCTTTCCCTTCTCCGGGGATCTTCCAACCCAGGGATCGAACCCAGGTCTCCCGCATGGCAGGCGGGTTCTTGACCAGCTGAGCCACAGGGGAAGCCCAGCTGCGTTGTGTGAAGATTTCTCATTGCGGTGGCTTCTTTTGTTGTGGAGCACAGGCTTTAGGGTGCTCCTGGGACCGGTGGTTGCAACTCGGGGGCTCTAGAGTGCAGGCTCAGTAGTCGTGGCACAGGGGCTTAGCTGCCCTGTGGTGTGTGGGACGTCCCTGGACTGGGGATCGAATCTCTAGCATTGGCAGGCAGATGGTTTTCCACTGAGCCACCAGGGAAACCCAAGGGAGAATTTTATTGGCGTGAGATTTTCTTATGGTTCACAGTATTTTAAATAATGAGAGCACCTTACAATGACTTTCTTTGTGACCTTGACACATGAAAAGAAACTACCATATTAGAGCTACTGTGCTTTAGGAAGGTCATTTATAGCTATCTTTCTTGAGTCTTTCATGCATTTGGATCTAAATTGAATATTGTCAATGTAGATTCAACATCTAGTTTAACTTAAAATTGTTTTAACCAGTATTCGAAGTGTGGTCATATTTAACAGTGTATAAGAGAAATGTGCTTTGACAAAACTATTATTAAATTTATTTGAATAACTTCAAAGACTTTGGGATGCCATCCTATCTTCTAGAACCCATCAGCAATGATTAAGTAGATGAATTTGAATTGTTAAAGAAGGGTTTCCCTGGTAGCTCAGTTGGTAAAGAATCTGCCTGCTGTATTGGAGACCTGGGTTTGATCCCTGGGTGGGGAAGATCCCCTGGAGAAGGGAAGAAGCATTTTAAAGAAAGCTTTCTTTTCAGTCTACCTGAAGTATACAGAACAAATTGAATCTATAAAGATAAAATATGATCAGATTTATTCAATCATAATAACCCTGGTGGCTATCAATAAATAATTGAGTTTGCTCAATAGGTTAGAGAAGGTTGATGTTATTCATTAGTCTGTCGCTCAGTCGTGTCCAACTCTCTGTGACCCCATGGACTGTAGCCACCAGGTTCCTCTGTCCATGGAATTCTCCAGGCAAGAATACTGGAGTGGGTTGCCATTCCCTTCTCCAGGGGATCTTCCCGACCCAGGGATCGAACCTGTCTCCTGCACCACAGGCAGATTCTCTACCATCTGAGCCACCAGTATCGCTAGCGATGTTATTCATTAGGGAGTAATTACCCACTCATCTTTAATACTTACAAGTGTAGAAACACATGAAACTTTTCTATTCACCATGCCGGTTAACATCTTTGCAGAAGCATGTTGTAAAGTGCTTACAGAATTACAGAGTGAGAAAAAGATATCTTTGCTTCTTCATAAATTAAACAATTATCTCATCAACGTACGGTAAAAGTCTCCACTTCATGAAGGTTATTCACTGTTTCTGAATTATGCAGCAGAATTAATTTTAGTGTGTAATTTTTGATGTCTGTTTTAGGCGAATTGGATTTTTTAGGAGAATTGCATTCTTTTTTATCATTGCTGACCTTCAAAAATTACCATTAATGGTATTATGATATCAAATTTTGAAATTAAAGAGGACAAGAACAGTCAGGGTTTTTTTAAATTTTGCTGCAGATTTATTGGAAATCTCGAGAAGCCCAGTTTTCTCCTTTTAGAAAATGAAAATGAGAGTGTCATTTGTCCCCGTTCATACTATCTCTGTTTATATTAAATTTCTCTATATATCCTTATATTATAATTTTCATTTCTTTTCTATATTATGTACCAAAATTTGAAAATATTGTTTTTCTGTTGAATTCTGTTTTACCTATGAGGTTGCTAAGACATGGCTGCAGGAACCATGGGTGTTTTGCTGACTGACGTATCCTTAGTCACTGAGCAGGTGGTATCTATCTCAGGGTGGTTACTCAGAGAATAGTTACTAAATGAGTAAATGAATAATGGAAATTTTATAGCCTTTCCAGATGAATATCTTCCTTCCTCATGACATGTTGGCAGTATTTTAAAACTCTTACATGGTTTTATATTTTTATAATGGCCTTTATTATTTTAGAACAATTTTAGATTTACAGAAAAATTGAGAGGTTGGTACAGGAGGGTCCCCTCTAATCCTAATATCTTACATCAGTATGGTAGCTTTGTTACAATTAATGAGCCAATGCTGATACATTATTATTAACTAAGTCAGTAGTTTATTCAGATTTTCTTGGATTTTTACCCAGCATTTTTCCTATTCTGGGATTCTGCTTGGACACCATGTTGCATTTGGTTTAGTACCTAAGTGCTGTCCTTAGGCTCTCTTTGTCTGTGGCGGTTCCCCTGGTCTTGTTTTCGATGACACGGACAATTTTGAGGAGTATAGTGTAGATATTTTATGGGATCCTCCAACACTGGAATTTGTTGGATGCTTTCCTCATGGTAAGACTGGAGTTACAGCTCACTGGGAGGAAAACCACAGAGGTAAGACGTCATTCTCGAGGTATCACACCAAGGATATGGACAGTCACATGATTTGTGACTTCTGATGTTGACCTTAATCACCGGGGATGTGGCGTTGGCCAGGATTCTCCACTGTAAACTTACTTTTCTCCCTTCCTGTATTTTCTTCTTGGGAGGGAAGTCACTGTACGCTGCCCAGGACTAAGGAGGGGAGAATTATGCTCCCCTTGGAGAGAAGCAGAGCATCTTCATAAGTTACTCGGGATGCCTCTGCCTGGGGGATTTGGCTTTCCTCCACTGTTCATTAGTTTATGCAAGCATTTATGCCACCTTAGAGTCATGGATATCTGTTTCGTACCCTGGGTTATAATCTAATACTACTCTACTCCTTTATTACTCAAGTTGCTCCAGCTTGGGCACCGGGAGCTCCTTCACTTGGTGCCTGTCCTCTTTTATCACCCTCCCCGTCGACGTGAGGCGCTTTCCTTCCTGACTTTCTGTCTCTCCAAGATGCTCCAGGCTTGTCTGCTGTGCCTCCTGTCCCATCCCCACCGCAGGTCACTGCTCCCATGAGCCCCGGCTTGTTTTCACTAGAGTGTGGCAATAATGGCAGTAGAAACCAGTTATTGGAATGTAACGTGCACGTGGGCCTCCCTGATGGCTCCGTGGTTAAAGAATCAGCCTGCAGTGCAGCAGACACAGGGGATGTGAGTTCGATCCCTGGGTCAGGAAGATCTCTTTGAGAAGGAAATGGCAACCCACTCCCGTATTCTTGAGCGAACATCCCAAGGACAGAGGAGTGTGGCAGGTGTTCAGTCCTCTGGGTCTTGAAGAGTTGGACAGGACGGAGCGACCGAGCGCACAGCAGCAGGTGTGCGTGGCGCCAGTGGGGTGTCATCTCTTTTAGGCCGTCTCAGCTGACAGAGCACGGAAACGTGTGTTTGTGCACACATTTCTGTTCATGTGTCTAGATGAGAGTGAAAGAGGAGAGTGAAAAAGCTGGCTTAAAACTCAACATTCAGAAAACTAAGATCATGGCATCCGGTCCCATCACTTCATGGCAAATAGACGGGAAACAGTGACAGACTTTATTTTCTTTGGCTCCAAAATCACTGCAGATGGTGACTGCAGCCCTGAAATTAAAAGACGCTTGTTCTTTGGAAGAAAAGCTATGACCAACCTAGACAGCATATTAAAAGGCAGAGCCATTACTTTGCCCACCAAGGTCCATCTAGTCAAAGCTATGGTTTTTCCAAGTCATGTATGGATGTGAGAGTTGGACCATAAAGAAAGCTGAGTGCCAAAGAATTGATGCTTTTGAACTGTTGTGTTGGAGAAGACTCTTGAGAGTCCCTTGGACTGTAAGGAGATCCAACCAGTCCATCCTAAAGGAAATCAGTTCTGAATATTCATTAGAAGGACTGATGCTGAAGCTGAAACTCCAATACTTTGGCCACCTGATGCGAAGAACTGATTCACTGGAAAAGACCCTGATGCTGGGAAAGATTGAAGGTGGGAAGAGAAGGGGACGACAAAGGATGAGATGGTTGGATGGCATCACTGACTCAGTGGATATGAGTTTGGGTAAACTCTACAAGTTGGTGATGGACAGGAAGGCCTGGTGTGCTGCAGTCCATGGGGTTGCAGAAAGTTGGACATGACTGAGCAACTGAACTGAACTGATACATGTATCTATATGTACATTGGTACATATATTAAGCTAAACTTGAGTTTATGTTGATACCTCTAACTTCATTACCACATGGATTATTCTAGCTTCTTCTCCTTGCTTGTCTGTAAATTCCAACTCTAACAGTGAGAAACCTGCCATCTCCCATTCATTTACTTGTTTAAATTCAGTAAACATAACTTAAAGAGTTTATAAGTTATATAATGCTTCCCTGGTAGCTCAGATGGTAAAGAATCTGCCTACCAATGCGGGAGACCCAGGTTTGATCCCTGGGTCAGGAAGATCCCCTGGAGAAGGAAATCGCAACCCACTCCAGTATTCTTGCCTGGAGAACCCCATGCACAGAGTAGCCCGCGGGGTTAATAGTCCATGAGGTCACAAAGAGTTGGACACGACTGAGGGACTAACACACACACTACCAAAGTCAAATTTTCAACCCACAATCCTGTAGAAATATCTTTATCAATTTGGGTGTACTACTTATGTGACTTTCCTTTTGCTTTTATTCTTTTTTTAAAAAACATTTTAATTGGAGGTTGATCGCTTTAAAATGAGTTGGTTTCTGTTTTTATTTTGACACTTGCTTGTTTCCTTGCGTGCGTGCTCAGTAGTGTGCAGCTCTTTGTAATCATAGGCTATAGCCCACCAGGCTCCTCTGTTCATGGGATCTTCCAGGAAAGAATACTGGAGTGAGTTGCCATTTCCTACTCCAGGAGCTCTTCCCAACCTGGGGATTGAACCTGTGGTCACGTGCAGCCCCTGCATTGAGAGGCGGATTCTTTATAACTGAGCCATCTGGGAAGCCTTGCGTGTTTCCTTTGGATAGCACCTTTTCCCCCATCCCCTTCTGTGTGATTGTTTTATACGTTTCTTTTGTGTTCTGATCAACATTCCTTCCTGGGATCTTTGCATACAATAGCGTTCACTCTTCTTGCTCTACAGTTCTCTAGGTTTTTTAAATGCTCCATTACAACATAATAGAGAGCTGTTTCACTACTCTGTAAGTCCCCTTTCTCACCCTCCTTTTCTGCTCTCGCCCTCTGGGCAGTCTCTGATCATTTTACTGTTCCTGTGTGCGTGGCTGCTAAGTCGCTTCAGTCATATCCTATTCTTTGTGACCCCATAGACTGTAGCCCGCCAGGCTCCTCTGTCCATAGGATTCTCTAGGCAAGAATACAGGAGTGGGTTGCCGTTCCCTTCTCCAGGGGATCTTACTGTCTCTATAGTTTTGTCTTTTACAGGATGGTATATAATCGGAAACATAAAATGTGTAACCTTTTCAGACTAGCTGCTTTCAAGTAGCTGTATTCATTGAAGGGTTCTCCATGATGTTCTGTGACTTGAATACCTCATTTCTTTTTATCCCTGGATAATATCCCATTATGTTGATGTACCACATTTTGTTTATTCACCTATTAGAGGTCATCTTGGCTGCTTCCAATCTTGGGCAATGGTCTTAGTTTCCTAAGTAAGCTGTAGCCAAGTGCCAGACACTGTGCAGCTCAGCCAGAAATCCATTCTCTCCTGGTTCTAGAGGCTGGAAGTCTCAAGTCAGGGTGTCAGCCGGGTCTCTGCTCCCTCCTAGACTCTGGGTCAAATCCTCCGCGTCTCTTCCCAGCATCTGGTGGTGGTGATCCTCAAGCCCTGGCGTTCCTTGTTCCGCAGCTGCATCACTCCACGCTCCGCCTCTGTGATTACATGGTGTGGGCCCTGCGTCTGTCTGTGTCTCTTCTGTCCCTCTTACAAGGACATCAGGCACATTGGGTTAGGGCCCATCCTAATGACCATATCTTAACGCGCGTGCATTCCCAAAGACCTTATAAAGTACGCAGGGCGTAAGTACCAGGGGTTAGGACTTCATGATTTTGCCGTAACAGTGAAATCTGAGGAAGGAATGGACTCAGTCATCTAGAACCAGGTCCTATTTGCTGATACTGTTAACACCCTTTATCAGTCTTATAGAGTTTTCTTCCCAATTTAATAAAAAGCAGTGACTCCTCCAGAGTTTTCCAGCAATGTGTTAGGCGTGTTGTCATATATTCCCAGCCTTCTCTTTGCTCTCAGAAAAGTTCTACTGCACGGAGAACTCAAACCAGTGTACTTAGGATAAGAACAGTATGGGACTGAAAAATAAGAAAAGGCATAGCAGTAGAAATGAGCTTGACTATTCAGAGCTGAAATGTTTTAGCTGAAGCAAAAAGCGTATTGGCTCTGTAGGGAAATGAAGGTAAGACTAGTTATCCCTAGCCTGGAGATGCGTGTGTTAGTCAGTCATTCAGTCGTGTCTGACTCTTTGTGACCCCGCTGGGTTCCTCTTGCATGGAATTCTCCAGGCAAGAATACTGGAGTTGGTAACCATTCCCTTCTCCAGGGGATCTTTCCCGTCCAGAAACTGAACCTGGGTCTGCTGCATTGCTGGTGGACTCTTTACCATCTGGGACACCAGAGAACAGGATGATTCAGCCGAGTGGAGTTCAGTTCAGTGGCTCAGTCGTGTCCCACTCCTTGCGACCCCATGGACTGCAGCAGGCCAGGCTTCCCTGTGCATCACCAACTCCCGGAGCTTGCTCAAACTCATGTCCGTTGAGTCCGTCATGCCATCCAACCATCTCATCCTCTGTCACCCCCTTATCCTCCTGCCCTCGATCTTTCCCAGCATCAGGGTCTTTTCCAGTGAGGCAGTTCTTCTCATTAGGTGGCCAAAGCATTGAAGTTTCAGCTTCAGCATCAGTCCTTCCAATGAATATTCAGGACTGATTTCCTTTAGGATGGACTGGTTGGATCAGTTCTTTGGTGCTCCGCTTTCTTTATGTTCCAACTCTCACATCCATACATGACTACTGGAAAAACCATAGCTTTGTCTAAACAGACTGTGGTTGGTTAGGATGATAAATATTTAAATGTTCACTATTCAATCATTTCTTCATTGACTCCTTTATTCAACAGGTATTTAATGTCTACATGTTTGCTACTGCTCATTTTACAGTTGTGAACAAGAAGACCACTATCCTTGCTAATGTGTTTATATTTAAATGGGGTGAGATATACAAAACACAAGTACAATATGTAATTTTAAGCTGCCAATAGTGCTTTGGAGAAAAGCAACAGAACAAGTGAGCCATGAAGCTATGTGGGTGAAAACCATTTTGGCAAAGAAAACAGCAGCTCTTAGTCCCGAGGGAGGAGTGTGCCCAGAGCTTTAGAGGCGTCACGAGGCGACCGGTGTTGCTGGAGCGGTTTAAGCAAGACAAGAGCCAAGTAGAAGAGGTATCATGGGTTTGTTATCCATACCTCGAATCCTACCAAGTAGCTATTATTAAGACACCTAAGATCATGATAGCTTATGTGATATACTTAAAAGACAACTACAAAGTGATAACTGAGATTTAATCCCAGGTCTGTCAGGTTCCAAGCTTCATACCAACTCACGAAAGCCAAGAGGCAAACATTCAGGAATTTTGCAAGAGAGTTATTAAACTGTTGGCTTCAATGAGCAATGATGGAAGTAACTGGCATCAGGGAAATTGGCAAACGCTACAAATCAGGGTTTTTTTTTTATTAATGAGTGCTAGATAACTGAGTATCCATTTTGCCTTTAAAAGTTTTCCAAATTAAAAATGTTTATAGTTTCAACTGCTATCCACCCCCATAACTAATATCTGCAGAAATGAGACTCACTCATATGTAACCTAGATTAACCTTCCTGGGGTCTATTTGGTTCTTCACATAATTATCCTGATAATTGCCAAATGAATGATTCTTTTCTCTAAATCCAAAATTCTTTGATTCTTAAAATTAGGCAAATTGGCGAGAGTAGAGTGCTAATGAGGCTGGGTTTGTGGTCCAATCTGTATGATTCTGTTTGCTTCCCACAGAGACCGAGTGGATACAAGTACTGGTCAGTCTAATCAGCTGGCCTCAAATTTGTTGCTTTGAACACAAAGAGAGAAAATGGAAATAGCACTTAGCAAATAAAGCAGCACTATTGGAAAGCCAGTTGTGAGTTAGCAGCAATAACTTCTTTATACAAGGAATTCATTATTCTGATTTCATACCTGTCTATAATTTTAGTGATTCTTCCTTTTAATGTAGTTGAAGAACAAATATTTATATATTCAGCATCAATTTTTAAATAAGTAGAGTCAGGATATTCAAATTTGGGCCCTGGCCAATGTTGGTTAATTGCACATCCGTAAATGCACCATTTACACTCTCTGATTTCTCATTCGTAGTAGAATGAGGGGGGTGATTATATAATTACCAGATTCCTGTGAGATCTACATTTTTTGATTCCATGATCATTCTAAGTAATGGAATCATAGGCTTGGATCAATAGTGTTTTTATCTTTTTAGTTATTATTTTTTATTGGAGTATAGTTGATTTACAATGTTGTTAGTTTCTGCTGTACAGCAATGGGAATCAGTTATACCTATACATTATCCACTCTTTTTTTAGATTCCGTTCCCACATAGGTAATTACAGAGTACTGAATAAAATTCCCTGTGCTATACAGGATGTTCTTACTAGTTATCTTCCATGTATAGTAGTATGTATATATCATCCCCAACCCCTAATTTATCTCTCCCCATCTTTCTCCTCTTGGCATCCATAAGTTTTTTTTTTTTTTCCTACATTTGTGACTCAATTTCTGTTTTATGTAAATTGGTTCATTTGCAGCATTTTTTTAAAAGATTCCACCTATAAGCAATATCACTGACCTGTGTCTTTCTCTGTCAGACGTACTTCACTCAGCATGACAATCTCTGGGTCCATTCATGTTGCTGTAGGTGGCATTATCACGCCTTTTGTTGTGGCTGAGAGATATTCCATTGTATGTGTGTACCACATCTTTATCCATTCATCTGTCAATGGACATTTAGGTTGCTTCCATGTCTTGGCTATGGTAAATAGTTCTGAAATGAACACCAGGGTACATGTGTCCTTTTGAATCATGGTTTTCTCTGGATATGCCCAGGACTGGTTTCCTGTATCATACGGTAGCTCTGTTTTTAGTTTTTAAAGGAATGTCCTTACTGTTCTCCATCATGGCTGTGCCAATTAACATTCCCACTTACAGTGTAGGAGGGTTCTCTTCTCTCCACACCCTCTCCAGCATTTATTGTTTGTATATTTTTTTGATGATGGCCATTTGATGTGAAGTGATACCTCATTGTAGTTTTGATTTGTGTGTGTTTTTAGTCGCTTAGTCATGCCCGACTCTTTGTGACCCCATGGACTGCTGCCCACCAGGCTCCTCTGTCCATGGGATTCTCCAGGCAAGAATCCTGGAGTGATCGCCTTGTCCTCCTCCAGGGGATCTTCCCAAATGGGGGATCGAACCCAGGTCTCTCATGGAGTCAGTAAAGAATCTGCCTGCAACTCGGAAGTTTTGACTTACATTTATACCAGTGAAGTTTTGATTTACATTTCTCTAATAATTAGTGATTTTGAGCATCTTTTAATGTGCTTCTTGGCCAACTATATGTCTTCTTCAGAGAAATGTCTATTTAGATATTCTGCCAATTTATTGATTGGGCTGTTTGGAGTTTTTTTTTTTTTTTTTTTTTTAATGTGGGGCTGCATTAATTGTTTCTGTATTTGGGGGATTAATCCTATGTCAGTCACCTCATTTGCAAATATTTTCTCCCATTCTATGAGTTGTTCCTTTTGTTAATGATTTCCTTTGCTGTGTGAAATCTTTTAAGTTTCATCAGGTCCCATTTGTTTATTTTTGTTTTTATTTTAATCATACTTGGAGGTAGATCAAAAAAGATCTTGTGATTTTTGTCAGTGTTCTGCCTATGTTTTCCTCTAAGAATACTTTAGTATCCAGTCTTATGTTTAGGCCTTTAATCCACTTTGAGTTTATTTTTGTGTATGGTGTTAGAGAATGTAGTAATTTCACTCTTTTACATGCAGCTGTCCAGTTTTCCCAGCACCACTTATTAAAGAGACTGTCTGCTTTGCTGTCGCTTAGGCGACCACAGGTGTGTGGGTTTCTCCCTGAACTTTCTATCCTGTTTAGTAGCATTTTCCACAGAATTTGAACAAAAAATTTTACAATTTGTACAGAAACACAAATTGGGGTCTTTGGAAAAGAACTGGAGGAATCAGACTCCCTGATTTCAGATAATAATCAAAACAGTATGGTACTAGCACAAGTCCAGAAATATATACCAAGTGTTTTTAGTAGCCTCACCATATATGAGGTCACTTTCATTAGATTCATATTGTAACGATCAAACTCAACATCAGTTTACAACAGCAGAAGTTTCTATTTTGTTCCTCATCACGTCTGGGGGCAGGCTCACTGAAGCTCTGCTTCATGTGTCCTCATCTGGGCACAGGCCAGAAAGAGAGTCCCTTTAGAATGGGTGTTTCTACAGCAGAGGGAAAGAGCGGTGCTAGAACCACGTCACGGCTTCAGCACATACGTGACCTGTGTCACTCTGGGTCACAGTTAATTCGTCAAGGCAGGTCATATGACTAAGCCTGATGTGATTGGACTCAGGATATATTAAAACAGAGGATATTTAAAACAAATAGTGTGGTCTGTTTCACTTTTCCTTTCTTTCCAACTTCCAGAGGGCAATCTCAAACAAATTTATTTTAATAACTATTGTTGTCGTTTAGCCGCTGAATCATGTCTGACTCTTTTGCAACCCCATGACTGTAGCCCACCAGGCTTTTCTGTTCTTGGGATTTTCCAAGCAAGAATACTGGAATGGATGGCCATTCCCTTCCCTGGGGGATCTTCCTGACCCAGGGATTGAACCCATGTCTCCTATATTGCAGACAGATTCTTTATCACCAAGCCACCATTAAGGGTGAATATTAAGAATTTGCTGAAATTGACAAACATTTCAACAAATATTTATTAAGTAGTTACTGTGAGCAAAATATTGACCATGGAAAAGATCATTGTTCTCTAGGCAAATCTACATTAATGGTGTAGATATATAAATATATATATACACACTCTGTTTACACATTGTTCTAAGAATCGTTTAGAAGAAATGGAGTAGCCCTCATAGTCAACAAAAGGGTCCAAAATGCAGTGCTTGGGTGCAGTCTCAAAAATGACAGAATGGTCTCTGTTGGTTTCCAAGACAAACCATTCATATGACAGTAATCCAAGTCTATACCCCGATCACTAATGCCAAAGAAGCTGAAGTTGAACCATTCTATGAAGACCTACAAGAACTTCTGGAACAAACACCAAAAAAAGATGTCCTTTTCATCATAGGGGACTGTAATGCAAAAGTAGGAAGTCAAGAGATACCTGGAGTAACAGGCAAATTTGACCTTGGAGTACAGAATGAAGGAGGGCAAAGGCTAACAGAGTTTTGGCAAGTAAACGCACTGGTCATAACAAACACCCTTTTCTGACAACACAAGAGAAGACTCTACACGTGGACATCACCCGATGGTCAACACCAAAATCAGGTTGATTATATTCTTTGCAGCCAAAAATGGGGATGCTCTATACAGTCAGCAAAAACAAGACTGGAAGCTGACTGTGGCTCAGATCATGAACTCCTTATTGCCAAATTCAGACTTAAATTGAAGAAAGTAGGGAAAACCCCTAGACCTTTCAGGTACGACCTAAATCAAATCCCTTACAATTATACAGTGGAAGTGAGAAATAAATTGAAGGGATTAGATCTGATAGAGTGCCTGCAGAACTATGGAGGTTCGTGATATTGTACAGGAGGCAGGGATCAAGACCATCCCCAAGAAAAAGAAATGCAAAAAGATAAAAAGGCTGTCTGAGGAGGCCTTACAAATAGCTGAGAAAAGAAGAGATGCTAAAGGCAAAGGAGAAAAGGAAAGATATACCCATTTGAATGCAAAGTTCCAAAGAATAGCAAGGAGAGATAAGAAAGCATCCCTCAGTAATAGATGCAAAGAAATAGAGGAAAATAATAGAATGGGAAAGACTAGAGATCTCTTCAAGAAAATTAGAATTACCAAGGGAATATTTCATGCAAAGATGGGCACTATAAAGGACAGAAATGGTATGGACCTAACAGAAGCAGAAGATACTAAGAGGTGGCAAGAATACACAGAACTATACAAAAAAGATCTTCATGACCCAGATAACCATGATGGTGTGATCATTCAACTAGAGCCAGACATCCTGGAATGCAAAGTCAGGTAGGCCTTAGGAAGCATCACTACAAGCAAAGCTAGTGGAGGTGATGGAATTCCAGTTGAGCTATTTCAAACACTAAAAGATGTTGCTATGAAAGTGCTACACTCAGTATGCCAGCAAATTTGGAAAACTCAGCAGTGGCCACAGAACTGGAAAAGGTCAGTTTTCATTCTAATCCCAAAGAAGGGTAATGCCCAAGAATGCTCAAACTACTGCACAGTTGTACTCATCTCAGATGCTAGCAAAGTAATGCTCAAAATTCTCCAAGCCAGGCTTCAACAGTATGTGAACCGTGAACTTCCAGATGCTCAAGCTGAATTTAGAAAAGGCAGAGAACCAGAGGTCAAGTTGCCAACATCAGCTGGATCATCAAGAAAACAAGAGCCTTCCAGAGAAACATCTACTTCTGCTTTATTAACTATGCCAAAGCCTTTGACTGTGTGGATCACAATAAACTGTGGAAAACTCTGAAAGGGATGGGAACACCAGACCACCTGACCTGCCTCCTGAGAAATCTGTATTCAGGTCAGGAAGCAACAGTTAGAACTGGACATGGAACAACAGACTGGTTCCAAATTGGGAAAGGAGTATGTCAAGGCTGTGTACTGTCACCCTGCTTGTTTAACTTATATGCAGAGTACATCATGAGAAACGCTGGGCTGGAAGAAGCACAAGCTGGAATCAAGATTGCTGGGAGAAATATCAATAACCTCAGATATGCAGATGACACCACCCTTATGGCAGAAAGTGAAAAAGAACTGAAGAGCCTTTTGACGAAAGTGAAAGAGGAGAGTGAAAATGTTGTCTTAAAACTCAGCATTCAGAAGACTAAGATCATGGCTTCTGGCCCCATCACTTCATGGCAAAGAGATGGGGAAACAATGGAAACAGTGAGAGACTTTATTTTTTGGGGGTCCACAATCACTGCAGATGTTGACTGCAGTCATGAAATTAAAAGATGCTTACTCCTTGGGGCTTCCCTAGTGGCTCAGATGGTAAGGTGTCTGCCTGCAATGTGGGAGACCTAGGTTCCATCCCTGGGTCAGGAAGATTCCTGGAGAAGGAAATGGCAACCCACTCCAGTACTCTTGCCTGGAAAATTCCATGGATGGAAGAGCGGGATGGGCTACAGTCCATGGGGTTGCAAAGTTGAACACGACTAAGCAACTTCACATTACTACTCCTTGGAAGAAAAGCTATGACCAACCTAGACAGCACAGCATAATAAAAAGCAGAGACATTACTTTGCCAACACAGGTCCATCTAGTCAAGACTATGGTTTTTCCAGTAGTCATGTATGGATGTGAGAGTTGGACTATAAAGAAAGCTGAGCACTGAAGAATTGATGCTTTTGAACTGTGGTGTTGGAGAAGACTCTTGAGAGTCCCTTGGACTGCAAGGAGATCCAACCAGTCCATCCTAAAAGAGATCAGTCCTAAATATTCATTGGAAGGACAGATGCTGAAGCTGAAGCTCCGATACTTTGGCCACCTGATTCGAAGAACTGACTCATTTGAAAAAATCCTGATGCTGGGAAAGATTGAAGGTGGGAGGAGAAGGGGATGGCAGAGGATAGATAAGATGGTTGGATGGCATCACTGACTAAATGGACATGAGTTTGAGTGAACTCCGGGAGTTGGTGATGGACAGGGAGGCCTGACATGCTGCAGTTCATGGGGTTTCAAAGAGTCGGTCATGACTGAGCAACTGAACTGAACTGAACTGAACTGATGCATGTACTTGGCTGGTCACATCTCCCCTCATTGACATAAACTGCCCCCATTCTCCAGGACAGCTCTGTTCCATTCGCTCCCAGTTACTCATTAAGCAGCCTTCATGATGAGTGTAATCGCTCAGTCTGGTACACAGAATTCTCAGTTATCTTGCCTCTGATTTAGGTAAATTTCTAACTATTCATCATTTGCTGCTTTGCAAGACTAAAGGTCGGATCTTCAGGCCTGTCTTACACAGACTCATAGTAAGCATGGAAAAATCTTAGAATCGTTGGATATGTCTTTCAAAAGTGGATGAATCAAGTGTTCATTATAATACTATAGTTGTTTTTAAAAGAGAACAAGGAAACCCACTGCTCGGTTGGAATATCTTTTCTTCCTTGATGGATTTTTGAAATGATCATTGCTGAAATTAGAGGTTCACCCTATGCTCTGTCACAGTCCTTTCATTTCTAGTGAAAATTTAAACCTAGTCTGTCTTTGAAACCATGTTGTGCTGCAGGTCAGTGATTACCATGTCATTGAACAATTCTATGTAGTGGGAGTGATGGAGGGCGACAAGTTGTGGTCTTGAGAGCTGGTTGCTGAAATAGGTCAGGGGTGCAGGCTACTGAAGTGTGAGATAGACGATTTTTTCTCAGAGAAAAAAACTGAGAAGGACGATTGTGATCAGCACTGCAGTCCCTCTGGTTGGGAAGTGACCTGGAAGGTAGTTGGGATAACTGCTTGGCGGGAGCAGAAAGGTGAGGCTTCACCTCCTCCGAGGGCATAGCTTCTATGACGATTGTGCAACGAAATGACAGCTAAACTGCTTTTAATGATAAATGACCATGAGTTTGGGAGTCAGAGAATAAAAAAGGTAGAATTCAGAAAGAAATGGAGGATAGGGAGAGAGATCAGTCAACTTGACAGAGGCCACGACCTCCAGAGAAAAAATAGCCGGTGAAACGTTCCTCTCCATGGGATGTACAAAGGACTAGGAACGAGAATGTCAGAGTCTCAAGTTTAGCTCATCTGTGTTACTGCATTTCAAAGCCTCTGTCTGTCCAAACTTTCTGTGAGATTTTATTGCTTTCTAAGCTCGGGGAGTGGAATGGTGAATAATGGCAATAATAGTGGAATTGAGCTATGAACAGTATATTGTGACTCACATTTTCCTCTTTGCTGAGGCCAAAGTGATGGTTATTCTAAGAATTCACATTGTATCACATATTCAGAGGTTACCGGACAGGTGAAATAAATTTCTAGATCAAAGAATAAATAGGAGTTAAGAAAGAAAGGCAGAACTTGATAACAAAGAGGCTGAATTTGGTAAACCCAAAGTTGGGACGATTTAACAAAGGTCGTCCCAGTCCTTTGAACTATAGAGTGACTTTGACCTACTGTCCAGTATTCTTACCTGGAGAATCCCATGGACAGAGGAGCCTGCTGGGCTACAGTCTATGGGGTCGCGAAGAGTTGGACACGACTGAAGTGACTTAGCATACACACAACCAACCCAATATCTTCTCCAAATAGCTTGCTGTGGTATCTGACATTCTTCCTCATTGTTTATTGCTTTTGTTAATTTAGAGTCTCCAGAAGATTCATTTGTGAAAAGATAATGCACTTATCAACATAGATTTACTTTGTTTCTTAACTTAGAGACTTGAAGCAGCAAGACATTAAGCAGATCACCTGTGGAGAGCTTGGGAAAGATTTTTACTATCGTGACCTCTATAGTGGGGACCCTGAATGACCCCAGTGCAGCATGAGGTTACTGACTTTCCACTGAGAGGAAGAGAGATGCTAAAGAAAGATGCTGGAGGCAGTAACAAGGCAAAATTCCCTTATACTCAATTTAACTGTCTTGTCTGGAAATTCTGTTTTTACTCTGCTCATGAAGGAGAAAGAAATACCAATGATCCACCAGGAATTGCCTTCCTTCTTAGTTATACAAACTTGGATAAAAACAAATAAGAGGCGCAGATTAAGAGGTTCAAACTTCCAGCTATAAATACACCATGGGGATGTAATATACAACATGAGGAGAATACAGTCAATAACATTGTAATAACTTTGTGTAGAGACAAATGGTAACTAGATTTATTATGGTGGTCATTTCATAATGTATGAAAATATTGAATCATGATGTTGTTGTACAACTAAAACTAATATAAAATTGTAAGTCGGTTAAACTTCAGTAAAAAAATGCAAAATTCAGAAATTTATTACATTTAAAGATTATGTTGCATTTAAAGGTTATATTCTTAATTTTTTGAGGAATCTCCATACTGTTTTCCATAGTGGCTGTACCAATTTACAGTCTCACCAACAGTGTAGGAAGGTTCCCTTTTTCCCACATGTTCTTCAGTACTCATTGTTACCCTTTTGAACAACCATTGTGATGGGTGTGAGGTGATATTTCATTGTGGTTTTGATTTGCATTTCCCTGATGATTATTTCCCAGATAATCATGACGATGTGATCACTGATCTAGAACCAGACATCTTGGAAAGTGAAGTCAAGTGGGCCTTAGGAAGCATCAGTAGGAACAAAGCTAGTGGAGGTGATGGAATTCCAGTTGAGCTATTTCAAATCCTGAAAGATGATGCAGTGAAAGTGCTGCACTCAATATGCCAGCAAGTTTGGAAAACTCAGCAGTGGCCACACGACTGGAAAAGGTCAGGTTTCATTCCAATCCCAAAGAAAGGCAATGCCAAAGAATGCTCAAACTACCGCACAATTGCACTCATCTCACATGCTAGTAAAATAATGCTCAAAATTCTCCAAGCCAGGCTTCAGCAATACGTGAACCGTGAGCTCCCTGATGTTCAGCTGGTTTTAGAAAAGGCAGAGGAACCAGAGATCAAATTGCCAACATCCGCTGGATCATGGAAAAAGCAAGAGAGTTCCAGAAAAACATCTATTTCTGCTTTATTGACTATGCCAAAGCCTTTGACTGTGTGGATCACAATCAACTGTGGACAGTTCTGAAAGAGATGGGAATACCAGACCACCTGACCTGCCTCTTGAGAAATCTGCATTCAGGTCAGGAAGCAACAGTTAGAACTGGACATGGAACAACAGACTGGTTCCAAATGGGAAAAGGAGTATGTCAAGGCTGTATATTGTCACCCTGCTTATTTAACTTCTATGCAGAGTACATCATGAGAAACGCTGGACTGGAAGAAGCACAAGCTGGAATCAAGATTGCTGGGAGATATATCAATAACCTCAGATATGCAGATGACACCACTCTTATGGCAGAAAGTGAAGAGGAACAGAAAAGCCTCTTGATGAAAGTGAAAGAGGAGAGTGAAAAAGTTGGCTTAAAGCTCAACATTCAGAAAACGAAGATCATGGCATCCGGTCCCATCACTTCATGGGAAATAGATGGGGAAACAGTAGAAACAGTGTCAGACTTTATTTTTGGGGGCTCCAAAATCACTGCAGATGGTGATTGCAGCCATGAAATTAAAAGACGCTTACTCCTTGGAAGAAAAGTTATGACCAACCTAGATAGTATATTCAAAAGCAGAGACATTGCCGACTAAGGTCTGTCTAGTCAAGGCTATGGTTTTGCCTGTGGTCATGTATGGATGTGAGAGTTGGACTGTGAAGAAGTCTGAGTGCCGAAGAATTGATGCTTTTGAACTGTGGTGTTGGAGAAGACTCTTGAGAGTCCCTTGCACTGCAAGGAGATCCAACCAGTCCATTCTGAAGGAGATCAGCCCTGGGATTTCTTTGGAAGGACTGATGCTAAAGCTGAAACTCCAGTACTTTGGCCACCTCATGCAAAGATTTGACTCATTGGAAAAGACGCTGATGCTGGGAGGGATTGGGGGCAGGAGGAGAAGGGGACGACAGAGGATGAGATGGCTGGATGGCATCACGGACTTGATGGACGTGAGTCTGAGTGAACTCCGGGAGTTGGTGATGGACAGGGAGGCCTGGCATGCTGCGATTCATGGGGTCGCAAAGAGTCGGACACAACTGAGCGACTGAACTGAACTGAACTGATGAGTAGTGATGATGAGCATCTTTTCCTGTGCCTGTTAGCCACTGTATGTCTTTTTTGGAAAAGTGTCTATTAGGAACTCTGCTCATTTTTAAATTGGGTGGATTGTTTTTCTGATGCTAATTGGGTGAGTTCTTTGGATATTTTGCATATTAACCCCTTTTTAGATATATGACCATATGAGCCAGCTATTCCATTTCTGGGTATTTATTTGAAGAATAATAAAACACTGATTCAAAAAGGTATGTGCATCACTGTGTTCACCACAGCCTTATTTGCAATAGCCAAGATATGGAGACAACCCAAGTGCCTAGTGATGAATGGATGAATAGATAAAGAAGACGTGAGATATGTATTCAGTTCAGTCGCTCAGTCGTGTCCGACTATTTGTGACCCGATGAACCACAGCACGCCAGGCCTCCCTGTCCATCACCAACTCTAGGAGTTTACTCAAACTCATGTCCATTGAGTCAGTAATGCCATCCAACCATCTCATCCTCTGTCATCCCCTTCTCCTCCTGCCCTCAATTTTTCCCAGCATCAGGGTCTTTTCCAGTGAGTCAGCTCTTTGCATCAGGTGGCCAAAGTATTGGAGTTTCAGCTTCAGCATCAGTCCTTCCAATGAACACCCAGGACTGATTTCCTTTAGGATGGACTGGTTGGATCTCCTTGCAGTCCAAGGGACTCTCAAGAGTCTTCTCCAACACCACAGTTCAAAAGCATCACTTCTTTGGTACTCAGCTTTCTTTATAGTCCAACTCTCACATCCATACATGACCACTGGAAAAATCATAGCCTTGACTAGATGGACCTTTGTTGGCAAAGTAGTGTCTCTGCTTTTTAATACACTGTCTAGGTTGGTCACAACTTTCCTTCCAAGGAGTAAGTGTCTTTTAATTTCATGGCTGCAGTCACCATCTGCAGTGATTTTGGAGCCCAAAGAAATAAAGTCTGACACTGTTTCTAATTTTTCCCCATCTATTTGCCATGAAGTGATGGGACCAGATGCCATGATCTTCGTTTTCTGAATGTTGAGCTTTAATCCAACTTTTTCGCTCTCCTCTTTCACTTTCACCAAGAGACTTTTCAGTTCCTCTTCACTTTCTGCCATAAGGGTGGTGTCATCTGCATATCTGAGGTTATTGATATTTCTCCCGGCAATCTTGATTCCAGCTAATGCTACATCTAGCCCAGCGTTTCTCATGATGTACTCTGCATCTAAGTTAAATAAGCAGGGTGACAATATATAGCCTTGACGTGCTCCTCCTATTTGGAACCAGTCTGTTGTTTCATGTCCAGTTCTAACTGTTGCTTCCTGACCTGCATACGGGTTTCTCAAGAGGCAGGTCAGGTGGTCTGGGATTCCCGTCTCTTTCAGAATTTTCCACAGTTTATTGTGATCCACACAGTCAAAGGCTTTGGCATAGTCAATAAAGTAGAAATAAATGTTTTTCTGGAACTCTCTTGGTTTTTTGATGATCCAGCAGATGTTGGCAATTTGATCTCTGTTTCCTCTACCTTTTCTAAAACCAGCTTCACCATCTGGAAGTTCACGGTTCACATACTGTTGAAGCCTGGCTTGGAGAATTTTGAGCATTACTTTACTGGTGTGTGAGATGAGTGCAATTGTGTGGTAGTTTGAGCATTCTTTGGCATTGCCTTTCTTTGGGATTGGAATGAAAACTGACCTTTTCTCATTCTGTGGCCTCTGCTGAGTTTTCCAAATTTATTGGCATATTGGGTGCAGCGCTTTCACAGCATCATCTTTTAGGTTTTGAAAAAGCTCAACTGGAATTCCATCACCTCCACTAGCTTTATTTGTAGTGATGCTTCTTAAGGCCCACTTGACTTCACATTTCAGGATGTCTGGCTCTAGGTTAGTGATCACACCATTGTGATTATCTGGGTCATGAAGATCTTTTTTGTATAGTTCTTCTATGTATTCTTGCCACCTCTAAATATCTTCTGCTTCTGTTAGGTCCATACCATTTCTGTCCTTTATCGAGCCCATCTTTGCATGAAATGTTCCCTTGGTTTCTCTAATTTTCTCAAAGAGATATCTAGTCTTTCCCATTCTATTGTTTTCCTCTATTTCTTTGCATTGTTCACTTAGGAAGGCTTTCTTATCTCTCCTTGCTATCTTTGGAACTCTGCATTCAGATGGGTATATCTTTCCTTTTCTCCTTTGTTTTTCACTTCTCTTCTTTTCTCAGTTATTTGTAAGGCTCCCTCAGACAGCCATTTTGCTTTTTTGCATTTCTTTTTCTTGGGGATGGTCTTGATCCCTGTCTCCTGTACAGTGTCACAAACCTCTGTCCATAGTTCATCAGGCACTCTGTCTATCAGATCTAGTCCCTTATATCTATTTCTCACTTCCACTGTATAATCCATAAAAATATATGCAATCTTGTGACAACATGGATGGACCCCCAACAGTATTATTCTAAGTGAAATAAGTCCTAGATAGAAAGTCAAATACCATATGATTTCCCACATATGAGGAATAAATAAGTTACCAAATCACATAGATAAAAGAGCAGTGTTACCAGAGAGGAAGAGGGACGGAGGGAGGCCAAAATGGTTAAAGGAGGTCAACTGTGCAGTAATGAATGGAAACAATTTTTCTTGATAAGTGTACTGTGGTGGCGCTAGTGGTAAAGAACTCACCTGCCAATGCAGGAAATACGAGATGCAGGTTTGATCCCTGGGTTGGGAAGATCAACTAGAGGAGGGCATGACCACCCACTCCAGTGTTCTTGCCTGGAGAATCCCATGGACAGAGGAGCCTGGTGGACTACAGTCCATGGTGTTGCTAAGAGTCAAACACGACTGAAGAAACTTAGGACACATGCATGCATACTGTGGTGTATATAGAAGCCAAAAATATAATGTTCACATGAAATTTGTATAGTGTTAGAAACCATAATTACATCAATATAAATAAGTACATATTTTAATTTAAAAATAAAAGTCATATTTGAAGGGCACTCCCACTTCTGTGCAAGATGGAATAACAAGGACAGAATTACCCTTTTGTCTGAAGCAATTAAAAACTTGACAAAATGTATGAAACAAGGGTTTTTAAGACATGGGCCATCAGGTAACAAAGGACAGTCATCCCTAAGTAATGAGAAATGAGCAAGATGAGCCCTATAATTTATTGAGCTTATGACCTTGAGAGAATTTCCAGGAAACAGCATTGAGTGGGGAGACCCAAGCTGAGCCCAGTGAATCACTGAACTGAGGGGCAAAGCTGAATGTTTGAGGAGATTCTGCCAGAAAGAATTCTCAGTACAAAGTTCCTGAGAAGAGATTGCTGCCCAAGACAGAGGACCAGAGACCTGCAGAGGCTTCCTCTTGCATATTCAGGTGAGTTCTAATCCACTCGTGCATGTGAGGAAACTACTTAAGACCCAGGAAAGAATATGCCCTGAAATGATGGAAGATAATAGCACCCAGCACTCAACAGAGGACTATTGCTACCTGCCAGACTAGATAACCTCATGATTGATGGGGCATGGAGTAAACAGAAGGATCTTGCAGTGGTAAATAATTAGCTCTGGATTCAGCCTATTCTTGTTCCGCACGATAAATCTTAAAGCAAACCAGAAAGGATTAAACTATTTCCTAATAACTGCATCCCAGGACAAAGTCCAAAGATATTTATAGGAGGACAAAAATAATCAACACCTACTGGGGTAAAGTTCACAAATAAAAGAGGCACGCAAAGAAACAGGAAAGTAAGATCCCAGTCAATCGAAAATGATCATAAATTGACACAGATGACACAGATCTTAGCAGATAAAGACATTAAAATGGTTGTTACTAGTGTATTGGAGCCTGGTGGACTGCCGTCTGTGGGGTCGCACAGAGTCAGACACGACTGAAGCGACTTAGCAGCAGCAGTGTATTTCAGATGTTCAAAAAGTTAAGTAGAAATATGGGCAGTATAAGAAAAGATTTAAGTCAAACTTAGATTAAAACAAGAACACATGAGATACCATGGGTGTGTCAGGTGAGTGTATGCTCCTCGGTTCTGTCTCATCACAACAAAGATTGGGAATGATGGACGTTAAAGCCCCCAGCGCATCACAGCTCTCAGGTCTTGGACAGCCCGTGTTATAGCTCTCAGGTCACGAACAGACCGTGTTACAGCTCTCAGGTCACGAACAGACTGTGTTATAGCTCTTAGACAAATCAGTGTTACAGCTGTGTGTTACAGCTCTATTTTATTTAGAAAATAGCAAGAAAATCCATCCTCGAGGTGTGAGGGCATGTCGACCCAAAGACGTGAAGAGAAGAGCACTCCAGCACATGGGGGAGAGAGAGAGAGAGAGACCCCCGGCCCTTTGGCTCCTCTTTTTATAAGTCTATTCCTCGCCCCTGGGCCTGCCCTATGTAAATCGGGCGAGCTAGGAGTGCTGTTTGTCCCACCTGAGGTCCTCACTCAGATCCTCGGACCTTCCTTTGTTCCATTTTCGTGGGCTTTTCCCTTCCTTGTCTTTTAGCCACCGCCATTCTGGACTCCTGTTTCCTATTCTAACTACCTAACAGGTGGGATTAGTGGCAAATTTGACATTGAAGGAAAAATTAGTGATGTGGCCACAGAAGCTATCCAAAATTAAATACAGAGAAAGAGGATTTAAAAAGAAAACAAAGCAAAACCACACCAAAACAGAGCATCAGTGAGCTGTGCTACAACATCAAGAGGTCTAGATGAGAGAGAAATGACCATCACCTGGCTGGTAGGCATCCTTAAGATGGCCCACAATGATCCCCCCAACAGTTCTCATTCTTGTGAAATCCCTTCTTCTTGATCGTGGACTGAACCTATATCCTAAGGAATAAAATAACACAAAAGCAGTGAGATGTCACTTTGAGATTAGATTACAAAGAACTGACTTCTCCCTTGAGTGCTTATAAAGGAAGAAGTTGACTAAATATTAAAAAGGTTTTCAAATATTGTTGTTCAGCAAAACCTATGTAATACTGTGCGTGTGTGCTGGCCATCAGCACACCTCACTGTTCCTTGTCTAAATACACAAAAAAATAAAAACCACATGTGTGCTCTGTGTTCAGTCACTCAGTCACGTCCGACTCTCTGTGACTCCGTGGACTGTAGTCCATCTGAATCCTCTGTCCATGGAATTTTTCAGGCAAGAATACTGGAGCAGATCCTCATTTCCTATTCCAGGGTATCTTCCCAACCCAGGGATCGAATATCCTGCATTGGCAGGCAGATTCCTTACCACTCTAGCACCTGGGAAGCCCCATACTACATGCTACACTTGATCTTAGCCAACAGGCTAATAGAATGAAATTATTCCTCCTTTAAAGAAAACAGCAGAACACTCTTCATTCATATTCTCATCATTCATAGCATCTTCCAGTTCCAGGATCTTTGAATGAGGTGGTTATCTGTTGTTGCGTAACAAATCAACTCCATGACAACAAACATCTATTCATTTACACTTTCTTTGTGTCAGGAATCTAGACAAGCTTAGCTTTTATAGGCAGAACACTTTCTTTCTTTAAGGTGAGAATATGTGTTCTTACTTTGTTTTTTGAAGTTTAGACATGGAACAGTGATACATGGTGATGGCCAGTAGGCATGCATAGTATTACATGAGTTTAGCTGAGGGCTCTTTCTTCTGCTCCACTCTGCTCCACCATGTTTTAGATTAATTTCTTACACACAAACTATAGTTAAATTTTGTGTTCATTTTAATTTGAAACTTTCTATCATCCAAGTGATGAGTTGGTTTCATTTATATGTACTGTAATTGTTATTATATTTGGGCTTTTTAATGTCATCTTATTTTGTGCTTTCTGTTTACCATGTTTTCTCACAGTCTCATTCTTATCCCCCTCCATTTGTGCACTGTTTTGGGTTGATGCAGTTTTATTTATTCCTCCCTCGTCCCTACCTTCTGATTTGACAATATTATTTTGTTTCTATTCTTTTAGTGTTGCCCTCACAATTTAAAAAGCACTATCTGATTTTTTTTAAAGTCTGAAGCGAACATTAATCCTCTCTCTCTCTCTCTCTCTCTCTCTCTCTCTCTATATATATATATATATATATATATACACACACACACACACACAGCATTCTCACAGGCTATTCAAAGCTGGCAACTTTTGTAAGTTTGCATTTAGTAGGACCTAAGTAAAGACAATAATTTCAGGAACCAGAATGACTTACTATCATAAACCTTAATCAGTAATATTTAAATATGCATGCAAAATAATTTATTTCTTGAACAATATACTCTTTAAAAACACTTAAAAGGGATATTCATAATGAAAAAATTGAAATATGTAAGATGGTAGACATATATGTCTTTTCTCTCCATTATAATGATTGAATTTTACTTTCCTTATCACTATGGGCTACAAGACATTTTCTAAGCAGTTTAGTCTAACTTGTAATTCCATTGAGTGTGCGTACTAAGTTACTTCAGTCATGTCTGACTCTTTGCAACCCTATGGACTATAGCCTTCCAGGCTCCTCTGTTCATGGGATTCTCCAGGGAAGAATACTGGAGTGGGTTGACATTCCCTTCTCCAGGAGTTCAAACCAGTGTCTCTTACATCTGCATTGGCAGGTGGGTTCTTTACCACTAGCACCACCTGGGAAGCCTTGTAATTACATTAGGGAATTTAATATCTTGATATTTCCTTAATTTTCCAATATTATTTGGCTGTATATCTTTTCAAATTAATGTTCTTGATTATTGTAAATACCTCATGTTCAAAATAGCCTCAAATTGCATGATAAAATTTCATTCAATTGACATTTATATCAATTCAGTTATCAAAAATTTATGACATTGTTTGATATTCATGCAATAATATTTCTATTGTAAGAGCAGAATTAGAGATTTATTGGTCTTTTCTGTTCCCAGAGTTTTTGGTTAGCATGCCTAGTGCTAACAAGAGGACATTTCCAGACAACTTGCATTTATTCATTTAACTTTTATATTACATAAATGTATGTATAATACACAATATTGTATCTATACACATGTTTTATTACATACTAGTCTTTCCTGTCTGTCTTCTTCTGGGACATTTGTGTGAGATATTTGTGAGAACTAAGATTGTTTTACTGGAATATTTGGGCAGAAACTGAAAGTGAAGTCGTGTCCGACTCTTTGTGACCCCATGGACTGTAGCCTACCAGACTCCTCCATCCATGGGATTTTCCAGGCAAGAGTACTGGAGTGGGTTGCCATTTCCTCCTCTAGAGGATCCTCCCAACCCAGGGATCGAACCCAGGTCTCTTGCATTGCAGGCAGACACTTTACTGTCTGAGCCAAAGGAGTAATTTTTTCCTAAATGGCATGAGTGATATACTCTGAATTCTTGCAAAACCGCCTACCTCTTTTAACCTACTGGTGGGGTGTAAGAGTGCTGATTTCAGTCCTTTTCTCAGTATCTGTGGATACTGTTTTGGCCTCCAGTGTGCCGAAGACTTGAGTGAAGGTGGCCCTGGATGGTGTCACTTGGGCTCTGAACGTCTGACTCCCACAGGACTGAAGCAGGAAGCCAAGGAAATGTGTTAAGTCCCATGAGGAAGGCAAGAGCAAGGATCAGACATGAAGCAGGGAAGACTGAGAGCAGCTTGGGAAAGCCAGAGGCAAGAGTAACTGAACCTGGGGTCAAGGGAGCACAGGTGAGTATCTTGTGATAGGACAGAAATGTCAGAGGACACAGCATTTTCGAGCTAAATCACGAGACCAGGTACTCTAGGACTTTGCAGTCTCACTGAGCTTGTGCTTCATCATGTTAATCGCTGTCCATTGTGTGAAAGGTGGAAGTATTAGTCGCTCAGTAGTGTCTGACTCTTTGCGACCCCATGGACTGTACATGGGATTCTCCAGCCATTCCCTTCTCCAGGGGACCTTCCCGACCCAGGGCTCGAACCTGGGTCTCCAACGTTGCAGGTGGACTCTGCACGGTCTGAGCCACCAGGGAAGTCTGGGGTCCATTGTTCCTTACAAAGGCTCAGTTCCAAGCCTGCATATCTTGGCCCTGCAACATGTAATAGCCACTTTATTTCAGCGTCTTTGTTTTAGTCACCCTCCCTTCTTCCATCCCCAGCATTAAGATTTGTTAATGGCAATGTCTGTTGGGTAGATCAAAATTGTGAATTAGATTTTCTGTTAAGTGGAACATACGTCTGAGGTCTAATCTTATTTCTGCTTGAGTCTGGATGTACCTAGGATGATCCTAATAACTAACTGTGTTTCATAAAGACAAAGCCAGCCTTACTGTGAAGTGCGGCATCGCACAGCTAGAAGGCAGTTTTCTTTTGTTTCTGCTGCTGGCTCTAAGAAAGATGGCACCTAAACTCCTGAGATTTTTGGTTTTCTCTCAGATAAGATATAGTCCTTCATTCATATGTGGAAGAATGAGGCTTTAAGAGTATGAACACCTGACTGGGGAATCTGAGTTCTAGAAATGCTTAAACTACAACATCAGTTCAGTTCAGTTCAGTTCAGTCGCTCAGTCGTGTCCGACTCTGTGAGACCCCATGAATTGCAGCACGCCAAGCCTCCCTGTCCATCACCAACTCCTGGAGTTCACTCAGACTCACGTCCATCGAGTCCGTGATGCCATCCAGCCATCTCATCCTCTGTCGTCCCCTTTGCCTCCTGTCCCCAATCCCTCCCAGCATCAGGGTCTTTTCCAGTGAGTCAACTATAACATACAAATTTCTTAATCTTCTTGGATTGTTTTTCCACATGCTAAATGGCGGCATGAATAACATCCATAGCTATAGTAAAAAGGCACACTTAAAAAAAAAAAAGTTTAATTGGAGGATAGTTGCTTCCCAGTGTTGTGCTTGTTTCTGCTGTACAGCAAGGGAATCAGCCAGAAGTATACGTATATGCCTTCCCTCTAGAACCCTCCTCCCACCCCCCAGCCGTCCCTTAGGTCATCGCAGAGCACGGGTTTGAGCTCCCTGTGTTCTGCAGCAGCTTCCCACCAGCCGTCTGTTGTAAACACGAGAGTGGACACATGTCAGGGCTACTCTCTCAGTCCGTCTCACCCCCTCCTTCCCCTGCTGTGTCCGCAAGTCTGTTGTCTGTGACAAGGCACACTTTTCATAGAAGGTAATTGCAGCAGGTTTGAGCCAGACTGCTGGGGCTAATCCTCGTCTGCACCCCTTTCCAGGTGTTTAGTTTGAGAACATTACCTTGCTAAGCCTCAGTTTCCTCATCTGAGAATAACTATGATACTTACATTGTTTACTGTGTTTATGCTGTTTAATGGCATCATAAGAGGGAATGATTTAGGATGGTGCCAAAAAATGCCTGGTACATAGCAGTCAGTAAATTTTAATTTCTGCTTTTGTTATCCAGTGAGATCACCGAGTCTCTTTTATATTTTATTCTGTCAAAGCTGCCTTGCCACAGATTCTGAAGTCTCCAGATAAGAGAAAAAGATAGACCTCAGGGACTTGGCACAGTGGTTTAACTTGGAGGCCCCACTTATCTGACCTTAAAGCACTGGATTTCAGGACCAGTTTCTCCCAATAACCAAGTCTTCCCCGTGACTGACTTTCCTTCTTTGCTCTCCATTCCTAACAGGAGAATTTGGTTCTGTCTGAGCTGGTATCCTCAGTATCTGGATTTTCTAATCCTGTTACACTGATTTTCTCTACGATTGGGTCACTGAATCCTGTGGTTTGATTCTCTACTCTGAACACAGGGGCACCCGTGATTACTGACTGCTTTCCATGATCTCAGTTCTGTCCTCTGTTTGGACCTTGACAAACAGTCTTAATATTCAAACTATACTTATCTCCCTTCAAACAATTTTTTTAATGTTGCTTATAAGGTCCTAACTGTCCCTTTCCAGACTAAGAGAATACCAGGTGTGATATGAGTGAGAGTCTACAAGGTCTGATGGATCATCGAGTGGGCTGAGTAACCGAGAGGAGTCAGTGACGATGCCCAGGATTCTGGTTTGGTCAGTTGTGTGGCCAGTTCTTCCATCAATTTCTGGCCAAGCTGCAGATGTGGCAGGAGGAAAAGTGTTGGATGGGGAGTGCAGGGGTAAGTAATGACAAGCGGAGTCTTGTGTTGGTGAAGCTGAGTTAGAACGGAGCAGTTGAAGGGAAAAGAAGACTTATAATCCTCAAGCTGAGGAAGGAGAGCTGCCAGATAATATAGCAGATGATACAGCAAGACATATCGTTATACTACAGCTGAGAAAGTGGGCAATTGGCTCAGGGTGTGGATAAATAGAGCAGAGGCTCAGAAAGATCCATATAGAGATGAAAACCAGTACATGACAGAAGCAGTCTTGCCAACACTTGGGGCAGAATAAACTGTATTTAAATGGAATTGCCTGATTATTTATTCACGTGGAAAACTTGGATTTGATTTGTGTCTCATTCATACACAAAAACCAACTCCAGATACATAATAGAATTTGCAAAGCAATATTTTTAGCTCTAAAGAAAGCAAAAGAATATTTTCTTACCTCAATATAGGAATAAATTTTTAAAGACTAAAAGCTATAATTGTGAAGTAAATTAAGGATTAAATTCAACTACATTAAATTTAAAACTATAATTATCAAAAATACAACAAAGAATGTGAAAAGCAGTCAGCAAACTAGAAGAAACTTACAGGTTATATAGTCAACCAAAAATTATTATATAAAGCACTTCTATAAATCAGTAAGAAAATGACAGTCAACCCAATAATAAAATGGGTAAAAGATGTGAAGAATTGTTTGACAGAAGAGACACCATGGATGGCTAAAAACAGAAGAAAACACAGTCGATCTCACTAATACTCAGGGAAATGCAAGTTAAGTTCACAAAAATTACCATTTTGCTTCTAGATAGGTCAGAATTAGTAAATTTTACACAGACAACTAGGTGGGACTGTGGGACAACACAAGGACACCTGCTACATATTATGAAGAGAAGTGTTTAAGTTTGCACAGGAACCCTAGAAAGCAGTGTGACATTATTTTGCAAATTTGACCACAAATATTCTCTAAGTCCTAGTAATTCCACTCCTACAAGCTAGAGGAAAAATATTCAACGCGTATATGTGATAGGAAATCTGTACAAAAGTGTTCATACAGTGTTGTTCCTCATGGTAAAAACCTGTGGGGGGGGGGGGCGCGGAAATCTGCCTTGACAAGACAGTGAATAAATAAACTATATTTATGCAACAGATTATTAGAGAATACTGAAAATGAATGAGCAACTGCTAATGCAACTACATGCATGAATCTTTAATATTGAATGAAAGGAGCAAGACTCCGTAGACTACAACCATGATCAAGTTGTTGTTCAGTCACTCAGTCATGTCCAACTCTTTGCAACCCCATGGACTACAGCATGCCAGGCCTCCCTGTCCTTTATCATCTCCCAGAGCTTACTCAAACTCATGTCCATTGAGTTGGTGATGTCATCCAACCGTCTCATCCTCTGTCGTCCCCTTCTCCTCCTGCCTTCAATCTTCACCAGCATCAGGGTTTTTTCCAATGAGTCAGCTCTTCACATCAGGTAGCCAAAGAATTGGAGCTTCAGCTTCAGAATCAGTCCTTCTGATGAGTATTCATGGTTGATTTCCTTTAGGACTGACAGGTTTGAGAGCTGTCCAAGGGGCTCTCAGGAGTCTTCTCCAACACCACAGTTCAAAAGCATCAATTCTTCGGTGCTCAGCTTTCTTTATGGTCCAACTCTCACATCCATACATACTACTGGAAAAAACCGTAGCTTTAACTATATGGACCTTTGTTGACAAAGTAATGTCTCTGCTTTTTAATATACTGTCTAGGTTATAGTTATAAAGCTCATAATTAACCCAAAAGTAACCTATATAAAGGCCTAAAAAGGGTCTAAAACACACAAAAGGAGGGTAAAAAAGTAACCAAATGTGTCAGGAGTGAAGGTGAATCTGCTGGTCCCAGACTGATTAATGGATGGAAGGAAGAATAGAGAATCCAGGGTGAGATTGGAGGCCAGGCGGAAAGGATGCAAGACATCTTGGGACAAGTGTAGGGGAATATCAACACTGCACACCAGAGCCTCTTTAGTTCATCTTGAACTAGACTCTGTTATTGTTAGAAACAATAGCAAGTTAAAATCAGAAGAACCAAACACACTTGTGAAATTAAACAACTACTTCGGGCTACAGGAGTCAAGTGGGAAGGGGCGTCAAGTTCTTCCTGAGAGTTAAAGATCCATTCTCAAGGCTTAAATCACACACACTTCCAAATCTCCCACCTCCCATGTTTCGCTGAATACAAGCATTTTGTGTGTCTTGGTCTCCAGCATCCAATTTTCTCATTATCAGTTTGTTGTTGTTGTTAAAATGAAGCCCAAATCCAAATGACTAGGTCATTTATTCCTAATGAAGAGGAGACTTTGGTCAATTTATTTTTCTGTTTATTTTTACTCTGAGGCAAAAGAGTTATTACTCCTAACAGAAAAAAAGAGTCCCAAAGTCTTTTCAGTACAGATCTTGAAAGTTGAATTTCATATACCCTTTTGAATTATATTGAATATAATATATCCTTTAATAATTCTTAATAATTTAATAATTCTTTAATAATTACTTTCAGTTCAGTTCAGTCACTCAGTCGTGTCCAACTCTTTGCGACCGCATGAATCACAGCACGCCAAGTCTCCGTGTCCATCACTAACTCCCGGAGATCACTCAAACGCATGTCCATTGAGTCAGTGATGCCATCCAGCCATCTCACCCTCGGTCGTCCCCTTCTCCTCCTGCCCCCAATCCCTCCCAGCATCAGAGTCTTTTCCAATGAGTCAACTTTTCGCATGAGGTGGCCAAAGTATTGGAGTTTCAGCCTCAGCGTCAGTCCTTCCAATGAATACCCAGGACTGGTCTCCTTTAGGATGGACTTGTTGGATCTCCTTGCAGTCCAAGGGACTCTCAAGAGTCTTCTCCAACACCACAGTTCAAAAGCATCAATTCTTCAGCACTCAGCTTTCTTCACAGTCCAACTCTCAAATCCATATATGACCACTGGAAAAACCATAGCTTTGACTAGACAGGGCTATGGTTTTTTGTTGGTAAAGTAATGTCTCTGCTTTTTAATACACTGTCTAGGTTGGTCATAACTTTCCTTCCAAGGAGTAAGCGTCTTTTAATTTCATGGGAGCAATCACCATTTGCAGTGATTTTGGAGCCCCCCAAAATAAAGTCAGCCACTGTTTCCACTGTTTCCCTGTCTATTTCCCATGAAGTGATGGGACCGGATGCCACAATCTTCGTTTTCTGAATGTTGAGCTTTAAGCCAACTTTTTCACTCTCCTCTTTCACTTTCATCAAGAGGCTTTTCTGTTCCTCTTCACTTTCTGCCATAAGGGTGGTGTCATCTGCATATCTGAGGTTATTGATATATCTCCCAGCAATCTTGATTCCAGCTTGTGCTTCTTCCAGCCCAGCATTTCTCATGATGTACTCTGCATATAAGTTATATAAGCAGGGTGACAATAACAGCCTTGACGTACTCCTTTTCCTATTTGGAACCAGTCTGTTGTTCCATGTCCAGTTCTAACTGTTGCTTCCTGACCTGCATATAGGTTTCACAAGAGGCAGGTCAGGTGGTCTGGTATTCCCATCTCTTTCAGAATTGTCCAGTTTATTGTGATCCACACAGTCAAAGGCTTTGGCATAGTCAATAAAGCAGAAAATAATAACTTTAAAATAATTCAAATTCAATTTGATGGCTGCTCTTCTAATGACCACAATTAAAAATATATATCAATGCTAATTTTAAATGACATTAAACATTTAACCACATGGGATACATTGTTTTGTGAATGGCAGTGGGTTATAGTGAAAAAAGAATATTGGATTTAATCAATAAAAGCAACTGTTTGACTGGCCATGCCATGTTCAGACTTACCCTCTACGATCCTCATATTTATCCTCTGTAATTTGGAGGAATGCACACAGGTGACCTCTGTGTAGATACTGTGGCCTGACTCGCTCGTCCTTCACCCCACTGTCCTTCTCTGTGCCTTTCTGCTTTGTGGATGCTGGAAAGCTAAAGTCTACATTTTCTCAGTTTCCTTGCAGGTGGGGAAGAAATTTCTATGCATGTATTAGCTTCCACCAATTAAAAGCACTTGGAAGGCAGAAGTGAGCCCTCTTCCTCTTTGGGGCTGTGTGTACAGGCTTGCCCAGCCACGAGGCCAGGGCAGCATTCCATCGCCCACCACCCTGTTGTCAAGGGGCAGTTGTGGCGAAGACTGTGGCGATGGTGGCGGTGACAGCAGGAAGCCCTGACCCCTGGCTCAGAGTTACAGCCCTGTGTTCTGCACTCGGCAGTCCCAGGGGCAGTCTCAGGGTAGTTCTGTAGTGTTCTGGAAGTCGTTTTAAGCCCAACTGGAGCCCACTCTTGAGCCCTTCCAATGGTGGTGTTTGCATCTAATTGCATATATTAAGTCTGTTTATAATTAAATATTTTGCTTTATATGTTCTATGTATCCCAACCCAGGGATCAAACCCGGGTCTCCCACACTGTAGGCAGATGCTTTTACCGCTGAGCCACCAGGGAAGCCTCATATGTCCTGTACTGAGCCCTAATACAGGCCCGTATTTGCTTTCTGCTCTAATGTTGTTTGAGTCTACTGTCTTCACGGGGCACTTGCCTTGTGTCGTTTCTGCTGCACAGTCGCTAATTTTTATGGTTATTTTCTTAAATAATTTCAGCTTCTCTCTATGTGGTGTCTATATATGGTGTAATTTAAATACCATCCAATAATTATCTACTCATTGGTTTTGAGTATGAGAGTCAAGTGTGTAAACATGTTTGTTAATGAATCAGTAAGTCAGAGGATAACTGTGGGGTTGCTGTTAAAAATGAAGAGTGGATATACGTGTTTAAAAGCTTTGTGTAATAATACAGTGGGTTAAAACGTCTGAAGTAGATTTAAAAATATGTGACTAAGTGTGTTTTCTAAAAGGATTTTCGGAGGTTAGGATGATGACAAAGTATTTGATATAGGTATGGGTATATAAATATTATAATGTGATAGAGAGGAATAATAGTTACATGAATGATCCTTATAATCCACAAGCTTTCACTAGAGTCCTTTTATAATTTTTACTTTGGATAAACTATTATAGCACCTGAAGAATTATCTGACTTTTACAGCCAACTCCTTAGTGTCTTTGATTATCAGTCTTAACTGCGCCTGAATATTTCACAGCTTTCTTGAACAGGACATTCAAACACCTGCAATCCTTGTGACTCTTCCTCCCCACCCAAATTGCAGGGTTTATATTTTAAAGAAAAATCTTTCTAATGCAGATGATGAACTGTTCATTTTGGAAATTGATTTGGGGAATCTAATTAAAAAAATAAACTAAACAACAGAGTGATCCTCCAGCGTTTTCAGACTCAATTCTGGGAATACCTTTGTTACTGAATTTTAGGGAGTGAAACCAAAAAGGATCAGAGGCAAAACAAAGGAGTTCAGGAGTCAACCTCAGTAGCAGTGAAGAGTGTCTGATAATGAGCAGCCTTGGGGAACATGAGCAGAGAAACCTCACTGACTCAGGAAGCAGCCAAGATGGGCACCCAGAAGGTCAAGGTTCAGAGGAGGCCTCTGGCCCTGAGTCTCTGGACAGTGCTAAACAAGGAGAGGCTCGCTGGTGTAAAGTCCAGAATGTGGGAGAACAGGTAGTTCCCAGGGGGCTGAGGGAAATTAAATGGTCAAAGAAGGGAAGTTGTGAAAATATTCCAACCAACCATCAGGAGGAGCTAGGAGAAAACAAAGGAACACATCATGAACTATCGAGAACGGGAATTATGGTGGTAACTGGGCAGAGATTCCCCGTCTGAGATTTGGGGGTTTTCTAAACTCTAGAGGAGAGCTTATCCCACAGTGGATGGTCCAGCTTGGCCAAGAAATTGAAAGTACTGTCCTGAGGGTTGGAGGCGAAGAGGCTGGCACAGGTGGTGGGTAGTGGGTTAGGTTTTGGTGGGTGCTGTGTGGAGCAGTGAGACAGTGGGAAGAGACTCTGCCAGGGGCAGGATTTGGGCACAGAAGACTCCGGGGCTGCGGATCAAAGGAGAAATAGAAATCACTCTGTTGCTGAAAATGCATTTGTAGCAGAAGGAAAATGGCACAGAAAATAATGATGTGAACACCCAAAGTCAAGCACAGGGAGGGCTCGCTCTGGGCTTCCTTGGCATCCAGTCATATTCACTCCTAATGAAAGCTCACAGGGCCCTTTTCTAAAGCAGGGCAGACAGAAACAGCCACCGCAACCAAGCAGAACGTTCTGTATCCCACTCACATCACGCTGTCACTTGTGCCCTTAGCAGGATGCTGGAAAAGAAGCTTGATTTGTGTAGCTGGACAAGTCCCCTAGTTGTAACTGTGAAAATAATTCTTAGGTGAAAAATGGAAATCCATTCACTTTTATTTCTTACGTTCGAATTTCTTTTGAATGCATGTGCTACCCGGAGGCCAGTACAACAACGTTTATTAAGCATGTTTTGTTTGCCTTGTACTTTACCTACAATATTTTACACAAGTTTTCAGAGGACTTGGTGAATGCTTGTAGAGCTGGGAGGTAGTGAAAGCTTTAGAGCCACCATCAGGATTGCCAGGGTCAAGTTTCAGACCTTTTTCTAAAGTGGCAGAAACCTTCAGCAGATGACTTCCCCAGTCACCAGTTTTCACAAGTGTGAATGAGGATAATAAAAGCTGCTTTACAAGATGGACAGGATTAAGGGGCTTTACATGGGCAACTCAGTTAGTTTAATGGATATTTGTTAACAAAATAACGTGTGCCAAACAGCACGCAAGGCCCTGGGGATGCAAAGGAAAAGATGCCATGGTTTCTACCACTGTGGTCCTGAGTCTAAAAGAGGAGAGAGAACTGCACACAAATGACATTAATGGCAGGAACTAAAATGGTGGAGAGAAGCCCAGATCACAGGCGGCACTCTATAAATGCTGATTTTTTTTGTTTAATTATTTTAAAATTTGAAAATGAACAGAAATGTCCATAAACTGTCACTGATGGCTAGACAACTTACACTAGTGGAGGAGTGGGTTACTCATTAATTTAATGGTAATAGAGCTTTTTTCGTGTGGCTTGGTGGTAAAGAACCTGCCTGCCAGTGCAGGAGATGTAGCAAGAGCCGCAGGTTCAGTCCCTGGGTCGGGAAGATCCCCTGGAAGAGGAATGACAACCCACTCCAGTATTCTTGCCTGGAAATCCCATGGACAGAGGAGCCTGGTGGGCTGCAGTCTGTGGGGTTGCAAAAAGACAAGGACACGACTTTGTGATTAGGCAATACCAACAACGACTAGAGCTCTCGGGCGCAGTTTGCCGGAGTCGCAAGGCTTCCTCAGGCTCTGTCTCATCCTAACTTAACCTGACCAGCTGGGGAGCACTCCTGACCCTCTCTCTGCCTGGCCTTTCTACTTACTAGCTACATAATCTTTTGCAAGTTACTTAAAGGCTGTTCTATTATGGGAATAATAATCAGTTCTAAATCATAAAATTACTGTGAAGCTAATCTAATCAGCTAATGAGCTGATTTACATAAGGTGCTTGGAAAACTTAGCAAACAGTTCGGACTCAACCAAAGTTTTCTGTTGTTGCTCACGTTGTTACTATGATGCTAGTGATAACGCCTGGTGTGTTTCTTTGTACAATAGGGAGAAGAATGAGATTTATCTCTTAACTGTGTTATGAGGGCTAAATTTAAAAATTCCTGATATATCAAATTCTCGATACATGTTAACTACTGTGATAGTGATTAAGAAAAAGAATTCCTCATGTATGCTTAGCATTTCACAATATGCCAAGTGCTTTTATAAAGATACAAAAAAATACAAACCTAAAAATCCAAAAATGTCTGAATATAGAAATATATAAAAATATATGTCTGTGTATATGTGGGTGTGTAGAGTGTGCAAATGTATATTCACTGATGATCAAAGAGGAATAGGACGGATAGTTCTGCTCCAGTATCATTCACATTTCATAGTTCATTGTTAGAGTAGTTTGGACTTCCATGAAGATCTTTGAACGTCCTGTTGTGTCTTTCTGACACAAACACGAAATTTCCTAGCTGGTATCTAGGCTGGCATAAGGTCTTCTGTTTAATGGAATTTGCATTATTTTCTCCTCTGCTTCTGCCATTGCTTTTCTACCTCCAAAAGAATAGCGCTGGAATCCAAGTATTTAGAGAAATTTGTTTCTTCACTGTAAGGATTCAGGAAGTTTAGAACACAGAGCATGATAGAATTAATGTAATATAAGCACACTTGCTTTACTGTAGATTCTTGAATATAGTGTACAGCACTTCTAGCAACTGGACGTCTGCTGGTCTAACAACATATTTAAAAAAGGGAAACTGAAAACAATCCACACTTACTCACTGGGTGATAAAATGAAAATAAGTTCAATGAGTGATTTTTGGTACATAGCTTTCATCTTTTGATTTTTTCATTTGGGGCAGGCAGCGTCTGTCCCATGGTATGGTGTTTATATGTATTTGATTGGTCCATTTCCCTGCTTTTTTTGCCCTGCAGTATGGGGTTATAAGAAGTCATCTCACAGTTGAAAACAAAATAATTGAAATTTCTTTTAAAGAGTCATCCCAGTGCACCAGCCCCGAGCACCCTGTATCACACATCGAACCAATTCGTTTCACATATGATAATTTACATGTTTCAATGCCAGTCTCCCATATCATCCCACCATCGCCCTCTCCTAGAGTCCAAAAGACTGTTCTATACATCTGTGTCTCTTTTGCTGTCTCGCATACAGGGTTATCGTTACCATCTTTCTAAATTCCATATATATGCGTTAGTATACTGTATTGGTGTTTTTCTTTCTGGCTTACTTCGCTCTGTATAATAGGCTCCAGTTTCATCCACCTCATTAGAACTGATTCAGAAGTATTCTTTTTAAAGGCTGAGTAATATTCCACTGTGTATATGTACCACGGCTTGCTTATCCATTCGTCTGCTGATGGACATCTAGGTTGCTTCCGTGTCTTGGTGATTGTAAGCAGTGGTGTGATGAGCACTGGGGTACACGTGTCTCTTTCAATTCTGGTTTCCTTGGTGTGTATGCCCAGCAGTGGGATTGTTGGGTCATATGGCACTGGGATGACTCAGGGATAGGGTAGGGAGGGAGGTGGGGGGGGGGGGGTTCAGGATGGGGAACACATGTACACCCATGGCAGATTCATGTCAACGTATGGCAAAACCAATACAATATTGTAATGTAAAAAAAATAAATAAAACTTTAAAAAAAAACAAATAAAATTCCTTTCAAGGAAAGAGCCTCTGTTGTGACTCTCCTTATGGCCTCAAGGAATGACCAAAGCCCTGCTGGTTTGGCAATTTTCAGAATAGAAAAACATAAAAGAAAATCTGAGCATTTGGGGGTTAAAGAGAAAATATTCTCTTCCCATTTCCTTCCCCATCACCAGACCTTAGCAGGAGGTGGTGGTACCTAAATCTTCTATCCTTTACTAAGTTGGAGGCTGGGGGTATCTCCTCCTGGAAGCTGTGGACCCTGGACTGCTGCTATAGTGCCAGACCACAGGCCCCAGGGAAAAGGAATTCCCAAGATAACTCAAAGGGAAATCTCAGCCTACCAGCCATATAATTAGGCTGTTGAGCAGCTCGTCTACAAGAGAATGGATTTATAAATTTTTTAAAATGTGTTTTTACCATATTGAGAGGAACTTTAGAGTTCTCCCACAAAGCTCCTAGATCAATTAGAGTTAGATATACAGAAAACTCAGTGAATAAAATTGAGAATATGTAGTAATGGATACATAATTAGAGCACTCTATGTGAACCTTAGAATTACTAGAGCGTTCACCTGAGAACCGTGTTTGCATAATTACACTAATTATACAATGACTCTTGTTTTAACAAAAACTCAGTGCAAATGTATAAGGCCACATGGGGTGGTAGGAAGTATTATGTGCTTCTGCAATATGTTAATATCTGTTGATGCCCCTTTGGTCAAAGCAAGTCATACCACCAAACCCAACATCAGGGGAGTGGGGAAGTATATGTTCCACGAGGTGAGGAGAAGAAGGACTACTCTGAGGGACAGTAATCTCATCCAGAGCAGTGGCCTTCTTCCACCGTGCCTAGAAATAAATTTCCGAATATTAAAACTCTAAACCTGAAGATTCAGCTAAAAATAGTTTCTTCACTTTACTATTTTGACATAATTTCAGATTTATTTTAGCAAGAATATTGAAAGCTGTAAAAGATTTGAATGACATATAAGAGACATTTTTTTTAAATAATCTTGGAAAGAAAAAGGTTTTCTTAAGCAAGGCAAAAACATCTGAGTCCATAAAAATAAAACACTAATGAAATAGTAGTTAGGATTCTTTTGCTTATAAGTTACTAAAATGCAACTCAAATGTGCTTTGGCAAAGAAAAAAGTTGGGGAGAAACATTGCCTGCTTAATACCAGTAATTCACTCATGAGAATCAAACATTGAGAGTGAAACTGTTTACTATGTAATATTTTAAATGGAAAAAGTTGCATTTCACATCAACCCAAACGCCCCAGCCAGTTTCCTAGAACCCAAGTTAAACTTCATTCCTAGAATGTAGAATGCTTAAAACATTACAATTACTATGACTCTTAGCCAAGAGTTCCTTGTTAGAGCCCACAGCATCTCAGAGGTACAACCTCCTTGTGGACACTCTGTATGCTTTCAAGTATCGATGTATGACTTTCCACCAGTTACAACTGGCACTTCATTTGAGGCTATTTCTGTACATTGTTGGATTAAAAACATTGTTTAAAATAAGTATCACAGTCTCTAATGAAAGATACACACATTCTATTAGTTTTAGGTGTTAAAGACTAAGTCTTTCTAGCAGGGAAATCATGGATTGGAGGAACCCTCTGCCTGCTCACTTGTTATTTCATTAAGGAATGTACACTTTCCATTTTTAAATCTGCAAACGAGCAGAAGGCTCAGGGATCACACGCAGGACCCTGTGCCAAGGCAGGAGTTCAAATGCAGAGTTAAGGATTTAACTCTCTGCACTATCCAGCCTTTGACTATTGGCTGTTCAACTTGGTAAATATCTACAAAATGATAGACTCATATGATACCCAGTGGAGTGCCTTGGCTAATTTTAGCCAAGTAACAAATGTGCCTTTCTTTCTTCTCAAACGGTTATGAAACAAATATCCTTGAGGTGGTTTTTTGGTTCGTTGTATGTTTAGGATATATAGTTAGTTGTAAGAGGTCAGCATTGTTTCTGAACACTGTAACTGGATTACTAAAGTATCTTTAATCTCTTACACCAGTTTGAGTGACAGATTATGACATCATATAAAAATAAGTATAAATAGTTGTTTAGAAAAAAATAAGTCTTTAAATAAAGGTGAAGTCGATCAGTCAGCCGTGTGCGACTCTTTGCGACCCCATGGACTGTAGCCCGCCAGGTTCCTCTGTCCATGGGATTCTCCAGGCAGGAATAATGGAGTGGGTGGCCATTTCTTTCTCAGAGGATTTTCCCAACCCAGGGGTTGAACTTGGGTCTCCTGCATTGCAGGCAGACTCTTTCCCATCTGAGCCACCAGGCAATCCCACATCTTTAAATACTTGGTGTTATTTTAGATAAAGTTGCTGTTATGATTGGAAATCTTAAAAGAGATTTTGTTGTCAATTCTGCCATAACGAAGGTTCTTTCCCAGTGATATTTTCTTTTTTTTTTTTAATCTTCACTTATTTGGCTGTGTTAGGTCTTTGTTGTGACACGCGGGATCTTTATTTGCAGGATGTGAATTCTTAGTTGTAACTTGTGGGATCTAGCTCCCTGACCAGGGATCAAACTTAGGTCCCTGCTTAGGGAACAGAGTCTTAGGCACTGCACCACTGAAATTTTCTTAAATTAAAAATCATCAAGTTTGAGTAAAAGATAAGGGTTTTCTCAAATATTCTTCTTTCTTTTCTGTAAACGATGCTAAATTGTTATGCCCTCGATTTCTCATAAATAATATAATTTAGGCATACTGTTCCACACTAAATAAAATGGGAAAAATTCAAACATTCCTGAAAATAGGAAATATTTAAAAATATGAAAATAAACCTCCGAATGGAAGGATAACTATCAATGCATACCAACAGTTGCTATTAGTTGCCATTCAATAAGACACCCAAAAACCCACCATAGAAACCAAATGAGCACACCATTTCACTCATAAAACACCATTAGGGCAGGAAAAACAGAGCATGGCTACAGAATAGAGGCCATTATCCATTCAAACAAAAGACAGTACTTTTATACTGTTTCTCCAAAAACTACACATGGCAACATTTAATATTATTCATGTATTTTTCACTGTCTCTATCGAGTACATGAGCCCTTTTCCACAATATTTTGTCTGGTCCAATTTCAAGAAGGTAATAGATTCATAAAATAGCACAGCTAAAATTAGTGAAAGAAAAGAAAATGCAATTGTAAGAAATATTGTGTGTGTGTATATATATATATATCTCAATGGAAAGTTAGGATCCAATATATCTATAAATTCAGATCAAATTTCAAAACTATTAAAAATCTCAGAAAAGAGATCTGCTTGTAAAACAGGTGAATCATGTCTATAAGAACAATTTTTGTGCTTTTATCTTGTAGAAAGAAGCCAAATAAACTCTTTACTGACAAAATATTGATATAAACTGACACAAATTCTGGGAGGTTTCTTCTGAAGGAATGATATGTTATCATGTCAACAACAGCAGCAACAGTAGTCCTCCAAATAATCATAATTTCAGAATAATAAAGATGTACATGTTCCAGGGTCAGAGCAGAAGCGACTCTGAGGTTGCTGGTGGTGTTCAGTCGCTGAGTCGTGTCTGACTCTTTGAACCCCCATGGACTGCAGCACCCAGTCTTCCCTGTCCTGCACCATTTCCCAGAGTTTGCTCAAACTCAAATCCATTGAGTGGGTGATGCTATCTAGCCATCGCATTCTCTGTTGCCCCCTTCTCCTTTTGCCCTCAGTCTTTCCCAGCATCAAGGTCATTTCCAGCGAGTTGGCTCTTCGTATCAGAGAGCCAGAGTCCTGGAGCTTCAGCTTCAGCATCAGTCCTTCCAGTGAATATTCAGGGCTGCTTTCCTTTAGGATTGCCTGGTGGGATCTGCTTGCAGTCCCAGGGACTCTCAAGAGTCTTCTCCAACAACACCGCAGTTCAAAAGCATCAGTTCTTTGGTGCTCAGCATTCTTCATGGTCCAATTCTCACATCCATACATGACCACAGGAAAAACCATAGATCTGATTATATAGACCTTTGTTGGCAAAGTAATGTCTCTGCTTTTTAATATGCTGTCTAGGTTTGCTCATAGCTTTTCTTCCAAGGAGCAAGCATCTTTTAATTTCCTAGCTGCAGTCACCATCTGCAGTGATTGGAACCCAAGGAAATAAAGTCTGTCACTGTTTCCATTGTTTCTCCATCTACTTGCCCTGAAGCAATGGGACCGGATGCCATGATCTTCGGTTTTTGAACGTTGAGTTTTAAGCCAACTTTTTCACTTTCCTCTTTCACTTTCATCAGGAGGCTCTGTAGTCCCTCTTCCCTTTATGTCATAAAGGTGGTGTCATCTGCATATCTGGGCATCAGTGTTTCCAGTGAATATTCAGGGTTGATTTCCTTTAGAATTGACTGGTTTGATTTCCTTGCAGTCCCAGGGACTCTCAGGAGTCTTCTCCAGTGCCACATTTTGGAAGCGTCAGTTCTTTGGTCCTCAACTTTCTTTATGGTCCAGCTGTCCTATCCTGTGGGTGATTTGGCTTTAGGGAACCCAGCCGTGGAGCCTGCAGGCCCCTGGGTTGAGCTAGTAGAAGGCCTCCAGGAAGGCTCACACCAATGAGTACTTGCCAGAACTGCTGCCGCCAGTGTTTTTGTTTCCACAGTGAGCCTCAGCCGCCTCCAGCTCCACAGGAGACCCTCCAGGACTAGCAAGCAGGTCTGGACCCATCTCTTATGAGGTCACTGATCTTTTCCCTGGGCCCTGGTACACACAAGGTCTGTTTCCTCCAGTCGCGTGGCATTCCTGTACTCAAACCTCTCTGGCCTTCTGAGCCGGAGTCTCTGGGGACACCTCCTCCCATTGCCTGACTCCCAGTCTAGGAAGCCTGACATAGGGCTCAGGGCTTCCACTTCTGTGGGAGAATCTGTGGTACAATGATTTTCCTTTCTGTGGGTCATGCACCTGCGGGGTATGGAATTTGATTTTGTTGTGATTGCACCCCTCCTACCGCGCCGTGGCTTCTTCTTTGTCTTTGGAGGTGGGCTATCTTTTTCGGTAGGTTGCAGCATTGTTTTGGTCAATGATTGTTCAGCAGTTAGTTTTGACCTAGATGTTTTTGTAAGAAGATGTGAGCTCATGTCTTACTCTGCTATCTTGCCAGCAAACTCCTCCAACCCTTGTTATCTCTAAGATCTTCATGGGGGTGACAGTTTTTAAACATTTAAACCATCATCCTTGTGTCAAAAAATCTGATTCTGAGTTATTTCAGTGTCAGGCTTATGTATATGTCTGCTGGAATTTTTTTAAAAAAGCCATAAAGTCCAAGCATATTTGTCGTTTATTAACAGACAAGGCAATTCAGTATGAAAAGATAAAGTCTGAGGTATGATAAAGAAAATTAAAAAAAAATTCTGTCGTCTGGTTTAATTTATGTAGGCCATTTTTACACAAAACAGTGCCAAAACTTTAAAATCATATGAGAACTTAAAAACTGATTACAACCTTGTGAGGAAGGGAAATGAATTAAATTATGGTTATCAAAGCATGAGTTTTTCACTATGACACCATACTAGAACTTAACAATATCTTATATGAAACTATCATAAGAAAATAGCCTTTTCTTTATTTATTTACTTGTTTATTTACATATCTATTTATCTATTTAAGTTTTTAAATGTGTTTATATTCCTGGCCGTGCTCTGCGGCTGGCACGATCTCATTCCCCAACCAGGGTTTGAGTCTGGGCCGTGGCAGAGGAACAGCCAGGTCCTAACCGCTGGGCTGCCAGGGAAGGCCTAGAAAATTACTTTTTATATTTAATTTGAGTTAAATAGGAGAAAAAAACATCAGACATAGACATATATTCAACTGGGAAATTCTTGAAAATGTCCAATGATGGCTTTAAAAATATGAGAATAGCAATTTCTTTATTGCTCACTTTTAATCTGAACAGATGGTCATGAGGCGATTTAGTCACCAGGTTAAAGGCTTGTTTGCTTGTCTAATTATCTTTCTTTTCTCTGTAAAGGGAAACTGAAACACCCGGGGTCTCCTTATTGCTTGTAAAGAGCCCTCCTCTCTCTCTCTCTTGTCTTTTCTTTCCCACCAAATTTGTTTACCCTTGTTTCCTCCTTTGTTTCTAGCAGCACAGAAGCATTTAGAAGCAAAACCATCTTGGAGGAGGGTAGGGGAGTGATGGCTAATGGGTGGAAAACTGGCTTCTGGCCGTCTGGTGGTTTCTATAGCAATAATCATAGAGGGAGATGTTCAGCCCGCAGTAGTTTCTATAACAACATGATAGGGTGCTTTAGAAATAGACCCGAGGTAAACAGATTCTTTCAGGGTCTCTTAACCCCTTTTATACCACAGGATTAGCATCCCCTTGGAAGATAAATATTAATTGGCTTATTTGACGGAAGCCCTTTAATTTGTAAATAAACTAAAGTTGCTTTTATTTTGTAAAGCTTAAGCATTTTATTGTTCTCTAGAGACCTGGCTTTAGCTGATAGGATCTTAGCCTCCTTCATTTCAGAAAATTATTGATTGTATCCTTAGTCTATCTCTCCATCATGAAATTGGAATAGTCTGTAAAGCGGCGTCTTTCATTGTATTGCGGTAGCATCTATCAGCTTTCTCACAGGTCACCAAAAGGCTGTGCTTTGGGGAAGCCTGGGGCACACCGTGATTATACCTGCCAGGCTCACTGACAGGAGGTCATCTTTCTGCTTCAACTAATGAAGCTGAGTTCTCATCCTTTGCTATGCCCGTCAGAGTGCTTCAAATTAGGCATGGTTTCCATTTGACTTACAATTTACTAGGTGTTATCCTAGGTAAGTTTACTGGATTTGTTGTGAATTTATTGTTTTAGCACAGTGAAAAAAAAAATGGTGTAGAAAAGAATGAAAGCGCCCATTTGGCCTTCCCTGGTGGCTCAGATGGTAAAGAAACTGCCTACAATGTGGGAGACCTGGGTTTGATCCCGTTGTCAGGAAAATATCCCCTGGAAAAGGGAATGGCAGCCCACTCCCGTATTCTTGCCTTGGGAATCCCATGGACAGAGGAGCCTGGCGGGCTACAGTCCATGGGGTCACAGAATCTGACACGACTCAGCAACTAACACAATGAAGGCTCCCATTTCATACACGTGTTTCATTCAAGAGCTCCTTCTAAGTGAAAGATCAGTGGGAGTATAACCAGGTATATGATGCAGAGATATTAATAGATGGTGGTGGGCTGCAGACAACTTTTCAAGAGAAAAAAAAAAATACAGTAAGCCTGGTAGTGGTGGTTTAGTTGCTAAGTCACGTCTGAGTCTTTGCGACCCCATGGACAGTAGCCTACCAGGCTTAGAAAAAACAATTAGTTACATTTCGGGAGATAGGGATTAAGCTTGCTTGTTTCAGTTCAGTTATGAATTACCAATTATTGAGTCTATGCTGGAAATGGGTGGTATACGCAATGATGAATAATATATGGGATTTACTTAAAAACCTAATTTATATCAAGTAAAATGTTTTCTATTACTATGCAAAATATTAATTTACTTAATTTATTAGGAATTAATTATTTTCTTGAGTTCATCCTTTTTTACCTATCCACCCACCCACCTCCACAATACTTTAAGTGCCAAGGTACAGCCATGCCTTCCTACAGTACAGCGTCTTGTGTCTGCTCATGAAGCTCCCTTCTGTGTCATTTCCACAGTAGAACTAGCCTTAGACTTTCCTTATTTTCTATTCAGTTAAGCAGCCAATTCAAATATGAGACATTCCCTTTCAACTTTCAGAAGAACATCAGCAACCACACGCCTCCCTCCAGTTTTCTCTCGTTTTCCTGATGTTCTGTACTTAGCAAGGAAGGCTCAGCCTTCATCCCGTGTGCACTTGCCACAGCCTTCTGGGGTAGGTAGAGTTTGCCAGATGGGTCCTGGGAGATGGAGACCCATGGTCCAGGCGTGCCATGTGGTGTGCCGGGGAGCTGGGGTGGGTCTGAGTGCACTGGGGCCTGCTAGAACAGTGGGTGCCAGGGTGCCCTGGGCAGCAGGCCACCAGAATCTTGCCCAGACCAAAGGCACAAGGGCATTGTACTCGCTACACTTGGTGTCACGGGGCTTTTAGCTGGATAAAAAGAAAATGAAATGTATTCACCATTGTTTCCAAGTTATCAAGTAACCACAGTAACCTGGGTTTTCCCCAAATCTGGTTAACGACCTGCAGTGACCAGACTAGAAAATCAGTCTCTCTGTCTAAGTGCGGTGAGCCTTAAAGTGAGCAGGACAAATTTCCCCGGGGGCAAACCTATCAATCAGCAAAGCCAGCAGCATGTACTTACTGCATCATGCAGGAGCTAGGGTGCCAAGTGGGGTTGCTGCTGAATACACAGAGCCTGTGTACAGACAGACTGAAGTGGGGAATGTTCTGTTTCCTGAACTTAGAGTTCCTTTGCTAACTGGGGAGACAAGTCACCATTTGTGAAACAGAACAATTCAGGAACAACATAAAAAAGTGTGATGTCTTAACATGATCAGTTCTGTGCCAGCTCAGGCCAGGAGATCAACAAGAACACAAAGATCTGGGAATGATTCATGGGAACATAGGCTTTTAAGGATGTGCACAATTTGAATATACATTGTAATAAGTAAGCTCTTAGAAAGTACCTTGAAGCATCTTTATTCATGCCTAGTACTATATCTCGAGGAAGAAATGGCAACCCACTCTAGTGTTCTTGCCTGGAAAATTCTGTGGACAGAGGAGCCTCGTGGGCTATCCACCGGGTTGCAAAGAATCGAACATGACTGAACACACACACAGTACTGTATTATGCCTAGTACTATAATCATGCCATAAAAGAAGATTATTTCAATACTAGAAGATGAATGTCTTTACTCATAATTATAACCAAATGTAATTTTTCTAGACATTAGTTCTTTGAACAATATTATGTGAAAACCATTGAGATCTCCACTGTTCGACATAGTAGCCATGAGTCACATGTGGGTCTGAGCACTTAAACTGTTGCTAGCTAGGGCTGTGATGCACTCAGTGTAAAGTGCATGTAGGATTTCAACAACTTAGTATGAGAAGAGATGTAAATATCTCATTAATTTTTAACCCTAATTACATATTAGAATGATACTGTTTTAGTTATATGTGGTTAAACATAATATATTATTAAAGTTAATTGTTCAGTTCAGTTCAGTCGCCCAGTTGTGTCCAACTCTTTGCGACCCCATGAATCGCAGCACGCCAGGCCTCCCTGTCCATCACCAACTCCCGGAGTTCACTCGGACTCACGTCCATCGAGTCCGTGATGCCATCCAGCCATCTCATCCTCTGTCGTCCCCTTCTCCTCCTGCCCCCAATCCCTCTCAGCATCAGAGTCTTTTCCAATGAGTCAACTCTTCGCATGAGGTGGCCAAAGTACTGGAGTTTCAGCTTTAGCATCATTCCTTCCAAAGAAATCCCAGGGCTGACCTCCTTCAGAATGGACTGGTTGGATCTCCTTGCAGCCCAAGGGACTCTCAAGAGTCTTCTCCAACACCACAGTTCAAAAGCATCAATTCTTCGGCGCTCAGCTTTCTTCACAGTCCAACTCTCACATCCATACATGACCACAGGAAAAACCATAGCCTTGACTAGCCGGACCTTAGTCGGCAAAGTAATGTCTCTGCTTTTCAATATGGTATCTAGGCTGGTCATAACTTTTCTTCCAAGGAGTAAGCGTCTTTTAATTTCATGGCTGCAATCACCATCTGCAGTGATTTTGGAGCCCCCCAAAATAAAGTCTGACACTGTTTCCACTGTTTCCCCATCTATTTCCCACGGAGTGATGGGACCGGATGCCATGATCTTCATTTTCTGAATGTTGAGTTTTAAGCCAACTTTTTCGCTCTCCTCTTTCACTTTCATCAAGAGGCTTTTTAGCTCCTCTTCACTTTCTGCCATAAGGGTGGTGTCATCTGCATATCTGAGGTTATTGATATTTCTCCCGGCAGTCTTGATTTCAGCTTGTGCTTTTCCAGCCCAGCATTTCTCGTGATGTACGTCAAATAAGCAGGGGGACAATATACAGCCTTGACCAACTCCTTTTCCTATTTGGAACCAGTCTGTTGTTCCATGTCCAGTGCTAACTGTTGCTTCCTGACCTGCATACAGATTTCTCAAGAGGCAGGTCAGGTGGTCTGGTGTTCCCATCTCTTTCAGAATTTTCCACAGTTTATTGTGACCCACAAGTTAATTGTACCTGCTAATTTTTACCTCTTAGTTATAATTGAAGTTATAGTTTTCACTAGAAGACTTAACGTTACATAGGTGACCCACCCATATCATACCTCTGTTAGACAAGGCAGGGAGAGAGGCCTGGTGTTTAAAGTGTGGTCTGGGCCCTCAGCCTCAGCACCCCTGGGAGCTCACTAGATGCTGACTCAGAAAGTCCACAAGTTCATGACATCCTCATGGTTCAGATGAGTGAGTGACAAAGTATGGGAATGCTGGTCTAGACACGCCTTCGGTATTTCTTTTTTATGATTCCATTTTTATTTGACTTTTTTCAAAAAATGTTTAACGTCTTTGTGGCATCCTAATTGAACACATATCAGCTGCATAACTTGGCAGAATTTATTGAACATCCTTGAACCTCAATTCCCTACTTATAAAATAGCTATAATACCTCCAACCCCATATTTTTTTGTGGAGGAGTTAATGAGATATTTATCCCTAGGAACCCAGGTATTGGAGGCATTTTGGTAATATCAATAATAAAACTGAAGCACTAGTTTATCCTAATTTTTTCATTCTTATATTGTCGGTACTGTTTTGGGTACAGCAGAATGTGCTAAAATTTGAAAGTCTGTTTTCACTTATTTTACCAATTTTCTTTATTTTTTTTTCTTTAACCTTCTGTATAACATAATTACTTTAAAATCTGATAAAAATCTAGTGGAAAATAATAAAACTTTCAAGTATCGTTTTAGAACAAGACTAGCCATGTAACTAAATGATTCTGTAGGATGTTTTTATAATTAATATTGAGATTGTGTCTGTTGATCATTGATTAGTTAAGAAAATAGTGGTAAGCTGAAACTCCAATACTTTGGCCACCTGATGCAAAGAGCTAACTCATTTGAAAAGACCCTGATGCTGGGAAAGATTGAGAGCAGGAGGAGAAGGGGACGACAGAGGATGAGATGGCTGGATGGCATCACCGACTCGATGAACATGGGTTTGGGTGGACTCCAGCAGTTGGTGATGCACAGGGAGGCTTGGTGTGCTGCGGTCCATGGGGTCGCAAAGAGTTGGACACAACTGAACGACTGAACTGAACTGAAGGAGTGGGGAAAAAAGAACTTTTATTTTTCTCTTCATTTAGAACATTTGTAGCTTTACTGTGGAATTCAATTCACTAGAGGCAAGGACCTAGTAAAATGTAAGTATCCCTTTAAATAAAAGGGGTCACTTACAAGCCTATCCTTACTAAAGTGTACATGGATTATAATAAGGTCAGAGTACCTAGGCCTGATTAGCTTTAGATGATTTTAATGTCAAAGGGACATAATTAGATTCTCATTGCAATCGTCAGTGATTGACACTTAGTAAAAATGACCTTCACAGTTTCATTCTTTAGCCATGTTTAAGGATGACCAAGGGCAGGGCCCCTTCTCTGGGGTTAGCGTGTGTGATCCATTGGTCCCTCACCCTGACCCCATCCAGACCTGTGCTCAGGTGTGTTGGCTGTGTAGATGAGGACCCAGAGGCTTCTGTTCTCATGGGGAAGCTTTGAGAGCAAAAGAAAGCTTTGGAGAAGCAGGCCCTGATCTCACGTGTGCCAATGTTAACGATCGGAAATCGTACATAAAAGGCACCTAGCAAGATGGCACCCATACCCAAGGGACTTAAAGTACCTTTGTGGGAAAAGTCCTTGGTGAGTCCATGGACACTCTAGAGCAGGTGAGATGCAGGTGACAGCAGCAAGCTCCAGCGCAGGCTTCTCAGCAGGGAAGTCGTGCTGCGGGGTCTGCCCGTGAGCTAAGGGTGCGAAATGCGCAATTGGTGGGGCTGGCTCCCTCCTGATCGCGAGGAAGGGTTCTCAGGCGTGTGTGATGACAGTACCCTTGTACTTCCCAGAACTCAGAAACTAATAACTCTTTCCAGGATAGACATACACTCTCATTTTCCTTGCACGGATTCATTTATTAAACATGCACTTACCAGGCACTCACCATGTGGTGGTACTGTGCTTGTCAGTAGAAGGGGACCAAGGCAACTATGCTTTGAACTCTGCATTGAAAGGAAAAACAAGTAATACTGATTAGATAATTACTTTATTATACATTTTTATAAAGAATTTTATGTATGTTATCCTTTTTACCTCTCATGATAATAACAATAATATGAATTGGCTGACAACACTCTCGCTGTTACAAGCACTGCTGGGCATTTTATATGTATTAACTAATATTGCCAATAAAATTATGGGGTAGGCATCACTTTTATAAAAATGAGAGCTAAGGCACAGTGGTGTTAAGTATCTGAATACAACTCATACTGTCTGTAAGTGGCAGAGTCAGGATTTAAACCCAGGTTCCAAAGCCCTTGTTCTGAAGGCTGCGTAGTGTCTCCCTCAGAAATGAGGAGGCAGGCTAATGACACGCATTCTAAGACCACAGGTATGGGAAACAGCAGAGCCAAAATTTAAACCTCTCTCTGTCTTACCACAAAATTGTACTCTTGCCATTACAGTAAATTTGCCCCAATTTAGGATTTAAAACCCGTCTATAGAGATAGCTAGGTAGGAGAGAGTGAATACCTAGTTTTTTAGAGGCCACAGGAATGCAGAGAAAAGAAATGTCTTAAAGGGCCCATCTACTTCTTGAACTGTCCCGTGTGATCCTCTCATCATGTGTATCAAAGTGAGCAATTTACCCTATGATTTGCTCCACTTGATTTTATCAAAAGAGGTGAGAGTGAGAGCTTCACAGCCAGGCTTAAACGGGAATCCAGGTTTTCTTGCTCATTCATCCATTATTCAACATTCCTATTGATTACCCACCACGTGTGGGCCATTTTGGCTACTTCCCGAATAAAGATGCACCTCTTCTGCCACGTCCTTTTCCCACCCCCTACTGCAGTCCCAACCCTGGAATTAAAGTTCAGTCTCTGCAGAAAGCCAGGCTCAAGAAAATTTAACCAGCCCCTTCCCTGACGTGGAATCCTTTGATCTGGAAATTTCTCCTCTATCTCTAGCATTGTTTATAACCTATTTCATTCTAAAGGCAAGTTATTGTGGATAATTTGAAACCCCAAAATCCCAAATATTTGCTATTTGAAATACAAACTATTATTGAAATGAGCTACCCTGGTGGTTCAGCAGTAGAGAACCTGACTACAATGCAGGAGACAGGGGTTCGATCCCTGGGTGGGGAAGATCCCCTGGAGCAGGAAATGGCAACCCACTCCAGTATTCTTGCCTGGAGAATCCCGTGGACAGAGGAGCCTGGCGGGCTACAGTCCATGGGGTTGCAAAAGAGTCAGACAGGACTGAGCCGCTAACACAGCACCATGATTGAAACTGTGAGATGGTTCACCAAAATGACAGGGTCCATCCAATTTACCATATTTCTGAATGAGGAAGAGACAATAAAATGTGAATAAAAATGTTTTCCTTTGACAGCTGAGTTCAGTTCAGTTGCTCAGTCATATCTGACTCTTTGCCACCCCATGGACTGCAGCACGCCAGGATTCCCTGTCCATCACCAACTCCTGGAGCTTGCTCAAACTCATTCCATTCAATCATCTCATCCTCTGTCATCCCCTTCTCTTCTTGCCTTCAGTCTTTCCCAGCATCAGCTGAATTAAGTCCTCTTTATTAAGTCAATGGTTGTTCCAATTATAGAAATCAACAGTGGCTTTTGAGAGCTGTTTTAATGTAGAAATCTATATTAACTTCTAAAAACACTAAGGATATAAGCAAGATGTCTCTATAAGACAGTAGACTTTGTTGTTATTTTAATAAAAACAAAAGTACAAATGAAAGCAATTCACTTACAAACATTTACTTCTGTAAGAAAAGGTCTTTGACATGACAGGGTATCAGAAACTATTCAGTAGATGTTGCTGGGAAAATTGAATTTATGTTCACAATCCCTCAATTCATCTTTCATTTTTATTTAGGTGAAATTAGGTTAAATGTATATTAAAAGTAGAAATAATAGATCTTTAAATCCTGTGCCTGTATCTTTAAAGGGAGGCCAGGCATGCTGCCATCCATGGCGTTGCAAAGGGTCGGACATGACTTGGGGACTGAACAGCAGCAGCAGCAGCAAAGCCTGCCCCTTAGCGTGTTAAAGAAGTGCCTGTCCTGCAGCCAGCACGCCCTTACTCCCACCCCAGGCAGCAGTTTCCCCAGGCCCTGGCCAGGTCTCAGTTGCTTGAAGAGAAAACACAGTGAAGTACCTGCCGCAGAGCAGTGAGCAGAGAACACTTCGTTTGTAATTGTGGGAGTGCAGGTGAGTGCCCTACTTAAAGGTGAGGCGTATTTTGAACTGCTAATTTAACCCGGATATGAGCAATAACACTAGTCCCTCCTACCTTCCTTCCTTCCCTTCTGCTAACAGACTTGACTCTTAGAGTAAATAAAAATGAGGGCTCAACTCAAAAATGAGAGTGCTAATGGGGGGAGTTCCTAGGAAAAGACCAAGAAGAGCTGTAATAAGAGGGCCTTTACATAAAAAACAGAGAAACAAGGGTCAGTTGTTACCCCTACAAATAAATGCAGGTGGACTTGTACACATGCCGAGTTTGTAAAGGAAGGGACATCTTTAAGGTGAGATCTTGGCTTTGACTATGAAAATTCACGGAATAGTCACTGAGCGTTTGTTGGGCGTAAATAGGCACTGGGAACACAGCAGATCCTCTGAACAGAAAACCCTTATCAATTTGGGAGGTGCTTCTCTGAGCCCCAAATTTAAATGGCAGTCAAAATATGCAGTGAGATAGTGAAGATATTCTTGTGTGAGAGCAGGTTTTTTTTCTCAGTCTAAACCTCATTCATCTCGGTTTGATCCTGACTGAGTCCAGGTACTTTATTTAATTTTTACTGGAGTGTAGTTTTTCACAACACTGTGTTATTTTCTGCTGTATAGCAAAGTAAATCATCTCTCTCTCTCTCTCTCTACATATATATATATATATATATTCTCTTGTTTGGATTTCCTTCCCATTGAGGTCACCACAGAGCACCAAGTAGTGTCTGGTCTCATTAGTTATCTATTTTATACGTAGTGTTGTGTATGTGTCATGTAGTTTATGGGAAAAGTGTCTTTGGCGTATTGGATCAGCCCATTGGTAGTCTCGCTGTGTAAGTGCACTTGGGTCTCTGTTGTGTGTGCGTGTTAGTTGCTTAGTCGTGTCCGACTCTTTGCAACCCCATAGACTGTAGCCCACCGGGCCCCTCCGTGCATGGGATTGTCCAGGCAAGAACACTGGAGTGGGTTGCCATTTCCTTCTCCAAAAGGAGCTATAGAAAGAAAGAAAGTGAAGTCGCTCAGTTGTGTCCTACTCTTTGTGACCCCAAAGACTGCAGCCCGCCAGGCCCCTCCATCCATGGGATTTTCCAGGCAAGAGTACTGGAGTGGGCTGCCATTGCCTTCTCCGCCAGGTCTCTGTTAACAGTTTCCTCAAATAAAGCTCCTGCAGTGACACTGTGTTAGTAAATGACACTTTTTTGGTTATCGTTATTGCTCCATTTTCTATTAATCCAGTAACTTTTTCCCAAACAATCTCTAAGTATCTTATATAACAGTAAGAGCTAACATTTACTGACCATTTACTGTATGTCTGCCAAGCATTTAAATCTAGTGACTTAGTTATCACAAAAACCCTAAGAAGTGGATTCTACTGTTTCTCCTTCTCTGTAGCTGAGGAAACAGAGGCTGTGCATGCCAGAGCCAGGCCCGACAGAGTGTGTCTCACTTCACAGGCTGTTTGTCATCCAAAACACACACACACACACACACACACACACACACACACACGCACACACACACGCACACACGCTCATCTATGGTCGGCCAGTCTAATGATAGAATTTTTAGATTCTTTACTGATGATTTTTAAATCTGAGAATTACATTTCTGTTTCAGAGATAAGTGTATTAAAGCCATCAAGGACAAAGGAATAAATTGGGAAGATCCCATGGAGGAGGGCATGGCAACCCACTTCAGTATTCTTGCCTGGAGAATCCCACGGATAGAGGAGCCTGGCGGGCTACAGTCCATAGGGTTGCAGAGTCAGACACGACTGAAGTGACTTAGCATGCACACATGCAGAGTAATCTTAGAGATGTTAAAATGCTTTTCCCTGAAATCACCTTGTGGTATGTCATTGCTCCAAATAAATATATTCTTATAACTAAGCTAAATTACCAATATGGCTGTTTTCCAAATAAATCAAATTATTAGAAAATAGAAATACCCACACACAAGTAAATACTAATGTTTGTGTGCTTATAGTCTTTAAAACTGGTCAAGTTACTTTTTATTTCTTAGCAAATATACATATGTTTGCATATATACTTATATAGAGTGTATATTTATATTAAAATATACACTTTTTTTTAGCCCTAGCAATACCAAAATAGCAAATACAAAAGAATTACAGAAACTCTCCGAAACAGTTCCTTTTCTCCTAAACAGCGATTTCAGATTGCTCTTCAGCCCCTTGGGCTCCCCGCAGGTGTCCCCAGAAAGGCTGGGGGCTGAGTGGCTGGGCTGGAGGTCTCCTCCCTTCCTCACACTGAGCTGCTCCTCGGTGCAGTTATGTGTGTTGGGATTGCTCACGGCATCTTCCTTGGAGGAGTCCTGCTGAGCTTAAGAATAAAGGAAAAGTCTGAACCCCATTATTCTGGAACTTCTTACAATATCCAGTAGATGGCAAACTTTACTGCAAGAAAACAGCTGGGCAGCCTCTGTAAAGTGGTCTGAGGATAGCAGTGCCGCTTCACATGCAGTAAGGCTTTCACCGGGTGGCTAAGGCTCACGTGATGGTCGGGAACAGCATCCTGCTCCTGCAGACTGCCTCTGTGCATGGCCGTTTCACTCTTGTTCTAAAGGTATTGCCATTATGAGAATTATTTTATTGTTCACTGAGTATACACACAGTGTACGGTACACTGAAGTAATGTATACACGATAGATTCTTTTTCAATTCAGGTGTACAGAAGTGGAATAATCATAACCCTTACTTCGTGACACTCCCATCATTGGTCTCTGCATATTCCGCTTTTGTTTTCTTAGTTGGCTGTTTAATCCGTTGTTTTTAATAAGGCAGTAAATTGCAGTTCTTTCTATATTTGAAAAAAATTATTTTCCTTTTGACAGGCTATGGTCTTTGCTTGTTTAGTACAGTCAGCTGAAGCATCAATTAATAACGCCGAGGCTAGCGGTTAAGACTTTGCCTTCCAATACAGGAGGTCTAGTGGTTAAAGTTTCGCCTTCCAATACAGGAGGTACGGGTTCAACCACTGTCCAGGGAGCCAAGATCCCACATGCCTTGTGGTCAGAAAACCAAAAGCTATGAAACAGAAGCAATATCATAACAAGTTCAATAAAGACTTTTAAAATGGCCCACATTAAAAAATCTTTAAAAAAAATGCTTAGGTCACAGTCTGTGGGCTTCCCAGGTGGCTCATTGGTAAAGAACCCGACTGCCAATGCAGGAGATTTGGGTTCGATCCCTGGGTTGGGAAGATCCCGTGGAGGAGGAAGTGGCAACCTACTCCAGTATCCTTGCCTAGAGAATCCCATGGACCAAGGAGCCTGGTGAGCTATAGTCCATGGGGTCGTGGAGAGTCAGACATGACTGAGAGGCTGAGCGCGTGCGTGCACACACACACACACACACACACACACGCACGCACATACACACACACAGGCTGCATTTCTAAGAGGGCCTGTTTGCATCTCACCTAGGGCACACCCATAAACCCAGGCAGCAAATGGTGCCAATGACAACCTGATCCCCTGAGAAGACCCAGTAAAAGGAGGTGCTTGAGGGACCATCTTGTCCTGCACCAGCACGGAAAACAGAATTCAGAGTGCACATGTGAGCAAACCAATGAGTGTGTGTGTGTGTGTGTCTATATTATAACTATTCCTGTTATGCTTTGAAAAATATTTTTATTACATTTATTCAGCAACACTTTAAAAATCACTAAGGGTTATAAGGGGAACAACAATACACTTCTTCCCACCTTCGCTTCCATTCCAGCTTCTCACTCTCAGCATGCACTCCCTGGAAGCAACTACTTGAAACTCTTCTAGATATTTCTTGTAGTTTTCATTTGTACGTTTTAAAATAATAGGCTAGGCTTTATTTTCAGTTTTAGCTACTCGCAGGATCGCTTGGAATTCTGTACATCCTGACATGACTTTGAGCTCCGCCCTCCTCTTCTCCTTGCCCCATCATGTCTCCGTCCTCCTCCTCTCCTTGCCCCCTCATGTCTTCCCCGTTTTCTCTGTTGTCTCATTTTGAAATTCCTCCTTGACTCTTCCTCTAGTTCCCCTTTTCTTCTACCTCCTGTTTCTAATCTCTTGGTAAAATTCTTTTGTCGGGGTGAGGTGGGGGAGATTCTTCCCAACTTTCAATCACTCAGCTGAATTTTTAAATGTCTGAGACTCACATTTTTAATTTCTTGTTTTCTAGAAGTTTATCTTTATAACCCTTCTACTCATTTCACTGCAGCTATATCCTTTCCTCACTCTTTGAAAATAATAATTCTCGAGTTTACATAAATTTTGGTTATCTCCCTACATTGTCTTTGCCTCTTCCAAGTTACATTTCTTTAAAACAATATGTGTTTTGGTCTTTGTGTTTGATCTTAGTTGGAGATTTTCCTCAAATGTCTGAAAATCTCATGCAATCTGTTCATATATAAGAAAGAAGTACTATTGTTTCTTAAGCTGATTAATAGATTCAAAAACATTCATTTATCATTGTTTTTTAGAGTATAATTGAAGTATAATTTAAAGAAAAATTTAAAAATAACTCTCTACTGAGCACGTATGCATGCCCTGTATGCTTACGTACATTTCTTATAGTAGTTCTTATTAAAGCTGTTTGAAAGATCTTTCTTGGTGTGCTAGGGTTTACAGCTTATTAGGATTTATTCTAGAATGGTCCAGCTGGGTCATTTCAATAGGTGACATTCCGCATCAGTATCTGAAAGTATTTTCACTCAGGCTTGTCAAGAGAAATAATTCCCTTTCCTGCTTGGAGTATACATCTGGCTCCTGGCACTGTTAGAAATGAATTGAAAATGAGGCTGGGGGGTGTCTCAGAATTCTGCATAGACACCCACTTAATTCTTCCACAAACCAGACTCAGCCCCACGCTCATCACCCGTGCCTCTGAATCTGCCTTCGTGGGGGAAACACATGCAGTTTCCTAGAGTGAGAGAGAGAACAAGAGCATCTGTTTTCTACCAGTTTCCCAAACAACCTCCCTTTTCTCAGCTCCACTTGCATGATCGTTGTAGAAGTGCGTGACGTGTGTAATTCCTGAGCCTGTTGGGGATTCTGGGGCATCAGCTGGTTCTCCCACTTCTGGCTTGGTGTCAGCTCTCTTTGGCTTCCTAAGTCTAGTACTTCTCACCCCCCATAGTCCAGCTTCCTGTGTGTATGTGTATTTATGGCTGTCTACCCCCTCAACCTCTGTCCTGGCTCTTGAAAGGTTATGGTGATTTATTCCTTTCTGTATTATTTTAGGATTTGGGGTGGGTCTGATTTATTGAGGTATAATTTACATACAGTATGAGAAAACTCACCACTTTTAAGTGGCAAACGCATACGATTAGCAACTAGAGGCACAATCATGATACAGAATATGTCCATGAATATTTCTTTATGACCCTCTGCATTAAGGCCCTTCACCAGTTCCGTTCCCCAGTGACCACTGAACTATGTCCAGCGATATAACTGCGCCTTCTCCAGAACGTCACAAAAGTGGAATCACGCAGCATGTAGCCTTTGGTCTGCCTTCTTTCACTTAGCATAATACTCTGGAGATTCCTTCACGTTTTTCTGTGGATCCGTAATTTGCTGAGTAGTGGTCCAACGTATAATATATTAAAATTTATTTACCAGTTGATGAACATTTAGCTCTTTCTGGTGTTGGTCATTATGAATAAAGTTGTTTTCTTTTTCAAGCAATTTTTTGTATGGCCGTTATGATTTCATTTCTCTTGGGGGAAATGCCTAGGTGTGGGATTGCTGGGTCATATGGTAAATGTATGTTTAAATTTATAAGACACTTCAAAAATGTTTTTCAAGGTTCCTACACTATTTTGAATTTCCACCAGCAATGTATGTGATAAGTAACTGATACAGCAATATTGATAATGTCAAAAGTAGTCTTTTAAGTTACAGTGCCTTTCTGAAGACAAAAGATGATTTTTAAAAAATATATTGGGATCAAACCAACAGTGTGATGTAACTCTTCTGAATTTCTATGAACATAAGAACATTGCTTCAGAATATAAAAGTGAAAATTGCCAGAACTATAAGGAGAAATAGACAAAATTTATAATCACTATGAAAATGGAAAGAAAGTGAAAGTCACTCAGTTGTATCTGACTCTTCACGACCCCATGGCCTATACAGTCAATGGAATTCTCCAGGCCAGAATACTGGAGTGGGTAGCCTTTTTCTTCTCCAGGAGATCTTCCCAACCTAGAGATTGAACTCAGGTCTCCTGGATTGCAGACAGATTCTTTACTAACTGAGCCACCAGGGAAGCCCAATATATAATCACTATGGAAGGTTTTAATGCATCAATCTCAGCAGAGAGAAAAAGTAGAAAACAATGAATGATGCTATCAATCCAGTTCAGTCACTCAGTCGTGTCCGACTCCTTGCGACCCCATGAATCACAGTATGCCAGGCCTCCCTGTCCATCACCAACTCCCAGAGTCCACTCGGACTCACGTCCATCGAGTCGTGATGCCATCCAGCCATCTCATCCTCGGTCGTCCCCTTCTCCTCCTGCCCCCAATCCTTCCCAGCATCAGAGTCTTTTCCAATGAGTCAACTCTTCTCATGAGGTGGCCAAAGTACTGGAGTTTCAGCTTTAGCATCATTCCTTCCAAAGAAATCCCAGGGCTGACCTCCTTCAGAATGGACTGGTTGGATCTCCTTGCAGTTCAAGGGACTCTCAAGACTCTTCTCCAACACCACAGTTCAAAAGCATCAATTCTTCGGCACTCAGCTTTCTTCACAGTCCAACTCTCACATCCATACATGACCACAGGAAAAACCATAGCCTTGATTAGACTGACCTTAGTCGGCAAAGTAATGTCTCTGCTTTTCAATATGCTATCTAGGTTGGTCATAACTCTTTTCCCAGGAGTAAGCATCTTTTAATTTCATGGCTGCAATCACCATCTGCAGTGATTTTGGAGCCCCAAATAATAAAGTCTGACACTGTTTCCACTGTTTCCCCGTCTATTTCCCATGAAGTGATGGGACTGGATGCCATGATCTTCGTTTTCTGAATGTTGAGTTTTAAGCCAACTTTTTCACTCTCCTCTTTCACTTTCATCAAGAGGCTCTTTAGATCTTCTTCACTTTCTGCCATAAGGGTGGTGTCATCTGCATATCTGAGGTTATTTGATATTTCACCCGGGAATCTTGATTCCAGCTTGTGCTTTTCCAGCCCAGCATTTCTCATGATGTACTCTGCATAGAAGTTAAATAAGCAGGGTGACAATATACAGCCTTGACGTACTTCTTTTCCTATTTGGAACCGGTCTGTTGTTCCATGTCCAGTTTTAACTGTTGCTTCCTGACCTGCATACAGGTTTCTCAAGAGGCAGGTCAGGTGGTCTGGTATTCCCATCTCGTTCAGAATTTTCCACAGTTTATTGTGATCCACACAGTCAAAGGCTTTGGCATAGTCAATAAAGCAGAAATAGATGTTTTTCTGGAACTCTCTTACTTTTTTGATGATCCAGCGGATGTTGGCAGTTTGATCTCTGGTTCGTCTGCCTTTTCTAAAACTAGCTTGAACATCAGGGAGTTCACGGTTCATGTATTGCTGAAGCCTGGCTTGGAGAATTTTGAGCATTACTTCACTAGCGTGTGAGATGAGTGCAATTGTGCAGTAGTTTGAGCATTCTTTGGCATTGCCTTTCTTTGGGATTGGAATGAAAATGGACCTTTTCCAGTCCTGTGGCCAGTGCTGAGTTTTCCAAATTTGCTGGCATATTGAGTGCAGCACTTTCACAGTATCATCTTTCAGGATTTGAAATAGCTCAGCTGGAATTCCATCACCTCCACTAGCTTTGTTTGTAGTGATGCTTTCTAAGGCCCACTTGACTTCACATTCCAGGATGTCTGACTCTAGGTGAGTGATCACACCATTGTGATTATCTGGGTCATGAAGATCTTTTTAGTACAGTTCTTCTGTGTATTCTTGCCACCTCTTCTTAATATCTTCTGCTTCTGTTAGGTCCATACCATTTCTGTCCTTTATCAAGCCCATCTTTACATGAAATGTTCCCTTGGTATCTCTAATTTTCTTGAAGAGATCTCTAGTCTTTCCCATTCTGTTGTTTTCCTCTCTTTCTTTGCATTGATCATGAGGAAGGCTTTCTTATCTCTTCTTGCTATTCTTTGGAACTCTGCATTCAGATGCTTATATCTTTCCTTTTCTCCTTTGCTTTTCACTTCTCTTCTTTTCACAGCTATTTGTAAGGCCTCCGCAGACAGCCATTTTGCTTTTTTGCATTTCTTTTCCATGCAGATGGTCTTGATCCCTGTCTCCTGTACAGTGTCATGAACCTCAGTCCATAGTTCATCAGGCACTCTATCTATCAGATCTAGGCCCTTAAATCTATTTCTCACTTCCACTGTATAATCATAAGGTATTTGATTTAGGTCATACCTGAATGGTCTAGTGGTTTACCCTACTTTCTTCAATTTAAGTCTGAATTTGGCAATAAGGAGTTCATGATCTGAGCTACAATCAGCTCCTGGTCTTGTTTTTGTTGACTGTATAGAGCTTCTCCATCTTTGGCTGCAAAGAATATAATCAATCTGATTTCAGTGTTGACCATCTGGTTATGTCCATGTGTAGAGTCTTCTCTTGTGTTGTTGGAAGAGGGTGTTTGCTATGACCAGTGCATTTTCTTGGCAAAACTCTATTAGTCTTTGCCCTGCTTCATTCCGCATTCCAAGGCCAAAATTGCCTGTTACTCCAGGTGTTTCTTGACTTCCTACTTTTGCATTCCAGTCCCCTATAAGAAAAGGACATCTTTTTGGGGGTGTTAGCTCTAAAAGATCTTGTAGGTCTTCATGGAACCATTCAACTTCAGCTTCTTCAGCATACTGGTTGGGGCATAGACTTGGATAACTGTGATATTGAATGGTTTGCCTTGGAAGTGAACAGAGATCATTCTGTCGTTTTTGAGATTGCATCCAATTACTGCATTTCAGACTCTTTTGTTGACCATGATGGCTACTCCATTTCTTCTGAGGGATTCCTGCCTGCAGTAGTAGATATAATGGTCATCTGAGTTAAATTCACCCAGTCCTGTTTAGTTTGCTGATTCCTAGAATGTTGACATTCACCCTTGCCATCTCTTGTTTGACCACTTCCAATTTGCCTTGATTCATGGACCTGATATTCCAGGTTCCTATACAATATTGCTCTTTACAGCATTGGACCTTACTTCTATCACCAGTCACATCCACAACTGGGTATTGTTTTTGCTTTGGCTCCATCCCTTCATTCTTTCTGGAGTTATTTCTCCACTGATCTCCAGTAGCATATTGGGCACGTACTGACCTGGGGAGTTCCTCTTTCAGTATCCTATCATTTTGCCTTTTCATATGTTCATGGGGTTCTCAAGGCAAGAATACTGAAGTGGTTTGCCATTCCCTTCTCCAGTGGACCACGTTTTGTCAGACCTCTCCACCATGACCCGCCCGTCTTGGGTTGTCCCGTGGGCATGGTTAGTTTCATTGAGTTAGACAAGGCTATGGTCCTAGTGTGATTAGATTGACTAGTTTTCTGTGAGTATGGTTTCAGAGTGTCTGCCCTCTGATGCCCTCTTTCAACACCTACCATCTTACTTGGGTTTCTCTTACCTTGGGTGTGGGGTATCCCTTCACAGCTGCTCCAGCAAAGCGCAGCGGCTTCTCCTTACCTTGGACGAGGGGTATGATGCTATAGAAGATCTAAATAACACAGTTAACAAACTTGATCTAATTAATCTTAAAGATTTTTAATATGGCAAAGAATAACTCACAATGGATATTAGAAAAGATTTTTAATATAATAAGAAATTGTGAGAAGCACAGCAAAGCTGTATTTTTAAAGAAAAAATATCTTATTAATAAATTAGAAGAAATCTGGAAAAGTAAATAGAAAGTTAAAAAGAAAGTAAAATTAAGGGGAAAAGAAAAGGTAAAAGTAGAAGTCTGTAGGACAGAAAACCAAGAAACCAAGATAGTATAGACAAATTCTACAAAATCAAAGTCCATTATTTGAAAGATGAGTACAATTATTAACATATAGACAAGAAAGATAAGTTATAATAAAGGGGGTGTGAAGGAGAGTTCCATTTTCTCCAGATGCCCATTAGCACTTGGTACTGTCAATCTTTGTCATTTAGTCATTTGAATGGGCGGGCAGTTATGCACATGCTCAGTCTTGTCCAACTCTTTGCGAGCCCATGGACTGTAGCCCGCCAGGCTGCTCTGTCCATGGAAACTTCCAGTCAAGAACACTGGAGTGGGTTGCTATTTCCTTCTCCACTGAGTCGCCATACTGTTTTAAGCCATACAGGCTTTCCCGATGGCCCAGATGGTAAAGAATCTGCATGCAGGGCAGGAGACCTGGGTTTGATCCCTGGGTCGAGAAGATCCCCTGGAGAAGGGAATGGCAACCCACTCCAGTATTCTTGCCTAGAGAATCCCATGGACAGAGGAGCCTGGCAGGGTCCACGGGGCTGCAAAGAATCAGACACGGCTGAGCAACTAACACTTTCACTAGGCTTTTCATGGGGTTTAGAAGGCAGCAGAAGTAAACACTTAGGTGGATATCACCATGGTTAAGTAGGAAACTCTACCCAGAAGTATCCTAAATTCTAAAATAATGCAGGAAAAAGAAATGAACTTTGGAATCAGACAAATCAGAGGTTCAAATCCCCCTTCTCTATGACCCCGTACAAATAGCTCATTCCCTATAAAACTCAGTTTTCCATCTGTAAAATGCTGTGCACAAATGCTGTTAGAAGTTTACTTTTAAAATTGCACCGTCAGGGCCTATGATATAAATGCTAATTTCCTTTGCTATGTGTTTTTCTATACAAATGCTTCAATTAATGGCTTAAATGAAAATACTTCATTTTTAGATTTTTTTTGATGTGGACCATTTTTAAAGTCTTTATTGACTTTGTTACAATATTGCTTCTGCTTTTTTTTTTTTTTTTTAATGTTTTTTGGTTGTGAAGTATGTGGGATCTCAGCTCCCTGACCAGGGATTGAACCCACACCCTCTGCATTAGAAGGCTGTTTTAACTGCTGGACTACCAGGGAAGTCCCAAGATACTTGATTTTTTTGTGCTCCAATTAAACTTTTTTTATAAGACAGATGGCAGGTCAGATTTGGCTCACAGGCTAGAGTTTGCTAACTCTTGCTCTAGAGTTTACAATATACATCTTTGACTTATCACAATATGCCTATAAATAGTACTGAACCTCTTCAAAGTATCTCTTAAGAACTATGCTACAGTTCACTTTCCCTTTTTCCCTCTCTTACTTTCCACTATTATTCCAAGATACTTGATTGCTGAAGGAAGGGGAAAACCATCATTATTACCACTAACAAAATGCAACAAAACAAAACAAGACTGAAAATGTAATTTCATCATATGCCTTTGACAGTGAGAGTTCAGAGAGCAGAATTGCAGTATTTATTTCTCTTTTTTTTAGTTTGGACACAGGAACTCTAAGTACTGTAAATGATAGAACTTTTGAATGTTTATCTTCCTCCCTATCCTCTGCCCTCTGCCCCGCTCTCAGACCTCTGCCTTCGCACACTTTCATGCTTTTCATGTGATTGGCAGAGCAAAGCCAATACCTCTCATGCTTTTTCCTTTTTTCTTCTGAAAATAATGCCATTCCTTCACTTGCATTCATTTAAAATGACATCTCAGATATATGTATACTTATGGCAACCCACTCCAGTATTCTTGCCTGGAGAATCCCACGGACAGAGGAGTCTGGCAGGCTATAGTCCATGGGGTCTCAAGAGTCGGACACAACTTAGTGACTAAACCACCACCACCACCATGGTTGATTCACGTTATTGTACAGTGAAAGCCAACACAACACTGTAAACCAACTGTCATCCAATTATCAATAAAAATAAATTAGAAGGCATCTTAAGTACCTTTTCTTCAGTGAGGCTTTCCTGGTAGACTTGCCCTGAACCCTGTGATCACACAGCACCCTTTCTCCCATGTTGTGTTGTGACATTCCTCCACTCCATTCCAGTAGGTATGCGCTGAGCAGATACTATGCAACAGGGAATGTTACAAACCCAGAAAACGCCAGAGACAAGGTCTTCCCGTTTCCTTAGTGGAGCTAGACCTGCAGTGAGGAAAACAGAAAACAAGCATATGCCCAGAGAAACAAGCAAACACTCCCATAAACATGAGGAAGCAAAACGCTGTAAAGGCTTAGAAAAGGGGTTCAGAGAAAGCTCTTCTCAGAAAGTGACACTGTAGCTGAGACATGAACAGCTAGAAGCCAGTCATACATTTGACAACGTGATTGGAAAGCCAGTGCTTGAAAAAAACAACTGTGGGAAAAGGATGACTGGTTGAGTTTTCCCATAGGGACTAGAAAAGGTCTGCTCTCAGATTAACCCTCCTGATAACACATAAGCATATGTTAGCCTTCTGTGCACAGGCACTGGAGGGGAACTTTCAGCTGCCAGAAAGACTCCTAGCAAGATAACTGTGAAAGCCCTCACTCTTGTGTGATGAACCAGTCAATCGCTATCTTTCCATCTTCCCATCACACTCTTGGTGACCAGACCACATTAAAGAGAACCAATTCTCTTTTTGCAGGAAGAGATTTACCACTTTTACATATTTCTCAAAGTTTTCATGCTACTTTCTTCTGACAGTAATTGATTTATATCTCCTAAGAGCACACTATTAATTTCATAATTTTTAAAATTGTAAGCCTAGACCATTATCGACTATTATATTAGTGAGGAATATTGTGAGACAGGAAGTAACAATAAGAGAATGATGTACTAGATAAATCCATACACAAAAGACAATGTTTTGTTATCTGATGCAGTTGAGTTACCAAATTAAACAGCTTCTCAATATACATGATTAAGAAAATAACAGTGCTGTGATCATAATATGTGTAGATTCAGGGGAAAATTATACGCATGCAGATATCCAGTGAATTTGGAAACGAATCACAGAAGTATTGCTTTCTTGCTGGTCATCATTCCAATTAGAATTTCAAAAATGTTTCCCTAGAACAGAGAAGCTTTCAGAGATTTGGAAGTCCATACACTTTACATCTGCTTCCTTTCAGTGGGACTTAACCTGTCATCTGTAAGAAGCACAGCATATCTGTTGCTGTGATGATTATAAATAATCTATGTGAAACACCTGACATGCTTGGTACACAGAGTAAACCTTCACAAATTGTGTTTTATTTTAATTTTATATTCTCAGTGTTCTATACTTTTCTTTTTAGACCACACAAGATCATTGTAATAAAGCAGTCATAAACCAAAGTACTGTATTCATTCATATATTAGTTTCAGTTAGACAGTATATTCAGAGACAATTTTGTAGCTTATCTCCCAGGATACCCCAAAAATCCTCCATGAGAGAATGTGGATTTCAAAATTTAGGGTTTTTGGGGAAATTTAACAATTTACCCCATTGCTCAACAGCACTTCTACCTGAGAAAGGAAAATGCAAGAGAAGCAAAGAATCAGAAACCAGCCATTTCTGCTTCTTATTAACAGCAGTGTGGAAAAAAAGATGACAAATCAGCACTATGACAGAGCTCGTTATTAGACATCGCTTGACAAATTCATCACCAGAACCAGTCAAGTTTGTATTCCGTTAATGAGTTCATTTGAAGTGCATGAAGAGCAGAAAGATGGACATTCTTTAATTTTATCATCCACCATTTGTTTGCATGTTTCATCTGATGTTTTTCCTTGTAGGTTCCTTTTGCAATAAAAATGACACCAAGTGCGTCTCCAGTTCTTGCCAAAATAATTCTACGTGCAAGGATTTCTCAAAAGACAAGAGTTGCCGTTGTTCAGACACAGCCGTTCACGGGGACAAAGACTGCGGGGAAGAGGAGGAGGACCCCTGCCTCTCCAGCCCCTGTCCGGAACACGCCACGTGCGTCCGCGTCCCGGGGGAGAGGCGCTCTCTGTGCAGATGTCCCCCCGGGCACAGCGGGGCCGGCTGTGACACCGCCGCTGGCCCCTGCGGGCCCAGCTCCTGCCTGCACGGGGGCGTCTGCCACCGGGACTCCGGGCCCCCTGTGTGCGTCTGCCCCGCTGGCTACACGGGAAGGTTCTGCGAGCTGGACCTTGACGAGTGCGCTTCCAGCCCCTGCCTGCACGGCGCCGTGTGCCGGGACGGAGGCGACGGCTACTCCTGCTTCTGTGTCCCGGGCTATCAAGGCCGGCGCTGCGACGTGGAAGTGGACGAGTGTGTGTCGGAGCCCTGCAAGAATGCAGCCACGTGCCTCAACGAGATCGGACGCTACACTTGCCTCTGCCCGCGCGGGTTCTCCGGTAAGTGGGGGTCCAGTCCGGGGCGAGGAACCTAGCCCTCTGCTTAATGTGATGGAAGCACAAGAGACCTCGTATGGCCCACCCTACTGCTCCTGAACATGGCCTTGATAGGAGCTCATCAGCAGATAGGGGGCCTTCTTAGCTACTTAAAATCCACCCAGCTTGAGCGTTTGTCTCTGTTATTTTAGATTCAGTCTAGAGTTAGAGGGCTTCTAGGACCTGGGCTTCCTTAAGGCAGTCCAGTCTCCCCATCAGAGCAGACGCCGTTTGTCCCAGGGGTGTGGGCGGCCTGGTGGGAGCCGGCCAGGGATGGACACAGGATGTCGAAGTGTGATAAACACACCAAGGATAGCAAGCTGACTGAGCATGGCGTTTGAGATAAGTCATGATTTTATTATTAAAAAAGCGACTTCTGGCTGAATCTCATGGAAACAGCAAATAATAACCCCATATATCTATTCACAAAGTTTCTGCTGATGTTGATTTAGTAACAGAGTAACAAGTAGCTCATTCAATATAAGGCTCCTGCCTGCTCAGTTACTCAGTGTGTCCCACTCTTTGCGACCCCATGGACTGTAACCTGCCAGGTTCCTCTGTCCGGGGGATTCTCCAGGCAAGAAGACTGAAGTGGGTTGCCATTTCCTTCTCTAGGGGATCTTCCCCACCCAGGGATTGAACCCAGGTCTGCTGCATTGTAGGCAGAGTCCTTATCATCTGAGCCACCAGGGAAACACAAGAATACTTCAGTGCCTTTCTGCAGGGGATCTTCCCCACCTAGGGATGAACCCGGGTCTCCACACTGCAGGTGAATTCTTTACCATCTGAGCCACCAAGTAACTATGATTATGTATTCCTTCCATAGTAGTTTGCGTCTCTGTTAAAGAATGCCCTAAATTCTGTCCTCTTCTTCAGATTATCTGTGTTTTTGTCTCCTCCCACTGAAGTGTTAGTTCTGAAAGAAGTAGTTTTCTGTTTATCCTTCAGTTCATCAATACTTTGGGAGTATTTATTATACTAAGTTAGTGAATTAAAAAGAGGAGTACTCAGCACAGTGAATCGTGGTGAAATAATAAACTGTTAGTGAATTGTTCTAATTAATTCTTCCTTATGTTTCTGGGTACTCTTCCTAGTCATGAAACTGGGTGAATAGATATTAAACTAGATTTTACTTTCTCTATTACTTTATGCATACTTTACAATGGTGGAACACATGTCACATGGAAAATTATTTTGTTCAATGTCTTTAAATTCTCTAATATGCTAAAAATTACGGGCATGCTAAAGTAGCTCATAAAACAGAACTGCCTCATGAAAAACCCTTTGTTCACAGTCCATATTATCATGTCCATTCTTTTGAGTTACAGCAATTGAGTTTCAAGTATTAACATTTTTAATTTTTTATTGGGGTAACTGACATAATATTACATGTTTCATGCACACCGCATTATATTTCCATTGTATACACTACAGTGTGCTTACCATCAACATTTTATTAGTGTTTGAATAAACATGAGACGTTAATTTTTATAGGACTGCTTTTGGGATTGCATCTGTTTATAAAGTCGCATTGGAAAACCACTATAGCTTATTAAGATACTATCTCCTGTTTCCCTCTCCTAGTATAGCATCATGAATGGTGACTGAGAGGAATAGACGTAAAGGAAATGTTTCAGCCATATAGATTAGTTTTCTAAAACAGCCTTATAATTGCAAAAACATAGCTTGAAAAATTCTGTTTTACAGAGTATGTGGTTTTTTTTCTTTTTTTACTTTTACCTTTTAATTGAATTGTAAGGTTTCCTTTAAGTGGTCTAAATTTAGGCATAAAAGATGTCAAGGATGTATCCCAAATGAGAAATGCCTCTTGTGGTCCTTCCTCTGTGCATCTCTGTGTCCGCGTCTCCTCTTTACGAGGACACCAGTCTGATTGGAGTAGGGGCCACCTCAACAGCCTCACCTTAGTGACATACTCTTAGTTCAAGTGTTTGCAGTGGATCATTCTGAAATTGACACCTTCCTTAGAATTAGTCCGATTGACTAATAAACGTTTTTCATGTTAAAAATGCCTGCAGTATGAGATGAACAGAGCGATTAGAGGGCAGGGAGACGCATGATGAAGTGTGATGAAGCGAAGCAGTATAGGGAAACATCTTAGTTCCTCAAGTGAAATAGATCTTTGATATAAAAATAATCTTTGGGGAAATAAGAAAAAAGCACTGTAATGTATTTATTGATTGTAAGATGCATCTCATTTCACAAACAAAAATGTATGACAATTTTATTTTTTTATTCAATAAAATGCCTTAGTATGTGGAGATTAGTTAATACATGGAAGCTAGTTAGTACATGGAGGCTATTTAGAAAACATTGCGATTCCAGGCATAAGACTTTAGGACCAGCCTGGATGAGGGACTAAAGGCAGGTAAGGGAAGAACAGGTGTCCACGTCATTAGGAAGAGGACTTTCTGACATTATCACAGCCAGAATATTTTCAAACTTATTTTACCCACCAAAAACTTGAAATCTCTAATATGAAAATGAGAATGCATTAAATATTCAATTGCCATTTCCAGCTTAATGAATTTATAATCTGTTTCAGTCTTTCTCAAATCTTAGCATGTAACAGTCTCACCTGGAGAGTTTAATAAAATACAGCTTCCAGCTCAATAGATCCGAGGTGAGGTCCAAGAGCATGCATTTATAACAAGCTCCTCCGTGGTGCTGCTGCTGCTGGTTTGGGGACCACACTTTGAGAGAACACTGATATAAACAAGTAAATGGATTGTCACGTGACATCTTTGATTCTTATTTTACAAAGCCTGTAAGACAAGGATCAACCCAAAGTAGTTATACATGCATTTTTATATACTTATATTTTATTTTTTATGTAGGGAACTTCCCTGGTGACTCAGACAGTAAAGAATCGGCCTGCAATCGGTGGGAGACCCCGGTTTGATTTCTGGGTTGGGGAGATCCCCTGGAGAAGGAAATGGCTACCCACTCCAGTATTCTTGCCTGCAGAATAGACTGAGGAGCCTGGTGGGCTATTGTCCATGGGGTTGCAGAGAGTTGGACGCAGCTAACACACACCCTTACATATTTATCTTTATATGTAGCGCATAGGTATGTACTGCATATGCTTATGTATCTGCATGTATATAGGTTTTTTTTAATTAGAAAAAGTTCCAGATAAATGATATGGGTAAAAATAAATATATGTTGAATTCATTCAGTCATTAGTGAATGACTTCAGAGTTTTTTTTAAATTTGTGTTGAAGTATAATTTGCACTGTTATGTTAGTTTCAGGTGTATGTATAGCAAAGTGATCCATCTTTTTGATGGATCATTTTCAGATTCTTTTCCATTCATTATAGGTGATTAGAAGATAGTGAATATAGTTCCTTGCTGTATATAGTAGGTCCTGGTTGTTTTTCTCTTTTATATGTAGTTTTGAGTATCTGTTAATCCCAAACTCGTTGCAGAGTTTTGAGCAGAGGACTGAAAAGGTTCAACTTGCATTTCAACAAAATCACTCTGCTCCTTGAGCTAAGGATACACTGAAGGGAGAGGTTAGGGTACAATTAGAGTGCCAGGGGAGGGTAATATAATAATCCAAGCAAATGGACTGTTATTGGAGAGGAAAGAGGGAAAGAGAAGTATCATAGTTTAACACCACCGCCTTTTTTCCTTTAAAATTTAGGACAGAAATGGACACTGAAGGGTCACGAATGATGCAAATAAGAGGAGCGCACGCCTTCCCGGGCCTGCTCCCTTCTGCCCTCTGGTGGGAAATCCAGATTATCCCGCACAGGTCTCCCCTTCACAACAGGTGTAGCCACAGGGAAGCCCCCCTTAGAGGCTGGCAGATAAACCGTGTTATCATGCAGCTTCTTTCTGGGCACCTGAAACTTATTCTGCTTCTCCACATGACATGATATAGACGCTACTTATGTAAAATCTCCTATAAGACCTTCTCTTTTTGTTTTTGTTTTTTTTTTTTTTATAATTCTTCATGTTCTTCTCTAAGCTTTTTCCAGTAGTCCTCAAAAGGTAGCCAGTTCTGACACTGCCGTGAAGTGGCGTTTATCACAGGCAAAATTTGAATTTCAGTCAATGTGGAGATTCGCACCTAGGCTTGATGTTCCATCTGTTCTTAATGTATTTTTGTTCAGGTAAATCACTTTGAAGCTATGGTGAATCAAATGTGTGATTGAATGGTCATGAAAATAATTTGGGGAACACAAATGTATTATGTAAAATATAATCTTATTTCATGATAACTATTATTTTTATTACCATTACTATTGAAAGTTTTTTGTTGATAGTGTAATCCTATTTACAAAATTAAGGCATGAACTTAGATCCATTACCAGGAATAATTTTCTTAGATAGTCCATATTTACATAAATATATGAGGCACCAGTTTAAAGAACACTTAAATATTGATTCTGTGAGCACCTACCTAGACACTTCAAATTTTACTCACCATATAATATACCCATAAGAATTATCTTTCAAACCCAAAAGACAAATAATGTGTAACAAACAGCCTAAAGAGAAATTCTGAATTTCACAGGCTATATCTTTATTTTATCAAAGGGAAATGGTGGTTTTCCTATAGGCTCTTAATTGTGAAATTGACCGATTTTTGGTGGGGTCATGCAAAGGCAGTTAAATACTGCTCAGGGCTTTGCTCAGGAACAGACCCATTTGAAATAGTTTTCATGAGAAATACGGTTTCTTGCAGTTGACAAATGTTTGTTGAATGAGAGCACAAAGTAGCAAATGCAATTTGCTCAGAAAATATTCATCACAGTTTTGCCAGGCACTGGACACTGTGCCAGACCGTGAAGACCTCAAGATGGCTCAGACAGAATTTATCCGTGACAAAATGCTCACAGCCTGTTCAGGGAGAAAGCATGTGAACAAAAATTGCAGTCTCTCTCTGAACCGAGTGCTGGGGAAGCAGGAAGAAAGATGCCACTCAGAGTCAGGGGACACTCCGGAGAAAAAGTGGTCCATGAGCAGGGCAGGGTGCACCAGCTCCGGGATGTGGAGCTGAGACTCTTGTAATCTGGCTACATTTATTGTTGTTTTTGTGTGAGTTACAGCGAGCTGCGAGCAAGGGGGAGGGCTGCGGTGGTGTTTTGGAAAGAGGTGGCGTCTCTCCCGTCGTGTTTGCTGACAGTTGGCCTGTGGCCCAGCTGGCAGTGTGGATGGCATGCTCCATCCTAAACGCCCTCCCTCTTCGGCTCTCCTCTCAGTGCCTTGCAGCTGTGCATAGGTGTGCGGGTCTGAGAGAGGAGGGTGTGGCCATACAGCTGCCAGCATGCAACGTGGGGAATGGGGCACAGGATTCCAGGCCCAGCTTGGACCTTCTCCAGTGGCCTGATGACGGTAAACAACGAGAGTTCTGAGTTTCCATTTCCTCACTTTAACAAGTAAACATCATATTAGCACCTAATGTCAGATTCTTGGTGAGAATGAAATGATTTAGTGACAATATTTCCATAAACTCTTTAGGGCTGTGTGTATGTTGGTTGTCACTATTTTAACATCTTCAATATTGCTGCTGCTACCAAAGCTGTTATACAACCCTGACCAATGCATTTTGCAGATATCATTTTCTTATATGTGAGCTGCGTTCATTCTGAATAGATTAGAATCATACTCAGGAATACTGAGTCATAGTCCCAGGACTCTGAGTTTATATCATAAAATAAAGGAATTAAGGATTTGTTAATATTATAACATTTCAAACACTCAGGAATAACAATTATCAAGAAAGATAATTGTTACAATTACAGGATTATCATTACAGAAGGCTGAAATGTATAATGTTGGTATCACTGATTACCCATAAAGCCTTTGACTGTGTGGGTCACAAAAATTCTGGAAAATTCTTAAAGAGGTGGGAATACCAGACCAGCTTACCTGTCTCCTGAGAAACCTGTATGCAGGTCAAGAAGCAACAGTTAGAACCAAACGTGGAACAATGGACTGGTTCAAAATGGGGAAAGGAGTACGTCAAGTTTGTATATTGTCACCCTGCTTATTTAACTTATATGCAGAGTACATCATGCAAAATGCTGGGCTGGAGGAAGCACAAGCTGGAATCAAGACTGCCAGGAGAAATATCAGTAACCTCAGATATGCAGATGACACCACCCTAATGGTGGAAAGTGAAGAGGAACTAAAGAGTCTCTTGATGAAAGTGAAAGAGGAAAGTGAAAAAGCTGGCTTGAAACACAACATTTAAAAATCTAAGATCATGGCAGATCATGGCATCTGGTCCCATCACTTCATGGCAAACAGATGGGGAAACAATGGAAACAGTGATAGACTTTATTTTCTTGGACTCCAAAACCACTGTGGACAGTAACTGCAGCCATGAAATTAAAAGATGCTTGCTCCTTGGAAGAAAAGCTGTGACAAGCCTAGGCAGCATATTAAAAAGCAGAGACATCACTTTGCAAACAAAGATCCATGTAGTCAAAAGTATTGTTTTTCTGGTAGTTATTTGTATGGATGTGAAAGTTGGATCATTAAGAAAGTTGAGTGCCAAAGAATTGATGCTTTTAAACTGTGGTGCTGGAGAAGACTCTTGAGAGTCCCTTGGACTGCAAGGAGATCCAACCAGTCAATCCTAAAGGAAATCAGTCCTGAATATTCATTGGATGCTAAAGCTGAAGCTCTAATACTTTGGCCACCTGATGCGAAGAGCCAACTCAGTGGAAAAGACCCTGATGCCAGGAAAGATTGAGGGCAGGAGGAGAAGGGGGTGACAGAGGATGAGATGGTTGGATGGTATCATGGACTCAATAGACACGAGTTTGAGAAAACTCCAGGAGATACGGAAGGACAGGGAAGCCTGGCATGCTGCAGTCCATGGGGTCACAAAGAGTCGGACATGACTTAACAACTGACAACAGCAACAGATCTTAATACATAATAAAAATATGTAATTAGTAAATATGATTAAAATAATAAAAGAATACATCTATTTTCATGTTTTATCGGGGTTAAATTCATCCCTGATAATGACATTGGTTTCATATAAGAATGAAACCTCTGCGACTAAAATATAACGCAACACCAAGGCCCTGTTGATTGTCCATGGTGGTTTATAGAAGTTAAAAATGTGAGGTGGCACAGAGCAGTCTGGGAACCGATGAAACTCAGTTGTCTCTCAGAGACGAGTCCTAAGCTTGTAAAGTCTACTCTAAGCAAATGCTTTTTTGCAAAGTGTGTTAATACGTTTTGGTATCCTTAGAAAGGTGAAGGTGAAGTTGCTCAGTCGTGTCCGACTCTTTGCGACCCCGTGGCCTGTAACCTACTAGGCTTCTCCGTCCATGGGATTCTCCAGGCAAGAATACTGGAGTGGATTGCCATTTAAAGGTGTGTCTAAATGCACAAGCCAGAAATCTTATTGGATAAAAATTCAAAATGCTCCCATTGAAACTAAAAGTCCCAATTCTAATCTCTCATGTTTGTGTGTGTTAAGTTGCTTCAGTTGTGTCTGACTCTTTGCCATCCTATGGACTGTAGCCCACCAGGCTCCTCTGTCCAAGGGATTCTCCAGGCAGTAATACTAGAGTGGGTTACCATGCCCTCCTCCAGGGGATCTTCCTGACCCAGGGATTGAACGTGTATCTCATTATGTCTCCTGCATTGGCAGGTGGGCTCTTTACCACTAGCACCACCTGGGAGGCCCTTAATCTCTCATAATATCTTGCTAACTGTTATTACGGTAGCTTGACACTTTGAATCAGAGCAGGAAGTCACACAGACTCTTTTCATCGCTCCAGGAGGTTAAAAGATTATAAGTGACATGTAGAAACCCAGGCCTCTACCGTAAACCTATAGTTGTAATGGAAGCGGGTGCTCCGTACCTCTGCACTGATACTGGCTGCAGATGCGCTCTGATGGCTGTTGTAACTGACGCACTGTACATCGCTCCTTCAGAACCCAGGAATGGCGTACATGATTCTTACTCAAGAGCAAATTGTGCACAGAGCCCAGTTAGTTATTGAGTATATTGGGTGAGCAGCGGGTTTTACAAGGAAGGAGAACAGCTGTGTGCAGTCGAGGGGTGTGAGAGATGGTGGGCTGCAAGACCATCCTTGTAGGTGGCTCCAACAGTGTCCATATCTTTTAGAAGCTTCTGTAGCATTCCAAGACAACATGCTTTTTCCTGGAAACAAGGAAGAAACTATTTTTAAAAATTAACACAGACAATGGTAAAAGCAGATCTGTCTCTTATGAAGATCACTCCTAGAAAAGAAATGTAGAGAGAGACTTGGAAGAGAGAAGCCGGTCGTCAGACAGGATGAGAGATGGTGAGCAGGGTCTGGGCAAGTATACAGAGATGAGGATGGCACCTTACATCCATTTCTAAGGGAAGAGTGACGAGTGACGGGATGTGATGGTTAGTTAGGGCATGGGAAATAGCGAGGAAGATCGTGGTAATTCCTGGAAAACTGGCTTGAGTGACCCGGATGATAACCCCATTCACCGGCAGGGGTGGGAGAGAGGATGGAAGGAGGAGAAGGAGGTTCAGAGAGGGTGGACGGAGGAGTAAGGGGGTCAGAGAGGGTGGACACAGGAGTAGAGGGGTCAGAGAGGGTGGACGGAGGAGAAGGGGGGTCAGAGAGGGTGGACAGAGGAGAGAGAGTTGATATTTGGAATTGCTCAGTGATGCCTGTGAGATAGTTGTGGAGACATCCTAGAGATGGTTGGATTCAGAAGGGCGGTCTGGCTCAAGTTACAGATCAAAATCATAGTTTCTGAGAAGATGTTAAAGGGAAAAACTGCTTCCTGATTTCCCTGAGAATGGTCACTTGCTTCTCCCCCCAGCCCCCATAGTCTTTTCTCAAATGCAAGTAAGTAAAACATTTAAAAAATTTTTTTCCAGTGCACCTTTAATTTGTTGGCTTTACTAGAACTTGGTGTTTTTTGGTTGAAAGCGCTTTCCATGCAGCCCTTATTAAAGGGTTCCTTCCTCTCTCCTTGAGTCTCGGGGCCAAGAGGGAAGTTGACTTTCTCAGCCCACTGCTCCTTGAAGACCGTCCTTTAGTTCATGACTCTCTCATCTTCCTCATAAGCTGTTCCTTTTCTAATCCTGACTCTGCCACTTTCTAGCTTTTTTATTTTGTTTAAATTCTTAACTTCTCTGGGCTGCGGTTTCATCCTTAATAAAATGGGCATCATAGTAGTACCTCATGGATAATTTTTTGACAAACAAAATCAGATCATGCGCATGAAATGCTTAGCACAGTATCTGGTGTGAAATAAACTCAGTGAATGCCAGCTGTTACCATTAATAACAGGCAAAGATCTTTGTCTTCAAAACAGTTGTGGGATATAAGCAAGTAACAAACAAGTGAAATATAACAGTGGATGGTCTGTGGAACCCAGAAGGCTGGAAAGAGTAAGGGAAATGAGTAAGACTTCATTGAGGATGGGACATTTACCAGAAGCCTTAAAGGATGACTTCATCAGGTAGATAGGTGGGAAAGAATTTTCCAGAAGAGGGAGAGAGAGCAGTGTGTCTAAACTTGAGTGAGGGTAGAGGGACCTAGTGGGTTTGAGAAAAAGCAAATGGTCTCATAGGACTAGAATGTAGAAGGGTGATAGAATTGTCATGGGAAAAGAACTTGAAAACATTACAAAGATGTTTTGGTACCAGAGTAAGTTTTTGGTTTATCTAAACCCAGTTAGCAGCTATTGCAGAATTTTATGGAGCGAGCTTTTAGAATTTCTTGGGCTTCTTATTTTCGGTGACCCCCATCTCTATTCCACTATAACCATGCAAGAAGACAACTTCAGCTCAGAGCCTGCCCTCGTTCAAAAGGTTTTACCACCCAAATGCCCACAACTAAACTTCCCGTTTCCTTGCTTCTATTGAAATCTCCCTTCAGCTCCAGCAGAAGCTCCGTCTCCTGGCCTCTCTGCATCTGTGCCACCCATCACTCTTTCCCTGTCTTGCTGTCTCCCCAGCCAGCCTGGGATTAGGGCCACGCTGTGCTGTGCTCAGACGCTCAGTTGTGTCTGACTCTTTGTGACCCCATGGACTGTGCCCCGCCAGGCCCCTCTGTCCACGGGATTCTCTAGGCGAGAACACTGGAGCGGGTTGCCATGCCCTCCGCCAGGGGGTCTTCCTGACCCAGGGATCGAATCTGTGTCTCTTACATCTCCTGCATTGGCAGGTGGGATCTTCACCTCCAGGGCCACCCGGGAAGACCGGGCTTCCTGGGGAGCTGCTTTAACGATGAGCCTCTTTCCTTAACTTTCTTGCCCTTGACCTGCAGTTTGTATTTCGCAGCTTTGCAGACCTGGGAATCCCCACTGCCTGCTGTCTTTTCTCGCGCTTTAAGGGCTGCTGAGCCACCTCAGATATTAGCTGCCTGTAGTTATGTATTTAGTGTTTTTCGTGTGTGTATGCATGTGTGCTCAATTGTGTGACCCTTTATGACCCCATGGACTGTAGCCCACCAGGCTTTTCTGTCCACAGGATTTTCCAGGCAAGAATACTGAAGTGGGTTGCCATTTCCTACTCCAGGGGATCTTCCCAACCCAGGGATCAAACCCACGTCTCCTCCATTGGCAAGCAGATTCTTTCGCACTGTGCCACCTGGGAAGCCCCTAGTATTGTTCAGCAGGTATTTACATGTCAGTTGTAGATTTTAAAAATCATATGTAATACAGAGGTGTTTCACGCTTTTCCAGTTTCTAGCTCCTGTTGTCTCAGCATCACATCTGTATTTAACTGAGTTGGAAGCTATCCCAGATTCCCTGGCAAATTTATCTTTGCTTCCAATTCCTTTTCGAAATTTTTAAAAATTCTACCTGCTTGGAGAAGTCAAGGCAGGAACACTGGAAAGAAGAAATGACTGTGGACTGTCCCTACCCTTCCCTGAGCATTGGCTGTATCCAGCCTCACTCGGAGCTGGAGGGCAGCATGCAGTCCTGGGCGGTCTGCCCGCAAACCCACGCTCCTCTACGCGCCTGTGATGAGCGGCAGAGGAAAGCGGGGAGAAAAGGAAAGTGAGAGCCACAGGGACAGTTGTTATAATTCTCTCACCCGGTCTCATAAAGCAGTAATTACTTCGCTTACCAGAAAAAGCATTGGCAGTTTTTCAGGCTTGCACAAGCATTCTCCATAAAATCATTTACCTCCATATATTCAGGTTTCATGTAGTTTTCTCTGTTTGCCCATTCTGTGGTGTGGCAGCCTGGGAATTATGGTGGCCTGATGTGTTTTCCTAGTTCTAAAAGGAAAAACAGGGTACTCACAACCTCTTTCCTGGGTCCAGCATGTGTCTAGGGTCCCATCCTATCCCTAGCTCACCGAGGATAAAGATGAGAAGTCTGGGGTTCTCCTCCACCTGCATTTCTGATGTATCTTTGACCCTCAGTTTCTCTCCTTTAATCTGAAGGTTGGACCAAATGCTGAAGAGTTCTGCTTGTTTGAATGTGCTCCTCCAATATTTTCCATCCTCAGTTCAGTCGCTCAGTCGTGTCCGACTCTTTGCGACTCCATGAATCGCAGCACGCCAGGCCTCCCTGTCCATCACCAACTCCCGGAGTTCACTCGGTGTCGCGTCCATCAAGTCAGTGATGCCATCCAGCCATCTCATCCTCAGTCGTCCCCTTCTCCTCCTGCCCCCAATCCCTCCCAGCATCAGAGTCTTCTCCAATGAGTCAACTCTTTGCATGACGTGGCCAAAGTACTGGAGTTTCAGCTTTAGCATCATTCCTTCCGAAGAAATCGCAGGGTTGATCTCCTTCAGAATGGACTGGTTGGATCTCCTTGCAGTCCAAGGGACTCTCAAGAGTCTTCTCCAATACCACAGTTCAAAAGCATCAATTCTTCGGCACTCAGCTTTCTTCACAGTCCAACTCTCACATCCATACACGACTACTGGAAAAACCATAGCCTTGACTAGACGGACCTTAGTCGGCAAAGTAAGGTCTCTGCTTTTGAATATGCTATCTAGGTTGGTCGTAACTTTTCTTCCAAGGAGTAAGCGTCTTTTAATTTCATGGCTGCAATCACCATCTGCAGTGATTTGGGAGCCGCCCAAAATAAAGTCTGACACTGTTTCCACTGTTTCCCCATCTATTTCCCATGGAGTGATGGGACCGGATGCCATGATCTTAGTTTCTGAATGTTGAGCTTTAAGCCAACTTTTTCACTCTCCTCTTTCACTTTCATTAAGAGGCTTTTTAGTTCCTCTTCACTTTCTGCCATAAGGGTGGTGTCATCTGCATATCTGAGGTTATTGATATTTCTAGTCTGCATATCAATTGGGATTTGGTTAGGAAAAAAATTCATTCTATGTATTTCAGATATGAGGAGTTTCGTACAGGAATTAAAGGCTTGTATGCAGAACAGGCAATACAATTTGTAAGCCCTTAATTCCTAGATGAGGACAGAGATCGTGGTGATGGTTCCATAAACCAAAGGATGTCAGAGACTGGCAGCCAAGCCCCAGAAGCAGGGGGAGGCCTGGAGTAGAGTCTTCCTCCTACAAAGAGCCAGCCAGTCCTGACGACACCTCTGTCTCAGACTTGGAAACTGTGAGATAACAAATTTCCGCTTTTTAAGCCGCTTGATTTCCAGTAGTTTGATGTTGTTCAGTCGCTCAGTCATGTCCAACTCTGCAAGTCCATAGACGGCAGCACATGGGCTTCCCTGTCCTTCGTCATCTCCCAGAGTTTGCTCAAGCTCCTGTCCGTGGAGTGGGTGATGCTGTCTGAACCAGGCCAGAATACTGGAGCGGGTTGCTATTCCCTTCTCCAGGGGACCTTCCCGACCCAGAGGTGGAACCCAGGTCTCCTGCACTGCAGGCAGATTCTTTATAGTCTGAGCCTCCCAGGAAGCCCTGGCAAACTCATACAGGGCCCTTCTAGGCACAAGGCCCTGAGTGACAGCAAAGGTCACATGCCATAAATTCCAGGAGACTGGCCCTACTTGTCAGATAGCTGGGGCAGGGGGAGTCACAGAAATTCCCAGAAAAGATCTTCGCCAAAGCACTGAAGTGGGAGTTCTTGAAAGCTCCCCAGAAGGTGCTGCAGGTCTGAAGGATCTCTGGGAAGTTCCCAGACACCTCATCCTGCAGCCGTGGGAACAAGTGGTCTCCAGACTCTCCAGGGAGCTGCTGGGAACCCTACCTGCCCCCATGAGTCCCTGCTTCTCTCCCACCTCCCGAATCCCGAAGTGCCTCAAGCCGGGAACTCAAGCCGGGAACTGCATGGAGAAGGGAGTCTGAGGGCGTGTGTGTCCTGACGTCTCTCTGTTGTAGGGCAGGTGGTCTTGGGAAGGGGTGATCTCAGCGCTGCGTGGACAGCAGATTTCCCGGTGCCCTTGGACTGACACTCTCTGCCCTTCAAGTTTGGACGTCACTTTCCTTGGGTTCTAATAAGACTGCCTCCACACCCCCCTACCCCCCACCAGGCAAGGATGTCTTTTCACAAGGGCGAGGTCTGGGCAGAGGCAGGAGCAGCGCTGGCCTTTCTCTTGGCCTCAGGGCTATGAAGTGAGATCTCTCTGAAGTGAACTCTCCTCCCTCCAGGGAATATGACCTTTCCATATAAGGAAAAGGGGAAAAAAAATTGATGTAGCAAGTAAGCAAGAAGAGGAGAGAAAGGAGGACTTGAGAAGGGAAGAGTCAATCAAATCCAGAAGCCTTTGAAGAGACTAAATGAGAACCTACCGAAAGCATCGTCAAAACCAGGAGGAGATGGAGTGCTTTTTTACTTTAAATTAATTATAGAAGAAGCATCTTTAGATTATTTGCCAGGAACGGTGCTTCTCCACCGAAGCCAGTGTGTCAACATGGGAATCTCTCATCCTTTTTCTTTTCTGCTACTGTTGTTCAGCCGCTCAGCCATGTCCGACTCTGCGAGCCCATGGATTGCAGCACACCAGGTCTCCCTGTCCTCCCCTAAATGCATGTGATTTCAATCCTTCTTTGAAATTTATATCTTTAAAAATATTTGGTTGTGAGAGAATGTCTGAACTGCCTTTGACAGCTAATGGAAGTCACGCAGTTCAGAGTGGAACTATCCGTGACTGTCAGGAATCCATGATGTAACACCTTAGTCATCTGTGTATACGTAGCAATGTATATGTAGTAACTGGGTAAGTTATAGTGCATCCCCGAACCTAATAAAGTCAGAGGGTTTTTTTCCTGTCCTGTACATTTTTCTATTGATGCAGAGTTCCTTTTGTTTGTGTTTTTATCCCAACCTTTCTACTTTCCTTTCATATAGAAAAAAAAAAAGTGAAAGTGAAAGGCTCTCAGTTGTATCTGACTCTTTGTGACCCCATGGACTATACCATCCATGGAATTCACAGAACTATAAACCAAATTGAACAGACTGGTTCAGCTCCTGGAGGAGTTTTTGTGAAAGAATTTAATGTTACGAATTTTCCTTTTCTTAGACAATTAGCCACAGAAGGCTACTAGGTAGCTGCAATCAGTTTCTGTTGCTACATAGGGTTAGAATGACACGGCCCCATACTCAGGGACACTGTTTCCAAAGTGAATGTCTCCAGACAGACTGGCCCACACTGTTCAGGTATGGTTTTGAAGGTCAATTAACTATCTATACTTGATGGCTGTATGCGTGAAACAGTAAACATCCAAATGAAAACTGAAGATCATAGTTAGTTTTCCAGATGTTTCATCTATGAAGGCAAGCATCTGGAAATACAGAAACATCTGGATGACTGACTATGCTCATCACTTTTCATCCAGCTGCTTTGGCAGCACTCAGACAGAGACCAAATCACTTTTTCTTTTCTTCCCGTATCAGTACCACTGAAAAGTGGTGATAAGAATCACATTGTTAAGTAATATTAAGAGTGATAAGACATATCAAATAAATCCAAAGCAAATCGTTGTTTGTACTGAAACTGAATGTAAGCTTTTGAAACACGTTCTTATACATGCATCAGGATCACTTAAGAGCTAAAGTATTTGAATGACATTGTTATAAATGGAGCTGCAGTGTCTAAAATAATGGTTTCTAATTTATTTATTTCTTAAGCAATAGGAAGTAACCTGAGTGTATAACAGATAGATATATGAATTTTATTCACATTATGAAATAAAATTTGGGCAAGTGTTAACAAGTTTTAAACGACTTATTTGGCTTTATATGTTAATGGTTTTTAGTAAATATAGATGACTGAAATACCAAAAGATGTAATCCAAAGCTATTAGGATGTGGGAGTTGAACCATAAAGAAGGTTGAGTGCTGAAGAATCGATGCTTTTGAAATGTGCTGGAGAAGACTCTTGAGAGTCCCTTGAACAACAAGGAGATCAAATCCTAAAGGACATCAATCAATCCTAAAAGACATCAACCCTGAATATTCATTGGAAGGACTGATGCTGAAGCTGAGGCTCCAATACTTTGGCCACCTGATTTCTGAAAAGCTGACTTACTGGAAAAGACTCTGATGCTGGGAAAAATTGAGGGGAGGAGGAGAAGGGGATGACAGAGGATGAGATGGTCAGATGGCATCACTGACTAGGTAGACATGAGTTTGAGTGAACTCTGGGAGATGGTGAAGGGCAGGGAAGCCAGCAAGCTGCAGTCCATGGGGTCACAAAGAGCCGGACATGACTTAGCAACTGAATAACAAATATTTAAAAAATAATTATATGAAACATTTCTAAAAGAATTGATCATTTATATCTTTTATATAGTCTTAATAAAAAAGGTATGTGTAATTGTATTATTTTACATGGCAGAAATAAAGATACCAAGGCATTGCTAAAAAACTGCTTCAGAGATAGAACGAGAACACCGGTGTCTCGTGGTCAGTTCATTTCCCCACCCAGGGGTTGAACCTACATCTCCTGCATTGGCAGGCGACTTCTTTACCACTGAGCCACCAACCTTCCTAATGCCAAATAAAACTGACAGAGAAATTCCCATTTGCAGGCCGTGTGAGAAATAGCCAGGCCTCAAATAGGGATACTTAGGTACTTTGGGAAGGTCATGTACACACTGCTATATTTTAAATGGATAACCAACAGGGACCTATTGTATAGCACAGGCAACTCTGCTCAATGTCATGTGGTAGCCTGCATGGGAGGGGGCTTTGAGGGAGATATGTGTATAGGTATGGCTGAATCCCTTTGCTGTCCACCTGAAACTATCACAACATTGTTAATTGGCTATATTCTGATATAAAATAAAAAGTTTAAAGTTTGAAAAAAATGGCAAGCCACTTACCTACAACAGATACTGTTCTACAACTTTCCATTTTTACTGATGTAAAATTTAAATTCTTTTTCTTTTCAAAAATCACTCAAAGTTAACATGCTGGCATCTCTTTTTGGGTCAGCATTTGTAGAGTCTGGTCACAGTTGTAAATGGCAGGTGGTGTTGGAATATCCTATTTCATTTTCTGTCAGAAAAGAGGACAAAAAATCGAATAACTGCTAAAAACCTCTGAGTTCTTGAGAAATTCCTCTATAATTTTAATTCATAATTTTTTATCCTAGGGAATAGGCCCAGGAATAAAGATGAGCAAATATAGATAGCCCCCTTTTATATCTTTTAAAACCCATATGCACATGTGATTATTGTGTATCAAATACTATTTCAGCTTCCCAGGTGGCACTGATGGTAAGAACCTGCCTGCTAATGCAGGAGATGTAAGAGACACAGGTTGAATCCCTGGGTCAGGAAGATCCTCCAGGGTAGGAAATGGCAACCCACTTCACTATTCTTGCCTGGAGAATTTCACGGACAGAGGAAGCTGGCAAGCTACAGTCTATGGGGTCACAAAGAGTTGGACATGACTAAGCGTGAATGTACCATCAAATGTTATTTAGACAGATTCAGTAGAATACTTTGTGATCTCAGTGTGACTACTTTTGAAAGTCTTAAACTTAGCTTGCTTAGAAAATAATCTTCACCTACTATTTGGGGAGGGGGAAAATACAAATTTTTTAAAATGTAATTTTACCTTAAAATGAAGTAGCTGTTAATAATAGCACTAAATACGTTGAGTTTAAGTCACGAATGGATTTTCTATTTAAAAGCAACATTTTACAGTGGTGTAGGAAATGTAAATATTTCTATGCAAAAAGGATACTAGGGAAATAATTGCACATTGTATGATAAATAAATATTTGTGGAAAGAGAAAGTACCTTTTTTTCTCTAGCAAATATGTAGTATACTCCAGGTATTATGTTAGGCACTTTAGAACACATTGCAATTGTAATAAGTATCCTATGGGGTAATTGCAACTATTGATCCCATTTTTCAGGTTAAGAAACTTGATATTAGGAAAGATCAAGCAACTTTCCCAAGGTCACACAACTAAAAGAGGCTTTGACAAGATTCCAATCCAGGCCATTTGGCTTTGGAGTCTGAGCTTTTACCCACTGTTCAATGTGATGCCTAATTAAACTAAATGTTTAAAAATAATTTAAAGACATTGGCCAGTCCCTTTCAGGCTTCCAACAAAAGTACAGTAAACAATTACTTTGTTCTAAAAATGATTTGTTTCCATGGACTAAAAAGCCACAAGCTGTTGCAGGCGATGGTTCTTTGTAAGTGACAGCTGCTCTGCTTTGTGAACTTCCCGCAAGCCTGCCAGAAAGTTAATATCAATTACAATTAAGGAGGAAAATTATTTTGGGCAACATCACATTTGACAAGAGCTTTGGCAAACAAAGCATTGCCAAAGAGCGAAAATATTAACACTTTGCTAAAACTTTTCCTTTTTTTTCCCTCCCGTGCCAATTTTTGAATAAAGGTGTAAACTGTGAACTGGAAGTTGATGAGTGTTGGTCCCAGCCCTGCCTCAATGGTGCCACTTGTCAGGACGCTGTGGGGGCCTACTTCTGTGACTGTGCCCCGGGATTCCTGGGCAATCGCTGTGAGCTCAACACGGACGAGTGTGCCAGTGGGCCGTGTCTCCATGGCGGGCTGTGCGTGGATGGAGCCAACAGGTACGCTTTCTCCCGAGAGAGCACTCACCGGCCAGAAGCTACTGGACCACCTCTGGTGAATCTGGAGATCTCACATCCCCAGCTTAAGGTTTTCAGAGTGCTTTTTATGCTTCAAGTGATTCAAGGTTGTAGCAGTCACGCTTTATTAAAAAATGCATCCTTTGAGGGCCCCTGTCTCAAGAGAGAGCATTTTCCAAGTCATTCTTGTAACAGTTTAGAATTTCTTCTGTTATAGAAAAGTGCCAGTCTTCCACATTGAAGAAACAAAGGGGAATCTACCTTCCCTATCCGTGGTAGATGTGAAAACAAAGCTGGTGTTATTCTGTATGTGAATGTAAGATTGTACTTTTGAAATGACAAGCATATAAATCAAGTGGTGAAAAAGAAATCCTTTAGGAATTTTATCTAAACAGTGTTGGCAAGGGCAGTAATATTAAATTAATTATGTCTTGAATTTCTAGTTGTTTAGGGAATTAAGTGAGTACTTTTGAGCCAGCAGAGTGATGTTCCAAATTAGAGTCTAACATTGACTTTTCAGCAGAAACAAAACCAAAACAATAAATCACACCTTAATATAAGGCATATAATAAATTTGGGTGATGGTAGTTGAATTCATATAAGATATTTTTTGGAAGAACTTTCTAACAGTTAGTTAAAGCACAGGCATTGAGTTATCAAACACTTGAGTTTTAACTGCTTAGCACTTAGCGGTGTCTTCACATATCCTCTGGTGGCTCAGTGGAAGGCAAGGTGGGCCTTAAAACTCCCCCTCGACAACAAGGAGTCTAAAGTTTGGAGAAGTCAGGGGACCCCCCACAGGTTCATACAGTTAATTCTTTGCAAAAGAGGACTAGAATCCAATTTTATTTAATAAATAAGATATAATTTATCCCACATCTGAATTTCAAAATGTGTCAGACTCAAAAGCGGGAGCAATAAAAGTCTTGTGTGCTTCAAATACATCTAGGAAAACAGCACATTTTAAGTAGAACAAGGTGGCGGAGCATCTCTTTGGTAAACTCTGAGCGTGATCCAGGCTTTGCCTGTGATTTTCAGTTATACCCACTTTGTTCTCCAGTGGTGAGAATCTTCACGTCTGGAGACTGGTACCTGGGAAACATGTGGACAGACAGACCAAAGCAGCGGTTGCCACATAAGTGCTCCGGGAAAGAGGAGGCTCTCCCAGCCCTGTTTCCAGGAGGCGTCAGGACAGAAGTCACACAATGCTTTTGATACCTGCATGTGTGCGTGCTAAGTAGCTTCAATTGTGTCCGACTCTGTGAAACTGTGGACTGTAGCCCACCAGGCTCCTCTGTCCATGGCATTCTCGAGACAAGAATACTGGAGTGAGTTGCCATGCCTTCCTCCAGGGGATCTTCCTGACCCAGGGATCGAACCTGTGTCTTTTGTCTGCTGCATTGGCAGACAGGTTCTTCACCACTAGTGCCACCTGGGAAGCCCTTTGATGCCTTTGGAAACACAAACAGAACAAGGCTAAACCTGCTTCCTGCTGGCTTTCCTCTTTTCACCGGAGTATGTGCTGTGAATACTCTTTCTACTGAATCCATAGCTCTCTCATTACCTAAATTTTGAGATCATCTCAAGTTCAGCAAATACAACCTGACTTTGTTTTCCCTATGAGATTTGTGGGAAAGGCAAAAACTATGCCCCCTGGAAGGTTCCTGCAGGCAAAGGAAGATGTAAATGGAGACAGTCTATGAACTGCACTATCCAGGCTGGACCACAGGGCTCTGGTCTCCAGTGTCTCACACGAGGTGTTTAGATTTGCAGTAGGCCTTTTTTTAATCAGAGAAATGAAATAGTGACTAGAGGATTTCTAGCTAGGAAAATTATGTATAAAAATTATAGTCACTTTTATCTGCTAGTGTTTCGTTTTCCTTAGTGAAATGTCTTTCCTTAATGTCTGCATTGGTGGTACATAGACACATAGCCAGGGTCATCAGCAGTGTTACTCTTTATTAAATCATAGGTGTCCTCCCCCTAGACACTTATTTTATCTAAGCTGGGTGTGTAAGCCCATGCTTTTTCAATACTAGATCCTCAAGGAGAGGCCATCTGAAGTGAAATAAAGTGAACGACTCTCCCGGTCAGATTTGTATTTTAGGTCTGTCAGATAATCCCATTCAATCGACGAATCATTATAAATAACACGACCAAAATATTCTTGTAATCTAGAAATAAGGAAACATAAGTCACAATTTATATAATGAGAAGCTTTCCTTTTTTCCATAATTTATTATTTCACTAGGGACCTTATTACTGGGTTCTTTATATAAAGAGTGCCTCGATGGTGTAAATCATCCTCTGCCGCCTCACCAGTACTGACCAATCTATTTCATACGGTTCAGTGGTTCTATTCAGTATTTTCTGCCCTTTGGCATGCCGCGCTCACTGTTCATATGCACATTTAATTATCCCGACGACTCTGTGGCAAAGGCACTATTACTTTCAATCTATGGGTGAGGAGACAAAAGTATAAACAGTCATGGTTTCCAAGGAATTTTGACTGAACACTTGCTTGGGGTAAGTCTCCTTTGCTCTCCTTAACACACTTGCTTTTACTAAAAACCTTGAGGGATCATCTCTAGAAGCCTGCAAGCATATGCTTTGGGTAGGTATTAAGCCCACGCTGAGGGACAGGGGAGAGACAGGATAAGGATGCGTTGTCATCTCCCGTGAGCACGGGCTGATGTCCCAACTTCATTTTGCTCCCCAGGTACACCTGTACCTGCGCAGGTAGCGGGTTCACGGGGACACGCTGTGAGACCCCGCTGCCCCCCTGTTGGTCACAGCCCTGTCACAACAACGCCATCTGCGAGGACAGTATTGACCGCTACACCTGCCGCTGCTGGCCTGGTGAGTGACAGGATTCCTCCCACTGGTTGTGTTTTTTTCTTTCCTTTTGCATAGAATAGAAACAAATAACTTAGGGCAAATGGAAACTAACAACTCTTGTTGCCGGAGGTTTAAAACCAACTCTTTCTTCAGTTACCATTGTTTGATTTAATCATGTTCTTCAATGGTCAAACATATCTATTGCTACACTGTGCATTATCTGAACTAGATTACCAAGGTGTCCAATCATCAGAATCTTCTAGAAGAAACAGGGAAAAAGTAATCAATGGAAAGGTTGATTTCAACATGGTTTTCATGGAGTAAAATTCACTGGAAGATGCTTCCTTGTCCTCCAAGATGTTTTCTTTGACACCTAGAACATATTAAAACCCATGAAACTCTATTAAAATCCTAAGTGCTTGTGTTGCAATTCATGGAGTCAATCTATGTGATTGTTGATGGTCCCCACAGACAGTGTAGAATGATTTTTCAGAAATGTAAGTATTCCGCTCACCTTTTACAATGTAAAAGATGATACAAGTTACACATGCATAAACCATAATTTAAAATCACACTTAAAAGGTAACTGGACTTGAGCGTAGAGGTGATAGGAGAGAGTATGTGACACTTGAATCAACAAGCCACTCATAAATATTGACGTTAATTTTGGCAAAAAATGACCTGCTTGACATACTTCAGCCTAACCCTTACTAGGATTTTATTGCTAGAAATGAAAGTGCATTTTGCCTCTCTTCTTTCTTGAGCCATTGGAAAACAACCAATAAGCATGCAATTATTTAAAATCTAAGCTTACTGACCACGTATTCGCACCTCCCCATTCATATTGTTATCTAAAGAAAGGGAGGCCCTGTAGTTGGGGGGAGGCGTGGAGACTGGGGTCAGTCCAGTCAATAGCAGCTTCTGATCAAAAGGCATCTCGGTGCCTGAGGAACATTTTACATGCTTTGGTAAAAACCAAACAAACTTAAAAGTATGAAAGGAAGCTGGGAATTCGCCTGTGGCTCAGAGCTCTGTGTACCTCATGTGTCTCCCCACTTCTAGATAATGAAGAGGACGTATTTGTTATCCTTTGGCCATTGGTCCTTGTCACTAGGAAATAATTTGTACCACTTGAATCAACAAGTCACCTCTAACACTGAATTTTTTTCCAAAACATGTTATTCCATGTTCTTGTCATCAGCCAACCCTCAACACTCAATCAACACTCTGAACAGGACCTCAGTCCAGAAGCAGGGGGTGGAGTGGACAGCTTGGGAGCAGGATGAGTCCACCATTTGTTAACTGAGTGAACTAGGGTGAATTACCCCTTAATTCTTACATTTCTCATCCACAAATGAAGGATAAAAAAGCTATCTGTAGTATTGTTGTGAGGGGTAAAATTATAAAAATGGAACCTGGCATGTATTAAGTACTCAAAAAAAAAAAAAAAAAGCAACTGCTATTACTACATTCCAGGTTCTACACCAGGAGGTGGAAATTGTATATGACAGATGGTTTCTGTGCTCTAAAATAGGGGTCCCCAATCTCTGGGATCTAATGCCTGATGATTTGAGGTGAGCTGATGTAATAATAATAGAAATTAAGTGTACAATAAATGTAATGTGCTCGAATCATCCTGAAACCACCTCCCCACCCCTCTCCAGTTCACGGAAAAGTTGTCTTCCACGAAAGCAGTCCCTGGTGCCAAAAAAGTTGGGTCCTGCGGTTCTGAAGGGTTTGTAATGGAGTCAGGCAGCAAAGGAGAGCTGCCTAAAAAAGACCAGTATGAGTCCCACTCATTCAAGCCCCAAAGATTTCACTGCCAACTATATATATGAAGGATTAGGGGATCAAAAAGACACAGTCCCTCCTTCCAAGGAGCTTAAATTCTAGCAGGAAAACAGTGTGAAAAAACTGTGAACAGTACAATTTTTTGTGGCTCAGACAGTAAAGAATTTGCCTGCATTGCAGGAGACCCAGGTTCGATCCCTGGGTCGAGAAGATCCCCTGGAGAAGAGAATGACAACTCACTCCAGGATTCTTGCCTGGACAATTCCATGGACAGAGGAGCCTAGCAGGCTACAGTCCATGGGGTTCCAAATAGTTAGACATGATGGAGCGACTAACACTTTCACAAGAATCTCTAATAAATTCTGTAAAAGGGAATAAGGGGAGAAAATGTTTAGCGACAGCTTGACTGAGGAGGCAGCATTTTAGAAAACGTGAAAGATCACTAAGCACACCCCAGAAATGTACCCACGAGCTGTGTGACTTTGGCCACGTCTCTGCTCTGAGCCTCGGTTTCCTCATCGACAGATAAAGCAGAGATGATGATAATAATATCCGCCTCATAGTGTCATTGTGGAGTGAAGTCCAGCAATACAGAAGGAGCTCCCAGCTCAGCCTAGACCACAGCAAGTCAATAAATGTCAGCCTGGCACTGGAATTAGGAGATGGGCCATTCTAGACCCTAAGGCCGGCAGGTGGTAGCTCATTGCTTGTTTAAGGATAGAGAAGAGGAAAAAAGAAAAGGGAAAGACGAAAGGGCGGCAGGAGCACAGAGAAAAGAGCCCGTCCAACTGTGGGGCCTGGAGGGACTCTTCAAAATGATGGGCAATGCAGAGCTGAGGGTAGAGGGTGGGCTGAGGAGCAAGATGAGGCTGAAGCCAGATCATGATGTCTTCCCTGCAAACTGTGGGGCAGTCTGACCTGTTAATTTACGAAGAGCTTCCTGGCACTTAAGTGGAAGAACGATGGAGAGAAATAAGGCTAATCACAGGGAATCCCGTGAGACTTCTGCAGTGATTTAAATAACAGGTAAGTCACGGACTGGAACAAAGATGCCAGTGGTGAGGGTGGATGTGAGCATATGGACGGCCACAGGAGCCCTTTAGGAGGTGGAAATGACGTGGGGATTGGGAAGGAGCGCCAATTTAGTACAGTTCTGCTTCTGAGTTTCTCTCTTGGGTCACTGGATGGATGTCGATTTTGCCTAGAGAGAAAACTCACAATGTCTTTGTTCCCAGTTCTCACAGTTATATGTAAAGAGAAGGTTTATCTAAGAATCATAGACCATTCCTTTGGATCATGAGATGCCTGCCACTGAGCGCAATGACAAGAATACAGCGCTGTAATTTCCCAGGGTCCTCGTTTCAGGGCTAATTAATCGCAAGTGTCGGTCACCTTAAATGCTTATCTTAAAAGTTTTCCTGTTACCCAGAAAAGGTTGTTGTTGTTGTTTTTTTTTCTTAAAACATGTAATTTAAGAACCCTGGGGTCTTGACTCAGCATCATATTGTTTCTTTGTACAGAGTTTTATAGGAAAACTTGTTAGAACTATTGAATGTAGTCTTGACTGAAAGAATCTATTTATACCTCTGGTTAAAGGGAACAGCAAACAGAATCCCCACAGGGCCCAGTGGTAGGGACGGGACCCGTAAGACCGTAAATCAGAACCTTCCTAATATTCAGGATAGAAATAAAGACAATGCATGAGCCGGAAAGCAAAAAAGGATTTATGAAAGTACTAAATTACTTCCTAACCTGGGCTGTGCATAAGTCTTCAAACTTAGAATGAGAAGAAAATTGAAAATAGAGCTTCTGTAGCACAAGACGTTTATAAAAACTTGTGAAAACCATTATTTAGTGAATAGGTGTAGATCCTTAAGTATGAAATAAAAACGCTTAAAAAATAAACATTCAGGCTTAAGAGACTGAGGGTTCTAGGGGTGGGGTCATGACAAAGGATTGTGGGACCCTCATCTGACATGTGCTTCCAGTTTCCTTTTCAACTCTCAATTTCTTCTTGAGAAGGTTGATAAAGACCCAGGGTTCAAATGTGACAAAAGTGTTATATGGATGAGCAGCAGAATTTGTGTTGTGGTTATAACTTGACATAGGACCCCATATAGGTTTTTATTAAAATTACATGAGCATTCATATCATGTTCTCATTATTTGCTCATTAAGAGTTCATCAACTCTCTAGTTTATTTGCTAAGCGAGGATTATCATCTAAATTGTTGATTAGTTCTGTTTGAATCTCACTCAGGAGTTGACTGAAGGTAAATGGCAACCCACTCCAGTATTCATGCCTGGAAAATCCCATGGACCAAGGAGCCTGGTGGGCTACAATCCATGGGGTTGCAAAGAGTCAGACATGACTGAGCTACTTCACTTCTAGTACTCAGGTGTTGCTCAGTCCTAGCATGGTGAATAAAAAAGCACAGTCTCTGCTTTTATGGAGCTCACAGTCTGTTGAGAGAGTCAGCTACATAAATAAGTGAAAGCTATGTTGTTTGTTTAGTCGCTCAGTCGTGTCTGGCCCTTCTGCGACCCCATGGACTGCAGCCCGCCAGGCTCCTCTGTCTGTGGGATTTCCAGGCAAGAATACTGGAGCGAGTTGCTATGCCCTTGCATGGAGGGAGTGGGTTGTCATTCCCTTCTCCAGGGGATCTTCCTGACCCAGGGCTGGAACCCGAGTCTCCTGCATTGCAGGCAGATTCTTTACTGTCTGAGCAATCAAGTGAAAACTATATACATAAATGAATTTTACCTCTAAAAATAAGCGCATAATACCAGTCTTTGTAAGACAACGAAAGGAAAGAATTGGGTATGTGAGAGAAAAAAGGTTCTTATTTAGATCTGTCCATGAGGAAATGACATTCTGAGCAAGTAATAAAAGATCGAGTCGGAAAACTTAAGAGTTATGCAGGCAGTCTTGGAGGAGGGTTTTCTAGGGGAGGGAACGGTATTATAAAGGCCCTGGGACAGAAAGCATTCTAGGGACAGACAGGAACAGATTTGGGAATGGGGCCAGATAATAAAAGGCTGGCCAGGTTAAGGATTTTGAACTTTATTCTGTGTGAAAAGTGAAGCCATTGAATGGTTTCAAAGTAAAGAAAGACCATGGTTGGATTTATAACCTTTACCACTTTGGATTGCAATTTTATTTTTAAAACATATTTTTCAGCAGCTAAGTGACATTGCAAAGATCCGTAGGTGACGTCATTTGTATTGTAAGTCAGATTGTGTTCCTATGGGAACTTCGTACATCTCTTTCATCATCTCACAAAACAGCTGGTGTGATCCTGGATACACTCCTCAGCATGATATTAGCACTTACTAAATTTACATTTTTGGACTAGCACTACACGTAGTATGTAAATAGTCGAAATCGGTAAGAAAAACAACCATATGGAAAAAGATATGAAATGATAAAAAATTCAAAAAATATTAAATTCAATAATATCTGGCGAAAATGTAAAGCAAACAATGATAAGGTATGATATTTTCTCTAGCCAACTGGTAAAAATTTTTGCTTGGTGTGGCAAGTGTTGACAAGGGTCTGGACCACACACACTCTTATCCTGTGCCAGTAGACACGTAACAACCTCTACAGTTTCTCCAGAGGTTGTTACCAGCATCTATTAACATTTGAAATGCCCGTAACCTATAACCCAGAAATCCCACTCCTAGCATAGACCCCAGTGTTGCACTCACACATTTGCACAAGCTGCATATATGATGCTATTCAATACAATATTGTAATAGCAAAAATGTATATAAACCCCCTAAGGGAATGGAATGGTCCAATTATACACACCTATGTTATGGACTACTTGGCAATAGTTAAAAATTATGAGTCAGCTCTATATTTCTAACATGGATAGATTGTGCAAGGGAGTAAAGAAACCAAGCCATACCGCACGATGCGTGCAGTCAGTACAGTTCCAGGTACGTTAACGCACACAATAAACAGACACATACATGGTTTTAACAGGTGCATATGTCGGTAAAACCACAGAAAATAGTTCTGGCAGGGACTTTCTTTTATATTTAATATCCAAAGATTTTATAAAATACTAAATCATTCATGTTTTATTGTTTTTATTCTTGTCCCTAGTAAAATGACCCAGCTAAATCCATTCAAATACAAAATAGTTTTTTCTTTCTGTCTCACGGTGTGTAAGGAAATCATTTGCCTCTGCTCCGAGGTTTAAGAGAAGCACTGAGGCTTGGCTACGGGCTTTCTGCTGAGTGTGTGCTGTGTGCTAAGTCGCTTCAGTCCTGTCTGACTCTTTGCAATGCTGAGCCTGCCAGGCTCCTCTGTTCATGGGATTCTCCAGGCAAGGATGCTGGAGTGGGTTGCCATCTCCTCCTCCAGGGGACCTTCACAACCCAGGGACTGAACCCACTTCATTTACATCTCCTGAGTTGGCAGGCGAATTCTTTACCACCAGCACCCACCTGCAGTCTGCTGACTTTACATCTATACTCTGGAAAAATATATCTTTTTTTTTTTTTCTTGCTCAGCATTCAAACAGTTGGAATGTTTGAAGAATTGGAGTTTAGTTAAAACTTCCAGGTTAAGTCAAGATGATCCTAAAGCCCCTTCATCCTTCTTTGTTAAGTGTTGGGTGGTACCATGGAAGTGACTCCGCTGTTGCTCTTAACGTTCACAGAAGCCCCCTTTATCAGGTCCCCTTGGCGGCTCCTCGAGGGGGGCCAGCACCTGTTACCTGGCGCCACGCGGTGGCCAGCCTCCAGTCAGGCGCGTGCCCCGTGGCTGAGGAGCTCTGAGCCCGCAGCCTCTCTGGCCGTTTATCGTGCAGGATACACGGGCGCGCAGTGTGAGACCGACCTCGATGGATGCGGGAGCGGCCCCTGCCAGGCCGGCGGGCGGTGCGTGGAGCTGTCCTCGGAGACGGGGCGTGAGCGCCTGGCCCGGCTGCTGTCTGCATCCCGCCGCCCCGAAGCCTCCCCCCGTTACGTCTGCATCTGTCCACCCGGACTTACAGGTAAGGCCCGGCGCGGGGGAGACACTTGGCCTTTGTAGCATTTGCCAGCAGATCATGCATTCACCCGGAGAGCGGTGCTGTGTAACCTCTGTGCCCTGGTGCAAAGGGTCCCCCTTGTGGGCCTGGAAAATACCTCATTTCACCTATCGTAATTCCTCAGATCATGAGGAAAATGTTAAAAACAGGGGTAGAAGAGGCGTAGGAAAGGGGAAATACTTGTATGCTTTATCCTGGGGAATTAGAAGCCAACTCAAGCTCTTCACCTTAGACAGAGAAAAGTTTAGAATTTCTGTGTCATTAAAGTTTATAATGATGTTACATTTTATGTTATTCAGATTTTGCTTTAAAAGTTAGCGTATTTATATTTACACTGAGAACAATTATCTAGTCTCAAGTAATCAACTATTCTATAGTGAAAGTTGTTCTCCATATCAAATTTAAAGGACTCTGTCTTATTCTACAATATTCTTACTCTAAACCCAGTGGAAATTTGCATGAACAGTTGTGTTTGTGTCTGTTCCCATTTCTGAAACTTTTCAAAAGTTTGGAGACAGGTCCTGTAAGATGATGAGTAGCAATTACCTGGAGAAGGCAATGGCAACCCACTCCAGTGTTCTTGCCTGGAGAATCCCAGGGACGGGGGAGCCTGGTGGGCTGCTGTCTATGGGGTCACACAGAGTCAAACACGACTGAAGCGACTTAGCAGCAGCAGCACCAATTACCTACAGTTGCATAGATACCACTGAGAAAACTAATTGCAACCTAGATTTCTACTTTATTTCTCTCTCAATAGATCCAGTGATATCTGAGAGCAATATTTCAGCTGCTGTTGGGGGTTTCTGAGAAAAGTAAATGAGGAATAAGAAAAAAAGGGGGGATGGGTCTATTTACACTTAGTATTCCCTTTTTTAACATCTCAGTTTTTATGTGCAAGGACCTTTGTTTCTTGGCAGTGTTTGCGATAAAGTTGCTGTAGAGAATGTCCTGATTCACTGTCCCCTCTGTGAAAACACATAGGAGAAAAGTCTCGCCAGTGTCAACATCAGAAGCAGTATAGTTCTTCCTGAATAGCTTCTAGCTTGCATGCTTTTCTGCTTAGTAAAAGATGTGCAAATAAATCTTGATAAATGAAAAAAAGCATGAAATAAATCTTGCAATACATCACATTTCCCAACAATGTAAGATGCTGGAAATCTTATAGGTAAAAGTGGGTTCTACAAGCATATAGATTTTTCTGATAATACATTTCTGTATTTACCCCACCCCTGGGGTTATTCAAATTTCCTGTTCTGTTTCTTAAGGAACAATTTATTGTTCTGTTTCTTTTCTTAGTTGCCTTATTTTCTTGTATTTTCTGAATTGTATGGTCTTGGTGTAGTGTAAGTGATTTTGTTAACCACTGTAAGTTCTTCTTGAAACACGGTAAGGGAGTTATAAATGTTTTTTTTTCTTGGATGTAAAGTTATAAAGAGGAGATTCTATCAAAGTCAGAGGCCTCTGCTAATGTTGCCTCATTAAATGAAAGAACATGGCTGACCAATGTATTTGCAGATCCGAACAAGAGAGGCAATAAAATGCCCCGGGAAAGTGTGTTGGCCTTGATTTCTGAGGAGCAGCTGAGAATGACTACATGAGTTAAAAGAAGTCCTGGGCTGCCCCAAGTATGGCTTCATGAAATTGCTCACTTTCCACTCATGTGACTTCCAAAGAGGGTTCTCAGAATCAGTTGTCCTTCAGATGGTGATTCAGGGTCACATGCATGCTTAGTCGCTCAGTCCTGTCTGACTCTTTGCAACCCCACAGACTATAGCCCGCCAGGCTTCTCTGTCCATGGGATTTCCCAGGCAAGAACACTGGAGTGGGTTGCCATTTCCTTCTCCAGGGGATCTTCCCAACCCAGGGATCGAACTCTCCTCGCCTGCATTGGCAGGCGGATTCTTCACCACTGAGCCACCTGGGAAGCCCCTTTGTAAGCTGACTCATGTAAGTCTTATACATAATTTGTTAAATATATCTTATAAATATTTTGTTAGATTTATACCTAAGTATTTCATTTCTGGAGTGTCCCTATATATGGTACTGTGTTGTTAATTTCAAATTCCATGTGTTCACTGCTGTTATCTAGGAAAGCAATTGACTTTTGACTTTTATATATTAACCTTGTGCTCAGAGACCGTGCTATAATCATTTATTAGTTCTAGGATTTTTTTTTTCAGTTCTTTCATATTTTTGACATGAACAATCATGCTCCTGCCCTTTAAAAATATTAATATTTATACAGAATGCCTTTTTCCATCCTTATACTTTCAACTCTTTTGTTGTTTAATTTGAAGTGAGTTTCTTTTCAATGTTATAATAAAAAAGCATATTATTGCATCATGCTTTTTAAAAACTGTTTTTCAATCTCTGCTTTTTAGTTGATACATTTAGACTACCTACCTGGACGTAATTATTGATGTGGTTGGGGTAAACTCTGCCATTTTATTATTTGTTTTCTCTTTGATTTCTTTCTTTCTCTTTTGTTACCTTTCTATGGAATACTTGACCATTTTTTAGGGTTTTCATCTTGATTTGGTTCTGTTAGTTTAGATGTATTGTCTATTTTTCATATACACAATATGGTTCTTCTGCCTATTACAAGGTACATGTGCAATTCATAGCTGATTGGTATTAACATTTTACAGTTTTGGGTGAAGCAGAGGAAAACTCTTTTTCCATGTAGGTCTCTTTATCTTCCCCGCTTTAAAGTATCATTGTCTTGAGGATAAGATGGTATTCTAGTTCTTACTTTAATCATTGCATATAATTTAGACAGTTTCTGGGAAGAAGGGTGCTCTCTCCCGTTTGCCTGCCCTCCCCGTTGTTCTGTTTGCCTGCCCTCCCCCTTGTTCTGTTTGCCTGCCCTCCCCGTTGTTCTGTTTGCCTGCGCTCCCCGTTGTTCTGTTTGCCTGCCCTCCCCGTTGTTCTGTTTGCCTGCCCTCCCCGTTGTTCTGTTTGCCTGCCCTCCCCGTTGTTCTGTTTGCCTGCCCTCCCCATTGTCCTTTCTCGCTGCCTTTTGCCTCAAGATTCTCGTGCTACTAGTTCTTTCTGGTCAAAGACCCTCCTTTAGCTTTTCTCTAAGAGCTGGTGTGCTAGTGACAATTCTTTTAGTTTTCATTTGAGAAAGTCTTTATTGCCCATTTATTCCTGAAAGATAGTTTGTTGAATGTAGAATTCATGGTTGACAATTCTTTTCTTTAAGCATTTGAGGAAATATACATCTCTTCCTTCTGCACTCTATTTTTCGAGTAAGAAATCCACTCTCGTTGAAATTCATGGTCCCCTGTAGGTAGCACATCTTTTCTCTGACTCCTTGCAGAGAACGATTATGGAGTGATAACACCTTCAGCTCTATCTTTCGTTTTCAGAATTTTACTTATGAATGTATCTCTGTCTATTTTTTTTTCCAATTTGAAATTCACTCAACTTTTCAAATCTGTGGATGTATGTCTTTTGCCAAATTTAGGATGTCTTTAGTCAAGTTTTTCTTTTATTGCTCTTTCAGCCCTAGTCTCTTTTTCTTCTGCTGCAACTCTGATAATGTAAACTTTGTGTCTTTTCCTGTTTTTTCAGATTCCTGAGTTCTGTTAATTTTCCCCTCTTTTTTGTTTAGAATGGGTAAATTTATTGATCTGTCCTCAAAATGCACAGATTTTATTCTCTTTCATCTCCTCTCCACTATTGTGCCCATCCAGAGAATTGATTGTTTCTCCTATTTTATTTTCCAGTTTTATAATTTCCATATTTTATCATCTAATTCTTTGCTGATATTGTCTATTTTTCCTTTTACTCAAGAGAATTTGTAATTGCTTATTAAATCATTTTATGATGGTACTTTAAATCTTTGTCAGATAGTTAAAAAATATGATTCAGCTCAGATTGAGTTGATGACATCAGTTCACTTTCTTTTCTCACTCAAGTTGTAGTTTTCCTAATTCTTGGTATGATGGGTGATTTCCCAATTGTATCTAGGACATTTTGGACATTATGTTAGGAAACTATTAGTCTTATTTGAATTTTTAAAATTTTATCAGGCAGTCAGCTTCCTCGTTTTGACAAACAGGTCATAGTCTACTCCTGTGGGCTCTGCAGGCCCAATGACCAGTTAGATTTCAGAGTCCTGGCAGTGTTATTTTGGTCTGGTTGGTACATCTGGTGCTACCTGGGCTCCCATTGATCTCTGCTGATGATATAAATAACACAGTTTACTTTTTGCAAGCTGTACATGTTTGCAGTTCTATCACTTGTTAGATTAAAATAAATTTCCATCATGATGAAAACTGTAATTGTGAATAATACATTTAATGACAGACCTCCATTCAAAGAAACCATTAGATTTGTTAAATATAGCTACAAGCTTTTTCCGGTTTTAAAATTATAATTAAGGATGTATCTCTTGCTGTTTACTCTGTGTACAGTTACATTCCACATTGAAAATAGTCGTGGTTGCATATTTAATGCAATTTCTAACTTTCTATAATGAAAAAAGTGAAATATATCAGGGTAGAAATTAACTGAGATTCCCAGAGAGACAGAAATAAAGAGAGCTCCAAGCCACGGGAATGGGAAATAGAGAATGCGTGGGCAAAAGGGGCAGGTTTGGAGCTTAGCCATCAGTCGTGTCCGACTCTGTGCAACCCAATGGACTATAACCCACCAGGCGCCTCTGTCCCTGGGATTCTCCAGGCAAGAATACTGGAGTGGGTGGCTATCCCCTTCTCCAGGGAATCTTCCTGACCCAGGGATCGAACCTGGATCTCCTGCATTGCAGGCAGAGTCTTTCCTCTTCTCTAATTATCTCAAAACCATTAAACATATTCTTCGGCAAAATTTCCTCACATACCACCATAGCCATTTTGTGCCTATAGCGACAATGCTCGACTTGTAATGAGAATGGTGGATAAAGACTTGATTTAAAGTCTGTTTACTTAAACCCACATAGATAATTTTAATGGTAAACTAAATAAATCTATAACTGGGGAAGGCCTGTAGTTGAGAAACACTGTTCATTTTAGTCCAAAACTATAAATTATCTTTATTTTGTATGACCATCCTTGACCGCTGCTAGAAGGAATGTTGGCTGCTTCTTTCCGTCATGTTTTAACTTTTGACTTTGGGGCACTGGACTCAGTTCTAGGGATATAATGATGAAAATACATGGTCTCTTCCCAAAAGAAAGTGAAAGAGCAGGAGGAAAAAAAAGAGGCACAAGAATATAAGACAATACAGTAACTGCCATAGTGAAGCCGTAAAAAGGTATAGCCAGAGAAATCAGGAAAGAAGACCTATGTCTGCTATTTATGTCAGATAGAATTTAGTGGAAATTCCAAGAATCCAGATGACTTGGTAGTATTTTAATACAAATGATCGCGTTACTTCTAAACATTAAGAAAGGATGTTGTGACCCCTGTGCTTACCCTTGAGGCCTGTGTTCTAAGCTAAATTGGAAACAATTGACTCATGTTTTTAATGTGAACATTTTGTTTCTGTTTATCAACATGTGGTGATAAAACCTCTAACAAGTTTCCCAACGGCTCATAAGCCAAGTCCAATTTTCAGCTCTAACTTTCACTCGCCACCTCCAATTAACGTTTCCTCCAACAAAGAGCAGCACCGTCGCTGGTCTCTGGAATGCTTCCTTGTTGCCTCCGAGGTGGGGATCTTCTTCTGCCTCACCCATCTGCTCTGTGCATGGGAAGAACTGAGCCGTGCAGCAGGGAATCCTGCGAAGTCCTGGCTTCAAACCTCAGGCAGAAATAGCGGGGTTCTCAACAATGAACACCCCGATGAGAGCCACCTGGCAGAGTGACTGCACACGGGGCCCCTCGTGATCAGGTTCATCCGCCTCCAACACAGTGTTGCTAAAAATGAAGTGTTCACTTCTCCTTTAAAGTTAAATCCTGTCATTCTACCCAAATCCAACTAAAATAGACGCATAGGGCTGAACATGTAACCTGGAAAGCTTCCTATATTCATGAAGCGATGAAGCAAGCATATGGGGCCATCAGCAGCTCCTGCCCACAGAGAAATCGTCCACAGAGTTCGTTCCTTTGTTGTTTCAGGCTCGCTGTTCTTAGAGGTGCACTTTTCCCCTAATTAATAATTCCAAGTTTGAGACTATCAGTCCTAAATAGCTTGAACAGCTATTAGATGTACATGTGAAGCTGTAACCCTAGAAGAGCAAAGTTTGCTTTCATTCTTATTTACTTAATGAAGTGTTTATTAATCTTTTCAACAGATTCATCCAGTTCATTTACCTTTGCTTTTACTATGAATTTTAACATCTATGAACAAAACCCTTCATAGCACAGGTATGAGCACATTTCTGCATGTACTACTCTTGATTTAGCTGTCTCAGCTCTAACAGTTAGGAAAGGCGTGTCACCACCTTATGTACCCATTGATTTTGAAAATCATCTTCATTATGCTTACCACCTACTCTCTACGAAGGTATCTTGTAGGGAAAATTAACGGTCATGATTTAGACAGTCAAATTCAGGCCAGATACAGAGATGGCCGCATCTGGGAGACCCTCAGGACAGAGAGAGATAATAACAGCTTCTCGGGTTGTGGCTTTATTGCTTTACCGTCTGTTTAGTCGCTCAGTTGTGTCCAGTTCTTTTGTGACTCCATGGACTTTGTAGCCCACCAGGCTCCTTGTCCGTGGGATTTTCCAGGCGAGAATACTGGAATAGATTGCCATTTTCTTCTTCAGATGACCTTCCTCACCCAGGGATCGAACCTGTTACTCCTGCGGTTGTGGATGGATTCTTTACCACCTGGGAAGCCCTTGGCGGCTTTATTAGGTTAGCATTATTTTGTTGACATAACGTGAAACAAGCTAAGGAAAGCTCTCAAATGGATAATCAGCAGATAGATGTCACTTCTCCAAGTATTCTGGCCAACATGTATCAGGAAAAGAAAGCTTTCTAAAACAGAAGAATAAAACCGTGGCAAATCCTTCACCTTGAAGTTCATAATTAAATTCTCCATAATCCACATTGTCGTGCCACTGGTGTGACTGGGATTCTATTTTTGTGTGAGAAATGTGGGCCACCGCCATTTAAAAGACCTGTAAGGGAAGTTCAGTTCAGTTCAGTTCAGTCGCTCAGTCGTGTCCGACTCTTTGCGACCCCATGAGTTGCAGCCCGCCAGGCCTCCCGAGCTCCCAGAGTTCACTCAGACTCACGTCCATTGAGTCAGTGATGCCATCCAGCCATCTCATCCTCTGTCGTCCCCTTCTCCTCCTGCCCCCAATCCCTCCCAGCATCAGAGTCTTTTCCAGTGAGTCAACTCTTTGCATGAGGTGGCCAGAGTACTGGACTTTCAGCTTCAGCATCATTCCCTCCAAAGAAATCCCAGGGTTGATCTCCTTCAGAATGGACTGGTTGGATCTCCTTGCAGTCCAAGGGACTCTCAAGAGTCTTCTCCAACACCACAGTTCAAAAGCATCAATTCTTTGGTGCTACACTCCCCAATAATAGCCAGGTGTTGTTACAGCAAGAACTAGAAGTGGATGTTCAGAGACGAGGTTGAAGATACTAGGAGCTGGGTTTATGGGAGTCCACACTGCACGCCTGCACATGGCCTGGCAGCGGTTGGTTTGCTGCTGGTGAGGACAGCTATCTGCAAACCCCAATCCATTCATTCCCTGCTGCTCAGGTTCTCCCAGAGTTTCTTTAAGCATGCTAATCTTCAGAGAAGGGGGCGACAGAGGATGACATGGGTGGCTGGCATCATCGACTCAATGGACATGAGTTTGAACAAACTCCAGGAGATGGTGAAGGGCAGGGAAGCCTGGCGTGCTGCCTTCCATAGGGTCTCAAAGAGTCAGACATAACTTAGCAACTGAACGACAACAGTGTTAAGAAAGAACAGTATTAGTCACCTCCACCTGACTGCATCAAAGATTATAGCTCTTTCACCAAAGGCCACTGCTGTGTTCTGTATTGAGAGGCCGTCTCTCGACAGGCACACGGAAGATACTTCAGAAGCACCTTTTCCTCCATCACACACCCCTCCCTAACCATGTACACACACACATTTGTCTGGAGTTTACTCCAGCCCTGAGCAGCTCAGGTCCTAGGTCCCAGGTCCCAGGCCCCAGGCCCCAAGCCCCAGGACAGCATTAAAACCTTAGATCAACCAAATTTACTAAAGAGTTAGGTCTGTTTTTACAGTAAAAGGTTCTATTATACCTGCTCTTGGTGAAAACCAGCCCTCCTTCTGCAGTAGTCCTCTTCCACCTCTCCCTACTCAGTCATTGAGCAAGTATTCTTGGAAAGGCTAGAGTCAGAGTTGGTTATAAGTCTGTTTAAAGTTCCTCACCATGACTTGCAAGTCTGTTTATCTTGGCACTCATAGGCATCCAGCACCCCAGGTGTTTTCATCCAGGCCAGGCAAGCCCTGGTCTCTGACGCCAAAATGCTCTGTATATTGCCTAATTTCATCTGATTTCCCATCCTTTTCTGACCTGCCTACTATATGCTAAAGGTCTCAACATTTATTATAAACTCCATTATCACTCTCCTTACCTCTTTTTTATTTTTTTATTATAGTATAATTGATTTACAATGTTGTGTTAGTTTCAGGTGTACAGCAAAGTGATTCTGGCATGTATGTATATATATATATATGTGTGTGTGTGTGTATACCTATATACATACATGTATTTCAGATTATTTTCCATTATAGGTTATTATAAGACATTGAATACAGTTCCCTATTTTATAGTAAATCTGCTGCTTATTTATTTTATGGATAGCAGTTTTGTATCTGATAATCCCAAATTTCTAATTTATCTCTTTTTGATCCCTTTCCCCTTTGGTAATCATAAGCTTGATTTCTATGTCTATGAGTCTGTTTCTTTCTTTTTTGTTATTCATTAAAAAAAAATTTTTTTTAGAATATAGTTGATTTACAGTGTTGAGGTAGTTTTAGGTGTACATCAAAAAGAATAAAATGCTTAGGAATAAACCTGTCCAAGGAGGCAAAAGACCTATACTCAGAAAATTGTAAGGTACTTATGAAAGAAATAAAAGATGACACAAACATATGGAAAGACATACCATGTTCTTGGACTGAAAGAATCAATACTGTGAAAATGACTCTACTACCCAAAGCAATCTATAGATTCAGTGCAATCCCTATCAAATTGCCAATGGCATTTTTCACAGATTGAGAACAAAAAATTTTACAATTTGTATGGAAACACAGAAGGCCATACATAGACAAAGAGATATTGAGAAAGAAAAATGGAGTTGGAGGAATCAGGCTCTGATTTCAGACTATACTCCAGAGCTACAGTAATAGATCAATGGAACAGGATTAAAGTCCAGAGATAAGCCCGTGTAACTATGGTCACCTAATCTACTACAAAGGAGGCGGGAATATACAATGGAGAAAAGACAGTCTCTTCAATAAGTGGTATTGGGAACTGGACAGCTACTTAGAAAAGAGTGAAATTAGAACACTCCCTAACAACACACACACAAAGATAAATTAAAAATGGACTAAAGACCTAAATGTAAGGCCAGATACTACAAAACTCTTAGAGGAAAATATAGGCAGAATACTCTTTGACATAATTTTGAGCTGTCTCTTAGAGTAATGAAAATAAAAACAAACAAAAGGCACCTAACTAAACTTAAAAGATTTTACACAACAAAGGAAACAATAAGCAAAACAAAAAACACAGCTCTCGGAATGGAAGAAAATATTTGCAAATGAAGTAACAGATAAGGGATTAATCTCCAAAATACACAAACTCATGTTGTATATATAATATTGAGTTCTTGAAGCTCAATACTAAAACAAACAAACAATTAAAAAATGAGCTGAAGATCTAAATAGAGATTTTTTTCCAGAGAAGTCATGCTGAAAAAGTAAAGCACATACTAAAAGGCTAAAAAGCACATGAGAAGATGCACAGCTTCACTAATTATTAGAGAAATGCAAATCCAAACTACAGTGAGGTATCACTTCACACGGTCAGAATGGCCATTATCAAAAGTCTACAACCAGTAAATGCTGGAGAGGGTGCGGAGAGAAGAGGACCCTTCTACACTGTTAGGTGGGGATGTAAGCTGGTACTGCCACCATGGACAACAGTATAGAAGTTCCTTAAAAAACTTGAAATAGAGCTACCCTATGACCCAGCAACCTCCCTCCATAACCTCTTTTTCAAACATTCCTTTCACCTACATGCTTTAGCTACAATCTAGCTATATTCTCAGAATGCCATTTTTCTGCAATCCTTGTAAATGGTGGTTGTTTTTTATTCTTCTCCAAAATCCTATCTTTGGTTCCCAAAGTCACCTTCTACCTCTAGGCAATTGCTCCTTCCTCTTCATTCAAAACCCCACTCATTTGAAAGGATGTGTCTTCATATACAGGCTGGTATCTGATGTCTCAGATGGCGAGGAATCTGCCTGCAATGCAGCATGAAGCCACCTACATGTGGCCTCTCCTTATTGTGGTTTTCCTCTCATCCCCTGTACCTTTCCATCAGCCACTGAAGAGTTTACTATCTCACTCCTCTCCTCGTTCTTGGAGACACGCGTATAGAATACCCCTGCAAGCATCATTTCCCAGTCGTTCGACCTCCTTGTTTCCAGATGACTCTGACTGCAACCTGGCTACTTCCATCCCCTTCTGTGGTCATGGTCTAGATCTTATTGTCACCAGTAACTCATGGAAAACCTCACTTTCCATTCCTCTGTTCTCTGACCACAGCCTCCACTCTTCCAGTTCATTTACATGCCATCACTTTTTCACTGCACCTCGTCAATTGTTCCAACCAATTTTCTACTCATTGCCTCACCTTCTGTCTTAGCTAAGACTTCATGGTCTAACCCTACAAGTATTTCCTTGTGGGTAACCTCAGCTCCCCTGATCCTGTCTCTCTCCATTGTACTTACCTGGCAAAAGTACATGTGTGATTAAACTTCACACTTCATCTTCTCCACTCCTACAAGCAATTTGAGCATGGCTAGAGAAAAACTCACAACTCAAACACTTAACTCATGAATATTGCTTTAAATCTATGACCAAAAATTTCAAGGAGACTCCTAGCCCTTAGACAATACTCCTTTCAGAGTTCTACTTCCCAAGATGACTTTTTTATACTTTCTCTTTCTTCAAACTTCGATTAACTCCTCCCTCGTTGTTACCCTCCGTTGATTATCAGGTGTCTGATTTCATTCAGAGAAGAACCACCTCATCTTCCCTCCACTAAATCTATTGTTGGATCTGAGATTTGATTTCATCCTACTTGCAAGTTAGCTCATAATTTAGCATGTTCCTTCTTCATGGATGCTGAAGAGTAAGAGTTTTGAGTAAGGGGGAGAAAGGCACACACAACAGTCAGCATGGGCAGTGTTTACACTGTTTTCTCTTGCACTCAGTCCTTGCAGGGTTGACACACTGTGGGCCCAGGTGAGAGTTACACAGATGCAAATAGGGAACACTGAGTTGACAATTCACTGTTTCTATAGCAAGCAGTGTGAAGCCTGTTCTTTGTCCTAGAGGGAGATTTTACATGACTTCATCCTCAGAGTGGCCTCCTGCCATCAAATCCTGAGAAATGGGCTGGGTGAAGGGAATTCAGAGCCTTTCATTCTTGGCTTTCCCAGTAAGGGACTGCAAGGATGCACAGGGTCCAGGAATCCATCCCATGGTCTGACACTTTCAAGGGTGAGTGCAAAGTTTTGGCTGAATATGCCACTCCACTAGCCAACTTGATTAATCTGACTGGGGTCAAATCTGATCTAGTTCCCTCATTTAGCATTCGGTTAAGGATATTATCATCAGAACTCTGGGAAACAGGATGAGGTCAGTTTGCAGTGTTGACTTCAATTCCGCTCCTCAAGGTCCTGGACTCAACAAACTGGGAATAAATCCTAAGGGCATCAGTGGGCCTTATTTTAGTCAAGATATAGTCCAAAGCCAGTCAGTGACCCACACAAGGAGTTTAGACTGACCTGCAGATCTCTGATGTTTTTACAGGAGCAGTAGATGAGTAACACTTGCCCCCAAAGGACAGACATTCTCCCACATACAAATCCATAGTATCAAGGACCACAGTTTGCTCCATTTTGGAATTTGTTGTTAAACTTGATTTAGACCATCGCTACAATGGTTTGGCTAACTGGTACACTGGAGAGCATCACTGAATAGTTTCAGCCTCACCTACTGTATAGGACAGTCCAGAGCTTCTTGGGCATCAGGAGAGGCATGTGAATTTTTGCCATTAAGATCAAAACAAGATTGTAGGGGGGCCTTCCCTGCTGACTCAGTGGTAAAGACCCTACCCACCAATGCAGGAGACATAGGAGACGCAGATTCGATCCTTGAGTCAAGAAGATTCCCTGGAGGAGGAAATGGCAACCCACTCCAGTATTCTTGCCTGGAGAATTCCATGGACGGAGCCTGGTGGGCTACAGTCCGCAAGGTTGCAGAGTCGGCCATGACCAAGCACCTATGCATGCATGGTTTTGTCTATACAGATACAAGGTTGAGAGGGGGCAGGTTCAGGAACCGCCTTTGGTGGTGTCAGGCATGCAGAATAGTTTAGGACCAGCTGGCTGTGTCCAAGGAGTTTTTCTGTTTCTACAGCATGTAGACAGGGATGGTGACCCCAGTAGCAAGTTAAATGGTCAGCTGCATCTGCTGCTAGATTCACCCAACCATAGGATTGTTTGGCCAGCTAGCAGCACTGAGTCCAAGGGACAAGCATAGTGAGCTCCAAGTGCCCACCCCCGAACCTCCTGGGGTCTGAAGTGTTCGGTCCTCAGATGCTGGGGTGGGGGTTCTCCCTCCATGGCCCCAAGACTGAAGTGTCTCCCCAGGACCTGTAACTCTACCTTGTCTCCGGCCATCTACATACAACATCTTTCAGGGAGTGGTTCAGTTCAGTTCAGTAAGGTTCAATCACTCAGTCATGTCCAGCTCTTTGTGACCCCATGGACTGCAGCACACCAGAATTGGTGATGGACAGGATCATTCTCCGAGCTTCCTCAAACTCATGTCCATCAAGTCAGTCCATCCAACCATCTCATCCTCTGTCGTCCCCTTCTCCTTCTGTCTTCAATCTTTCCCAGCATCAAAGTCTTTTCCAGTGAGTCAGCTCTTCACACCAGGTGGTGAAAGTATCAGCATCAGTCCTTCCAAAGAATATTTAGGGCTGATTTCCTTGCAGGGAGTGGGGTCATATGTAAATAGGAAAAGGTAATTTTTAAAAATCTGCAGAGGTCCATTATACTTTCCAGTATGGCCCAAGCAGGCTACTACTGTAGGAAGAATCCGTGGGCAATGTTTTCAACCAAACATCATTGTCGTTATGGTCTAGGACAATGTTATTTCAGGAAGAGAATCAGAATTCAGTTTGAGTCCCTTAGCATCTCCTTCAGGGTGGGGGAGCTCCACTCAGAGTGGGTACAAAACAAGCTGGTCATTGGGGGAAAGAAAGAGGCCTCAGGTGCATTAATGGTGAGGGGAGAATCATGAATTTTCAAACTAGGTTTATATAACACCTCACCTCTTTCATCTTGATCATTACCCAAAAGGTACCCTACAAGGGATTAATCTTTTCATGCCCAAACTGCCTTAATAAGGTGTGTGGACCGGGAAGAGGTGACGGAGATAGAGTCAGAAGTCATTTGGGGTTGGTTTGCAGTTACACTCCTGGGCATATATCTGAAAAAAAGACAAAAAGTCTAATTTGAAAAGATATGTGCACCCCCAATGTTTATAGCAGCATTGTTCACAATTGCCAAGATATGGAAGCAACCTAAATATCCATCAACACAGATGAATGGCTAAACACACACACACACACACACACACACACACAATGGACAAGTACTTAGCTATAAAATAAGAATGAAATGTTGCCATTTGTAGCAACATGCATGGACTTGGAGGGTGTTATGCCAAGCGAAATAAGTCAGAGAAAGGCAAATACTGTATGAATTCACTTATGTGTGGAATCTATAAAATACAGCAAATGAATGAATATAACAAAAAAAGAAACAGACTCACAGATACAGAGAACAAAGGAGTGGTTACCAGTGGGGAGACAGAAGGGGAAACACAGGGATAGGGGATAAAGAGGTCAAACTATTAGGTGTAAAATAAGGTGCAAGGATATATTTACAACACAGGGAATAAAGCCCATGTTTTATAACAACTAAAAAGGGAGTATAACCCTTAAATACTGTGAATCACTATGCCCTATACCTGGGACTTAAATAATGTCAATGAAACTTTAAAAAAATCTATACCACCTCTCAATGGTGTAAGCAGCCTTATCAGAGAATGAAGAAGTGTGGAATGTCCATTGTTGACCTTGACTCGCTGTCCCTTGTTGGGTGCCTCTACAGAAAAAAAAAAAAAAAAGCTTCTGTCAGATTGCAGATGTTCTGGAAAGCTGAAAACAAGAGTCAGCTGACCGGACTGGAGCAGCCACAGCGTAACCTGAAAATGTCTAAGTGACAAGATGCCAACGTCAGTCCCCAAGGAGGGTCGGAGAGCCAGTGGTCAGTTTTGTAGGAGGAGACAGGGAAGACGCTCCTCTGTGAAGTGTGGTCTCCTTCACTGCAGAACCACTGGGCCTATTTTGGCAGGAGTCAGACTCTGGCATGCACTGGTCCTTCCAGCTCACAATCGCGTCTTCCACGGGGGTTGAGCCTATTGTTTCGTCTGGTATGAGAATGGATCCAGACAGTGGTTACAGTGGCCTGAGTGGTTCAGGCTTGATGAGCATTTTGATTCAGTCTCATTAGACAACGTGGGCCCTTCCCTTGGTTATCTGTGTGATTGGACCAAGCTGTCTGATTGGTGGTTGACATTTTCTTCCATGATTCAAGGCCCTAAATAGGAGCATCTATAACTGGCCAGCCTGTGGTCTTCCAAGTGGCAGATCATTAAGTGTAGCCCAAGAGGTAGTAATAAAAACAAAATACCTGGTCCTTAGGATATTGATTGTCTCAGGCAAGGAGGACCAGCTCCCACTGAGGCCACTGTGCTGACCAGTCCGTACCTCAGTCAGCCTTCTGCAGTTGCTGGGACTGGATGACCAGTGCTTTCCCAGAAACACCATCAGGCCCAAGCATCAGAGGATCCTGGTCTCTGTGGGCAGAGGGCCCCACTGAGTAAGCAGTTAAACTGAATGGGAAATAGAGTGTTTTTCCCCCACAAAGGGATACCTGCCACGTGCATTCGTGTGTGCTAAGTCACTTCAGTCATGTCCAACTCTTTGCGACCCCATGGATTGTAGCCCACCAGGCTCCTCTGTCCTTGGGATTCTCCAGGCAAGAATACTAGGGTGGGTAGCCTTTCCCTTCTCCAGGGGATCTTCCCAGTGCAAGGATGGAACCCAGTTCTGCCACATTGCAGGCCGATTCTTTACCAGCTGAGCTACCAGGGAAGCCCAAGAACTGACCTGGGTAGCCTGTCCCTTCTCCAGCGGATCTTCCCGACCCAGGAATTGAACCAGAGTCTCCTGCATTGCAGGCAGATTCTTTACCAACTGAGCTATCAGGGAAGCCATGGTGAGTTAGTAAAACCAACAGCCACCAGAAAACCACACAGGCCCCAACTGGGAGGGCAGGCAGGCTGGGCAGGGGCAGGCAGGCTGGGCAGGGGCAGGCTGCTCTTGAGGCAGAGCGGGGAGGGTTGCCAGAAACCTGTTCACCCCCTTGGGTCCTCACCCCAGGGATGTAGTCCACGTGTCAGAGGTCCTTCCTCCCCTGGCTCTCCTGATGGCTGCTGGGCCCCTGGACCAGGAGGCCCCTTCGTTTCTACGCTGTGCGCTCTGACCTGTCAAAGGGGTCTCACCAGGCAAGAGCAGCTCCACCTCTGGGTGAGGTGGTGACTCGAGGTCCTGTGTGGGTGGGGGCATTTATTCTTCAGGGTGCGGAGGTCATGGGACAGAGGGAGGGAGGTACCCAGGGCCGTGGAGGGAGACAGCAGGTGCTCACCAGCCGGTGTGGTTTCGCATCATTCGATTTCAGTTTCATGTGACGATTTGTGACTCACCCAAACCAACCTATAACATTTTGATATAGCTGAAACCCTGTAATGAATAGCCAGGTCCTCACTGTTGACAGAATCTAGGTCAGCTTCCAGTTCTTCTTGACTCAGAAGCACAGACACGTTGCCTCTTGGCTGGAGTTGTGGTGCTTGTTGCTCTGTTGCCAGGACGACACCCCTTCCTCTTCCCGCCCAAGAGAGAGCTGGCACCCACCAGGGCTGTTTATTTCAATCGTACCCCTGCTGCTCAACTTTAGGAAGGATGGTGTGGGCTGGTGAGTGAGACAGGGAAGCAGGAGACCCACACCATCAGCAGTAAGCTGGCTGATTTTTGTCCTAAAGGGAGATGTCATCTCCTTCTTCAAAGCTGCTTGCTGCAACACCCAACCCTAAGTATTGGCCTAGGAGAAGAATGCTTGGGTCCTGCATTCTTGGTTTACCCATCAAGAACGTGCAGTGATGCTCAGCCCCCAGGGCAGACTGAATCTCTGCAGCCGACCTGTTTGCCTGTTACTCGCAACTCACCACTCCCCAGCATCTGCCCACGTTTGGCATACCGCCCCCCACCCCCATTACAGTGTTCCCACTCGAGGCTCTCCACCTGTATGTTCCATACAGGTGTTCCTGTATGTTCCATACAGGTGTTCCTGTATGTTCCTTCTCAATGACTCAGGGACTTGCCTTTAGCAAGTGGACCTGGCTATTCATTACAGGGTTTCAGATAGATCAAAATGTTATAGGTTGGTTTGGGTGAGTCAAAAATCATCACATGAAACTGAAATCAAATGATGTGAAGCCACACCAGCTGGTGAGGACCTGCTGTCTCCCTCCACAGCCCTGGGTACCTCCCTCCCTCTGTCCCATCTAAACCTTACATCACTGATGTCCTGCTGCTGCTGCTGCTAAGTCGCTTCAGTCATGTCCGACTCTGTGCAGCTCCACAGACGGCAGCCCACCAGGCTCCCCTGTCCCTGGGATTCTCCGGGCAAGAACACTGGAGTGGGTTGCCATTTCCTTCCCCACATTGATGTCCCTTCTATTCTAAGTCATCACCAACTTGACTATCCTCCATCTGGGAAAGAAGTGGTCTCCAGAATGCCTAACCCCCTCCAGGTATCACCCCACTTCTCTATATCAGCCTTCTCCAAAGAGATGTCTACTCTTAATCTACTTTCTCACTACCTGTTAACTCTGTCCAATCAGACTGTTCCTATTGCTTCAGAGGAAACTGACTCATCAACAGTTAACCAGATAACCATTCTGCCAAGTCAAAGCTTAGTTTTTAGTCCTCGTCTTGCTTGAATTCTCGGTACCATTTTATAGCTGCTCTCTTTCATCTTCTGGATACAATTTCTTTTCTTGACATCTGCCGCCTTTTCTTCCTGCTCACTGCCTTTTTATTGCTAGTCCATCCTCTATTTTCTAATCTCTAAGGCTGTCTTTAGATATATTTTTCCCATTCACGCTCAGTCTCTAGGAAATTTCACATACTTTCTTGACTTTAAATGTTATATAGATGTATATGTTGTCAACATTTTATCTCTTGCCCAGACTCATAATCTTCCTTTAACTTTTTCACTTAGATAACTAAAATGATTTTTAAAGATAGTATATACCAAATGAAACTTGTTACTTTCCCCTCTTCATGAATTCCAAAATTAAAAAAACAAACAAACTAAAGCAAACCCAGCAAGCAGCGAGGAGCCACCAGAATGATACTAACAAAGACACTCTTCCTTCTCCAGCTCAGTGATGTTAATAACATATTCACCCAGTTTGACCGAAAGGTGAAAAGTCATATTTGATTTTTCTCTTCCTTTAATTTCACATCCAGTTCATCTACAAGTTTCATAGGTTTCTCTTTCAAAATGTATCCCAAGCATGACCAAGTCTTATAATCTCTGTTGTTTCTATGCTTCCCCGAGACACTTAACATGTCTCAGTTTGACCACTGTACCAGTCTTCTAGGTTTTTTGGGGGCTTCTTCCTTGAATCCCTAAATCAGATCCCCCTAAAACTTTTAATGTAAACTGACCATAAAAATCATCCACTCACACATTTTAGTGGCGCCTTGACACTTTCTACAAGCCCTTACATAACCTGGATTTGGACTTGCTCTGCAGACTTCTTGCTCTTTATTTAGCTACACTGGGTTCTTGATATTATTTGATTAGGCCAAACTGATTCCTGCTTTGAACTCTCTGCATTTCCTTTACCTTTCCCTGAAAGATCCCAAGTTTTTGCATAGCTCCCCATTTACCTCTTTTAGGTCTTTGTTCAAATGTCACTTCCCCAGAGAGATATTTCTGGACCTCCCTAAATAAGATGCTTCTCTCTCTGTCCCAACACATACATAGGACAGTGAAAAGTGAAAGTCGCTCAGGCGTGTCTGACTCTGCGACTCCATAGTCCATGAAATTCTCTAGGCCAGAATACTGGAGAGGGTAGCCTTTCCCTTCTCCAGGGGATCTTCACATGCATATACACACTCTATTTCCTTACCTTAATTTCTTCATCTTGTTTATTGCTATCTTATTGTAAGCATGTGTGCACACCCTCTTGTGTTTATTTTTTCCTTTTCCACTCGCAGCCCTGATTAGACTCGTCCACCATGAAAGACACTGTGAATATCTTGTTGATCACTGGGGCCTGGGACCTAGTACAGTGAGTGTGTGTGTGCACAGTCACTTCAGTCATGTCCGGCTCTTTGTGACCCTATGGACCGAAGCACACCAGGCTCCTCTGTCCTGGGGCTTCTCCAGGCAAGAACACTGGAGTGGGTTGCCGTTTCCTCCTCCAGGGCATCTTCCCCACCCGGGGATGGAACTTGCATCTCTCGTGTCTCCTGCATCAGCAGGCAGGCTCTCTACCTCTAGCACCACCTGGGAAGTCCACCTAGCCCAGTGCCCACCCCACTGTTGAATATAAAAATGCTGAAACCCCTCAACTGAAGCTTCAGCCAGATCTCAGGACTCGGGCATATATAGTTTATCAGCCCCACGTCAGGGGAAGTTTTGCCCTTGGCAGCTAAAAGCATTAGTGAATCTTAGGAAGAGTCTTTCATTCTTCTAAGTTAAATATAATTAATTGAAACCCACAATTCTTGTCCCAAATACAGTCTAGGCCAATTTTGATAAGTTAAATGTCCCAGGTCAGTTGACATTTCATAATCTGAAAAATGTGTTCTCTTTATTTTTGATCGATCTTTACTTTTCAGGAGACTCTAACAACTTAACATCCTATCTTTAAGTTCCTCAGTTCCAACTTCTTATCAATAATTTAAAGATTTGCAGACAATAGATACATGTATATGTATAATTGAATCACTTTGCTGTACACATGAACTAACGCAATATTGCAGTTGTTTTTTCCAATTTGAGTTTCCTGATTTATCTTCCTAACTGTGGAGGAGGGGGAAGGGGATAGGGTAAAGCTATGTATGAGTAGGCCCTTTCTGACACATGAAGCCTTCAATCCTTTCCAAGTATCATACAATCATGCAGATGATAGCCATTGTTTAAAATTTCTTAAACCTATCCAAGCAAAGTTGCCAGCTCTCCACAAAGTCACTTTTTATTTAAATTGGATTCAAACTTTAGATCAAGATCAGCTTATTAATTGAATTTTTCCAGGAAGTTACAATAGCTTTTTAAAAAATCATACCATCTTTTTCTTGAAATATAGTTTATGTACAATATTATGTTGATTTCAGATGTACTACTTAATGATTTGACTTTTGCATACATTATGAAATGACCACCGCAATAACTCTGGTAACCATCTCTCCCCCCACAAAGTACTTATTGACCATATTTTTTATGCTGTGTTTCGATCCCTATGACTTATTTATTATGTAACTGGAGAATTGTACCTCTTGGTCCCCTTCACATGTTTTGCCGAGCCCTGAGCCGCCCCCACCTTGCCTTTTGCCCAGCCCTGAGCCGCCCCCACCTTGCCTTTTGCCAGCCCTGAGCCGCCCCCACCTTGCCTTTTGCCGAGCCCTGAGCCGCCCCCAGCTTGCCTTTTGCCCAGCCCTGAGCCGCCCCCAGCTTGCCTTTTGCCAGCCCTGAGCTGCCCCCACCTTGCCTTTTGCCAGCCCTGAGCCACCCCCAGCTTGCCTTTTGCCCAGCCCTAAACCACCCCAACCTTGCCTTTTGCCAGCCCTGAGCCGCCCCCACCTTGCCTTTTGCCAAGAGCCCTGAGCCGCCCCCGCCTTGCCTTTTGCTTTCGGCAGTCACCCATTTGTTCTCTGTATCTGTAAGTCTGTTTTCCTTTTGTGTTTTAGATTCCACTAATAAATGAGATCATGCAGTATTTGCCTTCTCTGTCTAACGTATTCTGCTTAGCATAATACCCTTTAGATTTATGCATATTGTCACAAATGTCTTAAAGTGCCATTAAAAATGTCATTTTTTACAGCTGAATAATAGTTCTTTGTATATTCCAAATCTTCTTTATCTATTTGTCAGTCGATGGACACTGAGGTTGCTTCCATTTCTTGGCTATTGTAAATAGTGCTGCTATGAACATAGGGGTGCATATATCTTTTTGAAGTAGTGTTTTGAGGGACTTTTTGGAAAAGTACCCAGAACTGTTTTTGAGCAACCTCCATACCATAGTGGTTGCAGCAACATCCCAGGAGAATTCCCTTCTCTCCACACCCTCACCAATACTGTTAGCCGTTGTCTTTTTGATGATAGCCATTCTGACAGGTTTGGGTGATGTCTCAGTTTGGGTTTGATCTGCAGTTCCTTGATGATCAGTGACGTCGAGCATATTTTCTCATGCCTCTAGGCCATCTGTACCTCCTTAGGAACATGTCCACTCAGGTCTTCTTCCCATGCTTGTTTACTTATACGCTGGTGCTCGGTGGTGTGAGTTCCTTGTATACTTTGGATATCAATGCCTTGTCATGTGTTATTTGTAAACACCTTTTCCCTATCGTCGTTGCCTCTGCGTCTAGTTGACGGTTTCTTTGCTGTGAAGTTTTCTATGTAAATGTGGCTCCATTTGTTTATTTGTGCGCTTGCTACCTCTGCTTGAGGGGACACACCGCCAAAAAGGCTTTGTAAGGTTGGTAAGGCTGATGTCAAGGACACTCCCAGTGTTTCCTTCCAGTTTTATGGTTCCAGGTCTTACATTTGCATTTTTAATCCATTTTGAGTTTACTCTTGGGTATGGTATGAGAAAGCGGTCCAGTTTGATCAGCTGTTCAGTTTTCCCAACACAGTTTATGGAAGAGGTTGTCTTTTCCCATGGTATATTCTTGCCTCCTTTGATTAATTTACCATAAATGTGCGCATTTATTTCTAGGCTCTCTATTCTGCTCCACGGATCGATGTGTCTGTTTCTGTGCCAGAACCGCTCATTTTGATGACTTTAGCTTTGTCGGGTGGTTTGAAATCAGGGAGCCTGATGCCTCCAGTTCTGTTCTTCTGTCTCAAGAGTGTTCACAGCTGTTTTACTGTGTAGGTTAGCCTGGTTTACTCCCATCTTTCTTCATTCTTAATCTCTCTCTCTCCGTCTTGCTTTTGCTCATATCTCTCTTTTTCTCTTATTTTAATAGTTCTTAATAAATTCACTAAAATTTATATGATGGATTCCCTAATCCAAAACTCTGTCGACCTTTCTTGACAGAAGAGGAGCTAGACTCACTTTTAAGGCCTCTGAGATGAAGTTGTGCAATGAAGTTATTTCAGGCTACTTTTCAGTTCCTCTCATGGTGGTCTGACCCTGACAAGGAAAGTCTGAATGAAACATTTCATAGATGTCACAGATACTCTGCTGCTATAGCCGTACACACACACACACACACACACACACACACACACACACACACACACACGTATAAATTCTCTTCTTCATGGGTTTCTTTAGAAGCCACCATCCCAAAATTATAGTTCACCTTCTCCTAAAGAACCACATCGATCCAGATATCATAATTCCTCTTCCTTTTTTTGTTTTTGCATCTTGTAAACATTTTATCAAAGTATAACATACATGCAGAAAAGTGCATGTGTCACACATTTATAGCTTCATAAATTTGTTGTAAAGGGAACATACTCATGTATCCAGAATCCAGGTCAAGTTAATGATTAAATATATGCTACTTTCTTTTGAAGGAGGCAGCTAGAATCAGCATAGGTAGCAACAAAGGCAAAATTCAGTTCAATCAAAGGAATGACCTTCAAGCAATTAAAATTCTCTTACAAATGGCACAAGCATCTCAGGAAAAAGAAAGGGTCTACGGGATTGGAATTGCTCCTGGGTGGGAAGGATGAGATCCTTCACTGAGTGGTTGGTTGAACTGGATGACTTCTTTGATTCTTTCCAACTCTAATAATATATGTAAAAATGAACTAATGATCAGCATCATGGCAGTATCACAAGGCAATTGTAAATGTGCACAATGGCATTCCATTTTCTAATAATAAAGATGATATTTAGAATACCCTTTAAAATGACTTTTCAATTTCGTAGAATAGTAGGATGGGATTTTTGTTTCCCATATTTATAGAATATTTTATTATACATTAAGAATTATATCCACTGACATCTTGCTAGAGGTTAGAATAAGTTTCAAAATAATAAGTTTCATTTGATAATTTATATCTAATCCCATTCTTTGGGCCGGTTCTGCTGCATAGTGAAATTCTTTTATGTCCCTTTTTATTGAAACTAACATAATTTTATTTTAACACAAACATATTGCCTAGAGGATGACTGTAAAACTTTTTCTTTCTATAACTCTGCACCCAGTGCTCAGGAATAGAATTAAGATTTCATTTTTATGCATCTTTTCATGATGTAGAACTTTGTTTCTTTAATATTCTTCCATATGTGGCTACTTCATTTTGTGATTTAAATGTTTTTGCGTGTGACTTTGTTTCAGTGATTTAGTAAGTAGGAAGAAAAAGACAAATAAAGATAGAAGCTGTCTAATTTTCTGCTTCACACCTGGGTTCTGCAGAGCCTAAGGTAATTAAACTGAAGGCAGCATTCCTTTTGAGTTACCTATTAAACAAATATCCTGGAATATCATCAAAAGTTTTGGCAAAGGAGAATCATCTTTTGGATGGGAGTTTAAACAAAGGCCAGGGCCTCAAATTTATCTATTTCTTTGAATGAGTTTTAACACCATTGACCTGGCCAAACTCCAGTACCATTCATTATCTCTTGCCTGTCTCAATTGCCCTTGAAATGTTAATAAGACCCTATATTTCTTCTCTTAACCCACTTTCCTACGATTTCTTGGGGCAGCCATCCAGCTGTGGTCTTTCAGTTAAGTAGCTAGATTTATCTGGCAGAAAAGGGCATCCTTGTATCTCTTATTCCCCCACAGAAGCAGGAGGAAGCTCAGAGAATTTGTTCCAGTGAAAAGATTTAAACAGCTTAGACAAATCGGTGAGAGAATCCAAGTAAGATAATCCAATTTCTCGTAGTGCACTCATTAGGAAAAATGATAGAAGCAAGCACCCAGCTGCGCACTTAACTTCAACCACAGTTAAATTCTGCAAAGCCCCAAAGGCAAAACGCTACGAAAAATTAAAACACTGGGAAGCTTTGCACCAAGACACCTTCCAGATCATCTGAGGCCGTCTTTGCCTTTGAATTCTCTCAGTTGGCGCTTGGGCACTTTGATCCATGCCGGCTGAACACGTCACCACCATGACAGGCTGTGCAAAGCAGCCCAGCGGGATGGAGGGGTCCAGGAGGCAGCACGCTGTGGTGCCTGGCACATCTCGTCTTGCTGAACTGTCCTTGTGGGTGAGAGATTTTAGCATCCAATCATGCCTCCCACAGCAGTAGAAAAAAGCAGAGATTCCTCAGTGCCTCCCTGTTTCGGAGGATATATGTCTCTTCTCGATCCCATTATCTCATCTGACAGCCATTCCCATTCGAATTCCTCCTCTTGGATCCCGACAGATGGTTAATTACTATCAGCTTCATGACTCTTCCTTTAAGCAGTACCTCACCAGCACCTTCAGGCCACTTCTGTTACATGGGTCCCCCATTCTGGGTTTCCTCTCCCCTTAGCCTGTTCAGGCAGTGGACATTGTGTCATAAGAGAATTTTTCAGTGACTTTAAGGAATATTTTACAATAGAGAAATGAGAGGAAAATGTTGTTGTTGTTGAGTTACTGAGCTGGGTCCAACTCTTTGTGACCCCCCGTGGACTGTAGTCTGCCAGGCTCCTCTGTGCACGGGATTTCCCAGGCAAGAATACTGGAGTGGGGTGCTATTTCCTTCTCCGATGCATGAAAGTGAAAAGTGAAAGTGAAGTCACTCAGTCGTGTCCTACTCCTAGTGACCCCATGGACTGCAGCCCACCAGGCTCCTCTGTGCATGGGATTTCCCAGGCAAGAGTACTGGAGTGGGGTGCTATTTCCTACTCCAGCGGATCTTCCCGACCAGGGATCAGACTTGCACCTCTTGCACTGGCGGGTGGATTCTTTACCACTGAGCCCCCAGGGAAGCCCCGACAGGAGACTAGGTTATGACTCTCCTTGGCTCACTCAGACTGTCTGCTGAATCCCCGTTTACTACATATTTCACAAGCAAATTTAGATCATAGCAAGCATGCTGAGAAGATAAATATATTCTTTCAGATGCACAAAATGATTATTTTCTCCAGGGCCTTGCGGTGATATCTTACAAAAGTTTTCTCCGTAGAGAGTTAGGAGATCAGTTTCATTTGTGTACGTGTAACTAAAAGGGCTCCCTCAATAAACATAATTAATTTTGTCCTTTGTAATAAATTCTCTAGCTATAATGTATATAATTGATTTGGTCAAACCACAGATCTATAGAAAATCATTAAAGACACAAGAGGTTATGCTTATAACCTTCAATTTGTCAGATGACAGCATAACTCATTACGGTAGCAATATTGAGCATCGTTAGAACTGTCCACAACCTCTTTACTCTCATGAAAAATTTTGGAAATTTACACACTGATTGGCAAAATCAAGTACATACCAACCAGTGAGATGCTTGAACTCCTTAAAAATGTTCTGCACTCTTTAATGTAAGGCAGCTGAATAATTTATGGGCTTCAGGGAGTAAACTCTTCACCATGGATGGGTTTGAGGCTTTCCAAATGGCCTCTCCTCCTTTAGACTGTAAGAAGTTTGGCTCAGTATGTAATTTTCAAATACATATGACATGCCTGGCTCTGTGCTAGGAAGTTCTTTACCAAGCCGAGTGAAATGAAACTGTGGTGGTGATCGGAAGGGTGGACCATGGGGTCAGACTTCCTCAGCGTGAAGACAAATTAGTCTAATGTGTCTGTCTAGTTTCTCACTGATGAGTTAATATGTGCAGAATGCCTAGAATAGTTCCTGGTGCAGAGAAAGCCCAGTATACATATTTTCTATCATCATGTGTCTCCCTTGAGGACAGTGACAGTGGGACCCACTATTTCCTTTCAAATATCCGGCACTGTGCCTGATGCAGACTTGATAACTGGTGAAGCATGTGATAGACTCTGATTGACGAATGAAGGAAATCAGTGACAACGTCACACTTCTTTTAGTGATATATAGACATTGCAAGAGCTTCCCAGGTGGCGTTAGTGGTAAAAGATCTGCCTCCAATGCAGGAGACATAAGTAGACACGGGTTTGATCCCTGGGTCGGGAAGATCCCCTGGAGGAGGGCATGGCAACCCACTCCAGTATTCTTTCCTGGAGAATCCCATGGACAGAGGAGCCTGGCAGGCTACAGTCCAAAGAGTCAGACATAACTGAAGTGACTTAGCTTGCATGAAAGACATTGCAAATTAATTAATTCATTCAATAATTTGCTTATTCATTGGCATAAGAAAGCAAATCTCAGAGAAGATGCTACAAGAATCATTCTAAGATGGAAAGGCATTTTCCAGAGGACCATCTGTGCTATAAAGGAGCCTGCTTTAAGTGTCAAAGGAACCTGTTTATCAATTATATCCAGCAGAAGCTGCAAAACAAAAAATAGGCCCAAACCAGAACTGTCACTGAATGAACTATCACACAGGTATGTATCTGGATGTACAATAACAGTTATGATCCTGCACTGGACAGGCAGTTACTACGAGCAGACTCTGTGCCAGCTACTGCTGCATGCCCTGGAAATACGAAACAGACTATAATCTCGGCCTTTGTGCAAATTACATTCTAGGGAGGGAAGAAGGAAATAAAGGTACACACAGAACTTATTTCAGGTACAGTTTGTGGCTATTTTAAGCTTTCTTGACCTCCCAGGCTGCAGTCCTGCAGGAGTCAGATTTAACTTTCCTAGCTGGAATAGGAAATTGATGACCTCCCTGAAAAATCTCTCAGGCTAAAGTTATTTGTCCACTCTTTTTGGTGCCGAATTCTGGAGCTGTTTCAGAATCATTCAAGGACTTGAATGGGCCCCAAGTTACATTCTGAGAATTCTTGGCCCCCACCCCTGTGTTCTTCGCCCTCTCACTTGCTTACCCCTCCCCACAGCCTCACACCTCCTTGGTTTGTGCAAAGTGGACCTGCTTTCAGTCAACACATAAGATACCTATCTGTCTATGAGTGTCCATATGAACCGCAACTAAAATTGGTGACATTTGGGAAAGGTAAATAGGGATCACAGTGACGGTTCTTTCCTTGAGCTTTTCTAAGCCTTGTCTCTGAATTGTCAGATAACCGCTGACAGATGCATCTGAATCAGCTACCCCCTTCTTTATCTGCTTCTTGCAAATACCATTCCAGGACCAGGTGCCTAGGGTCGGCCCTGAGGACCGAGATCGCAGGCTCAGAGAAACTCTATACGTTTTCAACAGAACTGCTAGTTAAGTTACTCTTTGCTAAATGGTTACATGTCTTTGTCAAATTGTCCCTTATACAAAGACACTTCTAAGAAATTTTAGATTTCGAAGTTGAACCTTCTGTGGGACCTTGTGACTTCAGACATCATGATTTCTCTTTTGTCTCAGCTGCCATGAAGCTCGAGTTCATTTTTTTTCTCTTCTCAAAACTCCTATCTTTGTCATCATTCAAATTTCACAAATGAGGAAATTAAGGCCTAGAGAGGTTCAGTAACTTGTTTTCCAGGGTCACACAGAAGGCACAGGGCACGGAGGACCTGGGCCCAGACCACCAGGCGCCAAGCACTCCCAGGCAGGCCGTGCTCTGCCCTGCAAGGGGAAATGCAAAGTCCTGGCCTCAGGAGCTGGCCCTGAAAACAGCGCCGCCTCTGCAGATGGTCCCCTGGTGTGAGCAGGCATCTCAGTATAGGACCCTTGCCTTGATTCCAAGTTCAGAGCATATTGTCTTGAGAGGGGAGCTGCATCTTAAATGTATTTTCCACATTCTGTAGGTGTAGCCTTTTCGTGAAGTCAGTTAACATTCATGAGTCCCCCAGGCCTCCAGAGCTTCCTTGAAGTCCTCAAAATGGAACAATAAAATAGGCAAATGAGCACAGTCGTACCTTACACTGTGGTACTTGCAGCGCATAAATGCAGTTTTACCTAAATTATTCTCCTAAAGCATTTCACGCTTAATTGTTTAGCAAAAGCATCTCACGCTTAATTGTTTAGCATTTACAGGTAAGGAGGATGTGAATGACCTCATTTGCATATTGATATTGCTTCTCTGCCCGTGTGCAGTAGTCTCTGCCTTGGAGAGGTGTGGGTACCACCTGTCTCAGTCAGTTGTTTTTTCTCTCTGGTGGAGATTCTTGGATAGAAAAAAGTAAAAGGAAAGCTAATCTCCGTCATCAAAGGTGGAGAGACTTGTAATAAAATGGGACTTGCCCTGCACTTCAGAGGACCAGCGGAAACCTTTGAAGGATTTTCTATCTGAGGAGTTTGCAGGGAGGGAGGGCTGTGATTTAGTCAGCTAAGCTCATTAATTCAGGTTTCTAAATTGGGAATTTTCCTCTGAAATGTTGCTATTGCAGACCTTCCCCCACCCCCCATATCACAAATTCTACCCTCTGTGATGAACTGCTATTGTTAATTTGTTGAATTAGTTGTACAGGTTGTACATTATCAGATGTGCGTTATCATTATTAAAGTTGTCTTAATGATTCCCAAATTGTAATTTAAATGAACAAGCAGTGGAGGATTGCTTTTTCCAAAAAAATGTCTTTTTAAAAATGTAAATAGATAAATGAGGGGTTTTTGGAAACTGCGATCTGTAATTCTCTTTGATATTCTATCAGAAAAGTATATGTATATAATGTGAGCCATAAAATTATGAAGTAGGAAATAAGTTTTCAGGTTTCTCTTCTTTCTTGAGTCTTTTTTCTCATATCACTCCAACTCCTCAGGGTACCAGTTTGAACAGGTTATTTATAATAGTAATAATAAAAGTATATTAGAATATATTATGCTATAACAATGCATACTCTATATATAATATTGATGTTAATAGAAGGTATTAATATGTTGACAGCCATATATATGCATTCATTAATATTAACCATGATGTTATGAAATGAAAGAACAGGAAAGTGAAAGTCACATCCGACTCTGTGACCCCATGGACTGCAACGCATCAGGCTCCTCTGTCCCTGGGATTTCCCAGGCAAGAATCCTGGAGTGGTTACTACTATTTCCTCCTCCAGATCTTCCCAACCCAGGTATCAAACCCACGTTCCCTGTGTGAGCAGGCAGATTTTGGAAGGGTCAGTCTTAAAAGTTCTCACAATACCCAAACACACACACGAGTATGTGAGGTGCTAGAAGTGTTAACTAACCTTCTTGTGGTGACCATTCCCCAGTATAGACATAAATCAGGTCATCACTTTGTACACCTTGCACTTACACAACCTTGTATAAATTTCAGTTCAGTTCAGCCTCTCAGTCATGTCTGACTCTTTGCCACCCCGTGAACTGCAGCACACCAGGCCTCCCTGTCCATCACCAACTCCTGGAGCTTGCTTAAATTCATGTCCATTGAGTCGGTGATGCCATCCAACCATCTCATCCTCTGTTGTCCCCTTCTCCTCCTACCCTCAATCTTTTCCAGCTTCAGGGTCTTTTCTAATGAGTCAGCTCTTCGCATCAGGTGGCCCAAGTATTGGAGTTTCAGCTTCAACATCAGTCCTTCCAATGAATATTCAGGACTGATTTCCTTAAGGATGGACTGGTTGGATCTCCTTGCAGTCCAAGGGACTCTCAAGTCTTCTCCGACAACACAGTTCAATTCTTCTACTCTCAGCTTTCTTCACAGTCCAACTCTCACATCCATACATGACCACTGGAAAAACCATAGCCTTGAGTAGATGGACCTCTGTTGGCAAAGTAATGTCTCTGCTTTTTAATATACTGTCTAGGTTGGTCATAACTTTTCTTCCAAGGAGTAAGCGTCTTTTAATTTCATGGCTGCAGTCACCATCTGCAGTGATTTTGGAGCCCAAAAAAATAAAGTCTGCTATTGTTTCCACTGTTTCCCCATCTATTTCCCATGAAGTGATGGGACAAGATGCCATGATATTTGTTTTCTAAATGTTGAGCTTTAAGCCAACTTTTTCACTCTCCTCTTTCACTTTCATCAAGAAGCTTTTGAGTTCCTCTTCACTTTCTGCCATAAGGGTGGTGTTATCTGCATATCTGAGGTTATTGATATTTCTCCCGGCAATCTTGATTCCAGCTTGTGCTTCCTCCAGCCCAGCGTGTCTCATGATGTCCTCTGCATATAAGTTAAATAAGCGTGGTGACAATGTGCAGCCTTGACGTACTCCTTTTCCTATTTGGAACCAGTCTGTTCCATGTCCAGTTTAACTGTTGCTTCCTGACCTGCATACAGGTTTCTCAAGAGGCAGGTTAGGTGGTCTGGTATATCTCTTTCAGGATTTTCCACAGTTGATTGTGATCCACACAGTCAAAGGCTTTGGCATAGTCAATAAAGCAGAAATAGATGTTTTTCTGGAACTCTCTTGCTTTTTCCATGATCCAGCAGATGTTGGCAATTTGATCTCTGGTTCCTCTGCCTTTTCCAAAACCAGCTTGAACATCTGGAAGTTCATGGTTCACGTATTGCTGAAGCCTGGCTAGGAGAATTTTGAGCATTACTTTACTAGCATGTGAGATGAGTGCAATTGTGTGGTAGTTTGAGCATTCTTTGGCATTGCCTTTCTTAGGGACTGGAAAGAAAACATGTTTTCCAGTCCTATGGCCACTGCTGAGTTTTCCAAATTTGCTGGCATATTGAGTGTAGCACTTTCACAGCATCATCTTTTAGGATTTGAAACAGCTCCACTGGAATTCCATCACCTCCACTAGCTTTGTTCGCAGTGATGCTCCCTAAGGCCCACTTTACTTCACATTTCAGGATGTCACCATTGTGATTATCCGGGTCGTGAAGATCTTTTTTGTATAGTTCTTCAGTGTATTCTTGCTACCTCTTCTTAATATCTTCTGCTTCTGTTAGGTCCATACCATTTCTGCCCTTTATCGAGCCCATCTTTGCATGAAATGTTCCCTTGCTATCTCTGATTTTCTTGAAGAGATCTCTAGTCTTTCCCATTCTATTGTTTTCCTCTATTTCTTTGCACTGATCACTGAGGAAAGCTTTCTTATCTCTCCTTGCTATTCTTTGGAACTCTGCATTCAAATGGGCATATCTTTCCCTTTCCCCTTTGCTTTTTGCTTCTTTTCTTTTCACAGCTATTTGTAAGGCCTCCTCAGACAGCCATTTTGCTTTTTTGCATTTCTTTTTCTTGGGATGGTCTTGATCCCTGTCTCCAGTACAATGTCTTGAACCTCCCTCCGTCTATAGTTCATCAGGCACTCTGCCTATCAGATCTAGTCCCTTAAATCTATTTCTCACTTCTACTGTATATTCATTAGGGATTTGATTTAGGTCATACCTGAATGGGCTAGTGGTTTTCCCTACTTTCTTCAATTTCAGTCTGAATTTGGCAATAAGGAGTTCATGATCTGAGCCACAGTCAGCTCCCAGGAGCAGAGCAGTGAGTGGTGGAGAGGAGATACCCCAGGTGTATTATTTAAATCTCTGTAAACCTGTGGGGAGGGGGGAAGCTTAATTAAAATATTTAAATTCCCTTCCTTTCTCACAAAAATAACAACTGAAGAGTCTCTTCTTGATTTTTGGTGTGTTTTCAGATAAAGACGCTTCCTATTAAAATTATCATTTTCTAGCCCAAGGCCTTTATAAATATGCTGTGACAGGACTCAACAATAAGCTTATGCAGGCATAGTTACTTATCCTTTGCAGATTCATATATATTGGAGCAAAAAAAATTCTTTTTAATTCCTAGGAATTGTCAAAGTACTTTCCCAACAAACTATTTCCCCAGGCAAGAGTTGAAGGCAGGACCGGTTTCTGAGCAGACAGCAGGAGCGATTACTTGCTGATTGCAATTAGAACAAGCAAGAGAATTCACCTAGAGACCAGAAACACAATTCCTTTTATGGCTTGTTAGAAGCCTCCCAGTCTCTCTCGATAGTGGTATTCATCAAACAGCTAACATTCTGAAACTCCCTCAGAGGTTGTTGGAGTGAAAACAAATTTGTTTTTAGTGCGGCCTCCTCAGGAAAGAAACCTTACGAAATCATTTGCCTTGTTGGCCCGTCCACCTGCTATAATAACTATTGATCCCGCAGGCCGGGTTCACCCAACTCTGATGGAGGGGCAGAGGGTCTACAGGCGCACAGAGTCTCATAAATTTCTCGTGATTTCTTCTGATCCCTTCAGAAGAGTTGTTTAATGGTATCATTTCGAAGCGTACAGAAAAGCAAACCAAGTTTCTGCTGTGAAGTTGTCACTGTAATGGAAGATGATTGCATTGGAAAGAGTTCAAATGGAAAAGGATGCTTGCAGTTGCTCGTTGTTTTCTGTTAACAAGCAAAGTGAGCTCCATATATAACTGCACAGACCAGCAGGTATTTTTGCTTCTGAGAGTTGCATCCCAAAACTTTATAATTAATTCCACTCTTGGGTTTTGCACAACCAAGCTGCTGACCTTCTTGTTCATGGCTGTTGAACGTAACCAGTTCCCAGAAGTGTACTGCCAGGATGGACAGGCTTTCTAAGAGGTGCTAGTGGGTCAGATTGTGGGTACAACAAGCAAGAATTAAGAAAAACATTGAGAAGGAAGGGAAAGACCCTCCCATAGTAATAAACATCAGGATGACAAGTCACATTCAAGTCTTGGATAAAGTCAGTATCTGAGAGGGTCCAGGGCTGAGTGTGATGGGGCATCTGTCTGCTTATAGAATTTGCAGGTGAAACTTAGGGGTCTCCCTGCAAAGACACCTAAAGGCACCTTTTATTCCCAGGGATGTATTCAAGAAGCTATAAGAAACTAGGGGTGAGGCCAGGGAGGGCTTTGAAGGCTGATACAGGTGAAAGAGTAGAATGAAAAAGCTGGCTGAAAACTCATATTCAAAAAACCCATATTCAAAAAACTAAGATCCTTACTTCTGGTCCCATCACTTTATGGCAAGTAGTAGGGGCAAAAATGGAAGCAGTGACAGATTTTATTTTCTTGGGCTTCAAAATCACTACGGATGGTAACTTCAGCCACACAATTAAAAGATGCTTACTTCTTGGAGGGAAAGCTATGACAAACTTAGATAGCATGTTAAAAGCAGAGACATCACTTTGCTGACAAAGATCTGTCTAGTCAAAGCTATGGTCTTTCCAGTAGTCCTGTACAGATGGATGTGAGAGATGGATCACAAAGAAGGCTGAACACTGAAGAACTGCACAGAATTTGCAGGTGAAATTTCTTCTGATCAGGGATCAGAAGAAATTCTGCACAATTTCAAATTGTGGTGCTAGAGAAGACTCTTGAGAGTCCTTTGAACTGGAAAGAGATCAAACCAGTCAATCCTAAAGGAAATCAGTCCTGAATATTCATTGAAAGGACTGATGTTGAAGCTGAAGCTCCAATCTTTTGGTCACCTGATGCGAAGAGCCGACTCATTGGAAAAGACCCTGATGCCAGGAAAGATTGAAGGCAGGAGAAGAAGGGGGTGACAGAGGATGAGATGGTTAGGTGGCATCATCAACTCAACGGACATGAATTTGAGCAAACTCTGGGAGATAGTGAAGGTCAGGGAAGCCTGGTGCACTGCAGTCCACGGGGTCACAAAGAGTCAGACACGACTGAGCAACTGAACAACAATAGGATACAGCATCCTGTGGGGCCCACATCCCAGGGCAAAGGGAGCTCAGATATCCGAGCAGCTTTGGAAGGGGCAAGGATGGTGTGGCCAACACCTGAGGCCACCTTCTACTCTTGTTCCACACCTGAAGTTCCAATTTTTCTCTCTAATGACAAGGCAAAACAACCAAAATCACTTATGTACAATTATATATATATATATATATATATATGTATATGTATGTATATATATAATTTTGAATATAAAATATATTCTGGTTTTTATATTTTAAAAATATATATGTATATCATTTTCCCACTTGCAAGTGAGAAAACTAGCTCCTATTACCTTATTCTAGCTAAGACCTCAGAGATTGCACCACAGGATGAGAAAACCAGCAGGATAACTGGATCATAACTGCAGATGGTTTGGAACTGGTGCTGGGCTTCCCTAGTGGCTCAAATGGTAAAGAATCTGCCTTCAATGCAGGAGACCTGGGTTCGATCACTGGGTTGGGAAGAGCCCCTGGAGAAAGGAATGGCTACCCACTCCAGTATTCTTGCCTGGAGAATTCCATGGACAGAGGAGCTTGGCAGGCTACAGTCCACAGGGTCACAGAGAGTCCGACATGACTGAGTGAATAACACCACACTAGAGGGACTGGAGCTATGCTGAAACACAAACAATTTACTTCCATAATTTCCATATTACAACCCTTTCGACCAGAAAAGAAATAGGTTGCATTAAAAATATACAGAATTATTGCTTAAGCACAATGTGAAAATAAGACCAACTTGGGAGTTGGCTGGATTGGAAAAGGTATATATTAAATTTGGGGGGGAAATAGTCCAAATGGAAATAAATACATTTCCCAGTGATTCTTGGAATGTTAGCTCCTCTTAGTCAGGTATAATAATTATTTCTCCTGGTGCTATTACTGGATACCCATTTTCCAATCTCTGCGGCCATACTGTCAAATGCCAAGAAGGAACCCAAAGATTGAAAAGGGGAAAGGGGAAAGGGATGGATTGTTTTTGTGAAACTACTGTTTCATAAAACATGGAACGTAGAACAACAGAGCTCTAAAGCCTTGCTTAAATGAATCAATATGACTACAGAGAAATTGTAATAAAATATAACTTTAAAAAATACCACGGATCAAATATAAGATGTGCAACTGGATAAAATTTCGACAGATCTGCAGTGGACCAGCAAGGCTGCCCTCGTGAGGAAATTAAGTCCTGTTGGAAATGAGCAAGTGGAACTGAAGAGCTGGGAATTTCATTTTCTGAGCTGCCACCCCGGTAACCAAGTAGGGAATCAGGTTACAAATACAGGTTTTCTTTAAACTTAGAACCTGGTGAAATAATGGGGGCAGGTGGGTGGCATTGCCTGCTGCCCTGAAAGTGAAAAGTGAAAGTCACTCAGTCGTGTCCGACTCTTTGCAACCCCATGGACTATATAGTCCGTGGAATTCTCCAGGCCAGAATGCTGGAGTGGGTAGCCGGTCCCTTCTCCAGGGGATCTTCCCAACCCAGGAATCGAACCGGGGTCTCTGCATTGCAGGTGGATTCTTTACCAACTGAGCATAAATTTATATACTCTGTAGTTGCATCCAAACATATACTGGCTAAGTACGTTGAGTGTGTCTCTCACGACATAAATACAATTAAGACTCTAAATGAACTTTTTCCCATAGTGTTAACAATACAGATTTAAAGGTAGATTAAAATTTAAAAGCACACGCAAAAGAGACACAGGAGTGAACACACAGCGAAAAGTAGAACTCTTTGCTCCATGTTTCATCTGCCTTTCTAGATGCGGTCATGGGCACTAATATAAACTACCGTTTCTTAGAGCTGGGTTTGCTGCTGCTGAACGACTAGCTTCAGAATCCCAACCCCCACACAGTGCTGGGGAGAGACCCGCAGGTGAAGATCCAGCAGTAGCAGAGCGGGCGAACGGGGCCCGGTGACTCAGGAGCTAACGCGTGCGGTTAAATAGCTGCTGCTGCTGCTGCTAAGTCACTTCAGTCGTGTCCGACTCTGTGTGACCCCATAGACGGCGGCCCACCAGGCTCCCCCGTCCCTGGGATTCTCCAGGCAAGAACATTGGAGTGGGTTGCCATTTCCTCCTCCAATGCATGAAAGTGAAAAGTGAAAGGGAAGTCGTTCAGTTGTGTCCGACTCTTCACGACCCCGTAGATTGCAGCCTACCAGGCTCCTCCGCCTATGGGATTTTCCAGGCAAGAGTACTGGAGTGGGGTGCCATCGCCTCGAGCTGGTTTCAGTTTCCCTTGGCAGATCTAGATGACTACACCAGGTACTGTCAGCACTGCTGATCGCTTAAAAAGTGGTCATTTTTTCAAAGGAGAAAAATTCATTACTTAAGAGGTGAAACCAATGAGGGAAAAAAAAAAAACTATTATTTTACTGAAAAGGTCTTAGGCTTTAAAGGATTTAAGTACTCAAACTTTTACAAAAATATTACCCAAATGGTTCAAACTATTACTCCAGATCATGTTTCAAGCCAATGAAATTTCAGCTGTTTGCGTTATGACATATTATTACAACTCTAGCCCTTTGCAAACTCTGCTTCCATTAGTAAGAATGGAATTTTTATGAACATTAAGTCACTTTGGTCTGTTCTTTTACTTAATTTTTTCCAAAATGCTTACCTCTACAAAATGCATTTAAATAAGCATTAGGAAAACAGAATAAAGGAAAGTGAATATATAGTAAGAAAAGGTGCTTTTGAAATAGTTTTTCTTTTTTTGTTTAAAACTACAATCGTCTCAAGACCAATTTTTAAATCTTACTATGTATATAAATAGTATATAGTCAGCCTTTTTAAAAATTCCCATAAAATTTAGGAAGTTTTAGGTATACATACTAGAATTTATACATGTAACTGCATTTGTATGTATAGATATTATGAAATTACTTGTTTTATACCAATTAAAAAAAGAATTATACATGAATTTCTATAATTATCCATTATAATTTAGTTTATTTTAAAAATCCTAATGACTTTACCTTCAATTTACTTCTTGTGTCAAAGAATCCTATTGATTCCGTTTTTATTGAAGTCAGTTTCAAGGCACCATTTCTGGTCAGTGACAGGATTAGCTGTCCATCTGTATTTCTCCAAAGGTGGTGATAACATTTTAATTGAGTAGGTTGTCTAAACCATTCACAGAAATCCCATTTCCCGTCACAAGAGCACATGCATTAGGCTGTGCTCCAGTGAGATGGGGTTTCTCCAAGTCGTATCTCTGTTTGATGCCTTAGTTAGTTCCTAAGGCAACCAGAGAAATAAATAGCTGACTCACGAGGCGGCTGAGGAGTATTGTTTACACCATTCAATTTTCATCCTAACCCTGGGGTGCAGTTATTATTATCAGCCTTGTCGAGAGAAGGAGGGTTGGGCCTCAGACCATAAGTAACTTGCCTGAAGTTACAGTTTCCACATAAAGATTGAACCTGAACAGAACCACCAGAGGTTGTCTACAGAGCAAGTGCAGCAGAGACATGATTGAAAAATAAATTACTCTCCCAGTTCCAGCAATGAAAATCATCTCACAAGCTTGATATGCTTCAGCACTGTTCAAAGTGATAACTAAGTGAAATAACTTTCTAGAAGTGTTTCTTCTGACCCCAAGTAATGTATGTGATATCTGAAACTAGTTGAACTCTGAAAATTTCTGTAAATGGAGGCAGGAAACAAATGTTTCATTAGCCAGAAATATTTTCCCACCTTACGTGCGTATTTTGAGTTGTTTGGGAGATTGCATATTATTACTTGTTGTTGTTTCGTTGCTAAATTATGTTGGATTCCCTTGTGACCCCGTGGACTGTAGCCCACCAGGTTCCGCTATCCATGGGATTTTTCCAAGCAAGAATGCTGGAGTAGGCTGCTATGCCCTCCTCCAGGGGATCTTCCTGACCCAGAGATTGAACCCACATCTGAACTGCGGCAGATTCCTTACCTCTGAGCCACCAGAGAAGCCCATATTACTCACTAAAGGAATATAAAAATTAACAGAAGAAATTATCTTGAAATGAAGCCCCACTGGAAGCAGGGTCGCAGACCAGAGAGCTGCCTTCTTTCTGGGTTCAGGCTGCAAGAAGGGGTCAGTCTCCACTGCAGGGAAAGGAGCAAAAGCCCTACCCCCGGCCTCTCTCTTATGGAGCAAATTCTTGAACCACGGGGGAAGAGACAGCAAATCTGGTCCATCCAGGGCACAGCGAAGAGCAGAAGAAATAAACCTTCTTATCTTATAGGAGAGGCAGGAGAGAATCCTGTGTCCAGTACCCAATACCAACATCGTGGGAGACCTCCCACTGCAGGAAGAGAGCCTGAAACTCTGTCCTGTACAGGATCAGCGGTGGACACGAGGCAGGATTCGGCTGCCGTGGGGAGGAGGGACAGGAGTCCCCAAAAGCCCCAACCCCAAGATCTACGACTCAGACCCTACCCAAGACTGAGGCTCCCCCAGGACAACAGAGAACGCTCCTGCCCCCAGCACCAGTCTAGCCAGCACCTGACAAGCAACAGCTCATCGCCAGGGAGGCAGGACCACAGAGAGATGACTTTCGTACTGGAAGAGCAAGAGGCCTGAGGGTGGCGCAGACGCTGGGAGCAGCAGGGAGGGCTTTTGGATGACTTTGGTCAGCATGTTGAAAGTCCTAACTGAAAAGAGGGATAATACACAGATTGCTAATTTCAGCCGTGAGATGGAAATTCCATGAGCATCACATAAAACTTGAATGCATTTTAAAAAAATACAATATCAGAAAGGAAGAGTTTTGTCTGCAACCTCATCAGTAAACTCAACACTATTGAGGAAAGAGTCAGTGAACTTGAAGGTAAGTAAAGAGAAATTATTCAAACTAAACATAAACAGAAAATAAGAGTGAAAATGGAAGAAAAAAAAAGACAGTACCTATGGGAGCTTTGGGACAATATCAGTTTAACATACCTATAGTTGATGCAAAAGCAAGAAAGGAGATGGAACAAACAAAATATTTTAAGAGAAGGTGGCTAAAAATTCTCTAAAAATAATAATAAAGATACTAAATCCCAAGATTAAAGAATTAAAGAATCTCAGAGAAACCTAGGAAGAAATCACACACACACACATACACACACTCCTAGATACATCATTTTCAAACTGCTGAAAGCTAAACAGAAAGAGAAAATCTTGTGGTCAGGCAGAGAAAAGAGATATTACCTACAAAGGAGAAAAGAGAGGAATTTTAGTGGACTTTCAGCCTTTCTGTGACATCTTTATAATACTAAAACTTAATCACAGAAATTTATAGCAAAGTTAGAAAACTGTAGCAACGAAATTCATACCACTGCCTGTTTTTATACACGAAATTTTCTTGGAAATCTTCTGTAAATTTATCATCTTCTACCCTGGAGTTGAGTGGTTGCAAGAAGGGCTTCCCAGGTGGCACAAGTGGTAAGGAATCTGCCTGCCGATGCAGGAGACATGAGAAACACAGGTCTGGAAGAGCCCCTGGAGGAGATGGCAACCCACTCTGGTATTCTTGCCTGGAGAATCCCATGGACAGAGGAGCCTGGCAGGCTGCAGTCCAGGGGGTCGCAAAGAGTAGGCCACGACTGAAGCGACTCAGCATGCACGCACAAGAGGGCATATGGATCACAAAGCCTAAATATCTGCCATCACACCCTTTACAGAAAAAGTTTGCCCATTCCTAATTTATATCATTACCTGCTTACATTAGCAAAGTCTGAAAAATCTCAAATAATAATCTAAGCTTCTAAGACACCAGAAAAAGAAGCTAATTAAACCCAAAGCAAACAGAAAGGACGTAATACAGATAACATAGAATCCAGCAGAAATCAACTGGGATATAATCTACTTTCAAACCCACTCATGGAGTTGTCAGCTGGAGTCAATTCCTTGAGGAGGCTTGGACTGAGGGTCTCAGTTCTCACTGATGGTCGGCTTTTAACAATGGCGATTTGATCAAAGTCATCAACAGAGCAAGTCATTTTGGAAGTCACAGTCTTTTCAACATAATCACGGAAGTGAATCCCGTCACCTCTGCCATATTCTAGTATTTAGAAACAAGTCACCGGTTCCAGCTCAGACTCAAGGGGAAGAGATTACATGAGAGTATAGATACCAAGAATGGGGATCTTAGAGGCACATTAGAAGTCTACCTACCATGTGTGAGAATCGAATCAATGAAAACAAAAGGTTTAGCAAAGTATCTCACACTCAAGCAACCATTTGTATCCCATGAGTCAATGAACTAATGAATGAAATCAGTGGTTCTGCAGTTAGCGGGAGTTTCCACTAGATGGTGCCACACCCTTCATAGCTGGTGTCATTAAAGTGGGTCAGAGATTTTGAACACAGGAGCCGCCAAGAGAAACCAGAAGTATTATGAAAGAGCGTTTAAAAGTGATAAAATAAACTAGGGTACATCTTAAAAACAGAAACATTAAGCACCTTACGGAACTCCTGGATCTCTAGTGGCCTTACAAACCCTGTCCTGCTTTTTTCTTCCAGAATAAACCGTAAACCATGCAAACACATAAAAGCACCATTCAGCCTCACTTTGATGTACACAGTTTCTCACCCAAATATTCATTCAGGCCTGCTTTAAGTTATTAAAAAAAAAATTTTGGCTCCCAAAGACTTGGATGCTTTAGCAAAGACGCATTCGCTTTCTGAAATATGTCTGTTATATTTTCTAAATCAAAGTAAAATATGCTCATTGTAGAAAATTTTGGAAAATACCGAAAGAATGAGGAAACCTGAAAACCATCGTAACCCCTCACTCAGAAATATTTGGTATATTTCTTCTCCTGTTCCCTCGTCTCTCTCTCTCCTCACAAGTATTTCCTGAAAACATAATTCAGGTAGACTGAATCTCTGCTCTGGTAAATCAGAGATGCTGCCCTTCACGTCAAACCGGGGAATGAAAGAAGCATAGTAACTGTGAGGTTTCTATGGGCAGAGATTCCAGTGAGAACGGTGTGAACTTAACCCTGCTGAGGCTCAGTTTCCCATATGTAAGTATAGTTCATGGAGTCACAAAGAATCGGACACGACTGAATGACTAACACTTTCACTTTTTTTTTTTTTCAAAAGGATAAACCGAGCTAATGCTCAGGGTCCAGTAGAGTGCCTTAGTTTTAAATGTTGCATAAAAGAAATTCCATTTTGTTTGCAAATAACTCTTCTTCTCAATACCTACAGTTTTTCTCATCTCTTATTAAAATGACCAAATCAATGACAAATCTCGAAAGGTATATTTTAAATGTAATTATGTGTTTAGATGAACTAACTTGATGGACATGAGTTTGAGCAGGCTCTGGGAGCTGGTGATGGACAGGGAAGCCTGGATTGCTGCAATCCATGGGTCACAAAAAGTTGTACACGACTGAGTGACTGAACTGTGTGTGTAATTGGGCTTCCCAGGTGGCACTAGTGATAAAGAAGACGCCTGCCAATGCAGGAGACATAAGAGACACAGGTAGATCCCTGGGTCAAGAAGATCCCCTGGAGGAGGGCACAGCAACCCACGGCAGAATTCATGCCTGAAGAACCCCATGGACAGAGGAGTCTGGTTGGCTACAGCCCATGGAGTCACAAAGAGTCAGACGTGACTGAACTGACTTAGCTTGCAAGTACTCGATGTGTAGTTAATTACAATTGAGTGCTAACTCATGTTGGGCTCCTGATTTTACCTTAGTCTTACCATTCCATGCATATCTGATGAAAGAGAGACATGCTTACCATGTTGATCTTGGATGCTTCCATCTCACTATTCTGACAGCATCTTATTTTGTAGAAATGGCGTTGGATTTTATTGAACTGATTTTTATCAGCTGTTGAAAGAATCATGTTTTTGTTATTATACCTATTAATGTAAACTATTGGCAGATTTTCTAGTATTGAATTGTATCTGTATTTCAGAACAGAAATTTGAGTTGCATCCTTCAGTAAATTTTTTAAAAAGTTTTCCTCATTCTTATCTTTTATTACTTTTGCTTTTAATTGTGATAGGATACACATAACAAAATGTATCTTCTTAGCCATTTTTAAGTGTACAGTTCAGTAATATTAAGTACATTCACATTATTGTATAGCCAAGCTTTGGAACTCTTTTCATCTTGCAAAATTAAAATTATACACCCATTAAGCAACTCTCCTAGCGAACCTGTCTCCAGGCCCTGACAACCAGCATTCTGTTTTCTCTCTTTATGCATTTGACTAATCTAGAAACCTCACACAAGTCAAATTATTCAGTATTTCTCTTGTGACTGGCTTGATTCACTTAGCATACTACAATCAAGGTTCAAACATCAGCAGACTGTCAGAGTTCTTTCCCATTTAAAGGTTAAATAGTATTCTGCTGTGTGCATATTAATCCATGTGTCTGTCCAGTTATCCATGGACAGACACTTGCATTCAGTTCAGTTGCTCTGTCGTGTCTGACTCTTTGGGACCCCATGGACTGCACCAAGCCAGGCCTCCCTGTCCGTCACCAACTCCTGAGCCTGCTCAGACTCATGTCCATTGAGTGATGCCATCCAACCATCTCATCCTCTGTCATCCCCTTCTCTCCTGCCTTCAGTCTTTCCCAGCACCAGGGTCTTTTACAGTGAGTCAGCTCTTCGCATCAGGTGGCCAAAGTGTTGGAGCTTCAGTTTCAGCGTCAGTCCTTCCAATGAACATTCAGACCTTCCAATGATTTCCTTTAGGACTGATTGGTTTGATCTCCTTGCAGTCTATAAATATGGCTTGTTATAATGATGTTAGCTTTGATCACATCTTAAAAGTTGTTTTTGAAAAAAAATTTGTTTTAATTAAAAAAAAATTGGGGGTATCTTATTCACAATAGTACTATTCATAATAGTACTATTGTATCAATATGCATGATTAAGGTTGATTTGCATGCTTTTTTCAGATAATCTAACAGTTAGATGTTGATTTTATGATAGGAAAATATCGCGCTTTGAATACCTTTCCATCTTTTTCTGCAGGATATTGTATAACATCAGGGTTATTATTAATTTATAAAAACTGTTAAGCACCTTAGCCTTTTGTGGTAAAAAGCTCTTGAAATATTTCTCCTAGCTGTTATCTCCTTCTATTCTTCCTTTAGTCGTTCGATCATTTTTACTTCCCAGAAAATTATGCCTGCTTGTTTTCAAATTTTCAAAATATTTCTGTATATTATAAATGGTATTCTTTTGTATATCTTTTGTATCTGTTTTTACAATATATTAGTATTTGCTGTTAATTTAAAATTTTTTTTCTTGAGTAAATCTAGTGTGTCATTTATCTTTTTCCCCCTCTGTGGAAATAAACACCTATGGGTCTTAAATGGTCTTAAATCTTTCATTTCTGCTGTGTATTATGCTTTTTCCTCCAGTATTTACCACTTCCGATCCTCTATTATTTCCTACTTCCAAAACTTAAAATTTGAACAGCAGTTATTTTGACTCTATTTTTATGACATGCTTTTTGTTTTACAAGATTCTATTTAATCTTTTGTTGATAAATTAAATCAGGAATAAATCATTATGCTCAATGACTTGCTTTTGAACACAGCTTTAGCCATTTTAGATATCTTCATGTGTTTACTATTTACACTTTTTATTGTAGTAAGAACATTTAACATGAAATCTAGCCTCTTAAAATTTTTAAAAATTTTATTAGAACGTTGAACATAAGATCTACTATTAGCAAATTTTATATACAAAATACAGTGTTACTATCAACACTCTGCTGTACAGTAGGTTTCTAGAACTTGTTCTCTTTGTATAACTGAAGCTTTTTTCTGATAACCTTCCATTTCTGCCTTGCTCCTGTCCCTCACAGCCCCCTCTCTTTGCTCTTTGCTTCCGTGAATTTGATTATTTTAGGTTCCACGTGTAAGTGAGATTGTGCCGCATTTGTCTTTCTGTGTGTGCTAATTCGCTCAGTTGTGTCTGACTCTTCGCGACCCCATGGATTGTAGCCCACCAGGCTCCTCTGTCTGTGGGATTCTCCAGCAAGAGCACTGGAGTGGGTTACCATGCCTTCCTCCAGGAGATCTTCCTGACTCAGGGATGGAACCACGCCTCCTCGTATGTCTCCTGCATCGGCAGACGGGTTCTTTACCACTGGTGCCAGCTGAGAAGCCCCATCTGTCTTTCTGCTTCTGGCTTATTTTGCTCAGCATAATGTCCTCCAGGTTCATCCCCATTGTCACATGTACAGCATTTTCTTTTCTTTTTTTTTGAGGCTGCAGTATTGGTTGTAAAGACTTCTCTTTCAATTCTGGTTTTATTTGAGTTTCTCTTGTTTTCCCGTGATTCGTCTGGCTAAGGGTTCATCAGTTCTGTTTGTCTTTTCAGAAAATCAGTTCTAAGTTTCATGAATTTTTTTCCATGGCTTATATTCTCTGTTTCATTTATTTCTACTCTAATCTCTCTTTCCAGCCTTCTGCTAACGTCAGGCTACGTTTTGCTTCTTTGCCTAGCTTCTTGCGGTGTAAAGTTAGGCTGTTTATTTGAGATCTTGTTTTTTAATGTAGGTGTTTATCACTGTAAGGTACCTTCTTAGTACTGTTTTTGCTGATTCCATAAATTTTGGTATATTGTGTTTTTGATTTTGCTTATCGTAAAGGATGCAATTTATTAACAGCAAAATGGAAGAGAAACATGGGGCACGGAGGTGGTGGTGGCTGGTTCTGGGTCCCCTCTCAAAACAGGCCACCTTCCCAGCACCTCGGGGTCGTCACCAACCTGGAAATTCTCTGACCCTTGTACTCGAGGAGTTTTTATGGAAGCTTTATCATGTAGGTACAACCTCTGGAGAATATGGGGTGGGGCTGAACGTTCAAGCTTCTGATCTCAGCTTGGTCTTTCTGGTGACCCTCCCTCAACCTAAAGCTATCCAGGAGCCCACCCAAAGTTGCCTCATTAGAACAAAAGCCACTATTATCATCCAAGGGATTTAGGACTGCTGTGTGGGACACTCCTATCACCCCCTCACTCAGGAAATGACTAGTCTTAGGAGGTCTAGGGAGGAACCAAGGTGGAGACCGGTTATGTGTTTCTGTTTATGTCACACACAGGAACGAAGTTTTACTCTGTATTATCACGAGCATAGTGCAGCCTCCTGAAATCATCTGCATGTTCCTTTACACATCAAAATTTGTGTAATGCTTTTTCCTGGGAATCTGCCTTTTTAAACACACTTTAACTCTCACTAAGTGATACTTAAACTACCACACAGTTGCACTCATCTCACACGCTAGTAAAATAATGCTCAAAATTCTCCAAGCCAGGCTTCAGCAATACGTGAACTGTGAACTTCCTGATGTTCAAGCTGGCTTTAGAAAAGGCAGAGGAAACAGAGATCAAATTGCCAACATCCACTGGATCATGGAAAAAGCAAGAGAGTTCCAGAAAAACATCTATTTCTGCTTTATTGACTATGCCAAAGCCTTTGACTGTGTGGATCACAGTCAACTGTGGACAATTCTGAAAGAGATGGGAATACCAGACCACCTGACCTGCCTCTTGAGAAATCTGTATGCAGGTCAGGAAGCAAAAGTTAGAACTGGATATGGAACAACAGACTGGTTTCAAATCGGAAAAGGAGTACGTCAAGGCTGCATATTGTCACCATGCTTATTTACCTTATATGCAGAGTACATCATGAGAAATGCTGGACTGGAAGAAACACAAGCTGGAATCAAGATTGCTGGGAGAAATATCAATAACCTCAGATATGCAGATGACACCACCCTTATGGCAGAAAGTGAAGAGGAACTCAAAAGCCTCTTGATGAAACTGAAAGAGGAGAGTAAAAAAGTTGGCTTAAAGCTCAACATTCAGAAAACGAAGATCATGGCATCTGGTCCCATCACTTCATGGGAAATAGATGGGGAAACAGTGGAAACAGGGTCAGACTTTATGTTTTGGGGCTCCAAAATCACTGCAGATGGTGACTGCAGCCATGAAATTAAAAGACGCTTACTCCTTGGAAGAAAGGTTATGACCAACCTAGATAGCATATTCAAAAGCAGAGACATTACTTTGCCAACTAAGGTCCGTCTAGTCAAGGCTATGGTTTTTCCAGTAGTCATGTATGGATGTGAGAGTTGGACTGTTAAGAAGGCTGAGCACCAAAGAATTGATGCTTTGAACTGTGGTGTTGGAGAAGACTCTTGAGAGTCCCTTGGACTGCAAGGAGATCCAACCAGTCCATTCTGAAGGAGATCAGCCCTGGGATTTCTTTGGAAGGAATGATGCTAAAGCTGAAACTCCAGTACTTTGTCCACCTCATGCGAAGAGTTGACTCATTGGATAAGACTCTGATGCTGGGAGGGATTGGGGGCAGGAGGAGAAGGGGATGACCCAGGATGAGATGGCTGGATGGCATCATGGACTCGATGGACGTGAGTCTGAGTGAATTCCGGGAGTTGGTGATGGACAGGGAGGCCTGGCGTGCTGCGATTCATGGGGTCTCGAAGAGTCGGACATGACTGAGCGACTGAACTGAACTGAAGTGATACGTAGGGCTTCCCTGGTGGCTCAGATGGAAAAGCGTCTGCCTGCAGTGTGGGAGACCTGGGTTCGATCCCTGGGTCGGGAGGATCCCCTGGAGAAGGAAATGGTAACCCACTCCAGTATTCTTGCCTGGAGAATTCCATGGACAGAGGAGCCTGGTGGGCTGCAGTCCACGGGGTCGCAAAGAGTCGGACACGACTGAGCGACTTCACTTTCACTTGTTCCCCAGCAAACATCTGGTGGAGAACAAAGCTACTCAAGTTTTAAGTGATACTTATTATATTAAATTTTGGAGTTGCTACTATGAATGGTCTCCCCAGAAAATGCAATAATAACAAATCACAAAATATTTCTTATGTTTTCAAAAGGTCCATAAACCCGAGATGTCTATTCATGGATGCTTTAGCTGTCTGTGAGCACCAGGTTCAGAGCCCTCAGGTAGAGACTAGAGTTGTGTTCCAATATGTTAGACTCTTCTTTTATGCGTGGAAAGGACTGAATGCGTGTGAGCTTTCATTCTGGGAACATGTGACTGTACCGCACGCACTGTGTCAGAGACAGGCACATCACCCTGTAGCATTGTGGGGTACTGTGCACCAGGCACAGTGCTGGTGTGTAAAGCGTCTACTAGAGAGTGACAATCGAGGCATTCACACGCACAGACCTTACAGTGCAGCTGGAGGAAAGCAAATCACAAATATTAAAGAATAAGTAGCAATACAACCTAGTCTGTTCTGAGACAAGTCTGGGATGCTGGAGGGCAGGGTGTCCTGAGACTGCTCAGTGCAGGCATTCCACAGGCTTGAGCACCCACGAAGCTGAGTCTGGGAAGAAAGTTGAAATTTTGAACAAGTGGAGAGAGGGAAAACGCTTTGAATATGCTTCAATTTTTATTCTGCTAAAAATGTGTGAATACAGACCCTTTCTGTGGTGGGCAGTTGAAAGGAATGCTGGGCTTGGGGGTGGGGTGGAGGGGATGGTAAATAAAAGCCAGATTGTCGAGGGCCCTGAATGTCAGCTCAGTCATTTCCTCAGCCTCGGACATTACTTGGTGGCCCTGCAGAACCAACTATTAATAAACGTGTGAGAGCACGATTGTCACTACCAACGAAAGGAAAGGCCCTTGCTGCCATGGCAGAGAGAAGGCAAACACCATGTGGAACAGCAGCGCGTGGAGCCCAGCCCAGACCAGGTTTTTGTAACTCCCCGTAACCGGGTGTTTGATCGTGCACTTTTGACAAGAAGAGGGGGAGAGGGACTCAGCAAGGGCAGAGTCGTCTCTGATGATTTACTGATCGGAGCCAATTAGGAGAGCTCCAGTTGAAGTGGATTGAGTTTCTCTGAAATTACTTTTCAAAGTAAAGACAACAGGAGTGAAGGTGTGCAATGCTGCATTTTCCACTTGGTAGTCCGTAAAATAACCGAAAATCACTCCCCCCCGTCCCCACTGGGCTTCAAAGTGGGACTTTTGAAGTGCAAAAATCAAGTGCATCGTAGGCCTGAAATGCAAAGCTTTTGTGCAGCTATTTCGTCTTCCATTTGAAGATCTCCCCATACTCTTCACACATGGACTGAATTGAATCTTCCTCTGGGCTCAGTATTTTTACCTGAGTGGCTGTATGGTTCTGAACAAATGTCAAGTCTAGAGAGTGCGTGTATGTGTCTTGAGTCAAACTTTAGAATAGCGCAATAATGAAATAGACCAAAGGAAAATGGATGGTTAAGAAACAGCCCGTGCTCAATGCTGCGCACATACACACCTCAATAAACAAGACACTCACCAACGGTAACATCCTGCTTTTTTGATGTCACTAAGGTTGGGGGGGGGGGGGGGCCCATGTAAAAAAGCTTTAGACGTAAAACATTTGTATGATTCTTGTGGGAAAATATGTTCTCTTTCCACCATTTTGCATTAAAATATTTCAGAAATATATGACACTTTTATTGCATTTCTGGGCGGAAAAGGCTGCATGCACTTACGCATTCTATTGATGACTTATGTTATTGGTTTATTGAATGTCATTGTCCTATGGAGTGCAGCCTTAAAATAGACATTGATTTTGCTCCTATTTTTAATATTTCCCAACTGGCTTACTTTCACATATTATTTTATGCCATATCATTGCATTGTTTTCCTTGGAAGCAACTTGATTTAGAAGAGAAGGAATAGGCTCATCTCAGGAGTCATGCAGACGGGGGCCCCGGTCGCACCCACCAGGAGTCACTTCCATCTTCTCTGAAATGACAGAAGCAACACACTCTGTCATTGTGGAAATTGTAAACTGTTCACAGGGCTGGGACCCTTCACGGTTCTTAGAAATTACTTTTCATCTACTCAACTGTCCAGCTCTCAACTGTTATTTCTTGATGCTGAAAATATATATGGTAGAGTTCTCTTTTCTCTTTCTGGATACCTGGTAATCCAGGTATTGAAAAAGGTAAAGAAGTTTAACCCAGAGAAAAGCAGGTACTGGGGACATCAGAAGGTGTGTATCTAAAATAATAATTGTGTCTAAAATAATGGTGCTAGTGGTAAAGAACCCCCCTGCCAATGCAGGAGACATAAGAGACACAGGTTTGATCCCTGGGTCGGGGAGATTCCCTGGAGAAGGGCTTGGCAATCTACTCCAGTATTCTTGCCTGGAGAATCCCACAGACAGAGGAGCCTGGTTGGCTACAGTTCATGTGGTCGCAAAGAGTCAGACACAACTGAGCAACTAACACAAAATAATAATAACTGGTGAACAAGGGTCTGAGGATACAGTTAATTAACTTTGCAATCTCTGTTTTTTAAACATAGACACTTTTAGAATATATCTTCATGATTATGTTCTGGCTGGTTGAGATCACTTTTGGTGACCTCTGGAAAAGTGTAATTGAACTATAATCAACATAGAATAAATTATGGATATATATTTTAAAAAACTTAATTGTTCTCTTAAGCAAGTAAAAATGGAGGTAAGAGGTTTTGGCAAGATAAATAGTGTTGGATAAGCCCCCAGTACGAGCTGGACCTATCAAATCAGAATAACTATCTCACTGATTCTGGTAGAAGCCTTCTAAGGAACTTACTACTCTTTCCTTTTAAACATATTCTAAAAACCGTGACAAGCTTATGAAGATGTTGAAGTTTACTGTATTAAGCATGCTCTGCTGAGGGAGTCTCTTCTTATATTATTTACTTAGCAGTGATGCATACAATGCATCTTTTACTTGTAAGTGATGATAGAATCTCAGGGCTAGAAGAGTCCTTAGAGGCCACGGGACTCTAGAACCCATCTGTTCTTTAATTTTCCGTGTAGCATTCACCCTGCATGGTGATCCTTTCTAAATGTGCACATCTTCAAGGTCAGGAAACTCCCTGTCTTTCAAGACAACTGATTCTATGAACCTCAGCATCGATTTCCAGGAGATTCTGCACAGTGAGCATAAATATAGCACCCTATGGCATCTTACCGCTGGTGCCACTTTTTCCTGGCAGCCCCAAATGAAAAAGACAGTTTTGCAGGCTGGACTTATAGCTCCGTGCAGACCTTCTGATGTTCTCTAGTACCTGCTTTTCTCTGGGTTAAACTTCCCTATTTTCTTCAAGAATGTCTCTAACAACATGGTTTCAAGGAATTGATTTATATTAGATTTCCTTATGAAGTGTACTTCTTATAGCAATTCCTATTAAAGGATCCAAGGGCTTCCCTAGTGGCTCAGCTGGTAAAGAATCCATCTGCAATGTGGGAGACCTGGGTTTGATTCCTGAGTTGGGAAGATCCCCTGGAGAAGGGAAAGGCTACCCACTCACCTAGAGTCAGACATCCTGGAATGCACAGTCAAGTGGGCCTTAGGAAGCATCACTACGAACACAGCTAGTAGAGGTGATGGAATTCCAGTTGAGCTATTTCAGATCCTAAAAGATGATGCTTTGAAAGTGCTGCGCTTAACATGCCAGCAAATTTGGAAGACTCAGCCATGGCCACAGGACTGGAAAAGGTCAGTTTTCTTTCCAATTCCAAAGAAAGGCAATGCAAAGAATGCTCAAACTACTGCACACTTACACTCATCTCACATGCTAGTAAAATAATGCTCAAAATTCTCCAAGGCTTCAACAGTACATGAACCATGAACTTCCAGATGTTCAAGCTGGATTTAGAAAACACAGAGGAACCAGAGATCAAATTGCCAACATTCGCTGGATCATCAAAAAAGCAAGAGAGTTTCAGAGAAACATCTACTTCTGCTTTATTGACTGTGCCAAAACCTTTGACTGTGTGGATCACAACAAACTATGGAAAATTCTGAAAGAGATGGAAATACCAGACCACCTGACCTGCCTCCTGAGAAATCTGTATGTGAGTTAAGAAGCAACAGTTAGAACTGACATAGAACAACAGACTGGTTCCAAATGAGGAAGGGAGTTCGTCAAGGCTGTATATTGTCACCATGCTTATTTAACTTATATGCAGAGTACATCATTTGAAATGCCAGGCCAGATGAAGCACAAGCTGGAATCAAGTTTGCCGGGTGAAATATCAATAACCTCAGATACACAGATGACACCACCCTTATGGCAGAAAGTGAAGAACTAAAGAGCCTCTTGATGAAAGTGAAAGAGGAGAGTGAAAAAGTTGGTTTAAAACTCAACATTCAGAAAATGAAGATCATGGCATCCAATCCCATCACTTCATGCCAATAGATGGGGAGACAATGGAAACAGGGACAGACTTTATATTCTTGGACTCCAAAATCACTGCAGATGGTGACTTCAGCCATGAAATTAAAAGACACTTGCTCCTTGGAAGAACAGCTATGACCAACCTAGACAGCATATTAAAAAGCAGAGATATTACTTTCCCAACAGAGGTCTGTCTATGGTTTTTCCAGGAGTCGTGTATGGATGTGAGAGTTGGACTGTGAAGAAAGCTGAGGGCTGAAGAATTGATGCTTTTGAGCTGTGGTGTTGGAGAAGACTCTTGAGAGTCCCTTGGATTGCAAGGAGATCCAACCAGTCCATCCTAAAGGAAATCAGTCCTGAATATTCATTGGAAGGACTGATGCTGAAGCTGAAGCTCCGATACTTTGACCACCTGATGCGAAGAACTGACTCATTGGAAAAGACCCTGATGCTGGGAAAGATTGAAGGTGGGAGGAGAAGGGGACAACAGAGGATAAGATGGTTGGATGGCATCCCTGACTCGATGGACATGAGTTTGAGCGAGCTTTAGGAGTTGGTGATGGACAGGGAAGCCTGGTGTGCTGCCATCCACGGGATTGCAAAGAGTCGGACATGACTGAGTGGCTGGGCTGAACTGAAAGGATTAAAAGCATTAGAAATCTGGAGTTTCAGAAGGATTATAATTTTATTTGCTCTAGATAGTATCTTCCACTGTGACAGCCGCAGGGCATAGCTGTACCAGACAATGTCAGAGGACGGCCGCATATCTTTTCATGTTAGGAAGGAAAGCCCTTTGCAGAGGCCCCCTAGCAGAGCCTCCTCAGGTTCCGTTGCCCGGGACTGGGTCACATGCCCATGGCCCAGCTACCAAGGAGGATGTGAGAGAGTCTGTCTTCGGCATTCATTATGGTGGAGGTGTGCTCTGCCCGTAAGGAAGGGCGTGAGATGTGCAGGGGAAACAACTGTTGGGTTGGCCCATCATTTCTGGTTCAGAGGAATCCTTATCTTGAACAAGTTCACATTGCCTGCAAATTTGGTCAGCATGCCTTCTACATTTTAGTTCTAGTCATTTATATTCGTTTACTTATCCATTACACACACACACAAATTATGGAAATTCTTTTGAAATACTACTATGCCCCAAGCATCTATAGTTCTCATTTTGCTCACACAGAAATAACTGCTTAATAGGCTTTATTATATCCACTTCATACATTAGCTTTAGCTTAAAAAATAGCTGCTTGCCTGAGCTCCCCTGAGCTTCCTGCTCCCCTGAGCTCCCCTGCATGCACGCATGCGCATGCTCAGTCGCCTTCAACTCTTTTGCGACCCCGTGGCCTGCAGCCCACCAGGCTCCTCTGTCCACGGGATTCTCCAGGCAACAATACTGGAGCAGGTTGCCATTTCTCCTCCAGGGGATCTTCCTAACTCACAGATCAAACCCCAGTCACTTGTGTGTCCTGCATTGGCAGGTGGGTTCTTTACCACGGTGCCACCTGGGAAGCCTGCCCAAGTTCTCATAGCCTAGTAAGTATCAAAGTTGGCTTTTGAAAATCAGTTTTCAAGGCTCCTACTCTTTGTTTATTCTATTTCATTATTCTGGCTCCCTGATGGTTGCCAGAAACTTCTCTCTGAGCTGATCCATTAGTCAGAACTCTGACTATGTTGCTTCTCCTCTGCACCACCCCCTCTCCTCTAGCCCCCGTGGGCTGACTTGGTCCTGTGGTCCTCGAGACCCCCGTCTCCCAGCCTTCCCTAGGGCTGTAAACTTGGGTAACCCATGTTCCCTCCCGTGAAGTAAAGCCAAGGCTCCTTTTGCTCACTTCCTATTTCCAGCACCTGTTAAAAGGATGAATGAATAATGAGTGATGCACATTCATCCAGCACAGTTAAGAGTGAGCAAATAGTCAATGAGTGAAGGAATATACTATTGCAGTGACTTTTCCCATATCACCTGGTTTCCATCACAGCCTCTCTGACTCAGATCCACGGCAGACTGTTTAAAAATAACTTTTAAAATTTGTTTTTGGCTTTGCCGGGTCTTCGCTGCCATGCAGGCCTTTCCCTAGTTGTGGCAAGGGGCGGGGGCTTCGCATTGTGGCGGCTTCCCTTGCTGCGGAGAGCAAACTCCAGGCGTGAGGGCGGCAAGAGTGGCGGCTCCCGGGCTCTGGAGCACAGGTTCGGTAGTTGTGGCATTTGGGAACCTCCCAGAGCAGGGATTGAACCCCCTGAACCCCTGAACAAGTCACCAGAGAAGCCCCCTGGCAGATTTTTAGGCTTATATATCCTGGTGGCTTAGATGTTAAAGCATCTGCCTGGAATGTGGGAGACCCAGGTTCAATCCCTGGGTCGGGAAGATCCCCTGGAGAAGGAAATGGCAACCCACTCCAGTACTCTTGCCTGGAGAATCCCATAGAGGGAGGAGCCTGGTAGGCTACAGTCCATGGGGTTGCAAAGAGTCGGACACGACTGAGTGACTTCACACATCACACTGACCCACAAGAAGGCACTGATGCCTGCCTCATGACACAGTTACCACCCTTCTCAGGTAATATTTTCATCTTTTCAAGACTTCTAAGAGACCAGGCCTCTACAGAAATTGCTCCAGTGGTAAGGATTTCAGGCGCCAGGGCAGTTCTGTGGCGCTTGGTGAGGTCTCAGCCTGTTTTGGCCGAGTGAAACCTCTGCAGATCCTCAGGTCTGTTAAAAAAAGAGCAAAACAAAGCTGTCAAGCACCAGCTCTAAGTTTGTCCCAAACACCTCACCTGTTTAAATTGTCCTGTTGCACAGCATCAAATGCCATCATACTTAAGATGAACAAAGCAGAGTCTTTTTTTCTTTTTTTCCACAGAGAAGTGGAATTGAAGCCTGGGAGCATCACACAGATAACTGGCCACAATCTGTGAAGTCTGATGAAAACCCCTGCTGTTTCCATAGTTTCTCTTTGCCAGTGCCCTGCATAGACGTTCAGTAGATTCGAAGCTGCCATAAATTTCCTAACTGCTGTTCAAAAGCAAAATAGGGGGAAAAATGAAAACAAAAACCATTTTCATTGTTGTCAAGAAAAAATAAAATCGATCTCTAATGGTCCATGATGGAAGTTACCAAAATTTCCAGTCTGTCTGTCAAGCCCCCCAAACGCATCCTTCTGTGATAGAGGTGGCAGTGTGCTTGTCAACGTTTGCTCTCGGGACTTAGAAAGGGGAGGCGCCAGGACTAGGGAGAGACTAAGGCTGTAACAGGTCTATTTGGTAAGCAGCACAGATGGGTCACACTAAGCCCCACTGATCCAGCACCCAGACTAAGTCCCACAGCCTCTGCCTGAAGGAAGAAGGTGACACACTTTTGGAACATGGTAGAAAACCGTCAGAAACTGGTCCTGTCAACCTAGCAGGTGTTTGGATGGATACCCCTTTTTCTACAGGAAAATGTTTGGAGCCAGGACCCAAGGTTTTCACATTTTAATGGCAATGCTCATAGGTAACTCACTCTTTTCTTATTACTTGTATAAGGTGATTGGTACCATTGTTACAGTGTTTAAGATGGTTATTTAGCAGCTAGTGTTAGTGCTATATTAGAGATTACTGTCAACTGAAACTTAGGAGTTTTGAGTAACAAAAAGTAATGAGTACAGGGAATATTTAGGCAATGAGTCCTTGGACTTTAATTTTTTCTTGATTTCTGTTAAAATGAAACACCTGAGTCATTTAAAATGAAGAAAGATAAACTTACTTGTATATAAGTTTTTGTAGAAATAATTTTCTATTAGATATTTCATTAGCTATGACTTTCTGTAAAGTGGGATTATAGCAAAGGGTCACTGAAGAGTTCATGATATTTATATTAAACATTAAGTCTATGTCCTTTTTATCCTTGAATATAATTTATTATTGTGTAAATGTGGGGTATTCCAGATAATATGAATTTTCCCTATCTTATTTTTAAATATAATCATCATAGAATCAGATATTCAAATAAAAGAACTTTAGAAAAATTAAAGGAAGTTAGCTTTTTGAATTAAATGAATAGATTTCACATGGACAACATAACAGCTTTAAGCAATCCACCTTGTTCTATAAATATGAGGACCTAACTAACCAATTCATTGTCAACTAAAATACCCGTTAAGAAGACAGTGACACAGGTAATCCTACAAATATTCCTTAATCCTTTTATCTTGATTGACAGCAGACATTCTTTGCCAAGCTAGTCAAATAGCCGATAAAAGAAGTTTCAGTCTCTCTTCCCATTTTAATTTCTAGGTTCATGAAATACATATGCCTAACCTTACTTTATGTTGGAGATGTCAACAGAACAGATTTTAAGCAAAGTGAAAGCATAAATTACCTTTCTACTTTAAATATCTAATTCTTCTTACTTTCTTCAGACTATTGACCTAAATATTGACCTTTCTTCAGACCTGTTGACCCAGACTTTCTCTCTTTTTTCCCCATGATGGTAGTAAAATCTAAAACTAGTTTTTCTTGTTTATATTTAAAGGAAACACATACTAATAATCAAGTGACTGGTAGTTATTTTGTGAAAGATTAAATCTATAAACTTTAGGAGTTGCAAGATAAAATACAGTCAGCAACCATAAAGAAATATCCCTCTCTGTACTTATTTGCTGACCAGAGATAAACGCAAGGTGACTGTAATGATAAAGAAGGAAGTGTCTGATTCCAGGCCCTCCTCATCTCAGGTGCAGGTGATTCTCACAGCTGCCTCATGTCTTCCCATCTCTGGTTTCTTCCCACTTCACTCTGGTACAGATCCCGTGGGATGGGTCTGTTAGGCGGGCAGAGCAGGGAAGAGGAGTCCAGAATGGCGGTGGCCACAGACAAGGAAGGGAAAAGCCCACGAAGATGAAACAAAAGAAGGTCCGAGGACTAGAGTGAGGACCTCCGGTAAAACAAACAACACTCCTGGCTGGCCCAGTTTACATAGGACAGGCCCAGGGAGAGATAAACAGATAAACAGAGGAGCCAAAGCCAGCTCTCTCTCTCCCTCCCGGGCGCTGGGGCACTCTCCTCCTCATGTCTTTAGATCGACGTGCCCTCACGCTTCGAAGATGGATTTTCCTGCTATCTTCTAAATAAAATAGAGCTGTAACACTGAGCTGTAACACTGATTTGTCTAAGAGCTATACCACGGTCCATGTGAGACCTGAGAGCTATAACACAGTCTATCCAAGACCTGAAAGCTGTGACACGCCAAGGGGGCTTTAATGTCCGTCACTCCAAATCTTTGCTGTGACGAGACAAAGAATCGGGGAACATGCACTCGCGTGACAGGTCCTGATAACCACCGGCTTAATCCCCATTGCCTTCCAAAAATTAATTAATGAAACAAAGCGCCCTCAATGCCAGACCTTCTCCAATCTGGCTACATTTAATCTTTCTAACTTGCTTTTCCTGCATAAATCCTCCATGCCAACTAGATTGCCGAGTGCGCTGTCACCTCTGAACGTCTAATGGTTTCCCAAGAAACAGGTTTTGCTGATTTGGTTAAGTCTGCATGTGTCTTTGCCAATGGATCCATACTTGAAAACCTGTCTTAAATTCTACCTACAAAATCTTCCCAATCCAGCCCATCCTGAAGATCGCTCTCTCTCCAGAGTAGCCGTTGTTCATACAATTCACTTGGAACCCATTATACCCTGTTCAGTGTTCTCTCTAATGTTGTCTTAATTTACAGTTTCATTTAATTTTTTCACACATTTGTCTTATTTTTCCATTAAACTAGTGAGGACAGGGGTCAGTTTTTATTCCATGTTATCCACAGTGTTTTTTATATGCAGTAGATATGTAATCAATATCTATTGATTGATTTGATTTAAAATTTTTAGTTTTCACAACTAAAGATTTACAACCATCTCTCATTCAATGTTTTTTCCTTAAAACCTGACTTGTTGGTCAGTCACTCAGTCATGTCCAACTCTTTCCAACCCCGTGGACTACAGCACCCCAGGCTTCCCTGTCCTTCACTGTCTCCTGGAGTTTGCTTAAATTTATGTTCATTGAGTCGATGATGCCATCCAACCTTCTCATCTTCTGTCACCCCCTTCTCCTCCTGCTCTCAAGCTTTCTCAGCATCTGGGTCTTTGGCAATGAGTTGGCTCTTTGCATCAGGTGGCCAAAGTACTGGAGCCTCAATTTCAGCATCAGTCCTTCCAATGAATATTCAGGGTTGATTTCCTTAGGATTGACTGGTTTGATCTCTTTGCAGTCCAAGGGACTCTCAAGAGTCTTCTCCACCACAGTTCAAAAGCATCAGTTCTTTGGTGTCCAGTCTTCTTCATGGTCCAACTCTCACATCTGCACATGACTCCTGGGAAAACCATAGCTTTGACTATATAGACGTTTGTCACCAAAGTGATGTCTCTGCTTTTTAATACCCTGTCTAGGTTTGTCATAGCTTTTCTTCCAAGGAGCAAGAGTCTTTTAATTTTATGGCTGTAGTCACCATCCACAGTGACTTTGGAACCCAAGAAAATAAAATCTGTCTTGGCTAAATCTTCTCAAATGTTCCCCTGGTTTGATCCTCACTTAATATCCATACATTCTTTGAGAACCTGCTATACGCAATGCATTTTCTGTATTTGCATAAATACAAGTTTTCTTATTCTGTTATGCTGTAAGCATACTGAAGCCTGGCTTGTGTCTTCTGCTTTGTGTCTCTCACAATCCTCTGTGAGGCTCAGAATAGGTAGCTTATAAATTTAAGAAAACAGTAAATTAAAACTTCTACTAAGGGGTCAAAAAAGACTTCCCAGGTGGTAAAACGCCCATCTGCCAATGCAGGAGACATAAGACACACAGGTTCGATCCCTGGGTTGGGAAGGTCCCCTGGAGGAGGGCATGGCAACCCACTCCAGTGTTCTTGTCTGAAGAATCCCATGGATGGAGGAGCCTGCTGGGCTACAGTCTATACCCTTGCAAAGGGTAGGACAAAACTTAGCAGCCTGTCGCTCCTCAGAGTAGGAGTGACTTAGCACAGCAGATCACAATGGGTCTAAATATGGTTGCTTCAGGAACCAACGTGAATTTTGAGAGACTATAATGCAAAATGTTAAAATCAAGACAGATGACAGACTTAGGCTCATTTCAAGGTTCTGTGAAAGCTCCCAGGAGGCAGCTTGAAGGAGCAAGTCTGTGCAGAGATTTCTCTGGATAAACTGGCCGCTATGCCAAGCTGGAGCCCAGCCCTCACGTACCAGGTTGGGGGGTTACATTCTCACCACAACCAGCCAGAGTGGCTCCAAGGAGACTGCAGTCTCACATAATTTGTGGGAAGAGCAGGAGCAGCAACTTAGCCTAGATTCTCCACCTACCCGAGGAACCTAGAGGCGAAAGGGCATGCCTGGGGCCGCAGGAGAAGGAGAGGAGGGTGAAGGGGATGCTGCTGGGCTGGGCTGGGCAGCAACCGCTTCCCCTCCACTTGTGAAGCAAAGCCCGTGGACCTGGGGTTCTTAGGGAATCATGGGAGGGGTGGCAGCCAGTGGCCAGTGTGAAACGGGTCCTGGTCCGTCTTAGAAGGTTCAGGAACGCCAACGGACAAACCGAGTGGGTGAAGTGAAGTAAACCTCAGGAAATCCATGGGGAAGGGGCTGGTGGAGGAGCAACTTGAGAGCAAGGCCTGCTGGGCAGCTCTCTGGGGTCTTCACTGGAGCATTGGAGACCAAGGACCCAGCAAAGAGCCGCCAGAATAAGTCCCCCTGAAGCACGTGCCAGTCTCAGGGAGCGTGAAGCATGCACTGCCAGCACCCGGCAGGGAATACCTTCTGAACCCTTCTGACACTCAGGCAGAAGTCCAGAAGGGTAGGGGAGTGGAGTGGAGGGAAGAAGAAGGGGGAACTCCTCAAGTCATTTCCAAGATATCCTGAAGTCCACCTAGCAGATGGAGAAAGAAGATTCAATTCTGAAATGTACTGAAACTTCACTGTTCTTATGACTGTTTAGCATCGGTGTTCAAAATATGACCTTAAGACTATTATTACTCAAGGCTGAGCAGAAAAGACTTGGAGTCTGCTGGAGATTTTATCCAAGCTTTTACCCTCCACTCCATTAAATATGTTGAAAGGCACAATGGGTGGGGGCAAGGTGTTTCACTTATATGATTATAACTCATGAGTTGTTCAGTATTCCTCTTAATTAAATGCTTGCAGATTAATTTTTTCTGTGCCCGAAATCCTGTGAGAATCAAATCTAAGTAAAATATCTAACAACAAAGTTTTAGAAGACCTTTTTGGAAGTTCAGTTAAATGAAACTTGCATTAGAACTCTCCTTTAGAATGTAGCCTGTAATTCCTATGTCAGTTCTCTATTACCTATAAGGATGATTATTTTTTGATTGCTTGTTCAGTCACCAAGTTATGACCGACTCTTTGTGACCCCATGGACTGCAGCATGCTAGGATTCCTTGTCCTTCACTATCTCCCGGAGTTTGTCCAAGATTTTGTCCATCGAATCGATGATGCCATCCAACCATCTCATCTTCTGCCACCCGCTTCTCCTGCCCTCAACCTTTCCCAGCATCAGGGTTTTTTTCCAATGAGCCAGCTCTTTGCATCAGGTAGCCAAAGTACTAGAGCTTCAGCTTCAGCATCAGTCCTTCCAATGAATATTCAGGGTTAAGTTCCTTTAGGATTGACCTCTTTGATCTCCTTGCTATTGAAGGACTCTCAAGAGTCTTCTCCAGCACCACAATGCAAAAGCATCAGTTCTTCAGTGGTCTACTTTCTTTCTGGTCCAGCTCTCACATCCATACATGACTACTGGAAAGACCATGGCCTTGACTGTTATGCACCTTTGTTGGCAAAGTGATTTCTTTGCACTTTAATATGCTGTCTAGGCTTGTCATAGTTTTCCTGCCAAGAAGTAATCGCCTTGATTTCATGGCTGCAGTCACCATCTGCAGGGATTGTAGCGCCCAACAAGAGGAAATCTAGAATGATTCTATATTATAGCAAACAAATCCATTTGATTTCATTTTACTTTGTCTACTCATCCAGTTTCTTTTATAACACATACCTGCTCAGCCCCGTGCAGGGACTGTTGGAAACCCTAAGATTGTAGTATGTTCCCTCTTTTCATGGAGCTTGAAGTACTTTTGGATTAACGAAATTGTATGAAAGCAATCCAAGTAGAGTGAAATATAAGTACAATAGGGTCTAAACACATGGTGCCTAGGTGGCCAGGGGCACAGATTAACATCGGATAAATTTACCTGAAAATAGACACAAAAAGAGCACTTTGGGCTTTGGATTAGATGAGGATAAGTTCAATATGAACATTTTAGTCAGCTTACAATGGTCATCATTAATCAATTCATTTAAAAATTAGTTTCTAAGCGCCAAACATGGTGCAGGCATCGTGCGTGGTTTAGACATGGACTGTTGAACAGGACAGCTTCCCTTCTCTCGTGAAGAGTGAGACTCCAGCCTAACATGCTGTCCCAGTAAACCTCTCATTATGGAGAGCCGTACAATTTGTCAGTCACTCCATATGCCCACCCTTCCTAAATGGCTTCTCTCAATGATGATAGTGCGACTTGATTTGGTCATGAGAGAATAATCCCTTTTGTACTGCATTTTAATTACAGCTAACACGTATGGAGTAGTTATTTATACATCAAGCAATGTTATGAGCATCCGGTGTGTCTTAACTCAATCTTTAAAAAGCCCTGTGCTGCAGGTACTATTATTAGCCCCGTTTTGTAGATCAGAAGACCTAGACACAAAAAGTAAATGTAAGCTGCTCACTGCCTTAGCTGGGATTCAAACCCGGCTTTATCAATATGGGAGCCTTTGAGTAAATTTTAAAAGCAGGCATTTAGGTATGGAGTTCATTGGGAAAGTTAGACAGACATGTTAGTAATAACAATAAGCAGGAATGCACTAAATTATCAATTAAAAGAGAAAGTGCATTTTAAAAACCAGATTGTATAAGTGCTTTGGAATTTAGACACCAGTCTTTCTAAGCTTCGAAACTGCCTGTGAAAGAGAGCTGAGCCCGTCTGCCCTGAAAGCCTCTGGATCTTTCAGTAAGCACAGACCCATCACATGGGTGACGGTGTTGGCAACGCTGTGTAAGTGCCACACGCATGGAAGTTTCTGTCAGCACCGTTTGTGCAATTGAACTTCATCAAAAAGCAGCAACCATCACTCTCACAAAGCGTTATGTTTCTTTTTGTTACTTGGATTAAATGAATCCTATTAGAATTCTAACAGAATTCACTTAATGAGCTCTCTAATTAGGTATCAAAAATTTTTTTGACTTGAGAGTCAGGAAGAAGAGTAAAGAAAGTGAAGGAGCTAGAAGCCAGGGCTTGTTGGACAGATTTCACGACTTATGTTAGAATCCTGGTGAGCAGGAGAGGGGCCCCTCCATTCTCCTCAGAAGCCTCTGCAGAGAGAGGTGTCTGCGCTGTCTGTGGGTCTAGGGATTATGTTCTTGTTCTTTAGTTGCTGAGTCGTGTCCAGCTCTTTGCGAGCCTGTGGACTGTAGCCGGCCAGGCTCCTCTGTCCATGGGGTTTCCCAGGCAACAATACTGGAGTGGGTTGCCATTTCCTTCTCCAGGGCTCCTTCCTGACCCAGGGGTCACACTCACCTCTCCTGCACTGGCAGGCAGATTCTTTACCATCTGAGCCACCAGGGAGGCCACTAGGGATTATGGGGAGCTGCCAAAAAATAGAGAAGGCAGATCGCTGCTCCCAAGTGGAACAGAGTGAAGTTAGCAGCCCAGGGCAGCATAAACCATATCTGGGAATTAAGTCCCCAAACAAATAGTTTGTATCTAGATTTGATCCCAATAGCAATCTCTCTCTTTAAAAAAAATGTTACGATATTCAGTGTCGCATATGTGTCTGTCGGTGGTAATTTGAGTCAGCCACTCTACATGGCAAGGAGCCGATTTCTAGAGGAAGAATTCCAGGCTTGCTGTGACGGCACTTCCATGCCCCTCACAGGCAGAATGATGGCACCCTCGATCATGATTCACACTTCTCTCTGTCGCAGCCCTAAACCTGAGCCCGTCTGCCCCTCCGCAAGATTCCACATGAAGATGACGTGAGATGTCTGTGTTCGATCTGACTGTATGTAACTCAGGTCTGTTCTCTGTCCTTGAACAGGAGTCCACTGTGAAGAGGACGTGGACGAGTGCTCGTCCAGCCCTTGCCGCAACGGGGGCACATGTGAGAACTCGCCTGAGGGTTACGCTTGCCGCTGCCCGTTTGATCCCCGTTCTGGAGTCTTCTTTGGAGGCAGGGACTGCTCTGATATTCTCCTGGGCTGTGCTGATCATCCGTGTCTAAACAACGGGACATGTGTCCCCCACGTCCACGACGGCCGGCATGGATTCGACTGCCTGTGCCCTGCTGGCTACACCGGGTCACGGTGTGGAACTGTCACCACGCTGTCCTTTGAGGGCACCGGCTTCCTGTGGGTCTCAAGTGGCTCAGCTCCGGCCCAGGACTCAGGCTGTACCATAGCCCTCAGGTTCCAGACCGTCCAGCCGGCGGCCCTGCTGCTCTTCCGGGGTGACCAGGACGCATTTGTGATGCTGGAGGTGCTGGCTGGCTTCGTCCACTTGACTGTTCAAGTTGGCGATCGGCCAAAGGTGGTCCTGCTCATCCCCCACGACACCAGTGACGGAGGGTGGCATGCGGTGGAGGCGACGTTTGCAGAGGCTGTGACCCTCGCCTTACGCGACGACTCTTGCACGGGGACATGCATCGCTATGGCTCCTTCTCCGTTTGAAAGTGCTGGGTCATCAGCGTGTGCTCTCCAGAACTCCTTTTTGGGGGGTTTGCCAGAGGGAAGAGCCCACAGTGGTGATGCTCTGTTTAACGTCTATAAGATGCCATCCGCACCTTCGCTCGTAGGCTGCCTCCAAGACGTGCACCTGGACTCGAATGCCATCACCGCAGAGAGCATCTCATCCGACCAGTCTCTGAACGTCAGGGCAGGCTGCGCCCGAAAGGACTGGTGTGAGAGCCAGCCTTGTCACAACAGAGGACGCTGCCTCAACCTGTGGCTCGGTCACCAGTGTGAGTGCTACCGGCCCTACCGCGGCCATGGCTGTCGTGGAGGTGAGGGGGCTGGGGGCGTAACGGCCTGGCTGCTCCTGGCGGTGATGACCCCGCAGGACGCTGCTGCTAGCTGCCCGCCGGCCGACGGGAAACGGAGCAGGCTGGGGGTGTGCACTAGCTCCATCTCAGTGAATGCGTCCCACGCCAGGGTTTCAGCCACGCAGAGGAGCGAAAACTAAGCCCAAAGCTCCCATCCAGGCGGGTTCCTTCTTGGTGTTTACAAAGTGCTGCTATAATCTTATCATTTGTGGTGTACCAGAAATTTCTTGTATATTTTACTTGAAAGGGAAGCAGGCTTTTTGAAGAATAGGCCATGAAACTAGTCAATGCCAAGTCCTAGCTCAATGGCTCGTGTGTAGTAGGTGTTTCTTTCCTAAGAAACAGTTACTTTCTTGCCCTCCTTTCTATGCAGTTCACACTTGCTCCAAAATTGTGCCTCAGTTTAGCACTTTTATAAACCACCAATTTTATTCAAAGGTGTATTTTAAGAGTTGCATTGGAGAAAACAGGTATTCTACTTATGTGTCCAAGAAAGAAAATATTTTTAAAAAGTAACAACATGGAAACTGGGTAGATGCCATAAACTAATTGATTTAATTTCTCCAGCAGATGAGTTTGAAATGCACTTCAAAAGCCTTACTTCCAACATCGTTCCAAAGATTGCTGTTGATAGTGATCAATACATACCTGTTTCTTTTTATTATGATTCTTTTGCACTGAAAATGTCGGAAAGGTAATTGCAACAGACTGCTTTGAAGTGCAGCTGTAATTCACCCCAAGATTTGAGAGTTATTTGAAAAAGGACGACATCTGGTAAATAGTCTTCTGTGTTTTATATGAAGTGAAATTGAAACCAGCCTTGGTCTATACCCTACTCCATGTATGAAGGGCTGAGAATTATTAGACACTATTCATGGGTCTCCCCCTGACCACAATATTCATTACAAATCACGGACCTGCTTGACAATGAGGTCTGGCATCTACTAGCTCTAAGTAATATTTTAAATGGAATGGCAAGTTGTTTTGAGATTTTTTTTAAAGGAGAAAGGGAGAGATTATACTGCAGCAATGTTCAGTTTTTGAAGAAAAATCTAATTGACCCAAGGCAATATTTTTCCTACATATACAAAATAACAAACAGATGCTGAGTCATTTTGACCAGCTTCCAAGTGCAGTGACCCATGAGGTTACTACTGACTGCAGTGATGCTAACTGTCCTGGTAAATAGATTCAAGAGATGCCAGTCTTGTGGGTTCTGGTTTGCTTTATTTTTTCCAACTTGGAAAACTCATAGTCTTGAAACCCAGTTCCTGAGTTGGTTACCTGTCCCCTGTCTTCCTCCAAGTTCCTTCTCCCCAACCCTGCTGCCCCCACCCCTCTACTATTTGAAACTGGTTAATCCTCATGAAAAAGCTTCAGAAGATATCTCCTTAGGGAGTAAGTTCTGTAAAGTCTCTTTCTGAACTTCTTGGTGTAAGTTTAAGAAAAGTTATATTTCAGATATCACCTCTTAGTCATAAATTCAAAGCATCCTTGTGTGCATTCTGTCAGCTCAGTTGAGTCTCACTCTTTGTGACTCTATGGACTGTAGCCTGCAAGGCTCTTCTGCCCATGGGATTCTCCAGGCAACAATACGGGAGTGGGTTGCCATGCCCTTCTCCAGGGGATCTTCCTGACCCAAGGATCAAACCCACATCTCTTAGGTCTCCTACGTTGGAAGGCAGATTCTTTACTACTAGCGCCACCTGAGAAGCCTCAAAGTGTCCTGTATTTGCTGTCATCTTTGAGGAATGTTTGCTGGGGAGTTTATCCCATCACAGAAGATGCTTGCAAGCTCTATGGGACAACCTTGAATCTTTCTGTCATTGTACATAGACGTTCAGGAGGGAGGAGATGTGCTAAAAAGTACAAGGTGAACTTCACCCAGGTCTTGATCCCGGCTCAGCATTTCCCAAACATGGTACCCATTGCAAGGAACAGACAGACTGGATGGAGAATTTAGCTGGCTGACTACACATGGAAGACAGAGGGGCTTCCTGTATTGTAAAGCTGATCATTTAAAAATAATCAAGTGTCTCAATAAGAAGAGTTCAGAGAAAATTTTCTCAAAACTTGTCTGCAAGTGTCTATGCTTCTAAGGAAGCATAGACATGATTCCTTAGGCATCATTTTTTGATGCTCCATATCAGTGTTATCTTGTCATCCTGGCTGTGTCCAGGAACAGGGAGCTTCCAAGATACTGTTCAGTATAACATGTCACTGATCTCATTCCTTCTAGAGGATGTTTCATTAACAGAGGCGATTGACATATGTTTTATCTTCAGTTATATACCTAAACTTTGAGACTCTTACCCTCTTGGAATTAGAGCTTCTCAGGCATAGGATGCGCTTCACTCCATGACTGAATTTCTTACAGCTGTGCATGCCAAGTGTAGTGGCCCAGAACTCTGCTTATGCACCGCCAGGCGTGAGAACCCATTCATCCTCCGTCTTCCTAGAAATCCCCTAAAAGTTGTTTCTTGGTCCTGAAATAATGTAGGATGACCTGCCCTTCCATTCATTGGCTGCATTGTAACTTTTGGAGCCAATGCCAATCTTGCTCACTTGTGTTCTCCATGAGAACACAAATATTTGGAGACAAGTCTTGTACTATCCAGGCCGTCATGCCTATCATGCTAAACACACCCAGCTTCTTCCAATGCTTTCCATAGGGGCTCATTTTCAGACCCTCCATTGGTTGCTTGCCTGCTTGGGAATAAATGTGCTTATCTGGCTCCTAGTTGGGTCTGAGAGTGCAGAGTGCCATGGGACTGTGACCTTCTCATTCTGGAGAACGTTCTTCTGTTCTGCAGCTTAAGATCACATTGACCTTTGGGCAGCCTCATTCTGCGATAGGCTCACTTTGAGCTGTTCTCACTGATGGTGCTGCAGAGTTCTGCTTCTTCCACCCTAAACCAGTGAAGTGCGTTTAGACCCAAGTGGCTTTTATTTATTCTCAATACATTTCTTCTTGTTGCAGTCCATCAATCATTAAAACTTGAAGTTACTTTTCAGCCATATTTGTCATCCCTCTCCAGGACATATCAACAACACATACAAGAATCATTCTTTCCGTGTCCCCAGACGAGTCATGTATGGTGTCAGGTGCTTCTAAAATCATGTACTAAATCATGTGCTCTGACTATGTGCTTGTGACTTCTGAAGATGAACAGGACTGCTGAAGAGTCAAACTTCTGAGAGAAAGAAACCGCTCTGTGTTCTGTCTTTTTAATCTGGATCCACAAAGTGATGCTGTAGGCGTCCCAGGCTGACCAGCGGGGACCACCCCTGAGCTGAGCGGTTCTGTGCATTTTCCCAAACCTCGGGAACATCAAGAGCCAGCTTTCCTTATTAAACATTTTATCTCACATGAAAGCACTGCTGTGTGTTCAGAGATGTTAGTCTCTTCAAACGGACCGTTATATCTAACGGCGCGCTTTGAAAGCCACCTGTAGCTCCCTGGAGCGGGTGGTCTCCAAATGCAGATTCGAGCTGTAATGATTCTGTAAGAAATCAAGACGGAATTCTGAAAATGCAGCCTTTTATGCGGGAGGTCTTCAAACACGACGGTTGCCTGAGCAAGTTTCACTGTAGTTCAGCTAAACTAAAATATGTCCCACCTTTGTTCAAACTTCAGTGGAACCATATGACATCATTTAAATACGCTGGAATATGCCGTTTTTCTGGGTCGGACGGGGATGTGAAGACGTGAAGATGGTAATATCTTTAAGGTGATGCCCTATCTAGTGCATCAGCGATTTCCAGGTTGCCAAATTCAGCAGTCAGTTTTCAGTCCTCACCTGCCTTGACTGCTCAGCAACCATTACCACAGTTGAATTCCCCCTCTTTCTGAAAGGCTTCCCTGGTGGCTCAGCTGGTAAAGAATCCTCCTGCAATGCAGGAGACCCCAGTTCAGTTCCTCTTACAGGAAGATTGGCTGGAGAAGAGACAGGCTACCCACTCCAGCATTCTTGGGTTTCCCTGCTGGCTCAGCTGGGAAGGAATCCACCAGCAATGTGGGAGACCTGGGTTCGATCCCTGGGTCGGGAAGATCCCCTGGAGAAGGGAAAGGCTACCCACTCCAGTATTCTGGCCTGGAGAATTCCTGGACTGTATAGTCCCTGGGGTCACAAAGAGTCGGAAATGACTGAGTGGCTTTCACTTTCACTCTGCTTTTCCTCCTGAAAGCCCTTCCTTCCCTGGGCTGGGGGGCACCACTCTCTGGGTTCTCTTTCTATCTTACTCATTTATCAGCTCCTTTACCTCCAGGTGTCTGATGCTTAAGGGCTCAGTTCTTGGGCCTCTTCTCTCTCTACATTGATGTTCTTGGTGATCGCATCTGGTCTTGTGGCTAGAAAGCCATGTGTACGCTGGCAAATCCGAAATTACCATGGCTCGTGCCAAATGTCTTCCCTGAACCTCTGTATCTAACTGCTGACTAGACACTTCCACCTGGATATCTAATAGGACATCTTAAATATAATGTGGAATCCCATTCCTCCCCCACCCAAATCCATTCCTCCTGTTTTCTTCTCCATCTCTGCAAATAGAAACTCTATGCTTCTAGTTACTTAGACCAGACTCCTTGGAGATGAACTTGCCCCAGAAGATCCTGTTGGTCCTACCAACACATTTCCAGAATCTGATCACTTCTCCCCATCTCCACCAAGCTACCGTCATTTCTTTCCTGCATTTCTGCAATAATATCTCTCCTTTCTTTGGGGCTTTGCTCAAATAGGACCTTCTCAGAGCTCTTCCCTGACCACTCCGTTTAAAATGCCGGCTCCACTCCCACCCCCAGCTCTCTGTAATCCCAGTGTCTGCTTGATTTATTTTATACCAAAGAAACTGTCACCACTTCACATACCACATAACCTCTACCCAGCTGGAATATAAGCTTTAGGAGTACGAAAGCTTTTGTTTCTACTGTATCATCGATGCTTTTGAAGGTCTGCGTCCATTCATTTTCATGCTCCTCAAGGGTTTTCTTGTGGTGAGGCACACCCGTAGTGTCGCCACGTCCGTACATTAGAAACCTCTGTGTCCCCAGGAGATGTTGGGGACTCAACTCAGCTTTGTCCAACTTCTGTGTGCTCCATGCCTTTCCTTTACCCACCAAGGGCCACAGGAGGAAGAGTCCTCCTCTTCCTTTGTTCAGCTGCCTCACCTCCTCTTATTATCAGGGCTATCTTCCCAAGCGAGGATTTGCCAGTCTAGTTCTTGATTTCTTTCCTTTGCAAGGAATAATTAGGTTTAATGCCACTTGCTTGAGGATGCTCCCCATATAGCAAAGACGACAGTTGCTCCAAGAGCCTGCTTAATGTCCTGGAGGAAGAGCTCTTGCCCCACAGACTTTTCCAAGCCATGTCGGAGCAGAGTAGGATCTGGTCTTCCTCCTTTTAGTCCCACCTCTTCAGGGCAGTGAGGAGGAGGCGCAGAGTTTCATCACTGCAGAAATCTTCTCTTCCTCCTTGTGATCAGTGGACCTCGACTATAAACTGTACACCGAAATCTAAATTTAGAATAAAGTAAACCCACAAATTCAGAAAGTCAGGCTAAATTGTCATTCTGTTGAATAAGTCTGTCATGAACTTTAAAAAATATGGCTGTATTTGTGCACATATATATATATATATATATATATTCATTATGGGCGTCCCCGATGGCTCAGTGGTAAAGAATCCACCAGACAATGCAGGAAATATGGGTTCAATCCCTGTGTCATGAAGATCCCCTGGAGAAAGAAAAGACAACCCACTCAAGTATTCTTGCCTGCCTGAGAAATCCTATGGACAGAGGAACCTGGCAGGCTACAGTCCACGGTGTTGCAAAGGAGTTGGACATGACTGAGTGAAGAAACAACAACATATATGCATTGCAATTATATATATGTGTGTGTGTGTGTGTGTGTGTGTGTGTATAATCTTTTGCTGCTTTTTACTTGTGAATCTTAAGATGTTTCTTCTTGGTTTCTCCTCCTCTATTTTGCTATTAAAGAGTATGTAGCAGGCAGATTTGGCCAAGATGACTCTCCTGGATATGCTGTTTTTCATCTCAACAAGGATTACGAAGAGGACCTCACACTCTCCATGTTTGTTCGAACACGCCGGCCAGCTGGCCTGCTCCTAGCTCTGGGAAACAGCACTTACCAGTACCTCCGTGTCTGGCTAGAGCATGGCAGGCTAGCGATGCTGACTCCAGGTTCTCCCAAATTACTAGTAACATTTGTTCTCAGCGACGGAAACATCCGCTTGGTATCTTTGAAAATCAAGCCAAATAAAATTGAACTGTATCAGTCGTCACAAAATCTAGGATTTCTTCCTGCTCCTACGTGGAAACTCCAAAGAGGAGATGTCCTCTATGTTGGCGGACTGCCCGACAGGCGAGAGACTGAGGTTAGCGGTGGATTCTTCAAAGGCTGTATCCAAGATATAAGGCTAAACAACGAGAACCTGGAATTCTTCCCAAATTCAACAAGCAGCACAGCCCACAATGCTGTTCTTGTCAATGTGACCGAAGGCTGTCCCGGAGACAGCCTGTGTGAGGTAGGATTATTCACATGGACTTTGTCCGTGCTGTCCCCTCCCTCCTGAACCCCCTCCCCCCGCCACCCCACCCCACCCCTCCAGGCTGTCACAGAGCACCAGCTTTGGGTTCTCTGCACCATGCATCAAACTGTCACTGACTGTTTTACACATGGTAATATGTATGTTTCAGTGCTGTTCTCTCAAATCATCCCACCCTCTCCTTAAGTTTTTGACATGGACCATTTTTAAAGTCTTTATTGAATTTGTTACAATATTGCTTCTGTTTTGTATTCTGGTTTCTTGGCCTCAAGGCGTGTGGAATCTTGACCCCCAGCCAGGGACTGAACCACACCACCTGCTTTGGAAGGTGAAGTCCTGACCGCCGGACCACCAGGGAAGTCCCCAGATGACATGTTAATAGAGTGATGGACATAGTGCAGATGGAGCTCTCAGGAATTCCTTTGTCAGTACTTCTGTTTTGATTACTTTGTGAGCAACCTTGTGAGGACTCAGATGATAACAGTATGTTTCTGATTCAGAGGCGGGGCTCCTGGAGGGCAGAGGTGTCTCTCTATGGGGACCCAGAGGATCTAAGTACCAGCTTCACCATTTGGCTTTTGATAGGATCTTGCAAGGGCTTCCCAGGTGGCTCAGTGGTAAAGAACCCACCTGCCAATGCAGGAGACATAAGAGACCCAGGATCAATCCCTAGGATGGGAAGATCTTCTGGAGGAGGGCATGGCAACCCACTCCAGCATTCTTGCCTGGAGAACCCCGTGGACAGAGGAGCCTGGTGGGCTCCAGTCCATGGGGTGGCAAAGTGTCAGACATGACTGAAGCAGGCATACAAGCACACAGGATCTTGGACAATGAAAGGGACCTCAGTTTCCTCACCAGGAGAAACGAGAGGTAAAGTCTCTAACTCAAATGTTCATTAGTGTCATTGAAAGTGTTTGGTAATTTGTAAATTACAGAGACTATTATCATACCTTTGAAAATCTTCCTTGTGCTACAGGAGATCAATATTATATATTTTTATTTATTTCCCTTTTCCTTCTGATGGTAGCAGTAAGTTTTATTCTGCTTACCAGCCAACAGATATAAAAATGTTCGATACGTAAATAAGTAGGAAATTAACATGAACAGATTCACGGAGTCTTGCTCGGCTCCTTTCCGCATTTAGCTGCCAGAGCTCCTTACGCCTGTGATTTACTGTCTACTCAGCCCAACCCCTGTCACCACGGAGGCGTCTGCTACCCGCTGTGGGACGACTTCTCCTGCTCCTGCCCTGCGAACACAGCCGGAAAGGCCTGCCAGGAGCTGCGCTGGTGTGAACTCGGTCCGTGTCCTCCCGGCGCCCAGTGCCTGCGGCTGCCTCGAGGCTTCGAATGTAGGTGCATTTTAGACTTCTTGCCACCCAGTCCGGCTGGGCGTTTCAGTTGGTCGATGAGTCGACCCAGAAGAAGAACCCAGACACACCCAGCTCAGCAGAGAAGCTTGTGGTTGCTTCCCCCAGCATGAGGGGTGGTGTAACAAGCCTAACACGAGTGTAGTAAACCAGGGTAACCTCATGACATACCCCGCCCCTGGATTTTGGGAGGGTGGGGAGATGGTGGCCATAGCAACTCCAAACCTACATCCTGGATCGTGTAAGGCTGATTTCTAGAGAAAGAGCTAGCTGGCTGATATTTGGCTTTTCTTTCCTCCTTGCTGATTATGCAGAGCAAAAGCACCAGTGTGAGCCTGTTGCCATCGGTTAGCTATGAGGCCTCCAGTGGCTCACCTGCCTCCATAATCTAAGGCTTCCTCTGTAAAACAAGGATAAAATGTCTTCTGGACAAGCAGAGAAATCTGTGTGTGTGTGTGTGTGTGTGTGTGTGTGTGTGTGTGATCATTGTATGACCTTGTGTGTAAGACAGCCAAACACGTTAAGCACTCAATTCCTGTTTGCAAAGAGTATTTCCCTCAGTTGGAACAGTTTTCCTGCCCAAATGCAGCACTACTCAACGGTTTCCCAAATGTTAGCAAGCTGAACACTGTCCTCACAATTTTGACGTGTCTACGTACTGGCGACACAGTGATTCATAGTCTGTCTTTTCTTCTACTTGAGACAATGCGCAGTTCAGTGTGTAGCCAACCCTCCATGTTTGGACTCAACTCTCGTCTCTTTCCCTTGTTCAGTGATTTTGCTTCTGAAATTTTTCTCTCGCCCGCCAGCAGCATCATCAGTTCTCCCACCAGCATATAAACATACTGTCAAATCCTCGTCACAAACTACTTCCCCTGATTCCCTTGGGGGATGACCCCTGCCCCCCATCCCCACCAGCTGCCTCCCATGTTCCTGCCCCTTTCCTGGTGGGAGAACCCCTCTGGGAGCTGGCCTCCACGCGCTCCTCACGTCTTACTGTCCAGTCTTCTTGCATTCACCCCATCAATCAGGCTCGCCCCACCTCTACCCTGAACCCTCCCAGCCCAGAGCCTCACAGGCTGCCTCTTCACTTCATTCCCTTTCCTACCCAAACGCCCTCTTCCCTGGCCTCATTTTCCTTCATGGATCTTATCATCCTTGGATGTTTTGTTTTATACGTATTTGCTCACTTGCTCATCATCTTTTCCTCAGTGGAATATATGCTTCAAAAGAGAAGGAGGTATTCACTCTGGCTTCCCACCGTACTCCCAGCACTCAGAACAATGCCAAACACATAAGAGGCTGTCAGGAAGCATTTGCTTAATGAATATCTGTTTTCTTCAAGTTAACTCAATATCTTCACTTAACTGCTCTAGACTTAAAGTACGTTGCGTGCATACAATTTAAAAAATATACAAAATACCTTGTAAAACAATGAACTAAAATAATAGTCTGGAGCTAGAGGGTAGATGGCCCTCAGGCCTGTTAACAGCTGAGCCTGGAAGTGACTGAGGACAAGTATATATTTACTCTGATGTTTATGTATTTTAAGATGATATGTCAACTTATCAGGGGACATGTGAAATGTATTGCATTGTGTATATACTTGGGAAGCTTTTCTTGAAGAATACACATACCCTCATGCTTCATATTTAAGAAATAATGTACTACACATGGGGCTTTCCAGGTGGCGCTAGTGGTAAAGAACCCACCTGCCAATGCAGGAGGCATGAGAGACCCGGGTTCAGTCCCTGGGGTGGGAAGATCCCCTGGAGGAGGGCATGGCAACCCACTCCAGTATTCTTGCCTGGAGGATCCCATGGACAGAGGAGCCTGGTGGGTTACAGGCCATGGGGTTGCACAGAGTGGGACACAACTGAAGCGACTTAGCACACATGCACACGAACACATGCTACACACATGAAGAAAGCATGATGAATTTGCATAAAGAATGAGATCAGGCCTGAAATGTGATGCAGAATTTTAATGCCACCTTTTGCCTTGCTCGACCCTCTGAATTCCTTGCTTAAAATAGTTTACTACTTATTCATTTTATTATTACTCTTTTGATGGAAGTACTAAAGTTGTTTGTCCCAGTTATGTTCTACAAAAGGGTTTAAATCATTCTGAATGCCTTCGTAGGGAAAAAAGAAAAGGGTTTCTAAAAACAGTGGCACTCACCACACCCCAGGTGAGAGTTGTTGCCTTCTGTCTTCATGTGAAGGACTTGGATGCCTCGGAAAGGCACGGAGGGCTCTTCATTCCTAGGTGTTGCCTCTGCGGAGAGAGGAGGAAGTTTGCCTCTGACCTTTCATAGAGTCTCAGAAACATTTTTGATGTATGCTCTATCTTAATAAAGTGGGGGAGGGAAATCAGTAGGAGGGGTGAACTTTTCCTATCCAACAGCTATCACCCCAGATCATCTTTGCTCTGTTGTATGTGATCTCCTGACCGTATGGTATGTTTTCCGAGGGAGATGTGCCGGAAAGACAGTTCTGCTAGAGTAACTACTCTGGAGAGTTACAGCTGGTACATTACCCGAATTTACCTTTAGTGCCTAACTGTTGCTATCTGAGCACCCTATAGAAGGAGAGAGACTTAAAAATTACAACCCACCTTAGACAGAGACGTGTTTATTATGATCAAGTCCCCTGAAGGAAGGCAGAGTATAAATGGTACCTGCACGGCGGTTCTAACTCAGATAACAAGGAGTGACTTCTGCACGGTCAGCATGTTTGTGAGACGAGTTATGCAGCGTGACAGACGCCACTCTTCCTTCAGGAGCTGGAGGAATAATGAGGCTTGTCATGTTAGCATTTATGTTAACATGTTACATGTTAAAGCATGTAATGAGGCACTTCTTGCTCTTTTCCTCCCTAATCGCAACCTGGCTGGAAAAAAAAAAAAAAAAAAGATTCACCACAGTCAAAAGCAATAAAATCAAGAGCAATGTTAATCCAGTCAAATAATCCACTTGAATTTACTCATGTTGAGGTTTCTAATCATTATCTCACTTTTCAGAATTAAGGACTGAGTGACTTTCATACATTATTCATTTAATAATATTCACTGAGCACCTACTCTATGCCAGGCAGTGTTCCAGGCACAGGGCTTAGTGGGAACCTAGACAGAGAATGTCCAGGATCTCGTAAAAGTTCATGTTCTAGTGAGGAAAGACCAGGAACAAGTAGGAAAATTTTTACTTATTTTATTATTATTATGTATTATTTTATATATAAAATATGAGTATTTATATATTATATAAAATGTATATTTTATATATATAAAGAATCTGCCCATAATGTGGGAGACCCAAGTTTGATCCCTGGGTTGGGAAGACCCCCTGGAGAAGGGCATGGCAACCCACTCCAGTATTCTGGCCTAGAGAATCCCATGGTCAGAGGAGCCTGGTGGGCTATAGTCCAGAGGGTCACACAGAGTCAGACATGACAGCAACTAACACTTTCACTATTTCACTATTATATTATTATATTTTTTATTTTGTTTATTTTTAATTGGATTGTTAAAGAAAATTTAACGATGTGATTTCAAATAGTTAGAAGATGCTATGGAGAAAATCAAGCAGAATAATTGAAAAGAGAGTGGATTTGGGACGGAAACACTTGGATAGTTGGGGAAACCCTCACAGAAGAGGTGACATTTGAGCACATATTATGTTGAGAAAGAGGCGGGTGTGGGAAGAGCAGGGGCCAATATCCTGTCTAAGTAACAGCAAGGGTAAAAGACACAGTTTGGGAACAAGCGTGTTGTCTTCAAGAAACAGCAGCTTTTGTGGCTGTAGCACGTGAATGAGCAAGAGTGGCCGGAAATGGCGCTGGAGAGTTGGTCAGGGGCTGGGTCACAGATATTCTGTCCGCCGTGTGTGGGACTTGGGGCGTCTTTCTGGATGTGATGGTAACCAGTGGGGTCTCAGGCTCAGGCATGGCCGGTGCGTTGCTCTGCAGAGCAATAGAAACTAGAGCACTGAGGAAGAGCTGGAAGAGGCTGCACCTCAAGTGTCCGAGGGTAGGTGTGCTGCTCCACGCGTGAGCAGACACAGTGCTGGGAGGTTCATTTCCATGGAAAGCTGGGAGACAGTGAGCACAGAGAGTTGCCTGTTGGACCGGGTCACACCGGTGCCTCCGTGACCTTGACCAGAGTGGTTTCAGTGACGTGACGGGAACCAAAGGCTCAGTGGAAGATGTTAAGAAACAAAATGGGAGATGAGAAAGTGGAGACAAGGTGAATATAAAACTATTCGGAAAAAGCTTTGCCAGAGAAGGAACTAGAGAAATGAAAATGCAAGAGGGTCGGTGGGAGTCAGTGTAGGACTTGGGTTTTCGTGTGCAATTGCAGCCTATTTGTGCACCATTGGGAAATGAAAGAAGGGGAGGGAAAATGGTGATGAAGTACAGGGGGAGGTTCCGTGTAGAAGGTGGAAATGAAGGGGACCCAAGGCATGGCCGGGACAGCTGAGCTTGGGTGTATGAGGCAAAACCTATGGCTTCCCACCCGATTAGGGAAAACCCAGCAGTCCCCCTCCTGTGTGCTTCCCCTTGACTTTGACACTAGGACCCCACTGACAACATTTCTGATGCCTGACGTGTGCAGGCTCCCCCTGACCAGGCAATTCCACAGCACCAGCTGGGTGTCCTACAAGTTCTCACAATTCAGTGCAACTCTGACTGTCTCTCCAGACATCGTGTGAGGTCTCACAGGCCACAGGCTCGGTCCCGCTGCAAGACTCCCACCCCGTTTCCGATGCCAACCACAAGTCCAGGTTGTCACTCGTGCTTCTGATCAATCAGCTGTAAATCTGAGATTCCCACAATCCCCACCTCAGTTCAGTTAATTTGCGAGAGCAGCTCACAGAACTCTGGGAAACACTTACTGGTTTCCCAGCTTATTGAGAGATCTGCAAAGGCCCAGATGGACATCTGGATGAGGAGATACACAGGGCAAGGTCTGGGAGGGTCCCCAGTGTAGGAGCTTCTGTCCTGAGGAGATGGGGTGTGTGACCGTCCCAGTGTACCTGTGTTGAGCAGCTTGGAAGCTCTCTGAATGCCATACTTTGGGGGTTTTGTGGAAGCTTCTTTATGTAGGCATGACTAATTATTAACCCCATTTTCCAACCTCGTCCTTCTCTAGAGGATGGGCTGGGGCTGAGAGTTTCAGGCTGCTAGTCATGGCTTGGTCTTCCTGATGACCAGCCTGCATCCAGGCTCCATTCAGAAACCCAAGCAGAGTTGTCTCATTACAACGCACATGCTCCCAGGGCCATGCTCTCATCATTTAGGAATTTACCAGGATTTTCGGAGCCTCAGGTCAGGAACCAGGGGCAGAGAACAGTATATATATTTCTGTTATTATACAGATGAGAAGAAGGGCAATGCATCCATTATAACATCCATATGCATCCCATGCATCCATATAAGCTCCAATATTTTGGCCACCTGATAGGAAGAGCTGACTCCCTGGAAAAGACCCTGATGCTGGGAAAGATTGAAGGCGGGAGGAGAAGGGGACGACAGAGGACGAGATGGTTGGATGGCATCACTGACTCAATGGACATGAGTTTGAGCAAGCTCTGGGAGATGGTGAAGGACAGGGAAGCCTGGTGTGCTGCAGTTCATGGGGTCACAAAGAGTCGGACTTAACTGAGCAACTCAACAACAGTCTATTATAACAGAATAGAAAGCAGAGTGGATCCAAATTTGTCAGGTTTACAGGTTAGGTGGAAAGCTGAAGCAGTTCTTCTTTCTCTTGTTTTCTTAAGAACATATTAAAGGAGATCATAAACTGACAGCATCAGATATCTTAAGAGATAAAACACTTCAATAGAAAAACGCAGTGAGATTGCCCCAAAGTGCTGTGGTCATATGTGATCACGTATATATGTCATACAGTGGAGCAGATGGTATGGTTTTATGGTTTTGCCCATTTCACAGCTCTTAGTTAGGCACAGATTGGTAACTGGACACCTAATTGGAGTTTGCAGATAGTAAATCAGTCATTTAGACTGCTACTTTTAAGAGCCTCATGGTCAGCTTCCCAGGTGGTACTAGTGGTAAAGAATCCGCCTGCCAGTACAGGAGACACAAGAGATGTGGGTGAGATCTCTGGGTCAGGAAGATCCCCTGGAGAAGTAAATGGAAGCCCCTCCAGTATCCTTGCCTGGAAAATTCAAGGGACAGAGGAGCCCAGTGGGCTACAGTCCATAGGGACGCAAAGAGTCGGACACGACTGGGCACACACTCAGCTAACTCAGAAGCCAGTGTCCACTGTTAATTTGCTGTGTGACCGTTGCTAGACTTGAGATTGCTTTGTGCTTAGTGTCTTGATGTATAAAATGGGTGATCAATGCTTTATTGGTGGGAACCGAAGCAAAATAATAGTGGAATGTATTAGCGTTTCAATGGAAAAGAAATATATGATTCGGGTTTTGGTGTCAGACCTTCCAGGTTTGACACTGTCTTCATTAACTATTAGCCATTTGACCATGAAAAAATTACTTAACTTCTGTGAATCTCAATTTCTTATTCTATAAAACAGAAATGATATTAATAATAAACCTGTATTTAAGAACTGTATTAAAAGTAATATAAAGACAACTAACAGAGTGCCTAGCCCATATCAGTCAATACATGATGGTAATAATGTCTTGATCATTAATGTTAATAAAGGTAATTAAGCAAAAGAGTTTGAGCAAGCTTCAGGAGCTGGTGATAGGGAAGCCTGGCATGCTGCAGTCCATGGGGTCACAAAGAGTCGGACACAGCTGAGCAACTGAACTGAAGCAAATGTTACAGGTTTAGTCAAGTTGCTGACTGGCACGGCCTTCTCTCTTTAGGTATCGCAAATGCTGTTTTTAATGGACAAAGCCGTGAGATAATATTCAGGAGCAACGGGAACATCACCAGAGAGCTCACCAACGTCACGTTCGGTTTCAGAACGAGGGATGCCCACGCAATCATACTGCACGCAGAGAAGGAGCCTGAATTCCTTCGTATTCACATTCGGGATTCCCGGTTGTTATTTCAACTGCGAAGCGGCAACAGCTTTTACACGCTGAGTCTGACGAGTCTGCAGCCAGTGAGCGACGGCGTGTGGTACCAGGTGACCATCTCCATGACAGACCCGGGGGCCCAGGCTTCCAGGTGGCAGATGGAGGTGGACGGGCAAACGCCTCCTGTGACCAGCGCAGTCGCTGCCGGGAGCCTCAGCTTCCTGAAGGATGACACAGACGTCTATGTGGGTGACCGAGCTAGCAACAGTACTCGGGCCCTGCGAGGGTGTCTAAGCACGATCGCCATCAGCGGCCTCTATCTCTCTTACTTTGAAAACGTCGGTGGCTTGATGAACAGACCTCAGGAGGAGCGGTTTCTCAAAGTCTCCGGGCCTCCGGTGGAGACGGGCTGCCTGCAGCTCGACGCCTGCCGCTCCGGGCCCTGCCTGCACGGAGGACGCTGCAAGGACACCTACAGCTCCCACCGCTGCACCTGTCCCGCGGGACGGTCGGGGCCACACTGCGAGCTCGACGTCGATGAATGCCTTTCAAGCCCCTGTATCCACGGCAACTGCTCCGCCCCTGGCGGGGCAGCCTATCACTGCAGGTGTGAGCCTGGCTTCACCGGTGTGAACTGCGAGTCGGAGGTGGACCACTGCCAGCGTCACCAGTGTGCAAACGGGGCCACCTGCGTGAGTGACGCCAATGGCTACTCTTGCCACTGTCCTGGAAATTTCACGGGAAGTTTCTGCAGGTGAGCATTAAGCGTTAGTCATTTAGTCGCATCCAATTGTTTGCGACCCCATGAACAGTCGCCTGCCGGGCTCTTCCATCCATAGGATTTCCCGCGCGGGAATACTGGAGCTGGTTAGCCAGTCCCTTCTCCAGGGGGTCTTCCCGACCCAGGGATGGAACCTACGTCTCCTCCTTGCAGGCGGATTCTTTATCTTCTAAGCAGCCAGGTGAGCCTTACACCCATATAAAGCGTGTCTGGAGGTGTGCTCATGTGCACAGGTACACTCAGTACGCCGTGCTGAGCAGGGGCTTACGGTCACGGCCATGACGGTTCAGGCCCGTGAAGACAGGATTGCATCTGCCGGCACGTTCTACAGGATTTGGACCACATCCTTCAAACAAAATGTCTTCTCAGTCACCTCGGGCAGAGTATGTCTCGGGAACGATGGGCCCCGGAGTCCGAGCCTTAAGGCCGCAGGAAATAAACACAGTGACAACCAATACAAGCTGAATTCTGGTTTTGTAGGAGGAAGCATGACTTCTATCCCTGAAAGAATGCCCTGGGTCACTTCAGGCAGGTCAATGTTACAAAATTCTGAAAAGGCTATGTTAAAGTAGTTTCCAAAATGGGAATTCATGACTCCCAGAATGAGCATGTTTCGATGACTTTGTCATGAATTAATGAGGGAACCAGTAAGCTAAAAATCAAAATGTCAGAGGACAGTACAATTATATACACAAATACGTACACATAATAGATATGCATGTGGGCTTCTGTGATGGGTCAGTGGTAAAGAATCCGCCTTCCAGTTCAGGAGACATGAGAGATGTGGGTTCAGTTCCTGGGTTGGAAAGACCCACTCCAGTATTCTTGCCTGGAGAATCCCATAGACAGAGGAACCCAGCAGGCTACAGTCCACAGGGTCATAAAGAGTCAGATATGACTAAAGTGACTAAGCACGCACGTAGGAACATGGGACCGTTATTTCCAGCAAGTAATAGATTCCAGGATGTTGATAAGAATGCCTGGAGTGGGCTGGCAGCCTGGAGACATTACAGTAGTTCAGAGGTGATACCTTCACTGGATGAATCTCCTGGTAGACACAACATGTAGTTACAGCTACAAGGAGATGTATTTTTGTCTCCATGATATTGTTGTTCAGAGCCTATGAAGGCAAGACACAGGGTTGACTGCTGAGTACTGACATTCCAATAAAATGTGACTTCTCATAGTTAACCTACTCATTCGCCAACAGGTAAACTGAATGCTTAACAGCAAAAGACATTCAGGATCAAAATCAATAGTACTGCTGTGGTGACTTTGGATAAGTAAAAGACACATATATGCCTAGGAGCCAGTGCTCCAGTATTTTTTTCTGCCTAATTCATCAAAGCCAAGTTTTCAAAGATTAAAGTTTTGATTCAAAAGTACTTTCTAACAAGATTCAAAAATTGTTTATTAAACGTTAAGATGTATACAAAGCTTCCTATTTGCATTGCTAATTGACCTCTTCCAAAGCTGGTTGACGTTTTTGGCTCTTTTGAAAAATCCTTATGATATTTTCTTTTTAAAGTCAAATTGATTAGCTCTTGTGGGAAGAGACACACTTACCACATAGGCTGCTTTCTCCATATTAGCTGCAGTCTGCTGAGCAGAACAAAATAAAACTCATTTTATCTTTCTTGAATATTAACTATGTATCTGATTCCGGACAGTGTAGTTAAGGACCTAGACACTTTAAAGTCTTTTTAACCAGCCCCTTCACAGCCCTGGATTTTATCTGGTAGTAAAGTTCTGCTTAGCATCTAACAATTTGTACTGGCTTTTATAGGCATTCCTTAACATATAAAGTTGTGTTTTTAAACAAAAGAGCCACACTCTGAATTCACATGTACTTTCCACTGACTGCTGTATACAAACCTCCTAGACAGCATTTGGCGTGCCTTCTGCTAAGTCATGAATTATTGGATGAGGGCAGCAAGTGTTGGCGGGGCAACCAGAGTTCGGCTTCAGTGAGAGGCAGCGGAGAAATCACATGAGTGCTTGGGTACCAGAGTCCTGGCCTTTCTTTCCTGACGTTTATAGAGATGTAATTTTCCTATGGCCTGAAGTGATTTATTAGCCAAGCAGCAGCAAATCTAGCCATAGCGAGTTTCTTTCCAACACTAAATTTACTGCCACCACCACCCCACCCCCGCACCCCCGGCACAGATCTTATCTCATGAATGAGCACTGGGTAGAAATGGAAGATGGATAGGCACGCTCCTTACAGCGCCCTCCCGCAGGACCTGTGGAGCAAAGAGTGATCCGTGTCCAAAACAGCACAGTTAAGCGTCTGTAGCTCAGTTGGCCTGAGCACCTCATGAGTTTGGCACGGACAAGATACACAGACTTTTCTAAAAAAGTGTTCTTGAATGAAATGAACAAGATGAACTGCAGTGACTATTACTTTTTTCTCCCTAGGTACCTCCGATTACCCTCCACCTTCTGTGGGAATGAGAAGACCAACCTCACTTGCTACAACGGTGGCAACTGCACGGAGCTCCAGGGAGAAATGAAGTGCGCCTGCTGGCCAGGTTTTACGGGGGAACGGTGAGTTGCAGCAGAGCTTTACGGGAGGGCCTTCCAGGCCGGACAACAGTGAGATGATGCGAAGTGTGTTTCTTCTCCGCTTTCTCGTCTCAGTTCCCATAGGAAAATCTGTGCTTTAGTATAGGTCTGGCCAGAGTCAAAATAAAAAAGAAAAATTACCCTTGAGGTCAAAGTCAAGGACACTTTATGAGCCAAGACTTTAACTAGGGAAATATGTCTCTGAAAAATGTGAAATGTGATATTTTTCTTTCTTAGAAATATTTCTGGATTCATGTTTCTTTCCCACTAACTCTAACACATGATGCAAACGTGGGTGTTGTTGAGGTCAAATAAAATATACCTTAAAGACTGCCCCGTGGACTTACCTAGAACACTAAAAGTATACGCATCCTATCCAGATGACTCTACTGTTCCCAGAGAAGCCCTGTCCTCCGTACCTAATGCTGGGATTGTTGACGTGGAATTGATTACTGCTCTCAATATATAACTTGCTGAAAATGTAGGCATGTTTGTATATGCATGTGACTTGCTGAGGTGAGTTCAAGGGCAAAAATGTGCAGGTGTGTGTGCTAAGTCGCTGCAGTCATGTCTGACTCTGTGCAACGCCCCCCCCCCCGCCCCCCGCCCCAGGCTGTAGTCTACCAGGCTCCTCTGTCCATGGGATTCTCCAGGCAAGAATACTGGAGTGGACTGCGATTCCTTACTCCAGGATATGTCCCTGACACAGGGATCAAACCCGAGTTTCTTATGTCTCCTGCCTTGGCAGGTGGGTTCTTTACCCACTAGTGCCACCTGGGAAGTCCAAAAAAGTGCACACCCTGTAGCTTTTGTCAGATGCCCAAGGGGATCAGTGTCCCCAGAATGGTGACGAACCGAGACTCTACAGATACGCTGTAGCAGCAGAGAACAAATACTTGGCCGTTTGTCTAGCGCTCTGCCAGGCACCCTACAAACATTGTCTCTAACTGTCTCTATATCCCTTCTGCATTTGTGTAAACTGAAGCTGAGAGGTTAGGGGAGAGGTCAGGTGTCGATTCAGATTGTGCTGCAGCCAGGTCAGGCCACCTTCAGAACCTCTGCCCATCTCTAGGATGTTTCTGGCATAAACATATGACCAAATCTTTACTTGCAACAACTAAAAGAAAAGGGAAAGCGTTCTCCTCCATCTCTTATACCATCCAGGGCTAGATAAATTGTTCTCTGATCAGGCTTCCTCCATTGAACAAGTTAGATCAAATCCAACACCTTGGACAAAACGATTTTGACCGAATTAATTTTCCCCAGAAGAGTAGTTAGTAAAATAATGGGTGCATTTTTGCCCCATGACAACTGCAGTTTGGATTAACTGGAATTTTCTCTTTTTCAGCTAGTGCTTCGGGCACCACACAGACATAGTTCTTTCGTCATGTTGGCAAACAGCAGGCAGTGTGGCCACACCTGCATTTTTCCCCTCCAACATTCAGTGACAAGGCTGGTCCTTGCTTTCTTGGTCTGCTCTCAGTGGCTGGCTCTACGCAGCATGGGCGGTTGGAGAATCTGTGTGTATGGAGGGGTGTGACCTGACGTCACATTCTGCTTTTCACGGCACCGTTTTTTTCCGTGCATGCACCATAATAATATTGTTAACCCAGAGACCATTTGGTTGGCCTCTGATTCCATCTCCAAAATACTGCAAAGATTTTCTTGTCCGGAAATTTGAACAATGCTTTATATATTTAAGTGCTGGTTCCCTTCTGCCTCGATGGCACAGTTTAATGCTTACTGTTATTATTCAGTTGATTAACTGATGTCTAATGACGACAGCTTAGACCTCATCCAGAGTCTTGGATTATTTTTCTCTGCTGCTTGCATGTTGTCCCTGTTTACAGTAAATGTCTCCCTTTCCTCCAACATTGTTTGTTTTGTTTTTTTTTTTTAAAAAGAGTATCTGACATTTAACCTCCAAATTGTTGATTTCAAATATGGTATGAAAAGCAAGCTCAACATTCTCCTTCTTCTCCCAGGAATCGTTTCACCAAGATAAACTTCTCCACTGAAAATGAATTTCTAAAATAGTCCCCAGGTCTTCCATGGATTCCATGCTTTCAAAGTCCTTCTCTGTCATTAGTTATTTCACTGGATGGCAGTGGATTTATTTTTTTTAATTTCCTGCCCATTAATAACTCCTAACGAAAGCTCCAATAATGATTGTTGTGTGTATACTGTGTACTGTTCAGTTTGAAAGAGAAGTAGATAAGCAACAGAGAAAGAATAACTAGGGGAAAAGCGGAAAGCACTGGGCAGCCTCCCAAGGACCAGGGGGTGAGGCTTCCACAAAGCCCAGAGATGTTGGAAAGCTGTCATGTAACAGACCGCCTCCTCTGCCGTGGGGTTCGACCTCCAGCTCTGTGCCGTCACCCCGGCAGGCTATGCGTGGTGGATGCGCTGAACGCTCCGGCCCACCCAGGGCAGGGAGGACTTGGCAAGCCCCCTCCAGTCATTGAGCTCTGCTCTGCTCCAACCAGAGAGGCCTCCTCCAGCCCGGGAGCCTGAGCCAAAGCAGGGAAACAAAATGTCCCAGCTATGCTTGGTATCCAGCGGGATAAGGAGCTATTTTTCTGGGATGAAATCTTGTTTCCTTTGTGCCTTGGGGAGGCCCTGCCCCACCCACCGCTTCCTCTTTTCATTTCTTGAGCCTGGGGATTAGTGGATGACCCAGGCGCACATGCTTACCTCTTCAGAGGTGGGGAATGAAAAACTGCTTGGAGTGGACTTCACCTCTATGAGCTGCTCTGCAGAGACTTTTGAAGCTATGATTTGGTATGAATTTCCCAAAGTCAGGGAGATGCCTCAGTTACTGCTCCATCCCGAGGCCCAGTGGAGGTTTTGGCATGTGCTCAATATCTGCTCAGTAAGGGACTGGGCAGTTAATCAGTGAATGCACAGAAAAGCAATTTCGGTAGATGGAAAACCAGGTGAAAAGTGACAGTGCTCCAGGGAAGAGGGCAGCTTCAGTCACCTTAGAATTGGCATCACTTGTTTTTGGAAAATTTTGGCTTTTGAAAATCGTTCTACCTGGACCTGGAAAGGTTACAACCTAGCTATGAAACCAGTTTATTAGCGAGTGCAATCTTCTGATTATCTACTTTGGCTTTTATTAAAAATGGAATCTCCAGGACTTCCCTGGTGGTCCAGGGACTGGGACTCCGCACTCCCAATGCAGGGTGCCTAGGGTGTGATCCCTGGTCAGGGAACTAGATCCCACGTGCTGCAGCTAGGGGTTCACAGGCGGCAACTGAAGATCCCACAGCTGCAACTAGGGATCCCGCTAGCCACAGCGAAGAAGCCACGTGCTGCAGCTGGGATCTGGTGCAGCCAAATGAATGGGCGGTAAAGAGGCTGCCTGCAATGAGGAGATGCGAGAGATGCAGGTTCGATCCTGGGTTGGAAAGATCCTCTGGAGGAGGAAATGGCAACCCAATCCAGTATTCCTGCCTGGAGAATCCCATAGAGAGAGGAGCCTGGTGGGCTATAGTCCACAGGGCCACAAAGAGCTGGACATGACTGAAGTGGCTTAGCTCTCATGCATTTTACATATATATGTATATATGTAAAATGCAATTCCCAAGGAGAATAATCCAAAAGCCCCCAGAATACACCAAATACATTTTCCTGCTTCTTATGGGCTTCTCCCCTTCGCCTGGCACACGGATGCTTTAGAACCCTCATAGCCCCAGGTCGGCTCTGTAGACGCTGGGTTTGAAAAACACAGCTCCCTCTCCTGGGCCCCACGTACCCCAATGAACCAAACTTTTACAAGGTGACAACCACACTAACTCTTGAGGGGGAAACTGAAATTGACCTGTGCATGGCTCCATTTTGCTTTAGTTTCTAAAGATTTGCGCCAGTTTTCTCATTCTAATTAACAGTGTGCGTGTGTATACACATTATTTTCATTAAAACCAAAATCCGTGAAAGGCATTTGGAGGGCTGTCTCCCAGCTGTTGGACACGCAGGAAGGGCGTGGGGATTGGCCGGTCCCACTGCGCTGGGGAGGCCAAAGCGCTCCCTCCCTGGTGGTGTCACGGCCAGTGTGCTGAGCCGGGCCTGGTCTCTGCTGTTTGTGTTGAAGGTGTGACAAGGACATCGACGAGTGCGCGTCCGACCCCTGCCTGCACGGCGGCCGCTGTCACGACCTGCTGAACGGGTTCCGGTGCACGTGCGCGCTGGCCTTCGCCGGGCCGCGCTGCGAGCTGGACGTAAGCGGCCTCTCCTTCTACGTCTCACTGCTGCTCTGGCAGAACCTCTTCCAGCTCCTCTCCTACCTCATTCTGCGCCTGAATGATGAGCCCGTGGTCGAATGGGGAGACCAGGACGATTACTGACTGCGTCTGAGCGCTCCCAAACCTGAAACCACGACTTTCAGGATATGCCTTGAAATTTAATCATCTTGAAAACTAAATTCAAGGCCTATTTTAAGCATATTGCAAAGCACTTTACGAGTGTAGCAAATATTTACTTATTCTGGCTCTAAATGCAGAGCAATATTGTTCTCAATGCAAGCAGAAACGTCTCCTTGCCGAGAATATTGAGTACAAATATGCCATCATTCTAAGCGCATCTGTGTCTGAAGGACCCTTGCGGTGAGAGGGTGCTTTCTCCCACACCTGCTCTTGTGGGCACCTTTATAGTGTAAGTCACTCTCCCTCACCCTCATCCTCAGTCAGTCTTGTCCTTTCATTCCCATCTATTACTCAGGACACAACAGTTTGAAATTAGATTTTTTTTTAAAATTTTTATCCATCTATGCTGTGTTGCCAGTTCTCTGGTAAGTTAAAAATATATATAAAGTGGAGAATCCCATGAAGGCCCTCAAAATGTAGAAGGAATCTTTTCTGATATAATTGGTATCAGTTCTCAAGTTACTCCTTACCAGTGTAATTTATAATTCCACAAAACCTTTCTTCTTCAGAAAAAATGACAGATAAAACTTTTTTCCATTCCTTTTTTCCTGCAATACTTTCTATACAAATAACTTTTTGTTAATTGCTTATAAATTTATGAGCTTATTGACTTTCCTATCAAATGAACTAATTGCAATTGCTTTTCAATACATATTTTAAAAAGAAAGAAATGCTATTCTATAGGTATATACTAAAAATACAATTTATAAAACTTGAATTTCCTGGAGGCCTATTTTTCTAAAATCTGCAAGTAAATTTATCCTCTCAACTATATTTCTGAAGAGAAAACATACTGCAGCTGCTAAGTTGCTTCAGTCGTGTCTGACTCTGTGTGACCCCACAGACCTATATTATAATCAAAATATATTTGGCACTATGATTTTTTAATAAACAAGTACATGAAGTGATGGATTTACCAAGTAAATTAATAAGGTATGCAAAGATTAATATATATTCTTGCTTAGCTTTAGTACAGCATATAATATATTAATTAGAAAGTAACTTTATTTACTAGTATTTTTATTGCTTCTGCTGACTTGCTGTCATTTATGCTAAGTGTCTGTGTGTGGACATACCTTCCCAAGGAGCCATGATTAGTGTTCATTTAAAGGGAAAATAGGTTGATCTTATGAATTAATTCAGAAAGCAACTATAATAGCAAAGGCCCGCCAAATATCATTTTGTAAATGCATTTGTGTCTTTAGGAGTTGCCCTGGTTTGAAACTGTGAGGGTGTTTTATCCAGTGGGTGGTATCCAATACTCAGTTAGTTCCTTCTTCTTCTTTTTTTTTTTGTTAATAAAATTGTTTTCCTGTGGAAATTACAAGCTAAATTTAAATATCGCATGACATCAAAACTACAAAGTAGTATACTATAAAAGCAAAGGAAGTAAACTCAACCTTATTTTTCAACAGTTATAGAGGATTTTATGCAGCAAATGCTCTATGCTGTGGAGTGCTGGCAGGCCCTCAACTGGAGAAGCTTATGTTGACGTTTTCTTTCCTTTCTGCTCCCCACCCCCTCACCCCCCGACAGCATGTGCTAACCCGCCATCTCAGCTGATCTGCTGCACAGTTAGATCTCCTGACAAGAGACCTGGAGAAACCCTTCCTATCAATATTTGCTTTCCCAAATTATCTGAAGTAACCACAAAATTGATTATAGCCAAAGACCACACATACAGTTTTCACATCTACTCCCTCTTGGGCATATCTGTAATTATGTACATACAGGTCATTCCAAATATAACACATTTCCTTCCAGATATCTTTCTGAGTCACTCGCCATTTCTTCCTCCATGCAATTCTATTGTCAGTTGCTTTTCCGTTTCCCCATGTCTTGTCATATCTGACCTAAAAACCCTGTCCTTCTTCTCTGTCTTCTTCTGTATTTTCAGTTGCATTGTGTGTGACTACAGCTTGTGCACATTTGCACGGAAAAATAAAACCATTGTTTCTGTGTCTCTGCTCCTCATCTTCTGATATCTGTCTTCATTTGCCTTGACTGTGTCTTGCACACTAAGATGGCCACAAGTCTGGTGCGTGCGCAGGTACACACACACACACACACACACACACAAACACATAGCAAACACAGAAGAACCTGTGCTGATCACCCTGAATGGTGGTCTCTTCCCCCAGATATGTTCCTGCAGATAGACACCTGTGCCCGTCTAGGTCAAAGTTCCATGTACCTTCCCTCTATGTCCAGACATTCCTCTAGTTGGGATTCTGAAGTTGATGACATCCTTAATTGTTCTTACTGGGGATGTGCAGTGTCCCCGGTTAACCTGGCTCTTGAGAAGGAGCCCTCTCACCTGAGTGACAGAAATCTACACAGGCTCCTCTAGACTCTGCCTCTGAAACATAATGTGTAGTGGTTGAGTTAGAAATGTTTCATTTTGCTCATTTTTAAGGTTCAGCATTTGAACTAAACAAGGCTATGTGTCTATTTTTGGCCATACCATTTCCTCCTGTGTGTGGATGTGGTTTTTATCACCCTTCTTTTTGGAAAACAGGGAAAGTTGAGAAAATAGGGAGGTTTGGAGAAATCAGTGTTTTGACAGGACAGAAAGACGAATTTAACACTTCCGAGAAACTTCTCTGGGCCAGGGATTGTGATAAGCCTTCCATAAATACATATTTTTCACTGTAAGGGCAACCAATATCTCTCACCTTCCAAATTCTTCAGTAAATTGTGTTTAAAGATCCCTTTGCCATATCTGAGCATTACAGCAGAAGTTGTTCAGCTTTAATTTTGCAAAATTTAGATGGAGTCTTTTCTGGGAACGGTGATACATAAAGTTTGAGTTTAGTGATTTAGGAAGAATACCAGTGAAGAAACTATGAAAATTATTCTCAACTGCCAAAATCACTAGTAATATAGACCACTTCATTTCTCAACTTTATTTTTTGATTTATTCAACAAATGCTGATAAATACCTTCTATGTGCTATGCCCCAGACTAGAGAATTCAACAGTAGATTAGACGCAGCACATGCCCACAAGCTGAGGGTCTCATTGAGGATGTAGACTGGCAGAGGAGAAGAATTCCTGGGTCAGTGTTAGGATGGAACTCAGTGCCAGCTCTAGAGGAGTACAGAAGAGGGGCATTTTCACTTGGTCTTCAAGGCAGAAGTAGAAGCAGTGACAGATTTTATTTTCTTGGGCTCCAAAAATCACTGCAGACGATGACTGCCATAAACAATGCTTGCTCCTTGGAAGGAAAAGCTGTGACAAACCTGGATAGCATTTTAAAAAGCAGAGACATCACTTTATTGACAAAGATCTGCATAGTCAAAGCTTTGGTTTTTCCAGTAGTTATGTACGGATATGAGAGTTGGACCATAAGGAAGGTTAAATGACAAAGAATTGATCCTTTTGAAATGTGGTGTTAGAGAAGACTCTTGAGAGTCCTTTGGACTGCAAGGAGATCCAACCAGTCCATCCTAAAGGAAATCAGCCCTGAATATTCATTGGAAGGACTGGTACTGAAGCTGAAACTCCAATACTTTGGCCACCTGATGGGAAGGACTGACTCACTGGATAAGACCCTGATGCTGGGAAAGATTGAAGGCGGGAGGAGAAGGGGATGACAGAGGATGAGATGGTTGAATGGCGTCACTGACTCAGTGGACGTGAATCTGAGCCACTCCGGGAGACAGTGAAGGAAAGGGAGCCTGGCGTGCTACAGTCCATGGGTTCTCAAAGAGTCAGACACGACTGAGTGACTGAACAACAATAACAACAACACCCTCAAAGTCCATCCAGGCTGTTGCAAATAGCAGGATCCCCTCATTCTCTTGACTAAGATGTTGTTATTGCACAAGGAATCTTCTTGGCTTTGCGTGAGGTCTCTTGCTAAGGTGCACGGACTCTGGTTGTGGGGCACAGGCTTAGTAGCTGCTCAGCATGTGGGATCTTAGTTCCCTGAGCAGGAATTGAACCTGCGCTCCCCGCATCGCCGGGTGATTTTCAACCACTGGACCATCAAGAAAGTCCCCACAGAACATTTTAGAAAGCAAGTCTCTGTTACAATCTAGTTAACTTAATAAAAGACTCAAGGTGAATAATGAAGCTGATCACACCATGTTAACTATTATTTTCTTGAGTTATTCCTGTTGGTTTTTACTCAAGAAGAACTTTTAACATTGGTTCATCTATTAAAAATAGAGTCGTGATTAATGAAACAAAACAGTTAGTATGCAAGTGAATATCATGATGTTATCTAGTTGAATATAACATGAATTTAGTTTCTCCCAATCTTTTTCAAGAATTGAATGTATAGATTCTTATATGGACTTTCTTCTTGACTGACTTACATTGGGTTTGGGAAAAGAGGGTGCAGCTCATTGAATACATTGCTGATCTTTTTTGTGAAAGTAAATGTAGAAAACCGGGCCCACTCCAGGGGATTTTATATTTGACCAAATTTAAATATTAAGAAAACTGACTTGAAATTGGTACTGGTTTTTGTAATATTTTTCTACTTTAAACTTTCATGATTCATATATGTATTCTACAAATATTATTTTCCTAAGCTTGATAGAAAGAATTCTTTCCTTCTAAAAGGACATAAAAATATCATGGGTCTTATCTTCTTCTCACATTGTAATTACTGAGTCACAGTTTGTTTCATGTAGTATGGAAATCTATTGGAAACTAATTGTACAGAGGAAAGTAACATACTAAATATAGCTCCTCTGAAAACAAATAGGCTATTTGCAATGAAACATATTTAATCATTTGGAATATGATCATTTTATTGTCTGCCTGACTTTAGTTGCACATAAAACTCTGAATAATGTTATTTTAACTCAATTCCCCTAACATTTTTTGATAACCCTATGCTGACTAGCAAGACTGTGTTATGGAGATTTGAGGTATCCATATACTTGTTATTCAAAGTGGCAAATTACATATTAATTTTTGATGAATGAGTGAAATCACTCTAGTTCAATGTGTGCTCAGTCATATGCAACTCTGTGCAACCCCAGGGACTGTAGCCCACCAGGCTCCTCTGTTCATGGGATTCTCCAGGCAAGATTATTGAAGTGGGTTGCCATTTCCTCCTCCAGGGGACTTTCCCAACCCAGGGATCGAACCCCATCTCTTGAGTCTCCTGCATTGACAAGCAAGTTCTTTACCAACTGTGCCACCTAGGAAGCTGAAAAAAAACTCAAGAAAACATTTATTTAAAGCTCATATATTCCTTTGAAGTTTTTAATAGCCAGCATTATATATATCATGTATCAGTTCAGTTTAGTTCAGTCGCCCAGTCATGTCCGACTCTTTGCGACCCCATGAATCACAGCATGCCAGGCCTCCCTGTATAGTAGGTAATGAATATTAAAGAACCTACTGATATAACAAATGATGTGTTTTTAAGATGAGTTCCGAGGGGCATTTTCTAAGTGTGTGTGTGTGTGTGTGTGTGTGTGTGTGTCTGTGTGTGAAGCCTGTCCCACAGTTATGAAGATATAAATGATGGTACACATTAAGTACCGAAAATCTGTCCAGCTTTCCTACCAAATTCGCAGAATGGAAAAGCCTAGTGCTGGTCGTTAGTAGCCTCTTCGGTGGTGGAAGGCTCTTGAGGGTCAGTGATCCGCTCTTTCCACCGTGCTCAGTCACTTCAGTCAAATCTGACTCTCTGCGACACCACGGACTGTAGCCTGATGTCTGTCCAGGCTCCTCTGTGCATGGGGTTTCCCAGACAGGATTCCTGGAGTGTGTGCCCTGGTCTCCTCCAGGGGCTGTTCCCGAGCCAGGGATCAAACCTGAGTCTCCCGTATGTCCTGAACTGCGGGCAGATTGTTTACCACTGAGCCCCTGGGGAAGCCCACACTCTCCCACAGAGGAACATTATTTCCATCCAAGAACCAAATGCACAGAAACCCTATTATTCATGTTGAAGTGAAATTTGATATAAATTGGCTCTTTCCTGAACCATTTTCCCAGAGGAAGCTTAGCTTCACAAAGACATGGGCGCTCACCTGTAATACAGTCTCAGGGCAGCCCTCCGGGATGTATCAAATTTGACTCCCTCTTTGCTTTTAGGAGGTTTCCCTGGTGGCTCAGACGGTAAAGCGTCTGCCTGCAATTCAGGAGACCCAGGTACGATCGCTGGGTTGGGAAGGTCTCCTGGAGAAGGCAATGGCAACCCACTCTAGTACTCTTGCCTGGAAAATTCCATGGACTGAAGGGCCTTGTAGGCTACAGTCCATGGGGTTGCAAAGAGTCAGACTGAGCAACTTCACTCACTCACTTGCTTTTAGGAAAGCATCCCATTTACAGCAGGATGGACAGGGCCCCTCAAAACCAGTGATTCTGGAGAGGAGTGTTAAGTTCTCTTCTCTTCAAATATGGGTGTGTTGCATCGTTAAAATCCATGCCTTCACCTCTTCTAAACCCAGAACAAGCTGACCACAGTTGCAACTTTGAAAAAAGACGTTTTAAAGAAAATATAATTCTTTGCTCTTTGAATTCTTATTTAATCCTTCTTTGCCAGGTCCAGTATGTATATTCTCAAAGTTGCCACTGAAGTCTTCCTTTCTCTTCTGCCCTCCCCCATCAACACTAGGGGGCCTTCAAGCTCCCACACCTTCCCAAATACACCTCCATTGTAACATATAATGATAACAACACTGATGAAGGTTATTAACTGTAGAGTCCTCCTGCGAGCCAGCCACTAAGCCTAAGGTCTTCTCACACATTATGCTGATTATTTGTCACAAATGTCCCAAGACTTACATGATATTAATTTTCCCGCGTTACTGTTGAGAACACAAAGTCCATGGTTAAGTGCCTTTCTCGAGCAGATCCAGTTCAGAAGGTGCAGGACCCGTGCTCAGGTTCTGGGGCACGTGCCCCACGTTTGTGGGAGCGATAGTGCAGACACTTTGATTTGTCTGCCGAGTCCTCTGGCCTGTGAGCTCCTGGAAGGCTGTTTAACTCTGTAAGGTCTGGGCGTGGCAGCCCTGCCTGACAGAGCAGCTGCTTCACTCCTTACTGAAGGGATGAATGGATGGACGAAGGAATGGTGGGTGGCACATGGTTTGCACAGAGGAGGGGAGGGCAGGGAAAGTTTCTCCCAGAAGATCCTTGACCAGGTCTTACAGAATGGGCAGGAATTTTCTTAGCCACACAAAAAGCACATTTTCCCCAGACGTCTTTTTTTGTTTTGTTTGATTCTTTGTTGCCAAAGGGCTGAATAAATTGGTTCTCATAGAAGAAATTATCACAAATAAAGTTGTGTGCTGTTAGCAGAGAGCCCAGAACCCCAGGTTCTCACTGGGATTCTGCAGTGAGATGTGCCGTGATGTGTTTATAATTACACGTGGCCTAGATGATTAGGCGTTTGTCTTTGTGTAACGGCATCTTGATATTTGCAAGAGTCTGAGACAGGAACCCTGAAGACCAATCGTCAGAGCACCGAGTTCCTTCGGGGTCATGGGAGGAGGGTTAGAGGTCTGAGAGAGGCAAGGAGATTTACGGCACTGACCCTACAAGATGATAAAACACTGGACAGATTATTGAAGAGCCCCAAGCAGTGGAAGAGGAAAAGGGGCGGATGAAATTCAGGCAGTTCCAGGAGACTAGGAGGACCCAGCAAAGAGTTAGAGCTCTTCCCAAGGGGAAGGGTGCCCGACAGCTGCCCCACGAGGGTGGGTGAAATGGCTGAAATGGCCTGTATTTGCCCCAAGAGCACCATTAGCAAGACCAGCACTTATTTTTTCACAGCACTGGTTGTCAGAAAAAACTTCTCGAAGAGATTTCCACTTGTTCCCTGCTTTCTGAGTTCAGCTGAGCCTGAGGGGCTGAGCCATCCACCAGCTTCTCCTCCCCGCTAGGTCACCCTGCCTCTGAGCCACCTCCGTCTTCCAAGACCGCTCCTGTGGGCTGAGCTGACAAGCCGGGCCTCCTAGCAGGAAGCCCAGGCTCCTGTCCCTTCACATGTCCCACCTCGAGGCCGGGCACTGCTGAGTGGCTGCTGTCTCTGCCCGCTGAGGGTCAAGGAGGTGACCGCAGCGTCAAACAGGCGTTTCTGCACCGTGTCTGAGAGTGGACAGGACACAGGGAGGGAGGGAGGGGGACACGGAATCAGGGAGATGCATAATCCCTACTCCGAGAGCACCAATAAAACAGCAGTCTGGTTCTGGAGGAGAAAGAGAAGCCACAAGACATGTTGAAAACAGCCCCTGATTTATGGGGCTGAGTGAAAGCACAGGATGAATTACCGAAGTTTGGTCACAGCGAGTTATTCCAAGACGGGGAGTTTTCAAGGAGGTTATGGGAATTCGACTAGGCCATAAAACACGAGGAAGATTATTTGCAGAACAGAAAACGGGAGCGCGTTCAAGAGAGAAGAAAGGTCAGGAGTAAAGATGCAATGGTGGGAACCGAGTCTGGACGACGTGAGGTACAAAGAGGGATCAGCCCTGGCCAGGATGCCAAAGGATGCTGGGAAGTGGTGGGGTGTAAAATCGGATAAATTCAAGCGAGGGCTAGATTACAGATTAGATCGTCCAGCTTCTGTCTGAAACCCAGCCGGAGCAGGAAAGAGTCATTTCATAACCCGATTTGGGCCGGCACCACGCCGTCCTTTAAATTATTTTCAATAGGTTGTGATTTTCCATGGGCTGCCTCTCATTCTGATTAAAAGGGTTCCCTTCCACCAAAAATAGTAGCACCTTTCTTTAATGATGGCTTTATTTGACTGATGGAAACACATCAATGATATTCGCAGACTTATTCTTTGCTATTGGAACTCAAACTGATACAATTTGCTCCTTGTTCTAGATATTCTTTTTTTTTTCTTAAATTATGCTGTTGGGGCAGAAAATTTTGTTGAATAGGTCTGGTTGGGGGGTTGGTTTTTCTCTAACTTATTAAAGGCACATGTTCTTTAACCTAATTTCTGCTAATTAAAGATTTCTCTAGGCATAGTTCTGGGTTACTAAGTTTTGCTTTAAGCATCTTTTTTTTTTTCCCAAAAAAAACTTGATTTAAATCTTTCTAAAGTTCTTTTTCACTAATTGAGGATTTTTCAGGCCTATGATGCTCTCCCTCTTTTTTCTCAAAGGACCAAAGGCATGTTTTGGTCTGAGGAGGTTCAAGCTTAATCAGATTAAGTCCCTCTTCTCTAAAAACTGAGCAAATTCCCTGGATCAGCACCACGAAAAAGATTCTTTGAGGCAATAGACTAATAAGGCTATCATTCATCATCTTGAAGTATGTAAAATTAAGAAAGGCATTTGCTCACTTTTTAAAATGTCCCGGCTATGCAAATCCTTATAAAATAGACCAAGATGGAGATGAAAAGTGTTCGTTGCTCAGTTTCAGTTCAGTTCAGTCACTCAGTTGTGTCCGACTCTTTGCGACCCCATGAACCGCAGCACACCAGGCCTCCCTGTCCATCACCAAATCCTGGAGTCCACCCAAACCCATGTCCATTGTGTTGGTGATGCCGTCCAACCATCTCATCCTCTGTTGTCCCCTTCTCCTCCTGCCCTCAATCTTTCCCAGCATCACGGTCTTTTCCAATGAGTCAGTTCTTTGCATCAGGTGGCCAAAGTATTGGAGTTTCAGCTTCAAAATTAGTCCTACCAATGAACACCCAGGACTGATGTCCTTTAGGATGGACTGGTTGGGTCTCCTTGCCATCCAAGGGACTCTCAAGAGTCTTCTCCAACACTACAGTTCAAAAGCATCAATTCTTTGGCACTCAGCTTTCTTTGTAGTCCAACTCTCACATCCATACATGACCACTGGAAAAACCAGAGCCTTGACTGGATGGACCTTTGTTGACAAAGTAATGTCTGCTTCTTAATATGCTGTCTAGGTTGGTCATAACCTTCCTTCCAAGGGGTAAGCATCTTATAGTTTCATAGCTGCAGTCACCATCTGCAGTTTGGGAGCCCAGAAAAATAAAGTCAGCCACTGTTTCCCCATCTATTTCCCATTAAGTGATGGGACTAGATGCCATGATCTTAGTTTTCTGAATGTTGAGCTTTAAGCCAACTTTTTCACTCTCCTGTTTCACTTTCATCAAGAGGCTTTTTAGTTCTTCTTCACTTTCTGCCGTAAGGGTGATGTCATCTGCGTATCTGAGGTTATTGATATTTCTCCTGGCAATCTTGATTCTAGCTTGTGCTTCTTCCAGCCCAGTGTTTCTCATGATGTATTCTGCATAGAAATTAAATAAGCAGGGAGACGATATACAGCCTTGACGTACTTCTTTTCCTATTTGGAACCAGTCTGTTGTTCCATGTCCAGTTCTAACTGTTGCTTCCTGACCTGCATACAAGGTTTCTCAAGAGGCAGGTCAGGTGATCTGGTATTCCCATCTCTCAGTTGTGTCCAACTCTTTGTGACCCTGTGGACCATAGCCCTCTCTGTCCGTGGAATTCTCCAGACCAGAATATTGGAGTGGTTTGCCTTTCCCTTCTCCAGGGGATCTTCCTGACCCAGGGATGGAACCCAGGTCTCGTGCGTTGCAGATGGACTCTTTCCCATGTGAGCCACCAGGGAAGCCCCAAGACAGAGGTGGTTCAAGCATTTCTTCAGACCTGGGGAAGCCAGAAATTTCTGAAAGAGGACCATTAACTGCCCAGGGAAAGTTACCAGTTCGGCCATGGGCAGCCCACTGGCTTAGGCGCCGGCTGACCAGGGTCCTCTCATACCTCTTTCACCAAGATCTGGGCCTTCTCTGATGTTGAGCTGTCTTGATGACCACAAGCGTGCCGGCAGCACCTCATTTAATCCTGACATCAGTAGGAAGGTTGCTGACACTGGACAGATGCAAGAACTAAGGCCCAGACGAGTTAAATGATTTACTCAGACTCGTCACTGGTTTTCCTTCAAAACACTGCCTCGGGTTTCAGTGTCCTAATTTATAAACACAACGCCTGGAGACTGGTTTTCAGCAGACTACCCTACCTGAATAGTTTAGAGATGTTAGCGTTTCTTAATTATAAAATAGGAGTTTGAAACAGATGTCATTATATATAGACCCTCTCCGGTATTCTTGCCTGGAGAATCCCATGGACAGAGGAGCCTGGCAGGCTACAGTCCACGGAGTCACAAAGAGTCAGACACGACTGAAGCAACTTAGCACAGACACGTGCACATATATAACTTACGGAAATGCAAGGTTTTCACGAGACAGACGATATCCAAGTAACTCTGGAATTTTTTGAACATTTCCAGGGAGAATATGAAAAATGTAAATCTTGTAAACAAAGATTATAGTATCTGCTCTGGGCCCCCATGGAACCCAGAATAACCTATTTGTTTTTTACGATTAAGTCCTGTGAATGCTAAAGATATTCACAGCGGGCAGTATGTAAATTATTCTAATTTGCAGCTTCCTGAGGGTAATGGTCCTATATGTTTGAACTGGGATAATTCCATCACTACTTAAATTACCAAAATAAATGTCCTTGAATTATAGTAACCAATATAAGCATCTTGCCTGGAGAATCCCATGGAGAGAGGAGCCGGGCGGGCTATAGTCTATGGGGTTGCAAAGAGTGAGACACGACTGAAGCAACTTAGCACGCACGGATGCACATTAAATTACCCTTAAATTACCACAATAGATGCTCCTGAATTGTAGTAACCACTATAAGCATCCCTGTTTGATACGGTATTTGCAGAGCCCTAAGTGATGCCTTTAAGCTCCCCAGTCACCTCACGGGGTGAGCTCAGGAGGTCCAGGTTCTGTGTCACTGTGTGCCATTTGTCTTCTGCCTTGAGACAGTAACGGTGGCTGTTTGGCTGGCAGGGGGCGGGCTCCTTCCCTGAGCGCCTTTGTACAGAGGCATTTTGCGATGTAAGGAGCCTGGGAGGCCCTTTGTGAGCATCACACAGGCATGTGCCTTTCCAGAGGGCAAAGCATTTGTTTGAGTGGCTCCCTGTTCAAGTAAAATATTGGGGGAGGGAAGAGCTGGCTGGGTCCTGTGCGTTGACTCACACGGCCTTGCGGGCTGAAGCAGATTTGACAAGGACACCATCCTCGGTCCAGTTCCCTTTTCAGGATTTGTTCACTGATGTCCTCATGAAACCAGCCCACCCAAAAGGAAATCAACCCTGACTCTTCATTGGAAGGACTGATGCTGAAGCTGAAGCTCCGATACTTTAGCCACCTGATGTAAAGAGCCGACTCACTGGAAAAGACCCAGATGCTGGCAGAGACTGAAGGCGGGAGGAGAAGGGAGCAGCAGAGGATGAGATGGTTGGATGGCGTCACCGACTCGATGGACATAACTTTGAGCAAGCTCCGGGAGTTGGTGATGGACAGGGCAGCCTGGCATGCTGCAGTCCATGGGTGGCAAGGAGTTGGACATGACTGAGTGACTGAACTGAACTGTCCACATCCCAGTGGTCATGGATTGCAGTCACAATGACCAGCTCCTGCTGAGTTCTCCGAGTTCAGAGTGAGGTCAGTCTTGACGCACAGACCAACCAGGCCATGCTCTCTTCCTGAGAAGTAAGCTGAGTGTCACCTGGATAGATCAGGCACTACCCGTCACCTATGTCAAGTTCACTTCTGCATTCGTTTTACAGTGCTCTCTAGTTTGTCAACTCAGCCAAAAAGAATTTGAGCAACTACAATGTGTTATGAACTTTGAAGTTGACAGAAAAGAATAAGATGCTATATTCTGTTTGAATACAGCTTTCTCAATATAGAAAAGTATAGATCTTGAAACCACACACTAAGACATTAGTGTGTGATGAACCATAGGAGTCCATAGCCAAGAATATGCCGATTAGAATTTTTGCCACATAAATTCAGAGTATGTTCTTATAAACAAAAGCATGTAGACTTTATAACATTTGGTACTTGGGCAATGCTTCCATCCTTGATTTTGTACATGCTAGTGTAGGACAAGCTTCCCAGGTGGCTCAGTGGTACAGAATCTGCCTGCTAGCACAGGAGATGTAGGAGATTTTGGTTCCATCCATGAGTTGGGAAGATCCCCTGGAGGAGGAAATGGGAGCCCACTCCAGTATTCTTGCCTGGAGAATCCCATGGACAGAGGAGCCTGGAGGGCTACAGTCCATGGAGCTGCAAAGACACATATCTGGACACATTTTTGTGTCAGATTTTTATGGGTAGTAACGTGCCATTGCAGGGAGACAGCTCAAGTGCATTTGAGGGACTCTGGGATCATCATCCTCATCAACTGGCATTTATTGAATGCAGGAACAGTAAGCCATGCTTATGTACTTTATATAGAGAAAAGGATGCAAGCACATTTTCATGTAAACAATGCTGAGGCCATTTTTAAAAAATCTACAAGAAAATAAGAGCTCCTATTTAACAGTTTTGAAGCTTAGTGTCTCAAAAATGTTAGTCACTCAGTTGTGTCCAACTCTTTGCGGCACTGTGGACTGTAGCCTGCCAGGCTCCTCTGCCCATAGGATTCTCCAGGCAAGAGTACTGGAGTGGGTTGCCATGCCCTTCTCCAAGGGAGCTTCCTAACCCAGGGATTGAACCTGCGTCTCCTGCATTGCAGGCAGATTCTTTACCAGCATCTCAAAAGGAGTGTGAAAACCACTGTCATTCACCCAAACTCATGAAGACCTTAAATCCTTTGGCAATGGGTGAAACATGAGAGGCCTCCTTCAGCTTGCCCCCAAGCATTACCCAGTGTCCCGAAAACATCACGGACTCCTTCATTCAAGCAGAGGCAGAAGAAATAATATGTTCTGGAAACTAGGTATAAATGCTTCCAGAAGGATTAACTCCTTTTACTTGGAAACTAGCAAATGGACGTGCAATTTTTAATTATAAATTTTAAACTTTCCATCAGAGTCAATTGTGCTGATGTTAGTCAAACCTAATCCAGGCATTGATTCAAGAACCTGCTGATGGGCTAAAAAAAAAACAAAACATGGAAACTCGTTAACAAGAAGCTCAATTATCTGCATCTCAGCAAATCAGGCCGGAGTGTCATGTTAATCTGCTGAGCTCAGGCAACCCAGAGCCAGAGGAGATCGCCTCCTCTCCTTTGCTGTTAATATTTACACTTGGAAGCAATACCTGGCTGCGATCTGAGTGCTGCACCTCCAAAGGCAGTTGTTGGCTTGATACCTTGTTTTCTGACACTGCAAAGCGAGGAAACAGCTACCTTCTTAATCATCGCCTGATAACATTGTGTTAAAACTGGAGGGTAGCACAGGGCTGTTTCATACAAGCAACAACCCTGGGAGATTTTTCTGCGTTGCTTTGTTTCTTGGTAGACATGCTGGGCTGTTAAAAGCATAGGACTGAAAGTTGTGAATTAGGGGTCCCTTTCTTTGTTCTTCTGCTGAGTTTTTCAGCATCTATGCAGGCACTGTTTAGAGAGACAGCTTTGCTCCCAGCTGCTGTGTGCCAGGCACCTTCCTAGAACTCACAGACAAAACGCTTCTACCCATCAGCCTACTTTTGTCGGAGCTTTTTCTGTCGTGCGAAGTCCTAAACAATTAGACCAACACCGGTAAGCAGAGAAGCTGATTATGTAAGCACTGTCCATAGCAAGAGATCTGAATATAAAATAACTATTCTTACTCATCTCTCAGTGGGTAAATATGTCAAATAAGGGGAACTTGGTTGAAATTCAGGGTAAACTTAGGGATATAGCTACCTAGTGCTCTACCCAGGATGCATCTGTGTGTAAGTGAACAAACCCGGACGATTTGGATACCAGATCTGCTGCTTAAGCAATTCATTACTTGGGACAAATTGCTTAAAAGATCTTTTAATTAAGAGCAACGATCTCTGTATCCTTAGACAATCATGAAGATTGAACTGAGATGGCATGGCAGAGGCCAGGGACATATTAAATCCTCAGGTTTAAATTACTTTTCCATTCTAACCCTAACCTTTTAGCTGGAGAAGGAAATGGCAACCCACTCCAGTATTCTTTCTGGAGAATCCCATGGTTAGAGGAGCCTGGCTGGGCTCCGTAGGGTCGCAAAGAGTCAGACGTGACTGAGTGCCTGAGCACGCACACCCCACCTTTTCCTTCCAAAGTATCAATATTTTACAGCTGATCTCATTGTAGAAAATGGACTGGATATCAAACAGGTGAATTGCCTCGGTGGAATGCACAAATAATCAATGACCTAATTGTCACCTTTATGTTAGAAATAATAGATTTATTCCAGGTTCCTAAGACCAGGAAAAGAGCCCTACAAAACTGTAGCAAAGAACCATTAATAAAAGAGAACAATGAAACCATTGGGTAGAGGGCCAACCTCTGAGAATCTCTCAGGATGAAAATGCCTCCTAACACGGAGGTGATTCCTCCCCAGATCTGCCTCACAGAAGAGCCCTGGGCTGAAGGTGAGCCACGTTGTGACATTTTCTCATCTTGGAGTCTAGCGACTCCTGAAGTCATTAAATCAGAGCAGATGGCTTCCTTTTACACCCCGTGCTGTCAGTGGAATGTAAATGTTTCTCCTCACAGCAACGAGAGTCCTGAGGCTGTGTGTTTAATCTGCGCTCTGCAGGCAGAGTGACCCTGAAAAGAACACGGGTGCTGAGCCAGCCTTCGGAGGGTTGGCAGCCGTGCTCGTAAACAGAACCGGGGAGGATTTCGCAAGCCTGGCGGCTAATCATGGTTTGCTTCCTGGGGCTCTTAACACAGCCACGTCCCTGAGGACAAGTCATCTAAATGGTGGTGGAACAGAAAAGTTATAGACTCAAGGGACATAGCCTTTACAGGGAGGGAGAGGAGTGTTAGTCTAGGGTCTGGGAAAAAGAAGCAAGCAGACTGAAGAGGCTTAGTTTACAGTCTGAATTCTCAGTTCTCAGTCTCTTTGGGGGTTTAGCAAACAAGATTTCCGTATGTTTCAGATTATTCCAGTTAGTAAGGGGGATATTCTTTGGGCAATTACTCCAAACTTCAGTGGGGGGGGGAATGAATGTAAATAATTAAAATTTCAATATGACATAGAATATGAGAAAATACAGTGATCAGCAAAGACAATCCAGAGAAAAGCTTTACACTCTTGGAATATTAACAGCTAATTATTGAACCAGAATGCAATTAAATAAATCAGCTGGGCTATCTTATTTCTTCTTTAAAAGGTTTCTGAACTGGGTAGGCAGCAGAGAATCTGATCTCCATTTTATTAAAACATCACTAGAAATTAGTCGAGCTTCACTGGTGGCTCAGATGGTAAAGCGTCTGCCTGCAATGCGGGAGACCCGGGTTCGATCCCTGGGTTGGGAAGATCTCCTGGAGAAGGAAATGGCAACCCACTCCAGTATTCTTGCCTGGAGAATCCCATGCATGGAGGAGCATGGTAGGCTACAGTCCACGGGGTTGCAAAGAGTTGGATACGACTGAGCTACCTTCATGACATGACTAGAAATTAGTCAGTGGCAACAGGAGGGGAGGGCGTGGCCTGTCCTTTGAGCCCTCTGCAGGAAAGGCAGAGAGCTGCTCAGGCAAGGATCTCCTCAACTGTTCTTTCAAAAGGTGGTACAGGCTAGTCGAACGCCATAATTACTGTGTCCAGACACTTTGCTCTTGTTGTTCCGTCGCTCAGTCATGTCCACCTCTTTGTGACCCCATGGACTGCAGCACGCCAGGCTTCCCTGTCCTTCACCATCTCCTGAAGTTTGCTCAAACCCATGTCCATTGAGTTGGTGATGCTATCTAACCATCTCGTCCTCTGCCACCCCCTTCTCCTCCTGCCTTCAATCTTTCCCAGCATCAGGGTCTTTTCCAATGAGTTGGCTCTTTGCATCAGGTGTCCAGACACTTAGAGCTCCAAAAATGTAAAGTAACCATCACAGCTAGAGTCTGATCTCATTCTCTAATGGGCTCTTAAATTCTATACTATATTAGTACATAGAGATAGGGTCCTGTAGTTCAGCAAGGTTTTTAGCTGTTGTTTAGGTGCTCAGTCATGTCTGACTGTTTGTGACCTCATGGACTATAGCCCACCAGGTTCCTCTGTCCACGGTATTCCCCCGGCAAGGATACTAGAGTGGGTTGCCATGCCCTACTCCAGGGGATCTTCCCAACTCAGGGATCAAACTTGGGTCTCTTGCACTGACAGGTCGATTCTTTACCACTGAGCCACCGAGGAAGCCAGTGTTTTTAGACTAAGAGTTAAATGCTGTTAGACTTTATTTTTGTCTCTCCAAGAAGGAAGACTGTCCATGCCTCAATACTAATGTAAACAGATCATTATCTCCAGATGCATTTGGGGGCATTTAGGTAGACTATTAGCAACATCAGACCTAAAATTCTTGTGTTCATGTTTGTGTTTTAATTCTGCCCACAGTAAAACCTATAGAACTTTACCAAAAGGCTTATTTGGAATCTGAACTCTTGACTTCTGAAAGAACTCTGTGTTCTGAAACTAAATACTACTTGAACCACCCTTCCCAATATGAAGATTTCTATCTTTGCTGGTGGTAAGGCACCCTGGTGTTTTAAGCGGTGACAAGCTCACAGATTTAAGAATGCTTGCTTCAGATCTGGCCAACCTCAGCATGGTAGGCTTCTTGCCTGTTTAGACATAGCAATTCTCAAATGATTTCGAAGGGAGAAGCTATGCCCCAAAGACTTATCATTAAAGCACGAGATCCAGCTTTCATCTTCTGTGAGGCCAACTCTGAAACTGAAACTCTGATCAGTTGATGTAAACCAACAGTGACAAGAGAAATAGCTACTTCTGAGATTATTTCAGAGAAGGTACAGGACATCCGTCCATGAAACACTGGAAGGTAGGGTTTTTATTTCTATGTCTGCTTTTTAAAATAAGAATAGAGTAAATGGCACAATAGATTATATAAACAAGGCCTTCAATGACAAGCTGTCAGAGTTAAAGTGATGTATTTCACACGGGTGACTTGACACCACTCTTTATCACCTACACAAGGGGAAGCCAATTTGAGTCTGGTCAATAAAATACAGCCTCCAGGGCTGGGCCCGGGGCATAGCTGACGTCGTGTGGCAGAGCCCAGTGACTTGGCACCCACTTCTGCCAGGACCCTGCAGGCCCTGGCCCCGGTGCCATCTGGGGGAGGTCGGACATTTAAGCTCCACTTGCTGAATAAATGCGGATGTGGGTATGTCAGAGGAGGCGTGGCAGTTCATCTCTGTGCTCCATTAATTTAATGCAGGTCTGAGGCATCAGTGGAGCTGGTTATTCCAAAGCTGAATTTACTGCCATCTCACAACTGTGGAAAATTAAACTCCATGTGCTGCAAGTTAGGGGTTTCCAGGGTATCTCATTATAGGGGCTGGTTTTTGGGTTTGTTTTTTTTTTGGAGGCTGGAATCTTTGCTGAATTACAGAGGGAGCGATTTGAATGTCGACTTGGACCAAATAGTTTTCTGATAAGTTGGCCATAAATCCTCAGCAAAATAAGCTTGGTGTTCTCAGCATATCTGTTAGCTTTTTGATCATTTTTATGGCTTTCCTTTTGCTGGTCAAATTATCCTTATATGCCCCTAAAGCCCCCCTGACATGGATTAAGCCGACACAAACCAATAGACCTTCATTACTCTAGCAACTGGTTTTGATTTGCGGGCAATAAATATGGTGACATAGACTAGATTACCTCTGCCGAAAAAGAAAGGACATGTGATAAGCCATAAGCATGTAGGGGGTTCAGCACTCTCTTTTCCTGCCTAATGTGAGAATGAATCAATAGCAGCTTTTCACCAACTGAAGAAAGTTGGTAAGAAGGCCATAATCTGCGTGAGGAAATGGCCAAGGTACAGCTTTTAGATAGCATCACCGACTCAGTGGACACAAATCTGAGCAAACTCTGCAAGATGGTGGAGGACAGGGGAGCCCGGCGTGCTGCGGTCCACGGGGTCGTAAAGAGTCAAATGTGGCTTAGTGACTGAACAACAACAACAGCTTTTAGGTCAAGAAGGACAGTGCCAGGAGATGGTGAGGAAGACCATGAACGCCCACCACATGCCTGGCACCGTGTTAGGTCCCGGCAGGGGGTGGTTAAGGCCAATTCCGTGATGAAACTGGTGTGTGATGTGATCCATGAGTGTCTCAGTGTCTGGCAGGGGAGATAAAACCATTGATGGGAACAGGATTGACTGGGCAGTAAAATTATAGCAGAGAGAGAAATCAACAAGACCTGAAGTAGCAGAGGAACAAACAGTGAAAGAAGCAAGGTCTGCAAACTGGGGGTTTAGGGGAATTGCTTTCACCATAACCATCGTTTTTTAAAATATTACTTTTCCATGATCTGGGGGGGGGGGGGGGGCGGAAATGAAAGTTAAAGAAAATCAGGGGAAAAAAAATGCAGTGAACACATGCATGCCCTTCACCTAGTTACAGCAACTTTTTTAGTATTTTGTTCCCTTTCTTGCCTCAGAATACGTCCTTCTTTAGAATGTAGGGTGCAGATGTTATAACATTTTGCTTGCATGCTAAGTCATTTCAGTCATGTCCAACTCTTTGTGACCCTATGTTTGCCACTAAATATTTCAGCAAATGTCTCCGAAGAAATAGGACTTCCTTCTGCAACTGCATACTAAATGTGAATGCTTTGTCACTCAGTGGTGTCTGACTCTGTGACCCCATGGGCTGTAGCCCACCAGGCTCCTCAGTCCATGGAACTTTTTAGGCAAGAATACTGGAGTGGGCTGCCATTTCTTCCTCCAGCGTATCTTCCTGACACAGGGCTTGAACCCGAATCTCAAGTCTCCTGCATTGGCAGGTGGATTCTTTACCACTGTGCCGTCTGAGAAGCCCATATACTAGGAAGCGTTCATGAAATTGACCATCTCGTATTCTACCCATGTTCAGATTTCTCTAATTGGCCCCAGTTGTCCTTGAGATTTGTTTATTTATTTTGATCCAGGATCCAGTCCCTTGCATTTAGTTGTTGTCATTTTAGTATCAGTTAATCTCAAAAGTCCCCAGGCCCTTTTAACTTGTTTGCTGGATATTCTCTTGCTTTTGAAATGCTGTGTAAAATCAACTGGCATACTTATCAGTCACCTTCTAAAAACCTAGAGACCATAGCAAAAAGGAGGGATAGAAAGAAGTTTAAGTCCTTCTGGTCCTACAAAACGCTGGTCAGTAGAGGACTCCCGCATGTGAGGCTGATGCGATTCTGATGAGAGGTGTAGGTCAGATGTCCGGGGAAAGAACCCACAGAGAATATACAGAAATTGCTCTTGAGATTCTGGCTTCCGCTTCGCTGAGGGAGGGGAGAAGCTTCCTGGAGCAGACTCAGGTTGGGTTCCATGCCCAGGCTGGGTGACATCTTCCTGCCACGTGACTGGTGCTTCTCACACGGGGCTCTACAGAAGCAAGAAGCACGCCCCCCAGCAGCCTCGCAGGCAAGCCGGAGAGGCTGGCACCTGCTCTCCCTCTCTCGAACGATCTCTCTTTCCTTCTGCTTCCGGCGCCTTTCCTTACCTCGTCTCCTCGCAGCTCCCCTTAAGAAAACTGGGAGATGTCAGGAAGTCAACCTTCTCCCCCACTTTCCCTTTCCTTGGCGCCGGCCTGTACCAGAGGCCCCCTCACGGGAACTGCAGTGGTCCGTGTGGCCGCCCCGCCCGGTACCACCACCCCACGGTCCGCTCTAGCAAGACGGCGCCGGCACCTTTGGGTTCCGTGTGTCCAGGACCCCGTGAACCGCCTGCGCCGGTGAAAGCGTTCAGTAACCACACAGTGCGTGAATGAGTGCACAAGCAGCTGCGTGCATGAAGGTCCCCACCAGCAGAGCTCCGTGCTGTAGAGAACTCTCCCCACCACTGGAAAGGATGGAATCAACGCGTTAAATAGAGCCATGAGCACTACAAGTGGGTGAGTCGGGAATGATTGATCGGTCACTCTGTGCGAAGCACTGCACTTTGCATGTTGGAAAGTTCCAGAGGAAACGGATTCCCATCCTTGCAGTTCGGAGGGGAGGGGTGGAGGGGGGCCCAACCCTTCTTGATCAGGGCAGCACGTTCAAGTGCACGGGGCAGGTCATGCTGGGCAGGCGGGGTTGCAGGTCTTCTCAATGCTGCTGAAGCCCCAGGCTCTGCTGACAGAGACACAGACCCCAGGAGGGGGACCCCGAAGGGTCCTCAGGGGCAATGCAGAGGGCAGCCAAGCCCAAGGGTGCTCTGAATAGAGGAGGGGTCTGCAGAAGGGGTTGGGGAGGAGGTTCCTATTCAAAAAAGAGCTGGTCAAGAAGGTCACTTTGCTGCAGAACAAGGTGTTAGTGAGGCTGCAGCTGATGATGACCTTGACCAGGAAATGAAAGCAAATTTTAAAAAAAGAGGTTTATAAAAAACATTTATTTATTTATTTTTGGCTGGGCTGGGTCTTCGCCGTTTTGCACGTGGGCTTCCTCCAGCCGCAAGGAGCGGAGGCTACTTTTCCTCGCGGTGTGAGGGCGTCTCATTGCAGTGGCTGCTCTCCTCATGGAACACGGACTCCAGAGCACAGCTCAGTAGTTGTGGTGCCTGGACTTAGTTGCTCTGCCTAATGACATTCCCGTCTGGGCTCCAGGGACAGGAGAAGCTGGAAGCAGACAAGTTGTTTGTGGTTGATTCCGCAGAAAGGAAGAGTCAGCAAGTGTCTTCACGGCCCCTTCGCCCCTTGACCACGTGGTTCCCAATCTGCCCCCTCGGGTCTGCCCGCAGCCCCTCCGAGGTGCACCCACCCTTCAGCAGAATCCGAGAGTGGCTGCCTCGTCCTCCACGGGATGCAGGCTGAGGATGTCCTCCTGCAGGAATCCCGGGAGGGAAGCTCTGTGTACTGGGCAAGCCCTTCTGCCCAGTGGTGCTCGCCATGGGGTCCCTGGGGGGACCCAGGTCAGTTCAGGTGCCGGGGAGGCAGAAGGATGGGGCTGCCCCTTGATGGAGCTTCCACACTTGGAGGGCGGACACCCCTGACATGTGTAGGTGTCACGGGGCACGACATGCCAGGGAGAGATGAAGCTGGCAGCAGTCAACGAGGGCGACCAGCGAAGGCGACAGGCAGCGACTATCCCCACCTACCAGCTAGACGTTTCCTTGCCTACAGCGTCTGGTGACCCTTTTCCCCGACCCGAGAAAGGGCCGCGATTACCTGCACGCAGCAAGTTTGCGGCAACATCATGAAACCCGAGGTGGGGCCACTGGGATTCGGTTTTTGTATGAGGCAAAGAGAGAGAGAAGTTTTACTCACAAGGCCTTGCATTCCAAGGAAAACAATTCTATCACTGAGACCGCCTGCTCAAGGAGAGAGAACTATGAAAGCAAAGGTCTCCAGCCTCCTAGCTGCATCAGTCCTTCTGCTGGAAATCTGGCGTCCTCATCCGAATGAGCCTGTGGGACATCAGGAGGATTCCAGACCCACCCCTGGAGGGATGGGGTGGGGCCTGGAGGCTCCCCACCAAACCCCAGGTGCCGCTGGGCTCACTCAGAGGATGTGTTCAAGGACTGTTTGCTGAAGACAGGAATAACCGTGTCCCTTTAGGACCACTGTCTCAGCACCCCTCCGCTCTCAGCTTAAGGCGTGCTGTGCTTAGACGCTCCATCGCAGCCGACTCTGTGCGACCCTGTGGACGGCAGCCCGCCAGGCTCCTCTGCCCACGGGATGCTCCAGACAAGCATATGGGAGTGGGTGCCGTGCCCTCCTCCAGGGGATCCTCCTGACCCAGGGACTGAGCCTGCGTCTCTCCCGTCTCCTGCGTCAGCAGGCATGCTCTTTACCACTGACGCCATCTGGGAAGCACTGCCAGGCATGGGCCCACACCAAGCTTCCACAGGAGCTGTTCCAGCGCCTTCGACAGGGCCTGATGTGGAAGTCACGTCTGAAGTTCCCCAGGGCAGCTCCCCCAGGGCGGTGGTGCCCTGAACCCCCTCATGTAGCTCCGTGTGCCTGTCCCAGGCTGTCGAGAGGCTGCCCTGCCCCACCCCGTGAAGGTGTGAGGGACTGTAATTACTTGGTGAGAATTGGTTTGGAAGACTATTGATTCCTCTGAGAGCCTGTGTGTTTTCTGGGAGAAGCAGCAGATGAAGATGGGGGCGCCAAGGAGAAGATGCCCTTGGGCTTCAGCTCAGGTGCCCTTGAGAGTCCCCTGGAGTCGGTGGCTGGGGGCTGCCTGGAGGGGGTCCCCCCGCCGTGTGGCCACCACCCTCCCCAGTCCTGAGCCTTTTATGAGGTGACGGGAGCCCTGCTGGGTGGTCCACTCCCTGGGCCTGGACACTGCCCAGACCCCTCTTTCGGCCTCTCGGTCCCCTGTTCCCCCCGCTCTTAAAACTGCAAAGTGGACAGTGTATTTGAGGTTGAAAATTGGCCACTGCAGCAATATTCATTTTAAAAACAGAGTTCTGGCACATATTCAATATTACTATGGAAACGGCTGTTTCTAGCAATTCACTGATAAGAGATAGTTCAAGGACCCAGGTCTGTGTGGGAGGGTTTTACAATCCACCAAATAGAAGACCTACTGGTCACAATAGTAATTCACAAGGACTGCACTCTCTCTTCGTTTTTTTTAAATTTGAACTGTGAGAATTAAGGAGATGGCCTTGTTTCACTTTAGATACATAGATGGAAGGTAAATATTATAACTGGCTTTGTAAAAAACATTGCATCCTTAAAGTGTTTTTCACATTAGTTAATAGTGGTCATAATAGCACCTGATATATCATTAGGTACTTGTGTAACACTACACACACACACACACACACACACACATTTCAGAAACTCGCACAAGGAAGCTGGAATGTAGCCCACAAGCATCTGAACATTTTTACTCATCATTTTCCACGTATTTCCACACAGCTGACATATTGACTGAATTCTTAGAAGGATTTGGGGAATTCACTCTACCCTAGTGTTTTTCAGGAACCAATTTCTCAGTCCCATCATTTCTCCTTTTTTCAACCACAAACGTACTTGAGAAAAACATGCACCTAGGTAGGTAACCCCAACCTTAGTCCTAGATTTCCTCACTTCAAGTCAAAGCTCCAACATCTTCACCACCTTTCACTTGGAAATAGAAGGTCAAGTTTCCGAAAATATCCCGTTTTTTTCCACAGCGTGTCTTTCCGCTGTTTATTGTTTTCACATTTTTCCGTATTGGCCCTAAATATTATGACAGGCGGATTCTGGGGCTGAGGACAGAAGCGATCTTGTTTCTTTTCCTTTCCAGACAAGCCAGTTCATCCTGTGTTTTCAGAGTCAGATGAACTGTCCAGCAGTCAGCTAGCCAGGGAGCGGTGGGCCCCGCTGGCCGACGGCTTGGGCCCCGGCCAGCTCCAGGGCAGCGCCCGCCCCACCCCCGGCTCCTAGGCTGGGCACCGCATCCTGACACGGCACCAGAGTGGAGGCATCTGATGGGTAATCCGACACCCAGGCAGGACCTGGGAAATCAGCCAGCCCGGAAGGTTCCGTCTGGGGAGTGAGAAACGGGTGATCACAGGACTGAGCTCCCTTCTGGGCCTGCCCTTGGAGACGCTCTGCACACCTGGATGCTTTCTATGCTACGGAGCGAGTCTCAGACACACAACTGTCACCCCTGCTTCACAGGTGGGCAGACAGCAGAGACGCACAGAGGATACAATGGCAAAACTGGATTCAAACCCACTTCTGGTTGTTTAGCGAGCACATTCCGTTTGCAGCCTCCCCTCAGAAGAGTCACGGTTAGAATTCCTCTTTTGGAATTTCAGGGAAAAAGCTTCTGAAGTTTCCAGTGTGTTTCAGCCTAGCCCCAGGCGAGATGGTTCAAAGGAAGTTTTGGCCGTTTCTCTCAGAATGCCAGCGTGCACCCTTCCTTGGGTCTCATTCAGCCGCAACCAGTCAGGAATTCAGAACGAGTCTTCTACAGGGGAAAAAATGAAACACTGATTTATTTTATTCTGCAGATAGGAAGTTCAGCTCGTCACCGTTTAATTTGATCACATATAAAATGTACATTTCATATAAAGATGTACGTTTCATACATTTCATAAAGAGGATGTACATTTCATAAATAGGATGTTAGCATAACAGTACAGGTTGCAGCGTAAGCCATGTGAAAAGTAATTTTACATGAAAGTTTTAGTTAGCTTGGAATCTGTCTTTTCTGAGAAAGGTTATTCAAAAGCGCAGCATTAGAAGCATAACCCACCGAAACAGGCCTGACCTGGCATTCCCGCTGTTTTCCAGGACGGTCCACACTTGGCGGCCTTGTCAGTTCCTGTGTCCCAGCAGTTTCCGTTATCAAAGGATCCATTCCGGGGCTGTGTATTTTAAGCCCAGCTGAAGAATAGCAGAGCTAATAAGGCCTTTCCACCATGGGAATTCAAAAGCAAAGGGCCTCCCAGAGGTGGTTTCAAACCCCGATGCCCTCAGCTCCCCTCCAGAGTTTAGTGATGAGTCTTATCTGATTTGGTTAGGCCAGCCATTTCAGCCAGCGCTTTATCTGGAGCTCAGAATTGCAATCTTAGGTTTGTAGGTCAGCTCCCGGGTCGCACCCCAAGGCATCAAGGGAGTTCCCGTTCATCTTTCAGAGTGAAGTAAAGTCAGGGAGGGGGCGCACCGTGCCTTCACTGTGGTTCACATCCTCATGTGCTGAGCACCTCTTCAGGGACTCCTGACCCTGGTCCCTAGGTGTCAACACTTGGATCCAGCATTGCAAGTGATAAACCTGAGTCTCCAGTGGGGAAGGACGTGCTGATCACACTGGCGGGGCACAGGGCGCTGGATCAAGCGCAGGGCCCTGTGGGGACAGGCTGAGCCTTCCCACTCTGCACATTGCTGGTGGGCTGGGCCGGGGGCTGCTCCCAGCCCAGAGCTGGCCCTTGCACAGTCCATGTTGCTGAGAGCCCAGAGCCTCTACGGAGAAGAGCCTTGGTTCCCCGCAGGTCCCAAGATGAGTGGAGCGGACCAGTCCTCTGGTTCTTTCAGAAGTGGGGTTCCAGCGAGAGCTCAGTGCCTACACCTGCCGTGTCCCCTCTCTCTGGCTGCAGGGAGGCATCAGCTTCCTGCATGCCATCCTTCTCAGGCCAAATGGGACGAAGCCAGAAAAGTTGAGAAAACAGAGGCAAACCCAGTGATTTCTCCCTTCTCCGTGTAGGTGTGGCCGCTCCCAACTCCCTCACCAGCAGAGCAGCCATTTACTCCCAGAGACCATGCCACTTACCGGCTAGATTAGGAGAATTCAGCAGCTAGGAACGAGTGTTGCATGATGGAGAGGTCCCCAGAGAACACCGGAGGCTCCATTTGCCCTTCTGAGTCCCAGACTCTTGAGCTTTCAAGGCCATGTCTACAGTTCTCTTCAAGTCCACGGTCGTCGTCCCTGATAAAGGATGTCACTGCCACACCCCGTGGCCAGAGGACGGGCCCTCGAGTTGAGGTGAATGATTTTTCTCAAGGGGAACTGATTTCGGTGAAACTTTACTTGCTTTTCTCCAGTAACTGGGAAAGCTGCTGAGACCCAGAATTTTAGACAATAATGTGGAGAGGAGGGAGCAGTTATTTCTTTCTGTCTAATAGCACTGCGCACCTGAACACTGTCCAGGAAACTGACACTCGCCTTTCCCAACCTGAACCAAAGTCTTCCTGTTTCTGTTCCTGTGTATCTTCTCCCAGTGAATGTGGGATTTCCTGGTGGCTCAGAGGGTAAAGAATTTGCCTGAAATGCAGGAAACTTGGGTTCGATCCCTGGGTTGGGAAGATCCCCTGGAGAAGGGAATGGCAACCCACTCCAGTATTCTTGCCTGGTGAGAGTCTCACTCCACTGGTAAACTTAGACCCAAATCATCTCATCTTGACAAATACAATAAACTCCTATTTCCTCGATCTCCAGCCCCACCTTCACGCCCATCACCCTCCACCCTGTTACCCTAGCCAAGTTAATAAAACACAGATCTGATCATCCTATGCTCTTACTCAAACACCTTCCCAGGCTCCCAGTGACCTCAGGACCAAGACTGAATTTTAGTGTGGCTTTCAGATTTCTGGTTAAGATTCATCTACTTTAGAGTCCCATCTCTCACCAACTCTTTAAATCCTTTACCGCTCAAATGCACACATTCATGGACAATACCTTTGGTCATGTCAGATTGCTTCCTATTTCTCCAAACTCTTAAGGACTTTTGTATACTCTTGCCCTTTTTACTTCAAGTTGTTTCATCCAAGTAGAATTTCCTGCTTGAAATATTTGAATGCTCATTTATCCTTCCAAAGGTAATCACATGCATCCTCCACTATCACTCTACCTACAGCCCATGTAGATCATTTATGACGTTTCCGTAACACGTGTTTAAGATATATGATGATTATCTATGTGTGTGCATGTGTGTGTCCTCCATTTGCCCATGTCCACAATCTCAGCTCCAGATATCAAACCTTGGCTTACCTTTGATTTTTATTTCCTAGCTCAGTTCAATGTTTATAGCAGACAGTCAATAAATATTGTTGATTGAAGAAACTAATGAACCACATTTGAACAAGTGAATACAAGACATAGTGAATACAAGATAGTATTATGAAGAGACACAGTATCATGGGAATATATTGACCATATAATGATTTAAACCAAAGCACAGCGAAGAACAACAACAAACACACACACATGCACAAAGGAAAGCCAAAGTGTTAGAAATTCCCCAGGATATTATAGTAACAGAGATTACATTTATAGTAGTAACTTGGTTAGGTGACAGGGGATGGGTCCTAGGGAAAGCTAGATGAGAAGGCCGTCTACTTCTGCTTTGTTTACCCTGACAGAAATATTTCTTTGCAAGCCTGTTAAAAATTTAAATAGCAAGTATGTCTTGTCTTTAATATTTCTGTGCAACCCAATCAGTGTCTTTTATCCATTGACAAAAAGTGCTTGGCAAACACAATGCAGTCAACATCAGAGAGACCCGTCTGTCCAAGGCCCACCCTTGAGTGTCCCAGACCCAGCTCCTCCAAGAGGGGCTCTTCCTGCAGTTTCCTGTTTGTCGAGGTCTGGCTCCACACGGAGCACGACTGTGTCCACAACCGTTCAGTTGTCGCATCGAATCCAAATCAAAGTGGTGAGTGTGGAAACCAGAGCCTTGCAGCCCATCCTTTGTCTCGGATCTTTCCCAGGAGGCCCAACTGATTTAATTTTCTTCATTTCCCAAGAAAGGCTGTAAAACAACCATTCTTTCAGTGCAAAATCAGAACTTTTTGCACAGGAGTCAAAAGACTGTAAACAGTTGGATCCTATACTTGGAAAACTATTTTACAAATATACATGTGGGTTTGGGCTTCCCACGTGGTGTAGTGGCAAAGAATCCGCCTGCAATGCAGGAGACCCAGGAGACACAGGTTTGATCCCTGAGTTCCAAAGATCTCCTGGAGGAGGAGATGGCAACCCACTCCAGTCTCCTTGCCTGGGAAATCCCATGGACAGAGAAGTCTGGCGGGCTATAGTCCATGAGGTAGCAAAGAGTCAGACAGGACTGACTGAGCACGCATGTGTGGCTACGTGTGGGTTCATCCTGTGGCCTTGAGATGAATGCTCTCAGTCACTGAGACCAAGACACAAGATAAACACAGCAGATGTGCCTTACTTCTTGACTCCAGACCTTAACACTAGAGACATGGTCCCATTCTCGTGATCTGGGAATAAGAACCCCTGAATGTCCCTCCGTATCTAGTCTTTCTCAGACACGGTGGCACCTGTGCTCTGCTTGACTTTCATTGCAGAGTATTTGCTTGTCCTGGCCATTCTCCTTTGCTCTGTAACTCACATCACAATTATCTCCATCCTCACAGTTGGCAGATGACTTGCTGTCGGACGTGTTCGCCGCCATTGGTTCAGTGACGTTAGCCTTGTTGCTGATCCTCTTTCTGGCAGTGGTGGCTTCTGTTCTTGCCTCCAACAAAAGGGCAACCCAGGGCTCCTACAGCCCGAGCCGTCAGGAAAAGGACGGCTCTCGTGTGGAGATGTGGAGCGTGATGGATGCCCCTGCAGCAGAGAGGCTGATCTAGGGCCACCCTGCCCCTGGAGGAAGAGACCCGTGCACTGTGAACGAGACGCTTGCCCCCGAGAGTTCTTCTGATGCACCTGGAAACATCAATTCACGACCAGGACCACGTTGAAACTGAAGGAAGAACTCCCTTGACCACCATACAGATGTTCATAGTGGTTCAAGTTGAAATCATTGTTTTGTTGTATTATATTAGCCAGTCACAGAATGATGTTTCTTGTGCCAATAGTTTCAGCCTCATAATTTAGCAAAAATGCCTGCCAAAGGACGTGTCTTCTGGGAAAAGCTCCAGTGCCTGATGTCTACAATCTTTACTCTTTGCAACTTGGGGATGTGTTTTTAGTTTGCCCATTCACTGGAAACTGCATCGTTTCATATAGAAACTACAGAAAAACTAGGTACCTTCCTCACTCTTCCTATCAGGCAGTGAAAGGTTTTAGTTTGTACCAAAGCAAAGATGCACATGGTTTGTCCTTTAGTCATGGATTTGAGAAAGTCATGGGAATAACCTGTGGTTAAAAAGCAATCCAACGTCCACTAATAAAAATTGAAGTGTGGCTGTTCCTCTTTCTGAGTATTTTTTGCTTATGTGACATTACATGTAACAAAGGTAACCTCCAGGAGCATTTGAAGAACCTTTGAACTAACTCACCTCTAGCGTTACATTTAAAGTCCTTGCTCTTTATAAGGTGTTGCTTAAGGTCAAAACACTTCCTGAGACAGAAGAGCAAGATAAAAGGAACACTGGGATTCTCTGACCTAAAAGGCCAAGCTCTTTCCTTTCAGCTGCTTTTTGATAAATCAGTGTCAGACGTGACCTTGTCTGAAGGTAAGAACCTTCAAGTACCGTACACACACTTCAAGGAGCGTAGGTGGTATGTTTGTGTGCATAATATAGAAAGATACATTTTAAAATAAACTTGAGAATATATGGGGGAAATGTCAGTGAGAAAGAAATTAGGTTAAGTAGTTTTAAAATGACTGTGTGGAACAAAATGGAATAGAAATCTACAAGTAAGGTGTATAAATACATGAAATAAAAGAATTTAAGAACATTTTTAAAAGGAGCATGTGTATAAGACTATGGGGTATGGAGAGAAAATAGTCTTATATTTATGTATTCTTTTCCTCTGAAGATTTAATTAGAATCTTACATGTTGTGAAATGTATATATGCTAGACAGGATGTGGAGAAAAGGGAACTCTCTTGCCCTGTTGGTGGAAATGTAAATTGATACAGGCTCTATGGAGAACAGTATGGAGATTTCTTTAAAAACTAGGAATAAAACTACCATAATCCCACTACTGGGCATATGCCCTGAGGACACCATCACTGAAAAAGACACATGCACCCCAACGTTCATTGCAGCACTAGCTATGATAGCCAGGACATGGAAGCAACCTAGATCTCCACTGACAGATGAGTGGATAAAGAAGCTGTGATACATATATAGCGGAATATTACTCAGCCATAAAAAGGAATGAATTTGAGTCAGTTCTAGTGAGGTGGATGGACCTAAAGCCTTACACACTGAAGTAAGGCAAGAAGAGCCAAGTATCATATATTAATGCATATATAAGGAATCTAGAAAAATGGTACTGAGGAACCTATTTGCAGGGCAGGAATAGAGGCTCAGACATAGAGAACAGACTTAAGGACACGGCAGGGGAAGGAGAGGGCGGGGCGAATTTAGAGAGTAGCATTGAAACATATACATTACCATATGCAAAACAGACATCCAGCAGAAACTTCCTGTATGATGCAAGGTGCTCAACCTGGAGCTCAACCTAGAGGGTGGGACAGGGTGGTGGGGGGAGGAGGGAGGTTCAAGAGGGAGGAGTCATACCTGTAACCGAGTCATGTTGATGTGTGGCAGAAACCAACGCAACATTGTAAAGCGATTACCCTCCAATTAAATAAATAAATAAAATCTTTTGTATACTGTAAAAAAAAAAAATAAAGTAGCATATAAATACAAATTTTAAATACATGCTTATATATTTGGATATATGCTCAAGAAATTAATAACATGACTTCTTATATATGTTTGGCAGCAAGCCATGCTCCCCAGCTGTTCAAGGCCATCTCTGCTGTCCCCCTTGAGCACCATCAACTTTCCCCCTGTACCAGATCCTCTCCAACAGCACCAAACATGTTGCTATTTTTCTGTCATATAGAATTACCCGCTGTGGCCCCATCTCCCTCTAATTACCATCCCATTCCTTAGTACACCTTTCAGCAACACACCCATAAAGGGGTTTAATATTTCTCTTCCTCTCCTTCCTCTCTTCCCATTCCTTTGAAATCAAACTGATCTGGCTTTTCCCTGCCCCACCCCATGGATGAGCTCATATCAGGGTCACCAGTGACCACATTGCCAAACACAGCGGCCCATCCTCAGACTTTACCGCCTCTGAAATAACTATCACTGCTTTCTCAAAACCCTCGCCACCCAGTGGGACAGCATCCCATCTTGACTTCCCTCTCATCCTACTGTTTCAGCCCATTTCCGTCTCTTCGCTATCTTCCCCTCATCTTCCCAGCTTCCGCTTTGTTTTTTCCGTACCATTTATCCTTCCCTGACAAGTCACATGGTCTCTGAGGACGTGGGACAAGAACTTTGCTCTCTTTATTTCACTGAAAAATTTCTCACCTAGAACAGGCCTAGCGTACAATAAAATCACAATATTTTCTGCATAAGTGAACAAATAATGAATGAGTATTGTCTGTACCTGCCACCAGCAAAATCCCAAAGTGCCCAAGATTTATGTGACTTGTCATTGGACATCCCAGCTACTAAATTGTCATAGCTCTGTAGCTATTAATGTCTTAATCTTTGGCTTTCCCTCTGTTTTTAATATTGTTTAAAGTGTTTGTCCAAGAAGATGGTGTCTCTGGGTATCTGCGTTTAGAGTTTTCCAGAAGATATTCTCTTTATGTTTACATGCCATCAGAGTTACAGCTTCTCAACAGAGACTTATGTGGGAAGGACAGAAAGAGCTCTTGCTTAAAGGAAAAAGTATAGCTGACTTTAAAAAGCTACAGGCTTCCCTGGTGGCTCAAATGGTAAAGAATCCACCTACAATGCAGGACAGTTGGGTTTGATCCCTGGGTAGGGAAGATCCCCTGGAAAAGGGGATGACTCCTCACTCCAGTATTCCTGCCTGGAGAATCCCATGGACAGAGGAGGCTGGCGGGCTACAGTCCATGGGGTCGCAAAGAGTCAGACACGACAGAGCAACTTTCACTTTCACTTAAAAAAACTACAAACTGAAAAAAATCACAGAGGAGAAGTTGGACAGGTAAGAAGAAAATGGTGACCATTGATGGTAATATTTCAAGTTTGGAAAAGACGTCTAAGTAATCTGGCTGTTCACTCTCTTCCAGAGCCTAGTTCAGGGCTTTCCATTGGAATATGCTCTCATATATATACATATATATGAATGCAGGCATGAATAAATAAATAATTCCATGTGGATGCACCAAACACACAGGAAGTTACTTACTGACCAGCCCAGCAAGTCAGATCTGCATCTGAGCAGGCTGTACACACAGTGTCTTCTGTGAGGATGCTGCCATGTCAGCCCTGTGGAGTATTTGTACTGAACTCTCTTTAACAGGATCAATCCCGTCTTTTCTTTTTTTTTTGGCCTTTTTATGTTTTTTTAAAATTTATTTTTAATTGAAGGATAATTGCTGTACAATATTGGTTTGATTTCTGTCATACATCAGCAAAACCCCATCTTAAGTAGAAAAGTCTAGCATTTGCATCACCAATGTTGGTGCAACTTTTTATTTAACCTTTTTAAATAGAAGTATAGTTAATTTACAGTGTTTCAGGTATACAGCAAAGTGATTCAGATGTTATGTATACATAATATATACATATATATATATATATGCATGTGTGTGCGTATATATATTGTTGTTGTTTAGGCACTAAGTCGTGTCTGGCTCTTTTGTGACCTCACGGACTATAGCCCACCAGGCTCCTCTGTCCCTGGGATTCTCCAGACGAGACCACTGGAGTGGGGTGCCTCCTCCGTCCCTGGGATTTTCCAGACGAGAACACTGGAGTGGGGTGCCATTTCCTTCTCCAAGACCCAGGGATCAAACCCACATCTCCTGTGTTGGCAGGCAGTTTCTTTACTGCTGAGCCACTATATACATATACATACATACATACATACATACATATATATATATATATATATATATATATATAGTTTTTCAGATTCTTTTCCACTATGGGTTATTATAAGATATTAAATATAGTTCCCCAGAGAAGGCAATGGCACCCCACTCCAGTACTCTTGCCTGGAAAATCCCATGGATGGAGAGTCTGGTGGGCTGCAGTCCATGGGGTCGCTAAGAGTCAGATACGACTGAGTGACTTCCCTTTCACTTTTCACTTTCCTGCATTGGAGAAGGAAATGGCGACCCACTCCAGTGTTCTCGCCTGGAGAATCCCAGGGACGGGGGAGCCTGGTGGGCTGCTGCCTACGGGTTCGCACAGAGTCGGACACGACTGAAGCGACTTGGCAGCAAATACAGTTCCCAGTGCTACACAATATGTCCTACTGCTCATTCTGTATATAGTGGTGTGTATATGCTAATCCCAGTCTCCTGGTTTATCTTTCTCCCAGCTCCATCTACTTTGATAACCACAGATTTGGTTTCTACATAGGTGGGTCTATTTCTGATTTGTAAATAAGTTAATTTGTGTGATTTTTTTTAAGATTCCACACATAAGTGACATCATATGATGCTGCTCTTTCTCTGTCTGACTTCATTTAGTGTGATAATTTCTAGGTCCATCCATGTTGCTGCAAATGGTATTATTTCCTTGTTTTTATTCTCATTGAAAATGTTTCATTGGCCTTTTGGATAGAAACGGGAATTTATTTGCCAGGAAGGATGATCCCATCATACTTCTGCTGGAACCAGTGCATGGCCTCCTCTTTGCTGATTCTGTGTTTGGCCCCAGTGCAGCCTGTCCTGGGCTTCTTGTCTGCGATGCTGAAACCTGGCCTACCCAGTGCCACATAGAAGTCCAGGCCGTAGATACCAATGCTTGGGTCAGTCACACTTGATCCCCAGATCGATGTATTCTTGGATCCCAAAGCCAAAGTTTCCAGTATCTGAAAAGTTATTTTTTCTTAACTCATACTCTCACACCTGTAGACCTTTCTCCAGGATTTCTTCTGCTTTGGCCCCACGGACGGTGCAGTGGACGGCAATCTTTTCATTTCTCCTGATGCCAAAGGATCTGACAGTGTATCTAGCTTTGGAGAACACTGGGGTCTGGCCCATGAGCTGCTCCAGCACCTTGGCTGCCCGGGTCAGCCTGTCTCCGCTCTCCCCGACGCAGATGTTGAGACAGAGCTTGCGGATGCGCAGCTCCCGCATGGGGTTCTCCTTCTCGCCTTGATCCTGCGCCGTGACAGGAAACAGGAAGGGAGCTATTCCCTTGTTTTTATAGCTGAGGAGTATTTCATTATATATATGCAGCATATTTTCTTTATCCATTCATCTGTTGTGGACATTTAGGTTGCTTCCCTGTCTTGATTATTGTAAACAGTGCTGTAATGAACATTGGTGTGCATGTATCTTTTTGAATTAGAGTTTTCTTCTGATATATGCCCAGGAATGGGATTTGTGGATCATATGGCAACTCCGTTTTTAGCTTTTGAATGAACCTCTACACTGTTCTCCACAGCAAGGTGCCAGTTTACCGTCCTGCCAACAGTGTACGTGGGCTCCCTTTGCTCTACTCCCTACCTGGGATTTGCTATCTGTGAGCTCTGTAATGATGGCCATTCTGGCTGCTGTGGAGTGATGCCTCACTGCCGTTTCAGTTTGCATCTCTCTGATAACTAGCAGCACTGAGCATCTTTTCATGTGCCTGTCGGCCATCTGTGTGTCTTCTTTGGAGGAATGTCTATTTAGGTCTTCTGTCCACTTTTTTAATTGGGTTGCTTGTTTGTTTTTTTTTTAATTAAGCTGTATGAGCAATTTTTTGTTTTGTAAATTAATCCCAGAACTAGAACAAATAATTTTAAAATTTGTATGGAAACAAAAAAAAAACACTGAATACTCAAAACAATCTTGAGAAAGAAGAACAGCTGGAGCAATCACACTCCCTGACTTCAGACTATACTACAAAGCTACAGGCATCAAAACAGTATGGTGCTGCCACAAAAACAGAAACATAGATCAATGGAACAGACTAGAAATCCCAGAAATAAACCCACGCACCTACAGTCAATTAATCTACAACAAAGAAGGCAAGGATATACAGTGGAGAAAAGACAGTCCATAGTGGTGCCGGGAAAACTGGACAGCTACGTGTAAAAGAATAAAATTAGAACATCCTGTGACACCATACAGAAAGATAAGCTCAAAATGGATTAAAGACCTAATATAAGGCTGTATACTATAAACTCTTAGAAGAAAACACAGAAAACTCTCTTTGACATAAATCATAGCAATATTTTTTTGGATCCACGTCCTATCTTAATCAAAATAAAAACAAAAATAAGCAAATGGGACACAATTAAACCTAAAAGCTTTTGCATAGCAAAGCAAACCATAAACAAAATTTTAAAAAAATATGGAATGAGAGAAAATATTTGCAAAAGATGCAACTTTCACATCCCGTGTACTTTTGCAGTTTGTGTGTGTTTGGTTTCAGTGATGGTGGAGACAGTTCCTGTTGACCTTGTTTGCATTATAACATCGCCACTGCTCCCCTCAAGAGGTGGGTCTGCTTGCCATCCCCTGGGTCAGGGCTGGCCGTTCGGTTTTCTTTGACCAACAGCATCTCACGTCTCTTGGAAATGATTCTAGGCTCAAGAGGTTTGCAAGGTTTTTTTTCCCTTCTCTTAGATGGTGGTACTGAGACTTCCATGCTGTGAAATCTGGAGTGAATGTACCACCTGGAAACAGAGGCTCGGTTCTGCCAGGCTCCCAGCCACCCTGCCTGCTGGATGCAGCCACCTGGTGACTGTGTGAGACCAGCAGAGCAACCACCCCATCATGCCACAGAATCAAAGAGAAATCATAAGTCATTGTTTGAAGTCACTAAGTTTCAGGTTGATTTGCTACACAGTGGTTGATGACTGAGACACACCTGTCCACACCAACAAGACAAACCAGGAATGTGGCAGGAGGCGGGACTCCTCTGCTTCTGAAACTACTGCCCAGGAACAGGTGAGCCATTTAGTATTCATCTGCAGAGTGACAGTCATTAGTCCATTAATAACAAAAGATGACACACGGATGCTGAGTCCTCTCAGTGGGAGGTGCGATGAGGATCCATTGGATCCCAGCCCCGGGACCGGCTGAGGGTGCCCGTCCCCCCAGCGCAGCCATCTGCAGCCCTGGGGGCCTGGGTGCAGAGTGGACACAGCCCTCCCGCTTCCTGCCCTGGGCGCACCCTGACTGGGCAGCCAGGGCCACATCTGGGGCATGTTTATGAGGAGGGACAGGAAGGCTCCTGCAACGGGCCTCTCACGCTGCTCCCAAAGGCACAGTGCAAAGGGAAGCAGGAAATAACAACCATAACTTAAACGGGCTGTGGCGCCTACCCTAGTTTACTTCCTAAGTGACCACTGCTTAACAGGCCGGCATCTGAGACAGAGGACGGTGTGGTCCCAGAGTCTGGCCCTGGGTACCATAATTATCATTACCGACCAGTATTAGCTGCAGTCATGGAAGAGAAATTGCCCCAGTACCTTGAGGTAGAACTGAAAGGCGTTACAGTAATGAGAATTTCCGTTATTACAATGATAACGAGGGATCCTTTGGGAGGGTGGGGGGGCTCTTGGTAAGGACCAGGACTCCAGCTAGCTACATTCTGTGCATCACATCTCACTAAAACCTTGACAGCTCTTTGAAAGAGGAACTTTTATCCTTACCTTAAGGCAATGGCACCCCACTCCAGTACTCTTGCCTGGAAAATCCCTTGGACAGAGGAGCCTAGTAGGCTCTAGTCCATAGGGTCAATAAGAGTCAGGCACGACTGAGGGACTTCCCTTTCACTTTTCACTTTCATGCATTGGAGAAGGAAATGGCAACCCACTCCAGTATTCTTGCCTGGAGAATCCCAGGGACAGAGGAGCCTAGTGGGCTGCCGTCTATGGGGTCGCACAGGGTCAGACACGACTGAAGCGGCTTAGCAGCAGCAGCAGTAAGAACCTTTGGAGACCAAGAAACATATTGATAGGTTTTAAGTTTCTAGTCTGCCGCATCCAGATGACATGAATTTAGCCTGAAAAACAGTACTCGTCCCTCTGACTCACGGGTGTGTTGTAACAGTTACTCATGAAAACAGTAACTGCAAGTGAGCACAGCAGGTGTGGCATCTCCCACAATCACTCAGATAAGGCAGAGTGTCAAGGGGACATGCACGGGGGCTGTTTTCTCCCATCTCCTACTCTAGCTGCCAAACCAACCCCGGGGATAACTGCCCCGCAATCCCCTTCCCACCCATTTTATGATGTATTTCTAAACCAAGCAGATTTTGTGCAAAGAAAGATTACCTTTTCATGTTGTCATGTCTCTGAATCACCCCTGAGATGGCAGCCCCATCCAGCTGGAGAAAGCACTTCGTCTGTAAGACTGACGCAAACTGGACAGACGACCTGTATGTTATCAATAAAATTGTCAGAAAATAAATCAAAAGCCTCAGTCCCCCAAACAGCTGATGATAAGAATGGAAAAAAAAAAAAAAGGTTTTCTTTGCAGTGATGACTTTTTTTAACCCGGTCTTTTAGGATTATCGCTACACCTCTTTTCTTAAGGAATCACAGTCACCCATGATCGTCACATCCAGAAGGACTGACCCTCATGTCTTGGTTTAAATCATCCTTTTGATGATAACTAGCTAGCCAGTTTTCCCTGGTTTTATGCTTGACAGGGGTATGATTCAAAGCATGAAACTTTCTTTAATTCTGGAGTGAATCTGACCTTTCACATTTCAACTTGCTCCCAGCAAAAGTGCAGCTTTTATTGCTGTGCATCCGTTGAAAAGTGATGACAAAAATGCATGTTTTCAATTTAAGCCCATGCTTCTGTGATCTGGTGCCCAGGCTCTGCTTTACGTGGTTCCAGGAACCTGGGAACATCCATCAAATCTCTTTGGTAGTCCTGCCTGGGGACAGCCACTTCAGGAACCAACCACAGGGTCTCCTGATATGCTGGGTGACAACTTCTTGAAAACTGCCCTCAAATCCACCTTTTCCAGTTCTAAGAGGCACCTCTCAGAGGGGTTCATGGTTTGGAGCTCCAGGCCCCAAAACTGAAGTTTATTCAGCCTGAAATAAAGCAAACACCAAATGGAAACTGGTATACATGTTGGTAAAAGTCCTGAAAGCATAGGTGCTCTCAGAGCCTGTTGTGACTCAGCCCCTCAAGTCATGGATTTGGAGATGTCATAGGTCAGCGCATCTGGTGACCCAATCAACAGTGAAAGCCTTTCACCATCAGGCCACGTATCCACAGGTACCTGCCAGGTGAGCTTCCCCAGAGATCATTCAGAAAGTTTATTTTGCCAGGCCAGTCCTATTTCCAAAAGAGCAAAACCAAAAAATTACTCTTCATTTGAATAATTTGGGGATGCTTAATTTTGCACAAAGGTAAATAACTAAATACTAACCACCAAGAGGAGGTTTAATTTGAAAATACTTGGTCACATGAAAAAGTTTGACTACATCTAACTCTTAAGGTTTCTTTCATAAGGTTCCCAAAGTGATTAAGTCTCTGACATACAGGATATAGATGTCTCTGACATACAGGATATAGATGTCTCCACGTGAACTCAAACTCAGGTTTTTCTAAAAGTCTTTGCTACTTTTGAATGCGTTGTTATTTAATTCTTTGACTGACAGAAGTCAAAAAGTCCTCTTGCCTGGAGATCTGAACCGAACATGGATTTCAGTTCGATACCCCTTCACTGCTGAGTGCTCATTCGATTCAATTACTGAATCTGCAGTAATAGGACTTAAATGTTCTGAATTGAAGAGGGATAAGGATGATCAATTTAATAATTAAGTATCTGAAGCATTTAATGACCAGAATCACTGATTAGAGGAGATTCCAATTATGTCAACTTATTTAGCATTTGGTAGAATGGGAGGCCTTGTCGTAGGGAAAAAAAAAGAATAAAGACAATATTGTTTTCAATTAGAAAGTAAAATATGATATTGTCATCTGAATTGGTGAAAGCCACTTTAAATCATTTTAAATGAAACACAAATTAATTCCAGTCCCTCTCTCTTGAAGAAACTAGCCAAACACACCCATGTGATAGAATTACATTTATTTGGATTAAATGGAGTTTCGTAATGTACATGAATAGTGTGTTGGCCTACCGAATGCATTTCAGTAGATCTAACACCTGCTCTCAAGGGTTAATACTTCAGAGATGCGAGCACGTGTGCTTGCTCGCTTCCGTTGAGTGCAGCTCTTTGGCAGCCCCATGGACTGTCTGTCTGTGGGATTCTCCAGGCAAGAATACTGGAGGGGGTTGCCATGCCCTCCTCCAGGGAGTCTTCCCAACACAGGGATGGAATCCATGTTGCTCATGTCTCCTGAACTGGCAGGCGGGTTCTTTACCACTAGCGCCACCTGGGAAGCCCAGTCCAGCAATGAGACAACTGTTTCATCTCAGGTTATCTGGGTCTCAGATGAAGACCCAGAAGGGCTGTAAAAACGAACACACTGTTGCCATGTGGAGCTCGTCTTGCTGCTGCTGCTGCTGCTAAGTCGCTTCAGTCGTGTCCGACTCTGTGCGACCCCAGAGACGGCAGCCCACCAGGCTCCCTCGTCCCTGGGATTCTCCAGGCAAGAACACTGGAGTGGCTTGCCATTTCCTTCTCCAATGCATGAAAGTGAAAAGTGAAAGTGAAGTCGCTCAGTCGTGTTCGACTCTTGGCGACCCCATGGACTGCAGCCTACCAGGCTCCTCCGTCCATGGGATTTTCCAGGCAAGAGTACTGGAGTGGGTTGCCATTGCCTTCTCCAGTTCATCTTAAAACCTGTATAATAAATATTCTCAGTTTGTTTTAATGAGAGCTATTGTTTTAAAGAGGATTATTCTCAGAGGATATTTCTTTTTGTGTCCTTCAACCCAGAAATTAAAATTAGAGAGGCTAAAACTAGGTGGAAAATATTTCAAGATGGTAGATCAATCCTTAGGTCAAAATTCAAGCTAGATCCTGATAGGAATAGATCTATGTTTAGGAATAAATCTGATCAAAGGTCACTTTGCACGAGAGACTGAATGGATTTTACATGATTGAATCAATTACACAGAAAAGTAAAACAGATTATTGGGATGCTACGGTATTTTTCATCACTGTTACAAGTTAGGTATACAAAATTCAGGTCTAAAGTCAGTTTATTTGCTCCCTAAGACCATAACAATTTCTCTTTGCTGCTGTCAGACACCAGTTAGGAGATGTGGGAGGATGGCCAAGTGCTGGCGCCCAGCTGCCCAATAAGACATCAGCCAGCCAGTCATTTCTCTCTGGAAACAGCTCTTCTTATAAAAAAAAAAAAAAAGAGTATTTGTGATCATTAACTATTTAAAGCAATAACTGAAGAAGTGCAGGCCTGGATATAAGTATGAACTTTCCGACCAACTGTGTTTAATCCAACTGTGTGTTGTAACTTTTGTTTCTCACTAGACTTCTGAGGGATTACCCTCACATTTGGAGGGTACTTTACTTTTCTTGGTCATATTCTCCTGGTTATTAGGAAAAGAGTCATCAGCTCCAAGCCCTGTGGAGAACCTCTGCAGCTCCAATCCCTACCTTGTTCTTGGTGCAAAGCTGCTTTTTCCCATCTTAAGGAGAAATACCCATCAGTCATCTGGACTCTCCCCTCTTCAGTTCAGTTCAGTTCAGTCCCTCAGTCATGTCCGACTCTTTGCGACCCGATGAATCGCAGCACACAAGGCCTCCCTCTCCATCACCAACTCTCGGAGTTCAATCAGACTCATGTCCATCGAGTCAGTGATGCCATCCAGCCATCTCATCCTCTGCCGTCCCCTTCTCCTCCTGCCCCCAATCCCTCCCAGCATCAGAGTCTTTTCCAATGACTCAACTCTTTGCATGGGGTGGCCAAAGTACTGGAGTTTCAGCTTTAGCATCATTCCTTCCAAAGAAATCCCAGGGCTGATCTCCTTCAGAATGGACTGGTTGGATCTCCTTGCAGTCCAAGGGACTCTCAAGAGTCTTCTCCAACACCACAGTTCAAAAGCATCAATTCTTTGGCGCTCAGCCTTCTTCACAGTCCAACTCGCACATCCACACATGACCACAGGAAAAACCATAGCCTTGACTAGACAGACCTTAGTCGGCAAAGTAATGTCCCTGCTTTTGAATATGCTATCTAGGTTGGTCATAACTTTTCTTCCAAGGAGTAAGCGTCTTTTAATTTCATGGCTGCAGTCACCATTCTGCAGTGATTTTGGAGCCCCCCAAAACAAAATCTGACACTATTTCCACTGTTTCCCCATCTATTTCCCATGAAGTGATGGGACCGGATGCCATGATCTTCATTTTCTGAATGTTGAGCTTTAGGCCGACTTTTTCACTCTCCTCTTTCACTTTCATCAAGAGGCTTTTTAGTTCCTCTTCACTTTCTGCCATAAGGGTGGTGTCATCTGCATATCTGAGGTTATTGATATTTCTCCTGACAATCTTGATTCCAGCTTGTGTTTCTTCCAGTCCAGCGTTTCTCATGATGTACTCTGCATAGAAGTTCAATAAGCAGGGTGACAATATACAGCCTTGACATACTCCTTTTCCTATTTGGAACCAGTCTGTTGTTCCATGTCCAGTTCTAACTGTTGCTTCCTAACCTGCATACAGATTTCTCAAGAGGCAGGTCAGGTGGTCTGGTAGTCCCATCTCTTGCAGAATTTTCCACAGTTTATTGTGATCCACACAGTCAAAGGCTTTGGCATAGTCAATAAAGCAGAAATAGATGGTTTTCTGGAACTCTCTTGCTTTTTCCATGATCCAGTGGATGTTAGCAATTTGATCTCTGTTTCCTCTGCCTTTTCTAAAACCAGCTTGAACATCAGGAAGTTCACGGTTCACATGTTGCTGAAGCCTGGCTTGGAGAATTTTGAGCATTACTTTACTAGCATGTGAGATGAGTGCAATTGTGTGGTAGTTTGAGCATTCTTTGGCATTGCCTTTCTTTGGGATTGAAATAAAAACTGACCTTTTCCAGTCGTGTGGCCAGTGCTGAGTTTTCCAAATTACCTGGCATATTGAGTGCAGCACTTTCACAGCATCATCTTTCAGGATTTGAAACAGCTCAACTGGAATTCCATCACCTCCACTAGCTTTGTTCGTAGTGATGCTTTCCAAGGCCCACTTGACTTCACATTCCAGGATGTCTGGCTCTAGATGAGTGATCACACCATCGTGATTATCCAGGTTGTGAAGATCTTTTTTGTACAGTTCTTCTGTGTATTCTTGCCACCTCTTCTTAATACCTTCTGCTTCTGTTAGGTCCAGACCATTTCTGTCCTTTATCGAGCCCATCTTTGCATGAAATGTTCCCTTGGTATCCCTAATTTTCTTGAAGAGATCTCTAGTCTTTCCCATTCTGTTCTTTTCCTCTATTTCTTTGCGTTGGTTGCTGAAGAAGGCTTTCTTATCTCTTCTTGCTATTCTCTGGAACTCTGCATTCAGATGCTTATATCTTTCCTTTTCTCCTTTGCTTTTCACTTCTCTTCTTTTCACAGCTACTTGTAAGGCCTCCGCAGACAGCCATTTTGCTTTTTTGCATTTCTTTTCCATGGGGATGGTCTTGATCCCTGTCTCCTGTACAATGTCATGAACCTCATTCCATAGTCCATCAGGCACTCTATCAGATCTAGGCCCTTAAATTTATTTCTCACTTCCACTGTATAATCATAAGGGATTTGATTTAGGTCATACCTGAATGGTCTAGCAGTTTTCCCTACTTTCTTCAATTTAAGCCTGAATTTGGCAATAAGGAGTTCATGTTCTGAGCCACAGTCAACTCCTGGTCTTTTTTTTGTTGTTGACTGTATAGAGATTCTCCATCTTTGGCTGCAAAGAATATAATCAATATGATTTCGTTGTTGACCATCTGGTAATGTCCATGTGTAAAGTCTTCTTTTGTGTTGTTGGAAGAGGGTGTTTGCTATGACCAGTGCATTTTCTTGGCAAAACTCTATTAGCCTTTGCCCTGCTTCATTCCGTATTCCAAGGCCAAAATTGCCTGTTACTCCAGGTGTTTTTTGACTTTCTACTTTGGCATTTCAGTCCTCTATAATGAAAAGGACATCTTTTTGGGGTATTGGTTCTAAAAGGTCTTGTAGGTCTTCATAGAACAGTTCAACTTCAGCTTCTTCAGTGTTACTGGTTGAGGCATCGACTTGGATTGTGGTGATATTGAATGGTTTGCCTTGGAAACGAACAGGGATCATTCTGTCGTTTTTGAGGTTGCATCCAAGTACTGCATTTCAGACTCTTTTGTTGACCATGATGGCTACTCCATTTCTTCTGAGGGATTCCTGCCCACAGTAGTAGATATAATGGTCATCTGAGTTAAATTCACCCATTCCAGTCCATTTTAGTTTGCTAATTCCTAGAATGTCGACGTTCACTCTTGCCATCTCTTGTTTGACCACTTCCAATTTGCCTTGATTCATAGACCTGACATTCCAAGTTCCTATGCAATATTGCTCTTTTTAGCATCGGACTTTGCTTCTATCACCAGTCACATCCACAGCTGGGTATTGTTTTTGCTTTGGCTCCATCCCTTCATTCTTTCTGGAGTTAATTCTCCACTGATCTCCAGTAGCATATTGGGCACCTACTGACCTGGGGGGTTCCTCTTTCAGTATCCTATCATTTTGCCTTTTCATACTGTTCATGGGGTTCTCAAGGCAAGAATACTGAAGTGGTTTGCCATTCCCTTCTCCAGTGGACAGAGATAAACGGCAGCATCCCCATCTCCCTGGAGTATGTCACGTTGAAGGGTAGAGGGGGCTGGGGTCTGCGTGGTTCCCCAGGCTGTGCAGCCCTCCCGGGCGTCTCCTGTTGGTCAGGAGTGGTGTACAGGCTGCAGCCCCTCCTGCAGGGCAGCCCCAACCCCCAGAGGCCACTGCTGGAAGAGGTGGCGGGACGTGCGTGGTGGCCCCTCAATGTCCCTGGGCAGCAGCACTGTCCCCTCAGCCTGACCTGGAGCTCACAGGGGACCCTGCCACCCCACATCCTCCGCAGCAAGGACAGTGCGACCCAGCCCCCACCATGCTCAGCAAGTCCCACCGTGTTCGGTTCACTGGGGGGTGAGACCCTCCCGCTGCCACCTTCTGCTGTCTTCACGGTCCTCTGCTCTGTTCCAGAAGCCCCTTCCCAAGCACACGTCACAGCTCCTTCTAAGAGCTCTAGCATCTTGTGCCCCAAAGGCCAAGCCTCAGGACATGGGGGTGAGAGCCTGGCTGCCCGGGATTCTCTGAGACAGACTCGCACACTTGCCTCTGATGGCCTGTATAGTCATGTGGCTGCTGAAACTGTCTAGCAAGAAGCTGCTGAGGCAGTATAATCATCCTAGGAAGAGGTAGCTATTTCTACCCAAAACTGCCGGGTCCCAGTTAACTTTCTCATATATCAGCAGGATTCCCTTTTGTAACCTACGAGAGGACATGTCGTCTGACTTTCTTCTTCCTTGGTACTAAGGACTTTTCAACTCAGTTCCTCTGTTCTGAGCTTCAAATCCATTCCTTGGTTATTTTCTTGTTTCTTCTTCCACCAAAAATAAGGAGGCAAACTGGATTAGCTGGTGATTCCTGGATCGCCAGTACATTTCACAACTTTCACCTTCTAAGTACTGATTTAGTAAAGTTAAATATATAAATTTGATGTTCCCTGGAGGATTTCTTCCTCCTCTCCCCATAACCCACGCCACTCTTTCATTGGCAGTTTCATGGATGTCTAGACCTCCGAGGCTTGGGTTGTTGTTGTTGCTGAGTTGCGTCCAACTCTTCGTGACCTCACGGACTGCAGCACACAGGCCCGAGGCTGTCGGCACCCTCCCAGTCCACAGTGAGGCTGCTCACGAGGCATGTTTTCTGAGTCATTCAAATGTATCGGGAACATACAAATATGCCTTTAAATCCAGTACATGTAACAATACTTCCTCACATTCACTCTAAACAGAATTATTCACTTTGCTCATTTAATAGAAAAAATAATACCAAATATCTTGCACTTGGTGCCAAGTACAACATAATTAACTGACATCAGACATAGCACCTGAAATCTTACCTGGAGAAGAAATGGTGGTGGAAGAGAAGATTGCAGAGAACATAACAGAGATTTCTGAAAGGAGACTGTTTCACTGTCCAGGACAGAAGAGCCTCAGAGCTCCAAAAGAGATGTCCTCATATGAGGGAGGGGAGGTATAATGGACAGAAAAGGGTGGAAAGGGAGAAGCCAATTATGTAAATATTGGTTTGGTAACATTTAAAACGTGGCACGAGGGAAAAGGTTGGCAAAAAATGTTCATCCTGCAATCAAGGGCACCCAAGACAAATCACAAAATAAGATGCAACTAATTAGGATGAAATTCTGATTCTGCTGACCACATCATTTAAAGTATTAATGATATCAAAAAATGAGAACATAACCTACTTTACAATGTGCCAAGGATTGACTATGGCCAGGATTCTATTAAATAATTAAGCACAAATAAGCTTTAAGCTTTAAATGACTTCTAAATTCTTTTCTATTAGGCCAACAGTTTCAAAATCATTAAAGAAATGTGTGGAACAATTGTTAGAATAAACCAAATGTCAGTTGCTTTGTATATTATTCAGTACAAATCTGAAAATACACTATAATCTTTACTGTTAACACTTCATTAATGGACAAAAAATATGTAAAGAAAGAAAATATGCTTAATAAAAATTTCACATTTACCCATACACTGAACCAAGAGAGGCTACCTAAATAGTTAAAACAGCCTTTAACTTGTGTATCTTTCCAAAGAACATATAATAATACCCTTCTATACTGTAATTTGAGAGTTGGCATATAAAGAAAGCTGAGCACCGAAGAATTGATGCTTTTGAACTGTGGTGTTGGAGAAAACTCTTGAGAGTCCCTTGGACTGCAAGGAGATCCAACCAGTCCATCCTAAAGGAAATTGGTCCTGAATACTCATTGGAAAGACTGATGTTGAAGCTGAAACTACAATAATTTGGCCACCTGATGTGAAGAGCTGACTCATTTGAAAAGACCCTGATGCTGGGAAAGATTGAAGGTGGGAGAAGGGGATGACAGAGGATAAGATGGTTTGATGGCATCACCAACTCAATAGACATGAGCTTGAGTAAACTCAGGGGGTTGGTGGTGGACAGGGAGGCCTGGCATGCTGCAGTCCATGGGGTCACAGAGCTGGACACTACTGAGTGATTTAATTGAACTGTTACTGTAATTTGAGAACCTTTACCCAAAATTCATGCAGAAATGACTACAGGATTAACTTCCTCCTGGGTTTTGAGTTTTAGAAAAATGTTCCTGACTACATGCTTCATTCCATCCCACTTCATAACTTTAGAATTAGAAACTTTTACTTTTTTTATTACTAAACTCAACACCAATTCCTTCTGTTTCCAGTTTTGCGTGCCTGGTATGAATATGTAGTGGATAGCCCATCTCCAAAGAAAGAGATAGTTAATTTATCAGACTCATTTGAGAGTTAACAGAGAGGTATCAGGTCTTTCCCAAATTCTGCCACCTTGATTAGTGAAATTCTATTCAGTTTCATTCAACACAAAGCTCTTAAGCACTGACAGCAAGACAGATGTCATGCTAAGAAGTGGAGATTCAAAGATGAGCAAAGCAGGAGGGAGCCACGATAGAGCAGGAAGACCCTGAGCTCACCTTCTCCCATGGGTGCACCAAAATTATAGCTGTTTACACAACAACTGTTGATGAGCATGACCTAAAGACTAGCAGAAGAGATCTCCTACAACTGAAGACATAAAGGAACCACAGCAAGACAAGCAGGAGGGGCAGAGACGCAGTGTAGTCAGGACCCACATACTCAGGCAGGCTTCCCACAAACTCGGGGACAATCAGGATTGCAGAGCTTCCTCCAAAGGGGCGAGGGGTCTGAGTCCCACATCGGCTGGGAATCCTGCACCAAGAAATGAGCCTGCAGAGTGTCTGGCTTTGAAGGCAAGCGGGCTTGCATTCAGGAGAGCTGGAGAGCTGTGGACACTACATAATGATCCAACGGTCAACCCAAGAAGAAGATAGAACAATCGCACGTATACATGCACCCAGCACAGGAGCACCTCAGTTTATCAGCAAATATGAAGAGACATAAAAAGAGAAGTTGACAGTCACACAGTAATAGCGGCAGACTTTTACCTCCCACTAATATCAATGGACAGATCATCCAGACAGACAGTGAAGAAGTGAAAGTGAAGTTGCTCAGTCGCGTCCTACTCTTTGCAACCCATGGACTGTAGCCCGCGAGGCTCCTCCATCCATGGGAATTTCCAGGCAAGAATACTGGAGTGGGTTGTCATTTCCTTCTCCAGGGGATTTTCCTGACCCAGGGATCGGACCCAGGTCTCCCGCATTGCAGGCAGACTCTTCATCTGCAGGAGCCACAGTAGCAGCCCCATTCATAAAGATACATTGTCCTTAAATAACAGACCAAACGGAAGTGACCCTAGTGGTAAAGAACCGGCCAGCCAACGCAGAATATATGAGATATGGGTTCAATGCCTAGGTTAGGAAGCCCCGCTGAAGGAGGAAATGGCAACCCACTTCAGTATTTTTGCCTGGAGACTCCCAAGGACAGGGGAGCCTGATGGGCTACAGTCCATGGGGTTTTAAATGTGAGCCACGACTTAGCGAGTGAGCAAACACGCAAGCAGAGAGGCACAAGTCACGGCCCGAATTGGGAGAATTGTGCCAGAGAAGGTGAGGAGCAGTGTGGGTGCAAAAAAGCGGGGGGCGAGGGAAGCTCCCGAGGAAAGTGGGGGGGTCTAAGAAACGCTGCAATGAGCTTAGAAACGTAAAGGGGGAAACCCCTCCTTTGAACCATTGGCCAGGGTGTGCATTTCAGGACGCCTCCAGCCCAGCATCAAACCCCACCCCCTGCCCGCTCTGCGCAGGTGCGTCTCAGGGGCGGAGCCCGCTCACCCGCGCGCGGGCCGTTATTTAGGCGATACGAGGCTCGGCTGATGCCGCGTCTCCCCGGACCTCGGCGGGAGCGGCTTCGGACCAGGAGAAAGGTAGGAAAGGGGGTCTTTAAACACTCTGGGTACCCCTGGGTAGGTCCTGCGCATGGTGTGGGGAAGACAGGAGGGCTGCAGGCTGGGCCCGTTTTAAATGCGGGACGTTTGTTTGGAGACGGGAGAGGCCTAACAGGCAGGAAGCTCCTGGATACGACGCCCAGGAGCGGCCTCGGGTTTGCAAATATCCTTTCCTGTCGGTCCAGTCCCACGTGTCGCCCTCAGGGCACAGGAGACGCTCAGGGAACAAGCCGTCCACCCTGCTCTCGGTCTACAGCGTCCCCGGCCTGTCCGGGCGTTTAGGACCGTGGGAAACTGAAGGCGCTTTGAAACTCCCAGGTGGGGCATCGAAGACCTTTCGGGAGCCTTAAACATGGGGACAGTAAAACGATTCTTAGTTCCTAAATGAAGACTAAGATAATACAACGGAGTTTTTGTCTTAATATTTAATTTTGATTCTAATTGAAATATCAAACGTCATCCTTCAGAAATAGTCTGGGAACCCCCAATTTGTCAGCACCCTAGGTCTGGGTTTACACTCAGCTGTTGGGTAGTTTTTGAGTGGCAGGTGCCATGTGGGTGGAGACATAGAAAGGGTAAAGCCTCAGTGCGGAAACACGGGAGCATGGCTGAGCCAGCACGGGCCAACCCAGGTGGAGGTCGTTGTCATTTCTAAACTAGATCTAATTTCTAGCCTATTTGTTGTTTTCTCTCTGGTAGCACAAAAGAGAGACACAAGCTTGTCTTAAGCACAAAACTTAAGACACAATTTTCCCTGATAAGTCTTCTTGGAAGTATCCACTATGACAGAACATTAAAATATTTCAAATCTATTTGTATTTCTCAACTTATTCCAGGTTATATTTCCAAAGTGCAGAGAACTGATAAAATAACCCTTATTACAGTAAGAATGGTTTTATTAGAACAACAGTGGTGTATCACAAATATCTAACACTTGCTGTGTACCTTCAGTCGCGTCCAACTTTTTGCGACCCCTGGACTGCAGCACGCCAGGCTTCCCTGTCCATCATCAACTCCCGGAGTTTACTCAAATTCATGTCCATCGAGTCAGTGATGCCATCCACCCATCTCATCCTCTGTCATCCCCTTCTCCTCCTGCCTTGTCTTTCCCAGCATCGAGATCTTTTACAATGAGTCAGTTGTTCGCATCAGGTGGCCAAAGTATTGGAGTTTCAGCTTCAGCATCAGTCCTTCCAATGACTATTCAGGACTGATTTCCTTTGGGATGGACTGGTTGGATCTCCTTGCAGTCCAAGGGACTCTTCAAGAGTCTTCTCGAACACCACAGTTCAAAAGCATCAATTCTTCAGCACTCAGCTTTCTTTATAGTCCAACTCTCACAGCCATACACGACTGCTGGGATCTATATTTTACAATTGACAAAGAATGGGATTTCCCAAATATCTTCTCAACTGAACCTTGTATCAATTGTGTGATATAACAGAGTTACTACAAGTCTGGCAAATGAGTTAATGAGCCAACCTCCTTCACATTTTAACAGGGACTTTCTGGAGATGGGATTTCTTTATTTTTATTGTTTGTAATTAATTTTCTTTATTTTGTGTTGGAGGATGGCCAGTGAACAATGTTGTGATAGTTTCAGGTGGACAGCAAGAGGAATCAGTCATACATATGCATATACCCATTCTCTCCCAAACTCCCCTCCCATCCAGGCTGCCGCGTTATATTGAGCAGAGTTCCCTGTGCTACACAGTAGGTCCTTTTAGGTTATCCACTTTGAATATAACATTGTGTACCTGAACACCCCAAACTCCCTAGCTATCTCTTCCTCCATCCTTCCCTCCTGTCTACCATAAGTTCATCTTCTGTGAGTCTCTTTCTGTTTTGTAAATAAGTTCAATTGTATGTCTTTTCTGATTCCACAAATGAGAGAGATCATATGTTTCTGCTTCTCTGACTTCCTTCACTCAATGTGACAGTCTCCAGGTCCATCCATGTTGCTGCACATGGCCTTATTTCACTCTTTTTGACGACTGAGTAACATTCCATTGTGTATGTATACCTCATCTTCGTTCATTTCGTCTGTCAACGGACATTTAGGTTGCTTCCGTGTATTGCCTATTGTAAACAGCACTGCAGTGAACTTTGGGGTATGTGTTTTGGGGATGGAATTTCTTGACATCCAAGAATAAAGCATTGTTACCAATCATGATTTTAATTAACTTTTTTTCCTGAGGACAAGGGAGACGCCTGGTTGGCAGGATAAAGAACACAGTGTAAAAGGTATCAATATTCCTTTTCATAGACTCCTCATTGTTTAAGGCCTAGAGTAGCTGTTACCTTCTCTGAGAGGCCTGCCTCATTGCCCAAGGAGCTTTCTTTGTTCTTGAACTTTCCTATAACTCAGATGGTAAAGAATCTGCCTGCAACACAGGAGACCCGGATTCAATCCCTGGGTGGGGGAGATCCTCTGGAGAAGGAAATGGCAACCCTCTCCAGTTTTGTTGCCTGGAGAATCCCACGGACAGAGGACCCTGACAGGCTACAATCCGTGGGGTCACAGAAAGTTGGACACGACTGAGCAACTAACGCTACTACTACTCCCTGCTGCCAGAGGTACTTGATCAGAGCTTCTGTGTTTGTATCCTCCACAGACTACTTGTACATGAGTGGAATGCAATCCAGTGCTTATAGCATAAAGTAGATTTCAGTAAATAATACTGACCCATGACTTAAATGAGTAAGTGAATTGACAGATGATTCATAAGTGGGACCACGTCTGTGGGTTGATGATGTCTCACCAAGTCAGGATTTCTAAATTTAGAAAGGATTAATGAACTGGAGGATTAGGAGGGCTATAAAGTTTTAACTGAGAACACCTCTTGTCAAGATCAAGTGTAGCTTGACATCAGCACCCTGAAAGTTGCGTCTTTTGTAATGCTTCAGAATCTGAGTAACAATCTTAAGAAATATGCAGAAAGTTATTAGACTATTAGACATGTCTAACAGTCCCTAGGAGGACGCCTAACAAGTCTGTCCTTCCCATAAACTAAGAAATTCACAAGGGATGGAATGCATTCTGGTTACTCTTGTAAATGCTTGCAAACATTCTCAAAGGCATCAGCTTATAGGCAAGGCTCCTGGCAACCTTCTGGTACTTTCTTAAGTACTCAGTTCTGAAGAAGGCAAACGTGGAGAGTGTCTTCTGATGCCACTGCTAAAACACAGTGGTTATCCTTAGCGCTGATAAGCTGCTCGTCAGCACGGACTCCACATTACATGGAAAACCTGCAGGCTCTCCTTGCTGATTAGCATGAGAGCTCGTAAAAGGCTTCAATAGCGACATTTGAGACAGATCTCTGTAGCTTCAAACATGTAATCAACAGAGTTCTTTATGGAAACCCAGCTGAAGTTCATACTTCACACCTTGGTACATTAATAACATTAATTTCACTCTGCCTTTATAATCCGAGTCCCACCTGTAGACATTTATTAGAAGATGGTTGGATGGCATCACCGACTCAATGAACATGAGTTTGAGTAAGCTCTGGGAGTTGGTGATGGACAGGAAAGCCTGGCGTGCTGTGGTTCATGGGGTTGCAGAGTCTTGAATAACTGAACTGAACTGAGGGCCCACGTGAGTAGGGAGGTAATAACACTTCTTTTAAAGAAAACTGCTCTGTGGAAAAGATAGAGATTATGAAGAGTAATAATTTTACCTGAAATGTTAACAATTGCATATCTTTTTCTGAATTCTTACAAGAATTGACATTAAAAAAATAAAATTGATTTAAAACACTAGCAAAATAAGAGCACTTTCGGTGAAAAATGGGCAGTTTTCTTTTTTGTTGATGTTACTGCTAGTTTCCTGAGTGATTCTTCTGTGTGAGCCTGGAAAACTGAAGGGGACCATTATTATGCAAAGCATCTGGCACAAATGGCATCACATATCTCCTAGGATAGGGGATTTTTTGAAAAGAAAAACGAGGCATTCAGTGTTTGGGGTTCCCAGTGAAAACCATCGCTGTGCTTGCCAGTGTTATCCTGCAGCTGGATGTATGCTCCTAATATACCAGGAGGGGAGGAACTGGGGATTCAGACAGTTCGCATTCATAGCAGACTCTTCAATTCAAGCTAGGGAATAACAGAACCTAACTTTGGATACCTTTTAACATTTTCTCTCTTCACAAAAATCATGTAAGGAATATTATTCATGGAACTTGGAGAGTATAGAAAACTGTCAAATGTCTTTAAACTTATTATGAGATAATATTAATGAAAATGGGAAAAGCTAGCATTGCAGGTTTTAAAATTCAAAATAAAGGATCGCTAATCCTAACAAGTCTCCTGGTAGCTCAGACAGTAAAGAGTCTGCTTGCAGTGCGGGAGACCCTGGTTCAGTTCCTGGTCAGGAAGATCCCCTGAGGAAGGGAATGGCAACCCACTCCAGTATTCTTGCCTAGGAATTCCCATGGATGGAGGAGCAGGCTACATACTATGGTGTTTCAAAGAGCCCAACACTAGTTCCCTTTCACTTTCACAATCCTAACAAAGCAACAGACTCAGCAAAAGAACTCTAAACCTGTAATATTTGCAGCATCTATATGTAGCTTCCCTCTTGGCCCAAATGAAAGTTGGGTTTACTTAAAGTAGAAAGAAAATCAACCATGTCTATTTTGGATTTAGGTTCAAGGGTATCCTGTCATAAAAGTGAAATTCCTGGAGGACTGGTGGGTTATGACAGCTCTTCCCTTTGACCCTTGGCCAAGGCTAAGCTGGAGGAGGAAATGGCAAGCCACTCCAGTATTCTTGCCTGGAGAATCCCATGGTCAGAAGAGCCTGGCGGGCTACGGCTGATATCACAAAAGAGCTGGACACAACTGAGTGACTAAGCACACCAGGATAAGCTGGTTCCGTCTAACCTGTGTTTCTGTCTTCTTCATCCATAGACTAATCTTCAGTCTGGAAGGGGTGAAAGAAACATGGTGAAGAGTGAACTTTACATGTATGCAGATCACCAGTTCCATATACATTATATTCCAAACTACTTAAAGACCTTAAAGTGCTTCATGATGCTATTTCAGTAGCACTTAGAGTAATCTCGAAGAATGGGATGGTCATCAGAAAGCTGGAGCAATGCAAGCACTATTTGAATTTTTTAAAAACCTTTTTATTGTTGAAAATTTCAAACATATTTGAAGATAGAATAATATAACAAAATCCCTTAAATGTGTTACACAGCATCAGCAAATTATCCACTCTGTTGCCTATAATGTAGCTATTGGGTTGGCCAAAAAGTTTATTCAGGTTTTACCATAACCTGTCAGGAAAAACCCAAACAGACTTTTTGGCCAACCCACCACTATACTCTATTGCTTACAAGGTATCTACTTTTTCCATCTTGTGAATTTTTGAAGTGAATCCCAAACACATTATTTTCATCTCTCCATTTCAGTATATGTCTCTGAAAGAAGTTAATAATGTAAAGAAAATGTCAATATTCTAACTAAAAAGTTGAACAATGTTAAAAATATTATCAATATCCAGTAAGCATGCAAATTTCCCATTATCCCATAAATGCTATAAATGGATTGATTTTATAGATTATTTGAATTAGAATGCAAATAAATCTGTATGTGACAGAGATTTCTTAATTTCTTTTTCCTTTTACATACTTTTGTCAGATTCTTTTCCCTTAAAGGTTATTACAAAATATTGAGTGTATTTCCTGTGCTATACAGTAGATCCTAGTTGGTTATCTATTTTGTGTATAGTGTGTGTCTAAGCTAATCCCAAACCCTAATTTATCCCACTCCCCTCCTCCTGCTTTACCCTTTGGTAATTATAGGTTTGTTTTCTGTGTCTGTGGATATATTTGTTATGTAAATAAGCTCATTTGTATCTTTTTAAAGATTCTACATATAAGCAATATCATGATTTTTATCTTTCTCTGTATGGATTACTTTACTAAGTATGATAATCTCTAAATCCATCCACATTACTACAAATACCATTATTTCCCCCTTTTTTATGCCTGAATAGTATTCCATTCCATCCTGAGTAGTATCCCATTCCAATGGAATAGTAGTATTCCATTGTATATGTGTGTGTGTGTATATATATACACACACACACATGCTGTACTTAGTTACTCGGTCGTGTCTGACTCTCTGCGATCCCATGGACTGTTGCCTGCCAGGCTCCTCTGTTCATGGGGACTCTCAAGGAAAGAATATTGGAGTGAGTTGCCATCCCCTTCTCCAGGGGATCTTCCCAACCTAGGGATCGAACCCAGGTCTCACGCACTGCTGGTGGGTTCTTTACCAGCTGAGCCACCCACGTGCTTCCGCATATCAACCAGGAGACATTTATGTTGTTTCTGTGGCTTGGCTATTGTAAATAGTGCTGCAGTGAACACTGGGGTGTGTGTATCTTTTCAGGTAGAGTTTTCTGCAGATCTGTGCCGAGGACTGGGATTGGCAGGTCATATGATAACTGTGTTTAGCTTTTGAAGAAACCTCCATACTGTTTTCCATAGTTCCTGTACCAATTTACATTCACACCAGTGGTTAAGTTTTTTTTTTAATTGTCGGTTTTCATCTCTGTCTCTACTTCTTTTGCCCTCTTTTATGTCTTGCTTTTGCTATGTGGTTAAAGAAACAGAGATGGGTTTATGTTCTTGAACAGCTCCTTCTGTCTTTTCTATTAATATATATCCTGAACACTGATAGTTGGATCTAGAGTTTTGATCAGATTTGGAGTAGATATGCTTCCAAGACAATCTCATGGGTGGAGGGGTGTTCTATCAGAAGGCAAAAATGTGATTTTCTCTTCTGTGATGGTAGCAGGAATTAATGCTCAAATCTTAGTTCAGGTAGTTCATTAGGGAAGAACATGGCGATAGTCTAGCTCTGTTCTTTCTTTTTTATTTATTAGCGGAAATACTATTGTAAAGTGAAACTTCCTCTGATAAACTCATATGTTATCCAGTGGTGTGATAGTGTAGTAAAGGCAGGATAGATATTTGATTCTCTTCATGTTCCCATTTCCAAAATAATGAGTTTGGTTCCTAGTATATTCTGATGATGATCAATTAACTCTTTTTTGAGTATTATAATAAATTCATGGGAATAAATGACTGTCAGTCATCTGAGTGAAATTCACCCATTCCAGTCCATTTCAGTTCGGTGATTCCTAGAATGTCGATGTTCACTCTTGCCATCTCTTGTTTGACCACTTCCAATTTGCCTTGATTCATGGACCTGACATTCCAGGTTCCTATACAATATTGCTCTTTACAGCATCGGACCTTGCTTCTATCACCAGTCACATCCACAGCTGGGTATTGTTTTTGCTTTGGCTCCATCCCTTCATTCTTTCTGGAGTTATTTCTCCACTGATCTCCAGTAGCATATTGGGCACCCACTGACCTGGGGAGTTCCTCTTTCAGTATCCTATCATTTTGCCTTTTCATACTGTTCACGGGGTTCTCAAGGCAAGAATACTGAAGTGGTTTGCCATACCCTTCTCCAGTGGACCACATTCTGTCAGAACTTTCCACCATGACCCGCCTGTCTTGGTTGCCCTGCAGGCATGGCTTGGTTTCATTGAATTAGACAAGGCTGTGGTCCTAGTGTGATTAGATTGATTAGTTTTCTGTATGGTTTCAGTGTGTCTGCCCTCTGATGCCCTCTTGCAACACCTACCATCTTACTTGGGTTTCTCTTACCTTGGGCGTGGGGTATCTCTTCACGGCTGCTCCAGCAAAGCACAGCCATTGCTCCTTACCTTGGATGAGGGGTATCTCCTTACCGCCGCTCTTCCTGACCTTCAACTTGGGATAGCTCCTCTAGGCCTTCCTACGCCAGTGCAGCCACCGCTCCTCGGGTTGCTCCTTCCAGCTGCCGCCCCTGGCCTCGTGTGTTGCCCCTGGCCTCCAGCTTGGGGTGGCTCCTCCTGGCCGCCACCCCTGGCATGGGCGTGGGGTGGCTCCTCAGGGCCACTGCTCCTGGTCTCAGGTGCGAAGTGGCTTCTCCCGGCTGCCCCTGACCTCGGACACGGGGTGTCTCCTCCCGGCCGCCACTGACCTCAGACTTGGGTAGCTCCTCTCAGCCATTCCTGTGCTGTCACAGCCTGGCACTCTCTGCCACTGCCCCTGACCTCGGACGTGGGGTAACTCCTCTCGGCCACACTTAGTGCACCGGGTCGCAGCCGGAAACAACCTCTTCCAACGACACAAGAGAAGATTCTATACGTGGATATCACCAGATGGTCAACAACGAAATCAGATTGATTATATTCTTTGCAGCCAAAGATGGAGAAGCTCTATACAGTCAACAAAAAAAAGACCGGGAGCTGACTGTGGCTCAGATCATGAACTCCTTATTACCAAATTCAGACTCAAATTGAAGAAAGAGGGAAAACCACTGGACCATTCAGGTATGACCTAAATCAAATCCCTTATGATTATACAGTGGAAGTGAGAAATAAATTTAAGGGCCTAGATCTGATAGATAGAGTGCCTGATGAACTATGGACGGAGGTTCGTGACATTGTACAGGAGACAGGGATCAAGACCATCCTCATGGAAAAGAAATGCGAAAAAGCAAAATGGCTGTCTGCGGAGGCCTTACAAGTAGCTGTGAAAAGAAGAGAGGCGAAAAGCAAAGGAGAAAAGGAAAGATATAAGCATCTGAATGCAGAGTTCCAGAGAATAGCAAGAAGAGATAAGAAAGCCTTCTTCAGCAACCAATGCAAAGAAATAGAGGAAAAGAACAGAATGGGAAAGACTAGAGATCTCTTCAAGAAAATTAGGGATACCAAGGGAACATTTCATGCAAAGATGGGCTCGATAAAGGACAGAAATGGTCTGGACCTAACAGAAGCAGAAGGTATTAAGAAGAGGTGGCAAGAATACACAGAAGAACTGTACAAAAAAGATCTTCACGACCTGGATAATCACGATGGTGTGATCACTCATCTAGAGCCAGACATCCTGGAATGTGAAGTCAAGTGGGCCTTGGAAAGCATCGCTACGAACAAAGCTAGTGGAGGTGATGGAATTCCAGTTGAGCTATTTCAAATCCTGAAAGATGATGCTGTGAAAGTGCTGCACTCAATATGCCAGGTAATTTGGAAAACTCAGCACTGGCCGCACGACTGGAAAAGGTCAGTTTTCATTCCAATGCCAAAGAAAGGCAATGCCGATGAATGCTCAAACTACCGCACAATTGCACTCATCTCACATGCTAGTAAAGTAATGCTCAAAATTCTCCAGGCCAGGCTACAGCAACACGTGAACCGTGAACTTCCAGATGTTCAAGCTGGTTTTAGAAAAGGCAGAGGAACCAGAGATCAAATTGCCAACATCCTCTGGATCATGGAAGAAGCAAGAGAGTTCCAGAAAACCATCTATTTCTGCTTTATTGACTATGCCAAAGCCTTTGACTGTTTGGATCACAATAAACTGTGGAAAATTCTGCAAGAGATGGGACTACCAGACCACCTGACCTGCCTCTTCAGAAATCTGTATGCAGGTCAGAAAGCAACAGTTAGAACTGGACATGGAACAACACACTGGTTCCAAATAGGAAAAGGAGTACATCAAGGCTGTATATTATCACCCTGCTTATTGAACTTCTCTGCAGAGTACATCATGAGAAATGCTGGACTGGAAGAAACACAAGCTGGAATCAAGATTGCCAGGAGAAATATCAATAACCTCAGATACGCAGATGACACCGCTCTTATGGCAGAAAGTGAAGAGGAGCTAAAAAGCCTCTTGATGAAAGTGAAAGTGGAGAGTGAAAAAGTTGGCCTAAAACTCAACATACACACCGAGGAAACCAGAATTGAAAGAGACACATGTACCCCAATGTTCATCGCAGCACTGTTTATAATAGCCAGGACATGGAAACAACCTAGATGTCCATCAGCAGATGAATGGATAAGAAAGCTGTGGTACATATACACAATGGAGTATTACTCAGCCATTAAAAAGAATACATTTGAATCAGTTCTGATGAGATGGATGAAACTGGAGCCGATTATACAGAGTGAAGTAAGCCAGAAAGAAAAACACCAATACAGTATACTAACACATATATATGGAATTTAGAAAGATGGCAATGATGACCCTGTATGCAAGACAGCAAAAAAGACACAGATGTGTATAGCAGACTTTTGGACTCGGAGGGAGAGGGAGAGGGTGGGATGATTTGGGAGAATGGCATTGAAACATGTATACTATCATGTAAGAATCGAATCGCCAGTCTATGTCCGATGCAGGATACAGCATGCTTGGGGCTGGTGCACGGGGATGACCCAGAGGGATGTTGTGGGGAGGGAGGTGGAAGGGGGGTTCATGTTTGGGATCGCATGTACACCCGTGGTGGATTCATGTCAATGTATGGCAAAACCAATACAGTATTGTAAAGTAAAATAAAGTAAAAATAAAAATTAAAAAAAAAAAATGAAGATAATGGCATCTGGTCCCATCACTCCATGGGAAATAGATGGGGAAACAGTGGAAACAGTGTCAGACTTTATTTTTGGGGGCTCCAAAATCACTGCAGATGGTGACTGCAGCCATGAAATTAAAAGACGCTTACTCCTTGGAAGAAAAGTTATGACCAACCTAGATAGCATATTCAAAAGCAGGGACATTACTTTGCCGACTAAGGTCCGTCTAGTCAAGGCTATGGTTTTTCCTGTGGTCATGTGTGGATGTGCGAGTTGGACTGTGAAGAAGGCTGAGCGCCAAAGAATTGATGCTTTTGAACTGTGGTGTTGGAGAAGACTCTTGAGAGTCCCTTGGACTGCAAGGAGATCCAACCAGTCCATTCTGAAGGAGATCAGCCCTGGGATTTCTTTGGAAGGAATGATGCTAAAGCTGAAACTCCAGTACTTTGGCCACCTCATGCGAAGAGTTGACTCATTGGAAAAGACTCTAATGCTGGGAGGGATTGGGGGCAGGAGGAGAAGGGGACGACAGAGGATGAGATGGCTGGATGGCATCACAGACTCGATGGACGTGAGTCTGAGTGAACTCTGGGAGTTGGTGATGGACAGGGAGGCCTGACGTGCTGCGATTCATGGGGTCACAAAGAGTTGGACACGACTGAGCGACTGAACTGAACAATGTACCTATTATTTTCATTGGTGTTCAAATTAAATCTTTGTAGCCTCTAGGAAGCTCTTCAGTGTGGCTCTTGAGATCTTCTAAAAGTACTTTAATGTCTTGATAGATCCATGGCTATTTTGTGTCACGGCAGGTTTCGGGCATCTGTAGACTTCTTGCCAGGCCTGGACAGCCTTTTTGCTGAAGATGCTGGGGTTCTGCTCCACAGGAAATGGTCGAGGACACAGCTGGGGTGTGGGTCCTACTTGCATCTGCCACATCTGGGTTGGTCATTGTTTTCCTTTTCAGTAGACAGAAGTAGGTAACACCCGTTTTTTTTTTAAGAGAAAATATTTCATGCCTTAACTCAAGCTTTCTTTTAATATTCAGATTTTACATTTGCATTTTCTTTCCCCTTGCTATCAGTCTCAATTTTAAGGACATAGGGGTTTTCATGCCAGTGTCTCTAGTCATTTTTGTTCTTTGAAGCTCATGGTCTGGAGAGCTCCTCAGGAAAGGTTTAAGGGTGTCCACCGTGGACTTGTATGCTGTTAACAATGTGTTGGTAACTGGATATAAAATTCTGTCTCACACTTTGTCCCTTAGTACATCCCTTTAAAGTTACCCCATTGTCTTTTGTCATTTCTGCCCTCGGGGGCATTGCCATTGGAATGTCTAATTGCAATCTGAATTTATTTCTTGCTTACAATTTTTAAGGTCTGGTGGTTTTATTAAGTGTTTTCATTGTAGTTTTTATTACCGCTTTAATAAAATACCACAAACATAACATAAAGCAACACAAATTTATCATCTTACAATTCTCTAGGTCAGATGTCCAACATGGGTCTCCCTGGGCTGAAATCAAAGTATCAGCAAAAATGCCTTCTTTTCTGAAGGCTCTAAGGAGCAATGTATTTCCTTGACTTTCCAACTTCTAGAGGCCACCCCATGCCTTGGGTCAAGGACACTGTCCTTCCTCTTCAAAGCCAGCACCATCTTCAGTAATCACATCACTCTTCCACAACAGCCAGAAAAAGTTCTCCTCCATTAAGTATTCGTGAGGTTATATTGGGGTTTCTCAGGTAACACAGGATAGTCTCATCTCAAGGTCGTTAACTATTTTTTTCCTTTTTTTTAGTTTAGTTTTTATTTTATATTGGGATATAGTTTAGGTACAGTGTTGCATAAGTTTCAGGTATATAGCAAAGTGATTCAATTATACACACACATATGAGCACTCTTTTTTAGATTCTTTTTCCACATAGGTTATTACAGAGTATTGAGTAGAGTTCTTTGTGCTCCACAGTAGGTCCTTGTTGTTTATCTGTTTTATATATAGAAGTGGGTAAATTTTCGTCCCAAACTCCTAACTTATCACTCCCTTCCCTACATTTTCTTTTGGAACTGTAAGTTTGTTTTCAAAGTCTGTGAGTCTGTTTCTGTTTTATAAATAAATTCCTTTGCGTCATCTTTTTAGGTTTCACATTTCTTAGATTTGTTTGACTGACTGAGTATGACAATCGCTGGGTCCATCCATATTGCGGCAAATGGCATTCTTCCCTTCTTTTCATGGCTGAGTAACGTTCCATTGTCTACGCGTGCCACGTCTTCTTTCCCGCTCCTCTGTGGATGGGCACTTAGGTTGCTTTTCCTGTCTGGGCTGTCGTGTTCATTGCTGCAGTGAGCACTGGATGGCGTGCGTCTTTGCAAATTTGTTTTTTCCAGATACATGCCCAGTCATGGTGGTAGGTTAGTCGACACAGGTTATGAAAGAATTCAGAGAGATTAGGAGGAGGAGAAGAGAGTTTTCATTCACTTTCTAAAGGAGGAAAGGGGCCAGGCACGTAGAATGGTGTTGGCATCAAAGGGTGAGGGTTTGAGTCTTTTATTGAGTTTCAAAGGGCAACGTGCAGGAAAAGGGGTGGATTCACATCTGTTCTGGTCCACGGCAGTATCTGGACTGGCTGTGTCGCTACAGGATGTGGTTTTTTGGAGAACAGACTTGCCATCTTCAGTAATTTCTCAGTTCTTAGGTGTCAGAAAGAGACTTGATGGTGGCCCTTGACAGGTGCTACTCTGTTGTGAACAATGTTCAATGGGTTTACATTTCCTCCCTCTGAATATAACTTGTTCTTGAGTGTTACATGGAGCCCAGTCGGCCCCTTTTGAAACACTGGGGTGGAAGTCTCTTCTCTCATAACTTCTTCTTGCTGAGCTGCATAGGGCTGTCCCTACCTGGTGGGGGCGGAGGGGCATGTGGGCTGTCTTGGAATTGAATGGTCTGAAAGGTAAGACCTGTGATAGAGGAGCGAGATTTGCTAAGGGCAGTAGATGTTTGAGAAAGAAGGGGAGGAGCCAGATAAGACAGGGGCCAAAAAGGAGGAAACAGAGCATGGTAGTTGTGGAAGAATCTGTGATAAACGCAGTCCCGGTGCCTGAAGCCAGAGCTGTAGTCCAGTTACTAGGACAGTTACTGAGGCTCTTGCTGAAAAGATGGGGGAGAAGCATGGGCCCAGTGCAGATGCTCATCCGGAGGAAAAGGAATACCGCGGTGCAGGCTCCAGTCTGGTTAGGAGGCATACAGAGACAACGCTGAGGCCCCACAGAGAAAGTGTAGTCCAGCTGTAGGGAGAATGCAGGCCATAAGTCATGTTAAAGAGGAGGGTTGCACCTATGACCCAGCAATCCACTACAGGGCATGTACCCAGAGGAAACCATAATTGAAAACCGCACATGTACCCCAGTGTTCATCGCAGCACTGTTTACAATAGCCAGGACATGGAAGCAACCTAGATGTCCAACAGCAGCTGAATGGATAAAGAAGTTTTGGTACATGTACACAATGGAATATTACTCAGCTATAAAAAGGAATGCATTTGAGACAGTTCTAATGAGGTGAATGAACTTAGAGCCTGTTATACAGAGTGAAGTCAGTCAGAAACAGAAAGCAAATATCATATATTAACACCTACATATGGAATCTAGAAAGATGGTACTGATGAGCCTGTTTGTAGGGTAACAGTGGAGATGCAGACAGAGGAAAGACTTGTGAACACAGTGGGGGAAGGAGAGGGTGGGACGAATTGAGAGAGTCGCATGGAAACATATGCATTACCATCTGTGAAATAGATAGCCAATGGGAATTTGCTGTATGATGTAGGGAGCTCAAACCTGGTGCTCTGTGACAACCTAGAGGGGTAGGATGAGGTGGGCAGAAGGTTCAAGAGAGGGGACATATCTATACTTATGGCTGATTCATGTTGACATATGGCAAAAACCAACACAATACTATAAAGCAATTATCTTCCAGTTAAAAACTTTAAAAATAAAAGAGGAAGTTTGTATCTGGACCCTCCTAGTAAAGGGATATGTACCAGCTGGAGCAAGTTCCACCAATGGGTTTAAGCAGGCAGAAGCTTTCGGGAAGCTGGAGGTGTCATTTTCCAGGTGTGGAGCTGTTGTTGAAAGTCAAAGCCTCACACATTGTGTGGAAAGAAAGAGCTGGTGTCTCTGTGACAGGTCCTAGTTTTACCTGTGTGGGACAGGTGCCAGATGTTGCCTATCGATGAGGCCAGGCAGCCGTCAGTGGACCTGACAAGAGGACAAACAGTCCCATGAAAGGACCGTTCACTGAGAGAGGATGGGAGTGAGCTGTTGCCTGATTTTGGGAAGGTACATTTGGTTGTTGGGGAAATTATTTTAATAATAGTTCATTTCTTGGTCTATCCCACTGTCAGGCGGGGTTTAAGTATAGATTTGCTTGCAGTTGGAAGGAGCTACACTTCCAGCTGAGAAAGGTCATCATAAGTTGGGGTACTGGGGGTGATGGACTTCCAGTTAGTAGAGCTATTTAAAATCATAAAAGATGATGCTGTGAAAGTGCTGCATTCAGTATGCCAGCAAATTTGGAAAACTCGGCAGTGGCCACAGCACTGGAAAAGGTCAGTTTTCATTCCAATGCCAAAGAAAGGCAATAACGAAGGTTCAAACTACCGCACAATTGCACTCATCTCACACACTAGTAAGGTAATGCTCAAAATTCTTCAAGTCAGGCCTCAACAGTACGTGAACCATGAACTTCCAGATGTTAAAGCCGGTTTTAGAAAAGGCAGAGGAACCAGAGATCAAATCACCAACATCTGCTGGATCATGGAAAAAGCAAGAGAATTCCAGAAAAACATCAGCTTCTGCTTCATTGACTATACCAAAGGCTTTGACTATGTGGATCACAGTAAACTGTGGAGAATTCTGAAAGAGATGGGAATACCAGACCACCTGACCTGCCTCCTGAGAAATTTGTATGCCGGTCAAATAGCAACAGTTAGAACTGAATATGGAACAACAGACTGGTTCCAAATTGGGAAAAGAGCATGTCAAGGCTGTACATTGTCACCCTGCTTATTTAACTTATATGCAGAGTACATCATAAGAAACACTGGGCTAAATGAAGCACAAGCTGGAATCAAGATTGCTGGGAGAAATATCAATAACCTCAAATATGCAGATGACATCACCCTTATGGCAGAAAATGAAGAATTAAAGAGCCTCTTGATGAAAGTGAAAGAGGAGAGTGAAAAAGTTGACTTAAAACTCAACATTCAGAAAACTAAGATCATGGCATCCAGTCTCATCACTTCATGGCAAATATATGGGGAAACAATGGAAACAGTGAGAGACTTTATTTTCTTGGGCTCCAAAATCACTGCAGATGGTGACTGCAGCCATGAAATCAAAAGACATTTGTTCCTTGGAAGTAAAGCTATGACCAAGCTAGACAGCTTATTAAAAGGCAGAGACATTACTTTGTCAACAAAGGTCCATCTAGTCAAAGCTATGGTTTTCTCAGTAGTCATGTATGGATGTGAGAGTTGGACTATAAAGAAAGCTGAGCACTGAAGAATTGATGCTTTTGAACTGTGATGTTGGAGAAGATTCTTGAGAGTCCCTTGGACTGCAAGGAGATCCAACCAGTCCATCCTAAAGGAAATCAGTCCTTAATATTCATTGGAAGGGCTGATGCTGAAGCTGAAGCTCCAATCCTTTGGCCACCTGATGCAAAGATCTGACTCATTGGAAAACACCCTGATGCTGGGAAAGATTGAAGGTGGGAGGAGAAGGGGACGACAGAGGATGAGATGGTTGGAAGGCATCACTGACTCGATGGACATGAGTTTGAGCAAGCTCCAGGAGTTGGTGATGGGCAGGGAAGCCTGGCGTGCTGCAGTCAATGGGGTCTCAAAGAGTCGGACATGACTGAGTGACTGAAATGAGCTGAACTGAAACGTGGTGAGGCCAGGGGACCACGTAGGAGTTAATGTTGGCCATAACACAGATGGGAGGCTGAGGAAACCTCCTGAAAGATGGGTCCATGGATGGGGAAGTAGGTATAAGTGGGTCAGAGAGGTTCTTTTGGACCCATGAGACAGCCTGAGGCCAGAAATACCACCCTGGGGGGTTGGGGCCCGAACCAGGCAGCCGTGAGCAGGGACAAGGTTGTGCATGCCAGAGGCGGTTCTAGGAACCTGAGAAGCCTGTCCTGGCAACGTTAGCACATAGCCAGCGGTTGTGGTGTTGTCAGCTGCTAGCCTTTTGAAGGAGGGCTGTAGTTTGTTTTATTGTGGTGGAAATGGGGTTGATGGGTGGCACTTAAGGAGGGGTGGCTGGTATGAAAGAACGTGGTTAAATACAAGGTAAGAAAGAGACCAAGCGTTCTGTGTTAGGCATCTTCGGGGCTGGTCCAGCAAGGGGCTAGGAACTTCATTCCAGTGATAGAAGAAGGGTTATGTTTGTAGTTATAAAATAAAGAATAGAAGGGGAAATAAGAGAGCAAGATACATGTAAGCCCACCAGGGATAGTCGTCTTGAGTTGTGCTCACGGCTCTGGTCATCTCTGGGTTCCAGTAGATCCAGAGTCTGGTGTCAGATGACATTTGACAGGTGTAGGGAGAGGACTGTGTTGAGGACATGGCAGGGGATCAGTAGATGAGCATCATGACAGGTGGATCCAGGGTGGATGTGCTGAGAGCTTGATTGTTGTTGGAGTTGTAATGGGCCCTTCCGAGGGGTGGGAGGGGTTTGGTATGTCCAGGCAGGTCCCATAGTAGAACCTGCTCCCCAGGTTGTAGGATTATAGATAGGAGCAAGTCCTGAGTTTGAGGTGGGTACCTGTTAGCATGGGACCGTAAAAGGCTGGCTGTTAGTTCTGAAACTGAGATCGTATGGTCCCAGAGGAGGAGGTTTCCTGGTAGAAAGGGAGTAAGAATTGCTGGATGTCCTTCATGAGTTCAAAGGGACTGAGGTGTAAGGGACCTTCTGAGTAATCTGCAGGCAGCTCTGAGTCAGAAGAGGGACAGAGGAGTTCTAGCCCGCTCTCGGTGTCTCTTAAGGTCGTGGGACCCAACCTTCTTGGCACCAGGGGCTGATTTCTCGGAAGACAGTTTTTCCACGGATTAGAGGTGGGGTGTTGGGGCTTTCGGGATGATTCAAGAACGTTGCATTTATTGTGCACTTTAATCTAAAGCTACTGCAGGGCTACTGGTCCATGCCCTGGAGGTTGGGGACCCCTGTTTTAAGGGACAAATGAGCCTTTTTATTTTTTCTTGAAGACTGGGGATGCCAAGCTGCATATAGTATTTAATGTCTAAAGCTTGAGATACCTGTTGGGTAATTTGAGAGGTGAAATCTGGGCCATATTTTTGTTCTAAGTGTCCCAGAGCCATCCCATGTCATTCATGAGTATATGGTATAATACAAAGGGCTTATCTACATTTCGGAGGGCTGGGCCAGAGCAGAGGTGAGGGCTGTCTGGAGTAAGGCGAAGGCCAACCGCAGAGAGGAGTTCCATTCCGGGGGTTCATTTTTGGGTCCCTGGAGAACCTCATGAAGAGGTTTGTTGTAAGCCCACAGTGGGGGATCCAGATGTGGAAGTAACCAGTGAGGCCCAGAAATATCCTAAATTCCTTTTTTCTATGAGGTGGAAGGAGAGAGACCAAAGTTCCTTCTGTTTGTCTGGGTTTTGGGGTTGTTTTTCAATTGGAGGATAATCGCTTCATAATGTTGTGTTGGTTTCCACTCTTCTCTGTTGATTTCTGCGTATCCGTTCTCTACATGTGCATCTCCATTCCTGCCCTGCAGATAGGTTCATCTGTACTGTTTTTTGGATTCCATACATATGCATCCATATATATTTATTTTTCTCTTTCTGACTTGCTTCACTCTGCATAACAGGCTCTAGGTTCCTCCAGCTCAGTTCAGCTGACACATTAGTTCATCTTTATGGCTGAGCAGCATTCCACTGTATGTATGTACCACAGCTTCTTTATCCATTCATCAGTCAGGGGACGTACAGGTTGCTTCCATGTCCTGGCGTTGTAAATAGTGCTGCAGTGAACATTGGGGTACAGGTGTCTTTTTGAACTATGGTTTTATCAAGGTATAAGATCCACTGGAAGAGTCCATGGCAACCCACTCCAGCATTCTTGCCTGGAGAATCCCATGGACAGCAGAGTCTGGCGGGATATAGTCCATGGGTCGCAGAATCAGACATGACTGAAGTGACTTAGCAGGCACACATGCAAGGTATGTTGAGTAGCAATTGATCCTTGCACTGGGGACAAGAGAAATCCTAGTTATTTACTACGATCTGACTAATTTGTGTTTTGGAAGGAGAAACTGTGTATCCTCATGAAGCAAAGTAAATGAGGAGGGGCGGTGGTGTTGGTAAGGGAGGTGTTGTGGTCCTGGCTGCAGAGGAGGTCATCAGCATATTGAATAAGGAGTGGATAGATCAGAGGTGGGGCTTGACCACAGAGGTGGGGGCCATCTCTAAATCGCTGGGGGAGGGAGGTCCAGGTGAGTTGTTGGAGCAGTGAGCATCAGGGTCCATCCATGGAAAAGTCAAGTGTGTCTTGGGAGTCTCATGAGAGAGGGATAGTGGAGAAAGTATCTTTTAGATCCAGAACAGTAAAGAGCTGAGTATTAGGAGGAGAGCTGAGGGTGGTATAGGGATTTGCAACTAGAAGGGGAGAGGGACCACTGCCTCGTTAACTGTGCACAGGGCCTGTACTCGACAATCGGTGCCACTTGCCTTCGTAATGGGTAGAAAGAGGTGATATGAGGGGAGTTGGTGGATCTAAGGAGCCCAGAGTTTAGACATTTTTTAGTGAGGGGTTTGTGTCTTCTGAGATCTTCCCATTTTATAGGATGTTGAGAGCGGTGGGGAAAGTCAGAGGGGTCCCTCCTGGGGATAGTGACAGGAGTCAGGTGAGAGGTCCGCCAGGGATGTCAATGTCCCATGCAATTGAGAGAAACTGTGTATTTCTGGTGGGAGAGGGAGGGGCCAAGCATCAGAGGAAGAGTCTTCTCAGATTCCAGGGAAGAATTAGTGGAGAATTCTGACTGGAGAATTAGTGGAGTCCTTAGGCGGGTCATAAAGTCCCTGCCTTGGAGGTGGTGGGACAGTTGGGAAGGGTGAGCAGGAATGTGAGAAGACTTGGTCTCCCAGTGAGCATGGTGAGTCAGAGGTTTGGAGAGCACGTTGAGGTTTGCCTTCTCCTCTGATAATGGTGAGGGAATCAAGGGACCTGAAAATTCAGGAAGAGCAGAGTGAGTAACTCCAACATCAATTAGACTGATTTTTTATCTGCTATGGATAGAGTTATGCGTGGCTTGGCCATGTCAGTCTTCTGTCGTAGAGCCAGGTCCAGCGTTGGGACCTATCAATCTGAAGACTGTAGAAGCCCTTGGGGTGGAGGAGGTCCTTGCAGGAGCGTTCCCTGGTTCCAGAAGGGGGCTTTGTCCCCTTTAATCGAGGGGAGGGCGGTTCCACTTCCCATGCCCTGTTAGTTTACCATGTGGGCACTGTCCAGGGGGTAGCCTTTTCCTGCGGCATTCTTGACTCCAGTGCCCTCCTTGTTTGCAGCTGCAGCAGAAGCCAGTGCTGGGCCCCCGTGGCTGTTTCCCTTTTTGTTGGTTGGGGGACCTTGGCTAAGTCTTTCTGCTGATTAATTCTTGGCTGTGCTGGATCTTCGCTGCTGCGAGGGCTTTCTCTGGCTGTGGGGAGCGGGGTACACTCTCTAGTTGTGATGTGCAGGCATCTGATTGCAGCGGCTTTCCTGTGAGCGCGGTCTCCAGGGCCCTGGGGCTTGGTAGTTGCAGCTTCGCAGCTCTCAGGCTCTAGAGCACAAGCTCAGTGGCTGTGTTGCACGATTACTCCAAGGCCTGAGGGATCTTCCCAGACCAGGGATCCGAACCCATGTCCTCTGCATTGGTGGGCATTTTTTTTTTTTTTTTACCACCAGGGAAGTCCTCAGCTAAGTTTTATTCTGAAGGGTGTTTCTAATTGCAGAGACAGTCATTTGGAAAGATTGTTTCTGCTCTTGAGACTGTTGTCAGTCTCTCTTTTCCTGTTGTCTATTTTCATCTTATTTATTAAAGACCTTCGGGGTCAGGTTCAGTTCAGTCGCTCAGTCGTGTCTGACTCTTTGCAACCCCATGGACTGCAGCGGGGTGTCTGAGGGCCCTTCCGGAACTTTTGGAGTTTGTGATGGATATCATGGGCTGACTGGGAAATGAAATGCATGACACGATTGTTTTACTTTCCTCAGAGGTTGAATCTAAATTGGTGAAAAGATGTGGAGTCTTTGGAAGGTGAGACAGGAAAAGAGTGGGTTCTTCTAAGAAATTGTCTTCCTTGAGTTCAGCTTGGGAAAGATCAGACATAGAAAAAGGAACATGAACACGAATGTTTCCCTTACTGTCAGCCACTTCACAGAAAGGAAATTGGGTGGCTGAATCAAGAGGAGGCTGAAGGGGACGTCCACCGGGTGTGATGGGGGAAGGAGGAGAACTAGGGGCCGGTGGAGGAGAGCTTGCTGGAAAGGAGCAGTGAGAGGACCAAGGCTCGGGGTGTTGTGTGAGTTGAAAGAAGGCCTGGGCATAAAGAATTTTAGGAGATTAACCAAGGCAGCAACAGTCAAGATTGAGTTGGAAAACAGTGTTACGGTTGAGAGAGCCAAGCTGGGGCTGTGCAACCCATCTTACACTGAAGCCAAGCTGTGTGGCAGAAAAAGGCCATTTGTTTGGGTCTGAGGTTGTCTAATCTGAGATCTTTCCAGTGTTTGAGGAGACATCCCAAGGGGATGGGTAGAGAGTGGTCCATAATGAAATCTGTGTAACTCAGACTGGGACTTGAATCCCTGAGCCAGGACTCAGTCCTGGCCGAAACCCAGATTGGGACTTGGATTATGAAGAAGAGTAAAGAGCCAATTTTGAGGATGGGGCCTTTCTGGGAATCCTGGAGGTCAGAAGGAGCATGGTGGGATTTAGAAGGATTTACTCCGGAGTTAGGCATCCCCAGATCTCAGAGATGAAGCAGTGACAAGAGGGAGATGGACAGGGGATGTCCCCCAAGGCCAGATTCTGTCTCAGATAGTGACAGACCCCACAGCGGGGTTTGCTGCTATCTACATGCGGCCACTGTTCTCCCAAGAAAGACCCGCCCAAGATAATACTTGGAGTTTGATAAATGTCCTGGTGGGCAACGACTAGGATGATTGAGCTGGAGGTTGAGGTGAAAGGAGTTAGTGAAGATTCCCCCATAGGCCACCGAAATGTTAGGTGAGCTGGCATGGGTTGTGAAAGAATTCACAGAAATATTAGCAAGAGGAGAAAGAGAGGTTTTATTCACTTTGTAGGAGTGGACAGGGGACAGACACAAAGAGTGGCATTGGCACAGCAGGGTGAGGGTTTGAGTCTTTTATTGAGTTTCAAAGGGCAACATGCAGGAGATGGGGTGGGTCCACGGCAGGATCCGGGCTGGCTGTGTCTCTACAGGATGTGGCTTTTTGGTGAGTAGACTTGCCATCTTCCCAGTTCTTGGGTGTCTGAAAGAGACTTGATAGGGGCCCTTGAGAGGTGCTCTCTGTTCTGAACAATGTTGCAGATGTGTTTATAAGTGGGATTGCAGGATCGAATGGTAGTTCTAACACTAGGTTTTAAGCAACCCCCATACTGTTCTCCATAATGGTTATAGCAATTTATACTCCCACCAACAGTGTCGGGGGGTTTCCTTTTCCCTACACTCTCTCCAGAATTTATTATTTGTAGGTTTTTTTTTTGTTTTTTTTTTTTTTTTTTTTGACGATGGCCGTTCTGATCAGTGTGAGGTATGCCTCAGTAGCTTTGATTTGCATTTCTCTAATAACTGGTGGTGCTAAGCATTTCCTGTGCTTCTTGGCCATCGTGTCTTCTTTGGAGAAACGTCTATTTAGGTTTTCTGCTCACGTTTCAAGCGCATTGTTTTGTGTCTTTGTTGAGTTGTATGAGCTGTTGGGATATTGTGGAGATAAATCCCTTCTCAGTGGCTTTGTTCCAAATATTTTCTCCCATTCTGTGGGTTGTCTTTTCATTTTGTTTATGGTTTCCTTTGCTGTGGAAAAGCTTTTAAGTTTAATTAGGTCCCATTTCTTTATTTTCTTTACTCTAGGAGGAGGATCCAAAAAGATACTGCAGCATTTATGTCCAAAAGTGTTCTGTGTTTTCCTATATGACTTTTATAATATCTGGCCTTATTTTTAAGAATTTAATCCATTCCGAGTTTACTTTTGATGGTGTTACAGTTTCGATGACTGTGGCTTTGTAGTATAGCCTGAACTCATGGAGTCGAATTCCTCCAGCCCTGCTTTTTCTTTCTCAGAAATGCTTTGGCTATTTGGGTTCTTTTGTTTTTCCATACAAACTAAGAAATTATTTGTTCTGATTATTCGTGAAAAATGCCACTGGTAATTTGATAAGTACTGCATTGACTCTATCGGAGAAGGCATTGGCACCCCACTCTAGTACTCTTGCCTGGAAAATCCCATGGACAGAGGAGCCTGGTAGGCTGCAGTCCATGAGGTTGCTAAGAGTCGGACATGACTGAGCAATTTCACTTTGACTTTTCACTTTCCTGCATTGTAGAAGGAAATGGCAGCCCACTCCAGTGTTCTTGCCTGGAGAGTCCCACGGTCGGGGGAAACTGGTGGGCTGCTGTCTGTGGTGTCGCACAGAATTGGACATGACTGAAGTGACTTAGCAGCAGCAGCAGTAGCAGCAGCAGCATTGATTCTATAGATTGCCTTGATCAGTATAGTCATTTTGACACTATTGATTCTTCAGTCCAAGAAAATGGTTTATCGTCCATCTGCTGGTGTCCTATTTGATTTCTTTTATCAACATTTTCAGAATGAAGAACTTTCGCCTCCTTGGTGTATGTTAGTTGCCCAGTTGTGTCCAACTCTGCAACCCTCTGGATGGTAGCCCGTCAGGCTCCTCTGTCCATGGGATTCTCCAGACAAGAATACGGAAGTGGGTTGCCATTTCCTTCTCCAGGGGATCTTCCCAACCTAGGGATCAAACCCACATCTCCTGCTTGGCAGGTGGATTCTTTACCATTGAGCCACCTGGGAAGGCCATAGCAATGTTTCATTGTTATTTTAATTTGAAACTAGTAAATGCTGTCAAACATCATTTTATGCATGTTTGCCATCCATACAACTGTGTTGAAATGTCTGTTCAATTCTTTTTCCCATTTTTCAATTGGATTTTTTTGTATGTTACTATTGAATTTTAAGAATTTGTATATTTTGAATGAAAGACCTTTATCATACAGATATTTTGCAAATAGTTTCATCCAACATATGGCTTGTGTTTTTATTCTCTTAAGTGTCTTGAAGTAGAGCAAAAGTTTTAAGTTTTAACAAAGTATAAATTACTAATTTTTTAAGGAAAGTGCTTGTGATGTTGATATTATATGTAAAAACTTATGGCCAAATCCAAGGTCATAAAGATTTTCTCCTGTGTTATTTTATAGAAGTTTTATATTATTGTGCTTTACATTTAGGTCTATGATATAGTTTTCACAAAAAGTAACTAAAAATATAAGTTCTGTATCTAGATTTAATTGTTTTTTCATGTATGGATGTCCAATCATTTTAACATCACTTCTTACAAAGGTGATTCTTTATCCATTCCCTTGCTTTTCTGTGTTCAAATGTCTTCACGCTTTGGATCAGCAGCCCTGTGATCTGAGCTCTCTGATGAATTTAAACGGTAATCACTGATTTTCTGTTTGTTCAGCAATTTTGTTTTTGTGTGGAAGTGATAGCTTCTAAGATCTTTCTGTGTTGGAGCTAAAATCAAGCCTTCCCTTATTTATATTTAATTATTATTTATGTTTTTATTTTCATATCTCCTATAATATTTTAATTTAACTGATTTTGAAATATGAGGTTACAGTTTTCACATTATTTTGTAAGCATGCCTTTCTGGCATTTTTTTCTTCTTATTAAGGGTATTATTTTATTTTTTATTATTCTCTTGAAAGTATTAATTGTTCAGTCATGTCCAACCCTTTGTGACCCCATGGGCTGTAGCCTGCCAGGCTCTTCTGTCCATGGGATTCTCCAGGCAAGAATACTGGAGTGAGTAACCATTCCTTCCCCCAGGGGATCTTCCCACCCTGGGAATCAAGCACAGGGCCCCTGCACTGCAGGCAGATTCTTGCCCATCTGAGCCACCTATTTCTCTTTTACATTTAGTGAAACTAAGGATTCAGCCATGATTACTTGCTGCTGTTTGTTCTTGCTTTCAAAACTTTTAAAAAACAGAACAGGTAAGGATAGCTGTTCTGACTTCATTACACCAAATTTCTATGTTCCATTGTTTTCATGAAGTGTTAAACTTCATATCATACAAATGAATGACCATCTCTGTCGTCCCCTTCTTCTCTTGCCTCAGTCTTTCCCAGCATTGGGGTCTTTTCTAAGGTATACACTCTTCCCGTCATGTGGCCAAAGTATTGGAGCTTCAGCATCAGTCTTTCCAATGAATATTCAGGACTGATTTCCTTTAGGATGGACTGATTAGATCTCCTTGCAGTCTGAGGAATTCTCAAGAGTCTTCTCCAACACCACAGTTCAAAAGTATCCATTCTTCGGTGTTCAGCCTTCTTAACAGTCCAACTCTCACATCCATACATGACTACTCGAAAAACCATAGCTTTGATTATGTGGACCTTTGCTGGCAATGTAATGTCTCTGCTTTTTAATATGTCGTATAGGTTTGTGATAGCTTTTCTTCCAAGGACCAAGCAAGCGTCTTCTAATTTCATGGCTGCCGTCACCATCCGCAGTGGTTTTGGAGCCCAAGAAAACAGAGTTTGTCATGGTTTCCATCGTTTCCCCATGTATTTGCCATGAGGTGATGGGACCAGTTGCCATGACCTTATTTAGTTTTTTGAATGTTGAGTTTTCAGCCAACTTTCACTCTCCTCTTTCACCTTCATCAAGGTGCTCTTTAGTTCCTCTTTGCTTTCTGCCATAAGAGTGGTGTCATCTGATATCTGAGTTTATTGATATTTTTCCTGGCAATCTTGATTCCAACTTGTGCTTCATCTAGCCCTGCATTTTGCATGATGTACTCTGTATATAAGTTAAATAATCAGGGTGACAATATACAGCCTTGACATATTCCTTTCTCAACTTGGAACCAGTCTGTTGTTCTATGTCTGGCTCTAACTGTTGCCTCTTGACCTGTATACAGATTTCTCAGGAGGCAGGTCAGATGGTCTGGTATTCCCATCTCTTGAAGGATTTTCCAGTTTGTTGTGATCCACACAATCAAAAGCTTTAGCATAGTCAATAAAACAGAAGTATTTGTTCTTCTGGAACTCTCTTGTTTCTTCTGTGATCCAGCAGATGTTGGCAATTTGATCTCTGGTTCCTCTACCTTTTCTAAATCCAGCTTGAACATGTGGAAGGTCTCAGTTCATGTACTATTGAAATCTAGCTTGGAGAATTTTGAGCAGTACTTTGCTAGCATGTGAAATGAGTGCAATTGTGCAGTAGTTTGAACATTCTTTGGCATTGCCCTCCTTGGGATTAGAATGAAAACTGACCTTTCCCAGTCCTGTGACCACTGCTGAATTTTCCAGATTTGCTGGCATATTGAGTGCAGCACTTCAACAGCATCAAAAAAAAAAAAAGGGGCTTATGCCAGCCCGCCGTGGCTCTCGGGACTGCTGTAGTCAGTGCCCCTGACCCTGCAGCAGGTCACTGTCGACCCACCCTTCTTCAGAGACTCACAGGAAATGAGCGCACGTCCTTCTACTCTGCCATCTTATAGACTAGCTAGTCCCTCCCATCAGGAAGTTTCCACAAGCCTCTTTATCCTTCTCCGTCAGAGGGCAGACAGAATGAAAACCACGATCACAGGAAACTAACCAAACTGACCACATGGACCACAGCCTTGTCCAACTCAATGAAACTACAAGCCATGCTGTGTAGGGCCACCCAAGATGGACGGGTCATGGTGGAGAGTTCTGACAGAAGGTGGTCCACTGGAGAAGGGAATGGCAAACCACTTCAGCATTCTTGCCTTGAGATATGAACATACTCAACTATACACACACACGCACACACACACACACACACATGCATTCTTTTAAAGATGTTCTTCCATATAGATTATACAGCATATTGAGTAGGATTATCTGTGCTATACAGTAAGCCCTTGTTGATTATTATTATATGTATAGTACTGTATTTATGTTAATCCCACATTCCTGATTTATCCCTTCCCATCACTTTCCCCTTTGGGAATCATAAGTTTGTTTTCAAAGTCTGTCATTCTGTTTCTGTTTTGTAAATAAATTCATTTGTATCATCATTTTAGCTTCCACATATAAGCAATATCGTAAGTATTTGTCTTTATCTGATTTACTTCACATAGTATGATAATCTCTAGGCCCGTCCATGTTGCTAGAAACGGCATTATTTCATTCCAGTATTCAATCGTCTGTGTGTGTGTATATATATATATATCCCACATCTTCTTCATTCCTCTGTCTGTGGACATTTAGGTCACTTCATGTCTTTCTGAATTTTGGTTTTCCCCAGACCGTGCCCAGGAGTAGGATTGCTGGATCATTTGTTGTTGTCGTTCTGTTGCTAAGTTGTGGCCAGCTCTTTCATGGACTGCAGCTCCCCAGGCTCTCCTGTCCTCCACTGTCTCCTAGAGTTTGCTCAAATCCATCAGTGATACTATCTAACCATCTTATCCTCTGCCATCCCCTTCCCTTTTGCCTTCAATCTTTTCCAGCATTAGGGATTTTCCAATAAGTTGGCTCTTCACATCAGGTGTCCAAAGGATTGGAGTTTGAGCTTCAGCATCAGTCCTTCCAATGAATATTTAGGACTGATTTCCTTTAGGATGGACTGGGTGGATCTCCTTGCTGTCCAAGGTACTTTCAAGAGTCTTCTCCAACACCACAGTTCAGAAGCATCAATTCTTCGGCACTCAGCCTTCATTATGATCCAACTCTCATATCCATACATGACTACTGGAAAAACCACAGCTTTGGCTATATGAACTTTTGTCAGCAAAGTGGTATCTCTGCTTTTTAAGACACTGTCTAGGTTTGTCATAGCTTCCCTTCCAAGGAACAAGTGTCTTTCAATTTCATGGCTGCAGTCACCATCTGCAGTGACTTTGGAGCCCAAGAAAATAAAATCTGTCACTGCTTCCACTTTTTCCCCTTCCGTTTGTCATGAAGCGATGGGACTGGACGCCATGATCTTAAATTATTGATTGTTGAGTTTCAAGCCACCTTTTTCACTCTCCTCTTTCACCTTCACCAAGAGGCTCCTTAGTTCTTTGTGCCATTAGAGTGGTATCATATGCATATTTGAGGTTGTTATTTCTCCTGGCAGTCTTGATTCCAGCTTGATCATATAATAATTGCTGGATCATATAATAATTTTTCAAAGAACCACCACTGAAGTTTTATCAATCTACATTCCAACAGTGTAGGAGGGTTCCTTTTTCCCCACATCCTCTCATGCATTTATTATTTGTAGACTTTTTGAGGTTTGTCATTTTGAGCAGTATGAGGTGATCTGGCATTTTAGTTTTGATTTGCATTTCTCTAATAATCAGCAATGTTTAGATGAGAGTGGATACCCTTATCTTGTTCCTGATTTCGAGGAAATGCTTTCAGCTTTTCACGTTGAGTAGGATGTTAGCTTTGGGTTTGTCATATATGAGGTTTATTATATTGAAGCAGGTAACCACTGTGTTCACTTTATGGAGAGTTGTCATAAATGGGTGTTGAATTCTGTCCAAAGCTTTTTGTGTATTGAGATGATCATGCGGTTTTTATTCTTCAGTTTGTTAATGTGATGTATCACACTGGTTTATTTGCAGATACTGAGAAATCACTATATGCCTGGAATAAATCCCAGTTGGTCATGGGGTATGATCCTTTTAATGTGTTGTTGGATTCGGTTTGCTACTATTTAGTTGAGAATTTTTGCATCTGTGTTCATCAGTGAACTTTATTTTTTCATGGTGTCTTTATCTGGTTTTGGTATCAGGGTAATAGCCTCTTAGAACGAGTTTTTGAGAATTACTTTTTCTTCAGTTTTTTTGAATAGTTTCAGAAGGCTAGGTATTTACTCCTCTCTGATTCTTGAGAGTCCCTTGGACTGCAGCGAGATCCAACCAGTCCATTCTGAAGGAGGTCAGCCCTGGGATTTCTGTGGAGGGAATGATGCTGAAGCTGAAACTCCAGTACTTTGGCCACCTCATTCAATGAGTTGACTCACTGGAAAAGACTCTGATGCTGGGAGGGATTGGAGGCAGGAGGAGAAGGGGACGACAGAGGATGAGATGGCTGGATGGCGTCACTGACTCGATGGACGTGAGTCTGAGTGAACTCCGGGAGTTGGTGATGGACAGGGAGGCCTGGTGTGCTGTGATTCATGGGGTCTCAAAGAGTCAGACACAACTGAACGACTGAACTGAACTGAACTGTTTGTTAGAATTCCACTGTGAAGACATCTTGTCCTGGACTTTTGTTTGTTGAGACTTTATACATCACACTTTCAATTCCAGTACTTGTGATTGGTCTGTTCATATTTTGTATTTCTTCCTGGTTGACACTTGGACGATTGCACCTTTCTAAGAATTTGTCCATTTTTTCTAGGTTGTTCATTTTGTTGGCATATAATTGTGTGCAGTAGTCTCTTATGATCCTTTATTTATTTGTTCTCAGTTGTAACTTCTCCTTTTTCTTTTATCATTTTATTGATTTGAGCCCTTTCCCCTTTTTGGTGATGTGGCTGGCCAAAGGTTTGTCAGTTTTTGTTTTTCATTTCAAAGAGCCGGCTTTTGGTTCATTGATCTTTCCTATTGTTTTCTTCTGCAGGCAGGCCCCACTGGCCTTTAAAGCCAAATGCTCTGGGGGCTCCTTGTCCTGTTGCCAGAACCCCCAGCCGTGGAGCCTGACAGGAGACACAGAGCTCTCACTCCTGTGTGAGAGCCTCTGCGATACAGTTATTTTCCAGTTGGTGCGTCACCCTCACAGCGGTTATTGGATTATATCAGGAAGGCGTCCATCCTACCTTGTTGTGGCGGCTTCTTTTTTTATCTTTGGATATCAAGTATCTTTTTTAGAGGGTTCCAGTCCTTTTTTGTCAAGGGTTGTCCAGCAGTTAGTTGTGATTCTGGTGTTTTCATGCGAGGAGGTGGGCTCACCTCCTTCTCTGCCATCTTGTTTCCTGTCCACTATCTCTGCAGCACTCAGTCATGAGTCATGTTTTTGTAACGTAGTACAGCAGCCAGAGGGTTTCATATGAAGCCACCTCTTCAGATTGGCGGATGTAATGCAGTCAGAGTGATGTTTCTAGACCTGCTCTCTGAGTCAAATTATAGCAGAGCATGATTGGTCAAATCAGGTCTGTTCGCAACACAGGTGAGCCACACTGAATTTGCCAGCAGAGGTGTGCGTTTGTTTTTAACTAGGACTTCTGTCTCCTTTGACTTATATGCTAAATCACGTCTCCCACCTGGATTCATCCTCTGAAGCCCTAACACCCAAAATGACTGCACTTAAATATAGGACCTAGAAGAAGGTAGCATCATAACAAACTGTGGAAAATTCTTAAAGAGATGAGAATAACAACCTGACCTGCCTTTTGAAAAAACTGTATGCAGGTCAGGAAGCAACATTTAGAACTGGAGATGGATCAACAGACTGATTCCAAATAGGGAAAGGAGTACGTTAAGGCTGTATAATGTCATCTTGTTTATTTAACTTATATGCAGAGCACATCATGAGAAACGCTGGGCTGGAAGAAGCACAAGCTGGAATCAAGATTGCCAGGAGAAATACAAATAACCTCAGATATGCAGATGACACCACCCTTATGGCAGAAAGCAAAGAAGAAATAAAGAGCCTCTTGATGAAAGCGAAAGAGGAGAGTGAAAAATTTGGCTTAAAACTCAGCATTCAGAAAACGAAGATCATGGCATCTGGTCCCATGACTTCATGGGAAATAGATGGGGAAACGGTAGAAACAGTGTCAGACTTTATTTCTGGGGGCTCCAAAATCACTGCAGATGGTGATTGCAGCCATGAAAGTAAAAGACGCTTACTCCTTGGAAGAAAAGTAATGACCAACCTAGATAGCATATTCAAAAGCAGAGACATTACTTTGCCGACTAAGGTCCATCTAGTCAAGGCTATGGTTTTTCCAGTAGTCATGTATGGATGTGAGAGTTGGACTGTGAAGAAGGCTGAGCGCCGAAGAATTGATGCGTTTGAACTGTGGTGTTGGAGAAGACTCTTGAGAGTCCCTTGGACTGCAAGGAGAGCCAACCAGTCCATTCTGAAGGAGATCAGCCCTGGGATTTCTTTGGAAGAACTGATTCTGAAGCTGAAACTCCAATACTTTGGCCACTTGATGGGAAGAACTGACTCATTGGAAAAGACCCTGATGCTGGGAAAGATTGAAGGCAGAACAAGGGGATGACAGAGGATGAGATGGTTGCATGGCATCACTGACTCGGTGGACAAGAGTTTGAGTAAACTCCATGAGTTGGTGATGGACAGGGAGGCCTGACGTGCTGCAGTCCATGGGGTTGCAAAGAGTCAGACATGACTGAGCGACTGAACTGAACTGATGGTCAATTAAAAATGTGCTAATTTTAGGCATACAGCACAGTGATTCAGTTATGTGTAGACATATGTCCCTTCCTTTTCCCTTTTTTCCCAAGTAGGTTATTACAGAATATTGAGTAGAGTTTCATGTGCTATATAGTTGATCATTGTTGATTATTTTATATATAGTCATGTGTTTATTTTCATCTCAAACTACTAATTTATCCCTCCCCTGCCCATTTTCCCCCTTTGGCAAGCATAAGTTTGTTTTCTGAGTCTGTAAGTCTATTTCTGTTTTGTAAATCAGTTCATTTGTATCACTTTTTAGATTTCAATATTAATAATATATATTTGTCTTTCTCTGTCTGACTTCACTTAGTTGATAATCTCCAGGTCCATCCATGTTGTTGCAAATGGCATTATTTCATTCTTTATATGGCTGTCATATTCCATTGTGTGTGTGTTTGTGTGTTTATGTGTATATGTATACATATATATATCCTCTTTATTTTTTCATCTATTTGACATTTTTGTTGCTTCCGTGTCTTGGCTACTGTAAACCCTGCTGCTGCGAATACTGAGGAACATGTATATTATTGAATTGTTTTTCTCTGGCTATATGCCCACGTGGTGGATTGCTGGATCATGTGGTGGCTCTCCTTGTAGTTTTTCAGTTCAGTTAGTCGCTCAGTTGTGTCCAATTCTTTGTGACCCCATAAATCGCAGCAGGCCAGGCCTCCCTGTCCATCACCAACTCCCGGAGTTCACTCAGACTCAAGCCCATCGAATCCATGATGCCATCCAGCCATCTCATCCTCGGTCGTCCCCTTCTCCTCCTGCTTCCAATTCCTCCCAGCATCAGAGTCTTTTCCAATGAGTCAACTCTTCGCATGAGGTGGCCAAAGTACTGGAGTTTCAGCTTCAGCATCATTCCTTCCAATGAAATCCCAGGGCTGATCTCCTTCAGAGTGGACTGGTTGGATCTCCTTGCAGTCCAAGGGACTCTCAAGAGTCTTCTCCAAAACCACAGTTCAAACGCATCAATTCTTCGGCACTCATCCTTCTTCACAGTCCAACTCTCACATCCATACATGACCACAGGAAAAACCATAGCCTTGACTAGACAGACCTTTGTTGCTTTGTAGTATAGTCCAAAGTCAGGGAACCTGATTCTTCCAGCTGATTTTCTCTCTCAGGATTGCTTTGGCTATTCATGTACTTTGTGTTTCCATAAATTTAAACAAATATTGTTCTAGTTCTCTGAAAAATGCTGTTGGTAATTTGATAGAGATTGCATTGAATCTGTAACTTACTTTTGGAAGTACAGTCATTTTGATGATATTGATTCTTCTACTCCAAGAACAGGTATCTTTCCATCTGTCTGTGTATCTTCAGTTTCTTTCATCAGCATCTTACAGTTTTCAGAGTACAGGTTTTTGTCTCCTTAAGTAGGTTTATTCCTAGATATCTTGTTCTTTCTGATGTGATGGTAAATGGAATTGTTTCATTAATTGCTCTTTCTGACCATTTGTTAGTGTATAAAAATGCAAGAAATTTCTGTGAACTAATTTTGCATGCTGAAACATTACCCAATTCATTGATAACATCTAGTAGTTTTCTGGTAGCATTGTTAAGATATTCTGTGTATGGTATAATGTCATCTTCAAACAGTGACAGTTTAATTCTTCTTTTCAAATGTGGATTACCTTTATTTCTTTTTCTTCTGACTTCTGTGGCTAGGATTTCCAAAACTATTTTGAATAAATGTGAGAATGGATGTTTTTGTCTTGTTGCTGATCTTAAAGGAAATGTTTCCAGCTTTTCAATGGTGAATTAGCTGTGGGTTGTCATATAGAGCCTTTATTATGTTTAGGTAGGCTCCCTCTATACCCACTTTCTGGAGAGTTTTTATAATAAATGAATGTTGAATTTTGTCAAAAGCTTTTTCTGCTTCTATTGAGATGATCATATGTTTTAATTCTCCAATTTGTTAATGTTGTATACCACATAGATTTGTGGATAGAAGACAGATCCCACTTGATCACAGGGTATGATCGTTTTGATGTGTTTTGGGGGTTAGATTTGCTAACATTTTGTTGAGGATTTCTGCATCTATGTTTATCAGTGATGTTGGCTTGTCATTATCTTTTTGTGTGTGTGTGTTATCTTTGTCTGATTTTGGTATCACAGTGATGGTGGCCTTATAGAATGAGTTCAGAAGTGTTTCTTCCTCTGAAGTTTTTGGAAGATTTTGAGAAATATGGTGTTAATTCTTCTCTAAATGTCTGGATTCACCTCTGAAGGCATCTACTCCTGGACTTTGGTTTGTTGGGATTTTTTAAATCACCATTTCAGTGCTTGTGATTGGTGTGTTCATATTTTCTGTTTTTTTCCTGACCAGTCTTGTAAGTTGTACCTTTCTAATAATTTGTCCATTTCTTTTAGGTTGTCCATTTAATCAACATATAGTTGCTTGTAGTAGGCTCTTATGATTCTTTATATTTCTGTGATGTCAGCTTTAACTTCTTTCATTTCTAATTTTATCAGTTGAGCCTTTTCCTTCTTGATGACTCTGCATTAAAGATTTATTGTCTTACTTTTCAAAGAACCAGTTTTTAGTTTTACTGATCTTTTCTATTGTTTTCACTGTCTCTGTTTCACTTATTTCTGTTCCGATGTTTATGATTTCTTTCCTTCTACTAACTTTGGGTTTTGTTTTTCTGTCCCTTGTTACTTTAGGTGTAAGATCAAGTTGTCTATTGTAGATTTCTCTTCTTTCCTGAGTTAAGATTATGTTGCTGCAAACTTCCCTCTTAGAACTGCTTTTGCTGTGTCCCACCCATAAGATTTGGATTGTTGTGGTTTCATTGTCATCTTTTTTTTTTTTCTCTCATTGACCCATTGGTACTTAGTAACATATTGTTTAGCCTCTACATCTTTGTGTGTTTTAGATTTTTTTTTTTTTTTTGTAATTACTTTCTAATCTCAGAGCATTGTGTTTGGGAAAGATGCTTGACATGATTTCAATTTTCTTAAATTTTACCAGGCTTCATTTATGGCCCAAGATGTCACCTATTCTGGAGAAGTTTCCATATGCACTTGAGAGGAAAGTTTATTCACCTCTTTCAAATGGAATGTTCTTTAAATATCAATTCAGTCTGCTTGGTCCACTGTGCTGTTTAAGGCTCATGTTTCCTTATTGATTTTCTGTCTGGATGATCTTTCTATTGGTACAAGTGTTGTGTTATTCAGGTCCTCCAATACTATTGTGCTACTCTTTCCCCTCTTATTGCTCTCAGCATTTGCCTTACATGTTGAGGACCTCCTGTGTGGGTGTGTATGTATTTACAATGTTTATATCTTCTTGGTTCAATCCTGTGATCATTCTGTAGTGTAATTTTTTGTTTCTTGCAACTGTCTTTATTTTAAAATCTATTTTTCTTATATTATGTTGATACTTCAGCTTTCTTTTGGTTTCCTTTGCAAGGAATACCTTTTTCCATCCCCTCCTTCCCCCCACCATTTTCAGTTTGTATGTGTCCCTCGGCTTGAAGCTGGTCTCTTGTACACAGCATATATGGGGTTCTTGTTTTTGTATCCATCAGCCAATATATGTTTTTTTTTTTTTTTTGGTTGGAGCATTTAATCCATTTACATTTAAGGTAATTATGATATGTGTGTACTTACTACTATTTTGTTAATTGTTTAGGATTTGTGATCATAGTTCTTTTCTCTTCCCTTCCTCTTTTGTTCTCTTTTCCTATGATTTGTGGATATCTTCACTGTTGTATTAGCATTGCTTTCTGTGACGGTATCTATTGTAGTTTTTGGTTTGTGGTTGCCGCAGATTTTTGATACAGCAAATCTATATACACGAGGTTTTTTTAAGTTGCTGGTCTTTTTCAAATGCATTTCCCATTTCCTGCATTTTAGTCTTCTTTCCTCATCATTACTTATTTTGGTATCATATTTGTTTGTTGATTTCCTACTGTTACTGTGTGTCTCTCTTTACCAGCTTTACAATTTGTGATTTTCTTGTTTCTAGTTCTGACCTCTTTTTTTTTTTTTTCTTTCCTATAGATGTTCCTTTAGCATTTGTTCTGAAGTTGGTTTGGTGGTGCTGAATTCTCTGATCTTTTGCTTCTCTGTAAAGCTTTTGATTTCTCTGCCACCTCTGAATGAGAGCCTTGTGGCATAGGGTGTTCTTGTTTTTAGGTTTTTTCCCTGTCTTCACTTTAAATGTATCCTGTGACTCCTTTCTGTTCTGCAGAGTTTCTGCTGAAAAATCAGCTGGTAGCCTGATGGGGACTTGCTCGTATCTTATTTGTTGCTCTTCCTGTGTTGCCTTCACTGTTTTTTCTTTGTATTTAATATTTGTTAATTTGATTGGTGCCGAGAGCCAGTGTGAGGAACTCTGCCCATGGCAAAGGTCATGAGGAAGGAGGCTTCGGCATACGCAAAGGCGGGATCGAGCCTCAGGAAACCCCCTGTTCCCGAGCATCTACCCCCTAAACCAGAGTCTACCTACTTTACTGTTTCATGCTCTCACCTCCACCTCTGACTTTATGGGGGGCTGTTCCCCACTGGTTCTCTCGGAGAAGGAGTTAACTTACAGCTGCAAGTCAATAAAAATTCCTGGGCGTGACAAGTGTTTCAACTTACGAACTCCTCTGAAGGTTACCTAGCCTGCCTGTACAGGTTTGTCCGGCTACATGTGATTGTTTACAGCCTCCCGACCGTGACAGGCATGAGATGTTTTAGACTTACTAAAGGCAGATTCTTTTGGGAAGTTAGAAATTATCAGTATAGTGGGTTGGTTAGGAATTATATTGGTAAAGGGTTTTTCATTTGTGGTGCCAATAATTGCTGCTAAGTCTCCATATTCCCTGCCCTGGGTGTGACAAGGGTGTCTCAGGTCAAACCTCTCTGCTGGCAGACTAGTTTGTGTGACAGGATTATCCATACTCCTGATTGTTTACTACCTCTCAACCATAAACAGCACAGAGGGTTTGGAGTATTTTGAAAATCTTAATTAGCATAGAGCTTTTCTCATTGTTGAGTCAATGATTGCCGCCAGGCCTCCATATCCTTAGGCACCTGGGAATATATTAATGTATTTGGAATATAGAAAAGGAAATATAGTAGTTTTTGATGTTAGCAATACTAGACCTTTTGAGTTAATGAATTTTCTCTTTTGTTATAGATCACTGTACTTTGTTATTAATCACTGCGTCCTTGCTATTCAAAAATGTAACTTTATCACTATCTTAAGACTAAATAGATCTTAAGGGGAACATTGGTGAAGGGTTTTCATTTGTTGGGCTGATGTTTGCTGCTAAATCTCCATATTCCCTGCCCTTATAATGAATATAACTAGCATATAGGAGAAAGAAGTATTAACCTTTAGGATTAATCATGTTAACCTTGGGTTAAATAAATTCCTTTCTTAGTTGTAACCCACTACACCCTCACCCTATAGGAATGCAACTTTATCTGCTACCTTCAGAGGGTGGCGCCTGGTTTAAGAAAAATCACCCCTGGAAAATAAGTTTTTTGGTTAACTGACCATTATCAGAAAGAAAGGGTCGTAAAATGTCAGCAGGCCTCATGGCCAGAAGATGATGTAAAACCCCTAAGACCTTTTTTATACATTTATGTGAAGCACCTGATTTTGATAAAGGTCAGGACTGCTGACCCCCATGTGACTTTAAAATTTCCATTTGTCTCTATGTGTAACAAAAGGTATATAAGCAAACCTAAAAAATAAAGAGATCGGATCAGTTTCTGGAAAGACTAATTCCCCCGTGTCGTTCTTTCTTTCCCCTTCTGGCTGAATTCCCATCTGGAGCGTGGGTACTCACCATGTCTACTTACTTGCCCTGGCTTCTAAGATCCGTGAGAGAGGGAGCCCAAGGCGGGGCACCCTCCGATATTCAAATGGGCGCCGGTGGCCCAACGTAGATGGTGCAAATTCCTTGTCTTGGAGTTTTATTGGTATCCCACGTAAACCAAGTTATTCAGCCTCTTTTTCTCCACTAATTTTCCTACTACACTATTCCTTTCTAATCTCTCTTTAGATTTGTAATTAAATAAGTTTTTTCCTAGGATGCCTGCTCCGTCTCTTCTTCGAATTACCCTGGACCCACCAGGGCTGGACCCCGGGAGATTGGCGTGTTGTAACATGTCTGTTGGTGCTGCTGTGGGCCCCACTTTAACCATGGAATGCTGACAGTAGGCCCTGGTGTTTCTCAGGTGTTTTAAAGATTGGAATATAATTACTTTACAATATTGTGTTACTTTCTGCTTTACCACGAAGTTCATCAGCTTTATGTATACATATATCCTCTGTCTCTTAATTCTCCCTCCCACAGCCTCCCATCCCACCACCCTAGGTCATCACAGAGCACTATGCTGAGCGCCTGTGCTATAAAGCAGGTTCCCACGAACTGTCTGCTTTGCACATGGTAGTGTATAGAGGTCAATCGTAATCTCCCAATTTATCCTACCCTCCTCTTCCCCCAACTCCATGTCTACATGTGCATTCTCTATATGTGTCTCTATTCTTGCCCTGCAATGGTTCAATACCATTTTTCTGTTAATAGTGTCCATATGTATGCATTTATATACAATGTTTTTCTGACTTCACTCTGCAAGACAAAAACTGTAGGCTCTTCCACATCACTAAAATGACCTTTTTTTTTTTTTTTTACAATTGAGCAACATTCCATTATATCTAAGTATCTTCTTTATCCATTCATTTGCTAATGGACATCTAGACTGCTTTAATGTCGTGGCTATTGCAAATAGAGCTGCAATTAACGCTGGAGTGCATGTGTCTTTTTGAATTATGATGTTGTCTGGGTATATGCCAGGAGTAGGATTGCTGGGTCATATTGTGGTTCTAATTTTAGTTTTTTAAGGAATATCCATACTGTTCTGCGTAGTGGCTATATCAATTTACATTCCCACCAACAGTGTAAGAGGTTTCCCTTTTCTCCACACCCTTGCCAGCGTTTATTATTAGTAGATTTGTTGATGATGGCTGTTCTGACTGGTGTGAGGTTATACCTCACTGTAGTTTTGATTTGCATTTCTCAAATAATTAGTGATGTTGAGCATCTTTTCATGTGCCTCTTGGCCATCTGTATGTCTTCTTTGGAGAAGTGTCTGTTTAGGTCTTCTGCTTACTTTTTGATTGGCTTCTTTGTTTTTTGATATTGAGTTGCATGAACTGTTTATATATTTTGGAAATTAATCCTTTGCCACTTGCTTCATTTGCATTTACTTTCTCTCATTCTGAGTGCTGTCCTTTCATCTTGTTTATGGTTTCCTAGATGGGGAAACAGTGGAAACAGTGTCAGACTTTGGTTTTGGGCTCCAAAATCACTGCAGATGGTGACTGCAGCAATGAAATTAAAAGACGCTTACTCCCTGGAAGGAAAGTTATGACCAACCTAGATACCATATTAAAAAGCAGAGATATTACTTTGCCAACAAAGGTCTGTCTAGTCAAGGCCATGGTTTTTCCAGTAGTCATGTATGGATGTGAGAGTTGGACTGTGAAGAAAGCTGAGTGCCAAAGAATTTATGCTTTTGAACTGTGGTGTTGGAGAAGACTCTTGAGAGTCCCTTGGACTGCAAGGAGATCCAACAAGTCCATCCTAAAGGAGATAAGTCCTGGGTGTTCATTGGAAGGACTGATGCTGAGGCTGAAACTTACCTCATGGGAAGAGTTGACTCATTGGAAAAGACCCTGATGCTGGGAGGGATTGAGGGCAGGAGGAGAAGGGGACGACCGAGGATGAGATGGCTGGATGGCATCACAAATTCGATGCACATGAGTTTGGGTGAACTCCAGGAGCTGGTGATAGACAAGGAGGCCTGGCCTGCTGTGATTCATCGGGTCACAAAGAGTCAGATATGACTGAGTGACTGAACTGTACTTGCTGTGCAAAAGTTTTAAAGTTTGATTATATCTCATTTTATTTTTGTTTGCTTCCCTGTTGGCTCAGATGGTAAAGTGTCTTCCTGCAATGCAGGAGACCCAGGTTCGATCCCTGGATCGGAAAGATCCCCTAGAGAAGGAAATGGCAATCCACTCCAGTACTCTTGCCTGGATAATTCCATGGACAGAGAAGCCTGGTAGGCTACAGTCCATGGGGTCACAAAGAGTCAGACACAACTGAGCAAATTCACTTTCTTTCTTTCTTGGTTTCATTATACTAGGAGGTGGGATAAAGAAGATCTTACTGTGATTTATGTCAAAGTGTCTTCATTATGTTTTCCTCTAGGATTTTTATAGTGTCAAGTTTTACATTTAGGTCTTTAATCCATTTAGAGTTTATTTTCATATATGGTGTTAGGTAGTGTTCTAATTTCATTCTTTCACATATAGATGTCCGTTTTTCCCAGCACCACTTAATGAAGAGACTGTCCTTTCTCCTTTGTATATTCTTGTCTCCTTTGTATATTCTTGCCTCCTTTGTCATACATTAGGTACTATAGTTGTATGGACTTATCTTTTGGATTTGTATCCTGAACTACTTATCTATATTTCTGTTTTGGGGCCAATACCATATTGTCTTGATTACTGAGGCTTTGTGGTATAGTCTGAAGTCAGGAAGGCTGATTCCTCCAGCCCCATTTTTCTTTCTCCAGATTGCTTTGGCTATTCAGGTTCTTTTGTGTTTCTATCCAAGTGATAAACTTTTTAGTTTTTGATTCTGTGAAAAATTACATTGGTAGTTTTATTTGGTTTGCACTGAATCTGTAATTGTTTTGGGTAGGATAGTCATTTTTTACAATATTCTTTCAATCCAAGAACATGGTATATTTATTCATCTATTTTTTTCATCTTTGATTTCTTTTATCAGTGTCTTATAGTATTCTGAGTACAGGTTTTTGCCTCCTGGGTAGGCTTATTCCTAGCTATTTTATTATTTTTGTTGCAATGGTAAATGAGACTGTTTCCTTAAGTTCTCTTTCACTCTTTTGTTGTTAGTGTATGCAAGAGATTTCTGTGCATCAATTTACATCTTACAACCTTACCAAATTCATTGATTAGGTCCAGTAGATTTCTGATGGCATCTTTAGGATTTTCTATGTATAGTATCATGCCATCAGCAAATAGTGATGGTTTTATTTCTTCTTTTCCAGTTTGTATTTCTTTTTATTCTCTGATTGCCATGGCTAGAACTTCAAAATCTATATTGGATAAGAGTGGCAAGAGTGGGCATCCTTGTCTTGTTGCTGATCATAAAAGAAGTGCTTTGCTTTTCATCACTGAGAATGGTATTTGCTGTGGGTTTGTTGTATACGGCCTTTATTTATATTGTGGCATGTTCCTTCTATGCCCACTTTCTGGAGGATTTTTGTCATAAATGGGTGTGGAATTTTGTTAAAAGCTTTTTCTGCACTTATTGAGATGATCATATGGTTTTTGTGTTTCAATTTGTTAATATAGTGTATCACATTGGCTGATTTGCATATATCAAAGACTCCTTGCATCCCTAGGATAAATCCCACTTAATTGTGGTATATGATCCTTTTAATGTGTTGTTGAAGTCTGTTTGCTAGTATTTTGTTGAGGACTTTTGCATCTGTATTCTTCAGTAATATTGGTCTGTAATTTTATATAATTTTCTTTTTTGTGTGATATCTTTGTCTGGTTTGGGTATTTGGGTGATGGTAGCCTTATAAATCAAGTTTGGGAGTTTCCTTCCCGCTGCAATTTTTTGGAAGAGTCTGCAAAGGAGACATGTTAGGTCTTCTATAAATGTTCGATGGAACTTGCCTGTGAAGCCATCAGGTCCTTGACTTTTGTTTATTGGAAGATTTTTGATTACTCCTTCAATTTCATTACTTGTGATTCGTCTGTTTATATTTTCTATTTCTTATTGGTCCAGTCTTGGAAGGTTGTACCTTTCAATGAATTCGTCCGTTTCTTCCAGGTCATCCATTTTATTGGTATATAGTTGCTTCTGCGGCACCATATGATCCTGTGTATGTCTTCAGTGTCAACTGTAATTTATTCGTTTTTATTTCTAATTTTATTGATTCAGATTTCTCCGTTTTTGAGTCTGACTTAAGTTTTATCAATTTTATTTTTAAAGAACCAACTTTTACTTTCACTGATATTTGCTATTGTTTTGTTTATATTTTACTTCTGCTCTTTTATCATTTCTTCCCTTCCACTGTGGATTCTTTGCTCGTTTTTCTCTGGTTGCATCAGGTGGAAGAGCTGACTGTTTGAGATTTTTCTTCTCTCTTAAGGGGAGAATGAATTGCTGTAAACTTCACTCTTAGAACTGCTTCTGCTGCGTCCCATAGTTTTTGGGTTGTCGTGCTTTCATTGTCATTTGTTTCTACGTAGTTTTTAAATTTCCTGTTTGATTTCCTCAGTGATTTCTTGGTTATTTAGCAGCATATTATTTAGCCTCCATGTGTTTGTGTTGTTTTTTTTTTTATAGTTCTTTTCCTGTAATTGATTTCTAATCTCATAGTGTTGTTGGAAAAGATGCTTGATACAATTTCAGTTTTCTTGAATTTACTGAGGCTTGAATCATGACCCGACATGTGCTCTGTCCTGAAGGATGTTCTGTGTGCACTTGAGAAGAAAGTGAATGCTGCTACTTTCAGGTTGAATGTTTTATGTAAATATCAATTAAGTCTATCTGGTCTATCGTGTCATTTAAAGCTTGTGTTTCCTTATTTATTTTCTATCTTGATGATTTGTCCATTTGTGTAAATGGAATATTAAATCCCCCACTATTTTTGCATTACTGTTGATTTCTCTGTTTTGTTTGTTAGCATTTGCCTTATATATTGAGGTGTTCCTACAGTGGTGCAAAAATACAATTATTATATCTTATTCTTGGATTGATCCTTTGATTATTATGTTGTGACCTTGTCTCTTGTAACAATCTCGATGTTAAAACTATTTCATCTGATTTAAGTGCAACTCAAGCTTTCTTTTTTCTAATTGAACATTTAAACAATTTATTTTTAATCGAAGTTTAATTGCTTTATAATGTTTTAATTTACACTGTGTAACTACATGAACCGCCTATACGTATACTGAGCAACTAAGCACATAGATATATCCTTCTGCTCTTGTGTCTTCCTCCCATGCCCCAAATCCCACCCCAGAGCTGTCCAGATTTTCCAGCACTACTTATTGAAGAGGCTTCCTTTTCTCTATTGTATCTTCTTGCCTTCTGTGTCACAGATTAGGTGACCACAGGTGTGGGGGTTTATTCCGGGGTATCTGTCCTTTACCATTGATCTACATTTCTGTTTTTGTGCCAGTACCATGATGTCTTGATTACTGTAGCTCTGTAGTCTAGTTTGAAGTCAAGGAGCCTGATTTTTCCAGATATGTTTTCTTTCTCAAGACTGCTTTGGCTACTCTGGGTCTTTAGTGTTTCCATACTAATTGTACAATTTCTGTTCTAATTCTGTGAAGAATGAGCTTGATAATTTGATAGGAATTGCATTGAATCTATAGCTTGTGTTGGGTAGTGTATTCATTTTCACAGTATTGATTCTTCCAATCCAAAAATATGGTATATTACTCCATCTGTTTGTGTTGTCTTTGATCTTTTTCATCAGTGTTTATATTTTCATGAGTATAGGTCTTTTGCCTCCTTCAATTCAGTCACTCGGTCGTGTCCAATTCTTTGTGACCCCATGGACTGCAGCACGCCAGGCTTCGCTTCGGAGTTTACTCAAACTAATGGCCATCGAGTCAGTGATGCCATCCAACCATCTCATCCTCTGTCTTCCCCTTCTCCCACCTTCAGTTTTTCCCAGCATCAGAGTCTTTTCCAATGAGTCAGTTCTTCGCATCAGGTGGCCAAATTATTGGAGTTTCAGCTCCAGCATCAGTCCTTCCAGTGACTATTCAGGACTGACCTCTTTTAGGATGGACTGGTTGGACCTCCTTGCAGTGCAAGGGACTCTCAAGAGTCTTCTCCAACACCACAGCTCAAAAGCATCAATTCTTCAGGGCTCAGCTTTCTTTATAGTCTAACTCTCAGATCCATACACGACCACTGGAAAAGCCATAGCCTTGACTAGACGGACCTTTGTTGGCTAAGTAATGTCTCTGCTTTTTAGTATGCTGTCTAGGTTGGTCATAGCTTTTCTTCCAAGGAGCAAGCATCTTTTAATTTCATTGCTGCGGTCACCATCTGCAGTGATTTTGGAGCTCCCCCTCAAAAAAGTCTCTCACTGTTTCCATTGTTTCCCCCATCTGTTTGCCACGAAGTGATGGGACCGGATGCCATGATCTTAGTTTTCTAAATGTTGAGTTTTAAACTAGCTTAAAACTTTGCCTCCTTAGGTAGGCTTATTTCTAGGTACTTTGTACTATTCCTCCCAATGGTAAATGGGATTGTTTTCCTAATTTGTTTTTTTTTTTTTGTTAGTATAGAAATACAAAAGATTTCCATGCATTAATTTTATATACTGAAATTTTACCAAATTCATTGATTAGGTCCAGTAGATTTCTGATGGCATTTGTTTTTATTGTTTCTTCTCTTTTTTTTTTTAATAAAGTTCTCAAAAAAATAGCACTCAGGGTTTTTGGTAAAGCTTTATTTTGCTTTTACATATGTATACATATTATATATGTATGTATTGGATTGTGATATAAAATGTATTTTTTAATCAAAGTTTGCAGTCCACTGTAGTTGATTATATTGGCAAAAAAAAGCACAAATTAACCTCAAAAACTCATTTTTTAAATAATTTATCTATTTTTGGCTGTGTTGGGTCTTTGTTGCTGTGCGTGCTTTTCTCTAGTGTGGCAAGTGGTGGCTACTCTTTATTGCTCTGCATGGGCTTGTAGCAGTGGCATCTCTTACTGTGGAGCATGGGCTTTAGGGCACATGAGCTTTAGTAGCTGCAGCACATGGGCTAGTATTTGTAGCTCCCAGGCTCTGTTGTATTGTGGTACATATGCTTCATTGCACCACAGCACATGGGATCCTCCCAGACAAGGGATCAAACCTGTGTCTCCTGCACTGGCAGGTGGATTCTTGACTCCTGAACCACCAGGGAAGCTCCTCTGGTGGCATCTTTAGGATTTTCTACGTATAGTAACATGTCATTTGCAAACAGTGACAGTTTTGCTTCTTTTTCAGTTTATTTATTTTTTCTTCCCTGATTGCTGGACTAGAACTACCAAAACTACATTGAATAAGAGTGGTCAGAATGGACAACCTTGTCTTATTCCTGATATTCAGAGAAATGCTTTCAGTTTTTCACCATTGAGAATGATGTCTGCTGTAGGTTTGCTGTATATGGCCTTATTATATTGAGATGTGTTTCCTCTATGCCCACTTTCTGGTCAGGTTTTACCATAAATGGGTGTTTGATTTTGTCAAATGCTTCTTCTACATCTATTGAGATGATCATATGGCTTTTATTCTTTAATTTATTAACATGGTGTATTGCATTGTTTGATCTGCATATATTGGAGAATCCTTGTATCCCTGGAATAAATTCCATTTGATCATGATGTATGATCCTTTTAATGTGTCTTGAATTGTTTGCTACTCTGTTATGAGGATTTTTTTCCATCTGTGTTCATCAGTGATATTGGCCTTACTTTGTTATGTCTTTGTGTGGTTTTTGGTTTCAGGGTGATGGTGATATCATAGAGTGAATTTGGAGTGTCCCTCCCTTTACAATTCTTTGAAAGAGTTTTAAGAAGGAGAGGTGTTAGGTCTAACATAAATGTTTGCTAGAATTTGGTTGTGAAGCCATGAGGTCCTGGACTTCTGCTGGAAGATTTTTAATTACTGTTTCAGTTTCATTACTTGTGATTGGTCTGTTTATATTTTCTAATACTTCCTGTTTCATTTCTTCCAGGTTGTCCATTTTATTGGCATATAAGGCATATAAGGATCTCTTATGATCCTTAGATCTACAGCATCATTTGTGATTTCTCCTTTTTCTAATTTTATTAATTTGAGTCCTATCCAATTTTATTTCAAGTCTGGCTAAAGGTTTATCAATTTTATTTTCTCAAAGAGCCAACTTTTATTTTATTGGTATTTTTAACTTTTTCTTTTTTGTTTCATTTATTTCTGCTCTGAGTTTTATGATTTCTTTCCTTTTGTCAATTAATTGAATTGAATTATAATTACCTTACAATGTTGTGCTGGTTTCTGCAGGAAAACAGCATGAATCAGCTCTAAATATAGAAATATCCCCTCTCTCTTCAGCCACCCTCTCACACTCCCCACCCAATCCCATCCTTCCAGGTTGTCACAGACCACAGAGTTGAGCTCTGTTTCCCACTAGTTATCTGTTTTAAACACTGCAGTGTATATATGTCAGTGTTACTCTGTTTGCCTCACCCTTTCTTTCCCCACTGTGAATACAAGTCCATTCTCTACGTCTGTGTCTCCATTCCTTCCCTGCAAACAGGCTCATCAGTACCACTTTTCTAGATTCCATAAATATGTGCATTAGTACATGATGTCTGATTTTCTCTTTCTGACTTCACTATGCATGACACTTTGGGTTTATTCACATCACTACAAATGACCCAATTTTGTTCCTTTTTATGGCTGAGTAATATTCCATTGTATATATGTACCACAACTTCTTTATCCATTCATTTGTCCATGGACATTGAGGTTGCTTCCATGTCCTGCCAATAAATAGAGCTGCAATGAACATTGGGGTACATGGGTCTTCTTGAATTATGGTTTTCTCAGAATATGTGTCCAGTAGTGGAACTGCTGAGTAATATTGTAGTTTTATTCCTTGTCTTTTTAAGGAATCTTCATACTGTTCTCCAGAGTGGTTGTATCAGTTTACATTCCCTACAACAGGGAATGTAGACTTTTCTCCACATCCTCTACACATTTATTGTTGGTAGATTTTTTTCATGGTGGCTATTCTAACTAGTGTTATGTGATACCTCACTGCAGTTTTGATTTTTATTTCTCTCCATAATGAGTGATGTTGAACATATTTTCATGTGTTTGGCCATCTGTATGTCTTCTTAGGAGAAATGTTGGTTTAGGTCTTTGCCTGTTTCTTGATTGGGTTGTTTTTCTGATATTGAGCTGCACAAGCTCCTTGTATATTTTGGATATGAATCCCTTTTCAGTTGTTTTGTTTGCAATTATATTTCCCATTCTGAGGGTTGTCTTTCCACCTTGTTTATAGTTTACTTTGCTGTGCAAAAGCTTTTCAGTTTAATTAGGTCCCATTTGTTTATTTTAGGTTTTGTTTCCGTAACCCTAGGAGGTGGGTCAAAGAGGATCTTGTGGTGATTCATGTCAGAGAGTGTTCTATGTTTTCCTCTAAGAGTTTTACAGTTTCTGGACTTACATTTAGGTCTACAACCCATTTTCTTAGTTCATCTTTGTGTGTGGTGTTGAGTATGTTCTAATTTCATTTTTTCACATGTAGCTATCCAGTGTTCCCAGTGCTACGTATTGAAGAGGCTGTCTCTTTTCTCCATTGTATATTCCTCCTTTGTCAAAGCTAAGGGGCCCATAGGTGTGTGGATTTTGAGGGGGCTTTTTACCTTGTTCCATTGAATATTTCTGTTTTTGTGCCAGTACCATGTTATCTTGATTACTGAAGCTTTGTAGTATAGTGTGAAGTCAGAAAAGTTTATTCCTCCAGCTCCATTTTTCTTTCTCAAGATTGCTTTGGCTATTCTGATTTTTTTTGTGATTCCATACAAATTGTAAAAATTTTTCATTATAATTTTGTGAAAAATGTCATTAGAATTTGATAAGAGACTACACTAATCTGTAGATTGTTTAGGGTTAGTTTAGTCCTTTTCACAATATTGATTCTTCTGATCCAAGAACATGGTATATTTTCTTATTTGTCTTTGACTTCTTTCAGCAGTGCCTTCTAGTTTTCTAAATACAGGTCTTTTGTTTCCTCAGTAGGTTTATTCTCAGGTATTTTATTATTTTTGTTGCAGTGCTGAAGGCATTTTTTTCCTTTTTTCTCTTTCTGATTTCTCGTTGTTAGTGTATAGGAAGGCAAGGGATTTCTGTGCTTTAATTTTGCGTCCTGCAGCTTTGCAAAATCATTGACGAGCTCTAGTAGTTTTCTGGCAGGATCTATGTACAGTATCATGTCATCTGCACAGTGACAGTTTTACTTCTTCTTTTACAGTCAGGATTCCTCTTTTTTTTCTTCTGATTGCTGTGGCTAGGACTTCCAATACTATGTTGAATAACGGTGGCAAAGAGTGGGCACCGTTGTCTTGTTCTTGATCTTAGAGGAAACGCTTCCAGTTTCTCACCATCGAGAACAATGTTTGCTATGTGCTTGTTGCATATGGCCTCTTGCATTGAGGTAGGTTCCCTCTTTGCCTACACTCTGGAGAGTTCTTTTCGTACATAAGTGTTGAATTGTGTCAAGAGCTTTTTCTGTATTTATGAGATTATATGTTGTTTATTCTTCAATTTGTTAATATGGTGTATCACATTGATTGGCATTTATTGAAGAATCCCTGGGATAAATTCCACTTGATCATGGTGTCTGATTCTTTTAATGTATTAATGTTGGATTCTGTTTGTTGGTATTTTCTAAAATATAAATTTATTTTAATTGGAGGCTAATTACAATATTGTAGTGGTTTTGCCATACACTGACATGGATCTGCCACGGGTGTACATGTGTTCCTCATTGTGAACCCCCCTCCCATATCCCTCTGCATCCTATCCCTCTGGGTCATCCCAGTGCACCAGCCCCGAGCACCCTGTTTCACACATCGAACCTGGACTGGTGATCCGTTTTACATATGATAATATACATGTTTCAATGCTATTCTCTTAAATCATTCCACCCTTGCCCTCTCCCACAGAGTCCAAAAGACTGTTCTATACATCTGTGTCTCTTTTGCTGTCTCACATGTGGAGTTATCATTACCACCTTTCTAAATTCCACATACTAATATATGTGTTAGTATACTGTATTGGTGTTTTTCTTTCTGGCTTACTTCATTCTGTATAATAAGCTCCAGTTTGATCCACCTCATTAGAACTGATTCAAATGTATTCTTTTTAATGGCTGAGTAATATTCTACTGTGTATATGTACCACAGCTTTCTTATCCATTCGTCTGCTGATGGACATCTAGGTTGTTTCCATGTCCTGGCTATTATAAACAGTTCTACGATGAAAATTGGGGTACACATGTCTCTCTCAATTCTGGTTTCCTCGGTGTGTATGCCCAGCAGTGGGATTGCTGGGTCATATGGCAGTTCTATTTTCAGTGTTTTAAGGAATCTCCACACTCTTCTCCATAGTGGCTGTACTAGTTTGCCTTCCCACCAACAGTGTAGGAGGGTTCCCTTTTCTCCACACCCTCTCCAGCATTTACTGCTTGTAGACTTTTGGACAGCAGCCATTCTTACTGGTGTGAAGTGGTACCTCATTGTGGCTTTGATTTGCATTTCTCTGATAATGAGTGATGTTGAGCATCTTTTCATATGTTTGTTAGCCATTGGTATGTCTTCTTTGGAGAAATGTCTGTTTAGTTCTTTGGCCCATTTTTTGATTGGGTCGTTTATTTTTCTGGATTTGAGCTGCAGGAGTTACTTGTATTTTTTTGAGATTAATTCTTTGTCAGTTGCTTTGTTTGCTATTATTTTCTCCCATTTTGAAGGCTGTCTTCTCACCTTGCTTAGAGTTTCCTTCATTGTGCAAAAGCTTTTAAGTTTAATTAGGTCCCATCTGTTTATTTTTGCTTTTATTTCCAATACTCTGGGAGGTGGGTCACAGAGGATCATAGAGGATCCTGCTGTGAATTATGTCGGAGGGTGTTTTGCCTATGTTTTCCTCTAGGAGTTTTATAGTTTCTGGTCTTACATTTAGATATTTAATCCATTTTGAGTTTATTTTTGTGTATGGTGTTAAAAAGTGTTCTAGTTTCATTCTTTTACAAGTGGTTGACCAGTTTTCCCAGCACCACTTGTTAAAGTGTTTGTCTTTTCTTCATTATATAGTCTTGCCTCCTTTGTTGAAGATAAGGTGTCCGTAGGTGCATGGATTTATCTCTGGGCTTTCTATTCTGTTCCATTAATCTATATTTCTGTCTTTGTGCCAGTACCATGCTGTCTTGATGGCTGTAGCTTTGTAGTAGAGCCTGAAGTCAGGCAGGTTGATTCCTCCAGTTCCATTCTTGTTTCTCAAGATTGCTTTGGCTATTTGAAGTTTTTTGTATTTCCATACAAACTGTGAAATTATTTGTTCTAGTTCTGTGAAAATATCATTGGTAGCTTGATAGGGATTGCATTGAATCTATAGATTGCTTTGGGTAGTATACTCATTTTCACTATATTGATTCTTCCCATCCATGAACATGGTCTATTTCTCCATCTATTTGTGTCCTCTTTGATTTCTTTCATCAGTGTTTCATAGTTTTCTATATATATAGGTCTTTTGTTTCTTTAGGTAGATATATTCCTAAGTATTTTATTCTTTTCGTTGCAATGGTGAATGGGATTGTTTGTTTCTCTGTTTTCTCATTGGTAGTTTATAGGAATGCAAGGGATTTCTGTGTATTAATTATATATCTGCATATTAATTTTATTAATTAATTACATATCTGTGTATTAATTTTATTAATTGATTTTATATCTGTGTGTTAATTTTTTCATTCATTTCTATGCATATTTTATTTTTTGATTTCTTCTGTACAGCCTTTACTGTATTCATGGATTAGCTCTAGCAATTTTCTAGTGGAGTCTTTAGGGTTTCTATATAGAGGATCATGTCATCTGCAAACAGTGAGAGTTTTACTTCTTCTTTTCCAATCTGGATTCCATTTATTTCTTTTTCTGCTCTGATTGTTGTGACCAAAACTTCCAAAACTATGTTGAATGGTAGTGGTGAGAGTAGGCACCCTTGTCTTGTTCCTGACTTTAGGGGAAATGCCTTCAATTTTTCACCATTGAGGATAATGTTTGCTGTGGGTTTGTCATATATAGCTTTTATTATGTTGAGGTATGTTCCTTTTATTCCTGCTTTCTGGAGGGTTTTTATCATAAATGGATGTTGAATTTTGTGAAAGGCTTTCTCTGCATCTATTGAGATAATCATATGGTTTTTACCTTTCAGTTTGTTAATGGGGTGTATTATATTGATTGATTTGCAGATATTGAAGAATCCTTGCATCCCTGGGATGAAGCCCACTTGGTCATGATGTATGATCTTTTTAATATGCTGTTGGATTCTGTTTGCTAGAATTTTGTTAAGAAGTTTTGCATCTATGTTCATCAGTGATATTGGCCTCTAGTTTTCTTTTTTTGTAGCATCTTTGTCTCGTTTTGGTGTTAGGATGATGGTGGCCTCATAGAATGAGTTTGGGAGTTTATACTTTCCTCTGCAATTCTCTGGGAGAGTTTGAGTAGGATAGGTGTTAGCTCTTTAAATTTTTGGTAGAATTCAGCTGTGAAGCCGTCTGGTCCTGGGTTTTTGTTGCTGGAAGATTTCTGATTACAGTTTCAATTTCCGTGCTTGTGATCAGTCTGTTAAGATTTTCTATTTCTTCCTGGTTCAGTTTTGGAAAGTTGTACTTTCTAAGAATTTGTCCATTTCTTCAAAGTCATCCATTTTATTGGCATATAGTTGCTGATAGTAGTCTCTTATGATCCTTTGTATCTGTGTGTTATCTGTTGTTTTCTCCATTTTCATTTCTAATTTTGTTGATTTGATTCCTCTCCCTTGTTTCTTGATGAGTCTGGCTAATGGTTTGTCAATTTTATTTATCTTCTCAAAGAACCAGCTTTTAGCTTTGTTGGTTTTTGCTATGGTCTCTTTTGTTTCTTTTGCATTTATTTCTGCCCCAATTTTTAAGATTTCTTTCCTTCTACTAACTCTGGGGTTCTTCATTTCTTCCTTTTCTAGTTGCTTTAGGTGTAGAATTAGGTTATTTATTTGACTTTCTTCTTGTTTCTTGAGGTAAGCCCGCATTGCTATGAACCTTCCCCTTAGCACTGCTTTTACAGTGTCCCATACGTTTTCGGTTGTTGTGTTTTCATTTTCATTCGTTTCTATGCATATTTTATTTTTTGATTTCTTCTGTGATTTGTTGGTTATTCAGCAGCGTGTTGTTCAGCCTCCATATGTTGGAATTTCTAATAGTTTTTCTCTTGTAACTGACATCTAATCTTACTGCATTGTGGTCAGAAAAGATGCTTGGAATGGTTTCAGTTTTTTTGAATTTACCAAGGCTAGATTTATGGCCCAGGATGTGATCTATCCTGGAGAAGGTTCCATGCGCACTTGAGCAAAAGGTGAAATTCATTGTTTGGGGGTGAAATGTCCTATAGATATCAATTAGGTCTAACTGGTCTATTGTATCACTTAAAGTTTGTGTTTCCTTATTAATTTTATGTTTAGTTATCTATCCAAGGTGTGAGTGGGGTATTAAAGTCTCCCACTATTATTGTGTTATTGTTAATTTCCCCTTTCATGTTTGTTAGCATTTGCCTTACATATTGCAGTGCTCCTATGTTGGGTGCATGTCTATTTATGATCGTTATATCTTCTTCTTGGATTGATCCTTTGATCATTATGTAGTGTCCTTCTTTGTCTCTTTTCACAGCCTTTATTTTAAAGTCTATTTTATCTGATATGAGTTGCTTTCTTTTGGTCTCTATTTGCGTGGAATATCTTTTTCCAGCCCTTCACTTTCAGTCTGTATGTATTCCTTGTTTTCAGGTGGGTCTCTTGTAGACAGCTTATATAGGGGTCTTGTTTTTGTATCCATTCAGCCAGTCTTTGCCTTTTGGTTGGGGCATTCAACCTATTTACATTTAAGGTAATTATTGATAAGTATGATCCCATTGCCATTTACTTTGTTGTTTTGGGTTCAAGTTTATAAACCTTTTCTGTGTTTCCTGTCTAGAGAAGATCCTTTAGCATTTGTTGAAGAGCTGGTGTGGTGGTGCTGAATTCTCCCAGCTTTTGCTTGTCTGTAAAGCTTTTCATTTCTCCTTCATTTCTGAATGAGATCCTTGCTGGGTACAGTAATCTGGGTTGTAGGTTTTTCTCTTTCATCACTTTCCGTATATCTTGCCATTCCCTTCTGGCCTGAAGAATTTCTATTGAAAGATCAGCTATTATCCTTATGGGAATACCCTTGCGTGTTATTTGCTGTTTTTCCCTTGCTGCTTTTAATATCTGTTCTTTGTTAATTTGATTAATACATGTTTGGGGGTGTTTCGCCTTGGGTCTATCCTGTTTGGGACTCTCTGGGTTTCTTGGACTTGGGTGATTATTTCCTTCCCCATTTTAGGGAAGTTTTCAACTATTATCTCCTCAGGTATTTTCTCATGGACTTTCTTTTTGTCATCTTCTGGGACTCCTGTGATTCGAATGTTGGGGCATTTAATATTGTCCCAGAGGTCTCTGAGGTTGTCTTCATTTCTTTTAATTCTTTTTTCCTCTCTGCTTCATTTACTTCTACCATTCTATCTTCTACCTCACTTATCCTATCTTCTGCCTCCGTTATTCTACTGTTGGTTCCCTCCAGAGTGTTTTTGATCTCATTTATTGCATTGTTCATTATATATTGACTCTTCTTTATTTCTTCTAGGTCCTTGTTAAACTTTGCTTGCATTTTCTCAATCCTTGTCTCAGGCTATTTATCTGTAACTCCATTTTGTTTTCAAGATTTTGGATCATTTTCACTATCATTATTCTGAATTCTTTATCAGGTAGGTTCCTTATCTCCTCCTCTTTGGTTTGGTTTGGTGGGCATTTATCCTGGGTATTCCTCTGCCTCTTCATCTTGTTTATATTGCTGTGTTTGGAGTGGCCTTTCCATATTCTGGCAGTTTGTGGAGTTCTCTTTATTGTGCAGTTTCCTCACTGTGTGTGGGGTTGTATCAATGGCTTGTCAAGGTTTCCTGGTTAGGGAAGCTTGTGTCAGTGTTCTGGTGGGTGGAGCTGGATTTCTTCAATCTGGAGTGCAATTAAGGGTCCAGTAGTGAGTTTTGAGATGTTAATGGGTTTGGAGTGACTTTGGGCAGCCTGTGTATTGAAGCTCAGAGCTATGTTCCTGTGTTGCTGGAGAATTTGCATGGTATGTCTTGCTCTGGAACTTGTTGCCTTTTGGGTGGTGCTTGGTTTCAGTGTAGGTATGGAGGCTTTTGATGAGCTCTTATCGATTCATGTTCCCTGGAGTCAGGAGTTCTCTGGTGTTCTCAGGTTTTGGACTTAAGCCTCCTGCCTCTGGTTTTCAGTCTTATTCTTACCGTAGCCTCAAAACTTCTCTATCATTTCTGAGGGAATGTTCCGGGACTCAGACACATACCTTCCTGTTCTTTCTCCTAAGTTCCTTTTATCACCTGCCTTTTTGCCACAATCTGTTTGCTGGTATTTTGCTGTGGATTTTTGCATCTATGTTCATCTGTGATATTAGTCCATAATTTTAAAAATTTTGTGATGTCTTTGTCTGGTTTTGGTATCAGAGTGATGGTGGCCTCCTAGAATGAATTTGGGAGTTTTCTTCCCTCTGCAAGTTTTTGAAATTGTTTGAGAAGATTAGGTATTAGGTCTTCTGTAAATGTCTGATAGAATTTGACTGTGAAGCCATTTGGCCCTGGACTTTTGCATGTTGGAAGATTTTTTTAATCAGTTTTGATTTCAGTGCATGTGATTGGTCTGCTCATGTTTTCTGTTTCTTCTTGGTTCAGTTTTGGAGGATTGTACTTTTGTAAGAAATGGCTCATTTCTTCCAGGCTGTCCATTTTATTGGCATATAGTTGCTCATAGTAGTCTGTTATGATCCTTTGTATGTCTGTTAAGTTCTTTTTCACTTCTAATTTATTGATTTGAGTCTTATCCCTTTTTTCTTGATTGGTCTCACTAAAGTGTTATCAATTTTATCTTCTCTAAATACCAGCTTTTACTTCTATTGATTTTTGCCAGTTTAATTTCTTTTTCATTTATTTTGCTCTGATCTTTCTCTGTCACTGCTTCCACTTTCCCTCATCTATTTGCCATGAAGTGATGGGACTTGATGTCATGATCTTAGTTTTTTGAATGTTGCGTGTCAAGCCAGTTGTTTCATTCTCCTCCTTCACACTCACCAAGAGGTTCTTTAGTTCCTCTTCATTGTCTGTCATTAGGGTGGTTTCATCTGCATATCTGAGGTTGTTGATATTTTTCCTGGCAATCTTGATGGCAGTATTTTAATTTTCAGCAGATTTACCTAAAGCATATATGAGTGTAAGCAAAGAAAGCATAACGTTGAAATCAAATGCCCAGGAACCTTTCATTCACCTTACAGATGATGGTTAGAAAATCAATATTAATCCTCCACAACAACCTCCAAGAACAGTGTTCCTTTATTTTCATACAGTATGTTCTTTTCCTGTATCTGTATGGTCACCACACTGTTAAATATAATTATTATGGATGAGAAATAATTTTAATTTGCTGTAGTTTTTTTTAAAGACAAGTTTCAAGCATCAATCAATCATCCTTTTCTTAGAAATTCAAATCGTTTTCTAACAGTTTGCCATTAAGCTTATCCCTTATGGAGGAAGCCTGTAATATAAAACAGCTTCTTCCTAACATCTGTTTCACAAATTGAAGTTTTTGTCTAATGGGTTGTATCCAATTCAGACATTTATCAAATCTCTGAAAACTCAGCTCAATTAAAATTATTTAAGTTTATATTTTGGAGGAAACTGGACAAAATACCAAGTGAATACCATCAGTGTATTTTGATATTCCAGTCTGAGTCCTCAAATTAGAAACTGCAATTATAAAAAGTAATTTGTAAATTTGAAAAACATTGTTGCTCTGATGTTTAAATGGTGTTACTACAAACAAAACACCATGAATATGGAACAGTCATCATTTTTTGAAGTAGGTTTGATTTTAAAGTTAGAAAGCTGAAGAGTAAGAAGTTTGTCTTGAAGGCTGGTTCTTGAACATGAGCGAAAATGTTGAAGTAGTAGATAAACATGTGGAGATTCCGACAAGGACATTTAGGTGTTCTAGAAACCCCTGCATATCAGTAATGGGCTCCACAACAAAAAATCCATGGTGTGCCTTTCCTTGTCCTCAGCATCACTCAGCCAGCAGGTGTTCCCTTAGTTACCATGCAGAGACAGGCGGTGCTCATCCATCGCCCACAGAGGTGTAAATAAAACCAGGAGGAAGGAAGGGGAGAAAGGAAGGGAAGGGTGGCACAGAGAACATGTGTGGACGCAACGAAGATTTGTGGAAATTGAATTAATTGAGCTGGGGACGCAGAGGGGGCAATTAATTAATACCATCTTCCAAAAAGATATTGGGTACTCAAAGTTAAAAACTTCCCCAGTGCATTTTGTCAAGAAGCCTTGTCTTAATATTCACAGGAGAGAATGTGTGTCAGGCACGCCACCTAAATTTCCGTCCTGTGTTCCTGCCCCGCAGCATGAGGCTGGATCCCCGTCAAGCTCCCATCCCAGCCAGGCCGCCTGTTGCTATGCGACACGGAGGGTACCACTTGCCTCCTCGGTTCCTTAGTTTCTTCCTGTCTACAAGGGACTGATCACAGAATCTTCTCCAGAAACCCTTGGAGCACCATCCAGGTTTGTTTTCTTCATCCTTTTGTAAACTGCATTGCTGGTTCTACTGAAGAGATAGGTTCAAAAGCCACGGGATTCTATAAAATGTAAGATGTTTCTAGTTCTGGTTTATGGTTTTACGTTCTGAACACCCATCCATTCAAATGAAGTCAGACACTTAGGCATATTTTCTCTCTCTCAAATTACAGCTGTCCTTTGGGACCACAGCGGCTGAGGGCAAGGGTTGGTCTTAGGATCACCCTGTCTCCTGCCAGATCCAAGGATTCTCAAGTCCCTCGTGTAAAATGATGTGGTTAGTCCCATATAATCTATGCACATCCCCCGTGTACTTTAAATAGTCTCTAGATTTACTATAAGACCTGATTCAGTGTAAGTGGCATGTAATTCGTTGCCAGTGGGAGAAACATTTAAGTTTTGCTTTTTGGAACTTTCTTGAATTAGTATTTTCAGTCTGGGTTGGTTGGACCTGTGGGGACGCATGGATACAGAGGGCTGACTGTATGTGGCAGCTGCAATGTACACAAAGGTTTCTTAACATTACAAATTCATTCTAAGGACAGACTTCTATTTTAAATAGATGAATATTCAGGGAAATCAGGTGACAGGACCAAACCAATGGCAGAACGTGGGGAAGGCCTTAATTCACCTGGAAACCTTCCATAGTACACTATTTAATTTTCACCCTATTAATACTGTATTTTCCATAAATGTGTAAAGTTTTGTGTGTTCTATATTTCATTGTCACTTCTAGGCAAGGAGATTCTCACCCATGGCAAAATAATACTCCAAAAATAACACTCTCATTTTCACATAAGGAAAATCCATCTGGGTTTCTGTATCTGCATCTGTAAAATTAAAATTGCATCATTTTTCTCAAGACACAGAGAGAGGTACTGAGATCAACCTCTGTGATGGTAGCAGGCACAGTTTTAAAAATTAAAAATCCATCAAAGTTAGCTATATCTTAGGATTTCAAGGATACTCTTTTATCTAGGGCAGACCTTTGCTTATGTGCAGAGTTCAGCATATCATTCCCAGAAATTCTGCACCCAAGGGAAACTTTATGCTTAATTGAAGTTTGACTTTTGCTCTAGGTGGGCCCCTGAGAGCCCCTGGAAATCAGTGCACCTTCCCAGGCTGGGGAGCGCTGTTGACACACTCTATCTCCTATCTGTCCATCCATGGCTTTTCCATGAAGATCAGTACGTCCTGGTCTGGCTTGGCTGCTAGCCCTGCTCTGCTGACCTTACTGACACTGACGTACCTCTTCTGTCATTTCTGAGCCTCATGAAGTTGGCTGCCTGGACATGAGACACTGGACGCCTCCCTCCCCAGCAGGCCCGTCAGAAGGGCTTAGGCCTGGGTTTACGCCGCAGCAGTCCTAAGGCTCTGAGATGAAGGGACAGGGGTCCTTCTGACAGTTCACCGAGAACTCTGATGGGAGAGCTGGCCAGTCGTTACAGAAGAGTCACCACCAGGCAGGTTTGATTATGACCAACTTTATTTTCAACCTGCATTGTTGGGCACTTCATGGTAACGTGTTGTTCATCCAATATTGACTTTTGCATATATTTTTAAATCCCCCAAACAATACTTTTACACACAGTGTCCTCCCGACAGTAGTCAACATCAGAGATGATTTATCCTGTAGCCTCAAGGATGCGAGGTCTCGATAATGGGCAAGTGTGTTCAGGTACATCATCATGTCTAGCACAAGGCTCAAGCGTTTCAGTCCTTCCAGACAGTTATTCGTTTAAAGCAAGAGAAATAAGCTTTGGAAAAGTTCAGTTTTTAACCTCACATGTACCTTTTGTGTAAAAAGCTTCGTGCATTCTAAACTGTAGATGTCATGCAGTTCACATTTGTTTGCTCTAAGTACTAAATTAGAACAGATTCAAGAAATCTCATTTTTGGTATATGATTATTCAGTGGTTCTCAGAGTAACCACGTGGAAACTAGACCATCTGAAGGATGGTGGCTCGACACACATGGTGTATCCAGGATGCAGAGAGTCATATTTTGTCCTGGGAGTTATGTAATATACCAAAGGGCAGAGGTGTCAACAAACCTCAACAGGGCTCTCTTCTGAGACGTGGAGTAACACAGAGATGAAGAGGCTCAGAGGTTTATCGTATCAAAGAGGTAATCATTTTGACTTAGCAATCTTTTATGATAAAAGATTGCTATAGTTTAAATTACTTCATTTAAGTCTGGCTTGAAAAAATACAGCTTTCTGGATAGAAAGCGTCTGGTTAAGTTTGCTGTTCAGTTCAGTACCTTGTTCTGTTTTTTTTGGTATGTTTGCAAGTCACATCCAGAGCTACAGATTTTCCACAGTGCTTTTCTGCCTCATTCAAGTATAATAAAAAGTAGAAATCTATAGAAGCTTTAAGGTTAAACAAACTGTACATTATACAAAAATTAACTTAATTTACAGACAGTCAAAAAGTATTGGCAATGCCCTTTATAAATCTTACCAGAGATGCATCACAAAGGATATTACAGTCGACATAATGGTTCATCATCACCGTACAAATGCCATCTCAATTTACGTGGTACAGAACTGAGCATTTGTGAAATGTACAAATGAAGAATCAGCATTTTGCACTATATACATTTCTTTCAAAGTAACAGTATTGTCAATACTAATCTAAGGTTCAGGATTCTCTTATTGCATATTCATTGTTGCTGAGGCAGTTAGTTATGGTACAATAATGCAATAGTCATAATTATTTTAAATAAACAAAAACATTTCTCCTGCTAACAGTAAAAAGTTTTTTTCCCCCAAAATCACATGGAACATTGCTACATACACTTTTACACAAATACTGAAAAACATGACCTTAAGGCATCTGCTTGAAAAGCAGATGTGCATATTTATATGAACTAAATTATGCAAGAAAAAAATATTGCACAAAATCCTATATTATTTTCAAGATAAAATATGTTTCCTTCTAAATACACATAATTCCCTATCTTGACCAAATCAAAACATTGACTGATTTGCTCAAAAGAACTCTGCCTCTTAAACAAGATTTAAGAAACAGACAGTAAAAAATTCCTGGGCTAGACAGAGGAAAGACATCAGTGCTGACAGAGTTTGTAAAAAACCATCTCCTATATGAAGAAGTGCTTTGGGGGAATTAGGTTTGGGGTTCATTTTATATCCTTTGTGTTTTGATCTACAGCTATCCACCCAGAATCAAGATCTTGTATGTGAAACAAAACGGAATTCACATTAGAAAATTTTTTCGTGAAAATAACCTTTTCCTGAAAATCCAGATATTCTAGAAAAAGAAGGAAGATCTACTAATTATGACAAGAGTCACAGTTTTTTTTTCCTCTTCACCTTATTTCAGAAACGGTGAATTCATTAGCATTCCTGGGTCTTGTTTGTTAGGATGCAAGTACAGACTCCACAGCAGCACTATCGCAGATGGCTTTCGAGTGTGTGGGGTACAGGGGAAGTGCTTGCAGAGAATGCTGTTATCAGGGTAAAGACAGCAAAAACGCCTTGCCATCAACAGGCGTCCACATGCTCAGTCCATCCTGAACAGAGTGGAGACTGGTCCCGAGGGGCCGCGTTCAGCACCGAGCCTCGCTGCCTGGGTACAAGGAAGCAGAGGGTGCTGGACAGCCAGCTGGATGAGAACACACGGCATCTCAGAGCCTCCGAATCTGTCCGTTAAGAGCAGGTCTTCTAGACAGCAGCATTCTTGCACGTCGTATAACAGTAGAGAAAGATGGTACAGTGGTTCTGTACTTAGAGCATGTTTTAGTTTAAAGCAGCTTTAAAAGGCTTTTTTTTTTTTTTGGTGATAGAATCTTGGCTAATTCCTAAGCAAAATATATTATCATCATTGTTATTATTAACAGAGATTTGCAATTCCTTTTCCTTTTAATTAGCTCCTGCACAGCAGGGACTAGGCCAATTCTTTTATTTCCTTATGTCCACTGTTACTGTACCCTGCCTATGATCAGTACCAAGAGTTGATAAATATTTCTTAAATGAGTTATTAATTTTTAATCAGAGAAATAGTCGTGCTATATTTTGGTGCCTTTCTAAAATATGCTAAAGTAGGTAGCCATTAAAATATACCACTTAACGACACTTAATGTACCAAGAGTTCACATGGGACTCTGCTATCCTCTGAAATACCATGGATGCAATACCTCTAGGGTAAAAGACAGAGTGGGTTTGGGAAGCATGGTGACTGTCTAGAGGCTGTGTAAAGACAGGCCCCAGAACCAAAGGCCGGACTCGTTTATACAGTTCTGCGTAGGACAGGCGTTGCTCCTTCAGGGGAGAAAAATTCAAACAGCAGGGGAGTTTACACGTAATAGAAAATATTGTCTAGTTATAATAGAAAATATGAACGTAGTAAGAGAAGAGAACTATGAACACAGTAAGAAAAGAGATAATGTTTATTTCAGAACTCACCTTAATGTCCCTTCATTTTCCCTACAGCCACCGTAATACAGGGAAGTCTAGTCTAGAGCAGACTTTGAATACTCAAAATATTAACAGTTTGAAATATGAATACTTGCTGAGTTTTTGTTTTTAATGTGGACTATCAGAGCTGATTCTGTATGTTAAAATAAGGCACAAGTCCAGCTTAAAATACCTTAACACAAATGTGATTTGTCGTTGGGTGACTGTCCTCACCATACACCATGGTCAGACACCTGGGGAGGTGACCAAGACAGAGAAGAACTCACATTTCTGAGGCTCTGAAGCTTATTGAGCAAATGGACTGAAACCCAGATTCTATCAAGGCTACTACACTCACAGTGATCCCATTCTCCAGACGGAGAATTCTAAAGGAAAAAAATGCCTCATTCCAATATTTGTAGTCAAGGGCTACTTTACATTCTTTTCAAAGTTATGAATAATATCTGCCCAGCAGACTGACAACCAGAGTGACAGTTTTTTCTTCTCATTTAAAATAGCTCTTCTGATAAATGGACTTTTTTATATACTTAAATAAAATGGAACTTTGTAATGAGTATATAAAGGCAAAATTTAACAAGAACCTTGAATCTTACTTTTGTGTTAAAAAAAGGATTACAGACTTTTCCCCCTGAATACTTAGAGTTCATCCTTACAGAGTTCATCCTTATAAGGAAAATAAGATCTGTCTTCCTTTATATATATGAATGAATAACTGTCCTCCCAAAATATATCCAATAAGATTTTGGAATCTACCTTAAAAAAGAAACCCTTGGCCATTGTCTTCAAATTATTTAAAGACTGATCTGAATAAGTATCTTAAACAATGTTTTTAATAAAACCTCTTCCAGGATCTTAACTGAAAATTAAATTCTTATTTCAGTAAATATTCTAGAGCACAGTTTTTGATGGGAATTCTTGAGTGGCTTGTCAAACCTTTCCTAAAATGATAAATTAAGAAAACCATCATGATTGGGGATGCATAGAGTACATATACTGAACAAGCGAACAACCAAGGAACCACAACATCACTGTTGTTTTTTCCTGATTGCTTCATTACTGGCTAGACTCATAGTAATAATCAATGCTCGATTCCTTCTCAGGAGAACTTCCCAGTGTGACAGTGAATTTGAGGGAGGAGGGACCATGTCCCATGCAGAAGGATTCCAAGTAATGCGTGTGGATACCATGCATCAGACCGGAAGCGCAAGCCCCACCCTCAGGGAGGCCGTGCGTGCTGTCTCCGCCCCAAGACGGCAGGAGGCCCGGAGGGAAGGCGCGGCTTTCCCGGGAGGAGCCCAACCAGCGCTTCCTCAGCCGGCTGAGCCCTGACCCCGGCCAGCAGCAACGTTCTCAGCCTGGGGGCAGGCTAGGCTGATGGAGACGGCGCTTTTCTGTTGTGAGCCCCTCCCCGGGACCCACCGCCCCACCGCCCCACCGCGACCACAGGAAAAATGCTGGACAGGTCTAGCAGCGGTGCGTCCGACAGCAGACCCGACCTGTCCTCCTCGGAACCGCCCAGGTCGTCGAAGACCAGGCGGGTCTAGAGACGGTCACATCCAAGAGGAGCCTGAGAAGGCATGACAGCCATGCGGAAGGTGGGCCCGGGGCGGGATCCCGGGACAGAAACAGGGTGTTAGGGGAGAACCAAGGAAATCTGCGTGAAGCACGGCTTATGAACTGTGAAGACGTACTGCACGGGTACAGGGCCTTCAACACCGCGGACATGCTGAGCAGACAGATGCGGGGACTCTGCCCTTGCCCTGCACTGGGCCTGCAGATCTACCACTTGCCAAATATAAAGTCAGTCATTTTAGCGGTAAGTCTGAGATGTCATGAAGCATTCTGGTAGAGAATTATTAGTTAGGGGGAAAACAGACAAGCACATTTTTCAACTAGGACATTTTGTTTCATCTGGCTTTCTGGGGTGACTCCTAGTTAGCGAAGGCAAAGAGAGGCTGTGAAGAAATTTAAAGTGTCGTTTGTAAACAGCAGTCATTACTTTCACATTGTAACTCAGCACTTCATGTATTTCACTGAGTGACAGGTAAATGTGTATACCTTTATACTTTTTGAAAAACATGGCTGCAGTGTCCACGAGAGAGCTTTTAAACTTTGAAAAAATGAATTCTGTCCTTGATTTGATTAATTGAAAAAGGCATTATTGCTCTGCAGAACACATAACTTATCTTTCGGAATTTACATGGAATCCCATAAATTAGGTTAAGTATGCTTAATATAGGCTTAAGATTAAGGCAATCAGTGGGTCAACAGTTTCAGGCTAGTTCTGATAGGTTTTGATATCTTGGCCAGGTCATGCTCAACCAGGTTAGTACAGTAGCTACTGGTTATGTGCAAGGGTTAGATGCATACTTAATATAAATAAGTGGCGTTAAGCACCAAACACTGGGAAATCGGATGTTCAATATATACTTTCAGCATACATACATACAAACTCGTACCTGACTGAAGGGCACAGGAGGAGAATTAGCTTTACGTTTAAAAAAAATCAATGGATCATCAACATACCAGGAGACGAAAGCGCGGATGGGTAAGTGTCCCAAATGAAAAACAACTTCAGACAGCAGGAAGAGTCGCCTTTCCGACCACTCCTTGTTTAGGACACAGGGTGGTGGGCTCCTGAACGTCCCCGTGGAAGGCTGGGTGCCAGTGACGGGCACTTCGTTCGCTGACTTAAGCTTGGTTCCCGCTTGCCCTCCCTCCTGAGATGTGCAGGTCTTGTTGGAAAGCAGACGTGATATGACACAAAGACACCACCTCCTGAAGCAGCCCAGACCCCGCTGCGGCCTCTGGAGCTGCTTCCCCTTCTTTCTGCCAGGGCACACACGTGGACAGGCGCCGCCCCAGGCCGGGCTCCGCTGGCTCGTCCACAGTCGGGCTTAGCGTTTCCTTCCTCTCCGTAGGGGGCGCTCCAGCGCCTGGAGGGGGGCCCGGCTGCCCTGGCGCCGGGGGCCGGCTCCCTGCGCCGAGGGGTCGCTCGCCTGCCTCCTCCTCCAGGATGAACAGAGGGTCGGTGCCCGCGCCGGAGGACAGCCGCTTCCTGGGCGAGGGGGGCAGCTGCCGGCCGAGCAGGGCGCTGTCATCCTGGCCCCGGTGCCACCCAGCCTGGTCCCCAGAGCCGCTGCACAGCAGGGCCAGGTTGCTCTCGCTGGGCGCGTTGGATTTGTTCTAAGAGGAGAAACGACACATTTAGAAGAAACGGAAGGCACGTTACTTCAGCAATATTCTTTCCCACTCTGAAATCTTTCTCTTGCCAGGCTGGGAACTCGAAGTCCCGCCCTGAGGAGACGGAGCCGCGATGGTGGGTTTGGAAAACCGCCCACAGCCCAGGGCTCGTGAGACGGGCACGTGCAACTGTCGCCTGCAGAGTTGAACCCGGATGGTGAGTGTCGGCGAGGATGTGGAGAAGAGGGTGGGAGTGTACACTGATGCAGCCGCTCTGGACATCGGCATGGACAGGCCTCAAGGAATTAAACCAGACCTATGACGCACTGCAGCAAGACGCAGCGCCCCTACTTCCGGGTGTGTGTCACGTGTTCACTGCCGCGCTGCTCGCGTAGAGGGAAGCTGCGGGAGCAGCTAAATGTCACGGACAGGTGAATGGATAAAGAAAATGCGCTGTGATTATCACTCACCTTTTTAAAAAGGGGGAAATCCTGCCATTTGGGATAATATGGATGCTGCTAGTGGCTCAGACAGTAAAGAATTCTTCACAATGCAGGAGACTCGGGTACGATCCCTGGGTCAGGAAGATTCCCCTGGAGAAGGGAATGGCCACCCACTCCAGTATTCCTGCCTGGAGAATCCCACTGGACAGAGGAGCCTGGTGGGCTATATAGCCCATGGGGTCAGAAAGAGTTGGACATGACTGAGTGACTAACATCAGTAAAACCAAGGTTTAAAAAACACCAAGGATGGGCCTGGAGGACATTGCACTAAATGAAATAAGTCAGGACACAAATACTACATGATCTCACTTCTCTGTGGAATCCAGTCAAGCTCCTATGTGGAGAGAGCAGAATGGGGGGGTGGTCCCGGGGTGGGGAGGGGAGGGGCAGGAAGGCCAGGGTTTAGTCACGCGGGTGGCGAAGCTCAGGGACCTAGCGTGCAGCATGCTGACTGAACTGGGAAGAAGGCAGGTCTCAGGTACTCTGGCCTCAAAGAAGAGGAGAGAAAAGTAAACTGTGTGAGGTAAGGGATGGCTAATTAGCTTGACTGTGGCCAGCACTTTGCAGTCTATGGGCAAACATCAATTTGTGCATCTCAGATGTGTACAACCTCTGTCATTACACTACAGAAAAGCTGAGAAATAAAAAGGATTTGCCAAAAAATCCTACCAAGTAACTCAGAGAACAAGCAAACTCTTATATAATCAATGCCAAGTTCTGGAATTATTACAGTTAGAACAGGGTAGAAATTACTTCTACCTCTCTGTTGTGTTTTTTAAAGAATCCAGTTCAATCTGCTCAGTCTTAGGCATTTCTGAAGCAACACAGTGAAACGTTACTTGAATTCATACCCTTACTAAAATGTTGTGAAGAGCCAAAAAATATAGGAAAAACATGGAAACATTTCACATTTGAAAGTTCCCTGAGAAAGACAACTATAAAATTAGGTTGTAGGGAAATAATACTGCTTGACAAAATAATTTCAGTTAATGATGAGAAACACCAGCATTTGATTGGAATTTTGTTATAGAAATCATGTCTTAATGATTAACTCATGACATTTTTGGAGTTTTGACACTTAGCTTCACGTCAGCCAGCACAGTGAGGTGAGAAAGTGTTCATTTAATGTTACGGGCTGCAAACTGACTCACCGTGGGCTTGTAGTCTATCTCGTCCATCGATCTGAAGAAGTCCAGGCTCTTGGCCACCGCCAGCTTCCCCTGGTCCGAGCTGTGCGTGCTCAGCGTGTCCAGGATCTCACCCAGCAAGTCCATCTCACCCTGGGAAGGAGCCTTTGCTCTTGTTTCAAATGAGTCATCACTTTCATAGAAGTAAGCAGAAGCTTCTTCTCCATCTTCAGAGGACAACCTGGAGAAAAACAGGACACGTGCTGAAAACCAACATGATACGTTTTGTGGAGGGACAGTGAAGTGAGTAACTGGTTCATGGCCAAACTCTTTATAGTGATGTACATACCAATTCAAACACCGGAAATCTTGAGTGTGTGCACTGAGAACACACAGAAGTTTACAGCTCCTTACCTATCTGGAAGCACAAGCAGGGCTTTTCACAGTCTGATTCTGGGGGTGTGGGGGCGATAGCCTTAGAAATGTCAAACACTTGGGACTTTCTACATTCTGAGTTCACTTTCAGTACTTTTGTATGGCTTATTTATTCACTTGTTTTGGAGAATGCATATTCCTTTATGTAAATAAAGATATACTTAATGGGGTGAAAAAATGATTCTATCGTCCTCAAATAGTTTAACATTGTTTTAAAAGTTCAACACATAGTACTGTTTCCCTTATTTTTTGTTAATTTTTACCACTTTCATGAAATTTTCCTCTGATGATACCTCCCATGGACTGAGGTCCTGCAGCCACTCCCCCAGATCTGATTTTTCAATTAACTCCTTCCACTGTCCTGATGTTCACCTGCCCCTCTTCAGTTGGAGGGGAGGGGTAGGCTTCTGTTTCCCCTTGAACACTACCCTGGGTATTTCTGCAGACATCATTGCTTCCCAGGAACAAGTTATTTCAGGCCTATCTTGCTTTCCCATTTCAAGATTCATCCCCTGTGAGCATCCCACTAGCCCTGGTTCTTCCTGCTGAAGACGAGACTGCGAGGAGCAGAACCTTTTCTCCAGGCATGCGCGTGGTTTGAAATATCTCTTGCAACCTAGGGCTTCGGCCGAACAGAACAAGCAACCCACGACTTACTTGCTGGCTCTCTCGGCGTCCTCCTCATCGTCAGCATCTGGGGCTCCGTCCAGACTCTTCAGAGGCCTAAGGCGTGACTGCAGAGAGGGGTCGACATACTAGTGTGAGGAGTGAAGATACTTTAAATACCAACTACTCCCAGAAACTTTAAGCAGCAATTTGATACTTGATATGGTAAGGAAGGGCTTCCCTGGTGGCTCAGATGGTAAAGTATCTGCCTGCAATGCGGGAGACCCGGGTTTGATCCCTGGGTCGGGAAGATCCCCTGGAGAAGGGAAAGGCTACCCACTCCAGTACTCTGGCCTGGAAAATCCCATGGATGGAGGAGCCTGGAGGGCTACAGTCCACAAGGTTGCAAAGAGTCAAACACAACTGAGCAACTTCACTTTTCTCTTTCTCACGATAAGGAATGCTTCTTAAAGACATATACATTCAGGGCTTTTAAATATTACCTAGTAACCTGGAGAATATCAGGCAATATTGATCTGAATGCTTTCTTGCACCTCAAACCAATTAGCAAAGTCCCTGGGCTAAGTATATCAACCACTCTGTCCAGTCTGTCAGTCCCTGGTTTAGGAACCCTTGATTTACAGTCACTCCACCAAGCACTCAGCCTCCACTTTCTATAATAATCAATACTTGCAGCCTTGTTTCTTTCATCCCCTACCACTCTCTCCCTCACACCCAGTATTTTACAGCAATGCTTCTCAATCTCAAGTGTGTGTCTGAGTCTCTCGGAGATGGTAAAGACTTAGGTTCTCAGTTTCTGCATCTCTAACTCTTTGGTGAGGTTGGTGCTGTTGGGTCTGGCAGTCACACTCTGCAGAGCAAGGTTTTGAATCAAGTCCAGGAAAACCCATTGTTTCATCTGTAAATACTTCACTATGTATCTTAAAAGATATTTTTTAGCATTACCAAAGTATCATGATCACACATAGTTACTAATAATTATTTAATATCTCACATTCCCTTATTACTCCAAATATATTTTAGTGAGTTTATTTGGGCCAGACTCTCAACAAGATAAGCACTGTATTTGGCTGATATGTCTCTCGTCTCAGAGGACGACCCCTTCTATCTCCTCTGCCCCCATGTCTTCTGGAACCTTTACTGTGTTATTTTACCCTTATTTCCTATAAGCTGGCAATTCCATCTGGAAGCTTCGCTACCTTCCACTTCTGAGTCTTCCTCTGTTTCTGGCAGGAATGCCCACAGACGTTGCTCTGGGTTTCTCAGCATGTCACAGCGGGAGGCACTCAGTGGCTCGCTTCGGGTGGTACCAGGACTGATGAATGGTTTCAGGTGTAGGTGGCCTGGTGATCCACTACAAACTTGACCAGTCTTTTACTTGATGGGTTTAGCCTCCAATAATTACACTTTTCAAAAGCAGTGCCTCTATATTTGCTTGTTGGGATTCTATAAGAAACTTTGTTGTATTAACTATTTGTCTATTCTGAAATACAATGTGCCCTAGAAAAAACAGGGTAATTCCTTCTTTCCTTATATGTAACAATTTTTAGAGTGCTGAGCTAATGTTGTAACAGTCTGTAAAGGTAAGCCATGAGGGGGGGTCTTTAAAAATGATCATTTGTACATATTTGGTTTGGCTCCAACCATCAGTTATTACTCTTCTTGATGTTCAAATCTGTCCCATTTTTACACTATGCCATAACCATGTTTTTTAAAATAGTGATCTCTTACAGGTTCATCTTAAAGTACATACAGGTTAAATTATGTGCTACTGGGTATTTATGTCAAATTAATCCAGAGGTGGGGAGAGTGCAAAAGGTTGGCAACAGAAATAAGACTCTGTGAGCTGATCATTGTTGAAGCTGTATGAAAGGTACCTGGGCATTCTTATAAGCTTCTCTTTACTTTTGTGTGTTTGAATCAGAGAAGGACTACAGAAACAACCACAGTCAACAACATAAGTACATACCTATCAACAATCAGTTTAAACATGAACAGCCTAAATGCTCCAATCAAAAGGCACTGTCATACTGAGTAAAGTCGGTCAGATAGAGAAAGACAGATATCATGATGTCACTTGTATGTGGAATCTAAAAAAATGGTACCGACAGATTTATTTACAAAACAGAAATAGTCACACATGTAGAAAACAAACTTATGGTTATAGGGGGTGGGGAAGAGAGGGGAGGGATAAATTGGAAGACTGGGAATGAAACATACACACTACTACACATTATACTCTAGGTATAATATTATCATACTATAGGCATAATAAGGATCTACTGTATAACACAGGGAACTCTATGCAACACTCTGTAATGGCCTATATGGGGAAAGAATCTAAAAAGAGTGGATGTATGTGTATGACTCACTTTGCTGTAGAGCAGAAATGATCAACATTGTAAACCAACTATATGGCAATAAAAATTTTTAAAAATAAGTAAATAGAATCTGACAATAAAAAACATATTTATGTACCCAACACTGGAGCACCTAAATATATAAAGCAAATATTAACAGACGTAAAGGGGGAAATTGACAGTGATACAGTAATAGTAGGGAACTTACACCAATGGATAGATCATACAGACAGAAAATAAGGAAACACACTGGCTTTAACACATTAGACCACATGGACACACAGAGAACGTTCCACCCCAAAACAGAATACACATTCAAGTGCACATGAACATCGAACATTCTCTGGGATAGATCACATGCTAGGCCACAAAAACCCTCAAATTTAAAAGGACTGAAATACCAAACATTCTTTCTGAACACACTAGTAGAAAACTGGAAACAAATTACCACAAGAAAACTGAAAGAAGCAAAACTCACGAAGACAAAGCAACATGCTACTAAACAACCAAGGGGTCAATGAAGAAATCAGAGGAAATGTCAATAAGGTACTCGGAAATAAATGAAAGTGAAAAAACACTGTTCCCAAACTGATGGGATTCAGGAAAAGCAGTTTTAAAAGGAAAGTTTATAGCAACACAGACCTATCTCATGAAAAAAAAAAAATTTATATACACAGTCTAACTTTATATCTAAAACACCTAGAGAAAAGAAAAGGCCCTAAGTTAGCGGAAGGAAGAAACCAATACAGATCAGAGTACAAATAAAATAGAGACTATGAGAACGGAAAAGATCAATGAAACTAAGAACTAGTTCTTTGAGAAGCAAACACAGTTGACAGACCTTTAGCCAAAACCATCAAGGAAAAAAGAGGGCCCAAATCAATAAGATAAGAAATGAAAGAGAAGTTACAACCAACATGAAGACTCATGGGACTACTCATATACCAACAAATTGGACAACCAGGAAGAAACAGATAAATTCCTAGATGCATGCCATCTTCCGAGACTAAATGGGGGAAGAGACAAAAAATCTACACTGACTAATTACTAAGAGTGAAACTAAATCAGTAATTAAAAAAAAAACAACAACTCCCAACAAACAAAAGTCCTGGGCCAGAAGTCTTCACAGGTGAATTCTACCAAACATTTAGAGAAGAGTTAATAATACTATCCTCCTCAGAGTACTCAAAAAAATTACAGAGGGGGGGAATGCTTCTAAACTTATTCTAAAGGCCAGCATTACCCTGATACCAAAACAAGACAAAGATATTACAAAGTAGAAACTGAATTCTATTTTTTTCAAAATAGAAAATTACAGGCTAATATTCCCGATGAACATAGATGCAGAAATTCTCAACAAAATACTAGCAAACCAAATCCAAGAATACATTAAAAGGATCATATACCATGGTTAAGGGACTTCTTCTACAGATACAAGAGTGGTTTAATACCAACAAATCAATCCATGGGCTGATGAGTGACAGAAAGGAAAGAATGAATAGATGAATATGTCTTATAACCCCTGCTGGGAATGTGTAGTAAGTTTCTCCAGAATTTTGGTAATTAGCAATGCTATTTGGGACTTGTAGTATCATTTGTGGCTCAGATGGTAAAGAATCTGCCTGCAGTGGGTTCGACCCCTGGGTCGGGAGGATCCCCTGGAGAAGGCAACTGCTAACCAATCAAGTATTCTTGCCTGGAAAATTCCATGACAGAGGAACGCAGTGAGCTATGCAGTCCATGGGGTCACAAAGAATCGGACACGACTGAGTGACTAACTCTTCCACTTTACAAGTTTAAGATATGTGAGTTAAAGAGAAATCTGGGAAATGGCCTAGAAACACAACTATCACAAGATTATTTCTCTGGGAAAAATATATTTTACCCACTCCCTCCAGAACTCACAATCCTCTGATTCTAGAGACAAGCTGTTATTATCACACTGACCTCTGTGTACACTTACTTTTATGTCAGCTGTGGGTGTTGCATTTAATTTTTGATTAAAAACAAAACAAAAATCAGAAACTATGAGGGAGCTGGGACTTCATGCTGCTATTTAACAAATCATCATTGACTATGCAAGAAGATAATAAACATGTAACTTAGTATGTATGTTTATAGCATACTTTGCAAAGCTCTCTCTCACACACTGGGCTAGGTCGTAAGAATACAAGAGTTGAATCAGGTTGAGTCTCTTGTCTTTGGCAGCTCTAACGAACCTCACAGTAAGTCTGGAGGGACACCAGGGAGGCCCCATCACTGCTCAAGGTCACATACCTTATCAAGAACAAGAACCAGAAAGAGGAACCTGGTCTGCTGCCAGCCCCCTGTTCATCTTCCACAAGTTGCTTTCACATTCTCCAATCTGCCTGCGCATACCGCAGATTCTCAGTTACTGTTTTGCTAACTACAACTTTTTGTCTTCTAATGAAGCCCTCGCTTTCCCACACTCTAAGTCATTTAAATCATAAGCATTTCACAAGTAACTCTGAATTTAATTTTACATTTTTAGCCAGGCCAGGGTTCTATCAATTTCTACATACACAGGGGTGTTAAACAGTATAACTTATCACCATGACTTACCATAAGTTTTTCACAACAGAATGAGAATTAGAAACAAAACTGGTTAATATAATGCTTTGCTTTCTACGAGTGTTCAGTTCTGACTAACCGAAATAAGCTGCTAATTAGCAGCTATCACATAAGTACATTCAGTAATTCACTAGGAACTGCAGTCTCCATACACAGAATGAAGTTAACAGTGCCCAAACCCACAGTGAATGTGTCAACTTTTTGACTACTTCATATCACATAACTGTTAAAGTCACACACAAAAAAACCAGAAAAATAATTACACTCTGATCAATATTAAGATAGAGGGGAGAGCATATGTAACAAAAGCACCATCAGCTCCGGAGCTCACGTGAACCCAGAGTTTCTCTCCATCACTGTTTCTGGTGGCCTTGGACTTGGGTACAGCGCTTTCAGAATTGTTTCCAGCACACCAGGGACATAGGACACAGGCAAAGAGACCTGGTCCCAGTTTTATAAACGGAAGCCTCTGATGGGTAACTGGCGGGAGGTCAGCTTAGACTGCAGACAGTGCTCTGTGTGCCCTTCAGGGTGTGAACTGCACACAGCCGACTCCAGGACACCTTCGTCTGGACTCAAAGCACAGGTGCAGCATCACTGAAAACCTGCGCACGGAACTAGACAGCAAACTATGACTAGGAAGCAAATTCAACCTCACACACAGAAAAACGAAAAATAGATACATTTTAGTACAACTGACTGCAGTTTCTGAAAACCTGTGCATATTATTTTTCTAACTATAATGATTAATAGATCCCAGTGGAATGGATTTTGTATACTGTAAGTACTCAGAGAAAACTTCTCTTTCAGGTCTGGATAGGAATTTCACAGTAATGGGTGTACAGTGGGAGAGTTCCCAAGGGCCAATGAACATTTCATCATAAGTTATTACCTAGAACTCCCTAAAATACGCGCCAAGACAGTCATTAAAAAAAAAAAAAAAAGTTGCTCAGTCATGTCCGACTCTGACCCCACAGACTTGTAGCCCACCCAGCTCTTCTGTCTGTAGGATTTCCCAGGCAAAAACTCTGGAGTGGGTTGCCATTCTCTTCTCCAGGGGATCTCCTGACCCGGGGATTGACCCTGGGCCTCCTGCACTGCAGGGCGATTCTTTACTGCCTGAGTCACTTGAGTCAGTTGTAATAGGGCTTATAATTGGGAACTGGGAGCTTTTTAAAAAAAAAAAAAAAAAAAAAGAAATAGATTGAGAAAAAGTGAGAAAAAGAAAAAATGGCTCTGTCTTTAAAAAACCTGCATAGATATTATTTTCAAGTGTGCGCCAAAGGACATGACAAGGTACCCACACCTGGAAAACCAGCCTGTGTGCCAGGCAGCCCTCCCCACCCCCCACCCTGGTCACCTTGCATCTGCTCTGTGCCGTTACGGAAGCTGCTCTCCTTTCTCTTCCATAAATGTTTATGAAAAAGGGGAAAGGCTTCTTTCCTTTTTGTTTCTTTAACTTATTGACAAATGAAAGCAAACCGTGGCCCTGTGTTCTGTCCCTCTTACCTCTGGGGAGCATTACTGGCCTGAAAGGCAGCTTCTGCGTGTCCATCAAGTTAGCAGTTGCCCCCGGTTCCCTCTGCTCTGACCCACAAGACATTGCCAAGGCCCCACCTTCCAGCACCTGATACCTGCCGGTGTCACTCCACCACAGGGCCTTTGCTCAGACTGAGGGCCCTGCCTTCCAGCCCCCACTTAACGCTGGTCCCCTTCTCCCAACCACACATCCACTCTCGTGCATAAATCTGTAACTTACCACCCACGTGTGAACCTCTTTCCTCTTGCCTTGTAGAGCAACAGTCTCTGAACTGCTGACAGAGGCATCTTTTTAAAACCACCATATGGCAATTCCACTACTGGGCATATACCCTGAGAAAGCCGTGATTCAAACAGACATATGTACCCCGATGTGCACCGCAGCACTATTTACAGTAACAAGGACATGGAAGCAACCTGGATTTCCACTGGCAGACGAGTGGATACGGAAGTTGTGGCACACAGATACAATGGAGCAGTACTCGGCCATAAAAAAAGGAACAAATGTGAGTCTGTCAAACTGAGGTGGATGAACCTAGAACCTGTTGTACAGAGTGAAGGAAGTCAGAAAAACAAACATCATATATTAATACATCTTTATGGGATCTATAAACAGAAAAGTGGTACAGATGAACCCATTTGCAGGGAAGAAATACCGATGTAGATGTGGAGAACGGATCTGTGGACACAGGGGCTTAAGAGGGTGGGATGAACGGAGAAAGTAGCACCAACATACATGCACAACCGCATGGGAAACAGGGCTGCTGGGGACCCGTGTGTGACACAGCCCAGCCCGCGCCCTGCGACGACCTAAGGGGGGAGTGCCCCGCAGGCAGGGGACGCACACACAGACACATGCAGGGCTGAGTCACGCTGCTGACGGCAGGAACCAGCAGGAGGCTGTGGCGCAGCTATCCTCCAGTGAAAAGTATAGATCCAGGCAAACACAACGAGGTCCCGCTCCTCCGCAAAGGAGCCCTTCAGTGGCTCCTCACTGCTTGCAGGGCAAACCTCCTCTTCCTCACACTTCCAACCATCTCCCCTCCCGGGCGCGCGTGTGTCCGACAGCCTGGTCCCCGAGGGCAGGCCCCTCGCTTGTTTCTCTCTCAGCCCCTCGGGATCATGCCGCGTGGGGTCCACACTCGAGCCAGGACATCTGCAGAAGACTTAGAAAGGAGCTAAAGATGGCGGTGGGTCCTGTCAGCACTGTCTGGGTGCTGCGGAGGAGACCTTGTGTGCGTGTGTGCACCTGACTCTAGCCCACAGGGCTCTGTGCCTTTCACTGTCATTAGCGACCTGCCCAGGACACAACCGCATGCGCTGTGTAGCCAAGGCCTTATCTGAAGCCACCACTGTGGACCACGGGCTGCAGACGCGTGGAGCCGACGCCTGTGGACGCCCCTGCCTCCAGGAGACCTGCGCAATCCCCGCCTCACAGCCTCGAAGGTGCCTTGCCCACTGGACCAGAGGACCTCAAGAGGAATTCACCCCAATCTGTCACTGTTTCAGGTGAAACATATTTTTACCGGGGAGAAAGCTTTCTTGGGCTTAGTTTCCTAACCTTCAGGTAGCAAATAAACAGAGACTTTCATCGGCCCAATCTGACACTTCTCATGAAAACTTCCACAGATGAGTTAGATTCTGTGGCCTTAGCTGGTCTATACCGAATGATTCTAGGTTCACAAAGCTCTTATGTAAATAATCAGGTCAAATCTAATGAAATAGCCCTCTTTCTGTGATTGAGAATAATCTCCGAGGTCCTGATAATCGCACGTGGGGAGACTGCCAGGAAAGCTGTAAAAGATCCTGGAGTGGCCCCAGATTGCTGGTGTGCTTTCCCGGGAACGTTAGGAGTGCTGTCAGGCGTCTCACGGCGGGCTCGCCGGACGCTCCGGAGGTCTGCAGTGTCCACAGGCTCCGTTTATAACCCCGCGGCCGCCGGAGGCACCTGGCGGAGGCTGCTGGCGGCAGGAATGCTTCCGTCCACAGAGACGCCCGTCTCGCGGAGCTGCGGTTACTCCAGGGCGGACAAGGGTGGTTCTGGTGCCTGTCAGCACATGTGTTTCAGGACTCCTGACTGTCCGTCTGTTTTATGGACTCTACCCAACCAGCTTTCTTATCAACTTCTCGTGATAAGAAAACACGTATTGCCAACAAAGGTCCATCTAGTCAAGGCTGTGGTTTTTCCTGTGGTCATGTATGGATGTGAGAGTTGGACTGTGAAGAAAGCTGAGGGCTGAAGCATTGATGCTTTTGAACTGTGGTGTTGGAGAAGACTCTTGAGAGTCCCTTGGACTGCAAGGAGATCTAACCAGTCCATTCTAAAGGAGATCAGTCCTGGGTGTTCATTGGAAGGACTGATGCTAAAGCGGAAACTCCAGTACTTTGGCCACCTCATGCAAAGAGTTGACTCATTGGAAAACACCCTGATGCTGGGAGGGATTGGGGGCACGAGGAGAAGGGGACAACAGAGGATGAGATGGCTGGATGGCATCACCAACTCAATGGACGTGAATCTGAGTGAACTCTGGGAGTTGGTGATGGACAGGGAGGCCTGGTGTGCTGCGATTCATGGGGTTGCAAACAGTTGGGACACGACTGAGCGACTGAACTGAACTGAATGTAAAAATGACGGCACTGTGCTAAGGGGCCGATATGGGCATCTTTAGCATCTACGAGTGTTATAGTCATTAATTCAGCAAAGCTTAGAGAAACACTCCTTTGAAAGGACACCAGGCACTGGGCTACATGCTAGGATGAGGATGACTGAGAACAGGGCTCCTTGCCCTCATGGAGACTGTGATCTAGTTAAGGAAATGTGAATTAAATTGAATAAAATAAGCCTACCAGGATGACCACAGGAGCTGGTACTAAATTATGGCTGCAGTGAGGAATGTGACCTCATCAGGGAGACCAAGGGATGGCTTCGCATGAAAAATGTCTGAGTTGAGCTCTGAAAGCTCAGTAGGAATTAAGATGATAAGAAGAGAAAGTAAGACACGCAAAGGTTCTGTGGTGGGACGACCAGGGCCGACACAATGGACTCAAAGATGCTTATGGTGTCCCAGGGGTCAGAGCCTGGGTGGAGCACAGGGTTACTGAAGGGCCCGCTGGCCTTGCAGTTACCCTGCTGACCACTAGATGGCAGGTGCATACTAAGAAGGTGCAAGGCTGGACCAGCAAAGTTTTAGGCAGGTCACAGGAAGTGGGGGATCAGAGGCCCAGCAGGGAAGGGTGGGCGGAGAGAGACCCTGCCTTTCAGACCCTCATGATGGAGGGCAGCAGAAAGCCACTCCCTGTCTCCGGGGATGTCCTGAAAGCCGCTCTGTGCTCTGTGGAGGGAAGCAGCTACCACACCTCACTGAAGACATTCTCAGCACCTCTTCACGCCACAAACATCCACTGCATGCATGCTACCGTCTTCTGTGCTGCAGGAACACAAGAGAAGACGATGTTCCTGGCTCTCGAGATGTTTTTAAAAGGATGAACATGCTGAATACTGAATGTAATAAAGCACCTACAAATATCAATATACTGTTCCACGGATATAACTGCTCTCAGCGTTTTGATCACCAATGAAAACTTATTAAGTGCCATTAATACTGATCATGACTCGCGTCCAACTGTAACATTCCTAATAAGTAGGTGCTGTCAACAGACGAACAGTACTAACAACACAGGATCGTGACTACATCCTTTAAATAATGGTGAACTCTGTGATCAACAAGGTCTCAAAGTCCCTCTGAGCTGCACAGACCTGGTGAAGCTGAACTCCAGCCATGGTCACCCGCCAGTGCCCTGGGGGCTGTGCAAACAAGCAGATAACTGCTGGCATTCACAGCTGTCATGAGAGCCAGCTCTACACAAGAAAGGGTACATTTCTGGATGCAAAAAGGCGTCATAAGGGAACAAAATTAGCAGAATTTCACATCCCTCTGATGCAAAGAATTACAAATAATAAATAATTGAATGTCCCACCTCTTCAATCACACTCCTACTGGTAGGTTCTAAACACACATAATTACAAAATGCAAATTTTCTCACAAGGAAATTTAAAATATAAAGTATATATCCTATATATGTGAAAACATATTATTTTAGAAATAATAACCACTGTATAGAAGGGATGCTTACTAAAAATGTGAAAAAATAGTAAGCTAATGCAAAACAAACAAACAAAAAAAATGGTTACCAGTGTGGAATGAAATTTATTAGAGAAGATATCCTATTAGAGAAGCTCAGCCTCTGGTGAGACATAGAGTGAGACACAGAGAAGGGGCTGGGGAAGACCAGCAGGAAGAGCAGATGCAGGAGAAGGCAGAGGTAGGGGGTCAGCTTACAGCACCAGCAAACCTCACGTCTCTTGAGGCCTCGAGAAAGGCGTCTGGCTCAGCTGCAGCAAGCAAGACGATGGTTCCCCCAAAGCACATCAGAGCACACAGCCAGGATCTGACCCTATGCACGAGGAGGCTGTTGCCCTGCAGTGACCATTTCTGTCACTAGATGGCAGACAGATCTAACAATAAGGCAAAACGCTGTGTCAGCTGAAACCCACAGGGGAGCTGGGGGGCTAGGGATAAGAAAGTGATGTAGGCAGATGAGTAGGAAAATACAAGTTTTCAGAGTTCACAAAATTGAGATGCTTGTAATATATGAGTTTTCTGAAAGTAGGTACTCTTTGTAGTACTGTCCCCATTTTAGAGTTGAAGTGACTGAGGTCCAGAGTGTGACTTGGCTTTCCCCAAGTCGGCAGCACCCCCTGGGCTTATGCATTCTGCAGCCTAAGACAAAAAAAATACCTGCGTGAAATATGGGAATAAGCTATAAAGAGAGCAACTATACAGAATTGCAGTGGCGATACCTTAAAAATACATGGCAGTCTGCAATTGGAAAAGAGGCTTAAAAACATGCATGTGGTAATTTTTACAGGTGGTGAAAACACAGAGTTTAGTGGCTTACTCATGACTTAACCGTGTTAGATGTGTTTTTGATCATGCTTTAAACACCTGCTTTATCACACACTTCGGTAAGCCTTTTCCCTACTTTGTGTATCAGGGAACCAAAACCTTAGTGACGTAATGTATTCTGAGTAAGATCAGACAATTAGTGACAGAGCTAAGACAGTGTTCTGGCTCCCTGAATGGCACTCTTCACTTTAATTACACTAGATAAGTCTGTCCTCGGAGACTCAGAAAAAATAAATGTCTGAGAATTAACCTGAGAAAGACTTTCTTAAAATGGCAAGTCTTAACCTCAATTTAAAACAGGTAGCAGTTACAGGAGAATCCACAATGCTACTGTCCAGGCAGGTGACACAGCAGGATGCAGAGATAAAGAGATTCAACACACTTTCCCAAAGATATTTCTGTCAGGGCAAGAAAGTAAACTGGAAGGTTTTAGCAAGATACATGTTTGGTGACATCTGATGAATTCGGGTGATGAAGGGCTTTTATTATCCAGGCAGCACTCCTGCCAATGCAGGAGATGCAGGAGACACTGGCTCAATCCCTGGGTCAGGAAGATCCCCTAGAGATAGGGATGGCAACCGACTCCAGTGGACTCTTGCCCGTAGAATCCCATGGACAGAGGAGCCTGGTGGGCTACACTCCATGGGGTTACAAAGAGTTGGACACGACTGAAGTCACTAAGCACAGCATGTAAGGAGACAGAGTGGAATAGAAGTACCAGAATTCTATTACTGAGCACGTGAGTGTCAATGAGGCTAGCTCAGGAGGACAGACTTTGGGCCAGATACATCCGTGAGCCTCTCGCCAGCCTCCCAGTCCACAGCCATTCTGCCCTCTCTGCCAGCTTTATCCACTTCATTCTCTGTCACTCAGCTGTCACCTGATACTCTCTCACGAAAGCAGTATTTTATGAGTACATTCTTGCCTTACCAAGTTTTGGAGACCAAGAATCGTATCTTACAGTTCATTTTGCTTCTAATTCCACTTCCATTTTGAATGCAAAAAGCAGTGGAAAAGAATGCCAATTCCTACCCCAACAATAAGAAAAGGCTGGGTGATATTTGAGGGGGGGAAAAAAATTCTTTCTTAAACCTATCAAAATGCTGAGTTGTAAGGCAACCAATAAAATGAATTCCATAAAGTTACAAGCCCCTCCAAGGAGAGATAAGAGACAGGATCTATTTTATCCTTGGCAAAGAGCACACACACACAAGGGCAGCTAGCATATAAACAGGGAAGAAGAAACATACTCCAATGTAATAAAGACCACAAGTGGACTAACACGTGAGTCTGGAAGAGCTGGGAGTCTCAATGACAAGGGCCGTTTGTGCTCACAAGCTCTTCTCCACAGATAACACCCTGTAATTTCATCTGCCTTATCAGGGAACCCGACCGCCTGATGCTGAAGAGAATGACTGGGCAAGACCAGAGTGTGAAAGCACTCCTTGGGGGTGTGGGCCTGCAGGAGACAAGCAGGAAGCCCCACTGAGGGTCACTGGCTTACACACAGCAGCAGCCTCAGCCCAGGGAGGAGGCACAGAAGCACAGACATGCCCGGGGAGGAGCAGGGCCCTGGGAGGAACAGGGTCTCCATGGATGCCAAGCAGAAGTCCACCCCCACGAGGGAGGGGCAGGCAGCCCACAAACTGCCCAGGACCAGTTACAGAGAAAGGGGGTGTGTCCGCCATGGGGAGGAAGCGGTGCTGAGCAGGCCCCACACTTGGGCCCCAGGGGGTGCAGCCCGTGAAGACCAAATCCGGACCGGAGCACAGAAAACCCCTGGGCTTAGAACCACGTGTCTCTGGCCAGCAACACACACTAGCTGCTGAGGGAGGCGTGCGAACGTCAGAGAGACTAGCTCTGTGGCTCGGGAGAGGGACTGCTGACGGCTGAAGGTGAAGGAGGAACACAGAAAACCCTCCAGCACCTCCACAGGAAGTACTCCACAGGAAGTACCCCCTCCACAGGAAGTACCCCCTCCACAGGAAATACCCCCTCCACAGGAAGTACTCCCTTCACAGGAAGGAAGTACCCCACCCACGGCAGCCACTTCCGGGGATGATGTCAACACAAAACCCCACCCAGCTCAACCTGTGGTGCACCCCACCTCTGACCGATAGCATCACAGCATTTCTGGGTGTGAGTACTATTTAACTTCCTCTACTGCTTTTTCACACAGGGGGCCCATCACTCAACAACCACTACACATAAAAACTGAGAACTAAAAAGAAGGACCATGCACATAAATGGATGGGATGACAGCAGAGAGATGGAATCTATGAGAGTTAAGGTGAACGACAGAAATGTAAAAGATATATATAATACAAAAGATAAAGCATTCTTTGGGCTCACCAGCAATTTGAAACAGGTCAATAAAAATGATCTAAACTGGCATTTCTATACACTAACAATGGTCTCTCTGAAAAAAAGACAATGCCATTTACAAATAGCATCAAAAACAATAAAATACAAAGAAATAAATTTAACCAAGGAAGTGAACGATCTATACAACAAAACCTTTAACACATGGATGAAAGAAATTGAGAAATATGCAAATAAATGGAAAGATATCCTGTGTTCATGGACATGAAGAGTTAATATTGCTAAAATATTCATATGACCCACAGCCATCTATAGGTTCAATGCAATTACTATGAAAATCCCAATGCCATTTTTCATGAAAATTGGAAAAATAATCCTAAAACGTACATGGAACCATAAAAGATGCTACAAATCAGCCTTAGAAAGAATAAAACTGAACTAACAAAGCTGGACTTCGTGGTTTCAAACTATATTACAAAGCTATAGTAATCAGAATAGTATGGTATTAGTATGAAGGATACATAAATCAATGGAACAGAATCATGAGCCTGGATATAAACTCATGCACTTACATTTAACAACGGTAACATTTAACAAAGGAGTCAAGCGTACTCAATGGTAGTCTGTATAATAAGTGGTGCTGGGAAAACTGGATATTCACATGAAAAAGAATGAAATTGCATGAATTTAACCTGATATCACTCACAAAATGGCTTCCCAGGAGGTGCTAGTAGTAAAGAACCTGCCTGCAAATTCAGGAGACATAAGAGACATGAGTGCGATACCTGGGTCAGCAAGATCCGCTGGAGGAGGGCATAGCAACCCACTCCAGCATTCTTGCCTGGAAAATCCCATGAACAGAGGAGCCTCGTGGGCTATGGTCCATAGAATTGCACAGTGTTGGACACAACTGAAGTGACTTGGCACACAGGCACATTCACAAAAATTAACTCAAAATTGGTTAAGGACTTAAATGTAAGATGTGAAACTGTAAGTACTCGGAGAGTAGAAGAAAATATAGGGGGAAAGCCCCCTGTTACTAGTCTTGACAATGATTTTTTTGGATATGACACCAAAAGCACAAGCAAAAAAAGCAAAATAAGTGGAGCTACACTGAGCTAAAACGCTTCTGCACAGCAAAATAAACCATCAACAAAATGAAAGTTCCCCCCACTCTCATGGGATGGAAGAAATTATTTGCAAATCATGTATCTGATAAGGGATTAATATATAGAATATATAAGAAACTCATACAACCCGAACAATAACAATAGCAAAAGTTGTAAATATCTGATTAGAAAATGGACAGATGACTTGAATAGACATTTTTCCAAAGAAGACAGACAAATGGCCGTGAAGTACTTTGAGGAGGTGTTGAACATCACTCATCATCCGGAAAAGGCCGATCATGACCACAGTGAGATGTCACTTCACGCCTGTTAGAAGGACCATCATCAAAGAGACAAGAGGAAACAAATGCTGAAGAACGGCGTGGAGAAAAGGGAGCCCTTGTGCACTGTTGGTGGAAATGGAAGTCAGCACAGCAATAGCAGAAAACAGTAGAGAGGTTCCTCTGAAAACTGAAAGCAGTCACCATACGATCAGCAGCCCCACCCCGGAGTATTGTCAGAAGGAAGTGAGATCGCTGTCTTATAGAGATCCCCGTCTTGTAGAGATCCCCATCTTGTAGAGGTCCCCACACCCTGTTCACTGCAGGATTATTCAACAGCTAAGATACGGAAACAACTCAAGTGTCCATCGGTGGATGAACAGATAAGAGAAAATGCCGTACTTACATATGCAGTGGGATACCATTCGGCCATAGAAAAAATGAAATCCTGCTATTTGTGACAGCGGGGATGAACCTGGAGCGTGTTATGCTAAGTCAGTCCGAGAAAGACAAACACTGCATGACCTCATTTACTTGCGGAACCTAAAACAGCTCAACTCTTAGAAAGGAGCCCGCTGGTTACCAGGGGCTGGGGACTGGGTGGAGGGGTTGCTGGGGAGCTGCGGTCAAAGCGTACAAACCTGCCCTCACCAGATGAGCAAGTCCAGGGACTTAGAGAGCACAGGGACTCCGGTTTGCAGTGCCGTGCTGGGCGCCTGAAAGCTGCAGAAGAGGGATCCTCACTACCCTCACCCCAGTAAGTGGACGGCAGTTACGCGAGGTGAGGGACACGTGAACTAACCTTACTGGGGCAAACACGTCCCACCAGGCGCGTGTACGAAACTTCAAACAGAAAACACAAACTGAAACACAAAGGGAAAGGGGGCCAGGGATAAACAAACACAAACTAAAGACGGAGCAGAAGAGCCAAGAGCTGCGGGGATCCCTCAACGGGTCCAAGTCCTGCTCCCCACACGGGCGGCTGCACCCGGGGGAGGTGCCGCAGTCGCAGGCGGGCCAGGGCAGCATCCCCTCGTACTTATCAAGTGGCCAGAGGGTGCTGTAAGAACAGGTTCCATCGTGGCACTAACTGGAATTTCTGCAGGGGATCTATGTGGGTGTGAACAGAAGTAGCTTCGATGTTGTACGGACGTTAAGGCTAAGAGGCTAGAAGAGGGTAGGAAAGTGGCTCAAGTTCAAGTGAGAGGCCAGGCTGGTTTCCTGGTCCAGGTCTGTAATACTCCAAAACTTGAGATCTTGACACTCCCACATGGGGTCTTCCTGGTCAGTGAGGAGGGTGATGTTAAGGTGTGAACAGGAGGAGTAAATAGGCCAGTGAAGGAGCATCTGTCTGAGTTGGTCGATGACGGTCATTTACAGGTCATCAACGGAGGCAAGTGACCCAGGCCGAGTAGGTGGCCATGCTCAGAAGCAGCACAGGACCTTGGAGGCTGTAAACCAGCCACCGCAGGGACTCAGGTCGCTTTGTGTGGAACTGAATGCGATACACACTCCACGAGGGTGCTGTCCACACTTGGCCCACCCTACAGCACTAACTGCATCCATGGACACTTATTTTAATTAACACTGTTATTAAGTTGAGGACCACTCTGGAATTAGGCCAAAGAAATCGTCACATTAGATTTCAGAGACAGAATAATTTGAATTCAGAACAGACCCTGGGACAGAAGTCCTTTTACTGATGTCAGCAAGTTCCCTCAGGTGGTTCTGACTTTCTTTAGGAAGTTCAGTTTGGCAAAAGAGTGTCTCAAAATCTTTTAGAAACACAGTGCTTTAGAATTCGCCTCTCCAGGGCTGATCAGAGAGGACATGAAAACCTTTCCAATGGCCTCACCGGCTAAAGGACCCTCTCTCCCCACCATGGTTACTGGGTAGAGGGTCTTGTCCTGAGCTCACATGCAACATAGCTGTGAACGATTAGACCAGCTTTTTAGGACTGTTCAAATACCAAGTAACTTGTTCACTATAAGTATTTAAAAATACATTATTTTTATCTTCTTTAATATTTGACGAGGCAAATTTTGAGAGAGCTTTTGCAACTTTTCCATTCTGAAAGATTATTGATTGGTGTAAAAACAAGAGGTTGTAGAAGACTATTAAAACATTATTGTCAAAGCTAAATAAATAAGTAAATAAATAAATAATCCTTTGATAAATGGCAAACTATTTGCAATTTCACTTTTGCTGACAGGGGTTCAATAGCTCCACATTGTAAAAGGCTTCTTGGCACACAGCGAGTCCACGCTATTTTCAATATGACCTAGCATTAGATTCCTTTCACTAGCTGAAGAGAAGATGCTTCTAGCTGGAACGAGCAGCTAAAAAGTTGGCACTGATTAGCAGAAACGTTTGATTTCTAACCACCTTAATAAACTATGTTTGTAAAAAGTACATGGTGAAGAAATAAAATATCTAATTTATAAAATAACTGTAGCTGGACTATATTTTTCAGGTCACCATATCCACACATAATAAGTATAAATGTGTGTATATGTGTGGAGTCACCAAACGCTTTCAGTATTGAAGGCGGCAAGACTCTGAACAGAAACTGCAATTCTATCTGGGTTTCAAAAGCGTTATTTTACGAATGTCAGAGCCTGATGAAGGCCAAGAGGGATGAGAGCACAGTGCAATCACCAGGGTTAGACTCGAGCGCTGGAAAGACCGTGAAGAACCTTGAGATAAGGTGGTCTTGTTGTGTAACTCGTTAAGATATTTATCCACTGCGCTAGTATTTTATGTTCTGCACCAGGAAATAGAACCATGTGTAACAGACATAAATCCAGCTCCAATTAAAATCAGGTCCCATAATACTCTGAAGCAGCACATCTACTGACACTCCTGACAGCTTCTCTCTCCTGGGGATGCTAAGCGGCAGCAGCAGGAACCCCTACAAAGACAAGACTGGCTTTTCTTTTCATCGGCACTAACACTGATCTCTGACCAACCTGAAAAGCAGTTCTTACACACAAAACGGGAAGACAGCCACCATTTCTGTATTACAGGATGCCTAGGAAAAAAGTAAGAATCTGTCTATAAAACTTGGAATAGAGAGCTGTCGTCATTTTCACCAAAAGCCCTTAAAATACTTAAAGATTCCCAAGAAAAGAGTTAAACAGAACAGAGAGATCTTTGTGGTGTGATTATGGATGTGAATTCTAGAATGGTCCTGAAAGTGAGTGTTAGTGTCTCAGTGGTGTTCAGCTCTTTGTGACCCTATGGACTGCAGCCCTCCAGGATCCTCTGTCCATGGAATTCTCTAGGCAGGAATACTGGAATGGGATTTCACTTGCTTCTCCAGGGGATCTTCCTGACCCAGGGATCAAACCCACGTCTCTTGCGCTGGCAGGTGGATTGTTTACCATCTGAGCCATGAGGGAAGCTCAATTTAAATTTAAGCTCAAGATAAATTTATGTATGTTTTTGTCTCAAGACTTTGTGATAAATGACACAGCCAATTTTGGCAATAAATCTGAAGAGTAAAATTATAACATTAAAAAGGTACATTTCAACCTAAAAAGATCTCATAGAATACAGGGAACATTGTCACCTAAGTCTTTATAATATACTAGGTATTGTTCATTTTAGAAATGAAGTCCTTGCCAGTTGGTGAAGGAAGGAGTTGGTTTTGAATTATTTCTTTGAAAAGATAATGTTCTTGAACAATTTTATGACAATATAAAAATTTCAAATGTGTATTCAATTGTGTCTCCGAGAGAGAGAGGCAAATCTTATGAACTTAATGTCTGTGCAACCATCTTCTTCAAGGAAAGAAAATACTACATGAACTCACTAGAGGGCACCCTTGTCACCCATAACTGAGGTTTTGGGGGTGAGGGTGGGGGCACAGATGTTAACTGTGATCAAATTTGACATGTTCAAAATTAATATTATTTCAACAGAAAACAACAGAAAAAATAACTTTATTTAAATCAACAATAGGGTACCCAAATTTTCAAACTGAACTTAAAAGATCAATTTTATAGATTAGTGACACTACTAGAAACTAGACCAAAAGGATGCTATGTGAAAGAGTAAGTTTTGGACAAAGACTGCTGAGCCATGACCCATGTAGGCAGTACTTCTTATGGGCAGCTTTTAGTAGAAACACACTTCAGCTATTTTTGAAAAATATGTTATCATTTGAAACTCTCAGACTTTAATACTTCTCTAATCCTTTCTGATCACTTTAATTCAACATTTTACCTTAATCACAGTAACACAATTCTCAGTACTGAACCAAAGTAAACAGAGTGCTAAAAACAAAAAATTAATGGTTTTTCTGGCTTAACATGATTTGGTTAAACATATTTTTATTTCTTTGTAAGATTTACATTAAGTATTTTTTCCAAATATCTGGCCCTCCTCCTTCACAACCTAGTTCCTCCCCCTTCCCCTGAGGTCACAATTATTCTTCTCATTGTGATTTACAATCTCTTTTTTCTTGCCCAGAAGAAGCAAAAGGCTACTTCCCTCTAAACCAGTGACTCTGCCATTTCTTTCTTGACTGATAAAGCAAAGCTATTCAATGGACTGTATTTTCGAAAGATCCCAACAAGTGTGTCATTTTCTGAAATCTATTATGTCACCTAAGCAAGAGACACTGTCCTTAATTACACTGATTTTATCCCCGGGTTCTACTGAATTTCAGTGATGAAAAGTGTGTCATAAACACACTATAAGCCACACCCTACTAGTGTGGATATCCCACCATTCATTAAGCTTAGGAACTAATAAGCAAGAGAATCCAAGTTTTTATTTTTTCCTGTTAATTTCACAGAAACGATTTCATTGGCAGGATTTTAACACATTGAGATTTTACTCTGTATAAAATGTAAACCACCTGACTGCTCATATTTAAAACATGCTTACACGTGGGGATTTAAATTCCCATTCAACTGAAATGTGGCTTTGAAATGCCTTACCTGCAAGTCTCCACAGGCCAGAAAGGCATATGTAACTTCTAAGCACGTTCTTTAAAGATGAGTTTACATTACTCATCAATTATAAAATGGGCTCACTGCTGCTGTACTGTATTCAAAATCTACTAGGAAGATTTACAAACCAATAAAAACATAAAGACTTAAAAAGACAGGAATTGCATTTGAAGTGTACGCTATCACCTTATATAATGGGCAAAAAAAACGGAAAATCATGTAGACGGTATATTATGGCATAAACATCTTCCTTATTTGTGCTCTCAAAAGAACTTTTCCTATCTTGGACTACTAGCCTGTTTGTGAATGTATTTGAAAAACAGAGTAAGTGGCCGCTAATTTAATAGTAGCTGGTCCTATTAGGAGGAATTACGACTGTTGAGTGTATTTGTAAACAGTTTTTGGGTTTAAGTTCTTGACTGCATTCCAAGTGTGGGTATTTGTCAACAGTCACACAGCTTACAGTACAAATGCAAAAAATAACCTTCCTTTCATGTTTCGTCATGCAGCTCTCACATAATTAACTAGATACGCTGAAAATAAAGCTGAGGGGATTGCCACTCGGCCCAGACGTGAAATAGTTAAGAGTGATATATGTGCCAGGGTTTTAATGGGGCTGAACAACAGAAAGCCTCAACCCTCCACTTTCACTTGATTTTACTGTGCTGGTTTTGCTTGCTTAGGGCCATCCATCTGTCAAGGTTGATGCGTCATACAGCGACACTCCTGCTTACTGTTCACTAGGCTAGTGTTGTGTGTGTACATACCTGTGAGACACACAGACAACACACGTTACAATGATTGGAGAAGTTAAAAATGGCTAATATTATTAAATATGGAGCAGTGTCTTAGGTTCATATAAGTTTTGCATATGACTTAATTTCTCATTCTTAGAAAATTCCAATGCATTTTTACAAGCCAGCACTTTAAAATGTAATTGTAGATGAGACTTGGCCTAGACATTGTTTGGTAAGTCAGCAGTGTTTTGTTCTAAAATGAAGCGGATGAAAGGAGGTGGGGCTGCAGTCGAGAACAGCGCGGCTCCGGCCGTGACTGTGGCCGTTTTCTCCCTGGACACGACTGGGCCTGTTCTCAGTAAAACCAGAGGAGGCGGCTCTCCCTGGAGCCCTGTTAGGCTGGGGCTGCTGCCCGAACTGTCATCTGCACACAAAAGGGAAGAGGGCTGGGTTTCACACACGGGAAGCCTAATTGGGAGAGCTCCTTGGCTGTACCCCTGACATTTATTTAAGCCTCATCAACAAAACGGGAAATAACCCTACTAATTAGCAGACCAACACACAAATTACTGTTTGCTGGAAGTGGATACAGACTCACAATCCATTTCAAAATTAAGCTAAGTAACAGAAGCTTTAAACAACACACATTTTAGTTTCTGCTCTTTTCTGCAGCACATAGATTATAAATTTTGATTTTTTTAACTTTATAATACATTCTTAGAATTTAAATGACCCAAATCTCATTTTCCTCTTCTGAAAAATGGATGAAGATAAAGTGTTGCAGTTACACAAGTCTGGCTGGAAAACTGGAAACAGGAGGTTCTTCATATAGTCGAGACGGACTTCTCAAATGGATAGCAAAAAGACGAGGAGTGGATGCGTCAAGCCCACATTCTTTGTGTTGATAATCTGACAATACAATGGCACTTAATGTCTTAGGAACTTACAAGCCAAGAGATTTCTTGGTTAAAATAAATACATAAATAAAGAGCTGTGTTTTTTTTTTTTTTCCAAATCATGAACTGGGATCTAAGGGCATCTCTGGTTAGAATGAAGACAGATAATCTTAGGGTCCACAGTGACTGAAGGATTGTTAGTGCCTCTGGGAGTGACCGAGAGAGAAGGGAGTCAGATGTGCCACTGCTACAGAAGACCTGAAGCTCAACAAGCGTGTCTGTGTACGAATGGACAGCTGCCGACGGCTCAGTGCCTCTCGTGTGGCAGACACTCTGTATACATTGTCCACAATGGCCGCAGCATCCTAGGGAGGTAGCATGTATCATTACTATCATTTCACAAATGCAGAAACTAAGGCTTGGGGCTTCCCAGGTGGCACAGTGGTGAAAGAATCCACCTGCTAAATCAGGAGATGCAAGAGACATGGGTTGGATCCCTGGGTGAAGAAGATCCCCTGGAGGAGGAAATGGCAACCCACTCCAGTATTCTTGCCAGGATAATCCCACGGACAGAGGAGCCTGGCGGACCACAGTCCATGGAGTTGCAGAGCTGTGTTTGGCTCCAAGCTACGTGCCAGTACCTTTCTCAAAGTCAAGTCTTCCTGGCTGTAAGGTCCATACCCCTGTCAATAACAGCTCCTCTGCGAGCACCCTCTCCATGCAAAGGCAGGAGAGTCGTGGCCAGGGACCAGGCTCCACAACCAGTCCATCTGCTTTTCCATCCAGAGGACAAGATGCTTGGATGGCATCACCGGCTCAATGGACATGAGTCTGTGCAAACTCTGGGAGATAGTGAAGGACAGGGAAGCCTGGCGTGTTGCAGTCCATGGGGTCACAAAGAGTCAGACACGACAGTGACTGAACGACAACTCTTCTATCTAATACTGCAGAACTTCAGGCACATTTCTTAACCTCTCTGCTCCCAGTTTCTAAATCTGAAAAATCATGGGTAAAAAAAAAGTTCTCACTCTCGCTTGGATTGTTGGGAGTTTTAAACGAATCCTGTTGTACACACAAACAGACACATTCTGCTAACCAAGGAACCGCCCCTGCTCCTCCTGGTTGCCAAGGCTGCTCGAGCACACTTCAACATCACTTCAACTCTGTAATAACTCAGGTTTAAGAAACAGTAGTAAAAACATCAAAATTATCTGGATCACCAAATCCCGAAGGTCTCTGGAGAATCTTGCTTTCAGGTACCTGAATTTACTACCCAGCCAGTCTTTAGAGAACCTGGTCATGTGAACACTCAAATGGAACAGGCTGCCTGGGCATAGGCCAGGGCTAACAGGAGAGAGAGGTGGCACAGGAGGGAGGAGAGAGTGAATTCTGCAACAGGGTTGTTTCTGCTTGCAGCTTTTCCGTGTCTTTAAGCAGTTCAACTCTCACGTGAAAGCGGAGGCAACAGCCAGGAAGCTGGAGGTGGGGGGAGGGGGTGTTTCCAACGGAGGCTCTGATGTGCCTGAGCCCCGCCCATCACAAGGCTGCACAGGACCCTGTCTCTCCAAACGGGGATGCCCGTCTCCCCTGGGTGTGCCCTCTCCACTGTAAGCATCCGGTCCCAGGTCCCCAGATGGCATGAGCCTGCTCAAAGGCTTTCTAAACCTGTGTGTGCTATGAATCACGGGAGCTGTGGGTTTTTTTCTGTTGTTCATGTCAGAGGCTAAGCACAGGAAGGGGGCTTAGCTCCTTACTACACTTTGTCACTGCAGTGAATGTTATCTAAGTGAATTTTAATTCTTTATTCCACAATTCTTTGTAAGATATTAATTTACTGTTGGAAATAGGCAGAATATAAATGAGATGAACGTTCGTGTCTCTCACATATTTACTTATATCTAGATTCTTTCTTTAACCACATCTAACCATTCCCAGAACTGCTTCTGTATTTAACTGAGAGTCTTAATGTGCTCAGATCCGAACGTCACAACTTGGAAGGCCGGGAGTGAGAGACGTGATGATTTTGGGAATGATCACAGAGTAACACACACACACGATTCTAGCATCAGCTTTCTGTCTCCTCCACAAGATACTGCATCATATTTTGATTACATCAATGAAGCTGGATTATCTCCAAGACGTGAACTGAGGCAGCGTCTGCAGTATCAGACCACAAAGAGAAGGCAGCAGACGGTGCCACTCCCTCCGGATGTCTGCGCCCAAATGCAAATACTGTACCCTAAGGTCCTTTTGTTTGTGTGCGTGGCCCATCTCCTGGGAGAATGAAGGCCACGGCAGCCCATCAGATAGGCTGACCTTGACCTTAACCAAGCTTCAGGTTTGTGGGACAAAGATCCAGCCTCTGACGACCCCAAAATATAGATGGTTCTTTTTTCTTTCTTTGCAAAGATGACTTTTTGGAAAATAGTATTATAAAGCAATTCGAAATAGCAAAAATCCCTTGAGATACTGTCACAATCCTTAACACCCCTTCTCCGTTCACAGACACCCTCCCAGCACCGCTGGTAACACGGTCTCCCCCCATCCCGTCCCTCAACGGTGAGAGCAGACGGAGCCAAAGACTAATGCCTGCTCTCTGTGCGCTTGATTATGTTCTTCCACAAGAACGTGGACTTGGGAACGGTGGTCCATTTCTAGTAGTTGTGTGCACTGAAGGCTTGCAAGCTCAGTGACGGGGCAGAGAAGCTGAGAAAGCTGATGTACAGAAGGCACGGTGATCAAATGTGCAGAGCACAGACCAGGTGAGAGGGAGACAGATGCTGCTCTTCCAGGCCCCTGGCTCGAATCCTGCCCGGGGCCCGCACACTCCTGCACTTGGCTGTCCTAAGGAACAGGGAGATCCTCATGATACACACCCTGCTGCTGTCTCACTCCACGTGTGGCTGTGTGTGTTTCCTAATGCTATGAGATTAGAGAGAGAATTCAGACCGGGGCTGGATGACAGTTTCAACCAGAGTGTGCCATGGTCTGCTTTTATAAATAAGCTGCTGACCACAAGTTGGCTGTCATTTCAGAGCACAGTTAACTATCAGCTCAGAGACGTGAAATTAGTACTGCAAGAAAACATGCATTCTGGCAGCTGTGGGGAAAAAACAGTAAGGGTGGAAAGTAACAAGGACAAAAACTGCCAAAGGGCTCAAAATTTGCCTCTTTTGTTAGTGTGTGAATCTAAAACTAAACAATCAAATTTCAATTATAGAAAAATACAATCAAAAGGTGAAAATATAATAAGTACTGGGCTGCAGGTGGTTAGAAATACAAACTCAAAAAATTTAGCTGTGAAAATACATATACAGAGATACATGTGTCTACTTATTAAATGGGAGATACATACACATACAGTGGCTGCACACATTACCTGAAACTCATATTTATCCCCCATAAAGATAGTTATTCAAACATTATCAGTATCTGCACAATAAATCTAAATATGCTGGCTTAATAAATTCTTATATACCAAGATGGAAAATAAAACTGTAATTCTTAAAAAAACAAGCCCCACTTCTTTTAATTCTTGTTAAAGTCATGTCATGTCATGTTTACCTGAAAACCATACAATGCCAATTAATGAATGCAGATAACTGTACTGACAATACTATGATAAGAGCCATGACTATTCACGGCAAGTATGAGTGACTATAACCTACTGTCCTGTAAAGTTTTCTATAACTTAATATAATTTAATATAGTTTTCTCTGTCAGAAACTGTCTCTAGGAATTCAAAGAAAACAAAAACAGAAATCAGTCATGTATTTTCTAATTAAATTATCATAAAAATATGCCATATTAAAAAAAACCAAAGATTTTTAAAATTAAATATGAGAAGCTAAAGGTAACTTTCTTAATTTAAAACTGTTATTTAAGATAGGCATCCCTCCAATTTAAGTGTTTTCTTTTTATCTTAAAGCATCCTACAGTTAACAAAGATTCCCATATTTTTTTCACAGTGAAGTCCAGTGAGCGCACACAGTCCCAGGTAGGATAAATCCAACAAACACACTGAGACACACAGTAATCAAAGTTACAAAAATGAAAGACAAAAAAATATTAAAAGCAACAAGGGAAAAACAACAAATAATATACAAAGGAACTCCCATAAGGTTAACAGCTGATTTTTCAGGAGAAACTCTGCAGGCCAGAAGGGAGTGGCACGATATATTTAAACTGATGAAAGGGAAGAACCTACAACCAAGAATACTCTACCCAGCTAGGCTCTCATTCAGAGATGATGGAGAAATCAAAGCTTTACAGACAAGCAAAAGGTAAGAGAATCCAGCACCACCAAACCAACTTTGCAACAAAAGAACTCAAGACTGGTCAAAAACCAGCAACTTAAACCAACCTTGTACATATACAGACTGCTATATCAACACCTCACGGGAACAACAAACCTCAAAATTACAATAGATACACACACGAAAGAGTAAAAGCAACCCAAACACAACACTCAAGATGGTCATCAAGCCACAAGAGAAGAGAACAAAAGAGGAAGAGAAGGAAAAAGACCTACAAAAACGAACCTGAAATGCTTAATGGCAACATGGAGACACGTACCAATAATTACCTTAAACGTAAACAGACCAAATGGTCCAACCAAAAGACACGGACTGGCTGAACGCATACAAACACAAGACCTATATATATGCAGTCTACAAGAGACTCACCTCAGACCTAGGGACACGTATAGACTGAAAGTGAGGGGATGGAAGAAGGTATTCCATGCAAATGGAAATCAAAGCTGTAGTAGCCATTCTCATAGCAGACAAAACAGACTTTATAATAAAGACTGTTGTAAGGTTCAAAAAAAAAAAAAAGACTCTACATAATGATCAAGGGATCAATTCAAGAAGGAGATAAAACAATTGTAAATATATATGCACCCAACACAGGAGCACCTCAATATATAAGGAAAACAATAACAACCATAAAGGGAGAAACCGATAGTAACACAGTAATAGCGGGGGACTGTAGCACCCTACTTTCATCAATGGACAGAACATCCAGGCAGAAAATCAACCTTAAATGACCCATTAGACCAGGTGGTCTAAAGTATAAATAAAAGCATTCCATCCAAAAGCACATTCTTCTCAAGTGCAGATGCAGTGTTCTCTATGACTGACCATGTGCTGGGCCACAAGGCGGGCCTTGGAAAAGTTAAGAAGATTGAAATCATATCCAGCATGTTTTCTGATCACAACACTGTGAGATTAAAAATAAATTACAGGAAAAGGCTATGAAAAACACAAACATCTGGAGGCTAAACAATATGCTACTGAACAACCAATGGATCACTAAATAAATCAAAGAAGAATTCAAAAATCCATTTATCGTGTTTTATACACACACACACACACACATGATCTAAGTGCTCCAACATTAAAGCAGTAAACGTTTTAGTTAAGTTTTTAAGCTATCGAAGTTTGAGAACAGACAAACGGGAAGTGAACATTCTAATGATGGGAGAAGAATTAAGAAACTGATTACAAATCCATCATTAATTTACAAGTTTATAAATGTATTCCAGTTAACAGGGAGAGCCAGAAAAGGCTCTTACCCTTGTGAGATAATTATTTCACTGAAAGGCTTGTTTCAGGTCATAGAACTAGCATTCACTGCCAATACACTGCAATTGAGCCATACTAATGTATGAAAGTGTAAGCTTAACAAATAGATAAATCATAGAGAAGGCATTTTGTTATGTTATAAAAACAGCCCCTTAAAGCAGAGAACTTTTAAGTTTTTCCAAAATACCTAGAAAAGTACCTAATACATAATAGCTATTGAATGACCGAATGAACGGGTCTCCTTTGCAAAGGCTGAGGTTCTAGAGCACAGCCTTGCGGTCCTGCCCCGTTCCTGAAGACGCAGGAAGCACTGCACTGAGTCTGTGGAGCCAGGGAAGCCACCTGCACACGGAGGTGGACGCCCATCCCGCCTGGCCACTCATTACAAGACATCGGGCAAGTGATGTGACCATTCGGCAGTCAGCTTCCTCATGTCTAAACTGGTGGCTGTGATAAATGAAGCTTTGCAGCTGCTTCAAGTTCAATGGTTTCTTAACTTAAATCCACTAGCGAACTCCTTTCAAAAGGCAGTTTTCTAAGACCACTTAAAGTATGATGTGGTGTGTGCAATGTTTGCTTCTTAAAATCCTACAGAAGCACACTTATGATGCAAAATCAGAGACACACACACACACACACGGCTCTGATCCTGGACACACTCCTACTTTAGGACAGTACCTGAAGTAGCATTAGGTAGAAGCAGAAGCTTTAAACTACTTACAGCAAACAAAACATCTAACTTTAGAAAAAGACAGACATACATTATTCCATGTTCTAATTTCTACAGAGTACTCTAGTGGTCAAATCCCCATGTATGAGCGTCACCTCACTTTGTAGTAAAGGAAGCCATCATTAAGCTGCCCGCACGTGGCCCTGTCTCCCCACACTCACCATCAGGCCACGACCCAGTGACGGGCAGGCAGACTGGTACCTGGACGCTCGGCTCGCAGGCCCCTTGCACCTGCCCAGACTCCGCCTACTCATACTGACCATCATCACAGAATTTCTTACCATATGATAAAAATAAAAAATCAGTGGGTCCAAGATTGTTCCTGAAGAAATCACTGAAATTAACATAATATCAGACTGTGGGAGACAGGAGGTTAGTAAATACTCTCACCTGGGAAAGCTTACGCCTGGCTAGGTTTGCTCCGCTCTCGCTGTGTAACGTGTAAATGGGCGTGTACTGCACGGAACCGGAACAAGTCCCATAGTCGTCCTCATTTTCCTGCACCCGAAGAGATAAACAAGTGGTTATTCTAAAGTACTCATTTCATTACTAAGGTTTTTCAATTAATAGACAGTACCTGATACAGATGCAAATAACAAAATTAACACTTGGCGTGTAAGTTTAAAAAAAGCTATTTAGGAAGAAAATGCATTTTTATATATTATAAATTAAAAACCTCCAAAATAATCTCTGACTTTTTTGAACAATTTGAATAAAGTTTATATGAAGCCCATTCATGCGCCATTACTACAATGAAAGTTTTAAACAGTTTCTTCTCTCCAGAGGTAGAAATTCAAAACATAACAACTGATAAAATCTTCAAAAATATAATATGTAATCAACTCAAACACATATATACCTACCTATACCTATTCACATATATTCGACATTCACAGATTCAAATACACCTCCTTTGAAAATTAAGAACATGCTTCAATTTAAAGTAGCTACTATTGGAAAGATCCGGTAAAGCCCAATGATGACATTCCTGCAGAGAATTCTGCACCAGAGATCTTTTTTTTTAAAAAAGAAAAGTCTCAGCTTGAAGCAAGAACTTTAATTTTGATATCAAGGCAATCAACTTTATAAAGACATACATCCAGTTAAAGCACCTTTGAAGCTCTCCGCACCTCTGTGATAAAATATGCAAACGGTAAAGAGATTGTTCAGGGGGTGTGTATAGAATGGCAGATAGCTGCCATGGGGCTTGTTATAAAAAATGCATCCTTGGACAAAGGGCTAAGCACATTTCAAAAGTCATTAAAAACATAAACCCCGTGTGATTTGTGCAAGATAAGCTTAACACTAACACAGGAATTGAGGTGGAATGAGACATGCTGGACATACCTTGTGTCTAAGCTTGCTCTTCACCTCCTTTATCCCCTGCTTAGCGTGATTCTTGGCCTGGAAAACGACAATACCGGTGTCTGCTCAGCGCAGTTCCATCAAGTTTAAGGGATAAGTGTGCGAGATCCCACTGAATGAAAATTACTAACTTGTCATGTTACATAGAAAAAGAAGAACCTACCATCTAAAACTCTGTTTTCAGGGACCCATTCTACCTACTATTACACCTCAATGAGGTGGGGAAAGCATCGGTCTCTGTTTGCACAGGGATCATCCAAAGGCTAGCAGTTAGCCTACTTTGCCTCCGAGGCTATTAAAAACGCCAGAGACCACCAGATGGCCATCGCCTAGCCATACCCTGGCCTGACAAATGGGGGAGGAAAAGGGAAAGCATGTCACACCAGCGGGTTGTTTTTGGGCAAACATTTGGACTTGAAGAAATTCCTGCAATGATGCAGGAGACCCAGGTTTGATCCCTGGGTTGGGAAGATCCCCTGGAGAAGGAAATCGCAACCCACTCCAGCATTCTTGACTGGGAAATCCCATAGACAGAGGAGCCTGGCAGGCTGCAGTCCATGGGGTCACAAAGCAAGTTTTCCTGAATCCAAATCAGCTCCTAAGAATCTCCTACAGAGACAGAGGCACAGACACAAGGGCCGAAACAGAGGCCCACAGGCCCCGTGGAAGCTCAGAGAAGGCAGAGAAGCCTTGTGGTGGGGCTGAGGAACCTACTCTAAAACAAACCTGTAGGATGATTTAGTAGGTGGACAGAAGCCAAGGAAAGGACGTCCCGAGCAGCAGGGACGGATTGTGAAGGATGAAGACACAGCAGAGAATGTCCTGCACACATGAAACGAGAAGGATCTCAGACCTGGAGACACCAGGGCTAGGGGCTTCAGGGAAATGAGCCAGGACGGGAGGGGCCAGGTCTGAAGGGTCTCGGTGATCAGAGCAGAGAGACTTCCATTTTGTTCATTATTTACTTGCTGTGGTAGCTCCTGGTGGTGTTATTATTTTACTATAAGCTATGGGGTATCAACGGGGAGTTTTTAACTTTGGAAAGTCAAAGGACCTTTGAGGCAAGAGAACTTGTATTTTTAAAAAAAACTTTTCTAGTTAAGCCTCAAGTACACAATGAGAATTTAAAGTATGTTGTTAAATAAAAGAATCAAATCTTTTAAACTGTCACTTCATTGTGGACTGTTTCAATCTGAGGGCACAATTTTGCTGATAACTTTGAAATAAAAGAAGCATTTTTAAATTATCTGAAAAAAACGCCCTGCCTAGACAATGATACAATTTTAATAATTGAGTTTGTTTTGGTCAATATTAACTCTAAATTTATTTAAAGGAAACCAGAAAATATTCTAGATTTAAGTGTGTATCATCTAGGGAAATGTTATAAAATTTTATCAACAGAATTCTTAAACATGAAAAGAGAACTTACAAATTTGTATGCTGTTCGTACAGCAGGGCTTGCTTTGGTCATTGCTGTGTTGAACAGTGCACCTCCTTTCTGCAAAGGAAAAACAGAAACACATTCCTAAAAATTTGGAGCCCCACTGTCCTGAAAACAAAGCATTATCGATAATACAGAATTAAGAGCTTTTCTCACAGCTTAAAGAAAGACCTACATAATTGTATCATGTTAAATGTTTTCAAGCTTTTATATATGCTATAGTAACTCCATACAAAATGTAAACATTCTCCTCTATTCTTTTAACTGATGGAACACAATCTTTTCATCTTTGTGGTTTAGGCAGACGTAGGCAATGTGACCAGTATATATATATATGAAGCTTAATAAAAAGAAATACAATCAACTGTTTCTCAAATGTTTTAGTGTTCGGCAATGAAGTCTCAATCTGCGCAAGAGAGTTATGTTTTAAAAAAATCACGTTAACAAAAGCACATTACCAGGAATGATAAAATTCCCATCAAGCCCTACCACTCCATCTAACTCCATCTTCCGGAATATATTATAAGGTGACAGCAAAATCACGATTTTCAAATCAAGCCATTCATCTTGAAAAATAGAAAGACAAAAGCTTTCCATTGAAAAATTTTCTTTATAAATAGTGACAAACTATAAGCATAAAAATGTTTAAAGTGTGAGAAGATAGAGAAACATTTAAAATGTTGCCCATAAACAGCATAAACAGTAGACCTGAACTGAACATTTTTCCGAATCGTTAAAGTGAAAAAAAAAAAAAAGAAAGAAACTGTGAAGGTTTAGTTATTACCTTGACAGTATGCACCCACTGCTGATATGACTTCGAGTTCCCTGGAATACACAAAAATAGGACGTCAGGAATATCTGATCAAAAGTAAATCCATAAACCAAAATTCACCAAGAACTAGTATTTCCAAGATTTCAGCAGGCAAATTTTATTTATCTGCAATGTTGTAAAAGAAGCAATTCATTGTAAGAACTATTAATAATAAATGCTCTAATTCTTAGGAACATAGTAACTAGCATTTTTAAGAATAGATACTTTTTCTTTACTCACATAAGAAGATACTATGTTAAAGTATTCTTTCATTGTAATACTACTTTCAGAGGGGAAAAAAATAACCTTTTGAAATGCAAAATTCCTACGTCTTTCAAACTGATTTTTCAATATTTATGTCTATGGTGTTTTGTAAAAGTTTGGCTCTTTTACACAATTAGGGTTATCTTAAAACAATATTTAAAGTACATAAGGAAAGGAAAAAACCAGAAGGAAATTTAGAAATGTAAAGAATCTTGAGGACAAAAAAGATTCTTCTATGATTGTTAGACTGTATTAACTGATAGCAAATAGTTTTAACTGATAAAAAAATTTTACTTTATTGCAATTAACCTGCAGAACGTTCTGAAAATACTCTCGAGTTGTAAATCCAAACTGGAAAGGCACTACCGCAGGGAGATACGGCAATAGCTCCTCATGGCTATTAGAAAGTTCAAATGCAGGCATGACCAGTCCAGTAAAACCAGCAATCATATATATTTGGCTCCAAATATGCTAATTCATTTAATCAATAAGATGACATAAGAAGGCAAAAAAAGGCCACACAACTAGTCTAAAGTAATGTTTATATCAACTGACTTCAGCCAGATTTCCTCTACCTTCCTGGTTGTTTAAACCTTAAATATTCCCACAAGAAAAAACAAAGTCCCAAAGGCTACTCAGAGTGACCGCCCCGTACAAAGGAGCCTGAAGCAGACTGTTCTCCTGTGTGTGGTTGTGGCTTAACAAACATGTCACCCTGCTGTTATAACACAGAGGCAGAGGGTCTTCAGGCCTAACCAGCATCAGGCCAAAAACGTCCAGCTCTGGATTCACTCTTGACCTTAACATTTCTCCCTAATTTCAAAGAAATATCAAGAAACAACTCCTATTCTAAGAAATGTCTCTCACTCTCTTCTTTCAGAAAAGGTACAGCACTGCACTGCACCTTTCCTGGGAGAATAAATATGGGGGAAAGAATACTTTCCTAACCTTGTGAAATGCTTATAGCAAAATGCATCTATCTAAAATAGACCATATAAAAACAACCTCAGTGCTTAAGGGCATGAGTTTCAGATGGTATACGGCCTGACCAAAAAAATTTTCAGCTTTCTCTTGTAAAATGATGAAAACAAAATCCCAGTTATTCTATTCATTTATATCTCAAGGAGATTCTATCAACAACATAAAATAAATATTATGTCTTTATCCAGATTATTCATACAGGTTTACCTCTCTATTCAAACTTCTCATCAGTTCATACACTTTTTACTTCTCTACTAAAAATGGTTGTGTAGAAATCACATATTTATAATTTGGTTATTATTCACGGTATTCTGGAAAGTGTTTTATTTCACTTCCCAAAATGAATTTAAGAAAATGTAAAGAAAAACACCAACTACTCTGTGATAACTATTTAGCATCCTGGAACACGTGTCACTCCAGAAAACATATTTTTAAACCTCTGAACCACAAAGAAAATAACTATCATAAAACTTCAGAGTAGTCACAGAAAGGTCAGTGTCTAGAGTGACAATTGTGAGGAATCAAAGGATCTCCTCTCCAGCTCTTCATAGGTTCTTAAATGTTTTTATCGACGTTATGCCTCTTGAGTCTCATCCTTCTACTAAGAAACAGGCAAAGCAGGTGGACGAGAGGGCAGGGGGCTTGGCGGCCAGCGGGTCAGGGGTCAGGCCAGCCTGCCCTGGGGGACCCAGCGCTGGGACCAGTCTGTCACCTGTGACGTGAGGCGTGACCCCAGCACGCGGCGGCACACCCCGCCGTCGGTCACGGGACACGCGACTCGCCTGACGGGGACACGGGCTCTGAGGGGATACTCTGTGCACGTTCACAAAGGCAGCAACTGAGGAAGGATCTTAGTATTCAACTCTGAGTTCATCAGTCCTTCAGCTTTCAGGATTGCTAAATAAAATATAAGGTGAATCATACAGAGCTTTCCTCCACGTCGCTTCAGAAGAGGCTACATTAGAAAGGGCAGGGGCGGCCACCTTGAGGAGAAACGGCTGAGAGTGAGAACCACTCAGAACAATAACGTGTGATCACGGGGTTCGGGGCAAACAGGAAGTCCCTAAATACACAGCTTAAGGTAACAGAAAAACAGGTGGTACAATTTAGGTAGATTCCTGTCAAAAAATATTTTAAAAGGCTAACTGTCTCTCTTAATTCTAGTGCTTTTAAGACTGAAGACACCTATTTCCATAAAATTTATGAGACAAGCACACTATTCTCTGATAATGTGTGTTTTAAAAGGCTAATTATCTTCTCAAAAAATATACCTGAATGCCGGGAAACACACACACACACACACACACACACACACAAAACCTTAGTCTTTCTTTTAAAGTAACTGGGTTGTGGAAATAGTAAGCATTATTGAGGAAATTCTTAACATTGTTCTTGTTAATCAAACAAGTGATTTTCTCACACTCAAGGACAAAATATCTTGGTTTCTCACTTGTGCAAAGTCTTTCTTTTCAGATATATTTGCTTAAATTCCAGTAATCTGTTGTTACTTATCAAAAAATGTTAAATTGGTCTAAATTGTTCAGTGAGGCCAGAAAAACGCCACTGAAACTAATGATTACTACCACCCCTTCAGATTCCTTTGGTTACCAGTCAGTAAAGAAAGAAACAGGATTAAATAAACTCAAGACTGACCAGATTCTGCCGGGGAACTAATGAAGAAACAAACACTACCAATGGGGAGGGTAACCACACACTCCACAGAAAATCAACCTGAAAATGCGTCTCCTTCTCAAAGTTTAGAAAACGAGCTGTGGATTTTTAATATCTATTTAAATGAAAAAAAACAGAGGTCCAAACTATTAGGTATAAAACAAAATGCAGTATAATGTACAGCCAATATCTTACAGTAACTTTGAAAGTGTGAAAGCATTAGTTGCTAAGTCGTGTCTGACTCTTTGTCACCCCAGAGAGTCTCTGGACTGTAGCCCGCCAGGCTCCCTTGTCCATGGAATTCTCCAGGCAAGAATAATGGAGTGGCTGCCATTCCCTTCTCCAGGGGGGTCTTCCCAAACCTGGGATTGAACCTGGATTCCTTGCATTGTAGGCAGATTCTTAACCGTCTGAACCACCAGGGAAGCCCTGAAAGGGTACAGTGGTGGTTTTTTGTTTTTTTGTTTTTTGGCCAAGCAGCGAGGCTTGTGGGACCTTCGTTCCCAAAGTAGGAATGAAGCCCATGACCCTGGCAGTGAAAAGGCGGAGTCCTAACTAGGCTGCCAATGAATTCGCTAATAATAACTTTAAATGGAGTATAATCTATAAAAATACAGAATTACTACGTTATACACCTGAAATGAATACAACACTGTAAATCAATTTTTAAAAATTATGGGGGGAAAAATAAACATGTTCTTGACTCAATATTCCTTAGCTGCTTTTCACAGACTGGTATTTGTGTTTATCTAACGGCTCCTTCATCCTACTTGTGGCCTCTCTGATGACCTTTTAACCCCATGACATTCTTCTCTTTACATATTTCCGGATATTCTCTTCCCTTTCTTCTCAGGAGAAGACTGAGTGTTCTACAAGGGTCCCACGAAAGGGACCAGGAGTAACACAGATTTCCTAAACAGTTCTGACTGGGGGGCGTTTACCGAGACAGAGAAGTTTGGGGAAATCTCCATGCGTTCATGGCCCTTAACCACAGTTCTAGATTCAACGTGAATGGACGTGTTCTGTGTGGGACTGTCCTGCTCTGTGTTTTCAGCCAGAGCCGCACTGACAACAGGGCTCCACCATACTCATATTCATGCTATCATGACGATGCAGATTAGCAACAAAAACAGTACCTAAACCACCACACTAATGGCCTAGAGTGGGGAGAAATGAGACGCTTGTCTAAAGCTTCTCAGTTATTTTTGCTTAGAGAAACATAATGATTCCTTCAGCTCCAGCGACTGTTGATTTCTCCTATAGTGATCTTCCTGAGGGTTTTATATATATATATATATAAAATCTTCAAAGGATAATCAAAAGAGACAGGAATTTTGCTTTTATCCATCAGAGCAGAGAAGCCCTGAGTACTGCTCTTGTTTACTAAAGGCCTTCTAATTAAAATGATCTCTTATCATAAGAAGGCATATATCACAGTTATTAAAGCGAGAGCTTTGAAGCCAGGCAGTCACATGTGACCTTGGGCAAATTACTGAGGTGGGTGCCCTCAGTAAAATAAGGATGCTCAAAGTCCCTCCTGGGGTGCTGGGAGGGTTAAGTGAGATAATATTTGGAGAGCTCTTAGAAGAGCTTCTGCTGCATACTAACTCAGGAAGCATGAACATTAATCATCATTTCCATTGTAACTAGGAGAGAAACGAGAAAGCTACAACAGTTTACTTTTTGAAGAACAGTTCAGTGTCTCAGAACTATTCTTTCTCACAAAAGTAGTCCAGACAAAAAATGTTTCAGCTGACTTCTAGGAACTATTTTCTGGAATTTCATATACACATATATCTCATTCGTAAGAACACTGCTAATTTTTATTAGATTATTCATCTATTCAAATCTTGATAATTTTGCTTTATTTTCTTTTAAGATGAAAGTCTATGTCTCTCTAAGATAATAGCCTAAAATGTAACAATTAGAAAATCCATGGTCACCAGGCATAATTTTTTCAATGTACTTTCTTGCTACACCTACTGAAATGTTGCTGTTGATTTTTACTCGCTCAGCCCTGTCTGACTCTTTGTAACCCCATGGACTGTAGCCTGCCAGGCTCCTCTGTCCATGAGATTCTCCAGGCAAGAATACTGGAGTGAGCTGCTATTTTCTTCTCCAGCGTAATCTTCCTGACCCAAGGATCGAACCCAGGTCTCCTGCATTACAAGTAGATTCTTTATCACCAGCCACTGGGGAAGCCCCAAACTTACTGAAATGAACGCTTTCCTTTTGGATCTGTACTGGCTCCCCAAAAGTAAAAGAAGGGTTCAAAACCTTTTTTTCTTTTAAGAAAGAACAACAAAGTGGCTGGCATTAAGTTGTACTGCAAGTGCAGCAGTCTCGAAATCAGCTGCTAACTGGTGATAAATATTCTTCTATTCTTCTTTAAACAGTAGGACCTTTCATGAAAAACTTTGGTGACCCTCCTCCCACTATAACAGCTACCTACGCTCTCCTCTGTTAATGAGGTCTGCGGAAGGGTGAAGACTACAGATTTTCACTATGCAAAAGGACCTTAGTTCCACCCCATTACTGTCACAAGGTGTCATCCCCAATTCCAAATAGGACACCAGCCCCACGGATCATAACGATAATGAGATCGCATTATGTAAACACTCAGGAGGTGTCACAAGCAGTTTGTCCATGAGCTGACAATAATCTGCTTGTCTGAGGTGAAAAGTAAAAAAGCCTTATTTTAACACAAAAGTTCCATTGAAGCTAAATCTTCTGCCGTGAGCTGAGGAGAGCAAGGGGCTTCTGAAGGACTGCACATTCAGCTCACTTGCTAGGTCAAGGAAACTAAGTTTTTCCCCAAGCTGAAAGCATTCATGAAACGCAACCCTACCTGCATCAGAGGGAGGTCCACAGCCACTCAGATCACCTGTACCTTTCAGTGAACAAGTGATCTCAACAGCTTTTGTATTTTTGTGGTGAAAAATGAAATTTTATTTAAGATTAAAGTTAAATTTTGGGAGATTTGTAGATAAGTACTGATTATCCCTTGTCTTTTCACCTTTTATTTCTCAATTCTAGCAACTATTTACTTACACACAGACTAAATATTTCGCAGACGGTAAAGCGTCTGTCTACAATGTGGGAGACTCGGGTTCGATCCCTGGGTTGGGAAGATTCCTTGGAGAAGGAAATGGCAATCCACTCCAGTACTATTGCCTGGAAAATCCCATGGACAGAGGAGCCTGGTAGGCTACAGTCCATGGGGTCGCAAAGAGTCGGACATGACTGAGCGACTTCATGTTCACGTTCAAAGATTTCCTTCCCGCTGAATTAAACCTATAGATAACTAGGTGGGGGGGAAGCACCATTACCACCAGGTGAAAATGAACACACTGGGGATTATACACTTAGTTCATCCCAAATCTAGAACAGCATCTGGTACACAGCAAACACCCAGCAAACACTGGCTGAAGGAACGAAGAGGACACTTTTAAGGTTTCAAGCGAAACTGTCTCCCAGAGTTAGGACTAAGTCCTGGATCATCAAGTACAGAGTCAGGACTAGGTACTGGATCATCAAGTATAGAGTCAGGACTAGGTGCCAGATCATCAAGTACAGAGTCAGGACTAGGTGCCGGATCATCACGAGTACAGAGTCAGGACTAGGTACTGGATCATCACGTGCAGAGTCAGGACTAGCTGCCGGATCATCAAGTGCAGAGTCAGGACTAGGCGCCGGATCATCAAGTACAGAGTCAGGACTAGGCACCGGATCATCAAGTGCAGAGTCAGGACTGGGTGCCAGATCATCAAGTGCAGAGTCAGGACTAGGTACCGGATCATCAAGTACAGAGTCAGGACTAGGTGCCGGATCATCACGAGTACAGAGTCAGGACTAGGTACTGGATCATCAAGTACAGAGTTAGGACTAGATACTGGATCATGAAGTATAGAACAGGACTCAGTACGGGAAGTGTAGAGTCAGGACTAGGTACTGGATCATCAAGTACAGAGTCAGGACTAGGTACTGGATCATCAAGTATAGAGTCAGGACTAGGTGCCAGATCATCAAGTGCAGAGTCAGGACTGGGTACTGGATCATCAAGTGCAGAGTCAGGACTAGGTACTGGATCATCATGTGCAGAGTCAGGACTAGGTACTGGATCATCACGTGCAGAGTCAGGACTAGGTGCCAGATCATCAAGTGCAGAGTCAGGACTGGGTACTGGATCATCAAGTGCAGAGTCAGGACTAGGTACTGGATCATCACGGGCAGAGTCAGGACTAGCTGCTGGATCATCAAGTGCAGAGTCAGGACTAGGTACTGTATCATCATGTATAGAGTCAGGACTAGGTACTGGATCATCAAGTGCAGAGTCAGGACTAGGTGCCGGATCATCAAGTGCAGAGTCAGGACTAGGTACTGGATCATCACGTGCAGAGTCAGGACTAGGTGCCAGATGATCAAGTATAGAGTAAGGACTAGGTACTGGATCATCACGTGCAGAGTCAGGACTAGCTGCTGGATCATCAAGTGCAGAGTCAGGACTAGGTACTGTATCATCATGTATAGAGTCAGGACTAGGTACTGGATCATCACGTGCAGAGTCAGGACTAGGTACTGGATCATCATGTGCAGAGTCAGGACTAGGTGCCAGATCATCAAGTGCAGAGTCAGGACTGGGTACTGGATCATCAAGTGCAGAGTCAGGACTAGGTACTGGATCATCACGTGCAGAGTCAGGACTAGCTGCTGGATCATCAAGTGCAGAGTCAGGACTAGGTACTGTATCATCATGTATAGAGTCAGGACTAGGTACTGGATCATCAAGTGCAGAGTCAGGACTAGGTGCCGGATCATCAAGTGCAGAGTCAGGACTAGGTACTGGATCATCACGTGCAGAGTCAGGACTAGGTGCCAGATGATCAAGTATAGAGTAAGGACTAGGTACTGGATCATCACGTGCAGAGTCAGGACTAGCTGCTGGATCATCAAGTGCAGAGTCAGGACTAGGTACTGTATCATCATGTATAGAGTCAGGACTAGGTACTGGATCATCAAGTGCAGAGTCAGGACTAGGTGCTGGATCATCAAGTGCAGAGTCAGGACTAGGTGCCGGATCATCACGTGCAGAGTCAGGACTAGGTACTGGATCATCACGTGCAGAGTCAGGACTAGCTGCCGGATCATCAAGTGCAGAGTCAGGACTAGGCGCCGGATCATCAAGTGCAGAGTCAGGACTAGGCGCCAGATCATCAAGTGCAGAGTCAGGACTGGGTGCCAGATCATCAAGTGCAGAGTCAGTACTAGGTACTGATCATCACAGACCTAAGTAGCTGTTCCTAAGTCAGTCATTTCCTTGATACTACAACACAGTGTCAATTACTGACATTTCAAATAATGTAACTGCTCAATTATATTACAGTTAATTATATTAAGTAAAAGTGGGATGTCACTAAAGTGTGTCACACATACGAAATGAGACGCCTTCTTCCACGTCTTTAAGTGAGCACTTATCACCCTGACAAGCATAAGAACGTGGGGCAGGAAACTGAAAGGTCTGCTCCTACTGCTGCCAGGGCCTGCAAAGCAAAAAAAAAACAAAAACAAAAAGCAGACTTCTAGAAAGACACTCATACTTAAAAACGTAGCAGCAGTTGCCATGTTCAGACCTGTCTCTTTGGATTACATTAAAAGATACTACGTGGACCACAATCTCAGTTCCCTAATTTTGACTCAAGTAGTATTGATAGATAGCACTAGAATTTCTCTAGCAGAGAAAATTAGTCAGGAGGAACAAACTCACTGCATTTCTGTGACATTTTTTTTCCAGTCATATTAAGAGACTATCCAAGCAAACCACTGCCAGCTCATGAGACCATCTGCATGCCCAGCATAACGTATCAGGCAAAGTCAGTCAACACTACAGTTCTTTATAAGATGAACAGGTGTAGCGAAGGCATCAGATATTTATGAGAAAATGGTCGTTTACAAAGTAGACATGTGACAGGAGTGCAAAAATCACAGATGATTGTTATTCAGAAAATGGACAGCCACACTGGAGCTAGTCTTTACCTCCACAAAAGCCACCGGAAGTGATCTCTTCTTCAAATGCATCAGAGAAACCCTTTCCTGCATTTAGTTTTGCCAGTCGACCATCGATAAACTGAAATTAAAACATGTCAAATATGTTAACTGTCATTTACGTCATAAGATTAGACTTTTACTTACACCAAAAGTGCTAAAAGCAGACACTCACGTATACCTGTCTGTGTATGAACACAGATACACAACAAGAAAACGCAGACCACTGGGAGGGCAGGTGGACCATCAACAGCAGCCAGTTAGACAAAGCCCATTAGTAAATAAAACAGTGTGGACACAAAGACCACAGCCCCTTGGAGGGTCTGCACAAGGCTGCCGCCAGCCGAACCTTGGCCTCGGGGAGCTGAACCCAGCCCCAGGCCTCAGTGTTCTCAGTATTTGCTTCAGGACATGGCTGCACACATTAACACAGGTTTATTAAGGTTATGTAAGCATCCGAGAAATGTTAGATGTTACTCTTTTGAGGTTGATATTAACTTTATCCAGTAAAATAAAACACTCCAGATCTGAACTACTAGTCCTAAAGGGTAAGAGCACCAGATAGGTCTAACCACTTAATAATAAAACAAATATAACTTCACAATTCCCAGCAAATGTGTTGACCAAATGAGCAAAACTATGGTTACAAATATGAATAAAATTCAGGTAAATTCATGTTGAGTTACAGGAGGTTACCTTAAACAATATTTTTCGGCATTCTGAAAGGAGAGATGCGGGTGGGAACTCGAAGCTACCAAAAAGTACGCAGAGATCCTCTTCAAAACACAGCCCACCATCTGCTCTGCCTCATTTCCACCCTGCTCCTACACACACAGCAAAGCAGAATCTCGGGGTTTCGGAAAATATCCTTAGGGGATTATCTTGTTGATCAGCTCCAGGCATAAACCAGTGACATGTTTTACACACACGTATATCACTGGCACTTGGTTAGTTTTATATTGTTGGTCTGTGGCACTGGACGCGTGTGTTGCTTAGATTATGAAAAATCTTATAAATGTTTTGTGGTTTCCCCACTCATGACGATGGTGAATTGTCTTTAAGGCTCCATTGCATGAGAGCCAAAGGCTGACATAAGGAAGTCTTCAGTGATGTCTGAAGAACAGACTTGAGACTCTGAGGATTAACGTAAGAGGTTCCTCTTCATCTTAAGAGAATCAATCCTGGCCACGATTTTTCCACCCTATAAAGTTTAGATAAAATAAGAGACCTTGACTTCTAAAACTTTCTCATGGTCTGCCCTGGTTTTCTGGTTAAATGGTTAGAGGACAAAACTAACCAAGAGGAGGGGTGAGGTCGGTGTCATTCCCGGGCAGAAACTGGAGACCGCTAACCGCACGTCGGCGGTTAAGATGCCGAGACAGAAATCTCTTCCAGACCCAAATTAGGAAAGAATGGCCAATGAACCAACAGGTTCCTGTGCAAAACGACGTTTAACTGCCTTATTACCGTAGGACGGTTTTGACCAAAAACGTGGTAAAATGAGTTTAAAGGGACATAATCTAAAAGGACACGGCCATGGCATTTTTGCCAAGAGTATGAGCTGCTCTCATGAAAGTGAGAACTGAGAGCAGGGCCCATAGATGACCCATTTAACACCCGCATTATGCTTGGCGGGGAGGAGGTAGTGAGACTACAAACAAACTTGAACGTGGAGTCTGGTGTTTGAGAGGTTGCCTCTCACTGCCATCGTTAGCTTTATGATCTCGGGCAGCCTGCTGCATCTGAGACCGTCTCCCCTTCTGTAAAATGGGAATAACAACACAGAAACATCTGATGGGGTTTTGTGAGAGTTGGTTACCACAGGGGAAAGGTGAGGGATAAATCAGGAATTTGGGATTAACAGATACACACTATTATACATAACATAAATAAACAAGGACCTACTGTATAGCACGGGGAACTCTACTCAATATTGTGTAATAACCTACAAGGAAAAAAAATCTGAAAAAGAGCAGATACATAACTGAACTGCTGTGCCGGACACCTGAAACTAACACGACACTGTGTGTCAACTATACTCTTAAAAATTTAAACAGTCACATTTAGTGCCCACGGTGCGGGCACACAGTAAACGTTAAATACTCAAGTCCACTTTCCCCACCACCTCCACCCTTCCCGTCTCTCAACTCCTGCGCTTCCTGAGAAGGGACCACAGCCTCTTGGGCAGAGGCAGCTTTAACGCCCAACCCGTTAACTGGAAATAGATGCTTACCGAGGGATGCAACACACAGAACTGATCCTAAAGGGCACACACTTCACGTGGTTTAAGAGTTAAATAGCTGTAATCTCTGGAATTACTCATTTCATCTTGTGCTAAAAGGCAGTAACTTACAATCCTGGGTGTCTTTGCTACTACATACAATAAACAGTTAATTTGAAACTAATGTAGTTTAAAACGCCTGCAGAATTTGACTTACGCATATTTTCAACACAGTATGATAAATCAAACTAAAGTGATCTAATGTGATGGATTTTGAAAAAATAAGGTGAAGCACAATGATAAATTTAAAGTAATACATTACTGACAAGTGGAACAAACTAAGACATCCTTTTAAAGGACTTAATTTGCCTTAAAAGATTAAGACTACAAGACTTTTTAAAAGGTTTTCATTTTTGTGTTTACTGGAAATAATCCATTCATTTTAGTTTGAGTGGAACAGTTCAAGTCTAGAAAGAGATAAATCTCAAAACTATTTACTGATGATGCATTTTTGAGCATGACTAATTACTTTGTGTTACTAAACTAGTGATTTGAGCTAATAGAAATGCACCACTTGGTAAAATGCCCCATGTTATCACTGACTTTGCAAACAATCTTCTCAGTGACTGACACTTATCAACATACACACTTAATGAAAATGTTCTTAAAAGGTGGATTGTGTGCACACACACACACACACACACACATACACCAACGTAGACCCCCAGGAACAACTGAGAAGAGATATTAATGGAGAGGAATGTTGAACCTAACAGTTCTCTAAACTCCTTTTTCTATTTTTGATTCAATAATAGCTTTTTTTTGTTTCCCAAGTGGGGTTGGTTCACGGTCACACCACTCATAACCGGAGCGTTTCATTGTAGGTGAAAACAGTAGCTGCTGCTATACACACAGAGAGAATTTTCAACCAAACAGCATTACTTTCAGGAAGAGCAAAGGCTACACCACACACATCGCTTAGCAAATGCATTCAAGACGTACATTCTGGAAGAATGAGCTAAGAATGGCAAATAATAATAGGTAAAACTGTAAATAACAATGGAGGTACTTCAGATATAAGATAAAATTAGGTTGCAAGTAGGTTTTTAAAAGAATGCATGAGTATGCTTTTTAAGATAATGCATTTTACGTAAATCTTTATATTTTGCTTTTTATTCCAAAAGGAAAAATTAAAACCTGGAGCTAAACATGTGAAACAACCACACGAAACTTAAAAATCGTAATTAGAAATCTCAAAAAAGCTCACAGGCCTAATTCCACAGTATAGATTCCATAATTTAATTATGAAAAATAGCTGAAATTTATTTAGTAAGAATAAATATATTCCTTAAAATCAATACCATCATCCCCTCTAAGTCATCAACAATTACAAGAAGTGGATCTGGTTAATCCTTAGGATGTGGTCTTAAGGTGATGTAACAGGTTACAAGGTAAGTGTAATTAAGCAGCAAAACTGCTTCCTGCTGCCTCTTTTTGATACTGACATCACTGAGGCTTTCTGAAGTGTCTTTATCTTCAAATAACTATCTGAATAGGAGATTGAGTGACTCTAAAGAAACGACGTGTTGCTGTAAACGCACTTCAGCATGCACTACTGTCTAACGGAAATAAACGTGCACCACTTCAACTTTTGAAACACAATATAAGATGAACGTTATAAAAATACAATAAAACATAAAGGACACACTTGCATGGCAAGCTTCTTTACAAAAAAAAAAAAAAACATAAAAAATATGTCTGGTTAGATTCACAGTTTAAACTTGAACAGTAGGCCAGTGGACCACGGGGAATGTATCTTTCCTCTGAGACAAAGTATATGTTTCTCTTAATACTTTGATAACTTCACGACTCAGCCCATTTCTGGCATTTAGTCCCAAAATCCAAAACAAGTTGCGCTACTAATCTGTGTTCTAATGACTTCAGTGGTTCAGACATGTGTCCTATAAATATTTAATTGCAATCAATCCATCAAATCTCTGAGGATGACAGTGATTACATTTCAAGATTCTTCTATCATTTTAAGAGAAATATGTGATTTTTCAGTTAAAAGCTCATAAGCAGGTTGTCCTGAGGAGAGGGGGCCAAATGAGGAGCGGGGAGAACTGACGTCAGTGCCAAAGTGGCAGTCTGGTCCCTGACGCAAAGCAGCAGGGTCACATGTGCAACATAGCACACAGACCTGCATCCCCAGAAGAGCCTCTGGATGAGAGTGAAGAGGAGAGTGGGAAAGCTGGCCTAAAGCTCAGTGTTCAGGAAACGAAGACCGTGGCATCCAGCCCCATCACTGCATGGCAAATAGATGGGGAAAGAGTGACAGACTTTATTTTGGGGGGCTCCCAAATCACTGCAGATGGTGACTGCAGCCATGAAATTAAAAGACGCTTGCTCCTTGGAAGAAAAGCTATGGCCAACCTAGACAGCATATTAAAAAGCAGAGACCATTACTTTGCCAACAAAGGTCCATCTAGTCAAAGCTATGGTTTTTCCAGTAGTCATGTATGGATGTGAGAGTTGGACTGTGAAGAAAGCTGAGCGCCGAAGAATTGATGCTTTTGAACTGTGGTGTTGAAGACTTTTGAGAGATCCTTAGACTGCAAGGAGATCCAACCAGTCCGTCCTAAAGGAAATCAGTCCTGAATATTCATGGAAGGACTGATGCTGAAGTTGAAGCTCAATACTTTGGCCACCTGATGCAAAGAACTGACTCATTTGAAAAGACCCTGATGCTGGGAAAGACTGAAGGGGGAGGAGAAGGGGACGACAGAGGAAGAGATGGTTGGATGGCATCACTGACTCTATGGACATGTGTTTGAGCAAGCTCCAGGAGTTGGTGATGGACAGGGAAGCCTGGCGTGCTGCAGTCCACGGGGTCGCAAAGAGTCAGACGCGACTGAACTGACTGAACTGACTGACACTCCTTTGCCTGAAGAAAAATGTTTGGTTGCTCAGTCCAACTCATTATGACCCCATGGACTGCAATGCACCAGCCTCCTCTGTCCTCCACTGGCTCCCAGAGTTTGCTCAAATTCATGACCACTGAGTCAGTGATGCCATCTAACCGTCTCATCCTCTGCTGTCCCCTTAATGACTACATTTCAAAATTTTACTTCTTATTAGAAACCCTTTTTGAGCACAAAGATAATGAATAAAGTCTTGAGAGCTAGAGAAAAAACATTTTTAATAAATCAGAAATCTTTAGAAATTTAAGTAAAAATTTAAATACAGTAAAAAAATACCTTTAAAACATATTAATTTCTTATGGATCTTTAACATTTCCTTTCTATATAATACTTTGGGGTTAAAAAAAATAAGCTGTCTAATTTAAATACTTCTTCTTACACAGGCTCAGTAAACCCTGACGGGTTAGTGAGAACCACACTGAAGTACTACAATAAATTAAATCATCAGGTGCTTATAGACCTGTGCTCAATGCCAGGCCTTCAGTTCGTAGCTACCAAGAGAATGAAGTATGTGAAGGGACAGAAATAAACTATTATTTTTATTCCATTTCAAGGATGGGGTAATCACATGACTGAAGTGTACCAAATTAGACCACCATGGTACAAGGAAGAGAAACACACTCTGAAGGGTATAAAATTTACCACTCTGTGCAATTTATCATTAGAACCAGTAACTCAATGGGACAATAGTCCTTCTAAGATATATCAACAGACATGAAATAATTTGCAACAGGATTAAGTCTTTTGAACTTCATGACCACCAGACAATGAACTCATTCATTCATTCAATAAACTTTTAACTGAATATTTACCATATGCCGGGTTCTCTTTCAGATGTGTGAAGACCAGAAATGAGTGAAACAGACAAAGATTCAAGCCTTCATAAGATTTAAGTATCTAGTGTTGGGGGATGGCAGGGCAGGGCGCAGAGCAGATTGCATGAAATAATAAATGCAATAAGTGACGTAATATGTCAGGAGGGGATGAGTGTGGAAAATAAAACAGAACTGCTAGGGGAGCTCGGGGGTGGGGGGCAAGGAGCTTTCAGGTGTGGACAGTGAGGTCCAGGGCAGACATCATGATGAAGACAACGCCTGAGCCGAGGCTAGAAGGCAGGGAGGCAGTGGGCCCGGGGTCAAGCGGGGAAGCAGACCTAGGAAACGGGACTCCCAGCATCAACACAGCACAGAGCAGGCTGGTGGGAAGTGAGCACCTGGGACGCCTGCACAGAGGCCCAGGGATCCCGGGATGAGCGGAGCAGCTGTGAGGCCGGTTCTCTCCTGAATTCACAACCTAACATCTCAACAGCACTCTGGGCAACCCCTTTCCTCTCCAGCTCACTCACTCTCCATCTACGCTGCATCTCTGCTCCCTCTGAAGGTCCAACGGCCTCCCCCTTCTCTTCAGCTGATGACCCTGCTTCTAAATCCCATTGATTAAAAAAAAGAATCTAAAGCAACTGAAGGAGGCGTTCTGCCAGCCCCGGGCACCAGCTCTCCTCCAGCCAAGCGCAGTGTCGGCTCCGCGGAGGCCAGCTCCTCGCCCAGCCCACAGACTCGTGTGCTCCTGCTGACCCCGTGTCTTCTCCCGCTCTGTCCCTGTCGATGCTCCTCCTTAGGGGACAACTCAGGCCAGCCGCGAGGACTGCTGTCCCCACGGCCTCCTCGCCTGCCCCGCAGTCACATGGGCTCCCTCACCTCCCCAGCAGCGCTGTGCCCACTGGGGCGTCCCATGTCTCACGTGACCGAGCCCAGAGGTCAGGTCCACATTCTCCCCTGATTCAGCCTGTCACCAGCATCTGACAGAGCCGGGCCCTCCTTCTCTCCTTGGCCCCAGAGGTAACTGAACCCTCTCCCGTGTCCAGGGTCGCTCACTCACCCCTCCTCCTTGGTGGCTGCCCTCTGCTACTCCCCGGCCCCTGGGCCGCCTGTCATTCCCATTTATACTCTCCCCTGGCTGTCTCACTTGGTCTCCAGTCCAATGACTCTAACCATCTCTCAACACGCTGATGACGCCCACATTCATATCTTAGGTCTAATTTTGGCCTCCGCCTCTTTACCCATTTGCCTAAAGTGAAAGAAAGTATTAGTCATCCAGTCGTTATCTGACTCTCTGCAACCCCATGAACTATATAGCCTGCCAGGCTCCTCTGTCCACAGAATTCTCCAGGAAAGAATGCTGGAGTGGATTTCCATTCCCTTCTCCAGGGGATCTTCCCGACCCAGGGATCAAACTCAGGTCTCCTGTACTGCAGAATCTGCACTGTCTGAGCCACCAAAGAAGCCCCGGATTAATGTCTTGTTTGGATGGCTAACAGACATCTCAGACTCATGTCCAAAACTGAATGCTTATTCTTCCCCCCAGATTTCTCCTCCCCACAGTCTTCCCCATTTCAGAAAAATTAACACACATCCTGCCAGTTTCTTGGTTGAGAAACCACGGATCCATGGATTCTTGACTCCTCTTTCTCTCATACTTCACATTAAATCTTTCAGCGCATCCACTGACTGTATCTTCAGGACAGATCCACATCTGATCAGTCCTCACATCTTCCATGGACCAGATGCAAACTGCCATCTCTGCTCACCCAAATTAGAGCACAGCCTTAGATATCGTTCTTCTGCTTCCACGTCTGACCACCCTATAGGACGCTGCTCAAATGCCACATTCTCCCTGAAGTCTACCCAACTAATAAGCTACTTTAGTTGGGCTTCCCTTGTGGCTCAGCTAGTGAAGAATCCACCTGCAATGCGGGAGACCTGGGTTCGACCCCTGGGTTGGGAAGATCCCATGAAGAAGGGAAAGAATACCCACTCCACCATTCTGGCCTGGAGAATTCCATGGATTATATAGTCCATGGGGTTACAAAGCGTCAGACACCACTGAGCAATTTTCACTTCACTTCAAGCTACTTTAAGTTGCAATTCCACCCTGACCCCTGGTGATCCTCCTTTCCTGTTTTATTTCCTTTTCCACAGTAATTATCATCTGTGAACATGCTACATAATTTAGTTAACTTATTTTCAGTCCCCCTCATAGAGAAACACAGAATTCACAACATCAGAAATTATTTTCTGACTTGTTCTCTAATGCAACCCAGCACCCAGAACACTTCCTAGGAGAGCAGACACTCAAATACACTGTCGAATGAGAAGAGGAATAAAGGACACTTAGGTGAGTGCTTCTATACACAGTGTGCGTATCTTTATGGCGTGTGCACGCATGCTTAGTTGCTCAGTCATGTCTGGCTCTTTTGCGACCCCATGGAGCGTCCCCATGCGACGCCAGGCTCTTCTGTCTATGGGTTTTCCCAGGCAAGAATACTGGAGCGGGTTGCCATTTCCTTCTCCAGGGGATCTTCCTGACCCAGGGATTGAAACCACGTCTCCTGCATCTCCTGCATTGGCAGGCAGATTCTTTCACCATTGCGCCAGTCGGTAAGCCCCATTTTTATGGTATTTCATTAATAATGTAAATCTCTGGGTTTTAGTTCAGGACCCCTAAATCACAAATTTGAAGGTGAGCGTCAAGGACATGCATCTTTAATAGACTTTCCAGCTAAATCTGCTGCAGGAGGTCTGGGACCACACTTAGATAAACAAAGTTTAGGATGCTACTCGAAACTCATCAACAAAGGATGCCGAAAAATGTATTTCCAGTCCTAATAAGTTCTCTCCTGATATACTCCTTCTCTTTACCAACAAGTGTCTGCATTTTCTCTAGGGCAAATGTTACTTTTCCATGTTATAAAATACGTGCTTGATACAGTTACCATCTCCCATCCGCTCATATGTCAACTATTTCCTAATACTCCAGAATGGTTGACTCTTTAGCTCTAGTGATGCATGTGCTGATCTGAGCTAAAGATGACATCCCATAAATAAGAAACTATCATGCTTCTTTCAAAAAAGATTAACAGGAAAATGGAGAGATGTATAAGAATGTATTATTTATGTTAAAAGCTTTCTAAAGCCTCCAACCAACATAAGAGTGAAATATTTGGCTTTTGACTTCTTTTGTCCAGCACCTTATTAAGTCACAGCACAAAATGCAGAGCACCGAGGGCCTCGCAGAATGCCCACTTCACGCACTGCAGCATTACGTGGCTCTAGGCTGGGAATTACAGACACCGCTCAATGGAAAACACAGGAACACCTGACTCCTACAATGAAAGGATTTTCGCAAATGAGCTCCATTATATTCAATTTTTCAAGTTCTTCACCTACCACAATCATAAAGACATTCTGCTGCCTATTCCTTACAATAGGAATAGCGGTTTTTATTTGGTTTCTTTATTTAACAATACCAAGTGTCTATACCACTAGAATGCCTGCACTGAGTAACGTGGAATGGAGAGAGACAGTGCAGGCAGAGGAGACAGGGAGGCAGCCAGCACACGTGCCTTTATTCCTCATTTACCCCTGGGCAGACAGGGGGGGTCTTAGCTGCTCTGTGTCTAAGTCCCAGGCTTCCCTGGTGGCTCAGGAGTAAAGGACCCGCCTGCCAATGCAGGAGACATAGGCTCAATCCCTGGGCTGGGAGAATCCCCTGGAGAAGGAAATGGATACCCACTCCAGTATTCTTGCCTGGGAAATGCCACGGACAGAGGAGCCTGGTAGGCTAGAGTCCGTGGGGTCACAAAGAGTCAGGCACGACTGAGCACATCCAAGCCCTTACTTTACCACGTGCTACTGTGGACACTGTCAGCAAGTTATTTCACCTCCCCATAACTCAGGTTTAACAAAGTGCAAAGGGGCAGTGATAACGTATGACATGCTGTGGCCACTGCGAAGAGGAACCCAGATTAAAGCATTCAAATAGTGCCCAGCATGAGTCAGTACTCAATGCATGTTATTTTCATTCATTCATAATTACCATCACTCAGTCCGTCACTATTTACCATCTCCTGCAACTCAAGGGAGGAGCATAAAGACAAGGAACCATCTTCAGAGACCTGACAGCCAATGCCCAGGACGGCCGCAGTAAGGGTCTCTGGAGATGCAGGAGAGGGAAAATCAGAGCGGCAAAACCCAGAAGGTGAAGGCTTCTGTGTGCCAGGCTAGGGTCTGAGTGGCATCCTAGACACAGTGAGAAAGACTTAAGATTTGCTTTTCAGAAAGAACACTCTCAGAGCAGGCTGGAGGATGGCTTGAAAGGGGGGCTAAATGAAAGAACACGAACCACTCCCGCAGTGCAAGTCACTGACACCTGCGCTGGAGAGAGCAAAGGAGGAAAAGCCGAAGGATATTCAGAAAGAAGGGTCAACAGAACGCAGTCAAACAACTATGTGGGAAGGACTGGAGATGATGGCGTGAGAAAAGATGATGCCTAATTTTCTGGTTTAGGCAAGAGTAAAACTAATATACAAACGAAGGGGTGCATATGTGAGGATGCATCTATGTGAAAAGGCATCACACGTGTATGTGTGGGAGTGTGTGTGTGCATGTCCACACATACACAAAGATACTATACACACACACACATACACATACCTGCAGTCACAAAGAGTCGGACACAACTGAGCGACGTTCACCATCTGAATAAAGATGTGTTCAAGACCCCTCATCATAGGTAACTAATGCAGTTAGGGTCCCTCGTGAGGAAGCCCCAGGAGCTGGCATGAGTCAGAGACGTGGAAGTCTGAGTACAGAGACATTCGGGGAATAGACAGAGGAAAGCACAATGAGCAAGGGCCCTGGAGAAACTGCCCAGAGAGTCAGGAGGGGAAAGCGAGAATGTCGTTGTTGCTATTGTTGAGTCATTCAGTCATGTTCGACTCTTTGCGACCCCCTGGACTGCAGCTCTCCAGGCCTCCCTGTCCATCACCAATTCCCGGAGCTTTCTCAAACTCATGTCCGTTGTGTCAGTGATGCCATCCATTCTCTGTCATCCCCTTCTCCTCCCACCTTCAATCTTTCCCAGCATCAGGGTCTTTACCAATGAATCAGCTCTTTGCATCACGTGGCCACAGTACTGGAGCTTCAGCATCAGTCCTTCCAATGAATATTCAGGATTGATCTCCTTTAGGATGGACTGGTTGGATCTCCTTGCAGCCCAAGGGACTCTCAGGAGTCTCCTCCAGCACCACAGTTCCAAAGCACCAGTTCTTTGCACTCAGTCTTCTTTATGGTCCAACTCACATCCGTACATCACTACTGGAATAACCATAGCTTCGACTATATGGACCTGTCAGCAAAGTAATGTCTCTGCCTTTTAATATGCTGTCGAGATTTGTCACAGCTCTTCTTCCATGGAAATCGCATAGTAAAATGAGCAGAAACTTTAGTTCCAGGGGTCTTAACAAACAATACCCAAGAAAATAATTTCCTTTACTGTGTTAAGTGTAACGGGAGATAAAAGGAAGAGACCTAAAAATACCGGCTCAAATCTTTCTAAAGCTTCGAGTTAAAGACGGTGCTGCCAGGGCTGTGGATTTAACAAGCAGTTTCTGGGATTCCTTCCAAATCCATTATCTGAAGAGGAATTTATCCAAATGGAACCGACTCTCATCCATCTAAGCCGTGTTTATTCCCTGGTATCGTGGAATGTTAGGGCCGAAAGGTATCTCAGACCTAGTGACCCTTCAGTCTAACTCACGTTACAGACACAGAAACCAAGGCCTGAAGAGGATGAGAAGTCAGCTGTCAGTGAAAACACAGCCCATTACGGGTGGATCCATAAACAGTGTGTGTACATATATATATGTATACACACATATACATATACTATATATTTGCGTGTATGCATGTTTTGGGGGCTTCCCTGGTGGCTCAGTAAAGAATCCTGCCTGCAGTGCAGGAGATCTGGGTTCCATCCCTGGGCTCAGGAAAATGCCCTGGAGAAGGGAATGGCTACCCACCTCAGTATTCTTGCCTGGAGGATTCCATGGACAGAGGAGCCTGGCGGGATACAGCGCTTGAGGTCTCAACAAGTCAGACACAACTGAGCCACTAACACTTGCACTTTCTTTCACTTTCATATATGTTTTCATACAATACTTACATAATTTAAATTATAAATGAACAGCTTAATGCATAATGATAAAGCCAACTGCCGGAACATGCCCTCCCTTACGGAAACGATCAGAATCCTTTCAGCTTACCCTTCCCTTGTCTTTCTTTACAGCTTTATCACAAAAATGTTTTCCTAAATCATACATCATTTCGCTCTTCTCACTACAGAACACTGTTACATAAAAGGACTCATCATATCCACTCTTCAGCGACGTGCTCCTTCCCCCTCACTCACTCACATTCAGTTTCACTGCAGTGCGCTCATCTCTGCCGTGCAGCTGCTCCACTGTAGGAACGTAACCACTTAGTCATCTTAATACTGATGAACGTGTGAGTTCAGCGCCAGCATTTTGCCGTTATGAGTAATTTTAGTGCATGACTTTTGCTGCCAAATTTAGAGTGAAATCACTAGGTCAAAAGAAATTTGTGTGTTTAAGTTTTAGCACCAAAGTGCTTTCTCAAACAAGCTGTGCAAACTTTCACTCCTATCAACAGGTGAAACTTGGTCCCTCGCTCCACGTCTTTGTCAAATTCTGAGATTTTCAGGTTTTTAAACCTGGGCCAATCTGGTGAGTGTGAGGTGACATTCCATTATGTTTTTACCTGCTCCTCTCTGATTATAAACAAGGCTGAGCATCTTCTCGGTCTTCATCAGCCATTCAGGGTTTTCAAGTGCATGTGCTTATCCACGTCTTGGGCACAATTACATTTTTTTTTTTTTTAACTAACATGAAGGTTTGGTTTTTATATTCTGGACTTTACTCCCTTTGGTGGTTCAAAAGAATTGCAAATATGAAGTCTTTTGATGGTCAAATCTCTTAATTTCAGTGAAGTCAAATTTATTATTTCCTTATGTCCTACATAACTGGTCTTTATACTCAAAGTAATGAAAGTCAAGTCAGTTTGGTGTGTTACTTTCTAAATCTTTATATATTTTTTGGCTCAACTACATATGTGAGGAGTTCCAATGCTATGAGATAGAACCTTCCTCAGAGAGAAATATTAATGTTTTAATATTAAGTATGATGTTTACTGAAAATGTCTTTAATCACGTATTTTTGCTTTTATCATGAATATTATGAACAGTTGGTGCACCTGTTGAGATGATCTAATGATTTTAGTCAAAGAGGAGAGTGAAAAAGTTGGCTTAAAACTCAACATCCAAAAAACTAAGATCATGGCATCCGGTCTCATCACTTCATGGCAAATAGATGGGGAAATAGTAACAGACTTTATTTTTTTTGAGCTCCAAAACCACTGCAGATGGTGACTGCAGCCATGAAATTAAAAGATGCTTGCTCCTTGGAAGAAAAGCTATGACCAACCTACACAGCATATTAAAAAGCAGACATTACTTTGCTGACAAAGGTCCGTCAAGTCAAAGCTATAGTTTTTCCAGGTGTCATGTACAGATATGAGAGTTGGATCTTAAAGAAAGCTGAGTGCTGAAGAATTGATGCTTTTGAACTGTGGTGTTGAAGAACTCTTGAGAGCCCCTTGGACTGCAAGGAGATCAAACCAGTCAATCCTAAAGGAAACCAGTCCTGAATATTCATTGGAAGGACCGATGCTGAAGCTGAAGCTCCAGTACTTTGGCCACCTGACTCGAAGAACTGACTCATTGGAAAAGACCCTGAGACTGGGAAAGACTGAAGGCAGAAGGAGAAGGGGACGACAGAGGATGAGGTGGTTGGATAGCATCACCGACTCAGTGGACATGAGTTTGAGCAAACTCTGGGAGTTAGTGAAGGACACGGAGGCCTGGCATGCTGCAGTCCATGGGCACAACTGAGCAACTAAACTGAATGATTTTACCCCAGAATCAGTTAATATAGTGAATTACATCCATAGATTTCCTAATGTGCAATTACCACTTAATTTCCAGAATAAAGGCAGTCTACTCATGAACCAGTAACCTTTTTAAACCTTGCTAGAATTGGCTAAAAATATTTTAAATTTTACATCTGTAGTCATAAGTAATGCCTGGCTTATAATGTTTTCTTCTCATGTCATCTTAGATTTTAGAGTGGAAGATTATCCCAGTCTTACAAAAGAAACTGAAGTGTCTCCCTTTTGCCATAATCAAAACAGTGATTTTTTTGGAAACTGACTTGGAACCAATTGATTCTTGAATGTGTGGGAGAACCTGCCTGTCTGATACAGTAAATGCTGGTTAAATTTAATTCCTATGTGTGGGTGCTGTGTGCGTTCAGTCATGTCCGACTCTTTGTGACCCCATGGACTGCAGCCTGCCAGGCTCCTACATCCATGGGATTTTCTAGGCAAGAAAATGCGAGTGGATTGCCATTTCCTTCTCCAGGGGATCTTCCTGACCCAGAGACTGAATCCAGGTCTCCCACATTGCAGGCAGACGCTTTACTATCTGAGCCACCGGGGAAGCATGTTTACCATTTATTTTGGTCTTCCTTCCTTCTTGCATCTCAGACCTTCCATCTTAGAGCTAAGAGAATTTTCTCCCTGAGTTACTTACTTAAAGTTCTTCCTTAAGAACATCTTTCTCCTGTTGGTGTGGTAGTCAAGGTTCAACTAGAGAAGCAGAACCAGTAAGAGATCAGACAGACAGACAGACACACATACACATACGAGATTTATGATAAGACCTTGGTTGACATGATTATGAGGGCTGGCTAAGTAGGTTGCAGAGGACAGGCAGCCAGGAAGAACAGACACGGCAGGTGGGTCTGCAGGCAGGGGCCAAGCGGCCACCCACAGACAGAGCTCCCCTCTTGCAGGCAAACCTCCGGCCTGTTTTACAAGCCTTCCACCCGGTTCTGACAGGCCTACCCAGCTTATGTAGGATAGTCTTCCTTATTTAAAGCCAAATGACTACAAGTTTAAACTACATACAAACAAGTATCTTCATAGCAACACTTAGATTTGCTGCTGCTGCTGTTCAGACGCTAAGTCTTGTCTGACTCCTTGCAACCCCATGGACTGCAGCATGCTAGGCTCCTCCGTCCAACACTATCTCCTGGACATTGCTCGAATTCATGTCCATTGAGTTGGTGATGCCATGTGATTAAATAACAGGGGGCCACAGCTTTGCCACGTGGACACACTATTATAGGCAACACAGAGTGCAAACTCCACTTTTGCAGGGAAATGTATTCACAGCTCTATTACAATTAAAAGATATTTTAGTTGGCCAAGGATTCTAGGTATTCTTTCTAAAGAATTTTATAATTCTTTCACTTACTTAAAAAGTCTCTTTTTATTGAATATTTTAGAGCTGAATACACTGTGCAGGTATTGATTTCTCCTTGTATCCTCAGTCTGGGGCTGAGGGACTTCCTGACAGATGAAGCATGCGTGTCACTGGCTCCAGCCCCGTCCTTCCAATGTGGTCTCTCCTCCACGTCCTGTCTGCTCTGTTTATAACTGAGCCTGTGGACTGCAGGCACGTCCACTCCACCCTTCGAATTTCTTATGGTTTTTGTTTCTTCATAGGTCTGTACTAAAATCTGGATAATTTTTCAGATATATCTTCCAGTTCAGCAAATCTCTCTTCTATTAGATCTGATTGGCTATGAAACACATCAATTTCCTTTCATGTGAATTACATGCTTCCTTACCAGAAGTTTATTTGCTATATTCTTAAAACTGTCTTCACATTCTTTAAAGTTTTTCTGTCCTGAACATTTTTAAAGCCTCTTCTACTTATTTGAACATCTTAAGCACAGCTATTTTATATTGTACTTCTGATAATTCCAGTATTTGAAATCTTTGCAAATCTGTTTCTGACTGCTGTTTCTGTTTCATCATCTGTTCCCCTGTATGTGTGATGACTGTCAACAGTGAACTTTCTCCTTAGGATTGCAGCTGGAAGAACTATCCGATGCCAGGATGAAGTGGGGTGGTTCCTCAACGAGGGTGTGCACTTGCTGCTGCTAGGGGCCTGAGGACACCTACAGTTTAGGGTCACCTTACATTTGAGTTTGGTCAGCCCAAACCAGGCATTATGAATTCAGGCTTCGGACTCCTGTGCACGCTGGTGCATGGGAACTTGTCCGCAGGGCTCCTTCCTCTCCTCCCGGTTCCAGAGCTTTGGAGGCACAAGCCCCGGAAGTGGCTCGAGGGAAGGCACGCTTTTATTTCCGGTTTAGCTTTATACCAAGTCTAACCGGATTTACAAGAGCTGAATCTCCCATCACACTTCTCATCCTGGAGAACAAGTGCTAGGGCTTTGTCTCGTGTGATCCTCACCACAAGGTGTTTTGCAAATCCTGCGTTTTAAGTTGTTCCAATACATAACCCTGGTGGCTCAGATGGTAAAGCGTCTGCCTGCAATGTGGGAGACCTGGGTTCGATCCCTGGGTCAGGAAGATGCCCCTGGAGAAGGAACTGGCAACCCATTCCGGTATTCTTGCCTGGAAAATTTCATGGACAGAGGAGCCTGGTGGGTGAGAGTCCACAGGATCACAGTGAGCCGAACACAACTGAGTGACTTCACACACAGGCAGAGTGCAGATGCGAGCACCAGATCCTTCCCTGCAGTGTCATCAGGGGCGAGAGCCGACTCTAACTCTTGCCTTCACATCGTACGCTTCTCTCCTGGGCTCCTGTTCTCCCAAGTTTGTCAAACAAACAGAGGACGTGGGCGGTTCCTGACCCAGAGCGGGTCACAGACTCACAGTCAGAAACGTGGACTCATATTCGTTCAGAAACATCAGTCCTGTCTTTGAGAATTCATCTATGTTGATTATTTTCCTTTAACCAATTGATTCCTGTTTTGGCTTTCCCTTTCCACCCCCACCCCCAACCTTTAGCAACCTGTAATTAGTATACAGAAACCTGCAGACAATTCAGTGAGTTTGGGCAGATGTATATAGTCCTGTTACTATCACGACAAACCAGGTATAAATATGTCCATCACGCAGAAGAGCTTCCCGCGTGTCCCTCTGTGCTCCCGGTTGCTTGCGGCAAGACCGCGAGCAGGCGCCCCACGCCCCCGACACACTCCGCGGGTGCCGCCTGGCCCCGTCGGCGCCGCTCAGCACTTCCGAGCCTGCCCCGGCTCACCTGTGCGGCTCCGTGGTGTTCTCAACAGAGCCACAGGTCCCTGCAGGGGCACCTTCAAGCATCACTTTCTTACGGTTCATGAAGTAGTATCCATTTCAAGAATGCGGTCTAGTTGCGTATGTAAACTATTAAGCTGTTCTGTGACTGGTTCCGAGTGGCCGTCTCTGTACTTTACATTCAGCCTCTTTGATAAAATTATACTTTTAAAAAATTCATTGTCTTAGTGAAGTGTAATCGCTTTACAATGTTGTGCTGGTTTCTGCTGTACACGGAGTGAATCAGCTGTACATGTCCATATATCCGCCCTGCTCTGACCCCCAACCCCCAACCCCCGAGGTCATCGCGGGGCCTGGGAGCGGGCTCCCAGCTCGCCAGCACCTCTCACTCGCGTGCGGCAGCGTCTGTGCATCAACGCTGCTCTCCCTGCTCATCGCGCTCCCTCTTCATGCCCACAAGTTCATTCTCTACGTCGACATAATATAGCCCTGCACAGATGTGCGTTTTGTTAACCTAGCTGCTCTCAGGATGAGGCCAACACTAACGTTCCTGAGCTTCACAGAGTTGTGCGCACTGTCCAGCCAGCAGGGCACAGGTGTTAAATCACATAAACCATGTCCCGGCCTGCCAGGGGTGGACAGTGCTGCTATTTTACAGAGAAACGGACACACACGAATAAAAAGCAAGTGAGCAGCAAAGCCAAGGTCGAGCCCAACTCCATCTGGCTCTAAATGCATATATATGTGTGTGTGTGTATATATACATATATGCTTTCTGTAGTTATGTTAAAATAAAAAAAGACCATGTGTGAACTTTATCAAATGATAAGGCTAGTTACAGAATCTCATAGTCAAAGGGAAGTGATATGTTATTCTACCCATCCACTCAGTCCTCGACGCCCACGTAATTTGAGCTTCACAACTCAGATTCGACAATGGAAGGTGTATCTGTCTCCTTGTGACAAAACACGGGAAGGGCGTGGACACTCACCAAGCGTGCACTGGACACCAGCCTGGGGCTGCCCTGGGCTGTGCATGTCGGCACTGGCACACCATCCCTCGGCCCTGCTCTAACCTGGGGAAGGAATCTCGTCTGCACGGGGGCCCTCCACGGACACAGAGCTCCAAACGGGACCCTCCCACTCTGTCCTTGGAAATTCACACAAGACACCTCTCATCCGGAAACCCACACAACCTGCTTCTCTTTGCTCCTTAAAAAGGTCTACTGGATAAATCTAACCTTTCTTCACATTTCGTAAGGCAGGTACATGGCCCAGAGAGCATTTTCCTAACTCAGATAATTTTTTAAAACTACTTCAGAATACAGATAAACAGTATTGGATTTTTCACCATGCTGATTTGACACTTATTCTATTACCTGGTCTCTTTCCTCTTAACAGCAAAAACCATTTCTCCTAGCTTGTCAGTTTCTCAAGAGCATCAATGAGTTTTTACTCATGTCTTCGTTCTGGCCCTGTGCACAGTTGATGACACACTCTAAGTTTTCATTAAATGTTGAATTTATATAACTAACTTTACACTTAAAATTGCCATGTGGAATAAGAAAAGTAAGTGTTAAGAAATTAATTCAAATATTAACAGAAACTAAGGCCAGCCTCGATTAAGAGACTTGCGTGATCACACAATAGGATGAAAGATCACACTGCATCTGAACTTTCTGAATTCTGATGTTAAGATGCTGCTTTTCACAAAGACAATTATATTTTCTGGGCCAGAAATCAAGACACACAAGCAGAACTATAACTTTTTTCGGAATTTTGAATTTGTGATTGTGGAAAGTCTTCTGTCCATGAATTCTCCAGGCAAGAATACTTAAGTGGGTAGCCACTCCCTTCTCCAGGGGATCTTCCTGACACAGAGATTGAACCCGGGGCTACTGCACTTCAGGCAGATTCTTTACCATCTGAGCCCCTTCCTGGGAAGCCCCTTACAAAGCTTAAAAACACATATTTAGGAATCATTTTTTATAAATCGGATTACACTGGGATGGTCCTATAAAAAAACTTGGTTTGTTCACCAAGCTGTATCAATCTAACCAAACTAAGATAAGCCCATCGAAGATGCCTAGTCATACTAGTCACGTACTAGTCACGCCTAGTCATAACTAGTCACCGCTCTTCCTGCTGTGCATGGGCAGTTTTCTGCAAGGATGTTTCTAATAGCAAAGTTTAGACATAAGCTTACAGTAACAAAAAGCTGTTACAAGTTTCTGATACATTCACGTTACAAAATAAAACATGGAGGTGCACTCTTACCTGCTTAAAAAGCTGGAGGTTGACTGCAGTTTCCAAGAACTGTTTCATGAGACTTGAACGGTGCTTTACGAAACTCTCCTCGCAGAACGTGATGGGCTCACCCTGGGTAGAAGCAAAGAATTTGGGGATGTCAGAGCAAACCACTCTATCGGAGGAGGCCCAGTAGGTCACAAGGGAGTGTAACACACAGAGCCAACTTCTAGGAGCTCCAAGTGTTTGAGGGAGTCAGACCCTTACACACACTGGCTGGAGTTGAGGCTGGTAGAAATATTCCTCAACCAATAAGCTTCTGCTGTAGCTTCCTAATCAAGAATCCTTTAGGCTCTTAAAAATGCTGACTTTCAATCTCTCAAAGTAAGAATAAATTCTCTAAAGACAAGGATTTAATATCATCAGAATGATTATGAATTAAATTAAAAATAGCACATCTATTTGCAAAAGCCATTCTGAAGGAGATCAGCCCTGGGATTTCTTTGGAAGGAATGATGCTAAAGCTGAAACTCCAGCACTTTGACCACCTCATGCGAAAAGGTGACTCATTGGAAAAGACTCTGATGCTGGGAGGGATTGGGGGCAGGAGGAGAAGGGGATGACAGAGGATGAGATAGCTGGATGGCATCACGGACTCGATGGACGTGAGTCTGAGTGAACTTGGAGTTGGTGATGGACAGGGAGGCCTGGCGTGCTGCGATTCATGGAGTCGCAAAGAGTCAGACACGACTGAGTGACTGAACTGAACTGAACAATTATATTTCATCTTGACTAGAAAACATTCTTACTATAAAAATTGCTGCATGATTTTTGCCACTTACGGTATGATCATTCATTTCTTTTTGGTGGTTTAGTTGCTAAGTCATGCCCGACTCTTTGCGACCCCATGGACTGTAGCCTGCCAGGCTCCTCTGTCCGTGGGATTCTCCAGGCAAGAACACTGGAGTGGGTAGCCATTCCCTTCTCCAGGGAATCTTACCCTCCCAGGAACTGAACCTGGGTTTCCTGTAGTCCAGGCGGACTCTTTACCAACTGAGTCACCAGGGAAAACCCTGAAAAAAATTTCCTTTTAATTGAAAGGTCTATCAATCACATTCTCTTCCTGATTACAAATGCAATTCTGACTGGATACTTTCTAGATAAAGTCCTAGGTAGTCCAGCTGCCTGAAATTACTCTATTTTGCTAAGTGTTCAGAACTCTGCAAGAGTCACAAGTCTCAGGCTCCGCTAGACGCCCCTCCTCCAAATCACAAGGACTTTCATTCCAAACACAGCTTCTACGTACTCCCACACGTGAGCCCAGAAAGCACCCCTCACTGATGGACCCCTGCCACTTGCTGCTGCCCTCCACAGCCCATTCACACAGATGAGGAAAAACAACTGAACTTTATGAACAAAGTGAAAACAGACATTAGGGTCCATGATTTGGTCCTTACAGTAAGTCCTCCAGCAATCAACACACTGCAATGAAAAGGGAAAAAGTGAGCTTGTCCATCCACTTTCTTACAGAACTTCAGAAAATATTAATTATCATTTAATTTTAAGGAAGAACTAACGTCTTGATTACAGGTATCTGTAAGTAAAATTCCGAAAACTGTTTCTTGCACGAATAAAATGATGGGACTAGCCATCTGTGTAATTCAGCTGTTACCACCCTGACAGAAGTTAATGACACTATGGAAGCGCCCTGCTCCACAAAGCACCTGTTAGTCACATTCAGTGCTATTTACATTTAAGTTTATTAACATTAAAACAGGAAGTCAGTTCCTCAGTCACACCAGCTGCATCTGAAATGTTCAGTGGCCACAAGGGGCTAGTGGCTACTGTAACACAGGACATGGAACACTTCCTTTATCACAGGAAGTGGTCCTGGACAGCACTGCTCCAGAGGCAAGGAAACAAAATTCAAGCTGAGAATCACAGAAGACAAATCAATAATCTATTAACAGGTGCCACCTACCACCAGCCATCAGCTGATGATCCAAAGTAACACTGCTGCTGCTGCTGCTGCTGCTGCTAAGTCGCATCAGTCGTGCCTGACTCTGTGCGACCCCATAGACGGCAGCCCACCAGGCTCCCCCGTCCCTGGGATTCTCCAGGCAAGAACACTGGAGGGGGTTGCCATTGCCTTCTCCAATGCATGAAAGTGAAAAGTGAAAGTAAGTCGCTCAGTCGTGTCCGACTCTTAGCGACCCCATGGACTATAGCCTACCAGGCTCCTCTGTCCATGGGATTCTCCAGGCAAAAGTTGTGGAGTGGGTTGCCACTGCCTTCTCCAATAGTAACACTAACAATATACATTTTCATATTAATTGTTGCCATTCTTAAATACCATAGAATGACTTTTTTAATTGGATTAATTTACATAAATATATTTTGGATCATCAAAAATACACTATACTTTGTCACTATCATAGAAATTACAACCTAATGAGAAAAACAAACAAAGAAACAAGCAACTCTGTTAAAGTAAAGATCTGTGGTTTTTGAATCCCCATTATCAGGAATATACCTAGTTATCTGGGGCGCAATAAATGCTTTATAATGAAACAAATGAAATGAAACAAGTGAGATAAAGCCTGCTCTGTATGACATATTACCTTTGCAAAAGCAAATATAAATTTTAAAACTAAACAAAAACCATTGCCTCTAGCAGCAGTTCCAACTATCTCACTGCTATCACAAAGAAACCAGTACGATTCATAATCTTGGTTTTTATTTGGTGGATTTTCCCTCAAACGTGTGAGGTCTGATTACCATCTATAACGTCTAAAAGTTGTAACAATGCAGCACAGTCTTCAATTCAACACAGAGCTCGACCTCCAGCTGAAGATCTCGCAGGCGGCATTTCCTCTGATTGGAGGGACCGGAGGGTAGCCCTGATGTGCTCCCTTCCCATTCTGGAGCCAGCTGTCATTCCATGCCCCGTTCTAACTGTGGCTTCTTGACCTGCATAGTCTCCTCAGGAGGCAGGTCAGGGGGTCTGGTATTCCCATCTCTTGAAGAATTTTCCAGTTTGTTGTGATCCACACATACAGTCAAAGGCTTCACCATAGTCACTGAAGCAGGTATTTTTCTGGAATTCTCTTGCTTTTTCTATGATCCAACGGATGTTAGCAATTTGATCTCTGGTTCCTCTGCCTTTTCTAAATCCAGCTTAAACATCTGGAAGTTCATGGTTCACATACTGTTGAAGCCTAGTCATCAGCCAACATGAATTACCTGGAAGAACTCTGTCCTCACTAATCTCCTAGCAAACGCTTGCAATCTCTTGGGGAAGCAGCAGGGAGAAAGCTCTGGTTTGCTGTCCACGCATCTTTGAAGACACCAATCATGGTAAAAGCTTCCAATGAACCTTCACTTGGTCAACAGCTTGGCCACTAAGAATCTTCAGTTCAGTTCAGTGACTCAGTTGTGTCCGACTCTTTGCAACCCCATGGACTGCAGTACACCAGGCCTCCCTGTCCATCACCAACTCCTAGAGTCCACCCAAACCCATGTCCATGGGGTCAGTGAAGCCATCCAACCATCTCATCTTAAAGATCACCAAAAAGACAAAGTCCTGGCACATCTTAGAATTTTCTCTCAGGGGAAAGAAAAATCAGTCTTGGTTAACAGTGCTCTAAAGCTGTACGTGTAAACACACGAGAGTCTCAGCTGCTGGCCCCTTCGGGGTCTACCCTGTGAAACTGACTGTAAGTGCCTCCCTGGTGGGAGTGCCTTTCCATCCAGGTTGAGCTGCATGGCAAGGTAAGAAGGAACACTCCTTAGGATCTTCTGGTTTATTTACAATCTGACTAGAGATCAGGACTGGGATTGAGTGGTTTCTCAAACACTGTCTTGTTCCAAGTAAAGTGACACCATGTCCCGTGTTGGCCCCTGATCTCCCAGTTCACACCTGCAGTGGGAGATCTCATGAGGGCCCTTCTGTGACTTCACAGCAGAAGGTGAGCTGGTTTTGAACATGAACGGAAGCTTTATGAATCACAGAGGGAAAAGATAGTCCTGAGAGAGGACAGACGTGGACACAACGTTCCGGGTGTGTCTGGAGAGAAAGCGCCAAAGTGAGGTAAGAAGAGATCAGCTGAGGCCAAGAAGCCATCGGACACAAGTAACAGAAAGAACCAGAGTGGGAGGAAGGGCAGGCGGCCAGCCTGGAGAAGGCCTGGGCCACATCCCAAGACGTCAGTTCTCTCCTTGGAGACCTCCGGTAGCTCAGAGAAGTGTGTACGTGAGGAGGTGGTGAGATTGTGCCTGTGTCTTAGAATGGAGAGTTTACGGGCAAGAGGAAACAATGGGAACAGGCAGATCAATTAACAGTGCAAAATAAATCAGGCAAGGAGAGACGAACTAGGTGGTAGAAAGAAAGAAACAGTAATGACTTCCATTACCTAACGTTTATAGGACACTAATCACGACTAACAGTAATAACAGTAGCTAATGAGTGCGTAACGCTTACTATGTACCAGGCACTGTTGTAAGACACTTAATACATATTAACTCATGCAAATCTCAAGCTCATTATCATCACACTTTATACACGATGAAACTAAAACATGGGCTTTCCTGGTGGCTCAGCGGTAACGAATCCACCTGCCAATGCAGGAGGTGTGGCTCAACCCCTGGGTTGGAAAGATCCCTGGAGAAGGAAATGGATACTCACCTCAGTACTCTTGCCTGGAGAAGCCCATGGACAGAGGAGCCTGGTGGGCTACAGTCCATGGGGCTGCAAAGAGCTGGATAAGACTGAACAACAACAAAACCTAAAGCTTCAGTAACTGGTTCAAGACTGCAGAGCATTGTTAAGTGCTAGAAACAGGATTCACGCTATGCTCTCGACCTCTACATTGCCCTATGTCTGGATATCCTAGTCTATATGAAATATTTTATGTATTCCATGTCAGGGAATCTATAAAAGTACAATAAGCTGTAATTGTTATTACATTTTACAGATGAGGAAGCAGAGTTTAAGCAGATTCACCCAGGTTGTGAACATCTGAAGTTTGTGTGGTTAATGACACTGCTAAACATTTCATGGCAAAATCAGAAGGACTTATTTGTCAACTGATACATAGCAGTGATTCTCAAAGCTGGTCCAGGGACTCTGGTCTTTCCATAGGATCTGTGACATTAAGACTGTTTTCATAACAATGCTAAGATGTTATTTGCCCTTTTCACTTTCATTTTCTTGTGAGATTCAACAGAGATTTCCAAAGGCTTCATAATTTGTGATAGTGCAATCAACTGAAGGCAGAATCAAATATAAAAATTCAGCCAATTTCTTTTAAGCCAGATAGTAAAGAGATTTGGAAAAATGGACCATTCTTCTAAGTTATTTAGAAATATAGTTGTTTTTATGAAAACATGTTTTATGGTTATCTTTAGTAGGTTTGTGGTTTTCATTTTTTAAATTATTTTTTCTATTTTGTCTGTATTGTTTTAAATAAATTAATAAATATTTAGAATACATTCAGTTTTCATTTCTAATATGGTAAATGGTGATAGATATACTGATATACACAGGAGTTCTTTGATGTCCTTTGACAATTTTTAAGTCACTTGGACTACAAGGAGATCCAACCAGTCCATCCTAAAGGAAATCAGTCCTGGGTGTTCACTGCAAGGACTGATGTTGAAGCTAAAACTCCAATACTTTGGCTACCTGATGTGAAGAGCTGACTCATTTGAAAAGACCCTGAACCTGGGAAAGATTGAGGGCAGAAGGAGAAGGGGACGACAGAGGATGAGATGATTGGATGGCATCACCAACTCAATGAACATGGGTTTGGGTGGACTCTGGGAGTTGGTGATGGACAGGGGGCCTGGCGTGCTGCAGTTCATGGGGTTGCAAAGAGTCGGACACGACTGAGCAACTGAACTGAACTGAAGACAGTAAAGACATTTGGAGACAAAAAGTGTTAAGGACCACAGGTATACAAGGAAAAGATGAGCAATGGTGAAAGATGACTTCTGGATTTCTAGCTTGAGGCTCAGAAGATGCTATTGCTTATTAAAGACCAGGAACACAGAACAAAATCCAGATTTAAGAAGAATCTGATAAAATCAGTTCTGGTATATGTCTTGGCTTGGGTTCTGCGCCAAGCCTTAGATGGGGATTCTTGTTCGAGTGGCTTTTTGGAGGAGAGTTCTCAGGAAATAGGTCCCAAGGGGAACAGGAGATGACAGGGGGAAAAAACAGGCAAGAATGCGGCTTCAGCCTGAACCTGTGGAAAAGCACAAGTCTTGTGGCTGAGGCCACCCTGCGTGGCTGAGGCCACCCTGCCTTGAGGGGAGGAGGCCAGTTTCCTGCAGCCTGTGTCAGTCAGTTGCTGATCTTTTGGGAGTAAGGGTGGAGGAGAAGATGGGGTACCTGGTGAGGCACCACTCATTTAGCCAAGGGCAACTTTCCTCTGGAAAGAACACCAGCCAATTCAGCCTGGGCTGGGCCTCCAGCACACGGAGGGGTACAGGGTGTGAAGGTCGCCTGGGGATACGCAACACAAGCTACAAGTTCTAGTTTGGAACATGTCCTGATATCCAGCAATTATCTGTGTAGATAGAGCTAATATTAAAGTTAGGCCGATCACCCTAGTTAGGGACAAAGATTTATGCAACTGAGAAATACTTATCTATAATACAATTCATGTTTTTTAATTACATGGTTCATTGACAGAAGAAGTAAGTAAACAAATACACAGTCCGGTGGAGGTACAGAAGAATCAGGCAGAAATACTGAAAGATGGGGAAGAAAAACTCTTCCTGGGAAAACTGTGATGCGATGCTAAAGGAACTGACTCTCTTGCTCATGGAACAGTGACGAGGCAACGGAAAGGAAGGTAACCCACCATCGTGGCCCTGGAATGCCACACAAAGGGGCACGGAAGGAAGCAAGAAAATGGCTTGTTGTAGGACAGGACGAAGCTCTTATGACAGAGAAGAGAAGCAGGCTTTTCAGAGAGGAACCACCACCGCTAGCCGTGGTCTCATTAGGCATGTCAGTCAACAAACACGTCAGGCAGACGCTTTAACCTCTGAGCCACCAGGGAAGCCCTCTGAAGGGTGAATGGACAACAGATGAGGTGTCACCACCAGCAGTAAAAACACCGACGTTCGTGCTCGATTTATCTTTTAAAACGTAAAAAGCAGAGTCGTGACCATCCACAGAACAGGGTCACTCTATGTCACCTGTATGATGACTAATAATAGTTAAGAGAGAGCGCCATGCAGCCAGGACGCCAGAAACTTAACTGCAAGTCACCCGGACCTGATGGCGCTTAAATAACTCAGACTCGGCCTCAGGGGCCTCGGTCTGCTCCAGCCAGAACCCGATTCACCTCGAGATGTCTCGGCTTACCTTCAACAGAGAGAAGCCAATTCTGCAGCGTCTGAATATCCAGAGGCGAGTGTGTCTCTCTCTTCTAGTGCTCATCCTCTGCCTTGTGTTAAACATTATCTTATCCGTGAATTCTCGAGGCTTGAGACTAAATCCTTACGCATCTTTGCCTTCCCCATAGTACAACACAGTACCTTTATTCTGTGTGTTCAATAAATACCCATTAGCTACTATTTGAGTTATTTTTATAGGATAATTAAGGCACAGGTAAGATATGGATGAAGTGGGGCTGCTTTTCCTACCCTTCTATTATGTTCAGCTTCAGAGAAATTATCATTGTTAAATTAATGTAACATTTTTGCTTAGTTTGTTTTTAAGAAGAGATATGTTTCAACTTCTAGAGTGTCCTCCACAGTAGGAAACTTCACAAGAATAAGGAAATACTTAAGAAACAGACCTATACAGACACAGATCTTTACGCTTTAAGAATGTGCATGACGTTGTGAAAGTCATGCTGGGAAAAAAAAAACGAAGGTGTCAGGAAGAATGATACTGTACAAAAATGTGAAGCAAAATCCAAAGTGTCGACACAGTACTTATTCAGTTCCTTAACACACTTAATGTTAATGTCCCGATTAGGTAAGATTTATAAACAAACTGAGCAAAAATGTCTGCATAATGATGGTACATTAACATTTTTTAAAATCGCCGAGAGATTCTGCCACCAGCTCTCTCATGGGAATCTTAAAAATATAGTTAGGTTCTCACAGAAAACAGTAATAAAAGATTTTTCAGGTTATGAGGCATTTTTAGTCCAACTGTCCCAACGTTTCTCCTATTTGTCAAACAGGGGCCCAGATTATTTTAGTTCATCTTTATTTTAAAAAGAATTTCCTTTTTGTCCATTAGCAAAGCTCATGGAAGCCCAGAAAAGCTTGGGTGTTTGAAACAAATGACATCATCCTAAATATTCAAAGCAATACATTTAAGTATTATCTCTATGTTCTTGGGGTAATAAAGCATATGCTTTTGAATATACTGAGCCATATTTGAACTCATTAAACAATTCTTTAGCACTACCTGTTGGTCAAAAATCTGACTTATTTTTAATAGGCTGTGATGCCAATGATACGAAGAGGTACAAATGATGACCCTTTATTTAGTGCAATCATTTAAAATACTCTCATGTTTATAACAATGCTTTTCTTTCAGAGATCAGCAGAGGGTACTCTCTTTTAGTTACGTTGAAGGAATACTCCTTACCAAACTTACTACGTCTACTATATCGTGTTTAATGGTCACAGCTAATAAATAGAGCATTAATTACATGCCAGGCACTGTTCCAGTAACTAACATATATGAACTCATGTTATCCTCTAAACCACCATGAAGGATTATTGTCTTTTTTTTTTTAAACACATGAAGAAATGAAAGCACTAAGGTTATCAGCCCAAAGTCATATAAGTGCTTAGTCACAGGGTGAGGATTCAGACTGTTCTAGAGTCTGTGCCTTCATCACTTTTTTCCCATTTACTTAGTATATTAGTTTGACCTCCCAGTTCTGAATTCTTAAAAGTAGCTACACTTGCGGTTGGCTAAAAAAATCCAAAACCGGCCGAATAGCCATTATTTTCCTGAAATCACTTTCCAAAAACTTTAAGGAGTTTTATGATTTTCTCTGCAACTAAGGACAGTGTGTGAACCGTGCCAGTGTACCTTCTAGAGAGTGTTAAGTTAGGCTGGAGGAGAAAAGCGGCAACATTTTAAGCGCTGTCATTCGGAAGTTCCAAGGGCTTCATTCATAAAACCAGTTACTCTGGGCCGGCACTCAGCACGTGCATTTGCAAGTGAGCATTCAGGTCCTCCAGAGGGCTTTCGCTCACCCCCACAGCCAGCTGGATCCCCAGTGCCACCGCTGAGTGGAGCGGTTTGAGCAGAGGCAGTCATCCCAGGAGGACCGAGCCACACGTGGGCTCACAGGGCAGGAGGAGACAAACTGGCCCCCCAACTCACACACACTCCGTAAGACGCCTACACCACCTGCACCTCTCAAGAATATTCCTGAGACTCAGTCTTCACACAGACAAATACCGAGAGCCTTCCATGTATCTTCATTCAGAGGAAATGTTAGGTTCAGAAGATGCATCTTGAGGAGTGCGCAGCAAGAGACAGGCAGCACAAGTGGAAACGCTCCACACCAGCTGGCGAGCAGGACAGTGGGAAGAGCGGATACAGACACGGGCCCCTAGCCATCAGCTGGGGACCTCAGTGATGGTTCTTCAACTCCATGAGCATCATTTTTCTGATCTTCAAAATGAAAGGGGTGATAATTTAATGGCTTATAAAGATTTAAGTGAAAGAGTTAATATAAAGGGCCCGTCAATGCCTGGTATCCAGCAGGCACTAAATGGTCAGTTGTCTTAATAGCAATTAAAAAATCATTAATGTAAGTAAGAGTCAAAACCATTCATGTAAGTAAGAGTCAATTAATGTAACTGAGAGTCCCTTGGACTGCAAGGAGATCAAACCAGTCAATCCTAAAGGAAAACAGTCCTGAATATTCATTGGAAGGACTGATGCTGAAGCTGAAGCTCCATTACGTTGGCCACCTGATGTGAAGAGCTGACTCACTGGAAAAGACCCTGATGCTGGGAAAGATTGAAGGTGGGAAGAGAAGGGGCCGACAGAGGATGAGATGGTTGGATGGCATCACCGACTCAATGGACCATGAGTTTGAGCAAACTCTGGGAGATAGCAGAAGACAGGGAAGCCTGGCGTGCTGCAGGCCATGGGGTTGCAGAGTCGGACACGACTGAGCGACTGAACCACCACCACCAAAATATGCTTACGATGGAAGTGAAAGTGAGAGTAGCTAAGTTGTGTCCCACTCTTTGGGACCCCATAGACTATATAGTCCTTGGAATTCTCCAGGCCAGAATACTGGAGTGGGGAGCCTTTCCCTTCTCCAGGGGGATCATGACAACCCAGATCGAGCCCAGGTCTCCCGCACTGCAGGTGGATTCTTTACCAGCTGAGCCACAAGGGAAGCCCAAGAATACTGGAGCGGGTAGCCTATCCCTTCTCTAGCGGATGTTCCCAACCCAGGAATTGAACCGGAGTCTCCCGAATTGCAGGCGGATTCTTCGGCACCTGAGCTATCCATGATATAACTGTAACTTCTAAACTTGGCTCATTTTTTTTTTTTTACATTGCTCAGAAAATATATTGAAGATACATGCCTATTACATAAATGTCAAAAAGACTGCATAAAATTTAAAAAATGTGCTTTCAAAAATTCAGAATACAGGAGGTTTTGTAAGGATAATACCTGAGACAATAACAAGTGTTTTATATACAATAAATAATTTTCCTTAAAAACTATTTTGAAAATATGTAAGAAAAAAATGTCTAAGTACATTCAGTTCAGTTCAGTCGCTCAGTCGTGTCCGACTCTTTGCGACTCCATGAATCGCAGCACGCCAGGCCTCCCTGTCCATCACCAACTCCCGGAGTTCACTTAGACTCACGTCCATCGAGTCTGTGATGCCATCCAGCCATCTCATCCTCGGTCGTCCCCTTCTCCTCCTGCCCCCAATCCCTCCCAGCATCAGAGTCTTTTCCAATGAGTCAACTCTTCGTATGAGGTGGCCAAAGTACTGGACTTTCAGCTTTAGCATCATTCCTTCCAAAGAAATCCCAGGGCTGATCTCCTTCAGAATGGACTGGTTGGATCTCCTTGCAGTCCAAGGGACCCTCAAGAGTCTTCCCCAACACCACAGTTCAAAAGCATCAATTCTTCGGCACTCAGCCATCTTCACAGTCCAACTCTCACATCCATACATGACCACTCAGCACACTTTAAAAATTAAGTGTACATTCAGCACACTTAAAGTACATTCAGCACACTTTAAAAATTAAGTTTTTATTCGAAGACTGAGTCAAAGAAACGGGAAGACATGCAGAATGAAAACACTATCCTCCAACTCCCAGACAAAACCAGCAGTGAAGAGAGCAGGAGAAAACATCACACATAAAAAGGACAAACATAGATAAATTAACAAATTCACAAAATGCAATCAATAAACAGGAAAGATACTCCCTGACAAAATTAAATATTTTCCTACAGATACTGAGAATCTGGCTTTCACCATGCTTAAAAGAAAAGTCAGAAACCCAGTACCCCTATCTGTTCATTTAAGTTCAAAGAAGGAGAAAATTACGCTACAAAAACTGCAATAATTAATGTCAAACATGGGATTTTTTTTACCATTTTAACCAGCACCTAACAACACTGATAATTTAAATCATGTAAGAAAATTTTCTCTTCAGTCTGCTGTCCTGAAATCTGAAGTCTATTACAAGTTTAAAAGGGAAAATAAAAACAAAAATGTAGTTTATAAAGATTAGTATTTAAATGTTGCAAAATCACAGCAAAGTGATACTTTTAACTTTCCCCCTGTAACTGTAAACGTGAAACCAATCTCTTTCCAAAACATGTGACATCTAAAATCAATCACTAAGTCTGTCTTTCAAACTCATTTCTATGTTTCAACTGATGTTTGATGATTTTAATGAATATGCTCCACTGTAGAATGGATGACTGGTTTCCAGTCTTTTAAAGAAAGAGACCCTGTAACTGTCAATCATCTCTGAAGACTCCCCCCATGTAAGTTATATATACTACATATGGTACTATGAGTTCTACATCATGCTTTTAAAAATGTACACAAATTTCAAAAAGATTAGCAAGCAAATTAGACCATATGCATTTTTCTAGAGACAGCAGCTCATTTGCCTATAAATTTACAGACTTCTCTTCGTGACTCAGTAACTCTTCAGACGTACAAGAGCCGCTAGGTGGGAACCAGTCATCTGGAAGTCAGCTCAGAAAGCACACAACCCACTCACGTTTGTTCAGTGCTTGTTTAGTGCACACAGTTTATGACACAATTTACACACTCAGCCTGAAAGATAGCCAGAGGGGGCGTAAGAATTCTCATTTCACAAATAAGATATGGAAGTTGAGAAGGAATAAAGAAATGGGTTCATGTTACACAGCCTAACAATGGTGGAATTCCTTTTAGATAACAGGTCTTATTGCTAACAATATTTTTAACCCATTTGTTCATCTGGTTACAAAAGGGCAATGTAATCATTTTAGTAAAATCAGACTAACTTAACCAGTAATTCAGAGGAACAAAAATTTTTTTTAATTTATATCTTTTTGGGATACTTAACAACGTGGGTCACAATTCTACATAAAATCATTTTAGGGGTATTAAAAAGGAAATGGCAAAGTGAGCTAAGATATGTTAAACAGAAAAGCCCACTTAGAGAAGTGTTATGATTTAGGAAAACAATACATTTCTAAATATTGCAAAATGTCCAGGTTCTAACACATTTAAACCTTCACATTGTACTTGACATTTCTAAACTAATAAACCCAATTGTCTGGTTAATTTCTTAGTAATCTTAGCAAAACTGGGTAGTCACTCTAAAATGCACTAACACACTTCATTAGTTAAGAGGTAAGAATTCCAATTTCAGATAGTAAGCAACAAGGTGCTACCTGCAAGAGAATGTGGGAGACACTTGACTAAAGGGTTACTGACTGAAAGAACTAAAGCCAAAAGGTCAAGAACCTGGAGAAGGGACCCCATGTTTTACAGCATATTAGTTTGGATTTTTAAAAACCTTTTATGAAACATTTTAGGCCGGGGGGGTATTCAAGTATTTCATTCCCTGCCCCATTTCAAAGAACCACCCAAGAGCAAATTAAAACAGTGATGAAGGGAAATGCTTACAGGTTTGTATCTCAGAGCATCTCTGTAGGATCCAAACAAAGCCGCCTGCGCCCTGAGGAAGGCCCTGGCTACTCCATCCCCCGTAGCTGTGGACTGCTTCTTCAGTTTATTTTTCAGGGCCGAGACCTGCGTGACAGAGAGGAATCGTTACATTCACACCTCGGATATTGGAACGGTGAGGGACGAGCTGATCCGCAGGCAGGCCGCCGCGCCCGCGGGTCAGCCCGGGCGCCTCCTCCTCGCCTCCGCTTATCATCCTGACCGCGGGCAGCACCTGCTGGCCTGTTAATTGAAAGGGAAGCAGGGGCCCGCGGTAATGTGCTAATGCAAATTGGTCTGCACGCTCCTCTTTTATTCCCAAGGTCTCCTGACATAAATAAGCTTTAATTATTTTACAGTAAACTGCTTGTGAGCCACTTTCCTGCAGATGTTTAGCCATTACAACAAGTGTCTACTTGTTTGGAGATGGAGCCGGGTGGGGAGCGTTTTGTTTCTGCTACGGAAGCTTACTTGTTCCAGGCCCTCCAGGATCACTGGCTGTTTATTTTTGGAAGCCTCATTTGTACATATAATTTTCCAGTCACTTGTTGAGTAGTTTTCAGCATTATTAGATAGAAAGCGGGAAGGGAGTTAAGGTTACTGAGAATCTAAGCACGAGTAGGGAATTCTGTTACGCTCGTTAGACACTGACTGTCCCATCTGATGTGAATAGTCTTCCACGCCAAGTACTCATGCTATCGTTTATGAACGAACAAACAAGGGCTCGAATGTGTGGACTGATTTGTCCTTAATATTTGGCTACCAGAAGGCGAAACTGAGATCTCAACCCAGTTCTGTCCAGTTTTTCCCACCACCATTATTAGCAGGATTCGAGTTAAACGTTATTGCCTTATGAACCAGTTATCCCACTAATAATGTTTCTAAATCAAAGGAAGACGTATGATCTAGAAATTTGCATACTTTTAAAAGGCACCTATGTTTGCTACAATTTTCCATACACTTGCATCCTTTAATTTCAGGTCCTGCGTATTAATATTTTGGGGCTTCCCAGGTGGCTCAGTGGTCAAGAATCTGTCTGCCAATGCAGGAGACAGGGGTTCAATCCCTGGGCTGGGAAGATCCCCTGGAGGAGGATATGGCAACTTGCTCCGTATTCTAGTCGGGGAAATCCCATGGACAGAGGAGCCTGGTGGACTACAGCCTGGATCTCAAGAGTCAGACATGACTGAGTGAATAAACCACCAGTTCCACAATCATATTCCTGATGTGTACTCTTACTTTTTTTAAAGAGGACGTGATATGATCTGTTCCCATGCCTCCAGTTCACTTGACCCATTCCTTTCCCACATAAAAACCTCACTCTATACACTTAAAAAGTACTAGTGATGCTCATATACATTCCTTAGCAATGCTCTACCTGGGAACATGAGGTCATGTAGCAATCCTGTTTTCTTAAGAAAAACACTGATGGGACGAGTTGGCCTGCTCCCTTACCAGAGCATATTCTCATCCTTACGACAGATATCACCCGATTAACAACGCTGTTCCTCCTTTACATATATGTGCAAGGAGTGTTTACACTTCTTTATACAAGCGTCCTGACTGCCCCTGTGGATGATGACTGTAACTGAAGTGTCAACCTAATTAACAACGAAACTTTGAATAATGCTAATGAGAAATGAACACAGCATCAGAGGCAGGACCAGCTCTACAGGTGATAAACCTTCACAGGAGTGACATTTTCCAGTGTAAAGTCACAGCCACTGTGATCTGATCAAAGACACAGACCCCCACTGGGTCCAATTATAACCACAGTTTTGAAAAAATTACTGAGTTAGGATGCTCATAATCTATGCAGAAAGGCCTTTGCAGTATAGGTCTTTCCCCATAGCTGTGATCTTCTCAATTTATATCCAGGCTCCACAGACCCAGATAAAAGTTTAGAACCTAATTCACTTAGCCCACAAAGTGAATAAACCCGGATTCATTTAAGAAGTTGTTATTATTAAAATCTAACCTCAATAAATGCACATTTTTAGGTAGCCCACATGTTCAAAAATAAATACAGCTGAAGGATGCAAAAACAAACCTCTGAGTTAATATCCCATATTCTGAAGATAGTAATAATGTTAAGTTCCAAATGCCTTTTTAAAAGAAAACAATGGGAATGAAATCAACACATGTATTTCATTAATGCCCCCTAGAAAGGCTTATCATGCAAAGAATAACAGTCTAGTCTTCTGAAGTATTATAAAAATAAAATAGGGTTATGTTTACTTTAGAAAATAAAAATTAAACATCATGCCTTGTATCTTTGCAAAAGTGAATTCCTCAAGATGTATTTTTCTATAAAACCTGAAAGTGGGGCTTCCCTGGGGGTTCAGTGGTTAAGAATTCACTTGACAACGCAGGGGACACAGGCTCAGTCCCTGATCCAGGAAGATCCCACATGCCAAGGAGCAACTGAGCCCGTGTGCCACCACCAGACAAGCCACCACCATGAGCAGCCTACACACCGCAACGAGAGAGGAGCCCCGGCTCCCTGCAACTCGAGGAAGCCCGCACAGCACAAAGGCCTAGTGCAGACAAAAATAAACTCAAGAATCTTAAAAAAGAAAAAAGACAATCCGTAGCTGGTGGGGTGCTGTATGGATTATAACGTATATGGAGCAAACGCCTTAAAGGAAAAAAGAAGCCTGAAAGTGACAATTCAGCTCTCCAAAAATCGAGAATCCCTAGGCTGAGCGTGACATCTGTGCTGGCAAAGCCTGGAAGCACGTCAGGCCATTGCTCAGCCATTGCCACTCCAAATCCTCAGCTATTTAATGGCCAAGCAAGTCTTCTAGGGTTATTAATCACATTGCCACAAACCCTTCCTAAACAAAATTGCAACTATGTAGCCTTCACTTCCAAATTAGTCAGTGTCAGTTCCTGAATTCCATCAAGAGGTCTACAGAACATAGGAAAGAAGAAAATATTTGCTCTAGAACTTCCAAGAGGGTAGCCACTAGACACAGGAGCACCTGAAATGTGACTAGCCCAAACTGAGAGCTGCTGCTAGTTTAAAAAAAAAAATACACTGGATTTTGAAGACTTAGTATCATACAGAGAGTAAAATACCTCATTAATAATTTTTACTGATTACATGCTGAAACAGTATTTTGAATATACTGGGTTAAATAAAACATTAAAATTCATTTCAGCTATTTCTTTTATTGCAAATGTGGCCTACATTATGTTTCTGCTGTGGACTGTGCTATTTTATATGAACATACTATTCATGTTGAACATACTATTCATACAATTTCATACATACATGTGAGACTAAAAAAACTGCCTTGCAAGAAATATGGTTAAGGTTTTCCTTTGCCTATTTCTACATTATTTCAGCCTTTACAAACTGCACATGAAGAGCTCTTCCTTGACCTACTCGAGGTGAGCCTCGACTGTCAGCAGATGGGTGGTGGTCCCAGTTTCTCAGACCAGAGGGGCAATGAGTTAAGGGTTTCTATGTACACCCATGAGAGCTCAGAAACAACCTGTAAAAATGAAATGCTTTTTAACAGTCAGCTTCAGATATGAGGATACTACTCTACTATAAAATAACTGTCAACCTTGTTATTTTTCTGTACTGTAAACCACGGGAGTAAGTTATCACCAGTTACCACTGCCCTTTGCAGTGCTAATGAGCTGTGAGCAGATTTTAATATATATATTTTAATTTTTAAAAAAAGGTGACGTATCTTCTGCACTTTTAAAATACCTGTCTGGGAAATACCATTTTCTGCTTAATTCCCAAACTTCAAAGTTTAGTTTTGACATCAATGTACATCTTTCCATGATATCCTAAAGCTTATACTCACATGTAGCTTAATTCAGCAAAGCACCTGGAACTTTGGTAACACGGCTATTATCACAAAATCCTATCATGGCCTCCTGAAAAAGTATCCAATATTTTCTCTTTTTATTCTTAAGAAAGTAAGCTGCAATATTTGATGGCTGAGGATGACTTCAAAACTGATGTTTTACTTTGACATATTTAGTCTGTATATAAATTATTTTTTAAGTCTAATTAGGTATCATACCAGACCCTCCCCTCAAAAAATGTGAAAAAACTTCAGAATAAACATAATTTCACTGCTCTTATCAAGTGTTCAAATTCCTTTCATACAATGAGCATCCAGGCTTCCAAGCAGCCGGAATTACAGCCTGGGTCTAAGCATAGTGAGAGTTCACTGCAATGTGAATAATATCACCAATTCTCACCCTTGCCCTCTTAGCACTAAGTGACTGTGAGTAAAAGGAGGGGATTACACGAGTAAACACAGCAAACAGGCATAAATTAAAAGAGAGCAAGCCACATGCACGTGGTCTGAGCAGTGAAGCAATGATGCTAACTGGGGGTTAGGAAGGGAGGTGACATAGAGGAGCTGAGATTTTTTCATGGAAGTGACAGGTTTTTCTCTTAACTTGACTTTCAGATGCAGCTTCTCAGGAAAAATAAATCAACCACTATAACCCACTAATTTTCATTTCATTTCTTAGGATCACAAAGAGAAACATCAGGGTAAAGAACAGAAGGTAAACATAAACTTCAGGAATAATACTGGGATAAACTATGTGTCCTGACATGGCCCTGTGATATCTTTAAATATCCATATTCCTAATTGAACTCTACTCCAGAAACTACATACATTCAGAAGAGCTAATGCTTCAAATAATATCTTGCTTTAGAAAAAAGTTATGACGTTAAAATCTTTATTCTTCCATGAAACATCTTATGGTCATTGTATGAATCCAAAATTAAATCCCTACACTTTAATCCTTCTAATGTTCAGTTTCTTAGGCAATAAAATGAACCCTTCTGTCTCAATTTTCTAACATGTTTCTATTTAAGGATTAAAACATTAACCTTTAACATTTGTTAAATGAAAAACATATGATACACTGGCAGAGGGCATCATGACACTGTTTCTTTGAATGCTTAAATTACCTATCGGAACCTAAAATATGGTGTCATCTACAACTGTTTCCCCTTCAGAGGGATCGTAAAATGAAGACAACCAAGACCGCTCTTACTCCCTCTCAAGTCCAACGTCATGCCAGTGTCTCAACAGCAATGTCACTTCCAAGATCCAGGAGCTGAGAAAGTACCCTCGGAGGCCCTCTCGACACTGCACCCTTCGCATCTTCCATGAGCAGCACATCACGTCACGGAGCCCCAGCCGTCTGACCTCCGATATGGATCTCAAATCTGCCCACCTTGATCCAAATCCCTGCCGCTATCAAGTTCAAGCAGCGATCATCTCTCGCCTGGACCACTGCAAACGGTCTCTCAACCCGTTCATTCTGCTCTATTCTGCTTCGTCTGACCCAGGATCTTCAGGACCTAGAGCTGGAGATGGTGTTTTTACAAGCCTAAGTGGCCTGCGCTACTGTTCCTCTGCTACGGATCTCCAGTAAAGGGCCAGTAAAGCCTGGAGTCCTGAACAAGAGCCCGTGACCTCACGCTCTCCCTCCTGCCATCTCTACCACCTCATTGTGTGTAACTCTTGCTTCTGTGTGTCTCACCACAGCTACACAGGGCTTCTCTCCCTTCCTGAATTTGCCAACGGCAGAACCTCTGCATACACTTACCCCTCCTCCTCCCACTCTGCATGGCTTACTCACACCCACCGTTCAGGCCAGTTCCGTACAGACGTTCTGACGTCTCGAGCTGAACCACAAAAGGCGTGTGTGAGTTTACAGGCAGGTAACAGCGTTGGCTTGACTACAACCATTTCACTTGGGCTCTCTTACGGCAGAGGTGCTGTCAGTCCACCAGCATCTCACTGAGCTCTCTCTCTCTCTTTGGTAGCAGAAACCCTAAGCTCCGAGGCGTGCCTGGATAACCTAGCTGGGTTAGCCAGCCATCTCCCCGCACCACTGTGACCTGGTGTGGCCAGGGGCTTGTGTTCAGCTGATGGAACGTGAGCTTCAGGACTGCAGAGTGTACATCTTCTCGTCCACTCCGCTCCCAGAGCAACACAGGCATATAGTAGGTGCCTCATGAGTATTTGAATGAGAGAATGAGCAAATCAACAACCTGTCCAGGCACACTTTGTCCTAACTTCTCTAGTTGACTGAATAGAGTGTCTGTGACGGGGCCCAGGATCCAAGGACTAGAATTCACTGAGAAGTCCACCAAGTTGTCAACCCGTCAGCAGGATCTGGGAACCACCATCGGGACAGTGCTCACAACATCCCGTGCACAAAAAGTCTCTCGAATATGGAAAACTCAAGAACTTAAACACACACACAATTTTTCAATTTTTTTAAAACCAAAATCAAGGTCTTTAAATACATAAACGCACACACACACACATACAGAGGCAGCAAGAAGAAAGAGAAGTGCACTTTTAAGATGACACAGGAGGAGAAAAGATATTAGGAAAAAGGCTAGCTAATTTAGATGGAAATGAAAAGCCATGAGAAAACCAAGCAAACTCATGAGCACTGAAAAAAATCACTAAAAGTAACAAATTATAAATCAACTTTCAAATGCTAACTGCACAGAGACGTGAAGGGAGGGACAGAGCAGGGCTGGACTGATTCTTCCGTGCAGCCAAGAGAAACCAGTGAAGATCTTTTAAACGCCTGAAGCCCAGTTAATTAAGATTTTGCATTTTAAATTTTTGTTTTATTACGCTTTGGTACTGAAAGTTTATTAAAAAATACACACCGAGAAAACAGTAGGAAAACACAGCAGGATCTGTTCGTACTCACAGACAAAAAACAACCTTTGTAAACAGTCTCATCTCTGAAAATAACTACTGAGAAGAAAAGGGAGCCCCCGTGACGGCCGAAGTTGGGGCAGGAGCCGGGTGCCTGTCACCACGCCCTGCTTCTCTAGGGCCAGGAGACACACGGCGGCCCTCGAGCCACAGAGGAAGAGATTAAACCCGCTTCCAGGCTTCTCCCTGTCGTTACTGTGGGAGTCAGATGGAAACACCCTTAGAGCGCGTTCTAGGAAGCACCTCTAAACAGGGACTTGAACAGCAACCTCCACGACAAAGGGCAGAAGAAACGCAACCTCGGTCCTCTCCCAGGACCGCTGATGGGCGCCCACACTGCCCGCCGCCCGGGGCTGCGAGGAGGGCCGATGCCCCGGGGCCTGGTCCACTAGCTGGACAGGGAGTGTCTCCTGGAGTCTACCCTATTAAACAAAACAACGTCCTCGAGATCACTCTAGAACCAGAGTCAAACTGTTATCTTTCTCATCTGGACACTTAAGAGGTTTGCTGGGGCTTCGGTCACTGCTAAACGCGATAAGGATTACAGCAGAGCGCTGGCGGGCCTGGAACTAACAGAATATTCTCTGGGGCCTCTTTTTTTTCTTTATGACATATATTATGACAATTTAACATATTAAACCTTCATGTTAGATTAGAGGAAATATCCAGTGAGTTAAACATATTTACTGACCTACTTGTACAGTTGGTTAAGAGTTAAATTTATTTATATACTTGAATTTAAACTGATTTTTTAAAATTCTCCAAGAAAGCCAATTCTTTCCCAAACTTATTCCCGAATGAATTAACTCACTTGAATTTAGATGATCTAAAAATTCTAGTTAGAGTTTGGGTTTTTTTCCTTTAGTTTTTTTAGGCTTGTAATGATTTTTAGTTAATTGGAGCAATTTGCGCCTTTCCTGTTCCCGTCATGGTAAAACCATTAACCTAGTCCTCAGTGTGATACTTGAAAGTCTCAGACGCACCATGCTTTAGAGGACTCTATTTTATAATAAGGCCTTTTCAATGTTTTAATAATTAAATATGCTTTACACTGAATGTCACCGTCCTGTAACATACTGCGGCCTACCATGAAGGGTACAATAACTCTTCAGTGTGCAAACTGTATTTTCTACACAACCTTGGAATAGAAAATAGAAAGCCATTTTCCAATAGCATTACACAGAACATGAAAATGAGTTTTTAAAACAGTGCTGACAATCTTAATTTAAGTGAAATAAGTCATAATGGTATTTCTTTAACAAGATTAGAATGGAGAGTGGGCTTCTGCATCAACAAGAGGCATTCAGTATACTGTGTGCCACGCTCATATGTGACGCACCACACACTAGTGTTTGGGCCGTAGTCTGAGGATCAACCTGTATGAAATAAGGCTCTAGGCACACCAGGAGCGGAGGAGTTCTGCGCCTTTACCCTCTCATCTCGCGCAGAGGCAAGTATTTTGACCTGCCTCAGAGTATATTATTTTTCACAATCCAGTAAGCTGAAATTATTTAAAGACTGTTACACCACAGGTCAAAATTTGCTTTCCTAAGTAATGAATATTCTAATACATGTGACTTTTTCAGATGTCAGTTCTAAGCAGCTTTCTTCTATAAGAGTTAGTTTATAATTGTTTTAAATAAATTTTCACATAAAGACAGATATCCTATATTTCATTATAATTCGAATTAGCTTAATTTTCCCACAAGTGGGGTATCCTATTCATTTTTGAAACAGTAACAATTCTCCAAATTACTTTTCAAAAATGTTAAGGATGATAAACATTTAAATGAGTACTAATACTCTAGAAATGCATTTTAAATTATTACATAATCAAAACTAAATTTGTATACTGTATGTATTTGCAACGGAGGAGGTCTCAATAGTGCATTTTCCTAAATTAAAATGAACACATTTGAGATTTCAAATATAATATTTAATACAAACTGGCTCTTTCTGCCCCCACTTAAAAACATACCACAATAACAGTAACTGCAATATTGTTACATAGCCCTAAAATTTATTCATTTCAAAACACTCAAACTACATATGTTTGAAGGTACCTATTATCTGGCACAGCCACTAAAAAAAATAAAATGACAATGTATTTGTAGACAAAAACTACAAAAGTATATTTTAATGGGTCGACTGCTTTTAAAAGTTATTCCATGTAATTATCAATATCATTAAAATCACTCCCAATAAAATTTGTTTTTTTTTCTTTTAATGATCCAAATCTATAGTGAAATGATGAAATCGAAAAACAAGTGTTCTTGTCAGAAGACAGGAAGAGGGTTTTTTTTCCTTTCCCTTAAGGAAAACAAAGGGTTCCTGAAAGCTTTGGCCTGATTTATTCTTCCAATTTTAAATACCTTAAGAGCAGCGGAACTGCTACTGGCATGGTAGTATTTCTAACAGTCAATAAATCTAAAATATTATGTGTGAATATTGGAATGAAGCCATTAAGAAGATTACAGCATGCAACACAGCAGAGGGTCCGCAGGAAAAAAGAACTAGTAATTCAGGACAACTGTGACCACTGACCTTTGAACAGCCAAGACCACTGGTCAAGCTGCCACGGTAATAAAGTGCACAGGCACAGAAAGCCATCCAGCCTCTAAGGATAAATGTTTGGGTGAACGACTTTAAAAGGCCCCCGTCTGAATATCAGGTAATTTATTAAATTATCAAACAATACCAACAGTAATATTTTTCAGGCTTCAAGCATATTTTATTAAGTCACAAAAAAATTCAGGACTATCATTTGTGACTTGAACACATCTCACTCAAAACATCTACAACTAAAGGAAGTATGATGGGATACTTTATCATATTTCCCCACTAAACTGATAAAAAATCTAAATTTATTAGAGATGGATTAAACAACCACCTGAAATATTTTTAGAAAAGGATTATAACTTTAGAACATCTCACACTTTTAGTAAATAGTCCTAGCTCCATCTGAGAACTATTTCAGATTATTCATTCTTCAAATTTGTCTAAGTCTGCAGTCCTTAATTTCAAACATAAAAATACAATAGCTATATCATCTTGCAGAGTTCCTTTTTATGAATGTTCTTTACTATTTCGGTTATGTTTAATTAACTGTTGCTTATAACTAACCAGTGGGACGATCCCTTCTGTCACTGCACATATTTAGGTTTTTACATTTTGTGAATATTGTTTAACTTCACATATTTAAATAAATGTTTAAATATCAAACTAATTCTACTAGGAAAGTAGCAGTTCTCAATTTGAACAGAATCACCCATCAAAAAATTTCCATTAAAGACTGTTTTCCTCAAAGTAATGATCAGCTATCGCTAGAGCTGACTATAAACATTTTAATATAACACAAGAAAGCTGATTTCTTCTCTTCCTCTTTCTTATTCTTCCTCATTTAAAGGGAAAAAAATCCTCTCAGAGAATTAACTGTGGGGACTATATCCACTTAAGGAAAACACTCCTAAAAGCTGGGACTTTATTTTCATAATTATGTCCCTATCTAGTGAAGACTACTTTGATGGATTTCTAAATGAACAACTCTAATCCTTTCTAGCAGCTTCTGCAGAATTTTTATAATGAGGCAATCTAGTTATAATGAGCTAAAAAGATAATATAATTCTTCACTGGCCTGGGTTTGGATTTATTCATACATAGCACAAATTTTACTACAGTGAGATAAAGTAGTTCAGTTAATTTGCTTCAAGGTCAGCAAGTATTTTAGGTTATTTATGAGCATAAATAATCTGATTTTGACTTTAAAGTCACATTTTTTCCTATCAGCAGCCATAAAAGCAATCAAGGCAAGTATTATTGTATTTTTTGAGTTTGAAAAAAAGTAATTAAAAACTCAAACCTAATAATGATTTCAAAGTACCTGCAATATTACTGAAAATAATATTTTGAAGGTTATTTCCAAATTTTAATATATCTGAATAAATGGATTTTTAAAAGGGAGTTATTTTAAATTAGAATTATGTTACACAGATATTTTTAAATAGACATTAGAATATATACAGAAGCAGTACAATCTGCATTTGTACCCTGTTCTAAGTAATACAAAGGCCAAAAAAAATGCATTTCTGAAAACCACTTAACACAAAATACAGAATATATCCTATTTAAGCTGCAGACACACACACGCACACACACACATACACACACACAAACCTCTGCAAGATCAAAGACCGAAAGAGAGCTGGCACTTAATTTATCAGCCTTTACAGACAAAAGACAGTTTTCGTCATTTCAAAAGGATCAGATGTCTTTTATGACAAACTGGGTTTGCAGTTTAATTTACAAATAGAATCCTAAGTAAGCAGTCTGTGCTCTGCCAGAACAAATGACAAACAGTGTAGGTTTTCATTCTTGCGGCCCTCAGCAGGAGAGAAAAGATTAAAAATAAAACTGAAATAATTTAGAGAAAACAAATAAATGTTTCAGAAAGTTGAGGGAGATCAAAGCCAGAATTTTCTGACCCCAACTGTACAAGCATTTCTTATTATATTGACCAGTGCCATCAGCTCATTAATTAAAAGGAAAAGCGCTGGCAGGTGGCAGGGAAGCAAAAGCCGATAATTGGCCCCCTTCTTCTTCTTGCCTTCAAAAACTCGCTCATTCTTCTGCAAGACATGCCACTAGGCAGACAGAAATGCCTACTTTGTAATATAATGATTAAGATGAGATGAAGAGACATGCGCTTAAAGAAACTCTGCCTAATGAATGCATCGAGCTTTTTAATTACGATCCTACTCTTATAATAAGGAATGTGATGCTCCATTCGACATCTCCTCGACTGCCAAAAGGTAAAAATATTAAATTGAGGCTCTACATTGCTTCCTCTCACACCACATGCACATAGGCAACCCTTTTATTTCAGACAGAAAAAGTGGGAAAGCAACTCCTGGTGATTCAAGGGTCCAGGAGAAAACACACACGTATGTTCACCACAAAACACCCGCCACACTTACCACATCGCTTGGAAGGCTGCTCAAGTCATTAAACGGTGATTCCAAAGTGTTTGTGTCAACATTTAACATAACCACATCCTCCAGTGATTTATTTTTCACTCTCTGTTTAAAAAACACAATTATAAACACACATCTTAGTATAGTTTCCTTCCAAACCTATCATGAGCTTAGACATGTAGAGAAAATTAATTTTAATGCATTAGCCTTAGAAAAAAAGGAAAATTCTACACTATGAAAGAATACAAACAATTTTCCCTTATGAGAAAGTCTGTCTAAAACCATTCAAAAAGGTAAGAGTAAAAAGTACTTAAAACAGAATGTTTACTCACCTAAAAATATTAATTTAGTTAGGAGCAACTAAATGTAATCTAACTACCAAAGAGATATTACAACAAATACAAAATAGGGACATGGCTATAATAAACTGTAAATATTCATATTCTTTAAATTTTACCAATTGAATTTCAATCCTATGATACAGGAACGTGTAGCCAGTTCTAGAGCTATTTTTAGCATAAATCATACTTTGGGGTTAACATAAAACAATAAATATGACTAAGAAATAAATCAACTTTTAAATTAGTAAATATTTCCTCTATTATCTCCATATCAATTTGGTGTAAGTTGATGATGACTTATAAGTGAAAGTTGAATAAGAAAAAATGACAGCAGTAATACAGAATTTGTTATATTCTTTATCCCGTGAAATTAATAAAAAGGACCGAATTTAACAGCCTATCACATCAACTATGTGACTTGTCATATTTGTTTGAAAGCTTAGTCAAACGGCCAAATTATCTCCATACATGCACAAATGACAGTAAATTAGAATTTATTAAAGCTGTATCCTTTCCTTAAAGAAATATTTATAATTAATTTTTCCTACCTAAACTAATATGTCTACTTAAATCACATAAATTAGTCTTATTTAAATGATAGCAAATGTTATGCCCTAGTGAAAATAAGTAATATGTACATTAATGAAATATATCCATCAACTCAGAATTCCATAATTGCATAGTTCAACTAGCAATCTACCAATTAATCTCAGTGCAATAGTTTTAAAAGTGACATTCTAGAATAACAGCCATTTTTCAATTTAAACACCCTAAATATTAAATTGGCCAGGACAATCTTTTAAGTTAGCCAAGATTGAAATTTCTGCGATCTATTCAGGATTTCAAATATCTGTGTACTGGGTAGAATGCTAAATTTGCTAGGAAAATGACAGTCTAAAGTAGGGAATTTTTATGAATTAAGAAAGCCATAATGTCTACGTGGAATACAGATTCTCAAGGGGAAACATGATTCTGAAACTCTGTCTTGTAAAAGACACTATAATTATTCTAAAGTAAGATTCAGAAGATGGCCATTTCTAACAAATTAACAGAGAATCACTTATAACAGTGATATCAGTGCCAAATATTTATGAACTCATTTCCCTTCCACGTGCATATGTATATGTAAAAGAGATTTACATATGTAAATATGTGGTTATCTACAAATCAACTACAGCATAACCATAAAAATAACCTATTTTATGAAGAAAAATATGTGTATATTAATGGCATTTAGATGGGAAAAGTATACCTTAAGTTTCATTTCCATCTTCAATTCTAAACTGCCCTTTTAAAAAACAGAAATAGTAAGGATAATCCAGAGACCTGATACTTTCTTTCAGGGGATGAAGTGAGTTCATCTAAATAGCCCAGAGTAATGGTTTTATGATCCCAAAATGTTTGTAACATCACTAACACTTAACTCTGAATAAAGGAAATTAGTCTTGGTATGAAATGTATAGTTTTTTCAAAGTTTCTCTTAGATTAAACAAGTCTGATAATAGCTGAACATTAAAATCTGTTATAGGGAACACTCGATAAGAATGGAAAATGCGTTCATCTCAATAAATCAACACACCAAGCCTCCCTAAAGTGAGAACAATTCTACATAACCCAACAAGGGGGTGGAAATGGTATGCAATTTAAATCTGTTTTTTAAAAATTCAGATTAATGTATTTTCTCTTTTATTTCCCTCCAAACCTAGCTTTAGCTATTTTTTTCTAAAGTAGAATAAAAGGTCAGACGGCCTGTGAAATGGCACCTCTTTCTCTGTCCCATACTTTTCTGTCTCACAAAATTCATGAACTTATTTTGATGGGGAAAGAGTAAGAAAGTGTGGAAACAGAATATGCTTTTTATCCCTCAAAAATAAAAAGATACTATTAGGCCATGGACTGAAAGTCATCTTGAGGACAACACAAGATGCTGAGCCACCCAGTCTGCTGGCATCCCCCACCCGTCACTCTCCTCCCAGGTGAGGCCAGCACACCTGGGCACCTGCGCACCTGCACACAGATGCCAGGAAGGGACATGGCGGCAGCCACCAAGTGATGCTGTGGGACTGGGTCAGCACTGTCCAGGATCACTCAGTGATGGAAGCTCTGCACTGGGGGCCTCTGCAGACTTACTCCTGATCACACTAACAGGCCTTAGTCTGCCTGGACTTTATCCCTAAAGTCTAGTTTTCAGGGGGAACCAAATGCCCTTACCCTTCATTTCAGAAGCAAACTTAAACATTTTAAAAAGATTCCTAGGCAGCTTTTACTTATGACCACACAAAAATAATTTTTAAAAGGTTTAGAAAGACATTAAGTTCATATCTTTGAACAATTAGGTTTAAAAGTCTTTGTAAAACTGATAAAAAGTGTTGAAACCTTCTTGAGGGAGAGGGAAGAGGATATTTCACCACTTCCCCAACAACAACAAAAAAATCAGTCATATTTGCAGCCAAACAAAATGCGAAAAATTATCCAGTCCTGTTCCTTATGTAAAATGTGTAAATATATTTGTATTTTGATTATAATACCACTTAAATAAAATTTTAAAAGCACGGCTAAAGATCAGAATTTTAGCTAAAAATAAGTCTGCCTAATAATGTCATGATAAGAATGGAATTCTGATACAGGATGTCTATCTCCTGGTAAAAGACTAAGAAGAAAGTTACTAAATGGTACCCAACTGGTTTAGAGACATTCCTGAAGTTCCTGTTATAGTTTCTCATTCACTATTCAGCCAAATAAACCAAATAAAGCCAAATAAAGATAGCTTAATAAGTTCAGAGTATAAAAGGAGCAGAGATTCCAGCTGATCTAACTGTGGCTTCATGCAGTCTCACTTCATGATAAGAGCCATTTGAAAGGCAGAAAGGACTGCTTGTCCAAGACAATACTCTAAGGAGTAAAAAATTCTTAAATTTGCTTCTTTAAAAAGGTAATGATTTTCTCTACAGGTGTCCAATAAACGTGATAAATTTTATTGAATATTTAAAATATGTACTACCTTCTGTAGTATTCTGCAAAAGCTTTTTTAAAAGTTGATATAGAATCATTATGCAAAATAAAACAGGTACAGTCAACCACTTCAAATATTTTTCATCTGCATAAATAAATGTATTATAAAAACTATGTGTTCTGTTAGGTATGTTAAATAAAGAGATATGTGCACTAACATCAAAATCAAATTTGATGACTTAAAAAAAAAAAATCATGCCAACCAGGGTTAGATTTTTGCAAGAAATCAAACTAGTGATGAATAAAATGCCAGTCATATATTCTACACTCTACTAGTAGATTAAATACCTACTTATTTATGTTTTATCTTATATAATTTGTTTTCACTGCAAGTACCTTGGCCTTTAAGAAGTATTCTAAAAATAAACAAAATACAGAGTTATTACGCTATGCAATCCAGGCTTCAAAATTAAAAAGAAACTAAACCCACTATAATTCATTAAGATGTATTCTTTATTAATGGTTAAAGCATACTCTCTCCACAAAAGATGCTCAGGAGTTTTAAAAATAATCCCCAGGATCTTCCTTGATCAGCAAAGTGAGGATTGATACAGCGATAATGACTAATCATTAAACCAAATCTAACTCACTAAGTTTGCTTATCAGAAACTGGGTTAAAGTACAATATGGACAACCAGCCAAAGAAGAAATTTATTTGAACAAATCAGCTGGCATAATGATGCCAGGCAACTAACCCAAGCCTTCTGTCTACTTTTTAGAAACTAATCTTATATGATGTCCTCTCTGGAAATCTCACTGATTTCAAGTTTGAGGTGTTTAAAGTTCAAGGTTTTCCATTACAGTGATAATAAATTACAAAAGTCACTGAGATGACAGTTAAAAAAAAAAAACCTACATTTTAAGTCCCAACAGGACTGAAAATTAAAATTTTTGAAAAGCTATATTCTAATTTAAAAGTTCATGATTAGTGTATTAAAATACATTTTTGATAAAATTTTGACACAATGGATTATAGTGAAGTTCGCAAAATAAAAATTTACCCTTTATGATTCATAATTACAAAAATTTCTGCTTTTAAAATATAGAAATACATCTTCTGAAAGAGAAACAGAAATAAAATATCTCAAGCATCATCAAGAAAATGGTTCAAATACTAAGTTTTTAGTATTTAAAACTTAACACATGACCGCAACCAAACAGAACCTACTTTCGGGGGGTCTCAGACCCCTGAAGATAGCCCTGTGCGTACTGATTAAATACAATTATTTCAATATCACCTTTTGGAAAACCATCACGTACATATACTCTAAATATGCAGCTAGTTACTTCCTTGAACTATTCAACCGATATTCTCTCAGAACACAACTGTTTTAACTATTACTTTTACGAATTAATTTATCTCATGGCTGAAAGATACTCACCTCTAGGAGGCTGGAGTGTATTCCAATCAGGTATGGCATGGGGGCACTAAATTAAAAATACACACGTATATGTTCACAGAGTTCATTAAAACTGAAACAACGATACAGTAATTCAGAATGCTTTAGAAAATACACTGATAAATGGGTGGTTCTAACATAGCACATCATAGATAGTTAAAATTATTCCATTCAGAAAAATCAAATTTAATTTGAGGCCACTGATATATTCAAATTAAGGTTGATGTATATAAAATCACAGAATTATAATTAAATCAAGAGTTATAATGTTTAAAAACCTTTTTTAATATAAGGAGAATATTAGGGTCTCCCATCGTCTAAGATGAATCTTTTCCATATACTTCCTATCAAATATATCTTGAAGAATCATCAAATTTATTCACACTTATTTGTATAATTTTTTATTTAATTAGATTCTTACATGATTTTATCAATATATATTCATGGTTTCACACATAATATACCACCAAAATGTCTGAGTCGGTCACAATGTGTTTACTGAGAACTACTGTGTGCCAGGTACAGTTTGGGAACTGAGGATGCAAAGATAAACAATCTCCTCCTCCACCACTCTCACCATCCTATTTCTCTGCTATCTTTCCACTCACGTCCTGTGCCTTTTATTTAAACTCCATACATTCTTCTGTATCCCACTTTCAACTGTCATATAAAATTATATTTAGTAATAATATTAAATGAATAAAATTTAACTTATAATGATACTAAAGTTATCATTTTAATAAATTTTAGATTGTCTACTAATTTTCAGAGTGATGTTAATTACTTCAACGCAGTATGTGGAGCAGACCCAGGTGCCACCACTTGGTAAAGGGATGAGGGCACAATAAACAGGACAGGCAGAGCACACGCCCTTGTGGGGCTGACATCCCAGCAGAGGATACAGACATTAAATGAAGCTCACAATACACAAAGCCAAGCCTCACTAGTAATTTCAGAAATATTTCTCAAGAAAGACAGTGAGGAAACTATTCAACTCGACATTCCAAAATGAAATTATTATTTAACAAGGAAACATGAAAACGAACAAGTGTCTATAAATGTGATAGAAGATATGCAAGCTAGTAGCTATTTTAAAATAAAACATTTTGGCATTTCTTTTATATGCATCTCTGTGTGATACTTAATGCAAACCTTTTCTGTTAATGAAAACAGATCATACTTTTTTCCCAAGGATCTGCATAATATTCCAAACATTCCTGTCATTATTAGAACTGAAATGGCCAAAGTCTGGCATGTCCACTTTGCTACTGAGAACCAGACAAAACTGGTACCTTGGCAGACCCACAGTTTTCAAAGTAACCTCAAAGAGTTCCTAATTTGTTCATGAATAGCTTGCCACTAACATCCACACATCCAGAATTCACAAAAAGTAAGAACGGTTCCAATTCTTATTTAACTTCTCATTAGCCTGGTCACATTGTCCTAGACTTTAATTCCCAGTTGTCTTTGTCTTCGGTAACTCTGTTCCTTCTTTTTTCTTTTTTTTAACTTCTATGCAATGGGCCATCTGGAACTGATCTGATATTCTGGATATTTCATTTGACTGAAAGTCAAGAACTGTTTATAGGCCTTGATATCCTGAAGACCCAGCAGATTTTCTGCCTTCAAAAGGAGAGAGAAGGAGTAAACGTGGACTGTTGGACTTTCGTTTAAATAAAGGAAGGCTAGTTGGTTCCCCATGCAAGTGCTCACCCCTGGGGTTCCTTCTGGGCTCCACGGAAGATAGAAAATGTGTGCCTCTAACTACTCTGGCTCCCATGACCGGGTTCAGGCAACTTTCACAAAGTTGTACAAATTAAAGTTACTGCACAATTTTCCAATTCACTCCAGGTTAGGAAACCTGACCACAAGGTTCATAACACAGGAAGACCATGGAATCTCAGATCTCAAAGCACAGTTTAATATAATAAATGTTATATCTATTTTACTTATGTTGAAGGGCAAGATACATCAGATTTTAAAAAATCAGTAACAAAAGTAATAGCTAACCAACTGAAGTCCTATCAAATACACCTTAGATAACACTTTTAAAGCCTCATGAAAGCTAGTTATCTCTTGAAGCATAAACATATTTACAGAAACTGTTAGGTCAGAATAAAAATCCAATACAAAATTCTACCCATAAAGTAACTGATACTTTTTTCTATGGGATCCCTGGTATCTCTATGTAGTTTTATCTCACTAACTTCTGAAAAATCCAGAATACACACATGTTGGGCTGCAAACATTATTAATCTAGAGCACACCTTCCTAAAATAATTATGGTGTTTTTTCAGAATACAGATTAAACTCAACAGTTATTTCATCCTCATGAAAACTGGATTGCCTACATCCTAATATTAAGTCAGCCAAATCTCATGAAAGGTAATTCTGCTGCCCCAGCTGAAATCTCCTAATTAGATTAGGGCACTAATAAGTCAGGGAAAGATCCTTGGCAACACAGACGTTTTATCATCTATGTGTAAAACTATCCTAGATTTTTCTGTCAATGGAATGATTTTGCAAAGACAGGATACAGAAGGCTCTATTATGACTGCAGCCTCTTTTTGGTAGCAATTAATCATTACTGAAAAATAAAAAATAATTACTTTGTAGTAGCTTTTTTTCTTTTTTAGGTTTTTCTTACGGAGGCCACCCATGGGGTAGACTATAACAGCAGTACTCTATTAACCTAGGGTAGTCTAAACAAAATAATTTTCCATTAAAAAAAAAAAAACCTATTCTCTTAGAAGCTAAGTCTGCTCTTTTCCAAAAAAAGAAGAAGAATCAGATAGATAGAGAACATAAAAACAGTGACTCAACCATTATCACAGAAATGAACCATCATGCTGGTACTGGCCTCACAGTGCCTCGGGGGTGTTTCAGGACTCAGAAGGTTAGGCCACGTGGCAACATCACTCTAGGCCTCCTACATTAAAGCACTCTTCTCGTGTTCTGTTCTGTTCTGTGGATCAATACCTACCATGCAAATTCCTAGGTCTACAATAGAGTAACTGGTAAGTAAAGGCACAATGTTATACAAATCCCTAGGATTTAATCGTGCTGAATAACTGAACTGTATACCCGTTACACAGAAGCTCCCCATTTTCCCCTTATACTGGCAGAAGAAGGGGAAAACACAGATGGTGTCGTTTCCTACCCTAGCAGACGGTGGGCACTTCTCCCGGGCGCTCCGATTAGGGTTCTCTGATGAGCCTCGGGCATAAACTCTACGGCATCACGGTATTCCTCTGGGCTCTGCATGTGCACTGTGCACGAACATGGGAAGGTCTTCCTATCTGGGGACCCCAGGGGATGGAAACTAAGTCCTATTCGTTATGTTACATACTCACGGCTTGGCAAACACACATTTACTAAATGTCAGGTCCACAAAGGGATGGATTAATGAAGGAATGAGCTGACCAATGAGCAAGCCTCCGTCAGCCAACCTAGATGCGCTATTCACCCACGGTCACAAGATGGCATCGCGGCCCTCCGAGTCTAGCCCACACCACAGACACTGCTTCCAGGGGCCAGGACTGCCTCGGGACTGGGCAAGTCCAACCACCTTCAAGAGTTGGCAAATACACAACTACCCCATCACATCTTCCTAGTGCCATTTTCGGAGTGAGATATAAAAATTTCTTTACTCAAAAAATATGAGATTGAAGGCACGATCTCAAATTTTTCTCCCTTTTGCACACACATCAGTGTGACGCTAGGATCAGTGGCAAAGATGCAGAGAGAAGAAGACCATTTTCTTAGTTCAGTCTGCGGGACTTTCTGACAAGGAAAGAGAGCTGGAGCCTTAGACAGCTATTCTGGAAAACAACCCACTTCCTATGTCAGAAGTGGAGTCTGTCACGGTGACCTTAAGGTTTAGGAACTCTCAGATAACTTCTTGCTTGATACCATGGCTCTGCTCTCTGGACCAGGAAAGTGCCTAGCACGCAGGCTGTTAGAACCTGTCCTAAAGGGGCTATTTCAGAGGCCAGAAATAACTAAGACTTAGATACGAAACAAGCTTCCTTCATTTCAGGGGAAGCAGCCGAAAAAGAAGGACATGTGGGCAGAGTTCGAAAGCATCAGGAAGACATGTCTGGAGAGAGTTAGTGATCATTTCTGAACACAGCATTTCAGCAAGTCTTAACCGTGTCATCATTACAGAGAACGGAACTTGAAGGGCTTTTACCTCCTAAGATTTCAGAACATTTTCTACAGAAAAATTAAAATAGCACTAATATTATGTGTGACAAAATGTAATTTTAAACCTCACAATTAGAAGTGTTAGTTCTTGAACCACTCAGTTCACTTCAGTTGCTCAGTTGTGTCCGACTCTTTGCAACCCCGTGGACTGCAGCACACCAGGCCTCCCTGTCCATCACCAACTCCCGGAGTCCACCCAAACCCATGTCCATCGAGTCAGTGGGGCCATCCAACCATCTCATCCTCTGTCGTCCCCTTATCCTCCTGCCCTCAATCTTTCCCAGCAACACAGTCTTTTCAAATGAGTCAGCCCTTCATTTCAGGTGTCCAAAATACGGGAGTTTCAGCTTCAAGATCAGTCCTTCCAATGAACACCCAGAACTGATCTCCTTTAGGATGGACTGGTTGGATCTCCTTGCAGTCCAAGGGACTCTCCTCTGGCACAGATTTTTTAAAATCATGTAGCGATGCATTTTCTAACACTTTGGTCAAAATTATTGAAAATAAGTAAGTTTTAATTGCTGAATACTATGTGCAAAGATCTACTGCACATGTTGATGTGAAAGAATCATGGTTCCTGACTTCGAGGATGCTGGTCTATTCTAAGCACGCTGGTGAGAGAAGAAGGCTCTAAAGCGAGTACCAAGACAGCTATTTCTAGAGCCAGCTATACTCTCAGATGTGTGTGTGATGCTTTTCAGCATAATTAAACCACATACCTACAGTCTCCCTCCAAACTGTTTCTGCCTCCCAGCACCCAAAGGGCAGGATGGCAGTGGGAAGTCACTGGAAACTCACTTCACGGCATCATCAATACTAGTAACATTACCACGCTAGGGAAGCCCACAATAGGTGGGTTTAATTGATATATGGTCAAATCTATGTACAGTCATTAAAATCATTTGTTCGGAAGAGGCCTGGTCATAAAAACTTGACAGAAAACCTCACTGTATGAACTTAGATCACTTCAACCCTTAAACATGTCAAGTTGATGCGCTTTTCATGAAATCAGAAAATAAAATAACTACTTCATTTCTAAAAGAGCTGTTTTTCTAAGTAACATTGGTTGTGATAAAAACAAATATATCATGGTCAAAATCATTTCCTTTCTGTGCGTGTGTGTGTGCACACATGGGGACTCCTGTTGTTTTAGTCACTCAGTTGTGTCCGACTCTTTTGCGACCCCATGGATTATATAGCCCAGCAGGTTCCTCTGTCCTGGGATTTCCCAGGCAAGAATACTGGAGTGGGCTGCCACTTCCTTCTCCAGGGGATCTTCCCGACCCAGGGATCAAACCTGCGTCTCTTGGTTGGCAGGCAGATTTTTTACCACCTGAGCCACCAGGGAAGCCATGTGCACATGGATGGTTCAGAGTAAAAACTTTCATCTGACGTCTCATGAGCTCTGCCTGCAGAAGATGATTGCCCCAAGTCCCAAGGAAGACCACAGGGCTGCTGTGTGAGGGTCTAATTCTCCGTCAGCCTCCAGGGAGTAGGACAGGGGCAACTCCGGAGGCCCAGCGGAATTCAGACTGTGAGATCACCGGCGGGTGTTTCTGATGCCAAGTGTTTCAGAATTACTCCCACACATGTCAACACTGCTTTTCACGGTGGCCTAAGGCTGAGGCTTTGACTTCACCACCAGGAACTCAGGGAGACCCTGCATTCAAGGCAAGCCCTCCCACGGGTACCTGGTACCAGGTGTGCTACTGGGGTAAGCGTGTGTGGGAAAGCATGCTTTGGGGTGGAGGGGATGAACATGTGCCCCGAGAGAGACAGCCCAGATTCTCAGAGACTCTGCAGACAAATTCTGACTCCTGGGATACGGGCTCTCTGATACTACAACTTCTGCAAAATGTTCCTAACCACACCTGTTGAGACTGGGTCAGCTTCTATCTGTGCATTTAATTATCTCAATGACCGTAGAACAAACTGAAGGAAATCTAAAGAATTGCATGTTTGCCAAGAATAGATTCTTGCTACCTTTGGAAAGAACCACTCTGCCCTTTCATAAAACCCCTTTTAATACTCATTGCTGATCTCCACGTCGGGTTTGAGAGGTCTCATTCATACACATACACGAGTAAGCCCTCGAAGCTTGCTCAATCTGCAGATGAGGCGGCGTCTCCCAGTCCTCAAGTCTGGGCCCACGGGAGCCAGCAGGGCCAACTTACCAGCAGTAGTCCAGCAGGTGTGGGGGGAGCACCGGGATGTAAATGTGCTGCCAGTACATCGGGTACAGCAGGGCCACCGAGCCGTGGAGACAGGCGGTTAACTAGAAAGTGTAAAAGGGAAACAACAGTGAGTGGCCACTGACCCTCCACACGGAGAGACATGCTCAAGTTATCAAAGACAGACCATGCTCATAAAGCCATGTATGATCCTGAATCGTATTATCTTGATCAATTCTGCTTGTGGAAAAAAAAAAAAAAAGTCTCATGTTTCAGAAGCCGTCCTGAAAAATGGATAAGCAGCAAAGTAGCTTCTTGGGCATCTTACACGGACGGTTATAGCTTCCTGACAGACTGTGTGGGGTCAAAACTAAGAACCTAAGTAAACCTGAAACACCAGGCCAGCGTCTTAGGAGGAACTGTGGGAAATTACGACGTGTGCTGCCCCTGCCGGGCTCGCTCGGATGACTGCGCCGGGATGCGGTCCGGGGGGGCGGCGAGGCTGGGGGCTCCGCAGGGATATCATTAGGGCAAATTGCCAAAGAATGAAACGTGAGCCAGGCGGGGGAGCCTGGAAGCTGCGGCAGCGCCGGGGGACCCAGCGTTCGACAGTTGGAGATGCCGCAACGTGTGAACCGCGGGTGATGGTATCAGGAGACGCTGCTCGCTGACACGGAGAATGTCACCATTGACCAGCGCGCTGCCCGAGCTCGACAGCTGTACCACAGGAAGCCAAGGACATCATAATTTCATATTTAAACTGCTCCTTTCAGATTAACATCGTGCTTCCTAGCTTTATACCACAACAGCTGCAAATACACTGATGCTATTTTAAAGGTAATTGCCATTTTAATTGTTTTGCTTTGGCAAGCAGTTAATTAAATATTTTTTTAATGCTTAACAAAGGGATATTGCTTCCCCACCGCACCCTCACTGACCCTCATCAGAATTCTTTCCCTGTGACTTCGTTTACATTTTAAATTATATTTCTGTAAGTCTTGAGACCTATTTTTTTTAGCATTTAAAGAAATATTTAAATCAGCATTCTTCCTCATTTTAAAGTTATACTATAGTCTGCATTTTCAAGACACTGAATGAATAAAAGTTTTCATTTGACTTGAAAAATGGAATTTAAAAATAAAACCATCTGAAAATGCACCACAAAATTTCTATAAGCCATTATTTCTATTTTATCATACAAAGAAATTAAAGTTTATATGGTAATCAAATTGAAGGGATAAATGTAAACAAAGCAATTCAATCTTCGTAGCAACATTTGTCTATATTTAAGTGCAAAATAGTTCCACTAAATTTTTTAAAAAGTCAGTTACAATAATCTAATCTGAACCAAAAACATAAAAATATTGATTAAAAATAGTCATCTTCATCATATGTATTATATTTTTTCTGGTTAAGATTTTGAATTAATTTTTATATAGCAAAAAATGTATTTGTTCCATTTGGAATGTTATCATCACAGGGTTTTAGTACTTTGCATTTACAAGTTTTAATAATTTAAAATATTCTATCTAAAATATTATTTTTAAATTTCTTAATTAGCCCACACAGTATACCACTAGGAGGCATTCAGATGCTTCTCTTTAACAATTTCAGACCACACTGACTTCTCTTATATATCTGAACCAGAGGGAAATGAAAATGGGGTTGATCTCAGTGGTGTCAATTCTTAGCTTGCTTGTGCTCCCTGGCTGTGAATGAGCCAACTTTAAAAGCTTCAGTGTCACCTGATGGGCTAAAAGCACTCACAGAGCTGTGAAAGGCACTTAATTTACTCGATATCTACATCTGCAGAGAGACGGCTTTTTAAAACAGCTCATTGAAAACTGTTTTTAAAAGGAAAGTATTCTTTTTCATTGTTGAGAAAATAATTAACTGTGTAACAGGAGGGAAAATGCATTCTCAAAACGAGGAATTATAACAACATTAAGCTAATTTACTGGGCACACCAGAGTCCAAAGCACAATATTAAATACTACAGACTTTCCCCCTACGCCCTTGATGGTCATCCCTAAGGGAAGTCATGAATTGCTCACTAATAAGACACAGTATCATCTGATGAATCTGACTGGTTTCTTAGAGGACGATTTCTGCAACAAGAAGCAAAGCCAGAAACTTTCTGCGAAAGCCAACATTTGGTAAGAGGGTCACATCAGCTAATCGAGACTCTCCAAGAAAGAAGGAAGCTCTGCAAGATTCGACAACCTCCCAGATGCAAGGGGTCAGCCACAGGGAGGGGTGAAGACACTTCCCCCACCAATGCACAGGTTCTGGCCTGAGCAACCAGGACGAAGTACTTAAAGAAATGCAACAAAAGTGCCAGGTTTAGGTAGAACTTCGAGGAATTTGCTCTTGCAAATACTGATTCTGTCAACGCGGAGACATCCAAGTGGAGATTTCCAAAGAAGGCAGAAATATATCACAAGATCGTCCATGTCCACCCAGCACCGTGTAACAACTACGTGACTTAAGAAAGCAGAGAATATACGATCACAGCACATGCTTGTGGATGAGGCAGTAAGTGAAAAAAAAAAAAAAAAAAACAAGAAAAAGTAAATTTACTAGGAAATTAAGAAGTTATATTGTACAAGGTAATAACAATGTTGTACAAGGTAGTAACAGTGAACTACCTCACAGACAAGTCAGGGCACTGCCGCTGAGGCTGTGTAACTGGCACACCCACAACACAAATACACACACACCCCCGCACACAGCAGCAGACCCCCGTTTCCTCATCTTTGAGAAGTACATGCTATATGATCTGTGAACATGGTCTCAGAGAGATCTAACTTCTTTATTAGATCAGATCAATTCTAACACTTTATATCTTTAGAAATGGCTAAGAATTGGTTTTTTCCATACAGATGATTAACAGAACACTTTACCTAGACAATAATTCAGACCCACCTTCAAAATCTATCTAAAGATAATCTCGGAAAGATTTAATGCACAGTAGGTAACTGTGAAATTGGAAATATCACAATAATGTAGTCACTTAATTCAACAAAGTTTCTGAGTACCTGCCATGTGCCATCATACATTTCTACTAAGCAACAGAAGCAGACTTCATTTTCTTGGGCTCCAAAATCAGTGTGGACAGTGACTGCAGCCACGAAATTAAAAGATTCTTGCTCCTTGGAAGAAAAGCTGTGACAAACCTAGACAGCATATTAAAAAGCAGAGACATCACTTTGGCAACAAAGGTCCGTCTAGTCAAAGCTATGGTTTTTCCAGTAGTCATGTATGGATGTGAGAGTTGGGGCCATAAAGAAGGCTGAGCACTGAAGAATTGACGTCTTCAAACTGTGGCGCTGGAGAAGACTCTTTGAGAGTCCCTTGGACTGCAAGGAGATCCAACCAGTCCATCCTAAAGGAAATCAACCCTGAATATTCATTGGAAGGACTGATGCTGAAGCTCCAATACTCTGGCCACCTGATACCAAGAGCCGACTCACTGGAAAAGACCCTGATGCTGGGAATGATTGAAGGTGGGAGGAGCAGCGGATGACAGAGGATGAGATGGTTGGATGGCATCACTGACTCAGTGGACATGAGGTTGAGCAAGCTCTGGGAGTTGACGGAGGACGGGGAGCCTGAGGTGCTGCAGTCCATGGGGCCGCAAAAAGGCAGACACAACTGAATGACTCAACAGCAACAACCAAGGGACAGGGATGCAGAACAAGCCCCTGTGTCCGTGACGCTGATGCATCAGAGCAGAGAACAAACAGTAAACAAGTAAAACATATGTTTATGTCTGAGCTAGAGGTAAATTCTGTGTAGGAACCTAAAGCAGGGTAAGGGGGGAGAGAGTGACAGAGGGGCCACCCTACACAGGAGGTGGAGAACAGACTCTGACGTGGCCACAGGGCACCAAGACCCACGTGAACACGGGAGCCAAGGAGGGTGCACTCAGGGAGAGGGGCATCCAGGAGTCCGGGGGGGGCGGGGGGCGGGGGCAGGCTCGGCACCTGCACCGAGTAGCGGGGCGCTCAGCTGACTGGATCAAACGGCGGAGCAGCAGGGGATAAGGTCAGAGAGGAAGCAGGTCGGAGCTGAGGAGACTCCCGGGACCTGGTGAAGACGCCAGGTTTCATTCTAGATGAGCTCTGTCTGCACCTCTGAACACAGTCCTGACTGTCACAGCAAATCAATTCCCTAGAACGTTTCCAGAACTTTGCAGACGGAGGAAAGCAAATGATGTGCTGTAGAGGTTTGCTTTGGAGAATGAAGGCCTGTAAAGAAATGCGATCCAATGGTGCAGAGTCTACAAAAACACCGAACCATACGGTCCACCTGAAACAAGCAAAATATTATAAATCAACTACAAGGCAATTTAAAAAAAAAAGAAATGAGATTGATAAATAAGCCAAGAAAGAAGGAGAATCTTCTTACTTTTTAGGTTTTACTCTAAGCTTAAAGGGAAAAGATAATCACATTACTTTGATAAGAATTACCTAAGATTCGAGGTAGCTGTAGGTTCATAATCGGGTTAGACCCCCTACAGCGCTCTTTAGACATCTGTCAGCTGTTTCTCTGCCACCACAGTTCTTCATGAAACCAGGGAATGGGGAAGAAGATTCAGTGTTTGGGTCAGAAGATATCACTGACATCACATTCTTGAGACTGAAGGAATACACTGCTGTCACTGAGCAAAAATGAAATGTACCAAATACAGGAAAAAAGCTATCAAATAAAGGTTGAAGGAAAAAAAAATCCTATCATCTTTGTTAAATGGCATAGGAATATATAAATCCACATATAATTTCACTAAGCGTACTCAATATGCCAAACTGATATAGTCCCAACAAACTAACACACACACAAAAGAAACTCACAGGGATATTTATTTCCTATAGAGAACAACTGTGAAATAAGTATGTATGGAAGCCACGTGAAAGAGACAAGACCTGGGGCCTGTGAAATCAGAGAAATCCGACAACAAAGGCTGCTAACAGTGAACCAAGTCATGGTATAAAGGAAACCGGACCTTCCCTTTGTGGCCATGAGTCTAAGGGCTAGGCTGTCACTGACAACAGTGAGGAGTAAGTGTTTACATGATGCAAGCTGGCTCTGGGCCGGGCATATTCTCAGCACTTCATACATTCAGGGTTAATCCTACAACAACCTTATGAAATAGGTACTATTATCATTATGCCCGCTTTACAGACCAGGACTCTGCAGCCAAGTTACACCACTGGCCTGAGGCCACACAACTAGCACAGCTGGTAAAGGATCCGCCTGCAGTGCAGGAGGCCGCGGCTCGATTCCTGGGTCAGGAAGATCCGCTAGAGAAGGGATAGGCTACCCACTCCAGTGTTCTTGGGCTTCCGCTGTGGCTCAGCTGGTAAAGAATCTGCCTGCAATGCAGGAGACTTGGCTTCAAACCTTGGGTTGGGAAGAGATCCCCTGGAGAAGGAAACAGCTACCCACTCCAGTGTCCTGGCCTGGACAATTAGATGGACTGTGTAGTCCATGGGGTCGCAAAGAGTCGGACAGGACTGAGCAACTTTCACTTCAGACAACTACCAAGTGGCAAAGCCAGGGTACCAGTGACGGCAGGCTCCAGAATACAATAACCATTACTTTAACCTGGCTTTTGATATACAAAGATTCAAAATCCCCATCATTATAAGGCTTTGAATAATACATACTGGCTGAAAACATTTTATACTAATTATATAGCAGAGAAGGAGTCTTTGAACAGACAAACAAGAACAGCTGACCTTTAAATGAAAAATTCAACATCTATGATAGAGGTGCAATGTAAAAAACTTTCCCCAGGCATCAGAGTCTGCAGGAAACCAACAGAGCAGTTGCTCCAAAATGTCACAGAGGGAGCTGATGAAAATTCTACGAGTCGTCACCTCGATCTGCAAGCATACTTAGTTGGAAGTGAAACCCAAGTTCCTTCCCTGTGTGATATGAAATCTCACTTTGCTCTGAAAGTTAAACTAGATATTTATTAGAGGAAATCAGCCTCCTGATACAAATAGGCCATGTTTTAAGTGATTCGGTAAACATGCATTTTGAGAAGGGAAAAAAACACATTATCAGATTTCCAAGGAGACGACAGGAAGACGGTCCATTGAGTGTGATGACCGCAACAGAAAACAGCGCGATTCTAATTCACACACTTTACAAGTAAAGATCTCATCCTGACCTGTCGCTGCTCCTGTTACTCGGGGCTCTGTGTCTCTTAGCCAGAGGCTTTTTTTTTCCTCCTGTAAAAGTCCCTCTGCCTGCAACTAAACTTCTATAAGAATTATTGAGGGACATGTTTATGTCCCCTAGGAATTTATTTATGCATAAAATGCAAGAAATATTGATTAGAGACTTCATTTGATTTTTAAGTGAATCAATATTTAACTCAGAAACCTAAGCGCTACAAACAGTTATGGGTGCACAGAATAAACTGCTGCAGTGATAAATTCCTCATGGAATGAAAAAAATTTTAGTGGAAAGCATAAAGAGACCATCTGTTTAAATGCATTTAATTTACATTCACATTTAGAAGTTTAGGCCAAGAAAGGTAGCAGCCGGCGACCTGAAAACTGCAAGGTTATTCCAACTATGAAACATTCTTACTTCAGCAAAACTCTAACACTCCCCTTGACAGTTGAAACAGCAATCCTGTATCATGAAAGAGGACAGCGGTTGGTTGTACTCTTTGGTTTTCAATGCTTTTTTATAGTAAGACGTTATCTTACACGTCACTCTTGCCTCCTCCTTTAGGGTGGTGTGTCCTGCTGTTTCCCTGCCAAACATTCATCCTGACCTCCCTGCACCCAAGTCCCTGGGAAAGCTCTGCTTGTCTCGCGGCTGGCCAGCTGAACAGCTCTCACGTTTCTCGCTGGCTTGCTTCTTTCATGTACTCATGCTTCCATTCATTTTACAGGTGGGGGAACTGAAACAAAGTTCAGCCAACTGCCCAAGACCACACAACTAGACGTGGGGACATAACACAGGTGTCAGACGTGGCTACTGGCGCTGGGGACAGGATGATGAGCCAGAGAGACAGACCCCTGCCCTCAAGGAGCCTACACGCGAGGGAGCCTCAGCTCTGCGTCTCTGCAGCTGTCACACTGCACAGAAACACCAACGCCCGCCCACCCATTTCCTCCCCTACACGACTTTCCCGCACCAAGTTTACCGCTCTCTCGCTCTCTCTGCTCTCTAGTTCACACTCTTCAAGTCAACTCAGCGGCAGTTTTGCTTTTCCTAGAGGAACCCATCTACTTTTCCACAAAATTCAGAAGCCTGACACTGTAACGTAACTCAAACGTACCTGCCTTCTCTCCACACAAGGTTCCAGACCCTGGACTCTAGAGGACTGCAAGTGAGGATGTTCATGTGAATTATATACAAACTATACTTTAAAAATGAGGCAGTTATTTAAGAAGTAAACCATACAGTTAAAGAATCCTGCAATTAGGAAGAAACCTGGAGATCACTCTTGTTCACCTGTTTCATCTGTTACGTAATAAATTTCAGGATAAAAGAAAAAATTGGCTTACATGAAATCATCCAACGTTTTCAGCTGAGTAATCATGAACTGAAACATAAATCTCTAATTTTAGAAGATAATATTGGTATAATCACACTACTACCATACTGAGGGACATGGTCAAACAACCAAGAAATAAAACCTAATTGACTGAACCTATTTTCTAAAACTATTAGGCATCTCTGAAAATCATAACCTACAAACATCTCTTAACCAGGAGCAAAACTGATGGTGAACCACTAGCCATGGAAAGACAGACAACCACAGGTGTGAGGCAGCCCCAAAGGAGTTTCTGAATCTTCACAAGTGGAGCAAAATGACTCTAACCATTCATAAATGACATATAATTAAATGAGAATGAAACACTACATATATATATAATATGCTATATTATTTACATTGTATACAATATTCACATACACACTTAAAGTACATATATGTGTATTTGGCATACACCTCAAACACTTTTAAATGTATGAAGTGAAGTGAAGTCGCTTAGTCATGTCCGACTCTTTGTGACCCCAAGGACTGTAGCCTATCAGGCTCCTCCGTCCATGGGGTTTTCCAGGCAAGAATACTGGAGTGAGTTGCCACTTCCTTCTCCAAGGATCTTCCCCACCCAGGAATCGAACCCGGGTCTCCCACATTGCAGGCAGATGCTTTTACCATCTGAGCCAGCAGGGAAGCACCTATATATATACACAGGCTTCTCTGCGGCTCAGACAGTAAAGAATCTGCCTGCCATGCAGGAGACCAGGGTTAAATCGCTGGGAAGATCTTCAGGAAGATCCCCCGAGGAAGCAAATGGCAACCCACTCCAGTATTCTTGTCTGGAGAATCCTATGGACAGAAGAGCCTGGCGGGCTACAGTCTACGGCGATGCAAAGAGTCAGACACAACTGAGCAACTTAGCACAAATGTGTAAACATGCACATAAGCATCCACGTGTGTGTGTGTGTGCGCGCGCGCACACACTCCACAGAGTTACAACCTACTCATAGCAAATGACAGCAGGCTCTGCCCCACTGCGTCAGACACTAAGGAAATACCTGGTGAGTATCTGCCCTTTATGTGTCAGTCTAAACTTGCCCCTCTTCTTTATCTGCTTTCAAGCAGGCTCCACACATGACAGACGTCCCCTTATTAGCTATGTTTCTAAACCCCAACCTCATCTGCCTTTCGTGATCACCGTTCATTCAGGACCTGGCCAACTCTGGTTGAATCACTGTGACTGCCTTTTCACTGGACGCCTGTCAGTCAGAGTTTCCCTACTTCGGTTTTCTTTTATTAATATAATGCCACCAGAGTTCCCATCCCCAAAACAAAGCTGGTCACAGCATGTCCCCTATTTGCCTCCCCACAGTCTGCTGGATAAAATCCAAACCCCTTAATTTAGCAAACGAGATTCTTCACAATCTGGCCGCTGCCTGTCTGTCCAGCCAGATTTTGTAGCATGACCTCTCTCTCTCTCTCTCACAGACACACACACGACAAGTAAGTATTTCCAAGACAAAACACCAACTTCCTTTCAAGAACCAGGCGTGATACTGGGGTCAGCTTTTAACCGACCACTCTCTCTCCTACCTTTCCCACATCAGAGTCCTAGTCACGCTGCCTAGGCCTTGATTGACATGATGAAATTTATTATTTACGACTTAGAATCATAAATAACCTTGAGATTCCCAGTACCTGGCAAATAATAATATTTTATCAATACTAAATGAATAAATACCGCTACACTCTTGTTTGGAAAACTAGACCGAAGCCAAACGTCTCCTTCAAAACCAAGTTCCTGGTTTTCTTCCCAGATCGTTAACTCGCTCTCCTCTTCCTGTGACACTTTCATCACAGCAGTAAATGGCGGGGAGATGACAGGTCTGGGGAAGCTGTGCCTTCAACGCCTGCCCCTGCCCCAGGTTCCCTCTCCGCTCCCCGCCTGTGCCCTGGGCCCTTGGGGCACCTCTGCTGTCCTGCACAGGGGCAGAGGGCGGGGCAGAGGCCCCTGAGACGCACAACAGGAAGGTGGATGGATGCTGGGCCTGGGAGGCCGGCTCCCACAGGGCGACACCTCTGGTGTCTCCGGGCGGGCCACTGGACCTGCTTCAGGAGGTTCGGTGGCAGGAGGCTTCTAGGGAGGCGTCTCCCTGGCAAGCAGCTGGACCACGCAGTGTCATCAGTTAAGGACGCTGCACCTCTTTCATTGAGGAGGAGGCCTGATCAGGCTCAAGGTCACTGGACGAAGGTATGGGTGAGGACCTGCCATCTCCGCCAGCATGGCACCGCCGGACTCAGAGAAGCACACCCTGAGGGCATGGCACTGCGTACAGCATGCAAATCCTCAGGGTTCTCTATCTAACTGCAAACTGGTGCGGCAGGCTCAGGGCTGCGGGCTCGACTCTTCTCACCCACACTTCGAGCCGAGAGGCCACTGGCCTAACTGGAAGCGGGGCAGCACGCCCAAGACCCAGGTATGTCTGCCATGGGGGAATAGCCCCCTTGAGGGGAGGTAGGGGGCAGCTCTGTTTTACGTGATGCAGGACACATTCTGAACCAGAAAACATTTCACGGTGTTGCTTCTCCCAAAGCCAGAAGACTCGGGATCACAGGTCAGGGGTGAGGTGGGGTGGCCCTCACATTACCACACCTAACACCCCACTTGGGCAAGTTCTCCTTCCTGTCCCAGCTGAGCAGAGCTCTTCTGGTTTGGAGACTGGACCTCCCGACAGGAGACGTCCACCGGAACCGGACAATGAGATGCCACCTGGCCCTCTGGCCCCTTAATGCCACTGAACCAGCAAGCTAACTGGGGCTAAGCTACTGGCTGGAGCAACTGATCTCAATGACCAAGAATAAATCAATTTGTTTCTACACAACAAGAGGCAGGAGCCTCCCTTGGCACCATAAACGTCCAATCAGTGAAGAAAATACCACTTTCCAACAGAAGAAAGCAGTGTGTCCTACTTAGAACTACATGAGGGCCCGAAGGTACCAAACCAAGTTCCTGTAGAGACTGAACAAGACTCAATATAGCGACAGATGCTTATAAAGCTGAAAGGGAACAAGATGATGGATAACCTTCCCACCAGAGTTACAGCTTGAGCATAGGTTTAAAAAAAAAAATTAAAATCTTCTAGCTGAAGACAGCTGAACACAAGTCTTTTTCTAAAGACTGTATGGAAATTGCCCTACAACTTGTAAACTTCAGAATTTATGAAGAAACCTTTAACGTCATCACTGTCATCATTACTATTTATAATTATTGTTATTCAAAGAGACAAGCGTCAAAGGGGCAATAAGACACGTTTCTATCCTGATAATTTCCATGTCAGGTGAACACTTCATATTACGTTACATAATTAGTGCAAAGGTTACTTTATAAACTTTTCTGATAGTCACAATTAAAAGATTAAACTACTGCACACACACCCCACCACAGTTCTGACCCTTTATGTCCTCGTTTCTGTGAACAACAGCTGTCATCACCTCAAGACTTGGAAGATGTAAACACAAGCAGTTTTCCCATCTTAGAAGTTAACTTCCCACAAAGTGTCACACAACTGCCTCAACAGTCCTGCTTTGCACTCTGGCCACACCCACTTGGCAGTGCATGAAAACGCAGTGCTCCAAAGAGGAGGATCAAGTCAAACAACACACGAGAGGCAGAGTCACCGTCTGCAGCGTCAGCCGACGTGACTGGTTGCTGTGGGCTTCGGGAAGAAATAAAAGCCTAAAAGCTGTTTCCAGACTACCTTTCCCTGAAAGGTCGGGGTAACACCTGCTAACTGCACCACTCTGCCGTAGCTTTAAAATCGTTAAGGGGGGAAAACACACTTCGATCGATCGTCTGGGGTGGGGAGGAGACTGGGTAATCTTTGTGCTCGCCCAACTGTTCAGTTCTTGGTCTCCAGAAAGCCCTTCTGTAGGGCGAAATGCGGATACAGGTGGTGTCACTCGGGGACGAGTGCAGACGGCGGAAAACCCAGAGGGAAGGGTTGGACCCCCTCCAGACTCCCCGTCCATCCAACCCAATCTGTAATGTCTACACTTTGCCCGCCGGTTTCCTGGGGATCACAGGACATCCCACTGCAGAGGCCCTGGATGGTATTAATGGGAGTGGGGGGGAGGGGGGTTGCGGGGAGCGTACCCCCCTGGGTACAAAGGAGGAGAGGACAGTGACTCTGCGCAATTGGGGCACTCAGGGCGTGCCGCGTGCTCCTGGCGACCCTGCCAGGACAGGAGCGCGCGCTCAGGGCTCTGTGACTGATGCGCTCACGGGCGTCGCGAGGGTGCTACCCACTCACTAAACGCTGGTCAGAGTGGGAGCCGACATGCAGGCCGCTGCTCTTGTAGCTGCTTCCGCAGGCCACGAGGACACACTCTAGTTAACACATCACTGACAGGATGACGAGAGGGCTGCTGTCAGACGCCGGGCAGCCCGGTGCCACAGACAGCACGCACGGCCCCAGCTGACTCGTTAGGGGAAGTCTGGGGAGGCACAGTTACAGAGCACATGACAAGGCTTCATGCCTGGCTGACTTGAGAGCCGATGACACGGCTTTAAACAGCGATCTCTCCCTACCCCCAGTCACAAAACAGCAATAAGTCAGCAGATACACCCTTGTAATGTCATGATTTATTCCTTTGCTTTGAATACAGGAGACTCGGGGCCGAGGCGCTCCGCTCGTCTGCTGTTGGCTTAGGGCTTGAACCTCCAGGGTCTGCCCATGGCATGTACAAAATCAACGTTCTTGTTCAGGGTTGCCAGAAACTCTTCCCTGTGTACAGGATAACGTGCAAGTCAGAAGGATGAACACACAACCAATCACGTCCCAATTCATTCAACTCAAAAACACAGAAAAATACAGCAGCGTGTCCTAACAAAATACATCTTAATATAAAGGAAGAAAGACCTGTGAAAAACTATTAAAATGTTACAATATTCTTGATACTTTTGCTAACATATCTCAAGACTAAACTGTTTATTTAAAGTTTATCACCAAAAAGATAATTTACAAAGCATAATTTTAACTACAAACAATACCTAAAGGAAAGGGTCCTCAAATAGCTCATTATCTGCCAGTGGATCACCAGTGAAACCCCAGCAAGCTATAGAGCTGGCAAACACGACTCTAATGCAACTCAGTTCAGTTAGTTGCTCAGTCGTGTCCGACTCTTTGCGACCCCATGAATCGCAGCACACCAGGCCTCCCTGTCCATCACCAACTCCCGGAGTTCACTCAGACTCAAGTCCATCGAGTCAGTGATGCCATCCAGCCATCTCATCCTCTGTCGCCCCCTTCTCCTCCTGCCCCCAATCCCTCCCAGCAGCAGAATCTTTTCCAATGAGTCAACTCTTCACATGAGGTGGCCAAAGTACTGGAGTTTCAGCTTTAGCGTCATTCCTTCCAAAGAAATCCCAGGGCTGATCTCCTTCAGAATGGACTGGTTGGATCTCCTTGCAGTCCAAGGGACTCTCAAGAGTCTTCTCCAACACCGCAGTTCAAAAGCATCAATTCTTCGGCACTCAGTTTTCTTCACAGTCCAACTCTCACATCCATGTATGACCGCTGGAAAAACCATAGCCTTGACTAGATGGACCTTTGTTGGCAAAGTAATGTCCTAATACAATTAGGACCATCAAAATGTAAATCCAAAGTTCCCAAAACTATAATAAAATTATATATGTAAAGATAACTTATTTGTGTTCTTCTAGGAATTAACAATCTGGTCATTGATTTAAAAACAACTGAAAATAGGCAAAACACAATTTCTTGCAAGAAGTACATTACAGTTTTTATGATATACACAAGCCTATAAGAATGTAAAAAGCTTCATGGACAGTAGTCTTTTAACTTCAATTCACTGATACATTAAATATTCCTTCCTTGGTTGTTTCAGAGATTTCACTAAACTCTTTCTAAAAAATAGCTTATTTCTAATTTATGTTATGATACTAGTCTTTGACCTTAAACATTACTGTGTCTGGAATTTATAGCATGTGTGTGTATACGTGTGTGTGTGCGTGAAATTTGTTAAGCTAGATTCAATGCAGCTTCCTCCGTGTAAGAAGGGTGAGGAGATCATGAAAGCAAGCTTGAATTATGTTTACCAGTCCTCCTGCCCCAGACGGTGAACCAAAGCAAAGCTGTTAACTGAGAGCTGACACCACCACCACGTTTTCAGGAACTCTCAGGAACAACTGGTATTAAGTTTACCTCTAATATAAGAAAAAATTCCCTAATCAGTTCAGTTCAGTCACTCAGTCATGTCCGACTCTTTGCAACCCCATGAATTGCAGCACGCCAGGTCTCCCGTCCATCACCAACTCCTGGAGTTCTCTCAGACTCACGTCCATCGAGTCCGTGATGCCATTCAGCCATCTCATTCTCGGTCGCCCCTTCTCCTCCTTCCCCCAATCCCTCCCAGCATCAGGGTCTTATCCAATGAGTCAACTCTTCGCATGAGGTGGCCAAAGTACTGGAGCTTCAGCTTCAGCATCATTCCTTCCAAAGAAATCCCAGGGCTGATCTCCTTCAGAATGGACTGGTTGGATCTCCTTGCAGTCCAAGGGACTCTCAAGACTCTTCTCCAACACCACAGTTCAAAAGCATCAATTCTTGGCGCTCAGCTTTCTTCACAGTCCAACTCTCACATCCATACACGACCACTGGAAAAACCATAGCCTTGACTAGACGGACCTTTGTTGGCAAAGTAATGTCTCTGCTTTTGAATATGCTATCTAGGTTGGTTATAACTTTTCTTCCAAGGAGTAAGCGTCTTTTAATTTCATGGCTGCAGTCACCATCTGCAGTGATTTTGGAGGCCCCAAAAATAAAGTCTGACACTGTTTCCACTGTTTCCCCATATATTTCCCATGAAGTGATGGGACCAGATGCCATGATCTTAGTTTTCTGAATGTTGAATTTTAAGCCAACTTTTTCACTCTCCTCTTTCACTTTCATCAAGAGGCTATTTAGTACCTCTTCACTTTTTGCCATAAGGGTGGTGTCATCTGCATATCTGAGGTTATTGATATTTCTCCCGGTAATCTTGATTCCAGCTTGTGCTTCTTCCAGCCCAGTGTTTCTCATGATGTACTCTGCATAGAAGTTAAATAAGCAGGGTGACAATATACAGCCTTGACGCACTCCTTTTCCTATTTGGAACCAGTCTGTTGTTCATGTCCAGTTCTAACTGTTGCTTCCTGACCTGCATATGGGTTTCTTAAGAGGCAGGTCAGGTGGTCTGGTATTCCCATCTCTTTCAGAATTTTCCACAGTTGATTGTGATCCACACAGTCAAAGGCTTTGGCATAGTTAATAAAGCAGAAATAGATGTTTTTCTGAAACTCTCTTGCTTTTTCGATGATCCAGCGGATGTTGGCAATTTGATCTCTGGTTCCTCTGCCTTTTTGAAAACCACCTTGAACATCTGGAAGTTCACAGTACATGTATTGCTGAAGCCTGGCTTCAAGAAGTTTGAGCATTACTTTACTAGCGTGTGAGATGAGTGCAACACCACAGTTCAAAAGCATCAATTCTTGGCGCTCAGCTTTCTTCACAGTCCAACTCTCACATCTATACATGACCACAGGAAAAACCATAGCCTTGTGTGGTAGTTTGAGCATTCTTTATTATCGAGCATTTATTAAAATCATTTATTTTTTTAATTCAAACAAAGTAAAGGGTACGCATGTTAATTTTTGCTCTATACTGTAGATCCAGTGTATTATAAATTTATAGCTAATGGTCATTTAATCTTATGCAGACAAAACTCTAAGCACTTCATACGTACATATGTGTGTGTACACACACATGTGTATACATGTGTGTGTGCACGTACACATATCCATAATCTTTAAAGCAACTCTATGAGATTACAACTAGTACTACTCCCAGGTTGAAAGTCAAAAGCTGAGTGGAAGAGGAGTTACCTAGACATTAAGAGGTGTTTATAAATTATAGCAGAAAGAAACACCAGTATTACTTACCAAAAAATATCTTTTTACAAAATATCTACATGTATGCAGATTTCTTTTTTTTGATTGCAGTATAACTGACTTAAAATATACTATATTAGTTTCAGGTGTACAATATAGTGATTCGGGATTTTTATACATTACAAAGGGCTTCCCAGATGGCTCAGTGGTAAAGAATCCACCTGCCAATGTAGGAGACGCAAGAGATGCAGGTTTGATTCCTGGCCAGGAAGGCCTCCTGGAGGAGGAGATGGCAACCCACCCAGTAATCTTGCCTGGAGAATCCCACGGACAGAGCCGAGTGGTCTACAGTCCAGGGGGTCATGAAGAGTCGGACATGATACTGAGCTAATGTATGTTACAAAATGATCCACACTAGTAAGTCCAGCTTCCCTCTGTCACCAAAGTTGTTACGCCACTGAGAATATTCCCTCTGCTCTACGTCACGTTCCTGTGACTTACTCATTTCATAACTGGAAGCTGGTGCCTCAAGCCCCCCTTCACCTATTTCACCCACCCTCCTCCCACCCCCTCACCTCTGACAGCCACCTGTTTGTTCTCTGTATCTGTGAGTCTGTTTCTGTTTTGTTATGTATGTTCTGTTTTCTAGATTCAACACATAAGTGAGAGCATAGGGTATTTGCCTTTCTTAGTCTAACTTATTTCACTTAGCACAATACCCTCCAGGTCCACCCATATTACTATAAATGGCAAGGTTTTAGTCCTTTCTATGGCTGAGAAATATTCCATTGTATGCATGTGTGTGTGTGTACACACCTCACCTTCTTTATTCATTCATCTCTAACTGGCACATAACTTGCTTGCTTATCTTGGGTATTGTGAATAATGCCACAATGAACACAGGCGTGCAGATATCTTTCTGAGTTAGTGTTTTTATTTTCTTCAGATAAAAGCCCAGGAGCATCACTGCTGGACTGCACGGAGGGTCTTCTGGTTTTGGTTTTCTGAGGGATCTCCATACTGTGTCCCATCAGGTGTATGTCTAACGTGTTCCTATACAGACTGCGTTCACTCACACAGCTTACTCCGATGCTGTCTTTGGGCCTCTCACAGGAGAGGTCTCACCTCATGGGACGGCCTCCCTGGACCGCCGGGCACATCACTGGAACCTGCTCTCACTTTCCCATCCTCCACACACGCGCTTTCCTCCCTTACCCCCCAGTTCTCAGCGCCACGTGACATAACAGCTATTCGTTCACTCGTGTCTGTATCTGCTACACCTGGTGGATTCAAGCTTCAGGAGTGTTTGGACTTCACTTTGCTTACTATTGAAGCCTCAGTGCCTAGATTGTGCCAAATACACAGCAGGCACATAATAAATGTGCTACCTGGATTAACCTTGACAAGAATTTGGTTCCTAGGTGTTCAAGACACAATCTTCTTAATCTTCAGGACAATATCCATACAGAAGTATTCTTTATAATTTTTAAAAAACTTGACTTAAAAGAATGATGAGGACAAGTTGTGTGGTGCGGCCAAAAATAAAACTGATGAGGAGGAAGAGACGAAAAGGATAAATGAGAATTTTTTTACCTCAATGGTAACTTAGAAACAGCAGAAAAGCAAATATATTATAAAAAGCATCAAATAATTCAGACTGAATTTCTTAGTATCACATTAAGTAAATGCAAATAATTATCTGCACCATGGACTGGCACTTATTCTCAACAGAACCATAACATTTCTCCACACTTACACCTTCAAAAGCACGTCAGGTGTTTCTCAGTACGTATTGAATGTATTTTCAACTCTTTCTGACAAGTGAGCATATCAATATTGCATTTCAAAATCTCAAAACTGTTTCTTTGACTCTAGAATAAGGAAAATAACCTAAAATTAGAATCAGGAGACCCAGTTTCATATTGCCCATCTCCAGCTGTCTAGGTGGCCCTGAGGTGGCCATTCAACCCTTCTCTGAACACACCTTTGCCATTCTGTTCAGTCTCTAAGTCATGACCGACCCTCTGAGACCCCATGGACTGCAGCACACCAGGCTTCCCTGCCCTTCACCACCTCCCAGAGTTTGCTCAGACTCATGTCTATGGAGTCAGTGATGCTAACCTTTCTCATTGTTATATCCTAAATAGGTATCCTGAAGCTCCTTCTGCTCTAAGACACTAAAACGTTATAAAATAAAGTTTTTATTTGTACTACCAGGGAACAAAACATAAAAATAGCATCTTATTTTTATCAGTTAGCTGAATTTGTAAGGAAGGTAATTCATGGGATAGTAAATAATGTTTTTTTAATAAATATCTCTTATTACCCACAACTATAATTCCATTTATATTACATTCTTAAGTCAAAAATTTTAATTTTAATGCTTAAAATAGGAAAAAAGATTAGGAAATCTAGAAAAATACTTTTGAATATTTTTCTAGGACCCAAGAAAACTCCTTCTATTCTCCCTGCCTTTTACGCAGTAATGAAGACCTTCCAAAAGAACATTTCGGTGAGTGGCATAAAACCTGTGATTTGGAAAAAAAAAAAAAAAAAATGCTATTTTGACTTTTAAGTTATTATCAGTCTGAAGAGCTTCTCCAAATCAGAACTATTATAGCATCCACTCCCCCACCACGACTTGGCAACAAAGATGAATCCACCTATTACCAGGTTAGGGTAGCCGCTATTATCCCAGCTCCTTGATTTCTTTCAAGTAGCTCCAATGGAAAAAGAGCCTCAAGTGAATAATAAAGATCTCATAATAGCTCTTAAGAATTCTTTATATGGTAGAAGGCACTAAAATGAACTCCAGGGAGTGAAAAAGGAAAAAAAGAAAAAAAAAAAACCTCTCATCTTCTGATAAGAAGAAATAATTAACCTAACTTAATGTACCCGCGAAGGCCTTCCATAAATCAGACCTTTGTGCTCCAGCGGCAGACTAAAGCCGTGAGTCAGGAGGGTATGCAGATGGCGCCTGCTGAGCATGCGCAGAGCATGGGGGTTGGGGGGGCGGTACTCACGGTGCTGAGCTTCCCGGACGTGACGATGATGCGCCTCTCGTGCAGCATGCTGGCGAAGAGCTGCAGCATGTTGTTCACGTCCACGGCCACGAAGTACTCCGTGAGGTTCCTCTGCACGAGCAAAGACAACCGCGTGAGGTGCGGGGACAGCGCCAACACGGCCACCGCGGGCTACCCACGTTCGGAGGATGTTAGTAAAAATTACTAATAATTAAAGGCAGTTTTGGTTCCACCGCCACGCCAAGCATGGAGCCTTCGGTTCTTATTTGAAACACAGCCCTGCTCTGGGAAAGTGGCCTCCGAGGGTAATCAGGCATCACCACTCTCTCTCCCCATCCCCGGCTCCAGACACCTGTACAAGAAGCCAGTTTCCTGGGCCCCAACCAGGGCCGCTAGGAGAGGAGCCTTGGGAATTCCTTTTCTCAACAAGAACTGCAGGTGCTTCTTACAGGCACCCTGAACTCTGAGAACTGCTGCTCCAGAAAGTACATCTGAGTCTCTCCTTGTGTGCCAACCACTCAGCAAGGGATACCATGGCTTGATAGGATAGATTGGGGTCATCGACCTGTGCCAGCCCATGGCCTGCTAGGAGCAGGGCCAGGTAGCAAGAAGTGGGCAGCAGACAGGCAAGGAGAAGCTTCATCTGTATTGACATACGCTCCCCATCGCTGGCATCACCGCCTGAGCTCTGCCTCCTGCCAGACCAGTGGTGGCATCAGATTCTCCTTGGAGCTTGAACCCCACGGTGGGAGGGGTCCAGGGTGGGTGCTCCTTATGAGAATCTAATGCCCGGTGATCTCACTCTGCATTATGGTGAGCTGTGTAATTATCTCATTCATATATTACAACAGAATAATAACAGAAATAAAGTACCCAGTAGATGTAATGCATTTGACTTATCCTGAAACCATCCTCCCCCTCACGTCATTCATGGGAAAACTGGCTTCCACAGAACTGGTCCTTTGTGCCGAAACGGTTGGGGACTGCTGCTCTAGACCGTGCACTGATACAAGGCAACCACAGAATGGCGGTGGTGCTCGGCCACAAAGTCGTGTCCAACTCTTTTGTGATTTCATGGACTGCTGCCCACCAGGCTCCTCTGCCCATGGGGCTTCCTGGCAATGAGACGGGCTTATAAAGCAGACCTCTGGGTCTTTATGAAGGAGGGTCTCATTTATATTCCATGTCGGGCCACCTTTATACCACTATAACCAATAAAAGTGTCAGTTTAATTCAACTCCTTGACTTGACACTTAAAATTATTTTCCCCACATAAGAACAAAATTGGGGTAGCCTATATAAACTTTCACTTTAGATCCTCTTATTTTTAATTTTCTGTACTCAAACAAATGCATCAGAAAGCAACATATAAGAGATGGCAATAAACTAAAACTGGAGGAGTAGAGAGATTATGACCCAGAAGACCAAAGCCTTTAGTGGAGCAAGAAAACACTAAATCCAACTGTTTCTTCAATTTCTGTGAGGCAGAAACTTTCTCAGGAGAAACTGGTAATCACAGCAGGGCATCTAAACAGAACCTGTGACCACCACCAAGTGATGCCAAGTTTGGTGGAGACTTATTTCCTGTTTTCTTTATTTGAAGCCTACCTCACCTTCTATTTCCACTGTTCATAATGCAAAATAGTTTTATGGCATTCAACATTAACACTATTCCTGTAATCTCAAAGATAGATAATTTCTAGATGGGGAATTATTTCCCAATGCAAAAGGCTGCCTTAGTACAGGTCCTTGCTTTTCCTTTTCTCTTCCCCAAGTAGGACTTTTGAGAAATAAAACGTCTTAATGGGGGGAAGGACAGTTAGTTTGGGATGGCCATGATACACTCTGCTCTATTTTAAATGGGTAAGGAACAAGGATCTACTGTGCAGCGCATGGAACTGTGCTCAGCGCTACATGGCAGCCTGGGTGGCAGCGGGGCTTAGGAGAGATGGATGCATGGATATGCATGGGTGAGTCCCTCGCTGTTCACCTGAAACAATCATAACCTTGTTAATCGGCTATATACCAACATAAAATAAAAAGTTAAATTTTTTTCTCGGTTCCAAAAAAAAGTTTCTATTCTCAGGGGCACTTTTCCTTAGAATGGTTCTTTAAGACTTTCAAAGTCATAGCCTTTAAAAAATAAAAAAAAATTAAAAGTGAAATTGCTCAATCAAGCTACTAGCTTTTTATTAGTAAATTTAAGAAAGGTACAAAGCCTCAATTCGGGGCTGTTAATGGAAGTCAGGGTCCCTCCCTTCTAGCCTCTAGGTGAGGGGCAGGCACGCAAATATCAAGTCAGTCAGCCTCCGGACACCCAAACAGAGGTCCTACCCACAGAGGACTTGAGGGCCTGGGAGGTGATCTCTGCGTCTGATGGTCTACCTCAGGCTGAATGCAGTCTTCTCACAGGAGGCAACTGAACTCATCTCTACTAAAAACCCCACTGACAGCCTTGCTTCCATATCCGAAAATCTGCAGCTGTCTTCTTGTACTTTGTTCACTCACAACCCACATGCTTTTGGAAACCAAACACTCAGTAGGTTCATTTTCGGGAGGACAGCAGAGTATAGTACATATAAAAACAACACATATTCCTGAGTTGATGTTTCCTTCACTTCTGATAGAATTATTTATAGTGGTTCATTTTATCTTTCCAAAATGAAGCTGGAAAAAAAGAAACTTACAAAAGGAAACATCTCCTTTGCACACAGTATCCAAAAGTATACCTGTCAATTCCATTTACCCAGGTAAACTTTTCTGCAGAATTTTAATTTGTAACAACCACTAAAACACTGAAAATATTTCTAGCAAGGATACAATCAGGACTCTAAATAAAATGCAAAATGTGGCAATTTTATAATTTCTGGTCGTATCCTTCAAGCCTTACAAAACATGTATTACTTCAATTAAAAATCAGGATACTGAGTAGAGAACATCTGAGATTTTAACAGAGCTATATACACAAGGAACCTAAACACTATGGCCATTTCACTAAGGGGACTATTTCTGTGAAAGTATTTCCCACTGCACACGCTCATGCCCCCATACACAGGAGACATCCGCTGAGACATCTTCCCGTCTGCCTGATCCAGGGAGCTCACAACCTGAGTACAGACTATCCTACTGATCTATCTCAAATGGCAGAAAGAGGTTTTCTCACATAATCTGTCTTATCTATAATCGATGTAAAGGAGGTGAAGTAGCAGACACATACAGAAAAAGAGATGACACCATTACTCTTAATTTTTTCATTTTTTTCTCACAAACACAGTTACAATGTACTCTATTTCTCTACCAAGAAATACTTCAACTGTGAGACCAAAATAAATAAAATTCATATCAGTAGAATAGAAAACATAGAAACTTACATTCTCGGGGATGGTTGGCAGTCCAGTTACATCAGGGGCAATGAAGCAGGAATGCTGGTCAATGGAAATAAATCACATAAGAAAAGGAGAACTAAAATTTGGTAGCATTATGTATAATTTTAGGTTAAAATTTTAAAAATATATCAACTAAATTGAGAAATCAAGGACCAATGCCCAGGATTTGTTGAAATTGAGAGATTCTTATAATATAGCAGTTTTACAGGAGATTTAACAATAAGCTTCTCATATGAAAAGTGTTGATTAAAAATATTTCATTTTAAAATTGAAATAATAATCTTAGAAAAAGTGTATTAAGACCAAAAAAGCATATTACTGATAGAAAGATAGATAATTTTAACACATTTCATTTAGGGAGCCTGAGGAAAGGCTTGTTTACCCAAGAATATATCAAAATGTATTAAGACTGAGTCACCTCAAATTTCTTCTGTACACATCAGCCACATATTATTTAGAAAGCAGCAATAAAAAATAATTTTTAATATTTAAGACTTCTTGAAAGATAATTTCTCACCCCAAAACATGGCTTTTATATACCCACTAAACAAATGTTAATTCGCTTTTATAATACTCAAAGCAATACAGCAGTTAGTTCACAGACATATTTACACAAAAGGCAAACTGTACCTTGACGTTTCACAGAATGTTCCCAGATCTTACCACACAGAATCACAGTACAATTCAATCACCAAAATCATTTTATTTTCTGTTCATATAAATCACCAAAATCATTTTGCTATCTCACATAAGGACCTAGTTAATATTATCCTATGATTACAGATTGAAGGGGGAAAGTCATCCTAGCAATATTGAGCACTGTCAAACTCATCAGAGCGAGGCTAGTGGGCACAGTCACAACGTATGACTTACAGGCAGAAAAACAAGGTACCGGAACCTTGTGACAAAACATGAGACCACATCCATGCAGCGAGCCCAGCTGGACACCACACCCCTCATGTGAGGGTGAGCATGGATCTGGTCTCTATCAGTTACTTTTATTGGGACAGATATTTACTAGCACTTTATTTCAGTGCTATGCTTTAAAAGATAGTATAAACAGAAAATATAATCTGAATGATTAAGAAGGAAATTTACCACTTCTCAAAGGACTGGGGTGAATCTTAAAGACAATGATAGAAGCAATTAATTTTGCAGTGATTTTTCCCAATGATTTTCAGAAGCCAATGTCCTTTGAACTCACCCGTGCTAAGGAGGGCTGCTCTTTCAGAACTTGCTCACTGGCAAAAAATATCTCTTGGTTCTTACAATACGTGAGAGAAAAAAAATGAATATTTTACTTTCAAGGGAGAAATTTACACAACGATTTGCTGTGTATTTGAGAAAAACCCATGTAGCCACATTATCTGCTGAAAATACCTGAAGCATTTTAAATGCTGACTTGCTAGTTTTATGCTAGAAAAATCTTGAAGGACTTTCTTTCATTCTCAACTAAGAGTATTCTGTGGATATTTAATGACTCTGAAATATACTTTCAAAACAAGCAGTTGCATTAGATATTAACATTTCATAAAATCTCTGTGACATTCTTATGGACTGTAATGTCAAGTCTTGAAAACTCATGTGATGCAACATTCATGAAAATGAAATTATAAGAAAATCACAGTAGTTTCTCAAGATTTGTCATGTTTTTCTAACAGAAAATATGAAAAAAAAATTTCTTTTCCATTTGTGAAGGAAGAAAAATTCCTAAGGCCATCAATTTTAACCTGACATCACAAAACTTTTTCATCCGAGTTTTGCCAGTCATTAATAGCACAGAACCAGAGATCAAATTGCCAACATCCACTGGAAAAAGCAAGAGAGTTCCAGAAAAACATCTACTTCTGCTTTATTGACTATGCCAAAGCCTTTGACTGTGTGGATAACAACAGACTGTGGAAAATTCTTAAAGAGATGCGAACACCAGAACACCTTACTTGCCTTCTGAGAAACCTGTACGCAGGTCAAGAAGCAACAGTTAGAACGACATGGAACAACAGACTGGCTCCAAACTGGGAAGGAGTATGTCAAGGCTGTATATTGTCACCCTGCTTATTTAACTTCTATGCAGAGTGCATCATGTGAAATGCTGGGCTGATAAAACACAAGCTGGAATCAAGACTGCCGGGAAAAATATCAATAACCTCCGATGTGCACATGATACCAACCACCCTTATGGCAGAAAACGAAGAACAAAAGAGCCTCTTGATGAAAGTGAAAGAGGAGAGTGAAAAAGTTGGCTTAAAGCTCAACATTCAGAAAACTAAGATCAAGCCATCCGGTCCCATCACTTCATGGTAAATAGATGAAGAAACAATGGAAACAGTGTCAGACTTTATTTTGGGGGGCTCCCAAATCACTGCAGATGGTGACTGCAGCCATGAAATTAAAAGACACTTGCTCTTTGGAAGAAAAGTTATGCAACCTAGACAGCATATTGAAAAGCAGAGACATTACTTTGCCAACATAGGTCTGCTAGTCAAAGCTATGGTTTTTCCAGTAGTCATGTATGGATGTGAGAGTTGGGCTGTGAAGAAAGGTGAGCGCCGAAGAATTGATGCTTTTGAACTGTGGTGTTGGAGAAGACTCTTGAGAGTCCCTTGGACTGCAAGGACATCCAACCAGCCCATTCTGAAGGAGATCAGTCCTGGGTGTTCTTTGGAAGGAATGATGCTAAAGCTGAAACTCCTGTACTTTGGCCACCTCATGCAAAGAATTGACTCACTGGAAAAGACTCTGATGCTGGGAGGGATTGGGGGCAGGAGGAGAAGGGGACGACCCAGGATGAGATGGCTGGATGGCATCACCGACTCGATGGACGTGAGTTTGCGTGAACTCCGGGAGTTGGTGATGGGCAGGGAGGCCTGGCATGCTGTGATTCATGGGGTCGCAAAGAGTCGGACATGACAGAGCGACTGAACTGAACTGAACATTCAAATAGCTTTTCAAGGTATATCTAAATACCTCAAAAAAGTTAACTTGCTTGCCTCATATCACACGTTTAGTGGCTTTTTCTTTTAAACCAAAATCTTCTAGTCTTTAGGTATTAACAAGCCTAGACGTCTTTGAGTTATACTTCTTATCAATAAAGGTGAAGTTCTTCAATGTCCCATATTTGTTATGTATTTTTGTAAGACATTTACTCCTGAACAAATATGATAATCAAACTTAGAGAACACACTTTTATTTCTCGACTCTCCATAGTAACTGACTCTACGATCTTAGCACCTACAGTATATTTATTCACTATTTAACAAAGTGTTAGAATCACATTATAAATACAACTCTGTCGAAGAAAAACACCGACTTTCAGAAAACTGAGTCTTTCTTCTTACTCTTGGGCATTTTTCGTTGTTGTTTCTACCTCCTTCCAACTCACCCTGAACCCTCACTCTGCTGGCTTCAGTGATGACAATCTGAGCTCGTCGCTCTACTCTCCACTCTCCAGCCCCTCCTCCTGACAGCACTCCGCCTTCCAGCCCCTCCTCCCTCTGCTCCCAGCCCTCCCGCCCCTCTTACCTCTGCTCTCCTCTCCACAAACCCCCGGCCCTCACCGCTGCTCCATCCTCTCTGCATCTTGGCCTTTAAATCATCCCGGCCTACAACCATGTCTGCAGACAACTCCCAGATAAGGGTGGAAAATCCAGGGTATCCTTTGCTTTCCAGCCCCCAACTGCTGATCATTTCCACTAGGACACTAAGCAACACGTGAGGATGCAGAGGGGCAGGGGGCACCCTGTGCTGCTGGGCAAGGAAACTGCTCACAAAGGTGGGTCCTGAGCTAGCTGCAGAGTAAAGCTGGGCGGTCCACACAGAGATCAGTAAGAGGGGAAGGTGGCTCACAAAGCTGGGTCCTAAGCTAGCTCCAGAGTGAGGCAGGTGGTCCACACAGAGGCGTCAGTAGGAGAGGAAGGTGGATCACAAAGGTGGGGACTGAGCTAGTTCCAGAATAAAGCTGGGTGGTCCACACAGAGGCATCAGTAAGAGGGGAAGGTGGCTCACAAAGCTGGGGCCTGAGCTAGCTCCAGAGTGAGGCAGGTGGTCCACACAGAGGCCTCAGTAGGAGAGGAAGGTGGCATAGTCTACAGAGAGGCCTCAGTAAGAGGGGAAGGTGCGCCACCAGGAAAGCACAGAATCCACTCACGAAGATGGATGAACACAACACTGTGACCAAAGTAGAGAATCAATTTAGGGGGAGAAAAGTGAGACGGAAAAGTGGAAAGCTGGATGGAGGCTAACAAGTGGGTGGTCCTGAAAGGCCAGGAGTCTGGACAAATTCTACAGAGAACAGGGGAACTGTTAAAGGTTGCTGTCAGGGTGCTTTATAGCTTAATAGTTGCATGCATGCATGCTCCGTCATTGGACTCTTTTGAGACCTTAGGGACTACAGCCCGCCAGGCTGCTCCATCCATGGCATTCTCCAGGCAAGAATACTGGAGTGGGTTGCCATGCCCTCCTCCAGGGGAGCTTCCCAGGTCTCTGGCAGTGCAGGCAGGTTCTTTACCATCTGAGCTACCAGGGAAGCCAAGAATACTGGAGTGGGTTGCCATTTCCTCCTCCACGGGATCTTCCCGACCTACGATCAAACCCAGGCCTCCTGGGTCTCCTGCACTGGCAGGCAGGTTCTTTACCACTGAGCTACCGGGGAAACCCTTATACAGTTGAAGGAAGTTCAATCTGACAGTCTTTTACAGAAAGGACTAGAAGTAGAAACTGTAGACCACTGACTGCTATTAAGTGCTGAGCACCCAGACAAGGTGCTGACGCTAGAAACGGGAAGAATGAAATCACTGTTATCAAACAATGTGACAGGCAGAAATTCAAGCAAGAAGAAAGTTATTACCAAAGAAAGAATATAAAATGGCTAACAATTTCTTAATCTTGGAAAAAAACTCCAAAATACCTATTAACACTATTATAGACATTTCAGACTGCTTTTTCCTTCAATTTCTCCCACATCATTATGTTATTTTTCCTTTTTTAATTAGGATATTTTACTATTACTTTGGAAGAAGCAAAATCAACATAGGTAAATTTTAACATTCTATTTGGTATGCCAAATTAATTAAAACATCTGTATTTCGTGGTTATTAATTCTCAGCACTTACAGAGCCTCCCAAAGTACTAGTATGATTTTAGTTATACACAGCACAGTTTATTAAAAGTTTCAGTAGTAAATAACCTATACCAGCAATGCTTACTGCTTCGACAAACTCAATTTTATTTCCAGCATTTGGTGATTATACTAAAAGATGTATTGAAGAATGGAAAAAAAGGAGATTTTTCACCCAGAATCTTTGTCTAGTTGGTTAAGTGGTCTACTCTCAATGCTTACTATGTACTGTTTTCATTTTATGAGGGGTATTGTACACATGGGGCATCCCTGGTGGATCAGATGGTAAAGAATTTGCCTGCAATGAAGGAGACCCAGGTTCAATCCCTGGGTGGAGAATATCCCCCGGATAAGGGCATGGCAACCCACTCCAGTATTCTTGCCTGGAGAATCCCATGGACAGAGGAACCTGGTGGGCTACACTCATTGTTTGGGGGGTGGGGGGGGGCATCCTTATTATGGATAGATTCTACCTGAAAACCAGTGTTCCTCATAATCAAAATATTCTCACAGATTTGGTTACTTTTAGCATATAATTTTTTTAAAAAATCTGTGATTTAACGACTACCAAAATATACCTCTCACAAATCATGCTATGATAGTTAAAGCGTATCAGAGTGCCTCAGTATCCCCGGGCGGTAAAGTCAGCACCGGCGGTAAAGTCTCCGGGGAAGGAGGCTTGGCGGGGTTTCTACACCACTGTGGCTCAAAGCATCAAACACGGACTCAGGACTCACCACACTCAAGCTGACAGGGGTGTTTGCCTTTGGTACTGGATGGTTATAGAGAGATCTCAGAGTTTCATTCAAATCGTCTTCCTAGAGTAAAACAAAAAAGTGCACTTTATAAATGAAACAGCAATTAAGTAAAAACAATTAAAACTGTTTGACAAAATCATTCGCTGCGCCTACGCATGTCAGACACGTTTTACATACAGGCAGACCCTGGAGAAATGGCAGGCACAGTTCTAGACCACTGCAAACAAGCAAATATAGCAATAACATGATCTCATCAAATTTTTGGCTTCCTAGATAGCATGTTAAAAAAGCAGAGACATTACTTTGCCAACCAAGGTCCATCTAGTCAAGGCTATGGTTTTTCCACTGGTCATGTATGGATGTGAGAGTTGGACTGTGAAGAAAGCTGAGCGCCGAAGAATTGATGCATTTGAACTGTGCTGTTGGAGAAGACTGTTGAGAGTCCCTTCGACTGCAAGGAGATCCAACTAGTCCATTCTGAAGGAGATTAACCCTGGGATTTCTTTGGAAGGAATAATGCTAAAGCTGAAGCTCCAGTACTTTGGCCACCTCATGCAAAGAGTTGACTCACTAGAAAAGACTCTGATGCTGGGATGGATTGGGGGCAGGATGAGAAGGGGACAACAGAGGATGAGATGGTTGGATGGCATCACTGACTCAATGGATGTGAGTCTGAGTGAACTCCGGGAGTTGGTGATGGACAGGGAGGCCTGGCATGCTGCTATTCACGGGGTCGCAAAGAGTTGGACACGACTGAGCGACTGAACTAAACTGAACTGAGTGCGTATAAAAGTTGTTTACACTACTCTGTAGTCTATTAAATGTACAATGCCATTATGTCTTAAAAAAAAAAAATAACAGTGTTGTACCTTAAGTTAAAATACTTTATTGCTAAAAAATGCTAACCACCATCTGAGCCTCCAGCAAGTCATAATCTTTTCCCTGGTGGAGGGTCTGGCCTCGATGCTGACGGTGCTGATGGATCAGGGTGATGGATGCTGAAGGCTGGGGTGGCTGTGCCAATGTCTAAAATAAGACCATGTGAAGTTTGCAGCATCAACTGACTCTTCCTTTCGTGAATCATTTCTCTGCAGCCTGCAGCACTGCTGACGGCATTCACCCACAGTAGAACTTCTTTCAAAACTGGAGCCGATCCTCTCAAACCCTGCTGCTGCTTTATCAATGAAGCTCATGCAATGTTTTGAATCCTTTGTTGTCATTTCAACAGTCTTCACAGCATTCGGATTCCACCTCAAAAAGCCACTCTCTTTGCTCATCGATAGGAAGCAACTCGTCTGTCCGAGTTTTATTATGAGACTGCAGCGACTCAGACACATCTTCAGGCTCCACTTCTGGTTCTCTTGCTATTTCTGCCACATCTGCAGTTACTTCCGCCAATGAAGTCCTGAATTCCGCCAACTTAAAGTCGTCCAACCGGGCTGGAATGAACTTACTTAAGCTCCAGTGTGCATTGATATTTTGACCTTTCCCCATGAATCAAAAACGTTCTTAATGGTATCTAAAATGGTGAATCCTTTCCAGAGGGTTTTGGATTCACTTTGCCCAGATCCATCAATACCTAAGGTAGCTGCAGTCTTCCGAAATGTACTTTTTAAATGTGTGGTGTGAGTGCTCAGTCGCTAAGTTGTGCCAGACTCTGTGACTCCTTGGACAGTAGCCTACCAGGCTTCTCTGTCCATGGCATTTCCCAGGGAAGAATACTGGAGTGGAAAAAGAAAAAAAAAAAAACACCAGGGTACTGGAGTGGGTTGCTATTTCCTTCTCCAGGGGATGTTCCCATCCCAGGGACCAAATTGGTGTTTCCTGCATCTCCTGCTATTTTTTAAATAATATGACAATATGGCTTAATAACTAATGAATATAATAAAGTTTAAATAATGATAATAGTAAAAAGTCAAAATTACTCCTTGATCAATGGGCTGAGGAATGAATGGTGTGTTAGCAGGCATGAAAGGAAAAAAAACAAAACAATATTGTCGTCCGTGTCTATCAAAGCTCTTGGGTGAAGGCCAAGTTCGATGCATGAACCAGGGAACTCAAGGCCGGTGCACTGGGCCAAGCCAGAGGGGCGGGGTGGGGAGGGAGTGAGGAGCGGGGCTCGGGACCTGGGGACACATGCACACCCATGGCTGATGCATGTCAATGTATGGCAAAAGTCACCACAATACTGTCAAGTAATTAGCCCCCCATTAAAGAATTTAAAACAAAAAAGCTCTTGGGTGACTAGGGGTATTATCAATGAACAGTAATATTTTGAAAGGAATTTTTTTTCTGAGCAGTATGTCTCAACACTGGGTTTAAAATATTCAGTAAACCATGCTGTCAACAGATGTGCTGTTAGTCTATTTGTAGAGCACGGATTGTGCATAATTCTTAGGACATTACAGGGTTTTCAGAGGGTAAATGAACACTGGCTTCGACTTCAAGTCACCAGCTGCATTAGCCCCTAACAAGTGAGTCAGCCTGTTCCCAGAAGCTTTGAAACCAGGCACTGACCTCTTCTCTCTGCCTGTGAAGGTCCTACACGGCGTCTTCCTATATAAGACTGCTTCATCTTCATCTACACTGAACCCTGCTGCTCAGGGCAGCACCTGCATGAACTCTCTCAGCTAGGTCTTCTGGATAACTTGCAGCAAGTGCTGCTTTACCTGGTTCTTTACTGCTATGGAGACAGCCTCCTTCCTTGATCCTCATGAACCGACCTCTGCCAGCTTTGACCTTTCCTTCTGCAGCCTCTTCAGCTCTCTCAACCTCCAGAGAATTGAAGAGAGGTAGGGGCTTGTTCTGGATTGGGCTTTGGCTTGAAGGAATGTTGTGACATCTAGTGTGACTGCCTATTTAGACCACTAAGGCTCTCCCCATATCAATAATATGAAAGGCTGTTTTGCTTTCTGATTTCTGTATTCACTTATGTAGTACTTCTAATTTGCTTTAAGAAGTTTTCCTTTGCATTTATAACTTGGATAACTGGTGCAAGAGGAACGCTTGCATTTTCCATTTTAATTTTAAAATCAAAAACTTAATTTTTAAGAAATAGGTACAACTTAAGTAAGATTGGTGTGCTAGGATGCAACTTTGATGCAAGATGCAACATTCTAAACATTTCTCTTCTACATGGCCCCTGGTCGCTACTCAGCCCATGAAAAATGGGTTTATATAAAATACATAACACATCTACTTCATGGGATGTGCATAACAGTAAGACATGGAACAACAGACTGGTTCCAAATAGGAAAAGGAGTACATCAAGGCTGTATATTGTCACCCTGCTTATTTAACTTATATGCAGAGTACATCATGAGAAATGCTGGGCTGGAAGAAGCACAAGCTGGAATCAAGACTGCCGGGAGAAATATCAATGACCTCAGATATGCAGATGACACCACCCTTATGGCAGAAAGTGAAGAGGAACTAAAAAGCTTCTTGATGAAAGTGAAAGAGAAGAGTGAAAAAGTTGGCTTAAAATTCAACATTCAGAAAATGAAGATCATGGCATGCGGTCCCATCACTTCATGGGAAATAGAAGGGGAAACAGTGGAAACAGTGTCAGACTTTATTTTGGGGGGGCTCCAAAATCACTGCAGATGGTGACTGCAGCCATGATATTAAAAGACACTTAGTCCTTGGAAGGAAAGTTATGATCAACCTAGATAGCATATTGAAAAGCAGAGACATTACTTTGCCAACAAAGGTCCGTCTAGTCAAGGCTATGGTTTTTCCAGTGGTCGTGTATGGATGTGAGAGTTGGACTGTGAAGAAGGCTGAGCGCCGAAGAATTGATGCTTTTGAACTGTGGTGTTGGAGAAGACTCTTGAGAGTCCCTTGGACTGCAAGGAGATCCAACCAGTCCATCCTAAAGAAAATTAGTTAGTCCTGGGTGTTCATTGGAAGGACTGATGCTAAAACTGAAACTCCAATACTTTGGCCACTTCACGCAAGGAGCTGAATCATTGGAAAAGACACTGATGCTGGAAGGGATTGGGTGAAGGAGGAGAAGGGGCCGACAGAGGATGAGATGGCTGGGTGGCATCACCGACTTGATGGACATGAGTTTGGGTAAACTCTGGGAGTTGGTGATGGACAGGGAGGCCTGGTGTGCTGCAATTCATTGGGTCGCAAAGAGTTGGACACGACTGAGCGACTGAACTGAACTGACTGAATGTACCCTGATGTGCAAGCTTCACTTTTCTGACCTTGACATACAAATCCAATAATGAGCACAAGAAGGAAGCTTTGCACACACACAATACTTTCCATTCTCTCTCTATTATGTGTACTTTGTCTTTCTTTATTACGGTGGGAGAATAAAGTAAAGGCAAAAGCAGGTAATCATTTTAAGGGATATGGATATGAGACACATGATTTCTCCCAATTTCTCTTCTAACTTGACTATGAAAACTTAATTCAGATCTCTATAAATGTTTGCAAAAGTATGTACTCAAAACTGCCTATCTGGAATTCTCTCTAGAATGACCTAAAAAGATGGACATTAAAGCATTCATCACTGGACCATTCAGGCAGTGAAATACACCACAGGGTATTCTGGAAGATACTGATGTTGTCTATCCAAAATTCTTATAGTTACATACATTTTTTTTAAGTCTAGCATTTTATACTTGTTGGCAGTTGCTTGATATTGATCAGATAAGGATAACTGATTCTGAAATCTAAATTCCAATCTATTAATAAATAACCTGTGGCACTGAATTAAAAGTGTAAAGAAAAATTATTACACTCATACATTTATTTCCAGCTACTGAACTAATACTATGAACTTAAAATATTTTTCCCCTCTAATTAGCAACACAAATATAGTCTCCCTCATTTCCTCTTCAAAGAAAACCATAGTATTTTCTTTTCTATATACCTGTATTACATACATTCTCAGGGAGCACATGCCGTGTAATAAGTCATCAATGAGTTTCTGAAACTAATCAAAACATGGACAACTAATACGAGTGATGTTGGCTCCACATGTTTACTCAAAAACACAAAGAACCAGAAATTATCATGAAACTGAATTCTGGTTTTGAGTTTTCAATGCAATAGTTGAATATTTCCAGTTATTTCCAGTGATTTTCTTAGGCAGACGAATGACTGAATGGCTGAAACATAAAATTGTTCAAGTGTAAAATTACCTTCTAATGAATATTTCACAGAATTAAGCACATCAAGGGTAGAGAAGGAAATATTTCATACATGCACACAAACTCTGGACTTTTGACAAATACTAAAACACTACTGCTATTATAATAATAAAATCTGATGGCCAAATTATGAGATTGCTCACCCTAAGAGTAAATCTATTTTCTTAATTTATTAATAATACATTGTCTTAATTTATTAATAATGCATTTTTTGGCATTCAGCAAGGGTTTTTATTAATTTATTTATTTCACTTTACAATACTGTATTGGTTTTGCCATACACTGACTTGAATCCGCCATGAGTGTACATGTGTTTCCCATCCTGAACCCCCCTCCCACCTCCCTTCCCATCCCATCCCATCCCATCCCTCTGGGTTATCCCAGTGCACCAGCCCCAAGTACCCTGTATCATGCATCAAACTTGGACTGGCGATTCGTTTCATATATGATATTTTACATGTTTCAGTGACATTCTCCCAGATCATCCCGCCCTCGCCCTCTTCCACAGAGTCCAAAAGACTGTTCAATACATCTGTCTCTTCTGCTGCCTCGCATACAAGGTAATTCTATTTAGTAAAAAGCATCTGGAGTAGTATTTGCTCTGAATTTAGGTCTGTTTTTAAAGATATTTACATTGAATCTTAAAAGTTGAGTGTTTTACCAGTAATCACGAGTGAGTGACCTAAAGTCCTGAAAGACAACTGTGTGGAGTTACGTCCTAGTAAATTTAAGTAGCTCCAAATAGCGGGATGGTCCATCAGTGTACAAAAGTGGGGGCGGACAAGCCAGGAAGGACTATCGGACGCCAGATCACGAAGCTTCTAACGTGCTAGTCTGCACACGTTTAAACTTCATTCTAAGAAAAGGGAAGGTACTGACAGTATTACAAGAAGGAAAAGGACACAGTCAGGTTCAGGAAGAGCATTCTCAGAGATAAGAATATGGTGGGCTACAGTCCGTGGGGTTGAAGAGGCAGACACAACCGAATGACTAAACACTGTAGTTTACGTTTTAAAAATTATCATCCCACAGACGTTCGTTAATTCAAAGCAAACTTCAGTTTCTGTTTTGCATTTATTTTTTTAAGAAAAAAAGGATAAAGATATAAAAATAAATGTAAGAGCTAAAACTCTTGGAAGGAAAAAAGAGAGCTTCATGACACTGTATTTGAAAATCATTTCTTGACATGACACCAAAAGCACAAAACAACAAAAGCAAAAAAAAACAGATGAATTATTCCTCTTTAAAGTTAAAAATTTTTGTACAGCAAAGGACACTATCAACAAAGTAAAAAGGCAACCCTTGGAATGGGAGAAAATATTTGCACATGATGTATCTGACAATATCTGAATATATAGAAAGCTCCCACTCCTCAACAGCAATATGAAAATACAGTTTAAAAATGGCAAAGGACTGGAATAAAATATTTCAGCAAAGAAGATCTTTAATAACCAATAAACACAGGAAACGACTCTATACTGCTAATCTTTAGGGAACTACACATTAAAACCACAATCATATACTACTTCACACCCATTAGAATGGCAATTATCAAAACAGAACAAAAAATAAGAAGTCTCAGGGAGGGTGTCGGAAAACTGGGAACCTGTGTGTTGCTGGTGGGAATGTAAATTCATGAAATGACTGTGGAAAACATTATGGCAGTTCTTCAAAAAATTAAGCAGAGAATTAAGATACTATTCAGCAATTCTGCTTCTGGGTATATACTCAAAAGATCTGAATACACAGACTCAAACAGGTTTTTGCACACCCATGTTCACAGCAGCTTTGCTCACAAGAGCCAAAGATGGAAGCAACCCAAGTGTTCATCTACATATGAATAAATGAAACGTAGTGTGTGGATAATAGAATACTACTCAACCTTAAACAGGAAGGGAACTCGGACACATGCCACAATATGGATGGAACTCGAAAACATGAAGTGAAGTAAGCCAGTCACAGGAGGATCCGTACTGTATCATTCTACTTATAGGAGGTGGCTGTTGTTCAGCCACTCAGTCATGTCCAGCTCTTTTCAAACCCACGGGCTGCAACAGGCCAGGCTTCCCTGTCCTTCACTATCTCCTGGAGTTTGCTCAAACTCTTCCACTGAGTCAGTGATGCTGTCCAACCATCTCATCCTCTGTCGTCCCCTTCTCCTCCTGCCTTCAATCTTCCCCCGAATCAGGGTCTTTTCCAGTGAGTAGGCTCTTCGCACCAGGTGGCCAAAGTACTGGAGCTTCAGCTTCAGCATCAGTCCTTCCAATGAATATTCAGGGTTGATCTCCTTTAGGATGGACTGGTTTGATCTCCTTGCTGTCCAAGGGACTCTCAAGGGTTTTCTTCAGCACCACAATTTGAAAGCATCAATTCTTTGGTGTTCAGCATTTTGTATGGTTCAGCTCTCACATACGCAGAAGTCTAATGGAAAACCCATAGTTTTGACTAGACAGACCTTTGTTGCCAATGTGATGTCTCTGCTTTTAGTATGCTGTCTAGGTTTATCAAAGCTTTTCTTGCAAACAAGGATCAAGTGTCTTTTAATTTAATGAGTTCAGAGATTCAATTTGGGAAGTAAAAAGGTTAAAAAGATGTTGGTATTGACTGCAAAACAATATGAATGCACTTAATGGTACAGAACTGTACACTTAAAGATGGTTAAAATGGTAAATTTCATATTATGTGTATATTACCACAATTTTTAAAATAGGGAAAAACACAGAGCTTACCAGTTCCTTAGTCAAGTAATCTGCCAGAGTATTTAGAAGCTTGTAATATACCTCAAACCATGGCAGGTAACTGTAAAATAATAATAATAACTTAAAAATGTGTCTGTGTGTATATATATATCTATATATGTATATATCATTTAGAATTAATAAACAAGACAGCAAAATAAACATTAAATTTATATTATTTCAAACAGGTTGATCCTGGAGGGCAAAAAAGAACAATACTCACATTCTCTTTACTGTTACAGTAAAATTTTACATATAATTCATTATTAGCTTTCCTAAAATAATCAGAATCCAAAATTCCATTATAAAAGTTATTCATCAGACACTTCTATTTTATGTTACAAACACCCAACATCACTTAGCTCCATTTCATGGTAGGTATAGTCTGAGTGCACCAGAAGCTTCTCTTTGAATAAGCATTTACCACTGATATAAGATGTAACATAAAATAAAAACTTATTTTAAAAAGCTTTTAAAACAAAGACACAATCATTTCTTTTCAAATATTGCTGAATTGAATATATAAAAAATAGAATTATGTGCTTATTAATTAAATCAATTCTTCAGAAACTGATGTTTCTGTAAGATGATAAATTTCAAAATAAAATAAATAAATATTACAAGTTACTACAAATAGCATTTAAGTATCAAAAACACATATAAGTTAAAATTCCTTTCAATTCATTTTGCTAAACACAAATATAATTAACTTTATGAAACCACAGTGCTAAATCCAAAATCAACTGTACAAAATAAAATCTGTACTCCTTTTCAAATTAAGGTACGTATATTTAAAATTTATCCAAAGGTTTTAATTGCTTATCAAAACGTAAACTTCTCATATATGAGTAAATCACAAAACACACCAATATAGTTAATTATCTATTAACAAATACTAATTTTTTCTTCAAAGAATGACTACAACAGAAAAATTTTTAAGAGAAAACACTTTGATACTTTTAATACACAAATATATACTGACAAGAGTTTCGGTAAATTTTTTAAATTTAAAAATCAATGACTAGAGCTTAGGAACACAGCTTTCCTTCTGCAGTTTTTCAGGTAATGTCTGATTGTATGATGTGACTGTTAATGATGCGTTTTAATCAGGAGTTGCCTAAAGCCATTAGAGAAGAACAGTCAGGTAAACCGTGGTAATTTTACTCAGCAGAATGCTGTATCTATCTACATTTGCTCAGTCATGGCCAACTGGTGCAACCCCATGGTCTGTATCCTGCCAGGCTCCTCTGTCCATGGGGATTCTCCAGGCAAGAATACTGAAGTGGGTTGCCATGCCCTTTTCCAGGGCATCTTCCTAACCCAAGGATCGAACCCGGGTCTCCAAAATTGCAGGCAGATTCTTTATTGTCTGAGCCACCAGGGAAGCCCGTGTTGCAGGATGCTAGAGAGTTCTTTAAAATGATCATTACAAACTTCTTGTTAAATCTAATAGTATCCTGAACACAGCTATTATTCTCTGTGCCTTTTGTAAATGACACTACAATGACTATAAATGAATGAAAGAACATAAATTAATGAGGAAAGACGAATGCAGCAGAAAGCCACACAGGTGAACACAGGTGAGCAGCTTCATAAATGCGATAGCAAACAAAAATAACTGATTCGGCAGGGGAGAGAGAACCAAAACCTGGGTGTCAGCGGAAGGGAGAAGGGCCATGAGCCGCAGACTGGCCCCCACGGAGCCCTAAAACGCTGATCTGGACTCTCTCAAGGGAAAACACTGCAAAGGCCCTGTATTTTCTTGCAGTTGAAACCCACCACTGCACATAAAATGGCTCTATTTCAGTTTTGTGCCTCTATCTTAAATACAAATTAACAGTCCAACCACCAGATATCTGAGGAAATATAGATGTGAATACAAACATAAAAGGAACTCCAAGTAAACAAAGACAATATAGACAGGTGAGAGTTCCAAAAATTGTCATTAATATAACAGCAGGATGCTATTAAACAAAACATAGTCTAAGAAAGGAGAAAGAAGTGAAAAAGGCAATTTATTAGACAAGAAAGAGTTCTCAGAAATTCAAAATCCAAATGCTGAAAAAAATTAAAATCAATAGAAAAGTTAGAAACTACATCAAGAATATCTCCTAAGGACTAAAATAAAGACACAAACTGATGGAAAATAGGAATAAATATTAAAATATCAGCGTATCAATCTCAACTGTCATGCAGTTGACTAACAGCAGTTCTTAGAAAGGAGGGGAAAAAATAAATTTACTTTTAAAAATTACTGGAATATCCCAGAACTTTAGACATGAATCTCCACATTGAAAGTGCCCCTGGGTTAACTATAAAATAAATGAGCCCAAAGAGAATCACAGTGAAATTTCAGAACAGGGGTAGAAAGCACCTAAGACTTTCCAAAGAGAGAACACAGGTCGCACACGAAGGCGTCGAATCCCAAACGTCCTGGAATGCCTCTCTCAACAGCAGCTCTGGGAAGTCAGCAAACACGCCTCCCAAAGGCAGAGGATATACCCCTTGCAATCTAGAACTCTCTGCCCAGAGAAACTATCAGTCAAGTGTGGAGACAGGCTGAAAGCATTTTCAGTCTTTCTGGGACTCAAAAATTCACCTTCCGCATAATATTTTGGGAGAGCAACAAAATGGAGGATTGAGTAGAAATGAGGAATATGCGGATATACAGACAAGGAATCGGATCCCAGGGAAGAACAGGGAAGTCTAAGGATGGGTGTGCCAACACCTGGAGAGCAACCAGTCCAGATGGAAACGGGGGTGAGGGACCAGGGAAGGATGTGGTGGGCTGGGGGTTACAACAAGCCGACAGCTTCATGCGGGAGCCTGGAAAAACCTGGGTGGAACATGTGCCAAAGCTCTGACAGCTTGGGGGAAATCTGAAAATCAGAAGTTAGTCAGTTAGCACTGGTAATCCCAATTTGGTAGCTCAGTTGGTAAAGAATCCATCCACCTGCAGTACAAGAAAACCCGGTTCGATTCCTGGGTCAGGAAGATCCCCTGGAGAAAGGACAGCCTACCCACTCCAGTACTCTGGGGCTTCCTTGGTGGCTCAGCTGGTAAAGAGTCTGCCTGCAATGTAGGAGACTTGGGTGTGATCCCCGGGTTGGGAAGATCCCCTGGAGAAGGGAAAGGCTACCCACTCCAGTATTCTGGCTTCGAGAACTCCATGGATGGTGTAGTCCACGGGGTCGCAAAGAGTCGCCCACGACTGAGCAGCTTTCACTTTCACTTTTTAACTCTAATGCAGGCTTCCCTGGTGGCTCAGCTGGTAAAGAATCTGCTGCAGTGTAGGAGACTCGGGTTCGATCCCTGGTTTGGGAAGATCCCCTGGAGGAGGACATGGCCACCCACTCCAGCATTCTTGTCTGGGGAATTCCATGGACAGAGGAGCCTGGGGGGCTACAGTCCATGTGGTCGCAAAGAGTCAGACACAACTGAGAGGCTAACACTTTCAAACTCTTAACATTTCAGATGGTTAATCTAGTTTCTACCATATCTTTCACTTACAAAAACAAACAAACAAACAAAAACACAACCTTAAAGATTACTGTGTTTAGATTACCAATTCAATACCCTGCGAACTACCAATCACATTCTTTATACTCACTATAATGCAAGGAAATAATGTTCCTGAGGGACGGTCTGCCAAGACACATGGTAGTTCCTAGATACACTAGAATCTCTTTCACTTGTAGTCATTTCGCAGCCACATTTCAACTTTCAATGCCCGAAGAAACTGGCGTTTCGAGAAATTTTCAGCATGTTATACAGTTCAGATCTCTATGCTCAGATAAACTGAGACCTAATCTTTGCAAGGAACACGCTGGTCCTGTTTTTTTTCCTGCTCTCCAGATCTTAAGATGAAGCAAGATGCACTGATTTTAGCTGGTTTGCATATCCACTTATTAATCCTTACATTGTTATTTCACCTTACTCACATAAAGTGGAACCTTGTTTAAACCTCCTTCCTTGACCACTATAAAAATAAGATATGTAATAAATATCTCATAATTAAAAGTTATTGCAAAGTGAGAGAATCCTGTTTTGCCCTAGACCAAATTTTCTGCTTTTTCTCATCTTTACATTATTACTTGACATCGGTTATCTTCAACTTTCAATTTCCTTTCAAATTATGAAATGAACTGGACCCCAATTTTTCATTAAGAAGCTTATACAAGGGTTTCCCTGGTGGCTCAGCAGTAAAGAGGCCACCTGCCAGTGCAGGAGACACAGGTTCAATCCCTGATCCAGGAAGACCCCACTCGCCGCGGAACTAAACCCGTGTGCCACAGCTGCTGCGCCTGTGCTCCGGAGCCCGGGAACCGTGAGGACGGAGCCCGAGCCCCAAGGCAGCTACTGAAGCCCGCGGGCCCTAGAGCCAGGCTCCAGGGCAAGAGGCGCGGCTCCAAGGAGAAGCCCCACACCACAGCTGGAGAGCAGTCCCCGCTCTCCACAGCTGGAGCAAAGCCCGCGCAGCAACGCAGACCCAGCCCCGCCAAATATAAACAAACAAATGAAACTAGTTTAAAAGCAAGAAGCTTATACAAAATATATATATATTTATTTATATAAAAAAAATTGGGGTCCAGTTCATTTCATAATTTGAAAGGAAATTGAAAGTTGAAGATAACAGATGTCAAGTAATAATGTTAAAGATGAGAAAAGCAGTAAGATTACGGACCTGTTTTTGAAAATGAAACAAAACGAATTAATAATTAACAGTTTACTTTAAAAAATTTAACAGTGCTAGGTATTTGGGAGTTACTATTACGCTTTATTATCTCCAAGAATATGTTCACTGAACTGCATCCTGATCCCAAGCTATGTCTGCTCTCTATACAGGGCACGGTGGATTTTGTTCTCGTGTTGATTCAACACTTGACTCTACCATCTTCAGATCATTGCTGGACAGCAGGATGTTTTATAGCCGCCTCTAACATGACTTCATCTGTAAATCAGACTGTCATAATTTAAAAAGACTAGCACAACAAGGTTTCCGCCTATGGATACGTCCCCCAGTCATCCCTAAGGCGCCATCATGCTTAGTTATTTCATTCTGGACAGTAAGAGTTACAAGTCAGGTTTATGTCCATCTAGAAGTAGAGAGCAGAATCTAAATATGAGCGACTCCTCATTTATTGGAAGGACAGAAAACATTGATAAAACCTCTTAGGCACTGACTACATGTATAAAAATACACTAGGCACTTGACATGCGTTCTCCCACGTAATTCCTATAGTAATGCTGTGATGTGTATCTGACTAAACTAAGGTAAGACAAGTGTACTCAGGGCCGCAAAGCTACCGAACAGCGAGCCTGAGACTAGCACTCCAGCTGAGCACCAGATGCTCAAGGCGCTAAAGTCAAGTCTCTCATAAAATTTATTTGTTTAACTAGTGTCCAGAGCAGTATCTTTCTTTCTGCCTTTTATATTTTATGCATATGCACAAATTACCCAGCAGACATACATTGCGACTTGATTCTTTCACTTAACACATCAGTAATTCCTTCCGACTGTAGATTTTAGTACTGCTTGTTACATTCATCACTACAGATAAAAATTTCTGGAAAGAATATGGCCTGCAACATGGCACAAGACCTCTCCTCAGACAACACACCTCTAGCAACATCTCAGTATATTTCCATCCATAAGACTGGCAACTCGTAGCCATCGTCTAGCCAACATTTTCCTCTCTGTGTAATTCGTTCCTGAGAGATAATGGGACTCTTTCTACCACAGCACTGTCTGATGCGTCAGTAAGCACCATCACCATAAAGAACTGAGTTTAGTTACACACAGTGTGTCCTTCGTGAACACACAATGGTTCTTAGCGATAACCAGCCCCTTTTAAGAGTACATATCTTTTTTTTTTTTTTTTTCATGAAAACATCACTTGTATCAAAGGGGACTACTCCGTAAGTCAGTCACTCATGTTCCTAGGATGTCAGGAAACCAGGGATATTTTCTGTTGCAAATGAACAGTAGCATCTAGAGTGGAGGCTGCAAACTGGCTTCAAGCAGACATATCTAGCCCACGGTCATACTGTTGTTTGGGCAACGCACCGTGGCTGCTGAATTGAATAAGCTGCCAACTTCTAAAACAGGTAATTCACTGAAAAACCTACATTTCCTCTCTTAAAAATCAAAAGAACTGGCAGTGCTGGTCAAACTTTTTTTTGTTTTCACTTTTCAGCAAAAATCTAGAGTTGAGTAACAGTTTGTCTTTGGATGTGGTATGTGCCATTTCTTTAGATCACCCCAATTTCCTACTGTCAGCCAAACCTGCTTATCTCATTTTAGTCTCTGACCTGTCTCTACAGGTAACTGAATTTGCCACCCCTGATACAGACAATTGGTCAACGTGAAGTCCTGCTCACTTTATATGTGACGACAAAATGGTCCAGGGTACACCAAGGAGTCAGTGAGTCAAATATTTTAACAAGGTTTCACTGCACACTTAAAAAACAAAAGTGTGCTCAAAAAATACACACACATATAAATTATATAAGCTAGCCTTGCTCAGATAAGAAATGTTAGTCCCATGTTTTTATTTTTGTGGTTTCTTAGATAATTTTCAAATATGTTCAAAGCAATTAATTTTTAACTCATGTATAAACTCCTGAACTAATTATCATTAAGTCAAAATAAGTTTTCACTAAATTTTACAGTCCCAAAGGTGTTCAAAATTTCTTACCACCAAACACAAACATCCCAGAAAGCTGTTAAAAATGCATTCAACATATAATGACTAGATAAAATGTTTTACTTGAATTTTATAAAGCTGAAAATGTCATTCTTTAGCAAAAGATTCCTGTGACTCTCATAGTCTTGTAAATATACATAAATGTAAAACAGAGACATTAGGACCAAATCATTTTAAAACAGAAAACAGGAGGCTCTTCAAAGGTTAGTTATGAGATTATTTCCTTTTCATGAAGACGTAAGGCCAGGGACAGATGTCTCAGGAAAACCACAAGTCCACCAAACAGCAAGGAGACTTCCCCCACACTTGGGCTCCCACTATCCTATTGAGCTGATAAAACTTTTACATCTGAAAGTCAAAGGTTAAATAAAGGAAAGGAAATGTTTTTTGTCAAGCAGTCAGGTAACTACTAACAGTCTCGGTGATCAGCAGGAACCTAACTCAGAGTAATCAAATAAAACTAAGGAAACTGCCTTTCCGCAGAAAAACGTCTAATGTCTAGAGGCTGTTTTTCTGTCTGGAAAATTGACACAAAATGTGTAAAATTGAAACATGCTGCTTCTAAGGGACTTGCCTCAAGGAAGAGTGTGAAAGCCTCTGAGTTTGGTATGAGTCAGGGGCAGGGGACTACAAAGGCACCAAAGGCTAGTCTGTCTTCCTTAGGAGGGTACTTACTTCATTTTGAACCCGTGGCGACAATTTTATAGTTGTAAAATTATGTTAATTAAATTAGAGAAAATATTATTTCCTGCATTTCTACTATAGTACTAAAGCAATGCTAAATACAAACAATGGCACAATTTAAATTAATACTATTTCAGGGTATCTTTGAAATTTTGTTAAAGCAGGACAAATATGCCATAGAAAAAGCTAAAGCACACAAAATTCAAAATTTTATTAACTTTTATATTAAATTAACCTGAATTCTAATATTTTTTCTAAAAGGTGAATGAAGCATATAGAAATTAAGTACACTCAGTTCCAAATCTTAGAATAGCATCAACCCAGTAGAAAAAGAAACCATGGTTTTGATAGCATGGTGTACAGATTTCTAGTTTAGAACTATAACATAAATTTAAATTACTTTCAAATCTTATAATAGCATCATTCAGAATGCAAAGTAACTTAAAAGCATTATGTGCAAACTTTCTAGATCAAAACTCTAAGGATAGTCATTTTTATTAATAATGTATATAAATCACTTAGCAAAATGTTTGATTTGTAGTAAACAAACAGTAAGTGATGCTGCTGTTAGTTTGCTATTATTAGTACTATCATGGCCATCTCTAACTTTGCTATTCAAGAAATCCAACACAGAGCTATTTTTTTGCTATCTTAAAGAAAATTTACTACCAATTTGCATTACTTTGTATTAAAAATCTTAAACATGCTTAAGTGTATTCCATTTTCATTATGACTACTCTTGAAGGACCTAAAATATTTTAAACTATTAGATATCAACAAAAACTCAAGAGATACAAGTTTTCTTTTAACATTTAGATCATTGAAACATGAACTAAGACATTAGATGGTAAAATAAACGAATAGATTTTCATGAAGATATAGTTGATCACAAGAGTAAACAATTTAAAGTATTTAACAGGGTATCATAAAGACAACAGGAGAAATTACTAACTTCTGTTAAAGGATCTTCAATCACTGATAATGAAAATGACCTGTAAATAATCAATTCATTATTATCTCACAATAGAATACCTAAAAATATCATATGTTTCAATATGAATGCAATATTCTGCACAAAAGACAGCTTCAAGAACAAGATACTAAAATTTTTCATACCTGAAAGTCATAATATACTCCAGGTAAAGACATAAGTAACTGACTTTAAAAACTATAATCAGAAAGGATATCATCTTTGTGCTAAATCTCAACTTTTAAGAAAAGCCATGTAAGTTTTTTCAGTTTATAAAGCCTTCTACATATATTCATTCCTTTCACCAGCTGTGAATAAACACCGCAGTTTATCAGTTGCTAGCCAATAGAAAGATATATAAACAACTCTTTAATTATATCAGGAATTGATTTTGGCAGCAGTGAGTTGTAAAACAGATTCAAATATTACAGAGGAATGACATCGACAACTTACTCATAAATGGGTCAGCATAACAATATAATAGAGACATGGAAAATATGTGTGTGTGTGTGTGTGTGTGTGTGTGTGTGTGTACACACTGAAAGAGCAAGGTGGGGAGAGACAGAAGCAGCTTAACAACTGTGAATCTTGGGCACGTGTAGACAAGAGTTCACCGTACTATTCCTGAAACTTACCTGCAAACCTAATTTTTCAATGAAAAGATTTAAAAATACATAGAGAAAAATCAGAAAGCTCGTATAGCCTCAATCTTTGTTAGGACAAACTTGTGTGGGGCAGAGGGTGACAGACTTAAGGTGACAGGCCCCGTCCAAGTGTGGCTCTGGAACTTTCAGTGTGAAACAAAAAGGTAAAGGAGATCTCCCCACCCACTTCCCACACTGTCACTCCCAAACCCGCTGCCCCAAAACGATGGTTTCAAATTAGAAGAATCAGCCTACAGCTGAAGCAAGACACGTTTCTGGATAAAACATCAACTTTTCAACACAACTGCTCCAGATTGAAGAGCTGAGCAGGAACAGGAGTATCCATGCTCCACTACTCATAAAGCAGTTAAGTATTTGCTTCTGAATACAGATCGGGAAAAACTCTCCAACTCAAACACACATTCTGAGTAAATTTATAACTTAACCCTCAAAGAATGACAGTAATGTAGCTGAATGGCAAGCGGACAGAGCAGACGTCAGCATCACACCAACGTTCTTTTGTGATAATTACTCAACTGAACCTTATTTCTTTTCCTAGGAGCATTTCTAGAGTCTAGCTTGACCAGCATGTGTATTATAACCACAGTGTATGACATACCTACATTTCTGAGTCATCAGGGAAGCTAACCTTCAGGACCTGCCCGCCTCAGCACCAGCAGCTCAGACTCAGTCACAGAGACCTGCTCTCAACACCCTCCCGAGCGCCAGGCGATGACGGAGGTGATGGGGGCAGGAGAGGCAGGGCTAGTGAAACAGACTCAGGACGCAGGAGACACCTGCTGCTCAGAGCCACCTCAGGCTGCTGGCTCAGCAACACCAGCGCCAGCGAGAGGAATGAGACACGTCAACTTTATGTAAAATTTCACTAAAACGTACAAGGTTAGAAACATCTTCTAAAATTTTTAAAACACCACGTGGCCAAAGAAAGCACCTCTGAACAACTTCCACCCAGAAGCACCAGTCTGCAATCTCTGTCTTAAACCACCAATTCACCTTCGAGAATCCAAGTCGTGGGTCAATAATAGAAAAGAGCACGTGCTAATTTAACCGGACTTTCCGCATGCTATTCAATATGTGAAACATGTGACCTGCTATTTTAAAAATTAACCCATAAAAAGTATTCTTTACAAGAGCCAATGCTAACACAACATTGTAAGTCAACTATACTTCAATAAAATAATTATTTTAAAAGAAGCCAATTCTACTCTCACTGGTAAATCTTTAAGCCTAACTGATGCTGCATACAGAGAATAAACAAAATTATTTTTCAGCTTAGCTGGATTTAGAGGAAACAAAAAATATATACAAGCACATTTTTAAGCCTCCCAAGCATACAGCAAGGTGCAACAGAGAGACACAGTTAATCTATCGTGTCCCCAAGTGCACTTTTTTTCACGACAAACACTCACCTCAGGATGCATAAGCAGATCTTGCCTCCTGCGGTGAGTCGGCAGAACCCAAACCTCTGTTTGCTCTCAATGTCCGTCAGCACAAAGGCAAAGTGCTGTCCAACCTGATTCCGAGACGCTCTGAAATGCAGCAACGGGACAACATTTCAAGCCTCAGGTGAGAATCGTCTTAAAGAAAAGCCAGGGTCAGGCTATATGGACGCAAGCCATTGTTTTCACATTTCCAGTCAGTCGGTTCTCAGAGCTGGAGTGATATTTTAAAACTATGTGAGTTGACTTACTCAATATATGCTAGTACATGGCTGGAGAATCATAAGATGTCTTAACCGTAAGTTTTCAAGTGCTTCAAGTGTTAAAGCGTCAGCCGTGTCTGACTCTGAGACCCCACAGACCGTAGCCCATCAGGCTCCTTTGTCCATGGGATTCTTCTGGCGAGAATACTGGAGTGGTTGCCATCTCCTCCTCCAGGGGATCTTCCTGACCCAGGGATCGAGCCCAGCTCTCCTGCAGTGCAGGCGGACTCTTTACCAGCATTTGGTAAATCCCAGCAACACTAGTCATGGCACGCCAGGGGTGAGCAGCTCCAGCCTCTCCTCCGGAGTGCCCCGGGGCTGCCCACACAGCAGAGTGTGTCGTGCCCAGTCTACTGGCAACCCGACCAACTCTCCTGAATGGCTTCTTTGACATTCTTACTCAATAAAGTCCCGTCCAAATTACTATTGGCATTTCTTTTTAGCATTCTCTTCTAGAGCTATCTATATCCTGGTAATAAATTTCCAAGTACAAAATAAGAATGCAATTCCCACGAACAAAGCTTACTACAAAGAATTTTAGTTACTGGTGACCCAAGTGTCAGACGGTCAATATGTGTCACGCCGCCATGGAAGGTGAGCGAATCGTGTGCAAGGAAATAAGTTACTTACTCCTACTGTACCAATACCGTAAATCATTTTCAACTGTCAGGAAATATTGCATTTCAAATGCTGAACGTCTAACAAACACACTTTTATGTGCAAGATGGGTAGTTTTGTTTTGTTTTTTTTAACAAGCTTCAAAAACAGCCTGTGGTGCCGAGTGTGCCCTCTCGTGCCCAGTGCTCGCAATTTACTGCCACCGCTTTGCTTCCTTTATCTTGTCTTCGCTATTAACTTGGAAACTGCAACTTTAGTGGACACGACTGATTCTCCACAAAAGAGCTATGCTTATTAGCATCAATGAGTCCATCGTTCGAAAGGCTTTATCTTTAATGCTGTACAATTTCAGATTTTTACCCATCTTGACTTTTAGCAAAATATTTTCCTAAAATAAATTTTCTTTTAAAGTTGCCTTACAGCATACTCTTTTTAAAAAAAAAAAAAACTGGTATTGGGGTGTGAAAAATCACATGAAAAACAATAAATGGTCTGTGTTATGCTCAAAGAGCTATATATGCTACAGCATTCCTGCCACAACCCAGGTAATACTCTATTCATTCAGCATTTGTTCAGTAAAACACAAACATAATGAGATTCTCAAAACTGCTAGGTAAGAGGGTGTCTGTGCAGCCTTTGGTAATATTGCACTGTTTCTATAAAGCTATTTGTGGGAGACAACCAGTCATGAGTTTTACAATATCACACAGATGGTCTTTTCAATCAGGGTGAAGTGACACAGAAACTAGGACGTATACATCTAATTTTAAAAGACACAATTCTAAGGCTCTGATAAAGGACATACGAATGTTCTTTTTCCTCCGAGTGCTTACAATATGTACCTGAAGAACAAAAGGAAGAAATGGAACCTTGAGACTAATCCCAACTGGCCACAGTGGAGAACAACAGAAGATATGGTGGTTTAGAAGCCTTCTTCATTTCAAATATTATTTGATTTTGAACCTCTTGTGTGTTTTGTTAGAGGCAGTGAGGAAAAGCACATTTCATTTCATAGAGAAGACACAAGTAATAACTCTACAGTGCTCGTAAGGCGGGCTATGGTTACCTTAAGCAATGACTTATACTGTACCTTTCAACGTCAAAGGGGAAGCAGAACTTTGGCACAGTCTGTAGTACTTCCTGTGAATGTAAATTTTAAAAAAAAGCTTTAGAATGTTTTTAAAGATGCAGTTAAAACTTCTTTTGAGACATTTTTAGGGGAAAAAAGCTTATTTTTTTTTTTAAAGAAAAATAGCAGAGGTTCCTAGATTAAAATAATTGATTATTAAAAAGGAATTAAGTGTGTGCTTCGGCAGATTGTGCTGACAATGCCTCGGAAGCCCCGGGAGGGAGAGGCCTGGCCTGAGGGTATTAACACCCCTCACGTCCCCGCTGGGACTCCCTTCAACAAGGCCATATGGATTTTACGAGAAGCACCGCACCATATGGGTAAGCTGCGTCTGCTGCTACTGGTACCACAGGCTAGCCACGGGGACTTCTGACAGATCCTGGCTCAAAACATAAATGTTGTTTCAATTAAAATGCAGGCAGAGAAAAGGGAATGAGGTTGGCAGCAGAATGAATTACTGAGAGGTGTAACAACTCAACGTGCGCCATAGTAAAATCGTTCGGGGGAAAAAAGGATTTTCTATAGCTAGAGAAACACTTATAGTTTGAACTCTTGGTATATTCAACAGCAGTAACACTAATCTCACACTCTTAAAGAAATGTGCATGCAAAAACAAGCCTTTAAGGGTAAAACAACATAGCTTCTCTTCTGTGCACTTGAAGAATTTCCTAGTATGAAAAACAATGTTTTCAGCGTGTTTTGTAAGCGTAGAAAATAATCTTACTGACTTTGAAATCTGAAGTGATTTTATAGTTACTGTAAAATAATTTTAAAACCTTTCAGAAATCATATACATTAACAAGTATAACAAAATGGACATAATTGTCGCATATTTGGTAAAAGATAGAAAAAGATCTGTATTGTTATATAGGAAAAAACAACTTAGAGTTAACTCCTATCATAAAGTTACACTTCAGAATTGACGGTACCATCATACAACTTTAAAGCCTGGTGATCTTACAAGACAAAGCAGAGATATATGATGATGTTTCATATTAAAAAGAAAAAAGAGCCAATATCTTAATACAGTGTCATCTCTCCAAAAAAGATTACCTTGCCTATCACCTCTTTACCAATAAAATCTGCACCCGAGAAATCAATATATGAATATTAAATTCTATATAGGCAAAAACACAGTATTGAGTGCTTTAAAGCAGAACTTCTCACATTCTTTTAATATGTAGACTGATATCAAGTATCAGTTAAAAATAAATCATTGCAATATTCCATTTGCTGTATGATTCAGGGAGTTCAACCCCAGCTCCGTGACAACGTAGAGGGGTGGGAGGTGGGAGGGAGGTTCAAGACGGAGGAGACATATGCATACCTAGAGCTGATTCATGCTGATGTATGGCAGAAACCAACACATACTATAAAGCAATTATTCTTCAATTAAAAATAAGTGGAAATGTTTAAAAAAATCATTGCAATTACCCCAACGCCAAAACCTAAGAAAGATTCAAGAGCGTTATGAACGTATATATTTGAAAGTATGAACACGAATGCCATATTTAGGAAAAAACTGTTTCACTGCTGACAATGTTTTATTAAATGGAATTGAAAGAGCTGCTAAACTCGAAATAATTCAAGTTACTTAAATTGCAAGCAGGTCAGTACAGAAGAGGACAGTTCATCTGAGCACTGATAGACTTTATCTTGTGCTGCAAAAAGTGAAGCCTTCTCATATTTATAACAGCTGCCCCCCCGGAACCAACCCGGCCGCTGCCACAAAGCTGTTCATATCATTTTTGTAACAATAAAGATATATATTCAAAACCCACTGTCGCCTTCCAAATATACCCGAATCAATAATATATTGCACATCGATTTTAAGACTCCAATGAAGAATGTTTCCCGGTTAGCTGCTCAATAGTTCACACCCTCTCCCTGCCCCCCTCCCACAAGCAACACACACGCGCTTCTGCAAAGCAGCCTCGGCTCGCTCCCCAACTGGCAGGAGCAACCCTCAGGGGACAAGTCTTTAAACCTCCGCACTCTTTAAAATTCAACCAGCCAGCAGGTCTATAGACTAGTGTATAAACAGTATAGACAAAAAAATCCCCTCTCAGCTTATGTCAGTGACAAAGCAGCTCAGCAGTTGACTGCTCCTCCCCTGACAGTATAAGCCGGGCTTAAGCAGATCAATGGCCGCCAGTCCCACCTAGCTCCCAGGGCTCGGCTCTCCTCCTTAATTACAGGTGCTATTCAAACCGAGGTTGGAAGAGAAAAGAGGGCGAGAGGGAGAGCGGGAGGGGGGATGGAATACAGGCAAACAGCATTTTGAACGCTTTTAACAATGATGTTAAGTGAAAACTGTACTTTTATACTGATTTAGAAGTGCTCATGAACTCTGATATTTCCACCACACAGTATTCTTGACATGACACATACATCCACACACACGCCCACACACACATGCACAGGCATGCATGCACGTGCGCACACACGCACACCGCTACATTTCTGGATTGGTATCCACAGATTACGTGAAAGGTAATACTCTTCAAAAGTTATGTTTTCTCTATCCAGACAGGCTTTGGTGTTTATGAAATACCTGATTTCCTTAAGCAAGAAAATTATCTGGGTTCTCAAAATCCTCTTAATTCTCTAAAATATTTTTCTACAAAAAGAACACATTGACTAACATGTCAAATGTTAAAAACAGAAGGAACAAAAAGAATGACACAGAATATGCAATTATGAACAGCAAAAAAAAAGGGGGCAATTATACATACATATGTGTGCTCAGTTACATATACATGTGTGTGCTCAGTTACATACATGTGTGTGCTCAGTTACAAACGTGTGTGCTCAGTTACATATACATGTGTGTACTCAGTTACATACATATGTGTGCTCAGTTACATACATGTGTGTGCTCGGTTACATATACATGTGTGTGCTCAGTTACATACATATGTGTGTGCTCAGTTACATACATGTGTGTGCTCAGTTACATATACATGTGTGTGCTCAGTTACATGTGTGTGTGCTCAGTTACATACATGTGTGTGCTCAGTTATGCATACATGTGTGTGCTTGTGTGCTCAGTTGTATCTGACTCTGCAACCCCATGGACTGTAGCCCATCAGGCTTCTCCATCCGTGGAATTTTCCAGGCAAGAATTCTGGAGCGGGTTGCCATTTCCTCCTCCAGGGGATCTTCCCGACCCAGGGATCAAACCTGTGACACTTTCATCTCCTGCACTGGCAAGCAGATTCTTTACCACCACGCCACCTGGGAAGCCCTACATATATATGCAGATGCCCTAAAAACACCACGTCTACTACACAAATAAACTGACTGGAAAATAAATGACTGAAAATGTTTGCATGGTGTTTTTTGGTCTTACAATCCTGTATCTATACTCATAAGCATTATGATCAAACTGAGCCCGTTAAGAGAGAAGAGGGTGAATGGCTTGTGTGAACAGTGGCATAGTGACTTTTTATCCATGCGATTACGGTTGAACAATCTAATTCATCAAATAAAAAAGAAAACAAGCCTTTAAGAATCCGCTTTTAAAGAAGAGCCCAAAGATGTAAAGGGTACCTCCTGATTAGAGTTCAATAACTACAAAGGTCTCAGAATTTCCCTGACAAAACTCTAAGAGGCAATGAGATGCGTCACCGTCAGGATCCGTAACCGCTCTCCCTCCTCCTCACTGCTCCTGCCCCGGCTCTCCACTGAGAGGTGGCTTCTGAGGTGCGTGCAGCCCTCTCTTCCACACTCACGAATTACATCCGCCCCGGCACTGTCTAGACCCACGGATTCAACTGCAACCCCCGAATTCCTTAGCCCCTGTAAGTTTAGATACTTCTGTGAACGCCAGCACTACATGTCTAACCACCTCCCAGTACCTATTTCTGAGTGTTCTGCCACCTCAAATTCAGAATGAATAAACTGAAGTCCTTCTAGCTGCATACTCCTTATCAGCCAGAAGGGCAGCACCACCCATCCCCGGTGCCCACACAAGCCCATGGTGGCTGTCCAGACCTCTCCCTCTCTCTAACCCCTGCCCCCACACATAATCAACCACTAATCAAGTTCTGCTGATTCAGTTTCATTAAACGACCTCGCTCCAGAGGTTCCCAATACAAAGACAGAAGGAAATAGAAGGAAGGTAAGAACGTGGAAGAATCACTTGGAAGCATTTTTCAAAACACACCTGACTGCCTCCAGTAAGGGTCCTGATGCTTTAACTTAGCTTGAGTGGCACGTGTAACCCAGGGATGAGACTAACGGGACCAGACCAGGGCGCTCGCTGCACCCCAGCAGTCCTTCCCCTCTCGCTGCAAGTGGCGAGGCGGACTTGTTCAGAGACTGGCTCAGCATCCTCCTCAAGGGCTCAGGAGTCTTCCGGCCTTCTGCCCTGCTGTCCTGAGTCTGTGGCCTGGTCCTTGTCACCCCTACTCGTGGCCACAAAGTGAGCTGCCAGAGTTCAGCTGACCACATGCAGACCACAGGGTGCAGTCAAAGCTTCCTGGGAGGCGCTTTCTACCAGCAAGGAGACCCTTCCCAGAAGGCCCACCAGCTGCCTTTCCCATCCCACTCTACCACCTAGAAGAAGGCCACGGCCTCTCCTGGACTAACCTTGGGCAGGGCAACAGTCATCCACACTCAGCCCAGCCTCAGACTGGTTACAGGAAACTCAGAGTTCATACCCATTCATTTTCCACTAACCACTGAATGTGCAATTAATTATAAAGAAGCTTGAAGTATCATGTTTTCTTCCCTGAAACTCCTCCCCCAAATTTTAACTAGATAAGAATTAAAGTTATACCAGAGTTCTTGGGGAAAATGTAACACAATATTATGTAAAGTCAGTTTTCAAATACGCACAGTTGTCTTCATTTGAACAACACGTTCAGAATCATTTTGTAACGAGGGGGCTCCACAAAGGCCATATATTTCTCAAAAGATGCTTATATAACTTTGCATATTATCTCCCAAAATAAATGAGTGATTTAGGATATCATGTATTTGCTCAATCTATCTGTGCTTTACATGGGGGAAGAATAAACTTTTTTTCCTTAAAAGAAACGTTCACTGAGCTACTTGGTGACAGGCAGGCTGCACAGTGCAGAACTGGGATTCCCAGACCACACCTGATCTGCCCCGGGCACCACAGCACCCGCAGGGGGCTGCAAGATGCTCAGCTTTCAAGGAAACACAGGTACACTAACAGGGGGATTAGATTAGGAGGCATTTCATTAAAAGGTAGACCTGCAATAATACAGTAACTTACATGCACAGCGTCTTTAAACATCATCTTCTCATCTTCTGAAGTTTTCAAGCTGGATACTCTACTTTAAACTTAAAAGTCAAGGAATAACTGTCAGGATTAACTGACATCACTGCGGGATTTCTCGACTTTTTTACTTTTCTGTACTATTTCTGTACAGCAAATACACTCTGCTGTAAAAAGAACTGTACTGTCGAAATACAAATTTTGAGGATTTTGGTTCTATGTGTACCAGTCAGGTGACAAAGATCTCTGTAGTCGACATTTGTTTAATCTGATGCCAATGAAAAGGCCTAGATTCAAAGCAGGGCAGAGTGATATTACCATAAATACATATACTTAACGATTAGACAGGCGCTTTACTTGACAAATGAAAGGAGTCATATATTTCCCTCATTAATTTAAGATAAAGAATTTAAAAGGCATGAAAGGAAAGTGTGTATATATATATATATAATATATATATATAAGCAGGTTTCAAAAGTTTTTTTCTCAAAAATTCTATTACCAACCTTCAGTTTCTTATCCCTAGGTTAACACTAACTTTTAATCAATGATTTGAATAACAATTATCCACTTAAGAAAACCCTCTTTTTTCCCCTAATAACCATATACCCTCCCCACTCCTTTCAGACTAACATATTTGCCCTTTGCTTCACTCACCCTTAGTTTAACTAGTAACATTTTCTAGATCAAAGGAACTACCTATATAATACAATAGAGTCCTGCCTATAATACTTATTTGCACCACAGAAATTAAGGTACTTAAAAGTGAATATCAAACTTCCATTTAAATCAACATCAGAATTAGGTAGAAAGATGTTTCAACTTTTAGAGAGAAACAAGTTTCACGCCCGTCAACTGATCTGCTCCCGTGACCCCAGCCCACAGCTAAATGCAGAGAAGAGGAAACGAAAGGGGATTACCGATTTTCAGAGCGAAGACAAGATCCTAGAAACAGCCCCACACACAGTGTGCAGGCACACGCCGGCAAGGTGGTAAAGCCCAGTGGTCAGTGCCTAGTGCCCCGGGGCGGGGGGGTGATGTTCAGACCTGCCTGTGCCAGCCCCTGGCCACGCGCTCCAGTCACAGCTGCTAGAAAATGGGCCAAAATTATCACCTATCTCGTAGGATTAAGTGAGAATTTTCTAGGGGATTTATATGAGGATTAAGTTAGAAATCCACGTCCAATGATTAGACAATGTCAGGCACATAAACCATCCCAGCCCAACAACTGTTAACTCTTTTATTAAAGAGCTAGTTGTTTTAATAACTCAAGTGTCACATGAATTTACATGCAGAAGATACTTACTTACACAACAAACATTTACTGAATAAACTGCAGCATTTAAAGTCCTGTGTCCAATAACCTATGCCAAAACATTAACAAACCAAGACATGAAATGATAAAAAAAAATATACCGAATAGTCTACCTACCTCCCTGGGAGATGTTTAACACATTCAGTTAACATAGGTGCCTGTGGATACAGACACAGATTTGAATATCCTCACCTACTTCCGCTGCATCGCACACAACAGAAGCAGACTTGGTCAGAGCTGCAAAGTCACACCCTGTGCGGGGGCGGGAGGGAGGCTCGGGCAGGAGAGGATGTGTGCTTGCATACGCTGGTCCACTCTGCGGCACAGCAGAAACTCACACACGTTGGAAAGCAACTCAACTCCCATTTGGAAAAGTCACGCTTGATGAGGTCAGCGTGTACAGGAGCTGCCTTCAGGCTACCATCCTGGCTATTTCTCCGAAGTAAGAATGTCTTTGAAGGGTCATGCCAACAGACGCTTTTCCCTTAAGGGGGGTTTTACTTTAAAAAAAAAAAGAATCCTCTTTCAGGTATTTATTTACCAATGCATCTGATAAGGACTAACTGCCAACTATACACGTGGCACTGAGCCAGCGCAGGGAGGAACATCCAGCTTCCTGCTCCACCAGCCCCCCTGGCCGTCTCCTCTCTGGCCAGGCTCCCCTCCAGCCATCCTGGCCAAGCTGCTGGCAAATGTGGCCTCAGATAAACACACCCTCTGTGCACCACTGCCCTCCAGGAATGGGTTATGTTTTCCCTCTTCTTTGATTTTGAGTCAGTCTTTGTACTTAGCCTAACCTTTACCTGGAATTTGTGTTTTCCCGTTTTGTACACTGCCAGACCCTGGATTCATAGTACTCCTCATCTTGTTCAGACCTGGACCATGTGCAATGTCTGTCGTGACATTCATGTAAATATTTCCCACTCACTGGGTAAATCGCACACTGAAGAACGTATTTTGCTCTTATGGATGACAAATGGGACATGCTATGTCCCAGAGAAGTAAATTACGTTATCTTTTTTTTTTTTGACCCTGCCTTGAACCTAGTTCAGAACTATGCCTGAACTGCTTGATATTCCTTAGATAGTGAATCTTGCGATAAAACCAAATGGATAAAACCAAAGACAAATAATTCGTCTGATGCTTTAATAAACAACAGAACCTTTCGTTTTAGAGCATAAATCAGGGACCCTACACTTTAGGTAGTTACTGTATTCAACACAGTACAGTAAGTACTAATCGTTTCTCTATGCCTTGAAGGCCCCTAGAGTCTATACAGTCACCCAGCAGAAATGAGAATCACGGTGTCTTTTAAAAGTCTGGAAATATTGTAACTATCTATTTGAGGGCTTTATCTGAAAGAACTAAAATATAATTGCACAATTATGAAATATGGACTGTTGAATGAAGATTACTGACTTAGATATAAAGTCTAAGAAGGGAAGGGAGTAGCAGAGGGTGAGATGGTTGGATGGCATCACCGACTCAACGGACATAAGTTTGGGTAAGCTCTGGAAGACGGTGAAGGACAAGGGAGCCTGGTGCGCTGCAGTCCACGGGGTCACAGGGTCAGACATGACTTAGCAACCGAACAATGACAGAAAGTCTAATCAGTGCTAAATCACATTTACAAACTCAATGTGAAACACATAAATAGTAGTATGGTTATGTATGTTTATATATATATATTCATTTAGTAAATACTTAATGTGCGAAGAGCAATCAAAGATAAGCACAGTGTAATGTAAAAAGAGCGCTGGTGGTAACGGTAAAAAACACCCAGGGAGTCTAGAAATCAGACCTGTAAAGCAAGTCAAGGATGGGGGCTTCTGGAACGGAGTGGTCGAAGTCTCAGGGGAAGAGACTGCGTCTGAACAGAACGAGAAGCTGACCAGAGGCCCATACGACGAGGGGGAGGTAGAGAGGCGGGCAGGGTGGCTTCCCCGTCGCAGGCAAGACCATCACAGAAAGGTCCAGCAGGGTCTGGAGGTGGAAGGAACATGCACAAGGTCTGAGCGGCTGAGAAGACAATGTGCCCTGAAGAATCGGTAGGGGACAGATGGGATCCCAAGGCCTTAGACCAACTCAGTTCTGACCTGACGCAAAGAGGAAGGAAGCCACGCTGCTGACCTGCCCAGAACACTTTATTTTATTTTAATTTTTTTTCTTTAATTAAATTTTTATTTTTACTTTATTTTACTTTACAATACTGTATTGGTTTTGCCATACATTGACATGAATCCACCACGGGTGTACATGCGTTCCCAAACATGAAGCCCCCTCCCACCTCCCTCCCCATAACATCTCTCTCCCAGAACACTTTATAGCCACCTTCTCAGCACAGTTCCCAGCGGCGATCCCTTTTACACTCAAAAGTGCCCAAGTTATGACTTCTTGTTACAGAAATCAGAACAGTGGTCTCCTGGGGCCACGGGCGTGGGTGGGCTGGCACAGAAGCACCCAGGAAAAGGCAAAAGGGACCTCCCTGCAGTGACAGGAATGCATCTTTACAGGAACGAGGGCCATGCAGGGCCTCACTGCACACCCGAGCGGACGCACGTCTGCACCGCACCACATACAAACCATCAGTGAGAAAAGAATAAGGGAGGACCTCAGTTTGCACAACAAATCACGGCCAGCTGACCTAAGAGAAACAGGGAAGCTATGAAGCAAGGGGACATGCCTGGACTGGAATTTCAGGAAGGTCGCTCTACCATTTGCAGGATGGGTTTTAAAGGACGAGAATGAAGACTGGAAAATCAGTGAGGAGGCCTTTGCGATCATGGCAGGGAGTGGTGGTGGCCCGCAGCTGGACAGCTGCAGCAGGAAGACAGGGTACAAGGTTAAGACGAAAGCAAGAGCAAAGAGGGAAAGGTCCAGGCGGGAGCTGGATAAACTGCCCGGTGCTCCAGAGACAGCATGTGGCCTAGACAGAGACAAACACGGGGATGGCGCTAATTAAAAGGTACGGAAGCAGGGAGAGACGGGATGCTTTCACTGTCCGCCATTATGGACAATTAATACTACTCTTCATATTTTCAGAGCCCCCTTAACAAGTGACTTTCTTATAACATTTCCAAATTATGAAGTCACTGTACTTTCTCATAATCCTGTCTTTATTTTCCTAGGGACTTGTATCAAGATATAGGTTACAGACTGTTCAACCACCTCTGGTATTATAATCACTATATGTCCTTAGTCAGGAGCCAGAAACTGATGAAGTTAGTAGTGACCCAGAAGGTCACTACAATGGACATGATCAATCAGAAGAGATGAATCTCCAAAGTCTCTGACGGCTTATTTACCTTTGGAGTTCTCCTAAGGCCTAACCAGTGCCTGGCCAGCACTCACTCTCTCAAACAAAACTGCTGATCACATATGAAACGATACTTTTAGCACCATCAGAACCAATCCACCTTGGTAGATAGTTCAAGGAAAGGTGATTTAAGGGTCTGAATGCCTTTTTTTCCCCTGACTACCTACCCAAATAAAGATATGATAAAAATAATGGCTTACTACAGTAGGTTCTGACCTAAGCACTTACATGTATTATCTCACTTAAAGCTAACAATAATCCATGTTTTATTCTCTTTTATATGTGTGCGTGCAGGGGGCAGGGGGGAGAGATCAAAGAGACTAAGCAACATGCACAAAGACACAAAGCTAGCAAATGTTACTCAGGGTTTAAAATCAGAGGCTAAGCTTCTAACCATTATTCCCCACAGTATGCATTTTTTTTTTTCACTTTGTTTTTATGTTCATCCAACATAAAATCAGCAGATGCCTGGTTCCAATGCCTGCTTGGGCTCTATATGGTGGATACTGTCCATACATAGGAAGAATTACGCTGTACAATTGTACTTCCCTGGTGGCTCACACAGTAAAGAATCTGCTTGCAATGCAGGAGATCTGGGTTCAGTCCTGGGTTGGGAAGATCCCCTGGGGAAGGGAATGGCAACCCACTCTGGTAGTTTTGCCTGGAGAAGTCCCATGGACAGAGGAGCCTGGTGGGCTATGTACATGGGCTCACAAAGAGTCAGACACGACTGAGCGCTAACACTTTCATGCATGTTTTAATTAGAACCAAAGTTCAGCTTGGCGTATGGAACAATAAAGGGGGCGGAGACGGGAGGAAACCAAGGCCGGAGAGATGGGATGATGTGTCATCACAAATGTGAATCCTGCCTGCCCAAGGTTGTTCTATGCCCTCGAAATGAAGTCCTGAGGCAGAAAAGCAATGCTGCCTGTGGCTATGCCTGTTCCTTCCCACTGAAAACACTAGACTTACAGTAAAAACATACATCTGACTTCTTTCAAATAACAGACTTATAAACAAGGGCTTATGGAGATTCTTTCTCACACAGGAGCAAAATACCAAGGAATTAAATTTGAAGCACATTATTTAAATCTGAAACCACCAATCATCTGATACTTATGAGAACAAGGGGCTTCGCTGGTGGCTTAGATGGTAAAACATCTGCCTGCAACGCAGGAGACCAACGTCAATCCCTGGGTTGGGAAGATCCCCTGGAGAAGGGCATGGCAACCCACTCCAGTATTCTTGCCTGGAGAATTTCATAGACAGAGGAGCCTGGTGGGCTATATAGTCAATGGGGTTGCAAAGAGTCGGACATAACCGAGCCACTAACACTATCAGAACAAGGATCACAACAGAGCAAGTAAAGAATGCTCAAGGAACACAGGCAGGATGAGGTAAGACAAAATTATTAGTAACAGAGGGGCCCAGGGTGGGGAGAGCGTGTGATTATTTCAGGATCAACAGTAGGAACCTACAGGTTGGGCCAAAGCTGTCTCTATGTGGCCACAGGTGAAGACGTGGAAAACGAGGCTCAGGCAGTAAGTATCTCGGGTCACTGATACCATTAGCCATTCTGCTTGTGAAGTTTGCCAGACATTTTTATCCCCTTCAATTTAAAGCAGGGACTAAGTGCCTAGTAATTAAAATAAAGCCTTATTCAAATAAAGCTAGCAATCATGACTAAAAATCAAGAACCTAGAAACTGATTTTTTTTTTTTAATTTTTCAGTTCAGTTCAGTCGCTCAGTCATGTCCGACTCTTTGCGACCCCATGAATCACAGCACGCCAGGCCTCCCTGTCCATCACCAACTCCCAGAGTTCACTCAGACTCATGTCCATCAAGTCCGTGATGCCATCCAGCCATCTCATCCTCGGTCGTCCCCTTCTCCTCCTACCCCGAATCCCTCCCAGCATCAGAGTCTTTTCTAATGAGTCAACTCTTCACATCAGGTGGCCAAAGTACTGGAGTTTCAGCTTTAGCATCATTCCTTCCAAAGAAATCCTAGGGCTGATCTCCTTCAGAATGGACTGGTTGGATCTCCTTGCAGTCCAAGGGACCCTCAAGAGTCTTCTCCAAAACCACAGTTCAAAAGCATCAATTCTTCAGCGCTCAGCCTTCTTCACAGTCCAACTCTCACATCCATACATGACTACTGGAAAAACCACAGCCTTGACTAGACGGACCTTAGTCGGCAAAGTAATGTCTCTGCTTTTGAATATGCTATCTAGGTTGGTCAGAAACTGATTTTTTTTTTTTTTTTGTATTTTTAGAGTACCTTAAATTATACAAGATTTTTCTTTTATAAAAAATGTACATGCCCACAATTTTTAATATGTCAAACAACAATTAAATCTGAAGTCATAAGTGTCTTTTTTTAATGATTTATTTCTTGAAATTCTAAATAGAAATATTGTGAGCTATTATTTTGCAAACTGATTCTGCTCCACCCATTCTAGAACATCCATCTAGTGGGATAAAAATTTAGTTCACACTCCCTGCTGACGTAATCTTTGGCCTCTTGCTGAGATTATAAGAAAAGGTGCCAATTTTGGTCTTAGTTCTTATAACGCAAAGTCTTTCTGTAAGAAATTCAACTGTGAACACTAGTTCTTTTCACACGGAGAAAGTCACCAAACAAGTCTCACCAAATAGCAATGAGTTTTGATCATTCCTAGTCTAGTCCACTTTGGCATAAATGAACTTAGAGAGAAAACACAATTTCCTGAGTTTCTTGTAAGGATATTACTCAATAAACCAGAAAGGAGACAGACAGACAGACAGACAGACAGACACACACACACACACACACATATACACAGTGGGGGCGGGCATTATTTGATAAACTTTCTCAGTCAAGGATTAGTAACTCTCTTGAATAAATTATCTTATACCTTGTATTTATTCTTTACAATATATTATTGCATTGGAATGCATGGAAAAGGGGGAGTAAATATAAACAACAGGGACGGCTTATTTGTAAAATGAGACTAAGGTAAATTCTGTAAAGTATAATTTGGCCAACTAAGAAGCAGACCTAGAATAGTTCCTTCGTCCTCTCGCTGAGAATTTTCTTGCAAGTCCAACGCACACTCAGCAAGTCTCCGTCACTGCTTTTACTACCGACTCCTCTCAGCTTAAGTCACCAGTGATTGTCAGTTTCTCCATTTAATCGCTGTTCTCCCGGTCTTCACCGTATCGGACTTCTGCAACGTGTGATACTGCATTCATTCACCATGTGCTCATTCAGCGTCTACCAGGCATGAGGCGTGTGGGACTGAGGGCTGCCAGGACCTGCCCCTTCCTTGACCGAGAAGCCGAGGTTCCTGCTCCCGTGTGTCCTCCGGATACGTCTGCGTCCACTTTACTCGGCGTGCTGCCTGTCTTTCCAGGGTGTTTCACGGTGCCTTCTCTGCTGGGGTTCCCAGGGTTCTGTCTGCCGCCCTGACCTCTCCCTGGGGAATAGAACCTCACTGTTACATGCCACAGATAAAGCCTGGATTCTCCAGCCAGAGGTGAGGACCAGGACCCAGCTGAGCCACTCAACGGCCACACAAAGCCGATCACCATCCTCTCCCCCCCTCCAGCCGGAGGCATCCAGGCATGAGAAGGCACTCCTGCCGGCAGACCTGGCCCCTACACCAGGAACATCCTGCCCCCTGGAACCGCGCCCACACGCCCTGTCCCGATGTTTTTGAGCTCTTTCCCAGTCTAACTTTCTCCAAACTCTAGAATCAGGCAACGGCTTTTCTTTCATTGTATACAAACACATCAAAAACTAGTTAAAATCACAAGGACCCTGTGTCTGCATTCCCCAAAAATGACCACTAGACTGCATTGTTGTCCCTTCGGATCAAACGGGCTAAGGATAAAGATGAATGTTACTACCTAGTACTAGCTTATTCATCGGAAGGACTGATGCCGAAGCTCCAATACTCTGGCCACCTGATGCAAAGAGCCGACTCACTGGAAGAGACCCTGAGGCTGGGAGAGGTTGAAGCCAAAAGGAGAAGAGGAAAGCAGAGGATGAGATGGTTAGACAACAACACGGACTCCAGGAACATGACTCAGAGAGACGGTGAAGGACAGGGAATCTCGGCGTGCTGCAGTCCACGGGGTTGCAAAGGGTTGGACCCAGCTTAGCAACTGAACAGCAGCAGCAACCAAGACACGCTGCAGTGTCATCCTTTGTCCAAAAAAACACGCATGAACAAACTTTAAATGTGCATGTGAAGAGCTAAGCTACCAAAGTAACCAAAAGTTCATACTTTAAATATAATATTTACCATCACATTTAGTCAAAATACTTAATATATAACAATCACTCATTTTTACAATTAGGTCTATTCAGATTAGGCCAAATGTTAGTCAAATATTTTACTTTACTTGAAATGTTTCTATGAAGTACCACACCTAACATTGCGTCTGGAAGATTTAAGAAGTCTAACATATGTAAAGTCTATTAAAATGCACATAATTTATCTCGCTCAAAATGAAAATATATCTAATAAATAATACCATTCATCTGGCCTCTTTTAGCTCCCCCTTAACATAAAAATGCATTCCTTTTCTCCAAAACACGGCAGCTGGGAATGAAAGGAAAGATTTCAAATGATCATTTTCACATCATATCCCATCGTCTTTTCTTCCGTCTTCCCTAGCTTTCCTTTGAGCCCCGCTCTTTTACAGGGGTCTCTTTTTAGATCCATCCATATTTTCATAATCCACACTGCTGTCTCCTCCTCTTCTCCCCAGGGTGGACTGACCCTCACATCCAGAACTATGGCTTACAACTGTCATTAAGCCTTACAACAATAACAAGATAACAAAAGAACGGGTGGAGATGAGGCTAGCTGGTACCATATGTTGATCAAGTTCAATGTTTTCAGCTCATAAGAGGATATTTTTTAATCTTCAAATTTTTCATTGTGAATTGCCTTTATATCTACTTATTCTCAATTGTATTTCAGGCTTAAATTTTAAACATTAGTAAACAACCTGGCAATATTACTTTAATAGCGCTTATCTATTAATAATGTAATAAGAGAGGAGGGAAAAACAGAAATAACCAAACAAAAAGGTAAGGTGGCAACTTATAGTTACTGATTCTTACAAACCACAAGTTTCACTCAAGTTACACCTATTCCTAAAAAAGAAATATCCCTGAAAGGCATTCTTATGGAGCATACAGTTATTATGATTATTTCAAAGTAACATATTCTATGCAAATTAATATTGACTTAATGTCAATTTGAAAGATTTTAATTTCTTCAAGTAACATCTGAAAACATGCTCTTCTTTCCATCCTTTGTTTCACAATTAACTAATCTTAACTTCTCTTTAAGCTAAAAGATAAAGAAAAATGTGAAATGTAACATTCTGGACTGGTAGAGAGATTTTCATTCCCCTATACTTAAATTTAACTTTTTCTCCTGATTTCAGAATTGCTTTGCTTCATCAGCCTCTGTCACGTCACCTTGAAAAAAAATATTTTTTACCTATTTCTCTCAAAGATTCAGAACTCTTGTAAGAACTAAATTCCAAACTGACTTTTGTCAAATGTTTAAAGTTCCATAAAAAGTAGGTTCTTGTGAACTACATTTTATCTTTTTCATTCTGCATCATCTATTATTTGATTTCTATAGGGTGCAACGTCAGACCTTCCAGGATTGGTCTGAATTGTGTGCAGAGTTAGAATATAATAATTTCATGGCTACAAAAATAAGGGTAAAACCCTTCACCCTCCAACAGCTCATGAAAGTAACAACATTCAGCAGAAAAATAAGGTCATTTTTTTTTTAGGGGCTTTCAAATTTTATTATCTAGAATGTATGCAAAAATATTCTTTTCAATAGGAGTTTGCCAGATTACATAGTTCTGTTTTCCAATAAATATCTCTGCTCTAAAGCAAAATTTCTAAAAATGTTTTTCCAAATTAGTTTCCCTGTTTGCAGTAACATTTTAAAATTTTAACAGGAGAAAAAATAAGAATGCAGGTAAAATAAAAACATGATCACATCTGACCTTGAGCTTTCTAGTTCTGCATTTACAAAAGAAACAAATCTTGCCTTTATGAAGAAAGAGAGAAAGGCAAAATGATGATGATCTTGGATTTACTTTAAAGCCACCTTCCCACAAGCTTGCCACCTATGTTTTAATATGATTTTTTTTTTGACACAAGAATGTACAAAAAATGTATATAGTGTTATCTACAAAGCAAATTATAAGGAATGGTTTATATTTTAGGGTTATTGAGATATATAACTGATAAAATGGAATACAAAACAAACAATACAGTCATGAGATGATTATAACCACCATTTCCCTGTGTTTAGGATTTAATTTCATTAAAAAGTTAAAAAATCAATCTGTCTCAGAAATATGTATTCATATACAAGGTACATATTCATGGGGTAGTGAAATAAAAATTAACTATCACACATAAAAAACTGGCTTAAAACAATTCATTTTATTTTTCCCATTTGGAAAAACAATCAGTTCAGTTCAGTCGCTCAGTCGTGTCCGACTCTTTGCGACCCCCATGAATCGCAGCATGCCAGGCTTCCCTGTCCATCACCAACTCTCGGAGTTCATAGTTGGTACAAAATGCAATTAAATATTTTCCTCTGTGCCTGATATAATTGACTGGCAGTTTGAAACGACAGAATCAAATCCAAACAAGCAAAAAAAAAGTCCAACTTTTAAAAATATCTGTCATTATTTAAATATTTATTTTGAAAGTATTTAGATTTAGTAAATTATTTCCAAATAATTTCAATTTTATGACCGATGCAAGGAGCAAAGTCATAAAACATCCAGTTGTCAATTTCCCTCAATTTCAAGTCATGAAACACTTTACTTATTCTGATCAAATCCCCTTACAGTTATCAAAAGAAATACTTTTTTGAAATGAGAGACATGTAAAAAATCTCTCTTAATAAAGAACAGGCACCCTTCCTAAAACACACAGACCAAGCAGTACATATTGTTGAACATGAAAAGAAAACTGTATACGGTGCTGAGTATATTTGGTTAGGAGTCAGCTAACTAGCTAGTTACCTACAACTACAAGAAACTTAGGAAGATGCAGCTGAAGGGTAAGATTTAAACTGTTCTGTCATCACGGTGGAATAGTTTCCTATGACTTTTCACTCAATTAAATTCAAAGTGTTCACTCAGAATTATAATTCAAAGTGTTTCCAGTTTGAATTCTACCAAGTTTTCTTAATTAGGCTCTCCCAAGATTTGCTTAATTAGTGGTATTTATTATCGTAATTAAAATTAATTATGTAGTATGTGCACGTTTCTCGATGCATTTCCAATGCAGCTTGCTTATCACCTAGCATAGGAGCACATGTCAATATATATAGATTCTTAATTTTTTTTTAACCTTCAATAAGACAGAGAAGGAGAAGGAACACATGAGTCAGGTACTCGTCATGAACAAACAGTGGCGGGCCTACTAAACCCTTCCTCTGGGCCGCATCGTTTCCCTCGCAGCTTGATGAATCCCCATTTTATTCGTCGAAAACACCAGTCTGAAATCCTTCTAACTTTAATATCCCACACCCTCGCACAGCTATTCTGCTTAATAGATGGTCTTGTTCCCATCTTTCTAAGAAGGTTAAAACAATCTATAACGAGTTTATTCTATTTTCTTTGATTTGTTCACCTAGTCATTCAGAATATCTTTTGCTAAGTCACTTCAGTCGCGTCCGACTCTGTGTGACCCCACAGATGGCAGCCCACCAGGCTCCCCCCTCCCTGGGATTTTCCAGGCAAGAGTACTAGAGTGGGGTGCCACTGCCTTCTCCAAGAATATCTTTATTCAAACCTTATTATGTATGAGCTTGCTAGATGTAGTAACTGAAGTATAAGGAGTTTCTGCCCCTTCGTCCTTCAAGAAACACCAATTACGGAGTAGGGGAGACAGACACACTCAAAGGAGAGAGAGAGAAAAAGAATGAATGAAAACGTAACTGTAAAATATAAACACAAGAGGCTACAGAGAAGTCCAGACAACCCACCCCTCCTATCGGCATTCCTCCTTTCTGCTCATCCTAAACAGGCGGGCACACCCCACCGCGGCCACGTCACACTTGGGGCTCTGACGCCCCCTGACAGCCTGTTCTGTACTCCAACACACGCGATACACTGTGATTAACTAACGTGTCTCCCCGACTGGACTAGGAGGTCCTTCTGAGCTGGCAACTTCTTAGACTTCTCTTTATTTATCTCATACCAGAAAAAAATAATGCACAGTGTGTGTCCAGGCAGTGTTTGCCATCTTGCTTAGTCTCGCTATAGAAATTAGTTCTAGCTGCTATCTTCGATCTCTCTTTTTCAGGTGGCTTCTGGCTATCCTATTTATAGAAACATGGTCTTCCCTCCTCAAGCCTTTTAATCCTAGAAAATAAAAGTACACTGAATACTGCCACCAGCAGTAAAATCAGTCTAAACTCACTACACTTCTCCTTCCTCGCTAACCACTCCCCTCCTCAGCTTGTGTAAATGTGCGACGTCTTCCTTCCCAGGACTTCCACATTTCACTGGCAGTAATTCTCATGACACGCATTACACCTGGGTTCCTGTTGCAACATGCATGCTAAGTCACTTCAGTCATGTCCAGCTCTTTGTGACTCTGTGACCTGTAGCTCACCAGGCTCCTCTGTCCAGGGGATTCTCTAGGCAAGAATACTGGAGTGCGTTGCCACGCCCTCCTCCAGGGGAGCTCCCTGGCTCAGGGATTTTACCCTAGCCTCTTACATCTCCTGCACTGGCAGGCCGGCTCCTTACCACTAGCACCACTTGGCAAGCCCCCTGTTGCAATCGTATGTAGAAGCAAATACCGTAAAAACCAACCAGTAACCTGCATCCCCCACTTAACAGAGGAGAGAATGGCACTTCAAGGAGCAAAAGTGATTTCCTTCAAGGCATACATTCAAAGCAGAAACACAGTATTATCTCACTTTTGATTCCCAAACCAGTCTTCCTCCCCACGAACAGACTTCTGGAAGGCAAGGACCACATGTCTTTCTGTTTACAGCCCATGTTGCCAGACCGGTGCCTTGCCAAAAAAAAGTATCAGTAATTTTAACGCAGCTTTAAGTACATGCTAACTGCTTAGGTTAAGTAAACTTGTTCAATATTTGGCAAAATGTTCACTTCTGATATCATAAAAGTAACAACCAAAAACACAACTAAAAGGCCTCGTAAAATAAAGCATCACTTTTAACAGTATGTCTTTCAGTCTCTTACACGTCTATACTATCTGTTTGCTATGGAAAATGTACCTAAAATTATCACCAGAATTTCTCATGTCTATGAATCTACATGCATGTAATCCAGAAAAGTCTTTTCTTTAATTGAGTTAGTATTCACCTCTGGAGAATACCTCTGGAAAGTGTCAATGAACTAGATTATAAACTCTCATAATTTAAACTCCCAAATATGGATGTTTATAGCAGCTTTATTCACAATTGCCAAAACTTGGCAGCAATCAAAATGTCCTTCTGTGGGTAAATGGATAAACTGTGGTACTTCCAGACAATGGAATGTTTTTCAGCACTAAAAAGAAAGACGCTTCCAAGCTATAAAAAGACATGGAAAAGCCTTCAATGCGTATTACTGAGTCAAAGGGGTCAATATGAGAAGATTATATACTCTTGTGACTTCAACTATGATATTCTGGAAAAGGCAATAACTATAGAGACAATAATAAAAGCTATGATTTTTCCAGTAGGCATGTACGGATATGAGAGTTGGACCATAGGGCACACTGAGCACCAAAGAATTGATGCTTCCAAACTGTGGTGCTGAAGAAGATTCTTGAGAGTCCCTTGAACAGCAAGAAGATCAAACCAGTCAATCCTAAAGGAAATCAACCCTGAATATTCATTGAAAAGACTGCTGCTGAAGCTCTAATACTTTGGCCACCTGATGCAGAATCAACTCACTGGAAAAGATCCTGGTGCTGGGAAAGACGGATAAAAGGAGAAAGGGGTAGCAGAGGATTAGATGCTTAGATAGCATCACCAACTCAATGGACACAAATCTGAGCAAACTCTGGGAGACAGAGAAGGACAGAGGAGCCTGGAGTACGGCAGTTCATGGGGTTGCAAAGGGTCAGACACGACGTAGCAACTGATGGAGATAAATGGAGACTGTAAGAAGATGAGTGGCTGCCAGGGCTGGGAATGGCAGGGTGAAATAGCCAGGCAGAGCACAGAGAATTTTTAGGACACTGAAAATACCCATATGTTGTTATAATGATGGCTATGTCATGATACATCTGTCTAAACCCATAGATGGTACAATAGCGAGAGTGAACCTTAAGGTAAACTGTGGATTCTGGAACATTATGTGTCAGTGTGGGTTCATTCTTGGTAAATAACGCACCATCTGGTAAAGACACTGATAAAGCCAGAGGCTGTGCAAACGCGGCTGCAGGGGGTAAACGAGAAATCACTGCACCTTTCTCTCCATTTTGCTGTGAACCTTAACTGTTCTAAAAGATAGAGTCCTTTACAAAAATGTTAAATCAATTAAAGCAGCTCTACTCTGACTGGCTTATAGACAGAAATGTGCATAAACTGATTATTCCTCAAAGTCCTATAAAATAAGGAAACTGAACTTCTAATACTTCAAATGTGCCAGACTTCCAGAAAATTTATAGTGAATTCAGATTCACATAATTAAGGAAAATCCTCAGCAAACATCTAGTTTCATCATTTTACTTTAGTAAATATAGCTGCGACTTCTGACCTCTGAATGTTAATTAAAACAAAAGCACACATTCATTCTATCTCAGTTTGCTTTTCCCAAATGTATACAGGCTTACTGACTAAATTAGCTAACATGGCATACTGCTTAAGGTTATAAAAGATGTAAATATTCAACCAAATTGTATCATTATTCTGGCACGCTTTATTTCAATAGTAACCACAGTTTGTAATATATATGCTGAAACAATTTCAAAACTCTTGAGGTAACCAAAACATTAAACTGATATTGAGTTAGTTAATAAATACTCATTATTCTATACATTGTATTAAAGGGGCTTCCCAGGTGACTCAGTAGTAAAGAATCCACCTGTCGATACAGGAGTTGCACAAGATGAGGGCTGGATCCCTGGGTCGGGAAGACCCCCTGGATGAGGAAATGGCAACCCACTCCAGTATTCTTGCCTGGAGAATTTCATGGACAGAGGAGCCTGGGGGGCTATAGTCCATGGGGTTGCAAAGAGTCAGACACGACTGACCGTGCACAAAAATAATGTATTAAAACCCTAGATAACTTCTAAAATACCAAAAACACTGATCGCTAAGCATATTCAAGTCTATACACTTCTCATTTCTGTGTGCTGTAAAAAGGCTACCCCTTGGGTCTTGTTAATGAATGTGTTCACTGTGGCCACTACACAGCGAGGTGGGAGGGAGGCGTGTGGCTACAGAAAGGGGTACATGGGACCGAGTCTGGCGGTCTGTTAGGGTGCTGGTGCAGGACACCAGGTGCTCAGTTATCCATGCCCCCTCTGCCAAGTGCTTTCTTTCTCATTTTCTGCAAAACAGAAGTTACTTGTCCAGGTTAAAAGTTATAATCAATATGAGTGGTTAAGACTACACAATGAACAATAGTGTCAGATAAGTACAACCATGGATATGTTTTTGTTTTCAAAGAATAGTTTTATCCTAAACAGCGATTCTTGGGCTTTTTAAATTGTTTACCTCTATATTCTTGGGACTTAATGAGGACTATGATGAGCTAGTGTTTACGTGATAATTGCTGAAATGTAATATATTAGAAATTAAAACGAGTAAATTTTTAAAAGACATGTGGATTCATTTGATGACAGGAATCATGGATCCACTGCATGTTAACACACATAACACAAATGTGATGGTTATAAAGACGATAATGAAATTAGTTTGACCTTGCAGACCTCTGAGATGCATCTTTTATGTATCCGTTTGTTCCTGAACAGGACAGAGAGCAATGAATAAAGCTTAAAATGCTTGGTAATTCCTGACTCTGGAAGGAAGCTATGAAAATTGTTAAAGTTCCCTCAGTTTTGATGGGCTTGCTCCCTGGATTACTGATTCACCCTCTGCCTACACCAGGAAAGGTTCCTCTTAGCTCCATGTGCGTCTGGGACAGTCAAAACTCTGGGTCTCTGCAGAATAATTCTCTGTGCTTGATACAGACTTTATTATGTCTTCTATTATTCAAGAGTGGGGAGGAGGGTCACAAAAGTTCCTCACTTATGAAAGAGGAACATCCAATCCGTATTCAACATACACATTCAACATGTTACTGCCTATATTTACTTTTAAATATTTTATCATCACTTTGATTAAACAGATAATCAAATGCTTGCTTCTTAGGCACCTCTGAACCCATCATAGTCAAATATCCAAATCTTTTAACAACTTTTTAAATTTTGCCTTCCCAAACTCGGATTCTGAATACAGAAAAAAATTAAAAACCTGCAAGATCTGTTCTATAACTAAAACTATCTGGAGGATTTCCTTGAAGCTCCCTGAAAATCACAAGGATGTATACTCTTATAAAATGAGATGCTAGAAGTAATTTGGCTTGTTTGATATATTATCATCATAAGGGTGGCTTAATAGAATTATTATTATGCAAAAAGCTGGCCAATCAGAAGAGACCCTTAGCCTGCTCTAGGTTAAATCTGTACATGTAAATTTTATGAGTATGAAATATCTCAGAAAGCACATGCTTTATGGGAAGTTTCTAGAGACATGCCAACACACTTGCTCTCCGGAATATGTTTTACTCTCCAGGAAAACAAGGGTCAAATCTCTTATGAAGTAGTTCTGCTGAGTTCCCCTACACTCACCAGACTCCCAGCAGTGCTTTGCCTGGTGATAGGAGGCAACAGTAACGAAATATTACGAGATCTAGTTTCAGTTGTTATTTACAATGTTCACCTGGACATAACCTTCCTTCTCTATTTTAAATCCTTTGACTCGTCTAAACCAGTGGTTCCCAGCTAGATATGCACCTAACTTAACCTCGAAGTTGTACAAAAATGTGTTTGTCTGAGCCCTCCTCCAGATTCACTGAGTCTCTTTACTTGATACTCTGAGTATACTCTCGCTATATTATGCCTCAGGATTACTGCATGTTACATTCTCAAGATCCTTCCTCTATAAAAATTCTGTTCACCCATTTTCATAAATCAGACATAACTTGAACTGGCTTCTCAGAAAACAGGCTTACACATTGTTCTTATACACATTCTGTCCAAAACCTTTTTTTTGAATGGTTTTATTACTTTCATTTTCATCCAATAGAAACAAGCAAATTTCCTTTTCCATGTTTTACTTTCACGATGAACCCTCAACAGGCATTTCACACTTGAGCCTAATCATTAATAAATTAACCACAGCCGACTAAGTCTCTATCGTCCGCAGATGGTTTACTCTTGTTTCTGATACCCTGAAGACTGTTAGAAGCTATAGAATTTGTCTTTAACAAAGGTCAGTCTCGGAGCTTAGGGAAGTGGTCATCTCAGGTACCTCCAACCACTGCCACTGCAAAGAACAGATTCATGGGTGCAGGTTTTTGAACTGACAACGCTCAGGCCATTCCACTGGACTGAGTCAGGATCGCCAAGGCTCTTTTTAGTCAGGAAGCAGAAAGTACAGTTTCATGAACCTGCTGTGTCAATATCTAGCAGAACAATAATTTACTGCATTGCACTGAATCAACTAATGCAGGAGATTTCACTGTGTGAAACATGTTTGATGCTGTTGCAAAATGTTCTACTTTCTGGACATTTATATGGAAGCCCTTGCCTCCTTCCTAAGTTGTCTGTAACCCACAACCATTCCATAAACTCGGCTTCTGTGAACAGAGATACAATTTTTAAGCTGCATCTAGTTCTCACTGATTCCTTCCCTCCCTCAGAAACTCGTACCAGGCCCTTTTCATTGTCACGGCAATACTGTTATCTGCACAAGTTTAATGAAAATGTCACTCATTTCACCCAGGATACAACTGCAAACACTGACTATACAACCAAGGCCACACCTGAAGCACCTTTTTGAGAAAATGCCTGCTTAACCAGCCACGCCAAGGCGCTCTGAAGGAATAAAGGTTAACTATACGTATGGAGGGGCTTCCCTGGTGGCTCAGATGGTAAAGCGTCTGCCTGCAACGCAGGAGCGTGGGTGCATCCTCAGTCGTGTCCGACTCTTGGGGACCCTGTGGACTTTATAGCCCGCCAGGCACCTCTGTCCACAGAATTTTCCAGGCAAGGATACTGAAATGGGTGCCATTTCCCACTCCAGGGGAATCTTCCCAACCCAGGGATCGAGCCCACGTCTCTTGTGTCTCCTGCACTGGAAGGCAGATTCTTTACCCCTGCACCCCCTGGGAAGCCCGGGGTTCAATCCCTGGGTCGGGAAGATCCCCTGGAGGAGGGCATGGCAACCCACTCCAGTATTCTTGCCTGGAGAATCCCACGAACAAAGGAATCTAGCGGGCTACAGTCTGTGGGTCCCTAAGAGTGGGACACGACTGAGTGACTTTCACTTTCACTGTTTATGGTTATACCCTCTTTTAATACTAGTCTCAGAAACCTCTGGCCTAATGGAGTAAACGGAAGGTAGGGAGGTACAGATCTGGTGAGTGTCACGGGAAACACAAAATGCTGGGGGACTCAGAGGAGGCGCATCCAATCCAGGCCGGTGACGCAGAGGGCTCCCTGGAGGATATGACCTCTGAGCCGAGGCCAGAAACACAGGCGAGGGGAGAGCCAGCAGGAGACGGGCATCTCAGGCCGGAGGACTCCTGTGTTCAAGGAGAGAATGGAGGTGGATGGCTGGGGTTAATGCATAGGGGGAACGAATGTTTGCTATGAAATGCAGACCACTGCCTTATTAGGTAAAGGGGGAGGGAGACAGAGCAAGAAGAGGCTTCAGATGGAAACAGAGGCCCTGAGCAAGAGCTTGATCCTGCTAAGAGGGCTGGACTTCACCTTGAAGGTGTTAGTGGGGAGAACCAGGTTTAACCAGCCTTCAGGTCAGCAGGCTCTGCAGTCGCACGGCCTTAGGATGATGACTCTGCTATTTTCTAGCTGTGTGACTCCTGCCATATCAGTTTTGCTTTCTCATCTGTAAAGTGGGAGTTACCATAGCCCCTCAGGCTCACAGGGTATTACGAGGACAGGTAAAGCAGTTAGAAAACTGCCCAGCACACTGTAAGACCCAATGACAGTATACTGTCAGAGCCAGGGATAGAATAGGACAATCAAATAGTTATCTCAGAAATCCCATTAGGGGACTGCAGATAGAGAGGAACTTTAGGGGACTTTGGGGGACCCCTGAAAGTTTATGATCACTCAAGAAAGCAGGTTTGTTTAACCACAAAACCAAGCAAGCTAACTTAAAACCATGAAACAGAAGCATCAGACAAGCTTCGAAACCATAAAACAATGGTAGCAAGAGACCCACATCCTGCCCAGTGAGTTTAGTAAGCAATGACCCCTAGGACGTGCTTTCTGCACACATAAAAAATAATTTATGGAAAGGTGACATTTCAAAGGAGAATATATTAAACAGGGACAAAAACAGAGGCGAAAAGAGTTAGGAGAATGTGAATTAAGGAGAGGAACTTAGAAGTAGTTAAGACAGATTTACAAGACATAAAAGAGGCACAAGCAATAGGCTTTGATGACACACTGATTAGAGCAGCTGAGAACGGGAAACATAGGTCAAAAATTAATACAGAAAGTCCTCGGCTGGGGAAAGAGGCTTCAGTGGGAGCTCCCACTGGGATGAGACACCTAAGAACAAGTCCTCCACACCAGGCAGCGTGGTAAACACAGTGACGCCCAAATGACTGTGGGCGTGCTCGGTCGTGTCCCACTCTTTGTGACCCTGTGGACTGTGGCCGCCAAGCTCCTCTGTCCACAGGATTTCCCCAGGCGAGAATGCTGGGGTGGACGGCCAGTTCCTCCTCCAGGGGATCCTCTGACCCCGGGATGGAACCCACGTCTGCTCTGCCTCTCACACTGCAGGCGGATCCGTTATCACTGGGCCACGGGAAAGGCAGAGATGACTGGGACACGCACAGGAGGAATGCGTCAGTGCACCTCAGCAGATAAAACATCCAAGCTGCATTGTAAAGGAAGCACTTAAGAGAAATGGGAAAGGGCATCTGAACCGTGAGAAACAGCCCAGAATCAAAGGCCAAACAGGGAACCAAGTACTGCAAGAGGGAGGAGTTAAAGGTGAGTCAGAAATATGGCCTGGGGCCAGCTCCTCAAAACGCTACTTTTCCTATCTAAAAATTACACAAATACATCCAGGGATGTCTATGTGTCGGCTGTCACTAAAAGATTACGGCGCCGTGGTCTTAGACTTCTGCTAGGAGCCGTCCTGAAAGCATCTCTCGTGTTACTGTCGGGACACAATATCTGCCGCCACAAAACGTGTCTCTTTGGCAGGAGGATTTATTGGGGCTGATTATTTAAGAAACTGAGACTGAGGAAGTGGGTCTTGCTCCCTCCCCCATAACCGCCTAAAGGGATTTAGACAGAGGGCCTGTTCCCAGAATAGAACTATCACCAGAGATCTCTGTGAACACGGGCCAGGTGCGGGGGTGCGGTGGGGGGTGGGAACTAGCCTAGAGACCAGAGTCACGCTGTGTCCCCGGCTCTCTGGAGGCCCAGCAAACATCTGTGCACCAGACACCTGCTTTTCCATCTCCACAAGAATTGCTTTTCTCCCTCCAAGTTCACAGACCACTACCCCAGACATCCTCTCCTGTCTTTAGCTGAACATGGTACTTGAGGAGAAGGCTTCAGCTCTTCTGGCAAGTTCCTAGTATTCCTGGGTCTCTCCCACATGTTGTTGTTTAGTTGTTAAGTCATGTCCCACTCTTTTGCGACCCCCTGGACTAAAGACTGCTAGGCTCCTCTGTCCATGGGATTCTCCAGGCAAGAATACTGGAGTGGGGTGCCCGTTCCTCCTGCAAGGGACCTTCAGGCGGGTTCTTTACCACTGAGCCACCAGGGCAGCCCCGTTCCCAGGTGGACATGTTATTAGACTTTTGTTTGCTTGTCTCCTGTTCATCTGTTTGATGTCAGTTTAATTTTAAGACCAACCGAAGAGCCTAGAAGGGCAGAGGAAAAATTTCTTCCTACTTAACACTTCCTGAAGGTCTACAAAGCAGCAAAATTCTCAACCTAGTTATCAAACCATAAAAACAACATTCTACATAAAGCAGTTCTATCTGGTCCTCATCATAAATCAATAAACATTCATGGCCGTCAGTTCAGTTCAGTCACTCAGTCATGTCCGACTCTTTGCGACCCCATGAACTGTAGCACGCCAAGCCTCCCTGTCCATCACCATCTTCCGGAGTTCACTCAGACTCACGTCCATCAAGTCCGTGATGCCATCCAGCCATCTCATCCTCAGTCGTCCCCTTCTCCTCCTGCCCCCAATCCCTCCCAGCAGCAGAGTCTTTTCCAATGAGTCAACTCTTCACATGAGGTGGCCAAAGTACTGGAGTTTCAGCTTTAGCATCATTCTTTCCAAAGAAATCCCAGGGTTGATCTCCTTCGGAATGGACTGGTTGGATCTCCTTGCAGTCCAAGGGACTCTCAAGAGTCTTCTCCAACACCACAGTTAAAAAGCATCAATTCTTTGGCATTCAGCCTTCTTCACAGTCCAACTCTCACATCCACACATGACCACAGAAAAAACCATAGCCTTGACTAGATGGACCTTAGTCGGCAAAGTAATGTCTCTGCTTTTGAATATACTATCTAGGTTGGTCATAACTTTTCTTCCAAGGAGTAAGCGTCTTTTAATTTCATGGCTGCAGTCACCATCTGCAGTGATTCTGGAGCCCAAAAATATAAAGTCTGACACTATTTCTACTGTTTCCCCATTTATTTCCCATGAAGTGACGGGACCAGATGCCATGATCTTAGTTTTCTGAACGTTGAGCTTTAAGCCAACTTTTTCACTCTCCTCTTTCACTTTCATCAAGAGGCTTTTTAGCTCCTCCTCACGTTCTGCCATAAGGGTGGTGTCATCTGCATATCTGAGGTTACTGATATTTCTCCTGGCAATCTTGATTCCAGCTTGTGTTTCTTCCAGTCCAGCGTTTCTCATGATGTACTCTGCACAGAAGTTAAAGAAGCAGGGTGACAATGTACAGCCTTGACGTACTCCTTTTCCTATTTGGAACCAGTCTATTGTTCCATGTCCAGTTCTAACAGCTGTTTCCTGAGGTGCATACAGATTTCTCAAAAGGCAGGTTAGGTGGTCTGGTATTCCCATCTCTTCCAGAATTTTCCACAGTTTATTGTGATCCACACAGTCAAAGGCTTTGGCATAGTCAATAAAGCAGAAATAGATGTTTTTCTGGAACTCTCTTGCTTTTTCCATGATCCAGCGGATGTTGGCAATTTCATCTCTGGTTCCTCTGCCTTTTCTAAAACCAGCTTGAACATCAGGGAGTTCATGGTTCACGTATTGCTGAAGCCTGGCTTGGAGAATTTTGAGCATTACTTGACTAGCATGTGAGATGAGTGCAATTATGCGGTAGTTGGAGCATTCTTTGGCATTGCCTTTCTTTGGAATTGGAATGAAAACTGACCTTTTACAGTCCTGTGGCCACTGCTGAGTTTTCCAAATGTGCTGGCATATTGAGTGCAGCACTTTCACAGCATCATCTTTCAGGATTTGAAACAGCTCTACTGGAATTCCATCACCTCCACTAGCTTTGTTCATAGTGATGCTTTCTAAGGCCCACTTGACTTCACATTCCAAGATGTCTGGCTCTAGATTAGTGATCACATCATCATGATTATCTGGGTCGTGAAGATCTTTTTTGTACAGTTCTTCCGTGTATTCTTGCCACCTCTTCTTAATACCTTCTGCTTCTGTTAGGTCCAGACCATTTCTGTCCTTTATCGAGCCCATCTTTGCATGAAATGTTCCCTTGGTATCTCTCATTTTCTTAAAGAGATCTCTAGTCTTTCCCATTCTGTTGTTTTCCTCTATTGCTTTGGATTGATTGCTAAAGAAGGCTTTCTTATCTCTTCTTGCTATTCTTTGGAACTCTGCATTCAGATGCTTATATATAAGCATATATATATATATATAAGAATATATACATAAGAATATATATATAAGTCATGGCCCTACAATATCATAATAATAAAACTGCTGGCTCCCCTTCATGGAGTGTTCCCCATGTGCCCGGCACTATGCTTCACAGACTCCATTCTTATCCTCATTTTGTCAGATTAGTAGAATCAGCCCTATTTTGCAAATGAGGAATTAAGAGAGATAAAAACTCTAGCCAAAAGCAACACTTCATACAATCTGTAAGTACAAAGCCATGACTGAAACACAGACCTGAGTCCAGCATGTGTGAGATTTGATTTCTGACCATTCTCTAAAGACATATTTCGCTCACAAAGACTGAGTCCTCTTACTTAGGAAATACAGACCAACCATGGCCTTACGAGGCCAACAGAACACGAAACCAGCAGAGATATAGAAACGTGAGCCATGAAAATGTCAAGCAGAAAGTACGGGCGAAAAGTCAAGTACTGTGAATAACAGCACCAAGCTATTACGTGTAAATGTGAACAACGGGAATATAAGAGCAATGGAGAGCTCAGCTTGACAGCAGCAACGAGAGACAAAAGTACTCATTTCATCCAGAAGCGGTGAAGATCTCCGGAATGTAACAGGAGACGCTGCTATCACCTGTGGCAGGGAGGGCAGCATTTCTTCTGCATCCATCTTCTCAGCCACGGTCCTCGATGCATTTGCAAGACATAAAACTGACACTGACTAAATCTGTCTGTAAATCCTCTAATTCATTCACACCTTTTCATCTCCTACAGGTGCACAACTCCATCTTCCCCGAATCCCCAGAGTCTTCTCCACTTGCATGGAAGATAATTCAACATTCCTTCAAGTGCCAAAATGCAACTCCGCCTCTCATTTCTCTTCCCTACCCCATGCAGCCCAGAACACCTCTGCATGCAGGCTCCCCGCTTCACGCCTGCAAAAACTTAATCAATAGGAGCCTGAACGAAAGAGAGTGGGGTGACCAGAAGGGGGAGCTCTCAGGCCCTAACAGAGCCCAACAGGAAGAAGACCGGCTCCGTTTACCTCCGGCAAGGCAAGGGCTCTGTCAAGGGAAAGCCGCAGACTCTTGGTCTCCTCGGCCCTTCCCACTTCCTGTCTCTCTTCTATAAAAGACTTCTTCTTTGCCTGCCCTGTGGGACTTGCACGGAGCTCAAGCTGCAGACCTCAAGATGCAACTCTCTGCGGATCCCAAAGAAACCCACCTTTGCTGGCAGTCGATTTACTTCAGGGTCAACACGTTCTTCCTCTTTTTCATCCCTAACATAACCAACTCTTTCAGATCCTAGTTACTCCTCAGCTAGTCTCCTGCAAAGTCACTTACTTCCTTGCTTCCAGTTTCTCCCTCGACCAATCCATACTGAAATCTTTTCCAAATTAATGTTCCTAACATACTTGTTTTGTTATATCACACTCTCCTTAAGTTCGTTGGAAGGACCATCTCTTTAGCAAGGCCTTTAATTGTTGCCGAGACTCAGCCCGATTTATGTTTGTAGTTTCATCTCCCGCTCTCCTTACACAAAATTCTCCATTGTGAAAAAAAAAACAAACTAAAATCAAATCAATTACAACTCCTCCTGAAGTGTGATTTGGGTTGTCCCATTGGCTCTTCTATTGCCAAAAGAAGGAAACCAAATCAAAATTGGTTTATTATTTTCCATATAATAAACAAACGCCTATGATGGATCAAGAGCTCCATGAAGTAGAACCAAAGGAGTAAATGAATTGCTATTACTTCTGTGGATTAAAAAACACTGCTTTCCAATTATAAAGATACTGGGGGATAGGGGACTTTATATACTAAATTTTTTTTAAAGAGCTAAAATAAGCAAGTAGGACTTGGGTCAGCATTCCAAGCAGAAATAATAATATATGTTACTTGCTAATAGCACATGCTTCTGAGTTAGACAAACCTGCCCTCAAGTCTCAGCTCTGCCTCTTCTAAGCAGTGTGTTATCAGGTCCGTTTCTTACTTAAGTCTCAGTTTCAGGACCGATACTATCTCCTAACAGTACTGGAAGGATGAAGATAAAATCAATTATGCATATAAGCACCCAGCACAGCACCTAGTACACAGTAAGAGCTAAACAAAGAGCTTTTTACAAAAGAATTATCCTTACTGAAGCATCTCAGATCCACTGTAAAGGCTGTTTAGGAAGAAGCAGACAATTCATAAACGAAACCAGGAAAAGATAAAAACAACGAGAAATACAGAGTACTGTGTGCTGTGCTAAGTCGCTTCTGTCATGTCTGACTCTTTGTGACCCCCACGGACTGCAGCCCACCAGGCTCCTCTGTCCATGGGATTCTCCAGGCAAGAATACTGGAGCGGGTTGCCTTGCCCTCCTCCAGGGGATCTTCCTGACCCAGGGATCAATACCATGTCTCTTACGTCTCCCGTATTGGTGGGCAGGTTCTTTACCACTAGCACCACGGGTCATCTGTAGTATTCAGAATATTCGCCAAAAAGCATATAACAAAACCATTCTTCACAGCCTGTGGCTGGATTCCCACATGAAGTGTGGTTTCTTTAGATAGAAAGTGAAGTAGTTAAACAAAATACTACCTAAAGTTCCTTTCACAAAGTCTACAAGAATTGCTACGCCCTGAAATCCTGGGGGTTATGAATGCTCATCCACTTTACGTGGTCAAATGCTTCTGTGTTTCACTAAGTATGTGAAGGCTTATTAATGTTCCCCTGACCTCACAAATGTGGGAACCAAAGCAACAGCTAAGACATTCCTATCACCAGTTTATCAGTCACAAAGAGGAACAACAACAGTCTGTCTCACTGGAAAATTCACTACAGCTGAACTCCACAAGCACGCCATCACTTAGGCGAACCCAAAGTGAGGAGCCTCCAGACGCCCTAGGAATTCTCAGGGGCAGGTTTAAGAGTTAGAAATTACAAGGAAATAAAGAATCTGGATGGGGGGTGAGACCAGAGAGAACGAGAAAGAGCAAGAGAGAAACAGAATTTTACAACAGTAAAATGAGTCAGCAAGGCTCTAACCTAACTTCCCATCGTGGTGGTTTAGTCACTGTCCTGTCTGATTCTTGCGACCCCATGGACAACAGCCCGCCAGGCTCCTCTGTCCATGGGATTTTCCAGGCAAGAACACTGGAGTGGGTTGCCATTTCCTTCTCCAGGAGATATTCCCCACCCAGGAATCAAACCCAGGTCTCCTGCATAGCTGAGACAAACATAGACAGAAAGCAGAGACATTATTTTGCCAACAAAGGTCCATCTAGTCAAAGCTATGGTTTCTCCAGTAGTCATGTATGGATGTGGGAGTTGGACCATGAAGAAAGCTGAACGCCAAAGAATTGATGCTTTTGAACTGTGGTGTTGGAGAAGACTCTCGAGAGTCCCTTGGGCTGCAAGGAAATCAAACCAGTCAACCCTAAAGGAAATCAGTCCTGGATAGTCACTGGAAGGACTGATGCTGAAGCTGAAACTCCAATACTTTCGGCACCTGATGTGAAGAACTGACTCACTGGAAAAGACCCTGTTGCTGGGAAAGACTGAAGGCAGGAGGAAAAGGGGATGACAGAGGATGAGATGGTTGGATGGCATCACCGACTCAATGGACATGAGTTTGAGCAAGCTCCAGGAGTTGGTGATGGACAGGGAAGCCTGGTGTGCTGCGGTCCATGAGGTCACAAAGAGTCGGACACGACTGAGCACCTGAACTGAACTCCTGCATTAAAGGCAGATCCGAGGGAAGTAACTTCCCATTACAGAGGAACAAAGCCAATGAAGCCTCGTATGCACGAATCCCGTCTTCACTGTACGGACTTGCACACCTAGAATGCTCGTAAGTCTGTTCTTTCTCCAAAAGGCTAAAGACAAATTAAAAGCACATACTCTCTTATTACGTGAAACAACAGTCACTCTAACTAATATTTAACATGCTCACTGAACTCACTTTTTCAGTGAAATTTCCTAATCTTAGATACTGATTTTCACATGTTATAAATTATTCTTCCACATCAAAATCACATGTCTGCATATTTCTGAATGAACTGCTTTAAAATGAATACTTTTATCAGTTTTCATTTTTGTCAATTATATCTGTGAGCTTAACTTATGCTTAAGCTTGTAGTGTTACAATTTTCACAGTGACAAAATTGTTTCACCCCATTTCTTTGCAGACAAAAGAAAAAAAAAAAAAGGAACCTGCTCATCAGATTTCCAGAAAGAGTAGTATTTTGTGTAAAAATTTAAATGTGTATGGTGACCCATATAATTCACTTCAAAATTATAAATCCATAATATAAACTACAAGGATTTTTAAATTTACACACATCATGTCGAAATAATTCACAGTTTTGGTCACACTAAATACTTAGGGAACTAGAGAAGATTACACTTAAAATACAAATACAGTAAATTCATTTTGAAGTCTCCTGTTTTCTTTTAAGAAAATAAAGCTACAACTAAGAATTATTTTAAAATAAGGAAATAATGCCAGTTCAACTTATATATGTTAATGATCCCAGTATTACTGTAACAAGGAAAGAACTGCTCTCTTAGTTACGGCAGTTACTACTTCTTACTGTCTTACTTACAGAGCTAAGAAAGAGCTAAGTAGCAGCCTTCTGTTTTACAGACAGAAGGGTATTCCTCAAAGAACCGCACCATCAGGTCTTTCTGATGGGGAAATGCCTAAGTGTTCATAAATATATTTTCCACAGATACATTAAAAGAGTGTAAAAACACACGGAAACTGTGAACATTTACTTCCTATTAGCTTCAAGACGGGCCTCTTCATCACCTCGCTGGCAACTTCCAAACAGTTTCCAGATACTCTCCATACCTGGCTTTTTATTCTCAGAGCCGACCAAGAGAAAATACTTATAGTGATACACATGCAGCAATAGCTTCAGTACCAGCAGCAGCAGTAACAGCAGTAATCATCATCAACATTCAATTTTAAATGCTTTTTAAAAATGATGTGGTTCCAACCTGGTCTGCAAAGTCCTCTGGGAACTTCCACAGCACCTCCGGATCTGTAAACAATAGACAGAGGGCATTACCCGGAGAAAACAACACAGCCACGGCAACAGTCTAGTTCAGATACGCTTAAGATCGTCAGAGCCGCTTTTTAAAAGTGATTAAAATGTTTTTCTTTAAATATTTACAATCGATGAGATTCAAAATTAAATATTTTGATAGTTTAAGGGTTTTAATGACCTTTAGAACAGGAATAATAAAATGAATAATTTGTTCAAACTATTACAAATCAAAAGCAACTCATTTTTGATTTATACACCTTGGACATTAAGATTCTAAAATATAAATTTTCAGATTTAACTCCACTTAATATACTGGTTTTAATTTGAAAAACATATAAATGTGGTAAATATGTAATTAAATATATTACAGCCCACAGAAACTAGATCAAAATACATCACCTTAAGTTTCCACTTAAAATCCTAAATAGACATTTTCCCAAAGAGGACATGCCAACAGATAGATGAAAAGGTGCTCAACATCGTGAATCAGAGAAATGCAAACTAAAACCACAATGAGATATCACCTCACACCTGTCAGAACAGCCATCATCAAAAAGAACAAAAAGAACAAATGCTGGCGAGGATGTGGAGAAATGGGAATTGCCCTCCACTACCGACAGGAATGTAAACCGGCACAGCCACTGTGGAAAACAGAATGAAGATTCCTCAGAAAATTGAAAGCAGAGCTACCAAGGATCTCGCAATTCCACTCCTGGGTATACATCCCAAAAAAGGCCAAAAACACTAATTTGAAAAGATACATGAACCCCAGTGTTCACAGGAGGACTATTTACAATTGCCAGGATATGGCAGCGACCTAACTGTCCATCAACAGATGAGTGGGTGAATAAGATGCGGTGTGTATGTGTACACACACACACACAATGTAATACTACTCAGCCAGAAAAAAGAATGAAATTTTGCAATCGGCAGCAACATGGGTGGCCTTGGAGGGTGTTACGCTAAGTAAAATAAGTCAGAGAAAGACAAATACTGTATGATATCACTTACATGCGGACTCTAAAAAATGAAACTAATGAATGAAACAAAAAAGAAACAGGCTCACAGTGTACAGAACAAAGGAGTGGCTGCCAGGGGGAGAGGCAAACGGGAGGGGCAAGACAGAGGTGTGGCGTTTAGAGACACAAAATGTTATGTCCAAAATAAACAAGCTGGAAGGACATACCATACAACATGGGAAATATAGCCAGTTGTTTTGCAGTAACTATAAATGGAATGCAGTAACTATTAAAAGCTGTGACTCACTATGCTGAACACCTACAACTTAAATTCACTGTATATCAACTACATATGCATGTGTGATAATTCTTCAGTTGAGTCCAACTCTTCGCAACACCATGGACTACAGCCCTCCAGGCTCCTTCCCCAGTATATCAATTATAATTCAATTTTTTAAAAATGAAAATTAAAGTAAAATAAATAAAATAAAATCTCAATAAAAATGTATAAATAGTTCGTTTTATACCAAGTTTCACTTTTGAAAGCCCATATAGGCAACTGTATAAGTCAGTTTTTAAAATAATGGATAAGTTGGTAGGCATACATCATCAAGCTTATTTAAAATACAATTGACATTTTGGGACATTTTAGAGATACTCTTCTATTATATCCAGTTATTCATATATAAAAATGAATGTTTTATAAATATTCCCACTGGTTTTTCATTTTCATTATTTCTTAACAATATTTCTCTTCTACTTAGCATAATAAAAAGAAGCCATTTTAATGAAGACCTGGGTTCGATCCCTGGGTTGGGAAGATCCCTTGAGGAAGGAAATGGCAATCCATTCTAGGACTATTACCTGGAAAATCTCATGGACAGAGGAGCCTGGTAGGCTACAGTCCATGGGGTCACAAAGAGTCGGACACGATTGAGCAAATAATTTCATTTTCATTTCAATAAATATTTTGGCTACATATTTTTTAATTCTGTCAAAAACATACTTCTGACTACTGCAAATGTGTTTTAAAAGGATACTGTACAATGGATAATACTACTTCTGAAAAAGCCTTTAAAAGCCCAATGTAAGTAGCAATCATCACTGATACACAGGATTTGAATTCCACTCCAGGTAAAAGGCTTGTTAGATCAAAGATATCACTTGATGTACCCAGTCAGTGAAAAGTTACTGTTCAATCCCATTATTTTCACTATTCTATATTGCTTTTTTAAAAGTACAGTCCAATGATGCATAATTTTGAGTTTTTAATTCCAAAACTCGATAGATACCTGGCAAAATTTTCACCATGAGCTGGCTTCTCTTGCTGTATTACTTATTAAGATCAAAAGATTTTTTTCAAATATTTGAATTTGAGAAAAGCATGCTTTCTACAATTAACCTTTTTATTAAGGAATACAAAAAATTACTACATAGGTTAACATAAAAATCACTTAAAAATTATCTTACATAAGAATGATGCACTACAAATTTATGGAGCTAATATTAAATGATTGCACCTTCATGTAAAACAAAATATATACTTTTTAAATGATTATGATACATTAGTGTCAGTTGCTCAGTCGTGTCTGACTCTTTGCAACCCCATGGACTGTAGCTTGCCAGGCTCCTCAGTCTGTGAAATTCTCCAAGCAAGAACACTGGAGTCAGCTGCCATTCCCTTCTCAGGGGATCTTGCTGACAGAGGGATCGAAGCCGCATCTCTTACATTTCCTGCTTTGGCAGGCAGGTTCTTTACCACTGGCATCACCCGGGAAGCCCATGACTTGTACAGATCACCTAAAAATACTTAGATGTTAATGTCCTGCGGAAATTATTCTGGAAAACATATGTGCAAGTGTACGCTCATGTGTGTGTGTTTATGTGGCAGTATTATCAAAATGGTAGCTATTAGGATTTGAGTCTTATCAATAAGTATATGATGGATTCTTCATGAAATATTAAACAAAATTTAATATCTTGATAAATTAACACAATATATGACAGCCCTATTAAAAAGTCATCATACAGAAATGTATAATAGCCCCTTCTTATAAATAACAGAGTTAGAGAGTTTCAATGTGAGTATTTTCAATATCCCTTCTATTTCTAGTTACCATTTGATGATGGTGAAAGAGGAGAGTGAAAAAGCTGGCTTAAAACTCAACATTCAAAAAACTAAGATCATGTCATCCAGTCCCATCATTTCATGGCAAATAAAAGGGGAAATGAACCACAAGCTGGAATCAAGACTGCCGGGAGAAATATCAATAACCTCAGATATGCAGATGACACCACCCTTATGGCAGAAAGTGAAGAAGAACTAAAGAGCCTCTTGATGAAAGTGAAAGAGGAGAGTGAAAAATTTGCCTTAAAACTCAACATTCAGAAAACTAAGATCATGGCATCTGTTCCCATAACTTCATGTTAAATAGATGGGTAAACAATGGAAACAGTGAAAGATTTTATTTTCCTGGGTTCCAAAATCACTGCAGATAGTGACTGCAACCATGAAATTAAAAGACACTTGCTTCTTGGAAGAAAAGCTATGACCAACCTAGACAGCATATTAAAAAGCAGAGACATTACCGACAAAGGTCCATCTAGTCAAAGCTATGGTTTTTCCAATAGTCATGTATGGGTGTGAGAGTTGGACTATAAAGAAAGTTGAATGTCAAAGAATGTTGCTTTTGAACAGTGGTGTTGAAGAAGACTTTTGAGAGTCCCTTGGACTGCAAGGAGATTAAACCAGTCCATCCTAAAGGAAATCAGTTCTGAATATTCATTGGAAGTACTGATGCTGAAGCTAAAGCTCCAATACTTTAGCTTCAAAAGCTCCAAAAGCTTTAGCTTTAGATGTGAAGAACTGGCTAACTGGAAAAGACCCTGATGCTGGGAAAGATTGAAGGCGGGAGGAGAAGGGGACCACAGAGGATGAGATGGTTGGATGGCATCAGTGACATGAGTTTGAGTAAACTCCGGGAGTTGATGATGGACAGGGAAGCCTGGCGTGCTGCAGTCCATGGGGTTGCAAAGAATCGGACATGACTGAGCGACTAAACTGAAAAAGGGAAAATGTAAAAGAGGTGACAGATTTCATTTTCTTGGGCTCTAAAAGCACTGCAGACAGTGTAGCAGCTATGAAATTAAAAGATGTTTGCTCCTTGCAAGGAAAGCTATGACAGATCTAGATAGCATATTAAAAAACAGATATCACTTTGCCAAAAAAAAAGTCCATATAGTCAAAGCTATGGTTTTTCCAGTAGTCATTTATGGTTGTGAAAGTTGGACGATAAAGACAGAGTGCCAAAGAACTGATGCTTTCAAATTGTGGTGCTGGAGAAGACTCTTGAGAGTCCCTTGGACTGCAAGGAGATCCAACCAGTCAATCCTAATGGAAATCAGTCCTGAATATTCATTGGAAGGACTGATGCTGAAGCTGCAACTCCAATGGTGGTGGTTGCTGTGTAGTTGCTAAGCAACTACACTTTGGCCACATGATACAAAGAACCAACTTAAGAGAGGCAAAAGGAGAAGAGGTGGGGCAGAGGATGAGATGGTTGGATAACATCACTGACTCAGAGGATAAGCATTTGAACTAACTCCTGGAGATAGTGGAGGACAGAGGAGCCTGGCGTGCTGCAGTCCATGGGGTCGCAAAGAGTCGGACACAACTTAGCAACTACACAGCAACCACCACCATCTGACAGATTCCTTGCACTGAAATCTTCAGACGAGGACCTTCGTCTTGCTGGTCAGCCCTGACAGTCCGCCCTGTGGCTTCTGCCTAATTACGTTTTAGTCTGCCACTTTCCTTCATCCCTTACTCACTACGTGGCTTTTATTCTGTCCCGTCTGTTCTTTCACAGAAGACACACAAGCAAGTGCATGAGAAGAGCATCGCTCAGGCGCGTCCTGGGAAACGGCCTATTTCTCTTCCCTTCAGTCAGTGAGCATTACACTTCAACACCCAAAGCTGTGCTCGAATCGCGAGCCTGCGTGTCTGGAGTGGGCCCCCTTAGTTCCCGCCTGTGTGGCTGCTTGCGCTGCATCTGACCCATCTCGGCAGCAACACCTCACAAGCACTGCAAGGAGAGAAACAAAGGAGCTCTGAGAGCAGTGATAACCCAAGTTTCAGATGGGTGCTCAGAGACTGACATTTTCTGCTCCCCGAGGACTGCTTTCCAGATATGAGATCTGATCGGCAGAGTTAGGCCCCTTTTACGCTGATTTTACGGGTGAGCGGATGGGAATGGCTGCCAGGTCCAGCGCTGCCCCTGACGCCTGGGACACTCTGCGTCTGTCTTCCTTCCAGGATCCACCCGCCACTCAGAGGAGGCTCTGCAACTTAGTTTAAAAAGAAAGCGTGCCACCAACGATCCGGAAGCCAAGTAAACACCAAAGGAAGAACACATAACCTGGCTTTTACACAAACACAAGTCACCTCTTACTTCAATAAAAGAACGTTACAGTGTAGTAAGAAAAAAAGGCAAATTTTTATTAAATCGGTAAATTTGGAAGAAGAGTGTTCACTGTGTTACTCGTGCATCACACTGCAAGCATTCCAAACTCCTGCAGACCGAAGCTTTTCCTAATGCAAAGTGAGAAAAACGTAGTAGAAATTTTTCCTTTACAACCAGACCTTTCACAGTTTCTGGCCTGAAACGAAAATCCAAAATTAAAATAACTTAAAATATTGTGATTTGAATACACTATTTTTTTAATGCAGGAAGAATGTTGATTTGTACAAATGAGTAACATTTACTTAATCCTGTGGAATTCGTAGACGGATGTTTTAAAACTGTGCATTTATAAACCACGGTTCAGAGACTACATACTCTTGAATAGGCAAAACATATAATATTAGTGTTTTGCTTGATTATACCTTCAGTGTTTATTCATCCACACGGTAAAGTCAGAACTTTACAAATGAGGAAACTGAAGCCAAAACAACGAGAAGTGTGTACTAATTATAAGGCTAGTTGCTGTCAGAGACCAGACCGTCCTTAGTTGAGATCTAAGGAGCTGCTACTTTAAATAATTTCCATAATCAATACATTTCTCTGTCCCATTTAACTTAAGTTTGATTTACTTTATTCAAGGTTCTAATGCTAAAGAAACAGGAGAAACCCCTGCCCTCCAAGGCCCTGCAGCATACATGGAGAAGACGTCACAGAGCTGTCTAGGTTTCTGGGCCAAGAAGGTATCCTGCAGGAATGCTTGAACTCGAAAATCCACTGGCTTATCATTTCAAAAAATGTTCCCGACAGAAGAATGGTGATGTCTCTTGAGTATAAATGAGCAGGAATCATTAAAGAAAATTCTCCACCTATGGAGATATAATGGTGAGCTAAACAAAACTGGTCTCTACAACGTATTGAAAAGGAGAGCATCTGGGATTCCCCGATGGCTCAGCGCAGTGAAGAATCCACCTGTAATGTATGAGATACAGGAGGCACGGGTTCAGTCCCTGGGTCGGGAAGATCCCCTGGAGGAGGAAACAGCCACCCACTCCAGGATTCCTGCCTGCAGAATTCCATGGACAGAGGAGCCTGGCGGGCTACAGCCCATGGGATTGCAAAGACTTGGACATGACTGAGCACAAGCATGGTCTTGCCTAAAGCTGTAGCACAATAATATAAACCTACAGGATACTACAGGACAGGCAGCACAAGGGAATCCATGCTAATTTAGAAAGTCACTAAACCACTCAGGAGGGAAAGGCACAGCCAACTAACACTTGAGTTAGACAAGCAAAGGCTGACTTGAGCTATAAAGTGGGCAGAGAACATTCCAGAATGCACACACAATATGAACTGAGTCTTCGAGGTTAAAAGAAAAAAGAAAATATTTGGAAATGAAAGGAAAAAAGGAATAATCTGGAATGTAAAGTAGGAGAGAGACTGTCAAGGGATGAAGCCGGAAGGACAGCGACTAGAGCATTTAAAATGCACCCACAGTGGCTCGGCAGTAAAAGACCCGCGTGCAATGCGGGTGACTCAGGTTTGACTCCTGGGTCGGGAAGAGCCCCTGAAGATGGAAGTGGCAACCCGCTCCAGTACTCTTGCCTGGAGAATACCACATGGGCAGACGAGCCTGGCAGGCTACAGTCCCTGGGGTCACAAGAGCAGGACATGACCGAGTGACTAAACCACTGAAGTGTGAGAGGAAGCAACCAAACCCAGGGAGGAGGAGCAGCAGCAGTGTTTGGAGAATACTGCTAGCGTGTGCTTATGAAAGCATATCCAAAAGAAGAGAGCATATCCAAAAACTGCCCAAATAAACATGGCAGAAAACTGAGCAAGATCATGGCTAAAAAGCAGCAACCTGATGTAAAGCATAAGCCACGCGGTAGGATGAGCTCCGACGGCAGGGGAAGGAGAAGCAGACCAAGAGGAAAATGGAACACGAGGAAGGGAGGCACAGTGTCTGCAGGCAACGTAACGAAGGGGCTGTACGGGGGAGAAGAAGGCGGAGACAGGAGGGCGGCAGTGAAGCCAGACAGGCTGGCCCAACGCTGCTTCCTTTACACGGGCGCAGACCTGAACGTGCCTCAGTGAGCATGGGGGTCATCGGGAAAGCAGTAGAGGCTCAGGAACGACAAAAGGTCCCTGAAGAGGCAGCAAGAGGGAGTCCTGACCAAGAAGGGCTCGGACAGAAGCTGAGAACGTTTTCCACCGTGAGGGAAAGGAGAAGAGGAGAGGAGATCTGAGTCCAAGGAGACTTTAGAGTCTGGGGTACAAAGTTACAAGTTTTTGCGTAAAAAACTGTTGATTATTTTGTGTGGGTAGCAGGAACGAAGCTCTCCGTGAAGAGGGGAAGTTGTTGGAGCCTTGAGGAGGATGTGTGAAGTAAGTGCTCCGGGCACTGCTAGGTACACAGTTTGCTGGGTGTCCAGCCTAGTGTGCAAGGGCAACAACGTGGTATTTCCCCCTGACCACCTGAGGGCTAAGATGCAAGATGCAACAGATACACCGGCAGGTGCACTCAGAGCTGAGACTCCCGAGGCATGTGTGATGCAGAGAGAGCCCAAACAGAAGAGCAGTTAAGATGAGAACTGCTGATTGAAAGCTAATAAAAAAAGGGAAGTGGTTTTATCTTTCTCTGTAAAATTCATGAGCACCAAATGTCGTATCGAGCCATGCTAAATGCATTTTAAAAACACATTCACAGTAGAAAATCTGCTGCATACACCTGAAGACTATAGGAGTGAAAAATAAAATAAATGAATGGGAACAGGAATTACGAAATTAGGTGGCTTAAGTCCTGGCCTCATACCTATATATAACAACACTTTCTGTCTGGTCAGAGGCAGGAGGTACTGAAAAATAAAAGAATCAATTTCCCTCTTCTCCTGCCTTCCACTCCTCCCCTGTCTCTCTGGGATTATCTAAAAGAACAGCCTTACCTGCTTATCCAAGCATACCATATACTGGGTTGGCCAAAAAAGTTCATTCAGATTTTTCCATAACATCTTATGGAAACCCCAAACGAATCTTTTGGCCAATCTAGTATCCTTTTTTCACGTATACTATTATGTGTAGGGGGAGAGGGGGGAGGGACAGAAAGGCTCGGAATTAGATAACTAGGATAAAAATTACAATTCTCCCAGCTTTGCTGAAATATAATTGACCTACAACACTCTGTCAGCTTAAGGAGTACAATGAGATGATTAGATAAAGATACATACTGTGAAATCTTTACCGCAGTAAGCGTTAATTAACAGATCCTTTATCTCACGCAGTTACTCCTGTGCTGTTTTTGTTACCGTTGTCATGGCGGGAACGTAAAAGCCCTACTCGCATAACAACTTTCAAAGACCAACATAGTGTTTGTAGGTGACTGTCACCACGCTGTTCACCAGCCCCCTGGAACTTACTCATCTCGTAACTGAGAGCTCTGCCCTTGGGCCAACATCTCCCGCCACCGCCCAGCCCCCGGCAACCACTAGGGCTCTTGCAGCAGCTTCTCCAGTTGCAGAGCTTGGGCTGCAGGCCACAGGGGCTCAGGAGCTGTGCCTCCCTCGGGCTCTTCAAGTCCAGCGATTCCAGACCCCACATACGAGTGAGCTCATAACACAACTTGTTTTTCTCACTCACCTATGCTGTTGCCAATGGCAAGGCAGCCTTCCATCCTTCTAGGGCCGAATAACTGCTCCACTGGACACGCATTCCACCACATTCCCTTTAACCAAGGATGGACACTTAGGCTGTCTCCGTATCTTTTCTTTCTGATTTTAGTTCCTCACATCGGGCTACACCGGGTCCCCGCTGCAGCGCTCAGGCTTTCTCCAGCTGTGGCGAGCAGGGGCTCCTCTCTGCTTGGAGGGAGCGGGCTTCTCGCTGCAGTGCCCGCTCTTGTTGCAGAGCTCGGGCTCGAAGGCGCGAGGGCTCAGCAGCTGTGGCACGTGAGCTGAGCAGCCCGGCCGCCTGTGGGATCTTCCGGGACCGTGTGCCCTGTGCTGGCAGGTGGGTTCTTCACCACTGGACCACCAGGGGCGGGCCATGTTTCCATACCTTGACTGTTGAGACTGATACCATGATGAGCATGAGGGGCAGGCATCTCTGCAAGACAGTGATTTCCTCTTTGCTGGATAGACATACAGAAGTGGGACTGCTGGACCACATGGCAGCTCCATTTTTAATTTCTGAGGAACCTCTGGACTGTTTTCTGCAGTGGCTCCATCTACATGTTCCGACCAGCACTGAGTCAGGGTTTCCTTCCCTCTACACCCTTGGCAGCGTTGGTCCTCTCTTGTCTTTGTAACACCTGTTTTAACAGGTCTGAGGTAATATCTCATTCAGATTTTGATTTGCATTTCCATGATAATTATGACGTTGAGAACCTTTTCATGTACTTGTTGGCTATTGTTATCTTTTCTTCGGAAAAATGTCTGTTCAAGTCCTCTGCCCATTTAACTCGATCATTTGGTTTGTTGCTATTGAATGAGTTGCTAATATTTGGGGTATTAAGTCCTTAGGTATGTGGTTTGCAAACATTTTATCCCATTCCATAGGCCACCTTTCAACTGCTTCTCTGCTGTGCAGGGCTTTTTCGTTTGATATAGTCCTACTTGCTGTTCGCTTTTGCTGCTGACACTTTTGCTACCATATCCAAAAATATTATTGCCAAGACTGACGTCAATGAACTCATCATTATGTTTTTTTCTAGGATTTTTTTTTTGGACAAAACTGCAAGACTTTATTGAATTCTTTGTTTCAAACTTTAAGCCAATGTTATAGTAGTATATAATTTCACATTTTATGTTTAAGGCTTTAATCCATTTCAAGTTAACTTTTGTGACTTCAGAAAGATAAAAGTCCAGTTTCATCTGCACCTACATTCATCCGCGATACTGGCTTGTAGGTTTCTTTTATTTAGTATTCTCATCTGGCTTAGTATCAAGGTAATACTGGTCTTATAAAAATTGGTTTGGGCGTGTTCCCTGCTCTTCAATTTTTGGGGAGAATGTAATAAAACCTGGCACTAATTTCTCCTTCAAATGTTCAGCAGGATTTACCCATTAAGTCATCTGGTGGTCTTCTTTGTTGGGAGGTTTTTGATCACTAATTCAACCTCCTTACCTATTATTGGTCTGCTTAGATTTTCTATCTCTTCATGAGTTTATCTTTCCAAAAGATGAGATTGCTATGTTTTCTCTTTTCCACTGTTTTCCTATTCTCTCTTTCATATATCTCTGCTCTGATCCTTGCCATCTCCTTCTGGTAACTTTAGGTTTTTGTTGTTCAGTTGCCCCGTCGCATTCAACGCTACGGCCCCATGGACTGCAGCACACCAAGATTGCCTGTCCCTCACCATATGCCCAAGTTCATTTTCACTGGATTGGTGATGCTGTCCAGCCATCTCATCCCCTGACACCCTCTTCTCCCTCTGCCCTTAGTCCTTCCCAGAATCAGGGACTTTTCCAATGAGTCATCTGTTCGCATCCAATGACCAAAATACTGGAGCTTCAGCTTCAGCATCAGTCCTTCCAGAGAATATTCAGGGTTGATCTCCCTTAAGATCGACGGGTGTGGTCTCCTTGCCGTCCAAGGGGCTTTCAGGAATCGTTTCCAGCACCACAGTTCTAAGGCGCCAATTCTCTGGCGTTCTGCCTTCTTTATGGTCCAGCTCTCACAACTGTACGTGACCACTGGGGAGACCGTAGCCTTGATCATACGGACCTCTGTCAGCAGAGTTTTGTCTCTACTTTCAACATACTGTCTAGGTTTGCCATCACTTTCCTGACAGGAAGCAATCGTCTTCCGATTTCCTGGCTGCAGTCACTGTCCGTGGTGATTTTGAAGCGCAAGTGATTTGGGGCTTTGTTTGGTCTTCTAGTTCCTTGAAGTATCAAGGTCAGATTGTTCGAGATCTTTCTTTTTTCTTCAAGTAGGCATTTATTGCCATAAACTGTCCTCTTAGCATCGCTTCTGTGGCATCCCATCAGTTTTCTTATTTCCACTTTCATTTCTTTCAATATTTTTAAATTTCCCTTTTGATCTAATCTCTGGCCCACTGGTTGTTCAGGAGCGTGTTGTTTAATTTGTACATATCTGTGAATTTCCCACTTTTCCGGTTGTTACTGATTCATAGTTTCAAACCACTGTGGTTGGTAAAGGTATTTTCAATCTTTAAAATCTGCTGAGACTTATATTATGACCTAACATATGGTCTATTCTGGAGAATGTTCCAGGTATACTTGAGAAAAATGTATATTCTGCTGCTGTTAGAATGTTATATGTCTGTTAGGTCCATTTGACTCAATAAAAGTATCTTGTAGGCAGCATATAGTTGGATCTTATTTTCTAATCTATTCAGTCACTGTATGCCTTCTGCTTTAAATGTAAACAGACTAAATTCACCAATAGATTAAATTATCCAATAGAAAGGCACACAGTAACTGAACAGATACGAAAATAAGACCCAACTAAATGCTGCCTACATGATACCCACTGCAACTCATAAAACATACACAGGCTCAAAATGAACCAATGGACAAAGATACTCCATGCAAACAAACGAAAACCAGAAGGGAGCAGAGGGGGGTGTGTGTGTGTGTACACACACACATATATATTGGTCAAAACAGACTAAGTCAAAAACTGCAACAGGACAAGGTCATTATATAATAACAAGAAGGTCAATTCATCAAGAGATTATCAAAGTCCTAAGCACACTGCATCCACCACCAGAAGACCTCAATAACCAAGCAGACACCGGCTCACGTGTCTGCTTTGTAGTCCCCCCGTGCAGTCCTCCTTTGTGAGTTCATCACTTTCCATGGTGGTATACTGTGATTCCCTTTCTTTATCTTGCATGCATCTACTATAGGCTTTTGTTTTGTGGTTACCCTGAGGTTTACTTGGAAAATCCTAGAGATACAGCAGTTATTTTGAACTCGTCGCAATTTAACTTTGATCAGATATAAAAACTCGACCCGTCTATTCCTCCCACACACATTTTATGTTTTTGATGTCACACTTTACATTTTTACACTGTGCATCTGAAAATTATTGTTGCTATAGCTGTTTGTAATACGTCTGTTCTTCACTCTTTATACTAGAGTTGAGTACTTAACGAGACGCCATATGGCAGCACCGGAGCATTCTGAATCTGACTGTGTGTTTATGTGCCTTCGCCTGTGTGTTCTTTCTCTCCATGTGTTTTCATAGTTAGCATCCTTTCATTTCAGGCTGAAGAAATCCTTTCAACATTTATTGTAAGGCAGGCATAGCTCAGATGAACCACCTCAGCTTTTATTTGCCTGGGAAAATCTTTACCTCACTTATTTCTGAAGGACAACTTCTGTGGGTTTACTATAGCTGACCCTTGAACAATACAGGTTTGCACTGTGCAGATATACGTGAATTTTTTCAATAAGTAAATACTAGAGTAACACAATCAGTAGAACTGCAGATACGGAGCGCCAACTGCAGAGTTATATGCAAATCTGCTTCTTCATGGTGGTGGGAGGTCAGTCCCTCTAACTTGTCCAACGGTAGTTGTTTAAGGGTCAACCATGTTCTTGGTTGGTGGCCTCTTTCAGCACTTTGAACATGTCATTCCATCCTCTCCTAGCCTACAAGGTCCCTGCTGAAAACTCTGATAGTACTTTCATGAGAAAAATATTCTTTTCTTGCTGTTTTTAAAACTATGTGACTTTGATTTCAGACCATTTTATTGTAACATGTCTTAGAGAAGACCATCTCAGCTTGAAATGTTTGGGTGACCTATTAACCTCACGAACGGGATGCCCAACTCTCTCCCCAGGTTAGGAAAGTTCTTAGCCATTCTCTCTCTAAATATGTTTCCTATTCCCCTTCCCTCTCTTCTCCTGCTGGGACTCCAGTGGCACAGGACAGGTTGCCTTAATGATTTCTCCTAAGACCCACAGGCTTCCAACATTCTTTTTCAATTTACTTTTCACTCCTCTAAGTGGTTAATTTCAAATGATCCGTCTTCACGCTCACAGACTGCTCTGCTTGTTCTGATCTGTCAAAGCTCTCTGTTAAACTCTTCAGTTCAGTCACTGTGTTCTTCAGCTCCACAATTTGTTTAGTGTGTCTTCTCTATAGCAACTGTACTTCATTTCGTTCTTGTGCTGTTTTCCTGATATAACTGAATTGTTTTCCTGTGTTTTCTTATAGCTTCCTAAGCGTTGTTAACACAATCATTTTGAATTCACTGTCAGGTGATTCCCTGGAACTCCATTTCTCAGCAGTCAGCTACTGAAGGCTCACAGCACTCGTCTCGTGGAGTCATGCCTCCCTGATCCCTCCCGATCCCTGTAGCCTAGCCCTGGAGTCTGGACACTGAAACAGTAGCCATTACCTCCAGACATTGCAGACTGACTCGCGTAAGGGAAACTTTTCCTCGCAGGTGGAGGCGTGGTGCTGCGTGCTATGAGCCCATGCCCAGTGGTGCGGGAGATGGGGTGGCTCCTGGCTCAGGCCACTGGGATCAACGGGACCTACGATCACGCGGTCCTTGGGAGGTACTGCAGGGGATCCACTGAGGCTGCCAAGGGCTGTGAGGGTCCTCAACCCTGCCTCCAGGTCTAGCAGCTGGAAACCAGGATGAGCAGCAGCAGTGGCTGGCACCGTGGGATGCCCTCGGCTACTGGCCTATGTCATGAGCAGAGGGTGATGAAGGCTGGTAAGCAGGGTCCCATCTCCCACACAGGTGCAGGGCTGGAGGGGCCAGCTGCAGTCAGCCCAGGGGGTCAGGGGAGACCCAGGACAGGGGAGCCCCGAAGCCAGGCCCACAGCAACCCGAGGGGGCCCTGTCGGTGCGCCTTCTCACGACTGCCGTCTTCCCTCGGGAGCGTGCAGAGCAGTGGGGGCGGTGACAAGCATCAGATCGGGACGTGCGAGTGCAGAGCCGGAGGAGCCAGCCCTGGGTGCTCACACAGCAGCAGGGGCTCAGCTGTGGGGTCAGGCTGGTGTCCTGCCCTTGCATAGCTGCAGCCCTGGGCTGACTGCCCCTGCGGGTCCCAGGCTCCAGCAGGGCAGGCTGGGAGGAGAGGAGTTGGCAAAACGGGAAGGACTCAGGTGGCTGGTGTCGGCAAACACAAATATCTGCGGGGTGGAAGCCAGTGAAATCTGCAGGGGTTCCGGGCCAGCTGGGGTCACCTGCAGAGCAGGCCACGGGGACCTGCAGCTGCTCCTGCCACATGGCAACAACACGTGGCCAACCCTCCTTCCTCGTTCCTAGCTGTCTCTGCGAGTCAAGTCGCTCAGTCGTGTCTGACTCTTTGCAACCCGTGGACTGCAGCCCGTCAGGCTCCTCTGTCCATGGGATTTTCCAGGCAAGAATACTGGAGTGGATTGCCATTTCCTCCTCCAGGGGATCTTCTCAATCCAGGGATCAAATCCGGGTCTCCTGCACTGCAGGCAGACTCTTTACCATCTGAGCCACGGCGGAAGCCAGCTGCCTCTGTAAGTCTCGGCTTTTGCCGGTCTCTGGGTGGCTGAAATGGAAGCAGGACCTGCGCGTGGTGCTCCAGAAACCTGGAGAATCTGGTCACAGTTCCACTGCTCTTTCCCTCCGAGGGGACTCCTCGCTGCAGAGTCCCTTCTGAGTACTGAGCGAGGCTGGCCTGGGGGAAGGGATGACATACATTAAATGAAGCTGCTCTTCCTTCCCCAATGTGGTTATTCTCAATTCTGTGTCACTGTGTTGCTCAAGTTATCAAGTGGCATCCAGAGTTCTCAGAGCTGTTTCTGTTTGTGAAGAGCTGTCTAATTATTTATATGTTGTTGGGGGGAGGGGATGGAGGCTGAGACCTCCTGCTCCACCATCTTGCCGACGTCACACCCCTAAAATGATGGTTTTCACTACATCTGTCAAAATAGCTTGCAAAGTCATTAATTACTGCAATTTAATACCCAAAAGAAAGTGTTTCAAAAGCAACTCACTCCCTCATTTAGGGCCACAGATGACCCTGGTGAAGCCAGAGGTCCAGAAAACCACTAGCCTACATCTCAGAAAAACATAGATTAACAGCACTAGGAAACATACATCACTCATGCCAACAAGGTATTCATAAAAATCTCTAACAAGCCACCAAAAAAATACGGTGTCACAGACTGTAAGATTACACACTGCAATAGGGCTACCGGCAACAGTAAAAGCAGAACCGAATTCACTGCTGAAAAAATGTTAACTTCACGCAACATCTTAAGAAAGCATACACAATCAGGTATTGGTGCAAATTAAAGTTAACATACAGATGTTCATTTAAAATTCCAGCATCTCCTTGAAAGCCAGGCTAAGTAGTTCCTAAACTTCAGTGGGCAACAAAAACGCCTAGAGAGCTCGTTAAAACACAAACCCCTGGGGGCCAGTTACAGAACTTCTGAGTCTGGTGGTCGAGGGCGGGTCTGAGAGCTTCCTTCCTAACAGGATCCCCGGCGATGCCGCTGCTGCTCGTCTGAGGACCACGCTTTGAGAACCAAGACCACAGACAGCGCATCCCTCGTCGAGGAGCGTGACCAACCACGTTACAGAACTTCGTATTTGTCGGCTGAAAACATTCTTTTAAATGAGCCAATGAATAATTCAGAATTCTCTTTATTACATACACATTTTATCTGGCAACGGGTGTATTTTCAGAGGGCTAGGAAGAAACAACCCGGACAGTGACAGTTGGAAAGTAATTTTGACAAGAAAAATGTTACCAAGACGTTTTTTAAGTATTTCAATGTGAATAGTTACTATCAAAATGGTAGTTCTGGTTCTATACAACAACGGAAATAATTTTATTCCAAAATTAAGTGTTTTATTGGGACTGTATGATTTAAAGGAACAATGGTGAGGAATTATGGCTACATAAAGATATACTGTCCTTCATTTTCTCTATCTCTGTATGCCATATACAATCGTCCATATCTAAATAAGGTATAAATCTTTTTTGAATGAAATAATACCATCTGCATCAACATGGACGGACCTAGGGCCATCCTGCAGGAAGAAATGGGAACCCACTCCAGTATTCCTGCCTGGAAAATCCCATGGGCAGAGCAGCCTGGTGGGCTACCATCCGTGGGGCTGCAGAGCCAGACACAACTTACTGACTAAACAAGAGGTTATCATACTAAGTGAAATAAGTCAAACACCATATGATATCGCTAACATGTGGAGTCTAAAATAGGACACACATGAACTGATCTATGGAACAGACTCGCAGACACAGAGAAGAGACTTGTGGTTGCCAAGAAGGAGGGGGAGAGGGGGACAGGTGGACTGGGAGCTTGGGACTGGCAGATGTAAACTAGTATGCGTAAGGCGGATAAACAACAAAGCCCAACTGTATAGCACAGGGAACTATATCTCGTGATAAATCACAATGGAAAAGAACATATACATAAATATATGTATAACTGAATCACTCGGCTGTACAGCAGACAGAAATTAACACAACACTGTAAATCAATTCTACTTCAATTAATTTTTTATTTTCAAAGATATACGTCTTGGGACTTTCCAGGTGGTCCAACAGTTAGGAATCCGCCTGCCAGTGCAGGGGAAATGGGTTCAGTCCCTGGTCCGGGAAGATTCCACATGCCACGGGGCAACGAAGCCAATGTACTACAGATATGCACTGCTGAATCCCATGAGTCCCAGAACCTGTGCCTCACCACAGGAGAGGCCACCGCAATGAGAAGCCTGCACATGCCACCTAAAGGGTGGACCCTGCTCGCTGCAACTAGAGAAAGCTGGCAAACAGGAATGATGGCTCAGCACAGCCAAAAGGAAACAGACAAACCCTTAAAAAAAAAAAAAAAAAAAAGATACGTCTTTTCATATTTTACCACCTAAACAGGTCTATGAGAAATTATTTTTCTGTGTTTTCTTATAAATGCCAATATCTGTGAAGGTAAAAAATAATTTAAGGCCTCTGTTATTTTTCCTTTGGAAATTTTCAAAAAAAAATCATTATATATGGATAGAATCATAGAGTTCTCTGAATAAGACAGAACATTAAAGATTCTTTTTTACGGTGAATACTTAGGAGGTTATATTGTCTCAAGTTTGGATCGAGTACCTACTGAAGCCAAAACCAGAATCCAGATATTCTTGTTTCAAATACACATCCTTTCTAAAATTCTCTATTGCATATAAAAGCACACTACAAAAAAGCCCAATATATTCTACTTCATTGATCTTTAATTTTACTGTTCACTAAGTGGACAGTAGTTCAAGGAATATTCACAAGTTTAGAATTTTTCCTTATTATCTACAGGAAAATAAATATTTTTAGCACACTAAATACTTAAACATTTTTGTAAAATAATGACGTAAACCCTACAGACTTTCTCTGAACAATATTTGGAAAAATGTATGTGAAGAAACCTAAAATAGACTATTAATTACCAACAGATTCAAATCAGTATCTTCTCATCCTAGAACTAAAATAATTCTTCACTTACTCACTTTGAGTTTGACTTACATATACAAAAATGTGAAGAAAGTGAATTATTCCAAGATGTCTTATTTTCACAACCAGTTATAAAAATAGCAGAGATCATACTTCTACTTATTGCTGTATACAATGTCCATATTGAAAATTAAAAGCACACAATTCTGGAAATTTGTCAGTTTGCCGAACCTCTTAAAAATGTATATAAGCAATGGTGTAGAAACATCTAAATGTAATAACGATCCCATTCTGATTATCTTCACCCTGAAGAATCATCTGGATAACTAAACAGCTACTACTATAAAATGATTTTGGTGCTTCTGTAACACAAACCATAGACGCAATTTAATGAAGAATTCAAGCCTTTATGAATGTTTCTTCCCAGAATGATCTAAAATTAGCATCACAACTCAAAGCAACAAAGCTCTTTCTGCTCATATATAAGCAAATTCTAGCTAAAGTAATGAAAACGGAACTTCAAAGAACCTTAAGAAAATAAAATCCATAGCAGCTTACATATATCATTTTGCTACTTCTAGTCCTTTTAAACAAGACCTATTATAATAAAATGAAAACCCTCATCAATCACCTGATAAGAGTAATTCCAAACTTAACCAAACAGGGCTAATGGGTGAGAATTGAATTGAAAACACCTTGACAAAGAAAGCAATTTCTTTTCTTCGCACTCCTCTGAAGCTGTGGGTGATCATGGTAATCGAACCATCAACAGTGAGGGCCATCTGTCCTGAGGGCCCTTCAGGAGAGTTTTTAAAAATCAACAACAGAAAAAAAAAAAAGGAAAGAAATGCTGTACCACAGATGTTCAATCCTGATTAATCTATGACAAGGAACTTACAGCTGAGAATCAATGTTTTGACGTTTTTCAGATACCAATCATTAAGAGCCAACACAAAAGTTTTTTATGAGAACGCAGGGGGAAAAAGTTAATAGACTGCTTACAGAAGGATGATCTTTCATATGAAATCTGAAATACCTTTCAGTCAGCCAAGATGTCCGTCACGTCCTAAAGCGACAGCTTTTATTATAATCCCCTTAAAGAGCAGAGCAGACAGGAGGCCAAGCTTTAGGTTAGCCCCCAGACGAGCATCTCGAGACTGCTGCTCTTCATACACTCTTTGGATAAGTACATGATTAAGCACAAAGAAGATATATTCACGTGTTTATGTTTCAACTCTTTGAACTAAAAACAGATTTTTAAGAAACTGTTAACATGGAAACTCAGAAATGTAAAATTAATTGAGCCTCATAAAGCAGTTTTATTTATAACATTTAAAATAATTTTCACAGTACACCAATAAATAATTTCCAGTACAAGAGCAAACTAAGTCAAGAGCTTTTCCTGTCTGAAATATAGTTTGAAATACAGTAGACTGCCAGCATTCTTGTATATAACATAGTTTGGGCCATTTGGGAATAAGCCCAAGTCAATGAATAAAACATAATAACTATTAAAATGACTCAGAGCTCACTACACTGAAAATCTGTGTGAGGTTTTATTAAGCATAACTACAAAAACATTTAAAAATTAATTTTAAAGTGAAAAATACAACTATAAAACAAGATATTAAAGAACCAAATAAAACCACGCATCTCAGGTTTTTTCCAAAACACTTTCAAGTTAAAATCAAACTAAGTGTAAAAGAAATGTTAATTTAAGGCTCAAACACATGAATTCACTAAGCCTTACTGTACATGCAATAGTAACTCCTTAACTATCGTCCTCACACACCCGAGAAACACAGCACAGAGGCAAGCATGTCTGCACTCTAGAAGGAGAAACACTCAACCCACGTCCTGCCTAAGATGGGTGTGCAATCTGAATTTACTATGTGTGTGTGCTAAGTCACTCGTGTCCGACTCTTTGCGACCACACAGACTGTAGCCCACGAGGCTCCTCTGTCCATGAGATTCTCAAGGCAAGGATACTGGAGTGGGTTGTCGTGCCCTCCTCCAGGGGATCTTCCCAACCCAGGGATCGAACCTCCATTTCTGATGTCTCCTACATTGGCAGGCAGGTTCTTTACCACTAGCACCACCTGGGAAGAAACCCCTTGGAAACAAACAACAAAATTAGAAAACCTCCCCCTAGATGGCTTAAGATACTAAAATTATCTGAAACAACATACATAAATAAGAATATTTTTAAAACAAAGAATAAGAGAATTTAAAACATGAGCAAACTAGATTCATTCTTTCATTAAAAAAGGCAAATTTTGAAAACAATCAGACCTTGTAAGGACTGAAAAATACGTGTGTGTGTCTGTGTGTGCTGCTCAGTCGTGTCTGACTCTCTGCGACCTCCCGGACTGTAGCCAGGCTCCTGTGTCCGTGAGATGTTCTAGACAAGAATACTGGAGTGGGTTGCCATTTCCTCCTCCAGAGGATCTTCCCTACCCAGGGAGCGGACCTGTGTCTCTTATGTCTCCCTGCACTGGCAGGCGTGTTCTTTACCATTGAGCCTCTTGGGACGCCATTAATGAAAAATATGTAATATGAAATTATAAGTTCAACAGATGAAATAAACAGATCATATACAACTGAAGAGAAAAACAGTGAGATGAATCAGACCTAAAATGATATTAAATAAAGTGAGGTAGAGAGAAACCCCCCAAAATGAGAAATATAAAGACGGTTAAGAAAAATGGAGACTAGAATAATATATGTAAGTCTATTTCAAGTTCTAAAAGTCAGGTCTAACAGACTGGGGTGTATAAAACAAGGGAAGGATGGAGGTAATGTTAGAAGAAATAGTGACTGGGTTCTCTGAAAGCAGTGAATGATGTAAATCCTCAGAATTAGAAATCACAACAAACCAAAAGAGTATCTCAAGAAAGGGGCATATTTGGGGGCATTGTAATGAAACTGCAGAGTACAAAAGGACCACCCATATTTAAAAGCACCCTAGAAGAAAAGAGCTAACTAAATCTCTAAATATTTATTTTATGTGTAATAAAAGTATGCATAATATATAATAATTACACCTATGGCAGACTTTCCAAAGACAGTAATAGAATCCAGAAGACAGTAGAATGATACATTTGAAACTTTTGAAAAAGTATGTTTGTCCTTTGAGAGCTGCATAAAGAGGGATGTGGGTAAAGCAAAGATAAAACTGTCTAAAGAGATATTTACCAAATAGGGACACTTGCTAAAGAACTTAAAAAGACTGCAGCAGCATCAGGGAAAAAAAGTTAATTCTCCAAAGAAAAAGTATGAAATGCAAGAAGCAGTATATTTCTTGTACCCCAGCTATATACACGCAACTATATATATTGAATCACTGTTTGTGACTAATGAAGCCCTGGAAATTATGTATAAGCCCATTAGTGTGGAAATGGTTGTAGCATTATTATAGCACCTTGAAAAAGACTAAAGCCTTGAGAAACATTGTATTTGTTCATATAAGGGAAAAAAAAAAAAAAATCTCTGAAACACAGTGTTAATGAAAACAAGGAGGCCAGATGAGGCTGGAAAGAGAAGGAGAAGCAAGAAGAACAGGAGTCTTAGCAGTCATCCCAAGGAGCCAGGCCTGCACTCTGGAAAAGGCGCACGCATGGGAGTTTGAGTGGAGGAGTGGCAAGTCCTGGCACGCTTAACAGAGTACCCTGGCTGCTGCATTGAGCATAAACTGAAAGACCACAAAATATCAAAGCCAGTTACAACAATCCTGATAACACAAAGCGAACCCCCTGGGGAAAGAACTTGGATCTTATAAATCGTCTAAGAACTCAGATCTTATGATACTACTAATAATGGACACCTGTCATTAAACCCCTGGGACTGGGATTCAGACACAGGGACGATTTGTGGCAAAATAAAGGGAAAAGGGACAGATAAGATAAAACTTACACGATGACCCACTCTCCTGAGACAGAACACAGTACAGGGCCTCAGAGTCAGAGGGAAATTCTCCCAACAGATTACAGCAGACACCAGACACCCGTGACCTGATCGCGGGGCCATGAGAACGCTGAGAAGCTCCAGCTCCGCAGAACTCCTTCAGCACAGGCGGTCAGGGACTACTGAGATCCTGGCGGTGAGGTGACAGGCCAGATGCCACGAGCTGTGATGGACGTCATCACGAGGGGAGGTCCTGATCAGGAGCAGCCTGGGTGAGGCCGAGGGACATCATGGCGAGCACCACCCCAGCAGGAGCACTCCCAGATCCAGCGAAAGAACGGCAGCAGCGTCATAGACAGGACGCAGAGGGGTATCATGCGCACAGGCCTGTCACCGGGCAGGTGAGGGCGACCAGCACTTCACAGCCCCGGAGAGGCGGCTCCAAGGGGTCCGCAGGAGAACTGGAGGAGAAGGGCCCCTTCACAAGGGCACAGAGCCTGGACGGGACGCAGCGAGGGGCATCGAGCTGTCAATGTCTGAGTCCAAACACCAATGGGATGCCACCTGTAGCCTCGCACTAGAGAGGCTAAGGACTCTGGGGGCGACACCTTTGAAATGTCCACAGAAGAAGTTAAGAAACTTGCAAAAGAAAATGTAATGATGAGCACAGTGTGCATAACCTGGACATTACATCCAGTTCTCAGTCACAGGAGAGAAACTTTTAGGTTTTCCTCGAAATGAAAGGAGAGATCCGTGAACAGGTCGTTCATCCTGTTTCTAGCTGTCTTAGTTCTGAAGTCTTCCCTGTTGGTGGCTGGGATTACCTTGAACTAATCAATGGCAAGTAACATTAAGCTCTGGGGCCCATTTACGATGGGTAAATACAACACTGGCACTGACGACAGGAAGCCCTTCCTGGAAGGGGCAGGAAGCGCTCAGTCCTAACTTGCTTGCACGTAATTAAGCCTGGGAGTAACTGTCACCCATCTCCTCGGAACATACAATTACCAAGTTACTGGGGATACATTTAAAAGACTTTGCTGAGCATTTCAAGTAGAGAACAGTGAGCCAGTCTGGGGACAACCAGGCTGGATTAAGCCTCAAAGAAGGCTGCAGGCGCAAACCCAAGTTTCCGAGAGTAACTTGTCAGGTGAGATCACAGATGCACCTGCACAGAAGATGCGGTCATTATCACAGACGAAGACAATCACGCGCTGCGTGAGATCACGGATGAGCAGGGCCTCAAGACGCCCGTCTTCTCCCTGAGTACCACGCTCCTTTCTGCTCCACTGAACAGATGCACCTGCTGGAGTTCTGCCCGCAGGCACAGTCGGCTCCTCGTCGCCCAGGCTCCCTCCTCAAGTGCCCAATAAACCTAATGGCTGGATGGAAATTCCTCCCAATATGCAACTAAATCTCTCATAAGAGAGTTTACATCTTTTTTTTTTTCTCTTGCTGAAAAACTGGTGGCATGGAGGCAGAAACCACACATCATCCTCACATATACTCGTTATTAAAAAAAAAACAAAAACACCTCAAAATAGTTACTGAAATTCTATTTCCCATTCATCATCAAGTCATTTCCTTCACGTAAATGCAGTAGTTCTCAACCCTTTCTGCTCATTTAGAAACTGCTTAAGAAGATTCTCTTGGCCACATCCCAGGCCATATGAGGTGTCTGCTGTGAGTTTCTGGAACGCCCCAAGTTATTCTCACGTGCCATTTGGGCTGCGAATCACTGCCTCTATCTGTCTGTAGAGAAAAATTTTTTATCCAACTTTTTAAAAAGTTTTTGGTCTTCAACTTTCAAAGTGTTTCAGACCTTGCACTAAAAGTAAAACGTCAGTGTTGCACAGATGCTCACAAGCATCGATAAAGCAAACTTCTGTATCTCGTGCCTGATTTTCCCCCAAGATTTCACTACACCAACACGTACACTCTTATCTAAAATGGAACCCTACCCCTCTTTACGAACAGAGCCCAGGCACTGAAGTGTTTTCAAAGTAGGCCTCCATGCCTATATTCCGCCAATGCCCGAGCCACGTCAGCTTCTGCTTCCAGACGCAGCCCTGCCCCATCCCTCCGCTTCCACATTCACCCTGCTCTAAACCCTGCTCTCCTGGCTCTTCCTGCCGCTCAGCTCTTCTTAAACTTCTGCCCCTGAACGCAGCTTCTTGCAGCTTTCTTATTATGCCTCCATTCACAGAAAGATGTTCAGCGGCTCCCCACTGCTTACACTGACAAAACCCAGCTCTTTAAACCACGTAGATACTTTGTGCTGCACATAAAATGTTCCTTTTTAACACAAGAAATAACTGCGTGTGTTGAGACCAGTCAGTGTAGCGAAATTCTGCTCTTTCCGCCTACCCAAATGTGTGCCCGTCAGACTCCAGTTCAAGTTTCCGGCTCATTCCGGGCCTCCCTCCCATCCTTCCCAGAAATGAAGATATTCCCAACGCCAAGCACTGGCTCATGCTCCAGTACACGCTCTACGCCTGCCCTTGAAACCCTGTGTTCCCTCTTCCCTGTCTTCTCGTATTATTCTGGACCGAGGCTGGAGGGCCTTCCCAAAACACTGCAGCCACACGGACTGGCCCACTTCCCAGCAACTCGGACCATCTGAGCCCATTCTTCTGAACAATACTGCTTTACACCATGACTTAACTACTTTATTTGTGTCTCCTCGCTTAAATAAGACTCCCAAAGGCAGAAATCATGTCTTATATCCTTAATTGGATACTGCATAAAGGGCTTTTTCAGCTTATTATTGAATTCCTCATTCTCTTCATTCAATGAACATATATAATGCATAGAAAATTCTTCCCTATCATAGCAATTCCTTCAGAGTAAACTTTGTGAATTTGATTATTTTGCGAAGTAGCCAGCCTACTCTAACATAAGTCTGGTTAACCCTGACTGAAGAGCAATATAATGAATCAACCATCTGCACCAGTGTTTAAATGTAGCATGGAATAAAAATGTATTAAAATTTTCGTAAAATCTGAGGAAAAACTCATGGTATAAATATTTATTCATTACACAAGTATATTCCCTCTTTACAGACAGAAAAGTAACAGTGGTTTTCAAGGTCAAATGCCTCCAGGGGATACACAGGTGATGGGAGGGAACTGAGGAGGGGGCAGGGAACTGGGGAGGGGGCATGTGGGGAGAGACACAGGTGGAAGGCAGGTTCCCAAGCCCCTTCTCCACAAGGCAGTTACACCTCAGCTCCAGCCCCGTGGAGTGTGGGCCCAGAGCTGACAGACACTCTTAACTGTTCAGAGACCTCCGAATTTTCAAGAAAAAGAATTATCTGATTTTTAAATTAGGTAAAATGATTGATATGCCAGCAAATCTGGAAAACTCAGCAGTAGCCACAGGACTGGAAAAGGTTACTTTTCATTCCAGTCCCAAAGAAAGGCAATGCCAAAGAATGCTCATACTACCACACAACTGCACTCATCTCACACACTAGCAAAGTAGTACTCAAAATTCTCCAAGCCAGGCTTCAACAGTACGTGAACTGAGAACTTCCAGACGTTCAAGCTGGATTTAGAAAAGGCAGAAGAACCAGAGATCAAATTGCCAACATCAGCTGGATCAAAGAAAACCCAAGAAAATTACAGAAAACATCTACTTCTGTTTCATTGACTACGCCAAAGCCTTTGACTGTGTGGATCACAACAAACTATGGAAAATTCTTCAAGAGATGGGAATACCAGACCACCTGACCTGCCTCCTGAGAAACCTGTATGCAGGTCAAGAAACAACAGTTAGAACTGGACATGGAACAATGGACTGGTTCCAAACTGGGAAAGGAGTACATCAAGGCTGTATATTGTCACTCTGCTTATTTAACTTATATGCAGAGTTGCTGCTGCTGCTAAGTCACTTTGGTCGTGTCCAACTCTGTGCAACCCCATAGACGGCAGCCCACCAGGCTCCTCAGTCCTCTGTCTCCAAGCAAGAATACTAGATTGGGTTGCCATTTCCTTCTCCATATATGCAGAGTACATCATGTGAAATGCTGGGATGGATGAAGCACAAGCTGGAATCAATACTACCAGGAGAAATACGAATAACCCAGATATGCAGATGACACCACCCTTATGGCAGAAAGTGAAGAAGAACTAAAGAGCCTCGTGATGAAGCTGAAAGCGAAGAGTGAAAAAGCTGGCTTAAAACTGAACATTCCAAAACCTAAGATCATAGCATCCAGTCCCATCATTTCATGGCAAATAGACGGGGAAACAATGGAAAGAGTGAGAGACTTTGTTTTGGGGGGCTCCAAAATCACTGCAGATGGTGACTGCAGTCATGAAATTAAAAGAAGTTTGCTCCTTGGAAGAAAAGCTATGACCAACCTAGATAGCATATTAAAAAGCAGAGACATTACTTTGCCAACAAAATCTATATACTCAAAGCTATGGTTTTTCCTATAGTCATGTATGGATGTGAGAGGTGGACCATAAAGAAGGCTGAGTGCTGAAGAATTGATCCTTTTGAACTGTGGCGCTGGAGAAGACTCTTGAGAATCCCTTGGACTGCAAGGAGATCAAACCAGTCAATCCTAAAGGAAATCAATCCTGAATATTCATTGGAAGGACTGATGCTGAAGTTCCAATAAGCTAAGTTCATTCTCAATGCATACTGTGGCCACCTGATGCGAAGAGCTGACTCATTAGAAAAGACCCTGATGCTCGGAAAGACTGAAGGCAGGAGGAGAAGGGGACAACAGAGGATGAGAACGTTGGATGCCACCATCAGCTCAACAGACAGGAGTTTGAGCATGCTCTGGGAGTTGGTGAAGGTCATGGAAGCCTGACAGGCTGCAGTCCATGGGGTGGCAGAGTGGGACACGACTGACTGAGCAACAACAACAACAAAACTGAACATTTCATAAACACTGTGTGAACCAAATACTATGTATGTTTCAGGGATCATTATCTTCTGAACTCTTTATTATGGTGAAAGTGAAGTCAAAATCCTCAGTTGTGTCTGACTCTCTGTGAACCCATGGACTATAACAGTCCACTGAAATCTCTAGACCAGAATACTGGAGTGGGTAGTCTTTCCCTTCTCCAGGGATGTTCCCAACCCAGGCATCGAACCCAGGTCTCCCGCACTGCAGGCGGATTCTTTACCATCTGAGCTACAAGGGAAGCCCAAGAATACTGGAGTGAGTAGCCTGTACCTTCTCCAGCAGATCTTCCCGACCCAGGAATCAAACCGGGTTTATTACGGTATGAGGATTTAAATTAGAAAAGGAAAAAGTTCTTTAAGATTGAGTGTATGTTTAAAGTAAACTAACTCTTTGAAATCTTTCTTCTGGGGGCTTTTTAGCATCAAGATGGTTCTTGTTTAGCTAAGTTCATTCTCAATGCATAAGGATCCCTCCAGTTTGGTGATTCTAAGGTAACATTTTAAGATAAAATGAAAACGAATAGTATTAACAAACCAGTTTCCTTGGACTTCTTTAAGAACTATAGTTTCAAAAAAATAAATACATGTCAGATACCAGTTATTTAATCATAATTGGTACATATACACACTACAGAAATTTAACATTTTGAAGATGTCTGAATTTTATAAGCATGCTATCCAAAGAAAACACAATCTCAAAGTAGAAGTGAGTTCATCACTCTAAAAAGCAGCTTACTAGAGCTCTTAAATGTTGATATCTTCACATGACAACCCCGCAATTCAACACAACGGACGACTGAAATCTCAAAGGACACTCACTCCCCAAGAGTATGACCAACAGCGGGTGCTCCTTCGTTCTGGTAACTGCCCAGGAGCATTCACATCACGCTTGCCAGAAATAATGACAAAACCAGACTGCAAAAGAATCAAAGCAGATTAATAGAGGGAAAAGAGAACTGTGCCATTCGGAACAACGAACGGAATTACACATTTAGAAAATTAACTGAGAAACTATAAGAGGAAGAAAAGACACAATGAAAGAAAAAACTGAATCTGAAATCCACCATCAAAAATAACTTTGTGTATTTCAACACCAGGTTCTCCTCTTAAAAACTGAGCAACTGACTCCTCTTTAGGTTACTGTACAGGAAGTACTAAGAAAGCAAAACTATTTTTTTTTTTAAGTTGGGGGACTGCTGTTTGAAGGTCAAGGCTTTAGGCAGCACGTAATTATACCTTCCATGAAATTGTAAAGAAGCACAGCACAGCCCTAAGCGGCCAGGTGGTTGAGTTCCGAAGTCAGGCTTCACGCAGAAGTGCCAGCCATGAGTGACGTGTGCTCTCAAGACACTTCAGGCTCTGGGCCTTGGTAGTGCAGTGAATTATCACTAGTCCACCACCTGGGGTGAGGGTGAGGGGGCTTCCCTTGTGGCTCAGCTGGTAAAGAATCCACCTGCAATGCAGGAGACCCAGGTTCTATCCCTGGGTGGGGAAGATCCCCTGGAGATGGGAATGGCAACCCACTCCAGTATTCTTGTCTGGAGAATCCTATGGACAGAGAGGAGCCTGGTGGGCTACAGTCCTTGGGATTGCAAAAAGTCAGATGTGACTGAGTGACTAGCACTTTCCGATTTCACTTCAGCCATTGTGGGATGCTGTCAGGATGAGTGAAGACTACATATGTACATACACGCACACATAAATGTCGCTTATAAACACAGCTAACACACAGGAAGTGCTACCGATCACCAGCAATCACTGCTGTAAGGGGAGAGACGCAGACACAGACGTGCTGAGTGAAGACCGGGCCTCAGGCTGATGAGGGGTTACCTACAGCTTCTCTTCAAATAACCTACCTCCCCTCCCCTGGGACCTTCACAACCTGGTTACTTCTTTTAAAACACCATCCATCCATACTGTTTTAAGGAATAATATTCCTGCCAAACATCTCTGTGTATAGTCTCAACCACTTATTAATGGAAACAGAACACCGCATGAGCATTCGCCACCCACTGCTAACTTGCGTATTTCAGACGTTTCACACACACACACTCACCCGCCACTCGCTCTGCACCTTCCCTTTCCAGCCCCTCCCTGCCTCCTTCACCCACCACCACTAGCCAGCCAGTGCGCTCTCTCCCCCTCTTTTTCAGAACCTCCCTCTTTCCCCTTTTTCTTCAGGGTCAAATGGGTAACTGCAGGAAGAACCATCTATTGTTACTAATGGAAATCCGAACAACAGAAGGAATGTGAACTGGGGAAAGCAGGACCCCTGGTCAACTGGGCTTGAGAGTGTGTCCCACATAGCACAAGGCACGCAGCTTCAACCCATACTGACACCCGGCTAGTTTCAGGAAAAAGTTACCCATGTCAGTATGGCCAAGCAAGGGGCCCAGATGCACAACACCCAAATTATTATCCGGGATTTGATACCTGACAGAGAAGAGGAGGGGAAGCAAGCAGGCTGTACTGGTCCAGCCGAGAGGGCAAGTGACCCAATGGTTAGGAAACAAGCTGATTTCTATCAGTTGTAATCGGATTATAGAAAGTTCTCAGCATTGACAAGACCAGGCAACAGGACTCCAGGCAGCTCCCACCTGTGGCTGTGTGATGAGCAGACCACCACACCCGGTGGGCACGGAATGCCACAGATCACATGGGAGGGAGTCAACATTACAGAGAAGTACCCAAGCCTGCTCCTTTCTGTTGCAGGGACACGTGGTCACATCAGCTGAAGAAGTTGCGGGGGGAAGGCAAGGAAAAAGGATGGGCAGGCTCTCGGCCAAGGACAGCAAGACAACATTCAGGACTGAGCAGCGGTCTGTCGTGTGTATGCAGGCGCTCCAGTCGGGTCCGATTCTTTGAGACCCCGTGGACTGTAGTCCCCCAGGCTCCTCTGTCAAGGGCACTCAATCAGAGAGAAAGAAAAAAAAAGAAAAATTGCGGTTTCACTGTGCTCCTGCATTTATGTTGCTGTCTCACAGACTCGAGCTTCGAACAAGGACATTTAACACCTACGTTGAAGAATACCAAGTCGAGGGGCTTCCCTGGTGACTTGGTGGCTAAGAATCGCCTACCGATGGAGAGACACGGGTTCAATCCCTGATCCGGGAAGATCCCACAGGCAGCGGAGCAGCTAAGCCCCCGGGCCACAACCCTGGAGCCGGGAGCCGCCACTGCACCGAGAAGCCCACGCGGGGAAGAGCCCACGCGGCAAGGAGGATCCGGCACTAAGTAGAATTTGCCGGAAAGGAATGGAGACGAAGATGCGGACACGGAGGGGCGAGGAGCGGGTCGGACGAGCAGGGAGGGCAACACAGCCACATGCACATGGCCATGTGTGGCACGGAAGCTAGCGGGAGCCGCTGCAAACACACGGGGGCGGCAGGCAGCGGGCGCACCAACAGCTGGCACTGGCTCGACTGGTCCAGCAGAAACCAGCACAGTCCTGGGAAGCAGTCATCCTTCAGTCAAAAATAAATTTAAAAAACAAACAAAAAACATTTTTAAGTAAGAAAAGAATCCGAAATTGAAAGGCAGTTTTGGAAAACACGACTGACTTACAAGAACTCTCGTGTCCACCTCCGAGAGTGCCCTCCCGGCGCTGCCCACGGAGCTCCCCTCCTTCTCCTGCCTCACCGTTTCCAGGCTTTTTCCACTCCTCGGGCAGAGGTTAAACTGCTCACCCTTCCCCTTCCAGGGGAGGTTCTTCCCCTCCCTCACGACAGGGTCTTCGCCCTGGGCCGCAGGCGGATTGGCCCCTCTCCTGGGGAACAAAGGCCCCGTCTTGGCACCCGAGGCCGGGGCGCAGCCCCCCACGGCCCGGCCCCACGCCCGGACGCCCGGGGCGGGGAAAATCCTGTCAGGCACTCAGCTGCAAACTCACTAAGGTCTCCCGGGGAGAACCTGATGAAGATGTTCTGTGACCATACGGCAGAACTTTCCATTGTTTAACATCAAGATGAGAGGAAAACTTTTAGAGCTCCATGCTTGAACAATCCTGGTCACCAGCTCCCACACGGGTCAGTGAACGTATTCTACGGACGTGCCACCCCGCCTCTGTGCACGCTCTTAAAATACTACACAGGCGTATTTATGACAGCCTAATCTGCACTTCAAAATCTGCCTAACTAAAGGATACGTACGAAATTATAGTATATTATTTTTTCAATTTTTATATTAGCTATCCCTTATTAAAATTTTTACTACTGCATTTACCACTGAAGGAATTGGTCAAAATGCAGAAGTCAAAAACAAAACACAGCTTGTTGCCTGTCACAGTATATCTATTCTACAAGTTTTCCTTTTTATGTTGAACAAGGAGAAACAGTAAACCACACGGCATGTACTTGATTAAAACGGAGAAATAGGAAGTATAATGGAACATGAGCCAAGCCAAACATATAAAAACTATTTGTATGTTTTTAAACCTGTAAATATTAAATACCTCGGACAAATTTATACTTGGTCATATCATGGCCATAAAAGAACTCTCTCAAGCATATTAAGCTATGAGTGAGTTCATGAATATTTACAATGGCTGTGGGGAGGATTGAAGCTTCTTAAATGTACATAATCTTGTAATCACATCCATGGTAGCAACTGATTAAACACTATTAATGAAAAAACTTTATTATATATGATTACAACCACAGTAAGTAATAAGTTCACACTGCAATCTGAAAGGCAACACGCAAAAATGAATATTTTTATGTTGCTGGTATGAAAAAGAATAATCTTTTTTACTTGTTTCAAAATTGTCAACAGCATACTACATTAATAATTTAAAAAACGGAAGAAACTACAAAATATTCAGAATAGTTCAAAAGACTACAAGTGGATAGCAGCTTAATGAGAGAGGCATACAACCTCTACATACAGCATTCAGAATTCAGGAACAAGTCATTTCTGCTACATACCCCATATAGCAATATAAACTGATTTCCCAAAGTTTAGAAGAAATAAAATGTGCTTTATTAAAAAACAATCTATGGTGCTGATTAGCCTGACAATTTCAAGAGGTCATGACCAACAAGCTTAACAAAAGGAATACATTTATCCTGGGGGGCAGAGGGGGGTGCAGGGAATCTATGCTCATACATAACAGATGTCTGGCTTGTAGGAATATGTCCTTACCCTTTTAAAAGTCACATAAAAAGCTAAGCTTGGCAAAGGAATACATTTAAACTGAACACTCTGGAGCTAAGCACATAGGCAATGACTGGCAAGAAATGTTAAGTATTTTGTTCCGAATTACGCAGGAAAAAAGGCACAACAATTTAACACAACGTTTGATTACACAGAAAGATATGAAATACAAAATTCAAGATGGAATGGGTCTATCATCTTGACCATTAAATCTCTTCTTCATTTATGAGTTATGCCATGGCAAAATGAAGACAAAAGACAACCAACGGACTGTGACTCTTAAAAATTAACATCATATATACTGAAGATCAGCTTTCTGTGATGCCAGTGGTAAACGACCAGTCAGCTAACGCAACAGACATCAAAGACGTGGGTGCGATCCCTAGGCTGGGAAGATCCCCTGGAGAAGGGAATGGCAACCTACCCCAGTATTCCTGCCTGGAGAATCCCATGGACAGAAGAGCCTGGTGGGCTATATAGGGTCACAAAGAGTTGGATATGACTGAAACAACTTAGCAGACACACAATGGCAAGGGCATATTAAGGACACAAAGAAACACCTAAAAATGTTAGGATGGAAATTTCTAGAATATGGCATTATGAGTGACTTGTATTTTCTGACACATGCGTTTTCATTTTCCAAATTTTCATCAATATGCATATGTATACAGGTGGCCAAACACAGGATATATTTATCTATAAGTGTTAAGACTACCACCAAAATTAATAGAAAAGTTGTTTCATACAGTCGCTTAACTTTGTCCAGAAGAATGCTTCACAAAACATTTTCCTTCAGAAGAATTTCTACATATCCTACTCAGTTCTTCCAACATAAAATCAAACTGAAAACCCTAAATTAGAATTTCATTCAAGAGTTCCTTTAAAAATTCAATTTTGAAGAGGTTTAGGATTAAATATGTTAATACTCCAGCTTTTCAAAAGTAAAGAAAGCATAATGTTAGAAGTAAGTTCTTCTGTGAATAAATGAAGAACAGAGGGAGACAAGAAAGATGGGAAAGGAAACACCAGAGGCCACAGAAAGAGCGCAGTGCTGTGGTGGTGATGAGCCAAGGTCTGCATCTAAGAACACAAACACGCGTATTAGAGCTAATCCGTGGCACCTCCATAAAGCCTGTTCACAGACTTCAGCACTTTCCCACTACGCTACCCAGCTGAGCTGATCCCCCCATGCGCAGGAAGAAGAGTGGAGTCATCCTCACCATTCTTTCCCCAGCATTTCACTAAATCCCGACACACACGGCAGCTTACGCGGAAATCAGCTGTGTTAGTACCTGCACTGGAGGTGAGGGATGAAGGAACACAGGAAGAAGAGAAAACGGGTTTGGACCTATATTGGGCTGTTTTATCCCTGCCAAGCTCCCTGGCCTGGGGGAAGCTCCTGAAATCACGGAAGATGCCGACTCCACTCGGGCACAAACGGCCAGCTGCTAGTGGCGCCCTCAACGCCGCCCGGCCACCCGGCCATGAAGCCAGAGTCTGCGCCTCCCAGCCTCCTGACGGCCAGGGGTCGCCATGTGCTTTCCTTACCCAGGAAAGGGATGTAGCAAACCTCCCCCCGCCTTGCCACGCAGGAACCGCCCGGCCTGAACTCCTCCTCCTGCCCATCCTGTGGGCTTGCACCTGGACACAGCGGTGACCCAGCAGCCTAGGAAATAGCAGCACGCGAACCCCTGCACAGCACCACAGAAGGGCACCCTCCAGCCAGACCACCTGCTCCTGAACCTATTACTTAGGCCTCTACACTTTGATGTCTTTACTGATGTTTTTTAAAAAGTGATAAAAAAAAAATTGGCTTTTATTCTTTAAAATAGAGCAGTAACAAAAACTCGACATTTTTGAAAAGAGGAGTAACTGATATGGAGAACAATGTTATGGATCATGTTAGAACTCATAGGAGGAAACAACGACCAGAAAAAAATAACAGACAAAAAGATTAATCTGCCATCTAGGATAACTTTGATTCAAAAACGCTTACCTCCAGTATCTGGGACTGTGTTTAGAACAAAGCAGGCATCAATTACTGTTTGCTGAATGAATGGATGAACATATGAACTGGTCTCCATAAGAAAAGGAAAGTTCTTTAACAGGAAATAAGATGGGCAAAATCAAATAGGTACAACAGCTCTTTTTTGAACAGCATCAAAAGTCATCTATTTGATTCCAAATAGACAAATCTCTTCTTTATCCCAAAGCTGACATAATAAGGAAAATTATTCTTTCTTTTCTGTACTTGCTCAGAGTTCAAAATTCAAATTAAACTGTTTCTACAGGTCTGGGTTCTGATTTTTCCCTCTTTGATGACAGTATCAAGTACGTCCATCCAAACACCAGAGAAAGAGTGGCTCCGTGTTACTATGTCCTCTGCATAATACAGCTCAGCAGGTGCAATGCGGTGACACGAGAGATAGGGAAGACCCCCCGGAGGAGGGCACGGCAACCCCCTCCAGTATTCTAGCCTGGAGAATCCCATGGACAGAGGAGCCTGACGGACTACAGTCTATGGGGTCACAAAGAGTCAGCCATGACCGAGCACTGTATCACCCTCTCTCTGCATAATACACCTGCTTCAAGACTCTTTCGCTGCAGAAGGCTAGTCAGCTCCATAAGAAGTTTTATAAAATACTCCGGATTTTGGCAGGAAGATAAAACTGAAATTTAAAAAAAATCCAGGCTGAGCATTATCTCCACCTGCTCTTCAGGAAAAAAAAAAAAAAAAAATCCCAACTCTGAGGCTGTTTCTCATGGGTTCATGAACACATTTCCTTTTCTGAGAGCGTCATCTGGACTTCTGCTCACTTTTGACATTCCATTTTCAGTAGGCATCTAGACTCTTACTCATTTTAAGACATATGATTAGAAAAGACAGGTTGGAATAACTTTTAAACAACCCTCTTGCCAGAGCTCAGCAACAACCAATGAGAACTTCGATCCAATGTGCGGAGTAAAGACACTAAGTTACAAGGAGGCAAGTGAAAAAGTGAAAGTCGCTCAGTCATATCCGACTCTTTGCGATCCCTTGGACTATACCATCCATGGAATTCTCCAGGCCAGAATACTGGAGTGGGTAGCCTTTCCCTTCTCCAGGGGATCTTCCCAACACAGGGATCAAACCAAAGTCTCCTGCATTGCAGGTGGACTCTTTACCAGCTGAGCCAGGAGGGAAGCCCAAGAAGGCTGGAGTGGGGAGCCTGTCCCTTCTCCAGAGGATCTTCCTGACCCAGGAATTGAACCAGGGTTATCAGGGAAGCCCTACAAGGAGCCAAAGATACTACCTAATAAAGAGATTAAATGGTTTGCCTGACTCTTATACGTTCAGTTGAAGGGATGAAATCCGTCTGTCATAGAGATGCCCCTGAGATGGTGAGAGATACATCGTACACATACCCCCCCCACCCTCGCCCGCTCTGTGGACCGGCTCCCAACCAGCTTCAGCTCTCCTGCGCTCAGCACTTTGCTTCTCGCTGCCTTCCTTGTGTCTGCTGTTATCCTCAGTCTGAAAACGGCTTCCTCTTTTTTGTTCACTGCTGGGTACACACCCAAGCCTCTATTTTTCTGAATGCCTCTTTGAGACTTATTTAACAAACAAAATTTCTCAATACCAGCATTTATGCAACACATCGAAAATCACTGCCACCCCTCTTAACGATCCCCTGACTGCCTGATTGCAGGGTCAAAGGCCTGCTATGAACCCAAACCCCGTTACCTGTCCATGGTTCCATCGCCACTCTCAGCCTGCCCGCGCCCCGCTCCTGTGTTCCTGTTGCACAGACAGGGCCCCGGGGCAGCACGCCCAGCCCCGGCAGCTGGCGGTCAGCAGCGCACTCCTACACCCGCAGCCCAGGCCACGGGCCCGTGGGCCACCACAGCCCTCCTCCTCAAGACAGTGCCTTCAAACCTTCAGATGCACAGCAGCCACCTGGGAAACTCAAAAACGCACATCCCACTTCTGTCTCTTTTCTCCCACAAAAACGATCCAAAACGTACCCCAGGAACCCGATTTATCGATCAAGCAACCACTGGCAGCTCCAAACATACTGGCAGACGCTGTGCAGCTGTTCCTCTTAAGCAACAGTGGACACCCACCCAGGAACACTCCACGGGGAAGCACGACAGAGCTCCGGAGGCCCTGGGAACAAGACACACACGTGTGCCTTCTCCTGTGAGACTCGTCTGCCTCTGTCCACTACCAAGGATTACGGGAAACTCCACTCAATCATTTCAATAAGGCACAGCCCATCATCCTGATCAGTTTCCAGGCCTTTCCTTAGCTAGACAAGAAAGACATTCACAAGATAACAAGAATCTAATGTATTAAAAGTCAAAAACCTCTAGATTCCAAGCATGTAAAACTTGGTAAACTTCAGAATAAGTATTTAGTATTCAGCTTTAAAAAAACAAAAGGCTTGCCTTCATTCCATCATTCACATATCTCCTTTTAGTCTAAGCAGAGCTGTGTTTACAATCACCTAGCCTTTAAGGAAATAAATAAGGCATTACTTTTTTCGTGGCAAAACCCCCAGCGCAGTGCTGAGCCAGCGTCAGCGGGGACGCAGTGATGCCAATCACGCGCCTGGAACACCTGACCCAGCCCACCCCCCTCCAGGAGGCCCTCCTGACCTCCCTGGTTCCCAGTGATGTACGTTCTCTACGCACACTCCCCTTTAACTGCTCTTAATTCCTCTGATGCCTGTTTATTACGTTTCCTCTTTTTCTCTAACCCAGCATGGGTAAGCAAGCACAAGTACCCACTGTTGAGGACAGGAGTCCCCAGCCTCCAGGATCTGAAGCCTAATGACCTGAGGCAGGGCTGATGTAACAAAAATAAAGTGCACAGTAAATGTAACAGACTTGAATCACCCTGAGACCACCACCCTGCCTTCCGGGGAATAACTGTCTTCCGCAACACCAGTTCCTGGGGCCAGAGAGGTTGAGGACTGCTGGTTTAGGACGACGAGGAGAATCTCATATCATCACAACTGGAGAAGGAGCTTCCATGATAAAGTACTTTGAAGCCATGCTGAGTTTTGAGTTTGAGGTGCTGTTTTTCTCCTTCGGACTTATAAATCTTTCCCTTTCAAAACCAAAAGCAGCAACATTAAACCCGTAAAGGGGGTGACCACACAACTCCCTGGTTCCTGTGGCCCAGGAAGCCGCCTCCACACCTGCTAAGTCTGACCCCAGGCCAGAGCTGAAGGAGCCAAACACAGGCCCGGCAGTGGGCCGGTCTCTCTCCCAGGAGAATTCGGACTGAGAAGTGAGAAATACAGAGTAGGAGGTGCTGAAGCACACCCACTGCTTGGGCAGAAAGAGGACCAGCTTCTCAGGACCACCACAGAACCGTACGTCCGGAGACCGTTTAGCCCACAGTATCTAGTTACGTCTCTTCTCCTCTAACCAGGGGTGTGGTGGCACTTCCACAACCTGTCAACAGGACATCTGCTTCCACCGAGAGAATGCAATGAGGACTGGGCTCAGCCCCCACCCAACAAACGTTTCAGACACGGGTCGGGACAGGACAGTGATCCCCGACGGAGGAGCAGACAAGGCAGACCCCGAGATGGCTGCCGTGCGCTGCCTGCAGAGCTTCCGGCCCGGGCCACATGCAGGCAGAACCCACGGGTCTTCCTGGGACAAGGAGGTGGGCCCGGGAGGCTGGAGGCCGGGGCGGCGCGTATCCCCAGAGAAAAGCAGGGGTAAGAGAAAGTGCCCGGGAATGGGCTCTGGAGACCGCAGGCGGCTCACCACCACCAGCGCCCCATCGTGCCCACCGTCCTCTAGGACTGTGATCAGCAGGTGTGAACATGCATGCACACACACACACCCCACGCCCGGGGGAAGGACCAGCCACAGGCAGCAGACAGAAGACTCGCGGGGCCAGGAGTAGCTGATGTCCACACCGTCCTGAGTAGGGAAGAAACGCCTCACCATGAACAGGGTGTGAGGTCCGGTCCCCGGAGGGGAGCGCCGCTCTGAAAGCAGCACCAGTCTGAAAGCCTCCTCTGATAAAGCTTCAAAGTGAGCCTCCAACAGTCCAACTGTTGTCGGATAATTTAACTGGGTCCTAAAACAAACACCCAAATGCATACAGGACACTTAGGAGGAAAGACCAGATGCTGGGTCATACTGCAAGTCTCAACAGCTCTAACAGGTTCAAATCATATACAACATGTATTCTCTGGCATTACGTTACCAAAACGGAACAGAAAGATGGTTGGAAAACCCCCAAGTAATTAGAACTGACTATTACACTTCCAAGTAACACATGAGTCAAAGGAGAAATCAAAAGGCAAACTAGATATATACTGAACTGAAAATGAAAACTGAGAAACTGTGCTTCTGACAACTGAGAGCTCTTTTCCGGGAGACACTGTTCAATTAAGAAAATGAAAAGATAAGACACAGACTAGGAGAAAAATCTTGCAAATCCAACAAAGAAGTCGTATCGTCTGTGTGTGTATGCATGTGTGTATTCCTTAAAAACTCAGCAATAAAAAAAAACAAACATTCAATTTTTAAAACTATAAAGAAAATATGTAAATAGACCCTTCACCCAAAAAGATAAATAGATGGAAAATAAGCATCTGAATTCAGTCTAATAGAAGAAAACTGAGCCTCCAAAACACTTCCACAGATTTCTAAGAAACCAGACATTTGCTCTGTTTTCATACCAATTTTCATTTCAGTTTTCATTCCAATCCCCAAAAAAGGAAATACCAAAGAATGTTCAAACTACTGCACAATTGCACTCATCTCACATGCTAGCAAAGTAATGCTCAAAATTCTCCAAGCCAGGCTTCAACAGTATGTGAACCATGAACTTCCAGATGGTCAAGCCGGATTTAGAAAAGGTGGAGGAACCAGAGATCAAATTGCTGACATCCATTGGATCATAGAGAAAGCAAGAGAATTCCAGAAAAACATCTACTTCTGCTTTATTGACTATGCCTAAGCCTTTGTGTGGATCACAACAAACTAGAAAACTCTTCAAAAGAGATAGGAATACCAGACCACCGACCTGGCTCTTGAGAAATCTGTATGTAGGTCAAGAAGGAACAGTTAGAACTGGACATGGAACAACAAACTGGTTCCAAACTGGGAAAGGAGTGCGTCAAGGCTGTATATTGCCACTCTGCTTATTTAACTTATATGCAGAATACATCATGCAAAATGCCAGGCTGGATGAAATACAAGCTGGAATCAAGACTGCTGGGAGAAATATCAATAACCTCAGATATGCAGATGACACTACCCTATGGCAGAAAGTGAAGAGGAACTAAAGAGCCTCTTGATGAAAGTGAAAGAGGAGAGTGAAAAAGTTGCTTTAAAACTCAGCATTCAGAAAACTAAGATCATGGCATCTGGTTCCATCTCTTCGTGGCAAATAGATGGGGAAACAAGGGAGACAGAGACTTTATTTTCCTGGGCTCCAAAATCACTGCAGATGGTGACTGCAGCCATGAAATTAAGACACTTGCTCCTTGGAAGAAAAGCTATGACCAACCTAGACAGCATATTTAAAAGCAGAGACATTATTTTGCCAACAAAGGTCAGTCTAGTCAAAGCTATGGTTTTTCCAGTCATATATGGATGTGAGAGTTGGACTATAAAGAAGGCTGAGTGCCAAAGAATTGATGCTTTTGAACTGTGGTGTTGGAGAAGACTCTTGAGAGTCCCTTGGACTGCAAGGAAATCCAACCAGTCCATCCTAAAGGAAATCAGTCCTGAATGTTCATTGGAAGGACTGATGCTGAAGCTGAAACTCCAATACTTTGGCCACCTGATGCGAAGAACTGACTCACTGTAAAAGACCCTGATGCTGGGAAAGAGTGAAGGCAGGAGGAGAAGGGGACGACTGCAGATAAGGTTGAATGGCATCACCGACTCAATGGACAAGCTCCGAGCAAGCTCTGAGAGTCAGTGATGGACAGGGAAGCCTGGTGTGCTGCAGTCCATGGGGTCCCAAAGAATAAGACATGACTGAGCGACTAACTGAAATGAACTGAGACTTTTGCTTGTAAGTGAGAATGTATAATATGCTGTCATACTGTTCACAGTTCAGCTACCCTGAGGATTTCTGTGCTATCAAATCTCATTTTATATCCGATGCTCAAGGAAAAATATGCCTACACATATCTGTATGTACATACGTACACACACGCGCCCTCCAAGATGGCATTTATCAGGCAAACAGCGTGTCAAATTTAATGCCAACTTCATGACTGAAAGAGCTCCTTGTAACTGTCATGTATATGTGGAGATAACAGGACAAATGCAATATACAGAATCCATAACACCTTCTTCCAAAGGCCCCTGATTTCCATTCAGGGAACCATGAGGTTCCAAGGATGCGGACCTCACTCCCAGTTCCTGTAATGAGCTCAGAAAGAACATAACTGAGTCTGCAGATACTCCTACCAATTTCCAAGGAATCCAACCTTTGCTTCTAAACTGGAACATGTGACGTGAGCAGATACTGTTGACAGTTTCGTTCCATTACTCCAGGGGAATTTTGTGCTATTGAATTCCATTTCATGTCGGCAAAGGCAATCACTACAGCCTTGAACTAGTGTTTGATCTAGGGCTAGGGGCATAACTTAACCACGAATGCCAGAGAAAAGAGTGAGCAATTTTCATAAAGTTAGTTAGTCAAAGTGAGATTCATTGAGAAGGAGCAAAAAGCTGAAGGAAAAGGAATCAGCCATGCAGGTGTCCTGGAGAAGAGCGTTGCTGCTGCTGCTGCTAAGTCGCATCAGTCATGTCCGACTCTGTGTGACCCCATAGACAGCAGCCCAACAGGCTCCTCTGTCCCTGGGATTCTCCAGGCAAGAACACTCGAGTGGGTTGCCATTTCCTTCTCCAATGCATGAAAGTGAAAAGTGAAAGTGAAGTCGCTCAGTCATGTCTGACTCTTAGCAACCCCATGGATTGTAGCCTACCAGGCTCCTCCATCCATGGGATTCTCCAGGTAAGAATACTGGAGTGGAGTGCCATTGCCTTCTCTGGGAGAAGAGCGTTAGCGGCGGGGTAAACTTCAAGGTTGCAAAGGAGCAGCTGGTATCGCAAGGAGGCCAGTGTGGCTAGAGCTGAGGGAGCAAGAGGAAAGAAATGATAAGGTTAAAAATACAAAACAGGGGGGACGTCCCCAGTGGTCCAGGGGTTAGGACTTTGCCGTCCAATGCAGGGGGTGTGTGTTCGACCCCTGATCGGGGCGCTAAGATCCCACATGCCTCACTGCCAGAAAAAGAAAACATAAAAAAGAAGCAAGAGAAAGTGGGAGCCACTCAGTTGTGTCCAACGCTTTGTGACCCCGTGGACTAGAGCCCGCCAGGCTCCTCTGTCCATAGAACTCTCTAGGCAAAAATACTGGCGTGGGTAGCTAGTCCCTTCTCCAGGGGATCTTCCCGACCCAGGGATCCAACCTGAGTCTCCTGCCTTACAGGAAGTCTTCATCATCTGAGCCAGAAGCAATATAGTAACAAATTCAATAAAGACCTTAAAAACAGTCCACATCAAAAAAAAAAAAAAAATCTTTAAAAAATTACAAAAAGAGGGGATTCAAACCAGATTATATAAGGCCATGGAAGGTCCCTAGAAAGGTTTTTGATCTGAATGATCTGAAAAGGCAGATGGATGGGAAAAAAAAGAGAACTATAAGCAGGACATCCTTTTACGGGAAAACCATTTCTTGTAAAAGTCGAGGTTTGAGAACTGAAGTTATGAACAAATTTCTATCACTATATTCAATGTACTGTACTATATGTTGTGAAAAGTACCAAAAGTAAGATAAAATCCTCGTCTTTTGTGAGCTGATAGTCTAATTGCAGACCCAGAGCACAAATACACTGAAAACGACAGAATGTTTAAACTGCAAGACACTTCAGGATAGTCCACAGTTTCCCTTCAGTGACAGCAATTTGAGCCAAAAAAGGGTGAGTGATTTACGCGAGGTTATGCGACTAGTTACTGGTGTGAGCAGACCTGGAAATGAGGTCTCCCCTCCAAGCCCAGCGTGACACTGGACGGAGGGCAAGCTGAAGACTGCATGTATAAACCACTTCCGCAAAGCAGGTACACCTGCCACTTTCACTTGCTGTTACGAGGCCCCCCAGACTGGGCCTGGGACTCCGAGGGAAGGAGTGGAAAGCAAAGCTGACTCCTATGCTGATAAGCAGATCCAATGGATCCAGAGAGAGAGAGAAAGCCTTCTGTATTTTGATAAGAAAAGCATTCAAAGCTTTTCATATAAAGACCGTATTTTCTTCCTGACAAAGAGGCTCTGTTTCTCTGGAATTTCTAAAGGCTACAGAGAAAAAGGATAAGGCAAGTAAATCATTACCCTATGTGTTGATAGAGCCAGCCTCTCTCAAACTGAGTACAGACACCACTGGCTGGAGGAGAATTAACATCTCATGCCAAAAAATCCTCTCAGTGAAGTGGTGGTACTTCTGAAACATCCTAAGATTGAGTAACCAATAGAATTCAAGCATGCATTCCAAATCGTCAACACACCTAAGGATATATTATCCAAATAAGAATATATAGGGGGATTACAATGATCTCATCCTTATTTATAGATACTAATAATGGAAATAACCATTAAATCAGCTTTAAACTACTAACATGATTTTAAGTAGACTCTTAATATTAGAATACTGACATCTACAGTAAAATAAACCTCACGTGAGAATGTGTCAATAAGCAATTCTTAAGGTTTCTTTTAATTTTCTATTTATTATTTTTATTTGGCTGTGCCAGGTCTCAGAGCATGGGGGAACTAGTTCCCTGACCAGGGATCCAACCCAGGCCCCCTGTATTGGGAATGCAGAGTCTTAGCCAACAGACCAGGAAAGTCCAATTCTTAAGTTTTTACATAATAGTTTGAACCTAATGATCATACTGGAGAAGGAAATGGCAACCCACTCCAGTGTTCTTGCCTGGAGAATCCCAGGGACAGGGGAGCCTGGTGGGCTGCCGTCTATGGGGTCGCACAGAGTCGGACACGACTGAAGCAACTTAGCAGCAGTAGCAATTATCGTACTGGCAAAGCAAAGTAAGTAATTAATAGATAGAAATAACCCAAAAGCATACTTTTTGCCTTTAATAAAGTGTTTACTATTAACAAAAACCTGTAAGAGCAGTTTTAGGCATTTAGGGCCTACACAATCCCACCAGGCTGAGAATTTAAATTTTAAGTTGCATGATCCCACATAAAAATCAGAGCACATACAATGAACATAAACTGCACACACTCAGAAAATAGAGCTAACTCGGTGACCCCCCCACACAGAGTGCAGCAAGACCTCTGAGCTCCACGTGGAGACGTCATGACAGCCCCACATCCGCCATGCGGTAGCTCTGGAACCTTCCGTGTGAGCACACTTCACTGAGCTTCAACTTCCTCACCCATAAAATGAAGAGAGCTGCTGGGCCACCCAACACAGGGAGCTGCTGAGAAATTCCAATGTTAAATCGAGACAGAACGTGCAAAATTCCGGTAGGACCTGTAAATTATTATGCAAATTTAAATGATACAGAGAAATACCAAACATAATACAATGGCACTATTTCAGGTCTCAGGAAAAAGAAGTCCACACACAGCACTTTGAGTTTTACTGACTTCTCCGGAGATTTTCTTTTCTAACGACTCAGCAACAGTTCATACCAAGTTTCCTGTTATGAACTTTAGGCCTCTGTTTACAGAGCGGTAAACAGATGTAAACCCACCTGTCACAGGGCACTCTCCTTCTCAACACTACCCAACAAAAGCATCAGGAGAGGGCATTTCTGCCCCACACTGCCAACTGTGCACTTCAGTCTCATCTCTCCGCGTGTTCTTCGACATGAAGACCATGACCCATCTATTGAGCACCTACTTACTTCAGCGTGTGCAGAAGAAAAAGCAGAAAAGAAAAAATCTCTGAGGTTAATGATCTCGCAGTCTGGATGGTAATGTTGATACCATAAAAGGATGAGTCCGTTAAAGGGATACAGACGTCCACTTTTGGCTGTGAGGCAGTAACAGGCAAAGACTAGCCGGCCCACCATAAACAATGCAAAATAAAACTGCGCAAGGATCTGAAACAAATGCTTTCAGATGCTGGCCAACAGACAAAGCAGGACTATGGTCCCCGAGAAAAAGAAAACAAATGGAATGGAACAGCACTGAAAGCTCCCTGGCCTCACACCTGGAGGCGTTTGCAAAACCGCAGCATAGAGAGGGCAGTCAGCTGAGCAGAGGAGGGAGGGGTGAGCCGGGACTGCAGCCTGTCGGGGAGGGGGGTACCACAGGGGGGATCTGCAGTGGGAGGCCCACAGAGGGGGACCGGGTACCAAGTCCGGGCACTCCAAACATACGCACAAGGCTCTGCTTAAGCCTCTCGCCAAACTCCAGGATGCACATGGGCCAGGTGGCCGTGAGCGGATGAAGAGAGATTCCGGATGTCTCACAGAACCCAGATAAGGCCACGTGGAGCTCCAGGAAAACCCCGCTGAGACTCTGGGGGCAGTGGGGGGTCACACGGGGGTTCTCATCTGTCTTCACTTCCGGAGAGCAGAGCCACTGACGAGGCTTCTGTGCCAAACCATCTTTTCCAGAATGTCTGATTATGGGGGTGGGACGGTTGGGCCCAGATGGAGGCCCTCAAGTGCTGCTAGTTTAGGTCGAGGGGAGGGTCCCTGAGCTTATGGAACCAGAGAGTGAGCGCGTACTGTGCAGTCAGCCTGCTTGCCCACCGCTCCTGGAGGGAGGTTCTCTGTCTTCCTTTGCTCTGGTTGGAGACAGTCTCTGTCTTCCAAGGCTGTTTGTTTGAATCCCATTAGTATCATGTTAATAGTTTTAACCTGCGTTTGATTACACGACTTATTAATCGGATCTGATCCCTGGGTTGGCAAGATCCCCTGGAGGAGGGACCCACCCCTAGACCATAACCAGCTGCATTTGCGGGCACCCATGTAAGCCCACCCACCCCACCCCTGTGTCAACTGAGAGGCAAGGGAAACTGATGCAGACATGACTGCCACCTGATGTACCAGGCGCAGTGGAGCCCTCTGTTCCTCCGCCAGGAAAGGGCTGTCATCTGACAGCATCCACAAACCGGGTAAAATCTCAAGACTTCAACAACTCTGGACATAAACCTGGAGAGCAAAATATTCAGACCCACCCAAACACAGACTTAAAAGGAATCCTGAAGAAATCAAGCTGATCCATCAAAAATCTGACTGCCCACAAAAAACAGAACTCAACATTTACTAAAGGAAGGTAATAAGCGTTACGCTGTCAATAACAGGCCACCCACGACATTCAGCGAAAAGTAATCGGACATGCAGAGATGCAATAACACATAAGCCTACAACCAGGTCGGGAGGGGTTGTGTGTAGAAAAAAGCCCCAAGTGAACCAGACATAGAATTGGCAGAAAGGAATGTTAAGAGAGTGATACGGAAGGCAGACAACCCTGAAAGATGTCTATGCCCTCATCCCTGGAGCCTGTCAAAACATAGATTCTTCCTGTATATTTAGTTCAGTTCAGTCACTCAGTCGTGTCTGACTCTTTGCGACCCCATGAATTGCAGCACGCCAGACCTCTCTGTCCATCACCAACTCCCGGAGTTCACCCAAACTCATGAGCATCTAGTCGGTGATGCCATCCAGCCATCCCATCCTCTGTTATCCCCTTCTCCTCCTGCCCCCAATTCCTCCCAGCATCAGGGTCTTTTCCAATGAGTCAACTCTTCGTATGAGGTGGCCAAAGTATTGGCGTTTCAGCCTCAGCATCAGTCCTTCCAATGAATACCCAAGACTGGTCTCCTTTAGGATAGACTGACTGGATTCTCCTTGCAGTCCAAGGGACTTGCAAGAGTCTTCTCCAGCAGCACAGTTCAAAAGCATCAATTCTTCTTCACTCAGCTTTCTTCACAGTCCAACTCTCACAAAGATGAGAAGCAAAAAGCAAAGGAGAAAAGGAAATATATTCCCATTTGAATGCAGAGTTACAAAAAATAACAAGGAGAGATAAGAAAGCCTTCCTCAGCGATCAATGCAAAGAAATAGAGGAAAACAACAGAATGGGAAAGACTAGAGATCTCTGCAAGAAAATTAGAGATACCAAGGGAACATTTCATGGAAAGATGGGTTCGATAAAGGACAGAAATGGTATGGACCTAACAGAAGCAGAAGATATTAAAAAGAAGTGGCAAGAATACACAGAAGAACTGTACAAAAAAGATCTTCACGACCCAGATAATCACGATGGTGTGATCACTCATCTAGAGCCAGACATCCTGGAATGTGAAGTCAAATGGGCCTTAGAAAGCATCACTATGAACAAAGCTAGTGGAGGTGATGGAATTCCAGTGGAGCTATTTCAAATCCTGAAAGATGATGCTGTGAAAGTGCTGCACTCAATATGCCAGCACATTTGGAAAACTCAGCAGTGGCCACAGGACTGTAAAAGGTCAGTTTTCATTCCAATCCCAAAGAAAGGCATTGCCAAAGAATGCTCAAACTACCGCACAATTGCACTCATTTCACACATTAGTAAAGTGATGCTCAAAATTCTCCAAGCCAGGCTTCAGCAATACGTGAACTGTGAACTTCCAGATGTTCAAGCTGGTTTTAGAAAAGGCAGAGGAACCAGAGATCAAATTGCCAACATCTGCTGGATCATGGAAAAAGCAAGAGAGTTCCAGAAAAACATCTATTTCTGCTTTATTGACTATGCCAAAGCCTTTGACTGTGTGGATCACAATAAACTGTGGAAAATTCTGAAAGATGGGAATACCAGACCACCTGACCTGCCTCTTGAGAAACCCATATGCAGGTCAGGAAGCAACAGTTAGAACTGGATACAGAACAACAGATTGGTTCCAAATAGGAAAAGGAGTAAGTTAAAGCTATATATTGTCACCCTGCTTATTTAACTTCTATGCAGAGTACATCATGAGAAACACTGGGCTGGAAGAAGCACAAGCTGGAATCAAGATTGCCGGGAGAAATATCAATAACCTCAGATATGCAGATGACACCACCCTTATGGCAGAAAGTGAAGAGGAGCTAAAAAGCCTGTTGATGAAAGGGAAAGAGGAAAGTGAAAAAGTCGGCTTAAAGCTCAACATTTAGAAAACTAAGATCATGGCATCTGGTCCTCTGTATTAGGTTACCACAAACACAGTGACTTGAAGCATCACAGGAAGAGCATCCGAGATGATCCAGGTGGTCCCGACGTAACAACAAGAATCCTTAAATATGAAAGAGGGAAGCCCAGGTGTCTGTGTCAGAGTGATGCAAGTGTGGTGACGACTGGCCATCTTTGGCCATGGCCGGTTTTGAAGATGAAAGGGGACCGTGAACCAAGGGACACAGGCGGCCTCTAGAACCTGAAAAACGCAAGAACACAGATTATCTCCTAGAACCTCCAGAAAAAAAACACAGTCCTGCTGACACCTTGACTTTAGCTTAGTGAGACTCATTTCAGATTTCTGACCTCCACAACTGTAAGATAATAAATCTGCACTGCTTCAAGTCACTGTGTTTGTGGTAATCTAACATAGAAGCAATGAAAAATTAATAAAAATTAGTTTTGTATGTATTAATGTATTAAAAATACATCTAAAAATTTAAAGGAAAAGCTAGATTGAATGAACAGAGGAAGAATCTAAGTAGAAAAATAGATATTACCAAAAAGAACCAAATATGGAAAATCTAGAACTGAAAAGTAATATTTTTATGATTTTCTTTCTATTTTAATTGGAGGACAATTGCTTTACAATGCAAAAATATATTACTTGAAACAAAAAAATTCACTCTAAGGTTTAACAGCTACTGGATACAACAGAATAAAAGCTTAGAAAAATTGAATACAGAATAGTTGAAATAATAAAAACTAAAGCACAGAGAGAAAAAATACTAAGAAATATAAAACAGCTTCTATGATTGGTGAAATATCTAACATGAGGAACTGTAGTCCCAGGGGGAAAAAACAGTGCATAAGAGGGTGAACAGAAAAACATTTGAAAAAACATAATGGTCAGCAGTTTTCTGAATGTGAACACACACACATGTGTGTGTATCTCCAAGGAGTTCAACAAAGTCCCAGGCAGAATAAATGCAAAGAAAACCAAATCTAGGTACATGATAATCAAATTTCTGAAAACCATAATAAAAAGAGAAAACCGTAAAAGCACCCAAAGAGGGAAGAAAGATATACATCATACAGAGGAACAATGATTGAAAAGCAGTTGGGATCACTTCAAAGCCTTGGCAAGCCAGAAAACAATGGAGCAACTTCTCTAAAAATGAGGAGAGAAGGTTCTACCAAACTAGGATTCTATTTCCAAATGAATTATCCTTCAAAATAATGAATACATTTTAAGATAAACAAAAGCTAAGGAATTTGTCACCAGCAGATTCAACCTACAATGAATACTACATAAAGATTTTCAAGCTAAAAGAACGTGATACTAGAGAGAAATTCAAAAGTACAGAAAGGAAGGCTGTCAGGGATGATAAACATGTAAGTAAATACAGAAGACAATTTTTAATATTTTCTAACTTCTTTAATAAGTAATAGATAGTTCAAACAATAATAAATTATTGTGGGGATAACAACCTATGTAGAAGCAAAGGCACCAAGTGAGGGAGGGAACAAATATAATTTACTGGCAGAGGTTCTTATAATTTTAATTTATGGTGGACTGTGATCATTGTATAATCAATAAAATTATAAACCAACATAAACAAAGAACCAATTAGAGAACCAATAAAAACAACGCCAACAGAAGAGAAAGGTATAAAATACTTTCTAAAATCTACTAATATAGAAGAAGATAGGAAGAAAAAATGGAGACAAATTTTAAAACCTGATAGTACAAGTGTGAAAGTGTTAGTTGCTCAGTCGTGTCTGACTCTTTGTGACCCCCATGGACTGTACCCGCCAGGATCTTCTGTCCATGGAATTTTCCAGCAAGAATACTGCAGTGGGTTGCCATTTCCTCCTCCCGCCCTAATCCACCAAGGAAGTCCTGGATAGTACAACTAGAAAACAAGAAGACGGTCGATTTAAACCCAAACATACCAATAATTACAATGATTACTAATTAAAGGCAGCAATTATTAGACTGGATAGAAAAGTAAAACCCACATATATCGATTTTAAATACAGACAGAGATACAGTTTAGAAAACAGAATGAAGAAGAATTTCATGTCAACACTAATCATGAGAAAGGCAGAGCAGCTCTACTCTGCAGACAAAAAGCATTACCAGAGGCTAAGAAAGAAATCCCACGCACTGAAAGGGGCTAGTTCATAAAGAATATATCCTCAGAAACGTGCATGCCTCTCACGACAGTGTTTCAGAACACATCAAGCAAAAACTTCCCAAACCAAAAGGGGAAAATCAAGAAGTTCAATTAAGTTGGAGACGTTAACACTCCTCTCCCTGTAGCTGAAAAAACAGACCCCCAAATCAATAAAGAGATAAAGGATTTGAAAAACAGCATCAGCACCTTTACCTAATCAGCAATTTACAGCAGTACTGCCAACAACTGCACAATATATAGTCTACTTAGCAAACGTGGAATACTCACCAGGACAGAACACATTATGGGCCCTAAAACAAACCCTACATTTTCGAGTACGGGTCATATACAGAGTAGGTTCTCTGACCTCAATTAAACCACATTAAAAGGCAACAAGGCCATTTGCAGAAGCGTGCATGGACCTAGAGACTGTCGTACAGAGTGAAGTTGGTCAGGGAAAACAAACGTGTTATACTGATGCATACATGTGAAATCTAGAAAAATGGTACAGGTGATCTTTGCAAAGCAAAAATAGAGAACAAACACATGGATACCAAGGGAGAACTGAGGGGTGGGAGAAGGAAGAACTAGCAGGTTGCGATTGATGTATAAACGCTACTGAGACTGTGTATCAAATAGGTAACTGAAGAGAACCTGCTGCAGGGCACGGGGAGCTCTCCTCAGTGCTCTGCGGTGACCTAAATGGGAAGGAAATCCAAAAAAAGGGGACGTGCGTCTATGTATGGCTGATTCACTTCGCTGTACAGCAGAAAACTAACACAATATCGCAAAGCAACTGCTCTCCAGTAAAAATCGATTTAAAAAAAACAGGCAGCAGGGTCTGCGCTGTGCGGCGGGCTGTGCGCCGCGGCCACCAGCGTCTGGGCTTGGACAGGCCGCGGGGCCCCCTCGGAGCCCCTGAGTGCAGCTGTGCCCGCAGGCACAGGTGCCCCCTGCCTCCACACCCAAGCGCTGCCTGCAGGCAGCACCGCAGCAGCAACTCACCAGACGCAACCGAGGGCACGAAGGCACCAGGGACCGCGACGGGCCTCACCCGGCGTCACACCTGACCTCAGCACAGACCTGTGAGGAGGACAGGACACTCCTCATTGCATAGAGGAGTCCAGTCTAAGTTACAGAATTCAGCCTGCAAGTCAAAGCTGACTCCCAAGTCCAAGGGTCAGGGACAACCCCACGGTGGCCTTGAGGTGTTTAAGGCACAAAACTGAACAGACATGAACAAGGCTGCTTCAGGGTTAGCTGAAGATGGGGCTGCAATTTCATTTTTAAATCATTCAGAAGGGATACAGAGAACACTAACAATATGATGAAGGCTAAAGTCCATCCCGAATGAATTTACAGTGTAGCTGCGAGAAAAGTAAGGGTTATTAAATGCGCTAAGTGTTTAAAAGGCAATAACAACGACACATCAGAAAGGCCCAAGTCTTTAGAAATTAAGCACCACATTTCTAAATAACTCATGGACCAAGAGATGAGAAATCAGAAAATATTTTCAACTACATAATAATGAAAACATCAAAACTTGTGAGATACAGCTGAAATAATACTTAAGGTAAATTTATACATTTATGATTATATTAGGAAAAAGGTTTAAAAAAAAAATCAGTGCTCTGGACTTCCCTGGTGCCCAGTGGCTAAGACTTGCTCTCCCGATGGCGGGGGCCAGGGTCCGATCCCTGGTCGGGCAACTGGATCCCACATAGCACAACCAAGACCTGGTGCAACCAAATAAATAAAATTTTTTTTAAATAAAATAAAATAAATCAATGCTCTAATTTTCCACATTAAGAAGCTAGATGACACCTTTAACTCAAATAATATTGCATATCAACTAAACTTCAATTTTCATTAAAAAAAAGCAAAGAAATAAACAATAAAAAAACAATAAGAAGAAGAAATGGAAGAGGAAGGAGCAGGAGGGAGGAGGCGGGAGCAGAAGGCAGGAAGCAGCAGCAGCAGGAGGAGAAGCCGGAAGAAGTGAAATCCAAAATAAGGAGGAAGGAAACAATAAAGAGCAAGAAATCAGTGAGACAGAAAATGAACAAATAGTGGAGAAATGATCAAAACTCGAACTCCTCCTCTGAAGATGTCAATGAAGACGGTAAACCCCTAGAACTCGAATGACCAAGACAAACAAGGGACAGTACTCGAGTCACAAACTCTGGGTGAAAACAGGGGCTTATCGTTACAGATCTTACAGAAATTAAAAAGATAATGCTAAATTTTATACACACCTCTGTACAAATGAAACAAGAAAATTCCTCCAACAATGCAATTACCAAAGCTATCACAAGAAGAACCAAGAAATCTGAATAGCCATTTGTATGACAGAGAAACTGAAATCATAATTAAAATCTTTCCTACATAAAAAAAATTCAGAACCAAGCAACATCACTGGTGAATTCTTAGCAAACATTTAAGGAAATAATATCAGTAATTCAGTTAACTTTATTTTCTCTGTACACTAGCAATAATATAACTGTAATGAAGCTGACCTATATCAGAAACACATGCAAAACACTGGTCCTGATTTCTTCCTTGGGTTCAGTGGCTCCTTGGCAAAAGTCCCGAAACCAGAAACCACTAAAAAAGAAAGAGTAATCTGACTAGAAAGAAATATTTTAACTTCTGAATAAAGATCATAGACTATATTTTAAAATATAAATGTTACACTGGAAAAACAATACTATTTGATAAATAATTAATGGATACAGATAAAATGAAGGGCTTTACATATGAAACATGCAAAAAACAAACACAAAAAAAATGTATCAATGAAAAAATGTCAGCTTTTCCAATCAATCAAAAAATATATAAAGTAAGACAGATAACAGTGTCTTCAAAAACTTAACAGGGAAGATATCTCTGGAAAAAACAAAACTATCGAGACCATAAAAAGACCACTGGTTGCCAGACGTCGCGGGGAGAGAGGTGAGCAGAGTGTAACGGATTTAGGACAGTGAAGCACTCTAGGACACTATAAAGGAGGATATGCATCATTTCCAGTCGTCCAAAACCCACACAATAGACACCACCAAGCGTGACCCTTAATGAAATCTATGGACTTTGGGCGACTGATGTGTCTAAGTAAGTTCATCAGTTACAGAAAATGAGCCATTCTGCTGCGGGATGTTGATAACAGAGAAGGCAGGAGGGGCCACAGCAGGGAAATGCGACTTTGTATTTTCCACTCAACTTTGCTATGAACTTGAAAGTGCTCATAAAAGCAGTCTATTTTTCAAAAAATATACATGTAGGTCTTCAAAGACGGAATTGGAAAAAGAAAGTGTGAATTATTTTATGAAAGTTTTAATATTGACTGCATATTACGATAATTGTGTTTTAAATATGTTCAGTCACATAAAAGATATTAATATTTTAAAAAGAGGAGTAATAGGGGCTTCCCTGGTGGTCCAGTGGCTAAGGTTCTGTGCTCCCGAAGCAGAGGGCCCAGGTTCGATCCCTGGTCAGGAAACTAGATCCCACATGCTGCAACGAAGAGTTCGCTTGCCACAACTCAAGATCCCGAATGCTGCAGCTGAGATCAAAGACTCCAAGAGGCACAGCTAAGACCCAGCACAGCCAAATAAACAAACATTAAAACAGAAAAAAAAAGGAGTAACACCCAGTACTGTTGAGAACTGTTGTACTCAAACTCTCTCTTGCACTGATGATAAGAGTATGCTGTATCTTTCTGTATGATACTCTGCCAATACATTTCAAAAGTTAAACAGTGACACTTTTAAGAATTCATTTATTCAAAGTATATAACAAAAGAAATGCAATGAGATGTATGCACAGTAGACCCATACAACGGAATTCTAGGCAGCTATTAAGTCCAGTGAATTAGACTGCTATTTTCAAACACAGAAAGACATTCATGATAAAGTGTCAAGTTGACAATGCAAACTGTCAGATTACAAGACGCTACAGACAGAGGAGCCAGTTAATGAAAAAGCACATAATATTAACGCACACATATGCACTATATGGAGACGCACAGCAGGTTATTCAACAAGATTTCAATCACGATATTCTGTGAGTAATGAGACGTAGTCATTTTTTTGTCTCATCATATTATTTTCTCCTTTCACTTGAATTTTTTTTTTTTTTTTTACCATAGGCCTGGATCTTTTTTCCCAAAACATAAGGGAGGGCATTAATAGTCACAAACATATATGGACAACACATTTGTTGAGTATCAGCAGTTGGCTACTCTAACTTCCAATATATTTTGGCAAAGTTCATTGTGTCTAAAGAAACCATTCACTGATTATGTACTTTGGGGCAAGTTCCTCAATTTACTCTACTTTTCTGATATAAGATCAAGGTGGACTGGAAAGAGTGAATTTCAGGGTTAAAGTCTGGTGACTACAGTGTGAGCCCAGCACTGCCAAACTGGGATGAGACTGACAGAAAGTTACACAAGCAGTTCCCATGGGACACACTTTCTACGATACTTCCACTAGTGAATGTCAGCAGTTGCAGCAAACTGCCAATCAGGAAACACAATGGTTCAGGACACCAACATGATGAAAAGGGAGAAAAACCAGAATTGTTTAAATAGGAAGAAAAGCAGTAAGGAGAAATATGTAAATAAATAAATAAATAGAGATACTGAGAAAAGAAAATGAGCTTAAACTAACAAAAATTTCCATTAAAAAAAAAAAAACTGACAGTTGACTAGATTGCCTAAAAGACAAAATAAGTTTAAGCTATGCCTTGGCCAAACAGAATGAAAATTTGATCATTATCCACATGTTAAGATCTAAAGTACCTGAAATATGAGATCTCTATAAGTATCCTTTATACTTGTAATGAGTAAGATGAATGTGGTATCCAGCTCCTGCATTTATAAGCAAGCAGTCTCATTGCTGACCGATCTACCTTCATTTAAATCCTACTGAACACACAGCGCCACGCCAGACATATGCAACTCAAAAGGACATGCGACATTATTTCTCGCTTTTGAAAAGCTTACCATTTATTCAAGGAAGGAACTGGAGTACCAACACAAACTTAGATCCAATGATAAGAACTGAGACACACGGCAGAACAGAGTTATGGCCCAAGAGTAAGAGTGATGCTGAGTCATCACACCTGAATCTGAGCTGTGTCAGCAGCAACTTGAGGCTACAACACAGACCGTGGGAAAGGAGCCGAATTCCCCCTGCTTCTCGTGACGACTGGGCTGGGGAGCTGGAAATTATTTAGCTACAAGATGCTACTTCACTGAAAATAAAATACCAACCATTAAATAAGTTGTCATTCCGTGCACCACCTGGTCAGTGCTGGATTCCTGCTGAAACGCTGCCAGAACTGAGAGGAAAAGGAAGTCATCAGGAAATAATAGCTGCCTCTATCTGCTTGACACGGACTTCACCAGCGCAGTAATTAAAACAAGGAGAAAAGGTCCATGCGGTAAATTTCATAAAGCCTGGCGAGGTCCCCAAAACTGAAAAACAAATAAATTTTAAAAAGAAAATGCTTAGACAAACCAAAGACCAGTGAGCCAGGACTTCTCACTGACTAATTCAGAACAACTCTTCCTTATAGCCTTATTAATAAATGAATCTTCAAATCAGAAGTGATCCCATTCAGAGAGGATATTAACACAGGCACTTCAATAAATTAAACAATCAAAACTTCATCACACCCAGCTGTAATTATTGGTTTCTCAAGAGCTCAATCTTCTACTGTGAGTAGCAGTTACAGATGGGGCTGGAAGGCCTCCAAAAACCCAACAAATGTGATAAACCTGAGGTACATTCTCTCCCACTAGATTGTAAATTCCTTGATGCCTGGGGCCAGTATCATCTCTGCATTCCTTTTAGCATAAGGAATGACGTTTTATACGTTCAGATGGATAAACGGGTGGACAAACAAGCCGTGAACAAACAGTTGTATGTCACAGAGATTAAAAGTTTTTAACAGAATACTTGGAATGTTTGGGAAACTAACTAGCAGGTTGTTAAAGACAGGTTCTGGGAAAGGGAAATGACCGGGAGTGTGAAGGTGGCTGGAATGGGGACAGACGAGGCACTCTCTACAACAAAGCCTCCGCTGCCCAAAGTGGGGGGAAGCGGGCGCTGAGACGGCAGGAGGCCTGGCGGAAGGGGTGGGCTGAGGACAAGGAATTAACTAAGGAAGACAAGCAACAGGGCAAAGCAGGGAGGGACATGAAGAGCAAAGAGAACGCCGAGGAATCTAAACGTAATCCGCGGAGTCTATGACTTTCCAGCACAGAAGATGTGCTTTTTCCCCTTATCCCACTTGAGGAACTTAACATTGGTTCTCTTACTAAAAATAATATGCTGTGTTCACAAAGGCAGAAGAGAACTGGCATTACTAAAAAGTTAAATGCAGTACCAACTGACTTCCCAAAACACATGGGAAAAAGACATGGAGAAACATTAAGGGCTGTATTAGCCATTACTGCATACAATGGAACAATTAAGAAAAAATATGCTGACAAATATTTGGGGCTTGTCCTAGATAGATGTTGAGAAAAATCTTATCTATTTGGTGGTAAGTTAATTTTAATTTCTTATAACATTTCTATAAAATTTTATGATTTGTAATTTTTCCACGTACATTTTCTCATGTGATAACACAAAATGGATTTATTTATTAAACCCATATTACTGATGAGGAAAGAGACATAAAAAATTGATAATCTGCCCAAAGTCACAAAGACAGCAGATGATGCAAACCGATTTTTGAGACAAGATTTTCCACATTTTATAATAAACCAATACTATTAATGAAAGGATAATATTTTCAAAGTGTGATTTTAGGGGGAAGTTCAGTTCAGTCGCTCAGTCATGTCTGACTCTGCGACCCCATGAATCGCAACACGCCAGGCCACCCTGTCCATCACCAATTCCTGGAGTCCACCCAAACCCGTCCATCGAGTCGGTGATGCCATCCAACCATCTCATCCTCTGCCATCCCCTTCTCTTCCTGCCTTCAATCTTTCCCAGCATCAGGGTCTTTTCAAATGAGTCAGCTCTTCACATCAAGTGGCCAAAGTACTGGAGTTTCAGCTTCAGCATCAGTCCTTCCAATGAACATCCAGGACTGATCTCCTTTAGGATGGACTGGTTGGATCTCCTTGCAGACCAAGGGACTCTCAAGAGTCTTCTCCAGCACCACAGTTCAAAAGCATCAATTTTTCAGCACTCAGCTTTCTTTATAGTCCAACTCTCACATCCATACATGACCACTGGAAAAGCCATAGCCTTGACTAGATGGACCTTTGTTGTTAGGGGAAAAGGCCTTTATATATATCATGGTGAAAAGAAATTACATAAAGAGGCAAAGAAAATTTTTTCATCCATTAATTGAAAGAGTTAATCAGTCAGTCATGCCGACTGTTTGTGACCCCATGTACTACAGCCCACCAGACTCCTCTGTCCATGGAATTCTCCAGGCAAGATTACTGGAGTGGGTTGCCATGCCCTTCCTCAGGGGACCTTCCTGACCCGGGGACTGAATCCAGGTCTCTTGCACTGCAGACAGACTCTTTACCATCTGAGCCACCAGGAAAGCCTTTATCCATTAAAGCAAGCTTAAATATTTCCACTTTATAGAACTGACAGCAGTAATAACAAATGAGAGGAAAAAGGGAAAATAAAAGCCTTCAATAATTTGAACGCATCACTTACAACAACATTAACTTAGAGATGGGAAAGCTATCCTCGTTAATCACAGGAAGTCTTCGGGAGAAACTGTCCTGTGGAGCCAGCTCATGATACGGTCACCGGGGGCCTGCTCTGCACGGCAGTCAGCCGGAGCCCTGTGTGCCAAAGCAGAAGACTCTGCAAACTCAATAAAACAGAGAGAACAACCCGCAAGGGATACACCAGGATGTGTGAAAGGAAACACCTACATACACTTGCTGGCAAACACACCTAAATTCTCTGAACAGATGTAAGAGAAACGGCCACCCACTTCTTCTCTAGGAAGGGGTGCGAAGGCACTCTGGGTCTGTGGTGGGGAGAGACTTACTCTTTTCTGTATTCCCCTCTATATAATAAAAATTTTTATCATTTGTGTTCATTTTTTTCTGCTACAAAAGACTGTTACTTAAAAACCTTTCTAAATGATTGCCATTAAAACAAAAGTGTAATTGATGACAGGTTTGATATGCTAAGGTGCATTTAGGGGTGACTGACACTATCACCACGAGCTGAGCTTTAAGGAGAGATACAAGGAGACTGCAGTGGCCCGGAACAACTCAGCTGTGAACTGCACTGGTCCACGTGTGCAGTCACGTACACCCGCATCTTTTCAATACATGTACGGCTGGTCCTCCGTATCTGCGGATGCGGAATTCAGGGATACAGAGGGTCAGCCATGGACCTGAGCATCCCTGAATTCTGGTACCCGCCATGGGTCCTGGAAACAGTCTCCCGAGGAGTCTGTACACAGAAGTAGAAGGAGACAGCACCCTGGGCAGACTGTATACAGACACGGAAGGGAAATGAGCTCCGCAGAGAGGAAGCGTTCTGAGCACCACCTAAGATGTGTCTGTGTGGTGAGCCATGTGGGCTAGAAAGTCAAGCCTAAAACGGTCATCTGAGCCCAGGTCACGGAGGATCCAGAACATCAGGCTTAAGGCTGAGAGCTTATTGTGGAGATCAGGGTCTCCTAAACATGAGAACCTACAGGTCCCAGTATGAGAAAGACTGCAGTTAACAACGGAGGCTGCCAGCTGGTTGGCTGGACAAGACGCCCCACCCGCCAGCCACAGGCTCAGACGGCAGCCTGGGCCAGCAAGCAGGAGGCTCCCTCAGCTCCGGACAGCGATGGGAGACAAAAAAGAAGCCTCACTTCCGCAACAGTCTCTGACTAGCTCCTCGATCGGAAGGCCAAGAGTGATCCTGAACAGAGTCCAACAAGGCGGAGGAGGATATTTTCACTCGTCAGCTGTGACGGACAGAACAACACATCCACCCACTACTTTGTGATCTTAGTCTGCAAGGCCAGAGGCTGGTTATTCCTGGGTGCTTTTCCGGGCATCAGAATAACGCAGTTAGACATGTAGCTTAGCTTTGTTATTTAGGAGAAAAATAGAATGAATATACAGACTATCAGTTGCTGTTGTTAAGTCACTAAGTCGTGTCTGACTCTTTGGGACTCCGTGGACCGCAGCATGCCAGGCTTCCCTGTCCTTCACTATATCCTGGAGTTTGTTCAGACTCATGTCCATTGAGTCAGTTATGCCATCCAACTAATTCTGAATTTTATTCATTATACCTTTTTAAAAAATTCATTAAAAAGAGATGAATATGAAAGTTGTTTATGATATTTACCAAAAGCCATCATTAGAATTACTATCAGAAGTGTAATCTAGGCTGTAGCCTGAAATGCAAAGAAATACACTCATCGCTCATTAATCCTCATATTATCACAGTCATTGTGAAATCACTCTCTTAGCTCTGGAGTCAAACGGTTTAACTGATGGACACAATGTCATTGTATATTAAATATGTAATATACACACATACTATATACATATCAAACAAAAGCATCTAATTATTATTTCTTATGAATTAAGAAAGGTATATACATTTTGCTTAAACTACAACAAAAATAACCATTGTTTAAAAACATATTGACATATTTGATTCTCTCTCGGCCATCACAGCTTTACGGTAGAAAGAGAAAGGTGGTTACTGCTGTCATTTTAAAGACAAAGAAACAGGCTCAGAGGGGTTACCAGTAATACCACAAAGCTAGAACTCCAAGTTCTTCTAAATCCACTCTAACTTCAGAGTCCTGCCATCCTAGCTAGCATAAAACAGCAGTGAATGAAAACAGCGAATTAAAAGAGCAGATTCTCTTCTCACCGAAGAAACCAGAAAGAGAACACCCCTCCTCTGTGTACCTCTCATGCTTAAGAAGACTGAAGATAAAATGATCCCGCAACCCTGGGAGCCCCCAAGAGCCCCCCTGACCGCTCACCAATGATACAGTCTGTTTGCCCAGACATCCATATAAACACTGTCATCTCTGTGTTATGACACAGACAAGGCTGAGAACATTGCTACTGCGAACTCAGGAACATACAGGACGCTCCTAAATAGAATCTGCTTAGAAAATACAGACTCATAAACGTCATGAAAATACCCTTGAAAAGGTATTGACTGATTGATATCAATGATTTAACAGATTTCTGCTTCAAAGTTAACTGCAGGACTTAAACGCTGACACAGTGGTTCTCAATCGTCTTCACAACTCGCTCTTTTTTACTGGAGTATAACTGCTTTACAACGCTGTGTTAGTTTCTGCTGCACAATGGAGAGAACCAGCCAGATGTGCACACATATCCCCTCCCTCCTGAGCCTCCTTCCTGCCCACTGCCCCATCCCACCCTCAGGTCATCACAGAGCCCTGAGCTGGGCTCCCTCTGCCGCACAGCAGCTCTCCACCAGCTGCCTGCTTAACACGTGGTCGCGTGCACATGTCAATACCAAGCCCCCAGTCCCTGCCCCACTCCCGCCCCGTGTCCACAAATCCACTCTCTGTGCCTGCATCTCTGTTCTTACCCTGCAAATAGGTTCACCTGTACCATTTTTCTAGATTCAACATACATGGGTTAACATACTGTATTTTTCCCTTCCTGACTTACTTCACTCTGTATGATACACTCTGGATTTATCCACATCTCTACAGATGACCCAATTTCGTTCCTTTTTAGGGGCTGAGTAATATTCTTTTGTGAGCTTCCCAGGTGGCTAAGTGGTAAAAATACCACCTGTCAACATAGGAGACCCAGGTTCAGTCCCCGGGTGGGGAAGGTCTCCCGGAGAAGGAAATGGCAACCCACTCCAGGACTCTTGCCTGGGAAATCCCATGGACCGGGGAGTCTGGTGGGCTACAGTCTATGGGGTCGCAAAAGAGTTGGACATGACTTAGCAGCAACAACAATACTGCAACACATACATACACCACATCTTCTTTATCTAGGCACATAATCCAGATTTTGGCAGAGCATAAATAAAGTTTTCAAGTAATTAACACTGGAGTCACTTTTAATCATCAGTAATTTATCCAATCAGGGGCTTGCCTCGTCCGTTCCGAAGCACTGATAAGGCAGCCCGTGTTTGCATACAACTTCTGCTGCTCGCCACAGCCACAGGATTCCTTCAGCACTCACTCCAGAAAGTTAAACAGGCAGGCAAATGAGTGAGAGTGATGGCATTACTGGGATGGCCTTGGATTCGTTATAAACCTCAGCCACTCGCACACTGCAGTGCTTATTATCAGTGTACTCAGAACTCAAAACCAACTGCACCATGCCCCTAGCTGATAACATGTCCACTAAGACCCCTAGAGCCACATAATATTACCCTGTCAGGTATGGATGTGAGAGTTGGACTATAAAGAAAGCTGAGCGCCAAACAATTGATGCTTTTGAACTGTGGTGTTGGAGAAGACTCTTGAGAGTCCCTTGGACTGCAAGGAGATCCAACCAGTCCATTCTGAAGGAGATCAGCCCTGGGATTTCTTTGGAAGGAATGATGCTGGAGCTGAAACTCCAGTACTTTGGCCACCTCGTGCGAAGACTTAACTCATTGGAAAAGACTCTGATGCTGGGAGGGATTGGGGGCAGGAGGAGAAGGGGACGACAGAGGATGAGATGGCTGGATGGCATCACTGACTCGATGGATGTGAGTCTGATTGAACTCCAGGAGTTGGTGATGGACAGGGAGGCCTGGCGTGCTGCGATTCATGGGGTCACAGGGTCGGACACGACTGAGTGACTGAACTGAACTGAATCTCACATCATCATCATCAGAAATTCAGAGACGTGGGCCCTTAGTTTATTCCCATTCTAATCAGCTTCTAGTTTGTCAATATTAACTCTCAGAAGTTTGAAATTTTTCCACATATATAGAATCCTTACTTTCCTGTTTAAATTAGTGAATGTTTAAAAAAAAAAGTTGGAAGAAACTGTAAAGAACAGTCACATTGTGACTTCCAAGGCCTGCTCAGTCTTTGTGATGCCACCAAGCCTTTACAGGAGAACTGCCAGACTCATTGCTAAATCTGTATTCTCCACCAAACATCATCTTCAAAGTGAAACTAACTCGGCGGCCCAAAATAAACTAGCACCTTCCATCCTCCTCGCATCTGACCCTTGCACAGTATTAAGCGGGGGCCCGGGAGGCTTCTTTACCACCTTCCTTTCTTCCACGCTGATAACACACATCAAAATAGGAGGGAAGTTCCTCACTGACGTCTGATTTCTGCTGAAGTGATCACACCTTTTTTCAAAGACTTTACGAACACAATACAGAACCAAGAGTGACTTACAGCCATTTACAAAGCACTTTCATGCCATTTTCTATCGGACTCTCATAACAATTCTTGAGATACAAAGTGCAAACGTCTTATAACTATGAAAAGTGAAATCAACAAGACACTAAACAACTCTACCAAGTTATGAAAGTAATAAACAGCCAAGCCAGGACCAAAAGCCATGTTCCACCCTTGTCCAGTGTCTCTCCACTGCATCATGGAGTCTGTGAGGTTTTATTGTATCCATAGAAGGATTCCAGACTTTAGGTTTTTAGAAAATCATGTCATCAGACCCATTTACCCCTACTTACCTTGAGACAGAGATTTAACTGGCTATTCACATTCAATCAAAGAGTAAGCATCAGTTTTATTTAGAGTGTGTCTGCTGAGAGTTTCCGAAATTATCTTTCATAATATTCACCACCCCCCCCCCATGCACCATTGGTGGAAATGTAAACTAGTGCAGCCACTCTGAGAAATAGTATGGAGGTGCCTCGAAAAATTAAAGATAGAACTAGCACAGGAAGAAAGCAAAGGCACTAATTAGAAAAGTTATACGCGCCTGTGTTCATTTCAGCATTCTTTACAATAGCCAAGATACAGAAGCAACCCAAATGCCCATCAACAAATCAAAGTGTGCACACAGACAGACACACACACACCCCCAACCTGGACCACTCAGCCACAAAGAAGAATACTATCTTATCATTTGTGACACCATGCATGGACCTAGGGAGTATTACTGCTAAGTGAAAACCGTCAGAGACAGACAAGTACTGTACGATTTCACCTGTAGGTGGAATCTAAAAAACAAATGCACAAACACAGCAAAAAGAGTTACAGAGAACACGTGTAGTTGGGGGAGGTGAGTGGAAAGACACAGGTGATTAAGGGAGGGAGATTAAGGAGGTACGAACTTCCAGTTACAATACAAGCGTGTCATGGGTATGAAATGTACCCATGGGTACCCATAGGTATGTGGGGAACACAGTCAATAACCAGGTAATACCTTCATAAGTGACATTATAACTAGATTCATCCTGGACGATTCTGAAATGCACAGAAATAACAAATCACTACTCTGTGTAACAGAAACTAACATAGTGTTAGAGGTCAATTATACTTCAAAAATAAACAAACTCATTTTGTAAAAAAGAGAGAGAGATCAGACTGTGGTTACCAGAGGGAGTGGGGGAAGAGAGAATGGAATAAAGATGGTCAAAAGGTATAAAACTCCAGTTAAAAACTAAGTGCGTGCTGAGGGTGTAATGTATGACATGATGAAGACCACTTACACTGCTGTATGCTGCAAAGCTGTTGAGAGTAAATCCTAAGAGTGTTCATCACAAGGGAAAACCATTTTTTTTTCTTTCTTTAATTTGTATGTATAGGAGATGACAGATGTTCACTAAACCTGGGGTGGTCACTTCACGGCGTATGTAGTCATACCACTAGGCTGCACACCTCAAACTCGCCCAGTGCTGTGTCTCCATTATATCCCAACAAAACTGGGAGGAGAAAGAAAACACCATGCTATATTATGCTATTTTTATTTTCCAATCAAAGAAAAAAAGAAGTAATCAGGTTAAAGAAATACAATAACAATATTCACTCCTCTAATAGCTTCCCTGTCTTTTCACTAGAAAAAGAAACAGATGCCCAAAGGGCACCCTGCATCCGAACAACAAAGATCAAAGCTTTTTTCAAACAAAAAGTATGTCATGAAATGATTTTTTTAAACAATAAAAGAAATAAAAACTTTTAAAAAACCAAATAAATTGACACAAAATAATGAAAAAGCAAAGTACAATTAAAAGTAAAATTACAAACTGAAGAATTAACACAGTCCAAAGAATATAAAAATATTAAACGTCTCATAAATGAAAGAATAAACATCTAGTACACCAAAAAGCAAAAGTGAAAGGAGGTAAATACAAATTCCAGGATTTAACACCTCCGTGCAGATGCAGGAGGCAGTAGAGACAACCCGCAGCCTCGCTGGCCCCAGTTACTAAAGACCCAGAAGCAGAAACAGGGCCTCTGGCCCTTCCTCGGGCTGCAGAAGCTTCAGCACCCCTGCCCTCTGGGCCATCGACATCTATGTGGGAGGAAGACAGCTCCAAGACCACGGAGCTCCACCTTACTCATCACCTCCTCCAACGCAGAGACCGAGCAAGCGAGCCCACCGCCCACTCTCCCCAGCCCCAGCGTTTACATTAAGTGCTGCAACTCAGAATAAGAATCGCTAAGTCCCTTAACAACAATAAATGAATAATTCTTGCGTTTTGACCAAATTAAATTCAGCCATACCTTAAAAAAGGCAAATTCTAGGTGTATTTCAAATTACATTTTAAAGTAAATACAAATCATACGTATTTCAGAGCTGACTCCCTGGAAAAGACCGGGATGCTGGCAAAGATTGAGGGCTGGAGGAGAAGGGGGCGACGGAGGATGAGATGGTTGGATGGCGTCACTGACTCCATGGACATGAGTTTGAGCAAACGCTGGGAGACAGTGGAAGACAAGCGCCTGGTGTGCTGCGGCCCATGGGGTTGCAAAAAGTCGGACGTGAGAGTGACTGAACAGCAACCAGCTGTATAGGTTAGATCTCTCAAACGTATTAAGCACAATACAGACCATACATTTCAAAGAATTACACTACCATGAAGATGTAAGCTGTAAACCATGGCAAATGTGACTTGGTCTTACTGTGATGACTCAGAAGGCATTTCTGGTGTTCAGTGACCTCATTGCCAACACTCTGGCCACCATTTGAAGAAACCACAAGCAAGAAAGTAGCGGTGTTATGATACAAGGTTTAAGGCAGAAAATTTAACATGAAGGGCATCTCCACTCTTCTTCCCAGGCTTATCAAACACAAAATGATCATTGTCGATTTCAATCATACCTGAGGGAAATAAATCAAAAACTTACCAAGAGATTCTATGAATCCCCAAACTGAGTAAACTCTAAGGAAATGGATTTTATAATGGCCTTATAAAGAATTCTAGAGAGCTACACCAGCCTCAGTGACCAAATGTAGAACAATGCCAGGTACAAAGTATTATACCATAGATTACTCATGTACATCTTTAACTATCAAGCTATCAAATTATCAAATGAAATAAATATTTACAAATTAAAATGCTGGCTTTCAACTCATATTCCAGTTTAATGCTTCCACCTTTTGGAGTAAACATTGTTATTAAAAAACACAATAGTAACCACTGAAAACTTGGAAACTAGTATTTTTGTATGTGGTTTTTAGCTTAAAATGTCCTCTGTGACATGTCAAAACCTGTACACAGTAAACACAACCAACATGTAACCTTGATGAAATTCTGTTGTCCCTTATTTTCAACAAAATTTTCTGCAGATACTTGTCATCAAAATCACACACTGCACAGCGAAACAACACCAAAACTTAGTTCTCGTGTCCTCTGTCGTAATAAGAATACAATAAAAAGAGAAAAATAAATATTTTCTAAAAATAAACTCATTGTTTATCGTTATTAAATAGAAAATACCATTTCAATTTATATAAAAGACTAACAATGACCAAGACCTTGAAAAAGATTCCCCAAATATCACATGACTTCCTCTTCCAAACATCATATCCAAGACACACTGGAATCTCAAAAAAACCCAAAACTTCATAATTCTTCCTGAACCACATCCATGTACTTTTAATGTGCAGACCTTGAGGACATTAACATACTTCTGAACTCCCTGTGTTTCATTTTAGCCAATGTTTTCTGCACAAATTCATGCTGTTTCAAATAATTTTTAATTGAAATTAATAAAAAGTCTAAATTTTACCACTACTCAAGGGAAAACATTTTAAAGGGCTGCTTAACTTTCATTAATGATCACGAACACTAAACATGTCCTTTGCTGGTGCAGCTTTGCTACCCAACCAAGACAAAATTATTTCTGAAATGACTAATTTCTGGATGCTTACATGCTTGCAGAAGACCATCAGATGTACTAAACTGATAGCTCTACGCTTTATTTTCAGATTCAAATGATAAATAAGAAGGAACTGAAAGAGGAAAAGGCTCCATCTGATCTTTACCAGTTCTGCCTACTAAGACAGAGTTTGTGGTTTATCAACAGTTCTACAAAAAAAAAAAAAAAAATTTAAATAAAGCATATATCGCTTGTGAAGGTAAAAAAAAAAATTGCCTTTCAAAGCTCTACACGTTAAATTTTTTTAAGATTTAAGAAATATAAAATAGGTGTTGGAAATACAGCAGCACCTTTTACTAACTTCACTGTGATAACAGACCTAACAAGTCACTATTGAGCATCATCTGTATGAGGACAACTTCCAAAAATCTGCAAGAGATCCAAAGACAGGCTTGTCCTTGAGAACTTAAAATCCAGTGTTCACAGAGAGCAACAAAGACCACGTTCAAGGTAGACTATAACTGCCTTGAGGCAAATATCAAAAGAATAATTACTCAGCAACTTCTTTTCGTATCCTTGACTTCTGTAGCTTCACTTCCACAAATTTCACCTGCTTGATAAAGTTGTTACATTCTTAAAGAAGATAAGATATTGACAGTAAATACCTCTCAATACCTTTCACAATTTTCTTTCTTTTTCTTTAAAGCCATCGTAGTACCTTAATAATAGCGCCTCAACAGTTGAACAAATACTCACTGAACAGATATTTGAGGTCAGACACTGTTTCGGGCTCTGAGTAAACAAAACTAAGCCCCACAAGCCCCTGCCTAGGCAGTTGACACCATAGCCGAGAGACTGCTTCTTAATCAGCTTCCTTAGTCACAAGTATTTAGACCAAAAGCGATATATTCTTTACTCTTAATTAGTCACAAGATTCTGAATATGAAGTACAACTACCTTTGGAACGAGATAACTGCCTGGAACCCAACTGAGAGCTGACGAGACGTGCGACTGTCTCCCCTCCATCACCTGGGGACCCCCCAGGCCCCCCAGCCCCTCTGCACAGAGCCGAGGGACCTGCCCCCCTCACACTGGGCGTGGCCACTGCAGAGCAGGCCGCAGCCCTGACACCACCACAGTCCCTGACTTGAAACTGACATCCTGTGAGAATGCCATCTTCTCAACTGCTCTGCGTCTGTGCTCGGCACATAACTGGCGCTCAGACACGTGCTCAGTGAATGAAAGAAGCCTGAGGATCTCCTATGACGTTCACACTCTTGCCATTTTCGTCTTTTGACTGATCCCTGTTAAAAGACGCTAATGTAGTATCACAACAACTCTGGTCTAGCCTAGCTTCGGGGAAGTTCTAAACGGGTGGCTTTCTCAACCTGCTGCAGAAAAAGTCAAAGCTATTAGAATATGCTGATTATTTTAGGGGCAGCACAGCCTAACGGTTGGAGAATCAGCAAAACAGATTCAAGTCGCAGTCCCACCTCTGGGAGCTGTGTGTTACTTAACCTTTCTGAGATTCCATGTCCTCATCTTTATGAAAATAACAGTCCCCACTTCATGTGGCTGTACTGAAGATAAAGAGGATATGTAGACTCTTTCCACAGCTACTGACACACTGTTAAATATTAGTTTTATTTCTATTCCTGTAATACATCTAACTGGAGGCCTGATCAGAGAAAATAAATTGGTAAATTAGGTGCTGTAACCATGCCATCACTTTATTTCATTAACTGGGAAGTTATAAACGAAACTGGGAAGTTATAAACAAACAAAAAAAAGTCTTAATGAAATTCACTCTAAATATACTTACACACATATTAAAGCTGTTAACCACAAACTACAAACGGAGTATCAATACAAACTGGGAAAATGAGAAAACCCAACCGACAGAGGCATCCTTGATCCTCAGTTCAGAGATCTTTGCACCACAGCAAGTCTGCATCATTCTAATTAATTCAGGTGTACCAGGCTTTCTTTAAAATTAAAATGCTCCCCTGAGGGCTATCTATCAGTTGTTCACACCTCCCTGTGAATTACTTTCATCAGATAAATAAATTAAGTAACACCACCTACTTAAGGCAACTGCGATTTGAGGAGTGGTGAGCCAGGTCCTGCGGGGCAGGGCAGGGCTGTGCTGGGCTGGCTGGCCAGGGTCTCTGTGCACTCATGGGGCAGCATGACAACGAGGCCCTGCAGGGCTCCCAGGGGCAGAAAAGCCATCAAAGTGATACCCTTTACGGACATGTCCAGCTCCCTGATTCTACGCTCTCTGCTGAAGTGTGCCCAGAGAACCCAGAGCCCCAAACAGTGTCTGACCCCAAGTATCTGTTCAGTGAACATTCGTTCAACTGTTGAAGCACCATTATTAAGGTACTAAGATGGCTTTTAAAGAAAAAGAATGAAAATTGGGAAGGGTATTGAGAGGTATTACTATCAAAATCTTTTCTTCTTTAAGAATGTAACAACTTTTATCCAGCAGGTGAAATTTGGGGAAGTGAAGCTACAGAAGTAAAAGAAATAAAAAGAAGTCACTGAGTAATAATCTTTTGGATTAAAGCTGCAAAGTTAAACAACATGTGAATAAATAAAAGCACCTAAATGAGACAAGTTACCATCAGAAAACAAGCTCCGCAGCATCCCTATCAGAGTAAGAATCGATAAACACTGAGCCCTGAAAGTTGGCTCGCTTCCTACCCTTCAGGCAGCTGCGGGGAGGAGGAGGTGATCTCAGAGCCAAACAGAAAAGGGCAGCTCTGCTCAACTCCATTCCAGGTAGAAGCAAAGGGTCTGTCTCAGAGGTGTGCCCCTGAAGAGCCACAGGAGACTCTGCCCCTGGTTAGCAGCTCTGAGAAAAGTGCCGCTTTCTGCTGCAACGTGGGGCACACTGTCAGAACGTTCACTGAAGACTTGCTCTGATTCCTCAGTGCATCTGGGGTGAGAGGAATTCCTTAACCAACACGAAGCTGGAGCAGAAAAGCATAGTAGCCCCATTTTACTCACATATTTTCCCCGCCCCCACTTTGGGCAACATGTAAATCTCCTAGACCATCTTATGTTATGTATGATTCACCAAAGTTCTACTCTCTGAATGCCAGGGTTTTCTGGGGTTTTCAGTGTGTGGAGGGGTATTGATGGGCTTCAAGGCGGCCTCCACAAACACACATGCACGGTGCATGTCCCAGTAAATCCTGTGACGGGAGGCAGGGGCAGAGTGGATGTGGGGCCTGAATAGGGGAGGGGGGGCCCTGAGCACAGGAACCCCAGACAGCCCCGCCCCAGGCAGACGGTGACAGGCCAGTAATGTCCCCGCAGGGCTTCCCCGGTGGCTCAGTAGTGAGGAGTCCGCCTGCCGACGCAGGAGACGGGGGGTCGATCCCTGGTCCAGGAGACCCCACATGCTGCAGGGCAACTAAGCCCGGGCACCACAATCGCTGAGCTTGTGCTCTGGAGCCTGGGAACCACAACTACTAAAGTCCGCACACCTGAGACCCGTGCTCCACAACAAGAGAGGCCACCACAGTGAGCTGGAACCAGAGAGCGGCCCCCGCACGTCACAACGAGAGAAAGCCCACTCGCAGCAACAAAGACCCAGCGCGGCCAAGATTAACTAAATGAATCCAAAAACTAATAACGCCCTCGTTGCAGCCCACCAGCCAGCACACACTGAGGGTCACGTCCACAAGCGCGGCCTCTGGGAACTCACTGGACCAACATTAACCTGACTGACGGTCAGACACCACACTCAGACCACTTTCGGCCGTGCAGTCCGTAAATACTAAACATGCCAGCGGCTGCACTACACTGTTTCTTAGGAATACAGTCGCTGGGCCACGGGCTGGTCCTCGAAGAGGTCACTCAGAGCGGGGCAAGCAGACGCTAAGACACGTCTGCAAGTCCCTGCATTGCTATCTTAGATGTACCTGAAGAACGGGATACAGGCAGAAGCGAAACGTAATGAATCTGTGTAAACAGGATCCCTCAAGGCGGAAACCTATCAAATGCAAAAGGGAGCTCAGGAGGACACAGTCAGGATTCTTTGGCCTAAGGTTGTGATTTAAGAAAAAGGAGACAGTTCAGACTGTTCACATGAGCTGGAGATCAAAGGACAGAGCATCTGATACTGACTGGGCTGGAGAAGCTGATAAAAGTGGAAAGTTGGTGGCAAGGTGGGAGCTGCTCCTAAGAGAAGTTACTCTCTCTGGCTAAAGAGAATAAGATAAAGAAAACAAGCTCTGCTAAAAGACGCATGGAAAACCATCAATAAATAAAAATGTTAGCTCAAAGATTCACTAAATATCGACATGGAAATCCTAAAAGTGGTGCACTGTGAATACCACAAGGACAAGGTTCAGTAAGCATTGTGGAATCACACCTCATTCATTAATTTCCCGGAAGACACTCCTCCTGCTTAAAAAAAGTACCTGTGCCACACACAGTTTATACTCCAGGACTAAAGAGCCTCTTGATGAGAGTGAAAGAGGAGTGGAAAAGTTGCTTAAAATTCAACATTCAGAAAACTAAGATCATGGCATCTGGTCCCATCACTTCATGGCAAATAGATGGGGAAACAACAGAAACAGGCTTTATTTTGGGGGGCTCCAAAATCACTGCAGATAGTGACTGCAACCATGAAATTAAAAGACACTTGCTTCTTGGAAGAAAAGCTATAACCAACCTAGACAGCATATTCAAAAGCAGAGACATTACTTTGCCAACAAAGGTCCGTCCAGTCAAGGCTATGGTTTTCCTGGTAGTCATGTATGGATGTGAGAGTCGGACTATAAAGAAAGCTGAGTGCCAAAGAATTGATGCTTTTGAACTACGGTGTTGGAGAAGACTCTTAAGAGTCCCTTGGACTGCAAGGAGATCCAACCGGTCCATCTTAAAGGAAATCAGTCCTGAATATTCATTGGAAGGACTGATGCTGAAGCTGAAACTCCGATACTTTGGCCACCTGATGTAAAGAACTGACTCATTTGAAAAGACCCCTAATGCTGGAAAAGACTGAAGGCAGGAGATGAAGGGGACGACAGAGGATGAGATGGTTGGATGGCATCACCAACTCAATGGACATGAGTTTGAGCAAGCTCCACGAGTTGCAGATGGACAGGGAGGCCTGGCGTGCTGCAGTCCATGGGGTTGCAAAGAGTCAGACACGACTGAGCGATTGAACTAAACTGATATCCCTGTGTGAAGCTACTATACATGGGATCCAACAGAGACACTAGATTTAAATATGCAGTGAAAAGTGAGAAAGTGTTAGTCACTCAGTTGTGTCCAACTCTTTTGTGACCCCATGCACTGCAGCCCGCCAGGCTCCTGTCCATGGGATTCTCCAGCAAGAATACCGGAGTGGGCTGCCATGCCCTTGTCCAAGGCATCTTCCCGACCCAGGGATCAAACCCAGGTCTCCCGCACTGCAGGTGGATTCTTAAAATATCTACATGTTATCAAATCTACTAAAAACCAACAGACTGAAGTAGAGACTCTGGAGCCAGGCTACTCTGGGCAAGTTATCTTCATTTCTGCCCGCAGGGTTTTTTGTCAAGTATGCAGGACCAACTGTCGGTGACTCAAGCCCCACACAAGTAGGGGCTATGGCTCCTGCCCCTGTGGGTGCGGGGCCAAGAGCACAGAACAGAAAGCAGGGCCGTGGGGCCGCCGCCTGAAGGGAAACCCCAGGAGGAGGCGTCTCCCGCCCTCCTCCAGCAAGAGCCGCTCTTCAGTTCCCTGAAAGCAGCGGCGGCACGCCTCCAGTGAGTTCCGCAGTGCGAACTGCAGGCAGCCCATTCTGCGGGCTGAGCCTCCCTGATGGCTGGAAGCGAAAAAAAGACAGTGGAACAGGCGTGATGACGGCGGCCGGCTTGGAGATCTAATGGGAAGAACACGGAGAGCTGGATGCCAGCACCTGGCTCTCCAGGAGCTGGGGCAGAAGCTACCAGAGGCACTGCCCTGCCTGGAGAGCAGCCACGTGGAGACGCCCCGGCCACTGGCCGGACGCCCCCAGCACCCAGCCCTCCGACACAGGGACACACCGACCTGCTCGCAGCAGTGCTGAACACCCGTCAGATGTGATGGGTGCTTTCCACAAACTCCATGCAATGCCCTTGGGACAAGTCCAAACAGGTGAGAGGAAGGCTATCCCTCACCAGGGCCAGACGTTATCAGCTACATCTCAACAATGCCACTTCTTTTTCTTTTTTTTTTTAAGGCTATTTATTTATTTGGGCTTCCCTGGTGGCTCAGGAGCAAAGAATCCACCTGCCAATGCAGGAGACGATGGTTTGATCCCTGGGTTGGGAAGATCCCCTGGAGAAGGAAATGGCAACCCGCTCCAGTACTCTTGCCTGAGAAATCCTGTGGACAGAGGGACCTGGTGGGCTACAGTTCATAGGGTCACAAAGAGTGGGACGTGACTTAGCAGCTAAACAACAAAAAAGTACGTATTTATTTATTTTGGTCATGCCCCAAGACATGTGGGGATCTTAGTTCCCCAACCAGGAATCAAACCCTTGTCCCCTGCACTATAAGCTCAGAGTCTTACCCACAGGAACTGCTAGGGAAGTCCCCTACGATGCCACTTCAAATCTCTAACTACATCCTAGTTAGTGAGGATCTGCCTCTGAAGACATTTATGATCTAAATCATTCAGGACAAATAAAGGAAGTTAAAACTTCTCTGTTGAACAGTAAACAAGAAACATGCCAAATACCTTAATTATCAATCTTAGCATAAGCCAAGTTTACCCTAACCATCGAACTTCCTACTGGATCAAATAGACGGTTGTCAAAAAGTGCACCAATATACTGAGAAATAGCAACTCATTCAAAAAACAGACCAATGTTTTAAGAAAGGCAAAGAGCACTTTAATTGATTTCCATTCTCCTCTTCCCTGCTAGCTGTTTAGCGTCTCATTCATAATGATCTTCTCACTCCACCCTCCAACCCTACCCCCACCGATGGCTACTTTAGGATTGGTCAGCCCCAAGCCCACTTGGGTCACTGGGACCCAACGTTCTGGGGATTTGGGGAAACAAACTACCCGCCTTAGGACCATGGCAAGCCAGTGTCTTCCATCCCCAGAGTTATACACGAGAAGCAGGGTTCCGACCCATCTGAGAGCCACGCTACCACCACAAGGAACCTAAGTCTCCCAGTGACTGCACTCCTGTGGGTGATGAGCCCAGAGGCAGAAAGAGCCGAGGTCTCTGGTGACCTACTTCTAAACTTCCTTTTATGAAATATTAAGTTTCCTTATAATTTAAATGGGTTTCATGTTGTACCCTAAAACATCATAATTTACACACCTTGTTTTACATGTCCAGTAGAACATAAAAATGTCACCCATATTTATGTAAATGTTAGCAAAAAAGTGTTCTATTTTAAATAAACTGATGCCCATATGAGACTCATTAAATACATGGCACTCACTGACAGTTAAATAAAAATATCTGAATAACTTTCTGGAGTAATTTCTGGACATTTTGCCCTTCAATAATTATCAATAAAACAGAAAACTAGTTTAAAAACATTTAGAAGCATCAAACTCTCAATCTGACATAAAACTTTAGTTATATAGCAGTGTTACTTTTAAGAGCACAAAAAGGGTAACTCTTAGACCCTAAAATATTAGTCAAGTTCACAGTGTTTAAGTCACAATCAAAAAAGAACCGATGCTAATGCTTTTTACATAATCAAGTTTAGCTTTAAAAAAAAAAAAATCTTTAGATTTTGCTGCCAGTGAGCCATTTTAATGGAATACGTGGGTAGGACAGATTAACTGCAACCTACAGAGAAGCCAACCGTGTTTATTTTAACCACTTATAATATTTTCAACTTCATCGTGCTAGATAAACAGTTAAAATACAAAGATGTTTCCGATGAGCAGTGATTTAAACAATGAAACCAAAAGAGCGAGAAGGTAATAAAAGAAGGGCAGAGTAGAAGGTGCCTACTGAAAAGGCTAGCTCCTAAAAAATAGATAAAGGCAGAGAGAGGAGGTAAGCAGTAGGCTCGGGACCCCCTCAACACAGGCGTGGAGCTGGTGTCCCGTGAGGCAGGCCCACCCTTTCATCAGGAACCAGCATGCATTCAAAATGGCAGAGAAACCCCCACTGCCCAAAGGAATTCAGCCTGTTCTACAAACACGTCAGGTCAGCATTATTTCACACACCTTAGCTGATGTTACAGTAGGTATTGTGAAGATTTATTCCTATCATAAATACACTACAGAATACATTTAAATTGGAGCTAAAAAAAAAAAAAAAAAATAACGTATCCATTGGAATCTTCAAAGAGAACGTATTTGGACCTGGAAACAACGTAAGCAGACTATACATTCAGGACAACGAAAGATAACCTCTTCAACCAGAGAAAGCTCACGTACAACCTAGGATCTCTCCTCGCCTGGGGGGACAAACCTGACCACAGCTGCGGCTCAAACAGGCCTGAGTGGGGCAGGCAGGGCTGCTGGAGCCAGGAACAGGCCTGCCTTCCTACCTAAAATTAGCCCTGCCCATCTCACCGCAGCTGGGTTGGGTGCCTCTATTTTAAGGTGCGTGACTCCAAATTGCTTAGGAGCGTGTAATTGCTGGCCGATGTGGGGAGCTGAGAGTGTGGAGAGACTTCCCAGCCAGCCTGGACCAAAGTCGCATGCTGAATCATCATGCTATCTGGGGTCTAAGTACACGGGTGGTGAACTCATACACGGGAGATATCCATGAAAGACACAACACGGACAGAACGCAGAGAAAACAAGCAAGAAAACAAGCAAGGAGACAGCGCCTCCTCTCATCCACCAGCCCTGCCCCCACCACCCAGCACACCCAACCCCCGCCCACAAAAGCAGGGGGAAAACTGACAACAGTCATGATCCTAAGGTGTCCTCATCATCTCGGGAAATTATCATGTAGCAACTGACAGCTGAAACCCCTTCCAAGCAATGCCACAGGGCCGTTTACCGCCCTCTGAAAGGCCCTGGCTCCCGGAGTAAAGCCCACAGAGAGTGCTGCCCAGTTCACATTCCACATCTGGGGAACTTGAGACGGGAACTGGTGTGGCTCCCGCTTATACCAGTGAGAAAATTTTCACCAGCATTTTAAACGGGAGCTGAATTTTCAAGAAGGAATGAAAGACTATCCCTATAACTAACAATAACGTCATCAACAAAGTTGTAAGTTACATGGCACTTACACACTCCTGAAATTTAAGCTACACAGATAACATTCCTGATTCCCACCACCTCAGAGCTAAAACTCAGCCTCTATTTTCCGACCAGAACTTGAGACACTAGACACAGAAGGTATATTTAATGCAAGTCCTGTCCTGATAGCACCGCATTCCACCTGTCTACACCCTAAGCGCTTCTTCTGAGCTAGCAAAACGCACGTACCTTCATTTTCAGAGGCATGACATTTCACTTTCAATACCAAGTCAAAGGTCCTTTCTGGATTTTCCCTGAAAGAAAAAGAACTTTGTTAGTATTTCTTTCCTATGACAAAGTTTATATTATCTTAACTCTAATAGTTAATCTTGTTCTTGTCTCAATAGATCCCATGTAACGATATGACCAGGCTTCCTAGGTGGCTTTGTGGTCAAAAAACCACCTGTCAATTCAGGTGAGACCCAGGTTCAATCCTTGGGTTGGGAAGATACCCCGGATAAGGCAATAGCAACCTACTCCAGTATTCCCGCCTGGGAAATCCCATGGACAAGGAGCCTGGCGGGCTACAGCCCATGGGGTCACAAATGAGTGGGATGCGACTTAGCCACTAAGCAACAAAAAACTACATGATCACAAGGGAGAGGAAATAAGGTGTTTTCCTGGTTCAGCAACTTAAGTGCACTGAGGCTAACAGTTCAGAGACTTTGGAAAAACATTTAACTTCTGAGTCTCCTTCTCACCTAGAAAGTACCCTGTTAGGGTCACAGAACAACTGTGAGGATTACAAATCACATACTACAGTGGAAGTGCTTTATGAAGTATTAAGTGCTTATAAATAGAAAGCATTGCCTTTATCTTATCAAATCAAAATTGAAAAGCCAGAATGTTCCTAACAGGCTCTACCTTTCCCCACCAGCAGAGCTTAACGGCAGGTTCTCTGGCTTTTATCAAAGGACTTGCAATATAGACACAACGGAATGACTGGTTCCCCCTGCCAGGTTCTAGAGCACCATGAAACACTCATAACGGTCCTTAAAAGTAGAACTTTGCATATATTGTCTTGAGACAGAATTACAGCAGGGAAGCACGTTTTAAGTAACAAACTATACATAGCCTCCGAAGCCAACCCAAAAAGATAATGTCAACTATCTGGGAAAATTGGACTATTTCAATATTGGAGTTGATCACTAAGAACAGTAAGGTTTTGCTTCATTCAGAAGTTACCAACATTCACTAAATGCTCACACATTCAAGGTATACTTTGTTAATTTCAAAAAGTGAATGGAAATCTATTGAGACATCTTCTTTAGAAACACTGTGTTCTTTTTAACACAGTTCTGTTTTAATCTCTTTCTGCCAGAAGATAAAAGATCAAGCAACATCTGATACCACAAAGTCCATGTGACCAAAGTGTTAATGTATTTCAGTTATTTCTGGAGTCCTTGGTTGTCTGTGCACTAGCTGTTTTTAATAATGCATTTCCCCCAAGAAATTGGCTTCTAAGTAAGCGCTCTATTTTTTAAAATTTATTACAAGAATCTAGAAACAGAGAAACTGGCAAGCCATATAAATTACTCTGCAAATTCCTCAGCCGTCCCACTATTAAGTTGCTTCAACGGGAATAATCTGAACTCGGGTGAGCCTCCCTCCTAATCCAGTTAATGTCAAAAGATATACTTTTTAAAGTCCCATACTAGCACCCTCCCCCAACATATCAAACACTGAAGAAAATTATTTTCCTATTTTCCTAAGTCTTTAGAACCTCTCTTAAGTGTAAATAAAAAATACTCTGTAACACTGGGAAATGTTAAAGGCTTTTAACGCTAAAAGAAATATATACACGATATACATGAACTCGGGTAGGGTGGGGTGGGGGTTGGTTTAAGAGGGTGTCAAAGGAAAAAAGAAGGAATTTTTCTGTAAAGTAAGTTTCCGGAGGAAAATATAAAACTGCCCCTAAGATAACTGAAACAAAACCACCACACTGTTCAGATGGCTTTTTGCCTGCTGAAGGTCCTGAAGAAAAGCCCGAGGGGCACCCAAGGGTGCTGCTGACCACAGGGAAAACGCTCCCTCCGCGAGCCCCTCCTGCCGGCGCCGGTATTCCACGCCCGGGGCACCTTTCTGCCCTGAGAAGGGGCCGCAGGAGGGAGACCCGGGGCCGCCGGTAAACACCCTGGAAGCGCGCCGGGAGGGCAGTCACGCCCGGCCAGCCCGGCGCGCGGCAGGGGGGGAAGCGGCCTCGCGTCCGCCCGCCTCCCGGGACCCGCAGCGCCGCGCCGGCGCCCAGGCCTCCGCCCGGGCCGCGCGCCCCGCGCCGCCCGCAGGCCCGCGGCCTAGGCAGCCGGGGCAGCCGGGGCTGCGGGCCGGGGTCCGCGGAGGGGCCCCGGCCGCGCCCGCGCGCACTCACTTGGTCCTGCAGTCCATGGCTACATGCCGCGGGGCGCGCCCGCCCGCCGGCCGCCGCGGGAACGGCTGCGCGCAGCGCGGCGGCCCGGCCCGGCGGAGAGGCCGCGCCCCGCCCCGCGCCTCTGTGACAGCGCGGCCCCCGCCCCCGGCGCGGCCGCCCCGCGCTCCCTGCGCCGCCCGCGAGCCAGGAAGTGGGCGCGCGGCGCCGGCGCGGGGCCGCCTCGCCTGGGCCGCGCGGGCGCGAGCGGGCCTGCCCGAGGGCCCGCTGTGCACCCGACCGCCAGCGGCTCGGGCGGCCTGGGCGCCGGGCGGCCGCGTGCGCCCCCGGAGCCGGCCTGGGCTCGGGGTGGGGGCGCTCAGGGCCGCCGACCCCCGCCCCGGAAAGCCAAGCACCCGACAGGACACCCGGCCCCCGCGGTGCGCGCCGCGCGCGCCCCCGGAGGCGGCCCAGGCTCAGGGGGGCTGGAGGGGTTGCGGTTCAGGGCCGTGCCCCCCGGCGGTGGGGGTGCTCAGGGCCGCCCCGCCCCGGAAAGCCGACTGCCCTGCAGGGCACCTGCACCCCGCGGTGCGCGCCGCCCGGCGTCTGAGCAACCGTTAACCCTTGGTGTGGGAGGCGGGGGGCGCCGCATGGCTTTCAGGCTGCACATCCCGATCTCCAGGCGCCGCGCTCGGCCCCTGGCCTCCCTGCCACTGGGCCTGGGTACCTCCTAGGGGATCCAGAGCCGCCCCTCCTGAATCAGCAAGGTTCGGGGGTGCACCTGCTCAGGAGCCCAGCCCGGCAGCCAAATAGCACTGCTCCTCTGGCTTTGCACATCGTCGGGGACACAGACTTCCCCCCATCACGGCCGCCATGTGGCCAAGGACTCACTTAGGGACCCATCCACGGAGAGGCAGGCCTTGGGTGCAGCCCGAGGGCAGAGGGGCCTGAACTAAGAGCTGCCACGTGCAGAGCCCTGGGGAACGCGGGAGCAGCTTGTACGTGTTCGCACCGTCCCAGCCCTTGTGGTCACTCTATGTGACAGGCGCTTTCACCAGCATCTTACGGATGAAGAAGCGGGCCAAGCCAGCCCATGGTGATGGCCAAGACCAGGTCTACCCTGTACCACCTCTGTCCCTCTTGTGTGGCCTCCTGTGTAGGATCTACAGAGAAGAGAGGTAGAAACAGCCTTAGGACGGACGTGCGAAGGTGGTCCAGGGCTGGGCGGTTACACAGAGACCTTCCGGAGAAGGCGTCTCCCGTCCGTTACCACCCCTGACACATTGCCTCGGTGTTTTTCATCCCAATCGAGGTTGCTTCGGAGCTTCTTCATGCAAAAGGAAAGAGGATGAGAAGAAACCAGATGTGGTATGAATAGAGTGAGTCATGAGACATACAACTCAGACGAGGAGGCTTGGGAATGAAAGAATTTAGAATCAAGAACCTAAAATTAAACTCAAGTATACCAGCCCGCAAACATTCTGGCCCAAGATGACTGTTACTCGGTGAACAAAGAAACAGTCGTGATGCATGGCATCTAAAATGAGCACAGGACATAATGGGGAAACAGAAAGATTATAATTTGGCAAATGTGTTCTCATAGCTTGACTTGGGGTGAGACACTTCAGTTTCTCAGTTCCTACATTTGTAAAATGGGAATTATTACTTGTGTATCACATGAACAATATGATGTTCAAGTTTAATAAAAGTGCTACTAATTGTGTGATCTTTTGAGAAATCATTCTGTGGATTTCAGTTTCACAATGAGGCAAAATACACCACATCATCTTTTTTTCCCATATAAGACTCTTTTCTACATAAGAAGTTACTGTAGTCCAAAGCCTTGAAAACACATCCATAAATTCAAAAACCACTTCTGCTCCAAGCAGACTTCTCCTTTCATTATAATGAATTCTTCTCCAAAGAAAGGAACCCTACCTGAGGTGCCTACAGGAGTTTTTAATTTGTGGTGAGGTACTACTAATACAATTGTTTTCCCCAACCATTTGTTGGGATTTAACTGACAGTCGTTGCTGGGTGGGAAAGATCCCCTGGGGGAGGGCATGGCAACCCACTCCAGGATTCTTGCCTGGAGATTCCCTGGACAGAGGAGCCTGGCCATGGGGTCATACAGAGAAGCGACTTAGCCCGAGCGCACACAAGTAACAATCATACCCCTGCATATTGTTTTAAATTTACTCTAAGTGTACATATGTACACAGAAAACAAATCTTTTTTAAACCAGCTTTTAGGCTGACCATGATGAGGTTTATATATCCTGATACTACTGAGATAAAAGGGATAGAAACACAGATGGACACAGTTTGTATGTTTGTTTAAAATTACTGAAAAAAGATTTTGTATACAGTTATGTTAGAGAGGTTTTATTGAAACCAGTGGTAAGATTTAGCAGTTTTAGAACTTTTGACGCAACTGGTAGAGAACTCTACAAAGGACAAGCCTTCAAAGTGCTGTTAGATCTTCCTAATATCATATTTCAGCAGTATCATTTCCTACTTGACAACTAATGTGAGCATATTTCTCTCTCAGGACTACAGAGAGAAATATTTCTACTTTGGGAGAAATAGCCTCAGATATGCAGATACCACTTTAATGGTAGAAAGTGAAAAGAAACTAAAAGAGCCTCTTGAGGTGAAAGAGAAGAGTGAAAAAGCTGGCTTAAAATTCAACATTCAAAAAACTAAGATCATGGCATCCAGTCCTATCACTTCATGGCAAATAGATGGGAAAAATGTGGAAACGGTGTCAGATTTCATTTTCTTGGGCTCCAAAATCAATGCAGATGATGACTGCAGCCATGAAATTAACACACACCTGCTCCTTGGAAGAAGAGCTTTGGCAAACCTAGATCAGTGTATTAAAAAGCAGAGACATCTGCTTTACCTACAAAGGTCTGAATATTCAAAGCTATGGTTTTTCCAGTAGTCATGTGTGCATGTGAGAGTTAGACCATAAAAAAAAAAGGCTGAGTGCTGAAGAACTGATGCTTTTGAACCGTGGTGCTGGAGAAGATTCTTGAGAGTCCCTAGGACAGCAAGGAGATCCAGCCAGTCAATCCTAAAGGAAACCAACCCTGAATATTCATTGAAAGGACTGATGCTGAAGCTGGAGCTCCAATACTTTGGCCATCTGTTGAGAAGAACTGACTCATTGGAAAAAACCCTGAGGCTGGGAAAGATTGAGGGCAGAAGAGGGCCACAGAGGATGAGATGTTTAGATAGTATCACTGACTCAATGGACAGGAGTTTGACCAAGCTCTGGGAGATAGTGAAGGACAAGGAAGCCCGGCGTGCTGTAGTGCATGGGGTCTCAAATAGTCAGACACAACTGAGCGACTGTAACAACAGTACATAGTCTATATGTGGTCCAAGGACTTAGTCTATAAGCTAATAATATTAAAATGTTTTCAGCTTATTTTAATTGTGTGTGTTTGTAAAGAATATATATTCTTCAGCTCTTGGGTAAGGTGTTCTAGAAATACATCCTTGGCAAATTCTCTGGTGGTCCACTGGTTAGGGCTCTGCACTTTCACTGCCAAGGGTGCAAGTTCATTCCCTGGTCAAGGAACTAAGATCCCACAAACCACATGGCACAACCAAAATATAAATAAATAAAAATAAAAGATATGTCCTTGATCAAATATTATGTTTGTGCTTTTGACATCTTCTATTACTAGATTTTCATCTGCTTGATACAATTCAATTAATAAAAGAGATGACTTAAAATCTCCTAATTGATGATGGATTCGTCTATCTCAATTTAAAGTTCTTTCAGTTTTTGCTTTATATATTTTGGGGCTGTGTTATAATACGCAAGCCACTTTATAATTGTTATTTCTGCCTAGTAAACTTACATTGTGTTGTAACTTTCTGAAACTCTAGCAATGCTTTTGCCTTAGTGTCTAAACAGCTTGCTCCTGATGAGATCAGTTCAGTTCAATAGCTCAGTCGTGTCCAACTCCCTGCAACCCCATGAACTGCAGCACGCCAGGCCTCCCTGTCCATGACCAACTCCCGGAGTTTACCCAAACTCATATCCATTGAGTCAGTGATGCCATCCAACCATCTCATCCTCTGTCGCCCCCTTTCCCTCCTGCCCTCAATCTTTCCCAGCATCAGGGTCTTTTCAAATGAGTCAGCTCTTCACATCAAGTGGCCAAAGTATTGGAGTTTCAGCTTCAACATCAGTCCTTCCAATGAACACTCAGGACTGATCTCCTTCAGGATGGACTGGTTGGATCGCCTTGCAGTCCAAGGGACTCTCAAGAGTCTTCTCCAACACCACAGTTCAAAACCATCAACTCTTAGGCGCTCAGCTTTCTTTATAGTCCAACTCTCACATCCATACATGACCACTGGAAAAACCATAGCCTTGACTAGACGGACCTTTGTTGGCAAAGTAATGTCTCTGCTTTTTAAAATGCTGTCTAGGTTGGTCATAGCTTTCCTTTGCCTACTGTTAGTATCAGTATATCTCCTTCATCCTATTACATCAAAACTTTCTAAGTCATTATGTGCAGATGGATCTAACTAATGTGAATTTTGGCTTTCAATCTAGTCCGATAATCACTCTTAGACTGAGTGTTTAGGCCGCTGCATGTTTTATAACTGCTGACATACTTGAGTTCATCTCCACCATGGAGTACTTTGCATTCGTCTTCTCTGGGTCTGTTTTCTTTCTCTCATCTTTGCCTTCTTTAGAATTAAGTTTTCTTTTGTGCTTTCACTTCTCCCTAGTTCTAGCTTGGAAGTTATATAGTCTGTTCCTATTCACTTAGTGACTAACCTAGAAATTTTAACAGGCAAATTTATGTGATTAAATCCAGAATTTATCAATATATCAACCTTCTCTCAAACAACACATGGACCTTTGAAATACCCTCCAAAACTACAATACATTACTGATGTTGTTTTATACTGTCGATGTTTGTTTAAATTTACCCAGAAGTTTACCACTTATTTTGCTCCTTTTTTTTAAAAATTATTTTTTTAACCATGCCACACAGTATGTGGGGCTTCCCTTGTGGCTCAGCTGGTAAAGAGTCTGCCTGCAACGCAGGAGACCTGGAGATACCTTGTTGGGAAGATCCCCTGGAGAAGGGAAAGGCTACCCACTCCAGTATTCTGGCCTGGAGAACTCCGTGGACTATAGTTGCAGAAATTTCCATGGACTATAGTTCCATGGACTATATGGGGTTGCACAAAGTCGGACATGACTGAGCAACTTTCACTTTCACAGTACGTGATACCTGTGTTGGGAAGATCCCCTGGAGAAGGGAAAGGCTAACCACTCCAGTATTCTGGAGGGTTAACACTTATTTTGCTCCTTTTTTAAATTATTATTATTATTATTTTAGCCATGCCACATAGTATGTGGCCTACCTGTCCATCACCAGCTCTTAGAGTCCACCCAAACTAATGGCCGTCAAGTTGGTGATGCCATCCAGCCATCTCATCCTCTGTCATCCCCTTACCCTCCTGCCTTCAATCTTTTCCCAGCATCAGGGTCTTTTCAAATAAATCAGCTCTTCGCATCAGGTAGTCAAAGTATTGGAGTTTCAGCTTCAACATCAGTCCTTCCAATGAACACCCAGGACTGATCTTTAGGATGGACTGGTTGGATTGCCTTGCAGTCCAAGGGACTCTCATGAGTCTTCTCCAACACCACAGTTCAAAAGCATCAATTCTTCAGCACTCAGCTTTCTTTATAGTTCAACTCACATCCATACATGACCACAGGAGAAACCATAGCTTGACTAGACAAACCTTTGTTGACAAAGTAATGTCTCTGCTTTTTATTACATTTAACATTTTAAATTCTATTTCTGATCATTCCAATCTCTGAAACATTTGTGGGTAGGATTCTACTATCTGACTTTTTCCTTCTGCCTCTTACTTATGGTCCCTTATTTGTTCTACATTTGGTGGCTTCCTTTTGTTCCTTGGAGCTTTAGACATGGAAATTTTGTGAAAGCTGGAAGGAAGTTGAGTTCTCTGGAGAGGGTGTTCATTTATTGCTGGTAGATGTTGAAACTTTTCAGACTACCCTTGTGGGATCTGGCTTTTGGTTATGAATACTCCAGGAGGATTAACTCTGCTCCAGAGTTTGAGACATGCAGTGTTCCTTGAATCCCTTCGGAGTGCCAGGTTCTGTTCAGTTCAGTTCTTCAGTCGCTCACTCGTGTCCGACTCTGTGACCCCATGGACTGCAGCGTGGCAGGCCTCCCTGTCCATCACCAACTCCCGGAGTTTACTCAAACTCATGTCCATTGAATTGGTGATGCCATCCAACCATCTCATCCTTATATCTAGGCTTCCCAGGTATCTCAGTGGTGGAGAATCTTCCTACCAATGCAGGAAACCTGGGTTCAGTCCCTGGGATGGGAAGATCCCCTAGAGAAGGGATGGCAACCCACTCCAGTATTCTTGCCTGGAGAATTTCATGGACAGAAGAGCCTGGGGGGCTACAGTCCATGGGGTCACAGAAGAGTCGAACACGCCTAAGTGACTGAACAAGAACAATAATGTCTACCTTCCTCAAGTCATACCCAAATAGCACCTAACTTATACACCCTTACATATTAATGTTATGGAGAAATCAAAGTTCAGGGCATTTAGCGAGACTAATGTCCTGCTTCAAAATGTATTCAGTTCAGTTCAGTCGCTCAGTAGTGTCTGACTCTTTAAGACCCCATGGAACTGCAGCACGCCAGGCCTCCCTGTCCATCTCCAACTCCCGGAGCAGGTCAGGTCCATTGAGTTGGTGATGCCATCCAACCATCTCTTCCTCTGTTGTCCCCTTCTCTTCCCGCCTTCAATCTTTCCCAGCATCAGGGTCTTTTCAAATGAGTCAGTTCTTCGCATCAGGTGGCCAAAGTATCGGAGTTTCAGCTTCAACATCAGTCCTTCTAATGAATATTCAGGACTGATTTCCTTTAGGATGGGCTGGTTGGATTTCCTTGCTATCCAAGGGACTCTCAAGAGTCTTCTCCAACACCACAGTTCAAAAGCATCGATTCTTCAGTGCTCAGCTTTCTTTATAGTCCAACTCTCACATCCATACATGACTGCTGGAAAAACCATAGCTTTGACTAGATGGACCTTTGTTGGCAAAGTAATGTCTCTGCTTTTTAATATGCTGTCTAGGTTGGTCATAACTTTTCTTCCAAGGAGCAAGCATCTTTTAATTTCATGGCTGCAGTCACCATCTGCAGTGACTTTGTAGCCCCAAAAAATAAAATCTGTCACTGTTTCCATTGTATTGGGTTGGCCAAAAATCTCATTTGAGTTTTTCCGTAAGATCTTATGGGAAAACCAAACAACCTTCTTGACCAACCCAATACTATGATAACCATAAAGGTAATCCCTGGCCTCCTAACCCCCATCCATTTACACAATGTATCCATGCAGAAATAGGCCTTAGACATAAACGAAGAGACACTGACAGCAGGAGTACCTGCCCTGACCGCTCTGTCCCCTGCGGAGTGTGGAAAGGGGAACAGTATTGTCAACTCTAGAACCGTATTTCTTAAATAATACCTTAATATTACTTTGAGTTTAAAACAACTTAGCTAGACTCAAATGGGCCATGAGCTTCATTTTATTTCAAGGTTTTCAGTTCCAAACAGCTAACTTAGAAATGAACTTTTAGACACAACCCTCTCATGAGTACATGAGATCCAAGTGAGGCCTTCCCTAAGATTGCATGCTGCATTCCCTCCTAATGTTCTTCCTGGTAAAACTTTATTAATAGCACAACCACCTTCATTTATTTTGGAAGAAAAATCCTTTATATAAAGTATATAACAAGTCAAATTTCTTGAAGTCTTTAGAAAACTATCTTGAAAACATTTTAGTAGGACCTGCCTTTTAATACCAACTGAGATAAAATTGTTAAAAGAATATTCTTTAAGCATGTTATTCCTTTTATACTTAACACCAATATCATGAATTTGAATCTAAAGGTAAAAATCTCTTTCAGAATGATATATGAACTACTTTTAAAATAGAGAGAAAGTAGAAGAGATTTGGGAGCAATATCTCTCCTGAACATATTCTTACCTTGAGTTGTTTTCTCATCTCTGGGCCTATAAAGTTAGCATTCTATATTAATTTGAAAGCCAGCTTCGAAAGTTGTCTTCCAGTTTGGAGACAAAGGGATCAGATCATTCTTAACATCTTTACTACCAAATCTGAACATATCCAAATATTTATACAATTCAAATGGGAAAGGATATTTCTTTCTTCTGCTTTTAAACTTGTAGTGAAAAAGACTTTTAGTGAAATTCTCAAAAATAATACAGCAAAGAGATTCTCTTCCCCCCACCACCCCATTCCAGGTGACTTGCCCGAAATTAGAAAGTCACATTCTCTTACCTCTGACCACCTTTAGCTAGTTCACGGTTACCTTTGTTCTTCAATTCGCTAGACATTGGAAGATTTTAAACAGTCCTTGCAGTTAAGAAAAAAGAATATTCAGAGCAGAGTTATCAGCCACCAATGGGAACCAGAGAAGACAAGCTTTCCTGGTGACTCTGGCTTGCAAGAAGCAGAGCGGTGTTTGTATAACCCTGTGCAGTGCGTGGGAAAGACTGCTAACCCCGCCCACCAGACACTCCACAGAAATAGACGCCTGCATTGTCGGAGGCTCTGCTCACACCCACCTGATACTCTGCAGAGGCTGAGTGATCACACCCGATGAACAATGACGGTGGAATTTACTGGAAGGAAGCAGAAGAGCGGCTAATGCGACGTTACCAGTACAACGGGGTCAGTAATCCTTAGAAGCAGCCGTCATCCGGACGCAAACAGAGAAATGATTCCAACAGATTCCTGTATGGCAAGTTCTACTTTGCTAAAACACAGTGACGAGGCAAACATGACATGCACTTAGATCTGAGCGACTCTAGGGAGAAGAAGAATACCAGCAAACAGAACTCAGTCAAATACAGCTGAAAAGGTACAGCAGAAGGTCCCTGAAGTGGTACACGGGGATTCTAAACTCCTGAATGTTTGACTATTTTCCACTTCCTTACTGGTGCAAATGAGAAGATACAAATCAACATGGACTGAGATGTCTCCTGGTCATCATCTTGTCTCTCTGCTGATTTTCCTGATGTCACAGATCTGAGACATAGGCAAGTGTCTCGGCTTGTAATCTTCCCTGGGAAGGAAGGAGCCATGGATGGAAGCTCCATGAAACTGATCAAGGTCTTCCTAGTTTTGTGGGGATTTGCGTACTTTGTAGAGAGGACTCAGTCTTGCCCGCATTTCCTCATTCACTGTGCACAATTTCATCAACCTTTTCTAGCACTCTGGAGCTTGCCAATCAGGATGGCTGAACAGGGCAGGAATGCAGGAGAGCTCAGGACCATGACTCAGCCCCACGTCTTCAGCCCCTGCACCTCTGGAGGCTGACTGCTCTGTCTGTCGCTGCACAAACGCCTCTTGGACCTCCCTTCACTCCCTCTGTGTTGAACTGCGGACAAGGAAACTAGGGCATTAGTCTGTGCGCTGTGAAGGGTAACTGTACTGTGGTTACTTAACCTCACCATGGTTACTTAAGAAAACTACCAAGGGACTTCCCTGATGGTCCAGTGGTTAAGAATCAGCCTTCCAATGCAGAGGACATGGGTTCGATCCCTGGTCAGGGAACTAAGATCCCACATGCCTCAGGACGACGAAGCCTGCGAGGCACGATGAAAGATGCTGAATGATGCAACCAAGATCCCACATGCCACAACTAAGATGCAACACAGCCAAGTAAACAAGCAAGTAAGCAGTAAAAGACAGGAAAGAAAACTACCGACTGGCCACTGGTAATTCCTATTCCGTGATGTCAGAAGGCCGCTGATCCCCACGTGACCCATTTCCTTCTGTCGCTGATGCTTAACACAAGCATGTTGCTCTTCCCCTTTAAATAAGCAGGTATGAACTCTTAAGTAGTCCCTGCATGACTTCGTGAGGAGTGGCCCGACCTCAGAATTAGAAGGAAGGCTTTGAATCCAGTGGCCTGTGATTGACTTAGAAAAAACTCACTCCAGCAAGCAGCTGGCAAGACGACTTCCAGTCTGTGAAAGCCAAAAAAAAGAAGTGTCTTAACACTCGAGTCACTGTGTCATTCCGTGCACAAAGTCTCCATGTCCACGGCAGAACCACGGGCCTCTCCACATTTACGTGTGTCCTTTTCAGACTTGCTGTGATTTTGCCAAGTGCTTCATGACCATGTTTTATTAGCTGGGTCTCTCGATTGTTCTGCGAGGTATAGACTAGCAGGTGAAACAGGCACTGTCCATGATGAGCCAGGAAGCACACGCTCCGGGGACGTTTTATTCCCAGAAGCCCGTGTGGAGGAATACGCTTTTCCCCGCTTGCCGGAGGCCCCAGGAAATAGAAACCAGCCCACAGAACACCACTGAACCATTTTTAAAAGCCATTTTCTTTGTGAAACACATATATTACTTCTTCCCTCCATTTCTCTCTCTCACTTTCTCTCTTCCTCTCCCTTTCTCTCAGTCAACAAAAGTGAGCAAGTCTTCAGCAGGTCTGTATTTCAATTCAAAATTATTATCATATGGCACCTGCTGCTTCTATTTACCTACCTAAATTACATGCATTACTTACAATTTTTGAGGACATGCATTGCTTTAAAGGTTCTCTGCACAAGCTGTAGGGTAAACAAAAGCATTTATATAACAAACTAAAAGAACTGTGCTACAAGTCTGCTGTATGAAAACAAAAGATTCTAGAAGACTTTGACTCCGTGATTTTATAGATAACGAAAGCTAAGCTGAAACTTTCTTAATGTAATTAGTTCATAGACAAATCGCATCTTTAGGGACAGTCTTGGTCTAGAGAAACTGGATTTTCTGGTTCTCAAAGATGGGAGAGCAAAACTAAAGTATAAGCCTCTATGAACATCCATAAAAACACAGAATAGACTTTCTCTATGACTCCAGTTAGTTTACATTATACATTTGCTGTGTGAGTCTCCATTCGACACAAAGCTTTTAACCCATGACATTAAAATTACATTTTGGGGGGAAATTACGTGGTAGGAATTTTTTATGTGAGAGGAGGGCCCAGACAGAAAGATAAAGTCAGGGATGACAGCCTCTGCATAGTTAAGCCATCTGCGATAAGAAAAGGATGCTGGGAAAGCTGCCTGGCTCCTCACTGACACAAAGGAGGTCCAGTTCCCTGACCAGGGCTCAAACCCAGGCCCCCTTCATGGCGAGCGCAGAGCCTTAGCCACGGGACCACCAGGGAAGTCCCTGCCTGGGTAGATCTGAACTGGCAGTTACCTCAGGTTGGGCTCAGCCACACGGCTCCTGAGCTGATGCGCAAAGCTCACCTTCTATCGAGTATCCACTGGGATTCCTGCTTCTCCAAGCTGCGTCCTCTGGCCCACCTGGTGTGTAGTTGCCCTGGTCCTTCCAGCTCTTGCCCTCTTCCTTTAAATGAATGAAGTCTTTAAAGATGCCACCCTTTTGTTTTAAGCTGTCTTAACTTTTCCTGAATACCATCACCTCCTCCAGAGGACTCTATGTGTCCTGGCTCCCAAACCGACTTAGTTGGAGCCTGTGACCCATATTCTCTAGCTGGTTATAAAGGTTAGTCTGCTCTTTGATGATGTAGAGACCACATAGTTCCTGCTCTCATATGGTCTCCTTACTAGAGACCAACGATGGACATGGTGCTGTTCAGTCGCCTCCAACTCTTTGTGACCCCATGTGCTTCAGCCTACCAGGATCCTCTGTCCTCCACTATCTCCTGGAGTTTGCTCGAACTCATGTCCATAGAGTCAGTGATGCCATCCAACCATCTCATCCTCTGTCACCCCCTTCTCCTCCTGCTTGCAATCTTTCCCAGCATCGGGGTCTTTTCCAATGAGTCAGCTCTTCATGTCAGGTGGCCCAAGTAGTGGAGTTTCATCTTCAGGGACATTGTCGAGCATACCACGAGGAGATTCTGACTTTGAGAAATGTGTAGAGAAACCCACAGAAAAACTCTCGCGACACACGCTTCTTAGCTTGTTACTCAGCGGTTCATAGGGTTTTTTAATGTTCTCTCGTGCCTTTGTTCTCCTCTTTTCATAAAGAAATGTAGTGAGCCTCAGTCACAATCTGATACTGTGCCCAGGGTAATTTTCTGTAATGCTCCCGTTTATACAAAAAACGTCACAAGGTTTTATGATAAGCTATGTGGTCTCCTTAAGGACAGTTGCCTATTACTTGTCCTGAGGAAGGAAAAAAATTACGTGCCATGAGATTTACTGCAGATTTTTGAATGTATTTGTCATCCTCACAGTCGAGTGAGGCCAAATTTTTCTCCCTCTTACAGATTGTGGATTCAGAAAGAAAACTTCCCCAAAGATACACAAATGGTCTTCAGACCCAAATCCTTCCCGATCCCAATCGACTAAAACACAGGATTTTACCAAGTAAAGTGCAGTTAGACTAAATAAGAAAGTCAGACTGTGCCAAAGTTTAAGAAATGAAGTCCCTAAATTCCTAAAACCTAATCAACACTCAATTTCCTACCAGTTTTTAAAAACACAGCACCCAGCAGCTCAGCTGCTCCCTGTGAGCTTCCTTCCTCACCAATTAAAGTATTCACAGCACACCTGTTGCAAGCACACACCATTAACACTCAAATCAACTCCCAAACAATAGTGCCACCTGTCACTGTCCCGAGGCACCATGCCCGTGTGCTAAGTCGCTCAGTCATGTCCTACTGTTTGCAACCACAGTCCACCAGGCTCTTCTGGCCGGGGGATTCTCTGGGCAAGAATATACTGGAGTGGGTTGCCATGCCCTCCTCCCGGGGATCTTCCTGACCCAGGGATTGAACCAGCGTCTCTGACATCTCCTGCATTGGTGGGCGGGTTTTTCATCACCAGACCACCAGGGAAGCGAGTCCTGAGGCAGCGTTTCTCCTGAAATAACACTGGCCCAGTGCACACAGCCTGGGGCTTGCTGTGATGCTCACGCCTCACTTTGGCTTCTGATGCGGAGGCAAGAGGAGGCAGCATCCTCTTGCTTCCATCCTTCCGCCTGTGCGCCTGCTCTGCCGTCGTCCACCTCACCTGGAAGACTCTCTCTCTCCCTTCTGCCCATCCTTAAACTTCCCACTCGGGCCCTTCCTCCTGCAGGGAAACTCTTTCCACTGGTTTTGGGCCACAATAAAGTTGGCTTTTGTTTCCATAGCACTTTCAGCCACTTTCCAGCTATTTAACAGCTCTTTGGTTTTTTTAAACATATAATAATTTGAGCACGTTGTGATTTTGATTTTTTACAATTTCTGCTTTGTATGTGTGGTGTGTGCCCTCTATAATACCCACATAATTTGGGGGCCTTTGTATTTATTATTTACTGATTGAGCAAAACAGTGATGGGATGGTCATCAGGTAAAGAATGATAGACGGCATATTATTGTTATTCCAGAAGTCTTAAAACTGTGGATTTCACTGTTTTCAAGATGGGTCCATCTGGAAAGCTTCGTGGTTTCCGTAGGGTTCTAATAGAGAAAAGACATTTGGCTAAATAGATAAAATTACGCTTGAAAGAATAAAAAAAAAAGCTAAAAGAGGAAATGAAAAAATATTTAACATCAGTAGAACTGAATAAGAATTCTCCTGTGAAAAAGTTCAAATGGCTAAGAATGTGAGTACTTAACCAATTATTTTATTGCTCAAGTAATTCAAGGCAGGGGAGGAGAGGAGAGACTCATCACCCAGGCATCATCTAATGTGAGGTTCTGCACTGCCTCTCTCTTCTGCTTCTCCTGTCTCCCAAATTTACCCAACCTACGTCCTATTTCATTCATTCTCTTCAATAACAGCAAATATTTTGGAGTGCTAATTCTCCTAGCTCCTAGGTAGGAGACTGACCTGCATAGACTGGGGATTTGTTTTTAGGAAACAATTCAGTTTAGTCTGAAAACACATGTGCTTTCTGCATTTCCACCAAGTCCCACCAGCACGGTCCGGCCTCCCATCCCACCCGCAGCGTCCAGCCTGCAGCAACGGGTGCAGTTGTGGCAGACGCGGAGGTGGGGCTGCAGGAGCTCTGGGTTAGAGGTGGGACTCCCCGCTGCCCAGGCTCGCTGCTCTCTCAGGGCGCTGCTGATGAAATGCGGGCTCCCGTCCCAGGGCCTCCTGAGCCTGCAGCAGCTTCTCCCTCACAGCTTCTTAGGATGAGCACGAGTTTGCGGACAGAGCCGCAGCTGAGCTCCAACTTTTAGGACCTCAGCGACCTGCATGCTCCTCAAGAGACCTTTGCCCAAGGTGACCACCAGCAGCTTTTGCCTAGAGAGACGTAGTGCTTTGTGCTTTAGGCACAAAAATAAAAGCCTCTGCTTCTCTAGCTGACGAGTGTACGAAAGAGTACGACATTCCCTTCAGAGTTCATGTGCAAGCTCTTCTCTGCCCTTTCCGTGTCGCTGAAGCCTGATCCCTCCGCTGCAGGACATGAAGCGCGCGGTCATCACTGTCTCTAACCACGGGTTACCTGAGCTGGTCCATCAGCTAGGACGCTCCCAGCACACCCGCTACCTGCAGGGTGATGTATCTACGTTCAAAACCTCGTCCACTGTGCGGCTTCCAGGTAACTACGCCATCAGGCTTTACATTCACAGGTTGACAGGATGAATACAGTTTCTTGTCCCGTCTGCAGTCAAGTTACCCATTCAGAAGCTTGGGCACAGCTCTGTCCTCATCCCTTATAGGGAACAAGTCCCCCCCTTGCCCGGCCAGGGAGCAAGCAAGGGGGCCTGTTGTTTGCTTTCGCTCCCCTCTGCTGCAGCAGGGGCCCCAGTAAAGCCTCGCCTAAAAGAAAAAAAAGAAACAATATATCAGACATCTGGTATATTCCTGTCAGTGTTTCTTAGAAAAAAACCAAAGAACTAAAAAGCAGCATTTCGATCAGTGCCTGAACTCACAATTTCCAGACTGAAAATTACCAATTGTTAAAAAACAAAATTCAGCCCAGTAAATCTGAAGATCTAATTGGCTTTACTGACGATTCATGAAACAGGAAGCCGTCCATCCAGCGGCTAGAAGGGTACTCCCAGGGTTGTGTGAATGGAAGGTCTTTATAGAAAGGAGGGTGGAGCAAAGGGATTGTCAGGAAAAAAAAAAAAAGATGGTTTTTAGTTCAGGACATCTTTTGAGAGAAAGAGAATGCAAGGGTTTTATCACCCAGATTGACTCTTGCTGGAGGTGGGGAGGGGGTGGTGGAGAGGGCCCAGATTACTTCATCGATGCTGAGATTCCATTTCTTGAGAAGATCATCAAAACCTGCAGATAAGTCCTGGCTTGCTGTCATGGGGGTGTGGAGGGGGAAGTGGCTCCATTTGGGGCCTGTCATTTCATAATTAACATAACTTCAAGGCTAACTTTTTTCTCCTAAATAATTTGTTTGTTGTCAGAGTTTAATAAATACCAAACACTTTTGTGCAACTTTTTTTTTTACAAATTAATTCTTAAAAAAAACAGCTATGATGTTGAATCATATAGAAAAATAATATGAAATAATTTTAAGGCTTTGGAAATTGATTTAAATAATTAGTGGGTCCGTAAAGATTATACCATTGATTTCATTTCAGCTGCCTTGAACCTTTCCAGGATCTTGTGTTACAGTCTCCCATTTCAACCAAGCCTTTGCCTACAGACCAGTTCACAAATATATTTGCATCATCGTCATCGTGTTAAAATCCCAGGCTATACAACGTAATTTATGTGGATCTGTGTGGATTCAACCTCTCCTCCAAGAAGACAGTAAGTATAGAAATAGGTGGAAAGACTTCCTCTTTGAACTACAACACAGAGAGTAGAGACTTCTTTTTCTTCTCTTGGTCTGGCCACATCAATCCATACGGCACTCTGCAAAATAATCAGTACTCAACCAAAGCAAACCAAAGCCAGCAAACTAAAGGCATGTCCAGTAAGTTTAGTTTTTAAGTATGAAGGTGTGACGGAAGACACAGCACTCATTCAGGGACTTCCCTGGTGACCCAGTGGTTAACACTTTTGCCTCCCAGTGCAGGGGTACAGGCTGACTCCCTGGCTGGGGAGCTAAGATGTCACATGCCTCTCAGCCAGAACACCAAAACGTAAAACAGGAGCAATAGTGTGACAAATTCAGGGAAGACTTAAAAAAAAAAACAAAAAAAACACACATTCACATATTGGCAACGCATCCCTTGGCCACGCACCCTGAAGCAATCAAAAACCCAAGGAAACAAAACCAAGCCCCTTACAACCTGTAGAGCTTTAGTCCCAAAGGCAAAGGGCAAATCACTCCAGTCGTTTAAAACTGTTCTGTTTCAGTGTCATGCATCCTGTTTGGAAGTTCTGGTGTGGTCATCGCTGTGCTGCTGTCCAGAAGTACAGACCCAGGAGACGCCAGCGGCATGAGGGGGAAGGCAAGGGAGGGTGCAGTTGGCTGAGAGTCCTGCAGAATTTGAGCCTTGAGACGAGCAGTCACCTTTGGCCAAAAAGAGCTGGAGGAGACTTTGCAAGGAGGGAGGCAGGGAGAAAAACGCCCGGGGTTCATTCTCCTTTCTCCCTTGGGTCTCTCGCTGCAGGTTCCCTTACGTTGGATCCAGTGCAAAGCCAGAGCACCCACAAAGTGAGCTGATGTAACCTGTCCAAGTCCATCTCCCAGGGCGAGAAATGGAGTGAAGGGTGGAGAAGTGATCTGGAGGGGCCAACAAGAGGCTCAGCCTTTTTGTCCATTTCGCATTTTTACACACTCTGAGCTCCCTCTTGTCCTTGGGAAGCAGACACACTGTCCGTCCTAAATTCTCAACTGAAGGATGCTAACAGGAAGAACACACTGGCTGAACATCGTCCTCTTTGTCACCTAGCAAAACGGCAGGCTGGAGAGAAAGACCACGGAGACTAATCTTTTTGTTGGTATGCTGGTCAACGGCTTCCCCAGTGGCCCAGGTGGTAAAGGATCTGCCTGCAATGCGTGAGACCTGGGTTCAACTCCCTGGAAAAGGCAATGGCAACCCACTCCAGTACTCTTGCCTGGCAAATCCCGTGGACAGAGGAGCCTGCTGGCCTACAGTCCATGGGGCTGCAAAAGTGTCAGCACACACTGAGAACACACGCCTATCAATAGTGTTTCTTTAAGCCCTCAGACTGCTTAACCTAACAGCCCTTTCTGGTTAATCTGAATCACCCAAAGAATGTCAGACATCATGCGATTCTCTAGTCTAGCCTATATTTTCTCATCTCTGGGCTTTCTGGGATGATGATTGAAAAAAATTATTAAACAGACTTTCAGCTGAACCGAGTCTGCAGACCAGAAAGGGGAGCTCTCGTGCCCTGTAATGATAACACAGCCCCAACAGGAAGAGGAAAGACCTTTCCTGGAAGGACTCAGCCAATGAAAACCCAAGAACTCTTTGTTTGCATAACCCTGCTGACTTCCTTTTCCCCTCTATAAAAGAGTTCTCCTCTTCATTTTTGCTAGGGCCTTGCACATAGCTTGCTGCTGCTGCTGCTAAGTCACTTCAGTCGTGTCCGACTCTTAGCGACCCCATGGACTGCAGCCTACCACGTTCCTCCATCCATGGGATTTTCCAGGCAAGAGTACTGGAGTGGGGTGCCACTGCCTTCTCCGGCACATGGCTTGCAATGGTTGCAAATGTCAATTCTCTGCTAATCCCAAATAAACCCACATTAGCTGGAGAAATAACTGGCAGTATATTTTTTTTTTCCAGTCAGTTCAGTCGCTCAGTCGTGTCTGACTTTTTGCGACACCATGGACTGCAGCACACCAGGCTTCCCTGTTCTTCACCATCTCCCAGAGCTTGCTCAAACTCATGTCCATTGAGTCGGTAATGCCATCCAACCATCCCATCCTCTGTCACCCCCTTCTCCTCCTGCCTTCAATCTTTCCCAGCATCAGGGTCTTTTCCAGTGAGTCAGTCCTTTGCATCAGGTGGCCAAAGTATTGGAGCTTCAGCTTCAGCATCAGTTCTTCCAGTGAATATTAGGGACTGATTTCCTTTAGGATGGACTGGTGGTTTAGGTCAACACAATTAACTAACACTGACTGTATCACCAGGCTGGTCGCTAATATCTTTTCAATGCAAATGACACTCTCTACTATGTTCTTGTGTGTGCACGGAGACAAAAAGACTCCTCTGTGCATGCTCCCTCAGCCTGTCAGGTAAATGCCCTGTCAGAATGTAAGAGAGAATAAAGACATATCTCTCCCCCACCCCAAAAGCTCACAGCAATGATTGCAGGGAGGAAAAATGGTGCAAGCATGCACACACACACACAATTAGGAAAATCTGTGCCAGGATGCAAAAAAGGAAACAGCGGAATGGAAAAAGGAACACGCGCAGCAGTCCAGAAAAGGCTCGAATCTAAGCATGTAAGTCCAAATAATGCAAATCAATTTCCAGGCTAGATTCGTGGAAAGACAAAGGAATTGGAGGTGATGGGTGCCTCTGAAAACAAGGTGAGGCTGGAAAGAGGAGAGATGTTTGAAAGTCTGTTTAAAATGGCATTTAACCCTGATCGCCTCCATTCCATGCAAGAAAGCAAATATACTTTCCCAAAGGGAAGACAGTATTAATAGCTGGACAGCATAGGATCACCAACATTTGCAGAAAGTCTAACATAAAAGGCCGAGACAATATGAAAAAAGAAAGAAACAGGAAAAATGGGGGAAAAAATTTTAGACATGTAATTATTATACTCAGACAAGTTATTGAGTCTCTGAAATAAAAACTAGGTACTTTTTTTTTTAATGAACATTTAGAGAATACGAAAGCTCTCGGAAGTAAACAATAGAGAAAATAAAGTGAAAAAGTAATTGGCTAATTGGCAAAGGAATTGGAGGAAAAAGTTGAGAAAATATCCCTAATTAGCATGAAAATCAGAAAGAGAAAAAGACAAGAAAACTCCACTATCAAGCCAGGAAGTTCAACAACAGAACTAAGGGACAACAAAGAAATAGAAGACGTTATCAAAGAAACAGGGAGAGAACGTTTCCTAGAATAAAGGACATGAAATCTGAAACTGAAGGGGCCACGCCCAGTTCGTTGCATAGAAGGAGACTCAGTTTACATAGTCAGGAAGATTCAGAACACCAGGGTTAATGTGAAGATTTTAAATGTGTTCAGGTCTCAAAACAAGCAGAAAACCAAATCACATAAATAGGATCCTCCCGCCCCTGAAATTGGAAAAATGCCTTCAAACCTCCATGGCGTGAAGTCCCTGGCAGTCCAGTGGTTAAGACCCTGAGCTTTCACTGCTGGGGACCCAGGTTCCACCCCTAGTCAGGGAATTAAGATCCCACAAGCTATGCTGTGTAACCAAAAAGACAGCTCCGTGCAAATGATTCCTTCTCTAACATCTTAAACCCCACCAAACTGTCAGCCAAGGATAAGGAGAGAATGAAAACACTTTCAGAAATGCAAGGTGTTAGAAGTTTACCTCCCATACCTGCCGTTTCAGAAAGCTGCTAGGGAATGTGTCCACAACGAAATGAAGGAGTAACAGAGAAAGACGGAGACATGAAATCCAGGGGCTGAGGGACACAACACAAGTGGGGGGAGTACTGAGTAAAAGGAATTCCTAGAGTAATGGCGACAGAAATACCAAGATAACAGCATCAGCTGGCAGAGAGAGCAATGAGATTAGAGCAGAGATCCCCGGAGTGCTGTCTCTAAGAATAATATGACTGATTGAATAGCTAATATTTGTGATCCTGTTCAGGGGAGAATGGGCTTTCCTGGTAGCTCAGACAGTAAAGCATCTGCCTACAATGTGGGAGACCCAGGTTCAATCCCTGGGTCGGGAAGATCCCCTGGAGCAGGAAATGGCAACCCACTCCAGTATTCTTGCCTGGAAAATCCCGTGGACCGAGGAGCCTGGTAGGCTACAGTCCATGGGGTCACAAAGAGTCTGACATGACTGAGCAACTTCACCATCAGGGGAAAATTAGCTGTAAAATAACTGGTACAAAAACCAAGGGAATAAAAATAGGAGGCAACAATTTACATCAAGAGAAAGAAACAGTTCCTGAAACAAAATAGAGTGGTAGAAAACGATGTGACTTCGCTGTGAATAATAGTTAAACGCTGTCATTTTACTGCATGTTGATTTATCTACAAATGGTAAGACAACCACTGAGGGCAGGTGGAAGGGGGGACAGAGGACAGAGAAGATATCCGTGCAAGATAGAATAGTCCTTGCCTACTGCGGCAGGAGTGCTAAGCGCAATTTTTAGAATTAGGTAAATAGACAAGATCAAAGAGCTCAAAAAGAAGTGCTTAAGGTAACAGTAGTAAGGAGGTGGGGAGAATGGGGCTGGTACTGCTGTTTTGCATGAGAAAACTAGAGGTACTAGGATTTTGAAATTAAAAGCTTTTCATCAAAGCTTTGTCCTGTGTGTGCATGCATGGGTGTGTGGCTTTGGAAGTAACCTTTAAGATGTAGTGTTGTTCAGTGACTCAGCCATGTCTGGCCAGGCCTCCCTGTCCTTCACCATCTCCAGGAGCTTGCTCAAACTCAGGTCCATTGAGTCAGGGATGCCATCCAACCATCTCATCCTCTGTTGTCCCCTTCTTCTCTATCCTCAATCTTTCCCAGCATCAGAGTCTTTTCAAATGAGTCAGTTCTTCGCATCAGGTGGCCAAAGTATTAGAGTTTCAGCTTCAACATTAGTCCTTCCAATGAACACTCAGGACTGATCTCCTTTAGATCGGACTGGCTGGATCTCCTTGCAGTCCAAGGGACTCTCAAGAGTCATCTCCAACACCACAGTTCAAAAGCATCAATTCTTCGGTGCTCAGCTTTCTTTAGGAAAAGGCAAAGGCAACCCACTCCAGTGTTCTTGCCTGGAAAATCCCATGGACAGAGGAGCCTGGTGGGCTGCAATCTATGGGGTCACACAGAGTCGGACACGACTGAAGTGACCTAGCAGCAGCAGCAGCAGCTTTCTTTATGGTCCAACTCTCACATCCATACATGATTACTGGAAAAACCATAGCTTTGACTAGATGGACTTTGTTGGCAAAGTAATGGCTCTGCTTTTTAATACACTGTCTAAGTTTGTCACAGCTTTTCTTCCAAGGAGTAAGTGTCTTTAAATTTCATGGCTGCAGTCACCATCTGCAATGATTTTAGAGCCCAAGAAAATAAAATCTGTCACTGTTTACATTTTTTCCCCATCTATTTGCCATGAAGTGATGGGACCAGATGCCATGATCTTAGTTTTCTGAATTTGAGTTTCGAGTGAGCTTTTTCACTCCCCTCTTCCATGCGCATCAGGAGGCTCTTGCATATACAGGTATTCATACCACATCTTTTTATCAATTCATCTCTTGACAAACACATAGGTTGTCTTCCATACCTGGGATATTAATAATGCTTCAATTGTATCTTTTGCATTTTAATATAATTAACCTGGGGCAAGGACCTCTGCCAAGGCTACTGAAAGTGGAGGATTTTTAATTTAGACTTCATAAAATCATAACATACTTGTACATCTGGTTCACCTTATCTTTGTGGTTCAAAGAACATAAATATTCTAGAGTCTCTCCTTTTGATTTTGTCTTTCTCCCCCAACTTGTGAGCTTATATATTCCTTTGAATTCACGCATTCTCTTTCTAGTCATCAACCCTCTTACACTGTCCTTCCCGTTACTTCTCTTTCTGACCCAAACTACCAGTTCAACACATGGCATCTGCAGTAGGCTGAGACCTCAGGCCAGGAACCTGGAGCTGGAGTGCAGCAGCGCAGCGCATGTTCACCCCTAACCAGCCCACAGCATAAGTCAAGGCCGTAAACCCAGGAATGGGGGAGACAGGAAAGGGGATTTTTAAATATTGCTCACCAATTAGGCAACGTCTCATTTCAAATGTATTTGTTACTTTCTATGAATCCTTCAGCAAAATAAACAAAAAATATATATGCACATGTGAAAGTGTGTGAAATTGTTAGTCACTTTAGTTGTGTCTGACTCTTTGAGATCGCCTGGACTGTAGCCTGCCAGGCTCCTCTGTCCATGGGATTCTCCAGGCAAGAATACTGCAGTGGGTTGCCATGCCCTTCTTCAGGGGATCTTCCTGACCCAGGGATCGAACCTGGCTCTCCTGCATTACAGGCAGATTCTTTACCATCTGAGCCACCAGGGAAGCCATATACACACATATATGCTCATATAATTACCTCCCAATGTATCTCTTTCCTAAATTTTTGTATATAATATTTTCCAATTTGATGACTCACTGTACAGCTGATACATTCTATCTAGAATGACAGTACTGCAGTGGCCAAAGTATTAGTCCACTTTCTACTTTAAGGCAGAGTTTAAGTATTTCCTATCTCATCTGTATAAAAATAATGCAATATTTATAAGTTTTAGAATCTTGCTCTCAGGGTCTTTGCTGCATATGGCTTCAGAGTCCCTGGGGAGGATCTAATTTCCCTGAGGTGGATTTCCACATAAACCCCAGGATCAGATAATCCCCGCCCAGATGCTACCAGGCTGCTGCTCTGGGATTTGGCTTTAACCCTGGGGGCAGTGGCCAGATTCTAATTTTGGGAAATGCATATTGGCAATCAAAATTTTCCTGGACTTTCAGTTCATTCTCATGCTTTTCTTTATTTCTGGTGCTAATCCATGTGTTTAATGTTTGTTTGCTGGGTTAAAGAGGAGATACGTTCTGATGAGAATGGAATGGGATAGAACATAGATGAAAAACATTTAGGGAAATCAGGGAAAGACGGACTCCAGAGAACATTCTTGCATCTTATATTTGTCTCTCCTTGTCCTTTTCCTCTATCTACTTTGTTGACCAAATAATTCTTGTCCAAATTTAGATCAAAAGCAAGTTTAACTAAAATAGAGATCAAGAAGAATAACGAAATGGCCATTTTTACCATCAAAAACTCTCTACATGTTCTATGTCTATGGATTCCTTTACTTATGTATTTCATTGCATTTATTTACTTTTTGTTGAAGTATAGTTGACTTATTATATTAGTTTCAAGTGTGGAACAGAGTGACTTGATGTTCTTGTGTATTACACGTCATATAAACCTATTATAAATCTAGACTATATTTTCTGTGCTATACATTGCATCCCTGTGACATTTATTTTATAACCGGTAATTGATACATCTTAATCCCCTTCAGCTGTTCTGTCCCCCTCCCCCCACACCCCTCTGGCACCCACTAATCTGTTCTCTGTATATGTGAGTCTGTTTTGTGATATTTGCTTATTTGTTTTTGTACATTCCACATATAAATGAAAGTACACAGTATTTGCCTTTCTCTGACTTATTTCACTTAGGATAATACCGTTCAGGCCCACCCAGTTTGTCTCAAATGGCAAGATTCCATTCTTTTTGTGGCTGAGTAATATTCCTTTGTGTGCGCATATCCATTACCCATTCATCTTCTGGCGCGCACGAAGGTGGCGTCCATAGCTTGGCTCTTGTTACAAGACGCTATGAACACTGGAGTAAACATATCTTTATGGATTATTCTTTATGTTTTCTTCAGATAAATATGCAGGAGCAGACTTGATGGGCTGTATAGCACTTCTATCTTTTGAGGAACCTCCATACTGTTTTTCACCTTGGCTGTACCAATTTACAATCTTACCAACAGCAAACAAGTGTCCCCATTTCTCCACATCCTTGCCAACCCTTACTATTTCTTATCTTTTTGATGATATCCGCTGTAACAGATGCACGGTGACATCTCACTGTAGTTTTGATTTGCATTTCCCTGATAATTAGTGCTATTGAGCATCTTTTCTCGTCCCTGTTGGCCATTTGCTTGACTTCTTTGTAGAAATGTCTATTCAGGTCCTCTGCCTATTTTTTAAATCAGATTGTTTTTTCTATTGATTTGTATGAGTATGTTATATAGTTTGGATATTAACCCTTTCAGATGTTATCTTTGACAAATATCTGCTCCCATTAAGTAGGCTGCATTTTGTTTCATTGATTATTTTCTTCACCGTGCAAACGTTTTTTAGTTTAATGTTGCCCTAATTGTTTATTTTTGTTGCCCTTGCCTGAGGAAACAGATTCAAAAAATATTGCTGAGACTGTTGTCAGAGTGTGTATTGCCTAAGCTTTCTTCTAGGAGATTTACGACTTCAGGTCTTACTTTTAAGTCTTTAAACCATTTTGAATTAATTTTTGCATATTGTCTGATATTCCCTGGGTGGGAAAGATCCCCTGGAGGAGGGCATGGCAACCCACTCCAGTTTTCTTGCCTGGAGAATCCCACGGACAGAGGAGCCTGGCGGGCTACTGTCCATAGGGTCACAGAGTTGGACGCGACGGAGCAACTTAGCACAGACACGTAATGTCTCATTCTCTCTACATGTAGCTGTTCACTTTTCCCAACACAACTTATTGAAGAGACTGTATTTTTTCCCCGTTGCATATTCTCGCCTTGCCTCTCTTTTCATAGTCATTGAACATATGTGCGTGGGTCTCCTTCCGGGCTTTCTGGCGTGTTCCATTCTTCTGTCTGTTTTGGCGCCAGGAACATGCTGCTTTGATCACTGTGCGTGTGAGCTTGGTTGTGTCTGACTCTTTGTGGCCCTAGAGACTCCTCTGTCCATGGGATTATCCAGGCAAGAGCAGTGAAATGGGTTGCCGTCTCCTACTCTGGGTGATCTTCCTGACGCGGATAGAACGCACACCTTTTGCATCTCCTGCATTGGCAGGCAGATTCTGTACCAGTGAGTCACCTGGGAAGTCCTTGCTTCCTGTAGCTTTGTATCATCGTCTGAAGTCAAGGAGCCTGATACCTCCAGCTTTGTACTTCTTTCTCAAGATTGCTTTGGCTCTTTGGGGTCTGATGTGGTTTCATATGGATTTTAGGATTATTTGTTCTAGCTCTGTGAAAAATGCCATGGGCATTTTGATAGGAATGGCACTGAATCTGTAGATGCCGTAGGTAATGTGTTCATTTTAACAATATTGATCCTTCTAATGCAAGAACACAGTATATCTTTCGATCTGTTTGTGTCATCTTCAGTTTTTTTCATCAAAGTCTTACAGGTTTCTGACCATGGTGTCTTTAACCTCCTTAGGTAGATCTATTCCTGGGTGTTTTATTCTTTATGATGCAATGGTAAGTGGGATTGTTTCCTTAATTGCTCTCAAAGTTCATTGTTAGTGTATAGACACGCAACAGATTTCTGTATATTAATTTTGTATTCTGCAACTTCACTGAATTTATTGATAAGCTCTAGTAGTTTTCTGATGACGTATTTCAGATTTTCTACGAGTAGTATGATGTCATCTGCTAATACTGACAGTTTTCCTTCTTCCTTTCCAATTAGGATTCCTTTTATTTCTTTTTCTTCCCCTGCTATGGCGATACTATGTTGAGTAAAAGTGGGGAGAGTGGGAATCTTTGACTTGTGGGTTTGTCATATATGGCCTTTATTATGTTGAGATATGTTACTTCTTTGCCCACTTTCTGGAGAGTTTTTGCCATAATGGTTGCTGCACTTTGTTAAAAGCCTTTTCTGTGTCTATTGAGATGATTATGGGATTTCTATTCTTCAATTTGTTTATGTGGTGTATCATTGACTGATTTGAAAATATTGAAAACCCCTTGCATCCTTGGGATAAATCCCACTTGATCATGGTGCATGATCCTTTTAATGTATTACTGAACTCAATTTGCTAATATAATTTTGAGGATTTTTACATCCATGCTTATCAGGTACACTGACCTATAGTTTCCTTTTTTGTTAGGGTCTTTGTCTGACTTTGGTAACAGAGTAATGCTGACCTTGTAGAGTTTGAAAGTATTCCCTCCTCTTCAGTTGTTTGAAATCATTTGGGAAGCACAGGTATTAAATCTTCTTTAAATAGTCAGTTGAACTTCCCTTGTGATCATATTAGGCCCACCTGTATACTCCAGGATAATTTACCCATCTCAAGCACCTTTAATTTCATCACATCTGCAAAGTCCCTTTTTCTATGTTAGATAAAATATCAAACAGATTTCAGATGTTAGGATACAAAATCCTTAGGGGGAGGGTGCCTAACACAGGAATATTCATATTCTTAAATGAAATATAATAGAATATATTATTAAAAACTGTGGATTTTAAAGCATTTCAACATAGCTTTCTAGGACAATCAGTAAAATTCTAACATAGCTTAAAAAATAGGTTATAACATTCACTTCAGTTCAGTCACTTAGTCGTGTCCGACTCTTTGCGACCCCATGAATCGCAGCACGCCAGGCCTCCCTGTCCATCACCAACTCCCAGAGTTCACTCAGACTCGCGTCCATTGAGTCAGTGATGCCATCCAGCCATCTCATCCTCGGTCGTCCCCTTCCTTCCTGCCCCCAATCCCTCCCAGCATCAGAGTCTTTTCCAATGAGTCAACTCTTCACATGAGGTGGCCAAAGTACTGGAGTTTCAGCTTTAGCATCATTCCTTCCAAAGAAATCCCAGGGCTGATCTCCTTCAGAATGGACTGGTTGGATCTCCTTGCAGTCCAAAGGACTCTCAAAAGTCTTCTCCAACACCACAGTTCAAAAGCATCAATTCTTCGGCGCTCAGCCTTCTTCACAGTCCGACTCTCACATCCATACATGACCACAGGAAAAACCATAGCCTTGACTAGACGGACCTTAGTCGGCAAAGTAATGTCTCTGCTTTTGAATATACTATCTAGGTTGGTCATAACTTTTCTTCCAAGGAGTAAGCGTCTTTTAATTTCATGGCTGCACTCACCATTTGCAGTGATTTTGGAGCCCCCCAAAATAAAGTCTGACACTGTTTCCACTGTTTCCCCATCTATTTCCCATGAAGTGATGGGACCGGATGCCTTGATCTTCGTTTTCTGAATGTTGAGCTTTAAGCCAACTTTTTCGCTCTTCTCTTTCACTTTCATCAAGAGGCTTTTTAGCGCCTCTTCACTTTCTGCCATAAGGGTGGTGTCATCTGCATATCTGAGGTTACTGATATTTCTCCCGGCCATCTTGATTCCAGCTTGTGTTTCTTCCAGTCCAGCATTTCTCATGATGTACTCTGCATAGAAGTTAAACAAGCAGGGTGACAATATACAGCCTTGACGCAGTCCTTTTCCTATCTGGAACCAGTCTGTTGTTCCATGTCCAGTTCTAACTGTTGCTTCCTGACCTGTATACATATTTCTCAAGAGGCAGGTTAGGTGGTCTGGTATTCCCATCTCTTCCAGAATTTTCCACAGTTTATTGTGATCCACACCGTCAAAGGCTTTGGCATAGTCAATAAAGCAGAAATAGATGTTTTTCTGGAACTCTCTTGCTTTTTTGATGATCCAGCAGATGTTGGCAATTTGATCTCTGGTTCCTCTGCCTTTTCTAAAACCAGCATGCTCCATGACCCAAGTGTTCTGCTCCTAGATATGTATTTGAACATATATGTTATGTCCATCAAAGCTATAGACTCAGATGTTTACAGCAGCACTATTCATAGTAACCCAAAGCTTTTGTTGATGTTGTTCACTTGCTCAGTTGTGTCCGACTCTTTGCGACCCCGTGAACGGCAGCACGCCAGGCTTCCCTGTCCTTCACCATCTCCAGGAGCTTGCTCAAACTCATGTCCATCGAGTCAGTGATGCCATCCAACCATCTCATCCTCTGTTGTCCCCTTCATCTCCTGCCTTCAATCTTTCCCAGCATCAGGGTCTTTTCTAATGAGTCAGTTCTTCGCATCAGGTAGCCAAAGTATTGGAACTTCAGCTTCAGTATCAGTCCTTCCAATGAATATTTAGGACTAATTTCCTTTAGGATAGACTTGTTGGATCTCCTTTCAGTCCAAGGGACTCTAAAGAGTCTTCTCCAACACCACAGTTCAAAGGCATCAATTCTTCAGTGCCCAGCCTTCTTCATGGTCCAACTCTCACATCCACATATGACCACTGGAAAACATAGACAGTCCTTTATTGGCAAAGTAGTATCTCTACTTTTTAATATGCTGTCCAGGTTTGTCATAGCTTTTCTTGCAAGGAGCAAGCATCTTTTAATTTCATGGCTGCAGTCACCGTCTGCAGTGATTTTGGAGCCCAAGAAAATAAAGTCTGTCACTGTTTCCACATTTTCCCCATCTATTTGCCATGAAGTGATGGGACCAGATGTCATGATCTTAGTTTTTTGAATGTTGAGTTTTAAGCCAGCTTTTTCACTCTCCTCTTTCATTTCCATCAAGAGGCTCTTTAGTTCTTCATTTTCTGCCATAAGGGTAGTGCCGTCTGCATTTCTAAGGTTATTGATATTTCTCCTGGCAATCTTGAGTCCAGTTTGTGCTTCATCCAGCTCAGCATTTCTCGTGATGTACTCTGCATAGAAGTTAAATAAGCAAGATGACAATAAACATTGTAGCAAAATGGCAACTCTCATTCACAACCCCCTGAAAGTGACTTAATGAAGCTCAGTTTCCTTATGTCTCGAAGCAGAAGGAATTCAGCAAGAGGCAAAGTGATATATAAGAAGTGGATTTACTTAGAGAGCCATATATTTCACAGATGGAAGGCAGTTCATTGCAAAAGTCTCATTCAGGGATGGCGGAGTAGAAGGATGTGTGCTCATCTTCAGCAAGAACATGAAAATCGCAACTAACAACCATCAACAGGAAAATGTTGGATCCCACCCAAAAAAGATACCCCACATCCAAGGGCAAAGGAGAACCCCCAACAAGATGGTAGGAGGGGCGCAATCACGTTTAAAATCAAATCTCAGACCCGCCAGAGATGCTTGAGGGGCGCAAACGCAACCTTGCGTGCACCAGGACCAGAGGAAAGGAGCAGTGACCCCGCAAGAGACTGAGCCGGGCCTGTGTTTGAGTGTCTCCTGCAGAGCTATGGTTGGCAGTGACCTGCCACGGGGGAGGGGCTCTGGCTGCAGCAGACCTGGGAGGCGCAGCCTGTGGCATAGTCCTCCTGGAGGAGGTCGCCTTTAGCGCCAGTATAGAGCTGCCAAGCAGACAACCCACAAACTGGAGAACAAATATACCAAAGAAGTTCTCACCCTGTTGTGAAAGTTCCAGGGCCCACAACACATTTCCCGACCTGGGGATCTGGGAAAAGGACTGAGAACCCCCAGGGAAATAGACTCTTGGAGGACACAACAGAAACTTGCACCCACCAGGACCCAGGAGAGAGGAGCAGTGACCCCAAAAGAGACTGAGCTAGACTTGCCTGTGAGTGTCCGGGAGTCTCTGGCGGAGGCGGGGGTCGCCAGTGGCCTGCTGAGGGGCAGGGGCACTCACTACAACAGTCCTGGGGGTGTGCTGGTGTAAGTCCTTTTGAAGGAGGTCACCATTACCACTGCTGCTGCTGCTGCTAAGTCGCTTCAGTCGTGTCCGACTCTCTGCGACCCTATAGACAGTAGCCCACCAGGCTCTCCCGTCCCTGGGATTCTCCAGGTAAGAACACTGGAGTGGGTTGCCATTTCCTTCTCCAATGCAGGAAAGTGAAAAGTGAAAGTGAATTCGCTCCGTCGTGTCCGATTCTTAGCGACCCCATGGACTGCAGCCTTCCAGGCTCTTCCATCCATGGGATTTTCCAGGCAAGAGTACTGGAGTGGGTTTCCACTGCCCTCTCCTAAAACAACATGGAAGTTCTTCAAAAAGTTAAAAATAGAGCTACCGCAGGCTCCAGCAATCCCACTCCTGGGTATATATCCCAACAGAGCAAAAACGCTGGTTTGAAAAGATAAATACATCCCAATGGTCATAGCAGCATTATTTATAATAGCCAAGATATGAAAGCAACCTAAATAAGTGTCCATCAACAAGCAAGTGGACAAAGAAGACGTAGTATAAACACACACACACACAGAATACAATTCAGCCATAAAGAATGAAATTCTGCCATTCATGACAACATGAATGGACTTTACAAAGTCTACGCTTTGTAAAATAAGTCAGACAGAGAAAGATAAACATTGTATGTTATCACTTACATGTAGAATCTAAAAACAATCAAACAAACTAGTGAATATAACAAAAAATAAACAGACTCACATATTAGAGAACAAACTAGTGGTTACCAAAGAGAAGGGGAAGAAGATGCGTGTGGGGATTAAGAGGTACAAACTGCTATGCATAAGATAAACTATAGGATATACTGTACAGCATGGGGAATATAGTCAATATTTTATACATGGAGTATAAACTTTAAAAACTGAGAACCACAATGTTGTGCACCTGAAATTATATAATATAAATCAACTACACCTCAATAAAAAGAATTAAATGTTGGTAATAAGCAGGATCTCATATGTTACTAGTCAACATTTACTGAGTGTTGGTATTGCTCTAAACTTGTACCAGGACAATTAAGAGAAAGCCCTTCCCTCAAATGCTATCAGGGAATGGTGAACAAACATAAAGTTATCTGATCAATGAAAGAGACTGAGAATAAAAAGAAACATCTTGCCATTTATCTGACAAAATTCTACAATGACTCAAAGATTTTCTGCAAGGAGGGACTTTTCAAAGACAATGTGAAGTCACATGAAACAAAAAGTTAAGATTGTGAATTAATAGAGGAAGGTTGTCCTTTTTCTTGAGTAAACCAGTCTTACTCATTTGCAGGTGACTATGTGTTTAAGAAGAAGAAAAATGGTTAATTCAAAGATGTCAGGCCACATATGAAACCTTCAGTAATCTGTTACTGTTTTTAAAAGTCACACTGAGTTTTCCTTTTAATGTAACTTATCCAAGATTTGAATTTCGTACATGCAGAACTATATTCCTTAGTATCAGAAGCTGACATCTGAATATGTCTATGTAACAATTCTATAAGTCAATAAAGAAAGGCAACTCCAATTTTCTTTACTTAAGTTGCCAAAACTGGCAAATCATTTTTTACTTGTGTGATTAGCTCAAGTGGGTCAGAACTATTTTTACCCATAATAGCTGGTTCTCAGTATCCTCAAAGGTCCTGGGAAATACTGTATTTAAGTAGCAATACTGAAGAAAGTGAAGAGGAACTTAAAAGCCTCTTGATGAAAGTGAAAGAGGAGAGTGAAAAAGTTGGCTTAAAGCTCAACATTCAGAAAACTAAGATCATGGCATCCGGTCCCATCACTTCATGGGAAATAGATGGGGAAACAGTAAAAACAGCATCAGACTTTATTTTTGGGGGCCCCAAAATCACTGCAGATGGTGACTGCAGCCATGAAATTAAAAGACGCTTACTCCTTGGAAGAAAATTTATGACCAACCTAGATAGCATATTCAAAAGCAGAGACATTACTTTGCCGACTAAGGTCCGGCTAGTCAAGGCTATGGTTTTTCCTGTGGTCATGTATGGATGTGAGAGTTGGACTGTGAAGAAGGCTGAGCGCCAAAGAATTGATGCTTTTGAAGTGTGGTGTTGGAGAAGACTCTTGAGAGTCCCTTGGACTGCAAGGAGATCCAACTAGTCCATTCTGAAGGAGATCAACCCTGGGATTTCTTTGGAAGGAATGATGCTAAAGCTGAAACTCCAGTACTTTGGCCACTTCATGTGAAGAGTTGACTCATTGGAAAAGACTCTGCTGCTGGGAGGGATTGGGGGCAGGAGGAGAAGGGGACAACAGAGGATGAGATGGCTGGATGGCATCATGGACTCGATGGACGTGAGTCTGAGTGAACTCTGGGAGATGGTGATGGACAGGGAGGCCTGGTGTGCTGCGATTCATGGGGTCACAAAGAGGCGGACACGACTGAGCAACTGAACTGAACTGAAGAGGAAAACTACCTGAGGCCAAATTACAGGGAGGGAACACAACTCCACCCATCAGCAGAAAACTGGATTAAAGATTTACTGAAAGACAGTGAAAGTGAAAGTGAAGTCACTCAGTCCTGTCCGACTCTTTGCGACCCCACAGACTGTAGCCTACCAGGCTCCTCTGTCCATGGGATTCTCCAGGCAATAGTACTGGGGTGGATTGCCATTTCCTTCTCCAGGGGATCTTCCCAACCCAGGGCTCGAACCCAGGTTTTCTGCATTGTAGACAGATACTCTACGTCTGAGCCACCATGGAAGCATGGCTCAAAAACAACAGAATGATCTCTTCGTTTCCAAGGCAAACCATTCAATATCACAGTAATCCAAGTCTATGCCCCAACCAGTAATGCTGAAGAAGCTGAAACTGAACGGTTCTATGAAGACCTACAAGACCTTTTAGAACTAACACCCAAAAAGGATGTCCTTTTCATTATAGGGGACTGGAATGCAAAAGTAGGAAGTCAAGAAATTCCTGGAGTAACAGGCAAATTTGGCCTTGGAGTACAGAATGAAGCAAGGCAAAGGCTAATAGAGTTTTGCCAAGAGAACGCACTGGTCATAGCAAACACCCTCTTCCAACAACACAAGAGAAGACTCTACACATGGACATCACCAGATGGTCAACACCAAAATCAGACTGATTATATTCTTTGTAGCCAAAGATGGAGAAGCTCTATACAGTCAGCAAAAATAAGACCGGAAGCTGACTGTGGCTCAGATCACGAACTCCTTATTGCCAAATTCAGACTGAAATTGAAGAAAGTAGGGAAAACCACTAAACCATTCAGGTATGACCTAAATCAAATCCCTTCTTATTATACAGTGGAAGTGAGAAATAGATTTAAGAGATTAGATCTGATAGAGTACTTGAAGAACTATGGACGGAGGTTCATGACATTGTATAGGAGACAGGGATCAAGACCATCCTCAAGAAAAAGAAATGCAAAAAGGCCAAATGGTTCTCTGAGGAGACCTTACAAATAGCTGAGAAAAGAAGAGAAGTGAAAGCCAAAGGAGAAAAGGAAAGGTATACCCATTTGAATGCAGAGCTCAAAGAAAAGGGAGGAAAGATAAGAAAGCCTTCCTGAGTGATCAATGCAAAGAAATAGAGGGAAACAATAGAATGGAGAAGACTAAGGATCTCTTCAAGAAAATTTGAGATACCAAGGGAATAATTTCACGAAAAAAATGGGCTCAATAAATGACAGAAATGGTATGGACCTAATAGAAACAGAAGATATTAAGAAGAGGTGGCAAAAACACATGGAAGAACTATACAAAAAAGATCTTCATGACTCAGATAATCAAGATGGTGTGATCACTCACCTAGAGCCAGACATCCTGGAATGCGAAGTCAAATGGACCTTAGGAAGCATCACTACGAACAAAGCTAAGCTCCGGGAGTTGGTGATGGACCTGTCCATCCCAGTGGAGGTGATGGAATTCCAGTTGAGCTATTTCAAATCCTATAAGATGATGCTGTGAAAATGCTTCACTTAGTATGCCAGCAAATTTGGAAAACTCAGCAGTAGCCACAGGACTGGAAAAGGTCAGTTTTCATTCCAATCCCTAAGAAAAGCAATGCCAAAGAATGCTCAAATGACCACACAATTGCACTCATCTCACAGGCTAGCAAAGTAATGTTCAAAATTCTCCAAGCCAGGCTTCAACAGTATGTGAACTGTGAACTTCCAGATGTTCAAGCTGGTTTTAGAAAAGGCAGAGGAACCAGAGATCAAATTGCCAACATCTGTTGGATCATCAAAAAAGCAAGAGAATTCCAGAAAAACAACTACTTCTGCTCTATTGACTGTGCCAAAGCCTCTGACTCTGTGGATCACAATAAACTGTGGAAAATTCTAAAAGAGATGGGAATACCAGACCACCTGACCTGCCTCTTGACAAATCTGTATGCAGGTCAGGAAGCTACAGTTAGAACTGGACATGGAACAACAGACTGGTTCCAAATAGGAAAAGGAGTACGTCAAGTCTGTATATTGTCACCCTGCTTATTTAACTTATATGCAGAGTACATCATGAGAAACGCTGGGCTGGAAGAAGCACAAGCTGGAATCAAGATTGCTGGGAGAAATATCAATAACCTCGGATATGCAGATAACACTACCCTTATGACAGAAAGTGAAGGAGAACTAAAGAGCCTCTTGATGAAAGTGAAAGAGAAGAGTGAAAAAGTCAGCTTAAGGCTCAACATTCAGAAAACGAAGATCATGGCATCTGGTCCCATCGCTTCATGGTAAATAGATGGGGAAGCAATGGAAACAGTGACAGACTTTATTTTGGGGGGCTCCAAAATCACTGCAGATGGTGACTGCAGCCATGAAATTAAAAGACACTTGCTCCTTGGAAGAAAAGTTATGACCAACTGGCAACCCACTCCACTATTCCTGCCTAGATAATCCTGTGGCCAGAGGAGCCTGGTGGGCTGCTGTCCATAGCCTCGAATAGAGTAGGACACTACTGAAGCAACTTAGCATGCATGCATGCATTGGAGAAGGAAATGGCAACCCACTCCAGTATTGTTGCCTGGAGAATCCCAGGGACAGAGAAGCCTGGTGGGCTGCTGTCTATGGGGTTGCACAGAGTTGGACACAACTGAAGCGACTCAGCAGCAGCATCAGATAGCATATTAAAAAGCAAAGACATTACTTTGCCAACAAAGGTGCATTTAGTCAAAGCTATGGTTTTTCTAGTAGTCATGTATGGATGTGAGAGTTGGACTATAAAGAAAGCTGACCGCCAAAGAATTGATGCTTCTGAACTGTGGTGTTGGAGAAGACTCTTGAGAGTCCCTTGGACTGCAAGGAGATCCAACCAGTCAATCCTAAAGGAAATCAGTCCTGAATAGTCACTGGAAGGACTGATGCCGAAGCTGAAACTCCAACACTTTGGCCACCTGATGCGAAGAACTGACTCATTTGAAAAGACCCTGATGCTGGGAAAGATTGAAGGTGGGAGGAAAAGGGGACAACAGGGGATGAGATGGTTGGTTGGCATCACTGACTCGATGGACATGAGTTTGAGGAAGCTCCAGGAGTTGGTGATGGACAGGGAGGCCTGGTGTGCTGCAGTACATGGGGTTGCAAAGAGTTGGACAGGACTGAGCGACTGAACTGAGCTGAACTGAATGTTGGTTCATTACATGTGACAAATCACGATACTAATTGTTAGCCTTGGGAAAGTAAGCGTGGGTTGTACTGGGGACTCTGTATTATCTTTGTAAATTTTCTGCAAGTCCAGAGGAAACTAAGGTAAAAATTTTATTAAATAAACAAAAGTGAATATGGGATGGTTGGTCACTTCATGTATGTAAGGTACAGAAATGCTGAAAACATGTCTCATTCTAATTTTCCTCTTGCATCTCTTTGGGCACATCGTTGCCAAACTTAAGAGCTAACTAAGCATGTTTTGGATTTGTAGGCTGAACAGCAGTAACCAAAAAGTGAAAAAGACAATTAGAATATAGTTTAAATTTAACGAAAGAACAAAATGATAGAGGAACTCCTACATCAAACTTAAACTTTTAACTTAAGACATTGCATGTGCTCATTGGCTTCAGCTGTGCCCAACTCTTTGCGACCGTGTGGAGGGTGTAGCCTGCCAGGCTCCTCTGTCCATGCAATTCTCCAGGCAAGAATACTAGAATGGCTTGCCATGCCTTCCTCCAGGGGGTTTTCCTGACCCAGGGATTGAACCGGGGTCTCCTGTGACGCCTGCATTACAAGCAGATTCTTTACCACTGAGCCACCTGGGGAAAATTTTGCTTTAGGTTACTTGGTCACATGGTCTTACCCAGTCACCTATTATCCCCAAAACCCCTCCCCCAAAGCCCAACCCCTTGTAGTCCCAGATATCATTTCCTGTTCTGTGAGTTTGGAATTTTGTTTTAGATTCCATATGTAAATGAAATCGTAGACTATTTGTCTTTCTCTGTCTGACTTATTTCATTTGGCATAATGCCTTCAAGGCCCATCTATGTTGTTGTCACAAATGGTAGGGTTTTCCTGGGTTTTAAGGCCAACTAATACTCCATTCATTGTATATGTTCAGCAACATCTTTCTCTGTTCTTCCATCAGTGGACACGTGGGTGGTTTCCATGTCATGCCTAGTATAAACTAACTGCTGTAGACATGGGGGTGCAGATATGTTTTTGAGTTAGTGTTTTCTTTACCTTTGGGTATATTCTCAGAAGCGGAGTTCCTCGATCAGATGGTAGTTCTATTTTAAGTTTTTTGAGGATTCTCCAGTATGTTTGCTATAGTGACTGCACCAATTTACATTCCCATCAACAGAGTACAAGAGGTCTCTTTTCTCCACATCCAGCATTTGTTATCTCTTTATAGTCTTTATCTTCACCCAATTTCCCAACATGCAAAATATTTTTTGAATCTTGATTGTATTTTATATCATGTTAAGTTATCCCTTCCAGGTTTTGATCTGAATCTTTGATTTCTCAGAATTTGCATTTTCATTCAAAAACAAAGAAACAGTCAAAGAAAAACCTCCCCAAAGTTTTTTTTTCATTGAAATTTCTACGAAAGCATTATCAGCCAATCTAAAGTAACGGCAGACTCACTCCTTTTAGAATTTCTCCCTGTCAACCTCCTCTTGCCCTCCCTTTCTGTAGGGCTTCTGCTTTCTTCCCATCCCCACTCTTTATTTCACCAATTCTCATCAAACCACTGACCCTTAGAGCTGAAGCCAGCCAGAGTGGGTCAGACAAAGGTATTTCTGACTTTACTTCTGACATAATGTTTCCCTGAGGAAGTAAATTCCTCTTTTATTCTGCTTTTTCTCGTGACCTTAAAGATGGCCACAATAACATATCTTCAATATCTCAAGCCAAAGAAATGCAAAACAGGGCCATTGTGTACAAAGCAGTATTTTTCCTCATAGAGACAGCGTTCATCCTGTGAGCTATTGTGAAGCTTTCTGAGCTGCCTCTGGGGTGTATAATATTCCATTTTTAGTTAGCTGAGAGCAGCAGAGCCTTGTTTGCGATGAGTGGCAGCAGAACAAGGCTCCATTCAGCTATCGGACAGATTCCTTTTATTTTTTCCCACATCAAAATGTGGTGAATTGCAAAGAATTGAATTAAATTCACTTTGATTAAGTTCCTTACAGTGGCACTTGAATTATTGCCTCATGTTCTTTAAAAAAAAATAGCAGTTGTCAAAGGATTTAATTTTGAGTAGGAAACTAAAGCAATGTTCAAAAAATTTTATGAATTCTTTGAGGTTTATTTATACCAAGAAACATATTAAATTTGAGTCCTTTTTTCTCTCTCAAGGTAAAGCATGAGTTCAGTTCAGTTCAGTTGCTCGGTCGTGTCCGACTCTTTGCGACCCCATGAATCACAGCACGCCAGGCCTCCCTGTCCATCACCAACTCCCGGAGTTTACCCAAACTCATGTCCATCAAGTCGGTGATGCCATCCAGCCATCTCATCCTCTGTCGTCCCCTTCTCCCCCTGCCTGAAATCCCTCCCAGCATCAGGGTCTTTTCCAATGAGTCCACTCTTCACATGAGGTGGCCAAAGTATTGGAGTTTCAGCTTCAGCATCAGTACTTCCAATGAACACCCAGGACTGATCTCCTTTAGGATGGACTGGTTGGATCTCCTTGCAGTCCAAGGGACTCTCAAGAGTCTTCTCCAACACCACAATTCAAAAGCATCAATTCTTCGGCACTCCGCTTTCTTCACAGTCCAACTCTCACATCCATACATGACTACTGGAAAACCCATAGCCTTGACTAGACGGACTTTCATTGGCAAAGTAATGTCTCTGCTTTTGAATATGCTATCTAGGTTGGTCATAACTTTCCTTCCAAGGAGTAAGCGTCTTTTAATTTCATGGCTGCAATCACCATCTGCAGTGATTTTGGAGCCCAAAAAAATGAAGTCTGACACTGTTTCCACTGTTTCCCCATCTATTTCCCATGAAGTGATGGGACCAGATGCCATGATCTTCGTTTTCTGAATGTTGAGTTTTAAGCCAACTTTTTCACTCTCCTCTTTCACTTTCACCAAGAGGCTTTTTAGTTCCTCTTCAGTTTCTGCCATAAGGGTGGTGTCATCTGCATATCTGAGGTTATTGATATTTCTCCCAGCAATCTTGATTCCAGCTTGTGCTTCTTCCAGCACAGCGTTTCTCATGATGTGCTCTGCATATAAGTTAAATAAGCAGGGTGACAATATACAGCCTTAATGTACTTCTTTTCCTATTTGGAACCAGTCTGTTGTTCCATGTCCAGTTCTAATTGTTGCTTCCTGACCTGCATTCAGGTTTCTTGTCTCCTTAGGTAAGCTTATTCCTAGATATTTAATTTTGTTTTTTTTGCAATGGTGAATAGGATTGATTCCTTAATTTCTCTTTCTCATATTTCATTTTTCATATATAGAAATGCAGGTAATTTCTGTGTATTGATTTTGTATCCTGTGACTTTCCTAACTTCACTGATTAGCTCTAGTAATTTTTTGATAGTATCTTTAAGGTTTTCTATGTACAATATCATGTCATCTGCAAACAGTAAGGGCTTTACTTCTTTTCTAATCTGGATTCCTTTCATTTCTTTTTCTTCTCAGATTGCAGCAGCTAGGACTTCTAAAACTATGTTGAATAATAGTGGTGTTAATATTCACCACTTACTTTTTAAAGGTCAATTGAGAGAATACAAGAATACACAGAGGTGGGACTTTCCTGGTGGTGCAGCAGTTTAGAATCCACCTTTCAATGCAGGGGACATGGTTCAATCATTGGTTGAGGAACTAAGATCCCACATGTGGTGGGGTGGGGCAACTAAACCCAACCAGAGAATCCCTTTCAGAGCAACGAAGACCCAGCGTAGCCAAAAAAAATTTTACTTAAAAAAAAAAAAATACATGGAGGCAGACAACAGAGTCCCTGCACAGAAAAATGTGACGTCTGTCTTTCATTCTGTCCGACTGCACAAATTCCAGGTCACAATCAAATTATTTCTAGACTTTTAATGAGGAACCTGAATTTCTGCATCAGAAGACTCCTCTAACTCTTACTCTAGAATAAGCTGGAATTACTCAGGTTCTCTGTGCACCACCCCAAAGGATTAAGTCAGCAAAATGTTGAAAGTATCTCACTTCTCCCTTGCCTGTCTTTTCTACTCGGAGGGGTCCTAATTACATGAGGTTCTAGGGGGTTCCCTGATAACTTAGCCGGTAAAGAACCTGCCTGCAATGCAGGAGAGCCAGGTTCGACCTGGCAAGATCAGTCGGGAAGATCCCTTGAAGAAGGGAATGGCAACTGGCTTCAGCACTCTTACCTGGAGAATTCCATGGACCCTGGCAGGCTACAGTCCACGGAGCTGCAAAGAGTTGGACTTGACTGAGTGACTAACACATCCTCTAGGTTAGGGTCTTTTGCCACAGGAATTCTACCCTTGAAAATCGAAATGTTTAAATGGTAAACACTGGCAGATTCTCAGTTTACTATGTTTTTCATTTTTAAAATGTTTCATAGAAATACATTTACAGTATTCTTTCTTGAAAAGAAACATCATCAGAGTAAGGCGGAAAAAGTTTAAAGTTTCAATAATAAATAGTACAAAATAAGGTCATATATTGTTTTATAGCACAGACACCTTCAAAGTTATTCAGGAGTAAGTAGGATTAAAACTTGCCTGCAATTGTGAGTCAGGGAAAAACACAGAATAAAACATACTGTAGAGGCGTTTGGAGAAAAAAAAAAAAACCTGCTAAGTCATTTTGGGTTGAGATTCTAAAGTATTCTCATTCACAGTAATAACCGCCAGAAACCAGGGTCATTTTCCAAGAAATGTATGTTTCACGGACTTTCTGCTTCAGCTGGCGTGTTGACTGCACAGTTCTCTGTTCCAAATCTCGGCTCCAGCTCATTGCTGATTCTATCGCATGGGGATTAGGAAGGAAGGCAGTGCTGCCTGGGCGGGAGGAGAAGTCCATCAGCTCTGAAAAGTCCAGCGTTGACCTGCGCTTTTTAGGGCAATGGGGCCATTTAGACAAGCTGATGGACTGCAGAGCCGCCTGGCTTCTGTTTTTCTTTCCCCCACAGGAGACAAGACAGGCCCTTTAGCAGTAACCTTTCTCACTCTGCCCACATGAATGGCTCCTTCCCCTCCTCTAAATCATCACCTTCATGGGGTCTAAGTAAATCTCCTTCCAGTGCTCTTCAAGTTCAGCGGCGTGTTATAAATTGCATGCTGGCTTTTTGAGTTATCTCGGCATTATTTTGAAGATCTTTGGCTATTTTTTGAAAGCAGCAGATTTGTGGTAAAAGCTTGGACAAATTGTCAGTATCGTTTGCCAGATTTTGAAATTTAACTCTAAAAGTTCCATTCTTCTCAGCGGTAGTCTAATGGAGGTGCTGTCTCGAGTTCACTCATTAACCATTTTATTAATTATGACAGCAGCCTCCGGGCACTTCTTAGGTATTTGCAGGAATAGATTCACACTGCTTCCAATCAGGTTCAGACTTCGCATATGGTCTTTTGAAGCTGAGCATTATGAGCTAAAACGTTCTCCAAGCTCACCTCCCCCTCCTGCAAAAGAGCTTCACTCCTTTGGGGGCCGCTGTCCTCCTCAACTGGCGAGTTACCCCTGCTTGCAGGTGTCTCCTGGTACAATTTCCACAGCTTCTGGCAGGCTCTTTACGCCCTGGATGAAGCCACAGCAGGGCCTGTGTTCTCCTCCGGCTCAGATTTCTCTCCTCCTATCCTTCCCCTAAGTGGATCCCACTCTGGCTGCCGACTGTGTAACGGCTGTGGACACAGACATACCTGTTCTGTCGCAACTGATGTGACTGCGTTCACACGATTTCACCCCTCACCTTTATCCAGCATCTTCGTCTGTGACTTGAGAACCAGAACAGCTTGTTAGGGGCTTCCCTGGTGCCTCGGTGGGTAAGAGTACACCTGCCAATACGAGAGGCATGGGTTCAATCCCTGGTCCGGGAAGATTCCACATGGCGCAGAGCTGCAAAACCCGTGAGCCACAGCTACTGAAGCCTGCTGCACGATCGAGCCTGTGTTCTCCAACGAGAGGGGCCACCAAGGAGAAGCCTGCACACAGCAACTGGAGAAAGCCCGTGCACAGCAATGAAGGCCCAGATAGCTGAAAAGAAATAAGCAATTTTGTAAATTTCTAAAAAATTAATAATACTAAAATTTTTAATAATTATATATATATATATTTTAAAAAAGAACAGTTGGGAGGATGATCGGTGTAACCTAAGCAAAATAATTTTTAGCTCCTGTTAAGTACAAAATAGATTCATCCCATTCTTTGACTCTCAAATTTACATTACAGTTTGAGTATGGCTAAGCGTGGAACATTTCATGCAAGGATGGGCTCGATAAAGGACAGAAATGGTCTGGACCTAACAGAAGCAGAAGATATTAAGAAAAGGTGGCAAGAATACACGGAAGAACTGTACAAAAAAGATCTTCAAGACCCAGATAATCATGATGATGTGATCACTAATCTAGAGCCAGACATCTTGGAATGTGAAGTCAAGTGGGCCTTAGAAAGCATCACTACGAACAAAGCTAGTGGAGGTGATGGAATTCCAGTAGAGCTATTTCAAATCCTGAAAGATGATGCTGTGAAAATGCTGCACTCAATATGCCAGCAAATTTGGAAAACTCAGCAGTGGCCACAGGTCTGGGAAAGATCAGTTTTCATTCCAATTCCAAAGAAAGGAAATGGAAAAGAATGCTCAAACTGCCACATAATTGCACTCATCTAACATGCTAGTAAAATAGTGCTCAAAATTCTCCAAGCCAGGCTTCAGCAATACATGAACCGTGAACTCCCTGATGTTCAAGCTGGTTTTAGAAAAGGCAGAGGAACCAGAGATGAAATTGCCAACATCCGCTGGATCATGGAAAAAGCAAGAGAGTTCCAGAAATACATCTATTTCTGCTTTATTGACTATGCCAAAACCTTTGACTGTGTGGATCACAATAAACTGTGGAAAATTCTGAAAGAGATGGGAATACCAGACTACCTAACCTGCCTCTTGAGAAATCTGTATGCAGATCAGGAAACAACAGTTAGAACTGGACATGGAACAACAGACTGGTTCCAAATAGGAAAAGGAGTATGTCAAGGCTGTATATTGTCACCCTGCTTATTTAACTTCTATGCAGAGTACATCATGAGAAACGCTAGGATTGAAGAAGCACAAGCTGGAATCAAGATTGCCGGGAAAAATATCAATAACCTCAGATATGCAGATGACACCACCCTTATGGCAGAAAGTGAAGAGCTAAAAAGGCTCTTGATGAAAGTGAAAGAGGAGAGTGAAAAAGTTGGCTTAAGGCTCAATATTCAGAAAACGAAGATCATGACATCCGGTCCCATCACTTCATGGGAAATGATGGGGAAACAGTGGAAACAGTGTCAGACTTTATTTTTTAGGGCTCCAAAATCACTGCAGATGGTGACTGCAGCCATGAAATTAAAAGACGCTTACTCCTTGGAAGAAAAGTTATGACCAACCTAGATAGTATATTCAAAAGCAAAGTCATTACTTTGCCGACTAAAGTCTGGCTAGTCAAGGCTATGGTTTTTCCTGTGGTCATGTATGGATGTGAGAGTTGGACTGTGAAGAAAGCTGAGCGCCAAAGAATTGATGCTTTTGAACTGTGGTGTTGGAGAAGACTCTTGAGGGTCCCTTGGACTGCAAGGAGATCCAACCAGTCCATTCTGAAGGAGATCAACCCTGGGATTTCTTTGGAAGGAATGATGCTAAAGCTGAAACTCCAATACTTTGGCCACCTCATGCGAAGAGTTGACTCATTGGAAAAGACTCTGCTGCTGGGAGGGATTGGGGGCAGGAGGAGAAGGGGACGACAGAGGATGAGATGGCTGGATGGCATCACAGACTCGACGGACGTGAGTCCGAGTGAACTCCGGGAGTTGGTGATGAACAGGGAGGCCTGGTGTGCTGCGATTCATGGGGTCACAAAGAGTCGGACACGACTGAGTGCCTGAACGGACTGAACTGAACTGAACTGAACTGAACTGAAGCGTGGATACTTGAATAAAATCTCTTCAAGGAGTACCATTAGGTGTTTATCTTTCACAACCTACAAAGAGCTGTTCTATATTGTGGCATGTGGGACACGTGGGGCGTGAGGGAAAATGATAATAAATGGAAAATGGAAATAAATATTCCAGTAAATAAATAAATGATAATAAATGGAAAATGAGTGTAAATGGACCTGCTTCCTGAAAACATTCATTCAAATCGTGCTCGGACCACACGACGTGTGGTCGTGTGGCAGTGAGCTCTTACAGAGAGGAGAGCTCCCTGGTGGCACCCTACTGTGGCAGTGAGGTGGTCAGTCGAGGCCTTGAGCCACATTGCCTGCCTGGGTCAGCTCCGGCTCCATCACTGCGTAGCTGTGTGCCCTTGGGCAGCAGGAAGGGTCTCTGCGCTTCAGCTTTCTCTTCAGTGAGGTGAGGTCAGAAATGGCAAATGGTACTTTCCTTATGGAGGCGTGAGGCATTAAAGGAGTGTGTGACTGTGCTGTGTGTGTGTATATGTGTATACATACAACACGTTCATTGCAGAAAAGCCATAGAAGGCAGTGTTCGCTGCTGTCATCCTTACACCACAGAGGAGGTGTTATCACTACTGCATTTATCAGAGCCAGATAGAACGAGCCAGCTGCTGTTATCCTCAGAGGAAATGCAATGTAGTGCGAAGAGAGTTGAGTTTGGATCCAGGTAGACCTGGATTCTGGAAGCCCTTAGCTCTTTTAAGGCAAAGTCTCCCCATCTGTTTTCAAGTATGTGAGATCCGCATACATTTTTGTGAGATCCGCATACATTATTGTGAGATTCTCATACATTTTTGTGAGTTACACTAGATAAGATGCCAATTTGCTAACTACAGTGACTGGTACAAAAAAGCTCCTCTAAAACGGAGCTGACGGACTTCCCTGGTGGTTGAGTGCTTAAGATTCCGTGCTCTCAATGCAGGGGTCCTGGGTTCAATCCCTGGCCCAGGAAACAGACACCGCAGGCTGCCACTAAAGACCCCATGCGCCACAACTAAGACCCAGTGCGATCAAATAAAATAAACAATTGTTTTAAATGGAGCAGATATTATTTTATTATTTACTTCACACTCATGCTCAGTGGTGACCAACTCTCTGCAACCCTATGGATGGTAGCCCGCCAGGCTTTTCAGTCCATGAGATTCTTCAGAAAGAATACTGGAGTGGGTTGCCATACCTTCCTCCAGGGGACCTTCCTGACCCAGGGATTGAACCCACGTTTCTTGCGTCTCCTGCGTTGGCAGGCAGACTCTTTAACACTCAGCAACTGGGGAAATTATTTGCTTAATCTATTGTACAATGGATTTTATTTTATTTACCACCAAGAAAGACAGAAAACTGTTAACTGCATAATAATGGTCTATCAAGACAAGATATATTCAGATAAGTATTCGTATATATTCAGATAAAGATATTTCAGATAAATACAGATGTGGGGGGAAAATGTATGTTAAGCAGATGAAAACAATAGTTTTGCTGAGTGAGGGATCAGGAGATAGCTAATCTCCGGTGGAGTCTCAGGTCTGGGAAGTGTGTGGAGGTGTGCAGAAGGCAGCCCCTTGGCTTGTCAGGGGGTTCAGGTCCTGGATTAGCTTTCAAGCCTGGCTGTGAGAGTCACTGGCTGTGACATCATTTTAATCTCCATGGGCACTACAGAAAGCTTCTGGGAACTTGCAGCTTAGCACAGTTTCCTCCTCCCCAGGTGCCCGGTGCCAGCTCAGGAATGTCGCCCAGCACCCACTGAGTCACTGGCCACCCCGGCCGCTGACCTCCAACACGCGTCAGAGGGTGTTGGTCAGGAACGAGGGTGGAGGTTAGGAACAAGGCCCTCTGCGCTCTGGGAAAACTGGCAGAACAGGTCTTCCAATAGATATTTTCAGAATTTTCATTAAAAAAAAAAGTTCTGTGAGCCTGGATTCTTGCATGTTCCCATACTTAGGAAAGCATGAAAGCCTTTAACTAAGAGGTCTGTTCCTCGTGACCAGCAGCAACCTTCTGTGCTGGGTTGCATGTCTCCCTTTCTCCAAGGTCACAGCTACGCTGGCCTCAGAACAGCCTCTCTCAGCGCCGGAGAGCCCGGGTCCCACCCAGTGCCCTAAGGAAGCCGGGGCGCAACCGCAGCTCACACGCCTCCTGTCGTGTTTTTCCCTTCCATCGACACTGGCCCTAAAAGTTAACAAAATGAAACCACTGTCTATGAAATATTTTTGCGATTGCCTTTCTCAAGCCTGTCTATTTTAGAACCAGCCCAAACACAGAAATGGCTCCGAGGCTTCCTTAGGTGTTTCCCTCGTAACTACAGCTGCACAAGATATTCTTTCCGTGTCCTCTGAGTGACCACAACAAAAGCTGCTTCTTTGTCTTTTTCTGCTTCTAAAACCCTAGAGAATAAACTGAGTTTGGGGGACGTTGCCAGCTGTGTGATAGGTCTACAAGGAAAACAATAAGCAATCTCGTCTGTTTGGAAAGATGAATTCAGAGACTACTGCCCTGAGAGGTTACACATAACACTGGTCCTCTCTCTTCTCCCTCAACCCTTCTTCTGATTAGTGTTCCTTTGAAGGTTGGCTGAGATGAGCTGGAGTATCTCGTCTAATTTTAATGTGGGCTGTTACAACGTACACACAGAACTAACAACTCTGCAACGCTGGACTCTAAATCATCACTGTCACAGAGGTTAGTCTATGCCACTACCCTCATCACACACAGACTTCTCCCTGCCATTAGGGACTTGGGGCCAGCTTATTCCAAAGTCTTAGGACACAACCATTTCCTTTCCCTTCCTCCACACTCATTCTTCACTTGGTATGAATCCAAAGAGCTTTTAAAAATTGTGTCAATTTACTGCCAGGTGATGCTGGGATGCTTATTCCTACTCCCATTTCTAATTGTATGGCACTCATCTCCCTGCCTCTCTAGAAAGGAGAGAGCTTCTCTTGTCAGATTAAGAAAGGGATCTCAGGATAGGAGCACTGCTTGTATTTCCCCCCACCGCCCCCCCCACCCCACGGGTATCATTGCATTTTTTCTCATACTAAACTGATGAAAGAAAGTGAAAGTGTTAGTCGCTCAGTCATGTCCGACTCTTTTTGACCCCACGGTCTGTCCATGGAATTCTCCAGGCAAGAATACTGGAGTGGGTAGCCATTTCCTCCTACAGGGGATCTTCCTGACCCAGGGATTGAACCCGGGGCCCCTGCACTGCAGGCAGATTCTTTACCATCTGAGCCTCCAGGGAAGCCGCTAAACTAATGAGGTCACCACCAATAATATCCCTGTCCATGTGTGTGTGTGTGCTAACTCACTTCAGTCATGTCTGACTCTTTGTGACCCCATGGACTACAGCCCGCCAGGCTCCTCTGTCCACGGGATTCTCCAGGCAAGAATACTGGAGTAGGTTGCCATGCTCTCCTTCTGGGGATCTTCCCGACCCGGGGATCAAACTCAGATCTCTTACACCTCCTGCACTAGCAGGTGGGTTCTTTACCACTAGCACCACCTGGGAAGCCCAAGAAAGACCGTAAGTCAACCAAAAAAGAACGACTTCTTCCCTTAAGTCAATACAGAGGGTAAGTTTCTAGATGTACTGAAGCCACCACCCGAAACTGAAACAAGAAGTTTCTCAACAAAGCTAATTAGACCAAAACGAACTAAGATAGAATACGGTGACCTGACCTAACAGCCCCACGAAGCATCTCCTGCCTTGGCCTCATTTGCAGGATCCTTAGCAGCAAGGACAATCTTAAGTGTTCAGTGTTGCTCAATCAGTCGTGTCTCACTCTTTGCGACCCCATGGACTGTAGCTCGCCAGGCTCCTCTGTCCATGGGATTTCCCAGGCAAGAACACTGGAGTGGGTTGCCATTCCCTTCTCCAGGGCATCTTCCCGACCCAGGGGTCAAACCCAGGTCTCCTACATTGCAGGCAGATTCTTTACCAACTGAGCCACAAGGAAAGCCCAAGGACACTCTTGCTGGTATTTAAATCTCCTGCTGTTTTAGAACAAAACTTGGCAACTTGCAGTTTCTCAATGAATTATTGAGTAGAATTAGCTATCAAGCTCCCAGCCATTGCTACAAACACTCATAGAAAAGAAATATACTTTTTTACGTAAGTCATATAGAAGTAAAATAAATGGGACTTTCTGGTGGTCTAGTGGCTAAGACTCTGAGCTCCCTGTGCAGGGGGCCCGGGTTTGATCCCTGGTTGGGGAACTAGATCCCATAGGCCACAACTAAAGATCCCGCAGGCTGCAACAAAGATCAAAGATCCTACATGCTGTAACTAAGACCTGGCCCAGCCAAACGAAGACACATTGGACAACAACAGCAAAAGAAAGAGACAGGTCTGTTGGAGAGCAGAGAAAAATATGGACATGCAACTAGAACATTTTCAGCCAATTTCTCACTACCCAAAGACAAGGACTCCTAACAGTTTTTGGCAAGTCTGAATTCAGGGTCCAGAAAAAAACTGTATGCAAGCCATACTGTAACACGATCCATAGTTCCAACAAAAATATGATGGACGTACATTGTAGAACTGTTTAACTCATAAAGGAACAATCCTTTCCTAAACCAAAGTCATAAAGCGGGTTGCAGGTGGGTTCCTCAAGGAGAAGCAGACCCTGAAATGAAGTCAGGTGTGCAGAAGTTTCCCTGGGGCATAACACCTAAGAAAGAAAAAGAGGAAAAGTGAGGTTGGGCAGGGGACCGTCAGAACACAATGCAGATTTGATAGAGTCTCTGCCAGCCTGACGGGAACTCCAGGGCAAAGGCTGCCCCTCTGCGAAATTCATCTTTGGGTGGAAATGGCTTGAATTACCACCTTGCTCAGGCACTGGCTGCTGACCTCCCCAAGAACAGTGTAAACTTGGGTCTAAAAGCTGACTGCTGAAGCCTGATAGCCATTTCAATCTGTGGTGTTGGGGGAGACTCTTGAGAGTCCCCTGGACTGCAAGGAGTCCAACCAGTCAATCCTAAAGGAAATCATCCCTGAATATTCACTGGAAGGACTGATGCTGAAGCTGATACTCCAATACTTGAGCCACTTGATGCGAAGAACTGACTCACTGGAAAAGACCCTGATGCTGGGAAAGATTAAAGGCAAGAGGAGAAGGGGACGACAGAGGATGAGATGGTTGCATGGCATCACCGACTAGTGGACATGAGTTTGAGCAAACTCTGGGAGATGGTGAAGGATAGGGGAGCCTGGCATGCTGCAGTTCATAGGGTCACAAAGAGTTGGACATGACCGAGCAACTTAACAACAAGAACAATAAGACCTTCCTTCAAAATGGATCTGAGAGGTGCCTCCTCTAAGGCCACAAAGATGTCCTCTAATGTTTCCTTTCAAAAGAAAAACTGCTGGTTTTTGAGATCTTTAATCCACAAACAATTTTTTTTTTTTTAGTGTGGTACAAATTAGGCCTCTAAATTGTGCCATCATTCACTGGACAGTCCATCACCTTCCAAGGAACTGTACCGTGACCATCGAATGTGACTTTGGATATGTTACTGGATAATAGTGTTTGAACACTGAAAGACTGAAAGATGATTTGCTCACTTTGGGGGCTATTCACAATATAAGGCAGAGAAGGCGATGGCACCCCACTCCAGTACTCTTGCCTGGAAAATCCCATGGACGGAGGAGCCTGGTAGGCTACAGTCCATGGGGTCGCTAGGAGTCGGACACCACTGAGAGAGTTCACTTTTACTCTTCACTTTCATGCATTGGAGAAGGAAATGGCGACCCACTCCAGTGTTCTTGCCTGGAGAATCCCAGGGATGGGGGAGTCTGGTGGGCTGCCGTCTCTGGGGTCGCACAGAGTCGGACACGACTGAAGTGACTTAGCAGCAGCAGCAGCAGCACAATATAAGGATTGTAGACATAATATGTTTTTAAGATGAATCTGCGTGATTAACATTTCCCCCTTACTTTCTTGAGTCTAGACCATCAACAAAACACTAAATTAAGTCCTGATTTGTAGTAGGCTCTAATTTCTGTGATGTGAACACTCCCACCATGACTGACTGCAAGCTGCCGGTGTGGTGCCACTCAGCCCAGAGCTGGGAAGAGATAAGCAGTATCACACTGTTATATAGTATTTCCTCCAAACAGATAAAGCAGATGTAAATAACCCAAGAGAACAGATAGTGGTAGTATGTACATAAAGAGCATAGTAAATTACAGAAAAATAATCAGTAAGTGATGAACTTTGGGTGTTTATTACCTTTGTTTTAAACATAATTTACTTGCAAGTTTATGTAACTTAATTTTTAATAATGTCTGTGTTTAAAATTCAGTTCACAAAAATTTTGAAAATGTAACAATAAGCTCTCTTAAGCCAGCCCAAGTCAGCTCCACTATAAACCAGAAATTTCCCTTTCCGGTATCAACCTCAGAGGAAGTAGAGGGCATACACACAAGGACCCAGGTACAAGAGTATCTGTTGCAGGGCTGTGCATAACAGGGGGACGTGAAACTGGCATATCTGTCCACAGTTGGACAAACTGATAAACAAATGAGAGTCCATTCATACAATGCAATACTGAATTGTGGTTAAAAATACATGAATTATGTCCTCATGTTTTAACACAGATACATCCCCAAAGAAGCTGCAAGTACATTCATGCCGTGTGATACCAATTGTGTAAAATTTAAAGCACATGTATTTAAAACCCTGTTTATAAGGATATGCTTATATAATCAAGGTATAAAAATATGTATGGAAATGAAACACAGAAAATTCAGGATAGCAGTTGCCTCTGGGGATGGAATGAGAGGTAGGAAGGAACTTTGTATCTATCACATTTTATTTCTTTAAAGAGAAGATGATACTCTGAGCATTAATCATAAATGAAAGAAAAACCAACATTATGTCCCTGATAGAAGCACACAAGATACCAGTGAAATATTCTTGCTATAAAGAGAATTTCTATCTGCTTAAACCTCTACATCCAACTCCCAATTTATGAAAAAACAAAGGAAAATAGGAAATGGAGCCACTTGGATGCAGTCATCAAAATCTGCAGTGTGGGTTTCTTCACCAAATAAAGGAAGACAACGGACACGAAAGACAATGGACGAAGGGGTAAGAAATCTACAGATTGTGAGAGACTTAGCAGATGTGAATCACTTGCAATGTATGGACATTACTTTGGTTCTGATTCAAATGAATAGGGTACTTGTATTATAGAAGAAAACAGGAAAATTTGAATACTGAATGGATATTTGAGGATTTAAGGAATTACTGTTGTTTAGATGAGATGATGATATTGTGGACATATTTAAATATTCTTTATCTTTTAGGTATTAATTTTTAAAATGCATGTATAAAGTGATATGATCACTACAACTTGCTTCCAAATAATCTGGGGCAGCTGGGAGAAATGGGTAGAGGTTTAGGTGAAACCTAAATTTTTATATAAATTTCAATCTAAATTTTTGTATAAATTTTTTAGAGGAAGAGGAGAAGGAAGAAAAAAATATGTTAAGTAGGTGGTTTACCATCTATTATATCTAACTGGGTGTCATTTTATTTTCTTTATATTTTAGTAAGTTTGAAATACAACTATCACAATAATGTAAATAAACTATACTTCAATTTAAAAAAATTAAAAATGAACACATGCTGCTAAATTCTATTTGCTAATTCCAAAGAAATATAACTTCAGTTTTTAAAAGATTCAAATCTGTATAAAATAACACAAACACAAAATTTACTCTGTCTTTATTTTAAATACTACAATCCAACTTCAGTTCAAGGACAGAGATAAGTTATCAGCCCGTGAGGCTGGGGCTTCCCACAGCCCGATGCTCGGACGTGCCAGACACTTTGATTTAGCTCCTCGAAGACTCCCCGGGCCCCTCCTCAGAGAGTGGCCCCCCACTGTCTGGTGCCAGGAGCCAGAGGTGAGCTCTTCTCGGCCCCTTCCCGAAGGACCCTGAGTCCCGCCACCGCTGCACAGTGTGAGTGCTGGACTGTCACCCCTCGTTCAGTTTCCTTTCCAGGGGCCTACACTTTGCTCCCCGGTGAAAGCTGAAGTTACAAGATTAGCTCATCCAAGGCAGTGTGTGATCCTGAGAGCACAGCGCACCTTGTTCCTGTGGATGTGAAGAGGGTCTTTCATGGTGTTCTAGAGCATTCCTGGTGTTATCAGGCCACTTAGGTGTTGCTGGACAGTTTCAACGTCTTGAGAGTGACTTAAACATTCCGCACGCAAAGTGTGCGCCCTCCCCAAAGCTCACATGCATGTGTACACACGTGTGCTCACGCACACATACACACACACTCATAATCATTAGTCCATATTAAAGACTAAAATACTCTACTCTCCTGGCGGCCGTTCAAAAACGGCATGGGGAAAGTTAGGCATCTTCAAAAGGAAACAAATTGAAAAGAAAACAATATTGGTCAACTCAGAGAACAGTTGCTCCATTCTCCCAAAAACACTATGCTTAATGCTTTTAATGTGCATCCTTTTCTTTCTGAATTTAGGGTCTTCAGTGTGTTCTTAGCTCTAGTTTCCCAGCAAACCAGCATTCCTGTTAAACTACAGATACACAGAGGTTCTAAATGCATCTCCGCGTAAACAGCCAAAAGGCACACATACCACGAGGTCAGGCTCTGCAATAAATGACTGGGAAAGGCAGGATGGTGTTACTGCGAGTGTGGACTTTGAAACCTGCATGCTCATATTCAAATTCCAGCCTTATCACAACTAGCTGATTAACCATAGGAAAGCGGCTAAACCTTCTTGAGTCTCAGTTTCCCTTCTTTAAAATACAGTTAATAAAAGAACGTCTTGAGTATGTTGTGTAAAAATTACTCATGATAATATCTGTAAAGCACCTAGAACAACGCTTGACATATAATGAGGCTACAGAAGCTATTAGCACTTAAGCTAATAAACGACATTAGCTGCTGTCACTTAATCCGCCAAACAACTAGCACCATCTTACAGATGAGGTTCAAGGTTGCAAATTTTATAGTAGCAGAACAAGGGCTTGGATCCCGTTCTGGCCAAGTCTATCTCCTTTCCACATCACAGCCTGTCTTTCCTGTGTCAATGAGATACAAGATTCTATGTCAAGAAATCCATGTGTAGAATAGGATGTGAAATTTAACCTAAAGCCTATATGACTTTAGGATATTTAAGAAAAAGGGAATTGAAAATGATGTAATTGTCCAATTCCTATTTTGAGAGATTCCAGAGATTGAGACAGATATGAAAGACAGTCTAATTGGAGTATCAGATGATTAACATTTTTTAAAAGTGTATTTATTTTTAATTGGAGGATAATTGCTTTACAATGTTGTGTGGGTTTCTGCCGTACATCAACATCAGTCAGCCATAGGTATGCATATGTCTCCTCCCTCTTGTATCTCACTCCCATCTCCCACCCCATCCCACCTCTCTAACTTTTCTCAGAGCACCAGATTTGAGCAAATTCCCAGTGGCTGTCTAGTTTACAAACGGTGATGCATGTGTTTCCATCCTAGGCCCTCAATCCATCCCACCCTCCCCTTCCCCTTCTGGGCCCCCAAGTCTGTTCGCCATATCTGTGTCTCCACTGCCACCCTGCAGAGAGGTTATCAGTGCCATCTTTCTAGATTCCATGTACTTGCATTAATATACAAAATTTGTTCTTCTTTTTCTGACTTACTTCACTCTGTAAAATAGGCTCTAGGTTCATCCACCTCATTAGAACGGACTCAAATGCATTGTTTTTTTTATGGCTGAGTAATATACCATTGTATATATGTAACACAACTTTATCCATTCTCAGTCAGTGGACATCTAGGTTACATCCACGTCCTAGCTATTTTAAATAGTGCTGTCATGAAATTGGGGTACAATGATTAACATTTTGATATAAATGTTCAGAATATTTAAACTACTTCACGTTGTATTGGTTTAATTAGTTAAGCAGTGGTATGTCAGATACTACATTAAGTATGAATGGTTCTAGGATTGAAGATGAAACACTTCTGAGTCATAATAACTTCTTTGAAATCATCACGAAGAGAGTGATGTGAAAGAAGTAGCATCTTTGTAATCAAAAGAGAAAACATATCAAAGCCATCCAAAAACTTGAAAGTAACAACAAACACGTAGTTTTACACACTGCTATGGGTTGAATTGTGTTGTCCAGAAGGAACTGCTGAAGCGCTAGCCCTGGATTCCTAGGAATTCATCGTATTCGGAAATAGGGTCTTTGTAGGTGTTATCAACGTTAAGACTAACTTTCTTCTGAGACTCAGATAGACACAGAGGAAAATTCCTTGAGATCACAGAGGCAGAATTTATAGTAATACTTCTACCAGCCACGGAACACCAAGGGCTAGGAGAGAGGCATGGGATAGACAACGCTGAAACCTGCAGAAGAAACCAAGCCTGCTGACCCCTGGATTTGGGCCCTTCTAACCTCCAGAGCTGTGAGAAGACAATTTTCTGTTGCTTTAAGCCACCCAGTTCGTGCTAGTGTGTGAAGCCCCCCAGGACCCCAGTGCACATACAGAGGTTAGCTCAACAACGACGTCAACAAATGTGCAATGATTTAACAAAAACATTTTGTGCTGACGATACCCTTCTTTGACACATTATTTTCAGCTGTTCTCAGTTGCAATATGCCAAAACAGTGTCAAACACACAGATGCACACACATTCATAAAACTAAACTCAAATATCCAGGAAATGACAGAAAGTATGATTTGGTATATAACATATTAAACAGATACCACTTATCAACTATGTAAAGAAGTATGTGAGAGGAAACACAGACACAATATTAAAAAAAAAAATCTGCTAGCAAAATATACAATTACTTGAGGATGACTTCCCCCTCGAACCAGTTTTATAGATATAATTGATATGCATGGGTACATGCTAAGTCACTTCAGTTTTGTCCGACTCTGTAGGACGCTATGGACTGTAGCTGCCATGCTCCTCTGACCATGGGGTTCTCCAGGCAGGAACAGTGGAGTGGGTTTCCACGCCCTCCTCTAGGGGATCTCTTGACCCAGGGATCGAACCTGCATCTGTCTCCTGCATTGGCAAGTGGGTTCTTTACCACTAGCGCCACCTCAGAAGCCCGTATAATTGACATACATCACTGTGTAAGTTAAAGGTGGCAATGGTGCCCCACTCCAGTGCTCGTGCCTGGAAAGTCCAAGGCGGAGGAGCCTGGTGAGCTGCAGTCCATGGGGTCACGAAGAGTCGGACACGACTGAGCGACTTCACTTTCACCTCTCACTTTCATGCATTGGAGAAGGCAATGGCAACCCACTCCAGTGTTCTTGCCTGGGGAATCCCAGGGACCGGGGAGCCTGGTGGGCTGCAGTCCATGGGGTTGCGAAGAGTCGGACACGACTGAATCGACTTAGCAGCAGCAGCGTTATGGTTTGACTCACATATTTTGTAGGATGATCACTACTGTAAGTTTAGTTAGCACCCATAAGCTCATGTAGATACAATAAAAAGAAAACACTGAAAAAGAAAAAAAAGTTCTTTCTGGTAAGAACTCTCAGGATTTACTCTCTCAACAACTCCCCTGGGTCAGACAGCAGTGCTGGCTACAGCCACCGTGCTGTGCATCACGCCCACGGCACTCACTCACCTTGGGGCTGGAGGTTTGTCCTTTTGGCCACCTTCCTTCAGCTCCCACTCCCCCACCTCCTACCCCTAGCAACCACAAGTCTGGTCTCTTTTTCTACAAGTTTGGATTTATTTTTTAGATTCCAATACAAATGAGATCATATAGTATTTCTCTTTCTGACTTATTTCACTTAGCCTAATGCCATCAAGGTCCACCCAAATTGTCACAAACAGAAGGATTTTTTTCCATTTTCCTCCTTCTTTTGTATGGTTGACAAATATTCCATTATATATATATATGTAATTTATATGTTAATATATATATAACATCTTTATTTCTTCACCTATTGACGGATAGAGGTTGCATCCATGTCTTGGTTATTGTCAACAATGCTACCCTGAACATGGTGGTACAGATATCTTTTTGAAACAGTGATTGTATTTTCTTTGGAAAAATACCCAGAAGTGGAATTGCTGGATCATACGGTAGCTCTATTTTTAATTTTTTGAGGAAGTTCCATACTATTTTCCATAGTGGCTGTACCAGTTTACAGTTCCATCAACAGTGCACAAGCTTCCTTTTTATCCACATCCTGGCCACCATTTGCTATCTTTTTGATAAAAGCTGCTCTAACAGATGTGAGATGATATCTACTTTTGTTTTTTTCAGGTCAGTTCTTTAGTTGCCTATTGATGAGCCAGTGATAGAATACACCGAAGATGTTCAAAAAAGAAACAGATGATATAAAAACAAGAGGGAGAAATGTAAACAAGTATCTCAGGGATTCAAATCCAATTGTAAGTTTGGAGATGCCGGGGTCATGAATTCTAAAGGATAGCAGAATGGAAACCTAAAATCTCTACCACCTTTATTTCAGTATCACAATTTCATGCCAAAGCAGATGCATGTGAATCTCCTGTGCAAGTGAAGACATCATTAATGATATCAGACATATCCTGTTAAAAAATAATATGAAGAGAACTTTCTTGGGGGGCCAGTCGTTAAGAATCTGTCTTCCAATGCAGGGGACGTGAGTTTGATCCCTGGTCCAGGAAGATCCCACATGCCGCGGGGCCACTAAGCCCAGGCGCCATGACAGTCTGCGCTCCAGAGCCCGTGAGCTGCAAATACTGGGCCCACGAGGGCCCTCAGCCTCTGCTCCACAACAAGGAGTGGACCCCGCTCACTGCAGCTAGAGAAATGCAGCAACGAGGACCCAGCACTGCCCAATAAATAAATGAAAGTAATTAAGAAGAATCACTTAAAAAAAAATGAAGAAAACATTAGCCGATGGTCTTTGTGAAAACACAGTGAAAAGCTGACTAAGCAATGTGAAGCAGATTAGAAGTGTAGGATTAATTCTGAAAAAATTCTCATTTAACATTTGCATACAACTAATTTCTTACATTTTATAGGAGTTGTATCAGATTTACTTAGTGAATGTTTAAATATACATATAAAAGGAGTACTCTTCTAAACTTCTAGGATCTTCCCTATAGCTCAAATGGTAAAGAGTTTGCCTGCAATGCAGAAGACAGGGGTCGCTCCCTGGGTGGGGAAGATCCCCTGGAGGAGGGCATGACAACCCACTCCAGTATTCTTGCCTGCAGAAGCCCGAAGCCCAAGGACAGAGGAGCCTAGCGGGCTGCAGTCCATGGGGTCACAGAGTCGGACACGACTGAGCGACCAACATCACACTAGCCTTCTAAGCAACACTGACTTTACAGACCGCTGATATTCTTGGGTTACATCACAGTTCAAAAACATCAGCTCTTTGGTGCTCAGGCTTCTTTATGATTCAGCTCTCACATCTGCACATGACTACTGGAAAAACCATAGCTTTGGCTACATCGACATTTGTCAGCAAAGTGATGTCTTTGCTTTTTAATACACTGTCTAGGTTTGTCATAGCTTTCTTTCTGAGGGCTTTCCGGGTGGCTCAGATGGTAAAGAATCTTCCTGTAATACAGGAGACCTGGGTTTGATCCCTGGGTCAGGAAGATCCCCAGGAGAAGGAAATGGAAACCCACCTCAGCATTCTTGCCTGAAAAATTCCATGGACAGAGGAGTCTGGCAGGCTACAGTCCATGGAGTCACAAAGAGTCAGACACAACCAAGCAACTAACACTTGTTTCTTCTTCCTTTGGACGAGCAAGCATCTTTTAATTTCATGACTGCAGTTACTGTCCACTGTGATTTTGGAACCCAAGAAAAGCAAGTCTGTCATTGCTTCTAAATTTCCCCTTCTATCTGTCATAAAGTGATGGGACTGGCTGTGGTGACCTTAGCTTTTTTTAATGTTCAGTTTTAAGCCAGCTTTTTCACTCTCCTCTTTCACCTTCATTAAGAGGCTCTTTAGTTCCTTTTCGCTTTCTACCATTAGAGTGGTATCATCTCCATATCTGAGGTTACTGATATTTCTTCCAGCAATCTTGACTGCAGCTTGCTATTCATCCAGCCAAGTATTTCGCATGATGATAAGTTAAATAAACAGGGTGACAATATATACAGCCTTGACGTACTCCTTTCCCAATTTTGAGCCAGTCAGATTTTCCATGTCTAGTTCTAGCTATTGCTTCTTGACCCCCACACAGGTTTCTCAGGAGACAGGTAAGATGGTCTGGTATTCCCACCTCTTTAAGAATTTTCCAGTTTGTTATGATACATATGGTCAAAGGCTTCAGCATAGTCGGTGAAGCAGAAGTAGATGTTTTTCTGAAACTCCTTTGCTCAAATCCACATCCTCTATGGAGCCTTTACCAACTTCTCCTTGCAAACCTGTCAGTCTCGCCTCTAACAGCCATAAACACTGTAATATCACTATTGCTGTACATCGAAATCTGAGTATTTATTAGATGTTTCTCTTGCTAAGTAAACAAGTAAGCTGTTCAGGAACAGTTTATGACTTTCTCATCTCTGACTCCCCAGCACCACCACAGTTCAGCACGAAGTAAGTGTTCAAGAAATATTTGTTAAATTACTACAGCCATGACGGATACTATTGACAGCGCCTTCTACTAGTGACACAGCCAAGATATTTTGTGTTTGTATAAAAGCTTTGTGTTCTAATGTTTGTTTAGTCTTTGCAATAGCTCAACACTGTGTCTGGGGCTTCCCTGGTAGCTCAGCTGGTAAAGAGTTCACCTGCAATGCAAGAGATCCCAGTTCAACTCCTGACTCGGAAAGATTCCCTGGAGAAGGAATAGGCTACCCACTCTGGTATCCTTGGGCTTCTCTGGTGGCTCAGACGCTAAAGAATCCGCCTGCAATGCGGGAGACCTGGGTTTGATCCCAGGGTTAGGAAGATTCCTTGGAGAGGGGAATGGCTACCAACTCTGGCCGTGGTATTCTGGCCTGGAGAATTCCATGGGCTGTATAGTCCATGGGGTTGCAGAGAGTCAGACAGGATTAAGTGACGTTCACTTTCAATATTGTGTCTGTCTGGAGAGTCACTGAATCCATGCGTTTGTACACATAGTGTTTGATTAATCCAGATTTTCAACCCATATCCTTCGTGTTCACACATGTCACAAGTTCAAGACAGACCAGTCAGTCTCTCAGCTCATACATATTTTTTCTAAGAAAAATTATGAACACCCATTTTATAAGTGGCGTGATTTACATTTTGGCATTAGCTGAAAGGCAGTTGTGTTTTCACCTAAAGCTGCTGTGAATATATTTGTAAGTGAATATAATTTGCATATTAAATTTGCATTTTTATGACCAGGGGTTGTAATGGAAAACAAGGGAATTAGAAATGAAAAAGATGAAAGATTATTTATTATTCAATAATCCAAGTATCTAGTAAGAAGTCCTAACAAAGCACAGTAGTAACATTAGATCACAAAATATTAGCAGATTAAAGTGTATCCCCATAAAAAACAATACAGATAAATGACTATATTCATCTTTCACAGGGGGGAAACACATTTTGTTGTAAGAAATTGCTTTATGTTAAAGTTCTAGATAAATAACAACCAGATTTTTGTTATTGAACCTGTAAACAACTGACCTCTGCCCTAAAACTACAGGTTTTTTTAAAACTGGCAATTAAATTTCATTATCTGTTTGACATAACTTTAATTACATGTTAAAAAATAAATCAGAAAATAAATAAAAGCAAAAAAGATAATTTACATATTATGAGAATTACATTTTTATACACAGCCATTCATACTCTTTGCAACCCCATGGACTCTACAATTCATGGAATTCTCCAAGCCGGAATACTAGAGTGGGTAGCCTTTCCCTTCTCCAGGGTGTCTTCCCATCCCAGGGATCACACCTAGGTCTCCTGCATTGCAGGTGGATTCTTTACCAGCTGAGCCACAGGGGAAGCTGTCACACACACAGCCATTCATAACAGCCTCTCAGAGTCACACAGGAACATGAAAGTAACCTAGATCGTGTTCATTTTCTACATGTTAAATTATTATTAATTTGTAGCAAATGTGATTTACTCTGAAAAGTACAAATTAATGAACACATATATCAGAGGAAAACAATCAAGAAATAAAAACTTTGTCCAACTGTCTAAAATTCCTATTACATTTAACTATTTTATATCATATATAAAAGTTTTCATTAATTCGTGGCTACGATGATAGCAACTGCCGCAGATGTGCCTTTTTTCCTGGGCCCAGCTGACGCCACTGGCCCATGTACGCAGCTCCCGACGTGGGAGACGGTTTTCCTCTGCTGACAACCAGGGAACGCAGAAGCAGCTTAGTTTCAGCTGGTAGCTCAGTGGGACACCTGTGCCGCTTGTCCCACAGTGGTGACAACTGTGGGTCCCGGGCCACTGCTGAGTCCACAGAGACACCTGCTGTCTCATCAGAGGGTAGGAGTTCATGCCGGTCTGCTACACTGATGACAGTCTGCAAGTGTGGAATACCTTGTCATCCCGAAACGCAAACAGCAAAGAAACTGTCAAAAACTGAGGTCATGTCAGTAGGACTCAGGCCATTGAGGACCCTGGCCATGGGAAGTGCCACTAAGATTAATAGCTATAATGTCTTGAAACATAGCAAATATGTTTAATCCCATGTGTTTGAAGTGATACTAAACAAACAAAACCCCTAAACCTAATTGGTTGCTCTTGGATAACATTAGGGAACAATTCATTATTGTGAAATCTTGTAAGTAAAAGAATAAACATTTTTTTCTGCTTTCTCTGTATGAAAACTGTTACACGGTAGCTGAAACGACAGAGGAGAAGAATCTTCTATTTATAGAAACATCTCAGCAAATAAATAAAGGAATGCCTTGATCAGAATATCACCATTTTGCAGCTTCTAATAAATTAATGGGGGCTGCCGTAGAGGCTCAGTAATAAGGAATCTGCCCGCCAAGCAGCAGACATGGGGTTTGATCTGCCTGCCAAGTGGCAGACATGGCATCGGGAAGATCCCCTGGAGAAGGACATGACAACCCATTCCAATATTCTTGCCTGGGAAACCTCATGGACAGAGGAGCCTGGCGGGCTACCATCCATGGGGTTGCAAAAGAGTCATGCACGACAGCAACTAACCAACAGCAACGATAAATTAATGAAGCTAGATATTGAGCATTAACAGCTACTAACATCACAAAAAGAGACAATCAATCGTTTGTGCCCTCTAAGAGAACACAACCGTCCCTTAAGGTGCCTTGGCAAGAAGAAAAGTCTCATCTGTATCTTTAGGTCCAATTTCCAATTCATAAGGAGTACAAACAACCCTGTTTCTTCAGCAAATACATTTCAAAGAGAAAAAATAAACTGAGGAAGACCTATGGATGAAAAACCGTAAGAAAAGAAAACATACCGTTTAAGAGACAATTAGAAATTCAGTGATACCATCATTATTAAGAAAATATCCCTCTTCTTTTAGATGTAAACATAGCATTGTGATTATATTTAGAGGAGTTCATATCCTTTATAGACTTGAGAGCTAAAATATTTGTGGTATTTGTCATTTATTAGAAAATAATGTGGTTGAAGGAGCAGATGTTCTCTATAAACGAAATAATGGTTGCCATGGGTACGCAAGTATGGAAGCTGGGTGATGGGTACACGGGGATTCATTACACTTTCTCTGTGCATGTTTGCATTTGTTTCAAATGTTCTGCAAGAAAAATTTTAAGGTAATAAGAAAGGACAAAAATAGAGCTCTGAGAAGAAAATTACTGTAAAACGATAGCACTTCTAACAAAGAGGTCAGCCAAGGCTCAAATCCTTCAGAAATAAAGATGGAAATTTATTCAACTGCATAGTTCACACAATTCATTAAAAACTTTAAATATATACCATTTTAGGAACAAAAATTTCAAAAGGTTTATCTGCATAAGTGTTTAATAATAGCTAATTGTCACCACATGAGAAAACCTTTGGCTTGGTCCCTTTAACTAATTAATATATTTTATTCTTTTTCTTTTTTTTGCCCTTGTCCACAGAAAGTCAAGGATTTGACTTTTCTTTTAGAGCACTTGGCATTATTGCCTACCAAAAGATGACATGATGCTGGTTTTTATATATATATACATATATATAGAGAGAGAGGATTTTTTTGGCATTCTCTCTGAACAACATGACCTCAGGAAATTCCATTTCACTGTAGATGGCAGAACTTCTCTATCAGAGGATGGAGAGTGAGGGACTCTATTGTTCTGCTTCAGAAGAAATTTTTTAGTAAAGACAGTGTTTGAAATAAGGGAAAAATAATAAGTTGCTTTTTTGTACACTTCCGGTCTGGTAAAATACTTGACTTGTAAGTATGTCCCCATTTTCACAAAATACTCTTGTTTTGTTAGAAGGAGCAGAGGATAGAAAAGGACAAGGAAGAAAGTGAAGGGGGAAAGAAGAATAAAAAATTTTACAAAACAGGAGAGGAAGGCACAGTAGGAGTATTTTTCTCAAGACATTTTCATTGTGCCAAAAGTAGGTTTGTTTTTGTAACTATCAAGTTCTTCATTAACTAAACCCCTTTCCTTTTAGTTTCTCTCGTCCCATAAGAAATGTGTGAAACATGCATTAACATATATAGAAAACACTGATTCCCTCTTAGCCTCAGGCCCGAGGTAGTCAATGTTATCAGTCTGGCATATGACTATCCTCACCTCTCCTCTTATATGTAAAGACATTCAAGGGGCACTTGGAATTTTTTGTGTGTTTGCTGTTCCCAATATTAGGTAATACTGTATGCTGGAACTTGCCTTCCTCATCTAATACATCATGGACATCTCAAGTCCATAGAAATCTAAGTTATTCTTTTAAACAGTCACATAATATTCCAAGGCAAAAATGCACTCCACTGGACTATAGCCCTGTTGATAGACAAGGAGACTGGATCCATTTTTCAGCCACCATAATCAATGCCAAAGTAAAGATTCTTTACTGTGACCTTAAAAAATGATGTGTCTATTTCTATAGAAAAGCTATAAATGGAATTCGTATGTTAAAGAGAATATGTATTTTAGAATATAACAGACATTGCTAGCTTTCTTTTGAAAAATGTTTGCAATTTATACTCCCACTAACAATATATTACAGGGTCCATTTTTTCATTTAGGTCTTATGAACAATCAATGTCATGACCCTTTTTAATTTCTGCCATCAAATAAGAAAGATTCAAATTATCAAAAGAATTATTCCTTACTGTCTTCCCTGAATTGAATTTACAGTCTATCTGTTGAGGTCTCTGACACCTGCAGGAGGTTTGCCCCATGGGGTCAGCCTAGAGACTGGATGGAAGCAGTGATATTCTTTGCCCTACTCTGTGGCCATAGATTGGCTACAGGAGATTGTACCGTTGGAATTGTACTACTGGGAAAAAGCATGATATACAGACGAACACCGCCATTGTCAAAATGAAAGACACCTTGACATTCACTGGAAACAAAGTGGTAGAAGCAGAAAGCCTCGGGGGTTAAAGATGCTATCCAATGTTTAACTCTCATCTATAAAACTCCTGCCAATTTATTATCGTGCCTCTGCTTAATTTCCTCTAGTGATGGGGAGGCTACAAAAGCAGACAGCCATTTCTTAGTAACAAAGCCAACTTTAATGGAACATTTACTCTGTACCAGACACAATTGACAGTGCCTGGCAGGAAGCATCTCATTTAATCCCTACAAAAGCCCTCTGGGGGAGGCATTACTATTATACCTATTTCACCGGATAAACCAAGGCACACATCACAAGGATAGCAATGGCTGTCATTGATTTGAAGTCCATGGGAAGCCATCTCTTAATCTCTGCACCTTACTGCCTCCCAGAGGCAGTTTGTAAAACTCCAAATGCCAACCCTTTTCTTTACAGACCTAAACATTTCTGCCAGTGGTTGTTTGACTGTTCTAAGCCTACTCCTCTTATTTCCACATATTCTCCTAAAGTCTTTCACATATGAAAATACTACAATACTTGAAAGCATCTGTTAGGTTCTTCATTAGTGTTTAGCTCTAGAAACCAGAGAGTGTTTAACAGAAGCTTGAGAAAGATTAGCTCATGGAACTCCCCCTATTGCAAGACTGAGAAAAGAGTAGTATACATATCTCGTACTTATTACAAACCCCAATTCCAGTCAACTATGAGTCTTTAGAGGAAAGGGGGCTAAAAATTTCCAGAGGAGGGACCATGTATCCAGCATTAACACACAAAACGGTAATGGGAAAAATTAACATAATACCACTTTATTTTTGAAGTCTCAGCGAAATCCATCAGTGAAACACACATGCCTAAAAAGGCTCCCATAGAATACTTCACATATCTAAGGATTAAGTCTCTTATTTTTTTCCAGCCTCTTTAAATTTATTCAGACTTGCTTTGTGGCCTGGTATGTGATCCATCCTGAAGAATGTTGCGTGTGCACCTGAAACCAATGTGTATTCTGCTGCTTTGGGATGGAATGTTTTACACAGATCTAGGAGTCAATCTTCTCAGAATACAATAATTGAGAGTATGGCATAAGAGAGCAGTTTAATAGTGTTTCAGTCACAGGAATTCAAAGATAATGGAAAGTATAACAATAAAATTAGCATTCATTAACATCACAAAAATTTTCACATTTATCACAAGAGAACGGATTCGGTGGAAATTTAAATAGAAAACAAATCAGATGGCACAGCAGATGTAACATACGCCTGTGATGAGTATCTAGCATGTTGATCAAAGGCTGAGGAAGATGTACTAACAGCCTTTCTCTCTCTAATCACATTTTTTCCACTGATAAAACATCTAGGATTTAGGCTGTATTTTTCATTTATCTCATATGTCAGAGGATTAATTTTTTCTTAATTTTTTCTCTATTTTTTGCACTTTTAGAAAGTGGAATAGTTAATCTCTTGAAATCCAGGCCATATTAACATTACAGCTCTTATTCTTTTCTCCTAAATTATTTGCACACACGTGACGTCGAGCATTCATGGAGCTTTATTCCTAACAATTCCGCTACATTTTCTCACTGCTTGTTTCTCAATGCATCTATCATCACGTCTTTAGACTCAAGAAACCAACCTATGTATTGTTGGCTTGTACTGAAGTAATTCTGAGACCAACACTAAAATCTCCACACAAACAGCGAAAATAAAAACTTCAAAGAAAAAAATGACTTCATTAGGTGATTATGAATTTTTTGTTATTCTTATTTGCAAATTATAAGTGATTTTATATAAACATTTATGTAACATTTAGATAAACACATATAAAATGTGGCTCTATACTTTTAAGTAGTTGATATCAAGACAGTTATTAAATCTAACTGAATATTCTTGTTACTGGTTTGCTTTGAACTAGACTATTAACCATTAATTGTATAAAATTGAAGATTCAGCCAGAAGATTCCTAACACTTTAGATATCTTTGAAAATTCAGTTTCCTAAATTCATATGAGGTGGATGGGCTATTTAAAAATGTGGACTTTATCTTAAAGAAATTTAGAAAACATATTTTTAACTTCTGAACTGCTGTACTACAAGTTAATATATAACTAACATGTGTTGTTGTTTGGTCACTAAGTCATGTTCAACTCTTTGCAACCCTATGGACTATACAGCCCACCGGACTCCTCTGTCCATAGGGTTTCCCAGGCAAGAGTTCTGGAGTGGGTTGCAATTTCCTTCTCCAGGGGAATCTTCCCGACCCAGGTATCAAACCCATGTCTCCTGCATTAGCAGGCAGATTTTTTATCACTGAGACACATGTGAAGCCATATAACAATTGCTATACATATTTATTTGAATTTTCTGTTGAATTTTTCTATATTTTCTAGAATATAGGAAGTATTGGTTAGCTTGGGATAAAAAAATTTGTTTGTTTTTGACATGCAAACACATACCTAGTTGGGGACAGAATGTAGAAATGGATTTGTTCAAGAGGTTGGAACAAGGGCCAATTTTTTAGGTTATTAAGGGAAACTAATGGGCTCAATATAAGTATTTTTTAATTAAAATGTGACATATATTAATTCCTTTTCATAAGAAGTTTCCCCACCAAAAGGGGAGGGAGAGTTTTTAAAAATTGAGATATAATTTACATGTAACACTGTATTGGTTTTAGATATAAAACAGTAATTTATATATACACTGCAACATGATTACCAAAATAAGTTTATTTAACATCCATCACCACAAATTGTTATACATTTTTTCTTATAAAACGAACTTTTAAGATCTACTCTCTTAACAATTTTCAAAGATACAACATAGCATTATTAAGTATAGTCACCATGCTGTACATTACATTCCCAAGACTAATTTATCTTATAAGTGAAAGTTTGTGCTTTCTGACTACTCTCATCCATTTCATCAGACTCCTAACCTCCTCTAGCAACTACCAGTATGCTCTCTGTGTCCATCAATATAAGATCAGCTAGCTTGTTTGCTTGCTTTCCAATTCCACACGTAAGCAAGATCATACAGTTTCTGTCTTTCTCTGACATATTTTACTTAGCATAATGCTTTCGAGGTCCACAGACACTGTTGTAGATGGCAGGATTTTCTTCTCTTTTATGCCTGAATGCTATTACATGGGCTTCCCTGATAGTTCAGTTGATAAAGAATCCACCTGCAGTGTAGGAGACCCTGGTTCGATTCCTGGGTTGGGTAGATTCCCTGGAGAAGGGATAGGCTACCCACTCCAGAATTACTGGGCTTCCCTTGTGGGTCAGCTGGTAAAGAATCCGCCTGTAATGTGGGAGACCTGGGTTCAAACCCTGGGTTGGGAACATCCCCTAGAGAAAGGAAAGGCTACCCACTCCAGTTTTCTGGAGAATTCCATGGACTGTAGTCCATGGGGTCACAAAGAGTCAGACACGATATTATTCCATAGTATCAATATGTATGTATATACATGCGTGTGTGTGTGCATATGTCCATAAAACATTTTCTTTATCCATTCATTCATCAGTGAACACAGGAATAATGATGCAATGAACACTGGGGTGCAGACACCTTTTCAAGATAGTGGTATTTTTTTCTTTGGACAAATACCCAGAAATGAAACAGCTGGATCATATATTTTGCCTTATGTTGTTTAGTTTCCACAACTTTGTGAATTTCCCTGCTTTCTTTCTGTTACTGATTTCTAATTTAATCACATTGTAGCAAAAAAAGTTACTTTGATCTTTTTGATATCTATCTTTTAAATGTCAAAAGACCTAATTTGTGATCTAACATACAGTCTATGATGGAAAATAGACCCATGTACACTCGACAAGAATGTGTATTCTGCTGTCATTGAGTACAGTATAAAGTTTGTTAGATCTTTATTGTGGGAAGTCCTTTGTTTCCTTACTATTTTCTATCTAGTTCTATTTTTTTTTAATCTAGGATGGAGTATTACATTTCCAACTACTGCTGCTGCTGCTGCTAAGTCGCTTCAGTCGTGTCCGACTCTGTGCGACCCCAGAGACGGCAGCCCACCAGGCTCCCCGGTCCCTGGGATTCTCCAGGCAAGAACACTGGAGTGGGTTGCCATTTCCTTCTCCAATGCAGGACAGTGAAAAGAAGTTCTATTTCTCCCTTCAGTTCTGTCCATTTTTGTTTTGTATACTTTGATGACATTTTATCAGGTGTGTTGTTGTTTGGTCACTATGCTGTGTCTGACTCTTTTGCCACCCCATGGACTGTAGCCCATCAGGCTCCTCTGCCCATGGCATTTCCCAGGCGAGAATATTGGAGTGAGTTGCTATTTCCATCTCCAGGAGATCTTTACCCAAGGATCAAACCTGTGTCTCTTGCACTTCATGCATTGCAGACGGATTCCTCGTCATGAGCCACCAGGGAAGCCGCAGTAACATTCGGTACTGTCTACTATAAGAACACATGGTGCTGTTTATTTATATATTAAAGGCATTTTTTAGTATTCTCTCTGAACAACATGATCTTAGGTGTATAGATGTTTACAACTGTTTATCTTCTATTGAACACTTATTAAGTTATGACCAACCTAGATAGTATATTCAAAAGCAGAGACATTACTTTGCTGACTAAGTTCCATCTAGTCAAGGCTATGGTTTTTCCTGTGGTCATGTATGGATGTGAGAGTTGGACTATGAAGAAGGCTGAGCACCGAAGAATTGATGCTTTTGAACTTTGGTATTGGAGAAGACTCTTGAGAGTCCCTTGGACAGCAAGGAGATCCAACCAGTCCATTCTGAAGGAGATCCAACCCTGGGATTTCTTTGGAAGGAATGATGCTAAAGCTGAAACTCCAGTACTCTGGCCACCTCATGCGAAGAGTTGACTCATTGGAAAAGACTCTGCTGCTGGGAGGGATTGGGGGCAGGAGGAGAAGGGGACGACCGAGGATGAGATGGCTGGATGGCATCACGGACTCGATGGACATGAGTCTGAGTGAACTCCGGGAGATGGTGATGGACAGGGAGGCCTGGCGTGCTGCGATTCATGGGGTCGAAAAGAGTCGGACACGACTGAGTGACTGAACTGAACACTTATTAATATATAATTAATGTATGATTAATTTATAATTTCCCTTATTTCTTATAAACATTTTGAATTAGAGTCTGTTTTGTCTGATATTGGTATTACATCCCTGTTCTCCTCAGGTTACTATTTGCATGGAATATCTTTTTCAGTCTTTTCACTTTCAACCTATTTGTGTCTTTGGATTTAAAGTGAATTTTCTGTGGATAATATATAGTCAGATTACTTTTTAAATCCATTCTGCCAAGTTCTCTCTTGATTGTGGCTTAACCCATCTATATTTAAAATGATTACTGATAAAGAGAGAACTCTTGTCATTTTGCTATTTAGTTTCTCTATGCCTTATGGGTTTCTTTTTGGTCTCTTATTTTCTGCATTACTGTCTTCTTTTGTGTTTAGTTGATTTTTTTGCAGGAAGTTGCTTGAATTCTATTGTCGATTCCTTTTCTGCACTAGGCACATTCTGAGATTTTGTTTATCTAGGGATGTTTTAACTTCTTTCTCACTTTCAGGGGGCAGTTATTTTTTTAATTAATTTATTTTAATTGGAGGTGAATTACTTTACAATATTGTAGTGGTTTTTCCATACACTGACATGAATCAGCTATGGGTGTACATGTGTCCCCTATTCTGAACCTCCCGCCCACCTCCCATCCCTCAGGGTCATCCCAGAGCACCGGCCCTGAGCACCCTGTCGCATTTATCGAATCTGCACTGGTGGTCTATTTCACATATGATTATATACAAGTTTCAATGCTATTCTCTCAAATCATCCCACCCTTGCCTTCTCCCACAGAGACCAAAAGACTGTATTTTACATCTGTGTCTCTTTTGCTGTCTCACATATAGGGTCATCATTACCATCTTTCTAAATTCCATATATATGTGTTAATATACTGTATTGGTATTTTTCTTTCTGACTTACTTCACTCTGCATAATAGGCTCCAGTTTCACCCACCTCATTAAAACTGATTCAAATGCATTCTTGGGGGGGCAGTTTTTACAGATATAGGACTCTTGGTTGACAGTTTATTTTTTCTCTTAATAATACTTTGAATATATCAACCTACAGCTTTTTGACCTCCAAAGTCTCTGGTGAGAAATCAGTTGATGAGCACTGAGGATCCTTTATATGTGACAAATTGTTTCTCTCTCACTGCTTTCAAAATTCTTTGTCTTTCAACAGAGTTTATTTATAATTTGTCTTGGTGGTGGGTCTCTTTGAGTTCATTCCACTTAGGATTCATTAAGCTTCTTGAGTATTTATAGCCATGTATTTCACCACATTTGGGACATTTTCTGCCCTTATTTCTTTAAACAGTCTCTCTTCTCCTTCTGGGACTCCCACGGTGCGCGTGTTGGTCTGTCTGATGGTACCACACAGGTGCCTCAGGCTCTGTTCACCAATCATTTTTCTTCCTGTTCCTCAGACTCAACAATTTCCCTCGTCCTATTGTTGAGTTTGCAGATTCTTCTATCTCTGCAAACCTGCTTTTGAATCCCTCTAGCGCATTTTTTCATTTCAGTTATATTCAGCCCCAGAATTTCTTTCCGTTTTTCAGATTTTCTACATCTTTCTTGACAAAGTGTATATTTTTCTGTATTAATAATTAATTCAACAAATATTTATTTAAAAACCTACATATACAAGTGAAGAGGAAAAACTGCCTACTTTCAAGACACGACATTCTACAGGAGGTTACTTACCACAATTAAAGAAATACACAAGACCATTCAGGTATTAACAATTGTGACGAAGAAAACAAAACTTGTAGAATAATAGAAAATGTGATGGGGAAGTCCCTTCTAGAGCGAAGGGTTAGCAGAGACCTTGCTTGTGCAGTTGGACTTGTAAAGGTCTTGGATAACAGCATTTCAAGCCTCGAGGACAATACAGGCAGCTTTCTGAATCACGGCCTGTTTGAGGAAGAATCAAGGACCAGCCTGTATAGCCAGAAATAAGGGAGAGGAAGAGGGGCCGGAGAGCTTGGCTGGCTCCAGGCCGCTGGGTCATGGGGATATATTGCAAAGGGAGCCTTCCTTTATCTGGGTCATTTTAGGGTTTTTTTCTTCTTTTTAAAAAATCTTTTATTGAGGTATATTTGATGTACAACACTTAGTTTTAGCTGTACAACATGGTGATTCAAAATTTTTATTGATTATACTCCATTATACTCCAATATTATAAAATATTGGCTATATTCCCTGTGCTGGACAATACATCCTTGTAGCTCACTTATTTTATATGTAGTAGTTTGCACCTCTTACTAACCTACTCCTATCTTGCCCTTTCACTCTGCAACCAAAAGATCTAGGATTTTAATCTATGTAACAAAACCTTTTTCTTGGAATACCAAAAAAAAAAAAAAAAAACCAGCAAAAGACACTGCTCTATCTACAAGGATAAATCATAAGCTCTAGGGGTTGAAAGACACAAAGAGGAACAATTCCAGAACTCTCGTTTGAAAAGACTCTTAGTTGCTGACATATTTGGGGTAGAAGAATCCCATTTTCCTGAAACAAACCAATTAAGCAGTGTGTCTATCTTATTACAACACAACCTCTATTTTAGTTGCCAGCTAGGAATGCTGGAAAGAAGTCCAAGGTGCGTTTGGTCATGAGTGACATGGGGCAAGTCCTCTAATCTCTTTAAAGCTCAGCTCTTCATCTGCCTCTGTGCTGTAGCAAAATGACATGAACCTTAAGATATTTTGTGGGCATGTAAGTGTATTAGTTCAGGTTGCCTCTAGAAGCAGCTGCCAAGACAGGCTTAGACATGAAGGAGATTAACTGGAGGAAGGGAAAGAGGCTGGTTTGATCCGGTGGAAGGAGAGAGAGAGCAGTAAGGAGGCATGGGTGGGAAGAGTGCCAAATGCCAGCTCAATTCCAACAGAAGCTCTCCCAGGAGGCCAGGCTGAGGACAGACTGTCCTGGAGCCAAAGTCATCTGCCGAAGGATCCCTTGCCTTGCTGGATGGACCTGCCTTCACGTCCCCTCTGTGCTCAGTCATCAGGGACGAGACACTTGTGGGAAATGCAGTGTCTGTGCAAACGCAGGCGTGCACGTGGGGAGCCGTCAGTCACGGGTGCTCTTTGCAGGAGGATCCACGCAGCACATTTCCGTGTGCAACAATCCACCACCCTCTCGCCTCACAGTTTATTGCTCCCCGCAATTCAGGGAGCAGCCAGCTATCTCATGGTTCCCGGGGCCTTCTCTTCCTGAGGAGAGGGGACAGTGGGACACGTGACAGCTCCCACTGCTGTCCCTGGTTGGCCTCTGGGCACAGCTGGTGGCTCCCAGTTCACCTTCCACTCTCCGTTCTAGTGGCCTCTGGTTAGGACGCCATTCCCACACTGAAAGGACCCCTTTCAGTGTGAAGTGGGTCCCTGGGTTGGACGTTGTTGTATAGGATTCCATGGCAACAGATCAGGCATTTCGTAGGCTCCTGGATTATGGGTGTGGCTGAAGTTTGGAGGCCCACAAGGGAAGCTCACACATAGCATAGGCAACTATCCCTGTGAGGATAAACCCCTGACCCTTCCAGCATGGAAGGAGCTGAGAGTGGTTGGCCTGCCACCAGGAGGCTGGTGGGTCTCCTTGGATAGTGCAGCATTAGAAGCTCCTGCCGGTGTGTGCTGCTCACAGGCTGGACAGAGGCAGCAGTACCTAGGTCAGTCTTCTAAATGGGGTCCAACCGGTTGATACTATAGGCATGCTCTCTGTCACTATGATCATTTCATTTATGGGCCCATCACACTGACTCCATTGCTGGAACTCCAGAATCCCAGAGGCTCTGTTGTGATTCTTGCCATTGGCATCTCATGGCATTTTTCCCACGACTGACACCCCTAACACCATACAGTTTGCTGGGCTGTATGGCCCAAGGGATTGGGCTGCTTGTGTGGCAGCGTACACCTGTTGAGGAACTCTTTCATGCTCTGTGAAACCATTAGTCCCTCAGCCGTGTCTGACTCTCGGCAATCCCATGAACAGTAGCCCACCAGACTCCTCTGTCCATGGAAATCCCCAGGCAAGAATACTGAAGTGCATTGCCATTCCCTTCTCCAGAGGATCTTCCCAACCCGGGTATCAAACCTGGGTCTCCAGCATCGCAGGCAGATTCTTTACTGTCTGAACCACCAGGGTAGCCCTTCGTGCTTTGGGCCCCATTCAAAACTACCAGACTTCCATGTTGCCTGACATATCACCTGGACAGGTGTTCTTAGATGTGATGCGTGTTGCCTCCAAAACCCAGCAACTGTGCTTTTTGTTCTGTGGTAGGAGATGCAAGATGTGCGATTTGTGTCTTATTTAGGAGTAGGTATCCCAACACCCTCCTGACTGCTGGACTCCTGAGAGCATCACTGAAGACGCAGGTTCCTGAATCAGCAGAGGATTTGAGTTTTACCTCTTGCAGAGGTTAAAGCGTCTGCCTGCAATGTGGGAGACCTGGGTTCGATCCCTGGGTCGGGAAGATCCCCTGGAGAAGGAAATGGCAACCCACTCCAGTATTCTTGCCTGGAGAATCCCATGGATGGAGGAGCTTGGTGGGCTACAGTCCATGGGGTCGCAAAGAGTCGGACACAACTGAGCGACTTCACTTCACTTTCACTTTCTTGGAGTGCATGTGTCTTAGCAAGGACTCCAGAGCTCTGGCCATCTCTTGCTCATCCTATCCAATCAGCATAATCAATGTAATGGGTCATAATGATTTCTACGGATGTTCAGGCAGTTCATAGCTCTTTGAACTATATTATGATGGAGGATGGAAGAGTTAATAGAACCTTGATGCAAAATTGCAGATGAATTTCACTTGTCCATCCCATGTGAATTCAAACTGATTCTGGTCTTCTTTTCTAGGTAAAAAATTTTTTAAAAAAACAGGATAGTAAATATTATAGGTTTTGCAGGCCATATGGGCTCTGTTGCAACTACTCAACTCTGCTGTTGTAGTGTGAAAGCAGATAATATGTAAATGAGTAAACATGGCTGTGTTCCAATAAAACTTTATTTACAAAACAGACAGCTAACCAGGTTCAATCCACAGGCTGTCGTTTTTTTCATTCCTGCTCTTTTCTATCCAGAATAAAAAGGAGTGCACTCACCAGTTCAGTTAACACACATCATTTACCCGAGACCTGACGCTCTAGTCTTGGGGCCACACCTGGCCAGCAGCGCAGCTGAGGCTTGTCAAGTTCACAGCCATCCACGGTCACTCTCCAGTTTCCTCAGGGGCCAGCTTGGAAATATGACGTGGAAAGTCACCCCCACATCCTTTAGGCCTTTAATGGTGACACTAACCTCTGCCGTGACCCTTGAGATGCAATAGTATTTTTGGCTCACTGTTTTGGTGGAGAGGGATTTGTGGCAGAGTTTCCCACTTGGCCTTCATCACTGTAACAGCTCTCTCTTACTCTATAGGCTTAGAAGCTTACGTCAGGGTTACTCCAATTGCCAAGGATATTAATACTGGTGATCCATGCAGGGTTTGGAGAAAGGACTATTGGCTGGATCTTCAGGTTCTCTGTCTCCACAGTGAACCTGACCCACTGTGAGCCAGACTTTGCCAGTACTCCACCTGTCACCTAGCTCCTGCGATTCCTCACTCTCACAGAAACATGACGATTGTGTTAATACAGGTCCTCCAAGAAGCAGAAACCGAGCTGGTATTAAACATGCAAGAAATTAGATGTCCACTAGACACATGAAAAAGATGCTCAACATCACTAATCATCAGAGAAACGCAAATCAAAACCACAATAAGATATCACTTCACACCTCTCAGAATGGCTATCATCCAAAAAACAAGAAATAACGAGTGTTGCTGAGGATGTGGAAAAGGGAACCCTCATGCACTATTGGTGGGAATGAAATTTGGTGCAGACACTACGGAAGTACAGGTCTCTCAAAATATTAAAAATAGAATTACCTGTAATTCCACTTCTAGATATTTACCCAAAGAAAACAGAAACACGAGTGTGAAAAGATATATGCTTCCCTATGTTCATCTCATATTAGTCACAATACCCGATATGGACGGGACCTGTGTCAACAGTTCAGTTCAGTTCAGTCGCTCAGTCATGTCCGACTCTTTGCAACCCCATGAACCGCAGCACGCCAGGCCTCCCTGTCCATCACCAACTCCCGGAGTTCACTCAAACCCATGTCCACTGAGTCAGTGATGCCATAACAGGTGAATGGATAAAATTTTATATACATATATACATAAAGTTTATACATATTTATACACAATGGAATATAACTCAGGCATTTAAAAAATGAAATCGTGCCATTTCAACAACGTGGGTCAATCTAGAAGGCACTATAGTAAGTGAAATAAGACAGAAAGAGAAAGAAAAATACTGCATGATCTCATGTATGCGTGGAAACTACAAAGAAAACAAACAAGGCACAATGCAAACAAACTCTCTCATAGAGAACAAAAGGGCAGGTGCCAGAAGGAAGGGGGTGGGGAGGTGAAAAAGGCGAAGGCGATTGAGAGGCACAAACTTCCAATTATATAATAAATAAGTCACAGGGATGTAATTTGTGTGCAGTGTAAGGAATATGCTCAAAAACACTGTAATAACTTTGCATAGGGACAGATGGTTACATGACTGATTGTGGTGACCATTTCATAATGTATGCAAACATCAAATCATGTGCTTTACCTGAAACTAACACTGTAGTGTACATTAACTACATTTCAATTTTAAAAGTACATGAGAGAGAAATAAATTATTATTATAAGTCACTGGGGGTGTGAGCGAGGACTTCTGGAAACTTAATATCCAGCATTTGAAAAGTTCCCTCAATTAAATAACAAAGAACAGACTATCCAGTTTAAAAATGGGTAGATTGAGTAGTTCATTACAGTCGCTCAATCGTGTCCGACTCTTTGCGACCCCATGAATTGCAGCACGCCAGGCCTCCCTGTTCATCACCATCTCCCGGAGTTCACTCAGACTCACGTCCATCGAGTCCATGATGCCATCCAGACAACTGATCCTCGGTCGTCCCCTTCTCCTCCTGCCCCCAATCCCTCCCAGCATCAGAGTCTTTTCCAATGAGTCAACTCTTTGCATGAGGTGGCCCAAGTACTGGAGCTTCAGCTTTAGCATCATTCCTTCCAAAGAAATCCCAGGGCTGATCTCCTTCAGAATGGACTGGTTGGATCTCCTTGCAGTCCAAGGGACACTCAAGAGTCTTCTCCAACACCACAGTTCAAAAGCATCAATTCTTCAGCGCTCAGCCTTCTTCACAGTCCAACTCTCACATCCACACATGACCACAGGAAAAACCATAGCCTTGACTAGGCGGACCTTAGTCGGCAAAGTAATGTCTCTGCTTTTGAATATACTATCTAGGTTGGTCATAACTTTTCTTCCAAGGAGTAAGCGTCTTTTAATTTCATGGCTGCACTCACCATCTGCAGTGATTTTGGAGCCCCCCAAAATAAAGTCTGACACTGTTTCCACTGTTTCCCCATCTATTTCCCATGAAGTGATGGGACCGGATGCCATGATCTTCATTTTCTGAATGTTGAGCCTTAAGCCAACTTTTTCACTCTCCTCTTTCACTTTCATCAAGAGGCTTTTTAGCTCCTCTTCACTTTCTGCCAGAAGGCTGGTGTCATCTGCATATCTGAGGTTATTGATATTTCTCCCGGCAATCTTGATTCCAGCTTGTGTTTCTTCCAGTCCAGCGTTTCTCATGATGTACTCTGCATATAAGTTAAATAAGCAGGGTGACAATATACAGCCTTGACATACTCCTTTTCCTATTTGGAACCAGTCTGTTGTTCCATGTCCAGTTCTAACTGTTGCTTCCTGAGGTGCATACAGATTTGTCAAGAGGCAGGTTAGGTGGTCTGATATTCCCATCTCTTCCAGAATTTTCCACAGTTTATTGTGATCCACACAGTCAAGGCTTTGGCATACTCAATAAAGCAGAAATAGATGTTTTTCTGGAACTCTCTTGCTTTTTCCATGATCCAGCAGATGTTGGCAATTTCATCTCTGGTTCCTCTGCCTTTTCTAAAACCAGCTTGAACATCAGGGAGTTCATGGTTCATGTATTACTGAAGTCTGGCTTGGAGAATTTTGAGCATTACTTTACTAGCATGTGAGATGAGTGCAATTGTGCGGTAGTTTGAGCATTCTTTGTACAAAAAAGATCTTCACGACCCAGATAATCTTTTTTGTACAAAAAAGATCTTCACAACCCAGATAATCATGATGATGTGATCACTAATCTAGAGCCAGACATCCTGGAATGTGAAGTCAAGTGGGCCTTAGAAAGCATCACTACGAACAAAGCTAGTGGAGGTGATGGAATTCCAGTTGAGCTGTTTCAAATCCTGAAAGATGATGCTGTGAAAGTGCTGCACTCAATATGCCAGCAAATTTGGAAAACTCAGCAGCGGCCACAGGACTGGAAAAGGTCAGTTTTCATTCCAATTCCAAAGAAAGGCAATGCCAAAGATTGATTAGACATTTCTTCAAAGAAAGTGTGCAAGTGGCCAGTAAGGCCCTGAAAAGATGCTGAGCATCACTAATCACTATGGAAACGCAAAGCAAGACCACAACGATGTACTGTTTGACACCCACTAGCATGGAGAAGGAAATGGCAACCCACTCCAGTGTTCTTGCCTGGAGAATCCCAGGGATGGGGGAGCCTGGTGGGCTGCCGTCTATGGGGTCACCCAGAGTCGGACACGACTGAAGCGACTTAGCAGCAGCAGCATGGATAATATAACAATAAATAAAAACTACAAGCAATGATGAAGATGTGGAAAAACCAGAAAGCTTGTGCACTGCTGGTGGAAATGTAAGATAGTGCAGCCTAGAAAACACTATAGTGATTCCTTAAAAAAACCAAAATTGAATTACCACACGATCCAGCAATTTCACTTCTGGGTATAAACTCAAAAGGATCGAAAGAAAGTTATCAAAGAGATATTTGTACATCTATATTTATAGAAGTGTTACTCACAATTGCCGAAAAGCAGCCCAAATATCCATCAACAGATGAATTCAGTGCATACATACAACAGGGTTTTCAGTCTTAAAGTGTTAGTTGCTCAGTCGTGTCCCACTGTTTGTGACCCCATGGACTGTAGCCCACCAGGCTTCTCTGCCCACAGAATTCTCCAGGCAAGGATACTGGAGTGGGTTACCATTCCCTTCTCCAGGGGATCTTCCGGACCCAGGGGATCTTCCTGACCGAAGGATCAAACTCGGGTCTGCTGCACTGCAGGCAGATGTCTTTATCATCTGAGGCACCAAGAAAGCTCCAAAAGGAGGGAAATTCTTTCAGATGCTATAACATAGGCAAATCTTAAAGACATTATTGGTTAAGTGAAACCAGACAGTCAAGAAAGGACAAATACTGTCTGATTCCACTTTGATGGGATACTTGTAGTAGTCAGATTCAGAGGCACAGAAAGAATGGCAGTCCCAGGGGCCGGGAGCCGGGGCGTGGGTTTGGAGCTCGGGAAGACAGAAAACGTTCTGGAAGTAAAGGGCAGTGAGGGCTGCGCAGGCAAAGGCGCTTGAGGCCGCTTTAAGATTTGTACTTGTAGTGAATTTCCTGGCAGCCCAGAGGTTAGGACTCTGCCCTGTCACCGCCAAGGTCCCTGGTGTGATCCCTGGTCAGGGAACTAAGGTCCCACAAGCCTTGCTGCTCGGCCAAAACAGAAAAAACACTGTGCCCTTTTATATAGGTTAAAAAATGGTGAATTTTATGTATATGTACTTTACAATTTAAAAATTAGTGTTTGAAACGATACATTTTATGTTGTGCATCTTTTAAATTAAAACATACATTTTGAAAAATACAAGCAATTTATTTTGGGAGGAAGCTTGTGAGAAGAAATGGAGAGGGAGCCAGGAGAGGCGGGGAGGACCATGAGACCACAGGTAGCGGTGACCCCGCCAAGGCGAGCGGCGCCCGGCGGGGGAAGCGTCTGTAGGCTCTGCCGTTCTAAGCAGAGTCGGCCAGGCTGCCTGGGGACCCTCACCCCTCAAGGGGCCTCTCAGAGGAAGCACGCGCCCCCCAGCAGTAGGCCTGCCCTGGCTGGCTTAGTCAGGGCTGGAAGGAGCCCGGGAAGCCCCAGGGGGGAGGCGGGGACGCGTGTGGAGTGCGGCAGCTGCAGCTGCAGGCTGGTCCTCGCTCCCTCGTGACCAGTAGTGACGCTTCAGATCCAACTACGAAAGTCAGCTCAGACCCTGCATCTCACAGACCCTCACACCCCTGGGAGCTGGCCTCTGCCCAGGGCACTCTCACTCAACGGGACGGCCCTTCGAGGGAGGGACAAGGGCGTCACCACCATACACACTGGTCACGGGGCTGCGCGGGTTCTCCAGGGACCCCGGCACCTGCTCCAGGCAATGAGTCCAGATCCCCAGACCGGCTCAGGCCCAAGAACTGAGCAGCAGAGTGAACACGGCATGGGGTGACCCTGCTGATCCTCGTGTTCTTCCCCTCTTGTCAATTTTTTTTTTATAAGGTTTGGACATGTTTCCAGGTGGCGCTAGTGGTAAAGAACCCGCCTGCCAATGCAGGGTACATAAGAAACGTTGGTTCGATCCCTGCGTGGAGAAGATGCCCTGGAGGAGGGCATGGCAGCCCACTCCAGTATCCTTGCCTGGAGAATCCCATGGACAGAGGAGCCTTGGGGGCTACAGCCCACGGGGTCGCTGAGTCGGACAGGACTGGAGTGACTTAACACACATGCAGGGAGCGGTCTGGGGCTGCCTGGCCTCCAGGTGCTCCGCCCGGTTAGAATCGCTGCAACTTCCTGCCGTCCACTGCCTCCTGGCCGCCCTCCGGCCTGGCTGACGTCCCGGGCGCCGTGCCCTCGCCCCCTGCCCTCGCTGCTTTCGCACCAGCACCCCCAGTGCCCTCTCGCCCGGGGATTTCAGCCGCGCGGTGTCAGGCCCGCCCACCCGTTCCCGGCCCCTCAAAGTGCTAGGGACACTCTCCCCAGGGCGCTCCAACGAGCCCCAACAAGGATGCTCTCTGCATCATCCCCCTGAAACCCTCTCTCCTCCCGGGTTTTCTGGCCTCACAAAATATCCATTCCAGCGCAGTCTGTCGCAAAGAAAGTGAAGTCGCTCAGCAGTGTTCAACTCTTTGTGGCCCCATGGACTGTAGCCTACCAGGTTCCACCGTCCATGGGATTTTCCAGGCAGGAATACTGGAGTAGCCTGTTAACAATTCCCGGGAAATAAAAATATACTCGGAGGAATAAAATCTAACCTTCTCTATCCTCGGGGCTGTCTAGTTTCACCGGCAGTGGAATTGCAAGCTGGCCAGTCAGACCGGAGTCCCTGGTGCAAATGGACTGCTCTCCCACCTCACTTTAGGACCGTGGGCAGACGCATCTCAGCTTAGGGCTGCGTGCCGATGCGCCTCAGTTTAAGGCCGTGTGCAGAGACTGTGCACCCAGCACCCGGCTCTAGAGCCTCAGCAGCCCAGTTGCCCCGCCCAGCGAGAACCTTGCCCCCTCCCCCCCCTCCAGGAGGCCCTAAAAGCAGCCCCGCCCACCTGCCTGGGGAGAGGATTTGCTCCAGAGCCTGAGCTTGCGCCTCTCCGCTCTCCCACCCAAGAGGGAAAATTTCCTTTGCTCCTGCACCCAACTCGGTCTCATTCTATTGGTTGGAGCGACATCAGGCAGGAGAACCGTTGTTGGGGACCAGCTCAGAAGTGTTGATGACACATTCACGCCCCTGAGCATCTTTATTCCTTCTTCCAGGCTATCTTGGGCATTTATTCTGTTCTGCAACCTTTTTTTTTTTTTTTTTCCAGGCCTTTAAAGGCAATCCTCGCTGTGAGTTTGTCTCACCCTAGGGTTCTTGAATGGTATGAAATTCCAAGAAGGGTCCTTCAAGTCACAGACTCTTATTTCTTTGGTCTTATTTCTAGCCATGAAGATATCATCCCAGGGATACTCACCTGATTCCTGCTGGTCTGTCCTGTTAAGGATTCTTGCACTTCTTGGTGGATTATTTCCTTCCTCACTTGTCAGGCTGTCCTCAGCTGGGTTATGCTGAAATTATCAACCTGGCAGCCAGGGAAGAAGGCAGGGGCAGCTCCTGGGGGACAAGGGGACCAGGCCTCAAAAGCACCTTCCAGCACGGGGGATCTGCCACCTCTTCCTGGAGAAGGATGGGCCACCTCTGTATGCTCCCAGAGTCCAGGCTGCTCTGCAGAACGCCAGGGGCCCACGTGTAGACACCACCGCTGGGTGTTTCAAGCTCCCAGCTTTCCCCAGCCAGACCTGCCTGGGAGAAGCACCCCAGGATTCCATTGGAATGGATTCCATTCGACTAGAGCTCTTCCAGTGCGGGAGATGGGGACCGCTTTGTAAGCTCCCCGCAGTCCCTCTGCGTCTCACACCCAGCCTTCAACCTGCTGTTCATGTCCCTCAGTCTCTCACTCTTCTGCGGGTCATCGGTTCAGCTTAGCTCTGCTGCCTGTGGGGGTTTCCCCCCACCTTTCAAATTCCTGGACGCGTACACCTGCAAGGGCACCCCTCCACTGGGAGGTCTCCTAGGTCACTGCCGGTGGAGCCTGTAGCAATTAGGCCACCACCTTGCAGTAAGGACTGTTCGTACCCCACCCATCTCCCCATCTTGTGCTTCCGGGAGACTTGAGCAGCACATTTTTGTGGTCCCTGCATTAGGTAAGCAAGGCGGGTTCTTCTATTGATATGTATAGAAATAAATGGTAGCTAAAATAACTACTAACACTCTCACTTAAGTTCTCTCTAATAACTCAGTTCTCTGATCTATCTAACGGGAGTAATTTATCATCTATCATATCTAATTCATAAATTTTTGGAGACTCAAATATAACGCTTCATTCAAGGGTGCAATTAAACATTTTAAGGGGCTTCCCTGGGGGCTCAGTGGTCAAGAAACCACCTGCCAAGTAGAAGACACAGGTTCAATCCCTGGGTCAGGAAGATCCCCTGGAAAGGGAAATGGCAACCCACTCCATTCTCATATTCTTGCCTGGAGAATCCCATGGACAGAGGAGTTTGGTGGGCTGAAGTTCACAGAGTTGCAAAGAATGGGACACAAGTTTGCAACGGAGCCCATATGCCCGCAAACATCTGAAAGATAAAAAGCAGCAGCAGTGAAGGTCTTTATAACTAGCACAGCTCTCACTTTTTCCCTTTACCCGAGGAGAACAATGTTGATGTTGTTTTGGGTTGACCAAACGGTTTCTTTGGTTTTTTTCCATAGCATCTTACAAAAAAAAGACCCGAATGAACTATTTGGCCAACTCAGTATAAGGCAATACCAAGCACAGTACCTTAAGCAACTGAGCCTGAAATATCAGTTTAAGTCAGGGAGCTGAGTATGTACTTACCAAATTTTCTGAAGACACATTCAAAATGTATCTTATTGATGACTTCCAATTAAAAAAATAAAACTCATGAGATTACTTTAAAGAGTTTGCCTCTGTCATGATAAATTTAAAAGCAGCGATAATCAATGGTAAGATCCTTTAGTTATACAGGTACAAGTGAATACGGCTAAAAATGATATTTAACGTGCGTATTAATGTGGCAATCTGAAGGCACATAATAAGGCAGTGCTTTTCAAATTGTTTCCCCAAAATACCCCTAACTTAAAAGGAATATAAATTCAAGTATGCAAAGAGGGATTGGCTGGGGAAAAAAGTGTCATTGAATACACGTCATGGTCAAGTGCTATGAGATAGGAGTGCATACGTGTCAATAAGGTTCTCATCTAATTTCTTTGTCTATTCTACGATCACAAAGGCAATATCAGAAAACATAGATAATCAAAGAACAACATAGTGAATCTACACAGTCTCATTCGCCTTGAAGGCTGTCAATGGATACCTTCAGGCATTTTTCTGTGCATATGTGCTCACGTGTGTATGTGTCTGTGTTATTTTATTTTAAAATGGGATCAGACTGGGACTCCCCTGCCAGTCCAGTGGCTAAGACTCCATGATTCCAATGCACAGAGCATGAGTTCTATCCCTGGCCAGGGTACAAAAATCCCACATGCAGCAGGACTTGATCTAAAAGATGGGGTGAGACTATCTATGCTCTTTAAAAACCTGCCATAATTTCAGTAATCTACTCTTTAGCAGACAACTGGGGCATTCGATCTGCTTCTCTGTTGTTATATACATAGGTTCTCTAATAAAATCAGTGAGCAAGAATAACTGGTCCAAACAAACCAGAAAAAAGTTAAAGCGTAAGAATCTTTTAAAATTAAAAAAAAAGAAAAACACCTGGCTTTAAAAATGTTTAAGAACACAGTTGTAACATCATGCATCTTGCCAGTTCTTTGAACACCAGTGATGGTGGAACACTGGTTTTCACCTAATTCAATAGCACTGGCAGTTTCGTAGGAAGAGGAGGAGACCCCAGGGTCACAGGGCTCGGAGGGAAGACCATGTGCAAATGCAGCAGGGCCAGAGTCGTCTGCAAGCCGAGCGGAGAGGTCTCAGGAGGCACCAAATCTGACAAGATCTTGATCTGGATTCCAGCCTTCAGACTGCAAGAAAGCACATTTCTGTCGGTTAAGCTGTCTAGACTTGGCATTTTGCTATGGCTGCCCTGGCAGATTAATGTTGCTGCTAAGTCGCTTCAGTTGTGTCCGACTCTGTGCGACCCCACAGAGGGCAGCCCACCAGGCTCCCCCGTCCCTGGGATTCTCCAGGCAAGAACACTGGAGTGGGGTGCCATTTCCTTCTCCAATGAAAGTGGAGAAAGTGAAAAGTGAAAGTCACGTCGCTCAGTCGTGTCTGACTCTTAGCAACCCCATGGACTGCGGCCCACCAGGCTCCTCCGTCCATGGGATTTTCCAGGCAAGAGTACTGGAGTGGGGTAGTAGGAAGTAAAATTTTAACCTCCACCTTGTGTGTGTGGGGTGTCCAGTTGGAGACAGTTAGGAAGCCTGCCTTCTTTCCCTCCTAGCAGGCAGATTTGTTTTATACTCCAGCTGTCTCGGAGAAGGCAATGGCACCCCACTCCAGCACTCTTGCCTGGAAAATCCCATGAATGGAGGAGCCTGGTGGGCTGCAGCCCATGGGGTCAGTCACAGTCGGATACGACTGAACTACTTCAATTTCACTTTCATGTATTGGAGAAGGAAACGGCACCCCACTCCAGTGTTCTTGCCTGGAGAATCCCAGGGACAGGGGAGCCTGGTGGGCTGCCGTCTCTGGGGTCACACAGAGTCGGACACGACTGAAGCGACTTAGCAGCAGCAACTTAGCAGTAGCAGCCAGCTGTTTGCTAAGGACAGGGCTCTGATGAAGGTCAAGTGCAGCTCTAACTATGGGAATAGCACTTTGAGGGCCTCACCTCTAGGATCTTGGCTCAGATGACTCATCGGGCACAGGCCAATGATTCCACCAGCCACTGAGACTCAAGTACCAAGACTGACAAACTCCGAAGCACAACAGCAGTGCCGGAGACAAATTACAACCCTGATGGTTAGCTCGGTTTTCAGCTTTGGGTATCTAGATTTTCCCTAATTTTTCAGGTTTAACTGTGTATTTTAAAATATAGTTAATTTTTCAATTTAGGCATTTTGTAAGGGATATTTTTAAGGCTATCTACCATGCCATATATCTGGAAACTGAGGTCCTACACGTCTTGTTATAAGAGTGAAGAAACCTTTTCTAGGGGCCTTCCTGCAGAATTTCCCCGTGTCTCGTTGGTAGGAGCCTTCGTATTAATCAACCAATCAATTCAGGAAGAACCTGACCGAAACTGGTCAGAGTTTATCTCAGGGCTGCATGGGGGAGTGATGGACAATGAGACCGATCTGGGGGATAGGGAGGGAACAACTACTGTGGAGACAGCATAGTATGCCTGAAACAGGGACACTGTAGTGGACACTGGGTAAACCAGTGTGACTAGCACAGAATGTTTCCCTAGAGAGTAACAGGACATAAGAGCAGAAAGGCATTTCAGGGGCCCAAGTGTGGCAATGCCAAAATTGCCCAGCCGATGAGTTCACAATTTAACTTATGTGTAAAATACATAAGGATTTTTGAATTTTTGTAAAATACTGAGGATTTTTGAATCAGAAAATGACAATTAAAATAGTGTGTTAGTACTGCTATTTTGACAACAGTGTTAAGAGTGAAATAGAGAAGGAACAAAGTATAGGCAATAATTATAATTTTTGCCTACACTGCAAAACTGTATAGGCAGTAACTGAGGCATGTAACTTTCGCAGAAACTGAGGCATGCATGAAGTGATAACGACCCAAACCAGGTAAGATTTCAATAGGAAGTCAAAGGAAGGGAAAGACATTCGGAGAGAATGAACAAAATGTGACTGAACTGGAGGCGGGAGGAAGAGCTTTAGTCTACTTAAATATACATGAGAGTGTAAAAAAGACTGAAGAGTCAGATTACAGAGTTTCAGTTCCAGCTCTGCCATTTCCCAGCTGGTAACTTCGGACAAATCCCTTAGAAATCTTTGGTCCTCGGCTGTACCACTTGTAAAAATTTGATATGATTATATAGTTTGGACCTTAAAATGTTGTGAGACTTAAATGAAGAGTTTCTAAATGTACATGGAAAATTATGGAAGATTACAGATGTTTATTGGGGCAGCTCTACCACATACAAGGATTTAGATTGGGTATTACAACAGCAGCTAGTAGATACGACACTACCCTTTAAGGCTATGGCTCCGTGTTGGGAGAAGGACCCATGATTATTCCTGTCTTAAGGAGCTGTGAAGAGGGAAGGGGCTGAGGGTAAATTGGAGATGGCAAGGACGGGTCTCGATCCATTTCCATGTGGGAAAGGAGATGTGGCCGGTGGATGCAGTCACTTCCAGGCCAAGGTGGTTAAAGTACCTTTTGGTGAATTCAGAGGTTATCAGTTGAAAACAGTGGTGCAGGAACTTCCCTGGTGGTTCAGTGGCTAAGACTCTGCTCCCAATGTGGGGTCCTGGTTTCAATCCCTGGTCAGGGAACCAGATCCCACATGCCACAACTAAGACCCAGAGCAGCCAAATAAAAACAATTTTAAATAAATAAAAAGAGTGGGTGCCAAAGGAGACGGAATTCCTGGCTCTCTGCTTCAAGGCGGGCGGACCAGGAGGGCGGGTGGACCTTATTCACACGCTGGGCACTGGGGGAGCTATCGGCAAGGATGCCTCAGTTTTCCTCAAGGCCTCTCCTGAAGTCTAGTGTGGGCTTGTTGATTACAGCATGCTCTGGTGATTCCAACTATGTCTGAAAGGGGTCAGTTTTACAAAGCAGCCGTCACGCAGAATAAGAGATCACATTTTATGTGTACATGAACAGGTTGAAGGAGGAAATGCCATTTCAGGTGGAGCCTGAATGATGCAAAAATGCTTTATCAGGCTGAAAAGGACAGTGATTTACTGACAGTTTGGGGGACTGGAAGCCAAAGTCCAGCAGGGCTGCTTCCACACCTCGGAGAGTCTCGGGGAGGCCCTTTCTTGCCTCGCGCAGCTCCCTGGGCTCTGGGCTGCTTCCCGCCAGGCGTGGCCCCCATGGTCGCATCCCCACGTCCTCTGTATGTCAGTTTTAAGGACACTTGCCACTTGATTCAGCACCCCCACCTTGGACAATCCAGGACGATCCTCTCTTCTCAAAATCCTTAGCTTAATTATATCTGAAAGGGCCCCTTTCCCGTCAAAGGTAACATTAACAGGTTCCCAAGATGAGAACACAGACATACATTTTAGGAGGACCACCATCACCACACCACAGGTTTAAAATGAAGAGATTGTGAAACTGGATTTTTTTTTAAAAAAAAGCAACAACTAGGGACTGCCCTGGTGGTCCAGTGGTAAAGGGTCTGCCTTCTAAGACAGGGGGTGCAGGTTCAATCCCCGGTTGGGGAGTAAGATCCCACGGGCCACAGGGCAACTGAGTCTGTGCCACAACTCGAGAGAAGCCTGAGTGTCACAACTGAGACCCAAGGAGGCATAAATAAATATTTTTAAAAATTAAAATAAAAAGACCCAATTATATGATCCTGAAAGAAATACACTTTTACTGTAAAGACAAATAAGGATAGTGAAGTCACTCAGTGGTGTCTGACTCTTTGCAACCCCATGTGCTATAGCCTACCAGGTTCCTCCATCCATGGGATTTTCCAGGCAAGCATACTGGAGTGGGGTGCCGTTTCCTTCTCCAGGAGACCTTCCCAACCCAGGGATTGAACCCGGGTCTCCCGCATTGTAGGCAGACGTTTTACCATCTGAGCCATCAGGGAAGCCCCCCAAAATAAAAGGATAGGAAGAGCTTATACCATGACAACACATCCTAAGAAAGCTAGAGTGCTTATGTTAATATCAGACAAAGCGGATTTCAGAACAAAGAAAAATTTCAGAAGAGGGACATTGTATAAAGGTAAGGGGTGGTACAAGGGCACATAACAATCCCGTATATTTATGCCCCTAACAACAGAACTTCAAAGTCCATGAAGGAAACCTGAAAAAGTCACAAGCATAGACACATCCAAAGCTATTTTCAACAATGCTATCGAAACATGTCATCGAGAGACACTGTCAGACAGAGCAGTGGGTGGTGAGGACGCCCTTACACAATGATACAGATGTGATCACTCGTAGCAAGCGTACAGTTAGTCCAGTTGCACGCAGAAGATCCGTGTTCCACAGAGTCCCACAGAGCCATCGATTTCACACTTGGAGTAAACGTGAACGGCGTGCGTGCTGTGCTGATCGCTGAGGCTCATCCCTCCCGCCCACCACGGGGAGGATACTGACACGGATCGCACTTGGCAGAAGAGTCAAACACGTCAATGTCACGGGTATTTGACCTGAAACTCAGGGTGCCTTTCAGTGCAGTCACGGAACAGCAGACATGCATTCTCCCTCAGGCAGCGGCGAGTGCAGAGAACACGGCTCTGATTTGTACGTGCTGCTGACGACCTTAACCGACATCTCTGTGCTGGTGTGTGGGAAATTCTACAGATCAAGGGCTGGCCGTGTCATTTTAAAAGCGCAATTCTAAATCATTTATTGTAATAAGGTACAAATGGAATCACGTTCTTGCTAGATCTTCAGCAGTGTTCTTTCTGGGAAATACACTGCTAATACTGAATATCCTGAAGAGTAGGTTTCATTTTGAATCCCTGCATGACAAAAGGGCTAGAGGTAATTAGTCTGGATATTTTATATGACAGTGATTGTGTGCATGTAGTTTATAATTGGAATGATTGTTCAGGGTTAACAAGGCTGCGCTTCACTGTCAACATACACTGACTGCGTTTGAAACATAGCCCATACACTGCACCTACCATTAATTCGATGACTGCTTGGGGGGGACCTACTAACTGGACTGCCAAATAAAATCATGGTTACCTCGTTGTTATGGTGGGATAGTGTCTCTCAGAACAACAGGCTGAGATCGACGGATGTGTTGATAAAACCAATGCTGATTCTTAACCATAAGATATTAGGGGAAAGTGCATTTGTATCATTTCTTTACTGTGTGACTTAGGTGCGGGATTTTGCCGCTATTTGTTCACCTGTTCACTTCAACAAGCATTTTTTTTTTTTTTAGCATTTTCTATGTAATTGTGCTGGTAGAGATAAAAAAGATGATTAAGACAATCTTTTCCCCTTGAAGACCTCACGAGTTGCCAATAAAAAAGTCCTCATAAACACAAAGACAAAAAGTAAGAAAGTGCAAATATAGAGACACGTTTTGGATACTGTGGAGTGCTGAGGTGGTCTGCCCAGCTCAGACTGCAGAGGAGGCAATGAGCAAGGTGAGCAGTCAGAGAGGGCTTCACAGAAGAGGGGTTGTAGGGGTGGAGGCTTCAAGCACAGGTATAACATCACCACTCCCAGGAGATGAGGGGTATTTTTGTCAGAATAAATATCATGGGCAATGTATAAACAATCCATCTCCAGCCATTTAGCAGAGGGCCCTGATACAGGATAAGTCCTTGTTACTCGTTCTGTTCCAGCTGTGCCCTGGGGAAAGAAATGGTAACAAACTGAACTAGAACAAAAATAGAGGCAAAGGAAGACGACTTTGAGACCCAAAGAAGTAAAACAGGTAAGACTTGGTGATCACCTGGATGCAGGGATGTGGGAAGAAAATCTGGGGGCAAAAAAAAAAAAAAAAAATCTCTGAATTAGCTGTGCCTTTAAAAGCAGCGACGGGACTTCCCTAATGGTCCAGTGGTTGAGAATCCACATTGCAATGCAAGGGACTTAAGTTCAATCCCTGATCAAGGAACTGAGATCCCACATGCCTCGGGGCAACTAAGCCTGTGGGCCACAAGGAAAGATCGCCAGTGAAGCAACTAGCACTCTCTGCAGTTAGATGAATAATATATATATATATTTATTTTTTAAAAAAGAGGATATAAATGGTGAAGTAGTATTTGGGAGGGAATGATCACGAAGTCCATTCTGAGCTCAGGGGTATTTGTATCTGTACTACAGGCGGAGAGTAGATGTGTGGACCTCACAAGCGTGAACCAGAGATTTGGGAGTCATGAGTGTGCAGGAAACATTAAAAACATAAACACAGATAAAATTGTGTGAGGGTGGAGTGTGCAATGGGAGAGGGTGAGGGCTGCTGAAGAAGCAGGTGATCAGCGCTTTCAAAGCAATTAGCCAAGCACTGGATGCATGGCCCACATTTAACCCTCAGGTCGTGCCTGCTCCTCACCCTAGCGGTGAGCAAAGCTACCGGCCTACTGCTCGGTAGAGGATGATGGAGAGGGTAAAAGAGGACCCGCAAGAGCTAGATTGCTTCCACAGCTCCTCCAGGAGACAGAAACGAGGGATGGAGGGGAGCCGAGGGCAGAGGCGCTCAGGGCAGGCGGCACCAGTGGGTGGGCCCTCAGGAAGACAGCCAGGGTGCTCTGGGCTCGCAAACAGAAACGGCTGTAATTCCCCCAAGAATTTTCTAAGACCAGCTCCATGAGACAAAGGGTACCGACAGATGTCCCATGGAAGGAAACAAAGATTCCCTGTGGGCGATCTCAGGGGTGTGTAACATTTGCTCTCAGTCATGAGGATTGATAGTGAAACGCGCTATACGCAGAACCATGGTGTGACACGCCACAACACATCATCCGGTGATCCAAAAAGCGTCAGATACGCAAATCGCGTCCAAAACAACTGTGCCATCAGGCAGTGTCTGCACAGGATGTCTGTGGGCCGCTCTCAGATCCCAGCACCCACTGGCCCACTCATAGCGCAATACGTTCATAGTTACTGAAAAGGTAACACAGGTGACACTTCAAAGTCAACCCCAGGCAGCTTTTCTGGGGCTGAGTTCAGTTTGATAACGTGTGCGTCTGAGCCGTCAGTAAAACGGCCCAATGTTACTCAATAAAGACAATTTAACATGACCTCAGAGTTAGCATCTTTATCATCCAGTTTTTACGGTATTTATTTGCAATCATTAATTTCTCAAATTTGCATTATTATGTAAAAATGTTAATTTTAGAATTTCATATGAAATACCCACCTACTAGCTAAGGACTGTAGATTTCAGAAGGAAAAAACCATGGATTCATTTACCCATTGGAAGTCTTCATTCACTGAGTGTCGTAGCGCGAGTGTGCTCAGTCGCGTCTGACTGTGTGACCCCAGGGGCTGTAGGCTCCTCTGTCCATGGGATTTCCCAGGCAAGAACACTGGAGTCGGTGGCCTTCTCCAGGGCACCTTCCTGACCCTGGTTCAAACCCACGTCTCCTGGGGCTCCTGAACTGGCAGGCAGAATCTCTAGCACTGAGCCACCAGGGAAGCCCAAGCGTCATAGAACAACATACAAAGTGTGAGCTGGGCTGTGGAGATACAAGGATGAGAAGAGCGTACTCCCCACCCTCCTCCCTACTGTCCTGTTCATCATCTGTTGGGAAAACAATGCCCCCAAATTATTACATGTAAAAAGCTAAAATGGAGCAGATAATTTTGGGCAATCAAAGGAAAGATGTCCAGAGGGGAACCAGAGGCCAGTGAAAAATGTTTTAAGTGATAAACAATTAATACTAGGGAATTCCCTGTAGACCCAGTGGTTAGGGCTCCACGAATCCACTGCAGGGGGCAGGAGTTCAATCCCTGGTCCAGGAATTAAGATCCTGCCCACGGCAGCCAAAAACACAACATGCTAAATGCTAAAAGGACTGGCGAGCTGGAGGAGTTTGTTTTGCCTTTACAAGTCACACTGCAGTGGACGTCAGTTACCTGTATCCCCACCATCGGTACCGAACTGTTCTCAGGCAGTGCCCTGGGCAGGCCCCAGTTGTCTTCAGCACAACCCATACTCGTGAAGATTGGTTCACAAACGGACACACAATAAAAAGATGGCTGTTAGGACTTCTGGGGGCAAAAAGGCTTCTCCACCAGGAGCTCCATAAGACTTTCAGTGGGCCAAGGAAGAGAAACCTAGGAGCCTTTTACCCCATCTTTCACCCACAGAAACAGCCAATAGCAGTAAGGAGGAAACAGCCAAGCCCTGTGCCTGGACCAAGTCCTGCCTCAGGGTGACAGGGCCTATCCCTTCTACTGTAACCAAATAAAGCCACCTGACCCACATCCTGCCACCTAGAAGCCTAATGTAGCTGCTGAAAAAAACTGATACAAATGAAACAGGGAAACAACTGTCTCTGAACCACCTTCTTCCTCCTCCTCCAAATAACAAGCATGTTCAATGTCAACACGAACATCAAAGACGACAGGAAGGAGTGCAGAATACATGCCACATCATGGAACATGCAGAGAGGTGGCACAGAACTCTTCTTAAAGCAAACGTGGGTGTAAGTGCATTCTAAATAAAGCAGGGACTAAAGGTACCATTCCAGGGTGGAATGCGGTGGCCCCCCCACTTTCACACAGTTCTGTCTGCTTTAGCACAGAGAATCTAAGAGGAAATTAACACATGCTAGAATAAGGTAGGCTTTACCATCTGAGCCACCAACCCACTCCAGTACTCTTGCCTGGAAAATCCTACGGATGGAGGAGCCTGGTAGGCTACAGTTCACGGGGTCGCAAAGAGTCGGACACGACTGATCAACTTCACTTCAGAATAAGGTAGGGAACAAGATCCAAGGAGGCTCTTTCAAACAAGAGATGCAGTGAATGAATCACTGGATGTGCCTTGACACTGACTCCCAAGTGTGAAGATGAGACAAAAACTGAAGGAGGTGGATAAACTACACTCTAATGGTCAAATCTGGAAACTATTTATACTAAGATACTTCATCAACTCTTAATTATATAGGTTTCCAGCTCTGGTAAGATTTCAGCTCAGTTCAGTTGCTCAGTGGTGTTCGACTTTTTGCAACCCCATGGCCTGCAGTACACCAGGCTTCCCTGTCCCTCATCAACCCCCAGAGCTTGCTCAAACTCATTATCATCAAATTGGTGATGCCATCCAACCATCTCATCCTCCTGCCTTCAATCTTTCCCAGCATCAGGGACTTTTCAAATGAGTCAGTTCTTCACATCAGGTAGCCAAAGCATTGGAGCTTCAGCTTCAGCATCAGTCCTTCCAATGAATATTCAGGACTGATTTCCTTTAGGATGGACTGGTTGGATCTCCTTGCAGTCCAAAGGACTCCCAAGAGTCTTCTCCAACACCACAGTTCAAAAGCATCAATTCTTTGGCACTCAGCTTTCTTTATAGTCCAACTCTCACATCCATATATGACTGGAAAAATCATACTTTGACTAGACTGACCTTTGTTGGCAAAGTAATGTCTCTGCTTTTTAATATGCTGTCTAGGTTGGTCATAGCTTTTCTTCCAAGGAGCAAGTGTCTTTTAATTTCATGGTTACAGTCACCATCTGCAGTGATTTTGGAGCCCCCCAAAATAGTCTGTTTCCTTTGTTTCCCCATCTATTTGACATGAAGTGATGGGATCAGATGCCATGAGCTTAGTTTTTTTGAGATTTAAAGATATGTATCTAAAAGAATACACACACTGGTAACACCTGAGTACAAAATAGCTTCTGGGACCGAAATGCCCAAAGGCTTTTAACTAACAGATGATTTTTAAACCTGGCAATGGAGGACATAATCTAAGGTTCTGGTTAACTCAGTGATTTCCTTTACCCAGTAATGTGAACACTGTTTTTATATCCCTTTTTGCATTTATGGTTTTTTAATTGAAAGTGAAAGTGAAGTCGCTCAGTCATGTCCGACTCTTTGGGACCCCATGGACTATAGCCTACCAGGCTCCTCCGTCCATGGAATTTTCCAGGCAAGAGTACTGGAGTGGGTGGCCATTTCCTTCTCCAGGGGATCTTTCCAACCCAGGGGTCAAACCCAGGTCTCCCACACTGCAGCCAGAAGATTTACCATCTGAGCCACCTATGGGTTCACAAGAAGTTGTAAAAATAGTACAGGTTTCCTTCACTCAGTTTCCCCAAATGGTTACATCTTCCATTTTTGTAACACAGTATCAAAGCTAGGAATGGGACTTTGGAACAAAATACTACTCCAGTTCTATCTCTAAGCACACCTGTAGACTTCTGACAGGATCAGAACAGGGAACTGCTGCTACTACCATCAAACATCTCCCTCACCACACCCCCACATTCACACCTGCCCCCTCATTCAGTAAAGTAAATGTTTCACAAAACCAGTATTCACTCTTTGTAGATGACTATTTTCTGTCGTGAACATGGTCTAAAAATTTGGTCTCTATCCTTTGAATTAATGTTACAAACTATTAACTGGTCCTCATCCTCAATTTTAAAAACAATGTAATCAATCAGAACTTCCAGACTCACTTGAGAATTTGGTTTGGCAAAAAACACACACACACAGCTGATTCACAGTCAATTCCCTTTTATAACCACAGTTGCCCTTTCCACAGTTCACTGAGGGTCCCTCCTCAGCCTCCCAGGTTTTAAACTTCTCTCAGATCACTAAGCATTCTCCAGAGCCTGATTAACTAATTTATTATCCCAGCACAAAGGAAGCAGATTTACAAAAGAAGATCCCAATTTATTAATTACTACGAGATTTACAACGGACCAATAGGGTCATTTCAATCAGCGCCGACTAAAAATACAAATATAATGCCAGGGTTACAAGGTGAATGCAGATGTCAAAAAGGGGTGGTGATGGTCTGCCCTCATCCTTCTCCTGTACCACTCTACAACCTGCTCTTGTCCTCAGGGGTCAACTGCTGCCCTCAGTTCTCAAAAAGTGAAGAACGCTTACAAAACAGCTTACTCTTCAAGCCTGAAACAGGCTGAGGGGAGGAGGCAAGAGTACTGTTCATTCTAACGCCTGAAATTACCTCCTGGGATGTGTGCTAATTTTCTCAAAGTCAGTTTTTTGGGGAGGAGCGGGATAACTTTCATCTTTCAGACAGGAAATATAATCTTAGTTTGGATTTTGCAAATGACTTAGCAACTTGAAACCGACGCCTCTTCCTGCTATTGGTCCTCCGGTTAGTCTGGGTCAAAGAGCCGGGCGCTGGAGGGCTCCGCTCCCAGCACACAGCACCTGCAAATACTCAAGCCTTTCCTGGATGAGCCCAAGCTGGCTATAAACGAACCTGGGCGACTCGGATCACTTTCTGGCATTTTATCAGTTGTAGCGATTATGCTGAAAAGAGCTCGAGGCTCGTTTGACAGGAGAAAAAGAATGTCCACGTGTCCTGACAGAAGGCCAATGGGAAACTTGGAGCGGAGGTCCTGAGGGTGGAGAAGGCACGATCTCCGGCCCCCGCGGCCTGCAGGAGTCTTCTCAGCCGCCCGAGTCCACCTCATCTCCGGGCAAGGCCGCAGGGGCGGCGGACGGCCCGGGGTCCGGTCCTCAGGGCGCGGGCGGGGACCGCAGGGGCCAAGCTCGGGGTCGGGAAGGGTGGGGAGGTCCCTCGGCCCGGGGTCAGGGGTGCGGGCCGGGGTCCAGAACCGGAGGGCGGGCTCCGGAGGCTCGAGGCCGGGGTGGGAAGGGGAGTCGGGGCTCGGAGGGCCGAGGTGCGGGGGAGGCGGCTAGGTCCGACAGCCCGAGCTCCGCCAGGCCCCGCGCGCGCAGCCCGGCCCGCCCCGCGGCCGCGCGCCCCGCCTCCTCAGGCGGCGGCCATGGCGGCCTGGCGGGTCCCGGCTTCCGCGCTCGGGAGGCCGCGGCCCGCCGCCCCGCCGCCGCCCCGTGACGGAGCAGCGTTCCGACGGGGCCGCGGCGTCCCCCTCTGCTCCGCTGCGCGGGAAGACGGCGGTGGCCCCGGGCCCGACTCGCAGGGCGCGCAGGAGGAAGCGGCCAAGCGCCCGGCGAGCCAGGAGTTCACGGCGGCGGAGCGGAGGATCGTGGAGCTACACGCGGCCGCCTGCGCGGTGAGGCCCGGCCCCGCCCCGTGCGCCGCCCCCGCCCGAGGGCCGTGCGCTTGCGCGGTAAGGCCCCGCCTCCCGAGACGCCTAAGCCCCGCCCCGCCCGGGCCTCTGTCCTGGCGCCGTGCGCCCGCTCCGCGAGGCCCCGCCCCTCGGGCGTCCCGCCCCGCCCCGCCCCGCCCCGCCGCCTGGGGCGTCTGTGCGCCTGCCGGTCCCCCCACCTGCAGCCAGGTGGCTAGAGGCCGGCGTAGGCGTGTCTCTGGCCTCTGTTCGTGCGGCTGGGTCCCGTTCCGAACTTTTCTCCTGAAAACTAGCCACAGTTCCCTATTCTCAGCGAAGAATTAACATGTATCTATTTTGAGTATCAGTGCAGCTCCTTTCTAATCTGTGTCCGAACTAAACTCCGTGGGGTCTATCATCACGGGGGGTGTGTGTGTGTGGGTGTGTGTGTGTTTGTGGGTGTGTGTGGGTGTGTGTTGGAGGGGTGTGAAGCATTGATGTAAGAGGTAGACGAGCTGAGAAGTCACCGGAAAATATGTGTTTTTATCCGCAGTATCAGTTTAACACCAATGATTGCAATAATGAGAACGTAAAAGATGAACTTTTTTTTAAATTTAATTTTTGCTACCATCCTTTCGTCTTTTGCACCTCTCAGAGCACAGTTACAAAGGAAACTATAATCAGGAGTCTACATTCTTCGCAGACAATCTTGAGCTGTTTTCTCTGGTTCGGGGTTTCAGTTCAGTTCAGTTCAGTGGCTCAGTCGTGTCCGACTCTTTGTGACCCCATGAATTGTCGCACTCCAGGCCTCCCTGTCCATCACCAACTCCCAGAGTTCACTCAGACTCAGGTCCATCGAGTCGGTGATGCCATCCAGCCATCTCATCCTCTGTCGTCCCCTTCTCCTGCCCCCAATCCCTCCCAGCATCAGAGTCTTTTCCAATGAGTCAACTCTTCACATGAGGTGGCCAAAGTATTGGAGTTTCAGCTTTAGCATCATTCCTTCCAAAGAACACCCAGGACCGATCTTTAGAATGGACTGGTTGGATCTCCTTGCAGTCCAAGGGACTCTCAAGAGTCTTTAAATCAAAAGTTGTCACCTCCCATCATGCTTTCTAATATCTTAGACTACATACATTTAAAGGTAGCATATTTATATTTGCATCATCTTTAAAGAGCAAGTGAGTTCTATGATAAAGATACAAAAAGAGATATGAAAGTAGCCTGTGATACACTGCAGGTGATCAGTCCTTCACGGGACTGATGTTAACCAGGTCTGAGCTGGAACCAAGGGAGGAGAGAAGGAAAACTTACAGGTTGCCTGAAGTTGACTTTTTCGCTGGCAGTTGGTAGGCCGTGAAATCCACTCCCTGATTCATTCCAGTGTTGAAACTTCTGCACAGAGACTCTTTAGGAAACGACTGGCAGCTTTTATTGTTCTTGTTTATACTCTTTTTAAAATAACATGTGTAATTTGTTCCCATATTTCACCATATGGGCTTCCCTGGTGGCTCAAGATGGTAAACAATCTCCTGCCTTGCGGGAGACCTGGGTTCGATCCTTGGGTCAGGAAGAACCCCTGCAGGAGGGCATGGCAACCCACTCCAGTATTCTTGCCTGGAGAATCCCATGGACAAAGGAGCCTGGTCACTATAGTCCATGGGGCCACAAAAAGTCAGACACGACTGAGCAACTAAGCACATTTCACCATATAAATGTGGTAAATAGAAGTAAAATGTCATTCTCTATAGAGCAAACATGAGTGGCCTGGAAAGATGGGCTCCATCAGCCTGGGAAAGAAACATTTTCTCATTCAGGAAATCCATCAGTGTCAGCATTGCAGGTTAAATGACTGTCCCAGAGCCTATAAGTAAAGCTGATAACAAATTTGTTGTTATTGTTCAAAAATCAGAGCCCCCTGCCCCTGGTCCTTCTCCCACACCTGCAGGCAAGCAGCTCTCTTACCTGTACTGATCTGCCTCCCTGGACATCTCGTTCTCGGTCAGCATTCCTGCCCCACCTTTGTCTGTTGCCACCATTACCTAAGGCTCATTCACTAAAGATAAATTAAGTTTGTGCAGGCAGCCAACAAGCTCAGAGTTTCCCCATCAGGGAAAGCAAGAGAGCTGCCCATACCCGGGAGCAGTCTGTAAAACTCCCAGGCTCTAGGCAATTTGCTCTCAGAAGACCCCCAGCTATGAAAAGCAGAGAGATGTCTGCGGACAGAGTTACCAGTGTTCTTTCGCTTTTCTTCCAAGTCTTGCAACACAGACTTTGTATTAATAAATAAAGAAGTGAGATCTTGACAGTCAGTCATTCTAACATAGTGTTTAGTGCCTCTGGTCTCACGTAATCTGCTTCTGTGACCCCAAAGGATTTTGGAGGCCCCTTAGACTGGCCTTGGGAGTCGATTGTGGGATTTCTGCTGCCCTCGTTGCCTTGGAGGAGGCCTAGACTTGAACTCTAATTGTCGTTTTGCTCCACACTTTACTCATGAGGTATAGTTGACTAAAAGCCGAACTAGAACAAAATATTCAGCCATTAAGGAAGACACTCCGAAGAAGCAGTTTGTGGCACACACGAAAATATATGTCAGAAGACATTTCCGTGTCACATGTAATTTAATGGAAAGGCTCTATGCAAGAGTGGTGCACTTACCGCATGGTAAAAGGGTTACAGAAAAAGTCCAGGAGAAAGTTTTTTCCCTTCAAAATTTTCCCCTTCAAAGTCTCAAGGCTAGTTAAAAAGAATGAAATAGTGCCGTTTGCAGCAACGTGGATGGACCAAGAAATTGTCATACTGACTGAAGTAAGTCAGATGGAGAAGGAGAAATATAGTATGAAAGTGAAAGTGGGGCTTCCCTGGTGGCTCAGCTGGTAAAGAATCTGCCTGCAATGTAGGAGATCTGGGTTTGATCCCTGGGTTGGGACGATCCCCTGGAGAAGGGAATGGCTACCAACTCCAGTATTCTGGCCTGGAGAATTCCATGAACTATATAGTCCATGGGGTGGCAAAAAGTTGGACATGACACCCCCCTGGAATCTAAAAAGAAATGATACAAATGAACTTATTTACGAGACAGAAACAGACCCACAGACTTAGAGAATGAATCTGTGGTTGCCAAAGGGAACAGACAGTTGCAGAGTTTGGGATCAACATGCCCACACTGTGTTTAAAACAGATAACCATCCAGGACCTACTGTACAGCACAGAGAACTCTTCTCAATGTTACGTGGCAGCCTGGATGGGAGGAGAGTTTGGGGGAGAACGGATACACGTGTGGGCTTCCCAGGTGGTGTTAGTGGTAAAGGACCCACCTACCAGTGCAGGAGACGTAAGAAATGTGGGTTCAGTTCCTGGGTTGGGAAGATCCCCTGGAGGAGGGCATGGCAACCCACTCCAGTATTCTTCCCTGGAGAGTCCCATGGACAGAGGATCCTACTCAGTTGCAAAGAGTAGGACATGTCTGAGAATGCATGCATAGATACATGCATATGTATGGCTGAGTCCCTTTGCTGTCCACCTGAAACTATCACAACGTTGTTTTTCTGTTTTTAAGTATTTATTTTTGGCTGTGCTGGGTCTTGCAGCAGACCGGATCTTTTGATGTAGAATTCGAATTCTTATTTGCGTTAAGTGGGATCTAGCTTCCTGACCAGGGATTGAACCCAGGCCCCCTGCAGTGGGAGCTCGGAGTCCCAGCCACTGGACCATCAGGGAAGCCCCCATCACAAGGTTGTTAATCAGGTGTGAAAGTGAAAGTCGCTCAGTCGTTTCCGACTCTTTTATACTCCAATGCAAAATTAAAAGTTTTTAAAAAAAATCTCAAGGATAAATAATGTCAGCCACGTGGTCCACATCCATAGCAGAGGTTGCATCGTTCACTTTGTCTTCACATAGTGTACCTGGAACAACTTTCTAAAGCCATGTTTGAATAAGTAGAGCATGCATCCTTGACATCTGAAGGGCTGTAGTAAAAGCTGCTTTTGATCAAACTCATGAAGCAGTGAGTGTTAATATGCTAAAACAATACTTTTATTTTGCTTAAAAACGGTAATAAAAACACTCCAAAAAAAGAAAGCAGTGCAAAGTGTGCAGGGGAGCGGCGCATCATGAAGGTAAGGAAAAGTGTTCAATAACAGCGAAGGCCGCACTTTTTCTAGAAGGACCGTTGGTTTTGATTAGCACCTTTTCTGTAAGTTTAAATCATTATCCGCATATTTTAAGCACTGAAATTGCAACTGCAACTTCTGAGTGAAGGTTCATTTTCAGCCTCTTAAGCTCTTAAAGTCATTAAATCACCTGTTATTAAACTTGTTACCTAGAAACTGAATGAAAAATACCTGCGCGGTGGCTGCATCGTTATTGGGTATAGAGGTGTTCTTGTTTTTCCATCAACTTCTCGTTTTTCTCAAACTATATTTTCTCCTCATGTCATATAAAGTTGGACTGTGTATAATGTCGGAATGCATGCAGGCCTTAATTGCAAGTGCCACGAAAATTGCTGGGAAGAAGTTTAATATTGTTTGAAGAAAAATGTTGCAGTATTTTATGGGTAGGAATTATGGTGAGGAGATACGATGAATTTTGAGATGAATGAATTGTTTGATTTCATTACTCTTCAGGCTGGCCAGCTAAACTACGTGGACCCAGCTACCGGCTACATGGTGTTCACCCAGCTGGCCCACTTGCAGAGAGGCCAGTGCTGCGGCTCAGCCTGTAGACACGTGAGTACCAGCTCTGCTCGCAGTACAGCAGCAGTTTTCGGTGCTTCTGTGACTTCATAAATACCTATTATTTGAAAAACAAGTCAAATAAAAATGCTAAATAGAGCTGTGGTGCACTTTCACAAGCTTCCCTAGTCTAGGACAGTGAAAGTCCTAAGGATCAACAGAGGACCTTTAAAGTTAATGGAATTTTGTAACATTTCACCGTGAGCATCGGTTCCTTGAAATGCCGTGATGGGAAATTCATGGGAGCTCTTTTATTGTGAAGAAACTTTTCACGAGGTTTCAAATCAGCTGTGTTCACTAGGCGAGTTCAAAGACAGCAGGAAAAGAAATCCAGAATATTGCAGACTAGATCCCAGGAAGCATTTATTTTTCATTTTTAGCTGAATCGGTAGATACTTGCCCAACACTGGCAGGTATGTTTCTGTTGACGGTAATGATTTTGCTTCTCCCTTGCTCCCTCTCTTTCTTCCTTCCCTCCTCCTCCTGTCTCCTCCTCCTCTTCTCCCTTCTGTATATTATTATTACTCCCCCTCCCTTCCTCCTTCTCTCCTGTCTCCTGCTCTTTCTGTAGCTATTTTCTACTCTGTCTTTAAAATAAGCATGAGACTCGCCACCCCATACTTAGTGCTGTACATTTCCTAAAATGTATATTTCAGCGACCCTAAATCCCTATGCTCACTGATTAAGATGTGCTAAATATGTAATCCTTCCCCATTTTGAGCAAAAAATAAATAAATGTGAATGGGTTCTTCACTGTAACCTTTTTTAGAGTAGGTCCCTTTCGCAGTAAGGAAATTATTAGGCAGTTAAGATTATAAACAGATAACCTCTGTTTATAGACCACTTTGAATGTTTGGGGGCAAGAAGTTGTTATTTGCTTCAACTGACCCACTTTATATCAAGGAACCAACACTGAAATCCTTGTATTAGCCAGTATTGATAAAGTAAGCCTTCACTTTTATGGATGTTCCTACCTGTGCCTTTAGCTGTTTCTAATCAAATGCCTAAGAGCTTTGCCTGAATTGAGGACTTGGAGGATTTTTTTTTAAGGGTGAGTTTTTGATGGTAAAATTCTTCAAGTTGGAAGGATGCATTTAGGAAGTGATTCTTGGACCCTAATTAGGACCGTTTGCCAGACTTTGCCACCATCCTCTTCTGAGTCTGTAGGCGGTAGATCAAATAATCTATAGAACATCATCAGCAGTCTCTCTTTTTCACCATGAGACATGCACTTTTTCAAGATGACTGTTAAATAATTCAACAATAACTTGTTTTCTTTCTTTTGCAGTGTCCATATGGTCAAATCAATGTTAAAGATCCATCCAAAAAGAAGCAGTTCAATTCATATTTTTATGTGTGACAACAATTTTATCTCTGTTCTCCATCTAAGTGAGCCTTATTAAAAATAAATAAATAAAATTTTAATCCAGAATGGCTTTCTGGGCTGTTAGTACTTAAGCACGGGATTCATCTTAAGTACATATGTTAAACGAACATCAACAAAATAAAAAGTTAGCAAATATTTGTGTTTCTGAAGTGGCACATTGATAATTATTTTGCTTTCTTTTTCCTTCATTATCAGACAATGTTGAAAAAAGAAAATAATGACTCTTCCATTAAATAAATACCAGCAATCAGGTCACATTAGTAGCTCTTGATTTTTTTTCTTTTTTTATAGCCCCACTTCTCCTACCGTTTTTCTCCTCAGTGCTAGCAACCCAGGGAGGTTGCTGGCAGATAGAAGAGTCTGACTCCATCCTTCCTTTTACTTACATCTTGAGGGATGAGGAGGTTGGTGTAACACTGCATTGGGCAGCATATGAGTGCCCAAGAAGTGCTATTCCGCAGCAAGAAGTGCACTCATGTTCCATCCGTTCCCCTAATAAAAACTTCAGATCATTCCAACTTGGGGGTCAGGCCACTGAAGACGCCTCGCCTAAACCATTCTTTTTTCCTCTCTCCCACATTTTACCCCTCTACCTCTAATGCCGCTCCTCAGGCTGATCTGTCTTAGGGTATTTATTAGCTTTATTAGCCCATTTCATTCCACTTCTATGAAGACCCTGGACTTCAACCTCCAACTCGGCTTCTAGGACCCCGGGGACCACCCTCTCCACACCTTTCTGTTTCCCTGTGACCAGGGCAGTCCCCCAGGAAGCCTTTCTCTGGCCAGGGGAGGCTGATGGGTGAGATGGCAGGCTGGCTTTACCCAGAGCTGACCCTTAGCTTTTACTCCCAGCAGAATCTGAAAGGTTCTCTAACATCTCCAAGGTCTACCTTAATCTCTGCCTGTGGCCCCAATGAAGGTTTTTTCCCCCAAAGATTTCTACAAATCTTAGGCAACAAAAATGTCTGATGCCTTCTCCCATATTCAATTCAAAACAAAGGCCCTTCTAAACTTTAAAAGGCATGGGGTGGGGGTGGGGGGAGGGAACACCATTAAGTCTCTAATATGCCATGACTTCCAGTATTCATTTTATGTCAAATATTAAATTGTTTCCCAAAACTTTGGCAGTTTTGGTGCCCCTGTGTTTCTGATGCTCTAACTGAGGTGCCCTGAACAACCCTGTCCCATGGGCCTAGTGGGATCTTAGCATCCTCTTTGGGTGTAAAGAGTAGTGTCTGTGGCCTGGTGTTGCCCTCTCCAGGAGCTCGTTGGAGGAGAATCAGAGAACAGATCAGCATTGTGACGGAGCAGGCAGTCATTCCAGAAAAGTCTGTGGACTCCTGGCAGCCAATTTCTTTTCCATTCTCAGGTCAAGGAGCAGTGGCTAGCTCCAGGTTTCCAGGCAGATTTGAAGATTACCAAAGCCATCTTCTGGGTGAGGGCTGGATGGGGCTTTCTGTAGTAGTCCCAAGAGTTAAAAAGAGAAGGAAACAGAGTCTAAAAGGTCATTTTTTTTTTCTGGAGAAACTAGAGGAAGAGGAAAGCAAGTTCACGTTGAGCTCTGCCCCGCCCCGCCTTGTTTAGACAGTGTTATAGAAAGCGGCTTGGAAGGTGGGAAGAAGGTCCGGATGCTGCCTCCTGGACGCGCGCCTGTCGCTCCTTCCAGCTCACCTCCTGCAGCGGGGACCTGGCCCAAAGTAGGATGTCCATCGCGGGAGGACCCTTATCGGGACTCTGTGACTCTTCCTGCCATAAATTCTAAGCGTTCCCCACAGCCACAGCGGAGGAACCGCCGCTGGGGTGGGGTTGGGGTGGGCTGGGGGCGGGGAGGGGGGGCGCTCTGACTCTTCCTGCCTCTAGAGCTCGCGAATCAAGGTCTGAAGTTCTCCGCCGCGGTTCTGGGGGAGATGCTGGTGAAGCCCCCAGGGAGGGCTGGCAGCGGCGGGTGCTCCCACATTAAACACAATACGGCCACATAAATGGGCCTCGCCGTGAGAGCTTCCAGCTATATTGTATTCGCACATTGTAAAGTAAAAAGTCAGGTTTCTTATTGGGTGTGTGTGTACAAACACATGTGGATGCCTGAGAAATAGACTTCCCGGTTTAAATCAACTCTGGGGCTACTTCTGGAGGCTCCTGCCGCCGCGAGGCGGGGCCCCATAAATCAAGAGATTGATTTCTAGATGGTTTCTAATACGGAAAGACCCGGGGGAAGCAGGAGTTCTCGTGCGGGGTTTAGCGGGGTGGAGGCTGGGGGAAGCTTCCTGGTGGGGCGTCCGGTCCCCTCTCCCGGGAAGGCCCGGCCCTGGGCTGTTCGCCCAGCAGGTGGATTGCTAGCACACTCCCCGCTCTTCAAAAGCCACACCGACCCCATCGATTTTGCAGAGCCAGGAAGGGAAGGGCTTTTATTCCACCGCCCCCCTCCAGACAATCCCGTGCAACTTGGGGCTCCCACACCGGTCTTGTTGTGTTTGGACCAGAAGGGGCCCGAGAAAGGGGGGTGCTCCCCGGGCGCGGCGCGGGTCTTTGTCCCTCGCGGTGTGCGGTGTCCTAAGGCGACCTCGGGAGTGTCCGGCGCGCCGGGTTCCACTGCCGGAAGCCAGCGGGGGTCTGCGAACAAATCTGGAGAAGAGGGCCCACGACCTGGCGAACGGCCATGGGCATGTCGCCTTTCCTGAGCTCTCTGAAGCCTCGCGGCCCCCCAAAGGAACGCCCCCCGACCCCCACGCCTCCGCTGCGTGGGAACACCTGCCTTTTTATCTTCTCTACATTCGAGCAAGGGCTTGAGTTGTGGAGGGGACATCTGCCCGTGATGGAGGATTAAAACTCGCTGCTATTGGTAGTTTTCACTACCCTTCAACAACTAAAAGGTACTTCTGGATGCCAAAACTATCCCCTCCTCAGGAAAAAAAACAGTCGGTTAAGTTTGTATTGGGGTGGGGTGGGGTGGGGTGGGTGGGTGGTGCGCGCCTCTGGAAAAGCTTGATTCCCGAGAAAAGGTCGTGGGAGAACTCGCAACTGTCTCTTGCCGGAGGTGGGTGGTCACCGGGACTATACCCGCGGGGTGCATTTTGCCAAGGGAGGCGAGGGTTGGGGGGGCGGGGAGGCGGGCGCTGGAAGATTCCTGGCAATCACATCTTCCCATCCGAAATCTGTCTCCTGAAGCGTGAGCTTCCGTGCACGCGCGTCTCTGCCTGCCTCTGTGTGTGTGTGTGTGTGTGTGTGTGTGTGTAAAATGCATTTTTAAAAATCAAATAACCTAAGACAGTAATGACCTCAAAGAGGTTAAATAAAGCCCGCTGCTTTGGACACCGACGAGCGGGAGGACCTGAACGTTTTTGGGTCGGGGTCGCCGTCCATGCAATTCGATGGCCTCTCCAGGGAGCGGGGGAGCGGACCCCGGGAGGCTGGGGAAACGAGCGGAGATGGGGGCGTTCTCGGGGAGAAAGAGCTAAGGAAGACGGGTTGGGAAGGGGAAACGGGAGGGGGGGGGTGAGGGAAACTTAGATCAACCAGCAGAACTGGTTGGCTGGTGGAACCGGCTGGGACAGCCAAGGGTCGAGGAGAAAGAAGAACCCCACCCGGGGGCTCCAAGCTGCACTCCGGGGCTTGGGGCGGAAAGGCTAAGCCAGAGGACTTTGATTCGCGGCTCCCGCTGGATCCCTTGCCAGCCCTGAAGTGTGTGGCGGAGCTGGCGGGGAGGGCGAGAAGAGGTGGGTGCACCCTTGTGCCCAGCACCACGTGCCCCCATCCCAGGCAGTGGTCGCCGGCGGCTCGCGGACGCGCGGAGCCCCCAGTGCCCTGCACCCTGGACCCAAGCGCGTGGGCCAGGGAGGGAGGGAGGGAGGGCTAGGTGGGCAGGGCGGCGGCGCCGCCGGGACCGCATCCGGGGGCAGCGGACCTCGCCGTTCGCTACCCTTCCCCACCTCCGGGTGATCCCCGCCCCCACCTCTGAGAGCTCGGGGAGCTCGTGTTGGGAGACTGGGTAAATAATTGGCCAGAGGCCAGGCTTCCCGGTTCTTCGTCCGTTTTCTCGCGGCCTGACTGCGTCCAGGGTTGCTGGGGGCGACGCAGCCGCTCGGGAAGCCGAGACCGACCAGGTACCCTGGCACCCACCGTGTCCCGGGCATTGGAGTCTGTGCCGGTAAACGATCGTCTCCCAGGGTCGGAGTCGGTTTTCTCCGGATGGATCGCAGTCCCCGCCTCCTAGCCGGAGCCAGGCTGCAGGGATACCGGGGGCCGGCGTGCTGATCCGCCGGAGAAGGCCACCCTCGGGCGCAGAGCGCACCGCGCAGGGCTGGGTTGCGGGCGCACGGTCCCGGAGCGCCGAGAGGAAAGGAGGGGGTGCGGCGGGGGGGCAATCCGTGGCTCAGCCCCCGGCCCCCCTCCAGGCGCTCCCGCCCGCTCGCCGTCTATGTGGGCACCAGCTGGCAGCGGCAGCATCTCTGAGGTGCCAGCATCTCCGGGAAGGCCAAGGAGGGCCGGGGGCTCGGGCGGGGGGCGGGGTGCAGGGCGCGCCGCGGGACGCCAGTCCTCGAGGGGCTCCCGGCTTTATGAGGGTCCCTCCCGGCCGTCTTCTCCATTAACACCTTTCCTGATTGCTGAGAAGCTGGGAGGGCTGGACGCAGCCTCAGAGCCTGTCGCCCGGCCCTGGCCCGAGCCGGTGCCCTCTGCCCACCCCTTCTCCTCCTCCTCCCGATTTGGAAGCATAAATAGAAATAAAAGACAGGTGGAGCGAGCTGCGGGTCAGAGGTGAGGGATTCGGGTCAATTCCGACCGAGAGGGAGAGGAGAGGAGAAGAGACACAGAGAGACCCACCCACCAACCACCTGATTATTTATTTGGATTCACAGAGGCCCCCTTGGCGAGATTCTGGGGACTGGCTCGCACCTCTGGCCGCCGCCGCCCTTTTTCTTCTCCCCGGACTGGCTTCTTGGAGGGAACGTCTGGACCTCAAGGTAAGATCTCGATTGGGGTTGTCTGATCCGAGCAGTTTTCCGCCTTCGGTGTGCTCCCGACCTCCGGGCGCCCAGGAGCGCCCCGGGCACCTACCGGAGGCGGCCTGGCTTCCCCGAAGGCCGCTCGGTCCCCAAGGCCGAGAGGAGCGGGAGGAGCGGTTGGGACGTGCTCCCCGGGTCGGGGGAGGCGCGCGGGGTCCTGGGCCGCACCTCGGAGCTGACGCGCCCGTTCTCTGCGGTGCAGCCACCATCGCGGCGTGAGCCACCCCAGCTCGCAGAATGCTGAACGGCACCACTCTGGAGGCAGGTGAGTTACCCGCCAGGCTCTCTCGTGCCCTGTTCCCTAGGCCGGAGCATTTATCTCGTGGGTGTGTGAGTGGGTGTGCACGCGGGTGTACCCGCCTTCATCGGGTGCGAGGAAGAGGGGTCGTGCTTGCCCTGGAGATCGTACCGCGATCAGTAGGCTCTAAAATACGCGGTCTCGTTCAGAGTCCGCTGACATTAGTCCTGAAAGGCCCCTTTCCCTTCTCCGGCCTTGCTCTCCTAGGCCTGAGATTCTCGGGGTGCAGGCGCGGGGCCCGGAGGTCGCCGGGCCACTGCGCTGAGAGTTGTCGGGGCGCCAGGGATGCGCTCCGGCCCTCGGCATCGCTGCTGGGGGCGTCTTCTCACGGGGATGGATGGGAAGGGTGAGGCGGGTGGGGACAGGGTGGGGGCGCTAGGAAGAAGCCGCGTCTCCTCCGGAAACTGCCTTCACCCCCCATTTTTGGTTCAATCTGACCCCCGCGCAGCGGTTTCTGTGGGCGATCTCCGCGGACGCGGAGTGGGGGCTGGGGGGGACGGCTCCCTTTATTCCGGCGGTGGCGGCGGGCCCGCCGCGCGGCAAATCCCAGGTGAAAGGGCTTCAGATTTCAGAAGCGCGGTCTTCCCCACCGGGCGGCGGGCCCTTAGAGACGAAACCGGGGTCGGGTGGGGCGCCTTCCGGGGAGAAGGAGGCCCGTAGGCGCAGCGCGCACCCGAGGGCAGGGCCCCGCGCGCGCCGCGGGCGCGGGGAGCGCTCCGGGCCTAGGTGCCCGGCGGTGCCTGCCGCGGGGCTCCTTCTTCGCGCGGTAGGGCTCGCGAGGCCCGGAGCCGCTCAGCCTACTCCCACCGGGGCTGGCGGCCCTCCTCGGAGGACTGATGCCGAGGTGCGCGGCGCCAGGCTTGGCCCTGCCGCCTAGGTGTACCCACAGTTGCCCTGAGCCCGAGGACGGAGACAGGATTGGCGAGCCTCGGGGCCATCCCCTCGCTACCCCGCCGGACGGAGGCCCCGCGACGTGCAGGGCTGGGTGCTCGGGTGCCAGCCCCAGAACAGCGCTGACTCCCCCGGCCGTGGGGTGCTCAGAGCAATGCTGGAAGCCGGACGCCTCTTCGAGAGCTGCACCTTTCAGACCAAGGAGGACCCTCCACCAGCTTAATAGGGTCAGGAGGAAAGGTGACCTCTGCCCTTTTAAGGGCAAACTCGGGGCAGAGCATCTTGACCTCCAAAATTCAGATCTAAAGAGACCTCGCTTGTGCTCACAATCGAGGCTTCCTCTCTCGACCCTGAAGCCTCCGTCAGCCCCTGGGTGAAGCGGTGCGTTCTCTTTACTTCTCTTTCTTTCTCCTGGAGAGGGACCCCGCTGCGGCCCTCGAGGAGATTCTGTGGACCCCGACCCTCGAGCCCAACTCCAGTGCCCGCAGTCGCTGCCGTCCGTCCGGTTTCCTCAAAGCCGCCACAGGGGCTGGCGGAGCAGAGAGGGCAGAGTGGGAGAAGTGTGCTCCCTCGGGCGGAGGGCAGCCCCTGGCCAGGGTTCTGCCACCTTGCTCCAGAGAGAGCTTTGAGTTTAGACGGGAGACTGGAGGAGTCACTGTGGGCCGCGGACGGAGGCGGTCGCTGCACCTGTCCCAGCCAGAGGTGCGGGGACTCAGCCCCGGGAACTGAGCAAGCAGCACCCCAGCGTGTAGGGCGCACCCCAGGGCCGCCCCGCGCCCCAGCACCTCCTTTTGAGAGATGAAAGAAGGCAGAGACACCTAGACCCTCTCCTGGAAGTGCTTACTGTCCCTTGAGAGTGCGGGGGTGGGGTGGGGTGGGGTGGGGTGGGGTGGGGTGGGGTGGCGTGGGGTGGGGTGGGGTGGGGTGGGGTGGCGTGGGGTGGCGTGGGGTGGCGTGGCGTGGGGTGGCGTGGGGTGGGCCATCTCCCGGAGGCTGCAAGACAAAAAGGTTAGGACGTCCCAGGCCACAGCCCTTTTTCTGGAGCTGGGAGAGGAGGCAGGGCTGGACCCACCCCGAGCGATTTCTGATGGCCACACGATTAAGGAGGACCTCTCAAACTCCAGCAGCTCCCCTGCCCCACCCCGAGGTCTCCGCAAACTTCCTGCATTGGCAGAGAAGGAAGAAGGCGAGCAGTTGGCATCTTTATGGGAAGTTAGCAAATCCCACCCTGCACAGAAACTTATAACCCCAGTTTTATAAGAAAAAGCCGAGACAGAGAGCTCCAACCCGGAAGCTGATGGCAGGAGGCCCCCTGCCCTGCCTGTACCCGACAGTCAAGGAGCAAATCTGTGTATGCAGGAGAGGAATGATGGAAGCAAGGACTGGAGGGCTCACGGGCCTTCCGTGCCTGCTTCCCTGGAGATGCTTCACAAAGTTCTGGCCTCTCCTTGGAGTTGTTGGGTAAACCCTCACTTAATGAAGTCTCCAAAATTTCATCCCCAGCAAGAAGGCAGTGGTGTTCTCCGGCTCTGTTTATTTTTATTGAGCAGGACCCAGATCCAGCAACAGCCAAACCCAAACCCAGTTCCCAACCTCCACCTGGGGGTGAAATGTGGGGAGAGTTAGCCCAGAAACTGGACAAAGCGAGTCCCTGGATTGAGGTCCCTGGTTTACTTTCCCTTGGAGACTCCTTGGTTAAAGGATGTCCTTCTCAGAGACCCCTCCTCTTTCCTCTCCTCCCCCTTCCCCCTCCTCCCCCTTCCCTTCCCCCTCCTCCCCCTTCCCTTCCCCCTCCTCCCCCTTCCCTTCCCCCTCCTCCCCCTTCCCTTCCCCCTCCTCCCCCTTCCCTTCCCCTGTCCTCGGCCTCCCCCTCCCTGGGCCCAGTCCCCTCTTGTGGAAAGGCAGTCTGCCCCTTTGTGAGAGGACCTAACGTCTCTGAAAGAGGTGTTGCCCCCAGCCCCTGCGCTGGTGCACGTGGGTTTGAAAAGTTCATTGATTTCCATCCAAAGGGGCTAATTACATTACTTACAGTAAATAGCAGCCCTGCTGTCCAGTAGGGCTGCCAGAGTTGGGGGGTGGGGAAGGTCTCCAGTTTAGTTCACTTGACTGGCTTCATTTTGTGTGTGTGTGTGAAATTGTGTTTTATGAGCTGTATTCTGGCACCCGGAGGACCGTAACAGCGTCCAGTCTGCAAATAACATTTTTTTTTTTTTGACCCTGAGAAAAGAGCAAGGGGGAAGCAGGCGAGTTTTGGATTTCATGGCAGAGGCGATTCTAGCAGCTTCAGAAGGCGATGCTTTGGGACAGGAAGTCGGATCGGCACCGTTCTCGTCTTCCTTCCTTTCTCCTCCCTCCCCCTTCTTCCCTCCCCCCTTCTTCCCTCCCCCCTTCTTCCCTCCCCCCTTCTTCCCTCCCCCCTTCTTCCCTCCCCCCTTCTTCCCGCCCCCCTTCTTCCCGCCCCCCTTCTTCCCTCCCCCTCTCCATCTTTCGAGATTTGGCCCCCGTTCCCGGTCGGGCTCCTCCGGGAGGGACGCGAGTCTGCCACCAGGGGATCCCTCTGGTGTCCCGGACCTGCCGGGAGAAGCGCGCGGTCCCCGCAAAGCCGACGGGGCGCGGTGGGGGAACCGGCAGCCTGGGGGAGGCCTGCGGGGGCCCGCCGGGTCTTCCCGCTCTCGGCTGGGAGCTGGGTCGGTTCCTGCCGCCGCTCCCCGCGTCGGGCTCCTCGGGGGCTTCTGGCGGTTTGCATGAATCGACAATATCCGAGTATTGTGGCCACTTTTTAACGGGGCCGAGGAGGGGCCGCGGCTCGCGGGAACAATCCCGCCTCTTGTGAGGCGCGGGGGCTGCCGTTCCGCCCGTCAGCTCTCACCTCGCCCTCCTCCATGCCGAGGGGCCCCTTCGCATCCTCCTCACCGCGCGGGGCGCCCACGTTTACAGGTCCCCAGTCCAGTCCGGGCAATGGGGCGCGCGCCCGGTCCCGGGATGTCGGGGGCGGCGCCAAGCTCGGGCGAGCCCCCGCTTCACTGCCCACACGGACAGGTTTCCTCCGGGACGCGAGTTTCTCCCCCAGCCTGAACCGGCATCCCCCGGTGGTCACGCTGCAGTTGCACACACATCTCCAAGCCCACTCATCTCCAAGCCCTGTCCCCTACACTGATTGTTCCAAGATTTTTTTTTTTTTTTTTGCCAGAAGTAGACTCTAGAAAGAGAGGCTCTCCTAGTTCCTGTTCACTTTGGGGCTTGCTTCAGCCCCAGGTGGGGTCGGGAGGCCGTGGGGAGATGAAGCAAACGTGCTTTTAAAAAGTGAGTTGAAGTCAGGGGTAGGGGAAGAGAGGAATGCCTGCCCACCATTCATTTATTTGGGGTCCCCTCGAGCTGGGGACCAGAAAGTCCACAAGGAGGAGACGTGAAGTTTGGGGCTGGGATTCTGCGTTTCTTGAGTCTGGGTCTGATCTTGAACTTGGACCAAACAGGCCGACTCTCTGCCTTCTGCGCCAGGGCGGGGACAATAAGGGTTCCTTTTTCCCTTTAAAAGGTGATTGCTGGGAACTCTTGGAAGGGCGTGTGTGTGTGTGTGTGTGTGTGTGTGTGTGTGTGTGTTGGGGGAAGTAAATGCCCCCTCCTCCTGCCTCCCCCTTACCCCCCCCCCCCTCAGTGTTTGTCCCCGCTTCCCCATCACCAGGGGGTTGAGAGGAGTATGACAGGTCTTTGTTGTCTGAATAAAAATCCGTGGCGGCTCCGGGAGAGAACTCCTCCTACTAAATTATCAAAAATGGGCTGGCTTTAGTCTCTTAACAAATTGGACACCGCTCCGGCGGCAGGAGCAGTCCCCAACCCAACCTACAGGCGCTGGGAACTTGCAAGCAGCCAGGGGCCGCTGAAAATAGCACTCCTTTTTCTTCCTTTGTGTTCAAAATTATTTTCTTTCTCCACCAGGTTTTGCTCCCCCCTCCCCACCCCCACGCAGTTGTTCCCCGTTAGTAACTCGAGCTCTCGGAGAGGTCAGATCTGTCTGCTTCACCTCCTCTCCCCCCTTCCCGTGTTTGTTTTCTGCGCATCTCCTTCAGGGAGTCGCCGGGGCTGGCGTCCCCCCTGCTTCTTCTTTTCCGAGCAGACCCATTTCCACTGCGGCTGCCTCTTTTCTTCCCCTCTCCCTCAGTCCCCGAGCGTCTCGGCGCTCTCCCGTCGCCCCGCCTCTGCGCTCCCCGCTTCTCCTCCTCGGATGAGCTGAGAGCCCCCGGGGCGAGTGTATATGGAAATAGTGGGGTGCCGAGCAGAAGACAGCTCGTGTCCTTTCCGCCCCCCAGCCATGCTCTTCCACGGGATCTCTGGAGGCCACATCCAAGGCATCATGGAAGAGATGGAGCGCAGATCCAAGAGCGAGGCCCGCCTGGCCAAAGGCGCCCAGCTCAACGGCCGCGACGCGGTAAGGAAGGGCCGGCGGCCACGGGAGCCAGGAGCCCGCGCGCGCGCAGGGGGAGCCGAGCCGAGCCGCCGAGGCGCCCGGGCGAGGGTGGCGGTCCGTAGGCGCGTCCGCTGCGATCAGCGGTCGGGTTATCTTCGGTTCGCCTGGCTGCTGCGGGGTAAGAAAGGGCCCCTTTCTGATAGAGCTACACTCCTAAGAGCCCGAGCCCGCTCGTCTCCGCCGCAGCTGGTCCGGGGGAAGCAGGGCTAGTCGGGCACGAGAGGATGGCGACGTCCTCTCCGGCGGCGCAGACGCCGGTCTCCTGGCCCGCTGGAGTCCTGGGCGCCTCCCCGGCGAGGGTCGGCGGCTCGAGGGCGAGCGGGTGCGGGCCACGGGCTGCGGCGCGCGGCCGAACGTCCCGGCCGAGCGGAAGCTCCGGGTCTCCAGTCCCTGGGTCTGGAGACCGGCTGTTCGGGGTGGACTAGAATGCGTCCTCTGGACGCTCGGGACGCGGAACGCGCAAAGGCCGCGATGGCCTGGGGATCTCTGGCGGCCCGGCTTGGTCAGCTCCCGGGCCTGGCGCGCGTAGCTTGCTGGGCAGTCGAATAGAAAATCCGGAGGAGCCGGGCGCCGAGCCCAAGCGCGAGAAGTTTCTAACCCTTCCACGCTGTGGTCGACCACGCTGTGTCGATTAGGCACGCAGGATAAAAGTCAGGCCCGCTTCGTAAAGAAAACTAATGAACAATCTCTGTGCTCGCCTTTCCCATTTACGAGCCGGAGAGGGAAAACGACAGACGTCTCCGCAGAGTTTCAGCCAAACTGAGCTGTGTAGATCCTCGGGCATCACACCGGGAATCGCAGCTGAAACTAAGCCGGTGGACAGACTGCCCGGGGCCGGTCAGCGGTGTTTGGGGTCCACCAAGTAGCCGAGATGGTGGATGTTTCTACATTTGCAAAAATGATTTCACTGCGGGGGGTGGGGGAAGCTGGTCTGAGTAAAGTGCGAAACTCTACTTTTCCAGGCCTGCCTGGGTTTCTTGGGGGAAAGTCCAACCCATTTCTGCTAGTCCTGAGGGAAATGTCCCGCAGTTAACCACCCACCTTTTGTGGCTATCCCGTTTAAAAACAAAAAGCGGTAATGCAAACCCGAATTTCACGGCGGGGTTGCACTTAAGGCGAGGGGTCCCCTTCCTCGCCGGCTCGTGGGGACACAGGCGGGAAGCTCAAGGCCGGCATTGGAAAGATTTTCAGTACAAAGATCTCCGAGGTATGTTTATGTCAGGGAATGGGGGCCTGTGTAGAGGCGATCGGATAACGGACCTTCCCAGGAACAGGTATGGTGCTCCCTTAGTAGAAGGACCGATAACCCTTGCAAGATCTGCCAAATATATCTCGATGGAAACAACGTCCACCACATTATGAGCACGAGTATTAAACCCTCTCCCTTCTCTTTTACATTAAATGCTGCTTATAGGGATATTGAGAAAGAGAAATGTAATAGTGTTTGCTGAAAACCAGTATGTGCTTGTTCGGATCTCCCTTTCATCCTCCAACAACAATTTCTGTTGTTTCATTTCGGGCGAATCGAAAGCCACACTTTTAAAGTTTTAATTATTTGAGTTCGGAAACCTCCACCATTTATACAGTCCATGCCCTTCTAGCCCTTGTGGAAAAGGTTCGAGGTGACCAGCGGGTCTTTAGGTTGAGTCCAGGTTCAGACGGACGCGGCAGAAAGTGGCAGAAGGAAAAACTGCAAACATTTCCCCGATGCCTGCCTTCGCGGAGGGGCCCCTGACCGGCGGCGCTCGCGGAAACCGCGTGCCCGCAGGAGGAGCTGAGTCTAGGGAGTCCTCGAGTCGGGGAGGCGGGGGGCTGGCTCTGCGCCGGGGACCCGCGTGGGGCGGCCCCGCGCGCTCCTCACCGAGCGCGCGCTTTCTTGCAGGGCATGCCCCCGCTGAGCCCGGAGAAGCCCGCCCTGTGCGCTGGCTGCGGGGGCAAGATCGCCGACAGGTACTACCTGCTGGCCGTGGACAAGCAGTGGCACCTGAGGTGCCTGAAGTGCTGTGAATGTAAGCTGGCGCTCGAGTCCGAGCTCACCTGCTTCGCCAAGGACGGCAGCATTTACTGCAAGGAGGATTACTACAGGTATTCCCGCCCCATCCCTTCCCCGCCTGGCGGGGCCGCCAGCCCGAGCCTCTAGGCCCCCTCCGGCTTTCCCCCTGCCCAGGGAAGCCCCCCGCATGCGCCTTCAAACTGCAGCGTGCCCACCCCCGCCAGACCCGGGAGGAGGACGCCCCGGGAGGAGGGCACCCCAGGTCTAGAGCGAGGTCTCGACTCTCCCGCTCAGGCGGCCCCCGGAGCACCGCTGAGGGAGCTGGGCACGTCCTCGGAGGGTCAATGAACGTGTCCGCGTCTACCGAGGCTAAAGCGGGTTGGCTTTGTGTTTTCCGTTTGCTACGTACGAACTCAGCCAGGCCGGGGCCTTGGAACTGAGCCGGCGGCCGGAGCAGCAGCAGTAGCTGCTGGCTGTCGGGTTTTCGCTAGGGTGGCGGGAAAATCACCTAAATGACCACGAAAAGGAATAAATAACTGCTGTTGCCAAAACGCAGGCCACTCAGTTCGGAGATGCCCTGACCGCGGGCTGGAACCTTCCCGCCAGCCTCCCCAGTCGCCGGAGAGTGAACTGGCCGCAGCGCGTTCACTGATTCTGCTCGGTGTTGCCTTGGGGACCGCAGCGATGGGCAGGCGACACGGTTCGCTCTCGGCCGAGGCGAGAACAGTGGTTAGAAAAGAATTAGCCCGCCTCTGCGGAACTGTCTTTTCTTTTTCTCCCCCAGGGCTGTGTCTGAATGTCTTCATGCACACTCACAGTTTCATAAATACCAACACCCTTCCTGTGAATGCCTTGTAATCGAGGAGACGGTTTCACTTGGCATCGCAATTTAATATTCTTAACATACTGTTGTGAGTTAGCCAGGGCACGGTTTGTTTTGGGTTTTGATTTTTAAAATTTTTACTTTACAGGGAAGAAAACTGAGGATCAGTTCCTCGATTCTTATTTTAATGTAAGGGTTCTTTGTCATATTCATCAGAGCAGGTCAATCAGCAGATAAAATGAATGTATATCCAAGAGGGCCTGGGTCCTCCCCTCCCGGATCTCCGTCTTGGGCTGCTGCTGACCAAGCCCCAGATGCCGCGGTGAGATGTGGCCCTGCCTTGGCCTCGGCTAGCTCTCTGACGCCGCTGTTTCCTTCCAGAAGGTTCTCTGTGCAGAGATGTGCCCGCTGCCACCTCGGCATCTCCGCCTCCGAGATGGTCATGCGCGCCCGAGACTCCGTCTACCACCTGAGCTGTTTCACCTGCTCCACGTGCAACAAGACCCTGACCACGGGCGACCATTTTGGCATGAAGGACAGCCTGGTGTACTGCCGCACCCACTTCGAGACCCTCTTGCAAGGAGAGTATCCGCCGCAGCTGAGCTACACCGAGCTGGCGGCCAAGAGCGGCGGCTTGGCCCTGCCTTACTTCAATGGCACCGGCACCGTGCAGAAGGGGCGGCCCCGGAAACGGAAGAGCCCAGCGCTAGGGGTGGACATCGTCAATTACAACTCAGGTGGGTGCCCACCCCATCCTGGCCGCCCCTGCCGCCCCAGCCCCGGGTCTGCCCGGAGAATTCCATCTGGCTTCCCCCCTAATCCCGCTTGGTTGCAAGAGGGCGCTTTGCTTAGCAAGACCCTTTCCTCGCCACAGCTCTCGGTCACTCAGAAAGAAGCTGGACGATGGAGTGAGAGAAAGAGGGAGGAGAGAGAAGGGGGATGGGGGAGGGGAGAGGGAGAAAGGGAGAGAGAGACACCTTTATTTCGTTTGTGGCCAGAAATACATTCACAACCGTGGGGCTACGGCGACTTCCCCCAAACAGGCAGGGCCAAACCCTTGTTGCCCATTAGTTAATGAGCCCATTAGTTTCTGGCTCCCAGTTGGAGCGAAACAGCCCCAGGGCAATTCCTGTGTGGAGGCCAAGTTATAGATCCTGGAGGAGGTTTCCCTGAAAACTAAAAAAGGAAAAAAAAAATCTTCAGAGCCCAGTCCCAGTGTGTCTAGAGGGGACAGAGGCTGTGGTCACCAGCCCAGAGTTAATCAGGGAAACAGTTGGCATGAGTGTTGAAAAACCAAATCCCTCATTTTGGTGCAGAGTGGCTGGAGGGGCGGGAGTCACTCTCCAGAGTCCATGTGAGCTGGCCTGCCCCTTCCCTGGGTCAGGGGACCATCCAGCCAGCTCACTGCTCCTGTGATAAACCCTCCAGACACCCAGACTGTCCCCCCTCCCCCCCACCCCAGCTTTCTCTCTTAATTAAAAACAAAATGCAGGCAACAGGCCAGAAAGCGTTTTCTTCCTTGCTTGGGGGGGGGGGGGGCACACCTACCACTCATCAGTCTTACCCACCAGTACCCCGTTGTTGGCAGCCTGCCCCACCCCACTTGCCAGCCCCCAGGTGAGGATGGTGACAGGTCCCCAGGACCACAGTCTACCTCTAAGCAAGATGGAAGCTCTTCCTGTGAGTCCCAGCCCCCTGGAAAAGAGGTTACAGAAAACCCTGGAGCTCACTTAGTGGCATCCTCAGGACTGGTTTGTTGTTGTTCAGTTGCGAAGTCCTGTCTGACTGTTTGCAACCCCATGGACTGCAGGCCAGCAGGCTCCTCTGTCCTTCATTATCTCCCGGAGTTTGCTCAAACTTGTGCCCTTTGAGTCAGCAATGCTATCCAACCACCCCATCCTCTGTCGCCCCGTTCAGCCTTTCTGACTTTCGGTGCCCAGCCCCACTGGACGTTTTAGGAGGAGACTCGGGCTCAGGGAGTCCTTTCTGTTGGAAAGGACCTTGGGGACCTCATGGTGGCCACCCCGCTCTGTTACCAGGCACACCCAGATGCCAGTTGAAGGGTGGGCATCCCAGAGCGTGGATCTTGCCTGTTTTTCTCTTCCAGTCCCCACGTACCTGGTGTGGTGCATGAGCCGCTGTGGCTCAGTAGTAAAGGGACGCTGTTCCCCCTCATAAGTGACTTGCCCAGGGACACTCAGCCAGTGTGAGCAAGCAGAAACGGGTCCTGCTCCGAAGGGGGGAATCTGCCCAGCTCTCCCCTCAGCTCCCTCCTGGCTCTGATTTCACAGATGAGGGATAGCAGGGGTGTCCCCGAGAAGGTGGGGACCTTTGTCCCAGGGGTTGAACCCTGGGTCACTGGAGGGGGAGGGCCGGCTTCTGGCAGCAGACATGCCTAGATGGGTCAGTGTCCCGCAGCGGTGCATCCCTGGGTTTTGCCAACCCCCTACTGGGGGTCAGGGCCTCCTGCTGCCCCTCTGCGCCTCGGCCAGCAGGCTGATTCGGGGCCACGATGCCCAGCGTGGTTACTTGGGCTCCTTTGATGCATGGTCCCAGGGGTGGCCAGGCAGGGCACCGATTGTTCTTTATTAATAGAAGATGACATCGGAATCTCTAGCCACTCACCAAGGCCCTAATGCCCTAATTAGAGAGAGAGAGAGAAATAGATAGAGAGGGAGAGAGACTAGTCGGGTCTGCAGAGAGCAGGAAGCCCCTGGCTCCCAGAAGGTCCAGAAGCGTGGGGAGGAGCTTTCTAGCCAAAGGCGGCAAGCCTGGTTTCTTCGATTGTTTGTTTAACCTAATTAGCTTCGTTTGATTATGCCTTGATCTTACTTTACGTTAGAAAGATGCGGGGAGCTTTAACGACAATAAAACTGTGTTTCTCCTGCTTCTCCAACGAGCACCAGAGAGTACAGATTTATTTCTTAAAAAGAATGAGAATCTCTTTCCTCTCCGACCATTCCACTTCCATTTCCAATTCGGCCATTAGTTTGCAAATTAAGTTGCTGCAAGGTTCTGGAGAGAGCTGATGCTTCTGTTCATTAAGGAGAGAGAGGTTGCAGAGGCCTTCGGAACACAGCCAGTGTGCATCACAGAGCTGGTAACTCTTAATTAATGTCCACCGCATCGCTGCAGGACTTTCCCCAGAGACACGCGCAAACAGCATACAGTTCAGATCTGGGTGAAATAATCTAGAGAAACTCGGTTAAAGATGCCTCACCAAAAATCAGCCTACCGCTAAAAAAAAGTTTATGAAGCCAGTGCCCGTTTGTTATTACAAAGAAATGCTTCAGTGAATTAAAACCGCATTAAAAGCGCAGAAAATAAAATGGACCCACAGTTTTAGCTCCTTATTTTATCTTTCTTTGAAGCCATCTCTGCTTAAATGTAAACTAGTCACAGAAAAGAGTCACGTTGCTACTAAACAGATCTGATTCACACACTGATAATATTTTCAAACACATGCACACAAAATATGTTTGTGACGCAGAATTCCAGAGATGTGAAGCTAAGCAAAGATCCGTAAATGTTTGACATAAGGCAAGTGCCTTTCCTTGAGACTGTTCCTAATTTACTTTATTATCTCTTTGTGCGGATAGCAGATGGATATTTTAGAAAGAGCCACAGGAAGTCCATTGGGGATGCTGGTTTGAGATGAAGCCCTCCGGGGTGAAAAGAAGATTTAGTCTAGGGCCGATAGCTCTGGTTTGGGTAATTTATCATTAGTCGAGAGACTAGATTTTTGCCACTTCTTGAAATCTCCCCTTCTTAGGTTCTTTCTTGGCTTCCAAACTTCCAAAGCTCCCTGACGTTGTTCAGTTAGCCTGGCACTGACCCCTAGTGGTCTCTCTGGGAGCAGTTCTCAGAGGGTTTCGTACCTTCAGAAAAGAAACTCTCTTCGGATAGGTGACCATTTCCTAAGTGACCAGAGAATAAAATAGTTAGATCTTCTTATTAATTTTATAGTGCCAGATGAGTGTACTCACAGGTGTATATTTAAGACAGTCTTAAGAGAGTTATTTCATCTCATAATTCAGTGGTGGGGGGACCCCTATAGCTTTAAAACGGGGGAAACAGGTCACCTGCAAGTTTACACAAGACATTTGTAGTTAAATTTAAGCAGTTTAGGCTAATACACCGAGTTACTCTGTAGGTGACACAGACTGCGCTATTAAGTGGCATAATATAACTGATCCCACAGTTTGTCTGTTTATATGAATACCATCTTAATCAAGCACTAACTTAATCTTTTTGCACACTGAATTGTATTCTGTTTGAAAACAAGTCCCATAGTAGTGTTTAATACACTGAAATTCTCTACTGAGTTTTAAATCAGCCATAACGGATACAGAATGCATATTCAGAGAAGTAGTTTTTATCATATCTATCATTGTGTGTGTGAAAAATGTCTATAATTATTTTTCATTAATTCATTTTAGAGACTAATGAGTAATGGAGTTTGTTTAGGAATCAAACTCATTTCTAAGAAATAGTAACTTGTGGGTGAGGGTTGATGGCTAAGGGCATTATTTAAGTACCAAGTTAAGTCTTCTGCCCCGGTGTAATATTCAGTTCAATAAGCTATTCAAGAAGAGTTACATATCACTCACCTAGGATAGGATTGAAATCTTATCTGAAGAAGCCTCCAGTGACTAAGGTGCGCCTCTTTGACTGTTTTGGTGTGGCTACATTTATAATCTGGTTGTGAAATATAGCTCAGTTTACTGAGATAAGTATGGTTTTATGGTAGGTCATAAGATGCTGTTTCATCCATTTGGGGATACAAAAAGGCAATTCTGTAGAATATTTGAACTTGACATCTCTCCCCGGGGGTGCAATAGGATAAAATGTAAAACATATTCTATTCTCTCTCTTATTTCTGGGTACCTGGTGCCCTTTCAGTGGGGTTTAAGGAGTCTCTGTTCAACCTTTGGCTATGTATATCTAACTTGCAGGCCATCTGAAGTTGATCTGACTTTGCATGAGTAATCATTGATGATTTTATGGATGAACAAAAATTCAAAATCTTGATGTGAAGCTCGTTGAATTCCTGGCCCTGTGTTGGACGTCGAGGGTCTGATGGCGAGCATGATAGTGTCTTTCTTGCCAGGAACTCACCTGCCCTCTTCACGGGTCTCATGGAAATGTGAACAAAGGCGTCATTAGTTCATGCCTAGTCTCATGAGAGTGGGGAGAATTTAAGTGGATTTTGTGATGCAGGTGACTCTTGTGGTTGGGTCTCTGGATGTATACTGATTCACTGAAAGCGTTTTTTTAAAAAGCAATTCTCACCAAAGCATTGGAGAAGGGAATAGCAACCCACTCCAGTATTCTTGTCTGGAAAATCCCATGGACAGAGGAGCCTGACAGGCTACAGTCCATGGGGTCACAGAGAGTCGGACACGACTGATCACGCACGCGTGCAACCAGAGCATCGCAGGTACATAGTATTTTATCAAGCAGAACAGAACAACTAACCACAGGAGATGTCTCACATTCTTCAAGATTCTGGTTTCTCCCCCAGGCATGTGATCATGTTGATTTTAGATATTCTATTACAGTGAACTAAAATGCTGGATGGTCAGTCTGAATATACATCAGATAAACATCTGAAGTAAGGTGTAAAGGAAAAAAAAATTGCCATGCCCTTTAAATTGCGAAAGTTGGCTGAATCGGTAAACATTTAGCAAAGTGTTTTCCTTGTAATCATATTTCTTATGCAAAGCTAGGAGGTTATCGGAAATGACCTTTTAAATGTGTGTCTTTACATCCTGGGGATGAAGACTTTCAGGCTGGTTTCAAAGGCTGGGTTGTTTTGCCCTCAGTGCGGAGGGGGCTGTGTGTGTGGGGAGTGTAAAGGTGTCACCCCTCCCCCTGGCCTGCCAGCCAGGGGCACAGCTCACACTCCGGCTCTCACAGGACCAGAGCAAAGAGGGCCACCATCCGAATGGGACATCAGCATCTCTGAGCTGGGAGTTGCGAGGAGAGATTCTGGCATGAACCAAGTGAACACACACCTGGGCTCTTTCTCTTTCAGAAATATCTATTCCAGTGACTCCAAGGGAAAACTCTCTTCATCCTGGTTAGTCCCATGTGAACCAGTTACCACTAAACGTCCTCAAAAGTAATATTCTTCTGGTTATGTAAGAATCTTGCAGGTTTTTATCTTGTAACTTCTTCCCCTCTTCTTTTTAACTTTTTTCTGAAAACATTCTAGGATATGCAGAAAAGGCTAAAAATTGAAACTTAGATTCTTCCTTCTTGGGGGGTTGGGGCAGGGAGATGGCTCTGTAAAACTTTTAGACTCGAGAGAGCTGAAATTACTGGCTTGCATAGGATATGAAACTACATGTGAAACTACACCTCGTTTCACAAATACAGACACAACAAAGAATCTCTGAAAACCGAGTGTGTGGAGGGCCAGGGCTCATACACATCACATATTAGAAGACGGTTTGGGGTTTTTTTTTTTCCCCCTTTTCACTCTTGGAGAAGATTTCTCTCACTCCCACACGTAGACCTTACTCATCTTCTCAAGTCTTTCTAGCAACCATTAAGCCAAAGAGATTAGATTTATCTCATAATTTATCTAAATGTATTAGATGTATCTAATACTTTTCTACTGCATAAACTTCGAGTGGGTCCACACTTAACAGACTAGTTTGGCGACTTGGGGTGATTAACCTCCTTCCTTTGTCTGGATCCTGCTCATAATTGGGTCGACAGCTTTCTCCACCGTTGCTGTCCTGTCACGACAGGAGCATGCCACCTGCCATCTTTTCAGCTAAAGTAGGCCCTTGCCCTGAGCCCTTGTTTTCGTCCACTGTGGCTGCCACAGGTTGTAACGAGAACGAGGCCGACCACTTGGACCGGGATCAGCAGCCTTACCCGCCCTCGCAGAAGACCAAGCGCATGCGCACCTCCTTCAAGCATCACCAGCTGCGGACCATGAAATCCTACTTTGCCATCAACCACAACCCGGACGCCAAGGACCTCAAGCAACTTGCTCAGAAAACTGGCCTGACCAAAAGAGTTTTGCAGGTAAGAAACGTCAATTGTTCGCTGTGCCTACAACTTCCCCTTGCAGTGAAAATAGTTCTCTTCCCTGTTTGATTCCTGTACTGCTTCTCATTAGTTTACCTTACTTACCTCCCTAGAGAGTGTACCAAGCTTTTGCAGGGGCTTCCCGGAGACTGCCCAGAGAGCGAGAGCGAGAGACCCAGGGTCTCCTAAAATGCAGCCACATCCTCCCTACAGATGGGGAGAGAGGCCCACAAAGCCAGCTTGCCCCACTGCTCTGCAGACGCGGGTGGTGCTGTCTGCACAAGCTGTGGCTTTGGAGACCTCTGTCCACGTCAGGGTCAGTGCGCACACACCTGGGGAGACCTGCTGCTATCCTCTTACATCAGCACACTCTTGGCGGCCTCACTCCCGCGTTCCAAGCTTCCAAATTCACGTGGATCCTTTTGGTCAGCTCCTGAAAAGCCACAAGCATGGTTAGCTGTCTCTGCAACCAATCAGAGCGAGTATTTTCCCATTGTAACCAACCGCATTTGACCACTGCATACTGCAGTGAGACCTGCTGGCCCAGTGCCTTGCTAGGCTCATCATGGTAAGAATGTCTAACAGAGACCTGATAGTGGGTGGCTGGGGGTCGCCTCTGATGCTCTCACCCTCAGTGACAGACAGCAGGCGTTTTAAATTCCACGCACCCGTTTCCGGTTGCTTGGAGTCTGTGGCCCTGGAGGTTTTTCCTGTGCACGGAGTACTTGGCATGTGTCAGACTCAAGAACAGCCAGAAATCTGTTTCAATGATGTTCATTTCATGCAAGTGATTCTAACTTGGTGAAACATCCGCTGACCTCGCCTGTCCTCTTTCTGGAAAGACAACCGTTGAGGGAGGAGGGTGTATTTCCACCGCCCCCCCCCACCCCCTTGATCGCTGTGCCTTCATTTCCCCAGGGTATCTTCACTTAACCATCTGTGCCCCCAAGCGGCACTCGTTAATGCTGGCGGTGGGGGCCCCTGTGCAGCTAAGAACGTTATCTGTAGTCTTATTGGGATTACTCTGTTGTCAAAGAAAGCAGAAAGAAAAACAAAACAAAACAAAACAAAGGTGGGAGGAAGGCCCTTCTCCCCCAAGGAAAATAAACATTTAAAAAGAGAAACATATCCAAAACAGAATTAAAAAAGAGAAAGGGAAAGAAAAAAAAAAAGGAAGTATAAAAATAAACATCGGTAAAGAAATCCATTGGGATTGGTTTGCAGGTTTGGTTCCAAAACGCACGAGCCAAATTCAGAAGGAACCTTTTGCGGCAGGAGAATGGGGGTGTTGATAAAGCCGATGGCACGTCGCTTCCGGCCCCGCCCTCGGCAGACAGCGGCGCGCTGAGTCCACCGGGCACTGCGACCACTTTAACAGACCTGCCCAATCCCTCTCTCACTGTAGTGACAGCCGTGACCTCTAGCATGGACAGCCACGAGTCCGCGAGCCCCTCGCAGACTACCTTAACGAACCTTTTCTAACATTGGGTTTGGGTTTTTTTTTTTTTTAATTCTTACTCTTCTTTTTATTATTATTCTAATGATTATTTTATTATTTACAAAACGATATTTTTTTCCCTCACCCACAAGATACTTGGCAAGTAACAACGACAGCTTGGTGTGTAGTGTCTTGCAGCCACTTGGCAAATGAGTTTACAGTATCGTCTCCTTTACAAAGTGTATTATTATTTTTTGTCTACAAAGTGTATTTGGATTTAAAAAAGATTAATTAGATCGTTCAGTCGGTAAGGGGAATTTTGGAATCATTCTAATAAGTGCCTCTTAAAATTGTATGTTACTTATTTCCAGAATCTCAAAGGAAAAAACAGAACAAAGAGTGGTATTGTGATGGGCAAAGAATCATATTCCCAGTTACATAATTAGGCTAATAAGGAATCAGATAATTGATTAAAATTATTTTTTAATCTTGCAACTGTACCTGTACTTATGAAAGTTTGGAAACTTCACATTGTCTTTTTAAAAAATTTTAAAATGCAAAAAATGTTTTAATCATTCCTTTTTCTTACAAATGAAGAATATGGTTAAATAAACAATAGCTAATTTAAATATTAAAGATTAATTAGATGGGAAAATCTAACCAGGAATGTGACTTTCATTTTCTCTTAGGGGTATAGTCCCAACAAAACTTTCTTACTAGTTAGTTATTGCTTTTCAACCTTTGAAAAATACTTAAACCTCCTGTGTATCCATGAAAATTCCAAACAGAATTTGAAATTTTATACATTTAACCTTCTCAAGCTGATGATAGGTGTGAAACCATTCTTTCTAAATTATTTTTCCCCAGGGAAAATGGAAATAAGCAAAATATAATTTTTTAAGAAGTTAAAAAAAATCAGTATAATTTAATCGCTAGCTCGTAATTGGCTTTAGCTGTACCATGATATTGTATCTGGCATTCTATACAAATAAAGTTAAAACAAAAAACTTAGTAACTAATATTAACAATGAAAATTCTTTGGTTTTGTTTTGCTTCATTTTACTTCGGCACAGGTTGATGTATTTGTCAGAAAAAAAAACCAAACTTTTCTGACGTTAGAGATTTGAAGTTCTTAGTTTAAAGATAAACTCAGAAGCCTTGTGGATGCTAATCTGAATATATTTCCTAGTTTACAGTAGCATTTTTTTTTCTTTTAATTTAAGCTAAAATCTTAATGGTCTGGGCAGTGGTGAATGTTCATCTATATGCTTCTGTTGTAGTTAAATATCAATTAGATTGTGGATTTCCTAAAAAAAATAAAATAAAAAAGAAGTCAAGATATATGTCTTGCTTTAGTGGATTGTTAAGAATAACTTTGCACATATTCTCCACTTTTCGGACCCCTTAAATCTCCTCTGGCGTTCGAAGTGGTTATTTAATAGATTTTAAAGGTGTCCTTCTGGTTGTATAAATGTGTGGTTACATATTGACAGTTCACTGCCCACATTAAAGTGCATTATTGTAACTTTTGCTCAGGGTCTTTAGAAAATTAGCACAGAAAGTAGCTTATTTTTTAAAAAAAAGATGATGGAAGATAAGTTAACACTGTAACAGGAGAAGGTGTGTTTGCCATTATATATTTAGCAAGTGTGGTTATCATCTTATATGGAGCTTAAATCTTGACTTTTCATATTTCTATTACATTTTGGGCATTTACCACTAACCAGACCAAACAACCTTGGTAAGGCTGAGATCTTATGAATACACTTTTACAGGTAAAATATTGATACTTATAAATTTTGTTCTTTGACAGAACAATATATGGTACTATAGATCTACTTTGTTAAGTAGACTAATTATAACTCAGTTCTCCTATGTGCCTTATGAGATAACTTGGACGTAAGTTTGTGAAAAATCAGGATATATGTGTTGTTTGTTAAATTAACTGTTTTAAGCCCTTTTGACACCTCACTAGTTTTGTACTGTTTTACCTCTTATTTCTGAAACTCTTTTTATGGTGTATCCTTTTAGAGGGGACAGACATGTCATAGAAAGCAGTTGTGCACTCTCCAATATAGTTGATAAATTCAATAATCTTATATATTGAGCTTCGTGTTTATAGTACAGTAAGTGGTCTAGCAAAATTGTCCATGTTTCTTTGTTTATTGAGAAATGCATTGTGTAGAAACTATTTCCCTTAAATATTTATGGACCAAACAGTTGTGATATATCCTATTAAATTTGTGTGAATAAACCATTTTGAATCTAAGGACTTTTATTTCCCATCAGTTTTATTTAAGGTTTAACTGTACTAGAGTGTTTTTGATATCTATTTGTAAAAGCTGTTTAAATGGTAATACCAAATTTTTTAATATACAGACATACAAATAGTTTTTAGTTTTCCAAACTTATGGTTCATTTTTCGTTACCATTGCATTTGCAATGCAGTTCAGCTTAGAATTACCTTTAAATATATTTTCCTACAATAAAAGTAATGCCCCATGGATTTGACTCAGCCTGATTTTTAGAATTAAAAAAAATAATTAGCAGAAAAAGTAATTGCATGAAAAGAAAACTTAAATATGATTAAGTTTCATGTTAGGTCTATTGAGCACAAATGGATATTTGTAAATCTAAATAGAAATTGAAGACCCCTAAAAGCCAAGTTGCTCTGGAGTTAATAAATTGTCACTATGATTTTTTTCAGGGAGAACAAATCTTGGGGCATTACAGCCAAACATCCCGACGTTTGAAAATTCCCTAAAGTATTAAAAGAAGGGGAAAAGTTTGATCGGAAATCCACTGCAGTGAAGACAAAGACAATATTAGGTTATGATAATCATACATTAAAAGATCTATTGAGCCAAAAAGAGAGAGAGAGAGAGAGAGAAAGAGAGAGAGAGAGAGACCAAGAGACTTAAATGTCATTTACTGAATGTTAACAAAACTTCTGTTCTTTATGATGTCTAACACAAATGGAGGCTTAAAAGTATATGATTTTAAACAAAGTGAGACAAACCGTGTATAAACCAGAGCAGCCAGGCAGTAATATGCCCACCCCATAGCTGAAGAAAATTATTCTTGGGAAAAAAAAAAAAAATATCCCACACATTTGTCAAGCACAGTACTTGTAAAATAAAGTCCAAAAGCATTCATTTCACCTGCTTGCTAATGTGTTTTAGTCCTATCTGTTAATGACATTTTCCAACTGTAAATTCCAAGAAAAGCTATCGCTCATTTAAGAGGATAGGGATCAGACCCCAGTGATTTTAGCATTATTGTTTATTACTTCCTTCTGAACCAGAAATCTCTGCATGCACGTCCACATCTGTCAGTTCTAGTGTGCACCTCTGTATGATGACTTCTCTTTGCTGTTTCTTGTATGATAGCTTTCATTAATAAACATCTTATTCGATGGAAACATAGTTAACTTTATGTTAAACACACACTTTTGGAATTAATTTTGAACACTATCTTAAGAGGCAGCACAACCCATTTCCAACTTGTTATACTTAGGAAAAATTCCAAATGATATAATGAGGTTAAGTTCTGGTAATCTAGGATAAAATTATTTACTTGGTTTTGGACTTTTCATGACCTTTTATTTGTTGTATTCAATTGACACATAGACTAAAAGTTTTTTTTATTAAAAACCCCAAATTACAACATAAACAAACCTCAATATACTGTCATGTAAAATTTCAGCAGCTTTTTTAGATGATTAGGGTAAAATTTATAGATCCTCTGTAAGTTTACATGTTTGCTATGCAATGAGCAAATTTATTGAAAGTACACAAATATATTCTGAACTGTGATGAGATCCTGTCTTTGCATGGTTCAGATTACATATGATATTACAAACAAAAGAGTAAGTGGAAAGAAAAACAAATATTTAGGAATGAGGTTTTTTAATGGTTAAAGGGAATATTTGAAGATAGAATTTTTTAACGACTCATATTTAGCTGTATATCCAAAGTGTATGTTAAACAAATTAACATATACCTTTCCAGAAATTTTTTCATTATGATGAAATTTTTATTATATTCGAATGAACCCTATGTAAATGACGTAACTTTTATGAATGATAGACATTAAATATTTCATTTACATGTATTCTCAGAATTTCGAATGTTTTCTTAAATGCTTTCACTTCCTGAATACTAAATAACAAAAAAAAATTTAAAAAGAGAGAGCAACTTACAAATAGTAAAAAAAAAAACAGTGCACCATGACAAGTAGACTGTTTTGAATGATGATGAAACCTCTTCCTTTTGTCAGTAACTTGAATGTTTATGCCTCACTGAAACCTCATCCACAGCTATAGTAACTTAAACAGCTTTTCCGATACGTTTCCAGCCAGTTTATTCCAATCCTTGTCCTCCCGCGTTCCTTCTTTCCCTGTGCTGTCACCCATGGCAGTTTCGTTTAGAAATATTTTGGAACCTCGCCTGGTTTTACAGACCTTTAAATATTTGTCTGGAATGTGAAATTTGGGAAGAGACCACAGAGGGAGAGAACAGAGCTGAAATTAGGCGTCTGAAAAAAAAATAATGCAAATTTGAAACAGGCACATTTTTAAAGAGGAAAAGAAAGGAGCGTTAATTGCGAGTGGGAAGAGAAAGAAGCACAGGATGCCGAATCCAAAGGTCAGTGGTGCTTTCCCGTGATGGACAGCGGGCTCTGAGTCTGCAGGACTGCACCCTCACTGGTGTGGAAGAGAAGGACGTGGACCTCTTGGCCAGCGGCAGGGCACTACGTTTTTGTAGCTTCTACCTCCCAGATGTCTGGGTTGGCTGAATTCTTGCAAATTGATCTTGGGCAAAAACAAAAAAAAAACAAAAAAAAACCTTCGCTGAGAGTCAGCAGCTGTCGGCTTAGGTGAGTTACCACCTTCAGGCTGACTTGCAGAGTAGGTGGGTTCTTTTCTTTTTTTTTAATATATACCTCAAATAAGGACATGACTCCATAGTAAAGGACCCAAAGCAAACACTTAAAAACCTTCGTGATGTTTCATCACCTACAAAGTAGATTTAGCTTTATTTAATAAACCTTGTGGAATCCACCGCATGCTATTTTATAACAATCTTTGGATGCACAGCATTTTAACAGCCACACAGAAATAGCACCGTGTTTTCTGTTGCAGTGTGCCTGCCAGAGCATCATGGGGAGAAGTGTTACAAGTGGGAAACTCTGATGAACAAGAAAATATATATATATCTCTGTGTGTATAACTGAATCACTTTGGTGTACAGCAGAAGTTAACACTGTAAATCAACTATACTTCAATAAAAATTGTTAACAAAAAGAAGTGGGAAATTCTGGAATGGAAATTTGGAGTCATGTCATCCTAGGCTCTTACGAGAATCCTAGGAATAAGATTGTTATAAAAATAAATGTAAAGAACTAATTTTGTATGCAGTTTTGCTATTTAATTTTCAACTATGTTATAAACAAAGCTAGCTTTACTTGTAGAGAGTTTGTGTACCAAGGGGATCCAAAATATTTTATGGTCTCTAGACGCCAGGGTTAAATGAGGACGCTAGGACTTAGTCCAAATTGCAGAAATGGCATTGTGTTTGCTTTGAAACCATACAGCTATATATAGCTTATAGATAAACTCTGGATTGGCCTTTTGGATCTATTTTATACATTTAGTAATTGGGAACCGACTCTGAATACTCAAATAAATAACACCCTTCTGATATAAAGCCACAGTCCTTTGCTTTATAGTCAATCTCAAAATTAGGAAGTTATTTTCTTTACAGTGCAACGCTGATTTAAAAATATTTTTATAACACTTATTTTGCCCATGTAATTTTTTTTCAGGATAATATTACCATCTACCATATTCTCAAAATACATTATAACTCTTAACATTATTTTGAATGCCCTCTGGAAGGATTTCCATCTCACTTTATCTGTTTCTATAGCCAGAAAAGAAAAAAGTTTGGAACTGTGCATGGTACTTAAGGGAAAGCCTGTGAATAAATATGATGTAAGTAGCAATATAGTCACCACAACTAAATTTCTTTTTAACTCTGTTTCCAAATAGATATTTTTATCTAACATCACTCTTCACTCCCAATATTCCTTTTTGAATATTAATGTAGTAAACTCTCCTGTATCATGCATCACATTAATGAGTTTTCCTTCCCTTGGGTTATTAACTTTTGCTTCTTTGCACTACTTTTATTGTGCGGAAATGATAAAAAGCAGGCGAGAATAGAGATCCAGGTATTAGCCATATGTAGAAAGTTCCTGGTGTGCATCTCTGTGAATCTTTCCTCATCCATTAGAATTTTCAGGAATGATTTTTTTTTCCTTTGGAACATCATGTTTACATCTTGCATGATCTTATAAATTAATCTGAAGAGTTAACTGGATACCTTTTATGGTTATTTGAAAATAAAATTTGCTACAGATATGCTCCAGTCTCCATTGCCTCCTATTATGCATGAATGTATTAATTTTTTCTGTACTTACCCATTGAACCAGAAAATATTAACCTCAAAGGACATTTTAATTGTTATTTATGATAAATATACAAAGATGAAGGAATCCAAAGGTAAGGTTGCCTTTCCTTAATCATTCCCTTTCTGCTTCCTTTCTTTTTCAGAAGCAACAAAAATCATGAAGGGATATCTGCCTTAACTTTGACATTCAAGGGTTTTGACAGCTTGCATCACTTAAAGTTATATTTATTATTCAGTAAGCTTTAATTCTGTGGAATAAGTGCCCTTTATGAAATGTGATTTTTGAAAAGCACTAAGATATTTCACCATCTCAAGCAGCTGAAACTGTTTGAATTCTACAAACTGGTTTTTTTTTTCCAGAAAAAAAGTATAGTGGAAACTATTTTAAATGTAATATTTGTAGCATTTTACCAGCTTGACCTGGATGCTCTACAGGAATTTTAAAGAGCTATAAAAACCTCCAAAATGTTATGATGTAAATAATTAAGTGATGATATTTTACTATAATATAAACCGAGAGAGTTTATTTTATAAATACAGTTACACAGACGTTTTGTCATTTCAGTGCAGGTCTGAGTTACTCTTGGCTATTTTAATGACAAAGAGATCTATTTCTGAGGGCTCTAATAGAATTCTTGATTCAATTTTCCTCTTGAGCATCATGAGCCCATGTGTGTATGTTGTGCATTTTCTTCCTAACATCCATGAAAAGACATATATTTTTAAGAAAAAAAGTCTATCTCTTTTAAACCAATTTTTAATTAAAAGCAAAGCAAAAAGGCAAAATAATGGCAAATTTTCTTAAGTTGGAAATATTGTGAAAGGTCCATTTTTTGTTGTCCTCACATGAAGCCTCGCTCCTGACAGCCCCGTGCTGACGCTGCTGCTCTTTCTGGATTCTCTGCAAGTTACCGTCTTCACTAAGTGTGGCCATAACTTCGCTTTTTATTGGGATTACATTGCTGGGTTGGACTTTTCTATTCAACACAGCGTGACCAAGGCTTATATTTCAACACAAACAAAACACCAAAAGGCAATTTTTGTTGGAGTGTATAATTTAACTTGCTGCTTCTATTAAAAGGGGCATGTTAGAAAGGAAAACTTCAGAGAAGATATTTTGGTCGAAGCTGAACTGTGTTCGTGTGTTAAGGTGGCTGGAGCTCAGTGCATTCGTTAGTGATCGTGAGGATCGCTAGTAGCACGTGAGTACACAGGCCGGTGAGCTAAATATGCACATGGTGTAACAAGGCAGCTGGACCCTGAGGCCTACCCAGAGGGATTTCACCATGGAGGCAACTCCCATGGCCTAAACTGATGTTTAGTTGCCAAGTTGTGTCTGACTCTTTGTGATACCACTGGCTGTAGCCCACCGGGCTCCTCTGTCCATGGGATTTCCCAGGCAAGAATCCTGGAGTGGGTTGCCATTTCCTTCTCCAGGGGATCTTCCCAACTCAGAGATCGATCCTGTGTCTCCTGCATTGACAGACAGGTTCTTTACACTGAACCACCAGGGAAGCCCCATAGCCTAAACACCTAACTGTTAAGTGTTAGATTAGGAAACATTTGGTATCAACTCTGGCATTCTGCTTTTCTAGAGTACCTTGCATTGAAACATTTCACCAATAAAAATGATCACCATGGGCTTTGCTTTGGTTTTAGTTTTGCCTTGGATCTGTGTAAACTCATGGAATCCCTGTGTAGATTGGAAAGAACCTTAGTAAATTGGCTGAAATCCTATCTACCCCCCGTCTCTTTTCCTTTTGCGGTGGAAATAGAAAGCACCAAGGCAGAAGTGTTTTGTTTCTAGTTCAGAGGCTGTTGTGGGCTTCCCTCAGGAAAACACGGATAGCCAGAGTTCCAATTTAACCTCTGCGTACCAGTGTGTTCAGTTGCTAAGTCGTGTCCAACTCTTGCGACCCGCCCTGGACTGCAGACCACCAGGCTTCTCTGTCCATGGGATTTCCCAGGCAAGAATCCTGGAGCAGGTTGCCATTTCCTTCTCCAGGGGATCCTCCCGACACAGGGATTAAACCCATGTCTCCTGCATCTCCTGTGTTAGCAGGCAGATTCTTTACCACTGAGCCACCTGGGGACCCCTTAACTTCTGCAGATTTACTGTTTTTTTTTTTTTTTTAAAGCAATGCCAAAACCAAGTCCGTGAAGCAGTCCAGCCACTGCTGATACAGCTTATTTAAAGCTGCCTCTTTGTGAGTTCTATGTAGGCTCCATTTAGGAAGATGAGAACAGAAGAGTGGGGTTGTTATTGCCGAGAATTTTCTATGACTGTCTACAGCTTCCGTTTGGCTTATCCACTGCTCACCTGTGTCCCTGTAAAATTCTCTTTCATCTCACAGCTCTTCCCATCCCAACTCTGAAAGCATTTTCCTTCAAGTTAGCAGTTCGTCTTCTTTTTTTTTTGTATATAAAAATCTTGACATTCAAAGAAGATATTTTGGTTTTAACTGGTTAAATTTCCCCTGCATTCACATTGGCTTTGGTGCCAGATTCTATACCCCTGAAGACTTGCTCTTCTTTAGCTTGACCACCGAGCACCAGGACCTCGCCTCAGGCAGCCCACCTGCCCTGCCGGCTCACGGCCATCCGCTCATCATCCTGCCGGGGGGCCTCTCTGGCTGCCTGTGCGTGCCGCCCGGGAAACAGCATCCTTCGTAGTGTTCCTCTCTTCTAGTGAGGACTCCAAATACGTTTCTTGGGAATCTTCCCCTGACTGTTTTGTCAGTGGAGGTGCAGCAGGAACAAAATTGAGCGTATTTTTTCCTCTGCTGCACACTTTATTTCTAGGTTTGGTTATTTCTGCTCACAATTTTACTCTTCCCCCGTTCCCCAGACTGGGAATTACCCAGCTATCAGTTTTTCTCCATTGCCTTCTCTTTTACAAAAACAGTCATTTTGTATCATTCTGTTTCCAAATCCTAGTGATGCTTTCTTTATCCTTTATCTCTAATCAGCCCTCTTGATTCACCTTTTATTTATTTATTTTTTGGCCACGACTCCATCCCTGTACTCACTGGAACTTGTGGGGAACACACCAGAACTAACTTGTGGGAAGGTATTCTCCGCAGAAGCCATGAGTTGTTCCAGATGTTGTTTGCTTTTCCCATCTCTGCACTCTGACCCCCTATTACAGTAGACCCAATGGTCAGCAATTTAAAAAAGATTTTATTTAAACTGGAAGATTTTATTTTCTTGGGCTCCAAAATCACTGTGGACAGTGACTGCAGTCATGAAATTAAAAGACACTTGCTCTTTGGAAGAAAAGCTATGACAAACCTAGTCAGTGTATTAAAAAGCAGAGACATCCTTTTGCTGACAAAGGTCCATATAGTCAAACCTATGGTTTTCCCAGAAGTCACGTACAGATGTGAGTGTTGAACCATAAAGAAGGCAGAGTGCCCAAGAACTGATGCCTTCGAACTGTGATGCTGGAGAAGACTCTTGAGAGTCCCTCAGATGGCAAGGAGATCAATCAATCCTAAAGGAAATTAACCCTCAATATGCATTGGAAGGACTGATGCTGAAGCTCCAATACTTTGGCCACCTGAAGCAAGGAGCTGACTCATTGAAAAAGACCCTGATGATCAGAAAGATTGAGTGCAGGAGAAGGGGACGACAGAGGATGAGATGGTTGGCTGGCATCACTGACTCGATGGACGTGAGTTTGAGCAAACTCTGGGAGCTGGTGATGGACAGGGAGGCCTGGTGTGCTGCGGTCCATGGAGCTGCAAAGAGTCAGGCACGACTGAGTGAGTGAACGACAGCAAATATTTAAACTAATTATATGACATAGGGGCCTTCCCTGGTGGCACAGACGATAAAGAATCTGCCTACAATGCAGAAAATCGGGTTGGATCCCTGGGTTGGGAAGATCCCCTGGATAAGGAAATGGCAACCCACTCCAGTGTTCTTGCCTGAAGAGTTCCATGGACAGAGGAGCCTGGCGGGCTACTGTCCATGGGGTTGCAAAGAGTCAGACACGACTGAGTGACTTTCACTCGTATGACAGCTTTATCACCAGCGTAGACGCCTGTGATCTAGACGGTAGTTACTCTTCTTTGTGGGGATTTAAAAAGAGCCTGGTTGGGATTTCCCTGGTGGGACAGTGGCTAAGACTCCACACTTCCACTGCTGGAAGGCAGGGGACACGGGTTCAGTCCCTGGTCGGTGAACTATGTCCTGCATGCTGTGTGGGTCAGCCGGTAAATAAATGAATAGATAATAAAAGAAGTGTGGCTGTCACTCATTTGAGCGGCTGGAGCAGGGCTTTCTCGGCCCATGGATAAATAAAAGAGAATATACCTATCATTACTCTCATGTGGCAAAGATGTTAAACGTTTACTTCATGTCAAAACAAATGGTATACACAACAGAAGAAATAAGTGCTGCTTGAAATGCAAAATCTATCTCATATAAAATTTTGGCTTCTAGGCGGCTGTGCCCTCAGCCCTTAGGGACACTGGTGGGGGATTCTGAGAAGTTGTGGGCTTGATGGTCCCCAAGATTCTTTCTGGTTCCAATCACATGTGATAGATTTGCAAAGAAGCAGCATGGTGAGTAGGCGGGCACACCCAAGGTCACATTCTGCCTCTTGCACAGGGTTCTAATCCAAGCCCTTAAGCTCATTTGCTGACTTTCCTCATCTACAATCAAAGCTCTGTGAGGTTTTTTTTTCCCCCTCAGTCTCTCTCTACTCAAAATCTTTTCTATATGTTACAAGAGCAATCTTTCCAAACATTATCTTTCAGCTGTACCTTCTTTCTAGGAAACTAATGAATTCCCAGCATAGATATGATTAAGTATAAATTCCTCTCTGAAACAGCCAAGGTTCCCCATACTAAGAATTTGTCTTTTTCATTTTTTTTTCCCCCAACATGAACCCTTCACTATCTGTAGCACAGGCTGTATTCTATCATATTTTTGCCCACAGTCCCTTTAATTATAAAACATTTCTCATTACTTCTTATCTGCCTACATCTTACAAATTCTTTTTTCTCCCCCCTTCCTTTGGGCATATATAATACTAATCAAGAAAAAATTTCAGAAGGAAGAAAATCACCTACCAACCTCTGGTGACTCAGATGGTAAGGAATCTGCCTGCAGTGCAGAAGACCTGGGTTTGATCCCCGTGTTGGGAAGATCCCCTGGAGGAGGGAGTGGCAGCCCACTCGAGTGCTCTTGCCTGGGGTGCTCCATACACAGAGGAGCCTGGTGGGCTACAGTCCCTGAGGTCGCAGAGGGCTGGACACAACTGAGCGACTAATGCTGTCACCATCCTCAAACAATCATATAACATCTTTCTCTCTGTTTTCCAAGTTCTTTTCCAGTTTCAATGTTTTGTTAAATGTAATCACATGGTAAGCTGGGGCATGAAAAGCATTCAATAAATGGCAATTTATTTGAACCTCAGAATGATCATTGCTTTGTTATTCTAATTCTATCTCCATGAAAATTGCCTTCATTAATGCTTGTGATAAGCCAAGTCTGCCTTCCCGATCCCCCATGACTCTCACTGTATGTACAGCCCACACCCTCAACACGAGTATTTTTGTCTCGAAGCATGTGTTACTTCCTCTTTCTCAAACATGTTCTTCTTGAGAAGGTGGATGGTGTCTTATACGTCTATTGCCTTTGGATTCTTTTTGTGCAGTCCCTCAGCAAAGAGTCGGACACGACTGAGCGACCGAACTGAATTGAACTGAACTGAACTGAACTCAGTCGTGTCTGACTCTTTGTGACCCCATGGACTTCAGCACACCAGGCCTCCCTGTCCTTCACTGTCTCCCAGAATTTACTCAAACTCATGTCCATGGAGTCGGTGAGGCCATCCAACCATCTCATCCTCTGCCATCCTCTTCTCCTCCTGCCTCCAATCTTTCCCAGCATCAGGGTCTTTTCAAATGAGTCAGATCTTCGCATCAGGTGGCCAAAGGATTGGAGTTTCAGCTTCAGCATCAGTCCTTCCAATGAATATTCAGGACTGATTTCCTTTAGGATGGACTAGTTGGATCTCCTGGCAGTCCAAGGGACTCTTCAGCGTCTTCTCCAACACCACAGTTCAGAAGCATCAATCCCTTGGCACTCTGCCTTCTTTATGGTCCAATTCTCACATCTGTACATGACTACAGGAAAAACCATACACTCTACAGAACTTTGTCAACAAAGTGGTGTCTCTGCTTTTTAATATGCTGTCTAGGTTTGCCATAGCTTTTCTTCCTTGGCGTAGGTGTTAGGGAAATAGTAGCTGCTCAGTAGGCATTTTAAAAACTATGTTGAGAAGTGATACTTCTCTTATGGGTCAGTGGATAGAATTGGCTGAAGAAGACAATCTGACCCGAATTCTAAGCTTTCGTTCTGGAGAATTACTGCTGGCACTTAGAATTCTCCAAGATGTCAGGCAGGGGAAAGGCAACAGATACTTTTCCAGCAGGTCTTATCTGAGTCTTACTTTCCTTCTCTGAAACTAGTAAATGCTTCTTGGAGTTAACCTCTTCAGGATGGAGGGCATACAACACCCACGGTCACTGTAGATTTGTCATAAGGAAAGAATCCCAGAGGCCACTCTTGGCATCCTCACGGGTAACACAGGAGCTCCTGGCCTTGAATCTTTGGGCTACAATCACTTCAGTAGTTCTTTCCATATTGTTAAGCCCACTGGGGTCCTCTGTCCATGGGATTCTCCAGGCAAGGATACTGGAGTGAGTTGCCCTTCCTTTCTCCAGGGGTCTTCCCAACCCAGGGATCTAACTCAGGTCTCCTACATTTCAGGCAGATTCTTTACCATCTGAGCCACCAGGGAAGCCCCAGTCTGAACATCAAAAGACTATTGTTAATGAAAGGAAGGCAGCTATCCCAAGTTAAGGAACTTGGCACTTTTCCATGAATGGGAAGATGCAAGAGTCTGGGCTCACTGACATCATTCCTTTCAGAAGTCCCTCAGCTCTCCTTGGCCAGCATTCTGGGGTTCTCATCCTGAGCTCCCTTGGGGCTCATGGGAGGGAGCGGCTGCAGCCTGATGGCTGGTCCTCTCGGTCCTGAGTGCCCCAGGGCTCACCAGCTCACTGTCCCTGGCAGCTGCAACTCTGTTGATCGCGACACCCTTGTTTACTGACATGGCAGGAAATACTCCATTTTTCAGTAGCAGCGAGACTTGATGACCATCCCATGAACACTGAAGTAAGAGGCTGTGGAGCATTTCTTTCTTTTCTGTTTTGAGACAGGTGAACTTTTCAAGTACAATCAGATATGCAGATGTTTCAGGTCAGTTGCTCTCAAATTCTTCTTTTACAGAGAGCCTTGCTTGGGGAACTTTTTCACAGACCTGAATACATGAAACAGATGAAAACAGACTGTGCTGGTGGAGAAAAGAAGGGATGTGGGAGGCCTGGGGTCTTCAGGTGCCTATTCTAAAACAGCAAGATTTTGGAACCAGTCCTGTGGTCCTGCTAAAAGGTTTTGGTGAAAGCATGGGGGAGCACACAGGTGAACCTCTGGTGGCCGCCGTTGGAAGGGGGAGAAGGTGAAAGTGGGGAATGAAACTGGGACCTGGGTGAACTGCTTCAGTGGTCTCGATCTTGGCTTTATCATACATGAAAAGAGAAGCTGCCCTAAACCATTGCTTCTAAAAGTCAGCTGACCCTCAACTTCACCTGGAGGGTTGGCTAGAAGGGGTTCTTGCCCCGCCCCTACTCCCTGGAGGTGTTCTAAAATCTGTTGTTTCATAATTGTGCTCCAGGTGCCCGGGTGAGTTTGGGAAAACTCTAGCTTCCGTCTTTTCTGCCACAGCTTCCAGTATCAAACTTTTTCAGGGTTCCACTCGCTTCCTCTATTTCTTCCACAGGTCACTTTGCGACAGGGATGTTTCTTACCATCCTGATTGGTAAGAGTCCAGCGACTCTGAAAAAGCAGGAATTTAAATCCAGGGGAGTAATGACAATTATATAAAAATGTTTCCCCCCCAGAAAACATGCATAAACAGCAATCAGGAATCTTGAGAATACAGCAAAGACCAGTACGTGCATTGCAAGATTGTGCTCTGAGTTCAGTAAAGTAAAGTGTTTCTCAATATCCTTTGGGGGTGAAAAGTGTACTGATTACAAAGTATGTATTTCTGCATCACCCAAGGTTTGTCAGTCTGGGGGTGCAGAGGCCTCCCATAACTTCGGTCACCCCAGTCTCAGTGTTAGCTGCTTCGTGCTCCTCTCCACTCGTCCCTGGGGGTGTCTCAGACACACTCGTGTGCCCACCTGGCAGGTCCATGAAGGAGGCTCCCTCACCTCCCCCTCCCCAGCCCTGGTTTCCCCAGGTATCTTCTGAACAAGGGCATCCTTCTGAGAATTGGACATTTGCTCCCAAGATGCTGTTTCTCAAGACTCCTAAGGAAGGCGCACGCCTCTGCTGACCCCTAGCTGCTCTGTCTCCTGGGGTGGGAGCAGGGCTGTGGTCCGAGTCCTTCATCAACTTTTGCTTGGGGACCCTCTGCCCCCAGACCTTGCTGCCTGCCCCTGGGACTGATGAAGGGAGAGAGGTCATTTCAGCATCTTCCCCATGTCACCCTCAGATGTCCTCACCCAATCCTCCTTCCCCCTCCACCCCCAAACAGAAGTCCTCAGACAACCAACTCCTGCAAATGGACCCATCTTAAGTCTGTCCGTTTTGCCAGACCTGATTTAACATATCTGAATCACCACGTGGGCTCAAGGTTGGATGGAGCTGTGCGGATTGGGAATCCCAGAGAGCATCAATTAATGGATTAATACCCCTGAGGGAGGTGCGTGGGGCTTGTTCATGGACTCTGTTGTCTTCAGCATTTTTATTATGGAATTAGGACAGAGCTGTCAAGCTGGCCACATCTGCAGATGGTGCGAAGCTGGGAGGGACAGGAAAATACAACGGATGGCAAAGGCAGAATGGAAAAGACGCCAAGAGGCTGGGAGGCTAATGGGAACCTAAGAGAGAAAATTTAGGAGGAAAAACATGGAGACCCCTAACTCCACCTACACAAATTCAAGGTGTCGTAGAGATCATTGCATGTATTTTACCATGAAATGCTTTCAAAATACAAGATCTTACCAGAATTCTCATGTAAGAGAGTGAATCTGTTCTGGTTGAGGCTTGAGTGGAGGACCTGGGGACACTGTACTCCTCCTCACCTCTCCCCATGGCTTCTGAAGAGATTTTGTAAAACATGATTTGAAAGCCTCTCAGGTGGTGGAGAGAGTGAGAGGCGAGAGAGGGGAGGATGGTGCAGGGCTCTGAAAACAGCAGGATCAGTTTCAGTTCAAGGTAGACTCACTAGGAGCTCACAGTGTGATGTGGTCATTCGCAAACACATGATTTTATCTCAGGATCCTGAGTACTAAGATTAGGAATATGTGTCTTCTGGACAAACCATACAGGGATATGATGTTTTCACACTGCTGTGATCATCTGGGAACTATAACTTAGCATCTTACTATTTTATAAACATTCTGTCTCTGTTGGACACTTGGCCAAGGAGGTCACATATGGTTGCACAGGCTGCGCACTGAGCAAGTCCAAGGACACAATTTTCAAAGACAATATTGATTATAGCAGGTTGTTCCTCTTCATTTTTCCTCATTTTTTTTCCTTCAGTTTCCTTGTCTTTCAGAACTCCAAGCTGGCTTCTTTTAAGGTCAAACATACACCAAAGCATATAGCTAGAAAATAATATGAATTTTTTTAAAAAGACATTTGTTTCTCCAGGATTTAAAGAATTATAGTAGCACCAGAGTGTGTTGTTTTCTTGTCGGGGTGTGTGACGAGAGTAACCAAGGCAATACAAACATTCCGTACGATTAAGGTTTCCAGTGCTCTTTCCACAGTCCGCAGTGGATTGTGACTTTCTCAAGTTAGAGGGTGGCTTCAGGGTTATCACTGACTCAGCCCGACCTCTTTCCACACTCAGTCTCCTCCGTCCTCTTCTTAAAAACAGTGGTCTGCATGGGGTGATCTCCGCGCTGGTTTCCACTTCAGTGCGTCACAATTCTACGGTCATTCCTCATCAGTGAAAGCTCGTCATTTAGGGAAGGAGCTGATGACGCCTAACACACGGGTTGCAGTTCAGTCGCCAAGTCACGTCCAACTCTGCAACAGGCTTCACTGGTCCTTCACTAGCTCCTGGAGTTTTCTCAGATTCATGTGCATTGAGTCAGGGATGCTAGCTAACTGTCTCACCCTCTGTTGCCCTCTTCTCTTGCCTTCAATCTTTTCCAGCATCCTAACACATTATGTGTGTGCTAAGTCGCTTCAGTTGTTGTCTAACGCTGTGACCCCATGGACTGCAGCCCGCCAAGCTCCTCTGTCCATGGGATTCTCCAGGCAAGAATACTGGAGTGGGTTGCCATGCGCTCCTCCAGGGGATCTTCCTGACCCAGGGATCAAACGCAGGTCTCTATGTCTCCTGGATTGGCAGGTGGGTGGGTTCTTTACTACTAGCACCCCCTGGGCCCTAACACATTATATTATCATTAAATCTATCATTTTCACTCAGAGTTAAGCAACCTCCATGGAGGAGATTCCAAAACAATGGTTCTCAAAGTATGGTGCCGGGAACGCTGGGGAGTGGGGGGTTCCCTAGATGCTTCCAGGGTTTCTGCAAGGTCAAAACTGTTTGCATAATTATACTAAGACGTAACTTGCCGTTTTAACTCTGACTCTCTCATGAGTGTACAGAGTGTAAGAAGCCTGTGGTAATGTTTTCAGATCCCATGTTGCAACTAACCTTTAAGAAGCTACCATTGTCAATGGGGGTGGGATCAAAGGAGGTTATCTACAATGATCTGAAAGGCTATTAAAATATCCTTCTCTTTTCCAATAACATTTCCTAAGAGGATGAGATGGCTGGATGGCATCACTGACTCGATGGACGTGAATCTGAGTGAACTCCGGGAGTTGGTGATGACAGGGAGGCCTGGCGTGCTGCGATTCATGGGGTCTCAAAGAGTCGGACACGACTGAGCGACTGAACTGAACTGAACTGAACCAGTTCTAATGTTCTTCACATACTACAACCAAAACAACATGTTGTAACAGATTGAAAACAGAGGCACAAGTGAGGCTCAGTTTTAATTTCTAATACTAACAGTATTTATCATCTAATAAATATTGATATAAGCCTGCAAAAAGCAAGGATCTTTGGAGTCCTTCAGCGATATTGAGTGTGACCGTGAGACCAAACAGGATCTTTTCCAATGAGTGGTCTCTTCACATCAGGTGGTCAAAGTATGGGAGCCTCAGCTTCAGCATCAGTCCTGCCAAGGAATATTCAAGGTTGATTTCCTTTAGGATAGACTCATTGGATCTCCTTTCTGTCCAAGGGACTCTCAAGAGTCTTCTCCAGCACTGCAATTCAAAAGCATCAGTTTGGTGCTCAGCCTTCTTTATGGTCCAACTCTCACATGACTATATGGACCTCTGTTGGCAAAGTGATGTCTCTGCTTTTTAATATGCTGTCTAGCTTTCTGATGGTTTTCCTTCTGTACTGTAATAGGTTTATAATACTTTCACACAAAAAATACATAAGAAACAAACACAAAAAATAAATACTTTTAATCTTACTGTACAGTACCCTGAAAAGTACAGTATTAAGTACAGCAGCTGGCACACAGGGCCTGCAAGAAGAGTTTCTGACCGGAGGAGGAGGGGAGGTGGGAGATGGTAGAGCTGAAGGATCATCAGTGATTGGCAATGGAGAGTGAGCTGCAATTTCTTTGAAAGCTTGCAACTAGAAGGTTTGTGTGTTGGGAACTTAGTGTACTCATAAGAACCTCATTAGTTGGACTTTTTCTCTGTCTCTCTCTCAAAAATAAGCCTTCTGCTTGGGTATTCACAGTGCAGGAATCAAAGGAAAAGGGTAGGAGAACTGTGTAGACAAGCAACTTGTATTTCTGTACTTTCAAGTAACTTCCTAATGAATTTTCAGATGACCCCTGGCCTGTTGAGTTTCCCATCTCTCCCCCTCCCACTAAAAAGCAAACCTTTTCCAGGGCGTATTCCTGCTTACCTCTCACTCAGTGTGAAGACACACATCAGCGAGCCGAGGCAGATCAAGCAAGGCTGGTTTCTGCCTCCGCTGGGACGCAGGCAGTGTTGGAAGGGTCACAGTGGTCCTTTCATTCCCAATCAGGTCACCAGTCGTGAGATCCTAGAACCTTCCCCAGGGTCAGCCCTGGATGCTAGAGTCAAGCTCACTGCAATTTCGGCTCATCAGATGGAGCACAGGGAGAGGGGAGGCGACAGCTCACATGCCAATGGCTAGATGAGGGCTGCCTTCAAGCAAGCTTAGAAGACCAAGTGTGGGTTATGATGCCATGCAGTCCCGTGGAACATGGCCTGGCTGCGGTTATTTTCATATGTGAGTTTCCAAGGCACTGAGTATGAAATATTCACTAAGTAGAATTTTTCCATTATTCATTCATCATTTACACGCTTTTGCTAATAATCTAAGTTCTCTCATTCCATCTTTTCATCCCATTTGAATGACCAAAAGTCAAAATTGGGTGAGCCTCTATTTTTTTTCCTCGACCGAAGTCAAACAGTTGAGCTCTCCTGGAGAGATTTGCACAATAGGTCAGACGGATGTTGTGATAAAGTCACAATATGAGCCTCAAGATATGAGCCTGGCCATCCAAGAACTCCTGTGATCAATTCTTCCCCACCCTTGGCAACAACTCCTCAGATCTACTCTGTTCTTGTCAAATCGCTAACACCACCTCCTGTATGACACCTCCACCGGGCAGCCCCACTCAGTCAGCAGATGGAATCCCTTAGAATGGGGACTATATCAACTCTTCCTGTTAATAAAAGGGAACAACCACGTCACTAGGATTCAACTGCTCCTCTTTCCTGTCCCGGTGAAGGAGGTTTCCCTTTCCCGCATGAAATCTTTCCGTGTGTGGATCTGTATTCTCCAGTGTTCCTGAAGCTGCACACAATAATTCACTCATCCCTTTATTATTTGTCCACTTATCTGTTTATTTTAGGGACTGACACCACCATTTATTATTTATTTATTTATCTGTTACGAAAGCCAGAAACCTTGGACTAATTCTTAACCCTTAGGTTTCGTTTTTTTTAAAATTAATTTTTAAAACAAATTTTAAAGGTTACTTTCCATTTATAGTTGGTGCAAAATATTGGCTATATTCCCCGTGTTGCACATCTCGAGTGCATCTTACCCCCAGTGTTTTGTGCTTCCCACTCTTCCCACCACTATTTTGCGCCCCTGCACTGGTAATCACTAGTGTGTTCTCTGTATCTGTGAATCTACTTCTTTTTCTGTTGTATCTGCTAGTTGGTGTATTTTTTAGATTCCACCTGTAAGTAATATCATACAGTATTTGTCTTTGTCTGTCTTGTAAGACTCAGCATGATGCCCTCCATTAACAGTTCATCCACGTTGCTGCAAATGTCGAAATTTTCCTCTTTGTTACGGCTGGGTCATAGTCCTGTGTGTGTGTACCACGGCTTCTTTATCGCCAGCTGATGGACACTTACTGTTTCTGTCTTGGGTTTTGTAAACAGGTCTGCTATGAACACTGAGGAACATGTATATTTTAAAATTAGTGTTTTCTTTCTTTCTTTTTTTGATAAATACCCAGGAGTGGGATCCCTGGATCAGATGATGGTTCTATTTTCAGTTGTTGTTTTTTGAAGAAGCTCCATACTGTTCTCCAAGTGGCTACACCAATTTACATTCCCACCAACAGTGCACAAGGGTTCCCTTTTCTCCACACCTTTCCCAACATTTCTTTTTAAACGCTTAGTTTTATCTTCCATAGCCAATCCCTCATCGCGTTCTGTCAGCTTTTAGTCCGGGGTATTGGTCAAACCCACGCCCCGCTTGGCCAGCTCTGTGCCAGCTCTGTGCCAGCTCTGTGCCAGCTCTGTGCCAGCTCTGTGCTCGCAGCACGCGGCCCCCAGGTCTGCGGCTTCCGCATCCGGGCGGCTCTGTCTGCTCTCCTCACGCCCTTTCCGAGCTGTGCGCCCTCTGACCGTGCGCTGCGGCCCCGCGGGCCGCCGTCTCCTCTGAGCGGGGCCTTTGCACGTGCTGCGCCCTCCGCCCGAGTGTGCCTCGGCCTCTCCAGCACACGCTCATCCTTCCTCTTGAGGCCGAGCGACACTTTCTCAGAAGCACACCTCTGACAAGATCAATTCTCCGCCACAAGGCTCCACAGCATGACCTAAACTTTCCTTTCTACAGCTGCTGACAGCTGCCACTGTACATTTATCTGTGAGATTACTTAATTAACTCCAATCTCCCTAACTTGCCTGCACACTCCGGAGGCCGGGGACATGTCTCCTCTCATGCTGTATACCCAGCATCGCACCTGGCATGTGCTAGACACCCTATAAATATTTATGGAACGAATGTGGGTCGAATAAATAACAGGAAGTTGAGGGCACGGTATTAGACGCTCCAGGGCTCCGGTTCTTCAACTTCAGCATCAGAATAACCTGGGGGCTCGTTAAAGCCCAGCTTGCCGGGCCCCAAATCTGAATTTCTGATTCAGGAGGTCTTGGGTGTCACGGAAGAATTTACATTTCTGACAAATCCAAGGTGATGCTGATGTTGCTGGACCCAGGGACCACAGTTGGGGGACCGTCGCTTGAGGGAATAAAATACATGATTCTGACATGGTCAACTGTCTTCCAGAAATTTATAATTTTGTTCAGGTGCATATAGCAGATAAGAGACATTTGATGTAAAAAATAGACTTTAAAAAATTGTGGATGCTAGAACCGGAAAAGACATGCCATGATCTGTTATATTTTGTCAATATCAGTAACTGGTTGCTATGCCAATTTTAGGGCCAATAATTGCTATTGGTAATTGCTGTTGGTATCTGGCTGAGATGATCTTGGAAACAGTTCATGGGATTTAAAGTAAGCCTTAAGGGGAATTCTTAAGGCTTCCCTGGTGGCTCAGATGGTAAAGCCTCTGCCTGTAATGTGGAAGACCTGGGTTTGATCCCTGGGTCAAGAAGATCCCTTGGAGATGGAAATGGCAACCTACTCTAGTACATTTGCCTGGAAAATCCCATGGACAGAGGAGCCTGGTAGGTTATAGTCAATGGTGTCGCAAAGAGTTGGACACGACTGAGTGACTTCATTTTCCTTTCCTTTTAAGGGAATTCAAGAAGGGTTGAGGGGTTGAATTTTCAAGATAGAGTAGGATGAAAAAATATATGAAAGAGGGACAGATAGAGCAATATGTTGAGAGATTAAGTCAATTTAACTGGAATCCAGGTTCATATAAAAGAAAAATATAAAATTAAACAGGAAATGAAGGGAGTGTACCTGAATATAAGTGAAAGTTGGCTAGGAACACTTTTCTTGTGTGGGGCCATGTTATACCTATTTGGGTTTTTCATTCACTGTTTATTACCCGCCTCATTTATAAGGGGATAATGGTCCCAGGAAAAACCAATGGTGCCTCCTGTAAGGCCCCAGGTACTAGGGATTAATATCTGCTCCAATTCTGCTGCCACTGTCTCTAGTAAGAGGTTGGTAGACATGGTAGGACCACGAAGGTCAAACCTTTTTAAGGCTTGGTTTTTAGGTGATAAAAGCAGGTCTTGGTACATGTTCTCACAGCCCATTAAGACTCTACTTTTTTATTCAAGGTGCTAAAAACATCACTATCGTCTGTATAGACTGTACAGCTGTGGTTGAATCAAGCCATTTTCAGAGATGATTTGCAAAGTGCTCAGGGCCATAGCAGACAGACAATGCCTCGCTCAGGACAGAAGGACTGAAGAAAGGAAGGCGCCTTGAGAAGTGACAGGGTGCCACTCGCACTAGCGGGAGACAGAGTCTCAGCATCCCTGCCGGCACCAAGGGCTTTAGAAGCACAGCTACTGGGCTTGGATGCAGGGGAACTCCTGCTTTTAGAATACAGCCCTTCATAAATATGATACTTTTCAGTATCACAAAACATAAAGCTTTGCATCACTCCCTTTGCGCCATGAACACTCGACACGGAATTGAACTAAAGAAGACTCGAGTTCTTTTACGTGACTAGATAATTTTAGGCATGTTTTATTTCACATGTTTATACTGTAGACATTATGCTCTGAAATTTGTCAAAGGTTTTATATCCATTCCAGTAAGTGATGTGGTGGAAAGTTTTTTTTTCTTCTTCCCCCAAAGACCTCAAAAACTCCATGGCCCATTCTCAAGGGTGAAAGCAATATTTAAGGAAGAATCCTGCTCTCCTATGCATCTATTCAGCAAGACAACAGCTTGCCTGCTCTGTAAATTCCCTCTGGGGACCGATAATTTTGTCCTGATTTTGGAAGCAGTATGCCAGGAGAGGCCTTCATTCTTACCAGAACTCAGTCCTTTTCCCTTTTTTCCCCTTCAGTGAGATAGATGTCTCAGAGGTGGGGGAGGGTACCTTTTCCTCCCTGGTTAGCGAGAAGGGCTACTGTAGGATGCTCCGCTTCTCCTGGTCCGGACAGTTTTTCGTTTGTTTGTTTTTGAAATTTGCATGGTATATTTGATCAAAATTCCCTGAGACTGAGAAAGTCTGACCCTCTTTATATACACAGAAATGCCACCAAGAGGCTTCACTGAGTCTGGGTTCCCCAGAGAACCTCTGCGTTTCCGCAGCACGTACTGTGGGTGACACCTTATTTGTCACTTCACTCTAGCATGTCTGGCACCGGTTTTACGACTGTGTTCTGTGCAAATCTCGTCTCCTTTCGAAGATCACAAGCTTCTGGCACCTGGGGATGGTGTCACAGGCTTCTTTTGTGGTTTGCAGGTCTGCGTCTGTGCCTGAGCAAAGCAGATGCTGGCAGACGGGTTCACGGAGTCAGAAATGCCCCTTGTATGTCTTGGCCTGCTTACTTATTACCAAGGAAACAGGTCACGCCTGGAGCCTCGAAACTCAATTGCCAGGCTGTGTGTTCATTTTGTTTTTGTGAATGAGACATTGTGACAGATTGCAGTGTTAAGTAGGACCACAGTAGTCACGTCAGGAAGAAAAAGCATAATTATACCCATTTGAAAGGTATTGCATGTGAGGACAAACAAAACGATATCCTAGGAAATTCAGGATTAACAGATATACACGACTACATATGAAACAGATAAACAACAAGGACCTACTCTATAGCACGGGCTTCCCCGGTAGCTCAGCTGGTAAAGAATTCACCTGCAATGCAGGAATCGAACCCAGTTCAATTGGGAAGAGCCCCTGGAGGAGGGATAGGATACCCACTCTAGTGTTCTTGCCTGGAGAATCCCGTGGACCGAAGGAACCTGGCCTGCTACAGTCCATGGGGTTGCAGAGAGTTGGACACGGCTGAGCGACTTAGCACAGCACTGTATAGTACTGGGAACAAAACAAAAAAAAGGGATATTTCAGGAATTGAATCCACAGACACCCTGACGCACGAAGGAAAACGGAACTTGGCTTACTCTGTTCTAGGCTGAAAGGCAAGACAATCCAATATGGTCATGTCATAGATGGCTTATCCCTCTGAGTTCACACGTTGGAGCCCTAATCTCTGTGTACCTGTCACTGGAGACGGAGTGGCTAAGAAAGTATTGAAGGTCGAGTGAGGTCTTCAGGGTGGGCCCTGGTGTAACAGGGCTGGGTCCTCACGGCAAGAGGCAGCAGTGTGCTCTCTCTCTCTTCCCCACAGACCACCCCGAGGACAGGCCTCGGGACGCTGTGGGCGAGGTGGCGGCCACCTGCAGGAGGAGGAGGCCCTCACCTGAATCGAGTCAGCCAGGACCTCCACCAGGAACAGAGAGACACATTTCTGTTGTTGCGGTCACCGGGTTTACGGTGCTTTGTCACGGCCGCCTGAGCAGAGAAACACAGGCCCCGTGAGATCAGCACGACGGGCCGCTCTTTGCTCCAGTTGTTGCTGTTCAGTCGCTCAGTTGTGTCCGACTCTTTGTGACCACACGGACTGCAGCGCGCCAGGCCTCCCTGTCCTTCACTGTCTCCTGGAGCTTACTCAGACTCACATCCATTGAGTCGATGATGCCATCCAACCATCTCATCCTCTGTCGTCCCCTTCTCCTCCTGCCCTCAATCTTTCTCAGGATCAGGGGCTTTTCCAGTGAGTCAGGTGGCCAGAGGATTGCTTTGCTCCTCATTCCTAACAATCAGCAGTTCCACCAGCCCAGAGGTGAGCTTCTAAGACTTTTCTCTATTGTCGCTTTAAAGGCAACAAAAAGGGTACCGCTTAAGACCTGAGCGCGGTGCCAACCAGGGAAGAGGCCTTATGTAACTCTCCTGTGAAGGGTTAGTCTCTTACTCGTGTCTGATTCTTTGCGATCCCACGGACTGTAGCCCATCAGGCTCCTCTGTCCATGGCAAGAATCCTGGAGTGGGTTGCCATGTCCTAATCCAGGGGGCCTTCCTGACCCAGGGGTCGAGCCCACGTCTCCTGCATTGTAGGCAGATTCTTTACCACTGAGCCACCTGGGAAGCCTGAGACGTCCTGAGTGTGACTGAGTAACGGAAAAGAGCAGACAGAAATGGAGAACCAGGCAAGGTGCAGCCCACCAGACTCCTCTGTCCATGGGATTCCCCAGGCAAGAACCCTGGAATGGGTTGCCATGCCCTCCCTCCTCCAGGGGACCTTCCCCACCCCGGGATGGAACCCGACTCGGGTGTGGTGGTGGGTCCATGTCATGACCACGGCTGGTGGAGGTTCTCTACTGATCACTTCAGTTTTCTCAGAGCGAAGGAAGTGAGGGGATCAGAGGGGAGAGAAAACGAGGAAGGTAGGGGTTGGAGGTTTGATGAAGAAGGAGAGAGGAATCAGCTGGTTGGGAGAATGGAGAACCTGCAGGCTGGGGAAGGGCTGGAAGGTTGCCGACCAGCGGAAGGGCCCCCGCAGAGGGAGGTCACGGTGGTGAATGTAGATGGAGCCCAGCCTGGCTCAGCAGGTCACGAGCAGGTGCAGGCGTGGGCTCAGCGGGAGCTGGAGGTCGGCCAGGGGAGCAAGGCGGGTGCTGGGGGGGCTCCGGAGGGCGGGTTGGCCTGGGGAGCGGTGGCCACAGTGCACGTGGGAAGCTGAGCCCTTTTGGTGGAAGAGTGACTACAGGGGGTGCCCAGGGCCCTTAAAAAGACTCCGTGGATTGAGGTTCTCTCCGCCGGCGAGTACTGGTAGCAGAGGAAGTGAGCTGGTGAGGGGGGAGGAGGGGGCCAGAGAGAGAGGTTCTGAAAACGGAGACTGTGTCCATCCTGTCCAGGATCCTCCCAACCTCATTTACAGGGAGGCCTCTGACCAACAAGGAGAATTCGTTAATTAATAGGAGTTGAAATAACATCTAGAAGTGCCCCGCGGCTGTGATTTCTCTTTGGGATTATTTCCACAGAGGGCAGGCAAAAAAAAAAAAAAGTGTGAATGTCTTCTTGGAAGTTATAATAGTCAAACCAGGTGCTTGGAGGCCACTCCCACAGCTCCTAGTCTGGATTAACCCAGCCTCTCCCACCCACTCTGACTACTTTAGCGGAGAAAGGCCACCCCAGAGCCCTGCCCATCGTTTGCTCTAGAGCTCTCTCTGGTTGTAGCTTTTGTAAAACACTTCCTGGAGGCTCAGACAGTAAGGACTCCGCCTGCAACGCAGGAGACCTGGGTTCAGTCCCTGAGTCGGGAAGATCCCCTGGAGAAGGGAATGGCTACCCACTCCAGGATTCCTGCCTGCAAAATCCCATAGACAGAGGAGCCTGGTGGGCTGTATAGTCCATGGGGTCACAAAGAGTCGGACACAACTGAGCGATTAATACTTTTACTTTTATTGAATATCAAGCCAATGTCCTTTTTTGTTTTTTAGGAGAGTAAAAGGTCAGTGTCATCTGCCTAATAACCCTTAAACACCGGATGGCAATTAGGGTTTGGTACATGCAGAGCATGACCTGGCAGATGGTTTTCACCTGGCAGAGAGGTAGAGAGCGTTCTCCTGGCCAAAGGCCCACAAGAAAATTTCATCACAGTGCAGTGACCTGGGGATACCGCACTCCTTCTTATGTATATACATATAGAAACTTCCATGACCTTCACGTGCAACAATTGCGTGAAATCTCATTCTGAAGACTCATGAGCTCCCGGTCTAAAGAAAAGGTAAGATTCAAAAATTTAAAGCACTGGTGTTCATGTATTTAAAAAACTAATCCATGGTGTGTCAAAGGTTGGCGCTTTTTTGCTAGTTCTTTGCATCAGCTTGACTTGTCCTTGGAATTCTCTGGTTGTGGGCTTGAGAACGCAGGCCTCCCTTCTGCGTTGGAGGGTTTGGAAGCAGCGCAGCTTTTTAGGGGAGGTGAGACTGAGGGGGCCAGCTGACTCAGTTGCTCTGGGGGCGAAGTTTGTTCTGGGCAGAGACTATTGTTCTAAGGCTTTATTACGGTTTTGGAGCTTTGGGCTTTCTGGCAGGTCAGCGTGCTAAATCATTAAAAAATATGGAAAGTCAGATCGAAAGCCTTTTCTTTTTCGTTTTTAACGGTTGGAAACAAGCACAGCAGCCATAGACGAACCAGGAATCAAAGTGCTGCTGGCATGGTGGTTGTCGTCTCTTGGTTGTATGTTTCTGGTTCTGATTAAACTTCAAGTCGATTTTAAAAGGAAATACTTTTAAGCCGAGGGGGCCTCAAAGCCCCCAAATGCAGGAGAGAAGTGAAAACCAAGGATTATTTCACAGTTGCCTCATTTACTGCTTCGATAGACACCCGTGGAAACATTTTCAAAGGTTGCTAAGGATAAACAAAGAGAAGGAGGCGGTTGGAAAGCGATGGGTTATTTCAGGGTGGCGTGTGCGTCACCGGCGGGGGGAGGGTGAGAAAGGATTTGGTGCAGTGTCTCAAAGAGGAGGGCTTCCCAGGTGGGAGTAGTGGTAAAGAACCCGCCTGCCAGTGCAGGAGACCCAGGAGACAAGGGCTCGATCCCTGGGTCAGAAAGAGTCCCTGGAGGAGGGCGTGGCAACCCACTCTCGGATTCTTGCCTGGAGAATCCCATGGACAGAGGAGCCTGGTGGGCTGCAGTCCTTGGGGTTGCAAAGAGTCGGACATGACTCATACACATATGCTTAAAGAGGAAGAGGAAGGAAAGAAAAAGCTGAGACAAGGCTGAGTTACAGAATTTCCTACAACTAGCCTAAGGGAAAATGGAACAAGAAGAAGGAAATACAGTGGAGTCAGAGGGGCGGGAAGTGAGATGATATTGGGTCCTTAGGTCTCTTTTCCTCCCCTGCCCCTCTGGCCCCCAACCCTTGGCAGCATGTGACAGACAAACATGGTTCCACATGGTGCATGGGACATACATGGGACATACATAGGACATACATGGCCCCAGCATGCCAGAAGGGGTGTATTTCTGGGGGGTGCATGATATGTGCTGGGACGCAGGATGAGGGTCCCCAACTGACCGCCTCTCTCCTAATTCCAGACTCCTGGAGAGGTGTTCTGATGGGACCCGCTGTGCTCAGGGCCACGCCAGCAAGGCAAGGGAATAGGGTGCAAACCAGCAGGCCAACTGCTCCCTGCGGGCAGGTGGGCACCAGAAGGTGTCTGAGAAGGCTTCGGGCTGGTGACACCCCAGGAGGGACGGCTAGAGGAGCCTGTGTGTCACGAGCTTGATTTGAGTGGGACCTGAGCAGATGTAGGGTTTGCATAGCAGTTCAGTTTCTGCACGACCCTGTTCCTATTGACACTTTGAGTAATCTATCTCCTGAGACTCAAGAGGATGGGGGGAGGATCGTATATCATAGTTAATTGCTAGTTCAGTCTGGCTCATCTCACCAGAGTGTCACTGTTCATTCATGTTCAAAAGCCTTTTGAGGGGGCACAGAGTGAAAATGCCTAGAGCTCCCTGCTGGTAAACAGAGGTCTAGTTGCCTTCTGAACCCCTGTCTCTCTTTAGTGCAATGACCTGAAATCATGCACGGTGCTAAAGGGAAGTTCATTTTTATCTCTGAACACATTAACACTAGTTTAGTAGATGTGTATTTAAATATGTCAATTTCATTACAAAAGATTGCCAATAAATTTGACCATTCAGTTCAGTTCAGTCACTCAGTTGTGTCCAACTCTCTGATACCCCATGAACCACAGCACGCCAGGCTTCCTTGTCTATCACCAACTCCCGGAGTTTACTCAAACTCATGTCCATCGAGTCGGTGATGCCATCCAACCATCTCATCCTCTGTCATCCCCTTCTCCTCCCACCTTCAATCTTTCCCAACATCAGGGTCTTTTCAAATGAGTCAGTTCCTCACATCAGGCGGCCAAAGGATTGGAGTTTCAGCTTCAGCATCAGTCCTTCCAGTGAATATTCAGGACTTATTTTCTTTAGGATAGACCGGTTGGATCTCCTTGCTGTCCATCTCCTTGCTGTCCACAGGACTCTCAAGAGTCTTCTCCAACACCACAGTTCAAAAGCATCAGTGCTTCAGAGCTCAGCTTTCTTTATAGTCCAACTCTCACACCCATACGTGACTACTGGAAAAACCATAGCTTTGACTAGACGGACCTTTGTTGACAAAGTAATGTCTCTGCTTTTTAATAAGCTGTCTAGGTTGGTCATAACTTTTCTTCCAAGGAGCCAGCATCTTTTAATTTCATGCAGTCACCATCTGCAGTGATTTTGGAGCCCCCCAAAGTAAAGTCTGCCCTGTTTCCACTGTTTCTCCATCTATTTACCATGAAGTGATGGGGCCAGAGGCCATGATCTTAGTTTTCTGAATGTTGAGCTTTCAGCCAACTTTTACATTCTCCTCTTTCACTTTCATCAGCAGGCTCTTTAGTTCTTCTTTATTTTCTGTCATAAGGGTGGTGTCATCTGCATATCTGAGGTTATTGATATTTCTCCTGGCAGTCTTGATTCCAGCTTGTGCTTCATCCAGTCCAGCATTTCTCATGATGTACTCTGCATGTAAGTTAAATAAGCAGAGTGATAATATACAGCCTTGACATACTCTTTTTCTGATTTGGAATCAGTTTGTTGTTCCATGTCCAGTTCTAACTGTTGCTTCTTGACCTGAATACAAATTTCTCAAGAGTCAGGTCAGGTGGTCTGGTATTCCCATCTCTTTCAGAATTTTCCAGTTTGTTGTGATCCACACATTCAAAGGCTTTGGCATAGTCAATAAAGCAGAAATAGATGTTTTTCTATAACTGTCTTGCTTTTTTGATGATCCAGCGGATGTTAGCAATTTGATCTCTGGTTCCTCTGCCCTTTCTAAATCCAGCTTGAACATCTGGAAGTTCACGGTTCACGTATTGCTGAAGCCTGGCTTGGAGAATTTTAACCATTACTTTCCTAGCGTGTGAGATGAGTGCAACTGTGCGGTAGTCTGAGCATTCTTTGGCAATGCCTTTCTTTGGGATTGGAATGAAAACTGACCTTTTCCAGTCCTGTGGCCACTGCTGAGTTTTCCAAATTTGCTGGCATATTGAGTGCAGTGCTTTCACAGCATCATCTTTTAGGATTTGAAATAGCTCAACTGGAGTTCCATCACCTCCACTAGCTTTGTTCATAGTGATGCTTCCTAAGGCCCACTTGACTGTACTCCAGGATGTCTGGCTCTAGGTGGATAATCACACCATAGTGATTATCTGGGTCACGAAGACCTTTTTTGTATAGTTCTTCTGTGTATTCTCGCCACTCTTCTGAATATCTTCTGCTTCTGTTAGGTCCATACCATTTCTGTCCTTTATTGTGCCCATCTTTGCATGGAATGTTCCCTTGGTATCTCTCATTTTCTTGAAGAGATCTCTAGTCTTTCCTATTCTTCTGTTTTCCTCTATTTCTTTGCACTGATCACTGAGGAAGGCTTTCTTATCTCTCCTCACTATTCTTTGGAACTCTGCATTCAAATGGGTATATCTGTCCTTTTCTCCTTTGCCTTTTGCCTCTCTTCTTTGCCTTTTGCTTCTCTTCTTTTCATAGCTATTTATAAGGCCTCCTCAGACAACCATTTTGCCTTTTTGCATTTCTTTTTCTTGGGGATGGTTTGATCACTGCCCCCTGTACAATGTCACAAGCTCTATCTATAGTTCATCAGGCACTCTGTCTATCAGATCCAATCCCTTACATCTATTTCTCACTTCCACTGTATAGTCATAAGGGATTTGATTTAGATCATACCTGAATGGTCTAGTGGTTTTCTCTACTTTCTTCAATTTAAGTCTGAATTTGGCAATAAGGTCATGATCTGAGCCACAGTCAGCTCCCGGTCTTGTTTTTACTGACTGTATAGAGCTTCTCCATCTTTGGCTGCAAAGAATATAATCAGTCTGATTTCAGTGTTGACCATCTGGTGATGTCCATTTATAGTCTTCTCTTGTGTTGTTGGAAGAGGGTGTTTGCTATGACCCATGCGTTCTCTTGGCAAAACCCTATTAGCCTTAGCCCTGCTTCATTCTGTACTCCAAAGCCAAGTTTGCCCATTACTCCAGGTATTTCTTGACTTTCTAGTTTTGTATTCCAGTCTCCTATAATGAAAAGGACATCTTTTTTGGGTGTTAGTTCTAGAAGGTCTTGTAGGTCTTCATAGAACTGTTCAACTTCAGCTTCTTCAGCATTTTTGGTTGGGGCATAAATTTGGATTACTGTGATACTGAATGGTTTGCCTTGGAAACGAACAGAGATCCTTCTGTCATTTTTGAGACTGCATCCAAGTACTGCATTTCGGACTCTTGTTGACCAAGATGGCTACTCTATTTCTTCTAAGGGATTCTTGCCCACAGCAGTAGATACAATGGTCGTCTGAGTTAAATCCACCCATTCCAGTCCATTTTAGTTTGCTGATTCCTAAAATGTTGATGTTCAGTCTTGCCATCTCCTGTTTGACCATTTCCAATTTGCCTTGATTCATGCATTTAACATTCCAGGTTCCTATGCAATATTGCTCTTTACAGCATCGGACTTTACTTCTATCACCAGTCACATCCATAACTGGGTATTGTTTTTGCTTTGGCTCCATCTCTTCATTCTTTCTGGAGTTATTTCTTTACTGATCTCCAGTAGCATATTGGGGGCCTACCGATCTGAGGAGTTCATCTTTCAGTGTCCTATCATTTTGCCTTTTCATACTATTCATGGGGTTCTCAAGGCAAGAATGCTGAAGTGGTTTGCCATTCCCTTCTCCAGTGGACCACATTTTGTTAGACCTCTTCACCATGACCCGTTTGTCTTGGGTGGCCCCACATGGCATGGCTCATAGTTTGATTGAGTTAGACAAAGCTGTGGTCCATGTGATCAGATAGGTTAGTTTTCTGTGATTGTGGTTTTCAGTCTGTCTGCCCTCTGATGGAGAAGGATAAGCGGCTTATGGAAGCTTCCTGATGGGAGAGACTGACTGAGGGGGAAAGTGGGTCTTGTTCTGATGGGCGGGACCACGCTCAGTAAATCTTTCATCCAATTTTCTATTGATGGGTGGGGCTGTGTTATTTACCTGATGACAAACTGTGGTGGAGGTAATGAGGATAATGGAGACCTCCTGCAGAAGGTCCCATGATGCACTGCTGCACTCACTGCCCCAGCCCTGCAGCAGGCCACCGCCGACCCACGCCTCCACCGGAGACTCCTGGACGCCCACAGGCAAGTCTGGTCAGTCTCTCGTGGGCTCACTGCTCCTTTCTCCTGGGTCTCGGTGCCCACAAGCTATGTTTGAGCCCTCTGAGCATCTCTGGTGGGTGTGGGTTTGGCTCTAAATGTGATTTCTCTCCTCCTACCATCTTTCTGGGGCTTCTCTGCCCTTGGACGTGGGGTATCTCCTCACGGCCGCTCCGAATTTGACCATACAAGGGGCATATTTCCAGGCTATGAACGTGATAAACAATGAAAATTTGTGTTTGTAGGGAAGAGTTCTTGATTTCGTGACTAGTCTAAAAGCTCTTAACTGAGAGTGGCTGTGTTTCGCTGCCTCTATCTGGGCTCGTCTAGTGACAAACGCGTGACCCTGTCGTCTCTGCAGTGTGCGCAGTTGCTGCCCCTCAGTCGTGTCCAAAGTCTCCTCTGTCTGTGGGATTCTCCAGGCCAGGATACCGGAGTGGGTTGCCAGGCCCTCCTCCAGGTGTGGCATGGCCTTCCCGACCCGGGGGGGTCTTCCCGACCCGGGGGGGGGGGGTCTTCCCGACCCGGGGCGGGGGGGTCTTCCCGACCCAGGGACTGAACCTGCATCTCCTGTACTGGCAGATTGGTTCTTTACCACTGAGTCACCTGGGGAGTCCTTCAGTAAGATGTCTCACGTTATCTTGAGATTCTTCTTATTTTAGGTGTGAGACAGATGGCGTCTCATGATTGATCTTTCCAAAGATGGAACTCATTAAGCCGGGTCGTTCAGACTGTGCTCTACTGGCTGGTGTTGAGGACATATCGTCAGAATTGAGATGTCCTAGGGGCAGGTGGGCTGGCCAGCTGTGCAGGTTTTCACAGCAAAACAGTCAGTTCCTTGCACTTTAACGTTTTCCCCTTGTTTGAAAGCAAAGTATCCCGATTTTTTGGCCAATTTTTGCTTAACTCGATCAGGCACTTCAAGTCTGGTTCATGTGAATTAAATTAACAGTAATAACACTGCACATCTGATTTTACTAAAAATAACAATTTATTGATCTCCAGAGAATAATTCCCTTCTTCTATCCTGATATTTCTTTCTTCCATTTAGGGATCCCAGTTTCGGGGGTTAAGTTACTAGGAAGGACACAGTAATAGATGGAATAGTGCTCGGTGATAGTGGAATCAGTAAGGGAGTGGATTTGTGGGGACGATGTTTTAAGGATGCTGGTGGTAAATCCTGGAGGATTTTCTCTACTCCTCAACTGGGTGTCCTTCTGTTGTGACTCATCTAGGCTCAGCGTCTCTTTTCCTCTTTGTCTGACAGAGCTGGGTAACTCCTGTTAAAATCTCGACCGTGTGTTTCCAGGTATCCTCCATTCCACCCAGACTGCAGCCTTCTGTGAATATCTTTTCCTTTGAGCCACCTCTCTTGTTTCTAGCAGGCCTATTTTCCTGCAGCTAAGCGCTCAGAAGAGTGATGGGATGCCTGTCAATCACCCATTTTTAGACCGTATTTGGATGTGGGCTTCTTTCACAGATAGCTTGATCTCATGGTAGTAATCACTGCTATTTTTTGAGCCTACGGTGTGTCCCCAGGCTCGTTAACTCTTTCCATTTGCAGACTGTGTACTTGATACTCACTTTAGAGGTAAGGAAACTGAAGCTCAAAGAGGCTCAAGAACTTCCCTGGCGGTCACACAGCTTGATTCTGAATGAGTTGAGATTCAAAACCAGTTGTCTCTGATCAAAGTTGTTAGTTCTAACACTGAATCTTCTTACTTTTACCATCAGGGGTAACTAATGCCTCAGTTTTGTAAGCACCCTGCTTTGCCTTTAAATCCTGATTAGAGTGGAATACTCTATTGTATCACTATATTACTAGTACACTATGTTATAGTAGAATCCTTATATTTTAGAACAAAGATATGTAAATCTAGAACAAAGATAAATATAGTAGATTCAGCTCAGTTCAGTCGCTCAGTCGTGTCCGACTCTTTACGACCCCATGAGTCGCGGCACCCCAGGCCTCCGTGTCCATCACCAACTCCCGGAGTTCACTGAGACTCGCGTCCATCGAGTCCGTGATGCCATCCAGCCATGTCATCCTCTCATCTCATTATCCCCTTTTCCTCCTGCCCTCAATCCCTCCCAGCATCAGAGTCTTTTCCAATGAGTCAGCTCTTCACATGAGGTGGCCAAAGTACTGGAGTTTCAGATTTAGCATCATTCCTTCCAAAGAACACCCAGGACTCATCTCCTTTAGGATGGACTGGTTGGATCTCCTTGCAGGCCATGGGACTCTCAAGAGTCTTCTCCAACACCACAGTTCAAAAGCATCAATCGGTCGGTGCTCAGCTTTCTTCACAGTCCAACTCTCACATGCATACATGACCACAGGAAAAACCATAGCCTTGACTAGACAGACCTTTATTGGCAAAGTAATGTCTCTGCTTTTCAATATGCTATCTAGGCTGGTCATAACTTTCCTTCCAAGGGGTAAGCGTCTTTTAATTTCATGGCTGCAATTACCATCTGCAGTGATTTTGGAGCCCCCCAAAGTAGATTACTTATGTTTTATTTTTAATTTATTTGGCTCTGCTGTGTCTTACCTGTGGCACGTGGAATCTCTGGTCTTCATTGCCGCATGTGGACCTTTAAGTGGAGCTACAAAGTCTTCATTGTGGCATGTGGGATCTAGTTCCTCGACCATGGAGGGATCCCAGGCTCGCTGAATTGGGAGTGTGGAGTCTTAGCCTCTGGAACACCAGGGAAGTCCCCAGTACTTATATTTTAGAGCAAGAATATGTAATAGAGTGGAATACTCTAATATATTACTATAATACTGTATTATATTATCAGTAGAGTCTTCTTTCAGAACAAAAATATACAATGCAGTCTTCATGTAATAGGAGGGGAAGGGGCAGGGCACAAGTTTTAAAAGAATAACATAGCCCAAGGACACAATATAAACTTATTAGAATCAAATGGGTCCGAGATGGCAGGCAAGTGACTTCAACTAGACCTTGGTCCTCAATCAGTAAGCTAAATGACACACCCAGAGGTGCCATGATAGTTCCTAGGCACTATTAAAAGACCAAGGGGTGTGTGGTAGCCCAATTTCTGGAAATCTCCACCCCACCCCAATAGCTGGAATACTTCTCCCACTCATTAGCATATGAAATTACCCAGCCCATAAAAACTAAAAACCATTCAAACTCTCAAGACTCTTGAGAGTCCCTTGGACAGCAAGGAGATCAAACCAGTCCATCCTAGAGGCAATCAACCCTGAATGTTCATTGGAAGGACTGATGCTGAAGCTGAAGCTCCAATACTTTGGCCATGTGATGTGAAGGACTGAGTCATTGGAAAAGGCCCTGATGCTGGGAAAGGTTGAGGGCAGGTGGATGCTGGGAAAGATTGGGGGCAGGAGGATGCTGGGAAAGATTGAGGGCAGGTGGATGCTGGGAAAGATTGAGGGCAGGAGGATGCTGGGAAAGACTGAGGGCAGGTGGATGCTGGGAAAGATTGAGGGCAGGAGGATGCTGGGAAAGACTGAGGGCAGGAGGAGAAGGGGATGACAGAGGGTGAGATGGTTGGATGGCATCGCCGACTCCATGGACATGAGTTTGAGCAAACCCCAGCAGATTGTGAGGGACAGGGAGGCCTGGCCTGCTGCAGTCCATGGGGTTGCAAAGAGTCAGACACAACTGAGTGACTGAAGAGCAACATAAAAACTAAACCGTCCATGTTTAGCAGCTGCCCTTGTCCTCAGGGACGGCCCACACTCTGTCTGTGGAGGGCGTTTCCCTCTGGATCTGAATAAGCCCACTTTTTATCTATCACATTGTCTCTCACTGAATTCTTTCTGCAATGAGACATCAAGAACCTGAGCTTCATTAGGTCCTGGAAGCAGGTACCATGGGTTTTGGCTAGGTTCAAGTCCTGGTCACATGGGTTCAAGTTCCAGTCTGAGGTAAACAGTTTCATTCACATCACATCAATATGACAGAAATATTACATAGCTTGCATTTATCTAGCATTTAATATGTGCTCATATTACTGAACATGGTTGACATGCATAAATTGGTTTATTTTTAGGGATAGTTCTTTGAGGTTAGTGCAACTATCATCAACATTGTATAATTGGGGGAGATTGAGTCAAGAAGTTAAAAACCCCACAGAATGACACAGGCCCTGATTTGAATTGACGCTGTCTGACCAGGTGTCACCTCTTACCCATTATAATACACTGCCTCTTTGGTTAATAGAAACTATACAAGTTTAGAACTTTAGTAGAACTTTAGAGGTCTGCAGATCATATTGCCTGAACTACTTTTCTATATAAGCTGCACTCAACAAAATCTGCATCTCAGCTATGCCAGGTATATTGTCAGGATATGATAAATAAGTCCTTTCTTTTAAAAATTTTATTGACATGTGACACAGCTGTGCATGCATGGTCAGTTGCTACAGTTGTGTCTGACTCTTTGTGACCCAATGGACCATACTCCTCCAGGCTCCTCTGTCTATGGGATTCTCCAGGCAAGAATACTGGAGAGGGTTGCCATGCCCTCCTCCAGGGGATTGAACCCACGTCCCCTGCATTGCAGGCAGAGTCTTTACCACTGAGCCACTGAGGAAGCCCAACACAGCTATAATCCAAAGTGATATGTAAGGGAGTAGATGGGGCTGTGAGAATCAGATGAGGAGGAAATTCATTCTGTCTGAGGGAGTGGGGTGGGAGGTCACTCCATGCAGGCACTGAGAGGCAGTGAGCAAGGAGCCTTGGAGGCAGGCAGGGCAGAGGGATGGGGAAGGAGAAATACCGCATTAGGTGATGGCAAGAGGCCTGGGGGCAAGAAAACTCAGACTTGCTCCTGAAGAGTGAAGGCTGGAGCAAGCCAGGAGAGAGTGCCGGTGTGTGGCTGGAGAAGTAAGACAAGAAATTAGATGGGGACCGGATTTTGAAGAGCCTTTTATGTATGGAATTTAAAGAACCTGTCTGCCAATGCAGGGGCTGCAGGAGACGCAGGTTTGATCCCTGGGTCCGGAAGACCCTCTGGAGGAGGGCATGGCAATCCACTCCAGTATCCTTGCCTGGAGAATCCCATGGACAGAGAAGCCTGGGGGGCTACAGTCCATGGGGTCGCAAAGAGTTGGACACCAGTGAAGTGACTTAGCATGGATCCATGCAGGCAGTGGAGAGCCACAGGGAATTTTAAGTGTTGAGTCATGTGATTCGCAAAGATTCGCGTGGAGAGTTGGAGATCGAGTGAAGGAAATACGGAGGCTTAGAAGAGAGAATATAGGATGAATCCCGTGTAGGGAAGCCTCCTTGGGCACGTGTGCACTCGGTTGCGTCTGACTCTGTGATCCCATCGACTGTAGCCTGCCAGGCTTCTGGTGTGGACTGTGATCCCATCGACTGTAGCCTGCCAGATTTTCCAGGGAAGAGTCCTGGAGTGGGTTGCTATCCCCTTCTCCAGGGGATCTTCCTGATCCAGGGGATTGAACCCAGGTCTCCTGCATTGCAGGCAGATTCTTTACTGTCTGAGCCACCAGGGAATGAGTTGGCTAATACAGAATCTGCAGGAACTGGAGGCTGACTAGATGGAGCCAGGGAGTCAAGGACAACTTTGGCATTTCCAACTTGGGCAAAGGAAGAAATGTTGATTTTTATTTTTTAATGTAAAGTTACCTTAATGAAAATGACACATAGACATACAAAGATATTTACATGAAGAAGGAGATAATACCGTATATCCTAGAGTAGGGAATAACTTCCCAGTCCCCAGACTTCCTGGAAGGACATATTTCTGTGAATGATACCACTGCTTAGAATGAGGATTACCTGGTTTTTAACTTTACGGGGTTTTATGCTCTCCAAATGCCTCCCACCTTGGGGGCTTGGCTAAGCAGCAGGCTTCCCACTAGGTACAAAAACTGGAATTGGTAATAACCCAGACTGTATAACTAGGGACCTGACCTTTATGTGGACTTGAGGATTTAATTTATCCAACTAGCACCATCCATTAATCTTCATGCTGAGAAAAGTAATATTAAAATACTTTTGCTAAGTGAACAAATAGAGTTGAATGGCAGTTTTCCTAACCCATGTTAACAGTTTAATAATGAGGAGCATTTTGGTAAATGCGTTTTTATTGTCACTTGGTATTCGACACAACTTTCATTTTCAAGTGTCTTGAAAATTCCCAAGTTGTGAATATAGGTTTTAGTTTTTTATGGTCTTAGTTATTTTCTCTGACATATTTTTAATCAAAATACTTCTAGAAGCTAATAATTCAATTAATGGGACTTTTATTGAGCATCTATTGTGTGCCAAGCACGTGTGGATATTTGTACAACAACCATTAAATCTCAAGGTGGCTGTCACTGTTGAGGCACTTGGTGGCTCTCTGCTCAGCTTGTGATGGTGAAGGAATCACCTCCCTCCTCCAGGTCTCCCAAGTACGTGGTGCCCACCTCCCTGCCCCGGCTTTTTGGACTGCACAACTAACATCCCTGGTCCCACTGGCCTACTGTTGGAAGATGACTCAATATTCCTTTTTTAGCCTTATCGTTTTCATACCTGGAATGTTTTCTTTTCAATTTTGCGTGAAAATTTGCCTCCAGAAATTCATTTTTCACTTAGTCGTTAAGCCTGGTTCTTCAGATCAGGATCAACATATAACAAAAACTGGGAAACCCAAAGTGAAAACCTTTAGCGATGATAGAAAGCCATTTCCTTTAGCCCTCTGCTTCCTAATTTTTGAATTGTTTCTAGATACACTTGGCTCAGATGGTAAAGCGTCTGCCTACAATGTGGGAGACCTGGGTTCAGTCCCTGGGTTGGGAAGATCTCCTGGAGAAGGAAATGGCAACCCACTCCAGTACTCTTGCCTGGAGAATCCCATGGACAGAGAAGCCTGGTGGGCTACAGTCCATGGGGTCTCAAAGATTCGGACACGACTGAATGACTTCACTTTTACTTTTTCACTTTCAGGATACACTGACCTAGAGTCAGACTTTATTTTTTTTGGCTCCAAAATCACTGCAGTCATGAAATTAAAGACGCTTGCTCCTTGGAAGAAAAGTTGTGATCAACCTAGACAGCATATTAAAAAGCAGAGACACTACTTTGCAACAGAGGTCTTCTAGTCAAAGCTATGGTTTTTCCAGTAGTCACGTATGGGTGTGAGAGTTGGACTATAAAGAAAGCTGAGTGCCGAAGAACTGACAGTTTTGAACTGTGGTGTTGGAGAAGACTCTTGAGAGTCCCTTGGACAGCAAGGAGATCCAACCAGTCCATCCTAAAGGAAATCAGTCCTGAATATTCATTGGAAGGACTGATGCTGAAGCTGAAACTCCAATCCTTTGGCCACCTGATGTGAAGAACTGACTCACTTGAAAAGACCCTGCTGCTGGGAAAGACTAAAGGCAGGAGGAGAAGGGGACAACAGAGGATGAGATGGTTGGATGGCATCACTGACTCAATGGACATGAGTTTGAGCAAACTCCGGGAGTTGGTGATGGACAGGAATACCTGGCATGCTTCAGTCCATGGGGTTGCAAAGAGTCGGACACAGCTGAGCGACTGAACTGAACTGACACTGATCTAATGCTTAAAAACATTTTTTTTTCCAAACTTGTAACAAACAGACTGTATTAATTCAGAAGCCAAACAAGGCAGCCTTTAGTGAGTAAGACATGCTGTTGAAAACATAATGTAACGGTATTGAAAAGTGCTTTTAAGCAATCCCGGGCATGTGATTTGAAGCTGGAAAAAACTAGGTCTGGATGATACAGTTTAGATCACTGCTCATGTATTGAAAAGAGCCCTTTCTTATCCCACAAATGGAAGAAAACTAGAGCATAGGAAACAGAGAAGATGGCTCTCAGACCAGGGAATGAGGAAGGGGGAGGTCCCTGTGCTTGGCTGCTCAGGGTTGATGTGGAGTCTCCATCACTGAGCTGGGGGCAGGGAGGGAGGGGGTCCTGGCCAAACACCCCTGACTCTCATTGTTCTTGAGGAGTTTTTATATTTTCTTGAATAAATGTTTCTTCATTTGCTGTATATGCCCTTAGGATTAATTCCTAAGTAACCTAAAGGAACTGAGCTATCGTTTATTCTAGAATAATGACAATATTTTTAAAGAGTAGGCAAGAAGGGAGTTCCATGTCCAGCATGACAGTGTGAGGACTTCTGAGGACCCAGTCCTCAGGGAAACTGGTAAAAGTTACTATTATTTTTTTAAACAAACAGCTGTTAAAGACTCTGGAATTTGTCCTAAGGGCATGCTTAATTTTCTTCATGTGCATGTTTATAAGCTGTTGTCTCTATGAAAAGAAATTGCCTGGTTGCAATAGTATTGCTACTTCTCCAAAGATTCCTCTTGAATCCCAAACCACCTCCTTGAATCTGTACCCTGATTCCCCACCTCTTGGTAGGAGGGTCACCCATGGGATCAGTCAGACTTCTTTTGCCACCATGGATAAGCAGAGCCTGGGAAGCTGAATTCAATCATTGAATCAGGCATCTCTTTTCTCTTTCCCACGAGATTACTAGGTATTTCTACATGCCTTAGTTCGAGGACAGGATTCCCCAGCAGCTCAGCTGGTAAAGAATCTGCCTTAAATGCAGGAGACCCTGGCTCAATCCCTGGGTCAGGAAGACCCCCTGGAGAAGGGTAACTCCACTCCAGTATTCTTGGACTTCTCAGATGGTAAAGAATCTGCCTGCAATTTGGGAGACTTGGGTTCCATCGCTGAGTTGGAAGGCCCCCTAGAGAAGGGAATAGCTACCCACTCCATTATTCTTGCCTGGAGAACCGCATGGACAGAGGCGCCTGGCAGGCTATGGTCCCTAGGGTTGCAAAGAGTCAGACATGACTGAGCAACTAACACTTTGACTTTTCATGCTTCTCAATAGAACACGGTTTGGGAAATGATGAATTGGAGACTCGTGTGAGCCCTCACTTGTTTAAAGTCCAAAATAAGTGAAACGAGTAACACATAGTGATTTATAAGAGGGCAGAGTTCGCATGGCATGAAATGGCCAAGGAACGTGTCACCTAGTAAGCATCTTGTAATTGGAAGGAGCCTCGGCGCCAAAGCTTGGGCTGTTGAGGCCTCAGGGAAAGTCAGGAGAGAAGGGGAAAGAAGCCAAAACCGGGAGGAGTCCAGGCCAAGGGGAAAAAGCAGGCCGGATAACTGGGGTAGTAGCTTAGGAATCGGGCACCAGCAGAGCCTTGGTCCGAAAGAGCACATCTGTCCCTCCCCGCCCACTCTGAGGGCAATGCTCAGAGTCACCATTTCCCAGCAGAGTTGGTGCTTGAAGTCAAGAGGGCAGCCACAAGGTGCCTAATTTTGTATTTTGGAGCATGACCCGAGGGGATGCCTGGGGCTGGCCTCAGGACCTCCCTGTCTCCTGTGAATTTCCTCAGCTCGCAGAGCTCTCATTGCACTGTCTGCTCAGCCCGCTGCTTGTTCCTGTCTCAGGCACTGGTCCCAGCGTCCTGTTCCTCCCTCCGCATGGTGGTGCCTCCTGCCTCTTCCTCCGTCTTTACCCTGCTAACGCGCTGCGGTGGGTGCGACAAGGAGGTTAGCGAGAAGGGCAGGCGTATCTTACAGAAGCAGCCCTAGGCCTGGGCTGCCGCACTTCTCTGGGTGAAGGTGAGATACTCGGCAGTGCATCGGCGAAGCAGTTCACCTTTGCTCTCTTACCGAGGGGCGTCATTTTTGGTCCGCATTCGGGCAAAGCGCAGTTGATTTTAGATCAGTGATTCTTATGAGACTCTAACCAAATTAATGAGCTGTTGTTGTTCAGTTGCTCGGGTGTGTCTGACTCTCTGCGACCCCATGGACTGTAGCACGCCAGGCTTCCCTGTCCTTCACGAACTCCCGGAATTTGCTCAAATTCATGTCTGTCGAGTCAGTGATGCTCTCCAACCATGCCATCATCCTTGGCCGCCCCCTTCTCCTCCTGCTCTCAATTAATCAATCGATTAATTAAATCGATCAGTCAGTAAAACAATAAAATTAATCAATTAATGTTACTTAAAATTAGTTTAAACATAAATTGATTTAGCTTATCCCTATGGAGAGGAATTAAATTCTATGGAAGAAGATTTTGTCCAATGGAATTAAGCTTTAGAAGACTGAAAACCATTTTAATATCTTGATGTTTTTCTCACAGCCACCCAGGAACAGATTTTTGTTCTTGGGATGTTATTTCCCGAGATGGGCTCACATACTTTAGAGCAGTTCAGGCCTTGACATGTAACATCTGAATTGGTGTCTGACTTGTCATGGAAAGATCTGGTCATGGAATGATCTTAGGGATTGACTTTGGCGTTTGAGTTTGCCACGGATCAGCCCCCTGAGTGACTGGCACTTTCCCTTCTTCTGGCAGGCGTCTCCGTGAATGGATCTGGTTATCTGTTCGTTCACTCAGTCTGTACCCACCTGTCTTAATGAGCGTCTGTGTGTGCTGCCCTATCCAGGTGGTGGGGGTACAGAGAAGATGAGGTATGCAGTCTGCTGGGAAAGACCTGCCTACATGGAACAGCAAGTTCCCAGTGCAGGGCAGAAGCCGTTATGGGAGCACTGAAGAGCAGATGGGATGGAGAGAGGTGTTCATGAAGGCTTCCTGGAGAGGCTGGCACCTTGAACAACTCTGTAGAGACTCTTGTGGACTAATGGTCCAGGGTCAGACTGAGGCAGCTCCCCTCGTCTGGTCTCAGCCCTGGGATTAGGAAGGGGAAAACTCAGGTGTGCAGGGCAAAGAGAACAAAGCACATGTGTCCTGGCATGTTGACTCCAGGCTGAAGCAGGCACTGCATGTGTGTATATAAATATGTAGCGTGGATACAGTGTAGATACACAACCACACACCCACTCAAGTCATTGCGTCGTCTCCCTGCGCTCTCCTTTCCTGGCCTCCTGTGCAGCCCCCACCCCCACCGAAGGTAAGCACCTCCCCATCTAAGGCGTGTCTTGTTGAGTCTTGGCTGTTAGATACAAGGCTGTAATAAACTCCCTTGCACCCTGCCTTTTTCCTTTGAGAAGTGTCACTTTAGTTGCAAAATAATTGATGTCTACTTTAGCAGCTTTGGAAAATAAAAGGACAATAAACAGAAAATCAAAGAAAGGGAAAATAATCTAACCATACTCTGCCTTCCAGAAATAGACACTTTCCACGTTGGTGATTTCAATTTTTTATGTTTGCAACTACATATGCTTACTTACACACAAGTACACACACTCTTCTTTACGAAATCAAGATCACACCAAGTGTGCCAGTTTGCAATTTTTTCCTCTAGGTTGATGTGTTGTCGGTATTTTACCATATCACTAAAGAATCCCCTTTCTTCATAAAGTCTTAATAGATTTCTTCCTCTGATTATGAAAATAATACATACTTATTATGTGTGTATGTGTGTGCATGTGTGGAGATTTTGTATTATCTCTTTATATGTATATGTCCCAATCATACATTAGATTTCAGATTTAAAATATGTATTATAATTATATATGCATATACATAATAACAGAAATGAGATTACATGATACCTGCTTTTCAGTAAATTGCATTTTTCACTAGAGACTATGTCTCTAAGCAGTCAATTTAGGTTGAGCTATTTTTATATGGCTGTGTGGTAGTCCTTTATTAATTAATCTCTTATCAGCAAATTATTAATTAACAACCATTAATGGATGGACATTTTAATTAGCAATTCTTTTCTCTTGCAAAGTTTGCCAAATGAATAATGGATCAAACATCTTTGCCCATGAATAACAGCATTTCAGTTGGAGAAATCCCTAGATATTTCTTGGGTAATTTCTAGAACATTTGTTTCTTATAATTTCTGTGTCTCATAAGAAATAAACCAGTCCCAATGTTTATTAAATAATTTTCTTTAAATCATCTCTAATGCCACCTGTTGGATTGATTTTGGAATGGACTGAGGGTGATTAACAAACATTATCTCCTCCTTGACTAATTGTGGAAGGCAGCTTTAACCCTCAGTCCCAGGATGCTGTGGTTTATAGCAAAGGCTCTAACTGGGCTGTCCTTGCACGAGAGGCGTTTCACGACAAGCAGCTGCCAAGTGCTTCCGGCTAAAGCAGAGACAGGCCAGCCTCACTGTTCACAGTTTAAGAAAAAGGAGCCCAGTCTAGGGACCAGAGGCACCCTGCTGCAGGTGGAGGCACCCTGCTGGCAATATTTCAGATTCTTGCTGACGACGGTCCATTAGAGCTTTTTTCCACATGTATGGAGAGATAGGGACTAAGAAAGGGCAATCCCAGGATAGCTGCTGCTAGAAGGGGCCATTTCTGATAAGACACACTCGAACCCAAGAGAAGGCCCTGACGGTTGAGTGAGGGCTTTTTCGCCGTGAACTGTCTCTGCTCGGGTAATACCTGGGCTCCTGCACCAGGGATTGTCAAGGAAGACTTCCCGAACTTTGTTACTTATAAATCATACATTTCTTCAACGAGTTCTTCAAATCATTCAGCCAGTACAGCTTGGCATCAAGGCATTTGACCACTTCTTTAGGAAAACGTGAGACTTTTAAAAAATCTTTTCATGATGTTGAAGTCCTAGGATGTCACTTTCAGGGTTACAGGTGATAAATTATAGCAAAAAACATAATTTAAATTATGTAGTTTTACTTACTTAATTTACTTAATTTTGCTGTACTTTTATGGAAACAAAAAAACACTTGTTATAATATTAATAATGTATATTTTGTTGGCTTAACATTGGAGGCCTTTACAAGCATTTAACTAAAAATGTATTACATTATTTATTGAAGATTTATGTAAAATGTTATTGACAAAATCAAAATCATGAAAGCTGCCTCTCTGAAGCAACCCTACACAGATTTAAGATAGAAATAATGAAAGGTGGCTTACAAACTGATGACATTTTCAGAAAAATATATTGATATGTAAATATATTCTAGCCAAAGTTCCTTGACATAGTTTTCTTAATAATGATCACTGTGAAAGAGAAATACTAGTGAAAAAATCTACTCTCTCCTGGTTCCAAAAATTAACTTTCTTTCCCCCAGTAAAAGTAGAGACACTTTAGATTTTAGGACCCTCTTGGCTCCTAAAACCTAAGGGCTGTTTGAAAAATGGCCCTTTCAGCTTTTAGCAGCAGCCAGTTTAAATCCACAAGAGAGACGCCTAATGACTCTGCTTGAAATGGCAGTCTGCCATTTTGGAAAATTGTAGCTTTTTGTAAGAAGAAAAAAGCTAGTAAGCCATTTAATTCACCCCCTTGGAGCTAGATGTAAGTTAAGGACAAAATAAGTAGGTTGAGCAGAAAAGATGCCGAATTCCTGTTTTAAAACTCTTGCAACCTGTGGTTGAAGTGGAGTCTGTCTTCATAACTTCCAGACTAGCTGTTCAAATAAAATCATTTTAAAGATGAAATATGGACACCATCCTGCCACTTATACATGGACAAAGGATTCAGTTCAGTTCAGTCGCTCAGTCATGTCCGACTCTTTGCAACCACATGGACTGCAGCACGCCAGGCTTCTCTGTCCGTCATCAACTCCTAGAGCTTGCTCAAACTTATGTCCATCAAGTCAGTGATGCCATCCAACCATCTCATCCTCTGTCGTCCCCTTCTCTTCTTGCCTTCAATCTTTCCCAACATCAGGGTCTTTTCCCATGAGTCAGTTCTTTGTATCAGGTGGCCAAAGGATTGGAGCTTCAGCATCAGTCCTTCCAATGAATATTCAGGACTGATTTCCTTTAGGATTGACAAGTTGAATCTCCTTGCAGTCCAAGGGTTTCTCAAGAGTCTTCTCCAACACCACAGTTCAAAAGCATCAGTTCTTCGGTGCTCATCTATCTTTATGGTCCAACTCTCACATCCATACATGACTACTGGAAAAACCATAGCTTTGACTATATGGACTTTTGTCAGTAAAGTAATCTCTCTGCTTTTGAATATGTTGTCTAGGTTGGTCATAGCTTTTCTTCCAAGGAGCAAGCATCTTTAAATTTCATGGCTGCAGTCACCATCTGCAGTGATTTTGGAGCCCAAGGAAATAAAGTTTCTCACTGTTTCCATTGTTTCCCCCTCTATTTGCCATGAAGTGATGGGACCGGATGCCATGATCTTAGTTTTCTGAATGTTGAGTTTTAGGCCAGCATTTTCACTCTCCTCTTTCACTTTCATCAAGAGGCTCTTTAGTTCCTCTTCGCTTTTTGCAATAAGGGTGGTGTCATCTGCATATCTGAGGCTTTTGATATTTCTCCTGGCAATCTTGATTCCAGTTTGTGCTTCTGCATATAAGTTAAATAAGTAAGATGACAATATACAGCCTTAACATGCTCTTTTCCCAATTTGGAATCAGTCGGTTGTTCCATGTCCGGTTTTAACTGTTGCTTCTGGATCTGCATACAGGTTTCTCAGGAGGCAGGTTAGGTGGTCTGCTATTCCATCTCTTTCAGAATTTTCCACAGTTTGTTTTGATCCACACAGTCAAAGGCTTTGGCATAGTCAATAAAGCAGAAGCAGATGTTTTTCTGGAACTGTCTTGCTTTTTCGATGATCCAATGGATGTTGGCGATTTGATCTCCAGTTCCTCTGCTTTTTCTAAATCCTGCTTGAAGATCTGAAAATTCTTGGTTCCTGAACTGTTGAAGCCTAGCTTGGAGAATTTTGAGCCTTACTTTGCCAGCATGTGAGATGAGTGCAATTGTGCGGTAGTTTGAACATTCTTTGGTATTGCCTGTCTTTGGGGTTGGAATGAAAACTGACCTTTTCCAGTCCTGTGGCCACTGCTGACTTTTCTAAATTTGCTGGCATATTGAGTGCAGCATTTTTACCACATCATCTTTTAGGATTTGAAATAGCTCAACTGGAATTCCATCACCTCCACTAGCTTTGTTGGTAGTGATGCTTCCTAAGACCACTTGACTGTGCACTCCAGGACGTCTGGCTCTAGGTGAGTGGTCACACCATCGTGGTTATCTGGGTCATGAAGATCTTTCTTTTACAGTTCTTCTGTGTATTCTTGTCATCTCTTATTATCTTCTGCTTCTTTTAAGTCTATGCCATTTTTGTCCTTCATTGTGCCCATCTTTGCATGAAATGTTCCCTTGGTATCTCTAATTTTCTTGAAGAGATCTCTAGTCTTTCCCACTCTATTGTTTTCCTCTATTTCTTTGCACTGATCACTGAGGAAGGCCTTATCTCTCCTTGTCATTCTTTGGATCTCTGCATTCAGATGGATGAATCTTTCTTTTTCTCTTTTGCCTTTCACTTCTCTTCTTTTCTCAGCTATTTGTAAGGATAAAGGGTTAGTGGACAGCTAAATGAATGGTCTACCTCAAATGGTCGAATTTGTGAATTGAGGGGAAAAATATTCAACACTGAATCCCACATTTCTTTTATCTGGATTTTGCTGCATATACATACATATATAGGTATATGTATGCATGTATGTATCTGGTCCTCTGGGGCTTCCCAGATAGTGCTAGTGGTTAAGAACCCACCTGCCATTGCAGATAGATGTAAGAGACACAAGTTCAATCCCTGGGTCAGGAAGATCCCCTGGAGGAGGACATGGCAACCCATTCCTGTATTCTTGCCTGGAGAATCCCCATGGACAGAGAAGCCTGGTGGGCTATGGTCCATGGGGTCATGAAGAGTTGGGCACGACTGAAGCGACTTAGTGTGCATGCACACATCTGGTCCTCTGTATAGATAGGTCCATGTTTTTATTTAGTTAGCCACCAAAAATGGCCCCTTAAAGTGAAAGCATACTTATGACCCAATCAGTATTCGTAAAGGAAAAGAATAAGGTCACTGAAGGGTCTAACTCTGGTTCCCAGAGTCACAGAGTAAAACTTGATCAGAGACCTTGTGGACAACAGCTATTCCAAATTCTACTGCCCTTGGATAACATGTGATAATCTTTGCAATTGTATCCATTTCATTAGCATGCTAACATCCAACTCGAGTTTGTTGAGTACCTATGCTGTACGAGATCCTGTGCTTAACTCTAGGGATATAAGACAAGCCAGACACCATTACTTTGCCGACTACGGTCCGTCTAGTCAAGGCTATGGTTTTTCCTGTGGTCGTGTATGGATGTGAGAGTTGGACTGTGAAGAAGGCTGAGCGCCAAAGAATTGATGCTTTTGAACTGTGGTGTTGGAGAAGACTCTTGAGAGTCCCTTGGACTGCAAGGAGACCCAACCAGTCCATTCTGAAGGAGATCAACCCTGGGATTTCTTTGGAAGGAATGATGCTAAAGCTGAAGCTCCAATACTTTGGCCACATCATGCGAAGAGTTGACTCATTGGAAAAGACTCTGATGCTGGGAGGGATTGGGGGCAGGAGGAGAAGGGGATGACCCAGGATGAGATGGCTGGATGGCATCACAGACTCGATGGATGTGAGTCTGAGTGAACTCTGGGAGATGGTGATGGACAGGGAGGCCTGGCGTGCTGCGATTCATGGGGTCGCAAAGAGTCGGACACGACTGAGCGACTGAACTGAACTGACACCATCTCTGTTTTTAGGAAATATAACTTGCAGCAGTAAGCACATTGACTAATCTTGATTTCCAAATTCCATTGTTCTCAGTCAGGACTCCACTGAGACAAGGCTGAGTCCATGTCTAGGCAGAGGAAAGTACAAGGTGAGTCTGAAACATTTCATTGTTTCTGAAAGCCAGAGAGAACACAGAGAAGGAGGGGTGGGTGTGGACGGGAGGCAGGAGCTGGCCTGAAGAGGGTCCAGAAAGCCAAACAGGACAATTTGAGCGTCCAAAACAAGAACATGCAACGTGTCCTCACTGTGCCTAGGAAGAACGAGTGAGTGCATGGGGGTTAAAGAGAGGGGATGGGAGGGACTCTGTGGCACAGAATGCCAGCTGACAAGTGTAAAACGAGTAATAGAATTTAAAAACCACTGCTCTGCAACTACATCCATAATCAGTTCAGGCAAGGATTATCAGCGCATATGAAGACCATTATGTAAATATTTGTGGTGGAACAAGATAGTCACACAGTCTTAGCACATTACCCACAGAAGATGCATTAAATACAAACAGGAAAAAGGTACTTCTACAAAGGATAATCCTGGCATATATCATGTTAAAGAAGAGATCAACGTTGTGCTCAGCAGCAGTGGGATAAACTCTCATGGCATGTCTCCTGATGTGATGCAAGGAAATTATAAAGCATCATACATGCCACACTCACTCTCCCAAAGAATGTTCAACCTGATGCGGCCATGAGGCGGGAATCAGAAACATCCAGATCAGGAGACACTTTCCATCTGCAAGACAATTAGCTGGATTACTCAAAATACCAAGGTTATGAGGTTCAACAACAGACAGGGACCAGCCCTCCGGTAAAGGAGACAGAGCGAGCTGGCAGCCAGAAGCAAGGTGGACCCCTGGACTGGACTCTCGATATCGTGCACACACGCGGAACAGCTCTGAAGAGCATTCTGATGACAATAGGGAAATTTGAACAAGGATTTATATTTGGAAGTATTCTTGTGTAACATTACATTTATTTCCTGAGATAATCAAGTTGCAGTCTTGAAGGAGAATGCTTTTGCTCTTAGGAGACACATAGTAGGCAGTTTAAGGTAAATTATTATGTTTGCAACAAATTTTCAAATGGCTGAGAAAAATTGAAGTATGAAGTGGTTGGATGGCATCACCGACTCGATGCACATTGTTATGCCCAAGGTCCAAATCTCCAGAACTGAGAGAACAAGACATCCACGGCAATGCAGACGCAAAAAGGGAATTTATTGCTAGCTCGAGCCAGGGCCCTGGCCACATCCAACACAGTGGAATAAAGCCAGAGCCCCGAGCCCTGTATTACAGTAGTATTTATAGGTTTAGGACAAAGACAGGGAATTGGCAAGGTTGGATTGGTTACAAGGGTTTCTTTGCATCTACTAATTGGCTAGATTTTCGCATGCGCGGGCTTTCTTAGGAGATTTCTATCCTCGTCCCGATTGGCACAGACTAGGCTATGGGGAGCATGCTGACAGGCTGAGTCCTCCCATTGGGGGTAATTAATTTTGATCCCGTCTGGTCAGTGTCTCAGCTGTTTCCAGGATGCTTGCTCCAGCCTATTTTAGTCATGGCCTCTATCAGGCCTCAACACACATGAGTTTGAGTAAGCTCTGGGAGGTGGTGATGGACAGGGAGGCCTGGTGTGCTGCAGTCCATGGGGCTGCAGAGTCGGACTCGAGTGAGCGACTGAGCTGATAGGCATATAGATCTATATGGATACACGTCTATATCCAGTGATGTAGACAGGTGTGCTCGGTTGCTAAGTCATATCTGACTCTTTGAGACCCCATAGACTATAGCCCACCAGGCTCAGACTTTGTCCATGGGATTTCCTAGGCAAGAATACTGGAGTGGGTTGTCATTTCCTTCTCCAATATATACACACATATAGATGTGTATATACACATATGAAATGCAAATATTTGAGAGAGAAATAAAATACTAATATGTGAAGAACTGGTAAATCCAGGTGAATGATATATGAATGTTTGTTATATTACTGCAACAATTTGGTAGGTTTGAGAAATTTCAAAATAAAACATTGGGGAGATTTAAAAAAAAGAGTTTAAGTCTAATGGGCACTTAATTAAAACAAAGACATTACTTTCCTTGTAAAGGGACCTATAAACCTACTGGGATCACAGTGTGAATGAGATTGACTCTTCTTTCCTTCCACACCTCAGCCTCACTAGAGATCTGACTTGTGTTCAGTTCAGTCGCTCAGTCATGTCCGACTCTTTGTGACCCCGTGAATTGCAGCACGCCAGGCCTCCCTGCCATCACCAACTCCCGGAGTTTACCCAAACTCATGTCCATCGAGTCGGCGATGCCATCCAGCCATCTCATCCTCTGTCTTCGCCTTTCCATCCTGCCCCCAATCCCTCCCAGCATCAGTCTTTTCCAATGAGTCAACTCTTCACATGAGATGGCCAAAGTATTGGAGTTTCAGCTTTAGCATCAGTCCTTCCAATGAACATCCAGGACTGATATCCTTTAGGATGGACTGGTTGGATCTCCTTGCAGTCCAAGGGACTCTCAAGAGTCTTCTCCAATACCACAGTTCAAAAGCATCAATTCTTCGGTGTTCTGCTTTCTTCACAGTCCAACTCTCACATCCATACATGACCACTGGAAAAAAAAATAGCCTTGACTAGACGGACCTTTATTGGCAAAGTAATGTCTTTGGTTTTTAATATGCTATCTAGGTTGGTCATAAGTTTCCTTCCAAGGAAGTAAGCGTCTTTTAATTTCATGGCTACAGTCACCATCTGCAGTGATTTTGAAGCCCCCCAAAATAAAGTCTGACACTGTTTCCACTGTTTCCACATCTATTCCCATGAAGTGATGGGACCAGATGCCATAATCTTGGTTTTCTGAATGTTGAGCTTTAGGCCAACTTTTTCACTTTCCTCTTTCACTTTCATCAAGAGGCTCTTTAGTTCCTCTTCACTTTCTGTCAGAAGGGTGGTTTCATCTGCATATCTGAGGTTATCGATATTTCTCCCGGCAATCTTAATTCCAGCTTGTGCTCCTTCCAGCCCAGCGTTTCTCATGATGTACTCTGTATAGAAGTTAAATAAGCAGGGTGACAATATACAGCCTTGATGTACTCCTTTTTTTATTTGGAACCAGTCTGTTGTTCCATGTCCAGTTCTAACTGTTGCTTCCTGTCCTGCATATAGGTTTCTCAAGAGGCAGGTCAGGTGGTCTGGTATTCCCATCTCTTTCAGAATTGTCCGCAGTTTATTGTGATCCACATAGTCAAAGGCTTTGGCATAGTCAATAAAGCAGAAATACATGTTTTTCTGGAACTCTCTTGCTTTTTCCATGATCCAGCAGATGTTGGCAATTTGATCTCTGGTTCCTCTACCTTTTCTAAAACCAGCTTGAACATCTGGAAGTTCACCGTTCAAATATTGCTGAAGCCTGGCTTGGAGAATTTTGAGCATTACTTTACTAGCATGTGAGATGAGTGCAACTGTGCGGTAGTTTGAACATTCTTTAGTATTGCATTGCCTTTCTTTGGGATTGGAGTGAAAACGGACTTTTCACTCCAGTCCTGTGGCCACTGCTGAGTTTTCCAAATGTGCTGGCATATTGAGTGCAGCACTTTCACAGCATCATCTTTCAGGATTTGAAATAGCTCAAATGGAATTCCATCACCTCCACTAGCTTTGTTTGTAGTGATGCTTTCTAAAGCCCACTTGACTTCACATTTCTTTTTCCTTTCTTTTCCTTGGGGATCGTCTTGATCCCTGTCTCCTGTACAATGTCATGAACCTCTGTCCATAGTTCATCAGGCACTCTGTCTATCAGATCTAGTCCCTTACATCTATTTCTCACTTCCGCTGTATAATCATAAGGGATTTGATTTAGGTCATAACTGAATGGTTTAGTGGTTTTCCCTACTTTCTTCAATTTAAGTCTGAATTTGGCAATAAGTAGTTCATGATCTGAGCCACAGTCAGCTCCTGGTCTTGTTTTTGCTGACTGTATAGAGCTTCTCCATCTTTGGCTGCAAAGAATATAATCAGTCTGATTTTGGTGTTGACCATCTGGTGATGTCCATGTGTAGTGTCTTCTCTTGTGTTGTTGGAAGAGGGTGTTTGCTATGACCTGTGCGTTCTCTTGGCAAAACTCTATTAGCTTTTGCCCTGCTTCATTCCATATTCCAAGGCCAAATTTGCCTGTTACTCCAGGTGTTTCTTGACTTTCTACTTTTGCATTCCAGTCCCCTATAATGAAAAGGACATATTTTTGGGGTGTTAGTTCTAAAAGGTCTTGTAGGTCTTCATAGAACCGTTCAACTTAAGCTTCTTCAGCGTTACTGGTTGGGGCATAGACTTGGATTACTGTGATATTGAATGGTTTGCCTTGGAAATGAACAGAGATCATTCTGTCGTTTTTGAGATTGCATCCAAGTACTGCATTTCGGACTCTTTTGTTGACTGTGATGGCTACTCCATTTCTGCTAAGGGATTCCTGCCCTCAGTAGTAGATATAATGGTCATCTGAGTTAAATTCACCCATCCAGTCCATTTTAGTTCGCTGATTCCTAGAATGTCGACACGTAGAGAGTAAGAAAGTCCAGTGTTCAGGGACATCCTGGGTGGTCCAGTGGTTCAGACTCTGCAGTCTCACGGCAGGGGGAGTGGGTTCAGTCCTTGGTGGGGATCTGAGATCATGTAGGCTGGAAGGTGCCACCAAAATCAAACAAAAAAGGAAAAGATGAAGGACAGGGAAGCCTGGCGTGCTGCAGTCCATGGGGTCGCAGAGTTGGGCAGGACTGAGCGACTGAACTGACTGAAAAAAAAAACAACCTGCCAGTTATTTTTCCAGCAAATGTGGGTTTATTTGGGATTAGCAGAGAATTGAAATTCGCAACCCTTGCAAGCCATGGTCAGCAAAATTAGGATCACTTGCGGCCATGAAATTAAAAGACGCTTACTCCTTGGAAGGAAAGTTGTGACCAACCTAGACAGAATATTCAAAAGCAGAGACATTACTTTGCCAACAGAGGTCCGTCTAGTCAAGGCTATGGTTTTTCCTGTAGTCATGTATGGATGTGAGAGTTGGACTGTGAAGAAAGCTGAGTGCCGAAGAATTGATGCTTTTGAACTGTGGTGTTGGAGAAGACTCTTGAGAGTCCCTTGGACTGCAAGGAGATCCAACCAGTCCATTCTGAAAGAGATCTGTCCTGGGTGTTCTTTGGAAGGACTGATGCTAAAGCTGAAACTCCAGTACTTTGGCCGCCTCATGCGAAGAGTTGACTCATTGGAAAAGACTCTGATGCTGGGAGGGATTGGGAGCAGGAGGAGAAGGGGACGACAGAAGATCAGATGGCTGGATGGCATCACGGACTCGATGGACATGAGTCTGAGTGAACTCCGGGAGTTGGTGATGGACAGGGAAGCCTGGCGTGCTGCGATTCATGGGGTCGCAAAGAGTCGGACACGACTGAGCGACTGAACTGAACTGAACTGAGCTAAAAGGATCTAAAGTTAACTAAAGAATTAAATAAGGATCTAAAATTAACTAAAGGGAACTAAATTAGGATCACTTAACCTGCAGGAACTGTGGATTCCATCCCTGGGTCAGGAAGATCCCCTGGAGAAGGAAATGGCAACCCACTCCAGAATTCTTGCCTGGAGAATCCCAGGGACAGAGAAGCCTGGAGGGCTACAGTCCATGGGGTCACTAAGAGTCAAGACTCAGCAACTAAACAACAACAACAACAAACTAAAAGGAATTGCAGAGTTACTGTCTGTTCTAATTTCTCAACTAAAGGCAAATAACAGAAAAACATGTCGTGATTAGTAATATTTTACTTTCCCCTTGAGTGTGCCTAGTCATTCAGTTGTGTCTGACTCTTTGCGACCCTGTGGGCTGCAGTCCACCAGACCCCCCGCCCATGAAATTTTCCAGGCAAGAATATTGGGTTGCCGTTTCCTTCCCCAGGGGGTCTTCCCAAGCCAGGGATCAAACACACATCTCTTTCATCTGTTGCATTGTCAGATGGGTTCTGTACCACGGTGCCACCTGGAAAGGCCTCGTTATTTTTTCTTCCGCCCTGCCAGTGAGCCCTCCGGGTCAGAGCCCCGCCCAGAAGCCCGCCTCTCCAGTGAGAGCCACTATATCACATTGAGAAATAAGGAAACACACTTTAATGCTTAACTAGTTGTCTTAGCTTGTATGATTTTTTAAAAAAGAAATCATACTTTAGTAAATTTTATACTATTTAGTATTCCGTGTCTGGAGCAATGCCTACCAACAGAAGAAGGATGTGGAAAGCTGCCATTCTTGTGAAACTGGCAGGGTCTAGGCTTTCTTGCCCACTGTGATGAGCCTGTGGCTTGGAGTGGACTATGTGGAGGTGTTTGTCTCACTCTGTAGAAATGTTATTAAAAATCTCTTAGCTCTCTCATCAGGAACTGTCGTCTGAAAAATCAAGAGTAACTTCTTAGACAAAGAGTCTGCTGACTGGGAGACTGAAGTCAAGAGTGTCTCAGGTTTGTGGCATGGGATCCTGCATGGACACAGCCCCTTAAGAGGACAGGGCTTCATTTACTTTATTTAACTAAAAACTTTTCTTTGTGCCCTGGATCTTTTTATCACATGGGATTCTCTAATTGCAGTGCATGGGCTCAGTAAATGTGGCCCGGGGGCTTAGTTACCCTCGACACCTTAGTTTCCTGACTGAACTAAGGTTGAACCCAGGTCCCCCATGTTGGAAGGCAGATTCCTAACCACTGGACAGCCAGGAAAGTCCCAAGAGAGGGATATGTCTAAGCTAAGTGGGTGGAATGCAGGGACCAAGACAAAGACTGCAGCATCGTCACTTGTTCTTCTGATGGTTTATGTAACCGATCCAGCTTTCTAAGTCGGCATCTAATTCTTTTCTAAAAAAGTAACAATTTTAAAAGTCTCCTTTATTTTGACAATGGGTAAAATCAACATTGAAATTATGATGAGGAAACATATATACAGTCAGCATAGATGCGATTCTAGTTTTCAGTATGTTTATCTCGCCAAACCAGTGTAGATCACCTCCTACGTAATTTCTAAAGTTTTATCTGAAACTTTCGTTTCACGTTGGAGTATAGCTGTTTGGCAATGTTGCGTTGGCTTTGGGTGTGTGTACAGCAAAGTGATCCAGTTATACGCGTCATTTATACATCTATTTGTTACCTATTGGTTTCAAATTCCTTTCCCATTTAGGTTATTCCCGAGTATTGAGCAGAGTTCCCTGCGCTGCACAGGAGGTCCTTGTTGGTTACCTATTTTAAATACAGCAGTGTGTCCAGGTCCATCCCAAACTCCCAATCTGTCCCCCTGCCCTTCCCCTCTGGTAACCAGAAGTTCATTCTTTAAGTCTGTGAGTCTGTTTCCTGTTTTGTAAAGATAAATACTATATTTATTAAATATCTTTACAGTTTATGTAAATGTAGTTACAGAACGATTCCTGCATAAATTATACTTCAGACATCCAATTCAGGTCATCGCCTCTTGGGTAAGACAAATAATGATCATCTGAGCAGAGAAGGGCAGCTCATTTGTCTATGCGAATTCGGTCTTGCTTCATTGTTCAGCTATCTTTGCCACAAACATCCTGTGTACAGTTAAAATTTTGACATGGACACTGTCAGTTTTTAGTTGAGAAATTCAATTTGGCAAAGAATTTAACATTTTTAAACAAACAGAATCCAAATGCTTTCCATTCTACATTTTGTTTTATAGGCAGATTCTGGGTTTTTGATATTGCAAAATTTGTGAAATGCAGACATGTGATACTTTCCAGGGAAACTGAATGCTGTGGCTTCTACCAAAGATAGCTGATGTAAGGTGATAAGGGGATTTGCGAGGAAAACAGTCTTAAGGCAAGTTACTAGTTTGGCTTGTTAAATTGGAGGCACAGTTGGTTAGCCGGTAGATTTTTGGCTACAGACATCTTAAGGACCAGAGAATAATTTCTTCTAAAGAGGAATGGATTCACAGGTCATCAAAATATGGCAGTTTAGATTTGAAAGGATAAGGGTAGTTATAAGATGAGCTAAGGAGTGTCCATGGAGCCGGAGATGAAAAGACAGAGAGTTTGCATTTACAGAATGGGTGAAAGACCGAGAGCCGTCGGAGGGGACCAGAAACCCAAGGGGCCCGATCACCCCTCACGTCGAAATGAGCTCAGCTGAGAGTCCTCACTGGTGGACTGTTCAGGGTCCACAGTGTATCTGCGTCAGATGGACGGCAGAGGGTCCCTACCATGGTGCCATCCCACGGCCGCTCGGTATGCCTCCATTGAGACACTTAGAGAAAGCACTGGAATTAGCAAGCCTGGGACTGAATTCCAGTTCTTCCACGGGCATGTTTAACTTCCGAGCCTTGGTTTTCATCTGTAAGATGGGGAATGGGGTACCATATGATTCTCACTATATGTATTTCAAGGGGTTGTGGGCAGAAAACACATTTGGCAACGATTTGTGAACTGCAGAGTGCATTCGAATTGAAGGACTCTTGTTATCACTGTTGGAGCTCGGAGTTTACCTGGGCTGATGTTCTCAGATTGGGATGGAAATGGGTTAAATTTGGACAATTTGGGGTCAGAATGGGTACAAAGATTTCATTTTCAGTCTTTTCTTAAATGAGGGCATTTTTCTTCTTCTTTTTTTTTTTTTTTTAAATTTATTTATTGTGCTGCACTGGGTCTGAGCTGTGGCCGGCAGGATCTTTGGTCCTCACTCAGTATGTGGGGTCTAGTTCCCTGACCAGGGATTGAATGCAGGCCCCCTGCACTGGGCATCTTAGCCACTGGACCACCAGGGAAGTCCCAAGTGAGGACATTCTTGAAAAAACAGGTAGGCAGGAAAAAGATGCTATTTTATTTCCTTTTTGACTTTTAAACAGTCTCTTATATTTGCAAATCTGCTCCCTTGTGAAGTTGGGCTCACTGGTGCCGGGTTAGCCATGTGATGAGGAGTGGGTGCTGTCAGGGCTCAGATCCCCTTAGATCCCTGTATCCTTGGACCTCTGATGCTGGGCAAGATTGAGGGCAGGAGGAGGAGGAGACGACAGAGGATGAGATGGTTGGATGGCATCATCGACTCAATGGATGTGAGTTTGACCAAGCTCCAGGCGATACTGAGGGACAGGGAAGCCTGATGTGCTGCAGTCCATGGGGTCACAAAGCGTCGGGCACGACTGAGCGACTGAACAACAACAAGAAACACCAAATCCTTGGACCTCTGCTGAGGGCTGGTCACCCCTACCTGCCCTCCTCCCCTTCCCCTCCCCTGCAATGCCCCTCTGTTTTGCCTGGGGATTTTATGGCCCACCTGCCATGTTTGCCACAGAGATGGAGGCCCCTGGAGTTTGCAGTCCCCTCCAGACCATCAGTCCACAGCCTGTAGCCAAGCCCCGCTTGGTGAGAGGTGCTGAGCCCAGCTTCCTTGCCCTGAGCAAGGATGAACCCCACCTTACACACAATTTGCACTTCAGAGCCCCACTGTGGGATCTGGAAGGGTGGTGTTTGACCTGAAGCGACCCCTTCTTCACTCAGTCTGCTCTCCTATCCTGCTTTGCCTCCCCTTTCCTGGTTTCTCCTGGGAGTGAGTCCCTAACCAACCCCCCCGGGCCTGAACTTCCTCCTCTCAGGCTGGGGTCTGCCTTGGGGACACCCGAGACAGTGACTCCACCGAGAACACCTGAAGCTGTTTCCACCGGATCCCTCCTCACACCAAACCATCTGGAATTAAGTTTCAGTGTACATAAAGAGTTTTGTTTCTGTCTTGTATAATTCTTATATCAAAGCTATAATGGCAGTATAAAAAGTGGATGAATAAGTTGATAGACACAACCAAGAGCCCTATAAAATATCCCTCACAATTTTGAAAGACTAAGCCAAGCCATGATAATTACGAAATGTTTGGTTTAAATCTATACTCTGAGCCCCATACATTAACGCGTGCTGTGTGTCTGACCCAACCATCACTGCTTTGCGTGCATCATCAAATTTCTTTCAAGGCTTCCCCAGCGCTGAGCATGTAAAGAATCTACCTGCAGGGCAGGAGACACAGGGGTTAGAGGTTGGATCCCTGGATCGGGAAGATCCCCTGGAGAAGGAAATGGCAATCCACTTCAGTATTCTTGCCTGAAAAATCCCGTGGACAGAGGAGCCTGGCGGGCTGCAGTCCGTGAGGCCGCAAAGACATGACTAAGTGACTGTGTACTCACAGATGTCTAATTTCTTTAGCAAATCTGCGAGGCTGGGCTTATCACCCCCAACTTACAGATGAGGAAACTGAGACTCTGGAGGTGAGGCAACTAGTTCCGGGTGGTACAGTAGATGGCTGAATACTCAATTTGGACTCCTGAGCCTATGTACTTGCCATCAAATAAATTATATTGCCTCGAAATGGGTAAAATAACAAAAAAAATCTTTCAATCTGGTTTCTTCCTTGTTAATTAGATTAAATAAGAATATGTTCTTTTATAGAATTCTTGATTTAAAATTATTCTAAATCCCATGAAAACTCTTATACAGTATAAAGTATTAGAAGTTGCTCATGAAAAATCTTTTTCCCTCTGGGCGGCTTGGAAAGGACCCTCGCATAGTAATGAGAGGTCCTGTCATGAAAGACTCCTGGACAGTGTGTTTAAGCGAAGAAGCACTTCTTTGAAAAATGGCCATTTTGGTATTTTAGGCCACTTAAGAATATGACATTAGCTCCCTTTGGACATTTGATTGATGGTAGAAAAGCTGAGAAAGACAGAGCTTTGAGCCACTAGACTCTGTGTGTTTCTAGCTATCTGCACAATGGATTAAACGGCACTTTTCTTTTAAGGATGTTTTAAGAACGATTAAACACACTGTTTCATAATTTCTAATCAGTTTTCCTATCCCCTCGGCCCCAGGAAAGGCTATGGATGAAATTCAGTCAGGCAGAGAAAGGGTCATCATCCTTGCTCTGGGAATTGTTTGAAAATTCTCCAAGGATATGTGGTCAAGTCCACTTTCGTGTGATGACAGATGGGCCATATATTTCTCTACAGAGTGAGCCATTTCTCTGAAAAGGCTGGAGTTGTTAAGCTGTGGCAGAGAAACGTGCAGAAGTGTATCAAAAGGAATGGTCTGTAACCTTACAGACTACCCTGCAACTAAATAAAAACAGTTCTGCCGGAAATACTGGAAAAATAACCGTGTGCCAATGGAGGAGAAGACCAAAGGAAAGGGAAGTTCAGAGACAGCCTGGCCCTGCACTTCTGGCTTAGCCCCTTGCCTGCGAGTGGAGCTCGGAGAAGCAAGGGGCTTGCGCTCCAGCGTGCTGAGAGGCAAAGAATTAAGACCAGCTGAGTTTCTGTGTGAGACGAAATGGCCTTCCAAACCCCACTCCTGTCTGTGGGAAGTAGCTGCACAAATGTTTTACCATTCCATAAAATTCCCAAGTATGTGCTTGCTTCGGTTGTTTTTAATGTGCTGCTTGAATACCGTACCTGAAATAGCTTTTGTAGACTGAGATGCACGCATTTTAAATGGAAGCTGTCGGGTGGCAGGGTAGGCGGGCCGTGAGAACAGAGGCAGGAACACGAACTCATTTAGAAAAACAAGGCAACCCTGGGAGGCAGGGAGACAGTAGGATGGTAGGGAGGAGACGGAGGAACATAGAGAAAAGAAATGGGGAGCAGAAAGCTGAGGATGAGGTTGAAAGGCATCAGAGGGTTGTGCCAAAAATATGTCATCAATCAGACTTCTGAAGAAAACTCTAGCTTCAAGTGGTATCTCTAAAAATTTGAAATCCATCCTCAAGGACTCAGCAGACCTCTCTGTGTTTATAATGAAAGTGAAAGTGTTAGTCACTCGGTTGTGTCTGACATGCTGTGAACCCCAGGGCTGCAGCCCGCCAGGCTCCTGTGTCCATGGGCCTCTCCAGGCAGGCATACTGGAGTGGGTGGCCGTTCCCTTCTCCAGGGGGTCTTCCCGACCCAGGGATGGAACCTGGATCTCCTGCATTGCAGGAGATTCTTTACCATCTGAGTCACCAGGGAAGCCATGGATTGTCCCTATTTTGGAATTTTTTAGTCCATTCTATTTTTTTTTTAAGTCTATATTGAATTTGTTGCAATTTGCTTCTGTTTTATGTTTTGCTATTCTCGACTGTGAGGCATGTGGGATCTAAGCGCCCAGACCAGGGATCGAACCCACACCCCCTACATTGGAGGACGCAGTCTCAACCACTGGCCCACCAGGGAAGTCTGCTTTGGTGCATTCTAAATCTTTAGCGTTCCATTCTCAACATTTTCCTTTAAGAGGCTTCAAAGCCAGGTAGATCTTGCCCAGGGAGAAGCATATCCAAATTCATACGACAGATTTGAAATCATGTTTATTTAATTAGACACTATTTCTATGAGACATCTCTGGACACACACACGTACACACAAAGGAAAAAAAAGGAAGAGAAAAAAGAGCCCAACAGGTCTGTTCATTAAAACATCTCTTCCTGTGTGTGCTGAGAATGTCAAGTGACCACTGCATTCTCCTCCAGGGAGCTTATAATCAAGCCCAGGACCCAGTTAGATGAGAAAAAAAAAGGGGGGCCTTTTTTTTCTAGTCTTAACAAAGTCATATTCTTCCTTGCACCAATCCTTGCCCTCTGTAAAAAATAAAATAAAAATTTTAAACCTGTTTATAAAAAAAAATGTTTCCACCTATTAGGCCCTAATAAGGAACAGGAGTTTTATTTAGTATGGAGGCAGGATCAGTCCTATTTTCACTCTGTCCTGCACTCATGCCTAAGGAACTCTTAAGAAGCAGACTTTCCTGATAGTCTTTCCCCCCGCCCCCCGAGGATTATGTGTTTGCCAAATCTACAGAAAGTTAAATGCCCGGCACTGTTTTAGATATTAGAAAACGTGGTAGATACAGACACACCCTGCCTGCAGCCTGAAATACTGTAGGGGACACACGGACCTGAGGGTTGTTGTGGAAGTGATTTTGCATAAAGTTCAGGGATGGAGATCTCAAATGCCTACGGGCCCAGACAGGCAGTATAAAGGTGTGAAGGTTACCCTACGCAAGGCATCTGGTTTTGGTGGGACCTATGGTGAAACCGCAGACTTTGAAATTAAAAAAAAAAAAAAGCCTTAAAGTACTGACTGCAAAATGGCACCAGATTTGGCAGATATGGCTGGAGACGGTAAGTAGGCCAGGTCTGGCCCAGAGACATGGAGTCCTTAGGAGATTTTATGAAGGCACGGAGGGGAAATAAGGGAAAGCATCAAACATCTTGCCAGAAGCTTGGAGATTAAATAGCCTTTGTCAGGGAAGGTTTTCTAGGGAAAAAAAAATCATTAGCTGTCATCTAAAATAAGCATGGGCTTCCCCGGTGGCTCAATGGTAAAGAACCCGCCTACCAACGCAGGAGATGCAAGAGACGTGGGTTCGATCCCTGGTTCAGGAAGATCCCCTGGAGGAGGAAATGGCAACCCACTCCAGGATTCTTGCTTGGGAAATGCCAGGGGCGGAGGAGTCTGGAAGGCTGCAGTCCATAGGGGTCACAAAAGAGTCAGACACGACTTCGCGACTAAACAACGAAATAGAGATGCATTTTACTGCATGGAAGACCCTGAAAGTGTGGGCGAGACCAGGAGGCCGAATGGCTCGTTCCAACCAGTGTTTCGCTTCTCAGCGTCCCTCAGCCCATCATGCGCTCTGAGCTGACTCGAACACATTCGTTTTGAGCCTGGGAAGGCCAGAGAAGAGAGATGGGGAGAAGGGATGGTGGAACTGAGGGCAAAGAGGAAGGCCTTTTCCTCCTCTTCCAACCAGGGGCATAGAAAGGCTGGTTCTGAAGAAGAGCTTCCGTTCTTAGGATCCTGCCCAGCTCGGGTACCAAAATCCTCACGCACCACAGCAGAAGTACAGCAAGGAGCGGGTGCTTGCTCCTGAATCTCTGGTGATGAATCACGTGTATTTATTTCAGTGTCAGAGAAAAATTTCTTGAGAACCTTCTGTGAGCATTAAGATGTCATCCATTTCAAGGGGAAGAAGTCTCCAGTCTTTTTCTCTCTGAAGGCACATTATTCTCCAGCACATTAATTGGTCCCGTTAGATTGATTTTTGAAAGGTGGTACCTGGCTGAGGGAAAATTCTGGTTTCCTAGTGCAATTATCTGCTGAGTACTTATCTTTCCAGGAAAAGCTCTTCACCAAAAGCTCTTTAGTGGTGAGTTTCAAGGAAGGTTTTGAAATGACATTTTAAAAAAGAGATAAGAATGGTTCTGTTGAGGATTTAAACTTTTCTTTAAAAGAATTTTAGGTGTTGGCAATTTCCTGAATAGCGGAGTCCTGAAATAAATGAGCAGAGACGGCTCAAACCTGAGAGTGTGAGTCTGCCAAGTGAGAACGGCAGTGTCCGAGGCCCGCAGGGATGATACACATGGTCTCATTCTCCAGCCAAGTCTTGAGTCTCTTCTGCGATATTTGTTGGGAATCTAGCCTCTGTTTGAAGTCTTCTAGATTTGACGAAATTCATGGTCTCTTAATGAAACTCATTCTATTTTTCTTGACTTCCCAGGTCATTCAGAAATTCTTCCTTAAAGTAAAAAATGCATATGTGTGTGTGTCTCTGTGTGTGTATATCTTTTTATTAATTCCAGTTACTATTTGTTTTTGTTATTTAGTCACTAAGTCATGTCTGATTCTTTGTGACCCTATGTACTGTAGCCTGCCAGGCTCCTCTGTCCATGGGATTCTCCAGATGAGAATACTGGAGTGGGTTGCTATTTCCTCCTCCAGGGGATCTTCCCGACACAGGGATCCGAATCCGAGTCTCCCGCTCTGGCAGGCAGATTCTTTACCGTTGAGCCAGCAGGGAAGCCCCACGGAAAGCCGCAGCAGCTACTATGGAATACACTGAATAAAAGGGTCTTCTTGTGAATAGACTGGAGTTCTTGGAAAGTAGCTATTCTCACTTTCTAGATAGAATCATTAAACCTTGTTTTCCTTTCTGTTTCATTTTTCTAGTTCAGTTAGAACATCGCTAGTACAAAGGATGTGAGACTGTTTTCCGTGGTCAGAGAGCTGTTTTTCTAAACTCAGGGAGGGGCAGGATGAAGTGGATGTACATTTCTGTATCTACCAAGAAAACGAAGATCACGGCATCTGGTCCCATCACTCCATGGGAAATAGATGGGGAAACAGTGGAAACAGTGTCAGACTTTCTTTTTGGGGGCTTCAAAATCACTGCAGATGGTGACTGCAGCCATGAAATTAAAAGACACTTACTCTTTGGAGGAAAAGTTATGACCAACCTAGATAGCATATTGAAAAGCAGAGACATTACTTTGCCAACAAAGGTCCGTCTAGTCAAGGCTATCGGAGAAGGCAATGGCACCCACTCCAGTGTTCTTGCTTGGAGAATCCCAGGGACGGGGGAACCTCACGGGCTGCTGTCTGTGGGGTCGCACAGAGTCAGACACGACTGAAGCAACTTAGCAGCAGCAGCAGCAGCAGTCAAGGCTATGGTTTTTCCTGTGGTCATGTATGGATGTGAGAGTTGGACTGTGAAGAAAGCTGAGCGCCAAAGAATTGATGCTTTTGAACTGTGGTGTTGGAGAGTCCCATGGACTGCAAGGAGATCCAACCAGTCCATTCTGAAGGAGATCAGCCCTGGGTGTTCTTTGGAAGGAATGATGCTGAAACTGAAACTCTAGTACTTTGGCCACCTCATGTGAAGAGTTGACTCATTGGAAAAGACTCTGATGCTGGGAGGGATTGGGGGCAGGAGGAGAAGGGGACAACCGAGGATGAGATGGCTGGGTGGCATCACTGACTCGATGGATGTGAATCTGAGTGAACTCCAGGAGTTGGTGATGGACAGGGAGGCCTGGTGTGCTGCGATTCATGGGGTTGCAGAGTCAGACATGACTGAGCGACTGAACTGAACTGAAGATCTCTCCTGGATCAGGAGTCTGAGGGAGAAGTAAAATTCATAATAGGTTTGACTCCTGGGCTTGGGAGCTCTACCACCTAATGGAGGGCTTTGCACTGCTAAGGGCTACTTTGTGAAAGAGCATTTGAGGATGAATGGCAGGTCAGCTCTCAGATGGGGTTAATCTGGGAAGGCTTCATGGAGGAAGTGAGCTACTCAGGAGTTGGAAGACCCAAAGATACATTGTTATAACAAACTCTGGGTTAGGATTCAGATGTCTCAGTTCAGTTCAGTTCAGTGGCTCAGTCGTGTCCAGCTCTTTGTGACCACATGTATCACAGCACGCCAGGCCTCCCTGTCCATCACCAACTCCTGGAGTTCACTCAGACTCACGTCCATCGAGTCAGTGATGCCACCCAGCCATCTCATCCTCTGTCGTCCCCTTCTCCTCCTGCCCCCAATCCCTCCCAGCATCAGAGTCTTTTCCAATGAGTCAACTCTTCGCATGAGGTGGCCAAAGTACTGGAGTTTCAGCTTTAGCATCATTCTTTCCAAACATGTCTAGATTTACTCTAAAGAAGCTGGCTTTTTTACTACCAATTTAAAGCAGAGACTGATAAATAAAACCAAAGCAAATTTAGGCCAAAATCCTTTTTACACTTTGATAGCAAACTTTTCTGTGTCCGCAAGCTTTTGAGGATTTGTCAGGTGGTTCTAAATGTAGTTGGTATTCTTTATTTTTCTCTTAAAAGTAATGTAATTTATCTGAAGGGCTTCCCAGGTGCAGCAGAAACTAACACGACATTGTAAAGCAACCATACTCCAATAAAAATTAATTTAAAAGATGTAATTTATTAAAATAATAAAGGAAGTATAACTGTAACCCTAAGTTTCAGCTATAACATTAACAAATAGGAAATGGAAGAGTAACGTTAACAGAAAAACAATAGTCAGGAAACAGTGCCATTAAGAAAATATATATATCAACCAAGGGTGCCTGCGTGCTTAGTCATGTCCGACTCTTGTGACACTTTGGACTGTAGCCTGCCAGGCTCCGCTGCCCATGGGGTTTTCCAGGTAAGAATACTGGAGTGGATTGCTGTTTCCTTCTCCAGGGGATTGTCCCGACCCAGGGATCAAACCCACATCTCCTGTGTCTCCTGCAATGCAGGCAGATTCTTTACCTACTGAGCCCCTGGGGAAGCTGATACATATCCTCTACCTGCATTTAATCATTTCATGAGCCAACTTCTTAGATGCAGTCTGCACTGCCCACTCAGAGTATAAGAACAGCAGGGAACTCCCCTGGTGATGCAGTGGTTAAGAATCTGCCTTGCAATGCAAGGGACGTGGGTTGGATCCCGGGTCTGGGAACTAAGACCTCACGTGCCACAGCTACTGAGCTCGCATGCTCTGGAGCCCTAGCTCTGCAACCAGAGAGTTTGTGCACCTCAACAAAAGAGCCCTTCTTCTTCAGCCAAGAAGTGAGGCAGCCAAAATAGCTAATTAATTATTTTAAAAAGTTTCAAATGATGAGAACAACAGAATTTTAGAGTTGAAAAAGGACTTAGAGTTTTACACACAAAAAAAGAAGACTTTCCACCCAAAATAAAAGTCCCTAATGTGGAAATAAACTCAATAATATACTTAAGTGATGTCACTGAAAATTTGCTAGGTGCATCCCCACACATTGATCATAGCTTAGTTCCTACTTATCTTTTTCAAGAATACTGGATGTCATTGGTGTTCTTATTCTGAAAATATAGCAACATGGATTTTTATCTAAGAAGGAAATAAATTTCTTCAAACTGTTCAACAACTTTTCTTACTATGTAACACATTCATATAGGGATTTTAATATAGATTATGCATTCTCAAAATAACTTCTTCGTGATAAAATTAAGGCCATTTTTCACCCTTCATAAATCATTAGACTTTGTTGAGCATTTTCTTCAGCTCTCCATCAATGTTTCCCCTTTGGGCTGAAACCAAGCATGGAAAATTTCACCTTACCAGACAGGCCTTTTTGGAACCCATAAGCAGTGGTCAGGGAGTTAAATTTATATTTAACTTCACATGCTTTTTTACCACAAATGATATAATATGGGGTACTGAACGGTCTTTTTAATTTTTTTTTCTGGTATAATTGAGTTAGCTTGCTGGTTTGTTCAATTTTTTTTATGAGCCACTTATAGATTTATTTAGGTATTTCAGTATACTCAGACCTCTGTCTCTCAGAATTGAATGTCTGAAGCTTTTTTTTTTGCTTTTTGGGTACATAAATAAGAGGATTTCAGACGGCAAAATATTTCCATGCTGCAAAACAATAAGGTGATTATGTATCATCTGAGGTTATTTGGAATCCCCAAATATAAAGAACATGGACATAAGCTAACATAGATCTCAAATGTTCTCTACATTGATACGATTTGAGACTGAATTTTATAAAGAGAGAGGGAACTATGTTGGGAGAGTAAGACGCTTGATTCCTTTTTATTTCCTCATGTAAGCTTTTATGAGTTTAAAAAATGAACAAAAATAGGTATTTGAGAAGTTGGAAACATTTAATCAAAAGTGACAAACTTAAAACTCGATAGGTGTGCCAGAAATTAACACGGAGTCTGGAATCTTGGTTATTTATTATTCATTTATTTGTATGCATATATTTATTTCTTCATCACTTTGAGTCATATGGATAAAAACTAGTATCACATGGGAATTAAATCTTTTGGGAGAGAAGGAGAGAAAAAAGTGGCTAGAAGTACAAAAATTAAGAAGTAGTAGAGGAAGCCTGGTGAAAGTCTGGAGGACTTATGAGTAGATACAGGAGGCCGAGGGAAGTAATAACTTTGACGGGGCTTGCCTTTTTGCTCTAGGTGTCCTGGAATTCTTTGGGAAGGTGTAGACAGAGCGAGGTCACGGAAGTCGTAAGTATTTGGAATGAGATGGGGAACAATGCTAGTGCGGCCACTTCTAACTGCTGGAAGGTGTGCCCTGAATCTGTCAGCAAGATTTCTGTCTGGGTTCAGTTGGATAAACAGCACGGCAAGGAGATCAAACCTCACTTATCTTTATTCTGGGTCTTCATCGGCCCCTGGAGAAAGTGACTGTCTCAGTTACCTTTTTTTTTTTTTTTTAAATTATGACTTTTGGCTTTCGTTCTGCTTAAGTTGTTTGATTTCGAGTCTTCATATCGGGGTTTTTAGCCCTTAAATGGGATTAGCACCTTCTTAGGCCGGTAGTTCTCCCGAGCTGCCTACAGTGATCACTGGCATCAATGATAATTTGTTAATTCCAGAACGGCTTTCGCTTGTTGGTCTCTAGCTCAGCTCCGATTAATTTGTGCTTAGTTGTTCAGCCATGTCTGACTCTGCGACCCCATGGATTGCAGCCTGCCAGGCTCCTCTCTGCATGGAATTTTCCAGGCAGGAATATTGGGTTGGGTTGCCATGCCCTTCTCCAGGGAATCTTCCCGACCCAGGAATCGAATCCAGGTCTCCTGCATTGAAGGTGGATTCTTTACCAGCTGAGCCACCAGGGAAGCCCGAGAACACTGGAGTGGGCAGCCGGTCCCTTCTCCAGGGGATCTTCCCAACCCAGGATCTGAGCTGGGTCACCTGCATTGCAGGCAGACTCTTTACCAGCTGAGCTACCAGGGAAGCCCCCGATTAATTTAGAGAGGTGCTTACTCACCACGGCTCTGTGTGGCTGATTTCATCCACGCCCTCTTCCCCAGTGTCCACTATGGGAAGCCCCTCCTTGAAGAAACTTCAGAATAAAAAAACAGCGTAAAACTCACCCCCAAAGTGTCAAAAAATATGAGAGCATATCCTGAATGACCTCTAAACAGTGCGAGTTATTTAAATACATCAAAGAGAGCAGAATAAAATAACAAGTATAACAACAAAAACATCAGAAGACAGACTTTAGAAACCTTTTTTAATCCTTTAGTGCAGGAACTTAATATACTAATGTGCATTACGAGTCATCATAATGCTTTCCCCAATGTTATGTAAGAAAAAGCGCACGCAGCAATGAAGTATCTCTAAAGAAAGTAATGCTACTTTCCCCAACGTTACGTAAGATTCAAATAATATTTCGCAGAGCATCTAATAGAGACAACTTTTAGCATCACATGCTTTGAGAAGTGCTGTCCGATATTAGTTGATGAAAGCTTTTCCCTTCCTTGATTTTAATATAAGAAAATGATATAAGAAAATTCAGTACAAACTGCTAAGTATAAAATAAGTCCTGGGGATGGAACACTCAGCGTGGTGACTATAGTAATAAGGCTCTGTCCCCCGTTTGAAAGTTATTGATAGTGGACATTAATAGTTCTCATCACAAGAAAAAAATGTTGTAACTCTGTCTGGTGATGAATGTTAATTACACTTGTTCCACTGATGATTTTGTAGTATATACAAATATCAAACCATGATGTCATACACCTGAAACTAAAATAATGTGTGTCAATCATACCTCAATAAGGGAAAAGAAAGACAGCTTAATGCAGGAGCCTGGTTATCGCATCTATGCAGAATTCCCCAGGTCTGCTTAGCTGCTGCCGCTTTTCAGTCTTAAGTCCTATCAGTCTTTTGCGACCTTATGGACTGTAGCCTGCCAGGCTCCTCTGTCCATGGACTCTCCCAGGCAAAAATACTGGAGCGGGTTGCCATTTCCCTCTGCAGGGTATCTTCCTGACCGGAGGATCGAACCCACGTCTCTTGAGTCATCTGCATTAGGTGAATTCTTTCCCACCGTACCACCAGGGAAGCACTTAGCTGTGACGTAGGGCAGGTCTTAATTTCCCCTCATCTTTCGGCCTGAGATGAACTCAGAGTTCTTGGGGAAAGTTGACGGACCCCAGCCCTGGAGGTGTGTATTATGTTACTTGCATCACTCTCCTGCCAGGGGTGGGGGTGGGGTGGGGGTCTCCCTCCAAGGCTGAGGCAACGTAATTAGCTGATAATGTTTCAACCAAAGCTGAATTTGCAAAAGCCAATTCATCCAAGAATCAATTCACCCAAGGGCCAATTTTCTAAATGCACTCATTCCTCAACACCTATAGGAACTGGATTCGTAAACTTTAGAGATATTCATCTCTAAAGATGGAAGGCTTTAATGGATTTCACTATATTTTGGGCTGTGCCAGGTGTTTGTTGCTGTGGGCTTTTTTTCTAGCGGGGTGAGCTGGAGCTACCCGCTAGTTGGGGTGAGCAGGCTTCTCGCTGCAGGCTCAGTAGCTGTAGCGCATGGGCGCTTTAACGTGTTCTTGAGAGTTTTTAAAGGTCCTAGCTGGTAGATTTCTCTGGCGGCGGCATCTGGACATTTAGCCTCTGGCTCAGCCTCCTGCTGATCGGTGTGCAGGTCACAGGCACAGCAGGGGCTCCATGCGAGGGACACCAGGGCACTGAAAACCGGAAAGCGTCTGTGAGAGGAGGAGACCCAGGGGCAGAGAGACCCGGAGGTGAAGGTCGGAGGAGCGGGGAGAAGGTCAGAAAGAGAAGGCGGGGAGCAGGGTTTTCCACACAATTCATAGCCTCTGCCATCTGTCCAATGTGAGTTTCTGAGCAGCTGAGAAGTATTTTATTTAAAGCATGCAGTAATCTAGCGAGTTGGTAGATTTGAGGAATAAGGTCATACACGACTACTTTAGTTAGCTGGTGTTGGGTGACTTTACCTGGATCCTGAGGACCTCTACCTGCAATGCTGTTGCCAAAGGTCAGTGTTTTGTTTATGACTATATTCCTGGTGTCTCCAACCGGGCCCTCCTCTCCCACCCCAAGGAAAAGCAGTAACTATTTGAGAGAAAAAAGGCAAGAATATTTACATGAAGGCATGAAGTATTTAGAGCTGAACTGCCTCCAGATGACACCCCCTTATTTTGCCAACAAAGGTCTGTCTGGTCAAAGCTATGGTTTTCCCAGCAGTCATGTATGGATGTGAGAGTTGGACTATAAAGAAAGCTGAGCACCAAAGACTTGATGCTTTTGAACTGTGGTGTTGGAGAAGACTCTTGAGAGTCCCATGGACTGCAAAGAGATCAAACTGGTCAATCCTAAAGGGAATCAGTCCTGAATATTCATTGGAAAGACTGATGTTGAAGCTGAAACTCCAATACTTTGGCCACGTGATGCGAAGAGCTGACTCATTAAAAAAGAACCCGATGCTTGGAAAGACTGAAGGTAGGAGGAGAAGGGGATGACAGAGGATGAGATGGTTGGATGGCATCACCGACTCGATGCACATGAGTTTGAGCAAGCTCTAGGAATTGGTAATGGACAGGGAAGCCTGGCGTGCTGCAGTCCATGGGGTCACAAAGAGTCGAACATGGCTGAGTGACTGACCACCACCAACAAAAATAGACCTACTGTGAGAGGCTGAACACACTGACTTTGTTTGGACTTGTTTAGTGGTCTTAAGAAGGCACCTGAAATGCAAACAGGAGCCACATTGTGGACATAATGTAATTGCTATTTAAGGAGAGAGTGCAGTGCAGGAATCCCAGTTATCTCTGACACCAAACGGATTTGCTCATTTCTCCACCTTGTCCTTTTATTCATTCTACATTGTTAATAGAATCGCCTCTACTTCGTTGATAAACAATTGCTATGACTCCTTTAACAGAATTTGTCTTTCCAAAGGAATTTGATTTTTTTTTACCTGCACCTCGAAGCATGTGGGATCTTACTTCCCTCACTAGGGACTGAACCTGTGCCTCTTGCAGTGGAAGTGTGGAATCTTAACCACCAGACTGCCAAGGAAGTCCCTGGAATTTGATTTTTGTAAATATCACTTCTGTCAGCAAGCATCTGAGTCAGTCAATCAGTTCACTCACTCAGTTGTGTCCGACTCTTCGTGATTCTGTGGACTGTAGCACACCCGGCTTCCCTGTCTGTCAAAAACTCCTGGAGCTTGCAAGTATCTCAATGCAGTTTAAATAGGACACGCCACTTCCCTGATCCCTCCTCGCCATCTTGGTGACAGTTTCAATTCTGAATATTTAAATCCAGACTCATTCAAAGTTTTATAATTTGTTTTCATCTCAGTGGTTTATACCCGTTTAACTTTATATTTTTGATGATTGTTGTTGGTTCCTTTTCAATAATGTAAAACTTTTTTATGAATCAAATGAGATTTTATGTATTACCAGATAAGTTTTAAAAAATGACTTAATTTTATGATGACGACTTCTTTCACCAAACTGTATTTAATATACGGTAATGACTAAAGATTACCATGTGTGCTAAGTCGCTTCAGTCGTGTGCAACTCTTTTCGACCCTTGGGACTGTAGCCCACCAGGCTCCTCTGTCCATGGGATTCTCCAGGCAGGAATACTGGAGTGGGTTGCCATGCCCTCCTCCAGGGGATCTTCCCGACCCAGGGACAGAACCTGTGTCTCCTGCGGCTCCTGCATTGCAGGCTCATTCTTTTACCACGGAGTCACCACCACATAGGAACTCTTTTTGAAGCAGATAGCTTTAAAAAGCACTTCCCATGGGAAATCTCAGACATTCACAATATCGAAGAGAATACTATTATAATGAACTCAGGAGTGGCAATCCCTCCATTTCAACAGTTAACAACTCAAACCCTGCCTTGATTCATCGGTAGCCACCCACCCACACTGGGTAATTTTGATGCCAACTTCAGGCGTCATTTTATCCTTGACTGTTTCTGAGTGTATCTCTTAAGGGTAAGAATTCTTTTACAAAGTAGAACCATAATACCAACTGTAAACGTTTAACATTGTGTTGCTGTCAAATATCCACTTATCCCTGATTGTTAAGTTTTTAACCGTGTGTTCTAATTAGGATCTATGGAGGATCAAATAGGCTTGAAATTCCACATTTAATTTCTGCTTGTCGTCTAGTCAAGGCTGTGGTTTTTCCTGTGGTCATGTATGGATGTGAGAGTTGGACTGTGAAGAAGGCTGAGCGCCAAAGAATTGATGCTTTTGAACTGTGGTGTTGGAGAAGACTCTTGAGAGTCCCTTGGACTGCAAGGAGATCCAACCAGTCCATTCTGAAGGAGATCAGCCCTGGGATTTCTTTGGAAGGAATGATGCTAAAGCTGAAACTCCAGTACTTTGGCCACCTCATGCGAAGAGTTGACTCATTGGAAAAGACTCTGATGCTGGGAGGGATTGGGGGCAGGAGGAGAAGGGGACGACCGAGGATGAGATGGCTGGATGGCATCACGGACTCGATGGACCTGAGTCTGAGTGAACTCCGGGAGTTGGTGATGGACAGGGAGGCCTGGCGTGCTGTGATTCATGGGGCCGCAAAGAGTCAGACATGACTGAGCGACTGAAATGAACTGAACTGAATCCATTTCTATTGAAATATTACATGTTAACTATTCAATGGGCTTATTTTCTAGGTGTTTAAGGACAGAGAAGATTATCTGCACGGACGAGGTCTTTTGTTGCTAGTGTTATTGTGGTACTCGTATTAGCACTTACTGTCAGAGTGTCTTTTACTAATTTGGTGTGGTTTCGCTGTTAGATTTAGAATTAGTCTTTGGGGCTGTTCTGATAGTTCCCAAACCTTAATCTAGAATCCGTTTTAGTTATGTTTGTATTGTGCTGCATAATTGAACACAATTAAGGCATCCATACAACAGTTGGAAACATGTTTATCTACAGGGAGGACTATTTATATCAGTGATTCTGGGGCAAGCTTCTCAGGTTACATTACACCCAGGGGAAATAGTTGTACTCAGCAATATATCAAACTTCTGATGCCTCTGGAGTTCATTACCACACAATAAGCACATTATCTGTCACGCCTTATTGCTTCATTTTCGCTTTTTGAAGGTTCTTTATTGGCTGCATTACTTGGCAGCAATGGAAACACAAAGGTGCCACTGTAGCTGTGAGTCTGGTCCTTATGTGGGTGGCGCTGAGACAAAGTGTTGGGAACGGTTTGCAGTTTTTTTCCAACTCAAAAGATGCTTGTATTTTTAATGGAGATTTTGCTCCTGAAAAATAGGCTTGAAAACACTGCAACCAACTAGACATCAGTAATTAACTCCCTTCTCCACAAAACCCCCCAAACTATCTCTTCTACGCAAGCAATAAGAATTCATTATAGAAAAATTAGAAAATGCAACTAAGCACAAAGGAAAAATCATCAGAGATAACAACTGTTAGCCTTCTGCTAAGTGGTTAGCATTTCTAACAGAATGTAATGTAAAAAGATAGTAAAAATCATGCATATCTCTATAATCATATTACAACAATTTAAGCTCTACTGGGCTTCCCTGGTGGTTCAACTGGTAAAGAATCCGCCTGCAATGCGGGAGACCTGGGCTCGATCCCTGGGTTGGGAAGATCCCCTGGAGAAGGGAAAGGCCAGTCAATCTAGTATTCTGGCCTGGAGAACTCCATGGACTAAATAGCTCCTGGGGTTGCAAAGAATCGGACACCAGTGAACAACTTTCACTTTCAAACTGTACAGACTGTTCTTAACATGCTTTTTTCCACTCAACAACATTTTATGAACATCTTTTCATGTTAACACTCTGGTACCCAATCATTCTTTATTGGTACATAATATTCCAGAGTTAGACTGACATGATGAACACATTTATACTGATTCTAATTTTTTGATCTTATAAACAATTGTACAATAAACATTCTGGTACATATGAAATACATTCCTGTATATCCTCGTCCAGTCAAATTTTTATGATAAAGCACTAAATGGAGAATTGGATAAAGTTAGGAGAAGGCAACGACACCCCACTCCAGGACTCTTGCCTGGAAAATCCCGTGGACGAAGGAGCCTGGTGGGCTGCAGTCCATGGGGTTGCTAAGAGTCGGACACCACCGAGCGACTTCACTTTCACTTTTCACTTTCATGCATTGGAGAAGGAAATGGCAACCCACTTCAGTGTTCTTGCCTGGAGAATCCCAGGGATGGGAGGGCCTGGTGGGCTGCCGTCTATGGGGCTGCACAGAGTCGGACATGACTGAAGTGACTTAGCAGCAGCTGCAGTTTTAAAGGCTTTAGAATCACAACAGGAAATTGACTTCCATGGAGTTATTCCTCAGTATTCCTCTAGACTTCCTTATGGATAAAGGGATTCTATTTCCCCTCATGGTCACCAACACTGAGTAGCAGTATTTTTAATCTTTGTCAACCTGATAATGAAAATCTCATCTCATTGTTTTAATGTGCGTTTGTTGAATCAATAGAAGGATTTTTTTTTGTACAGTTCTCAGACATTTGTGTTTTTTTCTACAGTGCAGTGTTGCTTTGTATATTTTGAGTTGCTAGAGCATTTATCACTTTTTCTGATTGATTTGAAAACTTTGACATATGAAGCAGTCATCTTTTAAATATAATGTATCCTGTAGATGTTATCCTACTTCGTATTTTAACTTTTGTGGGTTTTATAGCTCTAAGAGGGAAATTTTACTGATTTTTTCTGGTATGATAGAGATAGTGGTTACACGGGCTTCCCTAGTGGCTCAGATGGTAAAGAATCCTCCTGCAACGTGGGAGACCTGGGTTCGATCCCTGGGTTGGGAAGATTCCTTGGAGAAGGAAATGGCAACCCACTCCAGCATTCTTGCCTGGAGAATCCCCAGGGATGAGGAGCCTGGCGGGCTACAGTCCATGGGGTCACACAGAGTTGGACACAATTGAGTGACTAAGCACAGCACAGCAGTTACATATATATATGCATGTATGTATTAATACACACACACACACACACACACACACACACACACACACACAAAAGTGAAAGTGCTAGTCATTCAGTCATGTCTGACTCTGTGACCCTATGGACTGCAGCCCACCAGGCTCCCCCGTCCCTGGGATTCTCCAGGCAAGAACACTGGAGTGGGTTGCCATTTCCTTCTGCAATGCATGAAAGTGAAAAGTGAAAGTGAAGTCACTCAGTCGTGTCCAACTCTTAGTGACCCCATGGACTGCAGCCTATCAGGCTCCCCTGTCCATGGATTTTCCAGGCAAGAGTACTGGAGTGGATTGCCATTTCCTTATCCAGGGAATCTTCCTGACGCAGGGATCAAACCCAGGTTTCCTGCATTGTGGGCAGATTCTTTACTGTCTGAACCACCAGGGAAGCCCTGGATATACATGTATATGCATGCCTATTTCTGGAATTTCTCTTTTTTTCCAACACTAGCCCTTTAAACATATGTCTTATTGTCTGATAGGTAAGGCCCCCTCTGCCTATTGTTGCTTCAAAGTTTTTGTTTTGCTTTGTTTTAAGAAAGCATTTTGATTACTTGACAAATTTATTTTTCCCAATTTTTTTTTCAGATGAACTTCAGAATCTTTACATTGATGGAATTGAAATTACCACTGAGTTAATTTAATATTATAGTTAAGTTTGGAGAGAATCAGGAGCTTTATCACATTAAGCCCTCTAGTGAGGAAACATGGGTTATATCTCCAGATATTCGAGTTTGCATTTTGAGTCCCAGGAGAATCTGAGAATTTTATCTTCGTGGGTTGTCTTTATTCTCATAATAAATATTATCTGGAACTTAGTCTGTGCCAGGCGCTGTCCTAGGTGCTGAGGATCCAGTGGTGACCCAGATAGGTAGGCTCATGTTCGAGCATGAGAAGATGGGAAAAAAACATATGAGCAAATTAATAAATTTGAAAAAACCTCAGAATGGGAGCAAGACCATGAAGAGGTTAGTGTGACAGAGGGCAGTTGGGAGAGAGGCCGCTTTAGCAAGAGTTCAGGGAACCCCTTCTGAAGAAGGGATGTTTGAGCAGAGATCTGACTTTTTGTGATGAAGACCCAGTTACCCGGGAGGACAATTCTGGGTGTGGGGTGGAATGGTGAGCAAATGTGAAACATGGATTCGATTGCGCTTGTTACATTTGGGTCTGTGAGACGGGGTGATGGAGTAGTGAGTGAGGGCACAGTTTGCACGGAGTTGAGGGGTCAGGGTGGACAGGATCAGATCAGACCTGGGAAAAGGAGCTGGGCTTTCTGCATCAAGGAGTCTCTGAAGAGCTTTCAGCGAGGATGGAGTGCTGTGGTCAGACATATGATTTGAGTGAGTACGCTGGCTGTGCTGTGGGAAAGGGGGCGGTCGAGTGGCAGAGGAGGATGCATAGATGCTTGTCAGAAGGCTGTTGCAGAGCGGAAGGAACAGCCAGCAGCTACAGTGAGCCAGAACAGGGCAGGTAGGCAAGCTGAGCCCGCTGGCCTCACAGAGACACTCGGGATCCTGCCTTCCTGCAAGGTTCTCCCACAGCCGTCTCTGCTGCCTTACAGAGCGAGGGACTGGAGGAAAGGACCCCGAGGCAGGAACAAAGGGCTTCCGGTACATAACTGCAGACTCACTCAGGATACCAAGTAGGTATTTCAAGAGTATTTATTTCGTTTTCAGGTGAGATACCTATTTTTCTAAATCTTGCTCTGAATTTTTCAAACTCTCATATCTATTAATGACTGGTCATGTAGTCTATGGGCTTCCCTGATAGCTCAGTTGGTAAAGAATCTGCCTGCAGTGCAGGAGACCCTGCATTATTTGTTAGATCCCTGGGTCAGGAAGATCTGCTGGAGAAGGCATAGGCTGCCCACTCCAGTGTTCTTGGCTTCCCCTGTGGCTCAGCTGGTAAAGAATCCGCCTGTAATGCGGGAGACCTGGGTTCAATCCCTGGGTGGGGAAGATCCCCTGGAGAAGGGAATGGCTCCCTCTCCAGTATTCTTGTCTAGAGAATTCCGTGGACAGAGGAGCTTTGTGGGCTATAGTCCATGGGGTCACAGCGAGTCAGACACTACTGAGCGACTCACACACGCACAGTGTAACCGATAAAGGTTCAGTGGAAGCTTCATCTTCACCTTCAGATGAGGATGACGGATAATAGAACTAAATTCCCCAGACCACACACATCAGAGGAGAAAACAGTAACAACGCTGGAAAGCAGTGCTACAAAGAATGCAAGCATACCAGCCAAAGACGACTTTAGAGGCTGCGGGCACTGTGACTTCACCGGGGATTAAAAAAAATCTGGGCTTCCCAGGTGGGTACTAGTGGTAAAGAATCTGCCTGCAAATGCAGGAGACACAGGAGACGGAGGTTTGATCCCTGGGTCAGAGAGATCCCCTGGAGCAGGAAATGACTACCGCTCAAGTATTCTTGCCTGGAGAAACCCATGGACAGAGGAACCTCGTGGGCTACAGTCCGTGGAGCCACAGAGAGGCGGACACGGCTGAGTGGCTAAGCAGCAGTAGCAGCATAATAGTGGCACAGCTTGCCTTTTCTACAAAACTGCCTGTCCTCTTACAGTTTAGAGAACCTAACATTTCTATCATTTCATTTTTAAATTAGCTGTCATTATTAATAATTCTGTATTGCTTAGTACTTTATAGTTACCACATTTATTTAATCTTCTCTCTTGTGATGTCAGATTTAAACAATACTTTACCCACTCCAGTACTCTTGCCTGGAAACTCCCATGGATGGAGGAGCCTGGTCGGCTGCAGTCCATGGGGTCGCAAAGAGTCGGACACGACTGAGTGGCTTCACTTTCACTTTCACTTTCATGCATTGGAGAAGGAAACGGCAACCCACTCCTGTGTTCTTGCCTGGAGAATCCAGGGATGAGGGAGCCTGGTGGGCTGCCGTCTATGGGGTCACACAGAGTCGGACACAACGGAAGTGACTTAGCAGCAGCAGCAGCAGTTATTATTTTTATTTCATGGAGAAGAGGAATTCAGAGACATGAAATTATGTGTCCATTAAAGGTTACTTGGTTGAAACGTGGCTGACAGGTATTGAAATCCTGTCTTCTCTTTCAGCAACCAAATTGTGTGTTCACCAGTCTGCTGGCTAAATGTGTTGGTATAGTTTTATTTTCTATGAGAACACAGCTCCATATTTATGGTTATTTGTTGGAAATTATCTCTCCTAACCTAGTAAGCAAAATCCGAAAGGACCAGGGCAGGGATAACGGGATTCTATCGTTGGAAATTCTTATCCCCATGCAATTTTTGAAAAATAGACTTGTGGTTATTTTTTGGTTTTAAAATGTATCTTTTTATCTGTTGAACTTGGCTGGGCCGGGTCTCTGTGGCTGCACGCAGGCTTTCTCTAGTTGTGGGAAGTGGAGGGAGTTGCTCCCCAGTCTCGGTGTGGGGGCTTCTCAAAGCAATGGCTTCTGTTGCAGACCGTGGGCTCCAGCTTCAGTAGTTGCTGCTCGAGCACGGGCTAGCTTGCCCCTCGGTGTGTGGGATCTTCCCGGACCAGGGATTGAACCTGTGTCTCCAGCATTGGCTGGCGGAGTCTTATCCACAGCACCACCAGGGAAGTCCTGTAGTCTCTTTCTTAAGGGCACTAATCCCATTCATGGGGGGTCCATCCTGATGACTCAGTTAACCTCCCAAAGTCCTGCACCCCCTGTCTCCGGCTGTCATCACACTGAGGATTCTGTTTCAAGCTATGCATTTTGGAGGGACCCGGACATCCAGTCCATAACCCCTTGCAGTTTAAAAGCCTGTGTAGGTATGTCCTAGACTCGCTGTTCAAAGTGTGGATGTTTGTGGATGAGCAGCACCAGGATCAGCTGGCAGCCTGGTAGAAATTCAGCAGCTCAGTCCACACTCGAGAAGCCTTGTGTCAGAGTCCGCATTTTGACAAGACTCCCAGGGTGACTCAGATGTATGTTAAAATTTGAGAAGCCCAAGAATCCAGCGGATCTCAGACAGAGCTGAGGAACGCACAAATACTCAGGCCCTCCTGCAGCAGGTGGTACGAAAATTTCTATGTGGAAAGTCCCAGAAAACTGGGACAAGTTTAGGTCACCTTTGGAAGCTGAAGCAAGTGAATCACCACTTGCTTTGGTGGGATTTGCCATTGCTGGAAGGAGGCAGCACTGTATTAGAATCAAGCAACATCGGAGGACTCAGACGTCAAGTTGGGCCTTTGCTCCTCCTCGTCTATAACCCTGAACTATTCCTTACTTGGATTTTGGGCTTTAGTCTTTAGACAAGAGAAATAACAGCATCTCCTCAAGGGAAGTCTTAAAAGAGTTAAATGCAAATCTAGGTGAAAAGTGCTCCACAAGCTATAAATTCTTATGCACACGTGAATCTGTTAAAATCACTTTATTTGGCAAGTAATTTTCTGTAGAAATGGTTTACAGTTATGTTCATGATAATGGTTTGTTTTAAATTATCCACCTTTGGTCTTAAGGTGAGAAAATTATAGTATCAATTTGACATATTCAGGTATTTTCTAAGAACTAGTGGTTTCGTCTGTAGATTCTCTTACAGAAATGAGATCACATGGACGGACTACTTCCCTTCCTGCCTATCCCTTTTCCTCCCTTTTTCCTTCCTTCCTTCCTCTTTCTCTTTCTTTCTTCCTCTCTCTCTGCCCCTCCCTCCCTCCCTTTGCTCATTTCACCTCACTCCATTCATTCAGCAACTCCTTATTGCTGGACACCACCCTGGGCACCTCGCAGGGAACACGATGGTGAACAGGGTTCTGAACGTTCCTGTCCTCATGGAACACGTATCCTAGTTTGGGAAACATGATTAAAGACAACAAGAATGTGTTTTCAGCTGGATGGAATTTCTGCAGCTAAACTGAAGCAGAGCCATGGCAGAGCGTGATGGGGGTGTGTGGGGGAGGAAGGGCTGTTTCAGACAAGGCGGCCAGGGCGGGCCTCTCTGGGAGTGATTTCCCACCAGAGACCTGGACAGAAAGAGGGAGCCAGGGTCAGCTCTGAGTGGAGAGGACTTTAGATGGGGGCGAAAGCAGTTATAACGTGCTTCTCGGGATATTTGAGGACACGCGGGGAAGAGATTCTGGCGGGAGTGGAGGGGACGGCGGGACAGGGGGGTGAGGGCCGTGAGGTGGGCAGAGGGCTCTGCTGCAGGTGGCCTTGGGGCAGCAGTCAGGAGTTTGGAGTTTTTAGTGTGTCGTTGGGGCAGCGGTTTCTGTTTATAAATAACATGCTTCCTTTTGTGCATTTGTCTGAAGTGAATTATTTCCTGAAGAGTCTGGGCAGCTTTTGATTAAAAAAAAAAAAGAAAGCAACCGTCCTTGAATCTGAAAAGCTGCAGAAAACTGAAGCGTTGACCTCAGACTTGATCAGACTGGCGCCGATGCTGCTGGGTCATGTGACCCTTCCTGAGTCAGCCACGTCGTTGCCCTCTTAGGTTTTTTAACGCATTCTTCAGGATTCCTTTCATTTTAAGATGTATGAGTCTATCAGAAAGTTTGTCCTAAAGAAGCTAAGCAAAGAAAGGGATTTATCCGCTCATAACTGAAGAGGCCATAGGCAGCTGGGCTTCGGGTGAGGCTCCATCCAGCTCAGCGACCTCATCATGTGACCCCAGCTCTGCTTCGGCTCCATTCCTGATCCTCATAACCGTGCTTCCTGGGAGAGTTTCACGGCTGCAGCGACTCTGAGTCTCAGATCCCCGTCGCTTGCATCACCAGCTGTAGCAAGAGAGCGTCTCCTCTGACAGGCGGCCGGGCTGCACGGCAGGCAGCAGCAGAGAGGAAGCGCCTTTCTCAGAAGCCCTAGTCGGTGGCCCTTCAAGCCTCGGTGGACTGAACTCCATCAGAGCTCCGTCTACCGCTGAGTCAGCTCTGTGGCCAAGGAGGTGGCGTCTCCTTGCTGGCTTAAACCGGTCACACCCGTTCCTAGAGCTAAGGATAGTGTCCACGCACCCAAACAGAACGGCATAGGATGCAGAAAGCGGTGAATCTCTAAAGAAAAGTCTGAGATTGTTGGCAGAAAGGAAGGAGGGAACTTCAGACAAGCTCGAGTCTGTTGAGCGTAGCCCTTGAACGACAATGGTTTTATGTTTTTAAATGGTTGAAAAATAAGAAAAATAGTATTTTGTGATGCATGGAAATTATATAAAATTCATATTTTGGTGTCCCCAGGAAGGGTCTTTTTGGAGCACAGTTACGCTTGTTTATGTGTTGCCTGTGTCTGCTTTCATGTAACAGAGAGCATGTGGCGTGCAAAGCTTCAGTTTGGTTCAGTTCAGTCGCTCAGTCGTGTCCGACTCTTTGCGACCCCATGAATCGCAGCATGCCAGGCCTCCCTGTCCATCACCAACTCCCAGAGTTTACCCAAACTCATGTCCATCGAGTCGGTGATGCCATTCACTATCTGGCTATTTTAGAGAAAAAGTTTGCAGCCCACAGCATAAAAATTAGAGTAACCAATAAGAAAAAGGAGTTGATGGCTAATATAACTGAAAATGTCCGGAGTGGGTGTTTTCATGTCTGGCTCGAACTAGGAGCCTCAAACACGGTCACCAAGAGTTTTCTCTCTGTCTCATTGTTATCCACAACCTTCCTCCTGCATTCTCTCTCTCTCTCTTTTTTTTTCAGTCTCAGCTCTGCTTTTTTTTTTTTTCTTTGTTAGATTTGTTATCAGGAATGCTCTTTTGGAGTGGTAGCAAATATACCAGTTGACTTACATCTTTGTCACAGCTTATGAACCCAGACGCATGTATTTCCCAGGAGCTCTTCCAAAAGCCCAGAGGGAAATTCTGCTTGCTCTGCCGTGGAACCCTGGCTCATCGCTGGCATGAGTCAGTGCGTCTGGAGATGGAAGGGTTCTGACTCACCAGCCTGGGTGGTGTGCTCACCGTTTTATCTGCACTCCCAAGGAAAAGGATGCATATGGCGTGCAAAGGACGATGGGAAATTCCTCAAAGGGGAAGAGGCTGGAAGACAAAAAGCATGAGATGTTTACTAGCCTCCCCTTTAAATTATTTAAACGACATTTTATTTTGTTTCGTGCTTAGTCACCCAGTTGTGTCCTACTCTTTGAGACCCAATGGACTGTACCCTGCCAGGTTCCTCTGTCCATGGGGATTCTCCAGGTAAGAATACTAGAGTGGGTTGCCATGCCCTCTTCCAGGGGATCTTCCCAACCCAGGGATTGAACCCAGGTCTCCTGCATTGCAGGTGGATTCTTTACCGTCTTAGCCAGCAGGGAAGCCCATTTTGTTTTAGTAGTTATTAATCAAATCACTGATTTTATTTCAGTAATTTTGTATTTTTTAGTTTAACACCAGTTTTATTTGTGCTTGTTGTTGAACATAACTTCACATTGACCTTAGATCATGTAGAAATGTTTATATAGAGGTTTTGAAGAATTATATGCATAAGATTTATGTTCAGATTTTTGGCAAAGTTTTTTTGAATTTATTTTTAATCGAAGGATAATTGCTTTACAATACTGTGTTGGTTTCTTCCACACATCAACATGAATTAGCCATAGGTATATATCTATGTCCCCTCCCTTTTGAACCTCCTCCTACCTCCCACCCCTTCCCACCCCTCTAGGGTGCTGGTTTGAGTTCCCTGAGTCAAATAGCAAATTCTCACCAGCTATCTATTTTTCATATGGCAGTTGAAAAATAAAATGTTTCCATTTCATTGTAATAGTTATTAATCAAGTCACTGACTTTATTTCAGTAACTTTTTAAAGAGTATTTCTTTCAGTAGGTGCGTATGGTGAAAAGATTCCCATTTCAAAATTAGGAGCTATTCTGTGACAAGTAGTTGGCATTGTAAAGTAGATTTTCTTCCCCCAAAGCTGCTTCAAGGGAATCTGTGTCTATTCCTCCAGTCAAAGCATGAAACGAAAAGGGGTGTTTTCCCAGTGAACAGCTTTTCAGGGAGAACAGTTGGTTGGGCAGTTTTTTGGAGCAGTGGGATTTAGATGTGGTGGAAAAGGCATAAAGCCCAGACACCTGATGCAACTTGTCAACACTTTTAATTCTACATCTGTTGTTGATCGCACTGTAGGACTTGTTAATATGTTTATGATCATGTCGCCACGGTGGATAACACTGAGGTAGAAATGGTCGCGTCTAGTCAGGTGGGGCCGCGGGTCCTTCGTGTGTATTTGATGACAAACAATCGCAGCAGAGCACGGCTGGGTTGTTTCATTCATGCAACTCCTAGGAAGCCCTGTCTTTGGGTGTGCTGTTCTTCATGCCCCAGGCATAAGCAAGCAGAAGAATTCAAGACACTGAAGCCAAGGAAGTGGCATGGTAATTAGCTCCCACATTAACAGAGCATCGGTTTTATGAGAAATGCGAGTTAGGCCCTCAGGGTTGTCATCCCTCATCTGGTTAGTGAGTGAGCAGAACAGCTGGCATTTGACAGGGCATGTGCCAGAGTTCGGGTACTTGCTGAGCCCCTCTAGTTGTGAAAATTGAGAAAATACTGGGGGTTTGTACTATCCTATCACTGTTAACGTTTCCTATCAACACTAAAGTCAACCTTTTGTAACAAGAAATCAGAATTTTTTCCTAGTCTATGATAAGTCTTCCTTCCCATGCGCTGGTAGTCCCCTTTGAATGGGTTATAAGTGAGCTGTAGACTTACCATGCCGGGAAGCCCACAGGTTGACACGCCGCATAGGAAGGCTGATAAGATGCCTCACTGAAAATGCTCCATGCTTTGATAAAATAACCAAACAAGATCCATTGAGAGCAATCAAAGAAAATGAAATTCAGAATTGTGCAGCCAGACACACATAAGCTTTGTGTAATGGGACTCCCATAAACTTCAGCGAGACAGGCCCTCCGAGGGTCCGTGTCTGACCCACCTTTGCATGCCTGGTGTCTCGCGGAGTGCCTGGCACACAGCAAGCAGCACGTGGATGAATATGTGTGCTCTGTGTCTGTGCAGAAGATTGTTTTGGTTACCACAAGGGAAAGGGGAGGAATAAATTAGGATTTTGGATTAACAGATGCATACTACTATATACAAAATGGAAATCCACCAGGACCTACTGTATACCACAGGAAACTATACTCATTGTCTTGTAATAGCCTATGAGGGAAAAGAATCTGAAAAGGAATGGGCCTTCCAGGTGTCGCTAGCAGTGAAGAACCTGGCTGCCAAGGCAGGGGACACAAGAGACATGGGTTCAGTCCCTGGCTGGGGAAGATCCCCTGGAGGAGAGTGTGGCAACCCCCTGCAGTAGTCTTGTCTGGAGAATCTGATGGATAGAGGAGCCTGGCAGGCTACAGTCCATGGGGTCATAGAGTGAGACACGACTGAAACAGCTTAGCAAGCGTGCATACACACATACACACACACACACACACACACACACACACAAACATACATATATGAAACTGAGTCACTGGGCTGTACACCTGAAACTAACACAGGATTGTAAATCAACTACACTTCAGTTTAAAAAATTAAAAAACACGAATATGTGTAACTGTATCTCTCCATGCACACACCAACTCACATCTTACTGTTACAGCTTGCTCAAACTTCAGCTTTCACACGAAAAGCCATGGTCCTTGAACTCAGCATCTATTGGGGACCATAGTCCAGTGCCTTTCATGTCTCGTCTGCATGAAATGTCCATCTTGAGGTGAAAATATGACATTTATTACATCTAAAGTGCTTTACCCACAGGAGGTGTGTCTGTATAGTGATTTCTGTATACTCTGATTTCCTTTTAATAATGGCTTATGTTCTCGTGAGAATAGTTTTTTATTGTCTTCATTAATGCTCTGGACAGGGTAGAGGGATTTAAGCAGATGGTACCCCAGGCTGGTCTTCTCAACGTTAAAGATGGGATGAAGGACGGGATAAAGTTGTAACTAGGGAGGCAGGGAATCCCAAGTTGAAATACTCCTTTGTGTTTTTCGGTGGCTTTATTGGGGCATGATCTTTACCCTAATGTTTACTGACTGGAAGATCAAGTAGTGAGAAACTTTCTCAGAACAATATCTAGGTAGAAAACTAATATCTCAAAGAGAAAAAATAGCAAGGATGTATGCAGAATTCTTGAGGATGGGTAGAAAATGAAATTAAAAGACACTTATTGCTTGGAAGGAAAGCTATGACAAATTTAGACAGTATATTAAAAAGCAGAGATGTCACTTTATTGACAAAACCCATATAGTCAAAGTTAACGGTTTTTCCAGTAGTCATGTACAGATGTGAGAGTTGGACCGTAAAGAAGGTTGAGCGCTGGAGAACTGATGCTTTTGAATTGTGGTGCTGAAGAAGAATCTTGTGAGTCCCTTGGACTGCAAGGAGATAAAAGAAGTCCATTGTAAAGGAAATCAGTCCTGAATATTCATTGGAAGAACTGATGCTAAAGCTGAAGCTCCAATACTTTGGCCATCTGATGGGAAGAGCTGGCTCATCAGAAAAGACCCTGATGCTGGGAAAGATTGAAGGCAAAAGGGGAAAGGAGTGACAGAGGATGAGATGCTTAGATAGCATGGCTGACTCAATGAACATGAATTCCAGCCAACTCTGGGAGATAGTGGAGGACAGAGGAGCCTGGTGTGCTGCACCCCATGCGGTTGCAAAGAGTAGGACACGACTTAGCGATTGAACAACAACAACGAAGAAAATAGGTAATGAAGGGAAACAGGGAAAATGAAATGGATGGACATCCATCAAAACCATACGGATGGAAGTTATTATGGCCCAGTGAGGAAAACCAGAACCAATACCAACAGAAAAGCCTCATAGAATTTATGGCAAAATGTGAACTCAGTAGGATCATGCCATTTACGGTTGTGTGACAGAGAGGTTTTGCTTTCTCAATTGTAAGCTTGATGAGGTTGGGGCAGTGCCCATACTGGCTCACGGTATTACATCTAGGACCTACTGCAAATTAATAACTATTTGATGGATGAATAAGTGACCTGTAGAGTCAAAAGCTGTAGTCTCAACTCCGCTTAGCCTTGATCATGAGTTATGAAGAGCATGGAGACAGGGAAGCTTCCAGAGTAGCTCAGTGTTGGGAGGAAACTTGTTACTGTTCCTATTCCTGTCCTTTGCAGGAATCCTTCAATTTGTCTATCACTTCCTGGCAAATAGATGGGAAAACAATGGAAACAGTGACAGACTTTATTTTCTTGGGCTCCAAAATCACTGCAGATGGTGACTGCAGCCATGAAATTAAAAGACGCTTGCTTCTTGGAAGAAGAGCTATGGCAAACCTAGACAGTGTATTAAAAAGCAGAGACATTACTTTGCCAACAAAGATCCATCTAGTCAAAACTATGGTTTTTCCAATAGTCATGTGTGGATGTGAGAGTTGGATCACAAAGAAATCTGAGTGCCAAAGAGTTGATGCTTTTGAACTGTGGTGTTGGAGAAGACTCTTGAGAGTCCCTTGGACTACAAGGAGATAAAACCAGTCAACCCTAAAGGAAATGAGTCCTGAATATTCATTGGAAGGACTGATGCTGAAGCTGAAACTCCAATACTTTGGCCACCTGATGCGAAGAACTGACTCATTTGAAAAGACCCTGATGCTGGGAAAGATTGAAGGTGGGAGGAGAAGGGGATGACAGAGGATGAGATGGTTGGATGGCATCACTGACTCAATGGGCATGAGTTTGAGTGAACTCTGGGAGATAGTGAAGGACAGGGAGGCCTGGCGTGCTGCAGTCCACGGGGTTGCAAAGAGTTGGACATGACTGAGCGACTGAAGTGTCCTTTGCAGTGCTTTTCTCATTTGCATTCTTTTTTCCATGTCTTCAACCCTCTTGCTCCTTTTTACATTAAAGTTATTCGCAAATGCTCGCAAAAGTATTGGTCTAAGAAAAACAACTTTCAAGATCCATGCATTGAGTAGATTTCTGATTGTATGAACATGCACTTGGAATAATCAATTTTTTTAGATGCTTATAACACTTTTCCACTAGAGAATATTGCTTTGGTTTGAGAATTTTCACATTTTCTGTAAATAGAAAAAAATAATGATTCTCCTTTGTGGCAAGGACTTGAAAACAAAATTATTCCCAAATAGGTCTCATTAAGACAACAAAATCAGCATATGTCCCAAGAGCTTCTCTGCACCATCTTGCAGGAATTCCATCTGTTTTTGACTTGGTGTAACAGTGAAAGCAATCTTTTAAGTTAATGCCTAGCAACAAGGTGATTTAGCAGACATGTTAAAACAATATGTTTTTATAAAACTTCACTTGTCAGATTGGAGTTTGACTAAGAAAAATGGTCAAGGAAGATCTGGCCATTAAAACTAATGTTTACCTTTACAATGACTCTCTGTAACAGGAAAGGAAAGAGCCATCATAAACAGATGATTTAAAATGGAGAACACGTTCCTAAATGCTCATTTCATGTGAAATGGCCCCACACTTAAATTTATTGTCAGTGAAATCATGAGATGGGGCTCACTTGTGCTCCTGGTACTGTGCTCGATTCAAAGAATAATGTCTTGAACTTCCTCTTCTTTTTTGACCTCTTTCCATAAAGCATAATGGTGACTAAGCACCCACAAAGTCTATCACCATTTTTCAAGCCGACAGAACATTTAATATAAACAAACCTTGCAATTCTCGGCCGGTCTATGGGTGAAACCTTGCCAGAGTGTTTTATATTGGCTCATGTTTGAAGGTAATCATTATTTTCTGCCTTCAAAATTATCTTAGTGAGTGCTATAAATTTAAGATATGCAAATATAGAGCAAACAGGTACTTATCTGCAAAGCAAAGTGGAGCCTGACAAGTGGAATAAGATTTATTACATAAATCATTTCTCAATTCACAAAAGGATTTAAGGCAGAGTGCTCATGTATCTGGCTTAAAAATGAAAGAAATAATGCCCATACTGGCCTTTTTTTCCAAACGATGTAAGGATCAAATGACCTACGTCAAGTACTATACAAATGCCAGATATCGTTATAATATCTGTAACTAAATAATACTAAATAAATAAAGTTAAATGTCTTAATATGGACATTTAAAATGTCTTTTTTAATATGGACCATTTTTAGGTCTTTATTGAATTTATTACAATATTGCTTCTGTCTTATGTTTCGGTTTTTTGGCTGCAAAGTATGTGGGATCTTAGTTCCCCAGCCAAGGATTGAACCCATACTCCCTGCATTGGAAGGCAAAGTCTTAACCACCAGAGCACCAGAGAAGTCCTCAAAAGTCTTTTAACTGGGTTAGTTTACCTTGTCAAGCCCAGAACCAAGTCCACCTGGTTTAGGTGCATCGAGGGAATTTTGGAGTGTTGGGATATCAGCATTTAGTTGAGGAATTAGATAAGGACTTCATTTAGTTGGATGAGCTTAGCTCAAAGTATCAGAAATCGTCAGCTCAGACTGACTAAAAACATCAGGCTACTTGTTATTTTACAAAACAAATGGTCCAGAGTCACTGCATGAATGTCCAGGGTCTTCCTCGCCGTTCATTTTCCTGCCCACCCTCATCACATGCAATGGAAAAAAGGGGAGGATCTCCTGCTGTCTGTTTATAAGGAGCAAGGACTCTTTCCGCAAAGCCCCAGCCGACTTCCCAGCCTGTCTCCTGACAAGAAAGATGCTGTCACACACCCACTCAGGGTCAACGAGGAGAGGGCTCCGTGACTGGCTCGACAAGCCTGGCTCCACCCTGGATGTGGGTCAGGGCCCGTGAGTACCATGGGGAGCCTGTTGGAAAGGAAGGGGTGGGAATGAACACCGCTAACTAACCAACTGTGGTGTTGGAGAGTCAGAGTCCCTTCTGCAAGGAGATCCCACCAGTCTATCCTAAAGGAAATGAGTCCTGAATATTCATTGGAAGGACTGATGCTGAAGCTGAAACTCCAATAATACTTTGGCCACCTGATTCGAAGGGCTGACTCATTGGAAAAGACCCTGATGCTGGGAAAGATTGAAGATGGGAGGGGAAGGGGACGACAGAGGATGAGATGGTTGGATGGCATCATGGACTCAATGGATGTGAGCTTGAGCAAGCTCTGGGAGTTGGTGATGGACCGGGAAGCCTGGTGTGCTGCACTGAACTGAACATCTGAGCAACTGAACTGAACATCTGCAAGAGACAAGTAACATAAAACCAACTTACAGTGGCCCAAATTAATGGGAGTTTCTTGTTTTTGTTAACACAAACAGTGTTGCTGGTGGTCAATTGCTGAGATATGAGTTAAGGATTTCTCAGGGTCTCTTGAATTTCCTTAGAGTCAAGTGACGACTTCTCCAACTGTTCCCAGCATCCGTGCTATGTTCAAGGCAGGAAAGGAGCGGGCGCTGGCCAGGTTTGCTTCTGTTTATAAGGATAAAGAACAAATGCTTTCCAAAACTCCCCAGCAGATGAGCCATTATATCTTATTGGCCAGAATGTCTCCTCGTTTTAAGGAAAGTGGGGAAATTGGTATTTATCCTGTAACAGTGAAGGTGTAAGGAGAAACAGCAGCTGCCATCCCAAATCTGCCTCTTTGGTATAAGGATGACCATGAGCTGGTTGTTTTTGAGAAATGGCAGACACAAAAGAAGCTCTGAAAACTGAGCAGAAGGTAGCCTTTTTTCTATTTATGAGGGAAGTTCCCATTGTAAGTGTGCTTTTCTCTATCAGGAACTGGAGGGTGACTAGAACTCTAGAACTCTTATCCTTGGAGAAGGCACTGATTTAAATTTGTATAATGACCATATTCTTCCTTACTATTCTCTTCTGGGTCACACCTCCCCTAACAGGACATCCTCTCAAACAGCATCCTTCTTTTATCCTTAGCTGGAGATGGTATTTAAGGGGAAGACTTGGGCCATTTGGGAGAGTTACTCATCTTTCCTGGGTCTCTCCCACATGTATAAGAGGTATACAATGACATGTACACCTATATATATATTGGAAAAGACCCTGATGCTGGAGAAGATTGAAGGCAGAAAGAGAATAGGGTGGCAGAGGATGAGATGATTGGATGGCATCACCGACTCAATGGACATGAGTCTGAGCAAACTCCGGGAGATAGTGAAGGACAGGGAAGTCTGGTGTGCTGCAGTTCATGGGGTCACAGAGTCAGACATGACTTAGCCACTGAACAACAACAACAATACGTGTTATTAAGCTTCTGTTTATCTCCTATTAATCTGTTTTCTATTGGGGGGAGTCTCAGTCAAGAACATAGAAGGGTACAGAGGAAATTATTTTTCTTCCCCTGCAGTGGCAAAGTAGGAGGGGTTTGAAATGTCTTGCTAGAAAAGGCTGAGACTAGATTCTGCCTTACGGTTAAAACTGAGGTTCTTGGGACTTCCCTGGCAGTCCAGTGGTTAAGACTTTGTCTTCCAATGCAAGGGGTGTAGGTTTGATCCCTGGTCAGGAAGCTAAGATCCCACATACCTCAGGGCCAAAAACCCAAAACATAAAACAGATGCAATATTATAACATTCAATACAAGACTTTAAAAATGACCCCATCAAAAAATCTTAAAAAAAAAAAAAATCCTGAGATTCTTGTTATGGAATTAGCATCCCGAGTCCTATATATCAAGGCTAGAACCAGTCCCAAATTTTCAGTTTCATGTATGTATTGACCACAGAAATCCTTTGTAAACGTTAGAGTTTTGTCTTCATCACTTGAGATGCCCACCAGAAGACCATCTCTCTATGTGGCAAATAACAAAATAATCACAACAAAGGGCTTCTCCTTGTCAGGAGAGTTCTTCAATGTGAAGAACTAGTAATGAGCTGGAATTTTACCCTACTTGCAGGGAATCAATTAGCCTGCCATTCACATGAGAATTCTGGGTCAGAGACCAAGGAATTTCTTACAGCAGCAACCACATTCCTGCTCCAGTGCCCTGAACCTCAGTTCCCACTGAGCGAAGAAAGTCAGATGATACCTGCACACTCTGTGGTTTAGAATGGGACTTTACGGAACCAGAATCTTCTACACTGCAGAATGAATCTGCCTGCCCTTTGCCCCGGTGGGAAGCATTATCTCTGCTTTCCAAAGAGGCTGGCTAGGAAGCATCCTTGAAATGTCAGTCTGAAACAAAAGCTCACAAGACATGTGGAAATATAAGAAACTCGAGGGAAATTGTCACCAGACTCGAGTCCATCATATATACCCCTGTCTGTTCACTCCACTCTAATTGGCCTGTACCACTGCTCTTATAAGAATCAGCGGAATTGGTGTGCAAAAGGCATATCAGTTTTGGAAGCTCACTAACTCTTTTTAAAAAATCTCTGCTTTATATTGGAGTATAGTTGGTTTTCCAATATAAAATAAAGATTTAAAAAACCCAAAACTATAGTTGATTTGGGCTTCCCAGGTGGCGCTAGCGGTAAAGAACCCTTCTGCCAGTGCAGGACACCTGAGAGATGCGGGTTTGATTCCTGGGTGAAGATCCCCTGGAGGAGGGTGAGGCAACCCACTCCAGTATTCTTGTCTGGAGAATCCCATGGACAGAGGAGCCTGTCAGGCTGTGCTCCATAGGGTCGCACAGAGTGGGACACGACTGAAGTGACTTGGCATGCATAGTGGGTTTACAATGTTCTGTTAGTTTCAAGTATACAGAAGGTGATTCAGTTCTGTGTGTGTGTGTGTGTGTGAGTCGCTCAGTCATGTCTGGTTCCTCTGCCCATGGATTCTCCAGGCAAGAAAAGTGGGTAGCCATTCCCTTCTTCAGGGGACCTTCCCGACCCAGGGATCAAACCCAGGTCTCCTGCATTGCAGGTGGATTCTTCAGCCTCTGAGCCGCCAGGGAAGCCCCAATTCAATTCCACATATACACAGGTCTATTCTTTTACAAATTCTTTTCCCATTTAGGTGGAGTATTAAGCAAGATCCTTCTGCTATACAGTAGGTCCTTGTTGGTTATCCATTTTAAATATAGAGGTGTGTCTGTATCAATCCCAAACTCCTGAGTTATCCCTGTCCCCCACCTTTCCCTTTTGATAGCCATAAGTTTGTTTTCTAACTCAGTGGGGAGCTTGCTAACTCTTGTTTTAATGCATCCCAGGATGTCCACATGCTTCCGTGCCCACCACCTTCTTACCTCCTCGTCCTTCCAAGCACCCTGCTCCACGGCTCTCATCACATCCACAGGCACTTTCACGAGCACTGGGGAAAGCTTTCCTTTCAAGCTTGTATCAGTCAGTCAGTTTAGTCGCTCAGTCATGTCCGACTCTTTGCGACCCCATGAATCGCAGCACGCCAGGCCTCCCTGTCCATCACCAACTCCCGGAGTTCACTCAGATTTTGAATAGGTTATTTGACCGAAAGACAAAAAGTTCTCACCTGGGTGAAGAGCATACAGTGAAACTATAGGTGGGGAGTAAGATGCAGAGGAAATCTCCTGGTCACCGAGCAGTGAGAAACCACCAATTCTGTAAAAAGACAGTGAATGGTTTGGGGTAGGCGATGTAGGCTTGACTCAGATGGGTTTTGGATGAACCTGATTATAAAAGCTTTCCAGCTGGTTGCCTTCAGTTGAAAAGTATGGCTGCCCACCGACTAATAATGATACTGGGGGCCTTCACTGGAGGCCCGGTGGTTAAGAATCCACCTTGCAATGCAGGGGACATGGTGCGATCCCTAGTCAGGGAACTAAGATTCCACACACCATGAGACAACGGGCCCGCCTGCCACGACTAAAGAGTCTGTGGACTGCAAGGGAAAATCCTGCATGTTGCAAATAAGACTTGATGCAGCCAAATAAACAAATAGGAAAAAAAAAAAAACCTTCCAAAAATAATGGTATTGGATTTCTGTTGAAAGCATCATATGTTACCAGCTGGATAGGATTTTTTTTTTCCCCTAAAGGCTGGAAATAAGTTTTAAAAAGTTAAATGGACTTCGTTTCATTACAGGTACAGGCCAAATTCTTTGTTAGTGATAACACCTGTGGGGAAAGGAAGCGATCCATTTATCCTTAAGATATTAATATAAAGAAGATCCTACGGGTTATACTGTAAAGAAGACCTTTGAAGATTTTTTCTGAAGCATGTACGAAAAGCTGGCTAAAGGGCTTCATCTAGAAATTTCAACGGTGCCAGAAGTTTAGGGTACTAGGGGAGCCAGGTGAACTGAGCTGAGAGTGGGCTCTGTGACATTGTTCAGGGCTGGGGATTTAGTGGGAGCTCACCAACCAGGCTATCACGGTTCACAGTCAACTGCAAGGCCTTAACCAAAAACTGGATCTGAATCCTGGTGTCCAAGCCCCTGGGATTTATCAGGAATCACACATGGGAGAAGAGAGGTGCTTCTTCCAGGATTTTATGGGTGGTTTCCCACTGTGACCCCGGATGTCTGGGGCCTCACACACAAAGTGAGCTTTTCCACACAAAGTGGTCCAGGGTCTTGCTCTGAACGGCCATCTAGGAGCGGGCTTCCCTAAGCCTGACTGATCTGACTGACCTCAAGTATTGCTCTTTACCGCCGAGTCTCTCTCCTTCCTGCCCTCTCTGCCCTGCACACCTCTCTTTCCACCCCACGCCTCTGCCTCTGCCGGCTTTCCCCTGCTTGGACGGCCCAGCAGTCTTCTTTCCATCAGCAGAAGCCTACTTTTATTTTTTTCTAACCAACCTCAGACTCCCCTTCCTGCCTCCAGGACGTTCCTTACTGCGTCTTCCTCAACGTCATGGTTACAGTTTACTGCGTTATCAGCTCACATTTTCCTGTTGCTGCCGTTGGCACCGCTATCTGTTCTCTCTCTCCCCCATGACAAAGCATCCGTGTCTATTATCATGCTATGCACTTAGCATTTAAAACTCTTTTCCTTGCAAAGTGGATGCCTTTTAAGTCCACCAAGAGCCAGGAGGTGAGCCCCACAGCAAAAAAAAAAAAAAAAAAAAGCCAGTCACCCCTCTGAGATCAAGAGAGCACCACCTTTGTGTGAGTCCTGCCCCCTGCAGTCTGCCAACAGCAGGGAGGTTGGGTGCAGATTGGAGAAGAAAGGAAACTTAAAAGGCAGTTTCTTTGAAATATTCTTAGGGAGCATTCCATTTTTTTTCTCTGTCTTTTTTTTTATCACTGAGCTTTTGGTGCTGGGTCAATGCCGCCTATTTCAGGGTGGTGCCGTCCAAGGGCAATGGACTGCCGTGGCTTTTTTTTCTGGAACAATGTTCATATCTGCTGAGAAATGGAACTCTCTCACCCGCACGGCCTAGAAGGCAAGGGGAGAGAGAGACGTCTGTGAGCCACCCTGGGTGTAAAGAGAGGAGGAGAGAGCAAAATGTATTTGTTCCTCAAAGCAAGAGACTGAGGGAGAAGGTGTGTGTCAAGGTGTCATTCTCCAGCTTGAGGTACAGAAGAATCGTATATGGAGCATCAGTGCAAAAGCATATTGCCTGCCGCGTGTGTGTGCTGAAACACTTTGGTCGTGTCTGACTCTTTGCGACCCTAAGAACCATAGCCCACCAGGCCCCTCCATCTGTGGGATTCTCTAGGCAAGAACACCGGAGTGGGTGGACATGCCCTCCTCCAGGGGATCCTCCCGACTCAGGGGTCGAACCAGGGTCTCTTACATCTCCTGCACTGGCAGGCGGGCTCTTTATCTCTAGTGTCACCTGGGCAGCCCCTTTGCCTGCCATACTGATCAACAAAAACCACGGCAGCCATCAAGCCATCATATTACAGCTGCCCTACGGTGAGCCCTGAGGGAACACAGAATGGGACCGGATGTCAGTCGTCAAGGTAGCAGCCACGGTGGCCACACCCCCCAGTCCTCCAAGGGCACCCTCAGAGGACTCGGGATGAGGAAGCGTGTGGCACTGGCCCCAGAGGGCTGGGGTGCCCATCAAAGGCATGGCTTCACTGAGCCCAGACTTCCGCATCTTCCCGTTTATAGAAGAGTGCTAAATTCCTTAATTTGAGATGTGTGGCTTTCCTTAATTAACAGCAGTCCTTTGCAGTTCCAACCACCTGGCGGTCGTCGCAAACACTCCTGTGTACACTGGCTCCCGTCTCTGCCTCGCTGCAGCATCCTCGCAGAGCTAGCTGAGATGCTACGTCTCGGGCTTAAGTCCTCAGTTTTGTCTGCCAGATAAAACATAATCCTCAACTTTTAGGTTGTGCATTTCCTTTTAGTTGACAGGAGCTTATGAAAAAAAAATTCCAGAGTCTCAACCAAGACCTGTCATATAAGAGTATGTCGGGAGGGGTCAAGGTCAGGGTGGGGGAGGGGGTGAGAGGGAGAGCAGATGTGCACACTTTTAAGAAGAATTTGGAGCTTTCTGGTGCTCTGTGATGACCTGGAGGGCTGGGATGGGGAAGGAGGTGGGAGGCAGGGGATTTATCTTTACATACGGCTGACTCACTTTGTTGTAGAGCAGAAACTAATGCAACATGGTAAAGCAACTAGATTCCAGTAAAAAAAAAACAGTAACCAAATGCCAATTCTGCGTAATTAGTAGAAAAAAAAGAAAGAAAAATCAGGACATTTTTATCCAGAGGGTCTGAAGACCACATTTTAAGAAGCAGCATGACTTTTGGAGGCAGGTAAAGCTAGTTTAGTCACCTTCTAGCAGCACAGACATCACACCGAGCCTCAGTTTTCTGTCAAAGGGAAATAATATCAGCTTAGCTCATGCAGATGTTAGGAAGTTTAAAGCATACCTCCTGCATGGTCGGGGTGCCTTTGGAAATATTTATGGTTGTGACATTTTAGAAAAGGTAACACATGGACCTATCTGAAATAATCCTCTGTTTGAAGTGAGGAGACTTGGAAGAATCTGTTTCACATGGATGTGTGTGTACAGAAAACTTCCAAACGTCTGGTCTTTCCTTTTTGTGTTTGTAGGGAGGCGAAAGGATTCCGCATTACAAATCCAACCGGGGGTGGGGGCGGTGGGGGGAGATAATCTGCTTATTGTAAGCATCTCCGTCCGCTGTTTTTTCTTCTTCTTCTTACTTTTCATGGAAATAATAGAACTGAGAATTAGTTTCAAACTCAAACAGTAAAAGCGCCCAACGTCATACTGGTTCTGAACAGGGGTTGCTTTAATAATGTAGAATTAAGGGGCTATTCTGGAAGACCATAGAAGTCCTCTAAGAAAGCTAAATCCCAAAAGTGAAAAAAGCTATCACAAACCATCCTGCTTCTTTAGGAGCCAATTGTTACCTGACTTTATATGAGCTTTCAGATCTACAATAATGCCGCGTGATGGGACCCTCCTGTGTGAAACCCAGCACTTGGAAAAATGGTCATTCAAAAAAGATTGAGATTCTTTAGAAAAATAAGACAAGTTTAATATCAAACTGTCAGTTGTCCTAGTACATTTACTATGACAATTTCCCGAAATTCAGTTTGTAACATATTCCCATGGACATTGTTTTGTAAAACAGCATCACTGATTTAGTTTTACAGTTTAGACAGTCCCTTGAATAACAAAAGTGTTAGTTGCTCAGTTGTGTCTGAATCTTTGCAACTGCAGGGACTGTAGCCCATCAGTCTCCTTTGTCCATGGAATTCTCCAGACAAGAATACTGGAGTGGGTGGCCATTCCCTTCTCCAGGGGAACTTCCTGACCCAGGGGTCAAACCTAGGTCTTCTGCACTGCATGCAGATTTTTTACCATCTGAGCCACTGAATGATAAAACTCATTTTAATTCTATGTCAGATAAAGTGATATTTTCTTTTATTTTCTATCTCTTGCTATATCCTTGCAGTTTCAAATACTTTTCACTTTTCTTTATTTTGTCTTGAGCTTCAGTATTGGTTGTCTTAGGCTGAGGGACAGTAATCTTCATAGGAAGCCGCTGAATTCCTTGGGTCATTTTGTTTAACTTCCTGGACTTTTTAAAAACAAAGTGATGGAATGTCATACCTCCATTTTGTTTCCTAGTGCATTTTGACAAAATCTTTTCCTGACAGATTATTTCTTAAATGCTAAAAAGCACCAATTACATTTATTTCAGAAGTTAGACTATAAATAGCAAAGATGAATTAATGGCATTCGATTTTATATTTTCAGAACTTGCTTTCTTAGAAAAACATTCAGCCTGCAAAACTGAATTTGAATGTAAATGAATACACTCAGAATATTCGCATTGAAAAAGATCCTCAAAGGTCATCTGAGCCCTATTTTTATAGGAAAAATAGTTTTTAAATGCCAGTGTATCATTTTGGCCATTATTTATTTTTTTAAGCCTCACTGTTTGTAGAGATCTTAGCCTCACTATTAACAGTAATTCCCTACCAAGAGAGTTAAACAGTTTTTGGATATCCCCAAACTGTCACTTCCTTTGCATTTTTTCATGTTATGAATTGTCAGAGATACATTTTCTCTGTTTACTAACTGTATCTGATATTTAGATATTTTGACAGCAGATGTCATTTACCTTCACCAGTGTTTACATAGCTATTTAAGTAACTAAAATATAATTTTAGTAACAAATATCAAGATAGCTTAGTGATGAGAGATAAAATATTATTTAAAATGTTTTAAAAATAGCCATTTTCTTATTTTAAAAGTAATATGTGTTCATTTTAGGAAGTCAGCATAAGGCACAGAGAAGAAAATAAATTTACAAGAATAATTCCACTATCTTAAAAACACTCATACTTTATTAGCTTGATGTATATATATATATATACACACACACATACACGTACAAGTACATACAAGTATATATAATTTATCTACACATATATATGAACATATAGAAATATATCTATCCAATATTTTTGTATATTTGTGCATGCACTAAAAATACTTTTGACTTTAAAAGTTTGATACATGTACATCTTGAATTATTGATAAACACTTTAAAAAAATTTACAGTGGAATATGGTTTCAGATACTAGTACCTAAATTTAAATAATGAAGGTCAGTCCTGAATTTTCCCCATTATACTATGGAATTAAATTCTTGACTAAGGGTCAGATGTCTATTTTATTGTATAAATAATTGCAAGTATTGTGTTAAAACCAACTAGAAAAAAGACTGCATCCATACATTGGTTATCATAAAATTTTCTGGTGCATCTCTGTTTAATGTAAGAAGAGATATTGTAGGTTGATTTTGCTTAATAAAGCATTATTATCACTAGATAAAGTTCTTATTTATGTAATTTATTAATAACCACAAATGGGCAGGTAAAACGAACACTGAACACCTACATTAGAAATACAACATTCAAGAAAGATCCTTTAGATTTTAGAAAGATTTCATGGGTGTTAGAGATTTAGGGTCATTTGTTCTTTTTAATAAAAATCATTGCGTAAGTTGATTTTACTCATTTTTTTCTCATTACCATTTTTTAAAATTAAAAATAAAGTCTCTTGAAACATTTGATACTGGATTTTCCCCTCCACATTGCCTGGGCAATCACATTCTTTTTCTGTGCTAAGATATTAGAATAACATTTGAGAGTGAAAACTGCCTATAAATTCTTTGCTCCACTACTTAGGTCTTCACTTTACTGAAAATTTCTGTCCTCTTTAGGGAAGGATCTTATTGCTTCTAAAAACCTGTATCTCAACAGTCAGACACCCCTACAGTTTATGTTTTGTCTTCTCAGCCTGAGGAAACCATGATGTTTCCTGATGGATTCCCAGGTCAGATTCCAGCTGGCTTTTTCATCCCCTCCCTTTGTTTCCCCCACTTTCTTCTATACTTCTTTGCTGAAAAATAATTCAGGAATAGGCTGGTTGTGGAGGTACCTGAAGAGGCCTCGGAGCTCCAGGGCAAGGTTGGACTGAGAACAGCTGTATCACGCCCTCATCTCTCCACCTTTCCAGCCTACTCCTGTCATTAAATGCCCAGATGCTGGGCTATGGTGGAGGCTTGTGCTTGGTGAATAATGATGCTCAAATGCAGGGGAGGAGGGGCTTAGATACTGAGGGATGACAAAACCATATATTCCATTTCCTTTTGCTCCAGAGTTTCTTTTCTTGAGAGAAAATACAGGATCCTTTTGACAAGGAAGCTGTGAACTATCTCTGAAAGCAAAGTGCATATAAGACAAAATTTACAGCCTGAGCTTGAGCTGCGATGGTGGCTCAGAGTGAGCCGTTCAGAAGAGAGTCCTAAGGACGAACACTGAAATAATGTTATAAATGCATTTAGGAAGTGTGCGTATGGTGACTGTGGGCATGAAATTAGAAGACGGTTTCTCCTTGGAAGAAAAGCTATGACAAACCTAGACAGCATATTAAAAAGCAGAGACATCACTTTGCTGACAAAGGTCTATATAGTTCAAGCTATGATTTTTCCAGTAGTCATGTATGGACGTGAGAGTTGGACCATAAAGAAGTCTGAGTGCCCAAGAGTTGATGCTTTTGAACTGTGGTGTTGGAGAAGACTCTTGCAAGTTCCTTGGACTGCAAGGAGATCAAACCAGTCCATCCTAAAGGAGATCAGTCCTGAATATTTACTGAAAGGACTGATGCTGAAGCAGAAGCTCCAATACTTTGACCACCCATTGTGAAGAGCTGACTTATTGGAAAAGACCCTGATGCTGGGAAAGATTGAAGGCAGGAGGAGAAGGGGACCACAGAGGATGAGGTGGTTGGATGGCATCACCCACTCCATGTACATGAGTTTGAGCAAGCTCCGGGAATTGGTGACGGACAGAGAAGCCTAGTGTGCTGCAGTCCGTGGCGTCATAGAGTCGGACACGACTGAGCGACTGAACTGAACTGACTGAACAACAACAGGAAGTAGGGGATCTGGAGGACATCTGAGGAGAGTCTAGCTGACTGTTCACATAGAACGGATTTGGGGTCTCCTCTTTGTAAACGGAACACTGTCTCCGTAGCTGCAAGCTGAATCATCGTCCTAAGTGTGGAGGAGAATTGAACTCATTTAATCACCTAGGTCTGTCGGAATTGAACCAGTTTTCCCAGTTCACGTCAGTAGAAGCTTTGTTTGGTGGTGTTGGGATTAGAGCTGTATCTCCTGTTTCTTTGTGAGTTGCCTTCTTTAACATTAATTTTTATTCATCTAGGAAGGAATGTACTGCTTATAACTTTTCTCCCTGTTTTCCCTTATTGCATTTGTCCAGATTCTCAAAGAATTAACCCGCTGCTGATCCAGTGTAGTCCAAAGTGATCTCTTTCGTTATCTACATAACACAGTGGTTAAACTTGGTGATTTTCACGTAAGACAGACTCAGACCATCAAGCTGTCTGTCCCTCTTCGTAGTTGTGTGGCCCTAAGGGAGTTAGCTTCCCTCTCTGTGCTCACTTCTCACATCTGTAACACGTGGGTAGCAAGACCCCCTCACTTAGAGGGTTGCCTCACATGTGTTACATGTGATAACATGCGCTCGGTACATTGTGTGGCCTTACCATGTGACTCAGCGTTAGTGTCTCTGCAGTTTTGTTTTGTGCCACATGACCACGTGAATTATTTCTTCAGTAGAAATTAAAAACAAGAGTAATAATTAAAAAAAAAAACCCACGCTTCACCTTTTATCCTGCTTCTGCTCAGTCACCTAGTTGGGTCTGACTCTTTGTGATCCCATGGACTGTAGCCCTCGAGGCTCCTCTCTGTCCCCAGGATTTCCCAGGTGAGAATACTGGAGGGGGTTGCCATTTCCTCTTCCAGGGGATCTTCCTGATCTGGGGATTGAATCTGAGTCCCCTTCATTGGCAGGCAGATTCTTTACCACTATGTCACCTGGTGAAAAACCCAAACGAACTTTCTGGCCAGCCCTTTAAAACCTGCTGTGACGTCTTAAATTGCTAGTGGGAGTCTATCCCGCTTGTGAGTTGAAGGGGTGTCAGTGCAGAGCAGGCAACCTGGATCCATAACCTCACGGAAGGACTTCCCTGGTGGTCCAGTGGTCAAGACTTTGCCTTCTGATGCAGCGGGTGTGGGTTCCATCCCCGGGTGGGGAGCTGAGATCCCACATACCTTAGAGCAAAAAAACCGAAATAGGAGACAGAAGCAATAGTGTAACAAATTCCATAAAGACCTTAGAAGTGCTCCACCTGAAAAAAATCTGAAAATCAAACAAACAAGAACCTCATGAAGAGTCTGTAAGCCTTCAGCGGATCCCAGACAGGCAGGCTAGGTGAGGTGTAGGTATCTCATAGAACCAGACTCAAACCATAAATCCCCGCATAGCTGCAGAGGTTTCCACAAAGTGGCGTTCCATGCAGCCGGCAGCGGATATGATGTAAAGAGCCATCAGACATTAGGAGGCCCCTCCCCTGCAGGACATAAACAAAGTGAGGTGGGAAAGAAAACAGAAAGCCTGCTCGATAATCCTGAGCCACACACTGCATCATGAAGGGCATCTTAGCTCAAGTGCGGGAAGGGTTGCCAAAAACGCTGAGGGCAGGCTGGCTGAGCCAAATTAGAGCAGAGTACAAAATTTGTCATACCTTTGTAATTCACACAGCAGCCCACGCAGCCCGACCACAGGCCGGCCAGATGTTGGCCATCTGACTCTTTATGGCTGTGGTCTGTTTTTCCTTTAAAGCCCCCTTTCCTCTCTGTGTTCCCAGACCCTTGGCATTTCTCTTGAAGTACAACCCAAGTTGAATAAAGAAGAATTAGCCCTCTTCTCCATTTTCAGGACAACATCTCTTCAAGAGAAATAGTTTGAAAGCTACAACATCCTTGATTGAATGTACATCACAGCAAGGAAATTCAGTCAAGTGATTGATAGTCTTGGAGTCAAACAGGCCTGGAGCAGAACCTTGGATCTGTCACTTCTGGGCAGCGTGAGCTCAGGCTCGAGATTTAATCTGTCTATGCCATAGTTTCTTCTGCAGTAAAATGGAGAGAATACTAGCAATAATAGCAATGCCTATCACATGGGATTAAATTACATATTGCAAACATTAGCCATTATGCTTGGTGCACTGTAAGCCCTCAATAAATATTAGTTGTTGTTGTTCAGTTGCTAAGTCATGACTGAATCTTTGCCACCCTGTGGACGGAACCACTCATGCCTGGCTACCCTGTCCACACCATCTCCTGGAGTTTGTTTAAATTCATGTCCATTGAGTTGGTGATGCCATCCAACCATCTCATCCTCTGTCATCCCCTTTCCCTCCTGCCTTCAATCTTTCCCAGCATCAGGGTTTTTTCCAATGAGTCAGCTCTTTGTCTCAAGTGGCCAAAGTATTGAAGCTTCATCTTCAGCATCAGTCCTTCCAATGAATATTCAAGGTTGATTTCCCTCAGGATTGACTGGTTTGATCTCCTTGCTGCCCAAGGGACTCCCAGGAGTCTTCTCCAACACCACAATTCAAAAGCATCAATTCTTTGGCCCTCAGCCTTCTTTATGGTCCAACTTTCACATCTGTACATGACTACTGGAAAAACCATAGCTTTGACTACATGGACCTTTGTCAGAAAAGTGATCTCTGTCTTTTAATATGCTGTCTAGCTTTGTCACAGTGTTCCCTCCAAGGAGCAAGTGTCTTTTAATTTCATGTCTGCAGTCACTGTCCACAGTGATTTTGGAGCCCAAGAAAAGAAAAGCTGTCACTGTTTCCATTTTTCCTCTTCTGTTTGCCATGAAGGGACTGGATGCCATGAGCCTTATGACCCAGGAATAATCTCTTCCATTCTCCATGAAGACAATGATGGCTTAGAAAATGGAAGGAAGACCCTACACTCTTCCTGTTGGTGAGAGAGCTGAAGTGAAGGCCAAAAGCTGGGCTGACAGAGTCATGGGTCAGAGTTAATTTATGCGGAATGCGTCATTTTATAATTTTGAGTTTATTCTCGTGTTAAGTGATAAATGTAAATCGGAAAACTCAGCTGCTGTTTAGAGCAAGCTTTCCCCTCACCACAGAAAGTGGAACTCTCTTGAAGTGTGATGCACCAGTGTAATCAGTTTCAAGAGAGCTTGGGAGCAAGCTGGAGATGTTTTCAGGGCAGGAAGGGGGTCTCCCACTTCGGTGATGTTGAATGTTGACACGTCTCCATGGTAGCCTAAGGTCTGATGACGCAGAGAATGATCCTACCTAGGGACACACGCGGCAAGCAGCAGCTGTGATTGTTTCAGGGAACAGAAAACCAGTGCATGTATAATGTGCTGAGAAACATTTGCAGCTAATCACAAAAAACATAACATTCTTCCATACATTTCAAAATCTGTGGGCAGGGAAAAACCAAGTGGTTCCCAAATCTCACTAATCATCAGCATTATGTAAGGGCTTTTCTAGAAAATTCTGGCTTCCTGATGCTGTCCCTGAAGGTTGGGCTTGAGAGAAGCCCAGCACGACCTAGTTAGGGAGCACCCCAGGCTGCCTCCTGCTGCCTGCTGCAGAGGCTCTCTGTCTTTATCTGAACTTCCTCAGGGCGTCTTCTAAAAATATATTCACAGTTAATTATTTAGCTGAGCCGAGTCTTCGCTGTGCACATGGGATCTTCAATCTTTTTGCAGCAGGTGGGATCTGTAGTTGCAGCATGCAAACTCAGTTGCTGCGCGTGGGATCTAGTTCCCTGATCAGGGATTGAACCCAAACCCCCTGCGCAGGGAGCGTGGAGTCTGAGCCACTGGACCACCAGGAAGATCTCTTGCATGGAGTCTTAAACCGAGCTTAGCTCAGTTGGTAAAGAATCTGCCTGCAATGCAGGAGACCCCAGTTCGATTCCTGGGTCGGGAAGATCTGCTGGAGAAGGGACAGGCTACCTGCTCTAGTCTTCTTGGGCTTCCATTGTGGCTCAACTGGTAAAGAATCTGCCTGCAATGAGGGAGACCTGGGTTTGACCCCTAGGTTGGGAAGATCCCCTGGAGAAGGGAAAGGCTGTCCACCCCAGAATTCTGGCCTGGAGAACTCCGTGGGCTGTGCAGTCCATGGGGTCACAAAGAGTCAGATACGACTGAGTGATTTTCACTTTTAAACCAAGCTCTCTGTAAGTCCAGATTTGCACGTGTCATTAGGACAAGTGATGACTGAGGTCTTGGAGTCGGAACATGATTTTGAGGGCCGTGGGAGACCTGTTTTTCTCCTCAGTTGGTGTGAAATAAAGTTCCTCTGGTTCACTCCATAAGTATTTGTCAAGCATTTCCTCTGTGTCACACACTGTTCTATGTGCTCATGATATGCAGAGAATGCAACAGAAAAACACCCTTGTTCTCCCAGTGCTGACATTTTGGGGACAGGAAGACGTGATAAAAGTAAATACATAGAATGCATGAAAATTTGTTGTCTAGTCACTTAGTTGTGCTCTTTTTGACCCATGGACTGCAGCACACCAGGCTTCCTTGTCCTTCACTATCTACCAGAGTTCACTCAAACTCATGTCCATCGAGTCAGCGATGCCATCCAGCCATCTCATCCTCTGTCGTCCCCTTCTCCTGCCCTCAATCTTTCCCAGCATCAGGGTCTTTTCCAATGAAATAAGGAAATGAAAAAAGTTCAGGGAGATGGTGAGTCCAGAGTGTGTGTGTATGTGTGTGAGTGTGTGATATGGATTTTGAATAGGGTGGAGATTATAAATATTTGAGTGAAGACAGAGAAGGCGGGGAGCTGGCCGAGCCGATGCTTAGTGGAAGGCCATCCTAGGCAGAAGACGCATCCAGTGGGAAGGTCCAGAGATCAGCCTACTGGTTGCCATGGCTGTGATAACAAAGGACCACAGACTTGTTGGTTTAAGACAACAGATATGTATTCTAATTATTCTGGAGGCCTGGCATCCAACATCAGTATCGATGGGCTGAAATCCAAGAGTGGGCAGGGCCATGCTTCCTCCAGAGGCTGCAGGGGAGACACTGTCTTGCTTTTCCAGCTTCGGGGTGGGAAGGAGGTGTTTGGCCTTCTCTGCTTCAGCTACGTCACTCTCATCCTAAGTCCAGCATCTTCAAATCTCCCCCTGCTCCTCCTTCAGTTGCCTTCCTTTGTCTGTGTGTCAGCCCAACCTCCCTCTTAAAAGACTCTATGTGATGGCACGTGATTGCCTTTGAGGCTCACCTGGCCTTCCCAGGGTCATCTTCTCATCTCCAAATCCTTAATCACATGGGTCATGACTTTGCCATATAAGATCACATCCACAGGTTCCAAAGACCCAAATATCTCTGAGGCTATTTTTCACCCTGTCACAACGTGGATGTGCTCGTTGTCTTTGAGGAACAATAAGACGGTCGGTGTAGATGGTGCAGAATAAGAAAAAGGAGAGGATTAAGGGATGGGACCCAAGAGGCAGCAGGTCTCATGAGGGCTGTAGGCCATTGTAAGGACCTGTCCTTTTGTTTCAAGGGAGGCAGAGAGACGTTAGATGTTTTGAGCCGAGCAGTGACGTGAAATGACTTCTGTTACAGGACGATCATTTTGGCTGCTGGGCTGAGAGTGGTCTGTAGCGGGGGCAAAGACAGAAGCAGGAAGGTCAGCTGGGAGTTTTTAAAGAAATAATCCAGGCAGGAGATGATGGTGGCTGGGATCAAGCTCATGAGAAAAATTGGAATTGGAGTATATTTTGAAGGTAGACCCTGGAGGACTTGCTGATGGATCACATGTGGGTGTGAGTGAAAGAGGGGAGTCTAGGATGATTTCCAGATTTTTGGCTGGAGAAACTTCAAGGATGGAATTGCCATTAACTGAGGTGGGAAGTGCTGTGGGAGGGCTGGTTTGGAGGATACCAGGAGCTGGTTCCAGATGTGTTAAATTTGAAAGACCTCTTATAGTTCTAAGAGGAAGTCTAAGGGATAAATGCAGGCTAAAGCTATCAGTTTGGGGTCATAGTTATTCCCTTTCTTTGGACATCCTAGTTACCAAGTCCACAGAATTTTCATCAAGTGCACAGTAGCAGAGACAGTCTTTGTGACCTCACTGGACAGAAATATTATTAACACCAGGAAATATGCTCGCGTAGCCATCAGAATGATTCATGATCAGGTGTTTTCTCCAAATTTGAATGAAGGTGTTTGTCATCATGCAAAGAAAAATCAGGCACTCTAGACAGTGCACCTGATAAATACGGTTAAAATACTGATAAAATACATTTCTGGCCAAGCCAAAAAAAGATGAATTTGGTGCTCATAAGCATGTATATGGTGCTAACAAGTAGGAGACCAGTGAGTTTCCCAAGCTAGAGAGTGAAAAACTGTGATGCAAAAACTGAGCCCTGGGGCATCCTGTGAGGTTGAAAGGTTGTGGAGGAACCAGCAAGTAAGACTGAGAAGGTGCCCTGGATGTGATGGGAAGGAAGAGTGGTATTCAGACAGACAAGCAAACAGAAGCTTTCAAGGAGGACGTGTTGACTGCGCCCAAAGCTTCTTAGACGTGAAGTAAGATGGAGTGATGAGAAGAGAAGAGGAGGACGGTCTGCAGAGATGGGGACACCCAATCAACCTTTGAGACTTCGCTACAAACAGGAGAGGAGACACAGTGGGGTCACTGGGGAGAAAAGTGGGATTCTTTGAAGTTTTTCTTTTCCAGAGATCTTTACTGATGATGCGAATGACCTAATATAGAAGGATACATGTGTGACATAGGAGAGGAGAGAGAAGGGATGGAGTCTAGGGTGGAAGCAGACGGCGTGGTTCCCAGGCAAGTGGTAATACAAGGAAACAAAGATGCTGGGAGGCGGCAGGTGGGGTAAGGAAATTCTCACTGCTTCCGTTGGCACTTCTCTGAAACAGCAAGTCACCAGCTGAGAGTGAGCATAAGAGAGCCGGTGCTGGAGGTTTGAGGAGAGAGAAGGGATGAGATAGTTATCTGGGAGATCACAGTGGATGCACGAGGGATGTGTGAGTGATGCCAGCCACATATGGGCCTTCATGAGCTTCATGGGCTTCGAAGGCATAAACTTCAGAGTGCTTGTGTGGTTGGTCTCCCGTCACTTCATCAACAGAGCCATAGGTGTGGGGTTCACAGGGAGGTGGATAGAACCTTCCATCACTAGAGCTGTGATTTGGACAAGCCATCATCTAACTGAAGACACCAGCATGGAGTTGAGGGTGAATGCAAAGCAAATGTTGATTGGCCACTGGGTGAAGGCTAGATGGGAGGGGAGTGAGGACACGACAAGGTGAAGTTACCCTGGAAACGTGGGCTCGATGGTGTGTAGGTGGTGCTGTGGAAGGCTGTAAAATCGGAGCTGTAGAGGGAGACAGTAGGCTGATGGCAAACAGTGGCCCCGATTTTCTCTTCCTCCTTAGATCCAGGCTTCCCCTCCCACCAAGAGGAGTATTCCAGCCTCTTCTCTTTTTTTTGTCCGGGCGGGGGGTGGGGTGGTCAGCTTTATTGTAGAATAACTGACCAATACAATTGTAAGATATTTAAAGTCTACTTGTGGGGATTCGATATACACTGTAAAAGATTCCCATCAGCTAGTTAATGAACACACCCATAACCTCACATGTTTATCTTTTGGGGTGTGTAATATTTAAATTCTCAGCAAATTTCAATTATGTAATATCATGTTATTAGATACAGTTACCATGTTTTCCATCAGATCTTCATTTCTGGAGGCTCAGCTGGTAAAGAATCCCAGCTGCAGTGCACGAGACCCTGGTTCAATTCCTGGGTGGGGAAGATCCACTGGAGAGGAATAGGCTACCCACGCCAGTATTCTTGGGCTTCCCTGGTGGCCCAGCTGGTAAAGAATCCGCCTGCAGTGCAGGAGACTTGGGTTCGATCCCCAAGAATTCTCCCCTGGAGAATTCCTTGTATAGTCTATGGGGTCACAAAGAGTAGGACCTAACTTTCACTTTCACTCAGACCTTACTCACTTATAGTGGAAAGTTTATACCCTTTAAGCAACCTCTCCCTATTGTCCCCCACCCCCACCCCAAGCCCCTGGAAGCCACTTTCCTACTCTCTGTTTCTATGAGTTTGACTCTTAGATTTTACATATGAGTGGTGCTTTGCAGTCCTTGCCCTTCCCTGACTTATTTCACTCCGCATCGTATTCAAGGTCCCTCCATGCTGTTGCAAAGGACAGGATTTCCTTCTTTCTCATGGCTGAGCAATAGTCCATTGTAAACACATTCCACATCTTTATCTGTTCATCTGCTGATGGATGTTAGCTGGTTTCCACATCGAGGCTATGGTGAACAGTGCTTCAGTGAGCATAGGAGTGCGGGTATCTTGTTTACATCCGGATTCATCCCTTCGGATATAAGCCCAGAATTGGGATTGTGGGATCATATGACAGTTCAGCGTGGCATCACTAGTCATGACGGAGGTGGCGTGGAGCATGACGTGGTGGAAGGAGAAAAGTTCAAGAAGCTGATCTTCTGTGTGGATTTAAGTCTCCACCAATGAAGGCATGAGTTGTGTGAGAATGTAGCCATGAGCCAGGAGCTAAAATCAACAAGAAATGAGAGCGATTACACAGAGTCAGGGAGCCTGACATAAGGAAGGAAGAGGATGGGGGAGTCTGGTGATGTGAGATTCGAAGCTGGGAAGTTCTTTATGGGAGAAAAGGAGAAAGTTCTGGGAGGACTCATGAGAAACAGTGAGGAAACCAACTCTTGGCCCAGTGGTGGAAGGACCGTGGGAGAAAACCCAGCACCACTCGAGAAGGCTGCAGGGCAAGCTGTGTCCTCAGGAAGAAACAAGGAAATGAAGGAAACACTGGGAGAAGAGGGGACCACACCAGGGATTTTCCCCGTGGCGGGCTGGTAAAGCCCGAGGCACAGTGAGAGAATTTTAGGAACTGGAAGTGGGTGGGAGGCCTTTGCACATCACACCAAGGGTCCGTAGATCCGAGGACTGTGGCTCAGGAGATGAGAGGTGGCCTGAAACTTTGGTGACAATTGAGCTCAACTGGGCTAACGAGGGAGACCATACATCCCCACGTTCCTCAGGTGATCTTGGTTTGTGCCTATTGTCCCAAAGTCCTTTCCAATTTAGATCTGACCCAGAGAAGTTCTCTGGTTAGGATAATTCATGTGGGTCTTTTAATAGATTAAGGGCATTATAGCATCAGCCCCCATGAGGCAGATGATGATGGTGGAGCCATGAGTGCTGGTTTAAAAAAAAGTGAATTCCCAGATCCTTTAGATGGAGCTGAGGATTACTGGGGTGGTCTCACACCAAGTAGGAGGGAGTTCCCTCTTAATCCAAACTAGGGGAGGAGTCAAGGGTTAAAAGTGAAGTCGAATGTGACTATATATATGAGTATTTATGTTTGTATATGGAGAAGGAAATGGCAATCCACTCCAGCATTCTTGCCTAGAGAATCCTTGCCTAGAGGAGCCTGGTGGGCTGCTGTCCATGGGGTCACACAGAGTCAGACACGACTCAAGCAACTTAGCATGCATGCATGCATTGGAGAAGAAAATGGCAACCCACTCCAGTGTTCTTGCCTGGAGAATCCCAGGGAGGGGGGAGCCTGGTGGGCTGCCGTCTATGGGATTGCACAGAGTCGGACATGACTGAAGCAACTTAGCAGCAGCAGCAGCGGTTGACGTACAGTAAGCTGGGCATAGTTAACACCTACAGTTTGACACACCTCGTCACAGTGCTATGGACTGAGTTGTGTCCCTTTCTAATCCATATATTGACATCTTTTTTTTTTTTTCTTTTCCATTATGGTTTATCACAGGATATTGAATATAGTTCCCTGTGCTTGTACAGTAGGACCTTGTTTATCCGTCCTAAATAGTTTACATCTGCTGATCCCAAACTCTCACTCTCTCCTTCCCCAAACCCCCTCTCCCTTGGCAACCACAAGTCTGATCTCTAGGTCTGTGAGTCTGTGTTTTGTTTTGTGAAAAGTGAAAGTAACCCTGAAAGTCGTTCCGTTGTGTCTGACTCTTTGCGACTCTCTAAGAGAATGCAGAAGCAAGGCACAGGCCATGATGAAGTCTGCAGTGTTAGACTCTATTTGCACTGACAGGGTGTCCGGCTCTAGGGCTTGCCCGTGTCTCAGCGGGACCCATAAATGCATCAGGCGTTATCTACCCATTAGAGGTTCTGTGTTTCTAACTGAAAGTGTGCACTGAATGTCAGGATGAGCGGAGGGAATTAAAACAGTATTTCTGAAGGGCCAAAAAATTAGCAAAACTCAATGGATATTTTAAAAGCCTGCATTTTTCTCTCCTGAGATCAAAAAGTATAGGGTGCAAATAGATACATGTAAATATTTTAAATAAAATAATAATTACTATGGTGATAGAGTTCCATTAAAACAAGGGGGTTCTATACAACAGAATATTACAAGTTATTTAGGAAAAGGTAGCAATTATTATAAATTAGTGGCTGTTCTTTCTAATGTATCAATGATACAGACTCACAGTCAGCAGTACTGGGAGTCCACATTCCTTTTCTGATCATGAGGATGGTTTCTCCTTAGCCATCTGTGTCCTCCTTCTTGATTCTTTTATAATCAGCAGTATTTGTTTACAGACGGCTGAGTGGGATTTGGGTGGAATTTTGGTCACACGAGAAATCTCTTTATGCCTCTGTCTTGTTTAATAAGTCTCATATGACGACTCTGTTGTCCCTAATAAGGGGCTCTGAGCAGATAATTACAAAGCTCACAGACATGCTATTGAAATACCAATGGCATTTTTCACAGAACTAGAAGCAATAATCCTAGATTGTATGGAATCACAATCTCGAAAAGCAAAAGGAATATTAATAAAGTACAAGCTGGAGGGTTCATGCTCCCTATTTTCAAGCTATACTACAAAGCTACAGTAATCTAAGTAGTGTGGTACACGCACATAGATAGATCTTAGATCAGCGGATCAGAATAGAGTCCAAAATGAATCCATATTTATACAATCAATTAATCTATAACAAAAGAGCCAAGAATATACAGTAGGGGAAGAGATAGTCTCTTTGATAAGTGGTGCTGGGAAAACTGGATAGCTTACATGGCAAACAGCAAAAAGAAACTGAACTTCTTTCTCATACCATATACAAAAATGAATTCAAAATGGATTAAAGACTTAACTGTAAAACCTATAACCATAAAACATCTGTAAGAAAACATAGGCAGTGCTTTCTTTGACATTGATCTTAGCAATAGTTTTTTGTCTGTTCCTCAGACAAGGACAACAGAAGGAAAATTAAACAGATGTACCTAACCAAATTAAAAAAACTTGTACAGTGAACAAAACTGTCAACAAAGTGAAAAGGCAACCTGTTGAAGGGGAGAAGATATTTGCAAATGATATAGCTAACAAGTTAATATCCAAAATACATAAAGAAGTCAATATTTTAAAAAGGCAAAGGTTCTGAAGAGACGTTTTCCCAAAGAAGACATACAGATGGCCAACAGGCATATGAAAAGATGCTCAACATCACTAATCATCAGGAAAATGCAAATCAAAACCACAATGAGATATCACCTTACACCTGTCAGGATGGCTATTATCAGAGAGGCAAGAAAAAACAAGCCTCAGTGAGAATGTGGAGAAAAGGGAATCCTCATGCTCTGTTGGTGGGATTGTAAGATGGAACAACCACTATGGAAAAAAGGATTGAGATTTCCTCAAAAAAAAATTAAAGATAGAATGATCATACAATCCAGCAATTCCAATTATAGATAGTTCCCAAAGAAAATGGAAACATGAATTCAAAAAGATACTGTCCTCACTATGTTCATAGCAGCATTATTTACAATAGCCGAGACATGGAAGCAAACTAAGGGTCCATCAACAGATGAATAGATAAATAAAGAAGATATATATACATGTATATAAAACCTAATCTCTGACTGCATTGAATTCACATGTCTCTTATCAGCTTTTTAAAATGGACATAATTCACGTATGTGCTTATGTGATGTTCAGTTGGTTAACTCTGTGGCACGGTGCGTGCATGCTCAGTCATATCTGACTCTGAGACCCCATGGACTCTAGCCCGCCAGGCTCCTCTGCCCATGGAATTTTCCAGGCAAGAAATGCTGGAGTGGGTTGTCATTTCCTCCTCCAGGGGATCTTCTTGACCCAGGGATCTAACTTGCATCCCCTGCGTTGCAGGCAGATTCTTTACTGCTGAGCCACCAGGGAAGGCCATAAAGAAAACAATGTATAGTAAACACATTGGTATTTAGGGATATAAATGACTGGGCACGCGTGCGCTGCAGTGGTGTAACTCCCCAGGAAGACAGAAGGAAGAAGCTGGTCCCGGTGCTCGCGGGCAGCATCACCACACGTGGTAGGGATGTGTGCTGATGAGCTGGGTGTCCTGTTCACATTTGTCTGCTATAAACAGCAGGGGCACCCACGGATGGTGCATGATGTACCAAAGCGGAAATCACATCTTTATAAAGTTGGAAATAAGACTGTAATACAATTTTTCTTCAGTATATATTACCATAATAACATATCTGGAAAATTCAGTTTATATGAAAAGCTCTGAAAAGAAAAAAAAAGCTTACACAAAAGATATATGATATCAAGACCAGCAACATTTGACTGGAAAGTGGGGTGTTTTCTGGATCCACCCTTTCTTTGGAAGGAAAAAGTCCTCCCACCCATCCATCAGAATTTTTTTGCATTTGCCTGTGGGCTATGCAAGACCTTGAAAAAGGAGTTAAGTTCAAGGTGATTATAAAATCAAAAGGTTAAAGATTTTTTATTTTAACGAACACGGGGTGATTTTTGTGTATGTGGATCATTTAAATGTTTGTTTCTTTGAAATGGATCGTACTCTGTGGTTCCACTGAAAGGCATAATACAGTTTTGTGTTTTTTTGGAAATAAGCTTTAATGGCAATATATACTTTTCCTTTGAAAACCAACTTCCTATTTATGGTTTTGTATTTTAATTACTATAGTTTAATGTCTGACATTTTTCTTAATATAACATAGAGGGAAAAAGGTAACATTAACCCCAGAGCATGGCTAAGATAGGGTTTTCTTTTTTCAATCTTTTGTGCCACAAATAAAGGAGAATGATTTACTACCCTAGAGGGGGGACTGTGAGAATAAAAGTAAACGAAGCCCTAAAAGCATCACCTTTTAGCACTTCCGTGGAAGCGGCTCTTGCTTTCCCAGTTAGAATGGCCGCCTCTTCGTCCCCCTGGGCATCACGTAGCTTCCTCTGGCCGAGAGCGGTGGGACGTGTCTCCCAGGGCGGCTTGTGGGCAGCCCCGGCCCTCAGTCCCTGCTCTGTAGATGCTTAATTGGCTCAGTGAGAATAACTCAAGGTGAGCTCTCCCAGAGCCGAGACTCCTGTTACAGTAGCCTCAGTGACACCTTTTAACACTTATGGTATATTTCTCCTCCTATTTCAAAAGTGTTCAGGGATTTGCAGGATTGTGCATGGAACTCACCTCCGACTATGCTCATAAACTTTTTTATAGGACAGTATAAACCATGTAGGGCTTCTCAGGTAACGCTAGTGGTAAAGACCCCACTTGTCACCGCAGGAGATGTAAGAGAGAGACCCGGCTTCCATCCCCGGGTGGGGCAGATCTCCTGGAGGAGGGCATGGCAACCCACTCCAGCATTCTTGCCTGGAAAATTCCACGGACAGAGGAGCCTGGCGGGCTACAGTCCATGGGGTCGCAAAGAGTCAGACACGACTGAAGTGACTTAGCGTGCAGGCAGGCACAGGACATTTAAAAGCTCTGCTCTTCTTAGGTAATTTATTTTTAAGCTTATTTCCTTTCCTGCAATATAGCCATCTAAAATATATGTTTTCTTCTGAAATATATCCATCTAATATATATAAACTATGTATATAGATTTGTGTGTCCATCAGTTTAGTTCAGTTGCTCAGTCGTGTCGGACTCTTTGCGACCCCATGAACTGCAGCACGCCAGGCCTCCCGGTCCATCACCGACTCTGGAATTCACTGAAATTCATGTCCATCGAGTCGGTGATGCCATCCAACCATCATTCTCTGTCGTCCCCTTCTACTGCCTCCAATCCCTCCCAGCATCAGGGTCTTTTCCAATGAGTCAACTCTTCGCATGAGGTGGCCAAAGTACTGGAGTTTCAGCTTCAGCATCATTCCTTCCAAAGAAATCCCAGGGCTGATCTCCTTTAGAATGGACTGATTGGATCTCCTTGCAGTCCAAGGGACTCTCAAGAGTCTTCTCCTACACCACAGTTCCAAAGCATCTATTCTTCGGCGTGTATCCATCCCTAATTATGCAAATTCTGTTATTATTTAGAATGAGATATTTTTTGAGTATTTCAAGGTGCTTAAAACATTTGACCTACAATTAAACAAGTGTTCCTGGAGAAGGAAATGGCAACCCACTCCAGTACTCTTGCCTGGAAAATCCCATGGACAGAGGAGCCTGGTAGGCTACAGTCCATGGGGTTGCAAAGAGTCGGACACGACTGAGCGACTTTACTTACTTAAGCAAGTGTTAAAAGAAACACAAAAGATCTTTCCCCCTTGTTCCAGAAGCGGCACCTGCTACCTTTTGGAACGAGGAGTATCCAAGTGTGGCAACTGACAAGAGTTTATCACTTTCTAGCTCCACATTATTTATTACTGACTCATTCAGTGTCAGTTTCCCCAACGTGCACGTGGGCTCCAAGAATGAGACTGCATCTTTCTTTCTTTCCTGTCTGCACCAGGCGGCATGTGGGACCTCAGCTCCCCAGCCAGGGCTGAACGTGCGCCCCTCACAGTGAAAGCACAGTCTTCACCGCTGGACCACCAGGGAAATCCCCATCTCTCTTTTTATTACTGTATCTGGGGAACCTAGAATGATTCCTGGCCCATTTGTTGAATGACTAAACAGAAGAGTAAATTTTTTAGATGTCCATTATGTAGTACCTTACTTTTTCTCATGTTATAAATAAGTAATATTTTCCTCACAAGATATTATACAGATAAGGTGATGAAAGGTAGGCATACTCTTAATCTTATTCTTGGAAAAATATTGGTTCCCTTTATTCTCCTCTAAGGAGTGGTTCTCCAAGTTGGGGATATCAACCCTGTGGAAGACATTTTGGAAATTTGGGGGCGGGGGAAGTTTTGGGTTATCACAGGGAGATACCAGCAGCATCTATTGGGCATTTCCAGGGAAGCCAGATGTCCCGCCTGGGAGAACCTCTCACCCTAAAAATGACCCCACATCATGTGTGACTTTTAATAGTCCTACTGGGCATACAGATAGGTCACAGTTCTGTTTATAGTTACCAGAGCTAGAATCCAATGCTATTTTACAAATAAAAGCAAAGTTTTTATACCTAATACAGTATTGTTACAAGTGCAACAATTATGAAAGTCAAGGGAAGACTGAACTTTAAAAAAAAAACGATTTTCAACAGAGAGCTCAGGAGTTACCATTGTGGTATTTTTGCTGGCAAATGGCTAAAAGCAGTAAAATCGCTGAACAATAATATCTAAAATGAAAAATCTAAAATCTCCCTTCTCCTATACCTACCGTTAGCCCCCACACCTAAAGGAACTCCTTTTGAACAATTTCTGCTCTTTAGGGCTTTTATAATTATAATTGCCATTTAACACAAAGTAAACTTTACTAAACTGAAATCTGATTTTTCTTGGTACATCAACTTTCAAGCAATATTTATTATTTAATACTACAGTCTTTTCCTCTTCCCCATCTTCTATTTTGCTCTCAATAGTCATTATTTTTACACTGACCAAGTTTGTAATAGGTATTCTGTATTGTACCTCTTCCACATTTGTTTGCTTGTTTTTCTGTGGGCTTCTTCTTAATATCATTTGAAGTATATTTACATTGCAACCTAAATATTATACCCTGGAGAAATAACTGATGTGAGTGGACCGGTAAAGAAAAAGAATACAATTTTGTATTATCTATCCTCTGCTATTTCAGGCGGATAGAAATATTATTTTATCAGCTTCTCTTGCTGCTCTCTTTCCTGTGTCTCGCTCACTCATGCTTAGCGGGTGCTCTCTTATGTTTTCCTAGAGTATCTACGTGCACTTTTTCATATGGGTGCATGGAAAATGGTTTTCTTTTAGTCTGCTTTACAAATCGCCAAATATCTTTATATCTTTTTCTACTTCTCTTAGACTTGATAGTTTCTAATAATCTCATCTCAAAATGGGGAGAGGAAATTATTTCATAGTGTTCTACCACTCACAGCTGCTGAAGAGAAGTCTGGTATCCATTTCTTTGTAAGATACCAGATCTTCCACTCTGGAAGCTTCCTTGATTGATATCTTTTTTATTAGAGATTTTCTTCATTCACCAAGATTATATGTGACTGTTGCTGTTATTGTTCAGTCGCTCAGTCGTGTCTAACTCTTTGTGACCCCATGGACTGCAGCACACCAGGCTTCTGTGTCCATAACCAACTCCCAGAGTTTACTCAAACTTATGTCCATTGAGTCGGTGATGCCATCCAACCATCTCATCCTCTGGCATCCCCTTCTCCTCCCACCTTCAATATTCCCCAGCATCAGGGTCTTTTCAAATCAGTTCTTTGCATCAGGTGCCAAAGTATTGGAGCTTCAGCTTCAGCATCAGTCCTTCCAATGAATATTTAGAACTGATTTCCTTTAGGATGGACTGGTTGGATCTCTTTGCAGTCCAAGGGACTCTCAAGAGTTTTCTCCAACACCACAGTTCAAAACCATCAATTTTTCGGTGCTCAGCTTTCTTTATAGTCCAGTTCTCACATCCATACATGACTACTGGAAAAACCATAGCTTTGACTAAATGGATCTTTGTTGGTAAAGTAATGTCTCTACTCTTTACTATGCTGTCTATGCTTTTCTTCCAAGGAGCAAGTGTCTTTTAATTTCATGGCTACAGTCACCATCTGCAGTGATTTTGGAGCCCCCCAAAATAAAGTCTGTCTCTGTTTCCACTGTTTCCCCATCTATTTGTCATGAAGCAATGGGACCGGATGCCATGATCTTCGTTTTCTGAATGTTGAGTTTTAAGCCAACTTTTTCGCTCTTCTCTTTCACTTTCATCAAGAGGCTCTTTATTTCTTCTTTGCTTTCTGCCATAAGGGTGGTGTCATCTGCATATCTGAGGTTATTGATATTTCTCCTGGCAATCTCGATTCCAGCTTGTGTTTCTTCCAGTCCAGTGTTTCTCATGATGTACTCTGCATAGAAGTTAAATAAGCAGGGTGACAATATACAGCCTTGATGTACTCCTTTTCCTATTTGGAACCAGTCTGTTGTTCCATGTCCATTTCTAACTGTTGATTCCTGACCTGCATACAGATTTCTCAAGAGGCAGGTCAGGTGGTCTGGTATTCCTATCTCTTTAAGAATTTTCCAGAGTTTGTTGTGGTCCACATAGTCAAAAGATTTGGCATAGTCAATAAAGCAGAAGGAGATATTTTTCTGGAACTCTCTTGCTTTTCCTATTATCCAGCGGATGTTGGCAATTTGATCTCTGGTTCCTCTGCCTTTTCTAAATCCAGCTTGAATATCTGGAAGTTCATGGTTCATGTACTGTTGAAGTGAACTCCCCAGGTCAGTAGGTGCCCAGTACGCTACTAGAGATCAGTGGAGAAATAACTCCAGAAAGAATGAAGAGATGGAGTGAAAGCGAAAACAATACCCAGTTGCGGATGTGACTGGTGATAGAAGTAAAGTCTGATGCTGCAAAGAGCAATACTGCATAGGAACCTGGAATGTTGGGTCCATGAATCAAGGCAAATTGGAGGTGGTCAAACAGGAGATGGTAAGAGTGAACACTGACATTTTGGGAATCAGCTAACTGAAATGGACTGGAATGGGTGAATTTAACTCAGATGACCATTGTATCTCCTATTGTGGGCAGGAATCCCTTAGAAGAAATGGAGCAGCCATCATAAGAAGAGTCTGAAATGCAGTTGTTGGATACAATCTTAAAAACAACTGAATGATCTCTGTTTGTTTCCAAGGCAAGCCATTCAATATCACAGTAATCCCAGTCTATGCCCTGACCAGTAATGCCGAAGAAGCTGAAGTTGAACAGTGCTATGAAGACCTACAAGACCTTCTAGAACTAACACCCAAAAGAAGATGTCCTTTTCATTATAGGGGACTGAAATCCAAAAGTAGGAAGTCAAGAAACACCTGGAGTAACAGGCAAATTTGGCCTTGGAGTACAGAATGAAGCAGGAGAAAGGCTAATAGAGTTTTGCCAAGAGAACACACTGGTCACAGCAAACACCCTCTTCCAACAACACAAGAGAAGACTCTACACATGGACATCGCCAGAGGGTCAACACCGAAATCAGATTGATTATATTCTATGCAGCCAAAGATGGAGAGGCTCCATTAAGGAGATGTAAATTGAGAGTTACACTTCAGCATTGCATGTGAACATGTTTATAGGTATACGTTTGGCCGATTATGCATTGAGCAAAGATTGATGTGACTGGGCAAGAGAATGATACAGACACAAGCGTGAGCGTCTCGGGTGTGAGAAGTGATACCCAAACCTGACCTGACTCATTGGACTTGGCCTCATCAACATCCGGAGGTAGATGGATCAGCCGATGGAGCCCTTGATCTGAGTCCTGGTTCTTGAACACAGATGACACTACAGGGATGTTTTCAGGATATAATTTTATTTTGAAATCTGGTGAGCTTCGAGACAGACTTAAAGGAAAAAGGAAAAAATGTTGGGGAAAGAGAAACAGGCCCTCTTTGCCCACTCTGTTCTAACAAACACACATTAACTTGAAATGTGGGCTATGCTGATCCAAATGTTCTGAGAACATGAGAGGCGGGAAGGAGAACTGTGATGGGTTTGGGGTTGGTAATCTGCAGGAAAGGCTGTGTTGAAGGCAAAGGTGACCCCTGATAGGAGGAGCCTGGGAGCTCAGTGAGGCGGGAAGGAAAAAGTGTACAGAACCTATCCCCAAACACAGTTTTGACTAGAACCTTCCCTAACGTGTTCAACAATGTAAATCGTGGTTTCTTTTTACTTTCTCAGCATGTTATTATTCCCCTGCATCAGTGTCTGTTTTAAAGTCTTTGCTAAAAACTCTGCTAAAGTTATAAAATAATAAAGTTCAAAGCGAAACAAAGAATGAGCCGTTTTACTGTATTTACATGTACAGCCACACTTGGTGTTTATAATTCCACACGGACTTGTGAGAGGCTTAACCTTCGCTGTGTATAGAAGTCCATGATTATGCCAGTGTTACTTCTCTCTGCTGCTAACATAAAAAGGATCCAACCATATTTGTAAAATAAACAAATAAATGTTACTCTTGTAGAAGTAAAGGGAATACCATGTAATGACAAAAAATATAACTTCTACAAAGAAAACCAAAAAGGACCCAAACATACACGAGGTGCTATTTTTACTCTACAAGAATGTAGCGTACATTTCTTAATGGCTTTTATTCAAAGTCTCATGAGACCCTTTATTTTATCCACATGCCTTCTTCCTGTCTTCTTTTTCTTCCTTCTTTCCTTCCAAGATGAAAGACCTGATAATTTTCATCAATGTGATCTGGTTTATCTTTTCTTAGAAGACTAAAGAAGAAACCTTAAAACAGCCTTAAAATTACTCACAGGACTTAAGGTGCATTGAACAGAATCATTTAGAGACATTATTCATCCCTAAGTCTTGATAAAGTGATGCTTTGTGTGCGTGTGATTTGTGTGCAAGTTGTGTTAATTATACATCATATTTAGAAAAAGACTTTTTGTTGAACAGTGTAAATGTCAGTCTCATTAGCTATCATTATAACCTGTCAGAAAGAAGATGCTTTCCATGAATGATAATTTCCCTCTAGAGTTCTGAGGATATGTACAAGTGTAAAAAATGTTTTTTATGTTTTATTTTCGGTGTCAGTAACCTTGCCTCATTCTTTCAAAGTGTTTTCAAACCAAACTCTGAATTTGAGAAAGAAATAAATTGGCCTGATTATAAGCTACTTGGAGAAGGAAATGGCAACCCACTCCAGTATTCTTGGCTGGAGAATCCCATGGACAGAGGAGCCTGGTGGGCTACAGTCCCTGGGGTCGCAAAGAGTTGGACACGACTGAGCAACCAACACTAAGCTACCAGCTTGAACTAGTTCAGATGGATTCATGGCCTTATAAGGGAGCAGTCTTATTATGGTAGGTCCTCCTCTCTTGGGCAACTTCATACCAATAATGGTAACAAAATAGAGTCAGCTACCACATCCTCAGCTTTCACATCTGAAGATTCAACCAATGGAAATTTTGAAATTTCAACCCGTATTCGGTTGAATCCATGGATGTGAAACTTGTGGATAATGAAAGCCAAGTGTATTCATTGTTCTCAGCCACTTCAAAAAGTAACTAATTAATCAATTTCATTAATGTTTATTGGCGTACAGTTGCTTTACAATCTTGTATTAGTTTCTGCTGTACAGCAGATGAATCAGCTATACGCATACACATATCCCCTCTTTTGTGGATTTCCTTCCCATTTAGGCCACCCCAGAGCACTGAGGGCAGCTCCCTTCTGCTCTGTGCTGTAGCGCAGGTTCTCATTAGTCATCTACTTTACACGTAGGGGGAATCTCCCAGTCCATCCCAGCGCCCCAGACCTCTTGGTAACTTTAACTTTGTTTTCTACATCTGTGACTCTATTTCTGCTTTGCAAATAAGGGACTTCGGTGTCCGTAAACTATGGAGTCTGTTTGCGCTCCTAGAACCAACACCCTGCAGATGTCAAGGGGGGCGTGTAGTCTGAAAGGTGAAGGTGGAAGGGCTACAATCTCCAGCTTAATCCTGATTATCTCGAAGTTCCAGTTTTAGCTTGACTGATCTTTGCTTGGACCACTTCCAACTGGGCAGTCCCTATTCGGTCTAAATGTCAATGGGCTCTTGATAAGATATGCTTATTAAAAGGGCTTCCCTAGTGGATCAGATGGCAAAGAATCTGCCTGCAATACAAGAGACCGGGGTGCGATCCCTGGGTTGGGAAGAAACGGACAGCCCAAAATGATGGTATATAAGCTCCTCCAGTGTTCCGGTATCACCCCTGAAGCAGAGTTCCGAAGGATTTTCTGTTTTTCAAATAATTTACACATCTATTGTCTGTTTCTTTTGACCCCTAAAATACTATGCTTTGTAAGGATCAGCGAGTCCTAGAGATTATCTACTTAAAGGCCACATTTTATGGTTCCACTGAGACCCAAAGAAGAAATTTGCCCAAGCTTATTATTCCAGTTATTACCAGAGAAAGTGCATTTTGAATGTTACATATTTGATACAGGGCAGTTTAGAAACATTTGCTGAATCATACTACTAGTCTTTTTGAAAACTTGGATAAACCCCAAAGGCACAGAAAAGGTGGTATCATCAATGAGATTTCTTAAGTTCATGGTAAAACCAGGACTGACAGCTTTGTCATAGTTCATTTTCTTTTCTTCCTCTATCTCTGAACCTGCTATATAATTGAAAATCTAGATTCAAAAGAATATTTTCAAGGATAGAACTTCTATCAGCTGCTGAATGGGAGCTGGGGACAGAACAGCCACAGAACGTGGAACACTAGTTCTCCCTGAGGAATACGGAATACCCAGGAAAGAAGGGATGCTGTTTAGGAGCTGTTCCATAAGAGCTCTGACTACCTTGTTCAGTTCAGTTCAGTTCAGTCGGTCAGTCTTGTCTGACTCTTTGCGACCCCATGAATCGCAGCACGCCAGGCCTCCCTGTCCATCACCAACTCCCGGAGTTCACTCAGACTCACGTCCACCGAGTCTGTGATGCCATCCAGCCATCTCATCCTCTGTTGTCCCCTTCTCCTCCTGCCCCCAATCCCTCCCAGCATCAGAGTCTTTTCCAATGAGTCAACTCTTCACATGAGGTGGCCAAAGTACTGGAGTTTCAGCTTTAGCATCATTCCTTCCAAAGAAATCCCAGGGCTGATCTCCTTCAGAATGGACTAGTTGGATCTCCTTGCAGTCAAGGGACTCTCAAGAGTCTTCTCCAACACCACAGTTCAAAAGCATCAATTCTTGGGTGCTCAGCCTTCTTCACAGTCCAACTCTCACATCCACACATGACCACAGGAAAAACCATAGCCTTGACTAGATGGACCTTAGTCGGCAAAGTAATGTCTCTGCTTTTGAATATACTATCTAGGTTGGTCATAACTTTTCTTCCAAGGAGTAAGCGTCTTTTAATTTCATGGCTGCAATCACCATCTGCAGTGATTTTGGAGCCCCCAAAAATAAAGTCTGACACTGTTTCCACCATTTCCCCATCTATTTCCCATGAAGTGATGGGACCAAATGCCATGATCTTGGTTTTCTGAATGTTGAGCTTTAGGCCAACTTTTTCACTCTCGTCTTTCACTTTCATCAAGAGGCTTTTTAGTTCCTCTTCACTTTCTCCATAAGGATGGTGTCATGTGCATATCTGAGGTTATTGATATTTCTCTGGGCAAACTTGATTCCAGCTTGTGTTTCTTCCAGCCCAGCGTTTCTCATGATGTACTCTGCATGTAAGTTAAATAAGCAGGGTGATAATATACAGCCTTGACGTACTCCTTTTCCTATTTGGAACCAGTCTGTTGTTCCATGTCCAGTTCTAACTGTTGCTTCCTGACCTGTGTACAGATTTCTCAAGACGCAGGTCAGGTGATCTGGTATTCCCATCTCTCTCAGAATTTTCCACAGTTTATTGTGATCCACACAGTCAAAGGTTTTGACATAGTCAATAAAGCAGAAATAGATGTTTTTCTGGAACTCTCTTGCTTTTTCCATGATCCAGCAGATGTTGGCAATTTGATCTCTGGTTCCTCTGCCTTTTGTAAAACCAGCTTGAACATCAGGAAGTTCACGGTTCACATATTGTTGAAGCCCGGCTTAGAGAATTTTGAGCATTACTTTACTAGCGTGTGAGACGAGTGAAATTGAGGGGTAATTTGAGCATTCTTTGGCATTGCCTTTCTTTGGGATTGGAATGAAAACTGACCTTTTCCAGTCCTATGGCCACTGCTGAGTTTTCCCAATTTGCTGGCATATCGAGTGCAGCACTTTCACAGCATCATCTTTCAGGATTTGAAATAGCTCCACTGGAATTCCATCACCTCCACTAGCTTTGTTCATAGTGATGTTTTCTAAGGCCCACTTGACTTCACATTCCAGGATGTCTGGCTCTAGGTGAGTGATCACACTGTCGTGATTATCCGTGTCGTGAAGATCTTTTTTGTACAGTTCTTCTGTGTATTCTTGACACCTCTTCTTAATATCTTCTGCTTCTGTTAGGTCCATACTAGACACCATAATCTGATTGTAATGCCTGGTGGAATCTGCCAAGTTCAGGTGTATCTACTCAAAAAGTGAAACAGTTTCTAGGACTTGATCAATATGACAAAGAGTTTTCATTAAAAATGACTGAAACCATGTATAAGATGGGTGATAAAATGTTCACTAATTAAGTGGTCTGCTACAAATCTTAAACAACATGCAGGCAAAAGACAATGGGACTCTAGGGTAAATTTTCAGTCTTTTTAAGTGAATCAGGCAAAGCAATTAGCCTGATACACTGATTTGGCCAAAAAGTTTATTTGGGTTTTCCATTAACATTTTATGGGAAAACCTGAATGAACTTGTTGGCCAACCAATAGTTGTGAGACTCATCCCTCTCCCTGGTTGACTGGAGACTTTCTGCATTCATGATTTCATTCTGCGTTCTTCCCTGCCCCCTGTCTCATGTTGATCTGTACAGCGCTGGCCATTTCTCCGGAGGAGGGCTGACAAAGTGTTTATTGCTGGCTGTTCTCAGCCTGTGTTCGCGATTTTTCAGGCCAGACTTCAATCAGAAAATGGTAAGCAGTGGTGGCGGACGGGGGTGGTTGAGATTTCGCTGGCTGAGTGGTTTTCCTTCTCCCTCTCGGGGTCAGCACCTTCAGCTCCCGCTGCCCCAGCACTGTAGCTCGACTAGGACTGTCCCTGTTTCACCTGGACCCCTGCGCCCCAATCCTGCCCTGAGACTGGACTTGTGGGTTGGATCTGGGAAAGCAAATATCTCGCCCCAATGGCCAGCGGTTCAGAGAGGAGCATGTGAGCCGGGTTGGAAGAAGGAGAGCTCTTCTGGGTCTTTCGCTAAAATACAGAGAGGACTGTCCTGCTTGCTGTTGGGGAGCGTGTAACGAGAAGATGTGATCTTGAGCCTGCATGCACCCATCTTCCCAACTCCAGGGCGGCCACTGGCCGCTGATTCTTAAGGCGATTTTGTATAAATCTGAATGAAGTACACTTTCTCTTGGGCTTCCCTGGTGACTCAGCAGTAAAAGGATCAGCCTGCAATGCAGGAGTTGCAGGAGACGCAGGTTCGATCCCTGGGTCGGGAAGACCTCCTGGAGGAGGGCATGGCAACCCACTCCAGTATTGTTGCCTGGAGAATCCCATGGACAGAGGAGCCTGGTGGGCTATATCCAAGGGGTCGCAAAGACCCCTTCAGTCCTTCAGACAGGATTGAAGCAGCTTAGCACATACACACACTTTCTCTTAGAAAAGCTTTTTATGGTGGGTACATTATTTCTCCATTATAGGAACTAGAACAGATGTACTATTCTGTTCAAGTAAATGAAATGAAATTATTGAACATAAAATAAGAAAAATTTAGAATATTTAATCATAACAAATAGGAACCCAAAGTTACTATAATATGAAAATTTTAAAACCTTTATACATTTTGCTCTTTTGGAAATCAAATTCTTACACTGTTTGCTCCAAAATCTGTTTTTTCTTAAGATGTTGTAGGCATTGAGATAGTTTTTAATATTTCTTAACCTTAAAAAGCAATATTCTCCAGTGGCATCTGAAGTTAGTAAACAATTTAAGATCCTTCTTTCAATGTCAAGGCTGTACTGAGCCACTAATTGATTTTAAGGGAAAACGTTTATGTAGTTACAATGGTTCAGCCATGATTTTTTTCAGTATGACATATCTTTCTTATGACGGTGATATTTCTATATCCAACATAGAAAAAAATTGATTTTGAGACTTAATTTTGAAATATAGACCCAGTTGATCAAGGAGTTCACAGTCAAAAATGGTCTTTTTACTCCCTTCCTCTCATATTCAGATTGGATAAGTTGGTATCAGTGTCAAGAGGCTAAAATTTGTTTATCATCAATTTTTTATAAGCATCATTGTTTGACTTTTCTTCACAAATGTATTAATACCTTGATGACTTCAAGAAAATCAGATGCATTGAATTTGATGCTTGCATGATGCCTGGTTAATTCTGAGCAATAAACTTAGAAAGGAAATACTTGAAAGTGCAACTTTGGCTTTTTTTCTAGAACAGACACCTTCACTGATAACACCATAGTTTCTAAAAGTAGAGGGTCTCACCTCCAGCTGTGTTTTTGGTGTCACGGTAGTGTCAGCTTGATCATCTCGTAGCATTGTCAATAAACATTTCAAGTTGTGTTTACCCCTTAGTGTTTCACTGAAGCTGAAACATAGTTGGATAGCTCTTGGATAATATAAAATGTGGTGGTATCAACAAAGAAGTTACCTGAGGTCTTCATTATCAGACTTACATAATGCACACTCACAAGTAACAAAGAATGCCTAAATATTCTTTTCTGAGGACTTGCTTTTACACTCCATTATATTATCTGTGCATAGTTGGGACACACTAGTGTCTCAACACACTAGTGTCTCAAAATAATTTTATCTAGGTGAAATTTTCAAAAGTATTCTTCTGAAAATATCTATCATTCTTTTGGATCCATATGTATATGGAACTAAATATTTGTATTTTAAACATCTGCAAAAATCTAGCAATGATTTTTTTAAAGTCTATGTGGCTTCCATGAACATTGGAGCTGTAAGAATTGAGAAATAATTCAAATTACTTTGTGTCACACAAAATAATTGTGATCATTGCATCTACCACGGGGGCTTCCCTGGTGGCTCAGAGGTTACAGCATCTGCCTGGAATGCTGGAGACCCGGGTTCGATCCCTGGGTTGGGAAGATCCCCTGGAGAAGGAAATGGCAAGCCACTCCAGTACTCTTGCCTGGGGAATCCCATGGAGGGAGGAGCCTGGTAGGCTACAGTCCAATTTTAATAATTTGGTTTTATATTTTACTTCCCAGGAGGTATATCACTCAGTGTTGATATTTGTATTCTATGTAAACATTCTACTATATTATTATCAGTCATTGCTATTGTTGTTATTGTTTAGTCGCTAAGTCATGTCTGACTCTTTGCAACCCCATGCACTGTAGCACACCAGGCTCCTTTGTCCATGGGATTTCCCAGGGAAGAATGTTGGAGTGGGTTGCCATTTCCTTTTCCAGGGGATCTTCCTGACCCAGGGGTTGAACCCAGGTCTCTTGTATTGGCAGGAGGATTTTTTTTTAACCACTGAGCCACCTGGGAAGCCCTCAGCTTTGGTTTCTGCCAGATACAGACCATTCCCATTATTAGCCTTATGTAGTCTCCTGCGTGGTTCTCTGAACACCATGACTGTCTTCCCCAAATTGGAATCGTGTGTATTATGAGTTGGACAGTGTGAAGTTCCCCTCATTAACCGCACGCAGCACAAATAATCACCTATTGCTTAGCTCATAAACCACTTCAGAATCCTCCACCACTGCACCCACTCTTGTTCTTCAAGTTATTTTTTTGTAGTCCCAAAGAATTTTTTAAAACATAAATGGAATACAGAATCTTTTGAGATAAACTAAAGTAATTAGGTGCAGATGGTGACTGCGGCCATGAAATTAAAAGACGCTTACTCCTTGGAAGGAAAGTTATGACCAACCTAGATAGCATATTCAAAAGCAGAGACATTACTTTGCCAACAAAGGTTCGTTTAGTCAAGGCTATGGTTTTTCCAGGAGTCATGTATGGATGTGAGAGTTGGGCTATAAAGAAAGCTGAGCACTGAAGAATTGATGCTTTGAACTTTGGTGTTGGAGAAGATTCTTGAGAGTCCCTTGGACTGCAAGGAGATCCAACCAGTCCATCCTAAAGGAGATCAGTCCTGAATATTCATTGGAAGGGCTGATGTTGAAGCTGAAACTCTAATACTTTGGCCACCTGATGCAAAGAACTGACTCATTTGAAAAGACCCTGTTGCTGGGAAAGATTGAAGGTGGGAGGAGAAGGGGACAACAGAGGATGAGATGGTTGGATGGCATCACCGACTCAATGGATATGAGTTTGAGTAAACACTGGGAGTTGGTGATGGACAGGGAAGCCTGGCGTGCTGCAGTCCATGGAGTCGCAAAGAACTGGACATGATTAAGTGACTGAACTGAACTGAGAGTAATTAGAGATAGGATTATTTATAATCACTTCGATATTTTTTGTGTGTAGTTCTCCCAAATATTCTACTTGTAGCATCATTTTATGAAGGTTCAATTTTTTATTTGAAGTTGATAATTTTTGTATCATATAATAGCCAAATTGTATGGCCTGTACCTAGTTAGCAGAAAATACATTTTGTTGGATAAGTCTTTTGCTTTAAAAATTTGTTTTGTTTTAAATCATAGGTTTTGGTTGACACGGATGCAGAAGTGAAATTCCTATCTTCTTTCTGTAGACAGCATGTGTCTATGCTACATTTTGTTCAAAGTCGTAATTACAGACTTTTTCTTTTATTGTAGATTTGCATCTAATATTTTTGCCATAAGTATTCAATATTCCAAATATTTCAAAAGTTTGCTTCTCTGATGGCTTTTTGTGTTCTGTTTTCTGATCTTAAATTCAAAAAACAGTTTTTCTGGTATCTGGAGAAAAATAATGTAATGGTCATTATTTTATTTAAAAATTTGTAATATTTTAAGATAATTACATATAAGCAGTTACATTTTGTATGAGTGGCTTTTCTGTAATGACAAATAGCAACTTCTGTAATTATTAGATTATTATGTAATATGATCGATTTATATCCAAATAATACTTTGTGAGTTATTGGTGGCTATTATTATTATATGGTTTGAAGTATAATGACAGATTTAAGTGGATATGTAAATTGAGAACTCATAAATACTATTCTAACATTGTAAACAACAGACGGATGATATAAACTGCAATTTGAAAAATTCAATTCACCCACTGTACTCATACTTCAACAAGAGATTTTTTTTTTAATTGAGATGTTTGCCAACCAATAGATCAGCCTAAAAATCAAACAGGTACACTTTGTTTAGAAGCATAGGGAATTTTAGATGTTATTGGATCAACTAGTTTTTTGATTATTAATTCCCATTTTATAAGTCAAAGTAAAATGGCATGCATTTACCCATATTGGAACAAGGTACTTCACTGCCATCTGCCAAAGAATTGTCATCGTAAATACAGAAATTGTCCACTGTCCACCTTAGAGTCAACAAAACTGTCATCATAGAAATAAGGAGTCTATGATGTAACTAGTTCACATTAGATAAGTGCCCTTGTGCAGTGTGAAACTTGAACAGCCATACATGACAGCCTTGTCCCAATCCCTTGGAGAAAATAAGTCTGTTAGCACCTGAGCTTTTCCAGCATTCATGACAGGTGAGCTACATTTGACATCTTTTTTGTGGCATGATTTTGCAGGACTAAAAAAAAGAATTCTTGGCAGTGTTCAGCTCTGGAAGTTGTGGCTATGCTAATTCTGCCTTGGAAACACAAAGTCCATAAGCTGGCAAGCTTTTCTGTAATCATTGTAACCTGAAAAAATTTGAATTTTCAAACTTTGTTTTGAAGGGAACTCTTATCCTTCCCTTTTTCTATTTGTGAACAAATTAGAGGAAGTTTGGAGTAGAGGAAAATTCTGCTCTTCGCTTGGATGTGTCCTAGAGTCCAAGGTTCAAGCACTGGCTATTCTGCACATATTCCGCCATTCATCTGGCATTCCCTTCATTTCAGGTCTGGCGAGGGTCCTGCTTCGGAGAAAGCAAATCTGATCTGAGGAGAGCTGCCAGGTCAGTTTCCTATGAATGGAACAATTTGTTGAAATCACATTTGCTGAATAAAATCTGTTCATATATTTTGCTCAGATGAGATATTAATGTAAAAAATACATATGTATATAGAATGAGATGGTTGGATGGCACCTCCGAGTCAATGGACATTAGTTTGAACAAACTCTGGGAGATAGTGAAGGACAGGGGAGCCTGCTGTCCACAGTCCATGGGATTGCAAACAGTCAGACATGACTGAGTGACTGAACGACAGTGTATGTTAACATACATGTAATATGCATATGAATGATAGGTGTACACTTTAAGCAATGAGGTGTTATTTACTGCACAAACATAAGGCACACCAGGCTAGGTACCCAACCGATGGTTCTTGTTCTCTTCTCAGTCGAAACCTTCTGGGATCCACATTAAAGGCAGGGCGCCTTTCTCCAGAGAGGTGTGGTTAGTAGGCCTGCTCTTGTGCTCAGGAAGCTGTATGTTTTTAGAACTACAGAGAGGGCACTGATATTCATCCTGGAGACTGCATTTGCTTTTTTCCAAGATTCTTCCAACTCCTTTTTTGTTCTGTATCACAGACCAGTCTGCCTCTAAAAACAATCATTCAATTCCCAAATGTTTACCATGTACATATTGTCAGCAGAATAATAGGAAATACAAATACAGATAAGATCCAGTTTTGAAGGAGCTTAGCCTGCAATGCGGGAGACCTGGATTCGATCCCTGGGTTGGGAAGATGCTCTGGAGGAGGGCATGACAACACACTCCAGTATTCTTGCCTGGAGAATCTCCATGGACAGAGGAGCCTGGTGGGCTACAGTCCATAGGGTTGCAAAGAGTCGGACACAACTGAACGACTAAGCACCCAGAATCTAGGAGGACAGATAAAAGCCTGAAAACAGCAAGACTACAGGCAGAAGCATCACCCAGCCTGTCCAGTTCCCTCTCAATAAATCGGAGGCGCTTCTCCAAGTCCTGGATGTTTTATCCTCCATAGAGCGTCATTGGCAGCGCTCCCGAGCTGACATTCAGAGATGAAGGAGCAAGTGAGTTACCGTGTGCAGGGAAAGGAAATTGAACACAAGGATTCTTTGTCGTTAGGAACAGGTAGGAATAATTTCTACCTTGAATTAATGTAAATAGAACTCTGTTTTAGGATTTAAGATTTCATTGACGCTTACTATGGACCCTTTCCATTATTCTTGTAATCTGAAAAATACCTGTGGGTCTACCGTCCACATTTATTTTAAAATATAAAAGTGCTGTTTTTCTGAATTGATCTATAATTTATAAGGAACATCATTATAATTACAAAGACGGTATTGTTATTCTGCATTCATTGTGTGAGAATGGTCGCTTAATGCTTATGGTAATGCCTTCCCTATTTCTCCACAACTGATTTATCACTTGTCTGACCCAACTTCCCCACACACCATTGTTCTGCATTCTCCACACCCCTCACTTCACAGAGGAATGTTAATAATAGGATATGTTATTCAGCTTTTCATTTACATGCTCTGCGATGCCACGCTGTATAATTAATCACCATCACAAATGTTCTCTTGTCTATGCTTTATCCATATATACTCTTTCTGGGTCACTGAACTAATAGAGCCACGTATTCTAAGCATCTTTGCAAATCGCAGCCTATGGCTATGAGGTAGTTAGTAAAATGCATAAGGTAAGCTTCGATTTGCAAGGTATTTTCCATCAGTTAAATACAGGGTATCTTTTCCAGTGATGCATGTGCTAATAGTAATAGAATCCACAGTAACCACCTGTGTTATGTTTAATAAATACTAGTGTTTTCATGGCTTTTAAATATTTATAAAATTGTTTTCAAATAAAGTTGGAGGAAAGATGAGACTCACCTTGTGCTCTTTTCCTCCAAATAAGGAAACAAGTTGAATATTACTTCTTAGTAGAAAATTTTATCTGGCTGAAGGTCGAGTAACTCACCTGGTGTTAAGAAAGCCACACTTGAAAGGATTTCTCTGTTGGTCCAGTGGTTAAGACTCTGCACTCCCAATGCAGGAGATACAGGTTTGATCCCTGGTTGGGAAACTAAGATCCTACATATTGCAAGGGTGGGCAAAATTTAAAAAAAAAAAAGAGAGAGAGAGCACGCCACAAAAGATTTCAAGTGAGCTCTCTTCCCTCCAGTTGCATTTCTCTGGGTCTGTAGAACAGATGGATTTCTCAGGAGGTGGGTTACAAAGTAAATGCGTTTTCTTACATTTCTTTGGGAGAGTTGAATCTAGGGAGCACCCCCAGAGACTTGGGCCCCTCTAATCCTTTCTCCGCCATTAATGGCACTGACTATAATCTGGGCAAGAGTTTGTTATCTTCCAGCTAAGAGGGAAGAGCTACAGGTATGATACCCAGGATACAACCCAGGTCCAAAAGTGTTAATGCTCGAGCAAGGCTGTCATCAGAAATCAGTGTCAGAGGCATCAGATCAGAGTCAGCAACAAGGGTCAGAGTTTCAGGCTAGACAGAGGCAACAGAAAAATTGACGTTAGAAACATAGCTTGTCTGAGTGAGGTTTTCTGATTCACTCACTCGCTCGTTCTTTCATTCAGCCAACATCTACGACCACCTGTTCTGTGCACGGTCCTTCTCTGTGCGGAACTTAAGGGGTGTGGGGCGGGGTGGAGGCAGGCGACATCCCGCAAGGTGCCATTTGCCTTGGTTAGAAGCGTGACGGGAGCGCTCTGGTAGTCTGGCGCTCTAGAGAAGGAGAGCCTAAGGGCTGAGGGAACATGGGCTCCAAGAAGCAGAGGTGGAGATGAGCCTAAAGGATGAACAGGACTTATTAGAATAGAAAAACGCACAGAAGCATGAACGCTGGGTCCAGCTTCCGAGCTGAAGCCAGGCCGGTGACGGCGGGAGGCCAGGGAGCAGCGGGGAGGAGTGTCAGGTCAGCACATCGCAGTGTGGGGCCCAGAGACTGGGAAACGAGGCGGAATCCAGACCCCAGACTTGCCTTTTCCTGGGGCTGCCCCCCGGCTAGGCGGTAAGGAATCTGCCTGCAGTGCAGGAGACCTGGGTTCAATCCCTGGGTCAGGGAGATCCCCTGGAAAAGGGAATGGCAACCCACTCCAGTACTCTTGCCTGGGGATTCCATGGACAGAGGAGCCTGGTGGGCCACAGCCCATGGCGTCACAAAGAGTCAGACATGCAAAGAGTCGGACCCTAAGCACACACGCAGCTACGTTGTCCCGAACACATCAACTGTTTTGAGCCTCAGTTTCTTTACCTGTCACAGGTAAATGATGCAAAGAAAACACAGGATAGGAGTAACAGTACTGCAGTGGATTGGGAGAACTAACTTTAGAGTTTTGCTATCATGGAATTTATGACTTCATCCACAAAACGGCCTGCCAGTAATTCGGAGATCCTTTCAGTTATGTTTTTGATTTGTTATGACTTATGCCCCAATGTTAAAATTGTGATATCAATTTTCTATGTAATCAGGATTCCCATTAGTGCTGTCCATATGTGTTCCGTAGCCCTTTTGTAATGAATTTGGGTTTCCCATTCCAGAAGATATTTTCCTCTGGCAATTAATGGAGTAACTAAATTTGAAAGCAAAAAGAATGTATCTCGGAAGAAATGGATTGACTTTGTCACTAGGGGGAGACCTAGCCAGGTTTTGAAACTTGCCCCAACTTTCAGAAGAATTCTTTTCTTTCCTTGGTGATCTTGAGGAGAAGTGATGAGGTGGGAAAAGGCTTTGACAAAACTTGACCGTCCCTACAGGAGGATCGGGGGTTTTCTTTCTCTTTTTCCTTTTCTTCTTTTTCCCCCCTGTAATGTCCCTTAACTGTTATGGCAATCCACTCCAGTATTCTTGCCTGAAAAAAATCCCATGTACAGAGGAGCCTGGTGGGTTACAGTCCATGGGGTTGCAAAGAGTCAGACACTACTGGGCACACACAAGCCCACGGCAGCTGTTTTCTACTTGGTGGATAATAAACCTTAGGGGATACAGATGCTCAGACAGCCTAGAAACAGCAGGTTAAGCCAAGACTTGTGGTGGGGGGAAGGTGGGGCAAAGGGGAATTGCGTCCTTTCACAGGAGCCTCTGGGAGGGAGGGACGCTTAGTAAACACCAAGATTTCTCACTGGTATTTTCAGTGACCACAGAGAGGCTGTGTTTATGCATCCTTGCACACTCTTTTCTGTTATATATATTTTCTGTTAACTACATTTCTTGCTTCGTCTTGAGCCATAAGCACTTCTGAAGAAGCGGGGTGGGAAGATCTGGACCCTTTTGCAGAAGGAAAAAGCCAAGGAGTGCTGGGAGGAGAAGGGTGTCTCACAGGTAACCTCCACGGACTGATTACCTGAGGAGCCAGCTCACGAGAGGGTGATATCTCTTTAAAGAAGAGAGAGCAGCCTTAGAACTGAGTGGCACACCTGTTTACCTTTTTAGTTCTCTTCCGTCTATCATGGTGTCTAGTTTATAGAGGCTACTTGGAATAAAGCAATTTTCTATTTAAGAAAATTCAGAGTGTAAACATGAAATATAGTTAGTTATGAGGCTGGTTTAAGAAGTAATTTTGGATACATAGTCACTATTAAATGCTTCTAATTGTACAGTGTATAAATATCAAACTCTAGACCTCTTACCCAAGTGATCATTTATAGTCAGCCACTTGCCATTTGCCTTACCGAGTACCTTTTCTGAAGTCCACGAGTCCCACTAGCATAAAGTTCAGGAGATTCAAATTATATTATGTGCGGTTGAGTTAGGGGTCACTAGCAAACCAATGAAAATATTTTAAAAGAGTATTTTTTCTGATGGCAAAGAAATTTAAAATCATCTGTCATTTTTTTTCAGGAAGTGATCACCAGTGCTGCATGTGGGGTCATTTCTTTTTCTCTCTTAGTCCATAATGTTTTTTGTACAAAGTTGAATCTTGCTGTATGTACACCTTTGTATCCTAATCATTTCTTTTCCCCAGAGAACAAGTTTTGTGGCTTCTACGCTCATCACTGTCTACAAATGGAGCACGTTTCTTGTTCTTCTTTTAAATACAGAATCATTACAGATTGTTTTTTAAACTGCATGGTAGTTCAGCCTTTTCCCTTATCATTAGAAATGATTGCAACTATCCCCGGAATAGTGACAAGATATTTCATGACATGGGTACATCACAATTTATTTACCAGTTTTCCTTATTGTTAGATATTTAGTTATTTCCAATAAATAATCCTGTAATAAAGATTCATGAAATATTAGCAACATTTTACTGTATTTAATAAGGATGATTTGCATTGAAACCACAAAGCTATTTCTAACTATAGTGAGATTAAATGGTTATATTTTAAAATAAAAACTATAAGCCACTAACAGTAGAACTGCTAGAAGCTGAAGAGTTGCTGTGGCGTATGACAGTCCCTTAGGGTATCTTAAAACCCTTTTCATCTCAAGAGTTGAATATGGGAAGGAGAGTGAAAAAGTTGGCTTAAAGCTCAACATTCAGAAAATGAAGATCATGGCATTTGGTCCCATCACTTCATGGGAAATAGACGGGGAAACAGTGGAAACAGTGTCAGACTTTATTTTTGGGGGCTCCAAAATCACTGCAGATGGTGACTGCAGCCATGAAATTAAAAGACGCTTACTCCTTGGAAGAAAAGTTCTGACCAACCTAGATAGCATATTCAAAAGCAGAGACATTACTTTGCCGACTAAGGTCCATCTAGTCAAGGCTATGGTTTTTCCTGTGGTCATGTATGGATGTGAGGGTTGGACTGTGAAGAAGGCTGAGCACTGAAGAATTGATGCTTTTGAACTGTGGTGTTGGAGAAGACTCTTGAGAGTCCCTTGGACTGCAAGGAGATCCCACCAGTCCATTCTGAAGGAGGTCAGCCCTGGGATTTCTTTGGAAGGAATGATGCTAGCTGAAGCTCCAGTACTTTGGCCACCTCATGTGAAGAGTTGACTCATTGGAAAAGACTTTGATGCTGGGAGGGATTGGGGGCAGGAGGAGAAGGGGATGACAGAGGATAAGATGGCTGGATGGCATCACGGACTCGATGGACGTGAGTCTGAGTAAACTCCAGGAGTGGTGATGGACAGGGAGGCCTGGCGTGCTGCGATTCATCGGGTCGCAAAGAGTCGGACATGACTGAGCAACTGAACTGAACTGAACCACATCAGTGATGATGAGTGCCTTCATATTAAAAATATGTAATGTAGAATAGGGGCTTCCCTGGTGGCTAACCACCCCTCACACTTAAGAAATGTTTACACTGTATCAAGCACACTGCTAAGTGTTCTCACTCACATGAATTCCTAATCATTAAAATAACCCTGTGACCATCCGCATCCCTTCAAATGACCCCGCTCTGTTCCTTCTAACGGCCGAGCAATAGCCCATTGTGTGTGTACTGCATCTTCTCTGTCTGGTCGTCTGACGATGGATGTGTCAGTGCCTCCATGTCCTGGCTGTTGGAAATAGTGCTGCAGTGAATGTTGGGGTGCCTATATCTTTTTGAATTATGATTTTCTCAGGGTATATGTTCAGCAGTGGAATTCCTGCATCAAATGGTATAATCTAGGAAAATGTTGCAGATGAACCTATTTTCAGGGCAGGAATAGAGGGGAGACGTGGAGGACGGACCTGTGAACATGAGGTGGGGGCTTTGGGAGTGAACTGGGAGATTGGGATTGCCACGTGTGTCTACCGTGTCTAAAACAGCCAGTGGCAAGCTGCTGCAGGGCACAACTAGCTCAGCCCGGTGCTCTGTGATGACCTCGAGGGGGGAGGCTTGAGAGGGAGGGGGTTATATATATTTATAGCTGATTCACTTTGTCATATAACAGAAACTAACACAATATTGCAAAGCAACTATATTCTAATAAAATATGTTAATTTATTTAAAAAATAATCCTATAGGATATAGAATATTTTATTATTATTTAATAAATAATGCCTCCTGGGTATGGCTTCTGTGAGGATTAAATGAGTTAATACACTTATGAAATGAGCCAGTACACATAAATAAATATCATTCAACTATATATGCAAGCAGTGAACAGGAAGAGGTCTAGATGAATCTATGCTAAACTGCTAATGATGCTTATTGCCTGGGTGAGAGAAGGGGACTGATCCTGGCGGTAAAAGTCAGAGCACACTTTCTTATCATTAATCTTTAGTTTTTTCCGGAAAGAATGTAATCATATTCTATTGATTTAATTGAAATTAATTTTAAAATATAACTCTTTATATGACAAGGGAATTATTTCTATTCTTGAGCTTCACAATCATATTTGAAGGCTTTGGAGTTTACTAGCTCCTCAGGAAAAGGATAATTGTGGAAAAATTTAAACCCCAAACTTTAGGCCTCTGAAAATTAAAGTCAGTCAAATAAATGAAGAAAATACCTCCAAATGAGTACACTATTCTATGTCAAGAGCCAAAAAGGATGGTTGCAACACTCTTTTATATTCAGTTTTTATAGCAATTTGTGCCAGATGTCATTGACCCAGTAGTATAAGAGAATTTTATTTTTAGGGAACTGCTTATGCCTTCCACAGATACTACATATTGAGCACTTACTCTGTCCCAGGGCCTGTTTCAGTGAATCAAGTAGCAAAGTCCTGCTTTCATAAAAGCTGGGGTGAGGAGTAGTCAGTCAGTCAGAGTACTCATGTCCGCTTGCGATCCGCTCTGAAGAAAGAAACAGGGTGAAGAGATGATGTTGGAGCTGAAACTCCAATACTTGGGCCACCTGATGCGAAGAGCTGACTCACTGGAAAAGACCCCGATGCTGGGAAAGACTGAGGGCAGGAAGAGAAGGGGACGACAGAGGATGAGATGCTTGGATGGCATCATTGACTCAATCGACGTGAGTGTGGGTGGACTCCAGGAGTTGGTGATGGACAGGAAGGCCTGGCGCGCTGTGGTCCATGGGGTCGCAAAGAGTCGGACCCGACTGAGCGACTGAACTGAACTGAAAGAGAAGGAATGATGAGCCGGGTTGAGGGGGGAGGGGCAGGCGTGAACCACCTGACATCCAGCGGTCAGAAGATGGGGAGGCAGCTGAGCCGCGGCCTGAATGAGCTGAGGGCTGGAGTCCAGGAAGGGCTGGGTGAGGAGCGGGGCAGACAGAGGGGGCCATGAGTGCAAGATCTTCCGGGCGGGGGAGCCTGCAGGACACGACGCGGTGTAGGAGAGCAGGAAGCGGTGTGTGGGGCTGAGCAGTGTGCAGGAGAGCAGAGAAGAATCCAGAGACGCCGTGATGTGGACGGCAGGTGAGGGGACAACGGCTTCAGAGGCTGCCCTTCAGTAACTCCCTGCGATGAGCAGCTTGGGGTCTCTGGCTGCCTGTGCAGAGAGGGGGCTCGGCGATGTAAAACAGTTATTAGAGATCAACATCCCTAATAAATACAGGAAGGAGAAGGCTGGGGGTGGGGCTTATAAATCTCAAGGAGCCGATGCCTTGCCCTGTTCAGTCACCAGATCTGTGTATGACTGGGCAGAGGTGGCCATGGAGAGGCTGCTGCCTACAGCCGGACCCGAGGATGTGGATGGGTGGTCTCCAGGGCGACCACACAAGGGCATTTATTAAGGTGTTCTGCATGTGTGCGTGCGTGATGCTCAGTCGCTTCAGTCATGTGTGACTCTTTGCAGCCCCATGAACTGCAGCCCACAAGGCTCCTTTCTCCATGGGATTTCCCAAGTAAGGATACTGGAGTGGGTTGCCATGCCCTTCTCCAGGGGATCTTCCCAACCCAGGAATGGAACCCAGGTCTCTGGTATTGCAAGCAGATTCTTTACTGTCTGAACCACCAGGGAAGCCCCAGTGTGCTATAGAAATAGGTTAAGATTTTTTAAGATCATAAGTATTGAAAGTTTCCTTGATAAAGGTGAGTGGCCAAGCCCAACTGGTATAAAAACTTCTTAAAATAAGAATGGATTGATATTTCCTTGCCATGGTAAAAATATTACCTATCTAAGCTAAAATCCAAAGTAACAATTTTTGATGAAGTATTAGAAAAAAATCTCTATTAAAGCCAGGATGCCTGCTACAACCAGAATTATTTAGCAGTTCTCTGGAAATTCAATGCAGTTAGAACAGAGAAAGAATAGAAATGTTAAATAAAGGAAAGAAGAGGCAATAGTATCATTGCTTGCACGTGATGTGATTTTTTAACCTAGAAAACCCAAGGGAAGGGAAAAATCATTTTTAAAAATTGAGAAAATTCATTAAGGAAGTTGTTTATCTATTAATAATATAAAATTGAGTAGCTTTCCTGTATGTGAGAAGTTAGCAATTTTTTTTTTTTCTGTAGAGAGCCAAGCTCGTGAGTATTTTAAGTTTGTGGTCATAGTTTGTATTGCGACCTCTGCATTCACAGTGCAGAAACAGCCATGCGTGTGTGCATGCTAGGTCGCTTCAGTTGTGTCCAGCTTTTTGTGACCCTCATGGACTGTGGCCTGCCACGCTCCTCAGTCCATGGGATTCTCCAGGCAAGAATACCGGAGTGGGTAACCATGCCCTTCTCCAGGGGATCTTCCCGACCCAGTGATTGAGCCCGTGTCTCCTGTTTTGCAGGCGGATTCTTTAGTGTCTGAGCCACCAGGGAAGACTGTGTTCCAGTGAAACTTAATTTTTAAAATAGGCAGAAGTCCAGACTTACACCGGGCTGGTCATGGGGGCTTCCCAGGTGGCTCGGGGATAAAGAATCCTCCTGCAATGCAGGAGATGCAGGAGACGCGAGTTCCAGCCCTGGGTTGGGGCGAGCCTCTAGAGGAGGAAATGACAACCCGCTCCAGGATTCTTGCCTGAAAAACCTCATGGGCAGAGGAGCCTGGCGGTCTACAGTCCAGGGGGTTGCAGAGTTGGGTACAACTGAGCAACTGAGCACACACCTCTAGACCTGGACAGCACTTGTTTGTTATGTTTTTAAATTTCTGAAAAGTGAAAAATCATATCTCCTAGATTTTTCATTGCTAATATTTGATATTAAGAGAGAAGCTGGACTTTTTTTTATTCTGCTCACTGACCATAGTTATTTTCTCCTAAATGGTTTTTTATACCCCATTTAAAATTCATTTGATTGCTCTCTTTCTTACTGGTTTATGTGAGCTCTGAATTAAAGAATTTATCTCTGGGTCTGTTATTTTCCTTGCAAAACAGGTTGTGATTTCCCAGCGTGTATAAAGAAATTATTTATTTTTCCTTTATGAGCTTGAGATTTTGTGTACCTCTTAGAAATGCCAACCCTTTATATCATGCAGGTCTTGGCAAAAAATATCACCTCCTATGAGGCTTTTCCTAGTTGTCAACCTAAAATAGAGAGTATTTCCCTCATCATGTCAATAAGGAGACTAAGAGAAAGTAACTGGCCCAAGATCACAAAGCTCATAGGTAGTGTACTTTGAGCCAGAATTTAAGCTCAACATCGTCTAACCCCCAAGTCTGTATTACCGTATTATCTCGTCCCATCTCTCCATACCCACCTACAAAGGGGTAGGAATCCATTTTTGGGTTGGAAGAGCCATCTAACTCTTCTGACTTTCTGTGCAGAGTCATAGAAAGATCATGAGGGATACACAGATTCTCTAGCTGTAAACGTTTCATGCTTATGTAATGCTCACTGACCAGCAGTTACTTCTCTTGGAGAAATTCTCAGAATTATTTTCTTACGATGTATAGAATCTCCTTTACAATTCTGACAGGCATTAACACACTGCCAACTTTGGTACCCATCATAGATGTTACACAGTGTTATGTGTAATGATTATTATTATTTGCCTTAGAAAGGCTATGATTCCTAGCTGGATTTAATAATTAATCACCCTAAGTATAGTATTTATTATTCTGAACCTTATGTAGCAGCAGAACCGTGATTTTCAGTCATTAAGAGTTTCTATGAAACTCTTTTGGAATTAATTTTCAGATTTGGGGAAAACAAAAGGCTGATTAATGGCATGTGCTGCTAAATGTCACGAAAACAAAACATATGCTCCCTGCCAGTAAATCAAAATTACTGGTAGCCCTAGCAGAATGCATAATCAGAAGAGCAGGTGATATGTTAACTAATTTTTTATATTTGAGGCATATAAGATGAATTATTCATCTTTACTGACCACAGAAATCAGATTATGTGAGTTTAAAGGTTGAGGCTTAAGCAGGTCTAATTTGTAACTTAACAGTTCATTGTTGATATGGACCAGCAGCTAATAATACTCTCTTAGCTCTTATTTCAAATAAAATGATAGGAGAATGAGGATTCGATAAGTCAGGATAAGGCCAAGTATATTTATTGCTATTAGTCATCACATGGCATTTCTAACTGATTTCCCTCAGATTATTGTGTGTGTATGTGTGTTATTTGCTCAGTCGTGTCTGACTCTTTGTGACCCCATGGACTGTAGCCCGCCAGGCTCCTCTGTCCGTGGAATTTTCCAGGCCAGAATACTGGAGTGGGTTGCCATGCCCTTCTCCAGGGGATCTTCCCAACCCAGGGATCTCCCCATGTCTCTCATGTCTCCTGTGTTGGCAGACGGGTTCTTTACTTCTAGTGGAGAAGGCAATGGCACCCCACTCCAGTGCCCTTGCCTGGAAAATCCCATGGACGGAGGAGCCTGGTGGGCTCCAGTCCAGGGGGTCGCTAAGAGTCGGGCACGACTGAGCGACTTCACTTTCACTTTCACTTTCATGCATTGGAGAAGGAAATGGCAACCCACTCCAGTGTTCTTGCCTGGAGAATCCCAGGGACAGAGGAGCCTGGTGGGCTGCCGTCTATGGGGTCACAAGGAGTCGAACACGACTGAAGCGACTTAGCAGCAGCAGCAGCAGCGCCACCTGGGAGGCTTCCCTGGTGGCTCAGTTGGTAAAGAATCCGCCTGCGATGCAGGAGACCCTGGTTTAATTCCTGGGTTGGGAAGATCCTCTGGAGAAGGCATAGGCTACCCACTCTAGTATTCTTGGGCTTCCCTGGTGGCTCAGCTGGTAAAGAATCCACCTGCAATGTGGGAGAAATGGGTTTGATCCCTGGGTTGGGAAGATCCCCTGGAGACGGGAAAGGCTACCCTCTCCAGTATTTTGACCTGGAGAATTCACAGAGTCGGACACGACTGAGTGACTTTCACTTCACTTCACTTCCACCTGGGAAGCCCCCACCTGTGCTGTGATTTTACCTAAATTGACCTATATCCTGCCTTCAGAAAAAAATTGTTCGGTCACAAAGTTGTGTCCAACTCTTTGCAGCTCCATGAACTGCAGCACTCCAGGCCTCCCTGTAACAACAGAAAAAAACTACTCAAGAATTTTCTTCCACTGATTTATTTAAAAAATTAATAAAACAAAGAAAGTAAAATGGAGACACATGTAGAATATATTTTAATTGTGTATTAAATCTGCTGAGCAACTCTAATTGGACTCAGACCATTTCTGTCCTGATTATTTTGGACAAAAGCTATCGGGGCCTGTATTTAGATCACAAGCTATGCAAGGAAGGAATGGATTGTGTTGTTTTTGTATTTTCTTCTGTTTTCTGACTGCAAAATTGACAGTGACCCTTCATGGCATGAAATGTTTAACTATAACCCATGGCAACTTGATAGGGACCAATGGAGGCTGCAGATTTGGTTGTAATTATATGAGAAAATTCTGGCATGTTTTCTCTTTGTAGCATGGAAATGTAACCTTAGAGATTGAGCCAGGGCTGCTGAAATGAGTTCAGAATCTGATAAAAAAATTTCAGTTCTCCCCCAATATTTGGTTGAGATTCAGATCCTCTTCCAGCCCCAGTTATTTGTACTGAATTCTCTCAACCTGCTCAGTCCTAAATATGCCAGGAAAGCTAAGCATAGTTGAAATAAGGATTTGATTTCATGATTTCAAGACCACTCACCAGCTTTTTGTTGTATTCATCCTTTTTTTAAAAAAATTTATTTTATTTGGCAGTGCTGTGTCTCTGCTGTGATTTGGAGTACTCTCTATTGTGGTGCGTGGGTTTCTCGTTGCAGGGGCTTCTCTTGTGGCGGAAAATGGCTTCAGTAGGTGAGGCACGTGGGCCTGGTAGTTGCTGTTCCCAGACTCTAAAGCACAGGCTCAGTAGTTGTGGCTCACGGGCTTAGTTCTCCCTCGGCATGGGGGATCTTCCCGGATCAGGGATCGAACCCCTGTCTCTGCACTGGCAGGCTGATTCTCTACCGCTGAGCCACCAGGGAAGTGCTTTGTTGTATTCTTTCCTTTTTTTAAGTTCTGTAAAGGGCTTTAAAAGATGGAGTTTTTAAAAAAAATAGTCAGACGGGTACTAGGTATAAATTCTGTTCCAATCAGTTCGGTTCAGTCGCTCAGTCATGTCGCTCAGACTCTTTGCAACCCCATGGACTGCAGCAAGCCAGGCTTCCCTGTCTATCACCAACTCCCAGAGTTTATTCAGACTCATGTCCATCGAGTTGGTGATGCCATCCAACTATCTCATCCTCTGCCATCCCCTTCTTTTCCTGCCTTCCATCGTTCCCAGCATCAGGGTCTTTTCCAATGAATCAGCTCTTCGCATCAGGTGGCCAAAGTATTGGAACTTCAGCTTCAGCATCAGTCCTTCCAATGAATATTCAGGACCGATTTCCTTTAGGATGGACTGGTTGGATCTCCTTGCTGTCCAAAGGGCTCTTAAGAGTCTTCTCCAGCACCACAGTTCAAAAGCATCAATTCTTCAGTGCTCAGCTTTCTTTATGGTCAAACTCTCACATCCATACATGACTACTGGAAAAACCACAGATTTGACTAGATGACCTTTGTCGGCAAAGTAATGTCTCTGCTTTTTAATATGCTGTCTAGTTTGGTCATAGCTTTTCTTCCAAAGAGCAAGTGTTTTTTAATTTCATGGCTGCAGTCACCATCTGCAATGGTTTTGGAGCCCAAGAAAATAGTCTTTCACTGTTTCCATTGTTTCCCCACCTATTTGCCATGAAGTGATAGACAAAGTGATGGATTCATTTTTTAAATGTTGAATTTTGAGCCAGATTTTTCACCCTCCTCTTTCGCGTTCATCAAGAGGCTCTTTAATCCCTATTCACTTTCTGTCATTAGGGTGGTGTCAACTGCATATCTGAGGTCATTAGTATTTCTCCAGTCTTGATTCCAACTTGTGCTTCATCCAGCCCAGCATTTCGCATGATGTACTCTGCATATAAGTTTTATAACTAAGATGTTCCAATGGTCCCCACAAAACTTCAAGAAGCAAACGGATTCTGAAAATGCCCATTTGGAAATCACATTAACTACTAATTGCAGCTCTTGTCATTGTAAGCAAGGATATGGTGTCACTGTACAATGTCTGTTTTCTAGCCTCTGTCCTTTCTGGTTGAAGACACTCTCTGGCATCTTTTCCAGGGTAACCACCTGAATGTCTCAGGATGGCACAGGCAAAAGACCATCTCTCTCTTTTCTCTCTGAGATGTGGGGGACCATCCAAAGAGCGGTCCCCCAAATTACAAAGGGAGCTGGGGTCTCTTTGTATCCTCGGGTGGGGAAGAGGAAGGCTTGGTCCTAACTCTTCATCTTCAAAGGAGGTATTGAGACTCAGAACTGCAGAAAAGCCTTGAGTTTCCTGACCACATTGAAGTAATCCTGAATGCTTTATCTGCTGGTTGTCCCTAGGATTTTAGAGTCTAAGAACAGTGGCACTAGTCCATGAAAGATGAAATAAGAAATTTTACAGTATAAAAACTATAAAATAAACTAGCAGCACAAACGTGGAGCCTGTTTAAGACTTTTCCACTTGAGTCCAGGGATCCACATTGGCAGGCACAGGTGGAGACCGGTGACTCAGTCACTGTTTGTTTAAATAAAAACTTAAATAAAAAATTGTGAATATATTCTTTGGGTAATTATATTTAGCACATGCCTAAATCTTGAGACTTAGGTCATAAGCCACTAGTTCAACCATCTGTCTGACCCTGTTCCACGTTATGGTCTTAAAGCTGCCTGCCAGACCTCTTAGTAAAGATAATAAAATTTAAAAAAAATCTGAGCTGGAAGGGCCTTCCAGTTTGATGCTAAAACTGAACATTGCTTGACTCATCAAGATATTATAAACATCTGTGAATTCAGTGCAAGATCTCAGTGGAGCTTAGAAATATGTACAAAGAAAAGGTTTACCAGCCTTCTAAGCTCCGAAAAGTTATTCATGTTGGTGAAATTATGCTTTGGGCAAATGCTCTGTCTTCTCCTTTCTGATTCACTGACAATTTTAGCACTTTGGCTCAAAGAAGTCACACAGCACCGCTTAATAACCACATTTCCAAACTGTTTTAATTTCTGCTATAACTTTCAATCCAGCTTTAAGCTCAGTGATGCCAGGAAGTAGGAGGCAGTCCAAAGCACTGAAAATGGCAGGGAAATAGATAGTAAACGAAAGCTGATAAAGAAAACACCCGTGATGCATTTGAGCTACGTCAAGCATACAAACAACACCTCTGGAGAGATCAGAAAAAAATACGTTCAGTGCTTCACAACCTTGAACTCTACTCATCAGCAAGCAAATCTGTAAAACCGTCTGAAGTCCCAGATGCTGCTGTTGTGGGCATGGTGTTGTCTAAGAGGAGTGGTAAATCAAGATGAGTCTGGGAGCTCCGGCTTGCACTTTCCGTGGCACTGGACACGCCAAGGTGGATGGGCTTGTTACGTGCAGTCAGAGCAACACTGACCTCATCATCAGAGAGACAACTCCCCTGATGGCAAGAATCCTGGAGAACATCTGAAATCAACCCCGTCCCCATTGCAGTTAGCCCGCGCCCACTCCACAAGGGGTAGCTTTTCTATTAAAATTACACTTTTGTCCATTTCTCTCATAGTTGAAGAGTTTTTGCTTGAGGCATTTTGGTGCAATCCCATTTGTCAGCCAGAAGTCTATGGCGTTGATATGTGAGCGGAAAATCGTATCTTTTTTATGATAACCACCTCCATAGTGTAAAGAGTACAAAAAGGGATGGAGAGAAGTTAAATAGCCCAGCATCAGAGAGAGATGGAGAAACAGATGCAAAATTAGATACAACCTTGCTTTCCTCGCTGTGGCCTGGAGCTTTTTGCTTCTTGCACCAGGTGACTTTGGGTCTTACATGGTCGCCACATGGAAGCGTCCGCTCTGTACGTCTCTTATTGCACTCTGTAAATAATGGGAACTGAAAAGGAAGAATTTTTAAGTGGTCTTGGGTTCTGGCACATACACACAAAAATGGAATTACATTTTTTTTTCAGAAGAGAGAAGGCAAGCCTAACTTTGGTTTCCAAAAAATGGCATAAATGCTGGGTGAATGGAAAAACAAAATGCACTTGAGGAAGAGGCAATGCAGAGCGTGGAGGTCGAGGAGCTGAGTTCCCGTCTGGCTCTGTTATTTCTCACGCGGCCAGCCGGCGTGGCCTGGGGGAGCTGAGTCCAGTCAGTGACACTGGAGAACCTCTCAGCGGGCAGCCCCTGACCAGCGATGATGTTTCTCATTGTCAACCAGAGTCCGTGCTGGTGCTAAGGTGTAGAGGGCCAAATACAACATGTCCTGGCTAAATTACCTTAGAAAACCAGGCTCTCGGGCAGTCTGAGTGGGTCTCAAACAGGAATAGGAAGAGTTCTTTGTTTCCTTTCTCATTTTAAGAATTTATATGAAGTGAAATGAATACACATCACATACCCTTTACGGCCTCAGATATACTCACCACCTTGTGGAGCCACCACCACCATCCCCAGAAATTTTCATCTTGTGAAACCAAAATGCCACAACCGTGAACGTCTCATTCCCCACCCCTGCCCACTGCCCCTGGCACTGACGCCCGCTTTGGTCTGTGAGTTGTCGCCTCCAGGGCCCCCACTGGAGTGGAATCCTGCAGTGTTCGCCAGTGTGCCAACGGGCCATTTGGAAGAGCTGGCTTTCAGTCTGAAGCTCTAGACAGGGTTCTTTAAAACAATATGGTCCTTGTTTCTGACCATGAGGTTCCAGGATACTCTTTTTAAAAAATATTTTTATTGAAATATGGCTGATTTACAATTTTGCAGTGTTGTGTTAGCTCCAGGTATATAGCAAAGATTTTCAGATTTTTAGATTCTTTTCCATCATAGGTCGCTACAAGTTTCTGAGCCTACTTCCTGAAAAGCTAGTCTTTCTTGACTGCTGTTCTAACCCCAACTGATGAGCATTCTCCAGACATTTTGCTGCGTGTCTACACATAGACATACAACGTACACATATATGTAGAAAGATGTGTGTAAGAAATAGCCAAGAGAGTTTGGTATCAGCACTCTGATAAAAGAAGAGGGTTAATTACAAATGAAATGTAAAATTCTTACCTGAGGGTCAGTTTTAAGTTCGCCTTGCCCCTCCCCACCAGCTCCAAATAACTTGAGAGCCAGTGCAAACCTAAGTGCCAAAAGCCCGCTCTTGCTCTTTGCAGCAGATGATGAGACGTGATCTTATTTGGAGCACATACACGAGTTAGCTCTTGGTGTGATCCTAGACTCGGGAAGGCAGCTGGGGTAAAGTCCTGGGCAGGATCTGGTCTGGACTGATTAGGCCTCCTGGTGGCAGGGCCTGAGAGATGTAGCAACTGATTAAAGAGGCTCATTCTATGGAGGGCTGCCCCCGGGGGCTCAGACGGTAAAGAATCTACCTGCAAGGCACAAGATCCAGGTTCGATCCCTGGTTCAGGAAGATCTCCTGGAAGAGGAAGTGGCAACCCACTCCAGTCTTCTTGCCTGGGAAACCCCTTGGACAGAGGAGCCTGGTGGGCTACGGTCCATGGGGTTGCAAGGGGTCAAACACAACTTAGCAGTGGAGCCCACCCACATTCCATTGATCCAGCCCTTATCCAGGAACCCTGTATTCACACCAAGCCACTTAGATGTTCTGTCTCCTCAATAAATGTCTTTAAGGGGGAAAAAATGTACTCAACACCTATTGGCAGCCCAATCAAGATTTACTGTTTTAAAATATGAAATACATTTTCCAGTTCATATCCTTCCCACTTGAGTTCTGCTGGCATCAGCCAGTTCTCCCAGAAGATGATTGATCCTGAAGAAATCATCGCTGAGATCTAAGATGGAGTGGAGGGTCCCACCTGGACTGGCAGACACGTGTCAAGCAGCCCTTGTTCTCACCCAAATGTCATTTCTTCGGGATTATACAGTCTGCTCCATTTTCCAGCGCAATGCAGCACAGTTCGGGGAAGATACTGTGGTAGGGGCCGGAGATCCAGGTGACCCCAGGAGCAGGTGCAAGACAGCCTACCTGTGTGTCGTGAGAGAAAGGTTTGGAGGGAGTTCGAGAAGGGCCTCACCTGGCCGGGCAGCTGTGTAGTTCCTCCAGCATCAGGGATTAATCACCAAGAACCCCTCTCCAGGGACTCAGATCCAGTGACGTCGTAAGAAAGGGAACTGCGATTTCCTGGCTCAGGCGTGAGCTGCGTGAACCTTTCATTCATGGGAAGAGAAAGTGGACAACGAAAGCGTAAGGTGTAGCTTCCCCTGGGACCTCAATATTGGCGTCCCAGACCAGTCTGCTGAGCTGCTGTCACCAGAGCAAGCCCACGGGTGGCTAGGCAAAATTTAATCTCTTTTGATTCGTTCCAAGATGGAAATCTTATGTATATACTTTAAAAGCGCCTATAAAATGGTGTCCTTATTTTGGCCTCATAATTAAGTCATAATAGAAGGCTGCACTGCTTTACAAGGCAATATTCTAGTTCCTAAGTGGGTAAGAGACACAGATGCTTGCCAAAAATTGTAATTTATTCTGACAAGGACCCGCCACCCCTGCTCCCACCCTGTTCTTGATGAGAGAAACAGGTCTGGGCTTGCTCAGAAAGAGTTAAAATGAAACCCACGTGGGATTAAAGAAAAAAAGAGTGCAGTAGAGGCTGTTGAGAGCAGGGTTAAACTGGAGCTGCTGTTGGAGCAGGCGTTTGGATCATTTTGAAGAGGAATTCTGGTAGAAAACAAAGGTTGTCTGACTGTTGGCACTGGGTGTGTGACCAGTCCGTTCCTGGCCTCTGGCAAACCACAGGAGCCACGTGAAGGTGCCTCATCTCACAGAAAGAGAAGTGAAATGTGTTTTCATTTTTCCTCCATAAAAATAATTTTTAAAGTACAGTTTGGTTTCCAGACAGTTTTAAGAGCTAAAAGGCTCATGAGGTGGGGGTTGGGGGAAGTTAGAAATGGTCATAACATTTAAATGTGCAAAAAATTACCTTAATTTTGGGGACTTGCAGGAATTGTATATTTGATATCAGTTTATTTTCAGATCAATGGCTTAATTCTTAAAATATTCACATTCTGCAGAGCCCGGATACAACTAAATTATAAAATGAGATGTTTGAAAAGCATTTGTTTCCAGAAAATATGGTCCCAAAGGCCCATATTTCAGTAAACTTAACTTTAGAAGACCTGCTCCAGGCAATTAAACCTATGAAACTTAACAAAACCCAGGAATAAGGCTGCCTTCAGCTATACAGTTAGAAATAAAAGATTTCCCTAAAAACTTGCTTTATTTTATTCTGTTCTTGGAAATTATTCTTTAAATATTCTTCTGCATTAAAGACATGCAAAGTAAAATGATTCTAAAATGAGCTCAAATGTATCTAAAGGAAAATGAATCCATCATTATTTGCACCCTTTCTCCTGGAAGAAGAGACGAGGCAACATGAAAACAGAAAAGACAGTGGGATGAATTCATTCCATGGCCTTCAGAAACTGTGTGCATTTTCCCGATAGCTTTTTACTACCAACAAGCACAATTCTAAATCATCTATATTTTTTTCTCATTTGGAAGAAGAATGCATAAGTGAACTGTTGCCAAAATTAAAATACTTGCACCTCTGAAAGTGGCTCTCAGAAAAGGTTAGTAAATCTAAGAACCCAAGAAGAGGTAGAAAGAATCTCAAAATGTCATTGACTTATTTATGTCTTCCAAGGGCATGACTGAGAAAATAACTGGCCGCTCTGCCCATACCCGGGCATCTCCCTAGAGTTCTCGGTTATCTACTGCTGTGCAACAAACACCCCTCCCCACCCCCCACCGCCCGCAAACATGGTGACTTAGAGTGGTGACAATGCTTTCTCACAGTTCTGTGGCTTAGCTGGTCTCACCTGGGCTCCTTCGCTTGGTTCCATCTGTTTTCTGTTCTCAGCTGGCACAGTTGGGACCCTTCTTGCAAGTCATTCCCTGTCCTGGAATTCTACATGCCGTGGTGGCCTAGGGGAGCAGTCCAAGAGACTCAGGATGGACATGATGAGGCCTTTGAAGACCTGGGCTCTGGAATTTGGCAGCACCACATGGGTCACATTCTATCGGTCTTAGCAAGTCACATATAGAGCCCAGATTCAAGAGTGTAGGGAAATAGACTCACCTCTGGGTAAGAGAGGCACTCCCCAGGTGGCACTTCTGGTAAAGAATCCACCTGCCAATGTAGGAGGTTTGATCCCTGGGTCAGGAAGATCCCCTGAAGGAGGAAATAGCAACCCCCTCCAGTATTCTTGCCTGGAAAATTCCATGGACAGAGGAGCCTGGAGGGCTACAGTCCATAGGGTGGCAGAGAGTCGCACATGACTGAGCTAAGCACACTGGATAAGAGAAGTGGCAAACACAATGGCGAGGGCCTGATGCACTGGCATGGAGGAATTTGTGTTCACTAATTACAGGCTGCTAACAAGCACCATAGCCTGGGGAGCTTATGGTCAACAGAAGCGTATTTTTCATAGTTGTGGAGGCTGAGAAGTCCGAAATCAAGATGCTGGCAGATTCAGTGTCTGGTGAGGGCCCGTTTCCTGGCAGTTCATATTTTGTCTGTAGCCTCACGTGGAGAAAGAGACAGAGGACCTTCCTTAGACTTCTTTGAAAAGGGCTCTGCCCTTGTGACCTAATCATTGTCCAAAGACTCCATCCCCTACCACTCTCTCCCAAAGGCTCTATTCCTACCATCTCACTGGACATCAGGTTTCCAACATGTGGATTTTGGAAGGACATGGGCGTGCATTCCGTAGGCACCATCTGCCGTGCGTGACTTGTAAGGGTTACAGCCAGGTCAGGTATTATAAGTGAGCCTCTTTTTTGACTAAATAGATGCTAATGGGCTTGGAAACAAATTCATTGGTATTTTCCCCACCAGTGCCCACTGATTCTTTGTCACCACTGAGATCTGAAGTATCTTGGCCCAGAAAGTTACTGGGACACTGTACAGCTAAGTAGCTAAATCAATAGGAAAGGCATTCAATGAAGAAAAGACACATGGGTAAAGTTCAAGTCCTTTCCTGGTAAATGCATTTATCAGAAAAAAGCCCATGGTTTTCTTGAAGAGGCAGTGCAGTTGACTGGACACTTCTACACTCAGAGTCAGACTCTAATCCCCTTTCACATTTTCCGGTCAAAGCACAGTGTGTGTGCATGCATGCTCAATCACTCAGCTGTGTCCGGCTCTGTAGCCCGCCAGGCTCCTCTGTCCATGGGATTCTCTAGGCAAGAATACTGAAGTGGGTGGCCATTTCTTCCTCCAGGGGATCTTCCTGACTTAGGGATTGAACTTGCGCCTCCTATGACTCCTGCATTGGCAGGTGGATTAAAAAAAAAATTTTTTTTTTTAACCACTTAGCCACCTGGGAAGCCTGTCGAAGCACAGTAACAAATGGTAATTTTCGGTACCTACACAGTAGCAGCTATTCTCTGCTTGTGTGTGTGTGTTTGTGTGAAATGAAGAGCTGAGTTGTAGCATTTCCTGATGCCTGAAGGCTGCAGGAATCCAGATTTCTCAGCACACTCCTATTTGCAGAATACCTGGGTTGAGAAATTCTGAATGACTGAATGTGGCCCTGGTCATGTCACCTGCCCTGGCTCTGAAACAATAAAGCCAACACCCTTCCCTGTTTCCTCACAGGTTGTTCAGTTCAGTTCAGTCACTCAGTCCTGTCCGACTCTTTGCAACCCCATGAATCGCAGCACACCAGGCCTGCTTGTCTATTACCAACTCCCGGAGTTCACTCAGACTCACGTCCATCAAGTCTGTGATGCCATCCAGCCATCTCATCCTCTGTCGTCCCCTTCTCCTCCTGCCCCCAATCCCTCCCAGCATCAGAGTCTTTTCCAATGAGTCAACTCTTTGCATGAGGTGGCCAAAGTACTGGAGCTTCAGCTTTAGCATCATTCCTTCCAAAGAAATCCCAGGGCTGATCTCCTTCAGAATGGACTGGTTGGATCTCCTTGCATTCCAAGGGACTCTCAAGAGTCTTCTCCAACACCACAGTTCAAAAGCATCAATTCTTCGGCACTCAGCTTTCTTCACAGTCCAACTCTCACATCCATACATGACCACTGGTGACGAGGATGAAATTACACTACAGCACATTTGCATAATAATATCCTAGACCTCCCGGAGTCTAAAGGTGGAAAATGGCACCAGTGGGACAGCGTTATTTTTTCTCAAATGAATGAAATTGTTCATGGAACGATGATTGTAGCTCTCCCATTCTCACCAATATATTTACTATTTTGTCATATGTAGCCTCAAAGCGACACACATCTGAAAGGAAAGCCTGGTACAGTAGATGAATGTTCAACGATTACAACCAATATTCTCTTGTTGGGCAGCATACAGCCAGTCCCTGAAAGAAAGAGCCACGTAGGTTTGAATGAAAAAACACAGAGCTGAACGTTACAGAGACATCGTGCCAATAGAGTTGAGTCCCAATAATAATTTCTATGAGCAAATGGTCATGTGCCACAGTAAATGAAACCTGGCTTACATTTTATTTTACCCATATGACTTCTCTTTTCTGCTATTACTTTAATAAATGTAAGAGGATGACCAGAAAAGTACATGTGTTTGCCGGCGAATGTGCCCTCCGAGAGAAGTTCACGCGAGCCCGCAGAGCAGTCCCAGAACCTTCCAGCCCCGGGCGGCTCTGGGATCCTTGGTTCACAGCCCGGCTCGATTCAGCGTGCATCAACCCAGCCTGGAAACACAGCCCTTCATGAGCATACCTGAAACAAAACCAAACCTGCTTGAACCAACCATTTAAAAAGTTTAGACATTTCACAGAAAAAAGAATGCAGTCTTTCCTTAGCTTGCTGTCTTCTTTGCACTTTTTGTCCTCTCCTTTTCTCCCTCCCTTTACAAGAAACAAAGGAATGCTCCTGTCCTTGTACGCAGTAGATCAGTTCCACTCACATGGAGGACACGTCAGGTCTCCAAATCCCAGGGGAATTTTAAAAATCAATTTTCCCAACAAGGATTTCTCCCTAAAACAACCCCTGTGCTAGTGGATAAGTGAATAAAAATATCTCCATGCTTTAGCATAATTTTATCCCAAGTTTCCACTGCCTGAGCTGCTGTCTATGTTCTGTTTTATTCGCTGACAGCCCTAATGACATTAATAGTAGAGAAAATTAAATTGGGGATGATGCTCTTTGAAAATGTGAGATTGTCATCCAGCAACTTGTCTGCAAGGCCCACCTCTCCAGTTGTCCTGCAGAAATGGTCCCATTCCTCCCCCACAGCTCTTCTTTCTCAATCCCTGAATGCGGGCATCCTTCCTAAATCACAGACAAGACAGAGGTCAGGGTGCATCAATGCCTGAACTTGATGCTCCTCCATTGAAGAACTTCTGAGCACTGAGCCCCACACACCCACTGGTCTTAGAGGAAGAGGCTTCCCTCCTCCAAATCACAGCTGATACCTCCAGCTGCTCTCTTAATTCCATCAGGTCCTTAGTTCATCTGGATTATTGCATCCGTTTCCCTTCTGACACAGTCAGCCTCTCTGTTTCAGCTGTTTCTTTCTCCTAAAACTCTCATTCAACTCCGTGCTCTGTAGTTCTCTCTCTCTTTTAGACTAATATTTTTTTTTTTTTTACTGAAGTATAGTTGATGTACAATGTTGTGTTAATTTCTTCTATACAGCAAAATGACCGAGTTAGATGTTTATGTGCCTGCGTACTAAGTTGTGTCCGACTCTTTGCAGCCCTATGGACTGTAGCCCAACAGCTGCTCTGTCTGGGATTCTCCAGGCAAGAATACTGGAGTGGGTTGCCATTCCCTTCTCCAGGGGAGCTTCCCCACCCAGGGATCAACCCTGGGCTTCCTGCATTGCAGTCAGATTCTTTACCATCTAAGCCTTCAGGGAAGCCCATATCCTACTCTTCAAGCAAAACCAGTTTCTTCCCGGTAGGTGACTTTCCCAGCAGCCTTCTTCAATGGCAGCCTTTGATTCCGTTATGTTAGGAATATTCCCTTATGCGCTCCCTTAGTGACTAACTTGCTTTTGAAGGCCGACATCAGACCCTGGCTTGCTCATCTTCTTGAAACTTTCCTGCTCCTGTAAGACTTGGCCCATCAGGTGAGCCCCTGCCCTCACCCCAGCTCCTCTCTGGCCCCAAGAACCCTTTGCTCCCCACCCCTCACTGCACCCCCCATCCAGCGATGACTCTGCCCTCGGCCTCACCGGCCTCTCTCCACCCTGTCTGGTCTCTATCCTGAGTGAGGTCGCAACCGTCCAAATGGGTCAGCTCACATCCTTGGTCTTCTCATCTCCAATCACCTGCTCTTCTGCCCCAGGTCAACTGGCCAGAGGCGTGGTCTAGCCCAGACTTCTCAAAGTGTGGTCCGGGGACTGGCTGCCCCAGGATGGTCTAGGAGGCTTGATGAAAGTAGATTCCAAAACCAACTGCCTAGTTCTGTGGAATAACATTTTTGGAGAAAAGGTCCTGGGATCATGCATTTTAACAGTCTTCCCACCTGATTCTTAGGCAAAGTGACTTTGAGATCCACTGCGTAAAACTTGGTTCTCATCAGAAATGACCCCACAATTTAAGATAATGACTCAGAGATCACATTCTTTCACTAGAATCTCCTGTCTGTCCACATAATTTTCTCAGCTGTTCTCACTGCAACTGCTGTTTATTGAATGAGGCTTCTCCTTTTGCTTTCTTTCTTTTTAAGTGCTACCTTCAGATTTCTCTTTTCTCTCTCTTTAGCTTAGATTTTTATTAATAATAATGATAGCAAGGACTTCCATGGTTCCCCAGTGGTTAAGCCTTGCAGTGCAGGGGACACAGGTTTGATCCCAGGTCAGGAAACTAAGATCCCACATGCCACTGAGCAACTAAGCACTCGAGCCACAACTGGGAAAGACCATGTGCTTCAACAAAGACCCAATACAGCCAAATAAATAAGTAAATATTCAACTTGGCTTTTGTGTCCCTGGCCAAAGGAGACAGATCCTAGACTTAAACATCTGTTTCCTTCACCCAGTTAAGGAAGTTTTTAGTTAAAAGTCTCCTACTGGTATTATATTCCTGTCGATTTCTCCCTTCATGTCTGTTAATATTTGCTTTATATATATAGATGCTCCTATGTTGGGTGCAAAATTAAACAAACAAGACTTCTTTAAACTAAAATCTTTTGCATAGAGAAGAAAATCATCAACAAAACTGAAAGCCTGCCTACTGCGTAAGGGAAGATATTTGCACACAATATATTTGATAAGGGCTTAATACTGAAAATATATAAGAACTCAACACAACTCAGTATAAGAAAGCAATCTGATTTAAAATGGTCAGAGGATGTGGCTAGACATGTTTTCAAGTCATACAGAAGTCCAGCAGACTTAAGAAAAGATGCTCAACGCCTCTAACCGTCAGGGGAATGCAAATCGAAAGCACAATCTCACCTCACACCTGTCAGAATGGTTACTACCAGAAAGACAGCAAAAAAATGTTGGTGAGGATGTGGAGCAAAGAGAACCCTCATCCGTATTGGCAGGAATGTAAATTGGGTGCAGCCAGTACGAAAAATTGTATGGAGGTTCCTCAAAAAATTAAAAATAGGGCTACCACATGATCCAGCAATTCCACTTCTGGGTATTTATGTCAGGGAAAACAAAAACACTAATTTGAGTAGATACAGGCAGCCCAGTGCTCAGAGCAGCATGATTTACCACCACCAAAATATGGAAGCAACCTCAGTGTCCATCAACAGATGAGTGGATAAACTCCTCTATGTACAAACTATAAGCCAAAAAAAAAAAAGAATCTAAAGAGACATTCAAGCAACTGTCAAAATTTCCTAAGGGTCTGCCATATACTAGGCATGGTTCCAGCTACTAGGGGCAGAGATAAAAATCACAGACAGGTTTCTGTGAGCTATAAACTGGACTAAGATTTTGTTTTAGAGGATTCATCCCATTTCAAAATGAACTCAGGTATATAAACTTACATATTTAAAGAAAACAACCAGCAAGTACAGCCATGATGAGAAGATGCTGCTACTAAATAACGGTTTTATTACAGTTGAACCCCTTTCAGTGAAACGTGAGCTGTCTTAATAATATTCATACTGAGCAGCTCACTGCAGTGATCCATGTAGATCTTTGAGAATTTCCTTGGGTTATTTTTATTTGCTCAGAAGTATGCTGGCTAACTTCTTGAAACAAATCTGTCTTTAAAAAATAAACATTTAGATAGAAAACATAGAAGGCTGGCTTTTTAAACTGAAGCTTTCTTTCTAAATGATTTATATGGAAAAATGAATGTGTAGCCTTATAAACTCTTGGGAGTTGAGGAATTGAGCATGAATATTAGTGCTTGCACTATAAACTAGCTGCAAAAAAAGGGAAGCAATATTCTAAAAACATATGTTAGATATACGATAAGAAGACCTATTCCTTTCAATTCAGGGTAAACCCACGAGTGTGCTTTAGCCATCTTTACCTGAACCATAGGGTTTTCTCCTTAGAAGTTTTGCTACCCTGTATCATTTTTTTCTAATTTGACTTCCTCATCTGCTCTTTTTTTCAGTTTTTAGAACATATTCCCCAACAAAATAAATAATTAAACTATGGATGAACTGTCAAAAGGGAACATTATTTTAATGCAACATTAACATTTTGGTAATTAACATGGAAGTTAATGCATTTAGCAGATGTAACAACATTAGACTTGTAAATTTTAATTAAAGCTAATGGCTCATGATAGCTGTAGGGAGCAGGCCTCCTCTCTAGATACTGAAAACATGTCTAATGTGATTAGAAATACTAATTGTAGAAAAAAGGATAGTACCGGCAATGACTATTCTTCATTTCTTACAAAAGCATCAGCTTGAAAGTCCTTTCAAACGAGGAAACTGGCAAGCAAAGAGAAGTTAATAGAAGAGGTGATGATAATATTTAAGGCAGTGAGTCACAACATACAGGTCGTTTTTGTGTATTTCCCTTTCTCTGTGAACCTACCTGAGATTATCCGTGCCCCCTCCCCCACTGCAAAAAACAATGAAGATATTTACTTACTTTAAACTAGGGACAAATATGTCATCTTCAATTCAGAGAGCTGAAGTTTCTAGTTGAAGTTTGTCATCCAAAACTATATTCAGGTGGCTCAGTCTAGATTTTTGGAAATAAGAGAGTCAGTTACTTCTAGTGCCAAGCAAAAAACTCGTGCGTTATAATTTTGATAGAATGATGAAAATGGTGTCTGATGCACAGCCACACTTATTAACCAACCTTAAGTGTATCTAATATTTAAATTTAGGACGTCCCTGGTGATCCGGCGGCTAAGACTCTGCATTTCCACTGCAGATGCCACGGGATCAGTCCCCAGTCGGGCATATCCCACATGCCCCTCGGTGTGGCCAAAAATAAATAAATGAAAAATGTAGAATCACTATCCAAACTGCATGCCAGTGATTGGTGCTTCATATATAGATAATAAATCTGCCCATTTACCAGTGGGGCTCAAGATTCCTTTAATGCTTCCCAGCACCTTCCTTTTCACTAAGGCATCATTACTTATGGTTACTGATTCTAAACAATTAATATACTGCATTTCTTCATGTCCAAGACAAACCTTTTTAATTTACTAGACTGTAAGTGTGTCTTGCTAAAATAGTACTTGACAAAAGCAGGAACTCCATAAATATTAGGTGAATGAACGGAAACATTTAATTCTCTGAAATTTAAATAAATTTACAATTACTATCACATTTAATACAGGTTATTAATTATATACATTAAGATATTATACATACAATGATTACAGCTTTCTTGTTTGGTCCCCAAAAGCCGTCTTTAAATCTAGAGTCTTCCAGTGGGTGGTGAAGGATTGGAAGTATAGAAAGTTAAGTGTTTCCATAACTAAATATTTTTTTTGAGAATGAACTCTTCAAATAGTAAATTGGGCCCTGTACACAAGCAACTCTGAGTGAAACACTTTTACACGTCTTCACTGAGGGTGAAAAACTCAACTCAAGATACGGAGGACTTAACAGGATGAGCTGTAAATACCAAACCTGGAGGCCGGAGTTGCACCAAGGCATCCCGGTCTCTGAGACAGCAGAGCTCACTCTGTGTATGTGTGTGTGTGTGTGCGTGTGTGTGTGTGTGTGTGTGTGTACACGCACACTCAGTCATGTCCGACTCTTTGCAACCCCATGGACTGTAGCCCACCAGGCTCCTCTGTCCATGGGATTCTCCAGGCAAGAACACTGGCGTGGGCTGCCCTTTCCTGCTCCAGGGGATCTTCCCGACCCAGGGATCGAAACTGGGTCTCTGGCATCTCCTGCATCGCAGGTGGATACTTTAGGGCTGAGTCGCCTGGAAAGCTCTCAAGGCTCACTCCTCACTGTTAAATTCCTCGTGGTGCCAAGTGTTGAACTGCTCAGCGTGAAAACCTCTTCCATTCCTTAGTCGTGATGGTGGTGTGGTCCAGATTGCAGAAATTACAGATTAAACAGAGACCATTTCAACTTCTTTTCACACTCCATTTTTGGCTTGGTTTCCAACTTAGTTGTAGACAGGCTAATTTGCAGGGCTATTGAGAAGTGGTAGCCCCGAGGTTTATTGTATATTATAAACCTAATGGAATGTTGGGAATGAAACCTTGCTTTCCAATTGGTTTCTCCAGGAGTTTTTAAACTACTTTTTAAAAATGACGAGAACTTGGAGCACCACAGAATCTGCTGGCAAGTGACCAGAGAACGTCTCACATTTCCATACATAAAACGTGGATTATGTAATATATTCGTTATGGATTTTAAGCCACTTTCAATAATAACAGTGACCCCCTAGGTCAGGTATTTTCTGGGTAATTACTAACTAGCTGGGTTAGCCATCCAAATCTCATAAAATATTGTTAGGATGATTTTATGTTTTTATAATCCAGAAAGGTCAACCAGTGAAATTAGGTCGTTCTCTGTTTTTCTTTCTAATGGTGAATATGAGTTTACACCTCACTTTAATCTCGCTTGTTTTGTAAATCATGGGCTCTTACCATCATTAGTGGCAGAAAAATATGATTCCCAAAATTTAAATATTTGAAAACACAGAGAAAGTAAATGATAAATTTACTGGTGGGAAGGAATTTTAATTAAAAACATGATCCATTGACCAATTCAGTACAGACATAGTGATTTTTCCAAGCCACCAATGTTTTAAGTCTCCCCAAACTTCCGAACCTTCAGAGTACTAATAACATATCAGCCTGGGAAATAATTCTACACCAGAGTTGCCAGATATAAGGAATATAAACACAGATGCCCTACTAAATTTGAATTTCCAATAAATAAAGAACAATTTCCTTGTTAGTCTAAGTATTGCATAAGACATGGGCTTCCCTGTTGGCTCAGACCGGAAAGAATCTGCCTGCAACGTGGGAGACCCAGATCGATCCCTGGGTCGAGAAGATCTCCTGGAGAGGGGAATGGCAACCCATTCCAGTATTCTCGCCTGGAGAATTCCATGGACAGAGGAGCCATGGGGTCGCAGAGCTGGACACGACTGAGCGGCCAACGCTGACATAAGACACTAGGATATTATGTGCTACTTATCTGGCGTTTACACCCAAGTGGACATGCTGGGCTGCTTCTGGCCACACTGCCTCCTCATCCGGACTTGTGTCTCTCATCACTGCCTCTTGGCACTGGCTCATCCCCCAGGGGCAGGAGTCCAGGTGGGGTGCTTGCGGCTGGGGCATGAGGTGCTCTGGGTGGTGATCTTATCATCTTTTCTCCTCCCAGACCAGCCAGACCACTGTTCGCACTTTCCTGGCCCCGCCCCACGTCTGCTCGGGCCTTTTTTTTTTTTTTTTGCACGGACTTTGATGTCCTCTCTTCCCAGAGATTCAGGCAGCAAGTAAGAATAAACCCCTGCTCAGGACACCAAATCTGTCTCTAATGACACCCCTTTCAGCCTTGCCAACCACAGGGCGAAAGATGCTTCAGAATTCCTGACCCCAAGCCCACTCTACCTCCGATTCATTTCCTTCTCCTTTATCTCCAGGCTCCCGCCTCCAATTATGGGCTAACCAGCTGCCCCCCACCCACTCCCCACAACACACATATTTTTGTGAGGCAATAAATCACTCCCTCATCAAGCTTCAGCTCCTTGATGGGTTGATCGCCTTCCTTTTGAGCTGGAAAATCTGGCTTGGCTGGGTTTTCTGACACAGACTCAGACCTATTATACTTTTCAAATTGAAAACCTGACTACTGAATTTTTGTTTGCTTTCCCCTTTCATCTACTTTGTGGCCCAAGTTGCCTATGGTTGAATGGGAGGGAAACAAAAAGGAACAAAAAATGACTATTGTATGATTTTACTTTACTGTGCAGCTACCCTTAGAGTGGGATTTTTGGCTCCAGGTTTTTTCTCAAACCCTGCCATATCTTCAGATTGAATGCCTGGTCTTCTCTATCAACCTACCAGCCATCCAGTTATCTGAGTGACCTTGCGAAAGTGCTTAGCTTTCAGTGTTCCCCCTTATTTGTAAAATGGAACATGTTGGGGAAGTATTATTTACTATTCTGTCAAGTAACTCTCATGTGCTATGTAATATGCAGTATTTCATTACACATAATATCAAATACAACAATGCCTAGCCTACAAAGAATGAAATACAGTACAAGGCAGGCCTTTGAAATACAGAAAATACTTGCAGGCTCCCTAGTCCTTTATAATAAGGTGTGTGATTCTGTGTGGTGATGAGATTATATTACGTTGTGAGCAGTCACAGATTTTCAACATTACAAGGATTCTGATCGTGTATTTGGTCAATTTCCTCATTTCAAAACAATGCAGCTGTGTTTTAAAAACATTTTAAATTGGAGTCTAATTGCTTTGCAATGTTGTGTTGGTTTCTGTTGTACAACAAAGTGAGTCAGCTGTAAGCATACACGTGTCTCCTCCCTCTTGAGCCTTCCTGCCACCCACCACGGTCCACCCTGCAGGTCATCACAGAGCCCCGGGCTGAGCGCCCTGTGCTGGAGCAGCTTCCCACCAGCTCTCTATTTTCCACACGGTCATGCATGTATGTTCATGCCACCCTCTCAGTCGCTCCTCCGTCTCCTTTGTCGTTCCGTCGCTAAGTTGTGTTGGGCTCTCTGAGACGCCATGGACCAAGCTGACCTATCCTTCATTATCTCCCAGAGTTTTGCTCAAACTCACGTCCATGGAGTCAGTAAAGCCATCTAACCATTTCATCCTCTGCCGCCCCTTCTCCTCTTGCCCTCAATTTTTCCCAGCATCAGGGTCTTTTCCAATGAGTCAGCTCTTTGCATCAGGTGGCCAAAGGATTGGTGCTTCAGCTTCAGCATCAGTCCTTCCAACAAAAATTCAGGGTTGGTTTCCCTCTCTTTCTCCCTCCCTTAATCAGAATGGTCAGATATATATTGTGCACTGTGTATAAAATAAATAACTAATGAGAACCCACTGCATACCACGGGGAGCTCTGCTCAATGCTCTGTGGTGACCCAGATGGGAAGGAAATCCAAAAAAGAGGGGACCTATGTATATGGATGGCTGATTCACTTTACTATACAGCAGAAACTAATACAACATTGTAAGGCAACTATATGCCCATAAAATTAATTATTTAAAAAGAGAGATACATTCAGGAAGTTTCAGAAATACTGCCCCTTCCTTTAAAAATGTGTACTTTTAATTTTCAACAAGCTCATCAATTGTCAATGGAATCTGTCAACTTTTAGATCAGCAAATCTAAATAAAAATATTAATTTTTCTAAGATTGAATATATGTTTGCAGAAAGTACACACCTATTTCCCTTTTGGCTTATAAAAATCTTATCTAACAATTTAAAACCAGGGCAGGAACAAATGCTTCTATGATTAAACTGTGTGTCAATGATTAATAATGATGGAAAATACACATATAATTTTATAAATAATCAAAGAATTATTAGTTAAAACAGTGAAATGACCCTTTAGTTTTTTCCTTCCAAACTGGCAAGTATTAGAACAATTACAGTTAACATTGTAGGTGGGAAATACTGAAGTGAATCAGACACAAAAATCTTGCTCAAAAATTTGAGCATAAACCATTGGCATTATCCTAATCCTCCATTTCTTTTTTCCTCAGCAGTGATATCCACCCTCCTGGCTTCATTTACCATTTTACACCGTTTCAAAACTAATTATCACCTACATATTCAGACCCATATAATCAACGGCCTATTTGATATCCACTTGAATGACTCACAGTTACTGCAAATTCAGTACCCCAGTGGGATCAGCCCGTGTATTTGTTGTTGCTGTTGTTGTTGTTTAGTCCCCAAGTTGTGTCTGACTGTTTGTGACCCCATGGACTGTAGCCCACCAGGGTCCCCTGTGCATGGAACTTCCCAGGGAAGAATGCTGGCGTGGGTTGCCATTTCCTTCTCCAGGCAATGCATGTATATTGTTCTATAATTTTCTTTTCTATACTTAACCTTTCATTGTGGGTGTTTTATTTTTAATGATGGTACATTTATATCTTTAAAAGTAAGTATATCTTGGGACTTCAGTGGCAGTCCAGTGGTTAAGACTTTGCCCTCCGATTTAGTGGGTGTGGGTTCAGCACCTGGTCAGAGAACGAAGATCCCACATGCCCCAGGGCCAAAAAACCAAAACAAAAAACAGAAGCAATATTGTAAACAATTTCAATGGAGACTTTAGAAATGGTCCATAGAGAAACACTTTAAAACAATAATAAAATAAAAATATCTCAGTACGTTTGTGTCCCTTTTTGCTCTCTAGCTCTTCTCTGATCAGGCCATCATCACAGGTAGCCTGAATTTTTGCAAGACCTTCCCTTACTGATGTCCTTGCACTTCTCTTGGACACTTTCAATCTTTTTTTCCCCTAGTTAGCCAAAGCTGTCTCATTAAAAAAAATACGAAATTTAGCTCTGCCGAGTATTAGCCCTGTGACATGAAAGAGCTGGTGGTCCCTGGGGAAAGTTTGAATTTTATTCCAAATGAGAAGGGAAGCCATTGAAGAGATTCAGGTGGGAAAGACATGCGCATAACTCTCTCTTTTTAAGGTTGCTTTCACAGCTGTGTGGAAATGGATGCGGGGGCTTTAGCCATGGTTCAGATGCAGTGTGATGGAGGCTGGGGCTACGGTAAAAGCAGTGATGAGAAGGGGACAAGTTCTTGAAACAGCTCAAAGTTTTGTTTGTTTGTTTTTTAACGTGGACCATTTTTAAAGTCTTTGTTGAATTTGTTAAAATATTGCGTCTGTTTTTTTGTGTGTGTATGTTTCGATTTTGGGGGCACTAGGCATGTGGGATCTTAGCTGCTGAACTAGGGATCAAACCTGCACCCCCAACCTTGGAAGGTGACGTCCTCATCAGTGGACCACCAGGGAAGTCGCTCCCATAGGTTTAATTGACAAGCAGTTCTGATCGATTGGATGTGGGAAGTTAGGGAGAGACTGCAGTGGAGAATTATGGGAGGTGGGGAAAGGAATTAGTTTAAGAAAGCAGAAGTTTCATTTGGGGTATATTAATTGGGTCATGCCTCTGATATAGCAACCCCCACCCTTTTGGCACCAGGAACTGCTTTTATGAAAGACAGTGGGATGGTGTCAGGATGATTCGGGTCCATTCTATTTATTGTGCACTTTATTTCTATTATTACTGCATCAGCTGCACCTCAGATCATCAGGCAACAGGTCCTGGAGTTTGGGGGCCCCTCATCTAGTACAGTCAACTAGAAATTCATGTAGACACTTGTCCACGGAAATTTGGACCACAGTGGAGGAGTTTGGGCTAATCAAATAAATTTGGGACTCCACATATTTAGAGCCCGGAAGATGGAAGATGGGGAATATAGTTAGGGCAGTGGAGGCAGAAATGAGTCTGAGGAATTGCTGCAGGTAGCGACTGAATGACGAAGGCCTGTTAGTCACTCAGTCGCGTTTAACTCTTTGGGACCTCAAGGATGGTAGCCCGCCAGGCTCCTCTGTCCATGGGATTCTCCAGAGAAGAACACTGGAGTGAGTCATCATTCCCTTCTCCAGGAGATCTTCCTGATCCGGGGATCGAACCTGCGTCTCCTGATGGCTGGCAGATTCTTTACCAGCTGAGCCACCAGGGAAGCCGCATAATGAAGGAGGAGGCAGCAGACGAGACCAAGAAGGGACTGTCAGAGGTAGGAAATGAACAGTATTGCAGAAGCCAGGGCAGACCGTACTTGAAAAAGACGAAAAGCGCTGCTAAAAGGTTAAACTGAGGAGAGTAAAGTAGCCGTGGATTGGCAGTGCAGGGGTCAGGGAGAGTTTCCATGTGACGTGTTATTACTGTTAATGCTGCTGCTGCTAAGTCGCTTCAGTCGTGTCCGACTCTGTGCGACCCCGTAGACGGCAGCCCACCAGGCTCCCCGATCCCTGGGATTCTCCAGGCAAGAACACTGGAGTGGGTTGCCATTTCCTTCTCCAGTGCATGAAAGTGAAAAGTCAAAGTGAAGTCACTCAGTCATGTCTGACTCTTTGCAACCCCATGGACTGCAGCCTACCAGGTTCCTCCGTCCACGGGATTTTCCAGGCAAGAGTGCTGGAGTCGGGTGCCATTGACTCTTTAGTGATCGAAACGAGTGAGTCTCCAGCCTAAATGCCTTGTGTCTTCTCCTCAGCTCCACGGCGGACGCAGTTCAAAACCCTTCCCGCGTCTCTTAAATCCCTCCCCTTGGGCCAGAGTCCTGTCTCCTGATGGGCCTCTGCAGCCACCCTGGCTGCTCCGAGTGGCAGCCCAGGAAACGGGCTGTGCCCTCTGTCCTGTCAAGGCCCTCACATGGGTTTGAACAACACCAGTTTCTCGACTGTAATCAGATGAGAAGCAGTGTTCCATGGTGGTTAAGGAGGCAGACTTCTGTTACCCCCAGACTCCTAATTTATCCCTTCCCCCTTTCCCCTTTGTGTGTTTGCTTAGATGACACTGCTTTACCTAAAACAGGGAAATGACAGGGGCATACTGTATGGCACAGGGAACTTCTTTCAGTATCTTATGATAACCTTCGATGGAAACGAATCTGAACAGGAATACATATGTGTATATGTATCCCTGAAGCACACTGCTGCACACCTGAGTCATCGTAAACCAGCTGAACTTCAAAGAGAGAAAAGGAAGGCAGCATGAGAGTCAGCCTGCCAGATCTGGATTCTAGCTTGTCTTTGTGCATATGTGTGATCTTAGAAAGTACATTTTCTCAAGTTTCCTCAATTCGTTTTGTCCCTTCAGGAAAACAGGGACAATAAGACAGCGAGAATGAGGGATAAGTTGGGAGGATAAGTTGGGATTGACACATACACACTACTTTGTATAAAGCAGGTAACTAATAACATGCTACCGCACAGCATAAGAACCCTACGCAATGCTCTGTGGTGACCTAAACGGGAAAAGAATCTAAAACAAAGAGTGGATATAGGTGTACATATGACTGATTCACTTTGCTGTAGAGCAGAAATGAACACAACATTGTAAATCAACTATACTCCAACAAAAATCTGAAAAATTGACTTCTTTTCTACCTCTTTGCCTACCCCACTCCTGGCCCCAGACAACCGTTCATCTGCTTTCTGATCCTCTCCGTTTGTTCTGCCTCTCCTAGAATTTCATGCAAATGGAATCACACAGTACTTTTCTGGGCCTGACTACATTTATTTCTCATGTTGCTTTTGCGATTCATCCATGTTGTTTAAGGTGTATGCAGTTTGGTCCTTTTTATTGAAGGTTAGTATTCCATTACTGATAAACCGTAATTTATCTATTCACTGGTTGAGGGAGATTTGGGGTTGTTTCTAATTTCTAGCTTTTACAAGTAAAGCTGCTGTGAGCATTTATGTTTAAAAAAAAAAAAGCAAGTATCATGAGAAAGATCAAAGTATCACAGAATCACAAATGATGTGGGGGTGTCCAACCGGATTCTGAGGGTTAAGGAGCTGTGGAGTGCTCACAGACATGCATCTTACTAGCAAGTAACTGTGATTATTTAAGAATAAACTAAAAATATTACTTGTACTTTCAAAGTACACATATAATTTTTTTCAAGTGGCTACTAAGCTGAATTTGGACATAAATATTAAACGGTTAATATTTAATTACTTAGTGAAATGAATCAGCAGGTGGTTGTTTGTTTGATTTTTGTTGGTTTTTTGAGGTTTTGGGGGAAGTTTGGGGTTTTGGTTTGTTTCTCATTTGCCAAGGTGGTTGTAAAAAAAAAAATTGCTGATACCCTTAAGGGCACCACAAAACGAGAAAATTTGGATATCCCTATTTATGGCCTGTCTAGCTGAACACACCCTGATGCTGGGAAAGACAGGGCAGGAGAAGAAGGGGGTGACAGAGGGTGAGATGGTTGGATGGCATCATCAACTCAATGGACATGAGTCCAAGTAAACTCCAGAAAACGATGAAGGACAGGGAAGCCTGGAGTGCTGCAGTCCATGGGGTTGCAGAGTCAGACACGAGTTAGCGAATGTCGCTAACAACAACAGTCTGATACCAGCATCAGAACTGAGGATAAGTGCTCTTGACAAATCTGGATTTTGACAAGCCTGAATCTGCTTCATCTCCAGGTAAATTCATCTATTTGTTCAGCTGATATTGAAAACTTGCTATAAAGTGTAAAGTACCCAGAGGTACACACTGATGAATGATTCAAGACTTCCTTCCGAGTAGCCTTTATATCTTCCTGTGCAAACATATTTCTTACAAATGAACTCTTAACTTAAAAGATCTTCCTTCTGTGCAACACGGAAAAATGTCTATCCCTGAAGAGAGCATGAGAACTACTATTAATTCTACCACATTACCATTTTCTCCTTCCCCAAATTATACAGATTTATCAATAATTCAAGAAAGCGTCCTGTGGGATGTAATAGACAATCAGAAGCTGTCAGAGCAACAGCGTTAGATGGCAGCTGGCTGACTTCTGGGCTAAGAAGGCAGGCTGGCCCTTCACTAGTAGGATCACTCTCCTTCACCTGTAAGAAAGAGCCCACTGGACACGATGGGAAACCAGGAAGGAGAATTTTAACTTCAGAAACAATCTTATCCCACAGGAGAAACACTCTTGGGAAAGTTCTACTGGCCTATCTCTCCTTTTCCTTTTCTTTAAACTGAATCATACACTAGCATTTTAAACAGGGAGACTCCAAGCACCAGAGCAAAGTGATGAAAATTTAATACCAGAAAATTCTAAAGTGATGATCTAAAGAATTATTATGAGTTTACATCATTGCCAGAAATATGACACCACTGCCAAAGCATGCCAAGGAGGCATTGAAACAATTCAGACCCTCAAAGGGTTCAAAGTTCCTTGCTGGAAGTTCTGTATAATTCCCAAGTTTACTATGATTTCTTTTTTTTTTTTTTTTTTTAAACTGGAGGATAATTGCTTTACAGTGTTGTGAGGCTTCTGCCATTAGGTATACATACATCTCCTCCCACTTGACCCTCCATCCCCTGACCCATTTGCCCGCTCTGGGCTGTCACAGAGCGCCAGGCTAAGCTGCTTGCGTCAGCTGAACCGAGATGGATGAACCTAGGGTCTGTCATACAGAGTGAAGTCAGAAGGAGAAAAACAAATATCGTATAATAATGCATATACATGGAGTCTAGAAAAATGGTCCAGGTGACCATGTTTGCAGGGCAGGAATGGAGCAGCGGGCGTAGGGAATGGAAAAACAACACGGGGAGCAGACGGTGGGGAGCGGACGGTGGGGTGCGGACGGTGGGGAGCGGACGGTGGGGTGCGCTGAGAGCAGCGCTGCAGCCTATGATTTCTTTTGGTGAAACGGATTTGAACTGAGAGAAAAATGCAGGAAAAACCCACAATGTAGACATTCTCTCCTACTTTCTCCATTCCTCCCCAAGTAGGCTTTGAATTATTGGATTGTCGGGAAGATGGCAAAAGGAGGAGAGGGGAGAGGAAAAGGAAAGAGAAGGAGGAGGCGGTGGGGAGGGAGAGAAGGGTGTAAGCGTGTTTAGAGATGGGGCCTTGAAGGAGGCAATTCATGTAGAGGAAAACTGACATAGAAAACAAACTTGTACTTACCAAAGGGAAAGGAGGGGAGGGATAAATGAGGAGTTTGGAATTAACATATGGACATTACTATATACAAAATAAATAGTCAACAAGAACCTATTGTACAGCACAGGGAACTAAGAATTTTGTGATAACATATAAGGAAAAAGAAACTGTGGGGGTATATATATATATATATATATATAGACACACACACATACATATATGCACACACATATATGCATATATGTATATATGTATGTATGTATATATGTATGTATATATATGTATATATATATGTATATATTTAGAGCTTCTCAGGTGGCACTAGTCGTAAAGAACCCTCCTGCCAATGCAGGAGACGTAAGAGACATGGGTTTGATCCCTGGGTCGGGAAGATCCCCTGGAGGAGGAAATGGCAATCCACTCCAGTATTCTTCCCTGGAAAATCCCATGGACAGAGGAGCCTGGTGGGCTATGGTTCATAGGGTCACAAAGAGACCCGACAGAAGCAACTTAGCAGAGCACAGCACACACACATGTACGTATATGCACATCTGACTCACTTTGCTGTACACCTGAAACTAACACATTAGAAATCAACTATACTTCAATCGAAAAAGAAAAGGCTGTGAGGATGGGCCTTCATCCAACCTGACTTCAGTTCAGTTCAGTCTCTCAGTCGTGTCCAGCTCTTTGTGACCCCATGGGCTGCAGCATGCCAGGCTCCTCTGTCTTCCTCTGTCTGCCGGAGTTTGCTCAGATTCATGTCCACTGAGCCGGTGACGCTATCCGACCATCTCATTCTCTGTCGTCTCCTTCTCCTTCCACCTTCAGTCTTGCCTAGCATTAGGGTCTTCTCCAATGAGTTAGGTGGCCAAAGCACTGATGGCCAATCTGACCTGTGTTCCTATAAAAAGAAGGAAATACCCACAAGAGGAGCCACCTGGAACATCTGTGCGCAGAGAGAAAAGACCATGAGAAGATGGCCATCCACAAGCCAGGGAGAGGCCTCCATGGGAACCGGCCCCAGCACCCTGCTGGCGTCTTGACCTTGGACTTCCCGCCCCCAGAGCTCTGAGAAAATACACTGCTGTTGTTTAACCCATCCAGTCTCTGGTATTTTATATGGCAGCCCTTGCCAATGTATCTGACATCTTAGAATGTAACGGTGGGTGGGGTACATTTGAAGTCTTACAATACTATTGAACCATTTTTCAGTCTGTTATAGAAGACTTAAACAAACAGAGGAGATTCAGTTTCCTTCTTAAGGAATCAAAATGAAGCTTGGTTTTTTAAAGAGTTATTATAAAAAAGTTGCAGTCTTGTTCACTGATGAGAATGCTGAATAGAATTTTGGAAGAGAAATGATGATTTTACTACTTGCTTTTGTTTTAAATCTCTATGAAAAAACAGTGCTTTGAAAATTCCAGTGGTATATGATTTTTCTCAAATCATTTAACAAGTACTGTGTTTTTTGAGATATGCCCAATTTGCAGTGAAGGTTAGTCATTAAATTTGAGTTTGGTCTTTTAGCTATGTCGAGTTAAATTTTATAGAAATCTCTGATAGCTCTTTTCAATTTCACGACTTTCTCTGGTTTTGTATTTGCACAACATGTCCTAGTTCTTATAAATCTTATTGGTTTTGGTGATATTCTCCCAAGAAATGATAACCTTAGAAAAGAAAAACACATATTTAGAGCCCTTTGTCTGTGGAGTCCTTATGTCTATCTCAATAATGAAAAGAATTAAAACAAATTTGTATTTTGTAATTGACAAAAACATAAATGAAGTCCTTAAAAATGTTAAGGTCACATGAAGATATTACAAAGTATTAAGTGTTCCAAAAGAAGAAAATAAAAGCTTTCCCTTATCTCTAGCCAAATATTTGGTTCATAATGTAAGCTTTATAAAATCTTGAATCAAATATTGTAATTCCTACGGATTAATGTTTTTCTACTGAGAATTCACTGGAGACCACTATGCTTAATAATACCTTTCTCTGTTCATGTAAATTCTATATTTGACAAGTGGCCTGAAACCTGGGCTGTCCTCCTGAATCGTTCGTCAGGGAGGACTGTAAACAAGAAGAGTTAACTCAGTGAGGTTTTCCTATAAATATTTTTGAGAATTACAGTAGGTCCAAGTGGTTAAGACTGCTAATACCAATTTTTTTCTCTTATTAAAATCAGCTCTCTTTCTCCAAAACCTCTCTCCCAGTCATTCATCATCATGACAGCATGATCAGAAGTAGGAGAACTGATCACACGCGCTCCCCTGAGGCAGGTGGTAACACAGCTCATTAATTGGGCAAGTGGGACAGATTGGAGAGTAATGCGGCTTCCTTGTCCCCCAAGTCAGTCAGCTGACGCTCACTGAGCGCCAGATGATAACCAGGTAAGAGACGCGCTTTGCCAAGAGCAACGTGAAGCCATACTGTATAGCAGGGATGGCATTCTTATACAGTTCTTATCAAAATGTCATCCTACCTAACAGATAATAGATAGAGCTCCCAAGTTAATGCAAACAACCGAGATTAACTGCTGCTATTGTTTAAAGCATGATCTTGAAGCCCAATAATTACCCTCCTAGGATCAATGTTGAATTTCAGTTATGCACAAGGGTATATACCATCTTCACAGCATACTTTTCAGATCCTGCACTCCCATTTACAGACACATCTTATAAATTCCATGTATGTGTTTGAGGTGCTGGGAAATAAAAAAACTGTCTTTAGGATTTGGTCAGTATGTCCTATTGCAAAAAAACACTTAGAAATGCAATTCTTAGCCCCCGTTTTGCCTTGTCAAATTCAGCAGCATTACTCTACCTGTAGTTTACAAAATTCCCTTTAGAGTGCCACACGTGCTACTATTACCTTTTCAGAACTGGTAAGAGCCATCTGTCATTATTTCAAAGGCAACCTCCACCCCGCCCCTGCTCATGAACCATCATTACATATTTGGGACTCACACAAGGCAAATCAAAGAGCAGGAATGTAAAAATACGTGCAATGTTAAAATTTGATGAAGCTAGGAGAATTGGCTTATATTCATAAGAGGTGGGTATATTCATTGTTTGCTTGAAATTTGTCATAATAAAAATAAAAAATTTAGGAAGATATTTTGACCAAAAGAATATAGAAGTTACTTCACTATTTTTAGTTTCTATGGTTTTTTTACTTCTGTTTCAGTCAGATGGCATCACTGACCCAACGGGCGTGAGTCTGAGTGAACTCTGGGAGTTGGTGATGGACAGGGAGGCCTGGCGTGCTGCGATTCATGGGGTCACAAAGGGTCGTACACGACTGAGCGACTGAACTGAACTGAACAAAGTACCACGGCTATGTATGTGTGTGCCCAGTCATTCAGTTGTGTCTGACTCTGGACTTTTTGTGACCCTATGGACTGTAGCCCATCAGATTCCTTGTCCATGGGATTCTCCAGCCAAGAATACTGCAGTGGGTTGCCATTTCCTGCTCCAGGGGATCTTCCTGACCCAGGGATTGAACCTGTGATTCTGGCATCTCCTGCATTGGCAGGCGGGTTCTTTACTGCTGAGCCGCCTGGGAAGCTGCTGTGGGCTGAGTGGCTTATCAACCACAGAAACTTAATGCTTGAAGTTCTAGAGGATGGAGTACTGAGCTCAGGGTGCCAGCCATCGTCAGGTTCTGGTGAAAACCCTCTTCCAGGCGATAGATAGACAGCTTCGTGTTACATCCTCACACTGATTAGAAAGAGAGACTCCAGGTTCTCCATCCCCTTAGAGGGCAGCAGTCCCATCATGGCTCCTCCCCCAGGACCTCATCCAAACCTAGTTACCTTCCAAAGACCCCGCCTCCAAACACCATCACACTGGGGATCTGGCTTCAACATATGAGCGCTGGAGGAACACACAAACATTCAGCCCATGTTAACTTCTTGTTGTCTATTCTATCTCCTACTAATAACAGAAATATAATGAATTTTTCATTATTTAAATTTTTTATGCACCGTTATACTTTCCTTTTAACTGGTTGTACTAAAAACATAAGTTTTTGTCAAAGTGTTACATGCACATGACTGTTTAAAAATCAAAGAATTCAGAAAGGTTTAAAAGCCACAGAGCTCTGCCCTACTTTTTCTCCTCCCAGTCCTGTCCTGCAGACATGACCACTTTGAAATGTTTCTACTTTATCTCTTGGGCTTCAAAGATGGCTCAGTGGGTGAAGAATCCGCCTGCATTTCAGGAGCTGCAGGAGGCTTGGGTTCGATCCCTGGGTCGGGAAGATCCCCAGGGGGAGGTTATGGCAACCCACTCCAGTATTCTTGCCTGGGAAATCCCATGGACAGAGGAGCCTGGCGGGCTACAGTCCAAAGGGTCAAAGAGTGTTGCTCAAAACTGAGCATGCATGCATTCATTCATGATCTTTTCTTGTAGTTATAGCTGTAATTCTAAACAATATATGCTGATATTTCTTGATCGATCCATTTTAGGGTCTATCTATCAGCTTTCTGCTCTGATAAACAAGAATTTAGGTAAGTTAACATCCTCCAAACATTCCCTGCAATTTTAGAGTGCTTATTCTTTCATCCATCTATTGATTTACTCAGAATGGCTTATTATTTCCCTATTCCAGGAAGCTTTTTTAGGGGCCTGGAAACATCAGCTAATAAAAGAGAGACAATAACTGCCTTTCTTGAGACAGAAAATAAACAGCATCATTAAGTAAATTATACATAGTATGTTAAAAGGTGATCAGAGCTACAAAGAAAAGGTAATTGGGTAAAACAGGTTGAGACTAGGAGGTCTGAGGGGAGGGTGGTCTTGAAGGTAGGAGAGACACCGGGGGCTGCAGACACCTGAGGGATGAGCATTCAGGGCCAATGCCGCCATTCACGTTGGATGAAGGACAAGAGAGGATGATGTCACGTGGGGAGAGCAGCAGATACGAAGGGCCTTAAACTTCCTCTCTGGGTCACCTGCGAAGTCTCTGCGTGGCTTTGAGCAGAGACATAACAGCATCTTTCTTCCACCTTGAAAGGAATTCTCTGGCTGTGGGTCTGAATATTCTCTAAAGGGACAAAGAATGAAGCAGAGGGAAAGCTATTTTAGTCATTTAGGGCAGGGGCTGGCTAGTGGTGGAGGACGTGAGCAGGGAAGGTATTTAGGAGGAGTCATTTTCTGCACAGAATTTGAGGGACGACCAACAGAATTCCCTAACGAATTGGGTTCAGGTTGTGAGAACAAGGGAGAAATAAACGATGCAATGAGTTTAGTCTCTCTTTAAGTTATTCTTGCAACTTGAAAGAGTAGGCTTTTACGTCATGTTTCATCAGCGTAGTAGACATCAGTCCTCACCTCCAGTGACCTTTGAAATATCGTATTTGGGGGGAGAGCAACATGGCGATTCCCTCTTCATGCTAAGTGATGCTCCCTGGTGGCTGTGACAGCACGTGACCTAGTTTCAGCCAATCGGACACACCTGCTCAGCCTCGGTTACAGGTGAACAAAGTAAGGGAGAAGAAACAGCCTCTTCCTAGCCTGCATGTGTGCAGTGTGCGGAAGGCATTGGATGCCTGCTGACGGCAGTGGTAGTGGTGGTTCCCGGCTCTGCGTGATCGAGTTCCTGGCATAGACCGGTAGTTGGTTGAGAGGCAGAGGCAGGTCCTTCCAGTGTTGAGTGGAGGCACTGAAGCTTTTATCATCCATTAGACCTGCTCTGCAACATGCTATTTGGATGTTACTTTTAGAAACAGCTCTGAGCCTTTTTTTTTGGCTTTTCCAGAGCTGAACTCTTATTTTTCGCTTTCCAATATGATTTTAGTGATCTCCTTTCTTCTTGGTAAAGTCAGAGTCGCCTTCCTTGGCTTGCATCTGACACCCTTGATGAATGCCGGCAACTGGACATGTTATATTTTCACTCCAGATTTTCTAAGATGAGGATGAAGTGATGTGAAGTGATGTGAAGTCGCTCAGCTGTGTCCGACTCTTTGTGACCCTGTGGACTATAGCCTACCAGGCTCCTCCATCCATGGGATTCTCCAGGCAAGAGTACTGGAGTGGGTTGCCATTTCCTTCTCCAGGGGATCTTCCCAACCCAGGGATCGAACCTGGGTCTCCCGCATTGGAGGCAGATGCTTTAACCTCTGAGCCACCAGGGAATCCCCTATGTCCTTCCTGCCAGATGAATTCTCCACCTTCCCACTGCAGTCATCTGAACTTGAACTTGTAGAGAATCAAGGTGGATAACATTTATGATTTGGCACTTGAACCATAACTAAATCTTTTGTCCGTAAGTTGATTCTGGAAGTTATGTCAATGTAACTTAAACTTTATGGTTTCACCATATAAATCTTACTTATTTCAAATCTAATTAGTGCAGCATAACTACCCTCTGTCCATCCTAAAGGAGATCAGTCCTGGGTGTTCATTGGAAGGACCGATGTTGAAGCTGAAACTCCAATACTTTGGCCACCTGATGCAAAGAGCTGACTCATTTGAAAAGACCCTGATGCTGGGAAAGATTGAAGGCAGGAGGAGAAGGGGATGATAGAGGACGAGATGGCTGGATGTCATTACCGACTCAATGGACATGAGTTTGGGTAAACTCCGGGAGTTGGTGATGGACAGGGAGGCCTGGTGTGCTGCCGTTCATGAGGCTGCAGAGTTGGACACGACTGAGCAACTGAACTGAACTACCCTCTATATCTTTTTTATTTATCCTTGAGTGTCTTGTTGTCACTGTTTGTTTCTTATACTGTCAGCATTTCTTTCTTCAGATCATCCAGTACGTTAAATCTAGGAGTATGATCAAATCTCTGGATGCTGTATTTTCTCCTTTATTGTTCAGTTGCTAAGACATGTCTGACTCTTTGCAGCCCCATGGACTGTAGCACGCCAGGCTTCTCTGTCCTTTACTATCTCCCAGAGTTTGCTCAAATTCACATCCACTGAGTCAGTGATGCTATTTCACAATCTCATCCTCTGCTGCCACTTTATCTTTTGCCTTCTCTTTCCCAGCATCAGGGTCTTCTCCAATGAATCGGCTCTTCCCATCAGGTGACCAAAGTATTGGAGCTTCAGCTTCAGCATCAGTCCTCTCAATGAATATTTAGGGTTGATTTTCTTTAGGACTGACTGTTTTGATCTCCTTGCTGACCACAGGACTCTCAAGAGTCTTCCCCAGCACCACAGTTCAAAAGCATCAGTTCTTTGGCACCCAGCCTTCTTTATGGTCCAGTTCTCATCTCTAAGCTTTGGTTCCCATCAGGATTAATTGCCACCTGAACCTGCTGTAAAGCTGTTTCCCAGACTTTCTTTCACCACTTTCCTTTGTTATATCCACTAATTCTTGCATTCTCTGTTCTTGCCTCAACTTTTTGTGTTAATTCCCTTATTTTTAGGAGTATACTCTCAAATAATTCCCTAAGAAAGGCCATGTGGGAGATGATTTTCTAAATCCCTACATGTCTAAATAGATATTTTTATTTTGCCCTTCTAATTGGTTGACTTTTTTCTGGATGTAAGAGTATGGATTATAAGTAATTTTTCTTTGAGATTTTGAAAGCATGATTTGATTAACTTTTTAGCATCTACAATCTGAGGCCCTAGAATTCTCATTCTTTTGAGTGTGACTTTTTGAGTGCGTGTGTGTGCACCTGTGTGTTTCTGTGGGATTTTCCTGAGACAATACAATGACAAGTAAATAAAGGAGCATCATTTTCTTGGATGTTTAAGGCAAACCTTCCCCAATATAGCTATTCATAATAAAACATTTGGTCTTGAAACCATGACTTAGTTTACAGCCTCAGAGGGTCCTTCCTGAGACAATTTACATTGAGTCTATTATTTAAATAAAGCAGTTACCATTGAATTTAGAATTTGAAAAGCTAAGATTAGAAGTGGTTATTTTGATAACTCTGATATCATAATTGGATGGGATGAGTTTAATGATAAAACATGATGACTTGAGGAATAAAAAGAAATGTTAAGTTAGAAATACAGTGAAATAGCTACATACCTGTTAAAGGGCCCCAAATAAAAAAGACTAGAATACGAAATGTTGGTTTGGTTGTGGAGAATCTGGAACTATTATTCATTGCTATTGGGAAGCACCAAAGTGTACAAACTGTGAAATCCCATTTAATGAGAAAATCCAGAACAGGTAATGGTAATATAGGATGATACGAATCAACCCAAATGAGAGGAATTGACTGGAAGGGGGCAGGAAGGAACTTTCTGAGGTGATGAAGGGTATACTTTGGTTACACAGTTCGGTTATATTTGTCAAAAATTATCAGTGTGTACGATGGGCATGAGTTTGAGTAAGCTCTGGGAGTTGGTGATGGACAGGAGGCCTGGCATGCTGCAGTCCATGGGGTCGCAAAGAGTTGGACATGACTGAGCAACTGAACTGAACAATTAATATTTGTATCTTTTACTCTATATAATCATACCTCAATATTGACTGTTAAAAATGAAATATTACATAAATTAGTTCATAACTATTTCATAAAGTAGAAAGTGATAACATCCATTATTTTATTCATTTAATTGACATGTAGTTAATTTACAGTATGTTAGTTTCACTATCACAGCATAGTGACTTAGTTTTATATCTATATATATATATAGTCTTTTAAAGATTCTTTCCCTGCACTTTACTGGTAGTCCAAGTGGCTAAGACTGTGCTACCAGTGCAAGGGGGTGGGGTTCACTTCCTGGTCAGGGAACTAGATCCCACATGCTGCCACTAAGAGCTCGCATGCCACAGTGAAGTCCGAAGATCCTGTATGCCACAACAAGACCTGGTGCAGCTAAATAAATAAATTTGAAAAACAAAAATTCTTTCCTTTACAGGAAATTACAAAACGTTGGTATAGTTCTCTGTTCCATACATATAGGTCCTGGGAATCTCCATGATTTTAAAATAGGAGAAAACCAGGCACGTATATTTTCCCTATTAGTGTAACGGTAATATAAACTGGGCTTTGTCTCACTCAGTGCCCCTAACAGCTAGGAGCTTCCCTGGGAGCTCAGTCGTTAAAGAATTTGTCTGCAGTGCAGGAGACCCAGGTTCAATCCCTGGGGTCAGGAAGGTTCCCTGGAGAAGGGCGTGGCAACCCACTCCAGTATTCTTGCCTGGAGAGTCCCATGGACAGGAGAGTAGCAGGCTATGGGCCATAGGGTCGCAAGGAGTCAGGCATAACTGAAGCGACTGAACACACACACACACCACCCTGTAAACAGTGATCGGGGGCTAAGACTTGGAGTGTGTTGCATGTGGCCGTGAACTGTCTGCAGAGTGTGAGACACAGAACCCCTGATTCCCTGGTCCTGGTATTCAGCAGTGGAGGAAGCCAGTCAACGCAACCCCTGAGGAAGAATCTGAATGTGTGCAAACATCCAGGCTAACTTTCTGCTTGGGTCTGCTGCCCAGGCCAGGTGTGAGGTCTCTCTGTAGGGCTGTACGTTTCTCTATGGCTTCTGGATTTCAGGAGGGCTTCACCATGGTCTTGGACTCCCCAGGTCTTATTACCAAGGGCTTAAGTCTTAGAGCTGATTCCAGCTTGTCTGGACTGCCTGGAGAAGGAGCAGCGGCTCCATTCCTCCTGAGCCCACCCGTTCCCATCAGCGTGGACCCCCATGCTCTGAAGGCAGAGGTGGACACGAGGGGCTGCAAACGGGCGCACGTGGCATGGACTGCTGCCTGCGGCTCCTCTGTCTCTTTCCTCTCTTTCAAGAAAGGGGGATTTCATGACCTAGGCGTCAGTCTTCCAGGGATGGGTTGATGACATGATACATCAATATAGCCATTGATGGTTCACTGGTGTTTCAGTGGTAAAGAGTTTGCCTGCCAATACAGGAGACCCGGGTTTGATCCCTGGGTCGGGAAGATCCCCTGGAGAAGGGAATGGCAACTCCCCTCCAATAGCCCGGTGGGCTACAGTCCACGGGGTTGCAAAGAGTTGGACATGACTGAGCATGCATGGAATGCAATGCAATGCAATACAACCCTGATTAGGGCTCCTTAGATTACAGGGATAGGAACTTTATTCAAACTGGCAAAGCTGAAAACCAGTGTACTGACCTGTGAAATGAAGAGATACACTGGAGCTGATGTCGGTCATGGCTGAGTCAAGGTCAGAGACCTGACTTCCTCTGCTTCCCAGCTCCACTTCCCCATCTATCACCCTTTGTTCAGGCAGGTTCCCCTGGACCCAGGGCTGAAAGGCACCTGAGAGTTCTGGGAATCGGTTTTATTCTTAAGGGTTTGAGCCAAAGTTCGGGGGTCCACATTCGTTGAACCTGCTGGAGTCACAAGTATTTTGTACCCTCATCTGTTCTGGGCATTTATTTTTCTTTCTCAGCTCCTCTTTTGGAAATGTGGAGTTATAACGAGTATTGGTATGTAAGTCTATTTTTCCTGTGGACATGTATGGATGTGAGAGTTGGACTGTGAAGAAGGCTGAGCACCGAAGAATTGATGCTTTTGAACTGTGGTGTTGGAGAAGACTCTTGAGAGTCCCTTGGACTGCAAGGAGATCCAACCAGTCCATTCTGAAGGAGATCAGCCCTGGGATTTCTTTAGAAGGAATGATGCTAAAGCTGAAGCTCCAGTACTTTGGCCACCTCATGCGAAGAGTTGACTCATTGGAAAAGACTCTGATTCTGGGAGGGATTGGGGGCAGGAGGAGAAGGGGACGACCGAGGATGAGATGGCTGGATGGCATCACGGACTCGATGGATGTGAGTCTGAGTGAACTCCGGGAGATGGTGATGGACAGGGAGGCCTGGTGTGCTTCGGTTCATGGGGTCGCAAAGAGTCGGACACGACTGAGCAACTGAACTGAACTGAACTGAAGTCTATTTGCTATCATCTAGAAGAATCTCTTTCTTTTTAAACTCCATCCTGCAATTAAGTTACAAAGCCACTTGGTGGTGATAGTTTATTCGTAACAGCCAATCACCAAATGAGATTTTTGAGGTCTAGTCAAAAGGGCTTTCCCATGATTTTCAGATTTCTACAATTAAAGAATGAAAATAGCAAACATTAAGTTTTTAGTAAAGTAAATAATTCTAAATAGAACTTGCAAAGGAATAAGTAGAAAAATTTCTCCCCTAATTCTTGTATATAATTGACTTTTAATTTGCACTCTGTACTCAGATTTTGATGAAAACGATTTTGTGTTTTTAAAAACAGGGATTTATCGTTCGGCACCTTTGTGTCATAGCTCATTGATTCTTTGTTGGCTGTCATTCAGCCGCCATGCTTGAATCTTTGTGACTGCGTGGACTGCAGCACGCCAGGCTTCCTTCTTCTTGACTATCTGCATTCAGTGGGGTGTATCTTTCCCTTTCTCCTTTGCCTTTCACTTCTCTTCTTTTCTCAGCTATTTGTAAGGCCTCCTCAGACAATCACTTTGCTTCTTGCATTTCCTTTTCTTCGGGATGGTTTTGGTCACCACCTTCTACACAATGTTATGAACCTCCATCCACAGTTCTTCAGGGACTCTGTCTACCAGATCTAATCCCTTGAATCTATTCATCACCTCCACTGTATAATCATAAGGGATTTGATTTAGGTCATGCCTAAATGGTCTAGTGGTTAGACATCACGAAATATGAGAAACATTCTAATTTCACAGACGTTAAATGTTAAAAAAGAAAAATGTCTTAGGAGCAATGAAATGCTATATTTGCTGATTCCAAAACAGTCTTAGTTTATGGGAGGCACTCAGTAAATATGTCTGTGGAAGAAAAGAAGGAAGGAATAAGAAAGAAAGAAGGGAAGGAGGAAAGAAGATTGTGGAGGGGAAGGGAGGAAAGGAGAGGAAGAAAAGCAAGAAAAAGGGCAGAAAAGAAAACGACATAGTTTTCCCAAAGGATGGACATAATTCTGAGGATTTCTTGATGAGAAATATTTCCAATTTTCCTTTTCATGGATGGAAATTTGATGCATTACATCCACAGTAATGTGACATTTCTGAATTAATAAAAATGAACCACTGAGTTATAATCCCAGGCCCACGAGCTTCTGCATTCCTTCCTTCCATATGGAAGGAAGAAAACCAGATGCGCTGCCTCTGGACCTTGGTGCAGGGGCTGCGCCTTGCTGCCTCCTTCTGTCCGGATCTCACTTTACGTCACTTCCTCCAAGAAGCACTCCTGGACTGACTGCCCACAGTAATGTGATTCCCTCTCAGAGTTTCTTTGGTTCCCTCCAGACTGTCTTCTCGTCCCCACAGGGGGCTCATTAACTAAGCTTCATGTGTAACTCATTTCCAGAAGCATGGATACTTTGACAGTGACATCAAAGATCAAAAACCATCTAGAAATCAAAGGCATGCAAGCCTACATATTAATTACAAGTTTCAGATTGAAAAAAAACCCCACAGTGGCATGCACTAACATAGAATAATCTTAAACCTATGAAACTTAACAATTCATAGTTAATCCATGAAGATAAGAGCTTCCCAGGTGGCTCAGTGGGTAAAGAATCCACCTGCAATGCAGGAGACTCAGGAGATGGAGACGCAGGTTCAACCCCTGGTTTGGGAAGATCCCTGGAGAAGGAAATGGCAACCCACTCCAGTACTCTTGCCTGGAGAATCCCATGGACAGAGGAGCCTGGCGGGCTACAGTCCACGGGGCTGCAAAGAATCGGACATGCCTGAAGCGAATGAAGCACACACACACGATGATAAATAGGACCAAGCTCTGTCCCAAGGTCAATGAGAATGAAGGAAGGATAAACTTGACATACTCCCACATTTTCCTGGAGCTGGCCTGCTAATGGGCTTGTGTGCAAGCTTTCTGTGGCTTATATGGGCTAATAGGTAAGCTTTTGTGATCCTAGCCCATCTTTCTGCTTTTGGACAAGCCAGAAAGGAGAGCTAAGTTCCATTTTTAAATTTCACTAGAGAAGGATATTTGTGAGCTGACTTTGAAGTTTATGAACTCTTTTCCTGCAGTGGGTTTTAGGCCATATCTTTCATAAGTTTCTCATGCTTTACTTTAAGACACCGGTACGACTCAGCTTTACTGGTGAAGGAGAACAGTGAGCCTGTTAGTGCATGACGGTCAGCCTCCTTTTGCAACCTTGGGATATGATGACTGGGAAACCTCCATGTGCTTTGTTACAGGCGACATCTCTGTTCCCCACCCCAGCCCTACCATCTCCTCCTTCGCCTCACATCACACCCATCAACCCAGGTAGAAACATCTCAGGGACAAAACATGGATGAAATTCTATCCCAAAGCTACACTGGGCTCAGGACTGGTCCATGAGCTGATGCTCCATCACAGGTGTGATGATCTCTTAGTACAGCAGCTGATTATTCTCAGTATAGTTGAGAAACAGGAGGGCATTGGTTTTGATTTTTGTATAGTTTTGTACACATAGCTTCAAAGGATCATGAAACAGGAGAATATATAGGTTATCCATAAAAGGAATTAAAAGATGAGATTCTGAAAGTAATAAAAGTAGATTCTAGCCTTCAAGGGCTAGAAAATCAGAAGGAAAGATTTGGGTAATATGATTATACTGACTTAATATAATCACTCTGCCTATTTAGATTTCAAGAGATTATAATTGTCCATAATCTCACTAGCTAGGTATTAGTAATAAAAGTTTGGTAATGTAGTAACCACAGAAATGTCTATTTAAAATTTCATATAGGGAATTAATACCAATCACTGACATGACATGATTAATTTTCATGTTTTGTTCCAGTCATGTCTGGTTTATATTCTGACAGCTCTACAAACTTCCTATTGTAAAACAGTAAAACATACCTAACTATTTAGATTGGAGTTACATGACACAGGCTTGATGGAAGTATTAATTCACATATTTTAGAACATGAATAAGTAACAATTTTATTATTTCTTTATCTTGAGAAAAAAGTGATTGCTTTTACCTTTCAACCTGATTGAGGGAAAGACAAATAAAAACAAAACAGAATTTTAAAAACTTGCATATTTTGGTTGCCCAAACTATAAATTGTGTGTATATTTATATATTCTTAAATAACTTTTAAGTCACTAATATGTAAATAACTTGAAAAGTAATTTATATTTTAAAAATAATAATACAAAATAAGTAGACATTTACACAAACAATTCAAAAGTTCTGCCAATTAAATAAACCTATCAGTTATATACAATAAATAATACTCATGGGCAAATGTAACAAAATTGTCCAGTTAGGACTGTTTGAGGTTTCCATGGGTGATAGTCTGCTGTTTGTCTTCTACTCTTTTAAAGATCGAATTATCCTATAAGCCTATGGATAAATAATGGCTTGCCTCCCCCAGTCCCTGAATGCTTAGGCATTTAAAGTTTCTAGCCTTGAATTTTAAGGACCAGAACTTCAGCAAGTTTTTAAACATTACTTTCGATTTTTGCACGCAATACTCAAGCTTTGGAAGTGATGTTTTGTTCTGGGAAGTGGTGTCCCAGGTGCTTCTTACCCAACAAAAACGCTAACTTTTACACAGAAAACCTGATTTGACAGTGTGATTAAAGAAATAAATTGCATAATTTGAATTTTTCATGACATGTGGTTTTAATGGCAGAATTATGGAGGGTGTTGAGGGTGTTTATGATTAACTGATCTCGTTGTCATAAAGACAAGGAGAGCCTGCTTTCAGTGTACCTTTGAGTTTGATGTGGCATGATTCCAAATCTGGCTTTACTCACATCCTGTATTTCCTAATAGATGGAACATTAACCGTGCAGTGGAACTGCTGAAGAAGTCATCACCGAGGTATTTTTAAAGGCACTTCCGCCCTTAAGCAGAACAGCTGAAAAGAGATGTATATTTTAAGCAATAAAGGCTTGAGTGTAAGCAGAGATTAGAAAGAGAACAACAGTGGATGTGGCTTTTCACCTTTTCTATTGACTTTGTTAGGAATGCACTTGAAGATTCCTAGTCCAAGGGCAGCCACTCCATTTACCTATGTGAAATACTAAAAGTAAGAAGAAAGACGTTATTTCCCGTTTCTTGCCTGCATAGGGAATAGACAACCGCTTCGACTGCTCAGGCCTGAAAGCGTCTGGTGCATCGCAAGGCAGAAGCCAGAGCCCAGGCAGGTTGGAAGTGACAGAAATTAGAGAGGACTCTTCGAGGTCTTCCCGTCCAGCTTTGTGAGATTACAGGGTACTTGTAGCATCCCCCTTGCAGGACAGATACACACACAGAATATTCCAGAGAAACTGGCATTCTTCAAATTCATCTTTGAGATTTGATTACTGTATCACCAGGGCTCCCAGTTAGCAGAGGTCTGCAGAACTGCCACCAGTGTGGAGGAAAGTGTACCCTGGGTAGTGGCCTCAGCTTGGCCCCACACCAAGAGTGGAATGTACAAGTGTGCAAAGGGAAATCATTCTTGAGTGTATTTCCTTCATTGCTTTGACTCACCGCCCACTGCATATTGGCCGTCGGGCTTTTGTGCCGTGCTGGGCTTAGCTGCTCAGTCGTTTCAGACTTCACAACGCCATGGACTGTAGCCCAAGAGTCTCCTCTGTCTATGGGGTGTTTTTTGGCAAGAATACTGGAGTGGTTTGCCAATTTCTTCTCCAGGGGATGGATCTTCCTGACACAGGGATTGAACCCACGTCTCCTGTGTCTCCTGCACTGTAGGCAGATTCTTTACCAGCCAACCGGGAAAGAGTAAAAAAAGCAGAGATTCAGTTAAATTCTGTTGACCAGAGAAAATCACAATATAAACTGCTAGTTGTGCTGTTCCTTTCCTGTTTTGCAACCAATATAAAATATTACATTTCCCTACATTCAGTTCAGTTCACTTCAGTTCAGTTGCTCAGTCGTGTCTGACTCTTTGCGACCCCATGAACCACAGCACACCTGCCAGCCCTCCCTGTCCATCACCAACTCCTGGAGCCCACCCAAACTCATGTCCATTGAGTCAGTGATGCCATCCAGCCATCTCATCCTCTGTCGTCCCCTTCTCCTCCTGCCCTCAATGTTTCCCAGCATCAGGGTCTTTTCCAATAAGTCAACTCTTCGCATCAGGTGGCCAAAGGATTGGAGTTTCAGCTTCAGCATCAGTCCTTCCAATGAACACCCAGGACTGATTTCCTTTAGAATGGACTGGTTGGATCTCCTTGCAGTCCAAGGGACTCTCAAGAGTCTTCTCCAACACCACAGTTCAAAAGCATCAATTCTTCGGCGCTCAGCCTTCTTCACAGTCCAACTCTCACATCCACACATGACCACTGGAAAAACCATAGCCTTGACTAGATGGACTAGATGTCTCTGCTTTTGAATATGCTATCTACGTTGGTCATAACTTTCCTTCCAAGGAGTAAGCGTCTTTTAATCTCATGGCTGCAGTCACCATCTGCAGTGATTTTGGAGCCCCCAAAAATAAAGTCTGACACTGTTTCCACTGTTTCCCCATCTATTTCCCATGAAGTGATGGGACCAGATGCCATGATCTTCGTTTTCTGAATGTTGCGCTTTAAGCCAAATTTTTCACTCTCCTCTTTCACTTTCATCAAGAGGCTCTTTAGTTCCTCTTCACTTTCTGCCATAAGGATGGTGTCATCTGCATATCTGAGGTTATTGATATTTCTCCCGGCAGTCTTGATTCCAGCTTGTGCTTCATCTCCACATTAAACATATGTATATATTTAAATGGGGTTTCCCCTGTGGCTCAGATGGTAAAGAATGTGCCTGCAATGAGGGAGACCCAGGTTCAATTCCTGGGTCAGGAAGCTCCCCTGGAGAAGGGAACGGCAACCCACTCCAGTATTCCTGTCTGGGGAATTCCATGGGACAGAGAAGCCTGGCGGGTTTCAGTCCGTGGAAATGCAAAGAGTAAGATACAAATGAGCCACTTTCACTTCACTTCACATATATGTATATATGTGTACACACACACACACACGATGTTGAAATGCTTCCTCAGTCTTAAAACTACTACAAAAATAGCTAGGAAAAAGCCACCATCAGTATGCTGCTATTTTTAACCGGGAACTGTATTCTCCAAATACAGAACTAGACAATTGGGACCGAGCAGAGTTGTCTTTCCGTGACTTTGCATTCCAGGGGTTTGATGAGAGAACGAAATGAAGGCAGAGTTTATAGCTTGAAAGGGTGGTTCATCTGCGTGATCTGCTAATAAGTCAATGCAGGAGGTCCCGAGAGTGAAAAAGCAGCTTTCAGATGTTTTTCCTGAGCGTTCTCACAGCTTGGGGGAGAGAGGATTTCTGCTCCTGTACAGTGACCACTCCAGGCTCCGGAAAGGGATCTCCCCGGGGTTGTCTGCAGGCTGCACTTTGACCTCCTCCTCTTGGCCCAGGTTAGTCCAGACATTTCAACAGCTTGACTAAGCCTTGTCACTATTCAGGTGCCAGATTCGGTGGCTGCCAGGATCACTGGCAGCTTTGTACGTACACCTGTTGCCAGCGCTATGTATGAGTCAGGAAGGCTAGACCTTTCTGGTTTATCCCAATGGCTAGGATCTCTTTCAAAGGAGAATTCTTTTTAATATGATTTCATCATCCTTCATCAGGAAAACATTTTTTTTCTAGCAAGCTTCTTTCCTTACAGAGATGTTACATGGACTCTGAACCCGATATGGGACTGCAAGTCTGGGTTAACCTACAGGTTAAAAAGAAAATGGTTCTGACAGTCAATACTGTCTCTACTTTTGATTTTTAATTGTGTTGGGCCAGCAGAGCTATGGGTTTCCCAGCTGGCTCAGTAGTGAAGAATCCACCTGCCAATGCAGGAGACACAGGAGACACTGTGGTTCTATTCCTGGGTCAGGAAGATGCCCTGGAGGAGGAAATGGCAACCCACTGCAGTATTCCTTGTTTAGAAAATCCCACGGACAGAGCAGCCTGGTGGTCCACAGTCCATGGGGTCACAAAGAGTCAGACATGATTGAGCATGCGTGCACGGCAGAGCTATATTAACAACAGTACATACAGACTGGGTGTTAACTAAAAGGTTTTAAGTGTCATAATCAAATATCATTTACAGAAAAGTGAATCTGCTAGTTAATGGCATGCATTGCCTGGTAGTTAGGAATAAACAGTAAGTAGCACATACATAAAGGACTGTAATTACCGCATTTCATGGAGTCAGGCAAGCATTTTTGAAGCAAGCTTGGTGGGAAACTTGGTGGGAGCTTGGGGGGGAAGGGGCAAGCAGTTAAAGCTGGACTCTGCTCTGATGACTCCTGGGACCAGAGGAGCCTCTTTGGCCAGACCTCTGCCCGCAATGCAGGAGACCCCAGTTCAATTCCTGGGTCGGGAAGATCCCCTGGAGAAGGAAAAGGCTACCCACTCCAGTATCCTGGCCTGAAGAATTCCATAGACTGTACAGTCCATGGGGTCGCAAAGAGTCGGATACGACTGAGAGACTTGCACTTTCACTTTTTTTCTCTGCTTTTCCATGAGCATCTGCTCCAGGCCAGGGGCCTAGGGCACGGGCACAGACCTCTCTATCAGCAAAGAGGTGATGAAAAGTCATAAAGAGAAAGTGCATTGTATCTAGACAGTTTTCACAACTTCTGAAGCACTGTACACTATTTAGCTGTAGCTTTGTATCACTGCAGATGGTGACTGCAGCCATGAGATTAAAAGACGCTTATTCCTTGGAAGAAAAGTTATGACCAACCTAGACAGCATATTCAAAAGCAGAGACATTACTTTGCCAACAAAGGTCCGTCTAGTCAAGGCTATGGTTTTTCTGGTGGTCATGTATGGATGTGAGAGTTGGACTGTCAAGAAAGCTGAGCGCCAAAGAACTGATGCTTTTGAACTGTGGTGTTGGAGAACTCTTGAGAGTCCCTTGGACTGCAAGGAGATCCAACCAGTCCATCCTAAAGGAGATCAGTCCTGGGTGTTCATTGGAAGGACTGATGCTGAAGCTGAAACTCCAATACCTTGGTCACCTCATGCGAAGAGTTGACTCATTGGAAAACACCCTGATGCTGGCAGGGATTGCGGGCAGGAGGAGAAGGGGACGACAGAGGATGAGATGGCTGGATGGCATCACTGACTTGATGGACATGAGTTTGGGTGAACTCCGGGAGTTGGTGATGGACAGGGAGGCCTGGCGTGCTGCGATTCATGGGGTCACAAAGAGTTGGACACGACTGAGCGACTGAACTGAACTGAAGGTGAAGATGATGATGTCAGCATTCTGGGCACCGTAGAGCCATGACAGGAATCTTCCAGGGCTTCATGGGCTCATTTTGATCCATTTCCCTGTTAGTCAGTGTTCATAAGAAATATGTTTTCCTTATACCAATGAAGTATCTTTGTACACCAGAATGTGTACTTTAATTAGAGCTGCTTTATTATCTATCTATGGACCTTTCTAAAAGGTGTTACAAAAGACAGTTTTTGAAAACCTTAACCTCTTCCCGCCAGGTGTGCCTGTGTATAACTCAAATGACCCTGTTCTTATTTGACTGAGTTTGGTTTGGTGTGACTTGACAGAGCAATCTGGTTCAAATGCTGACTTTACTGGCTTCATTCTTGCATACTTACTTTTTTTAAGAAATATATTTATTTATTTGGCTACACCAGGTCTTAGCTGTGGCACACGGGACCGTCTATCTCTGTTGTGGCACATGGATTCTTTTAGTTGAAGCAAGTGGGATCTAGTTCCCTGTCCAGGGATAGAAGCAGGGCCGTTGGCACGGGAGGCATGGAGTCTTAGCCACTGGACAACCAGGGAAGTCCCTTGCCTACCTTCTTACCCCACGTTCAATTCATCTATAAATCTTGTTGGCTGTACCTTAACAACATATCTGGACCTGACCATTCTTAACACCTCCACTGTTAGCACAATGGTCTAAGTCATCAACGTCTTCTACCTGATCCTTATCATAGTCTTTTAACCATTTTAGTGGTTCCAGCCCTGCAATCTGTTCCCCACAGCAGAGCTATTTTATGCAAACCCAAATGGATTTGGTCACCCCTCCAATGACTCTTCACACCCTGCTTTATTTTTGAATGAATCACCATTTGACGTAGTATGCATTTATTGGCTTATTGTATTATTATTGCCTTTTTTACAATGTAAAGGCCATGAGATCAGGGACTTTGTGTCTTGGTAACTGCTTTACTTCTTAGAACAGTGCTTAGCAGATTTACCCATACTTTATTAGCCATTGAAATAAAAGTCTTCTACTGAGATCTTGAATTATTTTCTCTCTAAAAATAAACTTTCTAAATGTTAATTCCATAGGTTTAACATTTCAAGCATTTGAGCTATAATCTACTCAATCTTGGCTCGAATCCGTTGGTTGGGGAGCCAAACTAGTGAACAGGCCTAGGAGTAATAGCAGCTACTCAATGAACACTTCTTCTCTGCCAGGCTCTGGTGCTTAAGCATTCTGCTATATCTCACTGAATTCTAGTGTAGTACTAGTGCTGTGTTTAGTGGCTCAGGCTTGTCTGACTTTTTGCGACCACAAGGACTGTGCCTCACCAGGCTCCTCTGTCCTGGATTCTCCAGGGAAGAATACTGGAGAATACTGAAGAATACTGGAGTGGGTTGCCATGCCCTCCTCCAGGAGATCTTCCCCATCAAGGCATCAAACTGGAGTCTCCTGCCTTGCAGGCAGATTCTTTTCCAGCTGAGTTACCAGGGAAGCCCTAGAGATAGGTATTATTACTACTGTCCTCTTACAGAGTGTGACTCCAGGAAAGGTGAAATAACTTGTCCTGCCAGGTCAGAGTTAACCTCCCAGGTGGCGCTAGTGGTAAAGAACTCGCCTTTCAATGTAGGTGACGTTAAGACATGCAGGTTCGATCCCTGGGTGGGAAGATCTGGTGGAAGGCATGGTTGGCAACCCACTCCAGTATTTTTGCCTGGAGAATCCCATGGACAGAGGGGCCTGGCGGGATACAGTCCAGAGGGTTGCAAAGAGTCAGACACGACTGAAGAGACTAAGCAAGCTCACGCACCACCTGAGATTCAAATCAAGGTGAGGTTGACCCTTCCTAGCCGTGTCCCCCGGTTACCGAAATAGCGAAGCGGCTGGATTCACAGTATTCCTTTTGTAGTTCCATGTTCTAGGGGTCTGGGATGTAATACATACCCCTCCACCCACCACCAAATACTCCTAGGACCAAACCAGGTAGTTCACTTCTTAGAAATGTCCTAAAGGCCACTGTCCTCTAGGCTGGGATAAAAAACTCGATGATCCAGAAGAAAGCGACGTACCAATTCGGCTGACCTCTTGAACACTGGGCATTTAAAGTTCTCAAAAGGCAGCCGACCCCCGATTTGGAGGGAAGGGGGCCGGAAAGAGGGGACTAGGGCTGGGCCTGACCACAGGAAGGCTCCCCAAGACCCGCCTGGGCGCCAGCGGGGGACGTTGGGGCTCTGACGCTGAGGCCTGAGGGTAGCGGCGGAGTAGGCCGATCCCAGCCCGGCTTGGGGCGGGGCCGGCGGCGCGGGGCGGGGCCGACGCCCTGGTGGGCGTGACCGGCGCCCGCCCCGCCCCCTCCTCGGGGATGCCGGGATGTTTACACTCCTGACAGCCGCGGCCCGGGGAGGAGGCGCGGGAGTTGTGGGAGGATGGGCCGCCGCTAGGGTCTCGCTCCTGACGCGCCTCGCCGTGCGCAGGGTGGGTGCCCGCTCCTGCAGCGTCCGCCGGAGCGGCGCGGCGGGAGGTGGCCAGCGCTCCGGGCCTCGCAGCCACAGCCCCGGGCCCAGCGGGCCTGTCCGCGGCGCCGCCTGGCCGAGCCGCCCGCCCGCTCCGGGTCCCGCGCGGGCCAGAGGACGTAAAGCTCTCCGCTTCCTGGTGAGTCGCTGTCGCTGGGGTCTTGGGCACGCGGGCCGGGGCTCCGCCGGGTGGGGCTGCCCGCGGAGCCAGGCGGGGAGGAGAGGTCGGGCCCGCGCGCGGCGGCCTGGGGACCATGCCTGGGGAGGGTCGAGGGAGGCCGGTGCGGGGCGCGCGCGGCCGGGGGGCTTCGGGCCACTCGTGGGCCGTGGGGAGAGCCTCGTGCCCCGCGCGGCTCGGGCGCCCGAGCCCGCCGCCGTAACTAAGAAACTCAGGCGGCCACGGCGGCGGCGCAACAGGTCTGGGTTTGGGGACCCGAGGAACTTGGCGAAGTCCCGCCTCCCGGCGCACGCTCATTGGCTGCGCGTCTTATTTATTCCTCGCGGATTGGCTAGGTCCAGCTGTCGGCAATCGGCCACCGCGGGACTGGGCAGAGCGAACTTCCAGGGAGAAGTGGGTGGTGGGAGCGTTGCAGCCTGGCTTGGAGGAGTACGGGGAAGATGACCGACCTTTTGGAGAAGGTGCTTTACTGGGGCTCTGTCAGGAATAGGAGACGTCAGAGAGAAGGACTGCAAGGCAAATAGCAAATGGTGGTGGTGCTAGTGGCAACAGAAGAGAAATAAAGTCATTGAACATTGAGGCCAAAAATCAGAGACGAAAGGGAGCTCAAAGGAAAAAAGGAGAAAAAATGATAAGACTACACTGTCCCCAGTGTCAGGAAGGGAACACAACCTAGAGAAGGATGCTGCAGTGAGATTTAAGAACCCCTGTTACCTCTTTCCGGTAAACTAGGCCTTGGGAGATGATGTTTCAAACAGATGAGTCTTGTTCTCGCCCAGCTGTAGTTAGGGATGGATACTAAAAATAGTTATTTACAGTAAGATATGTTTCCATCCTTGAGCGTTGTTGGTGACGGAATTGAAAGAAACATTGCAGAAACGAAACGATTTTTCCTCTGCTTTGAGGCTGCTGATCATAAGGACGCAGTTGAAACAGATACCCATGGTTTGTAGAGCACTGTGTGCCCGCCATAATTAGAACCGCTGTTGATAATTCCTCCTCCAAGGAATTTGCAGTTTATCGAAATATGCATATTCCCTTCAGGCTACAGCTGCGCGTCTCACCAGGTTGCGTTACAGAGTAAAGTGCAGAATGTGTGCGTGATCATTCTGTAAGGGAGCTTGAGCTCTTGAGGGTGTGGTCGGAGTGGCTTAGCACTTTGCCTCAAAAAATTTATAGTACCTTTGGGACAGTCTGACTGTGAAAAGGGTGAATAGTTAAACGAGATACAGTTAACTCTGTAATGCTTGCGGTGACTCCTGGTGAATGGACGCCGAGTATTCTTGGCCGGAACCCTTGATGAAGGCCCGTGCACCCAAAACAAGTTAACAGAAGACGTAAGGAATTTCATTTCCAGAGATCCAGTCCACAGCTTGCTTCACTCCTAAAACCGCAGCATCCTCAACTTGGTCCTGGACTGGGTGGGAGCTTTGAAAAAGTTTAAAACTGCATGGGGCCGACGGGAGGAGGGCGGCGAAATTAAAAGGCGAAGGTACCCCTAGTGGAAGCTGGTCGCTCTCTCTGCGGGGGTCTGGGGCTGCCCGGGATCTTTCCCGGAGGCGCGGGCCTGGGATTCCGCCCTCGCGCGGGAGGCCCCGCCCCCTGCAGACGGACGGCCTCCGCGACGAATGGGCGGCGAGGACGGCGCGGCTCCGGCTGTGGGGGGCGGGCACTTCCTACGGCCCTCGGGGGCCAGCGGGAGGGGGCGGAGCTTTTCATCGGGGGTGGGGCTTGCGGAGTAAGGGGGAGGTGGGGAGAGTTGTGAGATAAATCCGAAAATGAGGAGCGGGGAACTGGTCAGTTAAACACATACAGTGGGAGAGCGGCGGCAGGTCCCTGGGATTCTCGCCCGCCCTCCCCCAGGTGCTCGTCTCCTTTCAAGGTTCAGCTGCACCTTGGGCTCCCCAGTTGGTGTGACTGATGTTTGTGGAGGTGCGGGGGGGTTGTTCTTTGAAATCGTGTGAAAATGCAAACCGAGAACTGTTAAGACTCCAAATCCTTAAGCCTTTTTACAGTTAATTTGGGGCGCTTTCCATATACAAAAAGTGGTTTGCAGTCGCCAAAGTGAAGACGACCCCCCGGGTGCAGACCCATTTGCTAATCCGCACTGCTGTTCTGCTGGGGCCCACTGATCCCGATCGCACCTGCTGCCCTCCACGCCCCTCCACCACGCACAGCTTCTCCTGGCTGGACCATCTCGGGAGCCCTTTTCCAGCCCAGTAAAGCAGCACTTACTGCAAGAATGAGGAAGGCACGCCTGGTATGATGGGTGCGTTCTAGTGGAGGAGGGGAGACTGGGGGCCTCGGTGTTAACGTCCCCGAATAACAGGGCTCAGTTTTGCAGTTTCACACGACCAGAATGTGGGCTTGAGTATCTCACCTCATACTCCCCTCCCTCCATGTTTCTGGTGGTTGCAGTTGGCAGTTTGAGGCACTGATTTATTTGGAATATTCACGTATTTTCTTTGTGACCATTGTGTATTTACTGAAATGTAGATTTATTTTTTTCACTTAAATAAGTGGTCTGAGATGTCAGTCACTACAGTGAGACTTCTACAGGCTTTTACATTTACAGTGAGATTGTTCCTAGAACCAAAGGTGTTTTTTCTAGAAACTGTCTGATGTTTTAAAATGTATCTTTCTAGTGTTACTGACGGAGCCACCCTTTAAGGGCATCTGGAGGGGACAGAAGTGCTTACTTAATGCAGTTTTGGAAAAGAAGTTGCTTAATTAGATAGTAAGTCCCCAGAAATTCCTTTTAGGTTTTGTTTCATTTGATTTTTTTTTTTTTCCTTTTTAAATAGGCTTTGGTATTTAAAAAATGTGAAGTGTAGATGCACAAAGTGATACTCTGTCTGCATTCCTAGTTTCGCTCAAATTAAAATATTTGTCCCTTCAAATATTTGCTCAAGAGTTATGTGGGTAGGTATTCTAGTACATCATATATAAAATGTGGCAACAAAGTTAGTAATATACTAAGTGTTTTGGAAATGGCATGTATAATCCTGTTTGCTCTGGATTGCTTTACAGCAGTTATTTTTCAGCATTTTTATAAATATATAGTAAGATGTTTTAAGTGTTTTTTCATACTTTTGAAAGTTTCAACTTAATTCCTTCTCCCTTCAGATTTAAAGGGAATTTATATAATAGTAATCAAATTTATTGGCAGGATACAACAGTTGAGAATTTTTAAACTTATACATAAAACTAATATAGGACCATTCATTCTTAGAGTTATAAAACCTCTAGACTGCTGATTTTCTTTTGGTGATTAAATAGTTTGACTGTCCCTGTGTATTATACATCTTTCGTTCTAAGGGAAACAGAGAATATATTTCATTGTTTTCAGTGAGCAGTGGGAATGAGGAGAACAGATAGGTGGCCTTGAAGCATTTATTCATATTTTCAAGCAGGATAGCTTCTTTTTTTAACCTTTGTTAAAATACTAGCTCTGGCACACTATTTATATAGTGAATTGATACAACGAGCTGTTTGGCAATAGCCGTCCAGAGTGTGTTCACCAGAATAGTGTGCAAATGAATGGAACACAAAATTGGTATTTAATTGGTCTATCGAGTTTTAGAAATGTATGTGTTTTCGGTTATTTAGTGGAAACAGCCCTTTCTGTGAATCTTGCTGGTGTTCTTCTATTGATAATCACTGTGAGTCATTGAAGGAGCTTTTTCATTCCAGGTTGCTTTCATACAGAACAGGAGCTTGGAGACTTTGTCTCAGAAGGGCGAGAGAGTAAACATTTTTGGCTTTGTGAGCCTTGTGGTCTCTGCAGCTACTGCCACTGCACCCGTGGGCATACCTGAACAGGTGGGTGTGGCTCTTCCAGTAAAACTTCATAGTCAGGCTGGAGGCCCCCTCCTGCCCTGGAAGGTAACACACAGATCTAAACCTGAATCTAGGATTGGTGTTTGGGCTGGTAGGGATTTTCCAGGGTGGCATTTTAGCGTTTCCTGGTCCTTTGATCCCTGTGACAATCTCTTGATCTTCCCCAGTCCTCTCAGAATAATGCTCAGTTATTCATTGCCAGATCTTGTGTGTAATCTCAGAGACCTGGTAACATTTCAACCTCTGTTAGGGATTTCTGCTGTCCTTGCCTCGGGGGACCCCGTCACCCATCCTGCAGTGTGCCAACTCTTCGCTTCCTTCTTGATGCTAAGCCAAGATGGACCCTGATGGTCAGACATTTATCTTTCCTTAACCGACAGATAACACTGGAAGGAATGTCTTTTGGTTTGTGTCTTTAGCAGTTTTTGTTCTAAGTCTACTGGAATGGCTGCCTTTGCTGCCTTTAGAGAGAATTTCTGGCATGAGTAAGAGTATGCACAGATTTTTGTCTTTTTAGAAAGACTGACTTAATATTTTTTTATAAAAGACTTTTTTCCAGTTTTTTTTTTTTTTTTTAAACTTCCAAAAAGGGCCTGCATTGTAAGGAGAGGCCACCATCTGGGTGTTTGTGTCCTGGGGTTTGCTTGGGGATTGCCTAACTCTTTCCTTGGCGTTCAGTAGAGTGAGCTGCCGCTGACCTGGGTGTAGATACTGGAAAGAGCTTGAATGCAATGGAAAAGGCAAGAGCTGTGAGCTTACACACGCTTTCCCAGCCCAGCCCGAGTAAGTTCTGGGTGGGCAGAGATAGTGACCCCTCAGGATGGGGCCTGGGGCTTCAGGACTAACTGCCACCAGTTGCCACAAGCCTCTTCTCTTCGTGTGACCTCGCTGCACAAATACCATTTTCTGTATTTACCCTGATGTGAAAAAGACTGAGGCCCAGGTTTCTCTTCTCTGCTGTGACCTTGGCTGAGCTACTCGATTTGTTCAGACCATAGTTTTCCCAGCTCGGGTCCCATCATTGCTTGGAGGAGTAAGTGACAACATTTTTTAGAAGTAGGGTAGGAGGCTTCGTCGGAGAAGGCAATGGCACTCCACTCCAATACTCTTGCCTGGAAAATCCCATGGATGGAGGAGCCTGGAAGGCTGCAGTCCATGGGGTCGCTGAGGGTTGGATACGACTGAGCATCTTCACTTTCCCTTTTCACTCTCATGCATTGGAGAAGGAAATGGCAACCCACTCCAGTGTTCTTGCCTGGAGAATCCCAGGGACGGGGGAGCCTGTTGGGCTGCCGTATATGGGGTCACACAGAATTGGACACGACTGAAGCGACTTAGCAGCTGCAGGAGGAGGCTCCGTAGTGTTGATTTCGTTTCACCTTTTTCTCTAAGGACGTTTGGTGGTGGAAACCCACTTCTTCTGTTTCTTCTGCCGGGAGACCTCGCTGCCTACCCTCTCCTGGCCCAGCTGTATCCGAAGAGGTTCCTTCCGGCTCTGCTGCCATCTCTATCTTCTCTGCCTTAATTCTTCTTCCCTTTTGCCCTGTGATGTTCATATTTATAATTTAATTGTTCCCAGTAGGAGTTAATTTTTTACTATATTTTTGAGGGATGGGGCAGTAAACCTTAGTTCCTCAGGAAAAAACCACAAGAGGCTTGGGGGTTATATTTTGGACAAAAAAAAAAAGATAAGAACTGCAAAAAGATACTTAAATACTGATTGAAAAATGGAAAAAGTTGGAATATTCTTTCTAGTATATTTCTACTGTGCTTCCAATTATTTTTTTTAATTGTTGTTTTCCTAATATTCCCGTGTTTACCTGGAAAATTAATTTCTTTCTGATCAGAACCATAACAAAGCCATATATCATCTATTATATTATTATTGGGAAAATGAAACATGTAGACATGTGTATGAAAAATTGTCATACCTCTGAAATGTAAGAAGTTTCGACTCTTCCATTGCCTTGTTTGTCTAACTGCTGGGCCCTATAATAAAATAATGTGATACGTTTGCATACTGTCATAAAGATACCCAGAACCAGACAGTAGGTAATTTATTTTAGGCAAATAGCATGTCCTTATTTTAAGTAGGCATGTTTAGGCATGTTTTACTACTTAACAAATACGAGTAAATTGAAAGACATTGTACAAAGAGAATGCTTGCTGGTGGATTGTTTTATAGCAATAAATTGATGTTTCATTCTCAATTTCACATGGTAACCTATAGATTCATTTTTTTTTTTTTTTTACAGTCTTTGATATGAAGAGCGTGGTAACAGGGGAAGTATTCAGTGAAAACAGCATTTTTTAAAAACATTTTTTGTCTACATCTGAAAGTTTTAGTAAAGTTTCTCCAGTTGATAAGTATTTTGATGGTTGAATGGCATACTCTTTTCAGCTTCACTTTGTCATTTTGAGCCCTGGAGTGTTCAGGGCATCAGCCATAGACGACGAGTTGCATTTTATCAGTTGGTTCTCCACTAGTCATCATTCTGATTCATTCTCTCTCTGTCTCCCTCTCCCTCTCTCTTGTCAGAAGGCTCAGGGGTATTGGGTGGCTGGGTGGGAGGGAGTCTGAGCTTCTGGCAGAGTTTCGCAGCACCCAGCCCCCAGGGAGTGACTGCTGCCTCTTCCGTGAGCAGCAAACCCAGGGCTGGGACTGCCCAGCCGCTGGTCATGCCGGTGCTGCCCTCCCGGGGACCCAGGACCAGACCTGGCTTCTGGGGTCCAGGCCAGGGCGCTCCAGGCTTCTGCACACAGCACTTCCTTTTGTTAGTTTCCTAGGGTGGCCCCAGTGAGTTAACCACAAACTGGATGGCTGCAGACAGCAGAGGTTTACACGTGCCATTCTGAAGGTCAGAAGTCGGGTTGTCCACCGGGCCGTGCCCCCGTAAGGGCTCCTGGGAGCACGTGCCCTGGGCCTCTCAGCCCGCGTGTTGGTGGCCCTCCTGGGCCCTGCGTGATGGGTGGCCATCCCCGTCTCTGCGCTGCCACCTGGCTGCCTTCCTGTGTCTCCTCCTGTCCTCAAAAGGATGCCAGTCTTATTGGATTAGGGTCGTCCGATGACCTCATCTTTGCTTCTGATCGCTTATGCTTAAAATTAAACAAGCATGATCTAAATACTTTTTGTTTTTTTCTTCCAGTTTCTTTACCTTACCAAAGATTTTTAGATTTCTGGTCTTTCTGTTCTGAACAGTCTTTTAAGGCTGTACAGGAATTGTGTTGTATCAGTACCGGAGGGACGCTGGCGCCCAGGTCATCCTGTACGGGTGTCATCTGCAGCTTGTATCTTACTGCTACCCCAGAGCAGCTGTTCCAGAATCAAGTTTCCACTCACCCTTATTTTGTGGTTTCCCTTAGGAGACCTTAAGTGCGTAATTCACTGAATCAGATACTTTCAGAGCTGGAAGGAAACCTAAAAAATCGTCTAAACTGACCTTTTCGTTTAATGTGAGAATAAACTGAAGCCCAAGGATGTGGATTTACTAATGCACAATGCACCACATCCCCCCTCATTCCCTAATAGTCCACACTGCCTCGTGTAGCTCTGTCTGTCAGGCTCTTGGTGGTAGGCATGGTGTTTGGTTTTTTACTTCTGTTGGGTTAACAGTCTTGTGTTCCTCAAACAAGAAGAAATGCCACATGGTCTTTTTAGAAGAGTTGCTAATTTAAAGCAGTATTTATTTATGATGGGAGTCCGGCCCTGCTGCTTCCATCTTTCCGCTCCGGGGGGGGGCAGCTCTTGGGGCAGTTAATGCTTAAGAATCAGCCCCTCCTAGCAAGCACAGCCAGCCTCTCAGCTCAGCTGCTGGCCAGGTACTATCGACGTCACTGCTAATCATCGGTGAACATAAATGAGGTAAGTACATATAAGTCTAGAGATTTCCCTGTAGCTCAAACGGTAAAGAATCTGCCTGCAAGGCAGGAAGCCAGGGTTCCAGGAAGCCAATCCCTGGATTGGGAAGTTCCTCTGGAGGAGGGAATGGCAACCCACTCCAGTATTCTTGCCTGGAGAATCCCACGGACAGAGGAGCCTGGTGGGCTACAGTCCATGGGGTCGCAAAGAGTCAGACGTGACTGAGCAACTCACACACACACAACTCTGCATAAGAGTTGAGTAAGAACCGGAGAGGGAGTTTGGCTTCAGCCCAGTGGAAGAGAAGAGCACCCCTAAGTGTCAGTTTTGGTTCTGTCCTGACCCAGCGATCCCTGGTGAGTGTGCTGCTTTGCTGGTCTCACCATTTGGGGCTTGTTCAGGGTGTTTTCCTTAGTGTGAAAGCTCACCGCTGCCCCCGCCCCGCCATGGTTTGCTCTGCTTCAGGCCACAGCCCTGGGCCCCGCAGAGACTTCGCTCTGCTCGCCCCCCCTGCAGCCTGCGCTCGCCCCAGGGCTTGCCACACCAGGCTTTCCTGTCTTGCGGATCTGGCCGAGCTGGCCCATGTTCAGGAAAAGCACAATGACTCACCTGTTCCTCTTTCCATGACCGTCCTATTTCCATTGATAAGGTGGGCTGACTCTCTCCTTGTCCCTCAGCGCAGCCTTTGCATGGGAGTAATGTTCTTAACCTGAGAGAGTGTGCGTGGTCATTTTAAAACTACTGTATCAGTGATTTTTTTAAAAAAGGCACTTATCTATCTGGGCATTTATTTATTTATTTATTTACACCACATGGTGTGTGGGATCCTGGTTCCCTGACTAGGGATTGAACCCACGCCCCCTGCCCTGGAGGCACCGAGTCCCAGCCACTGGACCCCCAGGGAAGTCCCTCTCTCAGTGGTTTTTTTTTTCTCTTTTTCTTTAATTTGGAGTTTATCAATAAATCCAGGTCCTTTTCCCCACCATTTCTACTCCCCCCACCTTAAAAAAATATATATACATATATGTGTGTGTGTATCATAAATAGTACCAGCAGAGGCAGCTTGACAAAGTGGGTTTTGAAGTCCTGGACTGAGTCTGGGTTCATTTCTGTGTGCTTTGAGATGGCAAGCACAGGGTCTCAGGGTGAGCTGGGTTGAAATGCATAGGACGTGGCCTAGGAGTCGAGTGTCTGGCTGTGGAGGGAGAGCTGGGCGTGTGGTTAATGGTTCGGTTAATGGGAAGGCACCTGGGCCACAGAGATGGGCGCCCTGACTCCCTGGGCGTGGTGCCGGGCGGGCACGCTGCCGGCAGAGGCCTTTTCTATTCACGAGGTGGGCTGTCAACCTCGGAATGTCAGTGTTTCCAGACTCAGCCTGGACACCAGTTTTTCTTCATTGTGAAGTCTGGGGGGGTATTTGCATATGCATTTCGAGACAGTTGGAAAGACGATCCAATTGGCTGCCCAGCCCTTGACGTTAAGCTTTCTCTGGACTGGGAAGGCACAGCCGCCTGCAGGCTCGCCTCGGCCGTTGGCTCTCCGGGGATCTGCAGCAGCTGAAGGGTGATCTGGGGCTTCTGTCCACGCTGGGACCCTCCTTTCTCCAGTGTTCCCCTTCACTGTTCGCCCCACTTTCCCCCTGGGTCCCACCACTTCACAAGTTGAAGACAGAGATTTGAGGGTATCGGTAAGTAGCTCAAAGTGAGTAGATGGATCATCTAAACACAGGTCTCTCTTTGTGCCCGAAAACTCGGTTTTGGTGAACTGCAGAAGATGGGAGACAGGCGTGAGTAGTAGTCTGTATCATCTCGCCTGGCTCACCTGTGCCTCCAGTCAGGACCCTGACTCACCTTTCCAGATTCGCTTGTTTACTCTCCCCTAAATGTTAGTCCCATCTGACAGCTCAACTCTTCATTTTTTGGTAAATTCTGTATCCTTTCCCTGTATCCTTTGCTCTCTGATTCGTGATTTTCTCACTGTTTTTAATGCCTTTTTTTTTTTTTTTTATACTTCAGTTGTTAAATCTCAGTGGTTAAAAATCATCTTTATCCTTTAAGGCTCTGCCCACATGTTATAAAAAAAAAACAAAGACCTCTCCTTCTTCTTTAGGCCTTCAGTGCTTATCCACTGGCCCCGTGGTTGTGCTTGTCTCAGCGTCCTTCCTGGCATCTGTGCTTCTGGAAGGTGTGAATCACGGCCTGTGCACATCTGTGTTTCCTGCAGGGCCTGGGACCTTTCTTGTCGGGACCAGCCGTTCAGGGCAGGCAGGTGACGGTGCCCCAGTGCCTGTGTGAGGCTGAAGGCCCCGGGCAGATCCCTGCAGCGACGGAGGTCCTGGATGGCTGAGCCGTGGACAGGCCCCAAGGGGGCAGGGCAGACCCAGGGCCTCGGGTGAGGGGGGTTTACTCTGTGAAAAGGCAAAGGTCTGACCTTCAGGTGCTCACTGTCAGCCGGGGGTCTGGGCCTGGTGTCTGAACTCTGCATTGTAAAATTTGAAAGATCTCAGAGTGGGGTGAGGTGAGAGCCAGGACTGGGAGAAACCGGAGCACGCCAGGCAGGAAGTTGGTGGGAACTGGAGGGGTGTGGAGTCAGGACAGAGACCAGTGGGACGGTTAGGTATGAATTAGAGGCTTGGCAGCCAGAACGAAGAAACAACTGAATGCCTCTAATTAGGAAGGACAGTAAACCAGGAAGAGGAGTCAGATGAAATTGATTTGAATCTGATTTGCCGAGATGTTCACTCAGTGTCCTTCTGTTTGCCTTCCTTAGAGGCTGGCCCATTCCTAGTTCAAGGGAAGGAATTTGGCTTTTCTGTAAAGGGAAAGGAACCTCTCTCTATCCATGGAAAGTGCTTTTATGTATATATTTGCTAAATTAATTCCATTTTGTTGTTCTAATAATCCCCTCCTGAGGAAAACGTTGAACTAAGTTAATAAAGAAATCACTAGTTTAATACTTAAAATTATTCACTTCTTAGGAATAATTCCTGTTGTGCTTAGTCTGTCTCTTTGCAACCTTTTGCAACTCTTTGAACTGTAACTCATCAGGCTTCTCTGTTTATGGGGTTCTCCAGGAGATCTTCCTGACCCAGGGATCAAACCTCGATCTCCTGTGTTTCCTCCACTGCAGGCAGATTCTTTACCTGCTGCTGAGCCATCAGGGAATCCCCTTCGAATGGATGGAAACTTATCATTTGATTAGTGGTCATCAGATACTGACATAGTAAAACCTTGTTCCACTTCCACACAGATACATTTTATTTAGTATCTTCATATTTTTCATTGCTGGAAGTTCGAGAGGACACTCAAAATGTCAGTAAGTATTTAAAAAAAAACATTTAAGGTATTTATAAAACACCAGGCCACATGGATCAGCGGTACATTTGTATATTCATGAATATATTCAGGAAGAAGCACATAGGAAATTAACCTGGGAAAACACCCAGAGATCGTGTGTCAAAGGCCCTGAGTGTTGCTCGGAAGGTTGGCCCTTCTCTTTGCTGTGACGCGACAGTAGACTGTCGCTTGTACCTTGATGTGTTCATGGTCTGTTTTTAATAGTGAGAGCTGTAGCGCTCTGGCACCTCTTTATTTGGTTCTTAGTTAATGGCAGGTCAGGAACTAGCATCAGAATAGAATCAAGATTGTTGTAGAGGGAACCTCAGATACGTTTGTTAAAAAAGTGTCTTAAGCTTAGTTTGGCTTATGAGAGGTGTGAAGAAGTTTAGTTTATATTTGAAAATCCAGACTTCAGTGATACTATAGTATACTTTAAAGTTACCGAGAAAAAGTAAAATTACCAAGAAGAGGGGCTGTTTTTTCTTTAAAAAAAAAAAAAAATTCGCCTTTAGTATCCTCTAACGTTCTCCCCTTTTAAAATTTAGGTTTGCATTAGATTTATTTATCTGCCTACCCGTTGATTCATTCAAGACCTTCTCCCCATTTGTAGGTAGGTTTTCCCCCTCATTTCAAGTCCTCCAGCTACTGTCTGTAGAATACCTGCTGATCCCTTAGTCTCCTGAGTGTGTGTGCGCGTGTTAGTTGCTCAGTCGTGTACGACTCTGCAACCCCATAGACGGCAGCCCGCCAGGCCCCTCCGTCCATGGGATTCTCCAGACAAGAACACTGGAGTGGGTTGCCATTTCCTTCTCCGAAAGGAACTATAGAAAGAAAGAAAGAAAGGGTGAAGTCGCCCAGTCGTGTCCGACTCTTGGCGACCCTGTGGACTGCAGCCCGCCAGGCCCCTCTTCCGGGCGCTCTCCGGGCGAGCACGGGAGCGGCTGCCATCGCCTTCTCCGCTTACTCTCCTACCTGCACGGTTCGGGCGTTGGTGCGTGCTCCGCCGCAGCCCGTCTCGCGCCCTCCTGCCCCGCTGTCCCCCTACCCCTCCTCTGCACGGTCGGCTCCCACACGTTCCTCTAGACTCCCCTTCGAGTCTCGGTGAGGCCGGCCCGCCGCCTGCGTGGACCCCCTGTCGGCTCTGGTCCTGGCAGTCCCTGCCCCGGTGTCTGGAGGAATCCTAGTTTGCTGATGTGAAGTCCGTGTCTCCCCTGCGAATAGCCTGAGGGGTCAAGATTGCCTCCCTTCTTGTGCATTTCTTGTTCTCAGCAGCAGTCTAGACAGAGTGGCTGTGCTCACAGCTGCCCAACGAGTTGGGGAGGACTGGAAAGGAGGAGAACAGGGGTCCAGGGAGGCCCTCCGTCTGCACAGGGCTCTGGGGGCAGCGTTTACCTACAGCCCAGCACTTTGTTCTCGGCCTCCCTGTCCCCCATCTCTGAGTAGCTGTGGCTCTTCCTTGAAATGGGGTGAAATAAAGCAGTGAGAGACCTTACTTTCTTGCAGACTCTTAGGACGGTTTATCGGTGTCATGGTGTATGCTTCCTTGCTGAAGGCAGGGGGAGTGCATGTCTTTGGTCATAAAGGGGTTTAATTCACCTCTGCGTTTATTGGAGCATCTAGTGTTTTGTGGCTGTGGCTCTGTCTGCCTTCATAAACGGGGGTGATCACGGGGTTACAGGAGGAGCAGACCTCGCCCCGCGTGGTGTCGGAGGCGCCTCACAGCTCTGCGCAGTCCCCTTGCCGCTGGTCTCTCCATGCCATCGTGGCGCTGAGGTGTTCACCCATGCCCGAGCACCGTCAGGTCAAAATGAGTGTCAGAGTGGTGTGAATTCCTCCAGTTGGTGGGAAAGGAGAGTTGAAATGCTCTCCTTTCAAGGCAGAGGAGACGGAGGTTTTGCTTTGGTTTGGGGAAAAGTTCTCATAGTGCCTGTCGGTGGAGAACCAGGGAGAAGAAATACTAGCCAGATCAGCGTTGAGTTGCGAGCCTGCTGTCTGCACAGAGCGCAGGGCGGAGTCCTGTGTTCTCATGCAGTCCCCTTTCATCACAGCAACCCGAGTTCAGGACAGACCCGCCTCCACGTGAGGCGGGGAGGGATGCCCCACTCAGGTCCGAGTTTGGTTGCCTGGGGGACTCCTGGTGACATTCTCCGGGGACAGCTGGTCACCTGCGGCTTGAACACCGCAACGGGGTCTGGTGAGGGGGCAGCTCTGGGGTCACTGGTGCGAAAAGGGGAACTGGGAGCCTCTCTGGGAGGGCGTGTCCGCGGCTCACACCTTTGCTTGTGTACAAGGGCTGCTGCTGCTGCTGCTGCTAAGTCACTTCAGTTGTGTCCAACTCTGTGCGACCCCATAGATGGCAGCCCACCAGGCTCCCCCGTCCCTGGGATTCTCCAGGCAAGAACACTGGAGTGGGTTGCCATTTCCTGACTCAGGTTGCTAGCTTGATTTATTTCAGGCAGATACTAGATTAAGTAGTAGTAAATACAGTAGCTAATAATTGATAAAAGTAAGTCCCTAGAACTTGGATCTTCATCCAAGAAATTGGAAGGAATCCATGTTCTCTTTAGTATCACAAAATGCTGGAAGTAATGGACCACCTACTGCAGAGAACAAAGCAGTGTTGTGGCTGAAACAGTGTATACACAGCAAATTACTATTCACTTGCGAAAAGGGAGTGATGGCTTCAGGTTTCAGTGATTAGAGGAAATGGGTTGCATGTGTGCCCTTTAGAAAAAAAATAGAGATGTGCTGTAGAAGTAAAATAAAAAAAGCTAAGTTTGGGAAGGGGCCATCTTTGTACAGAAGTGCTGGGAATGAGCATGGGAGCAAGTTACATGTAAAAGCAAGACTTAAAAAAAAAAAAAGAAATCGCTCAGTCATGTCCGACTCTTTGCGACCCCATGGACTGTAGCCCACCAGGTTCCTCTGTCCATGGGATTTTCCAGGCAAGAGTACTGGAGTAGGCTGCCATTTCCTTCTCCAGAGGATATTCCTGAACCAGGGATCGAACCTGGGTCTCCCGCATTGCAGGCAGACGCTTTACAGTCTGAGCCACCAGGGAAGCAAGACTAAACAGGAGTTATTCAGGATTCGAAATAGTAAGAATGCCAGGAATAACTTAGAGGGGCTATGGCTGTAGAACCTGTAATCTAAGCGTTTGGGGATGGAATGAGTATTAGAGGGGAAAGTAATGGCATTGTCAGTCCTTGGCTGCCCTGGATTGGATTGTGTGTCACAAGATGGATTTCACTTCTCCTTTGATGCTCAGCCAGAAACTGGTTAGTGGAGAATTTAGAAAACCTTGAAAGTCACTGTTAGCAGAATTTAAAATAGAGTGGGATATATGTTTGTTTTCTTGGGGTTCCCTGGTGGCTTAGACTTGGAAGAATCTGCCTGCAGTGTAGGAGACCTGGGTTGGATCCTTGGTTGGGAAGAACCTCTGGAGGAGGGCGTGGCAACTCACTACAGTATGCTTGATTGGAGAATCCCATGGACAGAGAAGCCTGGCGGGCTACAGTCTGTGGGGTTGCAAGTAGTCGTACGTGACTGAGCAACACACACACACGTTTGTTTTCTGAGTAGTTGGATAGGATTAAGGCAATCAGGCATGGTCCCGCATGGCAAGAGATGAAAAAAATAAACATAAAGGAAACAATAAGACTATAAAAGACAAATATCAGTAAACCAATTTACATTAAATGTATTTAACATATGAAGCATGTTAAATTTCTGTTTTAAAAGAGGGACTCAACCTAAAAAATAATCCTTAACTGCGTCCTGTTTTCAGAAGATACCTTAGAGCAAAGAAACCCAGAAAGGTTAAAAAGGGAGGTCAAGATTTATAGGGAAAACACAACAGAAAAGACAGCAGGTTAACAGTAAGAATTCCAAAGTAGAATTGAGTGAAGAGACGCACCAAGTACAGCAAAGGGCAGGTTTCCGCAGTTCACTCACTATAATTAGCAGCAGCGCAGTAACTGAAGAACAGAGGTTGCACGAGTTGCCTTCACAGCAGACTTTTAGGCCCAGTTTTTATATATGTTTCATAAAATTAAATGAATGGGAATCTTTCTATTCATGCCCTTGAGTTAATATATTTTTAATACCAAAATTGGACCAGAGGCGAACATTTAAATACAGTATCAACCAAACTGTGTTCTACAGAGTACCAGAGTTCTCCAGGATATTAATAGAAGTTCTGTGGAAGTAATTAGTGCCTAGACAATTCTAGAAACATCTGTAGGGTACCATCTTGGAGAGTCACAGTGCGCGCTTTCGCATATTAGGGTCTCTAGGACGCTGAGCCCAGTATTAGTTTAGCCCAGTATTTTGCAGACACCTTGGCGATCCATCTCCTCTCTCTCTCAGCTTAAGGGGATCTGGTGTGTTAAAGAACAGTTAGGGAAACACTGACGGATACTGGTGTACACTCTGTAATACAGTGAAGACTTAAGGAACACTTGAAGAGTCTTTGATGAATCACAGGAAGTTTATCTGACCAAGAAAGGTTTATCTGCGCATATGAAGATGGCCTGATAGGAGAGATCTAGTTATATCATTCATTACCTCGTTTGGTTCAGTGAGAAAACTTGATAAGCTTGCTAGAGCAGAAAAGCGTTTAATGTCATTCGGTACCAACCCCCCCCCCCCCCCCACCTTTTTTTTCACATTAAAGAAAAGCCTCTTAAAAAATTGGGAATATTGGTTGATATGGAATATGGTCATTATCATAATTTGCTGCAATTTCGTACAAGTTCGTCCTTATTGTTTCTTATTTGCTATATTTTAAGCTCTTTGAGAGAAGGAAAGTTAATTTTTACATTTTTTTGTCACCCATTCTAACATAGGACCTTATATTTTATGTATTGTATAGCAATTTGTCAAATAAGAACATTATTTGAAAGTGTATCCTTATGTAAATTTTAGATTAAAATGGATTATAATAAAAATGATTTTTCTTTATGTAAAATCTTTTTAAAGTGTGAAATATATGATTTCTCAAAACTGATATAGACACTCTTCAGGATGGGCCCCCATGTTTACTTTATTCATTTGTCCAGCAAACCTTGAAATTCTGAAGTGGATTTAAATTTTGTCTAACAGTCAAGTGACAGACAGGGGCATTTATAAACGTTCTTGAGCAGTAAAGGGGTATTTACAAGTACTGTTTTTAAAAAGGATTATCCTGGCCAGAAGGATTCTTCTTGATAAAGCAGGATGCCTGAGAGGAAGACTCCTGTAACGGTGCAGGTGTTCATTTAGGGAATCAGGGGGTTTGGGACCCAAGGCTGGCTCAGAACTTCCCAGGATGCGGTTGGGTTTCGAGCTCATTTCTCTATGGTCTTGAGGACTGCATTGCAGCCCATGAAACCCCAGCTCCGAACTGCGGCTTCACAGAGCAGAGAAAATGTTCATATTCAGATTTCTGCAGTCTTGAGGAAGAAGCTGCAGTTACTCAGGCTGTGTGTGCGGGTGTGTGTGTGTGTGTGAACAGGCACAGACAGGATGAGCTTTGTACTGATTTATAGGAGTCAGGAAGCCTGGAGTTCCATTCTTTTCTCCTGCGGCAATCTTGGATAAGTCATGTAACTTCTCTCTTTGGAGTTTGCTCACCTGTAACCTGAAAGTTATTCCTCCCTGCACTGTGATGTTTTGAGAAGTTGCCTGCGATAACATTTTAAAATTCCAAAACTCTAGGTCTCAGAGGTCACTGAAGCATATTGGTACTTATTTTACTGGAAGAGGACATATGAACATAGAATTTGGAAACCCTAAAAATAAGGGATTAAGGAAAAATGAAGATGTTTTTTCCTTTTTCTTTTGGGTTTTCAAGTAAAAAGTAAGCATGTAGTTTTAACTACAGTATTTACTAGTATTTAAAAGACTTTGTGTTACAGGAAAAATTAATAGTAAAGTTGTGTCATGATTCAGAATCAGTATTTACAGTGCTAACGTTTTGTTAGTTATTCTATTCACTATTTACACAAAAATCTGCTGTTTTAACTGTGTGGTAAAAAGTAAAGTGTCCATGGGATCCTGCAGGCAGGAATACTGGAGTGGGTTGCCATGCTCTTCTCTAGGGGATTTCCCCAATCCAGGGCTCGAGCCCAGGTCTCCTGCGTTGCAGGCAGACTGTACCCATCCGGGGCACCAGGGACTGTATAGCTCGGTGCACACATGACGGAAGAGGTTTGGACCAGGTTTCTTCTCTGTAACAATTTGCTGGAAGAATGGGGAGGCTTTTCTTCACCTGACAGATGGTAGAGGGAAGACACTGAGAAGGCAAGTGGGCTTCTAGGCGTGTTTTTGCTGGATGGTGACAGAGTCATTGCTGGAATTCATGATTTTTGCTGTTACCACATTTCCCGTTTAAGCACAGCATCTTTTGCTGATGATTATGACTTTGTAATAGTATTTCATAGTTATAATAGTTTTTTAGGAAGATAGTCAAAGGGTGTCTGGTTTTTTTTAATTGATTTGAAGAATCACAATATGAAGCCACAAGGATTATTTTCTGTAAGAGGACATACTTTTTTTCCTTTGAGAAAACAGATTCTCAGGCTTATTAAATAAATTATGTTCATATAGTCATTTACTAAAAAAAGTGTGAATAAGTAATGGGCTTATAGCTCACACATTTTTCCATGTTGATTTATAATAGGAAAAACTGTATACAACGTGTTTCATGAAATGATGCTCTAAATATGCATTCATAAAGTGGTTGACCTCTCTTTTAATGTAGGAGAAATATCTATGTGGAAAAGGTTAAAAGGGAATAAGTTATGAAACTGAGGATGTCACCCATTTTATATTGTTTACCCCATTAACTTTATACACGTAATAGTTCCCATGCTACCTTGATGAGATAAATAATTATAAATCAGAATTTTAGAGCATCACATCATCTTTAAATAGTTCAGTAGACAATAGCAAACCCAGTAGTATTAACTTGATTTTTTTTTTTTTGGGTGAGGTCAAGCCTGTAGTTGAAATGTCTTAAAAGCAAAGCAAAACTATTCCTTCTTGGTATTTCAGATTTCAGACTAATTGGTCAAGGTTTGTTTTTCAGGAGGGTTTTCCTCCATGAAGACTCTGATGGAATGGCTTCCTCGGGCTCCCTCTCGAGGCCGGGACTGAACGACAGCAGCCCAGGCTCCCGGCTTGGAGCTGCTCTGCTTGAATCAGAATGTCAGGAAGCTCTGCATTTGTGCACCGTGACTTATTTCAGAGGAAATTAGAATCTGGCAGATATTTGAGACTGGAAGGGACTTTGGAATTCAGGCCATCCAATACCTTCATTTGATACTTGAGGTGACTGAGGCTCAGAGCCTTCAGTCAGACGTTACACAGAAGGTTCCTGGTAAAAGTGGGTTGAGTTGTATTCTCTGTGTCGTGTTCAAAGGCTGTTCTCCCATGCTTGTTCCTTATGTTTGTGCGCATCTCCCTAATAACATCACCCAGGAAGTAAAGAGGAACGGTAAAGTTCTAAAGAGGTAGGTTGTAGGACTCTTAGATTTCATTCAGGGCTGTAACAGAGGAAATGATTATTTGAGAAATTTCTCCTCAGTTCAGTTCAGTCGCTCAGTCGTGTCCGACTCTTTGCGACCCCATGAATCCCAGCACGCCAGGCCTCCCTGTCCATCACCATCTCCCGGAGTTCACTCAGACTCATGTCCATCGAGTCCATGATGCCATCCAGCCATCCCATTCTTGGTCGTCCCCTTCTCCTACTGCCCCCAATCCCTCCCAGCATCAGAGTCTTTTCCAATGAGTCAGCTCTTCACATGAGGTGGCCAAAGTTACTGGAGTTTCAGCTTCAGCATCAGTCCTTCCAGTGAACATTCAGGACTGATTTCCTTTAGGATGGACTGGTTGGATCTCCTTGCAGTCCAAGGGACTCTCAAGAGTCTTCTCCAACATCACAGTTCAAAAGCATCAATTCTTTGGCACTCAGCCTTCTTCACAGTCCAACTCTCACATCCATACATGACCACTGGAAAAACCATAGCCTTGACTAGACGGACCTTAGATAGACTAATCCACAAATTGTATTTAAAATATGATTTGTTAATGTTTAACAAAATGCTGTAAAGCAAATCAATTTCTGCATGAAAGGGGCTGTGCTTGAAGACCTCATTAAGCTTTGACAATTAATGAAATAACTACATTTGTTAGTACACCGGGTTTTATGTTAATACACTTACCTTTGACATATTAAACAGAAGTGTCAAGCTCCACATAGTCGACTGTAATGGACACTTTTGATATCAAAACTAAAAGTCCGGGGTGTCCCTGGAGGTCCAATGGCTAAGACTCCCTGCTCCCAGTGCAGGGGCCTGCGCTCGAGCTCTGGTCAGGGCGCTAGATCCCGCGGGCCGGAGCGCGTCGTTCACAGGCCACACCCAGAGATCCCGCATGCCGCAGCAGCGCCCGCGTGCTGCAGATAGGACCTGGCCCAGCCAAGTTAGGAAAATAGTCTTTAAGAAAGACTATAAATCCCTAAGACGTAGAGATGTGCGTAATCTGACAGCCAGCTTTCAGTTTGGAGGGTGTTCTTGGACATGATAGTGGTTTTGCCACTCTTGAGTTTTCTCTTTTGTTTAAGTCGTGTATTAAATAATAAGTAGGTCTGTTTGACCTTTGTTTCCAAGCAGGCAAGACTGCTTTAATCTCTCTGGCTTTGAGCTGGAGAGAGGACAGTGGTGATTAAGGGGGGGTGTGGGAGAGAGAAAGGCTGCCTGGTGTCACCCCACCTCCTCCTCACAGCCCACGGTTCTGGTCCTGGGCTATGACTTGCTCCGTTTTCTGGTTGGTGTGGCCTGCGATTTTGGTTTCTGTAGGTGTTACATGTAGTTAAGTCATATGAAAAAGTCCTGCAGGGAATTTAGGTTTAGTTTTTTGGAAACATTACTTCTGGTTTTAGATTTTAGAACCTGTTACTTTTCAACTCTCTGTCCTTTGTTCCACGATATCTACTCAGGGGCTTAACCAGACTTGACTGTTTCAGGGAAGCGTAGTCCAGCTAATCAGCAGCCGTCAGGCCCTGCAGCTCGTGAAGGCACCTCCTGCAGGTGGACTGAGAGCCATCTGTGATCACGGATTCGGTAGCCCTGAGCAGTGGTGTCACTGACAGCCAGGTGATGCCCTCGACACCCTGGAGGGACCGTAGAGGGGGTGCGTCCTCCTGGCTCCAGGGGATACGGTGGGGCGGGGGGCCCTGGCTGCCGGGCTTTGCCTGGAAGCCCTGGAGGTAAGTGAAGTTAGGACTTCTGCAGCTCAAAAACGGGCCAGTTTGGCAAAAAGAGTGGGGCAGGAGGCTCTGATTCATTCTCTCTGTGGCTGCCAAAGTGGAATTTGTGAAATGGAAAACTAGCTGTGACGCCCCGTCTGAGAACCAGCCAGTCTTCCAAGGCTGCGTGCAGCAGCAGGAAACCCGAGCCTGCCCTTGACTTTCCATGGGCTGCGTCTCCTCCAAAGCCTCTTCTGGGCTCGGAGCTCTTCCAGGGAAGGCTCCCTTTGTTGTTCGTCTCGTTTTCCTTGGTACCCGCCAGCTCCACAGAAGGGAGTCAGTACCTTTCTGTAGGATAAATGGGACTGTAATTCCAGCCTAAGGAATTTGTACCTAATTTTAATGGTGGAGAACAATTAGGCATTTTTAAGCACAAGAATGATATGGTGAAGATATTCTAGGATCTTTGTCAACAATAGATTATTATGATGCAAGCCTTCTAAACATTATGCTCTGAAACGCCTCAGACTTAGAGTAAATACACATTTGTAGTCCCAGACATTTGGGTAAGTTACTGATGGAGCCGCTCCTTGCTGCTGTTCAGTCACTAAGGCTCATCCTCTGTCGTCCCCTTCTCCTGCCCTCAGTCTTTCCCAGCATCAGGGTCTTCCAATGACTTGGCTCTTTGCAGAAGGTAGCCCAAGTATTGGAGTTCAGCCTCACCATCAGTCCTTCCAGCGAACACCCAGGACTGATTTCCTTTAGGATGGACTGGTTGGATCTCCTTGCTGTCCAAGGGACTCTCAGGAGTCTTCTCCAGCTGCTCTTCTTAATTTTACCCTGAAGTAGCATGCAGAGGCAGTTGTAACCACTGCTTTTTAAGTTCACCGAGATGGAGCAGGACTAGGTAGACTTTATTTTTTCATTCCTTTGGCAAATATTTGAATGTCTGCTCTGTGCTTGCTATGTTCGAAGCTTTGGCGGACACAGCGGTAATGGGGCACAGCATGTGACTGCAGGAAGCATTTTTAATGCTTGAATGACTGAGAACCCTAGAGGGGCTCAAAAATCATGTGAAGAGAACGTGTCAGTAAAGAGACATTTTCCTTTGCTCTCTTCACATGTCTCTGAAGGACATCGCTAGTGTCCTGGGAGAGTAGGGGCCTCCTCTGGCGATCCTCAGACACTGTGAGTGTTGGCGGTACGCGGACCGTTTAACAGTTTGGTGTTTAATTAGCGATACCTTTCAGGTGATTTAGTAACAAGATATGCCCTCGCCGGATTTCAGTTCTAGGAACGCGTGTCAGTGTTATGCTGTTGGTGCTCCCTGGCTGTTCACAGTATACTGGGCACCCTGGCAGAGCGCAGGGCTGTGACTTTGTTCACTGGGCAGTTTTCACAGGTGGTGAATACGTTATAAATAAGTGTGCATGGTACTCCACTTCCTTAGACACTGGAGTTCTTCATAGTAATAAGTCTATGACTTTGCCTCAGCACCATTTTCTGAAGGAGCCTATTAATAAGCACCATGCAGCTCAGAACTTTGTTTCCTCAGTTGACAGGCTTGACTGACTTCTTGTCGACCTATTTGAGAGTTTTTAAATGGCTTTATTGGAAAATTTGGAATATATTTTCAATTTAAAATAGTCAAACTGCTTATATATTCAGAGAACTTTCATTTTCTCTCTAGATCATCCAAAAATCTGGAATATTTTGTGACTAATGGTTGAGCCGAGGATTCTTAAACGAAATTGATTTGTGTTTGAAGTGGCTTTGCCAATTCCGGAACACACCCACACCCAGCAGACATGATGGTGGCTGTGCCAACAAGATTGTCCTTAGGTCCAGTGACGTCGCGACACAGCGTTCTAAGCCAGAGTAGAGTGTTACTGGTGGTTCTGGGAAAGTCTAGTGACAGTGCCCTTTGGAAAGCTACTAGGAAAATCTGTATTAAAAACAGTGTCTTCACTCTGCTCTTTTCAAAACACAAGCAAGCTCGCCTGTGAAGAGTGAGGGCACGAGCGTGGCCGCCTGCCTCTCCTCTCTGGGGAGTGTCTTCTGCTCAGCATGTACTGTACCATTCTGTATTTTTGCTTTTCTTAGAAGAGAAGCTTTTTTGCTTCGTGATTCTGTTTTTGACCTAATCCTGTATCCCTGGTGGGTCAACGGTAAAGAATTCTCCTTCCAATGCAGGAGACCTGGGCTTGATCCCTGGGTTGGAAAGACCCCCTGGAAGAGGGCATGGCAACCCACTCCAGTATTCCTGCCTGGAGAATCCCATGGACAGAGGAGCCAGCCTGTGGGCTGCAGTCCATGGGGTCGCAAGGAGTGGGACACGACTGAGCACTGCGCTGGACTCATCTGTATTTGAACTTGGTTCTGTCATGAACGGGAATTGTGTCCTCAGCTGAGATCAGTGAGGTTTTCTGGTGGGTGTTTTGCTTTAAAGAAGTGTTTTCAGTGGCTGCCCCCTGTTAGGTGTGGGTCAGCCTCGTGAAACTACCTGAGATGTGAAACTTTCACTTTGCACTCCTCTGGGAGGGAGGAAATGAGTTCTCCCAATTTAGAACGTCCCCCGGCAAAGCTTTCTTGATGGCTCTTTTAAAGTTTGTTCTGACTTGCAGAACTTAGAATCTCATTTCTTGAACTATAGTGCTCTGATATAAGAACAGTTGAAGTTTCAGAAATGTGGTGTCTCGACACAGAAGGATGCAGCCTTCCCTGGCCATCCGTGAAGGGGATCCTCTCTGTGTGTGAGAACAGACCGAACACCCCATCCGGGGGTGGGGGTTGCTGCTGGGAGGAGTCCCGCCTGCCCTGTTTCTTCCTCTTCTCTGCCTCCCTCCCCAAGTGAACCCCCCTCCCCTGACCCTTGAGGCTTCAGTGGAAGGATTCCTGGACACCCCCACCCCCTTCCCCCAGACTGTTCCATGCCCCTTATCACTTGGCCTTTTTCATGTGTCAAGCGGACCGTGCTTATTACTGGCCCTCACGGTGAGCTTTGCCTACCAGATTGCAGACGCCCCGAGGGCGGCGGCCCTGTCACTTTTGTGCAGGCCAGATGCCTTGTGCCTAGAACGTGTCTGCTTATCACAGGCCCTGATAAATAGTGTCCATGAGCTGACCAAGGAGACAGGAAAGCCATCAGAAACACTTAATCTGTGTCCATGAGCATCAGTGTTCATGAAATTGGGTGAAACACAAGTCAATCTGAGAATGAAGAAGAGAAAGTTGGTATGATAATGGTAATTGCCGAAAATCCTAAAAGTCACATGATGCCAGAAGATTAGATTTATAATCATGCTGACCGGCTTCCCATTGTGGATTTGAACGAACCTGAAAATAAATTCCCCAGGGCCTTCCTCCCAATCAGCTGCTTAGTTTTTATTTCTGTCCTGACTGTGCAGCTGTCCATGCATCAGCTGTGCTCACTGACAGCGCCGCCGTCTCCCCTGCAGCCCGCCGAGCGCCTGTAGCCCGTGTGATTCTGCCCGGCCTTACTGATCAGGTTCTCCTCAAAAGTTCACCGTGGTATCTGATTTCAGTGTTTCCTTTCTTGGAAAACATGGCTCTCCTCCTCCCTCCCAGGGTCTCATGGGTTTGGAAACTGTTTTTGTGATTGCTTACTGCCTGGCGTGGTGACCTTCTGATGGCTGCTGAGTTGTGGAAATAGGTTTGATGGTGGAGAGACAAGAGGACAGGCTCTCAAGGAGGATTTTCCCTCTGTTTTTAAAGTGTTCTTGTTCTTAATCATGGCCAACCTGATTTAAACATTAAAAACAGTTATTCTGAACTTTTCTCACACTAATAAGAGTTCTGGACAGAGCACAGAATATGCATGTGAGCAACACACACTGAAAGTGAAAGTCGCTCAGTCGTGTCCGACTCTTTGTGACCTCACGGACTACACAGTCCATGGAATTCTCCAGGCCAGAATACTGGACTGGGTAGCTGTTCCCTTCTCCACGGGATCTACCCAACCCAGGCCTCCCACATTGCAGGCGGATTCTTTACCAGCTGAGCCACCAGGGAAGCCCAAGAAGACTGGAGCGGGTAGCCTATCCCTTCTCCAGCGGATCTTCCCAACCCAGGAATCGAACCAGAGTCTCCTGCATTGCAGGTGATTCTTTACCAACTGAGCTATCAGTAGAAGTTAATTTACATGTACGTTTGCTCGTGTAATCTTAAGCTTTCTTGTTAGCAGTGAGGTGTCACCCAGGGAACTGGTTTCAGAAAGCTGCAAATTATTGAATTTGCTAAAGAAACAGATCTCTTTTTCACGTCGTCTGCATGTGGCGGTGGTCCTGTGCATCGTATTAATATGATGGTTGCTTAAGGCTTACCTACAAATTGGTGCGGGAACAACAGCTGATGAAAGGGACCAGAGTGGGGAGAGAGGTAGTCTTGTTACTTGTTTCACTGGAAACAATGTTGGTATAAAAAGTTATGTATATATATAGAGAGCTGGGTTTTATTAAAAGAAAGGATTTGTTCAGTTTGATTGGTGATTGGTTGCTGGTCGTCTTCCAGGTAACCTGTCATTTCTATTTCAATTTCCTGAGGCCATACCGTTGGGTGCATGCAGAAATACTGAATGTGAAAATGAAAATCTGTAAATCATTTTCTCTGTTAAAACATGAACCCAGAATCTTGACTCTCGAAGATACCTTATCTCAAAGGAGTTACATGTTGCAGAGAAGAGAGAACTTATGCTGCGCTGCTTCAACGAGCCAGAAGATTTATGTCACCAGATCACCTTTCTAATGGTCGTTTTATTTAAACTTACGGTCAGTAAGTTTAGAACAGTAAACTGACTCATGGAAATTATTTTTACCTGTGAAAGGATGTATTTGAAATTATTTCTGTAGCTATTTAAATACTATCTTACTTAGTTTTCGGTTTAGTAATGAACTCAGCTATAAAGGAGTCTTGGTTGTGTGTTCGATGAAATAGAACACTAAATTCATCGAAGTAAGTATTCTGATTTGTTGAACTTCCTCTTGCCTTTACAGTTTCCTTTAAAGGTTTGAAATGCCAGGGTACTGTGTGAAGAACAGGTGGTTGTCGTTTTATCTTGTTTTTCAGTTCAGTTCAGTTGCTCAGTCGTGTCAGACTCTGCAGCCCCATGGACTGCAGCATGCCAGGCCTCCCCGTCCATCACCAACTCCCAGAGTTTATTCATACTCATGCCCATTGAGTCGGTGATGCCATCCAGCATCTCATCCTCTGTTGTCCCCTTCTCCTCCCACCTTCAGTCTTTCCCAGCATCAAGGGCTTTTTGCAGTGACTCAGTTCTTTGCATCAGATGGCCAAAGGATTGGAGTTTCAGCTTCAGCATCAGTCCTTCCAGTGAACATTCAGGACTGATTTCCTTTAGGATGGACTGATTGGATCTCCTTGCAGTCCAAGGGACTCTCAAGAGTCTTCTCCAACACCACAGTTCAAAAGCATCAATTCTTTGGCACTTCTTTAGAGTCCAACTCTCACATCCATACATGACTACTGGAAAAACCATAGCCTTGACTAGACAGACCTTTGTTGGCAAAGTAATGTCTTTGCTTTTTAATATGCTGTCTAGGTTGGTCATAACTTTTCTTCCAAGGAGTAAGCGTCTTTTAATGTCATGCTGCAGTCACCATCTGCAGTGATTCTGAAGCCCCAAAAAATAAAGTCGGACACTGCTTCCACTGTTTCTCCATCTATTTCCCATTAAGTGATGGGACCGGATGCCATGATCTTTGTTTTCTGAATGTTGAGCTTTAAGCCAAGTTTTTCACTCTCCTCTTTCACTTTCAAGAGGCTCTTTAGTTCTTCTTCACTTTGTGCCATAAGGGTGATGTCATCTGCATATCTGAGGTTACTGATATTTCTCCTGGCAGTCTTGATTCCAGCTTGTGCTTTATCCAGCTCAGCATTTCTCATGATGTACTCTGCGTATAAGTTAAATAAGCGGGGTGACAATATACAGCCTTGTTGTACTCCTTTTCCTATTTGGAACCAGTCTGTTGTTCCATGTCCAGTTCTAACTGTTGCTTCCTGACCTGCATACAGGTTTCTCAAGAGGCAGGTCAGGTGGTCTGGTATTCCCATCTCTTTTAGAATTTTCCACAGTTTATTGTGATCCACACAGTCAAAGGCTTTGGCATAGTCAATAAAGCAGAAATAGATGTTTTTCTGGAACTCTCTTGCTTTTTTGATGATCCAGCGGATGTTGGCAATTTGATCTCTGGTTCCTCTGCCTTTTCTAAAACCAGCTTGAACATCTGGAAGTTCACGGTTCACGTATTGCTGAAGCCTGGCTTGGAGAATTTTGAGCATTACTTTACTAGTGTGTGGAATGAGTGCAATTGTGCGGTAGTTTGAGCATTCTTTGGCATTGCTTTTCTTTGGTATTGGAATGAAAGCTGACCTTTTCCAGTCCTGTGGCCACTGCTCAGTTTTCCAGATTTGCTGGCATATTGAGTGCAGCAGTTTCATAGTATCATCTTTCAGGATTTGAAATAGCTCCACTGGAATTCCGTCACCTCCACTAGCTTTGTTCGTAGTGGTGCTTCCTAAGGCCCGCTTGACTTCACATTCCAGGATGTCTGGCTCTAGGTGAGTGATCACACCATCATGGTTATGTGGGTCATTAAGATCTTTTTTGTACAGTTCTTCTGTGTATTCTTGCCACCTCTTCTTAATATCTTCTGCTTCTGTTAGGTTCATACCATTTCTGTCCTTTATTGAGCTCATCTTTGCATGAAATGTTCCCTTGGTATCTCTAATTTTCTTGAAGAGATCTCTGGTCTTCCCCATTCTATTGTTTTCCTCTATTTCTTTGCATTGATCACTGAGGAAGGCTCTCTTATCTTTCCTTGCTATTCTTTGGAACTCTGCATTCACATGGGTATATCTTTACTATTCTCCTCTGCTTTTTTCTTCTTTTCACAGCTATTTGTAAGGCCTCCTCAGACAGCCATTTTGCTTTTTGCCTTTCTTTTTCTTGGGGATGGTCTTGATCCCTGTCTCCTGTACAATGTCACGTGCCTCCATCCATAGTTCATCAGGCACTCTGTCTATCAGATCTAGTCCCTTAAATCTATTTCTCACTTCCACTGTGTAATTGTAATGGATTTGATTTAGGTCATACCTGAATGGTGGTGTGGTTTTCCCTACTTTCTTCAATTTAAGTCTGAATTTGGCAATAAGGAGTTCATGATCTGAGCCACAGTCAGCTCCCAGTCTTGTTTTTGCTGACTTTATAGAGCTTCTCCATCTTTGGCTGCAAAGAATATAATCAGTCTGATTGATTGATATATTGATCTGATATCTGATATAATCAATCGCCACTGCAGCACTGCACAGCTGCCGCTCTGTCTTACTTTTATTGTTGTTATTTAGTGGCTGTCTTGCAGGCTGGAAAGGAGTCAATACTGAGACTCGAAAGTTAAGCGGCAGAGCGACCGCCTGGACTCTACAGTCCATGGAAAGTGATCAGGTTGGCCTGAGCTGCGCCAAGGGTGCTGAAGGTGGGCGGGGAGACTCAGAGATGGAGCCAGCGCTGAGGAGGCACCAGCCCAGCAGCCTCCGTCCTCCTGCCGGGGTCCTGACCTGGAGCAGAGTAGGGGCCTGGATGGCCCCTGTTCTCACTTCGAGTTGGGTCAGAGCTCCCGAACCCAGGGCTGTCATTGGAAACAGACATTTGAGAATCTTGCTGCCTTTGGTTAATGATAACGTAATTGATTGTTGATTGTATAAACCAGTGTCTTATTCTTTGATTAGTTATGTTGAATGCACAATTGAGGGAAAAAGACACTTGCATATTTGCAGTGAGATGGACTGAGCATCCCTCTGAACCCGGAGTGAGCAGGCCCAGGACACCGACGGCTAGAGCGTCACAGGGTCAGCTGACGTTTGGTTGGACTTTCCATTGTTAATCCTGCTTTTGGTTTTTATAACCTCTGGTTAAACATTCTTTCCAGCGAACAATTTGTATACAGATCTTCGTGTGGGAACACATATCCCATGACCCACTTACAGTCCTCTTTAAACAGTCAGATGAACGTTAAGGGCTTTTAAAATGAAGTCAGATTTTATGTTTTAAGATATTTCAAAATATTTATTCTCTGGGGACCAGCCACTGAAAATTATTTTATTCATTCCTGGAGGGGCTCCGCTCAGAATAGCTACTAAGCGCTGATGATACACTTTAAAAAAATAGAAAATGTAATGACTCAGTTAAACGGCTTTGAATGTGTCTTAAGAAGTTGTTAGAATGAATAAAGAATTTGTATCATTTAAAATTTAAACTTTAGATTCCACTGATTTAAGAAAAAGAAGGGGTGAGTGTCATCGTTTCGTGTTTACTTAAATTACTTGATCCATATTGCCGTCACAGTACAAACAGACGTGTTAATTTGTTAAGAGCACAGTGCTCTATTAGTCCGGGTTCTCCAGAGAAACCGAACCAAGAGGATATGTATATAAACACGCACTGAAGTTATACCTTTCTCTGTCCATGTGGTTACCTTAATATGTAGCCTGCCACGTATCTAGCTCTGTACCCACTCACACACACATACAGATGCACACGTGTAGAGAGAGCCGTCGTGAGGAATCGGCTGGTGTGGTCACGGAGGCTTGGGTGCCCCAGGTCTGCCATCTGCAAGCTGGAGACCCAGAGGAACTGGCGATGGTGGTGTCGTATCCGAGGCCGGAGGCTGCTGTACCAGCAGCATGGGTGCTGCGAGTGGGCGGGCGAGTCTGCAGGCCCCCGCGTGCGGCGGGGCGGTCCCGGCCGGGCCGGGGCGCAGGCTCTGCAGCTCTGGGACGCCCTCCTCTCCCCGCCTGTCTGTCCTCCGCGGGCCTGGAAGGGTGGGCGATGCTCCCCCGCACTGGGGGCCGGTGTGCGTGTGGGCGGACAGGTGGCTTAACTGCGCGCTCCGACTCCAGCCTCCGCCAGAAACTCTCTCCCGGATGCTCAGAAATCATGTCCAACCGAAGACCCAGGCAGCTGTGACCCAGTCAACCCGACACATAAAATGCACCATTCCCAGCACCACCAATAATTCTTTCCTACGCGCTATTTCCGAAAGTGCTTGTCCCCTGCTTGACTCGGATGAATCCAGAAGACAGTGTTCTGATGAGAATATTACCGTAGCACCAAGTTTTCTTCCGGAGATGCATACAAGATACCCAGCGACGCTCTCGCACACCCCCAGTGCTGAGGACTGCCGTCCAAATCCACCGTGCGACCCCGGAGTGGAGGCGGGTTCCAGGCGGTCTCTGGAGGTTTCTGTCCGCTGCGGCAGACGTGGCAGACTCACAAGACCCGTCCGAATTTCAGCATGCCTCAGTCTTCCTACGTCCACTCACTGAAACTTTCTCAAAAGGCGAGCAAGCCCACTTGAACTGTCAGAGATGAGTTTTTATGCCATTAGTTTTCTTTAAGGCTTTTTGAATGACTTAGGCTTTAATAAAACCTGTGTTTATTGAGTATGCTGTTTTCTGGAATGCTAGAATTAAACTAACAAGTTTTCTAAATGAATAATTATCACTATAATTATACTTTTAGAGATTCAGCATTTTTTTTTCTGAAAGTGTTTTGTTTTCTTTCTTCCTACCATTTATTAGAAGATTGGCCCAAGAAGAGAAGAATGGTTTCTTTTTTTAAATTTTGTTTTCTTTCCAGCAAGTGGGAGTTGTCAGAATATCGACTTTTCTAAATCAGTAGAAAGTTTTTGCTGTGTTTTCTATTAGGTAAACAGTAAAGGGATAGTCATGAATTTTTTTTTTTTTAAACAATATTTACTTGGTTGCACTGGCTCAATTTGGGCAGATAGGATCTTCGCTCTTCAGTGTGGCGTGTGGAATCTTTAGTTGTGGCCTGTGAAGTCTTAGTTGTGGCATATGGGATCTTGTTCCCCAGCCAGGGGTCGAACCTGGGCCCCTCAGTTGGGAGTGGGAAGTCTTGGCCACTGGATCACCGGGGAGGTCCCAGCCATAAATTTTATGTAGTATTTTGTTTTGGGCTTCCCTGGTGGCTCAGATGGGAAAGAATCTGCCTGCAATGCAGGAGACTTGGGTTCAGTCCCTGGGTCGGGAAGATCTCCTGGAGGAGGGCATGGCTACCCACTCCAGTATTCTTGCCTGGAGAATCCCATGGACAGAGGAGCCTGGCGGGCTACAGTCCGTGGGGTCACAAAGAGTCAGATATGACTGAGCAACTAACATGCATGCATACAGTGCTTTTTAGGCTTAGAGGGGTGTGGTGCCTTTGATATTATTTTATTTGGTGTATCCCTTAGTATCTTTTATATTTTTAACGTGTTTAGAAACAAGTCGTAACAGACATCAAGTTTAACAGAGATTACTTCTGTTTTAACTCAGTGGATTTAGTTCAGTCGCTCAGTAGTGTCTGACTCTTTGCGACCCCATGAATCGCAGCACGCCAGGCCTCCCTGTCCATCACCATCTCCCGGAGTTCACTCAGACTCGAGTCCGTGAGGCCATCCAGCCATCTCATCCTCGGTCGTCCCCTTCTCCTCCTGCCCCCAATCCCTCCCAGCATCAGTCTTTTCTAATGAGTCAACTCTTCGCATGAGGTGGCCAAAGTACTGGAGCTTCAGCTTTAGCATCATTCCTTCCAAAGAAATCCCAGGACTGATCTCCTTCAGAATGGACTGGTTGGATCTCCTTGCAGTCCAAGGGACTCTCAAGAATCTTCTCCAACACCACAGTTCAAAAGCATCAATTCTTTGGTGCTCAGCCTTCTTCACAGTCCAACTCTCACATCCATACATGACCACTGGAAAAACCATAGCCTTGACTAGATGGACGTTAGTTGGCAAAGTAATGTCTCTGCTTTTGAATATGCTATCTAGGTTGGTCATAACTTTCCTTCCAAGGAGTAAGCGTCTTTTAATTTCATGGCTGCAGTCACCATCTGCAGTGATTTTGGAGCCCCCCAAAATAAAGTCTGCCACTGTTTCCACTGTTTCCCCATCTATTTCCCATGACGCGATGGGACCAGATGCCATGATCTTAGTTTTCTGAATGTTAAACTCATTAAATGTTGAGTTGTTGCGATTCCTAGTTTTTAGGTTGTAACTCTTGTGGTCTGTGATGTACAGACTATGGTTTATTGTATGTTATTTTATTAATCTCTGGGGTTTTAGTGGAAGAGGGTTGTATCTCCATTGTGGTAGGGGGGGAGTAGCAGAAGTGAGTCCTACCAGAATTAACCCTGTGGGGCAGCCACACAATAGTTCAGTCTGCGGTGGTGGTGCTTACTTGTACCCGACTCTTAGTGACCCCATGGACCCTGCCCGGCTCCTCTGTCCATGGGTTTCTCCAGGCAAGAACACTGGAGGGTGTTGCCATTTCCTTCTCCAGGGGATCTTCCCGACCCGGAGATCGAACCCGTGTCTCCTGCATTGGCAGGTGGTTCTTTATCACTGAGCCACCAGGGAAGTTCGGTTTTAACTTTAGTATAAATGTAATAGGTCTGTATCCTGTTTTATCTCATTGATTGACTTTATTCCTTTGATAAACCCAGAGTATGTAGTGGAGTGCTTAGTGGAGTGGGCAGGCTCCAAGGTTACCGGAGAGGGTTTCAGATTAAAAGGGCCAATGTAGTATTTCCCAGGTACTGGATGTTCACTGAGCCAAAGTGTGACAGACATGTGCTTTAGCTCAGGGGTGGGCAGACTATGGCCTGTGGCCAAATGTGGCCCCAGCTGGTTGTCCTGAATGAGGTTACACGAGAACACTGCCCCCTATTGCTTGGTGGATGGTCCATGGCGGCTTTGCTATCAGGGTTCAGTGACTGATACCAGCTTATGAACCTGGACATGTTTGCTTTCTGGCCCTTCGCTGAACAAGGGTGCCAGTCCCTGCTTTAGATCATCAGACTTAAGTGACTGAATTCCTTCACAGAATCCTTCATTAGTATGCTATGAAATTGGCCGCCACTGAAAAAAAAAGCCTCTGTCTTTCTTGTTCAGTTCAGTTCAGTCGCTCAGTCATGCCCGACTCTTTGCGACCCCATGGACTGCAGCATGCTAGGCCTCCCTGTCCATCACCAACTCCAGGAGTTAACTCAGACTCATGTCCATCGCGTCAGTGATGCCATCCAGCCATCTCGTGCTCTGTTGTCCCCTTCTCCTACCTTCGGTTTTTGGGCACGGCTTTTTTATGCTTCCGTCTCTCCTGTGTCTGAATCTCACCCTGTTGATACTCTGCTGGGAGAGGGCAAGTGGCCCTGGCAGGCACGGTGTCTGCTCGGGGCTGTGTGAGCCTTGAGGAAGTAGCAGGACTGGGTGGTGCACCTGCCCTCCTGGGCCACAGACAGGGAATGGGGGAAGGTCACCCTGAAGCTTCGTTTCAGAGTGCAGCAGAGACTAGACTGGTGTGAGGCCCTGCCGGTTGGGAGTCATCAGCCTGGGAGAGCCCTTTGTTCAGCAGGGCTTTTAATAACCCGCGTGGCAGTGCAGAGAACAGCGTGGTTTAGCTTCAGCCCGGAGCTGAAATGTCACGTCTGAGGACACCTGGTTACAATCATCCGCCTCAGGCCTCCGGGCTGCTGACTCTCCCTGGCTGAATGTGGAAAGTCAGAGGTGCTTGCGCCAGGCCTCCTTCCAGACCAGAAATAGCTCAGGCGTGGCCTCAGCAGTGCTGCAGTCCGCGTTGGCCGCCCCAGCACACGCAGGAGCTGGGTGTTCACACGCATCAGTTTTCCTGCTCAGGTTCTGGTGTCCTCGGGAGCACGAACCAATGCGGCCTCCACCTCTGTTCACTCGGAGGGCTGCCTGGGTGCCCCGGGAACCTGGCGTTCCCCTGCCAGTCTCAGGGAAGGTGCCGAAATCTGTGTGGAGGCTCCATGCTCAGGAAGGTGTGATCTTGAGCTGGACGCCGATGATGGTCGCACCTCTGGAGCGCGGTGTGCACTCCTTGCCCCCCACCTTCCCTGGCACCTGCTCACCAGGGGTCTCACTGGAATAGCCTCCCAGGCAGTCTCCGCTGGGAATGTCTCGCTGGGATGGTTCCACCAGGCTGGTCTGGCCGGGAGTCTTGGGGGCCTGGGTGGTGGAGGGGAGCGGTATTCTCCCCAGTCTCCCTCCTAGCTAATGTCACTCTCTCGTCAGGAGGGAAGAGAGGGTGAAGGAAAAAAACAGAAACAAAAATTTGTTGCGAAAAAATCTTGCAGCTGCTTCTGGTTTTGAGCTAGACTCGCCACATTTGAACCACAAGTGCTTTTAGAATAAAATAATATGAAGTTTGCATGCCTTCACACATTGCATTTATAATCATTTCTCTCCCCGCCATTGATTTCCAAAGTCCATTTAGGCTCTCAGAGATGGTAATCCTTGTGTGAAATTGAAGAGGAGAGTGAAAAAGTTGGCTTAAAGCTCAACATTCAGAAAACGAAGATCATGGCATCTGGTTCCATCACTTCATGGGAAATAGATGGGGAAACAGTGGAAACAGTGTCAGACTTTCTTTTTGGGGGCTTCAGAATCACTGCAGATGGTGACTGCAGCTATGAAATTAAAAGACGCTTACTCCTTGGAAGAAAAGTTATGACCAACCTAGATAGCATATTCAAAAGCAGAGACATTACTTTGCCAACAAAAGTCCATCTAGTCAAGGCTATGGTTTTTCCAGTGGTCATGTATGGATGTGAGAATTGGACTGTGAAGAAGGCTGAGCGCCAAAGAATTGATGCTTTTGAACTGTGGTGTTGGAGAAGACTCTTGAGAGTCCCTTGGACTGCAAGGAGATCCAACCAGTCCATTCTGAAGGAGATCAGTCCTGGGATTTCTTTGGAAGGAATGATGCTAAAGCTGAAGCTCCAGTACTTTGGCCACCTCATGCGAAGAGTTGACTCATTGGAAAAGACTCTGATGCTGGGAGGGATTGGGGGCAGGAGGAGAAGGGAACGACCGAGGATGAGATGGCTGGATGGCATCACCGACTCGATGGCTTTGAGTCTGAGTGAACTCCGGGAGTTGGTGATGGACAGGGGGGCCTGACGTGCTGCGATTCATGGGGTCGCAAAGAGTTGGACACGACTGAGCAACTGAACTGAACTGAACTGAATTGAAATAGATGACGCGGTGTGCGCCCGCATCCACGCTGGAGCACCTGCGGGTCAGCTTATTGCAGTTCATGTTCGTCCGGGGCTGCACCTCATGAGCCTGGTTTCTGGAGCCATGATCCTGGGGCATCAGTTGCTCTCATGGTTATTTTGGGGGGCACATGTGTTGCGTGATACAAAGAGAGTAAAAACTTGGCATCTTCTAACAGAAACAGTTGACTGGGAGTGAAGGTCTCCCCAACGTGACCCAAGTCCAGCTCCTCCTGCGCTGGAGGAGGTTGGAGAAGCCACACAGGACACCCCAGCACTCGGGGACCTCGCTGCCCGGGGGCAGCAGAAGGGTGTGCCGTGCTTCCGTCTCCACCGAGAATGGGGTTCCTGTTCGCTCGGCCACTCTTGCTGTGCTTCTGAGCCCGAGAGCCCTGTCCGGGGAGTGGGGACCACAGTGAGGGCCGCTGAGGACTGCGGCCCCCATTCCCGGAACACTTCCCCATCAGGACAGGCCTGCAGCTGAAAGGATGGGAGGGCCGCCCGCGCCCCATCCCTGGGTCCGGGAAAAGCAGGATTGGTGCAGCCTAGACCAGGCCTCGCTGCCTCACTGGCCTCCCTTCTTCCCACGCCTCCCTCATCCTTGCTCTTCCCTCTCTCCTGATTTCCTTCCCCGAGCCTTTCTTTCTCAGAGGTCCTCTCCAGGAATGCAGCGGTGGGTGCACCCTGGCGACCCATCCAGGGCTCAAGAGAGGAGCGCACGTCTTAGCCCTGACCGGTCGCTGTGCTGAACCCACAGAAAGGAAGATGCATGATGGCTCTTAGGCTCAACAGCTTAGACATACTTACTTGTTATTTTAAAAATCAAACTCAGATTTTCATTTGTAAGTATGGTCTGACATGACTCTTCCAAACATTGTAATTTAGGGAATTAGATCCTAATACATGGTTTTGAAACCAATGGATGATCTGTTTAGATCTGTTTTAAATAGGGAGGGGGAAGACATTCAGAAGAGACTTCTGTGTGTGCTGAGAGGTGTTTATGTTCCTTCTAATTTCACTTAAAAAAGGCAAACATACAATAATAACATGTTAACAACAGAAATCCACCTGAGAGAGTCTGGAGCTTCTACTGGGGTCACTCTACCCTGCTCCGTCCACCACCCCCACCTCCCTCCCCTCCCCAGATCACTGGTCAGTGTCCTGGAATAACCACACCACCCCCCAACCCCCTTTTCTTTCTGTTTGGGTCCAATTTAGACTCACACAGAGGAGCGTGAGCTGACTGTCTGCTGTGTCTGACGCAGCCCGGTTGGTGCGCCCGGCCTGCGGGGCAGGTTTGGTGGCCAGAGAGCTGGTCACCCCAGCTGCAGTGATGCCCCGGACACCAGGGCAAAGTGGGACATAGCCTGTTAGGTTCTAACACCGTGTAGTTCACAAACCAAGTCGTGCACCGTCCTTCTCTGTGTACCTTTTATGTATATTGTTCAGCGGAGAGATGCAGGTCCCACTCCAGACTGATCGGCTGGAATCAGGGGCCGGGAATCAGGGCGGTGGGCCAGACAGCTGAACAGCAGCAACAGCACAGACCTGGTAGCCAGCCATGGCTGAGAACTGATTCACAGGCTGCATTCAGGACTGGTTCTGTTCAGAACGGGCTGTTAGAAAGTAAGTCTCATTTAGGTTTAAGCAACTCTTTGCTGCATCAATGCATAATTAAGAAGTGAAGGTAATGTGTTTACTCACAACCTACACTGCACATTTTCTGACTTCGTCTTGTGTATCCTTGAGCACCGCCTTGGGTTTGAATTAATCCAGCCTCTACTGAATGGTGGTGTGTGGAGCCTGTTGCTTATTAGATTTGCTGAACTAGGGAAAAAGTAGCAAGTAAAAAGATGACTTACTGGAGTATTTCTTTTTCTTTAGAGACATTACTTTTTTTTTTTTTTTTTTAATGTTAGCAGTATGAAATAGCAAAGATCCTAGGAAGAAGAAACTTAATTTTTTTCAGGTTTGATATATTTATTCAGAGGGTGAGTCAACTGGAATGAAGCGTTTTTTAGCATTATGAAATCCAGTGTCAGAAAACCTTTTTCCTTGCAGTTCTATTACAGTTTTATAATCCTGAAGAGTTTCTTTCATCTGGAGGTTCTCATGCACTCAGGTGTTTTGCGTGATCTCCGATGTGATCGGCAGTAAAGACTTCGGTGCAGTGGTAGCTGTGATCATAAACCTCTGACATCATATTTTATAATGGATTTAGGAGAGAGGAGGAGGAAGGGAAGGGGGTAAAAATTTGAGGACTGACTTAGTTAGGGATGTGTGTTATCTTATTTTACAAAGACACAATTTTGGACTTGCTGAAAACAAACCAGAAAATTATCCTAGATAATACATTTGAAGACATTTACTTTTTGGCATTTTTGAATTCTAATCGCATGCTCTACTGTCTTTTGCAGTTGAAGGTTAAAAATGTAACTTTAGTATCAGAATTAAATAATAAGGTAGAATCAAAGTATTCGGTCACAGACAGCTTGTTTTCATTAAATTCATTGGGAAGTGACTTCTAGTAAACCCAGCAACACTGATTTCAGTAACTCAGTGGCTGTGAGAAGTGATTAGTTGGCTGACGTGTGCTCATTACGTTTTTGGTTCTTTGGTCCCTTGATTAATCTCAGGATTCTGTTTCATGTGCTACAGAGTTTGTATATAAAATGCTTCTGTCTCACACATGGATGTATATTAGGGACGAAGATAAGATCAAACCAGCAGGTGTCACAAGAACCATAATGAAAACGTTGGCCCTGATTATCTCAACCTTTGTTTTGTTACTTTTCAGTGATTCCTTACCAAAAAACAACGTTAAAATGATTTTTCAGTGGACATTTCTCTGCCTTCTCGTGTCGAGCCCTTCTTTTCAGATGTTTTAGGGAGCATGTTTGAAGTGTAGCAGTGGCTCTAAAAATATTTAGTTCAGAGAAGGACATATTTACCGAGTGTACTGAACTTTTCTTCTTTTCACTTTCTTGAAAAAAAGTTCACCGTAAATTACTCCATATCCAGAAAGTTTATATTTTACTACTTAAACATATCTCTGGCTGGCTGTGTTCTACTTTTTTCCATATTTCACTCCTATTGACTAGTCAGCAAGCGTATGCATTTTATAGGAGTAGGAATAGGAATTCATAAACAAACTGTCCTCATACTGGGCTCAGTTGTTCAGTGTGAAAATACAGCACTTACATTCTTTCACACCCTATTATCTATTTTATTTTAGGCCAGTTCTGAGTCATTGAATAATCATGGGACAGTAATGTCTGCCTTTCCAGAAAAGCGAAAGGTTCAACACATTTCTGTTTGCCATAATTTTTATTAGAAATTCTATCTCTTATTTCCTTGTTTCCCACATGATGACTTGACAGAAATACAAATCCTGTAGGCAAATACGATACCCTGTCTTTTGCGATGATCTCCCTAGAGTAAACAAAGAATGAATGAGGAAGGAGCCACTCACTGAGACCGCAGGGAGTTGTGCGGAACGCAGACTGATAGCAGGTACTGTTTTCTTACTTCTCAGCATACCAGATAAAGACCTTCTGTTTTGCAAGCAGCTTTATTAAAATCTTAACGTTACCCAGGTAATCTCTTTGCTAGATATTTACCTGTGTGAAGTGAAAACCTATTGTGAACCGGTACACAGATGTTTACAATGGCTTTATTTGTAACTTCCCAGAACTGGAAAACAAGACTACTTAGAGAATGGATAAGCAAACAGAAAGACTGAGCAGACTGCGTGCAGCGGCACAGATGCGTCTCAGGGACACTGGGCTGAGCAGAGGAGGCCCAGCTCGGAGGACTGTGTTCTGGGTGGCTCCATCCGCACGCTCTCCTGGTAAAGGGAAAAGGAACGGACAGAATACAGATGAGCGGTTGCCAGGAATAGGGGGCGCGTTTGACTGTGAAGGGACACAGAGAATTGTATGGGCCGACAGACCTCATTTTGTTTCTGGTGGCAGTTAACAAGGCTAAATTTGTCAAAATGTATGAAAATCTTGCAGGAAAATGGAGATTTTCCTGTATATAAATTATACTACAATTAAAAAAGTGCTAACATAAGTTTTAGACAAGATATATAGACTAGCAAGGTAAAGATAGTGTTAATTTGTACCTTTCTCTTTCCCAGACATTCTAAGAGGAACCTCAAAGCGCTTTATCTCCCCGTAGCCTTCTGTTCATGCGGCGGTTTTCACGTGTTCAGCCCTACTGTCACTTTTATCTGTTGGCTCATGCTGATAACACTTACTTAAATGTCTGCCAAATGTCTGCCGTCGCATTTATGATTGCTTCCTGCGTCTTCTGCCTTCTCTCCGAGAGAGCTTTCATTCTGTCTGTCCCGTGCTGGTTTTTGTCTTGTGGTCTTGTTTGCTAGAGTGCCTGATTATTTTTTGTTACCTGTCTGAAATTATATGCTTAAGATTGATAGTAGAAGCGATTTGAAGCCTGAGATAATCTCTCTTTCCAGGGCATGCTTCCAGGTGTTTCTGCCAGGTGCCTGGGGGTTTAGCTCTGTGTGTGCCTGCGTGCTCAGTCGCTCAGTCGTGTCCGGCTCTGCGACCCCGTGGACTGCCGCCCACCAGGCTCCTCCGTCCATGGCATTCTCCAGGCGAGAGTACTCGAGTGGGTGGCCATTCCCTCCTCCAGGGGATCTTCCCGACCCTGGGATCGAACCCCTGTCTCCCGAATTACAGGCGGGTTCTTTATCCCTGAGCCGCCTGGGAAGCCCATTCTCTCAGAGACGACCTCAGTCCAGTTTCGGGGGATGTAATGCCCTGAAGGTCGTCCCAGCCCACTGGCGGGGGTGTCGCCAAGGCCTGGTGGGGAGCTGTGACTGCACTGTTGCAGGGGTGGGGAGTGCTCTGCAGCCCCAGGGCTCAGTGGGGAGTGCCCAGATAGTAGACCCCCATCTCTGGGTTTTCCTCCACCCTTCAGGTACTGGTCCTTTAACTCTTCCCTGTTTCCAAACTGTGATGCTTTATAGTAGATTAAAAAGCATTTGTATAACTAACTGTCCTCCTGGGGGTAGGGGGTTGTCTGAATTGTCCTTTTGCCATTATGGAAGTGGAGTTTGCCTGTATTATTTTTTATACCCATACATGTAATTCAAATGTGCTTTAAAAAAGAGAACAACAACTGTTGAGATACTTCTGTAACTTGCTATTTTTGATTTAATATATTATGAATTAATATTAGAATTATAGATGACTATCTATTCACTGTATGTTTAATTCCATGCCGGGTATCGAGGGGGTGCAGTGACATATAGAATAGACAATTTCCTACCCTCATCTGGCTGATACTTTGGTGAGATAGTTAGCTTACACAAGTGCATGATTATCTGATTGTCAGTGATAAAAACAGTATACTTTGAGTACACCTAACACGGAAATTCGGAGAAGGCAATGGCACCCCACTCCAGCACTCTTGCCTGGAAAATCCCGTGGACGGAGGAGCCTGGTGGGCTGCAGTCCATGGGGTCGCTAAGAGTTGGACACGACTGAGCGACTTCACTTTCACTTTTCACTTTCATGCATTGGAGAAGGAAATGGCCACTCACTCCAGTGTTCTTGCCTGGAGAATCCCAGGGGCGGGGGGAGCCTCGTGGGCTGCCGTCTGTGGGGTCGCACAGAGTCGGACACGACTGAATCGACTTAGCAGCAGCAGCAGCAGCAGCAACATGGAAGTTGTCTCTGAATCTTGCTTTTTCGTTTCACATTGTATTGGGTACATCTTTAACTATCACTGCAATTTTTATAAACGTTTGGTCAGTCTAGGGTTCCATTTTCTGTATTTACTATAATTTATTGAGACATTTTCTTATTGTTGGACCATTATGTTGTTCATAGTTTTCCTTTTTGATAAATGTCTTTTAATATACATTCTTGTATGTAATCCAGAATTCAGTCACTGATTTATTTCTTTAGGACTGAGTTGTGGGATTAAGAGTACTGAGTAAAAGGGTATGAATGATTATTAATGTTTATTTCTGTTTTGCTTTCTAGAAAGGTTATTACATATATGTAAGCATTACATGTAATTTAAAAATATGTGTCATTTTGAAAGGTTAGCAATTGCATACTTTGTCATTGTTTAAATTTGTATTTCTTTATCAGTAATATTCAACATGTTTTATATTTATTTCTAATGTCATTTCTTTGTGCCTATAAACTATACACAATGTTAAGATAGGACATTCTGCTTTATGAATGAAACTGTAGTGTTCGATTTAAAACTAGAATTAGATCTTCTACTTTTTTTTCCCCAGTGCTATTATTTTATTATTTATACTTGGATTGCAAGTTTTAACTTGCCTTTGTTGAGAATACTTTTTTAAAAGTTCTGTAATGAGTAGCAGGAAGTAACTTCTGAAGTCTTTAGTAAAATGCAAAGTATATGTTAGTTAGAGAAGGAACCATATAATTGATCATTGTTTATCTTAAGTCTCTCTTCAGATTGCTGCTACATAGTTTAATATTTAGGATTTTGTACTAGGTCTACATTGGTTGCAGAGAACCTGGGTAGTATGATGAAACTGTCAAAATATGTGTGTGGAAACAGAAGCAGAAAGATTTTTAATGAACAGAACCAATACATATCCATTATTATGATTTGGATTTACTAAAGCTTTAAGTTAGAAATTGAAAGATTGCAAGATTGGCCTTTATGTCTTCATTGTTAGGTAATTTTTGTTGCAGAATGAAGGAAATATTTTTCTTTAGCTCAGCATTCTTTAACTATAATTACCTTTTTAAAATTTAATGGCTAGTTAGGTTTTTTGACCAACATCATGATCACAAGTAAAATTCACTAAATGATTTTCTTACAAATATATATTTAAGTCTCATCTTTTTATATTCTATTACATATGTTTCAGTACTATATTTTACAGTTGACAAAAAGTCAGGTTTGTGTTTTGAAATGTATGATTTTTAAGTCAGTATCTGTAAAAATTAAAAAATTTTAAAGGTGAAATTCATTGAGGATGTCTGCAGATAATAAAGATTCTCATTTTGTTGAAGATTTTGTCTAAGGTGAATATATTAACTGAAGGTATTTATTTCAAGTATTATGCAGAAAAAAGTATATAGTTAGCATGATTTAATTTCCTTTTAACTGTCTCAGGGCTTTGTATTTAACACATTTATTAAAATATGGGAACTAGGAAAGGTATTGTTTTCACTTAGGGAATGGTGCTGTAAGTGTTTCAGTGTTTAAATTAAGATGGCCATATCATACTGTGTCCCTGAGGGCTGTATTATTTATTATTTATTATATATATAGTATTTTGATTTTTAATAATTTTCTTACCAGGGTCATGTGAATTACAAAATTTCAGTTCACTGGCAGACACAACTGCATAAAAATAGTTTGTCACTCAGCTTTTATATCTTGAGATTCAGATTCCTAATTTTGTAGTTTTCTTTTCTGCAAAATACGTGACTACACACAAGAATATGGGAAGATTGTTTTACTTTAATGTGTACTGAGGTTGTGGATCTACATGAAAATATTTGTAGTATTTAAACATCTATTTATGAGAGAAACTCTCAACGAAGATGGTATAGAGGAAATACACCTCAACATAATAAAAGCCATAATGACAGCCCGAAGCTTCCTTCATACTCACTGATGAGAATCTGAAAGCTTTTCCTCTGAGATCAGGGATAAGATAATGCCCACTCTACCCACTTCTGTTTAGCACAATATTGGAAATGCTAGGCACTGCCATCAGACCCAGGAAAAGAAATACAAGCACCCAGACTGGAAGGGAAGAAGCAATAGGTTACATGATATTGTATATAAAAAACCCTAAAATTCTCCACCCCAAAATTATTAGAACTAATAAATGAATTCAGTAAGGTTGCGGGATACAAGATTAATATCCAGAAGTTTATTGCATTTCTGTGCACTAATAATGAAACTATCTTTAGAAAGAGAAATCATGAAAATCCATGTACAACGCCATCAAAAAGAAAAAAATACTTAGGAATAAATTTAAGCAGGTGAGAGACCTATACTTTGAAAAGTATAAAATATTGATGAAAAAAATGGAAGATGATACAAATAGATGGGAAGATATACCATATTCATGAGTTGGAAGAATTAATATTGTTAAAATGTCCATACTACCCAAAGCAATATATACAGATCTAATTCAATTCCTATTCAAAATACCCATGACACTTTTCACAGAATTAGAACAAATAATTTTAAAATTAGTGTGGAACCACAACAAAAACTGGGATAAATAAAACAGACATTAATGCTGTTAAAACAAGATTTAGTATTACTACACTACCTAAAGTTGGCTTCCCTGGTTGATCAGACTGCAAAGAATCTGCCTGCCAATGCAGGAGACCCAGCTTTGATCCTTGGGTCTGGAAGATCCCCCTGGAGAAGGGAATGGCAACCTACTCCAGTATACTTGCCTGGCAAATCCCATGGACAGAGAAGCCTGGCAAGCTACAGTCCATGAGGTTACACAGAGTTGGACATGACTGAGTGACTAACACTTTCACACAAAAGACCCCCAAATAGCCAAAGCATTCTTGAGAAAAAAGCACAAAGCTGGAAGTATCATGCTGTCTGATTTCAGACTATGCTATAAAGTTACAGTAATCAAAACAGTATGGAACTGGGACAGAAATATACACATAAATCAGTGGACTAGAGTAGGAAGCCCAGAAATAAACCCGTGCTTATATGGTCAGTTACTCTATAACAAAGGAGACGAGAATGTACAATAAGGGAGGGACAGTCTCTTTTAATATATGGTGTTGCAAACACTGGTCAGCTATATGTAAATGAATAATATTAGAAATTTTTCTTATCAATATACAAAAATAAAATAGATTAAAGACCTCAATGTAAGGACTGAAACCGTAAAAGTCTTAGAAGGAAGCAGAGGCAGTGTGTTCTTTGACACTGATCTTAGCAATATAGTTTTTGATCTATCTCCTCCAGTGAGAGAAACAAAAGCAAAAAGAAATAAATGGACCCTAAACAAATTTAAAAGCTTTTGCACAGAGAATGAAATCAAAATGAAAAGAGCCTACTGAATGGGAGAAAATATTTGCAAATGACATGTCTGATAAGGGGTTAATCTCCAAAAATATATAAAGAACTCACACAACTCAGTATAAATTTTAAAAATGAGCAAAAGACCTGAATAGAGTGATGATGTGAAAGGTAAGTGGGCTGGGGGAGGTCTGGCCCTACTTTGGAGAGGATTTTTAGCATAGAGACAGCAAGCACAGAGGCCCTGAAGCCAGGGAGGACGCCAGCGGTTTCAGGGACAGAAGAGGGGTTTGTGTTGATGGAAGGGAGTTAATGAGAGAGACTGGGATGACCTGCTGTGGGAGGGGTGGCTGGAGATGATTTACAGGGAGGGCCCTGCAGTATTTGGCAGGTAGTTGGGACTTTAACCCAAGAGCAATGGGAGCATCATGAGTTGATTTGTGTTTTTCAAATATCACTGCGAAGAGAATAGTGGAGAAAGAGAGGCCACTTCATAGGATATGAAGGTAATCCCTGGCAGAGATACAGAGATACCTCGTAGGGTTGTATTACTAGCGCTAGAGGAGCATGGAAAAATTTCAGATTTCTTTTAGAAATAGAGCAAATGGTACTTCCTGATGTGTTGGAGTGGGGAGCAAAGAGATGATGGAAAGGGAACAGTCAGGATGAATTCTAGGTTTTTGACTAGACCAGAGCTTCGGAAAGTGTGGTCTGTCCACTTTGGCGGACCGTGGGGGTTTGGAATTGGGTGGGGTCCTTGAGGTTCATTCTTGTGGTCTGCACAAAGGATTTTTGTAATACTAAGACATTATTTGATACAAAGAGCTGACTCATTGGAAAAGACTGGGAAAGGTTGAGGGCAGGTGGAGAAGGGGCTGACAGAGGATGGGATGTTGGATGGCATCAGTGAATCAATGGACATGAGTTGAGGAAACTCTGGGAGATGGTGAAGGACAGGGAAGCCTGGCATGCTGCAGTCCATGGGGTCGCAAAGAGTTGGACACGACTCAGCGACTAAACAACAAACAAGTTTGTAAAAGCACGGATGCCTTAGCTTAAACTGGTGCAGCAGTACCAAACTGCTAGTCCTTGTCTTATCTACCTGTATAAAATTGTAATAAAAAAGACGAGTTTCCTTTTAACCTGTATTTGATGAAGCAGTTAGAGAGTATTATTTTTGATCACATTTCAACCTTCGAGCACAAGTCCTTTAATCTGCGTGGTGCAGCGGGAGGGCGACATGAAGCCCCGTGGCAGCAGATGGAGTTGCGTCGAGGACGCGCATCTCTGCAGTTGTTGGACTGGCCAGCTCAGGTTTTCACCGGACACTGTTTTCACTTGAGACAAAAACAGACACTCAAACTTGGGACTTCTGTAGACGTTTTCCTGTCATTTAAGGGAAAACAAGTGATATTATTTGTTCCTCATGGTGAAATTTGAACTTCTAAAGTGAAGGTTGGAATTTTGGAAAAATTATATTCATCACTCTGACCTTGACATCTTCTTGGTACTTGAAGATTTCTGATGAGATGAGTGGTGACACTATTGAGTGTGTTTATGAATGCTGTATAGTGAAATGGTCAGCATTCAGTGGATCTGTGTAACTCAAGGAGCTAAAGTTTTCCAGGTGACATGCACGGATGTTGTAAGATCATGCATGAATAGAGGATCTATTTAGAGGGCAAGAGAGCCCGTTAGACTTTCACATCAGAGTACAAAAGTTCACTGATAAGTTTTGAGAGTCCATGTTGCAGTTAACCTTTACAAATCTGCCACTTGTCAAGTTTGATGTAGTGTTAAAGAAGAATATCCACAGTGGGTATGAAAAAACACCTCTGTTTTCTGGCTATATATCTGTGTAAGACCAGATTTTAAAAAATACTCCTCAGCCAAGACAACACATCTCAACAACTTGAATGTAGAAGCTGCTTCTTTTCTGAAGATAAGACGTTAAAGAAATTAACAAAATGTAAACCAGTGCTTCTCTTCTAGCTAGTGTTTGCAAAGATAGCTGTTTTTCATAAAAGTATGTTATAGTCATGTAATAATTTATTGCTGTTATTTGTAAATGAATTAGTATGTATTTTAAACTTTTCTCCATTTTGATTTCTAATATGAGAAATAGGGATATTTATGACCCACGTGAGCAAAAAATGGGGTCTTTGGGGTTCTCAGATAAAGAGGTCCTGAGATGCAGAAATTTGAGAGGTTTGGGCTGGATCAGCTGAGTAGGTGGTGATAATATAAGGAGAGAAAGATGATTAAAGAACTTAGCAACTTTTTTTTTTTTTAGAAATGGCAGATGGAATATTCTGTTCAAAAACTGTGAAGATACTAGGTGGTCATTTGGATATTGGTGTTTGTGGTTCAGAACTCAGAACAGATGAGATAAATTTCAGAGTAATCATAGATGGATAGCAATCAAGTCATGGGACTGGAAAGGATGACCTGAAAGAATGTAGGTTTTAAAAAAAAAAACAAGAAGATTCACATCATACAGCACTTGGACATAAATGTTAGATTGGAAAAAGAACTCAGAAAAAGGAGTGATTATATGAGAGTCCATGGGGCACAGAACATTTCCAGAAAATGAGATAGTTGTGTTGAATGCTGGTTGAGGTCAAGTCAGAGGACCTTGGTGAGGGCCCTTATCATCTCCTGTCTGGATTGTTACTGTCGCTTCTTGACAAGTCTGTCTTGTGGTTGTGAGCCCCTCTCTGTCATACGGCAGGAAAGATTGTATTTCAGAAAGGGCACTTCCCTCTCTTAGCTGCTTGAAACACGGCATTAGCTCTCTGATAGCAGTTGAATAAAGGGGGTATCATAAAAGTTAGCCTTAGTTCCCCCAGCTATCTCTCACCGCTTGCCAATTTTAATTTTACTTACATGATGTTGTGCTCTGCTTTTGGATATTTTGATGTGTTTTCCTTTCCCCAGACTTCCTGTCTTCTTGCCTCATCTAACCTGTGTGAGTGTCTCCTTCTTATTTAAAACCCAGTTCAGGAAGCATCTTCTTTGGGCAGCCTTTTTTGATGGAAGACTGGTTGCCAGATTTGTTGAACTGGGTCATAATTTTACTCACCATTGATTTTAGACTTATTAAACTGTAGCAGTTATTACTTGATGTTTGGATAGCGATACATTCATTCATTTATTCAGTAAATATTCGCTCAGCACTCATTGTGTGTCAAGCATTGGCCTAAGCACTGTGAACAGAGCTGTGGACAGCAAACACAGGTCCCTGCAGCATGGAACTCACAACTAGAAGACCGAATGTGTGTTTCACATTTATACATTGAGTGTCTTTATTTATGAGGGGGTTACCTGGAAGATGATATGTGAGCATATATGGCCTTTGAAAATATGGTAATATTAGATCAGCACGTAAACACTGCTACTTTCTTTTTCAACAGAAGCAGTTAGAATCGAGAGACACCTGGACCCATGTTAGATATTATGCAAAGAAAATTTTTTTGCTCCTTGTTCATTGTATTACCAGGTTTATGTGCAGTATGAGAATTTCACTCAGGCTTTCCTTTACTAAGCAGGGGCTGTTTGTCTGGGATGGTGTGGGAGCTGATTTCCCAGTGATGCAGACTGCTAGTCACTTCTAAGATTTCTTTGAATTATATGTTTCTTTTTTTGTGTTTTATTTATTTTTTTCATTTTGCCTTCTTTTCTTCATAATTTTATTTGCTTAGGCATTGCACACATCAGGAGGTATGATGAAACCCACTTTGTTATAATCTAGCTCATTTCTCATAGCATCTTCTTACAGTTAGGCAAGCTGTGGGCTATTAAAATATGCTGCACAAGGAAAGTGTTTTGTGACTAAATAAGTTAAATGTAAATGAAGTTTTTTGTTTGTTTCCTTTTTTAGCTGCTGGCCTGCTTGGATCCTTTAGTGTGCTAGTATTCACTGTGATCCTCTAAGAGAGCTTCATATAGCAAGTAGTATTTCACAGAGGTTTCAGACCAGGAGGCCTTTTTTTTTTTTCATGGATTGTCTCATGTAAATTGTATGGGGCACTAGATGTGAAATACTGGTTTTAATGATGTAGATTTATTTTTTAAATTTCAAAAGTCTTTATTCTGATGTCACCTTGCTTTAAAAAATGAAAATATCTTGATGTTCTGAAATGTGCAGTTTTGAGCAATAATCTGTCCTGCATTAGAATAATAGCAATAAGTTGTAAGACACCATCTTGGATGTGTAGTTGGCCTGTAATAGTTTTCCTTTTCCTAAGCTGGAGATACTGTTTAATTTATATTACCTTTTGCAAAAGTGTCCTTGTTGCTTATACACATTTTAAATAATCAGTGTAGCCTTAATGTATAGCCTTAAATAATTGTTTCTTGATTGTTTAGTGATTCAGATTTCACACTAAAAGGTATTCTAATTCATTACCAGGATTCTAATTCTCCTTCCCTCTTCTTCCTCCTTGAATCCAACACTATATAAACTTGAATCCAACAATACATAAATAGGATTATATATTATGACTAAATAGGGGTTCATCCCAGAAATATTGGCTGAACAGTTGCCAAAATAAATGTTCAAAATTCAAAATAAATGAGCCACCAAAATTCAGCATTTAAAAAAAGTGTTTAATCAGTTCAGACACAGAAGAATTTGACAAAAACCTAACATCTATTCTTTATAAAATCTTCCAGCAAAGTGAAAATAGAAGGGCACTATCTCATCCTGATAAATTAGGGCATTTATAAAATGCCCATCTTACATTATACTTAATGGTAGATGACTGAATGCCTTCATCCTCAGATAGGAACAAGAAAAGGATGTCTTTGATTCTGTTCATTGTACTGGCAGTTCTAGCCATTGCAATAAGACAAGAATCTACAAAAAAAATCTACTTGAACCATTAAGTGAGCTTAGCAGGTTTGTAAGATAAAGGGTCAATATACAGAAATCAGTTGTATTTCTGTACACTATCAGAAAGTTGAAATAAAAACACTTATAGTATCAAGGTATACTTAGGAAATAGCCTGAAAAAAAATATGGGAAAGACCAGTTTGTTAAGTGAAAACCATTCTTGAAAGAAATTAAACCTATTAATAAGATATCCTATGTTTATGGGTTTGAAGACCCAGTGTTATTAAAATGAAAAGGCTCTCCAGATTGATCTATAGAGTTCTTGTAATCCTAATCAAAATCCCAGTAGTTTTTTTTTTTTTAAGTAGAAATAAATAGGCTGGTTCTAAACTTTATATTAAAATCAGAAATATGATTAGGCATATATCTAGACTTTATAATAAAACTACACCAGACATTAGTATATAGTATATATACGTGCAGTCATTTGATATATGTTGAGGCTGGTATAGTGTAGTGAGACGTGGGAAGATAAAGGATAATCTTTGCAGTAAATTATTTGAAGTCAGTTGGATAGCCATGTGGAAGAATAAGCTGAATATTGACTTTACCTTACATTGTACAAAACTTTAATTCCAGGCCAATTGCAGGTAGGAATATGAAAGAGCAATAAAGCTTACGTTGGAAGATAATGTGTGTGAATATACAATAGGAAAATTATTCTTAAATATTTAAGCATTTTGTATACAAAAGCATTAACGGTAGTAAAGGAAAAGATTGGTTAATTAGAACTTGTTAAATTTCAAAAGTTAACAAGTTAATTAAAAGATGCCATTGGGAAGGTTTTTAAAAGACAAGTCACGGGATGGGAAAAATATTTACAATACAAATGCCCCATGTCTAGAGCCTTTTTACAGGTTTTTAAAGGATATAATGAAGTGAAAATGTGTTTTAGTTTCTCTATCTGTTGATCCTAATGGACCCTAGTTTTTTAACCCACAGATTTTAGTTATAAAATTACAGTTATGAAGAGCCTAAAGATTCTTGGTGTTGTGTAGAATCAGAAGTGGACACAGGTGTTTGCTGTGTTGCGTTTCTAGCTCAGTTCTTAAGCCTTGTGCAGGACTTGGCGTATGGTCTTCAGCTTGTGTTTACTGAATTAATGGATGGACGCCTTATAATCACAAGGAAGGTCTGCATAAGTCCTCATAGGAGGACTGGGCTTCTAAACATAGGCCTGGAAATCACAGGAAGCAGTTCAGTTGGACCTGAAGAGCACAAGTGCTAACGTCTGTGGAGTGTGAGATGAGGTGCGATTTGGGAATCTAAAGCATTGCTCATGACTACAGGAAACTTTCCATGGTGATTGTCTTCTCATGTTGGGGAGGGAGTGGGGGAACCTCTGTGATCTGTAAAACATAATGGAGAAGAGAGGATTTCATCGCATAAAACAGGATTTTCTAAGCAGGAAATGCTGCTTTTGAGAAAATGAGTTGAGACAATGACTGTTTGTGTTAGCCAAACAGTGCTTGGATTTAGCAAATGGCAGGTGAGAGTAGGGAATGTCTTAATGGCCATTTTTGAAGCATTGGGCTCATCTCAAGTGTGAATTGTGTTATGGTAATGATTGCATTATTTAAAGTTTGACTCAACATTTTTTGCAGAGTTCAGAAGTTCCTGTTGCTTCAGACAATGGATGAGCAATCACAAGGAATGCAAGGGCCACCTGTTCCTCAGTTCCAGCCACAGGTAACTTGTTCTGATAAAGGCTGCCTTGAGACTGTGTGTGTGTGTGTGTGTGTATATGTGTGCATGAGCATGCGCGCTCACAAGTGGATACAGGTAAAGTGAGGAAGGAAGCAGAACCTGTACAGTTCCTTTAGCGATAAGGTGCTGAACATGCTGATTATGAGTTTCCAAGCTTAAATCAGAATTGTTTCCAATATAAAATACTGTTTTAGAATATTTAGTTCTCATGGACATATAATTAAAAACAAAAAATGGAGGCAGCTGTAGCTTTGACTTGAATGAGCTGCAGGTTTGGGAGCTCCTGTTGGGCTCGGGGAGGAGCAGAGGCGAGGCGGTCCCTGTGTTCAGCCTGTCTCCGCCTCAGCCTGGGGTCCCGCATTGCCCACAGCGCCGTCTTCACTGTGGCTTTTCTCATCCTCTCTGACCAGCAGTGTGTTTCTCCTGTTACGTATTAGCTCGTTCTTTTGTACCATAGGGTGAAGCTAAAGGAAGGTTTCGGCAGAAGGTGTACACACACTATTGAAATGAATTACTTACTGTGCTGATTGCCTGTGGACGCTCGCCCTGAAGCCCCAGCGTATGATGACATGTCTGAAATCACGTTCACCCCTGCACAGCTGTCGTTCATAAATTCCGTGTTTCTCAGTTTGGTGTTGGAGGCCTTGTACAATGCCCCAGGTTTACTCTGCTAGCCTTGTTCCAGCTCTGCTTGACAGTCATTCTAGAAATGAAGAATCCATAGGTTTTCTTTCGTGGTGTTTTTGGTGTTGGTATGAGAGTGAAGGTGGCCTCATAGAGTGAGTTTGGAAGTGTTCCTTCCTCTGCAGATTTTTGGAATAGTTTCAGGTGTTAACTCATCTCCAAATATTTGGTAGAATTTGCTTGCGAGGTCACCTGGTCCTGGACTTCTGATCGTAGGAAGTTTTAAAATCGCAGATTCAGTTTCAGTACTTTGCGATTGGTCTTTTACAGATGTGCATTGCAGTGAGTGAGATGAGTTTGGGAGGCTTGGGTTTGCACAGCTGCTTCCTCAGAGAGGTGTGCACTGTGAATTTCCAGGCAGGGTTAGTGTTTTCCAAACTTACTTGACTGTGGACTGTTTTGTAAGCACATCTGTTGGCTTCTGTCAGAATCCGTGTCTGTGAGGCATAGCCCAGGAAATACTGCTGTCTTTTCTGTGAAGAATCGATGCTTTTGAACTGTGGTGTTGGAGAAGACTCTTGAGAGTCCTTTGGACTGCAAGGAAATCCAACCAGTACATCCTAAAGGAGATCAGCCCTGGGTGTTCATGGGAAGGACTGATGCTGAAGCTGAAACTCCAGTACTTTGGCTACCTGATACGAAGAGCTGACTCATTTGAAAAGACCCTGATTCTGGGAAAGATTGAGGGCAGGAGGAGAAGGGGACAACAAAGGATGAGATGGCTGGATGGCATCACCGACTCAATGGACATGAGTTTGGGTGAACTCTGGGAGTTGGTGATGGACAGGGAGGCCTGGCGTGCTGTGGTCCATGGGGTCACAGAGAGTCAGACACGCCTGAGTGCCTGAGCTGAACTCTCTGCCTGTGTGACTACTCATCTTGCCTGACCCCTCTTCTCCCTCTCCAGAGTTTGAAATCTGCCCACCCTGCAAGGACTGTCTAAAATGCTCTCTCCACTGTGAAGCTTTTTCTGATTTTGTGAATGTCATACTTTTTCTTGGAGCCCTGATGGTGCACCCTTGGTAACATCTCTTCTGGTGTTTCTGAGCCCTGTGTCACTTCCCATGGACATGAAAACTCATCTTTCCCATCGGGTTAGGATAGGAAGCCTCTCTCCACACCTTGAGGGTCTGTGCTTTGTCCTGCTCTCTCTGGGTGCACTGTGGCGCTACGGTCCCTCACCGCTGGCAGGCAGGCGAGCGTGTGTCCGCTGGCCCTGCACCTGGTTGAGCTTTATGTCGCTCCCTCTGTTACGCTTGTCTGAATTCTCTGTACTGTATTCACAAAAGAGACGCTTAAGAGCTTTAGGAAGGCCAGCATTTTGATTTCAAGAGGATTGTTTTTTCACATCTACCATCTGTAGCTTATATTACGGTCATAAAATATCCAAGATCATGGTATGCAGTTTCTACTAGATGCAGCCGTATCTTCATGCCAGTTTTACACACACACACACACAGACACACACGGATATTACTGTTTTGTATATTGTTTCTGTGCAGACGGTAAAAGCAGCGCTTCTGAAATTAGGCAGTTGTGTCATGATTTTGAAATTCTGTTTTGAACAGCTCCAAATTCCAAAGGAAAGGAAAAGGAGCACTTTGATTTTTGTTGCTGCTGACTCACCAGCCAGGAGGCGCGGTTTCCTGGGACCCATGGCTGCCACGCAGCACGAGTCTAAAGCTGCGTCCGTGGCTCTGTGTCTCTTTGACACGGTTCCCTTCATCCTGCCTCTGCCCCCCGGTGGGCAGAGGTACCCCCACTCTCCTGGGAAATAGGCCGGTGCCGCCCATGCAGGCGGGGGGTGGCAGGGGGACCCTTGTCTCTGCACCCAGACCGATGGTGGGAGATTACCTGACAAGAGTTCACGAGCATTACTGCTGATTAAGTCTTTGAAAAATGTGAATGCTCTCAGGAGCAGGGTTTTAAAAAGCTGGCAAAGGACAGCTTCTGCTCCGGGTTGACAGCCTCCTTTTGTTTTGTTCCACACCATTGGCCCGAACAACAGGGTGATGAGGCAGCACGCGGTTAGCTGAGCGGCTCCTTCTCTGTTGTGATCCTAACACGCGTCTGCACAGAAACAGGGAACCGAGGAAGTCAGGTTTCTCAGTGTCAGGCACCCACTCCCTGTATGATGACATGCGATGTATATTCTCCGTGTGTCTTTCTTTTTCTTGTTCTGAGATGAGTACTCTGACCCTGCAGTGCGTACTGTGTGGTCTCATTTTTAGTGCCGTATGAGTTCCTTTTTTTCCCATGCTCTAGGATGTGAGATTTATGTATCTCTATTAATATTTTTTGTTGTCATTATTGTCATTCACTGAACTCAGGGAATTTTTTTTTTTCTGTCACCTTCCGTTTCCTTCCTGTTTTCCTTCTTTGACTCCTTCCACTAAAGTCTCAAAAGTACTGACAGGATATTTTGACTAGAGTTGCACACTGGTATGTTCACGTTGCTTTTGGACTCTTGTTTTTGGAACAACAAATTTATTATAGCTTAATTAAAAAAAAGCTGCAGACTGTATCATTGATGGTGACACAGAAATGGCAAGATATTTACATTTTAGTATGAGGCTGATTTTAAACGATGGAAGTCTGCAGCTAACATTTTGTGACTATTTTGATTTCTGGTCATTGAAGAGCACTCTGCTTTGCCTTCACTTTTTATCATAAAGTTAAATATGAAACAGTTATAATCAGAGCACAATTTTAAGAATTCCTGGGTGTGTCTAGAGGGTGGATTTATTTTAATTATGATCATCACCAGGACTTAGGTCATACTTACTGTTTGTAAACTTGAAGATGTTACTGTTTGTAACCCTTTGGCTCCCTGTGAAGGCGGGAAAGCATCCCAGGGGTACAGATAGGAAGAGGGGCCTTCCTCATTCTGGTTGCTGGGAAGGTACGAGCGTCTTGTCTGGGACTAGCCAGAAAGCGGTGAGGTTGGCCGGCCGTCACTTTAAGCTTCCTGGCTGGAACAGGCCTCTTTGCCCCAAGGCCGCTGTTTCCTGGCATCCTTTCCCCTGGAGGCTGCTGGTTCTCTGATGATATTAATAATAAGCTGTGCACCATGAGAGTCTGGGGTCAGGGGCCACCTCTCCATCCACAGAGCCTCTTCCAGCCCGTGACTTCTCCTTGTTTTTGGGGTGATGGGGGTAAGACCTGCTTCCTCGAGGCTCCGCCTCCCAAAGGAAGGGTGCTCACCTTCCTTGTTGCTGTTGTCTCCCAACCTCCTTTTGAGCCCTCACACTAGCTGGACGCTTGACCCCCAGCCCCCACCTTCCTTCTCAGCATCATCTGGCTTTTGTCCAGGACAGAAGCCCTGCTGCTGAGAGAGTTCTTCCAAGAGCACCCACCCTGCGCTGAACCCCGTGAACATGTGTTTCAGCTACAGTAAGTCCCCGACACACGAACGAGTTCTGTTCCAAGGATGTGTTCATAAGTCCAACAAAGTTAGCTTGGGTACCCAACCAACAGTCACCGATATAGTACTGCACTTACTGGGTCTATAATACTTTCCAGGCCAATAATGTATAAACACCAAACACAGAAAGTAGAGGAACCGGTTCTAACCTGACGGTACAGTAGCGCAGCACAGCAGCTGGCACGGGGCTGGCACCCAGTGGACAGGCGGGAGGGGCCCCCGACGGAGGAGGGAGCGGGTGGGAGGCGGGGGAGCCGCAGGGCGGTCAGTGACGGGCGACGGCCGGGCAGGCTGCGATGCTGCTCGCGCCTGACGTCCACGGCACAGGTTCTGCGTCCTCACTGGAACTAGAGGCAGGGTCTCATCTTGGAAAGTTTGCAACTTGAAGTTCGTGTGTAGGGGCCTTGCTGCATTCCTGACACCAGCCATAGGAGGTATTATCAGTCGCACTTCACAAGCGAAGAGACCGAGGCTCAGACCGGTGATCTGACTCGCCCTTGGTCATTTAGCCAGTAAGCAGGGCGGCTGGGATTGAAGCCGGGTCTGCCTCCCCCTTTGGTTTCACAGAAGCAGCGTCTCACCTGTCTCTTGGCCAGTCTGATCTCAGTCGCTGTGACTCTTGATGTTTTCATAGTTCCCGCAAGCTCCTACTTTCACGATGGCTTGCATTGCCTTCTGCCCAAGGCTGTCCTTTTGCCTGTGACTGTTAGCACCGTCCCTCTCGCTCTGCAGTCAGGTGAATCACGTATTTTATATGCAGGCCGTTTTCACATTGTCTTGACTTTACTCCTTAAGTGCCTCTGGAATCTGCTAGTTCTCTGCCTCCCGACTGTGCCTCCTGCCGCCTTTTGCCTGGATTATTGTGGAACCTTCGGAACCAGTCTCTTTTCCTCTCATTTTGCCATTTCTAGTTCAGTCTTCACACTGTAGCAAGAATCATCTTTCCAAAGTGTATGTTTTATCATCATTACTTCTTGTTGTTGCTTAGTCACTGAGTCGTGTCTGACAATTTGCAGCCCCATGGACTGCAGCCCGCCAGGCTCCTCTGTCCATGGGGCTTCCCAGGCAAGAATATTGGAGTGGGTTGCCATGCCTCCTCCAGGAGATCTTCCCGATCCAGGATTGAGCCCGCCGCTCCTGTGTTACAGATGGATCCTTCACCACTGAGCCACACGTCCAAGAAACGGTGATTCCTGGGCTTGAGGAAGGGCTCTGCGTTTTCTTGTGCGATGCAGAGGGTCTCACGTCATGGGGCTCCCTTTTCTTCTCCAGCTGCATGTTGTGTCGTTCCCTGTTTTGGACACAGATTCAGTCATATCTCGCTTATACTGAGCTCTCTTTCAACTCCATATTTCAGGTACTTTGATCAGTCTCAGGAGCTGTTCAAGGAGATTTAGTCCCTAATGGGCTGTAATCAGGACTTTCCTGGTGGCTCAGAGGTTAAAGTGTCTGCCTGGAATGCAGGAGACCAGGGTTCGATCCCTGGGTCGGGAAGATCCCCTGGAGAAGGAAATGGCAACCCACTCCAGTACTCTTGCCTGGAGAATTCCATGGAGGGAGGAGCCTGGTAGGCTACAGTGGACTGTAATCAGCATAAAGGCTCATTATAATGTATGTGAGCTACATGGCAGAGGTCATAAGAAGAGTGTTATCCTAGAGGAAGCATGTAATTTGGAAGACAGCAGAAAGATTACTCTCAGGGAAATAATGACTACTGGGTAGTTTCCTACACTGATATGCTTCTAATAAATAAGAATGTACTATGCCAGCTGTGCACTGTTCACTTCTGCAGACCATACTTTATATGAATGAGTAGGTCATGGGTATCCAGATATTTGTTGGATGAATGAATTAATCTCTAAATGAAAGCTTAATTTTGATCAGCCTAATTATCTTAATATTATATGGATTTTACTTATTGAAAGCTACTTTAGGAAAAGACTTGGTAATGTAGACTAAAAAGAACGCTGTCAAATGAGAAGTGACATCAGAATATTTAAAGCTTGATTGAGTTTTGAATTTAGATTGGTTGTTCATACTTAATGTATTTAGGGCTAGATGTTTCTCAGCTTTTAAAGGAAATCCTTGAGAAATTTAGATGATTTTTAAAAGAATGGGAATACAGTAAGGGTTCTCCCATCTGCTGTCTTAGACATTTCTGTTTGAATAGTCTGATGTGTTCAAAGATGATGTTGTTTGGTTGCTAAGTCATGTCTGACTCTTTGTGACTCCATGGACTGCAGCACACCAGGCTCCTCTGTCCTCCACCATCTCCCAGAGTTTACTTAAATTCATGGCCACTGAATCGGTGGTGCTGTCTAGCCATCTCATCCTCTGCTGCCCTCTTCTCCTCCTGCCCTCAATCTTTCCCAGCATCAGAGTCTTTTCCAATGAGTCAATTCTTCGCATGAGGTGACCAAAGTATTGGAGTTTCAGCTTTGGCATCATTCCTTCCAAAGAAATCCCAGGGTTGATCTCCTTCAGAATGGACTGGTTGGATCTCCTTGCAGTCTAAGGGGCTCTCAAGAGTCTTCTCCAACACCACAGTTCAAAAGCATCAATTCTTCGGCGCTCAGCCTTCTTCACAGTCCAACCCTCACATCCATACATGACCACTGGAAAAACCGTAGCCTTGACTAGACGGACCTTTGTTGGCAAAGTAATATCTCTGCTTTTCAATATGCTATCTAGGTTGGTCATAACTTTCCTTCCAAGGAGTAAGTGTCTTTTAATTTCATGGCTGCAGTCACCATCTGCAGTGATTTTGGAGCCCCCCCAAAATAAAGTCTGCCACTGTTTCCACTGTTTCCCCATCTATTTCCTATGAAGTGGTGGGACCAGATGATACATTAATCAAAATAGTTTCCCAATTCTATTTGGAACTGCATTCAGAGCCTGAAATGTAGTTTTAATAAAATCAGTGATGAAAATGATTCCATTTTTGAGGATGAATTTGATATTTGGAATATTTAGAAATCCTTTGGAGCCAAGCTTGTACTTGGTGGAAAAACTAGTCTTGGTATTCTTCTTTCGATCAGAAGAAGATCTCTTCTTAAGTGAGACCAGTAGTTTTCATGATTCACAAACTGATTACAGTCCAAGGAGGGATTTCAAATGGATTTTCAGTATCAGAAGCCTTTCTGGAAATAAGTCCACATGCTCCCATTGTGCCCGTTTGAAGGGCAACGTTGAATGTATAGAATCTAGTATATTTGTTAGAAATCAGTTGTATCATTTTACAATTAAGATTCCTTTACATTTTGTCTCCCTTTATACCATTATGTGATTCTCACCGTACCTGTGGGTATGCTTCACACAGCTCTCTCATGAAGTGTTCATAAAACAAATGTTACCCTGATTTTGAAGTTTTGATGAGTACTTCTTTTTCCAGGAACTCTTGTATGAACTGCATTTAATTATGCCTTCTTTTCCTCCCTTGACCGGATCTCGTTCAGTGCAGAACAGTGGGGTGGAAGAGGAGGACTTCCTAGGAGAGTTCTGATGGGGTACCCAGTAGGGGGTCGGGAGCACACGGGATCAGTGAACGCCCACCCCAGCTCCCAGCTAAGGGGAGGAGGAGGCGGGATGCGGGGCTGCGTGGCCCCATGATGAGCGCAGCGAACAGAAAGGGCTGAGCTCGGCGCCGCGCGGACCCCAGCGTTTACGGGGGTCCCGTCTGAGGGACCAGGAGGACACGGGAGGGCTGGACGTTTAGCAGGGTGGCTTAGGGCCTGAGCCCTGACGTTGCACTGCCTCGAGTAAGGGCTTGGCTACCCCCACTTCTTGGCTGCGTGCTGGAGGGCAGATTGCTGAACACCTACGCCTCGCTCTTCCGCCCTGTGGGTTAGGGAGCACTAGTTTTTACGGAGCCCCGGCCGTGGAGCCCGGGTGCTGTGCCCGGCACGTGGACAGCGCTCGGAGGCGGGGACGCGTGCGGCAGAGACACGCAGCGCTCTCGGCGCACAGGTCTCTCTGCCGTGCCTGCTTCTGTGTCGTGTTCCGTCCTTTGTCACACCTGTTACCAACACACCCCAGTCAGCGACTTCCCTCCCCCGTCGACGTGCTCAAGCCCCGAGCCCATGAGCCGTCCTTGGCGTCCCTCGCCCCTCGCCCTCGAGTTCAGCTCCCGCGGTCCGAGCCCTTGGGGTCCACCTGGGGGTCGCGTCCCGGCCCGCCCGCAGCGCGCGCCTCGCTGTCACCGTCCGGTCCAGCCAGGCCTTCCGTGCTCTCCCCGCTCTCCCCCTCTCTGGCTCTCCTCCTCTCCCTGCCTCTCTCCGCGCAGGGTCAGGGTCCTGAGTTCCGAGCCTCTCTGCTGCAGACCCACAGCCCACACCCATGCTCTCAGCGTGCTCACCTCTGACCCCGGTCCTTACCCGCGACCCCAGTGTTCACCACCCTCCAGCCAGTGTTTTTCCGACACACCTAGCTCCTTGCTCCCTGAAGGTGTTTCCCAGGGCTGCTTTCCAGCACTTTCTTTTCCTTCTGGTCTTTTAATCTCAACCAAAGTGTCACCACCTCCGTGGGGGTCATCCTAGTATCACCCAATCCAAAATAACCATCATTTATTTCCTATTATATCACTCTTTTATTTCTCTGCATAGTACCTAAATATTAGATATTAATCTTGCTGCTGCTGCTGCTGCTGCTGCTAAGTCGCTTCAGTTATGTCCGACCCTGTGCCACCCCCTAGACGGCAGCCCACCAGGCTCCTCTGTCCCTGGGATTCTCCGGGCAAGAACACTGGAGTGGGTTGCCATTTCCTTCTCCCAGATACTAATATTGCTTATTGCCTTTTTACTGTTTTTGGATTACATGTTTGTTTAAGTCCATCCTCTGTTAATAACTGTGAAATAAATGAATAAATTGAAGAAAACGTCTTCCATTTGTCTCTGCTGCAGTGAAAGGCTTCTGGTCGCAGTGTTGAATTTCACCAGCTGCAGCTGCTGGTGCTCACTGGGCTGGTGCCAGTATCTCTGTCCTGGTCCTGAAATGCCAGGAGAGGTAACTGGTATTTTTGGTTACATAATTTGGATATAGTAATCATCATGCTAGGTAGTATAACTAATGATGGTTAAATGATACAAATACCAAGATCTTATAAATGTTTAAATAATTGGTTGTATTTGATCACTCATTTTTCTTATGCTGTAGTGAATTCTCTCCTTTGTTTGATAAAAAGCCAGTTACAATGATTAATGGTATATCATTCCAGCTGACTTAAATCTCAGACTTTCAGTGTCTTTAGGAATAGGTTACTTTTGAAATAGCTTAACAAATTTCAGGGAGATGATTTTTCAAATGGGAAGAAGAATGACTAATTAGATTGCTGGCACCCGTGATGTTTTTGTTTTAACATGTTTTTTAAATTTCTGTTGAGGTTTATATAGAAAGTAGTGTGTAAGAGCTCTGTGTGAGATATTGTCCAAAGGGCGTTCCAGTTTGTGTAGTTGGGAGCTGAGTAATGTCTCTTTAAAGATCATCCATAGAATGAGCTTCATTGCCAAATAAAACTGAAGGGCATTTTTAAGTTTCGTTACTTTCAAATTTTGGAGACATTTAATAATATTAACATAAAGTATAATATTTGTTAGATTACACAGTTGGTAAGATGAAAATCACCAGTAAGAGATGAGTTTGCAGTAATAGTGAAAACCTTGTTAATGGTGTTAAGTATTGTTAATCCTGGCTTGTACATTAGATCGTTGATAACAGTACCTCCAGGAATTGTCAGGACAGGATTTTCTCCCTGGAGAGTCTGTCGAGGGGCTCCTCTGATTTCCCCAGAGAGAACTATTATCATCATGTTACCCTGAATTATCTTACTGCTCATTAAACGTTCTTGCCTTCAAATTTAAAAGAAATTAGAGAAATTAATTTAGTCCTGGGAAATCGTTGTTTAACGAGTTTGCACCTGTGAGAGTATGAGCCAATGGCACAACAGACTGTGTTTTATTTTGAAATGAAAAGTATTTATGTGCAGGAGGGGACTGACACGGAGAAGTTAATCCCAATTAGTCAGCATGATCTGGTGGTAGGTAATTAAAGCACATTCAGATCAACAAGAGTTTCCTTAGTGAGAATGCCGGACATTTAAGGTGTTACATAAAGCTTCCTTCACTCTCAGGTTTGATTTTTTTAGTCGTCATATGTGATTTTGAGTAATTATTTTACTTTTCTGAGATTTTAGGATTCTTTTAACTTGTGGATTCACACATCTCAGGAGATTAAACATAATTTACCACAAAAATGTAATGCACGTGCTTCCAGCGTCTGTCATAACCATGCCCTCTATTTAAGGAGTCACAGGTGTCTTACCGTTAGTAATTAAGAAATGAAATGACACCAGTAAAAACAATCAAACAGTAAGAAAAGCTGTATAAGCTTGCAGTTATATTATCCATGTTGAATAGTTACATTTTAAGACTTAATCTAAAAAAGAATCCGTTTGAAAAATGTTTTATGGAGTATGTGGTCTTTATTTCGTGATTTTGGAAGCTACTCTGTGCTGAACTAGTCATGTCCCTCAGTTTCTTTTGTCACCAAGAGCTTGCAGTTTCAAACTTGGAAGGTTTACAGGCTTTCAAGCAGTTGCTCTCTTCAGTTTGCCTGAGACTTTAAACTTGAGTGTGACCATGTTCCAGCCAGAAGCCGACTTAAAACCACACGTGGTTTTAGGTATTACCTGCTCCCTCACAGTAATTAGAAGGCCCTTGGGCAGGAAAATTTTACTTAGATATAGTGTATGTCTCCAAGGAGCCTTATATGCAAGGAATCCAGCTGTGTTCATTCATGGGTCAGGGCAAGAGCCCATGTGCTAGCTGGAGTGTCTCGCTGGAGGGCGAGCTCAGGGCTGGGCAGTGCTTGGAGACCCTAGTAGAGAGGCTGCTGGCACGCGGAAGTCTGGCTATAGATTCAAGCTTTTTGGGGCCCAGAGAAGGAGGGCCAAAGAAAAAAATCGAGGTCAGAACTAGGGAGTTTCAGCCTTGATGCCTAGACTTGGAGGAGGCTGTGAGTAGAGAGGGTCGGTGCCAGGCTGCGCCCGCGGGTGCCCCGGGGAAGGGGCATAGGTGACGGTGAGCACGTGCGTGTGCGAGGCTCTGTCCCTGGTATCACTCGCACGCCGCCCTCAGGTGGGCTCCCGCCTGCCGTGGAGGAGTGGGTACAAGGTTTGGGCAGCTGCCCAGCTGAGAAAGACACTGAGAATCAGATGTGAGGCTCCAGCCCAGCCCTGTGGAGTGACTGGCAGACCCTGTGCTTCTCTGGGGCTTTGTGAGAACCTGGCTTCCCTGGTGGCTCAGTGGTAAAGAACTCGCCTGCCGATACAGGAGACTCAGATTCAGTGCCTGGACAGGAAGATCCCCTGGAGAAGGGAATGGCAACTCATTCCAGTATTTTTGCCTGGAAAGTCCCATGGACAGAGGAGCCTGGCGGGCTACAGTGTGTGGGGTCGCCAAAGGGTCTTACGTGACTTGGTGACTAAAGCACCAGGGGATTAGCACTCAAGGCTCCTGATCTGGCAGGGGTGCAAGGCAAGTCTCGTCTCACCCGTTGGAAGCTGTTAAGGGCAGAGGGAGTTCTTTCAGCTACGTTCACCTATTTAGTAAATAGTTACTGTCTGTTTCATGTCACGCCACCTTCGTGGCATGTGGCTTCGTGGACACAGGCTTGGTTTCTGCCTTTGAGAAGCTGTGCTTGGAGGGAGAAATAGACCCATGTAAACAAATAATTAAAAGCCAATGAGATCTGGAACCCAGACCAGTGCCTGAGCTTGCACGGCTGTCTGCAGAGTTGACTGCTGCTGAAGACTGTGGGCCCAGGGCAGGGGCCTCTGAGACGGGCCGTCAGATGGGTCTCCACAGTGAGCAGAAGTGGGCCACGTGTGCAGAGCACAGGTCCCCAGAAGGCCAGGTCACTTGGACACTGTGTGTGGAGGAGTGAGCTGCTGCTGTAGGTGTAGGTGGGCTCAGTGTGTGATGGAAGAGGCAGAGTGGTGAACTTTCATAAAAGCTGAAAATCCTTTAAATGCCTCACGTTATTCCAGAAGTCATTTCGTGCGGCTCAGACACACAGCCTGGTGGTGAAGGGGCTGCAGGGCCTGAGACCCCGTTTATGCACTGCATGGAGAGTAGAGTAAGGCAGTTGCAGTGCACTTACTTGCTTTATTTTGAATCCAGTTTGCATCTCAGTATTTGCTGAGTTATTTTATTCCCCAGCATAACTCAGGTGCTAAGTTAAAAAACATGGGGAATTGGACCACATCCAAAAAAAAAAAGAAAATACAGCTCTTCCCTAAAAATAGTTCTTTACTTGCATGGGCACTGGCCTGATGATGCCATCTCTTTTATTTTAAGCACCTCACACAGTGCTGTTTACCGGGCACATAACTCATCCACATGCAGCAGGGCACCGGCCACAGCGTCCGAGAATCGCTGCCCAGGTGTGTGTCGCCTGCCCGGCCCCATAAAGGAGACCACCCCGCGCCCAGGCTGATCCTTCCGCAGGTCGTCGCAGCGTGCCCGAGCCTCGGGGCGTGGGTGTCGAGATGTGCAGCCCAGCTCCGTCTCGTGTCTGCTCCGCGCGTCTATGCCGGGCGACAGGACATGGGAGCAGATGAGACAGGCTGTCAGTCAGCCGCGCTGCCCTTTGAAGAAAGGCCACGGGGGGAAAGGGTGCCGCAAATGGGCTGTGAAGTTTACATACAGTGCCCACTGTTAAACAGATTACGTCTAATGAAGTGTCTAATGCTCAGGCCGAATCAGCCTAATCCTGGGTGGCAGCTCATCCCTCCGCTGCCAAAAAAACGCCGCCCTCTGGGCCTCACTCGCCACTCCGGCGGCCACGCGCAGGGAGGCGCCCAGCCTTAATAAACCCAGACAGTGTGTGATCTGACATGCAAATATAGGTCATTGCATATGTAAATGTGTGATTACGCGCCTGCATGCCAAAACACATTAGCTGGCCTCCGCGCTCAGCATGCGGTCATCACAGCGCCTCAGCAGCCCCTGCGCACGTTTGTCAGTTACCGCGCGGACAGGGGACGGGGTCCCTGGCAGGCTTGAAGTGCATGCAGGGCTTGCGTGGTAGCATTCCCGACGAGGAAGCCGAGTGTCCTCGCAGACCGGCACGTTTTCATCTGGAGGAGGAGCGGTCTAGATGTTTGGACGAGAGGAAGGAAACCCACCTCTTCGATGTTGCAGTCTGTCCTAGTGTGTAAATTAAAACAAACAAACAAACATTTGTTAGAAAAGCTTGGACAGTTGAAAGTCTCTCCTCGTTGAGTGAAATGAAGTTATGAAAGGTAGAAGTTGCTAATATCCACTGACTGTGTCTGAGAAGTGAGACTTCGTTAGGTTTCCTTTGTTAAGTAGGGGACAGTTCCTTGATGGGTCAGCTGGTAAAGAATCCACCTGCAATGCAGGAAACGCCAGTTCAATTCCTGGGTCAGGAAGATCCCCTGGAGAAGGGAAAGGCCACTCACTCCAGTATTTTGGCCTGGAGAATTTCATGGAGTGTATAGTCCATTGAGTCACAAAGAGTCGGAGAGGACTGAGTAACTTTCACTTCACTTTACAGTGACAGTTGTATATTCATCTCAGTGACCACAAAAAGAAATCTTATACTTGAACAGCATGGCAAGTAGTCTCTCTTTATTTTATGATTTCATTCCTATTTTTTATTTTCATTTTCGGTATGTGTGCTTCTAGTCCTATTTCTGTTTTACTCATCGAAAAGACTAAAATTGAATATACTGTGGATCATCGCATAGGGTACTGTAATATTTATTATATTGTAGGTGGCTGTATGACTAACCCTGTGCTTGGGAACTGGGGCTTGGGCATCAGCTAGCCATAGATCTGGTTTGATAACATCTGTCTGATAGGATCATCATGAGATGGCTGGATGGCATCACGGACTCGATGGGACGTGACTCTGAGTGAACTCTGGGAGATGGTGATGGACAGGGAGGCCTGGCGTGCTGCGATTCATGGGGTCGCAAAGAGTCGGACACGACTGAGCGACTGAACTGATAGGATCATCATGAGAATTGAATTACATAGCATAAAAAGTACTAATTTATAGGACTTGTTACATTATAGGTGCCAAAATGGGACCTTTTTTTTATTGTAGTAGTGTTATTATTCTATTCTGGCAGTTATTTATGGTTTATATTCACATAACGAATTTGTGAAACTTGTATTCTGATTATTTTGGATGTCTTAAAGGAAGAGTGGTATTTCTCTTATTTTGGACTTTCCAGAAGAAAGAAAAGCAATGCACAGTAACAAGTTATTGTTACTTTTCCCCTCTTTTTTGATAAACGTTGCATTTGAATGGCAGTGAAAGTCCAGCAGAATTTTACAGGTTTTTTTTGCTAGCATGATAGGTGTAGTGACATGAACAAGGTTGCATGTATTAGGGGTTAATGTAATGCCCATATGTCAAAACAGCCTTTTGCATACGTCATGGGATCATCAGCCCTAGCTAAGGTTTATTTGAGGACTAAGAGTTCAAGCTGCCTTAGTGGGTTCAGGAACCCATGCGCCCTTTGTTTGAACCAGTAGGTCTTTAATGTTCGGCCTTAATCAGGCCCCGCAAGAATGTTATGTTTACTTCGAGTCGGTCCAGAGTAGAGACGGTCCATTCAGATGGGAGCAGAGTGGTACCAGGCCAAGAAGGGTCTACTTATCGGGAATCCCGGGATCTGGAAGAGGCCCATGAGTGGCCAAAAAAAGAGAAGATGAAAAAGCACATGTGATCACTGAGCTGTTATATTTCAGTAGACTGAGATGCTGCAGGTAGAGCAGGAGTGACATGAGGCCCTGCAGAGGCAGCCTTCCCAGGGCGTGTGCAGTGGCCTCCACGCTGGACAGCGTTCAACCCCGTGGGCACGCAGCTCAGGTCTGTCCTATGGCCGGGTGATGGATGACTGAGTCTGTAAGCAAGGGACAGAAGAACTAGGACAGTGGATAGAACACATCCACCCCCAGAGGGGCCCGCGGTGGTGCCGCCTCCTGGCCCCATGATCCCACTCAGCACAGTTGAGGCCCTTTCGTGTCTCCACGTGGGCTCTTTCAGAGCAGAAACACTTCTTAGGATACATCTGTTTCCCTAGGGGCTAGTCCAGTGCCTGCTGTCTGCTGCTGCTGCTGCTCCTAAGTCACTTCAGTCATGTCCGACTCTGTGCAACCCCATAGACGGCAGCCCAACAGGCTCCGCCGCCCCTGGGATTCTCCAGGCAAGAACACTGGAGTGGGTTGCCATTTCCTTCTCCAATGCGTGAAAGTGAAACGTGAAAGTGAAGTCGCTCAGTCGTGTCCGACTCTTCGAAACCCCATGGATGGCAGCCCAACAGGCTCCTCCTTCCATGGGATTTGCCAGGCAGGAGTACTGGAGTGGGGTGCCATTGCCTTCTCTGTCTAATGAGTACTAAAAAGTGTGAGTTTCAAAAAGAAATGACTTTTCCCACGAACAGCAAAAAATATATTGTTTAAAAGATATTTATGTACTAAGTGACAGAAAGAAAGACAGACAATGAAGTCGCTCAGTTGTGTCCGACTCTGCGATCCTGTGGACTGTAGCCTACCAGGCTCCTTTGTCCATGGGATTTTCCAGGCAGGAACACTGGAGTGGGTTGCCATTCCTTCTCCAAGTGACAGAGGCCAATCTGAAAGGCTACATACTGTATGATTCTAACTATGTGATATTCTGGAAAAAGCAGAACTATGGGTCCAGTGAAAAGATTGGTGGCTGCTAGGTGTTGGTGGGGAGCGAGGATTGAACAGGCAGAGAACAGAGGGGTTTTGGGGCAGGGAAAATATACTATGATGCTAAAATTCTGGGGAGCTTCCCAGGTGGCTCAGGGGTAGAAGAATCCACCTGCCAATGCAGGAGATGCAGGTTCAGTCCCAGGATTGAGAAAACCCCCGGGAGAAGGGAATGACACCCCACTCCAAGCCCATGGACAGAAGAGCCTGGTAGACTCCAGTCCATGGGGCCTCGAAGAGTTGGACACAACTAAGCGACTGAGCATGCACACAAGCACTCTGATTATGGATACAGGTTGTTGTCCATTTGTCCACGCCCATAGAATGTGCTGGCAAAGACTGAAGGGGGAGGAGAAGGGGAGGACAGAGGACGAGATGGCTGGATGGCATCACCGACTCAGTGGACATGGGTTTGAGTAAGCTCCAGGAGTTGGTGATGGACAGGGAGGCCTGGCGTGCTGCAGTCCACGGGGTCACAAAGAGTCGGACACGACTGAGCGACTGAGCGACTGAACTGAGAGTATCCAGCAGTAAGGGTGAGCCCCAGTGTTAACTGTAGACTTTGGGTGACAGTGACTTGTCCGTGTAGGTTCAGTGGTGACCAGGGTCCGGCTCTGATGGGGTGTTGATAATGAGAAAAGCAGTGCCCGGGTGAGGGTGGGGGTGTACCGGGAACCTCTCTACTTTCCTCTTAATATTCTGCTTTTAAAAACTTAGGTCTTTAAAAAAAAATGTAATGATAAGGTGGTAGACTTGCTGCCCCTGGAATTGTTCTTTGCAGAAGTTAAGTATCATCAGAAAGCTTAAAAGGTTTTCATGTGCTAGTTGGCAGGTTGACTGAGTGAATGTGTGTGTTGGTTTTTATATAATATGAATAGTTTGATAAATACCTGTCAAACAAATGACTGTCTGCAGGTTTACCATAGAAATCACCTACATAAGTGAAGACAATTGACAGTTGTGTGCATATTGTGTGATTGAAAACTTTCCTGACTTTTTTAATTACAGAAGGCCTTACGACCGGATATGGGCTATAATACATTAGCCAACTTTCGAATAGAGAAGAAAATCGGTCGCGGGCAATTTAGCGAAGTTTATAGGGCAGCCTGTCTCTTGGATGGAGTACCAGTAGCTTTAAAAAAAGTGCAGGTAAGATGACTTTAATTCTATAAATCCATGTAAAATTATATGCTGTGAATAATAAATAGAGAAAAGTATGTCCTGAACGATTGGGTCACGACAGTCTCGAGTTGAGAATGATGGGAAAGAGTAAAGATTGTCCTGTAAATGCTTGCATTAAGTGCTGTGTATGGTGGAAATCACTTTTTAGTTGTAAGGCTACTTTTAAAATTGAGCTGGCTCTGTTCACGCAGATCAGTCATGGCTGGGACGGTCTTAGAAAAGCTTTCGCAGCTCTTGGTTTTCAGAGGCAGATTGGAGTTGTCCCCACGGCTCCTAGCTGGGTGTGTGGCTGCACGTTGTAGCCTCAGCTGCAGGCCTCGAGCACGGAAACCTGGCTCACGGAATGCACCGCCTGAAGCGAGGACTCGGCGGGCACACTCTGGGGCGGGTCTCAGAGACCAGGCTGGAAAACCAGCCTGGCAGTAAAAGACAAAAAACCAAGGTGAACTTTATCTACTGGAGGAGATGAGAAATGAGATAGGTGAACGTAGGCAATTGCTGTCCCGCTTACCATGCCCACTCTGTGCTGGCATCGGCCCTGTCCTCCTGCCCTGGCTGTGTGCGGGCTCCTCAGGCGCCCGGGTCTGCCCAGCTCCCCTGGCCCAGGTCTGCCCCGATGGGCCCACTGCCTCCCCTCTGGAGCGCTCTCACCTTTCTGCCTCAGTGTGTGTTTGCCGTCCTGCAGTATAACTTCTCTTTTCAGGGAGAAGGTCGTTCTTGTTGACACTCACCTGTAGACTTGCTGTTTTATTCTGCTACCTGGTGGTGTTTTCTGTCGAGTCCTGTGAAACCTCAGTGTCCTCTTCCTCTTACTATTTAATTTCATGAAGGATCAGTGTCCTTGCAGCAGCCATCACCAGCAGAGGTGAACAGTTTTCCCTTGTACAGTAAATGTTTATGAAAGTGTTTACAGGACACGCATGTCAGAGGTCAAGACTGGAACAGATGCCCTCATACCCACCACATGGCTCAGACACATCCATTACTCCCTTCCCTCGCAGGTCACCACGTCCTGAATTTTCTGTGTATCATTCCTTTGCTTTTCTCTAGAGTTTTATCCACATCGGTGTAAATTCTGAATGAATCCGTTGTTTGCTTCTGCATTTGTGAATTAAATATTGCCACGTGTTGGTGTGTGGCTACGCTCTCATCTTTACACGTACAGTAGTCAGGGTGTGGACCTGCATGTTCGTGTGTAGCATTACCTGTCGTGTGTGGAGTGTCCTGTTCTTGCGTGCTACTGGTTTCGGGTGTGTACGGTTGTGTGCTGTTGCAGTATTTCTGTCACGTTCATGTCAGGTCCTGTGTGTCTCCTGGCGCACACATGCAGGAATCTCCCTTTTGTTTGTGCCTAGGATGGAAGCAATGAGCCTTCCTCTCTGCTTTGTTGAGTTGCAATTGGGACCTCTTCTAGCTTAAGCATAACTCCCTATATACGCAAGAGAGGAATGATGCTGCGAAGATATTCTTAGCTTATGTAATTAGGGAACAGTTATCTTAAACCTTTACAAGAAGAAATATATTTGCATTTCAGACATGTTGTTGATTTTTGTGGTATATTGCACTTGTGCTGAACAAGAGAGACCAGGGTTCTTCCTTTTTAATAAGCCACCTCTGCAGCTTAGTATGAAAATGTTTTAAAATACCATTGACCAGACTCCTTTCCTGTCTGAAGAATCCTAGCCTCTCTTCAGAAACTTCACCAGGAACCAGACATTGGATTTCCTCCTGCAGTTTGTTATTTTAAGGCTTCTTGCTGGTCTGAAGGGCTGCGTCACTGTTTCCAGCTAATTCAGGACCCTTCCTGGAGGAGTCCCTGTGTTGAAATGTTGCATCTATAATTCATTGCTCTGCTCACAGATATTTCATGAGACTCTGCAGGAGCAGTGTCCAGCCTCCTCCGAGTCGTTCTCCAGGCGCTTCTGTGCTTTGTCCGCGTGTCAGGTTTCAGTTGGCCGTGACGGGCTTGCTGGAAGCCCCGGTGACTTTCCTGGATGTCTGCCTGGTACCTGCGTGTGCAAGGGAGGGAGTGTGTGCTGAGTGCACCTTCCTTCTCGAAATCATACAGGGATCGGGAGCCTGCGGTGGTGACAAGACTATCGGGTCTTTTGGAGAATTCGCCCCATCCCGTCACGGTTTGTTCGCCACCGTTAAGGTGCTCCTTAACTGGGGGGCACGGGCTGGCCTTGCTGCCCTGCCTCCTGGCCTCCCTTCCTGCTGCTCCTCCAGTGGGAGTGGGCATCTGGTGTTCAGTGGTTAGTGCCAAAGGCTTTGAGAACCAAGATGAACAAAATAATAGGACTCAGGGATCCCAGTGCAAGTGCAGCCAAGACAGTGAGAGAGGAACCACGCGGGAGCAGCCTTGAGGAGCCCAGAGTGACAGGGAGGTTGAGAAAGTCTTCCCGGGGCACTTGGCCTGCGTCTTAGAACCGCAGTTGTATCGGAAGATCAGCAGCCAGTTGTTTTGATCTGGTCCGTGCAATGTCTAGTTATACTTAGCTCATCCATTGTTTGGTCATTAATTCTTGTCTGACTCTTTGAGAACCTGTGGACTGTAGGCCACCAGGTTCCTCTTGTTCATGGGATTCTCTAGGCAAGAATACTGGAGTGACTTGCCATGCCCTTCTCCAGGGGATCTTCCCAGCTCAGGCATCAACCTGGGTCTCCTGCATTGCAGGCAGATTCTTTACCATCTGAACCACCAGGGATGCCCCATATTTGCTTATATTTAATAGCTATTTTAAAGCATTCATCGAGAAAATCAGTTGCAAGTCAAATTTTCCATAATTCAAGCTTTTAAAAAACTATCCCTTTTTAAAGCATGTTATTGCTTTTCTACCTGTGTTAATTTTCGATTCTCCATTCTGCATATTTTGCATGCAGTCCTAATTGCAATTAGGATTTTCATGCATTTAAAAATTTATGGATAGTTTCTTTTGTAATGCATGCAGTGATTCTAATATATTTCTAACCCTTTATGGCCATATATGCAGTCTCTTTCAGAGTTCACTGTGATTATGGAATTTATCCCAGTTAAATATTTGGCTCCATCTTTGTCCCTAGTCTTCCAGTCTGCAGGACCTCTTTTTTTTTTTTCCTTTGTACAGTGTGTTCTCAGCCCCTTGCTCTTGTTTTCCTGTGCAGCTCCCAGCACCTCCTTGTTCCTGCCGAGACCAGGAATCCTGGTTTCTCCCCAGGCCAGCCACCGGCACCTGGTCGGTCTGCTTAGTCCAGGCCCTCACTGCGCTCCGGGGGTTCTGTCTCAGGCGTCCACATCCCCTCTCCTGTCTCCCCTGCTTGTCTCTGACTTCACCCTGACCACGGCACACTGGCCCACATCCCCTAGACCTCTTACTTCAGGTCTGACCTCAGTTGTCTGGTAATGTTCCTTGGACCTTTGTCAGCTATGAGAGCAACGTGGATGTTTCCGTTTCAGAATCGCGCCGTCTTGCTCAGCCCCGGGCAGGGTTTCTCTTCCCGTGTTTCTTCATTTCCGCTTTCACCCGGAGTCCCTGTTCCATGCCCACAGCCCCGAGGGGCACTGCTCGCCTCTCTCTGGAGATGTACTCTCTTGCACGTCCTACTTGGATGTATTTTAGCCACAGGATAAGCAGAACCAAACCAGCAGGCGTGCATGACTACAGTGCTGGCGGTGGACGGGCCTTAGCCGGCGTGTGCCCTCAAGCTCAGCGGAAAGTGCCCACCTTGCTACGCGTCCGCGCTTTCCCGTCGTGGCCGCTCTCACTCCCCTTCCCGCTGCCTGTGCTCCAGGGGGCCCCTCCTCCCTGCAGTCTCACCCCTTGCCGTCCTCCGGGGTCCCCGTGGCCGCTGCCGCTCCAGCACCCACCCCGTCTGCCTGCCCGGGCTCGGTCTCGCTCTGCCTGGGGTGCCCATCTTCCTTCCATGGCGCCTCCTCCCCCCACGCCTTTCGGGGCAGGTCTCACCCTCAGGGTTTGGCTCAGTTGCCGCCTTCCCTGACTTCCGAACGGTGGCTTCTGAACCCCTCGAAGCCCTGACTAAACTTGGCTGAGCGTCAAGCTCTCGGAAAGTCAGAACAAAGCATGGATTTCCGGTGGTACCTCTCCCAGGCTTTCTGGTTTTAAGGACGTGCGGCGTCCCCTTGGAAACAGGGGTTTCGTTTTTTTTAATAAAGGACACAGGTATCCAGTTCCTTGCCGTCCTTTGCCGGGACCTTAGGAGCCCACGAGGAAGCATTGAGGCCTGTCTCTGATGGGCCTTGGGACGTGCAGGCGCCTGCCGAGAGGGGCCGAGGGCCCTGGGGAGCCCCTGCGCCCGCTGGCCCCCGGCCCCTGCGGGTCTGGTCTCCCTGCCCTCCGAGCGCGGGCCCGCAGTTGGCGGCCGACGGCCGAGGTTCTCCCCGCGGCAGAGGAGAGGCCGCCCCCTCGGTCAGCCAGGCCGGGGCGGGTGGAGGAGAGGGGCCTGGACCCTACTGCGGGCCGGGGCTGCGAGGACGGAACCCGGGCGGAAGGGGGACCGTGCGGGCGAGGGCGGCCGGCGGGTGGGGGACCGCAGAACAGGACTCGCCACGGGCCACTCGTCCAGGCTCCCCTGGGCTCGGACTCCTGGCTGCTGCTGCTGCTAAGTCGCTTCAGTCGTGTCCGACTCTCTGCGACCCCAGAGACGGCAGCCCACCAGGCTCCCCTGTCCCTGGGATTCTCCAGGCAAGAACACTGGAGTGGGTTGCCATTTCCTTCTCCAATGCAGGAAAGTGAAAGTGAAAGTGAAGTCGCTTAGTCGTGTCCGACTCTTAGCGACCCCATGGACTGCAGGCCACCAGGCTCCTCCGTCCATGGGATTTTCCAGGCAAGAGTACTGGAGTGGGCTGCCATCGCCTTCTCCTTGGACTCCTGGCTAGGATTCCGTTTATGCAAGATTAATTTAGAGTAAGATACAACACTCTCAGACTCTCTTAGTGCTATTTTTAAGTACTTTCTTTACTCCATTCCAAGTGTTTTTCTTCTGATAGATGCCCTTTCAAGGACATTTGTGTTAAGTCACTTGAAGGCCTTTTTCTTCCTAAAGGTATAGGCGTTACCATTTTCAGTTTCATCAGTTGTGAATAATTCTGGCAAAATTTAAAGATGACAAAAGAAAACTTTTAAAATGATCCAGAGAATACCAAGAGCTTATCAGCCAATCACTTACCCTAAACACTGCTTTGCTCTTCTCAAATATAAATTTAAAAACCCACAGAAACTTGGGTAGAGCCGTGAAGATGCTTTCTAGAGACAACCCTGTAACAGTTTATGAAAATCCAGATTTTGTTTTTCCCCGTATCTGTTGTCTTTTCCTGCTCATGGAATCAGGTTTGAATCTGTGTCTGGAAATGATTTAAGCTAAAGATAAAGTTTTTATTTTTGTCTTGAAATGCTGCCTAAGAGAAAAGGAAGATAAAATTCTTTTGAACTTCCAGTGAAATGTATCTATGGCTCAATGGCTCAAAGTTTAGTTTTGCCTTAAATGAGCCAGCAGTATTTCATTCCTCACTGTTTGGAAGTCACTTTTGGTACTGAGAATTCAGTTGAAGATAGTTTAATCTGTAGTTCTAAATTAGTTTAATTATAAGTATTTTGTAAAATATGTAACCATGTAAAGCTCTTTTATTGGCATGTAGCTGTTTGATGATGTTGTGTTGCTCTCTGCTGCACAGCACGGTGACTCGGCCATATGTACACGTATATCCCTTCTCTTGGATTCCTTCCCATCTAGGTCCCTGCAGAGCACTAAGCAGAGTTCCCTGTGTGTACAGCAGGTCCTCGTTAGTTGTCTGTTTTACACATGGTAGTGTATATATGTCAATCTCAATCTCCCAGTTCATCCCAGCCCTCCCCTTTCCCCCTTGGTACCCGTGCTTTTGTTCTCTACATCTCTCTCTCTATTTCTGCCTCTATTTCTGGTATGAGATCGTCTATACCCGTTTTTTTCAGATTCCACATATATGTGTTAACATATGATGCTTGCTTTTGCTGTTAATTTTCCACATGCTTGGAACATTGAGAGATTGTTTTTTTGATTGTATATTTTAAAGCATTTTGTATTATTTATGAAATATGTAGCTGTTCTCTTTTCCCATTTTTAATCCTGACTGCCTCTGGAGGGAAAAACGTATACCCTCTAGTAGTAACGTGAGATAAATTACCTGTTGATCTCCATAGCTCCTAAATGCTAATTGGAAAGTGCACTACTAAATGTGTGTGTAATTATGTGTGAACTATTACAGTGGACTTATATGGTAGTTTGAACCATGGATTACTGTTTTATTGAGTAATACTGAATTTTATTTTTAGATATTTGATTTAATGGATGCGAAAGCACGTGCTGATTGTATCAAAGAAATAGATCTCCTTAAGGTAAATAACAAACGAAATGTTGACTGTTTTGAACATAACTGAGTGGGTTGATAAAAGTGATATTAAGATTTCACACTTCTAAGGAAAACTGTTTTTGAGATGTAGCTTATGCCACACTGAATTCAAACAATGTATAAATTTGCAATCAGTATATTGCCTTTTGGATTCATTGTACACTAACTTAATTGGAATGTTTGGTAGGATTAACTCCCTCCCCCATTTCAAACTAGAAATAGACATAAACATAAAATGTGGAAGAAATTTTTTTCTTGACCATCCCAATTAGACATATTCTAAATGTTAGATAATGCAAATGCATATTTGGTGTGATATATTGAGAATGTGAGCTGATCCAAGGGGTTCACATTATAAAAATAATACTTCCATATCTTTTTTTCCACATTTAGAAAGGGTGGTGTAAAGTCAGTTTGTCGCCCACTCAGAGAATAGGTCTGAGGTTTGAGTTACCTTCACATGCATTTGTTACAGTGAAATTTCTTTTGAGGAATGCTGTGGCTTATGTTGTATTTTTAACTTTCAAATAAAGCTTGGATGATGTTTATCCTGTCCATTTTTGTTTGTGCCTGAAATAAATCAGATTTATTAAAAAAGATAAAAAGCAAGCTCAAAATAAGCCATGCTTCCCACTGTTCTACTTATTGTAGTTATTTCCTGGGACAAGAGGTGACTGCTTTAACAAACCTTTGTTAGAGAAATAATGTATCATCACAGAGAATGTGGGAGGGAAACCTATCTTCTATAAGTAGGAAGAAGAGAAGAAAGGCCTGTGTATACTCTGGGATAATTCATGAATAATTTTCTTTGAGAAATGATTTGTCTTATGTTACCTTGGTTAAAGATTGAACGAAAAGATTGTTAGAAAAGATTGTAAATGTGTGTAGACTAATGTATATGTTTCTACAAGGTGAATTTTTTAAAGATAATTTAATAATCAGCCTCACAGATAGGTTCAGAGTGTTTGTAGTATTTGATATAAAGGCAATATTTAGATATAGTAGATGTCAGATTTTTATCACTGGCTGAAGTTATACTAGGATCAGCCTTCAAAATAAAAAGGGAAAGTGCACTTACCATTTAGAAGGATATAATTTTTAATAATTGGCTATTTAATTTGGTCATTCATTTATATGCATAGTTTATATATTCATTGGGCATAGCAGAACTTTTAAAAATTTTAATGTACTCTGATTTCTAAGAATATTACTAAAAAATAATTGTTGTGTAGTTTTACTTTCAGTAATTATAATACTTATTTCAAAATTCACTAGATAAGGAAAAATACAGTCATGTTAAGATTTCTGTAACTTAAAAATGAAATGCAGTCACCAATTTTATTCTTAAGTTATAAAGTCACTGTAAGTGACTCTAGGGAATTTACAGTAAGAAAACATTTTGATGCCTTTTTTCTTCTCAGCAACTCAACCACCCAAATGTAATTAAATATTATGCATCATTCATTGAAGATAATGAACTGAACATAGTTTTGGAATTAGCCGATGCTGGTGATCTATCCAGAATGATAAAGGTAAGGTTTTTTTTTTTTTAAAAAAAAACTAAAGCTTTACTTCTTTTTTTGAGAGTTGTATGTTGCATGTATAGGCACATCGGATACTTGCCACAATGCTTGACATTTGGTAGCCATGTAATCAATGGTAGGCCATGGTGATGGTTGTGATTAGGAAGCTAGGTACCTGGTAAAGTGGTTCCCTTGGATGTATGAACACTCCAGAACCAACTTGGAAAAAGACTGAGGGTGTGTTGTGTGTCAGCTGAAGGTACAGCTCTGCAGCCTGGCTTCTCCACGCAGGTCACCCTCCATCCCACGTGTCCGGGCGTCAGGCCGAGGGGCTGGCAGGGACTGTGGAGCAGCCTGGCCAGGCCGCCCCTGCTCGTGGGAGGGACGCGCCGAGAGGAGAGCGGGCCCCACGCTCAGTCTTTCGTGTCACACCCTGATTTGACCCCTTAGAAGTCATCTAACTTTCTTTTCTGGAAGTGAAAGTGTTGCTCACTCAGTCGTGTCTGACTCTCTTGCGACCCTGTGGACTGCAGCCCGCCAGGCTCCTCTGTCCATGGTATTCGCCTGGCAAAGATACTGGAGTGGGTTGCCATTTCTTTCTCCAGGGGGTCTTCCCGACCCAGGGATCGAACCTGGGTTTCCTGCATTGCAGGCAGATTCTTTACCGTTTGAGCCACTGGGTTGAAGTTCACCTACAAGTTACAGAAATGGCCTAATGACAGTAGCCTAAGAACTGGTTATCCTTGGCCTTGGCCTAACTTACCTTCTTCTGTGCGCCACATTTCCCCCAAGACAGACTAATGACAGAACCTACTTCAAGGGGCATTTTAAATGATCAGTTAATTTATACACATATGCATATATTTATATATATGTATGCACGTACGTGTACACTCACAGCAGAACTCCGAAGAGTGCCCCCCCCATAGGAACACTATGTTGGAGGAGGCCATTGCTGTATTATGTGTTGTTATGTGTATTTCTCTGTCCCGGGACTGATGTGGCAGTTGTGACCTCAGGTTCTCAGGCCTGAGACGTGAGGGGAGACAGGGACTCGGTAGCTATGTTTGTGGGCACGGCATTGGATGCTCACTGCCACCCCATGTCTTCCGCTTCACGCCATTGCCCAGAATGGTGTCTTAGGAACACGTGCAGGTGTGGGGAGGCTGGCCTGCGTGCTCTTCATTTGGCTGTCCATGTGCGAGCTAACCTCCTCTTACTCTGCAAGTGGACCCAAACAGTGCAGAAATCAGCCAAGGCCAACGGAATGAGAAAAGTCAGGGCTGTGAGCTCTGAGCCTGCTCCAGCCGAGGATCCACCCCATCACCAGCGTGTGGGCAAGGTTCCCAGTCAAGCGGAGGAGGACGGTGTCTCTACGGTGGATAAGCAGGGGGGCTCGGGTGTGTCCCGATGGGTGGCCGTGGCATGCTGAAGCCGCCACTGAGCCCACTGCAGTTGGGCATCTTAGGGGACTGGCTCGCCTGTCTATTTGGCTTCCTCTGGTTGGTTCCTAAGTTGGAAGCAGGGACAGAAATTGGGGAAGCTGTCAGTTACTGAGTCCTGGCCATCTGGGACTAATTGTTAACAGAAGTTATTGTTTAGCTTCCTGGATTGTCACTAGAGAGAGCAGTGTGATCTCCTGCAAGTCAAATGGAGCAGGCTGGCTTCTTGGGCTGCTTGCTAGAGTGGAAAGGTTGGATTCCTGACCAGGTTGCTGCGGACTGTGGTTCAAAGGTCTGTTTTTACATGTGCTCTGCCCGTTGTCTGTCAGTATATCCAGCCTCTCAGCAGATACTTGAGCACAGCCGGGAGTCTGCCCTGTGGAGTTCTCGCAAGGGGGTTTTAGAAACAGTGTTAGGTGCTTTGCATGCATTATCTTGTTTACTCTTTACAGTGATTTGGGGAGGTAATTTTGACACCTGGAGAAGAGAAGTATCATTACCAGTACATAGAAGAACTCTGTTTGAAATTAGGTTTGTCTGATGTAAAAACCCATGTGTTTTCCGTGAGAGGCCCTGAAGAATTTTTGTATCATAAAACTCCTTTGAAAAGATCAGATGAAAATCTCTGACCGTCTCTACCTGGAAAATGCTGATGCACACAGTTTGCATTCCATTCCAGGCCTTCGCAGATGTCCTGACCAAGGTGTCTGGATTTGCTAGCAGCGATGCTGCTTTCCAGGGTGAATTTGGCATCAGCCTCTTAAACACTGTCGTATCAGTAAACTTCTTTTAGGCCCAGTTTCCTCATCTGTGAGATGGACAGAGGTTTACAATTTCTAAGTATAAAAAGTCTACATAAAAGGAAGGTAATGTTCTCATTATCACAGAACACTATCAAGCTGACTCTCCCGTGCTAGGATGACTCACTGCTCGTCAGCTTTCTGTTTTAGGGACTTCCCACCACTGCCACAGAGAGCTAACCACCAACCAAGTGTGTCTTTGCAATTTAATTAACAAAGAAAGAAATGCAAATGCACAAAAGAAAATCTTAGAAAAACAGCTGTCTATTGAGATGATACATATAAAGGCAGCTGTAAATGATCCCTGCCAGAGGACAGGGACCACAGGGCCCCGTGTGGACGTGGAGTGTCGCAGGCCCCCAGGACTCAGACAGAGACCCACACTGAAGATAAGAAACTGGACCAACAGGAGTCCAGAGATAACTGATCCACAGGCATGAACCAGATCAACCGGGAACGGAGGGCAAAATTCTTTGCTTGAACCTTTAGGGTAGAAGAGTTCTTTAATTACTTACAGGGGGAAGGAAAGTGGGCAAGTCCCTATTGGGCAAATGCCTGCTGAAGCAGATAAAAGAGACCATTTCGGTTGTAGAGTCTCACCCTAGACGGAGTGCTTTGCTTTAGAGTTTGCTTTCTTGTTTAGTGTGCTTTTCTTCCTTCACACATAAAGGCTGCCGTTCCTGGCCTGTGGCCAAGGCGTGCCTGCGCCTACAGCATTTACCTTGGGAGAATATTCCTGTCCTCCGACCGCTGGAGAAAAGCAACTCTAGACCAGAGCACCTTACAGAAGCCCTGTTAACCTCTGTCGGCAGCAGACTCAGGTTTCTCTGGCCAAGTGAAGGAGGAAAAATTTGTCAGTGTGAACTTACATTTATTGTGGTGATGAACTCAGCTCCGTGTTTAAACACATGTGTCATAAGTTGACATTATCAAGAAAATGTTTAAGCAACTGACTCAGTGGATCTTGTAAGATAGATTAAGAACAGAATTCTGTTTGGTGATGAGTAGTAACTTAACCATTTATAGAACTGACAGCTAGACCCTTAAAGCATCCATCATGTAGAAGATGATTTGGGAAACTTTTTTAAAAGAAAAAAAAAAACAACTTAAAAAGGTTTTTAGAAGTATCAACTGATTCCTAGTAAGACGCTTACAGAGCCGCTTAGCGTGCTTTGGTAGAAGACGGAAGCGACTCTTCCTCAGAGGGTTAGCACCGTCATCCCTGCGTCCTCCCCCATGGGCTCCTCTGTCAGCCTGTCCTGGTCTTGTCCTTCATCAGAGCTGCCACCAGTTTGCTTGTCAAGATAGAAGACACTCTGGTTCTGGTTTTCCAGGTCCTTGAAGCGCTTCTAAAGGCTGAAAGTTGTATTATCAAATCTGTAGATCTGATGGTTCTCTCAGCATAGTGACTATAACAGAAAGCTTGCCCAGTGTGCAGAACGGAAAGTTTGACTGTGCAGTTTCACATGAGTGGAATGTCTTCACATCCTGATTATAGTCCTGGGAGTCTTTTGCGGGATGATATTTCAGATCTGATCAAATGCCTAGTTGTATTGGGAAGGAGTAATTTATTAACTTGGGAGAATCTGACCTGTGGGATCTCCCCAGGTCCTTCAGCAAATAACATCACTCTGATTATGGATTGTTGCATTTCAGTTGAACACCGAGTTGTGACTTTTCTTTTCATTTGACTTAATAAGCCTGCTGCTGCTGCTGCTGCTAAGTCGCTTCAGTCGTGTCTGACTCTGTGCGACCCCAGAGACGGCAGCCCACCAGGCTCTCCCGTCCCTGGGATTCTCCAGGCAAGAACACTGGAGTGGGTTGCCATTTCCTTCTCCAGTGCATAAAAGTGAAAGTGAAGTAGCTCAGTCGTGTCCGACTCTTAGTGACCCCGTGGACTGCGGCCCACCAGGCTCCTCCGTCCATAGGATTTTCCAGGCAAGAGTACTGGAGTGGGGTGCCATCGCCTTCTCTGAGTAAGCCTAGGGTTTATTTATTATTTTTTTAAATACATAATGTCTCTCATTAGTTTTCTCAAACGGTGAATATCCTTAACTTTCCTCCTTATGTTCTCATCTCCCAGATTAACCACTGACTTTTAATGTGCATAAAACCTTTCCAACTTTATATTCTATGTTCACAGTTCAGTTCAGTCACTCAGTCGTGTCTGACTCTCTGTGACCCCATGGACTGCAGCATGCCACGCTTCCCTGTCCATCATCAACTCCTAAAGCTTGCTCAAACTTATGTCCATGGAGTCGGTGATGCCATCCAGCCATCTCATCCTCTGTCTTCCCTTTCTCCTGCTCCTTTCAATCTTTCCCAGCATCAGGGTCTTTTCCAATGAGTCGTTCTTCGCATCAGGTGGCCAAAGTATTGGAGTTTCAGCTTCAACATCAGTCCTTCCAATGAATGTTTAGGACTGGTTTCTTTTAGGATGGGCTGGTTGGATCTCCTTGCAGTCCAAGGGACTCTCAAGAGTCTTCTCCAACACCACAGTTCAAAAGCATCAATTCTTCAGCACTCAGTTTTCTTTATAGTCCTACTCTCACATCCACACATGACTACTGGAAAAATCATAGCTTTGACTAGACAACCTTTGTTGGCAAAGTAATGTCTCTGCTTTTGAATATGCTGTCTAGGTTGGTCATAACTTTTCTTCCAATGAGCTAGCATCTTTTCATTTCATGGCTGCAGTCACCATCTGCAGTGATTTTGGGGCCCCCCCAAAATAAAGTCTCTCACTGTTTCCACTGTTTCCCTATCTATTTGCCATGAAGTGATGGGACTGGATGCCATGATCTTAGTTTTTTTGAATGTTGAGTTTTAAGCCAACTTTTTCTCTCTCCTCTTTCACTTTCATCAAGAGACTCTTTAGCTTTTCTTCACTTTCTGCCATAAGGGTAGTGTCATCTGCATATCTGAAGTTATTGACATTTCTCCCAGCAATCTTGATTTCAGCTTGTGCTTCTTCCAGCCCCGCGTTTCTCATGATGTACTCTGCATAGAAGTTAAATAAGCAGGGTGACAATATACAGCCTTAAAGTACTCCTTTCCTGATTTGGAACCAGTCTGTTGTTCCATGTCCAGCTCTAACTGTTGCTTCTTGACCTGCATACAGATTTCTTAGAAGGCAGGTCAGATGGTCTGGTATTCCCATCTCTTTCAGAGTTTTCTACACTTTGTTGTGATCCACACAGTCAAAGGCTTTGGCATAGTCAGTAAAGCAGAAATAGATGTTTTTCTGGACCTCTCTTGCTTTTTTGATATCTGACATACACAAATAGAAAAATATATACTGATACATGTATTCTTTCTCAGAAACATATCACAGTGCATTTTATTATTGCTTCATTGATAAACAGTTGGACTATTTCCATTGTTTAATTTGTTCAAGGAAAGCTCTACTACAAAACCTTGTGTATTTTCATACAACAGTCTCATACACACTATTTAACAGACGATTACAGATGCTTCTATAAAATAGCTGAGTAATAATGTATATGTTCAAGCTGGTTTAGAAAAGGCAGAGGAACCAGAGATCAAATTGCCAACATCCGCTGGATCATGGAAAAAGCAAGAGAGTTCCAGAAAAACATCTATTTCTGCTTTACTGACTATGCCAAAGCCTTTGACTGTGTGGATCACAATAAACTGTGGAAAATTCTGGAAGAGATGGGAATACCAGACCACCTGACCTGCCTCTTGAGAAATCTGTATGCAGGTCAGGAAGCAACACTTAGAACTGAATATGGAACAACAGACTGCTTTCAAATAGGAAAAGGAGTACGTCAAGGCTGTATATTGTCACCCTGCTTATTTAACTTCTATGCAGAGTACATCATGAGAAACGCTGGACTGGAAGAAACACAAGCTGGAATCAAGATTGCTGGGAGAAATATCAATTACCTCAGATATGCAGATGACACCACCCTTATGGCAGAAAGTGAAGAGGAACTAAAAAGCCTCTTGATGAAAGTGAAAGAGGAGAGAGAAGAAGTTGGCTTAAAGCTCAACATTCAGAAAACGAAGATCATGGCATCCGGTCCCATCACTTAATGGGAAATAGATGGGGAAACAGAAACAGTGTCAGACTTTATTTTTGGGGGCTCCAAAATCACTGCAGATGGTGACTGCAGCCATGAAATTAAAAGACGCTTACTCCTTGGAAGAAAAGTTATGACCAACCTAGATAGCATATTCAAAAGCAGAGACATTACTTTGCCGACTAAGGTCCGTCTAGTCAAGGCTATGGTTTTTCCTGTGGTCATGTATGGATGTGAGAGTTGGACTGTGAAGAAGGCTGAGCGCCGAAGAATTGATGCTTTTGAACTGTGGTGTTGGAGAAGACTCTTGAGAGTCCCTTGGACTGCAAGGAGATCCAACCAGTCCATTCTGAAGGAGATCAGCCCTGGGATTTCTTTGGAAGGAATGATGCTAAAGCTGAAGCTCCAGTACTTTGGCCACCTCATGTGAAGAGTTGACTCATTGGAAAAGACTCTGATCCTGGGAGGGATTGGGGGCAGGAGGAGAAGGGGACGACCAAGGATGAGATGGCTGGATGGCCTCACGGACTCGATGGCAGTGAGTCTGACTGAACTCCGGGAGTTGGTGATGGACAGGGGGGCCTGGCGTGCTGCGATTCATGGGGTTGCAAAAAGTCCGACATGACTGAGCGACTGAACTGAACTGAACTGCAACTGAACGTATATGTATTTTAAATCATAACAAATACTGCCAAATTGTTCTATCAAATATACCAATTTGTAACCATTAAAAATATGTTCTTTAATTCTGTATTTACTGGACATTGACTGTGTGCTGTATTCCTGTTATATGCCTTCTTGGAACTCATTGTCTAGGAGAGAGAAGCATTTGTCTGATGCTCAGAGAACTATACAACCAAAGTTGTAAGTTTTGTGAGGGCGTAGGATAAATTAGAGTGATAGTTTACAACAGAGAGCCTAATCTAGACAGGGAGCTTCTGAGGGCGAGAGGAGAACTTTAAGCACTGGTACTGTGATGTAGGTACTTAGTCTTAGTGATTGAGCTCCAGTCTCCTTATCTGTGAAATTGGGTTAATAATTACCTGCCTTACCGTGTCCTTATAAGGGCTTTTATATATATATGTATATGTAACTGTGGTGTTGGAGGAGACTCTTGAGAGTCCTTTGCAGTGCTAGGAGATCAAACCAGTCAGTCCTAAAGGAAATCAACCCTGATATTCAATGGAAGGACTGATGCTAAAGCTGAAGCTCCAATCCTTTGGCCACCTGATGCGAAGAACTGACTCATTGGAAAAGACCCTGATGCTGGGAAAGATTGAGGGCAGGAGAAGACATGGGTGGCAGAAGATGAGATGATTTGATAGCATCACTGACTCAATGGACCTGAATTTGAGGAAGTTCCGGGAGATAGTGGAGGATGGAAGAGCCTGGCGTGCCACAGTCCATGGGGTCACAAAGAGTGCACACGACTTAGAGACTGGACAGCAACAGTGTGTACATGTATCTGTTTTTGTAGGTATATGTACAAGTATATGCACATACATGTAATTACCTGTGCTGTCTGAATATGCGACAGCTATTCGATAGGTATTACTGGAATGTGTGTTACTCTATTTAAATACTCTGAGTATCGCTTCTCCCCTTTCTTTTCATCACACTCTTCACAGATGACAGCCTGCCTCCTCTTCACAGGGAATGGGCATCACCAGTCAGGGATGCCTTCCCCTTCCCAAGGCCTCACCTGCCGGACCAGCCTGGCCCTGTCGCCACTTTCCCTGCTGGACAGGCGGAGCTCCTGTGTGTTCCCCCACGTGGGTTCTTTGTCCTGTCCCTGCCGCGGGGATCAGAAACCTCCGTCATGTATTCCCCGACCTGAGTGCACCTTCCTCTGCTGGCAGTGAACACACTCAGGCCCCTGGCACCTGAACATGCCCACATGCACACACGTGTCCCTCCTTCACGCGTTCTCTGATGCATCTGAGAACCCCGTCTCTAGCAGGAAGACAGAAGGATAGGCGAGCGGACGTGCAGGATGTCCGATGTCGGTCAGCACCGTGAGGAGGACGAGGTCGGGTTCAAAGAGGGCGCTGCTGTCCGGACAGGTGACCAGGGCGGCCCTGCGCCTTCAGTCCTGGCATTCCCGCTGCCGCCTGGCTTCTGCTTCCCGCCGCCCGCGTTCTGTGTGTCGCCACCGTCGGCCGCTCCGTGCGGACCCGGTCTCAGACACCCCCGGGCCCGCGCGCCCTGCTCGGTCCTCGTCCGCCTGAGCCTCTGCCTCCCCCTTCCTTCCTAGAGGCTCCCCCCACTGCCCAGAGTCCCGCAGCGCCTCGGTTTTCTCCTCGCCTCTCTGGAGACTCCTGATTCTTCTTGACAGTCGTTCCGTTCCTCCTGGCCCTTCCTGACTGAGCTTTCGGAGCTTCAGCCCGGGGTTTTTTCGCTGTTTGCTTTCCCCTCCTTTCTGGGCTGGCCTTGCTGGTTCCTGTGCATCACTGACTCCCTAGGCTCCCGGGGATGCGGTTCTTGCCTCAAGCGTGGAGCTCTGTCTGCACCCTGAGCGCGTCCGAGCCCCCGCGTCCGCCCAGACCGCGGTGCCCCCGGGGAGACCCTGTGGAACTGGCCCGCGCTCAGAGTCGTCTCCCCTCCTTCCGAATGCTGCTCCGCTTTCTCCAGCAGCTCCTTGCCCCCCCTCTCCCCTGTGCCCCGGAACGCGACATTCTCAGTCTCTGAGAGGTGAAGAGAGAAAGAGAGAGGAAAGGCCTCTGCTCCCAGACCGCCCTGGCGCCCCGCTGAGCCCCGGCGCCTCCATAAGAGGCCCTGGGGGAAGGCGCGCCCGCCGGCCTCGTGGCCTCAGGCACCGGTAGGCGCTCGAGGACCCTCGCTGCAGTCGGCCCCGCCCCCCGTGCGCTGCCCCCAGGCTGGGGCGTGTCCCTCAGTCCCGCCGCTCCCGCTCGTTCACCGCTTCCTCAGGAATGGCCTCTTAGACCAGGACCAGGGACGGTTTCAGGACTCCTTACACCATCGTGCATTTGCTTGTGGGGTGGTTCTGTCTGGATTTCCCATGTGACCTTGTTGAGCGTGGGGCTGCCTGCTCTGCTCCCTGGGCTTTCATTTTCTAGGGAGCGCCTGGCTGATGGCAGCAACTCAGGAAATGTCTGGAGGCGGTATGTGTGAGACCCGATGCCCTCTCCTCTGTCCGCCCCTCTGTTCCAGGGGCCTGTCGGGAAACGTGGCTGGTGGTCCAGCAGGCACACCGTGTCCTCCCGTTTCACACTTTAGTCCCACGAGGACTTGCTCACATCCAAGTTGAATGTGACAGGGGAGGAAACTGCGTTCTGATACAAGAAGGGGCTTTTTGGCCCTAAGAAATGCTAATGTTGTTTTCTCAACCCTCTAATTGTGCTCTATGCCATTCTTTATACAAGAGACTACATTACCAAAAAATAAAAAATGATAGGGACTTCTTTTATGAAGGAGTGTGGCAGTGACTTGATGCTTTGCAAAGGATAGCAATAGATCCGAGGGTTGTAAGGAGCCTGGTTCATTTCTTGATGGTACGTGATACTGTAAATCATCGTACATCACAGCGTACCCCACTGTCTCAGCTCCTGCTTAATTGGGTGGCAGCGGAAAGATCGCTCCTGGTCTGTATTCCAGGAAGGAACCTCTGGATAGCATTGCATCAAAGATTTTTACAAGTAAATAATTAATTGGTTTAGAGCAGGCTGACAAATATAATTAAGCAATTTATAGTTGAAATATTCAGTATTTCTCTAATTAGTGACAGAGGAATACCTGAGGCTGTGGTCAGATGAAATACTTCCCAGATGAGTTTTAAGATGAAAGGAAATCCAAAATTTTTCATCATGTATTTCTTTATCATCAATAATCAGAATTTTAAAGGAAAAGATTCTTACAGAGTGGCGACTGGGTTACAGTTTATCCAGTTGTGATATATATGCTGTACATTTTCTTTATTGTATCCTAAATTGAACCAGTACATGTTCCACTTTGTAGTATGCCTTATTAATACTATATATTTCACTTTTCTGTTGCTAAGAAACATATTTGGTGATGGAGACTTAGTATAGAGGAGATGAGAGACTAATCTCAGAACTATATAAACACGAGCTTTGTTCATTTCACTTTGTCAGTAGAAATATTCTTAAAATATATTTAAAATTTTTGTAGCCCATTTTTCCAAAATATAGTTTATTCTTTGAACTATTTATAAGTTCTTATATTTATAATTGCCTTTTAGAAAGTCAGATTATAAGTTTATATATTTAACATATTTTTTAAAGCTATATTTTACTAAAATATCAGTAAAACAAAATATAACCCAATATAATAAATCCTTTGAAGGGAAACTAAGAAGTTTTTTATCTGCCGAAAAATTGTCATACCGCACCTCACTGGCTAAGAGGAAAGTGAATGTTATTGTTACAGATGTTTGTTAGTGACATATGCAATACAGATAATTTAAATTGAACTCTGTTTTGTGCCAAGAGTTTGGCACAATTTCAGATTATTACTTAAGGCTATCTCTTCCCCCACCCAGTTTTGTTGAGCTGTAACTGAAATACGTGACTGTGTAGGTTTAAGGTGTGCAGCACACTGGTTTGACTTACCTGTATGAGTGAATGTATGTATGTGAAATGAATATCGCAGTAAGTTTAGCTAACATCCACCATCTCATCAAGGTACACTGAAAAGCTAGAATGTTTCACTCTCAAACCCACCTGAGAAAACACTTCGGGTGCTGATTTTCTCTTCATTACAGTCAGTCTGTGGTACAAGCAAGTGACTAACACTGTGCTTGGACCTCCTTACCAGCTGCTTATCTAATAGAACACCCAGGTTCACAATGTGCTGTGTGGGTATGCCTCTCACGACACACAGAACGACCAGTTCACACAGCTACCTTTTTTGGAAGGTTCAGTTATCCCGAGTGCATTTTCAGTGCTGGGACACTGCAGGGAAATATGCTGGGTGTGAACCAGCCAGCTGTATCTGCCTGCAAAAACACTTCTCACCCAGGAAGAGCTAGAACGTTTCACTTTCAAACCCTCCTAAGAAAACACTTTGGGTGCTGATTCTCTATTCACTAGTCAGTTCTTGGCGCAAGCAAGTCACTTTTCTGAAGGAAACACTGTGCTTGGATCTCCTTACTATGAGCTCATCTAATAAAGTCCCTAGGTTTATAATGCATTGTATGGGTATGCCACTCACCACCTAGAGAACCACCAGTTCACACAACTTCCTTTATGGAAAGGTTCAGTTTTTCTCAAGTGGGTATATTCAGTGCTAGACAATGCTGGGTGAGAACCTGCTAATTTGGGTCCGCTGGCCAAAACAGTATTCTCACCCTCTAAATGCCAAAATGTTTCACTCTCAAATTCACCCAAGAAAACACTATGGGTGCTGATTCTCTCTTTACTAGAATCAATTCTTGGGAAAGCAAATGACTTCTCTGCAGGAAAATACTTGCTTTGATCTCCTTACTAGGAACTCATCTAATAGAACACCTAGGCTCATGATGAGTTGTAGAGTTGTGCCACTCACCCCCAAGAAAACAACCAGTTCATACAGCTTCTTTCTTGGAAAGGTTTAGTTTGTCCTGCTTGTGTATTTTCAGTCTGGGACACTGCAGGGTAATACGCTGGGTGGGAATCTGTCAGTTGGGGTCTGTTGGCACACAGTGTGCTCACCCTGGGAAAGCTAGAATGTTCACCCTCAGACCCACCAAGGAAATCACTTTGGGTGCTGATTCTTCAGTGCAGTCAATTCTTGGTGCAAACTAACAACTTTTCTGAAGGGAACACTTTTCTTGGATCTCCTTACTGGGAGCTCAATTCCTAGTTCCTAGCAAAAAAGGAAAAAAAATTTTTTTTCTTTTGATGAGAACCCTTAGGCTTTACTCCCCCAACAGTTCCACTGATTCGGACAGCAGTGTTGTCTGGAGCATCATGCTGTGCGTTGCATCCCTGGTAGGTACTTATCTTAGAGCTGGAAGTTTGCACCTCCTGACCCCCTTCATCCAGTTCCCCCTGTCACTTAACCCCTTGCCTCAGGTGACCACAAATCTGATCTTTTTTTTTTTTTTTTTTCATGAGATTTTGTGTGTGTGTTTGTGCATTTAGATTTCATGTGTAAGTGACATCATGCAGTTCTCTGTCTGACTTATTTCACTTAGCACAGTGCCTTCAGGGTTTGTCCGTGATTTTGTACATGACAGGATATCCTCATTTTTATGACTTTATAGTACTCCATTGTATACATACTGCAACTGCTTTATTGGCCAATCAGTTCAGTTCAGTTGCTCATTTGTGTCTGACTCTTTGCAACCCCATGGACGGCAGCGCGCCAGGCTTCCCTGTCCATCTCCAACTCCCGGAGCTCGCTCAAACTCAGGTCTATTGAGTTAGGTTGTTACCTTGGCTATTGTAAGTGATGCAGCAATAAGCATGGGGTGCAGATGTCTTTTCAAGATAGTGTTTTCGTTTCCTTTGGATATGTTCCCAGAAGTTGAATGGCTGGATCATATGGTAGTTTTACTTGTAACTTTTCAAGGATCCTCCATACTGTTTTCCATAATGGCCGCACCAATTTGCAACCCCAACAGCTGTGTACAAGGGTTCTCTTTTCCCCACATTCTCACCAGTGTTTGTTACCTGTTGTCTTTTTTTGGTGGCCATTTTAACAGGCATGAAATGGTATCTCATTGCGATTTTGATTTGCATTTCTATAATGACGAGTGATGTTGAGCATCTTTTCATGTTCTTCTTGGGCATTCTTTTATCTTCTTTGGAAAAATGTCTACTCAGGTCTTTTGCTTGTTTGTTAACTGACTTATTATTTTTAGTTTGGTTATTTTTTGCTATTGAGTTGTGTGGGTTCTTTCTATATTTTGGATAGTAACCCCTCATCAGATACATTTGCAAATATGTTTTCCCATCCTGTAAGCTGCCTTTTCGCTTTTTGATTGTTTCTTTTGCTGTGCATAAGCTCTTTAGTTTGATGTCACCATACTTGTTATTTTGCTGCTTACACTCTAGGTATCATATCGAAAAAAATCATTGTCAAGGAGCTCTTCTGTGTTTTCTTCTGGAAGTTTCACAGTTTCAGGTCTCACATTTAAGTCTTTAATTTGTTTAGAGTTAATTTTTGTGAGTGGTGAAAATTAAGGTTTCAGTTTTATTCTTTTACATGTGGATGTCCAATTTTCCCAGCACTGATATTGAGTATTTTTGGCTCAAATATTAGCCAAATATTGTTACCTATAAATGCCTAGGCTTATTTATGGGCTCTCAGTTCTTTTCCATTGGTCTATGTGTCTGTTTTTGGTACCATACTGTTTTGATTTCTGTAAGTTCATAATGTGGGTCTCATCAGGAATTGTGATGCCTCCCACTTTGCTCATCTTTCTCTGTATTGCTTTGGCTTTTGGGGGGGGGGGTGTTTTGTGGCTCCACATAAATTTTTGAATTGTTTTTTCTACTTCTGTGATAAGCTCCGTTGGAATCTTAATGTGGATTGTATTGAATCTATAGATGGCTTTTGGTAGTATTGACATTTTAATAACATTAATTATTCCGATTATGAACATGGGATTCTTTTCCATTTATTTGTGTCTTTGTTTCTTCATCTTGTAGTTTTATGAGTAGAGGCTGTTTACCTCCTTAGTTTTAAGTTTACTCCTAAATATCTTATTGTAAATGGAATGCATTTTATTTTTTCAGATAATTCACTATTACTGTATAGAAACGCTACTGATTTTTGTATGTTAATTTTTTTATCCTGTGACTTCACTGAATTTGATTAGAACTGCTTTTTTGATAGAGTCTTTAGAATTTTATTTACCTATAAAATGATGTCATCTTCAAACAGAGACAGTTTTACTTCTTCCTACTCAGTTCTGATGCATGTTGTTTGTTTGTTTTCTTGTCTGATTGCTCTGACTGGTTCTTCCAGGGCTGTGCTGAATAGAGGTGGAGAGAGTGAGATCCCTCATCTTGTTCCTGAGTTAGGCCCTCTCTTCGTATTCATAACATATTTAGATACAGACTTATTCTTAAATGGTCAACTTTATATTTTCTATGGTTACCACTTGTGTGGCATTTCCTTTAAATTTGGTAGGAGCATTAAGACTCTTTTCCTTTATAAAACATAAACTTAATTTTTTGTATTTTTTGTATTTTGGCTGTCTGTGGAAATGCACTTTGTGTTTGTTTTTAATTGCTAATTATCACAAACCGCTTAAAACACAAACATGTTATCTCACAATTTGGGGGGTTAGTGAGTTCACATCCTGCTTTGTGAGTTCTCTGCCCAGGATGCTAGAAACTGAAATCGAGGCGCCAGCTGGGGCCATGATCTCATCTGAGGTTTAGGGTTCTCCTCCTCGTTGACTGGACTGTTGGGAGAATTGAGTTCCTTGTGGCTGTGTGACTGATGTCGTGCTCGCCTCCCGAGTGTCAGCTGGGAGCCATCTGCGAGGCCACTTGTCTGTCTCTGCAGCTAGCAGTTTGCTCCCTTATGGCCAGCAAGAGAGTCTCTGGCTTTGAATTTCTCTGAGTTCTTTGAAGAGCTTACCCAATCAGATCAAGTCCACCCAGGATAATCTCCCCAGTGATTAACTCAAAAACTGCTGATTAGAGGGTCTTCATTACATCTGCAGAATCCTTTCTGTCACGTAAGATAACCTAATATGGAGGGGACAGTTCATCACGTTCATAACCCAGCTCACACTCAAGGGGAGAGAGGTGGGTACACCACAGACTTTGGTAAATTACTGAAAACATCAACAAATCTTGGAGATAATTATTATCTGCAATTATTACAACTTGTAAATCTTGTTCACCTTCTTTGTGTGGTTGTTTTTTTTTTACATCTGCAGACATATTCTTATCTGTTCTTATCCAAATTTAGATGCTGTACTGGAAGGAAAAGCACTTAGAAATGTCTTCTACACTCTTGACCTTTGGCTCCTTAAAGCAGTAGAGTCTCCCCAGCAGTGCCATCTATCTTTGTTGATGGTAATTTATGGCTTGGAGGGTACAGACACTGTCCATTTCAGCATCTGGCATGAAGTGTGCTGCCCGAGCCAGACCACAGGGAGAATGGCCAGTTCTCCCAAGCACAGGCTGTTTCCTGCTGGGTCTCTTACATAAGGGTGCCACCTGTCTTACATTATCTTATGTCTTCAAAATTATTCAGAAGTCTTACGGTTACAAATTAGTGGCACTGTCTAGAAAAAGCTATGTAGAACTGAATATTCCATACATAGGCACCTACACATTATGCATGTACACCAGTATGTGTATGTAACCGAAAAGGTTTATGTCTGTGTGGTATGCATATGTGGGTATGTTACACAGCATTATTTTTAATAGAAGCAGTATTGCTTATAAAATATCCCTTGGGTTTTCTTTGAAACCTAAGACATTTGGTAATGAAATAGTATTGAACTTAGGGATTTTAATAAACTGAAAATTATGTGCCATAATGTAAGCATAGTGAAAAGGGGAGTAAGTTGTTGAACTGTGTGTAAGTTTTGAACCGTGTTTACTTAGGAAAAAATTAGAAGGGCACTTTTTGCTCCTTTTGAAGGTAGTGTTGGTGGAAAGTTGCCTTTGTGAACTTTATGCAGATAGACAGCAGTGCTGGTAGCTGTAGCCCAGTAAGGGAGAAGGGGTTCAGACTTCCGTTTCATTTTCTTTCGTTCATATTCTACTGATAGACTTTTACTGGCTCCTTATCGTTCCACTGTTTTCCTTGTCCATTAAGAATATATTTCCGTATTCTCTCTTCACTGTTGTCTGGTTTAACATAACCAGAAAGACGTCATCAGAGAGACAAGTGTTCTTGTTTGCCTTTGTAGCCTTCCACGTCACCCTACAGACAGACTTGCCGCTTTTTCGTCTCACCGTCTGTCTCTAGTCCTCTAATGCAATAGCATCAGCGTTTTCAGGCATTTATTTTCCCGTCAGCTTCAGGCACTTGGGAGCTCCCAGACTACGCATGTGGCAGCAGTGCAGTGCCACTCCTCCTAGTGATTCCGATATATTCCCACCTTTCTTCATTGATTTAAAAAAATATTCCAAGTTTCCTTGATACTGGTACACTAACATTTAGAAGGCAACTTTTGGGGGTTAGGGGAAGAACATTTTGACTTTATAGGAGCTCATTTTTCTTGTTTGGTAAATAGGGTTTTTCTCTTTCTTCCCCCCCCAAGGCTCAATTACTCAGGAAAAAAAATCTTATATGTTTCACATTTTCTACCATAACATAAAATATGTTTTCCACTTCTATTACTAACCTGTATGATTTTGATTTTGGGGAATGGATGGATTACATTGATAGTCTATTAAATTATAATTAGAAGCAGCTGAGTACACTTAGCTTTTCTGACATTTATAGGAAAGGAAAAAGAGAGTAGAGCTTGGGTGGGAAGTATTTTATCAAAGAGGATAAAATTAGATGCAGGTTTTTTTTTTTTTTTTTTTTAGTGCTCCTCTGGTTGCCAGGCCCATTCTACTAGCATCTGCTAAAGCAACTTAGGATACCTGAATTTTATTCAGAGTGCCAAGAGAGAAAATGTTCACACATTGCAAATTAGTATCACATACCAAAATTCTACATAACTATTTTACCCATTTATATAATACCCAGAGTTGTGTATGGCAAGTACATGTACACTTTAGTCTGTTGAGACCTTCTTATACCCTTGGAAGAAAAATGTTTCCATGGAAAGATTGATATCTAATAGAAATCACACTTAGAACTGCCAGTTAATACTTTCAGAAGCATCCTGTCTTTTCCATCATCCAGTCTCTCTGCATTTAAATCTTTGAAAGAAGCACTGTGAAATATGTAGTCTTATAAAAATGCATTATAATTACAGAGATGCTTGGGAACATAATATTGCTTCTGTTGGTAAAGGTTTGATCTAATTACCTTGTAATTACCTTATTATAAAAATCTGACCTGTCATCTCATGTGAAGACCATTCATAGGATTAACTGGACCTCTGGGGATCTTGGAGGTATTATGGTTGTTATTTTTGCTTTGTTGTTAATAGCTGAAGATTTAAAGGACCGGACATACTAAAATTTGTTATTTTTCAGTGTGAAAATGTGCCAATCAGGCATTTGTTTTTTGTGTTTTATTCGTAACTATTTTAGAGGCAGCAGGAGCCACTTACTCTGTTCATCTCCAAAACTGTTTAATATAGAGAGGAAACCAAGGCCCAGCAAGGTTAAGTGGCTTCTTCAGGGTCACACAGCCATTACTGCCGAGCCCCATCATCAGGCCTGTTACGGAAGGTGCATATGGATTACGTGAGTGGCGCGTTAAACGCTTGACGACACTCCCGAGCAGGAGGTAGCCCCTAATGTTGAGCGTAGATCACCTGCCTCCTCGCGATACTTGGAAGAGATGGAAACCAGCTGGAGCCTGCAGCGCCAGTTCTCATATGGCTTCATCATTTCTCACTATTTAATTGCCGTTTCTCCTTATCTTCTTCAGGAACGACTTGCCTCCCAGGATTGTGTTTGTTCTTTGGTTTTGTTTTTTAACTACAGCAGTACGTTGTTTCCCAAGGTTGTTGGTTATGTGCTTCCTGGGACCAGCTTACACTGTCTCGGGTCCCCGTAACAAGTGACTGGGAATGTCTAGCTGGTGAAAGAGCATCACACTTAGCACAGGGCCCGTGTGACCGTGCGGGCCGCACACTCATGAAGCAGACCCTATGGATCTGGGTGTTTTGTCTGAAATGTCCTTCTTTAAACATGAACATACTAAACTGTAGGGGTATATATTTTGATACACTACAGAAATTAGCTTGTTTTTTTGATCCAAGAAGATAATTTTCTGTTCTTTCTCTGTTGATGAGTTTATACTGTGTAATAGTGATAAGATTTTTCCTAAGATTTCCCAAGGAGGAATGCTGGAATTGCAGAAGGTGGAAATAAGAAATGTATGTTCTGCTTGGAGTGGGAGTGTCCAGACTGGGAGTAATTCCTCCCCAAAATGGTTACGTGATAGGCAGTGTCTGCTGTATAATTTGGTTTTGGGGCATTTAGTTTGTAAGAGAATGTTTGACAATGAAAAAAAAAAAGCCGTGCCCATTTTCCAAAAAACCTTTGCGTGGAGGCAGCCTGCATCAGCTAGCCTCACCTTAGTGACACTGCGTGTTTTACCAAGGATGCCTAATTCCACCTCGGTGAGATGCTGGTCATCCTGTTACACATGAGTGAGAGAACAGTATCATCTGATGTTTGTATATGCCTTTTACAAATACACTGGTTAGCTTTTTGTTACATCTGGTTTCCTTTTTCTGATATGAATAATGTTCAATGTATGTTTGAATGCTGAAGGAGGTAGAAAATATGCTCTTAAAATAAACAGTATTTGAAGCTTTGCATTAAAAAAAAGATGAACCCACCTTAAAAATTTAAAAAAGACAATAAAAATTCTGTTCAAATGATCAGGTATATCTGAGTGCTCATTTCTGTCTTTCATGACTTTTTAGATATTTTATTTTCAGATATAAGAGGTTAAAATTCTGTTTTATAACATAGTAAAAGTGACTTTTAAATTTTTTTCATAGAAATCTTTATTAATAGTAACCCTTTAAAATGATTTAGCTTTATTAAAAACATACCACATGACAAATAAATGTACATTTTTTATTCCTATATATTGGTATTACATTTTCTTCCCCCAAATCTGGAGCTAAATTGTCTTTTTTTCAGAGAAAGATAGGATTTTTGAACAGTAATGCTATTTGACTAGATAATTAACTTTAAAAAGATATGTGTATTTTAGAATAAGTAAAGAGAAGGTTGTTTTTTTAAAAATATATTGGCATTATGTGAGTTCTTCTTTTATAGTGCTAATATAAATTTTACCAGAATTCAAATTTTTATTGCCTTTTTTCTATTCATCCTCTTAAGAGATAGCCAACAGTGCCACCATCAGAACAGACAGGCTCTTCTCATCGTAGGTATTGGTTTTTTTTTTTTTTTTTACTCAAGGATGGTTGAAAAACTATATGTTTAAATAGACATGGAAAAAATATTGGGAGATAACCAATGATAAGTTAAAACTGCTTTTGATTTATATTATGATTGATTGAATCAAATTCATAAAATTACCCTTCAAAAACATTTTACTAATTTGGATACTTACATTTTGCCAAGTCATTCTGTCTAGCTAGCATTATATTGATGCCAGTTCATTGTTAAAATCTTTAACTTGTTGAAAGAAACAGTCCTTGGCCTGATCCCATCTTCCATTTTGAGGGCAGTTTTCTCATTGTGTCCTGTTTTTAATATATAATTTATTTTTTCATAATGGAACTTTAAAGGTAAACTGTCAGGTTAATTTTAATTATGATGATTTCAGAATCTATATTGAAGCATAAAATTATTCTTTCATGGTCTGATACTTACATGATATGGTATATTTATTTTTGAATGAAAAGAAGCCTGTTCCCCATCTTCCTGTTGACATCAAACAGTCTTCTGATATGCTAATCCAGCGTCAGGGAGAGCACGTAGGCTTTATTTGGACTCATTCCAAGTCTGAAAGAAAATTATGTATCTAAAACTGATTTTGCACTGTTGCCCCATAGACTGAAAACTGATGCTGATGCAGGCTGCGGTTAATAAGATTTAACACTAAAACATGATCTGGGAGTTTTTACCATTTTAGTAATAACCCTGTCTTCTTCTTACCTAGTCTTCTGATTGTTACTTGTTTTCTGTTTTTTTGCTACTGAGGTAATAGTCATTGAAGTTGCTAATAAGTTCATTTCTATAGTACGTGTTACGATAAAGATTACCCTGAAGTGATCTGCTTTTCCTTGAAGAGGTATCCTTTGGCGCAGTGGGTGCATGTGAGTCAGTAGACTTGACCCTGTGCTAAGCACGAGGTAGGCAAGCTGGCAGCTTTCTTTCCCTGTATTGTCTTTCCTTTCAGCCCGCCCTCATCTGGTCACAGGGGTAGGGACTGACAGAGTGTGTTGTGTTGGAATCCTCTGAAATACCATTTCTCCATATTCAGTTACCAAAAAAAATCAAAACAGTTGAACTTTCTAAAATGTCACATCATCAGATAAAGTGCATTAAAGCACATGTTTAAATGTTGATGTCTGTGTAAATACTAAAAAGTTAAAATTGTCTGAAAATTTGTTTAAATGCAGTACTGTTTCATGTTGGTCATTTACAAATTTTGCTAAGAAACCAGTTACATTTTGGCTTTGAAAAATAATTTTTATGTAAAGAATCCTTACAAATCCTATGAAATGAAACTAAGGACTTTGTTCTTGAATTAGGATATTATTAGTATATTCTTCCAACAAATATAATGCAGAAAAATGGGCACACATATGTCCCTTGGGGTACTCAGTTACGGCCCCTCTTACGCATGATGGTGCAGTCTTTCCAAACTAGGATGTGCACGCACAGCTTTCTACCCTGGTCTTCCTGTCATGTTTTGCTCCCATGTTTAGTTTTATTTGTTCAAAGCAAAGTGCAGGTTTGACTTGGAATATGCAGTGGAAATATTCATGAAAACTTTTCATGCAATTCCCTCTTATTTATTTAATTTTTAATAAATGAAGTGATATTTCAAATCACCAAGGGTGGTTCAGTATTTAAAAGGAATTCTACTTTACTACCTTCTGTCAAGAGAAGCCCTGTCTTGTAATGAACGTAATTACCTCCAGGTCTCTAGACTTTCTTATTCTGGCTATTCTTAAATTTGACATCCTTCTTTTAGATAAGAAATCACCTTACATGGATGTTAAATTTTTGAAACAGGTGGACATCACAGAGATGTAGCCTGATATGGCCTGTGCTGACTTTAGATACAATAGGGAGAAATTTAAGGTGTGATATCAGGTACCAATCCTGGTATCATTTCACTATGAAAAATCATATATTTTTTAGCTTCTAATAGGTAGATGAGAATTGGTGTTTTTCTGACTTAAGTCAGAATCTAGTTTGAAAAATTTTTTTTAATCTTGTTAATTTTTTAAACAGCATTTTAAGAAACAAAAGAGGCTAATTCCTGAAAGAACCGTTTGGAAATACTTTGTGCAGCTGTGCAGTGCATTGGATCACATGCATTCTCGACGAGTCATGCACCGGGGTGAGTCCAGGCTTGTGAAGCTTTTCATGTTGTTGTAAAGCGCACTAGGCAGTTTATGAATAAATTTCTTCCAGCCATTGTGTTATCATGCTTTCTTAGGTGATTTATTTCCAAATTATAATCTTATTAATACCAGAATGATAAGCCTTTAAGTAAAGCCATATTTGGTTTTAAATAAGAATGAGAATTAGTTATTTTTCTGCTTAACTTTTTTTTTACTGATTATGTTAGTAAAAGTAAAAAAAAAAAAAGATGCAGGAAAGCAGTTGAATATGCTTAAGTAAGAGTTTTTTTTTTTTTTTAATGAACAGTATACCTTATAGCTACTCAGATTTTTAATGTTCAGCATTCACTCATAATATATTCATGATTCCCAGTCAAATGGTCAGACCAAATGTATGAAGGTTACATCACTGAGGCAGTGGTCCCTTCATTTTGGGATGTAAAAAATTTCAGTACAGTTGACTTAAGCAATTAAAATAATGTCATCTAAGTAATTATCTGCATCTTTTTTTATTTTATATTTTATGTAAACATGTCAATAAATTACTATTAGTGTTCTTGCCTGGAGAATCCCAGGGACGGGGGAGCCTGGTGGGCTGCCGTCTATAGGGTCGCACAGAGTTGGACATGACTGAAGCGACTTAGCAGCAGCAGCAGCAGGGTGTTTAAAACTGATAGAAGGCCACACATTTATTTTGTGCGTTGAATTACACAGAAGTTCATTTGAAAATGGAAAAAATACATTTAAAATGAAAATTAATAGTGCTAATCATCCTGTATTGATTGTCTATCAAAGGACCAGGAACTCAGAAATACTAGGATATGTGAAAATTACTCAAAATAAATAACTGGTTCAGAATTCAAACTGACTTTCATTTTTAACATATATTTTAAGTTCTACAATGAGAAGTATTTTTAATCCCTTGAATATACCTACACTGACATCATTTTTCACCCAATGCCTTCTTTTAATTCACAGATATAAAACCAGCTAATGTGTTCATTACAGCCACTGGGGTGGTCAAGCTTGGAGACCTTGGGCTTGGCCGTTTTTTCAGCTCCAAAACCACAGCTGCACATTCTTTAGGTAAGAGACACAAGATAATTTCAGTTATCTGTCTGCTTCCCTCCACCCCACCCACGTGATTAAAATATAAGGGACATACGAATTATATGCCAGCTCTTATCGTCTAAATACTATCAATATTTTAAAAATCCTTAGGTCCCGAGCTGAAACCTATCAGGTATAATGTGTCCATTCATATGACACTTGGACACTTCTCTTTGACCATCAGGCAGTCACTTAGTAAAAGAAAATGCCAGTGAAAAAATCTAGTTTTAACTGTTACCATGGACCTTCCCTTTTATTTTATGTTTGATAATATTAAGATAGTATGAAGAATAAACTGTATCTTCAAGACCTCACCTTACCATTTAAAAATGTTAGAGTAGTTTGCAAATTTATTAAAGTAGCATACATGGTTGTGATTACTCGGCGGGGGGACCTACAGATGATTTGTGGCTCAGGAGGAAATACTCCCCTAAAGTGTAAAAGTACAAGTAGAAGACACTTGTAATTTATTGATTCTAGAGCTGATAACATACCAGTGTCCTTTGTACCTAAAACAGAACTGAATGTAGCTAGTCCAACAGTACCTTAATGTAAACTGGTTTTCCATTAACATAGCAATTACTGGGAAGAAATTATTTTTAGACTGAATAACTTAAAGGGAATGATAGTTTCTCCTAAAAGTTTTCAAATCATAGTTTCCTTATAACATAAGACTTTGACAAAATGGTAACCATCAAATAAGAATTAAAAATAATTTGGCTTTAATTTAATGATGCCTCATCTTTGCTGTCATAATTTCACTGAAAACAATTGATTTTTAAAAATTAAGTTATTGTTTTTAAGTGAGAAATAAAAATTAAACGGTCTAATGAGGAATGAGTTTCACTAAATGACAAAATAATAAAACGAGCCAAATTAGGTGACTAGACATTTTTAAAGTTTTCTGACGTTTGTCACTGAGGCTCTGTGAGACCTTGAACCTGTCGCTTGATTCTTCTGCATCCGGGATGGTGTGTGGCATATAGTCAATATTTGGTGGATGACAGAGCACTGGACCCTAGATTAAGGAGTTGTGGGCAGATAATACTTTTTCTGCCACACAGAGTTTCAGTTTTGTTTAGTACTTTAAGAAAATAAAATTTCAACTGATACTGAGTAGTACTGCTTTAGTTCTTTCACTTCATATTTATTTTCATAGAACATTGCAATTTTGAGGGGGATAGGGAAATTTGATATAAAATTCCATGAAAACTGCATGAATTTGCATAGCACTTGAATAAAGTTTTATTTGGAAGTTCCAATTCTTACCATGCAAATAGTAGAGGACTTCTGTGAAGAAAAACTCAGACTGTTCCAAGCCAGTGCCACTGGCCCTTAGGCACGATAACCCATGTTGACTTTGTTACTCACCTGAATGGAATGTCCTAACAGCACTCTGTCAGTAATCTATTATACTTAAAAATGCTTGGTCATCATTACACACACACACGCGCACGCAAGCATGCGCAACTGCACGTGCCCTTAGCTCGCACAGGCATGTGTACTGTGTACATGCCGCTTTGCAGGCTGTCGCTCTGCACATGGCGTGCGTGTGTTCCTGCACACGTGTGTACCGTGTACATGCTGTTTCGCGAGCTGTCACTCTGTACATGCTGTAGTTGCCTGACCCTGAAGACCCAGCATTATTATGTGAAACCAGTTTTGGAAGTGCACTCCTTTAGCTTGCCTGCCACTGCTTCTTACAGATGTTCTCAATGGGGTTTACAAATGTATGTGCATCTCTAGGTTTAGGTGATGTATTATTCCAAATTATGTGATTATAGAGAGCAAAATTTTAATAGATTTAATAATTAAGAATTGCTAGGATGAGATGGCTGGATGGCATCACTGACTCGATGGACGTGAATCTGAGTGAAGTCCGGGAGTTGGTGATGGACAGGGAGGCCTGGCATGCTGCGATTCATGGGGTCGCAAAGAGTCAGACACGACTGAGAGACTGAACTGAACTGAATGTCAGTTTTTATCTAAACCAATTCACTTAGGGTCATGTAGTTGTATGTAGTTTTATATGTGTGTACATGTGTACACACACACACACACACACACACACACACACACACACACATGAATTGGGGATGCCCATAATCATAAAACATGCTGAGGCACAGCCAGTGAGGAAGTAGCAATGAGACTGATTGCTTCGATGAATGAATCAATAGGAAAATAATTTCTTTCCCAAGTATTTTTGTTTTCCATGTTATTTTGAGAAAGTATTCTTAACATAAGAAAGCATCTTGTATTTCTGCCTGTCTTTTCTGTGAAGTAGAAATTTTGATGATTTGAAACTGAAGTTCAGTAAGCAAAGTACGTTGAATATCAAGAATTAAAGTTTGAACTCTAGCCCAACAAGGTGTTTGGACCCAATAAAAATCTTATGTAGAAGGATCAGGAAAAATTCTTTGCTAACAAAGAATATGTATAAAATAATAAGGATAGAAATTGTGACACAGACTTACATTTGTTGACAAGTTGACCTTAATTTTTGCTTTTAAAAAATTATTGCCCTCCTGTGTTATTGACTTACACTTTTGTTTTTAAGAGCAAATTTGAAAGAGTGTTTTAAAAATAAATACTAAGGATATATGATACAGCACAGGAAAATTTAGCCATTATTTTGTAATAACTTTAGGTGGAGTATAATCTATAAAAATACTGAATCACTATGTTGTACACCTGTTATAAAGCAACTGTACTTCTGTTTAAAAAACTAAAAATAAAAGATTGCTTCTAAGAATTGCTTCCAAAAAGTACTTGAAAATGTGGTCACCTATATAAATTTATTTTGCTCACAGAAAATTTGATAAACTCTATTTTATTGTATGTTGATTTTTTTTTTTTCTGCTTTTGCTGAGAAGTAAATCTGTAGGGCATGATTTATTCACTGCTGCTGCTAAGTCGCTTCAGTCGTGTCCGACTCTGTGTGACCCCATAGACGGCAGCCCACCAGGCTCCCCCATCCCTGGGATTCTCTAGGCAAGAATTCTGGAGTGGGTTGCCATTTCCTTCTCAATGCAGGAGAGTGAAAAGTGAAAGTAAAGTCGCTCAGTCGTGTCCGACTCTTCGTGACCCCATGGACTGCCACCTACCAGGCTCCTCCGTCCATGGGATTTTCCAGGCAAGAGTACTGGAGTGGGGTGCCATTGGCTTCTCCGATTTATTCACAGTTCAGGTCTAAATATTATGAAACTACAAATAAAAGAGATCTGTATGTTCATAAAAGAAAATTCAAGTAAGTTTAGTTTGAATGAATTCTATTCTGGAGCTAAATTTCATTTAATTTTGTAAAGGAGATTTTCTTCCAGGAATTTAAGTCAATAGGACAGAAATACCAAGGATTTCTAGAAACATCTTATAATTATGCATTTATATTTTATTTATTCCAAAATGTCTTTTTTTCAAATACCAAATTTTTTTCACTTACTTTCACTTATTTTGACTTAATCATTATAAGGAACACTACCAAAGTTTTTTGTATTTAATAATCCTTAAGAGATTATTTGAACTTTTTAGTTGTCTCTCCAGTTTCTATCTCTAATATGTATCATTTAATTCCATGATAACGTGTCAACCTGCAGTAAAATCTCTGGTTCTGTCACATTTTCTGTAGCAGATAAGGTTGTATAGACAGTCATGTTTCCAGCCAGTTTTCAGAACCAAGTTTTTAACTTAAAAGTACGTCAGCATGGAGCAATAATAATTCCTTAAATTGGGGGTTAAAAATTACATACCAAAGATGATGTTGCTGGATGTTCAGATCATGTCCAGATCTTCAAAACTGGAGGAAAAAAAAGAAAATCTCAGAAGCCTTTAGTTTATTTCTGCCCCCACCATACACACCCTCTCCCAGCCTCTCCACTTTCTTTTCTGTCCTCCTCACACTGTAAGCACTTCCTGTTTGGACTAGGAAAAGATCCTTCTGTGTTTGTAATATTCCTTTTTAATCCATTCTGGTTACCATATTCCCAGCAGAGAAAATCTCTTTCTTTAAAGACATTATCTGATTATCTTACTTCCTCCAAATCTTCACCTGTTCTCTATGGCCTAAGGACTACCATGAAAAGCCCTTGGCTCGGCATTTGGGGTCCTCTGGGGGTGATGTCCTCTGGCCTGCTCCCCTCCTTGGCTACACGCCTTCCTCCATGATGTCTGCCACGCTTTTCTTCTTGCCTTGTTATGAGTGTGGAACAGAAGGACGTTTGTAGAGGATGGTGCATTTCTGGATTGATCTGCCCGCTGTGCTGTAGGACCTTGATCAGGCCATTTATTTCCTTTTCTCAGGTTCAGTTTCCAGGTTTCTACGAGTAGAAATGTGGGTAGTAACTGTGCTGTGTTCACCAGCCCCTAGCCATGAAATGGAGGTAAACGTGCTTTCTGAGCACTGTGGTGTACTGCATAAATGCTGAGTTGCCTTTGTGACCGTGATGGTGGTGAGGAGACAGGAAAAGGGGAAGCAGAGAGGGAGGTTACGAGCAATTTATTTCTCCTCTTGAAACAGCTGAACAGATCCATTCAGAAAAAATGGGTGCCATTCCAGGCTCTGGGTACGTAGCCTGAACAAGGCAAGCCCTCCTCTTGATGGTTCTCACCTTTCGGTGGGAGGAAATAAATAGATGAATAACAGACGAAGAACCAACAGGGTTTGTTAGCCTGCACATGGAGTGACCAGCAGGGGGAGTATTTTAGAAATGGCACAGCCCCTGCCAGGAGGTGGCATCTGAACGCGGATGAGAGGGTACAGAGAGGCCCAGGGAGTGACATCCCAGGCTGACCGGGGGCGGTTCAGATAAGGGGCTGCAGCAGGGCGGGCGCTTCTGCAGGTTTGCGGGATGGGGGCCTCAGCCACACGTGGGAGTGGCTCGCCCCTTCCTCCAAGCTCAGGGGCCAGCCCTGCAGCGTTGGCATGAGGACCCAGCCGTGACCTTCCCCTGTCCTCGCAGTCAGCACGCCCAGTGTGGTCTGCTCTCCTCGGGGGCTCCCCTGTGCTGACCGCCTCTTCTGTGGCTCTGCGACGGCCCCGCAGCACGTGCTTCACAGAGCTGAGCAGTCTAACGTCTTTTGGCTCGCCAGCCCAGCGCGCGCCGGGCTGTGTGTGCTCTGAGCTCAGGGTGCTTTGGTTTGTGTCCGCTTCCCCTTTCCTTTTCTCCATGGACTTAGCTAAGTCAGGTCTTCATTTAGTGCTTTTGAATGCAGTTCGACAAGAGGGTGTGGCTGGGATACTCCTCGTTGGAATATGTATGTCCCCAAATACAAACTTCACTCTGTTCTTTCCTGTTGTTTACCAACTGTACAGATGTAAGACTTGTTGGAAAATGAGTTGTGTGTGTGTGTGTGTGTATATCTCTAATTTTATGAGGAGGGCACGTCTCCCCCTTGAGTCAAGCTCTCTGGATAAGGGGCTCCCAGATTTCCCGATAGTGCGCTCCTGCCCCCCACACCCCAGCTGCACCATGACCCCACGGAAACCTCACTGCACAAAACTGAAGTGGAAATTCCCTGTTACAACCGTGGTTCCTCCTGATACTGTCTCTTCTATTTTGTGTTACTAAAAATAATGCTATTTGCAATCCAGTAAATTGATTTCACAACTCATTAATGGGTTATAACCTGCAATTTGGAAAACATTAGTCTGTGTTTACAGTACTTCTGTGCTGTTCCATTTACTTGAGGACCGAGTCCTGTTTTTCTGCCTCCTGTTAGGCAGTCTGCTGGCCGGGCCAGTTCGGGTGGTCAGACAGGACTCAGTCATTCACGGAGCTGCTGGTGCTTGTGAGGGCGGGACTCACGTATTTGACTGTCCTGCTCACTTCACAGTCTTTGGGCTCCCTGAGGCCCGGGGTTAGGCGCGAGCCGTGGGTGCAAACTCTTCGCCTTCCAGAGTCCAGGAGCCTGAGGCCCAGGGGTGGGCGGGCTGTGCACGCAGGAGGCAGTGAGGTGCTCCCCTGCCCGGCCTGCGGGCGCGCTGCATCGGGGCCTGGTGGCATGGTCCTGACTCTGCCGGGTCCCCGACTTGCCCCTCACCTCCACCTGCGGTCACCTTATCCCACTCTGCACGCAGGTGAGGAGCCTCAGGGGGAGCGCTGTTTGTGCCTGCCCTGCACTTGCCTGTTCTCCGTGCCCAAGCCTCAGAAGCAAGCAGGATCCGGAGGTCTTTGTTTGTATCCTCCTGTCAACCCGCAGCTGGGCCTGACATTTCCAGGGAAGCACCCCTTCGAGACTGGAAACTAAAACCCGTGAAGTAGGAACATGGCAGTCAAGGTGTGCATTTTCTCTTGTCACCTTGGATTATTTTAAAATAATCCAAATATATGATTTAAAAAAATATGATTATTATTCAAGCCATATCGAACTACCCGTCTTTCCTGTGATACTGACCCAGAGGAGTCCTCTTTTGCTCCTCAGTACCAGCAGCCATTGTGGCAGTGAAGATGGGCACAGCAGTTTGATATTTGCAAGCAGTTTGAAGGCGCCTCTTCTCCTCTGTCCCGTCACGTAGTGTGGGGGTCGGGTGGCGATCCCTGAGCTCACTTTATTTAATAATGAATCTGCTGCCCCTGACACACCACCCCCTAGAATTCCTGATCCTTATCATGTTTTTGTTTTTTCCTGTTTTTCTTAGACTTCTTACCTTGGAACACGGTGTGTGACTCACTCAGTATGCCTAGTCCTTTCCTTCTCCCTCCCTCACCACATGTATCTTCATGAGGACCGGGGTCTCCGTGGTTTGGGTTAGTACCTCCTGTGTCCCAAGTGTATAGTAGAGGACATATGCTCAGTACCTCCTGAGTGAATGAATTAGAGGCAGCCTGGGCATCAGAGGGTGGATTTAACTAAAATCCGTCACAGAGCACAGGTTAGAGCATGCTGCAGGAAGCAACAGCAGTCAGCACTGAAGCATATTATTTCTGTGGTTATCCAGAGTCCACTGTGGGCCCAGGTGGCCGCCCTGCCTCCACGTGGTCACTTGGCATCTCAGGGGTTTCCGTCTTGTATAATCTTCACAAGGGGAAGAGATCACGAAGAATTGACTTACTGGCTCTCAGTTAAATCTTTCTGCTTGAATGTAACACAGGTTGATTCCCATTCATGTTTTATTGGCTAAAACACGTCTCGTGTCCATGCCCATCTTAATTCCCCTGTGTGTCCAGGAAGAGGAGAACCAGAAGCAGTGAGGACCGTGAGCTAGAGGAAAAACACCTCGGGGGTTTTTTTTTTTTGTATGATTTGTCCTCTTTTTCTGCTTGTTTATTTTTGTGACATATTTGTAGCTATTGTACCTGAAGAGTACTTAGCTCTCTCGATGGCATTGTATGGTGGTAGGGAAGGAGGAGGGAACCATACATGGCTTTGGGGCGTGTCCATCATTCTGAATTACGTGATTCTGAGCAGAGGGATTATTTTAAAATCCAGAATAATTCATGAGAGTCTTGATCCCTGGTGAGTTTTCTCTTATCAGTAAATCTGTGGTTTTCCCTCCTAGAAATACTGGACATACACATGATCAGTTCAGTCGCTCAGTCATATCCGACTGTTTGCAACCCCATGGACTACAGGCCTCCCTGTCCATCACCAACTCCTGGAGTTTACTCAAACTCATGTCCATTGAGTTGGTGATGCCATCCAACCATCTCATCCTCTGTCGTCCCCTTCTCCTCCCATCTTCAATCTTTCCCAGCATCAGGGTCTTTTCCAATGAGTCAGTTCTTTGCATCAGGTGGCCAAAGTATTGAAGTTTCAGCTTTAGCATCAGTCCTTCCAATGAATATTCAGGACTGATTTCCTTTAGGATGGACTGGTTGGATCTCCTTGCTATCCAAAGGACTCTAAAGAGTCTTCTCCAACACCACAGTTCAAAAGCATCAATTCTTTGGTGCTCAGCTTTCTTTATAGTCCAGTTCTCACATCCGTATATGACTACTGGAAAAACCATAGCTTTGACTAGATGGACTTTTGTTGGCCAAGTAATATGTTGTCTAGGTTTTTAATGTGCTATCTAGGTTGGTCATAACTTTTCTTCCAAAGAACAGGCATCTTTTCATTTCATGGCTGCAGTCACCATCTGCACTGATTTTGGAGCCCAAAGAAATAAAGTCTGTCACTGTTTCCACTGTTTCCCCATCTATTTGCCATGAAGTGATGGGACCAGATGCCATGATCTTAGTTTTTTGAATTTGGAGTTTTAAGCCAGCGTTTTCACTCTCCTCTTTGATCAAGGGACTCTTTAGTCCTTCTTCACTTTCTGCCATAAGGGTGGTGTCATCTACATATCTCAGGCTATTGATATTTCTCCCAGCAATCTTGATTCCAGCTTGTGCTTCATACACATGATGGGAACCTTATTTTGGCAAATTTAAAACATTTATAATAAAAATTATTTTTACCAAGCTTCAAACATTAACTGTGAACTGAGTGCCATGTAGCATGTGACTTGCTTTCTCTTCTCTGTCTCCAATTCGAGTCTTTAAAGCGGTTGTGATTACCTGGTTTAGGGTCCTTAGCAGTCAGTGAACAACCAGTGTGCTTTTAAATTATACAAGATCATCATTTTATCCTTTCATTTGTCTTATTGTAAAATACTGGCTTCTCCCTCCGTGCCCCGCCCCCCCCAAAAAAACCCTCAAAGACCGAACTGATCCCATCCCCAGACTGTCCAGTGAGCTTGCAGAGGTCATGGATGCTTCAGGTCACAAGCTTTTCCGTCTCTCCCAGCGCCTGGCGGGTTCTTGGCCTGCAGCTGACTCAGCACGTGGACTTGACCCAGGTGGTGTGTGAATCGTTAGCGCATTTGTGTCAGATTCCTATTGCTGCCCTAACAAATTCCCACAAATGTAGTGGCTTAACAGAACTGTACGGCTTTTACAGTTCTGTGGGTCAGAATTCCAGCATTGCTCTCCCTAGGCTGCCATCAAGGCATCTATGGAATTGCTCTTTTCTGGAGTTTAAAGAGGAGACTTCTCCAGGTTGTGGGGAGAAGCCAGGTATTTGGTCTTGCAGGACCAAGGACCCTGTCCCTTTGCCGAGTCACCTGAGCATGTATGTCAGCTCCTAGAAGCAGCCTTTGTGGGCGTGACCTCCACCTCCTTGCTCCATCTTCACAGCCAGCATGGCAGGTGTAGACCCTTGCACATGGCATAGACAGTCCCAGGTGGTCTCCGTTTTCAGGCCCATCACCTTCCACCTGCAAAGTTATTTTGCCATGTAACATGATGCACATGGGTGTAACCCCAGGGATGAAGATCTGCCTGCTCCCTGGTTTAGTCCACTTGACAGTCTTCCCCCTAAAGCCCAATGAGGTGACATGGTTTTGGTCAGAAGCTTCAATCGATGTTTATACTACTGAAATTAAGTGCTTTCTTTTTTAGGCAGATGTTTCAGCGTTAAAATTTCACCTTTTTTTTTTCATTATAGACCTTTATTGGTGATACATGTTTACTTTCAAGGGAGAAAATACCACACTTGTCATAATAAACGTTTCTAGCAACAAAGTTGTTTTCTAGCATTACTATTAATTTATTAGCAGTTCTGTTTTTCTAAATTATTTACAAATTATTTAATTCTCAGGGGGTGTCTCCCCTTTGTACTTTAGAGTACATCATGTACTTTAGTGTATATAAGAGATAGTAATTTTAACAAAACTTAGAGAAATTAAACTGCCATGAAATATAACCACATAATGTACTCCAAAGGTGTATATAAGTAATTAAGAGTAGTTATCTGTTATTCAGGCAAATCCATTTGCACCAAAGTTGCATTTATTATATATAGTGAAGTGTTTCCTGTCTCACTGCTTGTTCTAGTGAAAAGAAGGGGGGAAAAAAAAAAGGCTTCATCATGTTCTAATATGGCATTTTACTTGCTTTCTTAATGTCTCCCAGAAGAGCAAAGTGGAGAATTTTCTTTTTGCGTGTACATGTGTGATTTAGTTATTATATATGCTTGCTGCACCTCCTGAGGATGGAAGGGGTTTTTACAAAGCACTGGCTACAATGCTCTGAGACTGGTCCTCATGCTGGACAAATATCTGAAACCACTTGGGGGCAATTGTGATGTCGTTGTTGTTTGTGTTACAGGATTGTTTGAACTCCTCTTTGCTATTCAGAATGAGACAATGGTTCTCTGATTTTGTGATGTTGCCAGCAGGGTAAACGCATGGCTGCCGTTCAGCCAGCCTCAGAATTTTCACACTGGGGTCTCTTGAGTGTACAATTCATGTTCCCCACACTATTTCTGGGTGTGATACATCCTCCGATTGCAACTTAGAAAATTAGTGTTCTTAAACCAGGCATGAAAGCAGTTTCATTTCTGGTGCCAAGTGCCACCTGTGGTCACTTGCCTGTTATTCCCACACCTTCCCTAGCACCTCTCTGTGGGCTTTCCTTGGCTGGTCTCCCTCCAGTTCAGTGTGGATGGAGCTGTAAAGACAGCATATGCTTGGTCAGTATTGAAGGCTACTTGCACTGGTTTATTTTTAACTTTCAGTCCTTTCTTAAATCATCACGCTGGGAGGAAGCTGTTATCTAATTGTAAACTGTGCATGGTTAACCTCTCAACTACCATCACAAGTATTTATTTGAAGCAGAGGAGCTGCAGAGAAGCACTGATCCCTGACCCTCACCCGTGGCCTTTCGTGTGTACATGCTGAGACTTGCAGAAGAGTTCTCTGCTTCTTAATTTGGAAAGATTCAGATTTTTTTTCCCCAGTCATGTTTCACAGTGGTCACTTTCAACAAAATAACTGTTAAAATGCAGTGGACAGGACGACCTGGCTGGATTCTAGGTCCGTACCTTACTGGCTTTGTCACCTTTGGCAGATTACCTGACTTCCTTATTCGTCTTCTCTACAAGATAATAGTGGGAATATCTCGTGAAATGGACCCCATTTCTCTAGCCAGTGAGCCCTACGAGGGGCTTGGCCTGCTTTTTTCTGTCTCGCCAGCACCCTGAACATTGCAGGGGGGCTTGATAAACATTGTTGAAAGCTCAGCAAGATAATACATGTGATCCATTTAACACAGTGCCTGGACAGAGAAACAGTAACTGTAAAATTATCTGGGTTTTAAATGCTATCAGTTACACTGAAAAGAAGAAAAATTTATTTAATAAATGTCTTTCATAGAAGAAATGTTGATCTACTACTGAGACATTCTGTACTGACATGAGATAATACTCCAAATTAAGTAAATTTGGCCTCTCTCCATGAAGTCTGCCAACATAATTTCTGGGTTGACATACAAGTATGAAGGAAAAAATGAAAGTTAATTCCTATTCCCTGAAGTTGTGTGTGTGGGAGGGTGTGCACGCATGTTTAAATCAGATTGATATTTAAGATGAGTTGTGTCCTTTCAGTTTTCCCAACAAGGAATGTTCAAAGCTTTCTTTTCTGCAGTTTATTCTAAGAAGCAACATTTCTAAACTGACTTTACTTGTTTGTACCCTACTTAGCTGTCCTAGGTGATAGTTTAAAATAGGAATATATTACTTTTCTCCACGTCACTTTTCCTATGGGCATTTGTAGGGTTTTTAAGAGTGCTACAGAATTTAGAGCAAAGGGATCTCAGAAATGAGCTCATCTTCCTCATCACTGCATCTTACAGATGAGGTGAGTAGAAAGAGAACTTTAGAGGTCCTGGCTAGCTCGTGGCAAAGGTGTGAAACGAATTTCCTGTCCTCTGGTTTTTCCTTCCCTCCCTTAAACAAAACAGAAAGATAGCAGCCCAGATCTAACCGTATAATAAGATGTTTCAGTGGTTCCATCATTTTTTCTCGTTCAAGTCTTTGGAGCAATGGCAGTGCTAAATGTTTAGCTAAACTATTGGGAAAATTCTGTATATAACTTATTCTGATGAAATGTAAGTTATTAACTATTTTAGTCATATATTCTGTAATAGTTTAACAGAATTCTTTGGCTCTCAACATATTGTAGAACTTGTGAACGTTAGTCTTCATTTGTACAGGGATACATTTTCCAACGTATTTATTGTTTAAATAGAGTGCTTTCCGTGTACAGCTCTTCTCGTATAGCTAGAATAAGTCAATTAACATAATGAAAACTTTTAAAATATATATATTTGAATGACTTACTATGTTTTAAAGAAAGGTCGGATAGCATTTTCATTTCTTTAACAGTTTTTGTCTGGTCTCGGCCTTTCCGTTTTTTATGGTGTTGTCAGCCGTTCCTCACTGCTCACGTCGGGAGGCTGAGATGACCCAAGTACGTGCTGTGGTGACTTCCCTTCCCGTGGCGCCGGCGCCCCCGCGGTGCAAGGACAGGGCGCCGTCCCGCCCTCTGAGGCTCCTCGCGCTCAGCGCGTCGCGGGGGCGCCGTAACGCCCCCTCACGTCCCTCCGCACCTGCCCCTTGGACAGCTGTCAGGGAGTCTCCCTCCCCACATGCTGGAGGCAGCAGAGCTGTCGGGATTTTTTTTTAAGAAGGGTTTTAAGGAAATAGTCATATATCCATTAAGTTTGAAACATGGAGATTCACCGCATCTCGCCTTCTCCTAGTGCTTGAGTTCTGCGGGCTCCCTGTCAGGTGGGGGGGGGCGAGGGTGGGTCCTTGCTGGGCAGGGACCCCGCCTGTGCTCAGGTCGGTGCCAGACAGGGCGCCTGGCGGAGAGCCGCGCCCCCCTCTCGGCGCTGGGTGCGCCCGAGCCACCTTCCTCCTCCCTGCCGCCGTGGCCCGGTCCTGAGGTGTCGCTCAGCGAGGCGGGTAGCCCGCTCAGACTCCCGCTGAGATGGGGGCAGGACACAGAACGGACGGAGGCGGCGCTCTGGGGCGGTGCGGCTCTCCGGTCGCTGATAGGCGGAGTCGGCTCCTTCCGGCGCGCGGGAGGGCCGGCGTCGGCGCGGGAGGACCGGCGTCGGCGCGGGAGGACCGGCGTCGGCGCGGGAGGACCGGCGTCGGCGCGGGAGGACCGGCGTCGGCGCGGGAGGACCGGCGTCGGCGCGGGAGGACCGGCGTCGAGTGGAAGCCGCGGCGCGGGCTGCGGGCTAACGGTTGCCCGTGACCCCCCGCAGCGCCCCGGAAGCGGCTCCTCTGTGCCTGGAGCGCTTCGCCGTCTCGCGTGCAGTGTCCTGGAGCCCTTGCGTCACCCGGCCTGCCTGCTCCTGGCCGCGTGGGCCGGCGGCGGCGCGTGGCCCCGTGCGGCGGCCCAGGGGCGATGCCAGGGCGAACGCCCGCGTGTCTTCACCCGTCCTGCACATTCCCCGCAGACCCCTGCGGTATCAGCAGGTTTCCCTGGGCTAATCACCTTCGCTTCTGGTGAACCCTGAACCTTCACGCCTCAGTGTTTTCCGTCGCCTGCCCCCGTGGATTCCGGGGAGCCCCTCGCTGCGGGTCACGGCCCTCCACCCCGGGCCCGGGAGCTGAGGCACCGCCGCTTGTTACCCGAGCCGCACCCGCCGCCTCCGTCGACCGCGCGCGTCCCGTCAGCACCGTCGGTGTCGCGGCTCCCGGAGGCGCGGAGCGAGTGCGTGTCCTTCACACCTAGCCGTTTCCCCCGGCCGTCTGCCTCTTCTCCTCCCGATGGGAATCGGCAAATTTACTCGTCTTCGCAGGAAATGCTGCAGTTAAATCATTGACGTCTGCCTTTGACAGCATCCGAATGTGTCACTTTATTTCAGTGCCTTTTATCCTCCTGCTTGCACACTCCTTTTTTCATGTCCTCATTTTTATGAGTACCTCCCCTTCCATCCATTCTGATTAGGGCCATCCATTAGTAGGAAAAAGGGGTTTCAGTGTCGCTAGGATTTCCTCTGCAGGGATGG